>NC_091284.1:170927252-173427252 GCF_032444005.1 Ranitomeya imitator
CGCTACACATCCACCGCCTATTGATTTGTATAGGAGATGGATGTGCAGTACCAAGCCTCGGCCACTACAAGTAGACAGAGCAGCTCAGCATATACAGTATGAAACTGCATCTCACAACATACGTGAGTATTTGTTGTGGCAAGACATACCTACCTTTACCTTACCATTTTGACCAGAAGAAACATAATATTTTGCAATTGAAATTTCAAGTATTGAAGCATGTTCCAGCACCAAGAAGACGTGGCTACAATTTAAACCATTGAAATGTCATGAGTCCTTCTGGATCCATAGGTTGAACACCCTTGAACCCAAGGGATTGAATAGAGACTACAAACTGACTAGTGTTATTTGATCACTAGTGATGAGCGAGTGTACTCGTTGCTCGGGTTTTCCCAAGCACGCTCGGGTGACCTCTGAGTATTTATGACTGCTCGGAGATTTTATTTTCATCAGGGGGCAGCTGAATGATTTACAGCTACTAGCCTGCTTGATTACATGTGGGGATTCCCTAGCAACTCAGCCTGGCTAGTAGCTGTAAATCATTCAGCTGCCCCGATGAAAACTAAATCTCCGAGCAGTCATAAATACTCGGAGGTCACCCGAGCGTGCTCGGGGAAAAGCCGAGCAACGAGTACACTCGCTCATCACTATTGATCACATTATTAATATGTTTTTCTTTTGTTCATCTACAGACAAGCATAGACTAATTTCCTCTCTTCACCATGTGAATGAGTATGGTGGCACATTATTATATCTTTTCATTTACTATTGGGTGTTTCTTTTAGTTTATTAATCTTAATTATGTATTATAGGTTTATTTTTTATTTTTGTTCTGTTATTTCTTATTTATTTGTTATTATTTTTCCTTTTTTAGGTTTAATTTTATATTTTTGTATTTTTAGCTTTGCTGTCATTTTTATTTATATTAGCTTTATATTTTTCCCTTTATTTTCCTTTTTTCTTTTTCCTTCACACTATTTTTACTTTTTTCTATTTTTTGTTCCTTTTTATAAAACTTTAAATAACCCTTCTAGTAACTCCACTCATTCCCTTCTTCCTAGAACACATCGTAGTGCTTTTTTATCATCCGCTATTCTCTTTTATCTTTTGCATATGTTGCTCTATGTACTACTTTAAAGGGAACCTGTCACCTGAATTTGGCGGGACTGGTTTTGGGTCATATGGGCGGAGTTTTCGGGTGTTTGATTCACCCTTTCCTTACCCGCTGTCTGCATGCTGGCTGCAATATTGGATTGAAGTTCATTCTCTGTCCTCTATAGTACATGCCTGCACAAGGCAAGATTGCTTTGTGCATGTGTGTACTATGGAGGACAGAGAATGAACTTCAATCCAATATTGCAGCCAGCATGCAGCGAGCAAGTAAGGAAAGGGTGAATTAAACACCCGAAAACTCCGCCCATATGACCCAAAACCAGTCCCGCCAAATTCAGGTGACAGAGTCCCTTTAATCAGATCAGTAGCAACACTAGTGCCATGGTATCCTAGTTTTTCCCTCCTTTTAATGAATACACTCAAATTACAGGGTAATTACACCAACATGGCACCCGAGGCAAAACTTTGTTTCTAACACGTAGCTTTTGGTGACGCGTACATGCCGACATCATGTGACATGATGGATGACGGAAGTGCGTCATTACCAGGGTATGCCACACATTCAATTAACTGGCGGTTCACTATACAAGATGCTCATCATTCCAGATACTTAGCGCCACTGCACTAGCACAGTTTCTGTTTTTTGGGCCATTTAACTCTTCAAGGTATTCTTGATAAGCTTCTGTTCCTTTTCATTTAGACCAGTTCATACTGTTTAGTATCATGCCCTCAAATAAGAGTTCCATACTACATTTTTTTTTCAGCCATATTCTCTCCACTGAGCAGTAAACTGGTAAACCAGCTTCTTTCTTCTTTTCTCCATTTGTTTTACCTTATGATTATGTGACTTCTCCAGCCCCTTATAGAGTGTATTTGACTTACCAGATCTTTGTCTGGATGGAGTCATGTTCATTAATCCATAACAGGCTAATACTTCAAGTTATATTTTATATCTATTTTTCTGAATGCTTTGATAACTAACATATATTTATTTAATTTTTCAGTTAATTGCTTACTTGTTTGTATTTGATCCATGTACTTTGCAAAATGAACTTGGACATTTTCCTTCTTCTTCGTGTAACTCACATTTTCTGTTGGTTTTTGTATCTGCAATTCTGAAGAAAGCCATAATCGTCTGAAGTGTTAAATATGGCAGTAGATATTATCAGTAGATAATCTGTGAAATAACAATCATCATTTTTTGCATCAATTTGGATTGACAAATTATTCTTTTTACTGAAAACAACTGATTGACGGGGATGCCAGGTGTCAGATCCTTATCGATCAGACATTGAAGACCTATCCTAAAAATAAGTCATCAGTGCAAAAGTAGTGGACAACCTGTTTAAGTTTGTCTATAAATTAGACAGCTTTAATAAATATGCCCCTGCTGTTTTAAAACTAATGAGTGCTAAAAGCACAAACTACTTTTTCAGAACAAAATTTGGGGTTCTGTATACTGTGTCTGGCATTCAGCTGAAACAAACATTTGGGAGGAGGATTGTGAAGAGAAACTGATTTGTCATTCAGGTGCACTTAACCAATCAGGCTCACTGAAGAGTTCTCATCACTGCTGATTGGCTGTCTCTCCTCAACATGTCCAGCTGAATGCCAAGAACAGTATACATCCTCCAAGATTCTGCTTCTGTTAGCTACATACTGAAAAACCAATTAATTTAGCCTTTTATGGGCATTATGTAGAGATTGCTCCATCTTATAATTTATCATTTTTGGGCCTATTACCAAAAGTTCATAGCTGTAGTAAAAGCAAGTTTCATGACACATCCCCATAATAATGCAAATGTAATTTCCTACATTACGAGTTTCTCTACTTTCTATCAGCATTGCATTAAGCCGTATAGTAATCTATATTTACTGACATAAATATATCTACTTTTAAATTCTTTTTCATGATCACTAATCAATAACTGGGTGGTCTAATTTAGGATTAGTATGTTGGAAAGCTAACGTGACCCCATCAAGTAAACAGATAAGAGAATTGCTTGGTCATATAGCAATCTGTCAGAAGGGTTCTTCAGCCAAGAAATAGGACAATTTGTTTAACCCATCCCTTCCATTTCCCAGATATTAAGTGTTTGACAAGCAGCCAACACTCATGAAGATCCCTGTCCACAATCTATAAATGTCACGTCTGCGGGTAATTTGTGACAAAACAGGCTCCGGATGTCCACAGGATATACACACATTGATCATCTCTTACAACATATAGATTTTCTATTCTACGCTTTCAATGCCACCATCGGAATAATGCATGGCTAGCGTAAGGTGCATTTTATAGATAGCGACTCGCTTCTAGAAACTGTGGGGATCCAGAGGATATGGATTAGGATGTTTTACAGAAAAACGAAGATCAGCATGGTAGAGGTAGAGAACAGCTAAAAATAACCGTCGGCAATATCCAAGATGTCGCAGCGCGACGGGCACCGAATGGGTTACAGCTCCATATTACATCACTACTGGAGCGTTATCACTCTGTATCTCTACAGTATGTCTGAAAAGCTTTTGCTTCCAGTTGCCAGCCTTGTCTTTTGTCTTTATCAGTGTCCATGTGCAGGAAGTGCTGAATTTCAGTGTTAACCCATTCCAGGCATCACAGAGTAGTGAATGCTATCCACAAAATATGCAATCTGCAACTGGGTATACACATTGAGAATTGTTCCCAATCAGACACGGCTGGAGGTGTACAGTATAAGATATATAGTTAAAACTGGAAACATTTTCCAGTGTAACAAATACAGTCATCTCATTGCTCACAATGGGTGTTCATCGTAATTATCGATCATAACATGGTACCATCGTAATGATCACAGTCAGGACTAGTCGTGTCTCTGCAGCCAGTCAGATGGCCTCACATACATCCTATCATCCACACTTTACCTCTGGTGCGTAGATATCTACAGTTTGTACATTGTCAAGAGAATTTATATGCAGGATTTCACCCTTTGCCATAGGAGCCCAGAGGCTACTTGCACACTCAACACATTTCTTAGTGGCAAATACAATGCAGTCCCTGATGAATTCTGCAAACAAACTGATATGCTACAGATTTATAATATATTGCATTGCAAAATCCATTGGGCAAATGTGTGAATGTGGCTTAAGGGCTTGTTCACATGCAAAACAAATTCCATTCGGATAGGACACGGACCAATGCCAGTCGTAGATGTACTTCACATGAGTTTTGAGTCAAAGAAAATCTATCACCAAATTTTTGACACCAAATCTGAGAGCAGAATAAGGTAGAGACAGAGACCTTGATTCCAGCAGGCAGGTTATTATCACTAAAGGACTAGTAGTAAACCTGCTGCCATGTAGTCTTCCATATTCCTGAGCTCTGTATAACTCCACCCCCACCACTGATTGGCAGCTTACTGCCTATGCACAGTGTACACAGAAAGCTGCCAATCAGTGGTGAGGGTGGTGCTATACTGGGCTCAGCATTCAGAGAACTGGTAGATCTGCAGCAGAGAAAACAGGGATTTTATCAAAACTGCGGCAAGCAAACTAATCTGTGATACATCACAGGAATCAGTGTCTCTGCACTTACATCAGATTGGGTAGAAAAAAACCTGGTGACAGATTCCCTTAAGAAAATCCCTAATGTACTAGTCTGATCTAATTTTCAGATCAGACTCACCCATTAAACTGAATGTATGCTTTGAAAAAACGGATGCCAAGTGCACAATATCCATCTATTTTTTTAATGGTCCATTGTAATTATTAACATAGAAAACGGCATTTAGGCTATTATTATATTTTAAATTGTTCATGTATAAACCAGCCATACCATATAGATGTAAAGGAACGGACATACTAATGTCATGTGGCTGATAATTAGTGTTGAGCATTCCGATACTGCAAATATCGGGTATCGGCCGATATTCGCTGTATCGGAATTCCGATACTGAGTTCTGATATTTTTGCGATATTGGATACCCGATTCAGAAGTTTCCATAGTGCAATGATGCACTATAATGGAGTGTAGGCGGTGCATGGGCGGAGACTGAGTGTGTGTGTGTGCGGGCGGGGTCTGTGCGTCACCGTGGCTCTGTGTGGGCTGCCGGGGCTCTGTGCCTGCCTGCCGGGGCTCTGTGCAGCCTGCTGGGGCTGTGTGTGGCCTGCCGGGGCTCTAAGCGTGCCTGCCCGGGCTCTGTGCAGCCTGCCTGGGCTCTGTGTGGCCTGCCGGTGCTCTGTGCGACCTGCCGGGCTCTGTGCGGGCTGCCGGTGCTCTGTGCGGGCCTACCGGGGCTCTGTGCGGGCTGCCGGGGCTCTGTGTGGCCTGCTGGGGCTCTGTGCAGCCTGCTGGGGTTCTGTGCGGGCTTGCCGGGGCTCTGTGCGGGCTGCCGGGGGTCTGTGCAGGCATCGTCCAACAAGTCCCATCGGAAGATGCCTACAACAATGACAGTGATTGACACATTAGCCAATGATGGGACAGTAGTAGTCCCATCATTCGGCTAATGGGTAGAATGAAAAAAAAAATACTACATACATACTACATACATACTACATACAACATACTACATACATACAACATACATACTACATACATACTACATACAACATACTACATACACACTACATACAACATACATACTACATACATACTACATACATACAGCATACATACTACATGCTACATACATACAACATACATACTACATGCATACATACTACATACATACTGCATACAATACATTCATACATTACATACAATACATACATACAGACATACAGTACATATAACATAGAGTACATACTCACCATTACTTGTCCCTTTGTTCCCCGAAACCAGTGTCATCTGTAAAAAAGATTAAAATAACAAATAACCAATATACTCCCTGTCTGCAGAAATCCACGAGTGTCCCACGATGATCTCCCGTGGAGAACGGAAACATCAGCTGATGCGACCGTTCTTTAGGGGCTCCAGGAATACAATGATGGGAGGAAGGTATTTTTCCGCACTGTATTCCTCCGCCGCTGTAAAAAAATAGTCCTTAGTCTCACTTTTGGCATTGCTGTGTGAGAAATTTTCCCACGCAGCAGTTGCCATAAAGTGAGACTTTGTCCTAAGGTAACCTCTCAGTGATGCACTGCAGGAGCCATTGTCTCCTGTCAGTGTGTCACTGAGGGTCCTATAAAGCAGTGACATCATCCGATGTCACTGTTCTATAGGGGAGATCGTCGTGGGACACTCGTTATTAATTGGCCTACGGCGGACAGGTAGTATACGGTTTATTATTTTACGTTTTTGCAAGCGCTGAAGTATGGTAAGTATGGTTAAATGAAGAATATTAAAATCCTTTTTTCCTAATGTGTGCGTGTTTTATTAACCCTTTCCTACTATTGGATTAATAATTGATAGACGTCTTACTGACGCCTCTCCGTTATTAACCCGGCTTAATGTCACCTTACAATAGCATGGTGACATTAACCCCTTAGTGGGAAGAGAGGGGCTAAGTTCCGGAATTGGCGCATCTGTAAGATGCGCCATTTCTGGGGCGGCTACGGACTGGTATTTGTAGCCGGTGGGGGACCAATATCCATGGCCCTTCTCTAGGCTATGAATATCAGCCCGCAGCTGTCTGCGTAGCCTTTCTGGCTATAAAATATAGGGGACCCCACGTCATTTTTTGGGGGGTCCCCCTATTTTAATAGCCAGTAAAGGTTAAGGAGACAGCTGCGGGCTGATATTCATAGCAGGCTACAAATATTGGCCCCCGGCCGTCGGCTTTGCCCCTCTGGCGCAGAAAATTGCGTGGGAGCCCACGCCGCTTTTTCCGTTTTTCTTTTTTTTAAAAAAATGCAACGCTCATTAAGGAATCTTTCACACTTGCGTCGGTATGGGTACGTCGCTATGCGTCGGGACAACGTACCGACGCACGTTGCGAAATTTGTGCACGACGTGGGCAGCGGATGCAGCTTTTCAACGCATCTGCTGCCCATTCTGAAGTCCGTAAGGAGGGGGAGGAGTTTTGGCCGCGCATGCGCGGTAGAAAATGGCGGACGCGATGGACAAAAAAACGTTCACTTGAACGTTTTTTGATGCCCACGGTCCGCCAAAACACGACGGATCCGTTGCACGACGGATGCGATGTGTGGCGATCAATCACTAATACAAGACTATGGGTAAAAAACGCACCCTGCGAGCACATTTTTAGGATCCGTTTTTTCCCAAAACGACGGATTGCGACGGATTGCTAAAAACGCAAGTGTGAAAGTAGCCTTAGAAACATCGGCCTTTCTATTGTATATCTATGGATATATCTATCTATAGATATATTTATAGATAGATATATCTATAGATACATAAGATGTATCCATCCATATATCTGGCTGCTTTCACACATCATGTTTTTGCCGTCAGGCACAATCCGGCTAGTATTGAAAAAAACGGATCCGTTTTTTTCCGCCGGATCCGTTTTTTCCACCGGATCCGTTTTTTTTCGGCAGGATCTGTTTTTTTCCACTGGATTTGTTTTTTTACGCCGGATCCGTTTTTTCCGCCAGATCTGTTTTTTTTCCACCGGATCTGTTTTTTTCTGCAGGATGCTTTTTTTCCGCCGGATCCGTTTTTTTCCACCGGATCAGTTTTTTTCCACCAGATCCGTTTTTTCCGCCGGACCCGTTTTTTTTCAAAACTCGTCGAATTGTGCCTGATGGCAAAAACCTGATGTATTTTTTAACCCTTTACTAGTATTGGATTAATAATGGATAGGTGTCATAATTGACGCCTCTCCATTATTAATTTGGCTTAATGTCACCTTACAATAGCAAGGTGGCATTAACCCTTCATTACCCCATATCCCACCGCTACACGGGAATGGGAAGAGAGTGGCCAAGTGCCAGAATAGGCGCATCTTCCAGATGTGCCTGTTCTGGGGTGGCTGGGGGCAGATGTTTTTAGCCAGGGGGGACCAATAACCATGGACCCTCTCCAGGCTATTAATATCTGCCCTCAGTCACTGGCTTTACTACTCTGGCGGAGAAAATTGTGCGGGAGCCCACGCCAATTTTTTCCGCCATTTAACCCTTTAATTTAATAGCTAGAACGGCCAAATTTTGCATATACACACTACTAACTTTAGTAGTGTGGAATATGCAAAAAAAAGGTGATATGAGATGGTTTACTGTATGTAAACCATGTCTCATATCATGTTGGGTTTTAGGAAGGAGAAAGAAAAAGCCGGCAATTGAATTACCGGCTTTAAAGCTATCTAGCGCTGTATGAAGTAATAATATATATACATATATGTGTCTACTGACATATATATATATATATATATATATATAGACAGTATATATGTTTTTTTTTTTTTTTTTACACATGGATCCCTTGTATAGCCGTATGTTGGTTTTGCAAGCCTGCGAGAAAAACACGCAGTACGGATGCCATACGGATTACATACGGAGGATGCCATGCGCAAAAAACGCTGAAACACCCTGCCTACGGAGGAGCTACGGACCACTATTTTGGGGACTTTTCAGCGTATTACGGCCGTAATATACGGACCGTATTGTCTTACGCCGAGTGTGACTCCAGCCTAAAACTCAAGCCCACAGTTCATTTAAAGCAGTTTTTGGTGTGTTTTTCCCTACAGAGTTTTATGGGGTGCATGAAAAAAAAAAACATGCAAAAATACAATACATGAAAAAGGAGAAATAGCAGTGAAACATACTGCAAAACAGCAATAATCAGAGAAGCTTCCTATTTTTTATTTTGGTGCAGACCATTGCAGAAAAAAGTCAGCACTGTAAAATGCAGCGTTTTCACCTGTGTGAACATGGTCATACAGTAAGTTTATTTGAACTGCTTGATATAATAAAAATGTTGAGAAAGTTTAATATCAGTCTAGTCCTAGGTTGGGTTCAAACGAGCGATAGCAAATTTTTCCATTTTTCATCCAGAAAAAAACAAATGCTTTTTCATCCATATTTATTGTTTGCAAACTGTAAGGACATTTTTTTAACTCTGTATCCTGCACATAAGTCCATATTTTATAGCCACTGACGTCCATATGATATCTGTTTTTATATGAACAATTTAATAAACAATAAGGCCAAATACAGTTTTCTATATTAATAATTGTAATGGGTCCATTAGAAATGCCTTACATACGGATGGTAGCCTGTGATCTGTTTTTGTGCAATAGGCGAGATCCAAAATACGGATCAAAGCAGTGTATGCTGCGATTTTACATCAGTTCGTGTGTAAAAACGTTCATGTGAGCTACTAAACTAGCACATAGGCTTGTATAGGTCAGTACTCTGTATGCTACCCGTTTTGCACATGGACGTTTAATCCATTCATCTGCACGAGTGATGTGTAACGGTTAATCAACATCCACAATCAAAACTGAAAATCGCAATTCCTTTTTTCCCCCTTAAATAATCAGTACATTTTCTCTTCCTTTCGCCGTCCCTAAGAATGATCAGCAGAACATTGTGTATCTGTTGGTTTACGAGCATGCACATCACCACTACTCTTGTTTATCTCCTGCCCTGTGGCAATTAGTAGCAGATTTATGTTCTATACAGAGATGATGTGACGCTTTTATTTTTCATGGCTTTTTTTTTATTTTTTTTGTGCTCTAGTGCCTGACATTGGACTGTGCATGCTAATGTAAGTTATGTATGGCCTGAAGACACAGGAGCTTCCAAATAGTGAGGCTGATGCATGAATGAAGAAAGGAGAAGGTTGGTTTGTTACCCAGTTCTAGATAGTGCTGGCTCTAGCTGGTCAGCTGCGCTTCATATGAGGCTGGTGAGGGAAGGAGGCAAACACAGGCGACGTAACAATGCTGAGAAGCCTTTAGGAATCTGAAGACGTGGCATGCATTCTTTCACGAAAACTGAAGATTGTAAATGGCACTTGGGCAAAAAAAAGGGCAGAATGGCTATCTTTTTTTACCTCCAATACTGAGGTCCTGGGTTCAACTTTAACCAATATTTGCCTGGAGTTTGCAAGTTCTGGCTACAATGAGTGCTTCCGATTTTCCAAACACTTAGCATCGGGCTTTCCATGTACAAACCAGCAGGGAGAGCCCCTAAGTATGTGGCTCCTGCTTTAGGTGGCATTGCCGGGTATTGAGGTGAGGGACTCGCATTGCAGTTGCAAGTGTGACACCGGTCTTACAAAGATGTCTAATAAATGACTGGCGTATTATGCTTTGTGTTAGGGTTCGCTCACACAAGCGTATAAAATGGACAAGTGTAATCCGATGAAAAAAATCTGATTGCACTTGGACTAATGTTATTAATTGAGGCAGTGCAGATCTGCGTATTTTTCTTAGCTGCATTTGGCCTGTGGAAAAAGAGGTTGTGGCTAGCGCTTACCTCCTCCCCCTCTGTGCCCAATAATCTCTGTACAGATCACAGAACATGCCAAGAAAAGAAGTCAATGAGTTATCTCCAGACTATTACTATCCTTGGACCAATTGGCTGCCGCTACTTGCCATTGTTGCAGACCTAGATGTAAAACCGTCCTTAGAAAGATCTCTGTCCTGCCCATTCATATATTTGCATATTAGAGGAACACATACTGATCGTAGCAAATAATATACATCACCTGAGAAAAATACGTTAGATAGACCTCGATGTGGGATAAGTGATACATATTTGCTGGAGGGCGAATGGTCAACCATTCAGGAAGATACTGAGAACCAAGAGAGGATGCACCGCACCTGCGGTCCAAAGGAAATGTGACGAATAAGGTAAGGATAAAAATACCTTTATTAAACAAGCATGGTAAGCAGTAGCACTACATGCTAAGTGTAACAACTCTGCTGGCATCACAGCATGGCCTCACATCTCTCACACTATCTTACCCACTGCTCCAGGTCATGATGTGGTTTCTGTTTCATGCCAGCTCCATGTTCTGTGTCTCTGCTCTCTGCATGCCTCATGGCTATGTGTATAGGGGGCCGGTGCCTGAACTCTCTGGTTCTTATAGGAATCAGGTGCATCTGTCTAATCAGTTCCTGACCAATTATCAAGAGGCCTCCTGTATATAGTGCAGCTCCACCCTGTGCTCTGGGCCTGTGCAATGTGTTAGCTCAGTTTGTGTTTAGCTGCTGAGTTTGCCTGGCCTTGCTCTGAGTTAGTCCCTCTCTGGAGCCTTTTCTCTGTGCTATTGCCTTGATCTTGTAGTCCGCCCTCCAGGAGGCAGAATATCCTGGTCCCTGTGTCTTTGTCCTTGTGTCTTGTTCCTTTGCCTTGTCTGTACTTAGTCTTATCTCGGTCTTCTTGTCTGTGGCTTCCTTCCCTGCTGTGTCTTTCCTTGTGTTCTCAGTCTGCTTACACTCCGCACTCTTGCGGCTCTGCCTGCTCTGTATCTTGGTGGCTTTGCCGCTGCTCCGTTCTACTCTGCTCCGCTCCCGTTGCTGCAGAAACCTTTTGCTGCAGTTCCTCTCTGCAATCCTTGCGGTTCCACTCTGCTTAGCTTCTGCAGTATCTCTTGCTGCAGCTTCTCTCCACATTCTTTGTGGCTCTGCTCAGCTTTTGTTGCTACGCTATCTCTTGCTGCTTTTCCACTCCTTTCTGCAGTCTTGCACTCCTCTCCTGTGTGAACAGGTCCCTACCTGTTTCTTCATACCTCATTCCTTTCTGCTTGTTTCCTTTCCTGCACCTCCTGTGTGAACAGGTCCCTACCTGTTCCTTCATATTTCATATCTGTTCCTGCACCTCCAGTGTGAACAGGTCCTTACCTGTTCCTCCAAACTACATATCTGTACCTGCACCTCCAGTGTGAACAGGCCCCTACCTGTTCCTCCAAACTACATATCTGTACCTGCACCTCCAGTGTGAACAGGCCCCTACCTGTTCCTTCATATACCACATCAACCAATCCTGTGTTCCTGCCAGTCCTGCCGTTCCTGCCCTGCCTTCCAGTCCTGTGTTCTCTGCAGTGCCTCCCAATCCTGTGTTCCTGCCGTTCCTGCCCTGCCTTCCAGTCCTGTGTTCCTGCTGTCCTAGCCAGTCCTGTGTTCTCTGCCGTGTCTCTGCCAGCCTACTCGTCTGAATTCCAGCCGTGCTCTTCTGCCAGTCCTGCACAATGCCCGCACCAATCCTGGTGTTCCTGTCTCCCAAGTGGGATCAGCAGCCACAGCCAGACACCACCCTGGAGTAGCACCTGGCAGCTGCCTGCTGCACAAGCCTGACCTCACCATCAGAGGCTCCAGTGAAAACCCAGGCAGCTGTCATAGTCACGCCCCTTCCAGGGTAGTCTGGTTTGTGGCCCCCCGAGCTCACGCCCACCAGTCAGGGCGTGAGTGTGACAGTTTGCACAGGCCATGGCCTCCGCTGTATCCCATGTCCTACCGCTCTCAGAGCATGATGAACTTTCTCTCTACCAGTATGAGCAAGCTGAAGAATTTGTTCCGCCCTGTGTCGTTCCAATTGAGGAGACCTCGGGCCCAATCATAATTTCAAACGCTCTCTACAATCAACTTCGGGCCTATGAGGAAAAGCACAACCCAGCAGACCCACCTAGGTTCTATGGGAATCCAGATGAATGCCAAAGCTTCCTGGAACAGTGCTTGCGCTACATCCTGCAAAATGCAGCTTGTTTTCCCTCTGACCAGATTAAGGTGGGCTACATCATGTCCTACCTAGCAGGAGATGCTTTATTATGGATTTGTCCCCTCTGGGAATCAGGGGATCCTATCGTCATGAGTCTTGGGGCCTTCCTGGTGGCCTTCCGTAGAGTCTGCAACATACCTCGTCCTGCTGCTCCTGTGATGTCTTCCCCATCTACAGTAGATCCGAGAGGCGCTCCAGACGGGCGAAACCCGTGAAGAAACCTCCACGTCAAGCCATGACCGTCTGTGATCCTCCAGTTCCTCTACCCGTTAAAGCAGCTACTCAAATAGAACCCAAAAAGACTGTCAAGAGTGGACTGGCAAAGCACCAGTCTAAGACCAGTCGTAAGAAGGGCTTACTATGTCGCTGCTGTTGTGAGGGACACCTGGATAGCCTCTGTCCAGGGGATCTAAAGCTCCAAAACCTCGGGCCAGTAGGAGAGACTGCCCTTGGTGAGAATAATTCCCTTCCGCTTAAGTCTGTGACTGTTCCGGTGCCTTGTGGGAGCTTCAGCCCTGCAGATATATTCAAGCTGCTAACCAGACGGAGTCTAAGTGTGGTTCCTGTTCCACTTCTCCAGAATCCTGTGAAGGTGTTTGGTAATGCTCGAGCCCTACTTATGAACAGTCCAGTGTTGAAGGGACAACTACAGCTCCAAATCGGAGCATTATATGCGGAGAGATTTGTTTTCCACTTGTTGACCAGTCCGCCCGTCGGTCGTTCTGAACCTGATACTCTGCTGCCTGTTCCGGTCCGAAGACCCAGCGTGGTTCTGTGTTTGGAGCTATCAAGTCTCCAGAAGTTTCTTGTTCCTAAACTGCAAGGTCAATCTACAGTGTTGATATCTTCACCACCTAATCAGCTGGCTATTGAGTCACGGTGTGCTAACCTCACTGAAGTAAAGAAAGCAGTGGCGTCCTCTCCGCACACCTCCAGTGACAATACCAGTGACCAGTTCCCAGGAACATCCCTGTCACTTAAAAAATTTTCTCTGAACTTTGGGAAGAAGATGCTTCCTGTAATGATGCCTTCAGATTCCATGTGGCAGGTGGATGAAGAAGTTGAAGCTGAAGCTCTTGCATCTCTGTTCTTCACCAGTCCGGAGGAAGAAATGGTCCAGTTTTGTCTGAGTAACAAGCTGATGGGGCTTCCTGAATGTATGCCTTCTGCTTCCAAGTGGCTACTTGCTACTAAGACAGAGACTTACTCATCCTCTAATCTAGTAGAGGAGGTCCAGTTTTTTCAGGGTACCAGGCTGAAGATGTTTCCTGTATGTATGCCTCCAGTTTCCATCTGGCTATTTGGTGAAGATCCCAAGACAGAAGTATTCTCATCTCTGCTTCCCACCGGTCTAAAGGAGAAGGTCCAATTTTCTTGTAATGATGGGCTTAAGTTGGATCCAGTGAACGTGTCTTCAGTTTCCAAGGAATCACATTATGTTGTGGTCAAATCGCAAGCTTCCAAGTCCCTGCTTTCAATTAACCAGGTGAAAGAAGTCCTGGCCCTTGCATCTTCTGTGTGGGAAGCTGATCTTACTGGACTCAAAGAGACTGGGCAACCTGAGATCTCAAAATGTCTCATATACCTCATTCTACCAGGGGAATGTTGTGATGGCTCTGACTATGTGTGCTCCTATCCTTCTTCTACAAGTTATTCTGGCGGGCTTGAAGAAGAGGGGCCGTAAAGGGGGGGGGGGGGTACTGTAACAACTCTGCTGGCATCACAGCATGGCCTCACATCTCTCACACTATCTTACCCACTGCTCCAGGTCATGATGTGGTTTCTGTTTCATGCCAGCTCCATGTTCTGTGTCACTGCTCTCTGCATGCCTCATGGCTATGTGTATAGGGGGCCGGCACCTGAACTCTCTGGTTCTTATAGGAATCAGGTGCATCTGTCTAATCTGTTCCTGACCAATTATCAAGAGGCCTCCTGTATATAGTGCAGCTCCACCCTGTGCTCTGGGCCTGTGCAATGTGTTAGCTCAGTTTGTGTTTAGCTGCTGAGTTTGCCTGGCCTTGCTCTAAGTTAGTCCCTCTCTGGAGGCTTTTCTCTGTGCTATTGCCTTGATCTTGTAGTCTGCCCCCCAGGAGGCAGAATATCCTGGTCCCTGTGTCTTTGTCCTTGTGTCTTGTTCCTTTGCCTTGTCTGTACTTAGTATTATCTCGGTCTTCTTGTCTGTGGCTTCCTTCCCTGCTGTGTCTTTCCTTGTGTTCTCAGTCTGCTTACACTCCGCACTCTTGCGGCTCTGCCTGCTCTGTATCTTGGTGGCTTTGCCGCTGCTCCGCACTCCTGCGGTTCTGCTCCGTTCTACTCTGCTCCGCTCCCGTTGCTGCAGAAACCTTTTGCTGCAGTTCCTCTCTGCAATCCTTGCGGTTCCACTCTGCTTAGCTTCTGCAGTATCTCTTGCTGCAGCTTCTCTCCACATTCTTTGTGACTCTGCTAAGCTTTTGTTGCTACGCTATCTCTTGCTGCTTTTCCACTCCTTTCTGCAGTCTTGCACTCCTCTCCTGTGTGAACAGGTCCCTACCTGTTTCTTCATACCTCATTCCTTTCTGCTTGTTTCCTTTCCTGCACCTCCTGTGTGAACAGGTCCCTACCTGTTCCTTCATATTTCATATCTGTTCCTGCACCTCCAGTGTGAACAGGTACTTACCTGTTCCTCCAAACTACATATGTGTACCTGCACCTCCAGTGTGAACAGGTCCCTACCTGTTCCTTCATATTTCATATCTGTTCCTGCACCTCCAGTGTGAACAGGTCCCTACCTGTTCCTCCAAACTACATATCTGTACCTGCACCTCCAGTGTGAACAGGTCCCTACCTGTTCCTCCAAACTACATATCTGTACCTGCACCTCCAGTGTGAACAGGTCCCTACCTGTTCCTCCAAACTACATATCTGTACCTGCACCTCCAGTGTGAACAGGCCCCTACCTGTTCCTTCATATACCACATCAACCAATCTTGTGTTCCTGCCAGTCCTGCCGTTCCTGCCCTGCCTTCCAGTCCTGTGTTCTCTGCAGTGCCTCCCAATCCTGTGTTCCTGCCCTGCCTTCCAGTCCTGTGTTCCTGCTGTCCTAGCCAGTCCTGTGTTCTCTGCCGTGTCTCTGCCAGCCTACTCGTCTGAGTTCCAGCCGTGCTCTTCTGCCAGTCCTGCCTAATGCCCGCACCAATCCTGGTGTTCCTGTCTCCCAAGTGGGATCAGCAGCCACAGCCAACACCACCCTGGAGTAGCACCTGGCAGCTGCCTGCTGCACAAGCCTGACCTCACCATCAGAGGCTCTAGTGAAAACCCAGGCAGCTGTCATAGTCACGCCCCTTCCAGGGTAGTCTGGTTTGTGGCACAGTGGGGCCACAAACCCCCGAGCTCACGCCCACCAGTCAGGGCGTGAGCGTGACACTAAGAAGTGCTTGCACTTAGATAGGAAACAATAATTAATATACAAGAGGTTAAAATAAAAAAAACAAAACCTGGACCACTAAATGAAAATGAGATGTTTCATATAAGTAATAGGCTATATATTGACATTAGGTAGATATCACAAGAAATAGTGGATAGTAATAATCCAAGATAAAAAGTCATATACGAGCATATCGGTGTGTATACATTACCTGAAACCACTGGGGAACAAAGATGTGTGCAATGGAGGTGTGCCTCACAAAGCAGGACTGGTGTCAATCATATGAGTGGCTAGATAGTACTGAGGTAGCCAAAACAAGAGGCCAAAAGTGTAAAAAAGTGAAACTGCACTGTAGATTATGAGGTAGAGAAAAGGCTATAGTCTAGTGTGAATAAAAGGACGTGTCAGAAAATGGCCAGTGGCACACAAGTGTAGAAGTCGGCAAGGACTATAGTCATGGCCAGGGATGCTAGAGCATCGGCATCCCGGCTTTCCCCCACAGAAAAGCAAAGTCCATTGTTCAGCATACCTGCGTCTCCAGGTTCAGGTCCCACCAGCCACTTCCCAGGTGGCGATAGCCACTCTTTGAGGTAACTCCAAATAACTGAGATACAGATCATGGTAACTTGAACGGTCTCTTTACTGACAATTTAGCATAATATATCCACAGTTGGCACATCATTACTGACACATCAATCTTAACATGCTTCCTCAGCTTTCCCTACTGTGCTGACACTTCCACAGGGCACGAACCCAGACCAGACTGTCTTAGGCTTCCTTCCAGCTTTTTCCTTGCCTAACCTTACCATGATGACAAGTCCTTCTGCCTGTTTCGAACCAGGCTTGAAATCATCAACCACCTGGTTTAGTTGCCTCTAGAACAGCATCCGGCCCGTCTGTACTACTCCCGGTGAAGTTACAGCATCCTTCTGTTCCTCAGCCCGTCTGACTCCGGCGCTAAGAGCCTCCACCCAAGCGGTGCGTCGCCACATATTGGCTGCTGTTCTAGTTCACTGAATCAATGTCCAAAAGCTGTGGATAACTCGCACTTTCGCTGCATAACGTTACGCGGCTGCCAAGTCATCAAGGGCCTATAGCCCATGTGGACACTTCAGGCGCCCTGGGTATATCTGAACTAACTTCCTACTCAACTAGCCTTAACTCCCACCTCTCATCTAACTTGTTGTACGACAATCTACAATCTGGTTTCCGCCCCCATCACTCAACTGAGACTGCCCTGACCAAAATCACTAACGACCTACTTACCGCCAAAGCTACTGGACAATACTCTGTACTCCTCCTTCTAGACCTGTCCTCTGCTTTCGACACAGTTGACCACTGCCTCCTACTGCAGATGCTCTCCTCCTTTGGCATCAAAGACCTCGCCCTATCCTGGATCGCCTCGTACCTTTCCAACCGCACATTCAGGGTCTCCCACTCCCATACTTGTTGTGAGTTCTGTTTTTGGGCTCCCTCTGGTGGTTACTGATGGTACTGGGTGACTTGTGTTCTCTGCGGTCTCTGGTGTCCACCTGTTCCATCAGGTTATGGGAGTTTCCTATTTAACCTGGCTTTTTTGTCATTTCCTCGCCGGCTATCAATGTAATCAGTGTGTCTTTTTACCTCTGCTACCTGCGTCTGTTATCTTCAGGACAAGCTAAGTTTTGATTTTCCTGTTCCACGTTTGCTTAATTTTTGTCTTAGTCCAGCTTGCAGATATGTGATTCCTTGCTGCTGGTTGCTCTAGTGGGCTGAAATTACTCCTCATGTTCCATGAGTTGGCACATGAGTTCAAGTAATTTCAGGATGGTTTTTTGAAGGGTTTTTCGCTGACCACGCAGTTCACTTTTGTATCCTCTGCTATCTAGCTTTAGCGGGCCTCATTTTTGCTGATTCTATTTTCATAACTACGTATGTGTTTTCCTCTCATTTCACCGTTATTACATGTGGGGGGCTGCTATTTCTGTGGGGTGTTTCTCTGGAGGCAAGTGAGGTCTGTGTTTCTTCTAATAGGGGAAGTTAATCCTTCGGCTGGCGCGAGACGTCTAGGAATCATCGTAGGCACGTTCCCCGGCTACTGCTAGTTGTGTGTTTAGGTTCAGGATCGCGGTCAGCTCAGGTTCCATCACCCTAGAGCTTGTTTTGTTTTTGTGCTTGTCCTTTTGTGATCCCCTGCCATTGGGATCATGACAGTATAGCCGGCCACAAAAAATTGGTCATCGTTTTGGCTGAAGTAGGAGGAAAAGTAGTCTGAGGAAGTTTTTTTTTTTTTTTTCTCCCTCCTCAGTGTTTGCTGCCTAGCCTTAATTGCAGCTTGGCTGCTTCTTTCCTCCTCTTAATCCTTGAATGGCTCTGACCTCAGCTGTTTATCATGGACGTCCAGAGTTTGGCTTCCAGCCTGAATAATCTTGCTGCTAAGGTTCAAAATATACAAGATTTTGTTGTACATACTCCTATGTCTGAACCTAGAATTCCTATCCCAGAGTTTTTTTCTGGAGATAGATCTAGTTTTCTGAATTTTTGTGAACAATTGCAAGTTGTTTCTTTCCTTGAAATCTCGCTCCTCTGGAGACCCTGCTCAGCAGGTCAAGATTGTTATATCTTTCCTGCGGGGTGACCCTCAGAATTGGGCATTTGCATTGGCACCAGGGGATCCTGCGTTGCTCAATGTGGATGCGTTTTTTCTGGCATTGGGTTTGCTCTATGAGGAACCTAACCTAGAGATTCAGGCTGAAAAAGCTTTATTGGCTCTCTCTCAGGGGCAAGATGAAGCAGAAATATATTGTCAGAAATTTCGGAAATGGTCGGTGCTTACTCAGTGGAATGAGTGCGCTCTGGCTGCAAAATTCAGAGATGGCCTTTCTGAGGCCATTAAAGATGTTATGGTGGGGTTCCCGGCGCCTACAGGTCTGAATGAGTCCATGACTATGGCTATTCAGATTGATCGGCGTTTACGGGAGCACAAACCTGTGCACCATTTGGCGGTGTCTTCTGAACAGGCACCTGAGATAATGCAATGTGATAGAATTCAGTCCAGAAGTGAACGGCAAAATTATAGGCGGAAAAATGGATTGTGTTTTTATTGTGGTGATTCAGCTCATGTTATATCAGCATGCTCTAAACGCACAAAAAAGGTTGATAAGTCTGTTGCCATTGGTACTTTACAGTCTAAGTTCATTCTGTCTGTGACTTTGATTTGTTCATTATCATCCATTTCCGTCGATGCCTATGTGGATTCAGGCGCTGCCCTGAGTCTTATGGATTGGTCATTTGCCAATCGCTGTGGGTTTAGACTGGAACCTCTGGAAGTTCCTATTCCTTTGAAAGGAATTGACTCTACACCTTTGGCTATGAATAAACCTCAGTACTGGACACAAGTGACCATGCGTATGACTCCCGTTCATCAGGAGGTGATTCGCTTCCTGGTACTGTATAATTTACATGATGTCTTAGTGCTTGGTTTGCCATGGTTACAAACTCATAACCCAGTCCTGGACTGGAAAACAATGTCTGTGTTAAGCTGGGGATGTCAGGGGGTTCATGATGATGCATCTCTGATTTCTATCGCTTCATCTACTCCTTCTGAGGTTCCGGTATTTTTGTCTGATTATCGGGAGGTTTTTGAGGAGCCTAAGCTCAGTTCGCTTCCTCCTCACAGGGATTGCGATTGTGCTATAGATTTGATTCCTGGCAGTAAATTCCCTAAAGGTCGTTTGTTCAATCTGTGAGTGCCAGAGCATACTGCTATGCGGAATTATGTTAAGGAGTCCTTGGAAAAGGGACATATCCGTCCATCTTCGTCCCCTTTGGGAGCAGGTTTTTTTTTCGTGGCCAAAAAAGATGGTTCCTTGAGGCCTTGCATAGATTATCATCTTTTGAATAAGATTACAGTCAAATATCTGTATCCTTTGCCATTGTTGACTGATTTGTTCGCTCGCATTAAGGGGGCTAAATGGTTCACTAATAGAGTTGAGCGACCTTGACCTTTTTAGAGTCGAGCCGGGTTTTGCGAAACCCGACTATGTCCAAAGTCGGGTCGAGTGAAATCGGCCGATTATGACGTAAAGTCGGGATCGACCGAAACACGAAACCCAATGCAAGTCAATGGGGCAGCATAGTCGGCAGTGAGTGGGGGCCAGGAAAACACCTAGAGTGGCCATTTTAATGTCAAAACCATCCATTCTTCTTAATGAAGCTTGTCAAGCGTAATTTACCTTATAATAATTGGAAGGCATTTGAAATTGGGGGTCATTTGGCTAAAGTTGTGGGGGGTAGGGCTGGTTCAAGTAATTAGTGGGCCCAGGAAATCTGGACCACGTCACGGCAGTGGAGCAGGGAGAGGTAAGTATTTCAACTTTGCAAGTGCTGTGAACCTGAGCAAGCAGGGGGGGCCCACTCGTTGGCATTGGCACTGGCACAGGGCCCCTCAAAGTACAGCGGTGTGTTTGCACGGCGGGGGCGCCTCCCACCGGCAGCAACACTTTTGCGTACTATGAGAGGCCCTGTGCCAGTGACGTCGCCAACTAGTATTCCTCCCCCCACCTGATGAAGGAACCTGCACTTTCATCTGCACCTTCCTCTTTGTCCCCGTGTAAGGTGGTATGGTATGCGGGAAGAGCAACCTGACTTTCAGCAGGGTCACAATGTTGTTGTGTAGCGTGCACGGGGAATGTTGCGTTATGGGTCAATGTACCAGCAGACTCATCTATCACTGGCTGGGCAATGGGCACGATGAAGTGGAAACACAGATATAGGCCCAAAGAAGAAAGTGGGCTAAATGCAGTTCAAAATTGGTAACACAGGAATAACCAGGGGGCATTGCAGTGGAGGACAACTGGAATGAGAGGCTGACACAGAGAGTAGGGCCAAATCAGTAAGTAGTCGAAATGCAGTTCAAAATTGGCAACCGTAGTAAACAGGCGGCACAGCTTTGTTCAGTGGAGGAGAACAGCAAGGAGTGGCAGACACCGATAGTAGGCCCCAAACCAACTAGTACGCCAAATGCAGTTGTTCCATTTAACCACAATTTAATGAGAGCCTGAAGATAGAAGCTCAGGAAAGGCAACCTGGGGAACACCTTGGAGTGTAACACACCATCTCTCTCCACCCCATACCCATTTTGTATGGCCTAATGCAGTGTACTTTTCTACAACTACTAAACGAGAGTCGGAAGACCGAAGCAATGGCAAGGAAACCTGGGGAACACCTTAGAGTGTAACACACCCTCTCTCTACACCCCATACCCAATTTGAAGGCCTAATGCAGTGTAGTTTCCAAGAACTACTAAACGAGAGCCGGAAGATCGAAGCTCAGGAAAGGCAACCTGGGGAACACCTTGGAGTGTAACACACCCTCTCGCTACACCCCATACCCAATTTGAAGGCCTAATGCAGCGTAGTTTCCAACAACTACTAAACGAGAGCCGGAAGATCGAAGCTCAGGAAAGGCAACCTGGGGAACACCTTGGAGTGGAACACACCATCTCTCTACACCCCATACCCAATTTGAAGGCCTAATGCAGAGTAGTTTCCAAGAACTACTAAACGAGAGCCGGAAGATCGAAGCTCAGGAAAGGCAACCTGGGGAACACCTTGGAGTGTAACACAACGTCTCTCTACACGACGGAAGGGCTGATTCTTAGGAAGGAAGGCTGTTGGAAATAAGCATTGCGCGTCCGAGGGTGATTATATTCTTATTAGGTATATACTCACCCTCGGACGCGCCCTGCTTCTTTATTTGGAATGAATGTTTATTTGCAATGTGGTGTTGACTTTCTCTATTATTTTGGTAATTAATGATTTTATTATTTTCATTATTTTGCATCTTCTCGGCAATAATATAAAGAAGACGCGACAGGACAACACTCGGTGGATGCCATATGTGTGTTTTCAATTTAAAAAAACTTTCAGTTAACTACTTGCAGGAGAAAGTAATTGTAGCTGGTGGCCATTTTTAGTACTGTACCAGATTAGAGTTGTGTGTTTGTTTTTAATGTTAAAATGTCTGCATTTGATATCTCACCAGTATTTTCTTTTTTATAAGCAAAATACTTATTTTTATATTTTCTGATGTTGGTTCCAGGGGTACACGGCCAGCAGTGCCCTGGTCAGTGTAGTAGTAGTTGAAAGAATGGACCGCAGACAGGCATCGAAGGCCTAAAATAATAACACATAATAAATAATAAATAAATAATCTTTATTTTTATATAGCGCTAACATATTCCGCAGCGCTTTACAGTTTTGCACACATTATCATCACTGTCCCTGATGGGGCTCACAATCTAGAATCCCTATCAGTATGTCTTTGGAATGTGGGAGGAAACCGGAGTGCCCGGAGGAAACCCACGCAAACACGGAGAGAACATACAAACTCTTTGCAGATGTTGTCCTGGGTGGGATTAGAACCCAGGACCCCAGCGCTGCAAGGCTGCAGTGCTAACCACTGCGCCACTGTGCTGCCCACACATGGCTGTAGGCAATTTTAAATTGGTTCCAGGGGTACACGGACAGCAGTGGTGTGGTCAGTGGAGGCCTAGTGGAAGGAGTGACCGCAGACAGGCATCGAAGGCCTAAAATAATAACACATGGCTGTAGGCAATTTTAAATTGGTTCCAGGGGTACACGGGCAGCAGTGACCTGGTCAGTGTAGTAGTAGTTGAAAGAATGGACCGCAGACAGGCATCGAAGGCCTAAAATAAAAAAATTGGGCTGGCTGTAGGCAATTTTAAATTGGTTCCAGGGGTACACGGGCAGCAGTGGTGTGGTCAGTGGAGGCCTAGTGGAAGGAGTGACCGCAGACAGGCATCGAAGGCCTAAAATAATAACACATGGCTGTAGGCAATTTTAAATTGGTTCCAGGGGTACACGGGCAGCAGTGACCTGGTCAGTGTAGTAGTAGTTGAAAAAATGGACCGCAGACAGGCATCGAATGCCTAAAATAATAACACATGGCTGTAGGCAATTTTAAATTGGTTACAGGGGTACACGGACAGCAGTGACCTGGTCAGTGTAGTAGTAGTTGAAAGAATGGACCGCAGACAGGCATCGAAGGCCTAAAATAAAAAAATTGGGCTGGCTGTAGGCAATTTTAAATTGGTTCCAGGGGTACACGGACAGCAGTGGTGTGGTCAGTGGAGGCCTAGTGGAAGGAGTGACCGCAGACAGGCATCGAAGGCCTAAAATAATAACACATGGCTGTAGGCAATTTTAAATTGGTTCCAGGGGTACACGGACAGCAGTGGTGTGGTCAGTGGAGGCCTAGTGGAAGGAGTGACCGCAGACAGGCATCGAAGGCCTAAAATAATAACACATGGCTGTAGGCAATTTTAAATTGGTTCCAGGGGTACACGGACAGCAGTGACCTGGTCAGTGTAGTAGTAGTTGAAAGAATGGACCGCAGACAGGCATCGAAGGCCTAAAATAAAAAAATTGGGCTGGCTGTAGGCAATTTTAAATTGGTTCCAGGGGTACACGGGCAGCAGTGACCTGGTCAGTGTAGTAGTAGTTGAAAGAATGGACCGCAGACAGGCTTAGAAGGCCTAACATAACAAACTTGGGCTGGCTGTAGGCACTTTTAAATTGGTTCCAGGGGTACACGGGCAGCAGTGGTCTGGTCAGTGGAAGTCTAGTGGAAGGAGTGACCGCAGACAGGCTTCCAAGGCCTAACATAACAAACTTGGGCTGGCTGTAGGCACTTTTAAATTGGTTCCAGGGGTACACGGGCAGCAGTGGTCTGGTCAGTGGAAGTCTAGTGGAAGGAGTGACCGCAGACAGGCTTCCAAGGCCTAACATAACAAACTTGGGCTGGCTGTAGGCACTTTTAAATTGGTTCCAGGGGTACACGGGCAGCAGTGGTCTGGTCAGTGGAAGTCTAGTGGAAGGAGTGACCGCAGACAGGCTTCCAAGGCCTAACATAACAAACTTGGGCTGGCTGTAGGCACTTTTAAATTGGTTCCAGGGGTACACGGGCAGCAGTGGTCTGGTCAGTGGAAGTCTAGTGGAAGGAGTGACCGCAGACAGGCTTCCAAGGCCTAACATAACAAACTTGGGCTGGCTGTAGGCACTTTTAAATTGGTTCCAGGGGTACACGGGCAGCAGTGGTCTGGTCAGTGGAAGTCTAGTGGAAGGAGTGACCGCAGACAGGCTTCGAAGGCCTAACATAACAAAATTGGGCTGGCTGTAGGCACTTTAAATTGGTTCCAGGGGTACATGGGCAGCAGTGTATGGTCAGTGGAAGTCTAGTGGAAGGAGTGACGGCAGACAGTCTTCGAAGGCCTAACATAACAAAATTGGGCTGACTGTAGGCACTTTTAAATTGGTTCCAGGGTAACACGGCCAGCAGTGGCCTGGTCAGTGTAGTAGTTGTAGAAAGAAGGGACCGCAGACAGGCTTCGAAGGCCTAACATAACAAAAATGTCAAAACAATGGTATTGTCAGTGCCAGGCATTGAAGGATGTCAGCGGCTAGACTACACATTGGTGAAGCTGTGAGAGATAATTTTGCTAGTGGTAGAGCACTGTTTGAGCTGGGGGGGGGAACTGTCTTGTGGCCGGCGGTACAGGCACAGGGCCCCTCATATTACAACGGTGTGTCTGACGTTGGGTGCGCACCACCACCGCCAGAGACACTTTATTGTACTATGAGGGACCCAGTGGCAGTGCCGTCGACCAAAAGCGGCCACACCCACCTCTTCAGACAAACAGCACTCTCAAGGGTCCAAGCGCAAAGTGGCGATAGCACGGCCCCGTGTGGGGAGTTTGGCCATTTCGTGAGGTGGAAACATGTCGTATGCTGGACAATCAGGTGAAGAAAATTACGAGATTGGAAAAGTCATTCAGAATAGTCCACAGGCAAGACCTTTTCATAGGAAAGCTAGGTGTCAGCCGGGCAGGGTGGGGCAAAAGATTTTGAAATCCAGTTGTGGTTCATTTTAATGAAGGTTAGATCATCTACATTTTGGGTAGCCAGACGAGTCCTTTTTTCTGTTAGTATTGAACCTGCAGCACTGAATACTCTTTCTGATAGGACACTAGCTGCCGGGCAAGCAAGCTCCTGCAATGCATATTCTGCCAATTCTGGCCAGGTGTCTAATTTGGATGCCCAGTAATCAAATGGGAATGACGGTTGAGGGAGAACGTCGATAAGGGATGAAAAATAGTTTGTAACCATACTGGACAAATGTTGTCTCCTGTCACTTTGAATTGATGCTGCAGTACCTGTCCTGTCTGCGGTCATAGAAAAATCACTCCACAACCTGGTCAGAAAACCCCTCTGTCCAACGCCACTTCTGATTTCTGCCCCTCTAACACCTCTGGTCTGCTGGCCCCTGGAGCTCGTGTGAGAACGATCACGGGCGCTGTGTGCAGGGAATGCCAGAAGCAAACGGTCAACAAGAGTTGATTGTTTTGTTGCTAATATTAGTTCCAAGTTCTCATGTGGCATAATATTTTGCAATTTGCCTTTATAGCGAGGATCAAGGAGGCAGGCCAACCAGTAATCGTCATCGTTCATCATTTTTGTAATGCGTGTGTCCCTTTTGAGGATACGCAAGGCATAATCCGCCATGTGGGCCAAAGTTCCCGTTGTCAAATCTGCGGTTGTGCTTGGTTGAGGGGCAGTTGCAGGCAAATCTACGTCACTTGTGTCCCTCAAAAAACCAGAACCCGGCCTTGCCACGCCACCAATTTCCCGTGCCCCCGGGAAAGCTTCCTCATTAAAAATATACTCATCCCCATCATCCTCCTCATCCTCCACCTCCTCTTCGCCCGGTACCTCGTCATGTACACTGCCCTGACCAGACAATCGCTGACTGTCATCAAGGCTTTCCTCTTCCTCTGGTGCAGACGCCTGATCCTTTATGTGCGTCAAACTTTGCATCAGCAGACGCATTAGGGGGATGCTCATGCTTATTATGGCGTTGTCTGCACTAACCAGCCGTGTGCATTCCTCAAAACACTGAAGGACTTGACACATGTCTTGAATCTTCGACCACTGCACACCTGACAACTCCATGTCTGCCATCCTACTGCCTGCCCGTGTATGTGTATCCTCCCACAAAAACATAACAGCCCGCCTCTGTTCGCACAGTCTCTGAAGCATGTGCAGTGTTGAGTTCCACCTTGTTGCAACGTCTATGATTAGGCGATGCTGGGGAAGGTTCAAAGAACGCTGATAGGTCTGCATACGGCTGGAGTGTACAGGCGAACGGCGGATATGTGCGCAAAGTCCACGCACTTTGAGGAGCAGGTCGGATAACCCCGGATAACTTTTCAGGAAGCACTGCACCACCAGGTTTAAGGTGTGAGCCAGGCAAGGAATGTGTTTCAGTTGGGAAAGGGAGATGGCAGCCATGAAATTCCTTCCGTTATCACTCACTACCTTGCCTGCCTCAAGATCTACAGTGCCCAGCCACGACTGCGTTTCTTGCTGCAAGAACTCGGACAGAACTTCCGCGGTGTGTCTATTGTCGCCCAAACACTTCATAGCCAATACAGCCTGCTGACGTATGCCAGTAGCTGCCCCATAATGGGAGACCTGGTGTGCAACAGTGGCAGGTGCGGATGGAGTGTTTGTGCGACTGCGGTCTGTGGACGAGCTCTTGCTTCTGCAGGAGGACGAGGAGGAGGAGGAGGAGGGGGTGCGAACGGCTACAGACAACTGTTTACTAGACCGTGGGCTAGGCAGAACTGTCCCAAACTTGCTGTCCCCTGTGGACCCTGAATCCACCACATTTACCCAGTGTGCCGTGATGGACACGTAACGTCCCTGGCCATGCCTACTGGTCCATGCATCTGTTGTCAGGTGCACCTTTGTGCTCACAGATTGCCTGAGTGCATGGACGATGCGCTCTTTAACATGCTGGTGGAGGGCTGGGATGGCTTTTCTGGAAAAAAAGTGTCGACTGGGTAGCTCGTAGCGTGGTACAGCGTAGTCCATCAGGTCTTTGAAAGCTTCGCTTTCAACTAACCGGTAGGGCATCATCTCTAACGAGATTAGTCTAGCTATGTGGGCGTTCAAACCCTGTGTACGCGGATGCGAGGCTAAGTATTTCCTTTTTCTAACCATAGTCTCATGTAGGGTGAGCTGGACTGGAGAGCTGGAGATCGTGGAACTAGCGGGGGTGCCGGTGGACATGGCAGACTGAGAGACGGTGGGAGATGGTATTGTTGCCGCCGGTGCCCTAGATGCAGTGTTTCCTACTACGAAACTGGTGATTCCCTGACCCTGACTGCTTTGGCCTGGCAAAGATACCTGCACAGATACAGCAGGTGGTGCGCTAAATGGTGGTCCTACACTGCCGGAAGGGATGTTGCGTTGATGACTAGCTTCATTGGCCGAGGGTGCAACAACCTTAAGGGACGTTTGGTAGTTAGTCCAAGCTTTCAAATGCATGGTGGTTAAATGTCTATGCATGCAACTAGTATTGAGACTTTTCAGATTCTGACCTCTGCTTAAGGAAGTAGAACATTTTTGACAGATGACTTTGCGCTGATCAATTGGATGTTGTTTAAAAAAATGCCAGACTGCACTCTTTCTAGCATCGGATACCTTTTCAGGCATTGCAGACTGAGCTTTAACCGGATGGCCACGCTGTCCTCCACCAGGTTTTGGCTTTGCCACGCGTTTTGGGCAAGATACGGGCCCGGCAGATGGAACCTGTGGCGATGTTGATGCCTGCTGCGGCCCCTCCTCCTCCTCTGCTTCAGAACTGCTGCCGCCTGCACCCTGTTCCCCCAATGGCTGCCAATCGGGGTCAAGAACTGGGTCATCTAATAACTCTTCTTGTACCTCCTGCGCAACTTCGTCTGTGTCACCGTGTCGTTCGGTGGTATAGCGTTCGTGATGGGGCAACATAGTCTCATCAGGGTCTGATTCTTGATCAGCACCCTGCGAGGGCAATGTTGTGGTCTGAGTCAAAGGACCAGCATAGTAGTCTGGCTGTGGCTGTGCGTCAGTGCACTCCATGTCAGATTCAATTTGTAATGGGCATGGACTGTTAACTGCTTCACTTTCTAAGCCAGGGACGGTATGTGTAAAGAGCTCCATGGAGTAACCCGTTGTGTCGCCTGCTGCATTCTTCTCTGTTGTTGTTTTTGCTGAAGAGGACAAGGAAGTGACTTGTCCCTGACCGTGAACATCTACTAACGACGCGCTGCTTTTACTTTTACCAGTTTCACGAGATGAGGCAAAAGAGCTAGAGGCTGAGTCAGCAAGATAAGCCAAAACTTGCTCTTGCTGCTCCGGCTTTAAAAGCGGTTTTCCTAATCCCAGAAAAGGGAGCGTTCGAGGCCTTGTGTAGCCGGACGACGAACCTGGCTCCACAGCTCCAGACTTAGGTGCAATATTTTTTCCCCCACGACCACCTGATGCTCCACCACTACCACTACCCTCATTACCAGCTGACAATGAACGCCCCCGGCCACGACCTCTTCCACTAGACTTCCTCATTGTTTTAAAAACGTAACCAAACTAACGTTATTTGTTGCAGTCACACAACTTACACGGTGAGCTATAACTTCAGTATGATTTAGCTACCCCTTTACAGGTTGGTGAGACCACAGCGAAAATCAGGCCCAATGTTACACACTCTTTTTTTGGTGGCTGCAAATTAGAGAGATGCCCCACACGCAGGACTGTCACTGAAGCACAAATGTTAATATTAATGTCACACTATTATTTTTTTTTTATTTTTATTTTTTTCAGGAACACTTTAGAAACCCCCCAAAAAAAAAAAATAGATTTTTGCAGGGAGAATTTAGAAAACAAATGTAACAAACTATATGCTTTCTATGGGCCACTGAGTGAGAGATGACGCACACAGGAATCAGGAGTGGCACACAAGCCCAGAGGCCAATATTTTTCTACCAATGATTGATGGAGTTATTTTCTCTGGTAGATTTTGGAACCCAAATCAAGGAAAAAAAATGTAGGCTTTCTATGGACCACAATTGGAGAGAGAGAGAGAGAGAGATGGCACACCCAGGAGTCAAGACTGGCACACAAGCAGAAAGGCCAATATTAATCTCCCACTGTTTTTTTTGGTTGTTTTTTTTTTTTTTTTTTTCAGGGAGACTTTAGAAAAAAAAATAATAAAAAAAATATGATTTTATCAGGAAGAATTTAGAAACCAAATAAAATAAAATGATTTTTTCAGGGAGAATTTATAAAACAAATAAAACCAAAAATAGGCGTTCTATGGCCCACTGACTGAGAGATGACGCACCCAGGAGTCAAGACTGGCACACAAGCAGAAAGGCCAATATTAATCTCCCACTGTTTTTTTTGGTTGTTTTTTTTTTTTTTTTTTCAGGGAGACTTTAGAAAAAAAAATAATAAAAAAAATATGATTTTATCAGGAAGAATTTAGAAACCAAATAAAATAAAATGATTTTTTCAGGGAGAATTTATAAAACAAATAAAACCAAAAATAGGCGTTCTATGGCCCACTGACTGAGAGATGACGCACCCAGGAGTCAAGACTGGCACACAAGCAGAAAGGCCAATATTAATCTCCCACTGTTTTTTTTTTTTTTTTTCAGGGAGACTTTAGAAAAAAAAATAATAAAAAAAATATGATTTTATCAGGAAGAATTTAGAAACCAAATAAAATAAAATGATTTTTTCAGGGAGAATTTAGAAAACAAATAAAACCAAAAATAGGCGTTCTATGGCCCACTGACTGAGAGATGACGCACACAGGAGTCAGGAGTGGCACACAAACCCAGAGGCCAATATTTTTCTACCAATGATTGATGTAGTTATTTTCTCTGGTAGATTTTAGAACCCAAATCAAGGAAAAAAAATATAGGCTTTCTATGGACCACAATTGGAGAGAGAGAGAGAGAGAGAGAGAGAGAGAGAGATGGCACACCCAGGAGTCAAGACTGGCACACAAGCAGAAAGGCCAATATTAATCTCCCACTGTTTTTTTGGTTGTTTTTTTTTTTTTTTTTTCAGGGAGACTTTAGAAATAAAAATAATAAAAAAAATATGATTTTATCAAGAAGAATTTAGAAACCAAATAAAATAAAATGATTTTTTCAGGGAGAATTTAGAAAACAAATAAAACCAAAAATATGCGTTCTATGGCCCACTGACTGAGAGAGAGAGAGAGATGGAACGCTTAGTACTGGCACACAAGCCCAAAGGGCAATATTAATCTCCCTTTTTTTTTCCAGGGAGAATTTCTGAAACCCAAAAAAAAAATAAAATAGGCTTTCTATGGCCCACTATTTGTGAGAGAGATGGGACGCTCAGGACTGGCACAGATGGCACGCTCAGGACTGGCACAGAAGCCCAGAGGCCAATATTAATCTCCCTTTTTTTCTGGGAGAATTTATAAAACCAAAAAAATATTTAAATAGGCTTTCTATGGCCCACTATTTGTGAGAGAGATGGCACGCTCAGGACTGGCACAGATGGCACGCTCACAACTGGCACACAAGCCCAGAGGCCAATATTAATCTCCCTTTTTTCAGGGAGAATTTCTAAAACCCAAAAAAAAAATAAAATAGGCTTTCTATGGCCCACTATTTGTGAGAGAGATGGGACGCTCAGGACTGGCACAGATGGCACGCTCACAACTGGCACACAAGCCCAGAGGCCAATATTAATCTCCCTTTTTTCAGGGAAAATTGATAAAACAAAAAAAAAAATTAAATAGGCTTTCTATGGCCCACTATTTGTGAGAGAGATGGCACGCTCAGGGCTGGCTGGCACAGATGGCACGCTCAGGACTGGCACACAAGCCCAGAGGCCAATATTAATCTCCCTTTTTTTCTGGGAGAATTTATAAAACCAAAAAAATATTTAAATAGGCTTTCTATGGCCCACTATTTGTGAGAGAGATGGCACGCTCAGGACTGGCACAGATGGCACGCTCACAACTGGCACACAAGCCCAGAGGCCAATATTAATCTCCCTTTTATCAGGGAAAATTTATAAAACAAAAAAAAAAATTAAATAGGCTTTCTATGGCCCACTATTTGTGAGAGAGATGGCACGCTCAGGGCTGGCACAGATGGCACGCTCAGGACTGGCACACAAGCCCAGAGGCCAATATTAATCTCCCTTTTTTTCAGGGAGAATTTATAAAACCAAAAAAAAAAATAAATAGGCTTTCTATGGCCCACTATTTGTGAGAGAGATGGCACACTCAGGACTGGCACACAAGCCCAAAGGCCAATATTAATCTCCCACTGTATTTTTATCAGGGAGAATTTATACACCCCACAAAAAAAAATACAGAAAAATGAAAAGGCTTTCTATGGCCCACTATGTGAGAGAGATGGCACACACAGGGATGGCACTCTAGCAGAAATGCCAAATTGCCAATCTTAATCTCCCACCAAAAAAAAAAAAAAAAAAAAAACAGGGAATGTCCTACAATTACTATCTCCCTGCCTGCAGTAATCTCAGCCAGGTATGGCAGGCAGCTACTATCTCCCTGCCTGCAGTAATCTCAGCCAGGTATGGCAGGCAGCAATAAGGAGTGGACTGATGCACAAATGAAATAAAAAGTGTGGACAAACAAAAAAGATAGCTGTGCAGAAAGGAAGGAACAAGAGGATTTGTGCTTTGAAAAAAGCAGTTGGTTTGCACAGCGGCGTACACACAGCAATGCAGCTATCAGGGAGCCTTCTAGGGCAGCCCAATGAGCTACAGCGCTGAGGGGAAAAAAAAAAAAAAAAAAACTTCCACTGTCCCTGCACACCGAGGGTGGTGTTGGACAGTGCAAATCGCTGCAGCACAAGCGGTTTTGTGGTTAATGGACCCTGCCTAACGCTATCCCTGCTTCTGACAAAGCGGCAGCAACCTCTCCCTAAGCTCAGATCAGCAGCAGTAAGATGGCGGTCGGCGGGAACGCCTCTTTATAGCCCCTGTGACGTCGCAGACAGCAAGCCAATCACTGCAATGCCCTTCTCTAAGATGGTGGGGACCAGGACCTATGTCATCACGCTGCCCACACTCTGCGTTTACCTTCATTGGCTGAGAAATGGCGCTTTTCGCGTCATTGAAACGCGACTTTGGCGCGAAAGTCGCGTACCGCATGGCCGACCCCGCACAGGGGTCGGATCGGGTTTCATGAAACCCCGACTTAGCCAAAAGTCGGCGACTTTTGAAAATGTTCGACCCGTTTCGCTCAACCCTATTCACTAAGATTGATCTTCGGGGTGCGTATAATCTTGTGCGGATAAGGCAGGGTGATGAGTGGAAAACCGCATTTAATACGCCTGAGGGCCAATTTCGAGTATTTGGTGATGCCTTTTGGACTTTCTAATGCTCCTTCTGTCTTCCAGTCTTTTATGCACGATATTTTCCGTGAATATCTGGATACATTTATTATCATCTATTTGGATGATGTTTTGGTTTTTTCTGATGACTGGGAGTCTCATGTTCAGCAGGTCAGGAAGGTGTTTCAGGTCCTGCGGGCCAATTCTTTGTTTGTAAAAGGTTCTAAATGTCTCTTTGGAGTCCAGAAGATTTCTTTTTTGGGGCATATTTTTTCCCCTTCTACTATTGAGATGGATCCCGTCAAGGTTCAGGCTATTTGTGACTGGACGCAGCCTACATCTCTTAAGAGTCTACAGAAGTTCTTGGGCTTTGCTAATTTTTATCGTCGCTTCATAACTAATTTTTCTAGTGTTGTTAAGCCTTTGACGGATTTGACTAAGAAGGGTGCTGATGTTGCTGATTGTTCTCCTGCGGCTGTGGAGGCCTTTCAGGAACTTAAGCGCCGGTTTTCTTCTGCTCCTGTGTTGCGTCAGCCGGATACGTCGCTTCCTTTTCAGGTTGAGGTTGATGCTTCCGAGATCGGAGCGGGGGCGGTTTTGTCACAGAGAAGCTCCGATGGCTCAGTGATGAAGCCATGTGCGTTCTTTTCTAGAAAATTTTCGCCCGCTGAACGGAATTATGATGTTGGTAATCGGGAGCTTTTGGCCATGAAGTGTGCATTTGAGGAGTGGCGTCATTGGCTTGAGGGTGCTAGACATCGTGTGGTGGTCTTGACTGATCACAAAAATCTGATGTACCTTGAGTCTGCCAAGCGTCTGAATCCTAGACAGGCTCATTGGTCACTGTTTTTCTCCCGTTTCAATTTTGTGGTTTCATACCTGCCAGGTTCAAAGAATGTGAAGGCGGATGCTCTTTCTAGGAGTTTTGTGCCTGACTCCCCTGGAAATTCTGAGCCCACTGGTATCCTTAGGGATGGGGTGATTTTGTCGGCTGTCTCCCCAGACTTGCGACGTGCTTTGCAGGAGTTTCAGGCGGATAAACCTGATCGTTGTCCGCCGGAAAGACTGTTTGTTCCGGATAATTGGACCAGTAGAGTCATCTCCGAGGTCCATTCTTCTGTGTTGGCAGGTCATCCTGGAATATTTGGTACTAGAGACTTGGTGGCCAGGTCTTTTTGGTGGCCTTCCTTGTCGAGGGATGTGCGTTCTTTCGTGCATTCTTGTGTAGTTTGCGCTCGGGCTAAGCCTTGCTGTTCTCGGGCCAGTGGATTGTTGTCACCTTTGCCTATCCCGAAGAGGCCTTGGACGCACATTTCCATGGACTTTATTTCGGATCTCCCTGTCTCTCAAAAAATGTCCGTTATATGGGTTGTGTGTGACCGCTTTTCTAAGATGGTTCATCTGGTACCCTTGCCTAAGTTGCCTTCCTCCTCTGAGTTGGTCCCTCTGTTTTTTCAAAACGTGGTCCGTTTGCATGGCATTCCGGAGAACATCGTTTCTGACAGGGGATCCCAGTTTGTGTTTAGATTTTGGCGGACGTTCTGTGCTAAGATGGGCATTGATTTGTCCTTTTCATCTGCATTCCATCCTCAGACGAATGGCCAGACGGAACGAACTAATCAGACTTTAGAAACTTATTTAAGGTGTTTTGTTTCTGCTGATCAAGATGACTGGGTTACCTTTTTGCCGCTTGCCGAGTTTGCCCTTAATAATCGGGCTAGTTCTGCTACCTTGGTTTCTCCTTTCTTTTGTAATTCGGGGTTTCATCCTCGTTTTTCCTCTGGTCAGGTGGAGCCTTCTGATTGTCCTGGAGTGGACATGGTGGTGGATAGGTTGCATCAGATTTGGAGTCATGTGGTGGACAATTTGAAGTTGTCCCAGGAGAGGGCTCAGCAGTTTGCTAATTGCCGTCGCTGCGTGGGTCCTCGACTTCTTGTTGGGGACTTGGTGTGGTTGTCTTCTCGTTTTGTTCCTATGAAGGTCTCTTCTCCTAAGTTCAAGCCTCGGTTCATCGGTCCCTATAGGATCTTGGAAATTCTTAACCCTGTGTCGTTTCGTTTGGATCTCCCGGCATCGTTTGCTATTCATAATGTGTTCCATCGGTCGTTGTTGCGGAAGTATGAGGTACCTGTTGTTCCTTCGCTTGAGCCTCCTGCTCCGGTGCTGGTGGAGGGTGAATTGGAGTATGTTGTGGAGAAGATCTTGGATTCTCGTGTTTCCAGACGGAAACTCCAGTATTTGGTCAAGTGGAAGGGTTATGGTCAGGAGGATAATTCTTGGGTGGTTGCCTCTGATGTTCATGCTGCCGATTTGGTTCGTGCTTTTCATAGGGCTCATCCTGGTCGCCCTGGTGGTTCTCGTGAGGGTTCGGTGACCCCTCCTCAAGGGGGGGGTACTGTTGTGAGTTCTGTTTTTGGGCTCCCTCTGGTGGTTACTGATGGTACTGGGTGATTTGTGTTCTCTGCGGTCTCTGGTGTCCACCTGTTCCATCAGGTTATGGGAGTTTCCTATTTAACCTGGCTTTTTTGTCATTTCCTCGCCGGCTATCAATGTAATCAGTGTGTCTTTTTACCTCTGCTACCTGCGTCTGTTATCTTCAGGACAAGCTAAGTTTTGATTTTCCTGTTCCACGTTTGCTTAATTTTTGTCTTAGTCCAGCTTGCAGATATGTGATTCCTTGCTGCTGGTTGCTCTAGTGGGCTGAAATTACTCCTCATGTTCCATGAGTTGGCACATGAGTTCAAGTAATTTCAGGATGGTTTTTTGAAGGGTTTTTCGCTGACCACGCAGTTCACTTTTGTATCCTCTGCTATCTAGCTTTAGCGGGCCTCATTTTTGCTGATTCTATTTTCATAACTACGTATGTGTTTTCCTCTCATTTCACCGTTATTACATGTGGGGGGCTGCTATTTCTGTGGGGTGTTTCTCTGGAGGCAAGTGAGGTCTGTGTTTCTTCTAATAGGGGAAGTTAATCCTTCGGCTGGCGCGAGACGTCTAGGAATCATCGTAGGCACGTTCCCCGGCTACTGCTAGTTGTGTGTTTAGGTTCAGGATCGCGGTCAGCTCAGGTTCCATCACCCTAGAGCTTGTTTTGTTTTTGTGCTTGTCCTTTTGTGATCCCCTGCCATTGGGATCATGACACATACTACCTCCTCATCCCACCCTCTCTCTGTTGGAGTCCCCCAAGGCTCTGTTCTAGGACCCCTACTCTTCTCAATCTATACACTTGGCTTGGGACAACTCATAAAGTCCCATGGATTCCAGTACCACCTCTATGCTGACGACACTCAGATCTACCTCTCTGGCCCAGACGTCACCGCTCTGCTGTCCAGAATCCCAGAGTGCCTATCAGCCATATCCTCCTTCTTCTCTCGCTTCCTCAAACTCAATGTGGACAAATCTGAACTCATTATCTTTCCTCCATCCCACAAATCTTCCTTACCTGACCTATCTATCGCAGTCAATGACATCATGCTTTCCCCTGTACCCGAGGTCCGCTGCCTCGGAGTAACCTTCGACTCTGCCCTGTCCTTCAAACCACACATCCAAGCTCTTTCCACCTCCTGTCGCCTCCAGCTCAAAAATATCTCCAGGATCCGTCCTTTCCTCAACCCCCAATCTACTAAAATGCTTGTGCACGCCCTCATCATTTCCCGCCTTGACTACTGCAACATCCTTTTCTGTGGCCTCCCTGCTAACACCCTTGCACCTCTCCAGTCCATCCTTAACTCTGCTGCCCGACTAATCCATCTCTCTCCTCGCTACTCCTCCGCTTCCCCCCTCTGCAAATCTCTTCACTGGCTCCCATTCCCTCAGCGTATCCAGTTCAAATTGCTAATACTGACCTACAAAGCCATCCACAACCTGTCTCCTCCATATATCTCTGAACTAATCTCTCGATATCTTCCCTCACGTGATCTCCGGTCCTCCCAAGACCTCCTTCTCTCCTCCACACTTATTCACTCCTCATCCAATCGCCTCCAAGACTTCTCCCGAATATCCCCCATCCTCTGGAACTCTCTGCCCCAACACGTCCGACTATCAACCACAGTCGGATCCTTCAGACGGAACCTGAAAACTCATCTCTTCAGGAAAGCCTACAGCCTGCACTGACACCGCTGCTGCCTCATCACTATCGAAGCTACCGCCTCACCAACACCGGAGCTACCGCCTCACCAACACCGGAGCTACCGCCTCACCAACACCGGAGCTCCTGCAACCCTCAACCTACTGTCTCCTTCCCCATAATCCTGTAGAATGTAAGCCCGCATGGGCAGGGTCCTCGCCCTTCTGTATCAGTCCGTCATTGTTAGTTTGTTTACTGTATGTGATATTTGTAACTTGTATGTAACCCCTTCTCATGTACAGCACCATTGAATCAATGGTGCTATATAAATAAATAATAATAATAATAATAATAATAACTCCCGGCAGCCCCTCCTACTGTTAACCATATACTGTCCTAAATTCCTAACTAACACTGTACTACATAGCCTATCCTATAATGCCCCATCTAGTTTCCAAACTTCTTACTGCACCTACCCTATCCACTAAGCACAAATATACATTAACAGGAGGTATAATGTACACATTATCCTGACAACAATAAAAGGGTATAATCTTATTCGTTAATACAGGCATAAACTTACAAGAGGAGTAATACACATGAGGTGTAGCAGTACCTGTATACACAAATGGTAATACACTCAAATGTATAGCAGTACCAATGTGTATATATATATTACAAATATATACAAACAGATGATATATGGGAAAAAACATAACCGCAATATATCATATCCCCTACACAAGTACAAAATCAGGAGAAATGTTTGCAATAAAATAAAGGAGACACCTGAATTATGAAAGTCACCCTGGAAAAAGTAATAGTTAAAATAAGTAATATAGAAGACTCAGGTGTATGGGGTTGATACAGGTGCAGGTGGCAGATGAGATTTAACAATGATAAATGTAAGGTTATACACATGGGAAGAAGGAATCAATATCACCATTACACACTGAATGGGAAACCACTGGGTAAATCTGACAGGGAGAAGGACTTGGGGATCCTAGTTAATGATAAACTTACCTGGAGCAGCCAGTGCTAGGCAGCAGCTGCCAAGGCAAACAGGATCATGGGGTGCATTAAAAGAGGTCTGGATACACATGATGAGAGCATTATACTGCCTCTGTACAAATCCCTAGTTAAACCGCACATGGAGTACTGTGTCCAGTTTTGGGCACCGGTGCTCAGGAAGGATATAATGGAACTAGAGAGAGTACAAAGGAGGGCAACAAAATTAATAAAGGGGATGGGAAAACTACAATACCCAGATAGATTAGCGAAATTAGGATTATTTAGTCTAGAAAAAAGACGACTGAGGGGCGATCCAATAACCATGTATAAGTATATAAGCGGACAATACAAATATCTCGCTGAGGATCTGTTTATACCAAGGAAGGTGACGGGCACAAGGGGGCATTCTTTGTGTCTGGAGGAGAGAAGGTTTTTCCACCAACATAGAAGAGGATTCTTTACTGTTAGGGCAGTGAGAATCTGGAATTGCTTGCCTGAGGAGGTGGTGATGGCGAACTCAGTTGAGGGATTCAAGAGAGGCCTGGATGCCTTCCTGGAGCAGAACAATATTGTATCATACAATTATTAGGTTCTGTAGAAGGACGTAGATCTGGGGATTTATTATGATGGAATATAGGCTGAACTTGATGGACAAATGTCTTTTTTCGGCCTTACTAACTATGTTACTATGTTACTATGTTACTATGATACAAAGATCCATATGTGTTGGATGGATAGATGAGTGAACATGTCACATGCACCTAGCTAAAAGATAGAGCAAAAATGTGATAGTATATACTGAAGGTAAAATAGAGATAAATTAACAGGCAGGGAGGAAATACCTGAGTGGTCCATGGTCCAAGTGCTGCGCACACCCCGACGCGCGTTTCGGAACATGTCCTTCATCAGGGATGTATATTTCTACATAGTAATTAAATAGCCACCAAACTGTATTTTTCTAAACTGAAAAACCCAAGTTTTATAACGTGTCTTATTACTGAAATGCACTCATTCCCCTAATAACGTTCTTTCACAGGAATTTACACTCTTGTATGATCTGCAGTAAGATAATATTCTGCAGATCACCATCTTATGCCTGAGTCACATTAATATATCACATCCAATGCAAGAGCATCAGCTGCGATATGCTAATGACACTCGGTTCCAGCTCAGCTGCAAGTGGGAGCTGAGTGTCAGTGCTCTGTGCTCGGATCCGCTCGCATAATTTCTCCATCTCCTTTGCTGTCAGCATCGGTGGGAATCGCACTGCACTCAGGTGACATCCGAGCACAGTGTGATGTTTCACATGCACCCATAGAATTATGTGGGTGCACGTAATCCAAATTTGTTATGAAATCGCAGAATGCTGCCTTTTTTTTCTGTCCAATCGCCAACCGATTGGAGCATGGAAAAAAAAAAACATTAGCATCACAAGCATAGGATTTAATTAGTATGATGCAATCAGATTTTTAATCGGGCTGAATTCGTCCGATTTAATTCAAAGTGGGAGCGAGACCTACCACTGATAGTACTCTCATACATAATAATAATAAATCTTTATAGAGTGCCAACATATTCTGGTACGCTTTACAATTCAATAATTCAACAGTTCATTAAAGCAAAGATGATGACCCTGCCCGTAAGAGCTTACAATCTACAATGAGGTGGGAGGGATAAATAAATACAGGTGCTTATTTACAATGATGGTCCAGCAGTCTTGAGGGAATTGGAATAGATATAGGCTGCATGAGGTTGTCACCAGCCAGTATGTGTGGTGCTTTTGGGTGCAGTGGAGTTTGACGGAATATGATAAGCCACTCTAAACAGATGTGTTCTAAGGGAGCGCTTAAAACTGTATAAGTTGTGGTTAGTCCTCATTTCTTGGGATAGAGCATTCCAGAGGATTGTTGCAACTTGTGAAAAGTTGTGGATCCAGGAGTGGAAGGTACGGATGGTACAGATGGTAGTCGAAAGTCGCTTAAGGAGCATAACAAGAGGTTAGAACGATAAACGTAAGTGAGGGAGGAAATGATGGGGGTGCCGCACTGTAGAGAGCTTTGTGGGTGAGAACAAGCTGTTTAAATTGGATCCTATAAAGTATGGGCGGCCAGTGCAATGACTGGCACAGAGCGGAGGTTTCAAAGTACCAATTAGCCAGATAGACGACCCTGGCTGCTGCATTAAGGATGGACTGTAGAATGGAAAGTCAAGTGAGGGAGAGGCCAATTAATAGAGCATTGCAGTAGTCCAGGCGGGAGTGGATCAGGGCATCAGTGAGACTTTTTGTTTCCATAGTGAGAAAAGGGCGGATTCTAGAGATGTTCTTTATATGTAAGCGGCAAGAGCGGGCAAGAGATTGTATATGGAAGGTGAAGGAAAGATTGGTTTCAAACATAACACACAGACAGCGTGCCTGCTGCTGGGGCCTTATAGTGGTGCCACATACGAAGAGTGATATGTCAGCTTTAGGGAGGTCAGAAAACAGTGGGAGCAGAAGAAGTTCAGTTTTGCAAAGGTTGAGTTTCAGAGAGAGAGCAGACATGATGTTTGAAACTGCAGACAGACAATCACTGGTGTTCACAAGTACAGTGGGGGTAAGGCCAGGGGAAGATGTATATAGTTGTGTGTCATCATCATAAAGATGGTACTGACAGCAATATTTGCTGATGGTCTGTTCAATTAGGCCCAAAGAGAGAGATAAGACAAGAGGGCCAAGGACTGAACACTGAGGAACCCCAATAGTGAAAGGAAGAGGAGAAGAAGTGGAGCCAGTGAATGGTCAAAAAAAGGAAGAGAACCAGGAAAGGGCAGTGTCCTTTATGCCTATTGATTGGAGCATAGAGAGTAGGAGGTCGTGGTCAACGGTGTCGAAAGCTGCAGAGAGGTCGAGAAGAATGAGCAGAGAGTGGTCACAATTACAATTTGCTGTCACTTTGATGAGTGCAGTTTCTGTAGAATGTAGGGAGGTGGAAGCCTGATTGTGATGGATCTAGGAGAGAGTGAGTGGAGCAGTAACGGGTAAGGCAGGAGTAGACCAAGCTCTCCAAGAGTTTAGAGATGATGGGGAGATTGGCGACTGGTCTGTAGTTATTTGTGCAGGATCTATTGAGAGAGGGATTTTTTTTTAATAATGGAGTAATGATAGAGTGTTTGAAGGAGGGGGAGAAAATACCAGAGGAAAGAGCAAGATTGAAGATTTTAGATAAATGAATAGTGACGACTGGAGAGAGACTGGAGGAGATGTGAGGGAATGGGATCAGTAGTGCATGTCCTAGGATGAGAAGAAGAGAGGAGCCTGGAGACTTCTTCTGTGACGGGGTCAAATGTGAAGATTGAGCCAGAGGAGATGTGGGAAGGGATAGGACTCACAGCACTTGGTGGCTGGGAGCGAATTTCCTGACTGATATTTTCTATTTTCTCTGTGAAGTGTGAGATCAGATCATCAGCACAAATGCCTGTGATAGGGGCCTGTGTTTTCAGACCATGGAGGGAGTGAAAGGTGTCGAAGAGTTTTTTGGGGTTGCTAGATAGTGAGGGGATCAGGGTGGTGAAGTAGCTCTGTTTGAAGAGCAGAGATATAGGATCTTAACATAAATTTGTAGTGGCCAGTGAGTGAAGTTTTCTGCTGTGTGAGTTTTCCTCCATAGGCGTTCGGCAGTCCTAGAGCTTTTACTGGAGAAATCTCATTTGCGATGTGAGCCAGGGCTGTTTTACTCTGTGTTTTGAAGTTCTGAAATTGAGGGGCGCTACTTGGTCAATGGTGCTTCTGAGAATGTCATTGTAGTGGTGTACAGCAATATCAGGACAGGAAAAAGAGGAGATTGGTGACAGTGATGAGTGTAGGGAGTCAGAAAGTGTATGAGGGTTAATGGCTTGTAGATTTCTGAATGTGTGGTATGTGGGAGTATGATGGAGTGGGTGAGGATTTGTGAGCATGAAGGATATTGCGGTCAGAGAGTGGAAGAGATGAGTTATCTAGGTAGGAAATCAAACAGAGCTGGACAAAGATGAAGGGTGTTAACATCTTTGTGTGTCTCAGAGGTTGAGAGCTGTGAGAGGCCAAGAGAAGAGACTAGAGATAGAAACTGGGATGTAGATAGGGAGGTGGGACTGTTTATGTGGATGTTAAAGTCTCCCAGGATAAGGGTTGGTAATTCTGAGGACATGAAATGCGGCATCCAGGCAGAAAATGGTCAGATTTGACCTAAGCATTAGGGCTTGTTCAAATGCTTCGATTTTGTCTTAAAAATAAAAAAAAAACACATTATTTTACAATAACAGCAAAGTGAAAGAGATTTCTGAATTCTCATGCCTATAGTGCTTATTTTTTCCTTGCAGATTTGAATCATCAAAGGATTTTTTCAAATCTGCAGCATGTACATTCTTTCAGTGTTTCTGCAGTTTTTTCCCCATTTCAAATAAATGGGAATAAGGCTATGTTTACAGGTAATGTTTTTGCAAATTTTTTTTCTTCAGCCAACAACTATTCTCTTGGCAGTAAAAATGCTGTATTCCATCAGTTTTGCTGTGGTTTTTGCTGCCTTTTGAAACTTTTTTGCAGTGTTTTTTTTTATCTGCATTTGTACATTGCCTAAAGTGCACATTTAATAATGTTAGTTTTGTTCACCAGAAATTATGTAAAAATGCTGCAAATATGTTTGATGCGTTTTTTGGTCGCTTTTTTACTTTCTTATTGCTATATGAATAAAACACTAAAAATAATTGACATGTTGCAGATTTCAAAAAAGCTGCAGGTTTCAAATTCCGTCAGTAAAAAAAAACAAGTGTGTGTATGAGACAGCAATAATCTCATAACTTTTGCTGATACTGTAAAAAGAAGCTTTTAATTTGCATTATAAAAAGCTGGGGAAAAATTCTGCATGTGAACATTGCTTAAAACAAGAAAGTAAAAATGGAAAAAAAAATGTGTAGTTTATATACTAAACAACACTCTGGTTTTGCTACAGAAAAAATTTCTGCAAATGCTCAACATGTGCACATAGCGTGAAAGGGGTTCAAGTCTGCAGTCATTCCATGAACGATCTATACTCAGAATATAGCAGCTTTTATAAAAATCATTTCTGCAATCGAAATGCGTCGTTCTTTGTCCCAGTGTACACTATAGTGCTGTGTAGGAGCTGTCACACTGTAGCTCTGCAGGTGTTGTGAATTCTGCTTTTGGGCTCCCTCCGGTGGTTGTAAATGGTAATCCCTGGGCTGCAGTCTTGGACAGGTGTATCTGATGATTGCAATTCTGACTGGGGTATTTAGGTTTGCAGGACTCATTAGTCCTGGCCAGTTGTCAGTGTTTCTTGGGAAGTGTTGGATCTCTCCTGGCCTCTCCTGCTCAGCTGCCAGTTCAGCAAAGATAAGTGTCTGTTTCTTTTTCTGTGGCACACATGCAGTGTGCTTATATTTCAGTGCTATTCATTTGTTTTTCTATTGTCCAGCTTAGACTGTGTCAGTGTTTTCTCAGTCTGGTTGGATTCTCTGGAGTTGCAGAAATACGCTCCACACCTTTAGTTAGGTGGTGGAGTTTTTTTTGTATTTTCTGCAGTGGATATTTTTGGAAGGATTTTAATACTGACCGCTTAGTATCCTGTCCTGTCCTTTCCTATTTAGCTAGAAGTGGCCTCTTTTGCTATTCCTGTTTTCTGCCTGTGTGTGTCTTTTCCTCTACTACTCACAGTCATTATTTGTGGGGGGCTGCCTATCCTTTGGGGATCTGCTCTGAGGCAAGATAGTATTCCTATTTCCATCTTTAGGGGTATTTAGTTCTCTGGCTGTGTCGAGGTGTCTAGGTTTTGTTAGGCACACCCCACGGCTACTTCTAGTTACGGTGATAAGATCAGGGTTTGCGGTCAGTATAGTTACCACCTACTCCAGTGAAAGTTTTCATGCTGCTCCAAGGTCACCTGATCATAACAGTACAACTGGCCAATAATGAGTTAAATGCATCTCAGAAGAAGGGAAGAAAGGTCTTGAGCCATTTTTTTCTTCAGTCTACTTTGTCTACTCCTCCCTCTTTATCTCTGGGTGGCTGAAGAGCCTTGTGCTAGCATGAATGTTCAGGAATTAGCTTCTTGTGTAGACCAGCTTGCTGCTAGAGTACAGGGTATTTCTGATTACATTGTTCAGAATCCTGTGTTAGAACTGAAGATTCCTACTCCTGATTTGTTTTTTGGTGACAGGTCCAAATTTTTGAGTTTTAAAAACAACTGTAAACTGTTTTTTGCTTTGAGACCTCGATCCTCCGGTGATTCCATTCAGCAGGTTAAAATCATCATCTCCCTGCTGCGTGGCGACCCGCAGGATTGGGCATTTTCCCTGGAACCTGGGAATCCGGCTTTGCTTAATGTAGACTTCTTCTTTCAGGCGTTAGGATTATTATATGATGAACCTAATTCTGTGGATCAAGCTGAGAAGACCTTGTTGGCCCTGTCTCAGGGTCAAGAGGCAGCTGAATTGTATTGTCAGAAATTCAGAAAATGGTCTGTGTTGACTAAATGGAATGATGATGCTTTGGCGGCAATTTTCAGAAAGGGTCTTTCTGAATCCATTAAAGATGTTATGGTAGGGTTTCCCACGCCCTCCGGTCTGAGTGATTCTATGTCTCTGGCTATTCAGATTGACAGGCGGATGCGGGAGCGCAGAACTGTGCGCGCTGTGGCGTTATCCTCAGAGCAAATTCCTGAGCCTATGCAGTGTGACAGGATTCTGTCTAGAATGGAATGACAAGGTTTCAGATGTCAGAATAGGTTGTGTTATTATTGTGGCGACACTTCTCATGTCATTGCTGTCTGCCCTAAGCGGACAAAGAGGATCGCCAGTTCATTTACCATCAGTACTGTACAACCTAAATTTCTGTTATCTGTGTCCTTGATCTGCTCATTGTCATCATTTTCTGTTATGGCGTTACGTGGATTCAGGCGCCGCCTTGAACTTAATGGACTTTGAGTTTGCTAGGCGTTGTGGTTTTCCCTTGCAGCCTTTGCAGAACCCTATTCCTTTAAGGGGCATTGATGCTATACCCTTGGCTAAAAATAAACCCCAGTTTTGGACACAGGTAACCATGTGCATGGTGCCAGCCCATCAGGAAGATTGTCGATTTCTGGTGTTGCATAATTTGCATGATGCTATCGTGCTGGGTTTTCCGTGGTTGCAGGTACATAATCCTGTTTTGGATTGGATGTCCATGTTGGTGACTAGTTGGGGTTGTCAGGGGGTTCATAATGAGGTTCCTTTGATGTCAATCGCCTCTTCTTCCTCTTCTGAAATTCCAGAGTTTTTGTCTGATTTTCAGGATGTATTCGATGAGCCCAAGTCCAGTTTCCTTCCACCGCACAGGGACTGCGATTGTGCTATTGACTTGATTCCAGGCTGTAAGTTTCCTAAGGGTCGACTTTTCAACCTGTCTGTACCTGAACATACCGCCATGCGGAGCTATATCAAGGAGTCTTTGGAGAAAGGGCATATTCGACCATCTTCTTCACCGTTGGGAGCGGGGTTCTTTTTTGTTGCCAAAAAAGATGGTTCCTTAAGACCCTGTATTGATTATCGCCTCTTGAATAAGATCACGGTCAAGTTCCAATACCCTTTAGCTTTGCTTTCCGATTTGTTTGCTAGGATTAAGGGAGCTAGTTAGTTTACTAAGATTGACCTTCGGGGGGCATATAATCTTGTTCGTATTAAGCAGGGTGATGAATGGAAAACTGCGTTTAACACGTCCGAAGGCCATTTTGAATACCTTGTAATGCCATTCGGACTTTCTAATGCTCCATCTGTTTTTCAGTCCTTCATGCATGATATCTTCCGGAATTATCTTGATAAATTCTTGATTGTATATTTGGACGATATTTTGATTTTTTCCGATGATTGGGAGTCTCATGTGCAACAGGTCAGGATGGTATTTCAGATCCTTCGTGACAATGCCTTGTTTGTGAAAGGGTCTAAGTGTCTTTTTGGGGTGCAGAAGGTTTCTTTTTTGGGCTTTATTTTTTCTTCCTCGTCTATAGAGATGGATCCGGTTAAGGTTCAGGCCATTTATGATTGGATTCAGCCCACTTCCGTGAAGAGCCTTCAGAAATGTTTGGGTTTTGCTAATTTTTATCGCCGTTTCATTGCTAATTTTTCCAGCGTGGTTAAACCCTTGACCAATTTGACGAAGAAAGGTGCTGATGTGGTGAATTGGTCCTCTGCGGCTGTCTCTGCCTTTCAGGAACTTAAACGTCGATTTACTTCTGCTCCGGTGTTGCGCCAACCGGATGTTTCTCTTCCGTTTCAGGTTGAGGTTGACGCTTCTGAGATTGGGGCAGGGGCCGTTTTGTCTCAGAGGGATCCTGTTGGTTCCTTAATGAAACCGTGTGCCTTCTTTTCCCGTAAGTTTTCGCCTGCTGAACGCAATTATGATGTCGGCAATCGGGAGTTGTTGGCTATGAAGTGGGCGTTTGAGGAGTGGCGACATTGGCTTGAGGGAGCTAAGCACCGTATTGTGGTCTTGACCGATCATAAGAATTTGATTTACCTCGAGTCTGCCAAACGGCTGAATCCTAGACAGGCTCGATGGTCCTTGTTTTTTTTCCCGTTTTGATTTCGTGGTCTCGTACCTTCCGGGTTCTAAGAATATTAAGGCTGATGCCCTCTGTAGGAGTTTTTTGCCTGATTCTCCTGAGGTCTTGGAACCGGACGGTATTCTGAAAGAAGGGGTGGTCCTTTCCGCCATTTCCCCTGATTTACGACGGGTTCTTCAGGAATTTCAGGCTGACAAACCTGACCACTGTCCTGTGGGGAAACTGTTTGTTCCTGACAGATGGACTAGTAGAGTGATTTCTGAGGTTCACGGTTCCGTGTTGGCTGGTCATCCTGGCATTTTTGGTACCAGAGACTTGGTTGGTAGGTCCTTTTGGTGGCCTTCTTTGTCGCGTGATGTGCGTTCTTTTGTGCAGTCCTGTGGGATTTGTGCGCGGGCCAAGCCTTGTTGCTCCCGTGCTAGTGGGTTGCTTTTGCCATTGCCGGTTCCTGAGAGGCCCTGGACGCATATTTCTATGGATTTTATTTCCGATCTTCCTGTTTCCCAGAGGATGTCGGTTATCTGGGTTGTTTGTGACCGATTCTCTAAGATGGTTCATTTGGTGCCTTTGCCTAAATTACCTTCCTCTTCGGATTTGGTTGAGTGGTTTTTTCAGCATGTGGTCCGTTTGCATGGTATTCCGGAGAATATTGTGTCCGACAGAGGTTCCCAGTTTGTTTCTAGGTTTTGGCGGGCCTTTTGTGCTAAGCTGGGCATTGATTTGTCTTTTTCTTCTGCATTTCATCCTCAGACAAATGGCCAGACCAAGCGAACTAATCAGACTTTGGAGACTTATTTGAGATGCTTTGTGTCTGCTGGTCAGGATGATTGGGTGGCTTTTTTGCCATTGGCCGAGTTTGCCCTTAATAATCGGGCTAGTTCGGCTACTTTGGTTTCGCCTTTCTTTTGTAATTTTGGATTTCATCCTCGTTTTTCTTCTGGGCAGGTTGAGCCTTCTGACTGTCCTGGTGTGGATTCTATGGTTGACAGGTTGCAGCAGATTTGGGCTCATGTGGTGGACAATTTGGTATTGTCTCAGGAGGAGGCTCAACGTTTTGCTAACCGTCGTCGGTGTGTTGGTTCCCGACTTCGGGTTGGGGATCTGGTCTGGTTGTCTTCCCGTCATGTTCCTATGAAGGTTTCTTCTCCTAAGTTTAAGCCTCGGTTTATTGGTCCTTATAAGATTTCTGAGATTATTATTCCGGTCTCTTTTCGACTGGCGCTTCCGGCCTCTTTTGCTATCCATAATGTCTTCCATAGATCTTTATTGCGGAAATATGTGGAGCCCGTTGTTCCCTCTGTTGATCCTCCGGCCCCTGTGTTGGTTGATGGGGAGTTGGAATATGTTGTTGAGAAGATTTTGGATTCCCGTTTTTCGAGGCGGAAGCTTCAGTACCTTGTCAAATGGAAGGGTTATGGCCAGGAGGACAATTCTTGGGTTTTTGCCTCTGATGTCCATGCCGCTGATTTGGTTCGTACCTTTCATCTGGCTCATCCTGATCGGCCTGGGGGCTCTGGTGAGGGTTCGGTGACCCCTCCTCAAGGGAGGGTACTGTTGTGATTTCTGCTTTTGGGCTCCCTCCGGTGGTTGTAAATGGTAATGCAGTTATCCCTGGGCTGCAGTCTTGGACAGGTGTATCTGATGATTGCAATTCTGACTGGGGTATTCAGGTTTGCAGGACTCATTAGTCCTGGCCAGTTGTCAGTGTTTCTTGGGAAGTGTTGGATCTCTCCTGGCCTCTCCTGCTCAGCGGCCAGTTCAGCAAAGATAAGTGTCTGTTTCTTTTTCTGTGGCACACATGCAGTGTGCTTATATTTCAGTGCTATTCATTTGTTTTTCTATTGTCCAGCTTAGACTGTGTCAGTGTTTTCTCAGTCTGGTTAGATTCTCTGGAGTTGCAGATATACGCTCCACACCTTTAGTTATGTGGTGGAGTTTTTTTTGTATTTTCTGCAGTGGATATTTTTGGAAGGATTTTAATACTGACCGCTTAGTATCCTGTCCTGTCCTTTCCTATTTAGCTAGAAGTGGCCTCTTTTGCTATTCCTGTTTTCTGCCTGCGTGTGTCTTTTCCTCTACTACTCACAGTCATTATTTGTGGGGGGCTGCCTATCCTTTGGGGATCTGCTCTGAGGCAAGATAGTATTCCTATTTCCATCTTTAGGGGTATTTAGTTCTCCGGCTGTGTCGAGGTGTCTAGGTTTTGTTAGGCACACCCCACGGCTACTTCTAGTTGCGGTGATAAGATCAGGGTTTGCGGTCAGTATAGTTACCACCTACTCCAGTGAAAGTTTTCATGCTGCTCCAAGGTCACCTGATCATAACATTCAGGTAAATGCAAACTCCACTAGGTGGTAGCAGAGTGGAGAGAGAGCTGAAATCCTGTTCAGAGCAGACCAGCATAACTGCAGCGAGGCTACCGCAAGGTGGCAGCAGAATAGTTAAACAAGCTGGATGGATACCAGAGAGTAGCTTAGTACCAAGGGCAAAATCACACATGGAGTCAGAGGAGCGCCAAGAGGTCAGTAGCAGTCTGAAGCAGAAATACCAGAAGGAAAATACAGTCAGGTCAGAGCCAAAGCCAAGACGAGTATTGGGGAATCCAGTCACGAAGGGAAAACACTGTGTTGGTGCGGGGAAGAGAGGTATGAACACACACATGGGCAAAGTCAGCTAAATGCACCAGGACAAATAAGGGTTTCACCAGAGTCAGCTACTCACGCCGTAAGTAGGAAGTATAACTGACACTGCCTGCATGATGCAGCACAGAGAAACAGCAGACCTGAAACCAAAATGAGGCAGAAAGTTAATCCCTGACATGACCAGACTGGGGAAAGGAGAGACAAAACTCAAAACCCGGTCCGGATCATGACAGTACCCTCCTCTCAAGGGGGGGCCACCAGATCCCCAGGTTTTCAGGGATAATGTGCATGAAAAGCCCGACCCAACTGATCAGAATCGACTGATCGCGCCGGAAGCCAAGGTTGATCCTCAAGACCGTAACCCCTCCAATGTATCAAGTAGCGAAGAAGAAGAAGCGAACTGCGAACCATCCAAGAATCGACAATCCATTCAACTTCATACTCAGTTTGTCCATCCACAGAGACAGGAGGTGGAGCGGGTGGAGACCAAGCAGAGGAATGTACAAATGACTTTAGAAGGGATTTATGAAACACACTGGGGATAATGTAAGCGTAAACGAAAAGCAACTGGATTGACAACCTCAATGATCTCGCAAGGACCAAAAAACTTGGGACCCAGCTTAACAGAAGGAAGTTTCAGATGTATGTTCTTGGTGGATAACCATACTTTATCTCCTATCAGAAATTTAGAGCCTTTTGCTTATCAGCAAAATGTTTCTTTTTGCCCTGAGCCACCCCAATATTCTTCTGGACCTCCATCCAAACCTCCCCCAACTGAACGGCCGCATCAGCCCCTGGACACCCCGAATCCAGCCTGGAAAATTCACCAAAATGGGGGTGAAAATGGTAATTACAGAAAAACGGAGAAGTGTCAGTGGACTGATTAACCTGATTATTAAATGCGAACTCAGCCACAGGCAACGAGGAACACCAATCATCCTGCCGAGAAGTGGCAAGACACCCCAAAATCTGTTCAAGAGACTGATTGGTCCTCTCCGTCTGCCGAGGAGAAGGTCAAACTAATACCCAATCTCTTACAAAATGCCCTCCAAAATTTGGACACAAATTGCACCCCTCTGTCAGACACCATATTCAGAGGCATGCCATGCAACCGCACAATATGCTCAATAGACAACTTAGATAGGGTTTCAGTGTTAGGTAGTCCTAACAAAGGTACAAAATGCGCCTGTTTGCTAAATCTGTCAACCACTACCCAGGCCACAGTTTTGCCATTGGAAAGAGGAAGCCAGTTTTAAAATCCATGGACAAATGAGTCCAAGGTCTATCCAGAATTGACAATGGCACCAATTCCCTGGCTGGCCAGTTATGGGAGACTTTAGCATGGCACACGTATCACAAGCAGACACAAACACATCAATGTCAGAAGACATGGAGGAACACCAAAACAGTCTAGCAATAGCTCTCTGGGTAGCCACGACTCCAGGGTGTCCACTGAGGGCAGATTCGTAGAACTCCCGGGGAACCTTCAACCGATACTGAAGTGGGACGAATAGCTTGTTATCAGGCAATGAGGGAGGAGCAAGAGACTGAGCCTTACGGATTTCAAGTTCCAATTCAGAAGACACCCCAGCCACAACCCCCCCATGCTGAAGAATGGAGGAAGGAGGTTCGGGGGAAGATATCAGATCCATACTAAAAAATGATAGTGTTGGCCCCCTTTAAAATAGTCTGGGTGAAATGGAGATGAGGATGAGGAAAAAGCCAAAATGCTAAATTACTTTTTTTCATCAGTATTTACACAAGAAAATTCCATGGCAGACAATATGATTAGTGATAACAAAAATTCCCCATTAAATATCACCTGCTTAACCCAGCAGGAAGTACGGCAGCGTCTAAAAATCACTAAAATTGACAAATCTCCGGGCCCGGATGGGATCCACCCCCGAATACTGCAGTAATTAAGTATAGTCATTGATAGACCATTATTTTTAATCTTTAAAGACTCCATAATAACAGGGTCTGTACCACAGGACTGGCGTATAGCAAATGTGGTGCCAATATTCAAAAAGGGGACAAAAACTGAACTCGGACATTATAGGCCAGTAAGCTTAACCTCTACTGTGGGTAAAATCCTGGAGGGTATTCTAAGAGATGCTATGCTGGAGTATCTGAAGAGGAATAACCTCATGACCCAATATCAACATGGGTTTACTAGGAACCGTTCCTGTCAGACAAATCTGATCAATTTCTATGAAGAGGTAAGTTCCAGACTGCACCAAGGGAACCCAGTGGACGTACTATATATGGACTTTTCAAAAGCTTTTGATATGGTGCCACACAAAAGGTTGATACATAAATTGAGAATAATGGGGATAGGGGAAAATATGTGTAAGTGGGTTAAGAGCTGGCTCAGGGATAGGAAACAAAGGGTGGTTATTAATGGAGCACACTCGGACTGGGTCACGGTTAGCAGTGTGGTACCACAGGGGTCAGTATTGGGCCCTCTTCTTTTTAACATATTTATTAATGACCTTGTAGGGGGCAAACAGAGCAAAATTTCAATATTTGCAGATGACACTAAACTCTGCAGGGTAATCAATACAGAGGAGGACAATTTTATATTACAGGATGATTTATGTAAACTACAAGCTTGGGCTGAGAAATTGCAAATGAGCTTTAATGGGGAAAAATGTAAGGTCATGCACTTGGGTAGAAGTAATACGATGTATAACTATGTGCTTAATTCTAAAACTCTGGGCACAACCATCAATGAAAAAGACCTGGGAGTATGGGTGGATGACAAACTCACATTTAGTGGCCAGTGTCAGGCAGCTCCTACAAAGGCAAATAAAATAATGGGATGCATTAAAAGAGGCATAGATGCTCATGAAGAGAACATAATTTTACCTTTATACAAGTCACTAGTTCGACCACACTTAGAATACTGTGTACAGTTCTGGTCTCCAGTGTACAAGAAAGACATAGCTGAACTATGCAGAGAAGCTATGTCTATGCATAGCTGAACTGTGCAGAGAAGAGCGACCAAGGTTATTAGAGGACTGGGGGCTCTGCAATACCAAGATAGATTATTACACTTGGGGCTATTTAGTTTGGAACAATGAAGGCTAAGGGGTGATCTTATTTTAATGTTTAAATATATTAGGGGACAGTACAAAGACCTTTCTGATGATCTTTTTAATCATAGATCTGAGACAGGGACAAGGGGGCATCCTCTACGTCTGGAGGAAAGAAGGTTTAAGCATAATACCAGACATGGATTCTTTACTGTAAGAGCAGTGAGACTATGGAAGTCTCTGCCATATGATATTGTAATGAGTTATTCATTACTTTTATTTAAGAGGGGACTGGATGCCTTTCTTGAAAAGTATAATGTTACAGGTTATATATACTAGATTCCTTGATAGGGCATTGATCCGCTAAACTAGTCTGATTGCCGTATGTGGAGTCAGGAAGGAATTTTTTTCCCCAATATGGAGCTTACTCTTTGCCACATGGGTTTTTTTGCCTTCCTCTGGATCAACATGTTAGAGCATGTTAGATTAGGCTACGGGTTGAACTAAATGGACTTAAAGTCTTCCTTCAACCTTAATAACTATGTTAATGTTAATGATGCTGCGAGATAAGGCATCAGCCTTGACATTCTTGAACCCAGGCCAAAAGGTTATAGAAAAATGAAAATGTGAAAAAAGCGACCACCACGCCTGTCTAGGAGTCAAACATTTGGCAGACTCAATGTAAGACAGGTTATTGCAGTCCATAATCACCGTGATCCGATGAACAGCCCCTTCCAAAAAATGCCTCCATTCTTCAAAAGCCAACTTTATGGCTAACTCCTGATTCCCGACATCGTAATCTCTCAGCAGAAATTTCTTGGAGAAAGAGGCTCAAGGTCTTAAGTTAGTCAAAGTAACGAGTCCCTGAGACTGCACCGTCCCCATCCCCACCTCTACAATGAATGGTTCAGACGGATCAGGCTGGATCAGTACAGGAGCAGACATAAAACATTTTTTCAATGTAGAAAAGGCTTCCACTGCCGAGGATGACCAGTTTTTTTAGATCAACCCCCTTACGAGTGAGATCAGTGAGAAGCTTGACCACCTGAGAAAAACCCTTAATAAATTTGCAGTAGTAATTGGCAAAACCCAAAAAACGCTGAAGACCCTTGATGTCTCTGGGTTGCACCCAATCAACAATGACCTGTATCTTTCCAGGGTCCATACAAAATCCTTTTGCAGAAAGAATGAACCCCAGTAAGGAAAGCTCTTGGACACAAAAAGAACACTTCTCAGATTTAGCGAACAGGGAGTTCTCCCGTAACCTCTGAAGAACTGCATGTAAATGACCCATGTGAGACTCTTTGTCAGATGAAAATACCAGAGTGTCATCTAGATAAACCACCATAAAGCACCCAATGAAGTCAGAAAATATATCATTAATGAAATTTTGAAAAACTGCTTGCACGTTCGTGAGATCAAAGGGCATGACCAAATTTTCAAACAAACCCTCAGAGGTGAGAAATGCAGTTTTCAACTCATCCCCCTCCCAAATGCGGATAAACTTATACGCTCCCCTGAGGTCTAACTAGGAAAACCACTTAGCCCCAGATAATTGGTTGTAAAGATCTGGAATAACCGGAAGGGGGTAGGTATTTCTCACCATAATTTTAGTTAGTTCCCGAAAATCGAGACAAGGGCGTAAACCACAATATTTTTTGGGAACAAAAAATAAACCATCAGCCACAGAAGAAACAGAGGGACAGATGTGACCTTTACGTAAACTTTCTGAGATGTACTCATTCATAGTGGTACTTTCCGGGCCGGAAAAGATTGTACAGATGGGCCTTGGGTAATTTAGCACCCGGAATCAGATTAATAGTACAATCATAGGGTTGATGTGGTGGCAGGACCTCAGTCCCTATATCAGAAAACATGTCCTTAAAATCATTCAGGTACTCCGGACTACCCTCCAGATTAACAGACAACACCAGAGCAGCAGACAGACAACCCTTTGAACAATTAGGACCCCATTTGTTATGACCTGGTGGTTAGGACAATAATGGACCTGGTGGTCAAGAGCACACGGAATGACCTGATAGTTATTAATCATATAGGACGAGCTCTGAGACGTGGAAACTCTGCTGACCGCAATCCCTAATCCTATCACACACACTAGAAATAGCCGTGGATTGCTCCTAACGCTCCCTATGCAACTCGACACAGCCTAAGAAACTAGCTAGCCGTGAAGATAGAAAAATAAGCCTACCTTGCCTCAGAGAAATTCCCCAAAGGAAAAGGCAGCCCCCACATATAATGACTGTGAGCAAAGATGAAAATTACAAACACAGAGATGAAATAGATTTAGCAAAGTGAGGCCCGACTTACTGAACAGACTGAGGATAGGAAAGGCAACTTTGCGGTCAGCACAAAAAAACTACAAAAAGACCACGCAGAGGGCGCAAAAAGACCCTCCGCACCGACTCACGGTGCGGAGGCGCTCTCTCTGCGTCCCAGAGCTTCCAGCAAGCAAGACAAAAATCAAAATAGCAAGCTGGACAGAAAAACAGCAAACAGAAAAACAAGCAGTACCTTAGCTTCTGCTGGGAAGACAGGTCACAAGAACGATCCAGGAGAGAACAAGACCAATACTGGAACATTGACAGCTGGCATGGGGCAAAGATCTAAGTGGAGTTAAATAGAGCAGCCCACTAACGACTTAGACTCGTTACCTGTGGAAGGAAACTCAGAAACACCCACAGCCACCAGAGGAAGTCCATGGACAGAACCAGCCGAAGTACCATTCATGACCACAGGAGGGAGCCCGACAACAGAATTCACAACACCCATTTCACAATATCCTGAGATTCCCAGTCTATAACAGGATTGTGCAACTGTAACTAGGGGATTCCCAACACCAGTCCCGCTGAAAGATTCTCCAGAACATAACGTTCCTGATGCAAGGAACACACTTTGAAAAGAAAGTCCTCTGAGACAAGCTTAAGAATATTCTTAACCAGCGGTGTCTGATCAATGGCAATTATATGGTGTTTCAAGCCTAACTGTCCCTATCTTACTCTTAAGAGGACACTGAGCTTGACCCACAGTCCATAAAGCTGAAATGGGTATGTAACTATCCCCCCAACAAAGTTCCACCTCCAGGAAAATCTTTTGAGGAAATGAGGAAAAAGGTACCTGAGAGTCTGAGTGATCTCCTGGGCAATCACCCAGACGTAGGCGTTTCCCAGCAACTTGTTAGTCGGTGGGCAAGAGGGGCAGTCCTTTTTCCAATGTCCAGGACTTCCACAATAAAAACATAATTTCCTTTCACGTTGTCGCTTCCTCTCCATCTTTTTGAAGTTGGTAGCCGCAACCTCCATAGGTTCCATATATGGCACTACATCAGAATTAGCAGGATGTAAAGGAACCTCTCACTGCATTACACCTCTCTCCCATAACCTCCAATCCATATGAATGGCCTTAGTCATGGCCTCCAAGGAGCTGGGTGACGGATGGAGAGCCAGAGCTGATCATAAGATGATAAGATGATCCGATAGTCCCCTCCTGAACTGATATCTTAATGCAGAATCATTTCAGGACCCTTCCATAGACCACTGCCTAAACTCAGAATAATACCATTCGGCTGTGAGTTTACCCTGGGAGAGACCCATGATCGTGTCCTCTGCCACCCTGACCTGGTTTGGTTCGTCAAAAATCAATATTAAAGCATCGAAGAACCTGTCCACAGACACACGTTCTGAGGCACTAACAGGTAAAGAAAAAGCCCAAGTTTGACGACCCTCCTGGAGTAAAGAAATTATTATTCCTACCCGTTGATTCTCATCACCAGAGGATCGGAGTCTAAGGGAGAAAAGCAGCTTACAACTCTCCCTAATTGTATGGAATTTCTCCTTTTCTCCAGAGAAAGTATCAGGGAGCCTGACCGTGGGTTCAGGAGAGTGTAACAAGACATCTGTGAGGTCCAAGTGCTTTCAGACTGATTGTGTAGTAGAACCATGAAAATACTTAACCATCTCAGTAAGTTCCCTCTGCAGTTGATTATGGGAAGTAGCCAGGGCTCTATGTTCCACAGACAACTCCTGCATCATATGAGTCAGATTAGACATTTGATCCGCCAGGGCACGAAGTGAATCCATGAAGAGAGGAACAAAGGGAAAGAAAAATCTGTCAATGATCAGTTATAATCTCTGCAGGTAAATGCAAACTCCACTAGGTGGCAGCAGAGAGGAGAGATGACTGAAATCCTGTTCAGAGCAGACCAGCAGAACTGCAGCAAGGCTACCACCAGGTGGCAACAGAATAGTCAAACAAGCCGGATCAATGCCAGAGAGTAGCGTAGTACCAAGGGGAAAAACCCACATGGAGTCAGTGGAGCGCCAAGAGGTCAGTACCAGTCTGAAGCAGAAATACCAGAACTAAGAGACAGAGTCAGGTCAGAGCCAAAGCCGAGTCGTACTCGAGTATGATGTTACAATTGTGTCACTAGGTGCTAATCTGGGCGGACTAGTCTTCCAGCTTTTCTTGCGTGGAATCCACAATAAAATTAGCTTTTGTTTATCAGAAACACAGACAAAATCCATTGTGATAGTTTTCTTTTCTTCCAGGAGACGTGACATATTCATATACAGTATACATATTCACTCAACGGAAAAGAGCTTTTTCACATGCAATGGAATAAAATCAGTGGAGATTGTTGGAATAAAAAAAAACTGTGTGAAAAAGCATTGAAAATAGCATTGTACTTAATCTTGCGGATCCCACACAGAAAAACTGGCAGATTAGCCTTATGTGGATTAGCCTCATTAAATGAGACTTATGCAGATCCACGGCACATTATATTGTACATCCAGAGCAGAGTTTTAGCCTCAGATTTCTGCTTGTGTGAACATACCCTAAAGGGCCACTGAATGCAGCCATTATTCAATCACTGTATGGAGTTATACTGCATGTTTTATTCACTAACAGCATGGTGGTATTATTTACTCTCAGGCTATGTACACACTCTGCGGATTTTGCTGCGGATCCACAGCGGATTTGACGCTGCGGATCTGCAGCAGTTTTCCATGAGTTTACAGTACCATGTAAACTTATGGAAAACAAAATCCGCAGTGCACATGCTGTGGAAAAAACTGTGCGGTATCGCAGCGGTTTATATTCTGCAGCATGTCAATTCTTTGTGCGGATTCCGCAGCGGTTTACACCTGCTCCTCAATAGGAATCCACAGGTGTAAAAACCGCAAGTGGAATCCGCACAAAAACTGCGGAGAAAATGCCGTAAATCCGCAGTAATTCCACAGTAAATCCACAGTGCGGTTTTCCTGCGGATTTACCAAAATCAGTGCGGAAAAATCCGCACACCATTCCGTAGCGTGTGCACATACCCTTAGTGTGTCGGTATGGCCATGTTCACACTTTCAGTAATTGATCAGTATTGGTAAGCCAAAACCATAAGTGGATGAAAAATACTGTAGTGGTGATGTGTTTCTATTATTCTTTTCCTCTGATTGCTCCAATCCTCATTTTATTTTACAAATACTGATATAAAATACCGACCAAACACAGAACGTGTGAATGTGGCCTAATAGTAAGGCCAGGGTCACACTTGCGAGTTCAATGCGAGAAACTCACACAGGTCTCTTGCATCAAGTCCAGGCACTGCCGCCGGCACTCGGGACCAGAGTGTGCGGCCGAATGTATTTCTATGTAGCAGAATGCCCCGTCCTGAGTGCCGGCAGCAGTGCCGGGACTTGATGTGAGAGACTTACACAAGTTTCCCGCATTCAATTCGCAAGTGTGACCCCAGCTTAAGTCTCATTTTGGTAATAATGTTGGTATCCGCATTGTGGTTTATCTTTCCCTCGATCTGTATGGAAACATTATTTATTCAGTATGTAATTATAATAATTATCCCTTGTAGAGTAGTGTTACTCAGTAACTGTATTTTTAAGATATGCAGTATAATTATTAATAAAAAAATTATGATGAGGCAAATTATTTTTAGACCAAGTTGATACGGAATATTCATTTATTGGTATAGGTCCCAAAACAGGCAGACACTGAGAATGAAAGCCCCCTATATAAAATTGTATATGTTCCCCCTTTCTTAAAGGGGTTTTCCATTCTTAATTTTTTTTTATTTCCTATGAGCTTGCTCTAGAGAAATATAAACAAAATAAGAGTTACTCATGTTCCTGGGTCTAGCTGTACCTCTGCTATTGCTCTGTACTAGGCTTATAGGCTGCAGCGGTGATGTCATGATTATCATACACATAACCACTGAGTTCAGCACATTTTGCTGTCTGTCTTGCCATGACGAATCAGCTCAGTAACTGTCTGCAGCAGTTCTTGTCTTGTTGTCTTAACTTCACCGCTGCAGCTTGTAAACAAGACAGGAGATGTAGTGCAGAGACATCTCTGGACCCGGGGAGCATAGGTAATGAAACCCTGACTTTATTATTTTTCCAAAGCGCAAGCCTATGGGCATAAACAAACTAGAATGGAAAATCCTTTTACGTAAAGTTATTTTATACAACAAAAACATGTTGAAAACAGATCAGAAAATGACAGTGTGTCATGGCTCAGTTTGGGGATTTGATCCGCTGACTTATTGTTGGTTCCGCAGTCTGCTGAGCTATTGTCTTTTCTTCCCTGTCCAAATGCTGATGGTTCCAATTGTCTTCATTTTCTCTTCTTGGTTTGCTCCTCTCCATGTGTTTTACATTACCCTGTTTTGGTCTGCCTTATCACATTCTGGGTTGGGTTTTATATGTTCACCCTTCACTGCACTTCCTTGCTGGCTATACCTGTAGGTGGACTTGGGTTTAGGAGTTCTAGCCCTTCAGTTGGATTTCTGCAGTGAGTCTGTTTGTTTTTCTTTCCAGTTCCTCTTCCTTTGACCTCTTTAAGTTTCTTGGAGGATTTTCTTGTTCTGTGTATTTTTTGCTCTCCTTAGCTTTCCCTCTCTCCCTACATGCAAGGCAAGATACATGCCTCCTTTCATTTTGTGTTGGTGCTGAGTGGCGGCCATTGTTTCTGTGGTTTTGTGCTTATCAGCAGTCTGGAGTCATGGAGACTCAGTTTTGCAACATGGGTACTGTGAGGTAACAGGCCACCCGCCCTGCTGGTGCATTCTCGCTGCAATGGTGGTTAGCACACAGCGACACGTCTTTAAGGCAATAAAAGTTAGGACTCACTGAGAGGTTTGCCATGATGTGACAGTGAGCTTCATACAGTCTGATCAGAATGTTAAACTAAGAACCGCATGTTCAGTGATATATACACTGCAAAAAAATAAAGGGAACACTAAAATCCCACATCCTAGATATCACTGAATTAAATATTCCAGTTGCAAATCTTTATTCATTACATAGTGGAATGCGTTGAGAACAATAAAATCTAAAAAAGATCAATGTAAATCAAAATAAATATCCCATGGAGGTCTGAATTTGGAATGATACTCAAAATCAAAATGGAAAATCAAATTACAGGATAATTCAACTTCAGTGGAAATGATGCAAGACAAGGAAATGATGCTCAGTAGTGTGTGTGGCCACCAAGTGCCTGTATGACCTCCCTACAATGCCTGGGCATTCTCCTGATGAGGTGGCGTTTGGTCTCCTGAGTAATCTCCTCCCAGACCTGGACTAAAGCATCTACCAACTCCTGGACAGTCTGTGGTGCAACGTGACGTTGGTGGATGGAACGAGACATGTCCCGATGTGTTCAATCAGATTCAGGTCTGGGCAACGGGAGGGCCAGTCCATAGCTTCAATGCCTTCATCTTGCAGGAACTGCTGACACCCTTCAGCCACATTTGGTCTGGCCTAGTCCTGCATTATGAGGAACCCAGGGCCAAAAGCACCAGCATATGGTCTCACAAGGTGTCTGAGGATCTCAACTCGGTACCTAATCATAGTCAGGCTACCTCTGGCGAGCACATGGAGGACTGTGCGGCCCACCAAAGAAATGCTACCCCACGCCATTACTGACCCACTGCCAAACCGGTCATGCTGAAGGATGTTGCAGGCAGCAGATTGCTCTCCACAGCGTCTCCAGACTCTGTCACGTCACATGTGCTCAGTGTGAACCTTCTTTCATCTGTGAAGAGCACAGGGCGCCAGTGGCGAACTTGCCAATCCTGGTGCTCTGTGGCAAATGCCAAGCATCCTGCATGGTGTTGGGCTGTGAGCACAACCCCCATCTGTGGACGTTGGGCACTCAGACCATTCTCATGGGGTCAGTTTCTAACTGTTTGTGCACACACATGCACATTTTTGGCCTGCTGGAGGTCATTTTGTAGGGTTCTGGCAGTGCTCCTCCTGTTCCTCCTTGCACAAAGGCTGAGGTAGCGGTCCTGCTACTTGGTTGTTACCCTCCTACGTCCCCTCCACGTCTCCTGGTATACTGGCCTGTATCCTGGTAGCGCCTCCAGCCTCTGGACACTATGCTGTCAGACACAGCAAATCTTCTTGCCAGAGCTCGACCATCTTGGATGAGCTGCACTATCTGAGCCACTTGTGTGGGTTGTAGACTCTGTCTCATGCTACCATGAGTGTGAAAGCACAACCAACATTCAAAAGTGACCAAAACATCAGCCAGAAAGCATTGGTACTGAGATGTGGTCTGTGGTCCCCACCTGCAGAACCACTCCTTTATTGAGTGTGTCTTGATAATTGCCAGTAATTTCCATCTGTTGTCTATTCCATTTGCACCGCAGCATGTGAAATTGATTGTCAAACAGTGTTGCTTCCTAAGTGGACAGTTTGATTTCACAGAAGTTTGATTTACTTGAGGTTATATTCTGTGAGAATTTTTCTGAATATTTTCCCGCGCTAGAGTTCATATGAATTTATGCCACCAGTGCATTCCATTCATTCCCCAGTTTTTACAGCCAGGGGCGGCTTCATTAGCAGGCTCCTGGTTGTAAAATTATTTAACCTCTTGAAATGGATTTATATCGTGGGACATGACTGTACGGCGGACAGATATGGGATATTGTTGCTTTTTTATGTTTCCTTTTTTTCAGATGACAAGGGTCATCAGTTGGATTGAGAGTACAATAAAGATATTAAAACCCCATCTGTATTTATTTCATTAAAATACTTTATGCTTAATGTGTGTGTTTTTTTAACCATTTATTAATATTGGATTAATAATGGATAGGTGTCTTATTGACATCTCTCCATTATTAACCAGGCTTAATGTCACCTTACATTAGCAAGGTGAAATTAACCCCTTATTACCCCATATCCCTCCTCTACTCGGGAGTGGGAAGAGAGGGGCTAAGTGCCAGAATGGGCGCATCTTCCAGATGTGCCTTTTCTTGGGGGGCTGACGGCAGATGTTTTTAGCCGGGGGGGGGGGGAATAACCATGGTCCCTCTCTAGGCTATTAATATCTGCCCTCAGTCACTGGCTTTCCCACTCTGGTGGAGAAAACTGCGTGGGAGCGCCAGTTTTTACCATGATTTAACCCTTTATTTTAACATCTAGAGCTCCCAAATTTTACACACAGACACTTCTAACATTATTAGTGAGGAATATGTAAAAATATAAGGGATAAGAAATGGTTTACTGTATGTAAACCATGTCTCATATCCTGTCAGGTTTGATAAGGAGAGAGCAAAAGCCGGCAATTGAATTACCGGCTTTTCTGCTATCTAGCTCTGTATGAAATATAAATATATATATATGTCTCACTGACATGTATATATATATATATATACAGTGGGGCAAAAAAGTATTTAGTCAGTCAGCAATAGTGCAAGTTCCACCACTTAAAAAGATGAGAGGCGTCTGTAATTTACATCATAGGTAGACCTCAACTATGGGAGACAAACTGAGAAAAAAAAATCCAGAAAATCACATTGTCTGTTTTTTTAACATTTTATTTGCATATTATGGTGGAAAATAAGTATTTGGTCAGAAACAAACAATCAAGATTTCTGGCTCTCACAGACCTGTAACTTCTTCTTTAAGAGTCTCCTCTTTCCTCCACTCATTACCTGTAGTAATGGCACCTGTTTAAACTTGTTATCAGTATAAAAAGACACCTGTGCACACCCTCAAACAGTCTGACTCCAAACTCCAGTATGGTGAAGTCCAAAGAGCTGTCAAAGGACACCAGAAACAAAATTGTAGCCCTGCACCAGGCTGGGAAGACTGAATCTGCAATAGCCAACCAGCTTGGAGTGAAGAAATCAACAGTGGGAGCAATAATTAGAAAATGGAAGACATACAAGACCACTGATAATCTCCCTCGATCTGGGGCTCCACGCAAAAGACCCCTTCCCGTGGGGTCAGAATGATCACAAGAACGGTGAGCAAAAATCCCAGAACCACGCGGGGGGACCTAGTGAATGAACTGCAGAGAGCTGGGACCAATGTAACAAGGCCTACCATAAGTAACACACTACGCCACCATGGACTCAGATCCTGCAGTGCCAGACGTGTCCCACTGCTTAAGCCAGTACATGTCCGGGCCCGTCTGAAGTTTGCTAGAGAGCATTTGGATGATCCAGAGGAGTTTTGGGAGAATGTCCTATGGTCTGATGAAACCAAACTGGAACTGTTTGGTAGAAACACAACTTGTCGTGTTTGGAGGAAAAAGAATACTGAGTTGCATCCATCAAACACCATACCTACTGTAAAGCATGGTGGTGGAAACATCATGCTTTGGGGCTGTTTCTCTGCAAAGGGGCCAGGACGACTGATCCGGGTACATGAAAGAATGAATGGGGCCATGTATCGTGAGATTTTGAGTGCAAACCTCCTTCCATCAGCAAGGGCATTGAAGATGAAACGTGGCTGGGTCTTTCAACATGACAATGATCCAAAGCACACCGCCAGGGCAACGAAGGAGTGGCTTCGTAAGAAGCATTTCAAGGTCCTGGAGTGGCCTAGCCAGTCTCCAGATCTCAACCCTATAGAAAACCTTTGGAGGTAGTTGAAAGTCCGTGTTGCCAAGCAAAAAGCCAAAAACATCACTGCTCTAGAGGAGATCTGCATGGAGGAATGGGCCAACATACCAACAACAGTGTGTGGCAACCTTGTGAAGACTTACAGAAAACGTTTGACCTCTGTCATTGCCAACAAAGGATATATTACAAAGTATTGAGATGAAATTTTGTTTGTGACCAAATACTTATTTTCCACCATAATATGCAAATAAAATGTTAAAAAAAACAGACAATGTGATTTTCTGGATTTTTTTTTCTCAGTTTGTCTCCCATAGTTGAGGTCTAACTATGATGTAAATTACAGACGCCTCTCATCTTTTTAAGTGGTGGAACTTGCACTATTGCGGACTGACTAAATACTTTTTTGCCCCACTGTATATATATATATATACTATATATACGTTTTCATGAATATTGAAGCCCATGGATCCATTCTATGTCCATTTTGCAAGCCGGCGAGAAAATCTCGCCGTATGGATGCCTTACGGAGGTTTACATGCGCAAAATACGCAGCCACACCTTGCCTACGGCTGACATAAGGATCACTGTTCAGGGAACATATCTGCGTATTTGGTCTGTAAAAAACGGACCGTATTTTAATACGTTGTGTGTGACTCCAGCCTGAGGCGAATAATTTACGATCAGCACAGAACTAAGTGTATTTGCCACCAACTATCTGTTTGTTTGGAAAATATTGACTATGTTATGAAAGTATTTCTCAGATCCGCTCTACAGCTTCTTTGCAGTCATCTGCTGTTTGGTGTGGTAAAAGAGAATATTGGATTTTTCTCCCAGAGTTCTGATGCATCTTGTGAATGTCAGCTGAAACACTGCCAACGCTTGGGTTTACCTGGTTTCCCAGGAAACAGATAATGTGCTGGATGGGTCTACCGACTTGCCTAAAAAATGACACAAAATCTTGGTATGAATGACAGGGAGGCAAATGAACTGTCGCTATTTAATATGTGCTTCAATAATATATGATAAGACGTAATAAAGATTTTTCATGAACCAATTCTGGATTACATTTCTGAATGTCCTAATGTAGTAACTTGGTTTACTGAAAATATCGCATTTGTTAAATTTGACCTCAAGTGGCTTGTGATGTGCATCCTCTAATTTAGAAGTTGCTAGATTTCCACACCACATACCTTCTACTGCAAGGGGATTAAATGGTAAGGCAGGAGAGGCAGGTGCACACAGGTAGACATATGACGGGGCACAGGATCATGATGTCTGTATGTCCGACCTTTCCTCTTGCTCGTTTGCCTGTTTTGCTTTTTTCTAATAGTAGATTGATAGCTTGGCTATTGTAACTTGATCTAGGCATTAGCTCTGTCACAAAAGGACAGAAAAAAGAGGGTGAGAGATTTTGCAGAAAGGCTCTGCTCTGTTTACTAATGTTCCCCCTTCATTGCCAGGATGTGACAGCTTTTTAGGAGAGCGAAGTAAGTGTAAAATTTGATAGGGAACTCTTACTTTATTCAATTGCTTTAGTTAGACAAACATGAAAAAGCAAGTTTTCAACTTGCTTTTTCTATTTACTTTCCTTCCGTGAGAATGTTTATCTTTTATAGCATACAGCGTTTTTCCAAAAAGATCAACCATCAGAGTCGGGGCTAAGTATGTGCAGTAGTTACTTTTCTGAAGAGGATTTAATTTCTAAGATACTAGCCACCTCTCCCCAGCGCTTTGACTTCTGTACAGCAGTCAGCTGCCCCCTACTCTCCCTATTAGCTTGTACTTTCTTGAGCAATGTGCTTGCTTAAAGGGAACCTGTCACCCCGAAAATCGCTGGTGAGGTAAGCCCAGCGGCATCAGGGGCTTATCTGCAGCATTCTGTAATGCTGTAGATAAGCCCCCGATGTTACCTGAAAAAGGAGAAAAAGACATTAGATTATACTCACCCAGGGGCGGTCCCGCTGCTGGTCAGGTCAGATGGGCGTCTCCGGTCCGCTGCGGCGCCTCCCATCTTCATTACAAGACGTCCTCTTCTGATCTTCAGCCACGGCTCCAGCGCAGGCGTACTTTGCTCTGTCCTCTTGAGGGCAGAGGATAGTACTGCAGTGCGCAGGCGCCAGAAAGGTCAGAGGCCCGGCGCCTGCGCACTGCAGTACTTTGTCTGCCCTCAACAGGGCAGAGCAAAGTATGCCTGCGCCGGAGCCGTGGCTGAAGATCAGAAGAGGACGTCTTGTAATGAAGATGGGAGGCGCCGCAGCGGACCGGAGACGCCCATCCGACCTGACCAGCAGCGGGACCGCCCCTGGGTGAGTATAATATAATGTCTTTTTCTCCTTTTTCAGGTAACATCAGGGGCTTATCTACAGCATTACAGAATGCTGCAGATAAGCCCCTGATGCCGCTGGGCTTACCTCACCCGCGATTTTCGGGGTGACAGGTTCCCTTTAAAGACTCTGTTATTGGTATAAGTAATTATAGTGATAACAGTGTAGACCTCAGGACAATGACAGTAGCGAAAGGAAACTGACCAGAACTGTCACTGAAGGACAAGTGCCCACATTCCCAGAAACTGGGAAGTAAGGAGACTTCAGAAGTATGAGCTGCTCGAGACTAGTGTTGAGCCACCTCCCTAGTGTTCGGTTTCGGTTCGTCAAACAGGGACGTGTTCGACGAAATGTTCGTCGAACGTTCGACGAACACCGTCAAACCCCATTGAAACGAATGGCAGGCAAACACAAACACATACTGTACAAACACATGGAAAACACATAGAAAACACCTTAAAAGGTGTCCAAAAGCTGACAAACTGCTCAGAAGACACAACAAACACATGGAAAAGTCACAAATACATATAGTCATGCGAAAAGAAAAGAGGTGGAGGAGTAAAAGGAGGAGGAGACACAGATATAGGCATGTCATGCCCTTCTAAAATCAAGAAAGGCAGGAGTAAAAATGTAAACTCACTCTACCAACACCCAGACATCTTGACAAAAAAAATAAAAAAATAAATATATTTCGGTAGAATAATAATAATAAATAATAATTTTTAATAATATAGCGCCAACATCTTCCGCAGCGCTTTAGAATGGCGGCGGGTCCATTTAGAACACTTTCCTTAGAAGACGTAGTGGTACCCCCGTTGGGAGTTGTGCCAAAAACTGAACCCAATACATTCAGACTAATCAACCATTCGTCATATCCAAGGGGCAGGTCAGTAAACGACAACATCGATGCGGAACCAAGTACAGTACTATGTACTAATGGCCAAAACAGACATTGAGGGGCGTTCCGGTTACTACCTGTGCCTCCGAAGAGTGTCCTCCCATTGGGCTGCTTCTGTGAAGGAGCATACTACATAGATCGCTGTTTGCCCATCAGGTGCTCCATATCCTGCTCACTATTTGAGGCATTTAGTTGCTTCCTCGAATGTGTCGTCATGGACGTTTGCAAGGCGGCACATATTACCCATTACCTTGACGACTTCTTATGCCTGGGCCCAAAAGATTCGCCACAGTGTGAAAACACGCGGTAGTCCACCTGTGAGAAGGAGAGAGCTGGAGGGAGAGTGGACACCCCAGAGCCGAGGGGTTAGATTGAGAAAGAAGGCGGTGTAGCTTGCTTCATGGGTGGGGTACTCTGTTGAGTAGCAGAAATTGCTACTAGGCCCAAAAGGACTTTCTGGGCCAAATGCCGTTAAAAAACAGTACTTAGGTAAACAGGCGGTGTAGCTTGCTTCATGGGTGAAGTACGCTGCTGAGTAGCACCAAATTCTACTAGGCCCAAAAGGATTTCTTGAGCTAGATGCCGTTACAAAATAGTAGTTAGGTAAACAGGCGGTGTAGCTTGCTTCATGGGTGGGGTACTGTGCTGAGTAGCACAAAATGCTATTAGGTACAAAACGATTTCCTGGGCTAGATGCAGTTAAAAATTAGTAATTAGATCAACAGGCGGTGTAGCTTGCTTCATGGGTGAAGTACGATGCTGAGTAGCACCAAATTCTACTAGGCCCAAAAGGATTTCCTGGGCTAGATGCCATTAAAAATAGTACTCAGGTAAACAGGCGGTGTAGCTTGCTTTATGGGTGGGGTACGCTGCTGAGCTGCACCAAATTCTACTAGGCCCAAAAGGGTTTCCTGGGCTAGATGCCGTAAAAAAATAGTACTTAGGTAAGCAGGCGGTGGGTGGCTGTGCTACTCTGCTGACTAGCAGACACTGAAGCTTTGGAGCAGAGGTCTGAATCTCAGGCCATAGTATGGGAAAACAATTCTGCAGACGACCCCACCCACCTGGAATTGACGGTGGCAACGTCATGTAAAACTCAGCAAGGGGACTAAATAAAAGATTCTCCATTTTTTCAAAAAATTCGGCCACAGACACCAGTTAAGTGGCATCAATTTCGCCAGAGTTTTTTAAAACGGTTGGTGAGGTGATTTTCAAAAATCATCAAGTTTTTAGGATCCCCAAGATGACACAGGGGTAGAAAAGTCCTTGCAGATCCAGGATTTGTTCATCTTGATGAACGTTAGTCTGTCTACATTGTCACTGGACAGCCGCATGCGCTTATCTTTCAGCGCACCACCAGCAGCGCTGAACACACGTTCAGAGAGAACGCTGGCTGCGGGGCACGACAAGATCTCCAAGGTGTGAGTGGCGAGCTCAGACCATTTTTCAAGATTGCAAGCCCAAAATGAGCAAGGGTCCAGTTCCACAGTCATGGCATCGATGTTAACTTGGAGATACTCTTGTACCATCCTGTCTAGGCATTGGCTGTGCGTCAGACTTCTTGTCTCCTGTGGCCTTGCAAAGGATGGTCTAAAAAAAATCTTGAAACGATTGGAAAAAATTGCTGTTACCACCAGATACAATGTTACTGTTACGGTTTGAGTGATGACTCGATAGTCCCACAGTTGGCAAGTTAGAACTCAGAGATTCACTACGTGCACCACTGGTGTTTTGTGGAAAAGCAGATGTTAGATTTTGTAACAGTCTCTGCTGATACTCCTGCATGCGTGAATCCCTTTCTATGCCAGGAATTATTTTGCCAAATTTGCTTTTGTACCAGGGATCTAAGAGTGTGGCAACCCAGTAGTCGACATTACTTCGGATTCTGACAATCCGAGGATCATGTTGCAGGTAGTGCAGCAAGAAGGCACTCATGTGTCTTGCGCATCCAGGAAGATCAAGTCCTTGTTGTCTTGGTGGTGGTGAGGTGAGAATCATGCTTCCTTCTCAGCCCTCTCCCCCCAACCTCGCACAATAGAAATTTGATCAAGGTCTCCCTCATCTGATGAGTCTTCCATGCCCAGCGCCAGTTCGTCCTCCACTTCTTCCTCGCCTCCTGCACCTAGCTCAACAGTTTGGCTGCTACCATGCGCCCTCGGTAATCCCTCTCCCCCAGCCTCCAATGCCAGCCGCCTTGGTGCTGCCAACCTTCTTGACCTTGGAGATATGATCCCTTCCGCATACGACTCCTCCTGTTCCTCCTCCTCCTCTTGTTCCACCACCTGACTCCGAACACTGTGTAAGCTGTGCTCCAGCATGTAAATCACCGGAATGGTCATGCTGATAATGGCATCGTCAGCACTAAACATCTTCGTCGCTATTTCAAAACTGTGCAGAAGGGTGCATAGGTCCCTGACCTGAGACCACTCCTGCAGCTTGATTTGCCCCACCTCTTGATCTCGTTGGCCCAGGCTATATGTCATAACGTATTGCACCAGGGCTCGTCGGTGCTGCCACAGTCGCTGCAACATGTGCAGAGTTGAATTCCACCATGTGGGCACATCGCATTTCTGCCGGTGAACTGGCAGGCCCAACGACTTCTGTAGAGATGCTAGTCGTCGAGCTGCGGGATGCGAACGGCGGAAGTGAGCACACAGCAACCATGCCCTCTGCAGAAGCCCATCTAGTCCGGGATAGTGGGATAAAAATTGCTGGACAACCAGGTTTAAAACGGGAGCCATACAAGGCACGTGTGTGACATTGCCCCGGCGAAGGGCCGCTCCCAGGTTTGCAGCATTGTCGCACACAGCCTTCCCTGGCTGCAGGTTGAGTGGAGACAACCATTGATGGAACTCGGTCTCCAGCGCTGACCACAACTCCTCTGCTGTGTGACTCACATTTCCCAGACATTTCAATGTAAACAATGCCTGATGCCGTTGAGCCCTGGTGACAGCATAGTGAGGAGGTGTGCAGAATTCCTTCTGCGCAGTTACAACGCGGGAGGCATTACCAGACAGGCTTTGGGTGCAGGTGAAGGACCAAGAGGAGGTTGAGGAGGCAGAAGCAGTGGAGGAACTTCTAGATACAGAGGATCGACGAGCAACTCGTGGTGACGGCAAGACTTGGACAGCAGCCCCTTCTCCTGATGTTGCCGTAGTTACCCAGTGCCCAGTCACCAACATGTAACGCCTCTGTCCATGTCTACTCATCCAAGTGTCTGTGGTGAAATGCACCCTGTCACACACAGAGATTCTCAAGGAAGCGGTGATGTTGTGTGCGACATGCTAGTGTAGCGCAGGCACAGCTTTCTTTGAGAAGTAGTGGTGACTAGGAATCTGGTACTGAAAAGACTATTTAAGTGGGCACCATCATACACAATCTATAGGTACTTGTCTGGGATCACTACCATGCATGTATAAATTTACTACTGGAACCATTAAAGAGACAGGTACATGCATATAGTTGTAGGATCACCACAGGACAAAGAAGTAATTATCAAAAAGAATTTAAATTTTATTAGACACACCACGAAAAAACAGACAATACACACTATTAAAAACACTTAAAATTTGTTCCACATAGAACAAAGAATAGATCCAAATCAATTACATATAGTATAAATCAAATAACAAATAGCAACAACACCACTGCCCGGCTATATAATATTGTAAATGCAAGGAAACACACACTCGTATTTCCTATTAATTCAAATGCACACAATTATAGACATAAATCAATCAATTGTAGTGGACCAGAGTGGTTTATGGGGTATGCAGGGAGACAACATCTCAGATAACAATCTACTCCGTTATGGACTATCACAGTGCTAAAACCAGGTGTCCTGATGTATATATTACACCCTGATGTTCAAGGCAATACTTTTTGATATGGAACAGATCATAGGGCACAGGCTTGCGCACAAATGCTTCCCCTTGTCCTATATATCACAGATTGATAGTGCATAGCCTAACTTAAGAGTAGCAATACTTCACCCTATCCCGTCTCAGAGTCCACTACCGTCCATACAGTCCTAGGTGCAATGCTATAGTCCGGGCTGGATTACTGGTACTGGGGCACTGCGACGGACATAAGGTCTCAAAAATCCTCTGTGTCCACCAGGCGGAAAGGCAGCATTTCTGTAGCCAACAGCTTGCAGATGGAGAAATTCAACCTCTTAGCTTTGTCATGGCTAGGAGGAAATGGTCTTTTACTTGTCCACATCTGAGGGCTGGCTGCCGTGCTTAGACGGAGTTGAGTAGGGTGTCCCCGGCAAACTGCTGGTCTGTGAGAAAGGTGCAGGCGGAGATGTTATGTTGCCTTGATCACAATATGTTGTCGATGTCGGAGAATGCTCAACACTAGCAGGTATTTCCACTTGCAAATGTCCTGACGACCTGCCAATCACACTGGCTGTTGCGGGTAAAGAGGTGAAAGGTCTGCATCCAAAACCATGTGCGACTGCTGTCCCCACAGTCACAGAGGATGAAGAGGACGCGGATGCACTTGATGGGGCAGACGGTGGTTGACCCGGCCCACTAGGCCGCATTGTAGCACAGTGAACTTCCCACTGCAACTTATGCCTCATATCCATGTGATGGTTCATGCATGAAGTAACATAGTAACATAGTTATTAAGGTTGAAGGAAGACTAAGTCCATCTAGTTCAACCCATAGCCTAACCTAACATGCCCTAACATGTTGATCCAGAGGAAGGCAAAAAAAACCCATGTGGAAAATAATAAGCTCCACTTTAGGGAAAAAAATTCCTTCCCGACTCCACATATGGCAATCAGACTAGTTCCCTGGATCAACGTCCTATCAAGGAATCTAGTATATATACCCTGCAACATTATACTTTTCAGGAAAGGTATCCTGTCCCCTCTTAAATTTAAGTAATGAATCACTCATTACAACATCATACGGCAGAGAGTTCCATAGTCTCACTGCTCTTACAGTAAAGAACCCGCATCTGTTATTTTGCCTAAATCTTCTTTCCTCCAGATGTAGAGGATGCCCCCTTGTCCCTGTCTCAGGTCTATGATTAAAAAGATCATCAGAAAGGTCTTTGTACTGTCCCCTAATATATTTATACATTAAAATAAGATCACCCCTTAGTCTTCATTTTTCCAAACTAAATAGCCCCAAGTGTAATAACCTATCTTGGTATTGCAGACCCCCCAGTCCTCTAATAACCTTGGTCGCTCTTCTCGGCACCCACTCTAGTTCAGCTATGTTTTCTTATACACCGGAGACCAGAATTGTGCACAGTATTCTAAGTGTGGTCGAACTAGTGACTTGTATAGAGGTAAAATTATGTTCTCCTCATGTGCATCTATGCTTCTTTTAATGCATCCCATTATTTTATTTGCCTTTGTAGCAGCTGCCTGACACTGGCCACTGAACATGAGTTTGTCATCCACCCATACACCCAGGTCCATTTAATTGACGGTTTTGCCCAGAGTTTTATAATTAAGCGCATAGTTATACATCTTATTACTTCTACCCAAGTGCATGACCTTACATTTATCCCCATTAAAGCTCATTTGCCATTTATCAGCCCAAGCTTCTAGTTTGCATAAATCATCCTGTAATATAAAATTGTCCTCCTGTGTATTGATTACCCTGCAGAGTTTAGTGTCATATGCAAATATTGAAATTCTGCTCTGAATGCCCCCTACAAGGTCATTAATAAATATGTTAAAAAGAAGAGGGCCCAATACTGACCCCTGTGGTATCCCCACTGCTAACGGTGACCCAGTCCGAGTGTGCTCCATTGTAAACCACCCTTTGTGTCCTATCCCTGAGCCAGCTCTTAACCCACTTACACATATTTTCCCCTATCCCCATTATTCTCATATTATGTATCAACCTTTTGTGTGGCACCGTATCAAAAGCTTTTGAAAAGTCCATATACACTACGTCCACTGGGTTCCCTTGGTCCAGTCCGGACCTTACCTCTTCATAGAAGCTGATCAGATTAGTCTGACATGAACGGTCCCTAATAAACCCATGCTGATCCTGGGTCATAAGGAAATTCCTCTTCAGATACTCCAGTATAGCATCCCTTAGAATGGATTTTACCCACAGTAGAGGTTAAGCTTACTGGTCTATAATTACTGAGTTCAGTTTTTGTCCCCTTTTTGAATATTGGCACCACATTTGCTATACGCCAGACCTGTGGTACCGACCCTGTTATTATGGAGTCTTTAAAGATTAAAAATAATGGTCTATCAATGACTGTACTTAGTTCCTGCAGTACTCGGGGGTGTATACCGTCCGGGCCCAGAGATTTGTCAATTTTAGTGATTTTTAGACGCCGACGTACTTCCTGCTGGGTTAAGCAGGTGACATTTAATGGGGAATTTATATCACTAGTTATTTTGTCTGCCATGGGATTTTAGTACTCAAGCTAGTGATTTTTTGGCCTCTAATGAGATTTTGTTGACAAATCTTGCAGACAACATGAGTTGGGTCATCCTTTGTGATGTCAAAAAATGCCCAGGCTATGCAACGCTTAGAGCCCGTGCGACCTGAAGAGCCACCACGACTTCTGATCTGAGGCACAGTTGGGGTTGAGGATGCAGTTGTTGACGTGGTTCCAGTACTCCGTCTCTGTCCAGGAAGGCGCACCGTTACCTCGTCGTCAGACTCGTCTCTAGCATCCTCCTCCACCTCCTCTGCTGACCTCATGGACTGGAGGACTGGGGGTTGACAGTAAGTGGGGTCTACAACCACATCATCATCATCCTGTGTGTTCTCACACCCGTCGTCCTCAGAGCCAATCTCTTCCTGTCCTGACCGAAAAGTCAAGTCTTTGTTCCAATCAGGTATCTCAGTCTCATCATCATCTTCCTCATTGTCTCCACCAACAGGAGTTACAGTTTGGGAACGAGGGTATACATTATGCTCAGAACCTTCTTCATCTGGGCCTGGATCCGACTCACAAAGATTCTGGGCATCAGTGCAGATCATTTCCTCGTCTGGATTCACAGAAGCTCAGGAGCAGACCTCTGATTCCCAGGCTATAGTATGCGTAAACAGCTCTACAGACTCAACCATGTGCGTTACCCCATGCACAGACAGGCAGTTGGAGACTTGGGAGCTGTGAGGAAGCAAGTGCGATTGGGGTGACAACTCTGAGGACTGGAGTAGTTGTGATGTTGAAGTTGACATGGAGAAGAGCCCACTTGAACGAGCACTTGATATCCGTTCAAGCACCTGCTGTTTTTGTGCCTCATCTGGAATTTTTGGCGATGCTTGTAGCGATGGTCGTAAGAAAGGGATCATATCAGATTGTCCACGAAAAGAAGTAGACATCTTATTTTGGCTGGAAAATGGTCTTTCTTCTGCAGATGTTACTGTTGCTTTACCACCTACCCCACGGACACAACCTTTTTTTCCCTTTCCAACACGCCTATTCCCCTTTCCACCAGCACCAGGCCTTTTGCCACTCATTTTAGTGCTTAACTAATTGGCAACTCTGTATCTGTAGTTGTTGGCACAACAACCGATGGATGAAAACCGAGCAGAACTGAGTGGCCAAACTGTGGTACTAGTCCCAAAACTAATAACTGGATTAGATGCAGTGAAAATTGAGATACACAGGCGGTATAGTTTGTTTCAAAGGCGGGCTACTCTGCTGATGTGCAGACACTGCTCCTAGGCCCTAAACTATTAACTGGATTAGATGCAGTGAAAATTGAGATACACAGGCGGTATAGTTTGTTTCACAGGCGGGCTACTCTGCTGACGTGCAGACACTGCTCCTAGACCCTAAACTATTAACTGGATTAGATGCAGTGAAAATAGAGATACACAGGCGATGTAGTTAGTTTCACAGGCGGGCTACTCAGATGACTATCAGACAATGCTACTAACCCAAAAGGATTGGCTGAGCTAGATTACACCAAATGCTGTGACAAACACTTGCACAGCACTGGCACAGACCTGCCTGGCAAACAGTGCTATGAATTGCTGTAACCTACCCTGAAAAGGGCTGATATTATAACTAGTCCCGACTCCTCCCGACTCCCTAAACCTATCTCTCTGACAATTCGCTCCAAAAAAACCCTCTTAGTCTGTATAGCACCCACAGCAGCAGCGGTGCCGTCTAACACTAAGCTGCAGCAGTGAGGAAATGGTGGCGACGGGGCAAATGGCTGGTTCTTATAGGGCAAGGAGGGCATGTGACATACACAGTCAATGACACATGCCCTTGCTTGTGTGCATCACATCCACATTGCTGTGTGTGTGCGCACTGCTGATAGGCTGAGAGACTGCACCGCCCCACTGTAAATGCGGGAAAGAAAAAAAATGGAGATCGGCGTTATTTCAGCACAGATCTATCCCCCGCCCCCGACCTCCTGCCCACTATTCACTGAAACAGTCTATTAACAATGATAAACAGTTTTAATGTGCAAATCAAGCTAGGCTTTCGGTGACGAACAGTTAGCGAACAGAAACTCGAACAGCCGAATTGTAAGCAAATTGTTCAGGTTCGACGAACGACTCGAACACCGCCCAAAACAGCTCGAATTTGAAATTGGTCAAACACCGCTCATCTCTACTCGAGACAACTTTAGAATACTCCTTTAAGTAAGTGCACATATAATGTGACTAATATATGTATGTAACAGGTAATGTGTGCATGTGTTATGTTATATGCGTATGTGTGTAATGTGCATATATGGGTGTATTTTGTGATTATATGTTTGTAATGTGATTACATGTGTTTGTATAAGGTACATAATTATGTCAACAAAGCAGCAACACAGTTGCTTTGCGGCACAGGGGTCCTGGATTCAAATCGTACCAAGGACAACATCTGCAAGCAGTTTTTTGTATGTTCTCCCTGTGTTTGTGCAGATTTTCCATGTCCAGATACTCAGGTTTCCTCCCACACTCCAAACACATGACATAGGGTACACGTGAGTTCCGTGACCTGGAAAAAATTCCCCCAATCCCCTTAAACAGGCCCCATAACAACCTAAAAAATAAACTTCTATTGTACACAAAACAACAGACTGAGACATATGTTGGATTTAATTGGCCACAGCAGCAATTTTATTAAAATAAAAGATAACATAACTTTTATAACAACCCAGAATAGGAGGGGCGGTCCTCGAAGCCCCAAAGTTATAAAACTCAGCATCCCAAAATTCCACAATGTTCAGCCCAGGATGAATCTTACCCCCAGCCGTAAAGCACCAGCTCAGGGATAGCTAACAACCAATCCTGGTCCACCGAACCCACCCCCATGCCAGGGGCCCATAAATCCACCTCACGCGGGATAACCGTACCGCGCCTTGTTAAATTCTCTCATGGGGGGTCCAGGACCTCTCAAGATCCCCCCCATTGAACCACCATTTACCATTTCCACCGACTTCGAGGACCTCCACCACCGCCAAGAACACGAATGGCCTGACACCTTAGCCATTCATGTCCCTCCACACCTTCAAGCTTAATTCAATGCCACTGCGGATAGCCAAACACCACATATCATTTACCACCGCGTTCAGGTGCACGCCATCGGCTCTCCAGTAAAAGCTCCTTGACCCGATTCCAAGTCCACATGTCTCACAGCCAACGCGCCATTCCTCACCATGAACCGAGATATGGCCCTGTTTCTTTTGATCTGGGCCCTATTCACCCCCTCATGGGATCTAGCACCTCGCCATCTTTTACGCGGAATGATGTCGGACCACACCTACAACACCTTTGGAAACATGACCCAGAACCTCAGGATATCAAATTTAATATCCTTAATCAGCTCCCTACAAGACCGTTTAGCCAAATCATTCCCCCCTAGGTGAATCACCACAATCTCCGACACTCTATCCAGTCTAACGAAACGATGGAATTCAGGTAACCATTCCTTCCACACATCCCCCTTTTACCGATCCATTGTAATGTCACTGTCTCTCGAGAAAGACCCAATTGACGACCATCCGGACGAACCGCAGCACGCAACGCTGCCCACACAACAAACGAGTGCCCCATGATCCAGATGAGCACCGGATCAGCCCCTGCAACAAAGAAAGAAAGGCAACAAACAATTAACTCACCACAGCCTCTAATTCACAATAGGTTTGGGCGAACATACAACCGGAATCTTGAAGATTCCCACCTCCCAATTCCCCGAACCACATCCTTACCAAGGCCCAACCTAGCGGCCTCAGTCGCTGCCATGATCCTGAAGGAGTGACCGCTATATTGTGTTGCAGGTAAGCCCGCTGCCGCCAAACATTTCCTAAATACAGAAATAAACTGAAAACGGGACAACAAAAACCCATTTTCGTGCTCCAAGAATGGCTCATCTAACACACCGCCCTTTGCCATGTACTTCTTCACGGATGCCACCGGGCACACCGGGGATCCTTCAACATTGAACAGCACCACTTTGCACCCTTTCCCATACACATCCGTTTTTGAGGCTTTAAGAAACACCACCACCTTGTTCCCTTCAACATCAACGTTTTCTCTTAACAAAGTACCTTTTTTACTAACGGACGGGCTAACCAATTCACCTAACCAAAATGCCCCGAAGAAGGCCAAAGAAAAGGCTGCCCGGAACAAAACCACTTCCCATTTGGAAAAACACACCTCCTGCAACTTCCGCCCAATGGCTGAAAGCACCTCATAAGACACGGGTCACCGACCGTCCAAAGCCTTCCAGCCTTTCTTCCAACCCCGAACAACTTGCCGAACCAAAAAGGATTTCGTTATATCCTTACACCCCCTGCATTTATGGTTGAAGGCTAGCCCCGCCAAAAACTTATTCAAACGTGTAACAGGCCAACCTGCCTCCCAATGATGACCTATGAACAACAACAACCATACTCCTCCTCTATATCCTGATCCAAACTTGACATCAAGGATTCTCACAGGCTTCAAGCCTGATTATAATGAGACCAAGATGAATCCGCGAGCGATTTGGTAAATAACTCCGTTACAGCCCTCGCGGCAGGTTCCACAATTCCACCGGACAATCCAGACCCGCGCTCTCCACCTGGGGTGCCAAATCCCGGAAAAGCCGCCACTGAAATTGAGAAAGAGCAACAACTATTGGATCAGGCGCTGACAAGCTAACTACAGATACAATCCATAAGTTAAACTTAAGACCCAGGAAAACCAAGTGCTGCAAGACCTTCATTACTGCAGGCATAGCCGCTGACAACTAGTTTACCGCCGTCACCGTTCCTACATGCTCACAATGAAAAGAAATCTTCAAGTTCCTCAATTTGTCGCCCCACAGGGCCAACGCAGCTACCCTGGGGAACAAATGCAGCAGTAGCCGGTTGTTTGTCAACCCTTCCTCCTTCCATTCTTCTGGCCAAGCCGCTGCTGCCCAGCTACCACAAAAGAAAAGACCAAAGCCACTCATTTCAACGACATGAACCAAAATGCCCAAGTAGGCGGCATACGCCACAGGCTGAATCCACAGAGATCTGCCATTGTGATCCGCCCACACCTTCAAATCGTCCCGAAACTCTTTCTTTATCCTGAAGAAATGCAAAGGTGACTTTACCCCTACTGTTGCCAAGGATAGGCGGCGGCAGAACGCTCGACCCATCGGCATGAGCCTACAGGCAAAGTTCAGTTTCCCTAACAACGATTGCAAACTGCGCAAATTTATCTTCTTCAAACCAATCGCATTAACCACATCATGACGCAACGCGGTAAGCTTATCTGCAGGTAGCCTACACTCCATTGCTACCGTTTCAATTTCAATGCCTAGGAAGCTCAACACTGTCACCGGACCAACTGTTTTGTCCTCCGCTAAAGGCACCCCGAAGTTTTCTGCCACACTCTCCATTGTGTGCAACAAAATCGAACAATCTGCTGATTCCGCTGGCCCTATAAACAAAAAGTCGTCTAGATAGTGCGAACATGAGCGAATCCCAGACACATCTTTCACCACCCATTCTAAGAATGTGCTGAAGGCCTCAAAGTAAGCGCCGGAAATTGGGCAACCCATGGGAAGGCAATGATCAACAAAGAAGCCGCCATCCCAAAAGCAACCCAATAAATGCAAACTGTCGGGATGAACTGACAACAAACGAAAGGCCGCTTCGATGTCGGTCTTTGCCAGCTTAGCCCCCTTACCGCATGCTCGAACCCACTCCATCGCTGAATCGAACAATAAGTACGACACTGAACTCAACTTGGGATCAATACCATCATTAACCGAAGATCCCTTCGGAAACGATAGGTGATGGATTAACCTAAATTTATTAGGTTCTTTCTTAGGGACCACGCCAAGAGGTGACACCCTAAGATTTGCAAACGGGGGCGACAAACGGGCCTGCCATTCTTCCCAGAGCAACTTCCTTATTCAACTTATCTGACACGACCTCCAGGAATTGTAATGCCGATTTCAAATTTTTTCTTTTTAAACTAACGTCCTGCTCAACATAAGGAATTTTGAAACCCTCCTTAAAACCGTTGCGCAATAAAACTGCAGCTGACCTATCGGGGTATCTACTTAGAAAGGCCTCCATCATGACCCACTGCACCGGAGTTACCCCTTTTTTCAGCTGAATCTCCAACTTTTTGCCTGTTACCTCTGAAACATTTTGAGGCACTATGCACCCCCCCCGCACGATGAACACTAACGATGAACACGATGCCTAAATTTATACTTGCTCCCGAATCTGCATACCCCATCATTGATGAAGGCGAAACACAGTCCCTTCTGCAAAGCCGCCGAGTGTCCTGACTGTCCCGGACTCCCGGCGCCCCCGTGAAAAGGCTGGCTGGTCTGACCTAAACGGGACGGGACCATAACTCTCATCCACAACGCTATGTCCTTGTGATCCCACCTGATATTTGGCCTAAAAGCCTTCCGCTGACGAAACTGTTCGTCATAGAGTAGCCAACCCTGTCCCCCATAAGTTCTGTAAGCCTCCCCTATGGCATCTAAGTAACAGAATAACGCCGAGCAATTTTCCGGGGCCTTCTCCCCGATTACGCTAGCCATAATAGCAAAAGCTTGTTGCCAATTTGGAAAAGATCTGGGAATTAGTCTGTATCTCCGTTTCTCCTCATCCTCTTTCTTAGAGTCTTCCCTTCTAGGTCTATCCAAGTTAAATCTCTCTAGGGGTAAAAGAGAAAATATTTCTATGTACTCACCCTTCCAGATTTTTTCCCTAACTTCTTGTTTTAAGTGTGCCCCTAATGGACCCTCAAAGCAGACATAGACCTCCCCCCTAGCCGCATCGTCCAGTTGCAGGACGTCCTCCTTTTCCTTATCCTGCGAAGCTCCTTCACCTGACGCATCAATCCCTGACCCAGGCCCTACGTATAATGCCAGTGCCACTCCACCATTCTCCCTTGATGAGCTCCCAGTATTTGACGCAGGACCCGCACTGCTGGACGTACCCGTAATCTCGGTCAACTCTCTAGACCCCTCAAATCATCCCGTATTTCCTAACCAAGCTGCTGACGGCAAAGACCCCCTGCTAAGCCCGGACCCCCACAAGCCCGCTAGCTCCCCTAAACCTCTAAGGATTAAACCCATACCCCCACTAGCGACTCCCGAACCCATACCCCCACTAGCGACTCCCGAAGTAATATCAGTATTCCTAGCTTCAGGGGAAACTAAGCCTGGCATATTAATCATAGGGAAAATGTTCTCACCTAGCTGCCTGGGTGCTGTGAGCCCAGCAGTCAAAGATCCAGCTCCCAACCGAAGGTGTCCTGAATCCAGTCCGGCCTGATCCGCGATGTTGACCGCCGAAATCCTGGCGGCCGTATCCGTGTACTGGTGACCCGGTGATGCCGTCGACTGCCCTGGCACTGCGGATGGGGAATAGGCCGAGCCAACATCCTGCCGCCCGCTGGAAGATGTGTGGCTCCTTGCCACGGATACATCCCTGGCACTGCCTCCCGAAGCGATGGAATGTCGCCTGCCAGAAATCGGAAAATCCCACCACCAGCAGAGGGCGCAGCTCCTGGAAAATCCCGGCCACCACCAGCAGAGGGCGCTGTTCCAGGAAAATTCCGGCCACCACCAGCAGAGGGCGCTGATCCTGTAACATCCTGGCCACCACCAGCAGAGGGCGCAGCTGCGCTGAAAACTCCGGAGCTGTGCGCTGCTGAGAGACGCACGCTGCTGCCAGAGCCGGCCGACTGCCGCCCGCATTGTCCCTGGCGCTGAGGGGCCACCGCACCTGACCCCTGACTCCTCGGCTGTCGCTGCCTCCCATGCTGAGCGGTGCCAGCGGACATGCTGGCGGCCGCAGTTCCGGCTCCTGCTCCTGTCGCCCCTCGCCGCCCGGACACAGAAGGAGGGGAGGAAGGATCCACCCTCCGTTGTAGGTCCCGTCACACTGGAGGATTCCTCCTGGCGCTGCGCTGTGAGGTGGAGGGGCCAGCGCTGCTTACCGGAGGGTCGCCGGGGGGCTCCTATTTCGGCACCGGGCCCTGGGGATCACGTCCATGCTGGTAAGTGTGACAGAGATTCCTCACCTGTCACGCAGGCCCCTAAAATGGATGCCTGTGTGAGGAGCGTGCCCCTTTACATGTGCCCCCTCCCCGCAGTCCCATAGTTCCACCCCCTTCATTCAAAAAATGCCCTTAAGCCACCCCTCGAATTCCGGTTAACCCTTACCTCTGTACCCCCTTTAAACTGCTCCAGCTCCCCTGGTCCCACGTAACCCTGTCATGGCGGCCTTCCCTTAAGTGCTGCGGGCCCCCCAGTATGGCTTTTCTTACTGATAAATCATTCAGATTGTGAGCCCCAATGGGGACAGCGCCATGGAATTAATGGTGCTATGTTATTGACCAAAATAAATAAATGTATGTGTGTCATAATGCAGTTCTGTATATTTCTGTGTATTAGGTTTGTCTGCAGCAAATTGGTACTGTAATATATGTATGCATGTCAACAATGTATGTGAGTCATATAGTATTGCTATGTACAGTCTCGGACTGGCCCACCGGAGAACCGGAGGATTCTCCGGTGGGCCCAGGCACTGACACCTGCTGGCACACTGGCCAGCAGCTGCCCAGGGCCCCCACTGCTTCAAGAGCCCCCACTGCTCCAGGGGTTCCCAGCTAGTGGCTATGGGGCCCCTGAGTCAAAGGGGCCCACCCTGTGCCAGCATAGCAGCAGCTGGAGACAGGATCCTGTCCCCGCTGCTAAAGTAAAATGAATATTCACGCTTTCCCACGCCCCTATGGGCAGGGCCACATTTGCCACTAGGCACTTGAGGGCACATGCCTAGGGCGGGAACAAGCAGGGGGGAAGCACCTGAGCAAGGTTTTTTTTTTGTTTTGTTTTTTTATACTAGTCCTGGCTCTGGCTGGGCATCCCTTCCTGAAAACAGGGGGCGGCAGAGCGGCAGCCAGAACACGTGGTGCTGGTGCCGACTCTCCCTACTTTCCCTGCTGAGATACAGTGATGCCCCTGCTCACAGCCTCACTGGTGCCTGGCCGGAATGTGACTGTGACTGACTACTGAGGTGGAGTGGTGGTGCCCTGTCCTGACCCTGGGTCGTGTCCTGGACTCACATTGCTGGCCTGGAGGACTCGCAGACAGTAGAGCAGTACATAAACAGTAAGTAATGTACACTGTCTCTGTCTGTAATGATCTCCCTCCTTGCTCCTGCCCGCGCACTACCTGCTGCACAGCTTTGTCTGTGACTCACCTCACGGTCCTCACCCCTTCCCTCACATTCCTAAGCCTCGTTTCTGCCTGTAGTGCCTGAGGCTGGAGGAGCCATGAAAACACAGTCAGCAGCCCTTAATGTTTGATGTTTGATCTTTGCTCCAAGCAGACGAACCCAGAGAGTGAGTGGTGGGGGTGAGGTATAATACACCCCCACTCACTCTATCTGGCCCTGGGAGCAAACATTGCCAGTGCTGGTGTGTGTGTGTGGCTGTATCATATGTATGTGTGTGTGCATGGAACTGTATGTAGGTGTGTGTGTGCGGAGCTGTATGTGTGTGGGGCTGTATGTATGTGTGTGTGTGCAAGCAGCGGAGCTGTATGTGTTTGCGTGCGTGCAGAACTGTATGTGTGTGAGGAGCTGTGTGTGTGCAGAGCTGTACGTGTGTGTGTGTGTGTGCAGGCAGCGGAGCTGTATGTGTGTGTGTGTGCAGAGCTGTGTGTGCGTGGAGCTGTATGTATGTGTGTGGAGCTGTATGTATGTGTGTGTGTGGAGCTGTATGTGTGGCGGCGCAGCCGCTGTATGTGTGTGTGTATGTGCAGAACTGTATGTGTGTGAGCGGAGCTGTATGTGTGTTTGTGCGTGGAGCTGTATGTATGTGTGTGTCTGTGGGGAGCTGTGTGTATGGGTTGTATGTGTGTGTGCGGGCAGCGGAGCTGTATGTGTGTGCGTGCACGCAGAGCTGTATGTGTGTGCGGAGCTGTGTGTGTGCAGAGCTGTATGTGTGTGTGCGGGCAGCGGAGCTGTATGTCTGTGTGTGCCCAGAGCTGTGCATGTGGGGCTGTGTGTGTGCGGAGCTGTGTGTGTATGGGTGGAGCTGTATGTATGTGTTTATCTGTGGGTGCTGTATGTGTGTGCGGCGCTGTGTGTGTATGTGTGGAGCTGTGTGTATGTGTGCGGAGCTGTGTGTGTGTGCGCGGAGCTGTATGTGTGTGGGGCTGTATGTGTATGTGTGTGCATGCGCGCAGAGCTGTGTGTGTGTGCAGAGCTGTATGTGTGTGGGGCTGTATGTGTGTGTGGAGCTGTGTGTGCAGAGCTGTGTGTGTGTGTGTGTGTGTGTGTGTGTGTGTGTGTGCAGGCAGCGGAGCTGTATGTGTGTGTGTGTATGTGGGGGCTGTGTGTGTGTGTAGAGCTGTGTGTGTTTGTGTGCGGAGCTTTGTGTGTGCGTGGAGCTGTATGTATGTATGTATGTATGTATGTATGTACACTGTGTTCCAAATTATTATGCAAATTATATTTTTCTCGGATTTTCCTAAATGGTCGGTGACTCGGTGCAAATGACAGTCAGTCTAATAAAAGTCATCACCCATTAGATTATACATCGAATTTTATTGAAGAAACCTCCCAATGATAACAGTATAATCTCCAAAATAAATAAAAACTTAAAATGCACTGTTCCAAATTATTAGGCACAGTAGAATTTCTATACATTTGATATGTTTTAAAGAACTGAAAATGCTCATTTGTGGAATTTGCAGCATTAGGAGGTCACATTCACTGAACAAAAAAGCTATTTAACTCCAAAACCTCCTAACAGGCCAAGTTATATGTTAACATAGGACCCTTCTTTGATATCACCTTCACAATTCTTGCATCCATCGAATTTATGGGTCTTTCGAGAGTTTCTGTTTGTATTTCTTTGCATGAAGTCAGAATCGCCTCCCAGAGCTGATGTTTTGATGTGAATGGCCTCCCACCTTCATAGATCTTTTGCTTGATGATACTCCAAAGGTTCTATGTACGGTTGACGTCAGGTGAAGATGGTGGCTGAGTTTATCTCCTTTTATGCCCATAGCAGCCAATGACTCAGAGGTAGGGTTGAGCGAAACGGATCGGACAAAAGCAAAAATCGCCCACTTTCGGCAAAGCCGGGTTTCATGAAACCTGACCCGGTCCTAGTTTGGGATCGGCCATGAGGTCGCCGATCTGCGCGCAAAAGTCGCGTTTCATATGACGCTTTCAGCGCCATTTTTCAGCCAATGAAGGAGGACGCAGAGTGTTGGCAGCGTGATGACATAGGTTTCGGTCCCCACCATCTTAGAGAAGGGCATGACAGTGAGTGGCTTGCTTTCTGCGGCGTCACAGGGGCTATAAAGGGGCGTGCACGCCGACCGCCATCTTACTTCTGCCGATCTTAACATAGGGAGAGGTTGCTGCAGCTTCATCAGAAGAAGGGATATAGTTAGGGAGGGAAGATTAACCCCCAAACTGCTTTTGCTGTAGCGATTTCCACTGTCCAACACCCCCATTTGTTTGCAGGGACAGTGGAGGCTATATTTTTGTCCATCGGCTCTGTAGCTTATAAGGCTCCCTGATAGCTGCATTGCTGTTTGCAGGCTGCTGTGCAAACCAACTGATTATTTAAAAGCAAAAATCCTGTTGCTCCTTTCTGCACAGTTATCTTGTTTATTTGTCCACACTTTTGTGTGCAGCAGTCCTTTTTATTGCTACCATACTTTTCCTGAGATCATTGTAGGGAGATTGAAATTGTACTACAGTCCTTGTATTTTTTCACATATCTTCCAGCCACTTTCTGACACTTACATTGTGTTGTTTTATACACTGGGCCTGAGTTTTGGTTCAGCCTCCCCCCAAAAAAGTGAGATTCAAATTCTCACAAAGTGGATATACTTCAGTCCTGTTAGTTTGTCGTATGTCAGCCAGCCACTTTCTGCCACTTAGATTGTGTTGTTATATACACTGGGCCTGAGTTTTGGTTCAGTCTCCCTCAAAAAAAAGTGAGATTCAAATTCTCACAAAGTGGATATACTTCAGTCCTGTTGGTTTGTCGTATATCAGCCAGCCACTTTCTGCCACTTACATTGTGTTGTTTTATGCACAGGGCCTGAGTTTTGGTTCAGTCTCCCCCCAAAAAAAGTGAGATTCAAATTCTCACAAAGTGGATATACTTCAGTCCTGTTAGTTTGTCGTATATCAGCCAGCCACTTTCTGCCACTTACATTGTGTTGTTTTATGCACAGGGCTTGAGTTTTGGTTCAGTCTCCCAAAAACAAAAGTGAGATTCAAATTCTCACAAAGTGGATATACTTCAGTCCTGTTAGTTTGTCGTATGTCAGCCAGCCACTTTCTGCCACTTAGATTGCATTGTTATATACACTGTGCCTGAGTTTTGGTTCAGTCTCCCCCACAAAAAAGGAAGATTAAAATTCTCACAAAGTGGATATACTTCAGTCCTGTTAGTTTGTCGTATATCAGCCAGCCACTTTCTGTCACTTACATGCTGTTGTTTTATGCACAGGGCCTGAGTTTTGGTTCAGTCTCCCAAAAAAAAAGTGAGATTCAAATTCTCACAAAGTGGATATACTTCAGTCCTGTCAGTTTGTCGTATATCAGCCAGCCACTTTCTGCCACTTACATTGTGTTGTTTTATGCACAGGGCCTGAGTATTGGTTCAGTCTCCCAATAAAAAAAGGGAGATTTAAATTCTCAACAAGTTTATATACACCTTCTACCTTGTTTTATAGTACCATATAACGGTTGTTATTTTGGTTAGATTTTCCAAAAAATGAGGAAGTCTGGTGGAAGAGCCTGTGGGTGGTGGTTGCCAGCTGGTACTGATGGTGGTGGTGGTGGTGGTGTGGCATCTGGTGGTAGTGGCAAAAGCACAATAGCACCTAAGGCTGGAGGTGTTGAGCCAGCGTCATCGTCTGGCTACACAAGGCCTCGAAGGCTCCCTTATCTGGGAGTAGGAAAACAGCTATTAAAGGCGGAGCAGCAGGAAAAAGTTTTGGCTTTCCTTGCTGACTCAGCCTCTAGCTCTTTCGCCTCCTTTTTAGAAAGTTCCAAATATAAAAGCAGTGAGTCGTCATTGGATGCTCCCGGTCAGGAACAAGACGTTTCCTTGTGTCCTTCACCCAAACCAAAAGTGGAGGATGTGTAAGGCGACACTACAGGTTACTCCATGGAGCTCTTTACACATACCGTGCCTGGGTTAGAAAGGGAAATTGTTAACTGCCCATTACAAGATGAATCGGACATGGAGTGCACTGATGCACAGCCACAGCTAGATTATTATGCTGTTCTATTGACTCAGTTCACTACATTGCCCTCGCAGTGTACTGAGCCAGAATCTGACCCTAATGAGACTATGGTGCCCCGTCCCGAACGCTATAGCACCTTACACGGTGACACAGAGGAAGGTGCACATGACATTGAAGAGGAGGTGATAGATGACCCAGTTGTTGACCCAGATTGGCAGCCATTGGGGGAAGAGGATGCCGCTGCCAGTAGCTCAGAAGCAGAGGAGGATGATCTGCAGCAGCCATCTACATCGCAACAGCTGTCATCTGGCAGGCCCGTATTAGGCCAAAAACGTTTGTCAAAAACAAAAACAGTTTTAGGACAGCGTGGCCATCCGGAGAAAGTAGCACAGCGTGCAATGCCTGAAAAGGTATTCCATAGTAGGAAGAGTCCTAATCACCACAAAACGCAGACAAATCCCATAAAATATCACCTTTATTATTACAGACTAAAATCAGTGGAAACAGGTACAAAGGACAATGGTAGGGACGGTGAAGCACTAAATGGCAGTACACTATAAAGCAAAGGGCCAGAGGTGCCACCCATAGCCAACACGTACCATAATGGAATACACTAGGATATCAACCCATAATCATGGACAAATAAATATGCTACAATAAATACTGGTACTAAGACCCGATATCTAACAGGATAGGAAAATGTAAACAACATGCAATACCTGGTATGTTCAGCGGTGGGGGATCCAGAGCCCACCCCGATGCGCGTTTCGGAGTGACAGAACAGCTCCTTCCTCAGGGGGCGTGGGGGACAAGGACAATCAGCCATCCATATATGCAGCCGAACCGGAGGGTAACTCCCTCCGCATATAGAGCAGTCCTACCTAATGTATATAATCCCTATCTGATGTATTTAAAAACCTGCTCTTTTGTGTCTTCAAGTTTCTTGGTGGTGTGTGAACAGTATCCTACAGACTTGTTTATTGTGCAAGTAGCCCATGTGTTTCTGGTTCTGTAATTGTTCTCTTGTTTCTACAAGACTAGGGAGTCCACCACTCCTTATGGGTCATTTGCATCAAAGCTCTTCCATCCAGCATGTCCACATGAAAATTCCCTCTCTGAACCCTGCTTATACAGGTACTATACAGATGATTAGGTTTTTAAATACATCAGATAGGGATTATATACATTAGGTAGGACTGCTCTATATGGGTATACCTTGATGATTGGTGGAGCAGCTTAGTATACATTTTTTTGCAAAAAAATGTAACAACTAAATACCCTGTTTTTTCCATCTTTTGACTGGCACTTGCTTATTACTGTGATTTTTTTTACAACAGAGTATTTTTGACCTCACTGTGCTCTTTTGTGTCTTCAAGTTTCTTGGTGGTGTGTGAAAAGGTTCCTACAGACTTGTTCATTGTGCAAGTAGCCCATGTGTTTCTGGTCCATGCATCTGTTGTGAGGTGCACCTTTCCACTGACTGATTGCCTCAGTGCATGGACAATGCGGTCTTTGACATGCTGGTGGAGGGCTGGGGTGGCTTTTCTCGCAAAGAAGTGCCGACTGGGTAGGTTATAGCATGGTACTGCGTAGGCCATCAGGTTTTTGAAAGCTTCTCTTTCAACCAACTGGTAGGGCATCATCTCTAACGAGATTAGTATAGCAATGTGGGTATTCAAACCCTGTGTACGCAGATGAGAGGATGAGTACTTTCTTTTCCTAACGAGAGTCTCTTGTAGGGTGAGCTGGACTAAATAGCTGCATATGGTGGAACTAGCGGTGGTGGACATGGCGGATTGAGAGAGGGTTAGTAATGGTATTCTTGATGTTGGCCTACATACAGTGTTTCCTACCAATAACCTTGTGATTCCCTGACTGCTTTGGCCTTCCGACGATACCTCCACATTTGCTGCTGGTGGTGTCCTAACCGGTGGGCTTACAGTGAGGGAAGCAATGTAGCATTGCTGACTACCTTCATTCTGAGCAGGTGCACCAATGTTTGGTAGTTAGTCCAGACTTGCAAGTGCATGATGCTTAAATGTCTAAGCATGCACGTTGTATTTAAATTTTGAAGATTCTTCCCTCTGCTAAAGGTCTTTGAGCATTTCTTACAGATAAATTTTGACTGATCATTCGAATCTTGGTTAAAAAATTGCCACACTACACTCTTCCTACTATGGAATACCTTTTCAGGCATTGCACGCTGTGCTACTTTCACCAGATGGCCACGCTGTCCTAAAACTGTTTTTGTTTTTGACAAACATTTTTGGCCTAATACGGGCCTGCCAGATGACAGCTGTTGCGATGTAGATGGCTGCTGCGGATCATCCTCCTCCACTTCTGAGCTACTGGCAGCGGCACCCTCTTCCCCCAATGGCTGCCAATCTGGGTCAACAACTGGGTCATCTATCACCTCCTCTTCAATGTCATGTGCACCTTCCTCTGTGTCACCGTGTAAGGTGCTATAGCGTTCAGGACGGGGCACCATAGTCTCATTAGGGTCAGTTTCTGGCTCAGTCCACTGCGAGGGCAATGTAGTGATCTGAGTCAATGGAACAGCATAATAATCTAGCTGTGGCTGTGCATCAGTGCACTCCATGTCCGATTCATCTTGTAATGGGCAGTTAACAATTTCCCTTTCTAACCCAGGCACGGTATGTGTAAAGAGCTCCATGGAGTAACCTGTAGTGTCGCCTTACACATCCTTCACTTTTGGTTTGGGTGAAGGACACAAGGAAACGTCTTGTTACTGACCAGGAGCATCCACTGACGACTCGCTGCTTTTATACTTGGAACTTTCTGAAAAGGAGGTGAAAGAGCTAGAAGCTGAGTCAGCAAGGAAAGCCAAAATTTTATCTGCTGCTCCGCCTTTAAAAGCTGTTTTCCTACTCCCAGATAAGGGAGCCTTCGAGGCCTTGTGTAGCCAGACGATGACGCTGGCTCAACACCTCCAGCCTTAGGTGCTATTGTACTTTTGCCACTACCACCAGATGCCACACCACCACCACCACCATCAGTACCAGCTGGCAACCACCGCCCACGGGCACTTCCACCAGACTTCCTCATTTTTTAGAAAATCTAACCAAAATAACAACCGTTATATGGTACTATAAAACAAGGTAGAAGGTGTATATAAACTTGTTGAGAATTTAAATCTCCCTTTTTTATTGGGAGACTGAACCAAAACTCAGGCCCTGTGCATAAAACAACACAATGTAAGTGGCAGAAAGTGGCTGGCTGATATACGACAAACTGACAGGACCGAAGTATATCCACTTTGTGAGAATTTGAATCTCACTTTTTTGGGGGGGAGACTGAGCCAAAACTCAGGCACTGTGCATAAAACAACAGCATGTAAGTGACAGAAAGTGGCTGGCTGATATACGACAAACTAACAGGACTGAAGTATATCCACTTTGTGAGAATTTGAATCTCACTTTTTTGGGGGGAGACTGAACCAAAACTCAGGCCTAGTGTATAAAACAACACAATGTAAGTGGCAGAAAGTGGCTGGAAGATATATGAAAAAATACAAGGACTATAGTACAATTTCAATCTCCCTACAATGATCTCAGGAAAAGTATGGTAGCAATAAAAAGGACTGCTGCACACAAAAGTGTGGACAAATAAACAAGATAACTGTGCAGAAAGGAGCAACAGGATTTTTGCTTTTAAATAATCAGTTGGTTTGCACAGCAGCCTGCAAACAGCAATGCAGCTATCAGGGAGCCTTATAAGGCAGCTTAATAAGCTACAGAGCTGATGCACAAAAATCTAGCCTCCACTGTCCCTGCAAACAAATGGTGGTGTTGGACAGTGGAAATCGCTACAGCAAAATCAGTTTGGGGGTTAATCTTCCCTCCCTAACTACATCCCTTCTTCTGATGAAGCTGCAGCAACCTCTCCCTATGCTAAGATCGGCAGAAGTAAGATGGCGGTCGGCGTGCACGCCCCTTTATAGCCCCTGTGACGCCGCAGAAAGCAAGCCCTCACTATCATGCCCTTCTCTAAGATGGTGGGGACCGAGACCTATGTCATCACACTGCCCACACTCTGCGTCCTCCTTCATTGGCTGAAAAATGGCGCTGAAAGCGTCATATGAAACGCGACTTTTGCGCACAGATCGGCGACCTCATGGCCGATCCCAAACTAGGATCGGGTTGGGTTTCATGAAACCCGACTTTGCCGAAAGTGGGCGATTTCTGAATTTGTCCGATCTGTTTCGCTCAACCCTACCTCTGAGTCATTGGCTGCTATGGGCATAAAAGGAGATAAACTCAGCCACCATCTTCACCTGACGTCAACCGTACAGAGAACCTTTGGAGTATCATCAAGCAAAAGATCTATGAAGGTGGGAGGCCATTCACATCAAAACTTCAGCTCTGGGAGGCTATTCTGACTTCATGCAAAGAAATACAAACAGAAACTCTCCAAAGACCCTCAAGTTCGATGGATGCAAGAATTGTGAAGGTGATATCAAAGAAGGGGTCCTATGTTAACATATATCTTGGCCTGTTAGGAGGTTTTGGAGTTAAATAGCTTTTTTGTTCAGTGAATGTGACCTCCTAATGCTGCAAATTCCACAAATGAGCATTTTCAGTTCTTTAAAACATATCAAATGTATAGAAATTCTACTGTGCCTAATAATATTTTGGAACAGTGCATTTTAAGTTTTTATTTATTTTGGAGATTATACTGTTATCATTGGGAGGTTTCTTCAATAAAATTCGATGTATAATCTAACGGGTGATGACTTTTATTAGACTGACTGTCATTTGCACTGAGTCACCGACCATTTAGGAAAATCCGAGAAAAATATAATTTGCATAATAATTTGGAACGCCGTGTACATACATACATACATACATACATACATACAGCTCCACGCACACACAAAGCCCCGCACACAAACACACACAGCTCCCCACAGACACACATACAGCTCCGCTCACACACATACAGCTCTGCACATACACACACACATACAGCGGCTGCGCCGCCACACATACAGCTCCACACACACACATACATACAGCTCCACACACATACAAACAGCTCCACGCACACACAGCTCTTGACCGCGTATGGCCAATAAAGGATCCTTTCCGTAAAGCATCCCCCACCCCCAACTACCTTGCCCCTCTTAACCCCTCCATCTATTACCCAGGAAAACACACCACCACGTTAATTTCTTTTTGGATAATTTGGCCACAGCGGCCATTTTATTAACAAACAAATACATAAATAACAACATGTAAACAGTAAATATATAAAACCTCGAGGGGGGGGCTCTTGGAGCTAAAAAATCTGGCTCATAATAGGCAGAGAGCCTACCCAAAATTTTTACAAAAAACACGTATTTACCCTCAGCCGTAACCACCAGCTCGAGGGCACCATGTAACCCATTTCGGGCAAACCAACCACAAAGCTCCCGAGGTAAACACCCCGTCCAGAGCCCGTACCAAAAGCCAGATCAACCCTATCAGCATCATCACCAACTCCAAGAACCCCACCCCCCCGCCAACGCCACTGTGACAATAATACAGAATGCTTGCCTTCAATAAATCAACAGAAAAGAAATATAATTCAAAAGACCCTTTTTTTTTTACCTTAAGAATTGACGAACTCGCCGATCTTGCCTAAAGCTACGTTGCCTCATAGAACCGCTAAAACAGGGAGGGTGGGAGGGACTCACTTCGCCCGTCTAAGGTAACTGATCTCCCCTTTTCCCGCACTTTCCCAAGCCCCCACCTCCCTTTTTGCATAAATCCCCACCCCAAATCCTACTCTTCCAATCCCCGGGCTCCTTTACTCAATAACACCTTTATTTTTTAAAAGAAAACCTACTGCACTGCTCCCATGGCAACGCAGTCATGTGGGGGCCTCCTTTTAGCTGCGCCCCATACAGCCCCCCCTCTTGACCGCGTATGGCCAATAAAGGATCCTTTCCGTAAAGCATCCCCCACCCCCAACTACCTTGCCCCTCTTAACCCCTCCATCTATTACCCAGGAAAACACACCACCACGTTAATTTCTTTTTGGATAATTTGGCCACAGCGGCCATTTTATTAACAAACAAATACATAAATAACAACATGTAAACAGTAAATATATAAAACCTCGAGGGGGGGGCTCTTGGAGCTAAAAAATCTGGCTCATAATAGGCAGAGAGCCTACCCAAAATTTTTACAAAAAACACGTATTTACCCTCAGCCGTAACCACCAGCTCGAGGGCACCATGTAACCCATTTCGGGCAAACCAACCACAAAGCTCCCGAGGTAAACACCCCGTCCAGAGCCCGTACCAAAAGCCAGATCAACCCTATCAGCATCATCACCAACTCCAAGAACCCCACCCCCCGCCACACACGAACACCCCTGACCACCTCAGGCTCGTGAGTGCCCCACCACCGCCAAAGCTCTTTCAACTCCTTCCTGTAGACCGAGCGCCCATAAATCCATCCCGATCTCGTTAAGATGCACGCCATCATCCCTCCAAAAATTACCGACCCCGGCCTCCAGCTCGAAATGCCTCACGGCAATACCCCCATTCCGGGACACAAAACTCGCCACCATCCTGTTCAATTTTACCCTGGCTCTGTTAATCCCTTTATGGGAACGGGCCTCCCGCCACGTCTTCCGCGGCACAATGTCTGACCACACAGTCAGCATACCGGGAAAAGATACCCACAGCCTCAACAAGTCATAACGGATATCCCGAATGAGTTCCCTCACGGGTTTTGCCCCCAAATCATTACCCCCCAAGTGAACCACTAAAATATCCGGAGGGCGATCCAGACGGGCGGCGCGGGAGAATTCCGGCAAAAAACTACGCCACGACATACCACGAGTCCCCATCCAACGGATGATCACTGCCTCTCGGCCGAAACCCAGTTGCCTACCATTCGCGCGCGCATCGGCCCGGAGGGCGCCCCAATAAACGAAAGAGTGTCCGACAATCCACGCCAAAAGAGGGGTACGACCTGAAAAACACAACCATAATTAACAATCCGCAAAGACGTCCCTCTTCACCCCGCATTGTTGATTTAATGCCGCACATAAGACAGGTAACGATTAGAACTCCATCTGCCTATTTTCTTGATCACCTCCGGCCCAAGGCCCAAACCATCGGCCTCAGATGCGGCCCCAATCCTAAAAGAATGCGAGCCAAAATTTTCCGGGTTAACACCCAGCAAACCCAAGCCCTTCTTCAAAATGGCTACAAACTGGAAACGTGACAAGAAATCCCCCTCTTGGTGTTGCAACAGAGGGCCTGACCTGACTGATGACAAATTCCAATATGCCTCTAAGCAGCGTTGCGGACACATCCCGCTTCCCGCCACCCTTCCTAGCACTACTTTCTTTCCCCTACCTAGCTGATCCGTCTTTGAACGCCTTATCCAAAAGGCAACTCCCCCTTCCCAAAAAACCACATCTTCCGCCAAAAGACCACCTGACCTGTCCTTGCTCGGGGAAACCAATTCACCCAGACGCAAAGCACCAAAAAACGCTAGAGAAAAGGCCAATTGAAACAGTACCACCTCAAACTGAGATGAACAAATTACACCCAAGGCCTCCCCTAACCGCTGCAACAACCCAAAAGAAATGGGCCTGCGCTTATCAAAAGTCGAATTACCCTTACGAAAACCTTTCAACGCCTGCCGTATAACAAAGTCCTTTGTGACGTCCCTCAATCCTTGCAACTGAAAACCAAAAGCCAAACCTGCTATAAACTTGTTTAACCTAGACACGGACCAACCCCACTCCACGACCTTACCTACCAGTGCCAATAACGCCATTGCCCTGTCGCTATCTGACTCAGCCGAGCCGCATTGAAACAACCAACTTTCCCACATGGCCCATGACGCCGCATAATCTGACCATGTCCTGTTTGACACCGAGGCTTGGATCAATCGGCCTCCCCTTCCGTAACCACCTGCCACAGATGCAAAGGACATGCTGCTCCTGCCGCCTCCGAATCTGGAGCCAAATCCCGGAATCGGTCCCACTGCAAACGAGACAAAGCATCAGCTATATTGTTCTGAACTCCTGGCACGTGCACCGCCGTAATCCATGCATTCAACTCCAAGCATCTCAGTACCAACTCCCTGACCAACCTAATTACTGGAGGGGAAGAAGAAGATAAGCTGTTAATCACGGCCACCACGCTCGAGTTATCGCAATGGAAACGTACTCGCCGATCACGAAAGCTGTCACCCCAAACAAACACTGACACCACAATCGGGAACAACTCCAACAATGCCAAATTCTTGGTGAGCCCCTTCTTTCGCCAATCCTCTGGCCACACCCCGACGCTCCATTTTCCTCCACAGTAGGCCCCATAACCAACTCCACCTGCTGCGTCTGTGTAGATCTCGCAATCAAAAGCATTCAGATCCTCCTGCTGAATAAGCGACCTGCCATTATAGCCTTCCAAAAAACGTTGCCAAACAAGAAGGTCCTCCTTATGCTCTCTACCCAAACGAATAAAATGATGAGCCGACCGAACTCCAGCCGTCGCCCTGGACAATCTGCGGCAAAATATCCTGCCCATTGGCATAATACGACAAGCAAAATTCAGGCGGCCCAGCAGCGACTGCAACTCCTTCAATGAAGTCTTCCGCAATTTTCCAATCCGACTCACCTCTCGCTTAAGCAACTCCAACTTATCATCAGGCAACCTACACTCCAGTTTCTCAGAATCAATGAGAATCCCTAAGAAACTCAAGACCGTGCAGGGGTCCTCCGTTTTTCCCTGTGCCAAAGGAACACCAAACTGTCCGGCCACCCATTCCATGGTCCCAAGTAAATGACAGCACACTGCTGAATCCGGTGGACCAACAAACAAAAAATCATCCAAATAGTGAATGACAGAAGGAACGGCCGATGCATCTCTCACTACCCACTCTAAAAAGGTACTGAAAGTCTCAAACAATGCACAGGAAATAGAACATCCCATAGGCAAACACCTATCCAAGTAAAAACCACCCTCCCACCAACAACCTAACAAAGGAATGCTCTGCGGGTGCACCGGCAAGAGCCTAAATGCCGACTCGATGTCCGTTTTTGCCAGCAATGCTCCAGGCCCGTACATTCGCACCCACCGAACAGCCGCATCAAACGATGTGTAAACAACGGAGCACAACTCCTCCGCAATCCCGTCATTAACCGAGGATCCTTTGGGATATGAAAGATGCTGAATTAGCCGGAACTTGTTCGGCTCCTTCTTGGGCACCACCCCAAGCGGGGAAACAATTACACCCGCCATGGGCAACGAACTAAAAGGCCCCGCCATTCTTCCCAGCTCAACCTCTTTTGCCAATTTAGCCGAAACCACCTCCGCATGCAAGCCAGCTGATCTCAAATTTTTTGTAGAAAAAGGAACAACATGCATCGGGTGAGGGATCTTAAACCCCTCAAGAAAACCGTCCCTAATAACCTCCGCCTTTTTAACATCCAGGTATCTACTTAGATAGGGGGCCATCTTTTGAACCCTCACCGGAGTCACCCCCTTGACCGCCACCCACTGATGGCTTACCACGTGATTTCTTGAAACACTTAGCGGCTCCGTGAGAGGCGCCGTTGCAATGGGAGCACACGTGTTTAAATTTACAAGTGGTGCCATACTTGCACTGGCCCTCATTAAACTGCCAGCATGTCCCAGATTTTTCCTTTGAACCCTGAGACCCGTGTCCTCCACTTTGTCCTGACTGCTGACTGCTACCCCCCCTCCCCCCTGAAAGGACTGCCCATAACGCACCGGAGCCATCACCTTCAGCCACAACCCGATGTCTTTTTGGTCCCACCTTATCTCCGGCCTCACTGCTTTTCGCTGCCTGAACTGTTCATCGTATCTCAGCCAAGCCTGGCCCCCGTAGGTACGATGCGCCTCACCAATAGCATCCAAATAACAAAACAGGCCCGAGCAATTCTCGGGGAATTTCTCCCCTATAACACTTGCTAGAATGGCAAAGGCCTGCTGCCAGTTAACGAACGTCTGAGGAATAAGGCGCCAACGCCTCTTTTCTTCCTCTTCCTTTTTGCTGTCGTCTTTCTTTCCTTTATCCAAGTTAAATTTTTCTAAAGGAAGGAGAGAGAAAATCTCTACGTATTCATCTTTCCAAATCTTTTCCTTGACTTCTTTCTTCAAATGGGCCCCCAGCGGACCCTCAAAACACACATATACCTCGCCTTTTGCCCTGTCGTCTAACTTAACGGTATCACCTTTTCCCGTTTCCGTTTGTACCGACACCGACACCCCCGCCACAGAAACAGGTGTCCCGCTACCCGAGCTCGCAATCTCGTTCGAACCCCCTGCTACGCCCCCGGCAACTGACACCCAGGCACCAGCGGGCGACGATCCCACACTGTTAGCAACTGAGCTACCCCCGCCCCCATCCAATCTACGCAAAATCTGCGACATACCCGCTAGAAGTTCTCTGACCCCCGGGACCTCATTACAGCCCCCACCCCGCTCCACCACACCCGAAACACCCGGCACTGGGGAAAGACTGGACATGTACTCACGTGGCTGCGCAGGTGCTGTGTCCCCACCAGCCGTGCTTCCTGAATCCTGCTGGTCCATTTCGTCGCGATGTTCGTTCCCGGAATCATCGCTGCCGCTCATCTGCCCCAGGCCCGCGCCCCTGGCCTCCACGTCACCAGGGGGGACCGAGACTGGCGAAGGCGACCGGTCCCTCGACCTCCTGCTGGATCTGGATCTGTCCGGCTCCGTGATTCCTCTGCCTCCAGCCGCTGGACTGTCTCCTCTGGACGCCGCTCCTGCGGCCCGACCGCAACCCGCTCCTTGCCGTGATGCCGCCGCTGTCCTGCCCGATAGTCTGCTCTGCCGTCCTGTCGCAGAGCCAGGCGCACTGGGGGGATGGGATCCGGGTGCCCCCGCCGCAATTGCGCCCGCCGCGATACTCCCCGGCTCCTGCCTGGTGGATGCTGCCGCCGCCGCTGGGCTCCTTCCCCGTCCCCCTGCTCGTGTTGCCGCCACCGCGGGAGGTGCTCCCCGGCGGGTAGAAGCTGCTGCTATCGGTGCTGCGGCGCCGCCGCGCCCTCTTCTAGGCCGCACCGGAAGTGCGGCCCTGACATCCTGTGCAGCGCCGGCGTCCTGCCGCGTCTGCACCGCTCGCCCAGCACCGCGCCGCCTCGCGCCGGCAGGGCCGCCAGGTGGATTCCTGCCGGGGGAGGGGGCGGGCAAGGTGGATCGGCCGCGTCCCCCAGCCCCCGCAGGGTCCCTGGAGGGGCTCCGCGGCCTGCGCCTGCCGCGCGGTGTAGTGTCGGGGGACAGCCTGTCTGGCGGCCTAGACCGCCTGGTTCTGCTGCCCCGGCTCCCGCTGTCCTGGCTCCCACTGCCTCCGAGCAGCCCTGTGAGCTGCTCCTCCAGCCATCCGGCCCTCCTGGAACTGGCCTCCCGACGAAGCTGAGCTACCAGGCTGTCCACAGAAGACATGGTGAGAGGGATGTGGCAGCAGGTCCACTCACTTCGCCCGTCTAAGGTAACTGATCTCCCCTTTTCCCGCACTTTCCCAAGCCCCCACCTCCCTTTTTGCATAAATCCCCACCCCAAATCCTACTCTTCCAATCCCCGGGCTCCTTTACTCAATAACACCTTTATTTTTTAAAAGAAAACCTACTGCACTGCTCCCATGGCAACGCAGTCATGTGGGGGCCTCCTTTTAGCTGCGCCCCATACAGCCCCCCCCTCTGCACACACACACACATACAGCTCCGCTGCCTGAACACACACACACGTACAGCTCTGCACACACACAGCTCCTCACACACATACAGTTCTGCACGCACGCAAACACATACAGCTCCGCTGCTTGCACACACACACATACATACAGCCCCACAAACATACAGCTCCGCACACACACATACATACAGTTCCATGCACACACACACATACATATGATACAGCCACACACACACACCAGCACTGGCAATGTTTGCTCCCAGGGCCAGATAGAGTGAGTGGGGGTGTATTATACCTCACCCCCACCACTCACTCTCTGGATCCGTCTGCCGGGAGCAAAGATCAAACATCAAACATTAAGGGCTGCTGACTGTGTTTTCATGGCTCCTCCAGCCTCAGGCACTACAGGCAGAAACGAGGCTTAGGAATGTGAGGGAAGGGGTGAGGACCGTGAGGTGAGTCACAGACAAAGCTGTGCAGCAGGTAGCGCGCGGGTAGGAGCAAGGAGGGAGATTATTACAGACAGGGACAGTGTACACTACCTACTGTGTATGTACTGCTCTACTGTCTGCGAGTCCTCCAGGCCAGCAATGTGAGTCCAGGACACGACCCAGGGTTAGGACAGGGCGCCACCGCTCCACCTCAGCAGTCAGTAACAATCACATTCCGGCCGGGCACCAGTGAGGCTGTGAGCAGGGGCATCACTGTATCTCAGCAGGGGGCATAGGGAGAGTCGGCACCAGCACCACGTGTTCTGGCTGCCGCTCTGCCGCCCCCTGTTTTCAGGAAGGGATGCACAGCCAGAGCCAGGACTAGTATAAAAAAAACAACCAAAAAAAAAACCTTGCTAAGGTGCTGCCCCCCCTGCTTGTTCCCTCCCTAGGCACGTGCCCTCAAGTGCGTAGTGGCAAATGTGGCCCTGCCCATAGGGGTGTGGGAAATTGTGAATATTCATTTTACTTTAGCAGCGGGGACAGGATCCTGTCTCCAGCTGCTGCTATGCTGGCACAGGGTGGGCCCCCTTGACTCAGGGGCCCCATAGCCACTAGCTGGGAACCCCTGGAGCAGTGGGGGCCCTTAAAGCAGTGGGGGCCCTAGGCAGCTGCTGGCCAGTGTGCCAGCAGATGTCAGTGCCTGGGCCCACCGGAGAATCCTCCGGTTCTCCGGTGGGCCAGTCCGAGCCTGTATGTGTGTGCATAAATATGTGACATGTATGTGTGTATAAGTGAGTACCATGTACATGTGTATGTATAAATGTGTGCCATATGTGTGTATAAGTGAGTGCCATGTACATGTATATGTGTATAAGTGCGTGCCATGAATATGTATGTATGTATGTGTATGTGTGTGCCATGTACGTGTGTTTAACCCCTCTGTGACCTTAGACGTACTATCCCGTCGAGGTGCCCTGGGCTTATCTGACCCTGGACGGGATAGTACGTCATAGCCGATCGGCCGCGCTCACGGGGGGAGCGCGGCCGATCGCGGCCGGGTGTCAGCTGCTTATCGCAGCTGACATCCGGCACTATGTGCCAGGAGCGGTCACGGACCGCCCCCGGCACATTAACCCCTGGCACACCGCGATCAAAGATGATCGCGATGTGCCGGCGGTGCAGGGAAGCACCGCGCAGGGAGGGGGCTCCCTGCGGGCTTCCCTGAGCCCCCCGCAGCAACGCGATGTGATCGCGTTGCTGCGAGGGTCTCCTCACCTCCCTCCCTGCTCGAGCCCCGGATCCAAGATGGCCGCGGATCCGGGTCCTGCAGGGAGGGAGGTGGCTTCACAGAGCCTGCTCAGAGCAGGCACTGTGAAGCAGCCTGCACTCCTATCAGATCAGTGATCTGACAGAGTGCTGTGCAAACTGTCAGATCACTGATCTGTGATGTCCCCCCCTGGGACAAAGTAAAAAAGTAAAAAAAAATTTTTCCAAATGTGTAAAAAAAAATAAAAAAAATATTCCAAAATAATGAAAAAAAAAAAAAAATATTATTCCCATAAATACATTTCTTCATCTAAATAAAAAAAAAAAACCAATAAAAGTACACATATTTTGTATCGCCGCGTCCGTAACGGCCCGACCTATAAAACTGGCCCACTAGTTAACCCCTTCAGTAAACACCGTAAGAAAAAAAAAAAAAAAACGAGGCAAAAAACAACGCTTTATTATCATACCGCCGAACAAAAAGTGGAATAACACGCGATCAAAAGGACAGATATAAATAACCATGGTACCGCTGAAAGCGTCATATTGTCCCGCAAAAAAAGAGCTGCCACACAGCATCATCAGCAAAAAAATAAAAAAGTTATAGTCCTGAGAATAAAGCGATGCAAAAATAATTATTTTTTCTGTAAAATAGTTTTTATCGTATAAAAGCACCAAACCATAAAAAAATGATATAAATGAGGTATCGCTGTAATCGTACTGACCCGAAGAATAAAACTGATTTATCAATTTTACCAAACGCGGAACGGTATAAACGCCTCCCCCAATAGAAATTCATGAATAGCTGGCTTTTGGTCATTCTTCCTCACAAAAATCGGAATAAAAAGCGATAAAAAAATGTCACGTGCCCAAAAATGTTTTCAATAAAAACGTCAACTCGTCCCGCAAAAAACAAGACCTCACATGACTCTGTGGACCAAAATATGGAAAAATTATAGCTCTCAAAATGTGGTATTGCAAAAAATATTTTTTGCAATAAAAAGGGTCTTTCAGTGTGTGACGGCTGCCAATCATAAAAATCCGCTAAAAAACTCGCTATAAAAGTAAATCAAAACCCCCTTCATCACCCCCTTAGTTAGGGAAAAATAAAAAAAATGTATTTATTTCCATTTTCCCATTAGGGCTAGGGTTAGGGCTAGGGTTAGGGCTAGGGCTAGGGTTAGGGCTAGGGTTAGGGCTAGGGTTAGGGCTAGGGCTAGGGTTAGGGCTAGGGTTAGGGCTAGGATTAGGGTTAGGGTTAGGGTTGGGGCTACAGTTAGGGTTGGGGCTAAAGTTAGGGTTAGGGTTTAGATTACATTTACAGTTGGGAATAGGGTTGGGATTAGGGTTAGGGGTGTGTCAGGGTTAGAGGTGTGGTTAGGGTTACCGTTGGAATTAGGGTTAGGGGTGTGTTTAGATTAGGGTTTCAGTTATAATTGGGGGGTTTCCACTGTTTCGGCACATCAGGGGCTCTCCAAACACGACATGGCGTCCGATCTCAATTCCAGCCAATTCTGCGTTGAAAAAGTAAAACAGTGCTCCTTCCCTTCCGAGCTCTCCTGTGTGCCCAAACAGGGGTTTACCCCAACATATGGGGTATCAGCGTACTCAGGACAAATTGGACAACAACTTTTGTGGACCAATTTCTCCTGTTACCCTTGGGAAAATACAAAACTGGGGGCTAAAAAATAATTTTTGTGGGAAAACAAAAAGATTTTTTATTTTCACGGCTCTGCGTTATAAACTGTAGTGAAACACTTGGGGGTTCAAAGTTCTCACAACACATCTAGATAAGTTCATTGAGGGGTCTAGTTTCCAATATGGGGTCACTTGTGGGGGGTTTCTACTGTTTAGGTACATTAGGGGCTCTGCAAACGCAATGTGACGCCTGCAGACCAATCCATCTAAGTCTGCATTCCAAATGATGCTCCTTCCCTTCCGAGCCCTCCCATGCGCCCAAACGGTGGTTCCCCCCACATATCGGGTATCAGCGTACTCAGGACAAATTGGACAACAACATTTAGGGTCCAATTTCTCCTGCTAACCTTGGAAAAATACAAAACTGGGGGCTAAAATATAATTTTTGTGGAAAAAAAAATATTTTTTATTTGCATGGCTCTGCGTTATAAACTGTAGTGAAATACTTGGGGGTTCAAAGCTCTCACAACACATCAAGATGAGTTCCTTAGGGGGTCTACTTTCCAAAATGGTGTCACTTGTGGGGGGTTTCTACTGTTTAGGTACATTAGGGGCTCTGCAAACGCAATGTGACGCCTGCAGACCATTCCATCTAAGTCTGCATTCCAAATGGCGCTCCTTCCCTTCCGAACCCTCCCATGCGCCCAAACGGTGGTTCCCCCCCACATATGGGGTATCAGCGTACTCAGGACAAATTGGACAACAACTTTTGTGGTCCAATTTCTCCTGTTACCCTAGGGAAAATACAAAACTGGGGGCTAAAAAATAATTTTTGTGGGAAAAAAATTTTGTTTTATTTTTATGGCTCTGCATTATAAACTTCTGTGAAGCCCTTGGTGGGTCAAAGTGCTCACCACACATCCAGATAAGTTCCTTAGGGGGTCTACTTTCCAAAATGGTGTCACTTGTGGGGGGTTTCAATGTTTAGGCACATCAGTGGCTCTCCAAACGCAACATGGCGTCCCATCTCAATTCCTGTCAATTTTGCATTGAAAAGTCAAACGGCGCTCCTTCCCTTCCGAGCTCTCCCATGCGCCCAAACAGTGGTTTACTGCCACATATGGGGTATCAGCGTACTCGGGACAAATTGGACAACAACTTTTGAGGTCCAATTTCTTCTCTTACCCTTGGAAAAATAAAAAATTGGGGGCAAAAATATAATTTTTGTGAAAAAATATGATTTTTTATTTTTACGGTTCTGCATTATAAACTTCTGTGAAGCACTTGGTGGGTCAAAGTGCTCACCACACCTCTAGATAAGTTCCTTAGGGGGTCTACTTTCCAAAATGGTGTCACTTGTGGGGGGTTTTAATGTTTAGGCACATCAGTGGCTCTCCAAACGCAACATGGCGTCCCATCTCAATTTCTGTCAATTTTGCATTGAAAAGTCAAACTGCGCTCCTTCCCTTCCGAGCTCTCCCATGCGCCCAAACAGTGGTTTACTGCCACATATGGGGTATCAGCGTACTCAGGACAAATTGGACAACAACTTTTGAGGTCCAATTTCTTCTCTTACCCTTGGAAAAATAAAAAATTGGGGGCAAAAATATAATTTTTGTGAAAAAATATGATTTTTTATTTTTACGGTTCTGCATTATAAACTTCTGTGAAGCACTTGGTGGGTCAAAGTGCTCACCACACCTCTAGATAAGTTCCTTAGGGGGTCTACTTTCCAAAATGGTGTCACTTGTGGGGGGTTTCAATGTTTAGGCACATCAGTGGCTCTCCAAACGCAACATGGCGTCCCATCTCAATTTCTGTCAATTTTGCATTGAAAAGTCAAACTGCGCTCCTTCCCTTCCGAGCTCTCCCATGCGCCCAAACAGTGGTTTACTGCCACATATGGGGTATCAGCGTACTCAGGACAAATTGGACAACAACTTTTGAGGTCCAATTTCTTCTCTTACCCTTGGAAAAATAAAAAATTGGGGGCAAAAATATAATTTTTGTGAAAAAATATGATTTTTTATTTTTACGGTTCTGCATTATAAACTTCTGTGAAGCACTTGGTGGGTCAAAGTGCTCACCACACATCCAGATAAGTTCCTTAGGGGGTCTACTTTCCAAAATGGTGTCACTTGTGGGGGGTTTCAATGTTTAGGCACATCAGTGGCTCTCCAAACGCAACATGGCGTCCCATCTCAATTCCTGTCAATTTTGCATTGAAAAGTCAAATAGCGCTCCTTCCCTTCCGAGCTCTCCCATGCGCCCAAACAGTGGTTTACTGCCACATATGGGGTATCAGCGTACTCAGGACAAATTGGACAACAACTTTTTGGGTCCAATTTCTCCTGTTACCCTTGGTAAAATAAAACAAATTGGAGCTGAAGTAAATTTTTTGTGTAAAAAAGTTAAATGTTCATTTTTATTTAAACATTCCAAAAATTCCTATTAAACACCTGAAGGGTTAATAAACTTCTTGAATGTGGTTTTGAGCACCTTGAGGGGTGCAGTTTTTAGAATGGTGTCACACTTGGGCATTTTCTATCATATAGACCCCTCAAAATGACTTCAAATGAGACGTGGTCCCTAAAAAAAAATGGTGTTGTAAAAATGAGAAATTGCTGGTCAACTTTTAACCCTTATAACTCCCTAACAAAAAAAAAAATTGGTTCCAAAATTATGCTGATGTAAAGGAGACATGTGGGAAATGTTACTTATTAAGTATTTTGTGTGACATATCTCTGTGATTTAATTGCATAAAAATTCAAAGTTTGAAAATTGCGAAATTTTCAAAATTTTCGCCAAATTTCTGTTTTTTTCACAAATAAACGCAGGTACTATCAAAGAAATTTTACCACTATCATGAAGTACAATATGTCACGAGAAAACAATGTCAGAATCACCAGGATCCGTTGAAGCGTTTCGGAGTTATAACCTCATAAAGGGACAGTGGTCAGAATTGTAAAAATTGGCCTGGTCATTAACGTGCAAACCACCCTTGGGGGTAAAGGGGTTAAGTGTTTGCTATATACATGTCTGAGTATAAGTGTGTGTATAAGCGTGTGCCATGTACATGTATGTATGTGTGTGCCATGTACATGTGTGTATAAGTGTGTGCCATGTATGTGTGTGTATGTGTGTGCCATGTACATGTGTGTGTATAAATGTGTGCCATATGGGTGTATAAGTGTGTGCCACGTACATGCATGTGTGTGTAAAAATTGTGTGCCATGTACATGTGTGTGTATCTGTGTGCCATGTACATGTCTGAGTACATTGTTTTATTATGTATACCCCTCCTCACATGTAAAGCGCCATGGAATAAATGGCGCTATAATAATAAATAATAATAATATAAGTGTGTGCCATGTATATGTGTGTGTATAAGTGTGTGCCATGTGTGTATAAATGTATGCCATGTACATGTATGTGTGTGCCATGTACATGTGTGTGTGTATAAATGCGTGCCATGTATGTATGTTTAAGTGCATGAGAGGCCGAGAAACAAGAACCAAGAGACTTCAATATTGTTGATCACACTCATTAAACCGCCTGAACTCAACGCATGCAAATACAACTGAAATGTTTAAGTGTCATGGAGAAATATGTGAGCATTGGGGGCCTCATTTTAAACTTTTGCCTAGGGCCCCAATTTATCTAAAACCGGCCCTGAGCAAAAGGTAGAGGAGTAGGAAGCACAACACAGCTGGAGAACCCACACTACTTCAAAAGGGAGAGTTAGTCACCAATCATAAAAATCTTTTATATTTGGAGTATGCAAAGTGTCTGACACCTAGACAGGCAAGATGGTCATTGTTCTTTACCAGATTCAATATTTTTGTAACGTTCACGCCGAGGGATAAGAACATTTAAGGTACCTTCACACTAAACGATATCGCTAGCGATCCGTGACGTTGCAGCGTCCTGGCTAGCGATATCGTTCAGTTTGACACCCAGCAGCGATCAGAATCCTGCTGTGATGTCGTTGGTCAGAAGGCCAGAACTTTATTTGGTCGCTGGCTCTCCCGCTGACATCGCTGAATCGGGGTGTGTGACACCGAATCAGCGATGTCTTCGCTGGTAACCAGGGTAAACATCGGGTTACTAAGCGCAGGGCCGCGCTTAGTAACCCGATGTTTACCCTGGTTACCAGCGTAAAAGTAAAAAAAAAACCACTTCATACTTACCTTCCGCTGTCTGTCCTCCGGCGCTGTGCTTTCCTGCACTCACTGTGAGCACAGCGGTCGGAAAGCAGAGCGGTGACGTCACCGCTCTGCTTTCCGGCCGCTGTGCTCACAGCCAGTACAGAGAAGCAGAGCGCCGGGGACAGACAGCGGAAGGTAAGTATGAAGCGTTTGTTTTTTTTACTTTTACGCTGGTAACCAGGGTAAACATCGGGTTACTAAGCGCGGCCCTGCACTTAGTAACCCGATGTTTACCCTGGTTACCGGCATCGTTGGTCGCTGGAGAGCGGTCTGTGTGACAGCTCTCCAGCGACCAAACAGCGACGCTGCAGCGATCCGGATCATTGTCTGGATCGCTGCAGCGTCGTTTAGTGTGAAGGTACCTTAAGGCACATGCCTTATCTTGTTGTTTTCCTAGGGGAGGAGATAATTGTGAATTGGTTCCTAAATTTAAAAAAGAGGTAGTCATTGCATCTATATGTTCTGATCTGGAGAGGGAGGTCGTAGGGTTTCAGGTCTGTCCTTCAGGTATACCGTTTGTTCCTGTGAATCTCCGTCTTAAAATTTTAAGTGAACATCATGATTCAGTGGCCAGACATCCTGGTAGTAAAGCTACCACAGATCTTCTTACTCGTTGTTTTTGGTGGTATGTGGTGCACTAGGATCTTTGGGAGTATGTAGCTGCCTGCAGTATTTTTGTGCATTTAAAGACCCACATACCTTTCCATCTTGGGCTCGTCAACCTTTGGCGATTTCCTGTAGCCCTTGGACTCATTTGTAGGTAGATTTAATCACTGTTATATTAGCGGTGTTGGACAGATTCAGCAAGATGTCATTTCATAACATTACCCGCTTTACCTAATGGCAAGACTTTGGCGCAAATTTTTATCAAATAAATTATTATTATTTATCTATATAGCAACATTGATTCTACGGTGCTGTACATGAGAATTATGAAGTTACATGGGATTCCTTCTGATACTGTTTCCGACCGAGGGGTGCAATTTGTTTCCAAGTTTTAGAAAGCATTTTGTACTCATTTTGGGGTCCATCTTTCATTTTCTTATTCTTTCATCCACAGTCTAATGGCCAAACTGAATGTGTGAACCAGAATCTTGAGACATATGTTACGCGTTTTGTTCCTGAGAATCAGGTTGATTAGATTTCTTACTTACCTATGTCTGAATTCCCTGTGCATAACCGTTGTCATAAATCTGTTGGCAATTCCCCGTTCTTCGGGGCATACAGATTTCATCCTCAATTCTGCTCCTTAAATTGGAATCGTTCTACAGGAGTACCTGGGGAGGAAAGGTTTTCCTTATCTATTCAAAAAGAACCTGGAGACCTACCTCTTCCGACAAGACTACAACCTGCAGTAACCACCGATCCACCAAACCGCTGCACGACCAGCTCTACCCTCACCTACTGTATCCTCACCCATCCCTTGTAGATTTTGAGCCCTCGCGGGCAGGGTCCTCTCTCCTCATGTACCAGTCGTGACTTGTATTGATTAAGATTATTGTACTTGTATTTATTATGTATACCCCTCCTTACATGTAAAGCGCCATGGAATAAATGGCGCTATAATAAATAATAATAATAATCCATTGCATCAGTGTAGCAAGTTGTTCTTAAAAATTTGGAGAAGAGGGGTCCAAATAGAGGTGTCAATACACGGTATTAAAGGGAACCTGTCACCCCGTTTTTTGAGATTGAGATATAAATACTGTTAAATAGGGCCTGCGCTGTGCGTTACTATAGTGTATGTAGTGTACCCCGATTCCCCACCTATGCTGAGAAATACATTACCAAAGTCGCCGTTTTCGCCTGTCAATCAGGCTGGTCAGGTCGGGTGGGCGTGGTGACATCGCTCTTTTCTTCCCCAGCTTTCCGTTGGTGGCGTAGTGGTGTGCGCATGTCCAGAGTTCCGAATCCCCTGCGCGCACGTGAAGCAAAAGCACGCGTTCTGCGCTATTGCCCCTGTCATCGGTGGGGGCGGCCATCTTCCTGGGGCCGCGCGTGCGCAGATCGAGTGCTCTGCTGCACGGGGCTTCAGGAAAATGGCCGCGGGATGCCGCGCGTGCGCATTAGAGATCGCGGCGGCCATTTTCCCAAAGCCGAGTTTGCATCTTTGTTGTTTGGTATGTTTATTTTGTACGATTGTTATTTTAATTTATCCTTGTCCGTCTTCCTTTGTTTGTCTGGCTAGTGTTATCATACACACTTCAGCTTACCACCTACCTGGGTGGAGGAGGGGACAGAGAAGGGTTGATATAGAAGTATAGCAAGGCATTTAAATATGAATACAATGAAGAAAAAAATGCGGCAGCACTCACCAGTCTTTCCCTGCTCACTTCCACTATGTCCGTACTCCCCCGAGCCGTGAACACGCTACTATGGATTGTGTATCTCCAATAAAGGTTTGAACCACGCCATCTGGTGAGTGCTGCCGCATTTTTTTCTTCGTTGTATTCATATTGGAATGCCTGTTTTTCCTCATGCGAGCACCTCCAGCTACTGAAGTCTAAACACCCACAAGTGACTGCAGTTTATCAGTATCTTATTCACAGGCTGTGCAGCGCCACAATTTTTTCTTCATTGCCTGAATAGCAAGGCATTTAAACCTGGCATCTCCACCATTAGGAATAATCTGGGGGACATAGATAGACTAAGGCACCCCTAGTTCTAGGGACCACGTTAGCATCCACAATCTCAACACATTGCATGTGTGACACCCCAGGGTCCTGGTTGTCACAGTGGCATTGCTTTCCTCACTGCAAGAGTGATGTCATGCTTGGAAGCGATGAAGGATTACTTTTATCAGATAATCACAAAGCACACAACATGTTCACACTCCAGTCCAGAAGGGGGAGCTCTAAACCTGGTTTAGGGGGAACTTCCCTATATATATATACATTCTGGTCTGGAGGGAAAGTAGTCAGTTTCAGTGAGTTAGTGCCAGACAGCAGACTGGAGCCATCTGAGGCAGAAGGACGTGTGAGGGGCTCCTAGATAGTGAGATACTGAAATAAATTAATTGTAAAGTGTTGCGGAATATGTTGGCGCTATATAAATAAAAAAATTTAAATTATTATTATAAGAACAGTGTTTAATGAGCGTGCAGGAGAACAAAGCACAGGAGAGATACACCAGGGGAGCATAGCAGCGTTTGGGCTACCTCCCTGACCGAGCGCAGATTCCGGTAGCCGGAAGACTGAGGTTATGTCGGACTCTAGGAGGCACAGCAGAAATCGGCAGGATAGCTGAACTTCAAGTAACCTGTCGGTCATAATACCCAGGAGGCACAGTGGCACATAGAGCCCGGGTCTGATAGAGACTCTATAAAAAGGCTCGAGCCACCTGTCATATGGTTTTGTGTCCTAACCTTCATGGAGGACAGAGAAAATTGTGAAGACCTTGCCAGAAGCCAAAGGCAGTAAGGGACTACAACATCACCGTGCTAATAGGAAGGCTTCTAACTCCACCTGGTAAAGGGGACTCTGAATTCGCTTCCAAGCCAGCCGGACCCTGCCTGTACCTGTGATCTGGTCCCCTGGACTGCGGTTGCCTGAGGACTTCAGTAAACCAGGTAAAGAGACTGCAAACCTGTGTTCTCCGTTCTTTACTGCACCACTCACCATCCTCATCTACACACCGGGAGCCCTGGGGACCTACTTCACCTGTGGGAAGTTATACCATCTAGCTGCCATAACATCACCCCAGAGGACCCCTTTAAGCAGCGTCGGTCCCCACTGACTGAACACCACAGGTGGTGCCATGAATACAAACTTTATTAAACCCTTTAAAGACCTTTCCTATTTATTTGGACGCCCAGGGCTACGGACCGGGTCGCAGCCACTGTGACATCCTCTTTAAGTACTGGACCCGGTAACTAGTACCCCATGGCCCTGGCAGGTGACTCACATGACAAGTATAATCGAAACATGTGCACCACTTCTGCATTTTTCACCCACTACTGGTATTAGCTTACAAATACTAATGTAAAATATTGACCAAATTCTGAACATGTAAATGTGACTTTAGAGGAAACAGGAATCTTCCCATTCGCTATGAAGCCTTTATGCCCTTAAAAGGCCAATATTTCCCCTGCATGAGCATGCAGCATGAGCATTTTTTTTTAAATTCAAATTCACCAGAATTTGCCCACGCCAAATTGACTTGTGAAGAATCAAAAGTATTCCAAAGCTTTTAATTGCTCTGAAAATACATGATAGACACAGTGACTCTCATGTCTCTTTGCACATTAATTTCTTACTGTCCTATGATGGATATAATCATCATAAAGCGGTAGGGTGAGTGTTGAGGGGGCGCAGGTACTGATGCCGCTCCACATTCAAGTCTAAGGGTAGATGCCCATGATCAGGAATAGCAGCGTTTTGGACGCAGCTCACCTGCGATGCATCCAAAACGCTGCATTCTATGATACAAGCACAGTGGATGGGATTTTTAGAAATCCCATACCCATTGTGCGTCTATTTGACGCTGCGTAAACTCACCCACAGTGTGGGTTTATGAACCACAGCATGTCAATTTCTGTTGCAGAGATGAAATAAAATGTATTGGATGCATTAAATTTGCATTGTTCAATGAACAAGTAGATTTATCTGCATGATTGAACACAGCGTTTTGGGCGCAGCGAAAATACATTGCGTTCAAAGCACTGCTATTTCTTGATCATGGACACGTACCTTTACAGCTCTGACCACTGCTATTAACCATCTAGATGCTGCTGTCAATCTCTCACAGTGGCTTTTAAATTGCCGATGCCTGCATGCACGGGCTTCCATTGGCAGCCCTCAAATTAATTAGGGATCTATTGGATGCCCCCTTCACTGCCATCTTGATACTTCTGCGAAGCCCAGGACATTAAAATCACCAACTTTTTTTCACTAGAATTTTAATTTTTTTTTAAAGATAAACATATTTGATATTGCAGGTCTGTAAAAGTCCAGTCTATCAAGATATAAAATTAAATATCTCGTACAGTAAACACCGTAAAGATAAATTAAAAATCTAAACATTGGAATTGAAGTTCTCTGGGCACCAAAACTTCTTAAAAATGCAAAAAAAGCAATAAAAACACTTACCTACCCCAAAAATGGTATTAAAAAACACAGCTACATAGCTCAATTGACAGAAAAATATAAACCTTACGGGTCTTGGAAAATCACTACAGGAACCCAATTTTATTTAGAAACTTCTAAATTTTAGAATTTAAAATAATAAATTAGGTACAAACAAAAAGACACAAAAGTAGACAAAAAAAATAGTTGCGAAGGTAATGATGAATCGGGGACTATCTGCACAATTTCTTCAGTCTTGTGTGGCTTTCTCCCTTTATCTCTTTATCTCAGCTGAAACATATTATCGCTAACCAGATTCACCACAATATAGCTGCTGAAATTCCTACTTGTGCTTTTTAACAGACCATGATGTTTCCTCCTGACTGACTGCGCTTTATAACATGATTTACTCACTACAAGGCATTATGGCGCAGTATGTCTGGCTATGCTCGGGGCCATATGCTCCTTTTCTGGCTGATGCAATCGTCTGCAATGTGCAAAATGGTGGTGGCCATTTAAGTGATTCACACAAGTGCCATATTCAAGGAATTCCTGAAAGTATGATTTGTATTGAATCTAATCACTCATTTCTAATGGCAAATTTAGAGGAAATGTCTGGCTGGGCTATGGTGATTTTCTGGAAGCGCCAGGAGCTTGACCCAATATTAAAAGGGTTGTCAGTGATGAAACAATCCCTTTAAATACAAAGCATGCTAAATAGCTATATCGTATTTCATTATACATTGACATGTTTCAGGGTTGACAACTCATTTTAATGGTCTATATTTCACCTGCATTACTTCTTTGTGGTCTTACTGATGCATTTTATTGACTGTTCCCCTTATTAACATGTAAGAATCTATCTGACTATATTCCATTACATACTATATATTAATCTGCGTGGGAGTACTTCTTTTAATGGTAATATATGAGGCTTCTGATTTATCTATAATGCTGAAGTAGACACGTTTGCTTGTCTGCATGAGGAGCTGAAAGAAATGTGTATTTATTTACTAGAATCCAAGGTGTCCATTTGAAATGTTGGGAGATATAAAATAATCAATATGGGAAATGAATATACATTTTGTCTGAGTCTTCAGTTTCAAGAAACGGCCAAGTATGTACTAGCAAGTTCTGCATTTTCTTTCAGATTGTAATGAATTAATAGGCAAAGTAGTAATGAAGTAATGAAACATATTGACATTGCACTTCTTGGAAAACGATGCAGATAAATACATCAGTCAGGCCAGACAGGTATATACCAATATGAATATTTAAAGGGACACTGTCACCTGGATTTGGAGGGAACAATCTTCAGCCATAGGGGCGGGGTTTTCGGGTGTTTGATTCACCCTTTCCTTACCCGCTGGCTGCATGCTGGCTGCAATATTGGACTGAAGTTCATTCTCTGTCCTCCGTAGTACATGCCTGCACAAGGAAATCTTGCCTTGTGCAGGCATGTACTACGGAGGACAGAGAATGAACTTCAATCCAATATTGCAGCCAGCATGCAGCCGGCGGGTAAGGAAAGGGTGAATCAAACTCAGGTGACAGAGTCCCTTTTAAGTGTATGTTTGTGGGGAATTTAGGCCCACAGTGACATGCACCTAGCAACTTGTATGAAGAATAATGTTGGATGTAGGCATATCATAGTCTGGCATGACCTTCGTGACCCGCTGTTATAAAATTATGGCTTTTACAACATTGGCAAACTGTGCCAATACGGTAAGAATTAGTACTCCGCATCTATTGTAGACCAGAGCACAGGTGACATTACTGTTAAGACGAGCAGCAGCCATAGTCACCAAACAAATACGGTAGTCTCCAATAGAGTTACCCAATTACTACTTATCCTTATGTACTAAACTGAGAATCCATATGACAGAAATGCTCTATGTTATTTTTCATATTCCTGACATGGTCAACTAAAATAAAAAAAATGATTAATCAAAGCTTTCTCATCAGAATTCTGGCGTAAAAACTGTTAAAAGTCAAAAATTGAGGCATAAATCGAACTTGTGGCGAAAATGTTTGCAACTTTAGGCATTTTCACAACACTTTCTTTCAGTTCCATCAAGATCATCAGAGCAGGGGGAAGACGAGGCACGGCTGGGGCTCGTCACGCCAGAAATATCACTCCAGGACATGAATGGAATAAGACTCTTAGCGTAGCACACGGAGGCACATGCCACTTATCAGATGCTCCATATTCATGAAGAGGCGTGCACTGCTTCATAAATCAGGAGTGTCTGACTCCAGCACGTCCGCTCATCAAGATATCACTGGTCTTGATGAATTGAGCCCTATATGTTAATTTTTTCCATGTTATTGGACAAGGCATCTGCTGAATTGTGCCTCATGGCATTTCCTTACTTTACAGACATAACAGCAAGATGACATATACAAAACATACTTTCCTTCACCTTTTACTACACATGTGAAGATTAGAAGATTTTTCAGATTTAAAAGGAACCTGTCACCCCCAAAATCGGTGGTGAGGTAAGCTCACCGTCATCAGGGGCTTATCTACAGCATTCTGTAATGCTGTAGATAAGCCACCGATGTTACCTGAAAGAGGAGAAAAAGACGTTAGATTATACTCACCCAGGGGCGGTCCCGCTGCAGTCTGGTCAAATGGGTGTCTCAGGTCCGCTCCGGTGCCTCCTATCTTCATTCCATGACGTCCTCTTCTGGTCTTCACGCCGTGGCTCCAGCGCAGGTGTACTTTGTCTGCACTGTTGAGGGAAGAGGAAAGTACTGCAGTGCGCAGGCGCTGGAAAGGTCAGAGAGGCCCAGCGCCTGCGCACTGCAGTACTTTGCTCTGCCCTCAACAGGGCAGACAAAGTACGCCTGCGCCGGAGCCGCGGTGTGAAGACCAGAAGAGGAAGTCATGGAATGAAGATGGGAGGCGCCGGAGCGGACCTGAGACACCTGTCTGACCAGACCACAGCGGGGCCGCCCCTGGGTGAGTATAATCTAACCTCTTTTTCTCCTCTTTCAGGTTACATCGGGGGCTTATCTACAGCATTACAGAATGCTGTAGATAAGCCCCTGATGACGGTGAGCTTACCTCACCATCGATTTTGGGGGTGATAGGTTCCCTTTAAATCAATATTTGGAAAACTGTCATGATCAGAAATGGAAGAATCGATTCACACGATTCTGATCCATCAGCCAGGTCAGTACTCTGTCACTGGTACACAGGAAGCTTGCGAATCTCCTTACCTCATCATGACATTCCCAGCTCTTCTTTTGATTAGCCAAGCTGTGTCATGCTGCAATAATGATAAAGAAGAGTCGGGATTCCCGGGAGGTAAAAAGATTCCAAGGACTCCCAGCCAGAGGTCACAGATCACTGACCCTGCCAGTGGAACGGAGTCCTCGTAATCGATTTTTCCATCTCTAGTCATGATGATATTTTGCCCTTAGTGATTGCTTGCCATGCAACGTGACCACATCACTGATGAAACTAAAATGATAATGCGACATGGGACAAAGCCAACACCTTATGATACAACTTTCCAAATATCATATTGAGGCAGAATGAGAAAAATGGAGTGAGGGAACCTTTCTTTTTACCTTGGAAAATACTCATTATAATAAACATTTTATGTGTTTCTATATTTAAAAATATATTATCCAAAATTCTAGTTCAGACTACTTTAAGAGCATAATATAATAATAAGTTGTATCTATATGACAAGTAAAAAATTGGTACGGTTTTCGTATATTAAAAGACTGTCTTCCAGAAAGCCCAACAGGGGGCAGCGCTCACTTCTTTCATGGCTTAGCACTGCAGTTTTCTCCTTACAGAGCTTTCGCTGAATATCTGTATTTAGTCTGGATCGTATTGTTTCTTAGAAGCTTCTCCAGCTGCGCTGAATGAGTGAAAGAATTAGCGAAGGAGGGGGAACAGGGCAGGAGGACTAATAAGATCAGGGGGAGCATGAGGAGCGGGAAACATAATATGGACGGAATTGTACAGGGATGAGGAGAATCAGGCCTGCTCACCGTATAATTCTGTGTCGTGCAATCCATCCAGTCATAAATATTTAGTAAGTCTATGAATCCTGAGCAGACAAGCCGATTGCATTATTCAGCCATGAAGATGGCTTTGCAACAGAAAGTTTAGGAATCAGGCTTTTATGATTTATCGCCCTGAGATTTTGAATTCTTATCATTTTAGCTCCGTTCAGCCATATCTACTTACTAACAGTTTCATACAGATTCTGTCGTCTCCGCAGTGACATCACAGACTTAATTTCTTACAGCAATGTTTAGTTCAGCATCTTAGCTCATTAGTGGCTGAAAATACATAGCATGTGGGTTAATGATGGAAGTGATTCATGAGACCAGCACTGAGAGGCAGGGGTAAATAACAAAATCATATGGAGAAAATATTAGGTAAAAGAACAGAAGACCCAATAACAATATATTTGTACACATGGCTAATTTGCAGTCTTAACGGAATTTGTTCAATCGTTTTAGGGTACTAGCTCCCAAGCCATATTATTCACAAGGTTGACTAGGCAAAAGACTAGATACCCTTCTGAGACTAGGGACACTGCAATTTTCCAATAGTTAAAGCAGTTTGAACTGCTGAAAGGGGCTCCACAAGGTTTGTAGTTTTTAAGGCTGAAGGTAGACTTAGGTCCATCAAGTTCATCCTATAGCCTAACAAGTTGATCCAGAGGAAGGCAAAAACACCATGTGGCAGATACTAATAGATCCAGATTAGGGGAAAAATTCCTCCTGGACTCCACATATGGAAATCAGACCAGTTCCCTGGATCATTGCCCCATCACAGAATCTAGTGCCCATAACCTGTAATATTATATTTACCTAGAAAGGCATCAAGGTCCTTCTTGAATTTTAGCAGTGACTCAAACATTATAACATCATGTGGCAGAGACTTCCATAGTCTCACTGCTCTTACAGTAAAGAATCTGAATTGTGAGTAACTCAAACTACCTGTATACCTAGGGGCATGGCCGTGGTGCTGACTTGCCCAAAATTAGGACAAAGACAGCTTGGCTAGGTCTCTCATGTCACAAGTCAAAGGCTTGGACATTGACTTACAAAGTAGGCATCTCCATTAAGGGGAACAAGCCACATACAGCAGACTTTTTTCCTACTGGTAGAGAACTAATATGCATATTTATTCCCATGGTGCATTGCCAACCAGATTTCACTACTGCTGATTCCCTTAAAGATCACCACCCTGCTTCACTCAGCAGTCCTGGAAATCTTAGTGTGAAATAAAGCAAAGAAGACTTTCAAAGGGAAATTCACAATATCACAACCAAAAATCACTCATCTCATTGCTGACACTGGAGCTACAAAGAACGCCATATAAACAGTCAGTCAAGCCTTTAGTTTCTACTTTGGACCTCCATTAATCAAATGTAATTTGTGTTGAAATCAGGCAGCAAATGTTTAATTTCCCTGCAGCGCCACCACAGGAAAAATAAAACACTACATGCCAGGTCCTCCAAAGTAAGAGAATCTTCTAACTGGCAAGTAAATAAGTCAAAACTAGGGATTCATCTTTATTAGCTGAGCATTCAGGTATTTGAAAATGACATTTCTAACTTACGGTAGATTACTCCTTTAATGTAAAACATTTGAATTTTAATAAATTGCGAAAGATTTTTTCTATAGCTACAAAAATGTTTCCAACAGTTGAAAAAAACTGATACCATTGATCATATGATTATGTTACATATTTGCACAAATTCTAAACAGGTGCTTATGAAGGAAATACAGCTATAGAAGCTATTATACAAAAATGTCACACGAAAAAACCAACAGCGTAGTGTCAGTATGTTCTGTAGGCACTCCAAACCAGACCAGATCTGTCTTTCCACGATCAATTGATTTGCACAGGAATAACAGAGGCGGAATAAAACAATAGAAGGGAGCACTGCAGCCTTGCAGCGCTGGGGTCCTGGGTCCAAATCCCACCAAGGACAACATCTGCAAAGAGTTTGTATGTTCTCCCCGTGTTTGCGTGGGTTTCCTCCGGGTACTCCCGTTTCCTCCCACATTCCAAAGACATACTGATAGGGAATCTAGATTGTGAGCCCCAGTGGGGATAGCGATGATCATGTCTGTAAGGCTCTGTGGAATTAATGGAGCTATATAAGTGAGTAAAATAAACTTTTCAAATGTCTTACAGGAGAATATCGAGTAGCGCTGTAAATTCCAGGAATGACTTATCCAGTAAAAAAATAGGTTTGCATCTTTCTAGATCCCATGGAAATAATCTGGAAATTACTTTGCGCTCTTCTAGAATACTGCACCATTGCTTATCAAATTGGCATCTGTCTATAACTACAATTCCAAGAAGATCCCCTTAGACGTATTAGACGTACGCATGCACAATGGTATCTGCCTGCAGCATACACAATGAAAGGGCTTTTTATATGAATACACATAGCATGGTTCAGGGTCTGAAGCTTCACGAGGAAGCAGAGCATAACAATACTCTGGAATAGAAGGATTGGATGAGAGGGAGTCAATTAGGCAGCTCTTGAGGAAAGGCAACCTTAGGTTATCAGTCATACGGAGCAAATCATTATATAGGACCTTCTGGGGGTAGTTAGCATACAGTATGCAGGTACATCAGTCTGAAGGACGGCTCGGGATTTGTCTGTCACTTGTGAAAACAAAGGGTAAGGAAAGCTAAGGTGGTCCGATCCTGAACGCAATAGGATAAAGCGACTAGGACAGACCCGATCTCTTCGCTAGAGCCGTAATTTTCTTGCAGGCGCATTATACAGCGCTGGAAAGAGCTTCTTGGCAATGAGTCAACATGTTCACTCGCTCTGTGCTCAGGGGAATTTCATGCACGGGTTTTAAATAGCCTCCCTCTGCCCGCCTTTCATTCGCTAAAAGGTGATTTCCTTCTCTCCTCTCCTTGCCCGTTTGAAAATGAATCTCGTGAATTGCTAATTATGCCTTGCGAAGCACGTTGTAAGGCAGTTCTACGAGATGCATGAAGGTCGGGTATCAGGAAGCCGAATGGGATATTGAAAAAAAAAAAATAAAACGTTCCAGGGGCTGCTAAAGCTTATGGCAAAAAATGTTATTCTCAGAAATGTCAATTTACCTTGTCAATGTTCAAAATAAGTGCAAACTCGTAATGAGATGAGGAAATGAATGTGTGAAAAGATCAGTTGGGTTATATAAGTGCCTAGAGTCAAATCCCTTATAGGCTGTAGGTGCACATGTAGCCCTGTAAATAATGAAGATTATATAGAATTTCACATGCAGCTCTGTACTGCCTGACTGTATACTCCGGATTTCTTAATACAGTGGTCTGGTTAGGAATCCAGATATTGGATTTATAGGAGAGAAGTTCTGTGCATATTATGTGTTTGCTATAGTCAGACCATATGGCAGCGGTTGGAGACGTTGGTTAGGGTCTCCAGGCAGACATGAGTACGTTTGCGCTAGTTAAACCACATTCATTTAATAAGAGCACCTGGAACACGTTGCCTGCTATCGTCTTTCATGTCTCCAAGCGCTCAATATTGTTATACGGCTTTGCCCTTAGAAGACAGAGCGGCTCCTGTGGGTGCTTGCAAGGTGCTAATTATGCTTTTTTGCCTTAACAATTGAGTGTCATATGGCTCTGCTTTTTATGCATTCCTCATCCACCCTGGTCTCATGTGGTTTGTAAGCATCTTCCCTGAGATCTGAGAAGCATTACAAGATTTTTCCCATACAGAGCTGAAACAGTCAAGAGCTCCTCAGCGTCCCTTACTCCATTGACATTTGCTATGGTCCAGAAAGCATTGAAAATGATAAGGGTGACTAATATGTCCGTAAGGTTACCCAATAAAACTAACATATTCATTACTTTCCATAGTTAAAGGTGATAGTTAACGTTGAAGGATGCTATATGTATTTTACTCATGTCTAACAATAGGCTATACAATATGGATAAGACTTAAAATATAAATAATGTTTATCACTTCTGCAGGATAGGAACGATGGAGTTTCACTGCTGAGATTGTGAAAAAGGGTCACAAATGCCCACTGTTAATGTATTGATCGCAGGGGTGGACATCCATTGGTGCAACCTGTGCAACCGCACAGGAGCCAGGAGGCAAGGGGGGCCCCTTCCATCTCCACAGCAGGTGGAATTGTGAATTATGATAAGCTATTGGACTGCAAATGGCCCATATATTGTTCTTACTCAGGTCCCTCTTATTTCTGTGTTTACTCCTGGTTGGATGTGAACATGTTCAACCACCACACCTATACACAAGGAATGGAGTAGTGGTCACACCTGCTCCTTACTGGTCCATTTATGTGAGGTCTAATTACCTGGGTTACTACTGCTGAAAAGCAGCTCTCTCTGATCATGACTATGGGGGTGCAGGTGGATGGACCTCCATCAAACCTACATTTATTACCCATTCTTCAATAGGTGATTCATGTCTTTTATGGGGCAACCAAATAAATGACAGAAAAAGATGAGCATATGTGATGTTTATAGCTGTGATGTTTGAGGTGCTAAACTCAAGCCTCAAATCCAGCACTCTATGTCATTTTATGTGGCCCATGAGGTCAGGAGACATAATGACAGATTATCCTTGTACGGAGAGTCAGTGGGAGCGGTGTGGAAGTGTGGCCACAGATCAAAATCTAAGATGGCGTCCACGCGCTGTGTTGGTGCCACCCATTCTACTAAGTACTGGCTACATTCTACGTTGACACAGCCAGTGCTTAGCATAGGGGGCTGGCGTTATCTCAGGATCTGAGCGGATGCAGTCAGTACTTAGTAGAGGGGGCAGCACCAGCCAGAGGTGGAGCTAGGAGTTCAGCTTAGAGGGATGAAACATCTATGTGAACCTCTCTAAGTGTCCCTACAATAATGCTTCTTAAGTGCCCACTTAACATATAATAATGTTAATAACTTAGCAATGTAATATTCCTCTATACACAGAATCGTAGGTCCACAGCTCGCTTATACAGAGTATGATGTCCCCACAGCTCCACTATGTACAGTATGATGGGACCAAAGCTCCGCTATACAGTATGATACCCCCACAACTCTGCTATACATAGTGTGAGGTCCCCACTGCTCCCCAAACACACAGTACAATGACCCATACAGAAGCCCTCACACTGCATAATGGTTCCCATTGTAGAACCCACACAGTATAATGGCTTGCACACTTTATAATGGACCCCACATTAGCTTCTATACTTTAGACTGGGCCCCATATTAGCTGCCACATTGCATAATGGGCCCCACACTAGCTCCTATATTGTATATTTGCTCCCGCTTTAGCTTCTACACTGTATAATGGCCTGCAGATTAGCCCCCAGGGACAGTTGTCTTACAGCCCTATTACCCAGGGTCAGCTCTGTTATAGCCCCTGGCCATTCCGTGCATTGCAGTTTGTGCTCATACCGTGTTGCACAGACATCTGCATGAGCCCTTACAAGCAGCACTTTGAAGTCAACCATAATGCTCATGTGATCCTCAGTGAAATTGAATTTGATGCATAACTGATCCCAAATGAAGAGGACTCTTCAAAATAATGTATAGCATGTAATGTATGGTACCTGCCATAGATTACAAACTTCCATGCAAGGAATGAAGGCCTTGTACTAGACTGTCTCTCCTCTAACAAGCCAAGCCATGCAACCTTTACTATAGACTTTGTGATCAGGTGACCCCTGCTGAGATCCAACCTCTATCATTGGGTCAGAGCCCTAGGGATGTTAGGCAACATTATACAGCCCTATAATAGCACTAATCCTCAGGGAAGCTTGAGGGTATGAACCAGCACTCAGGCCAACAAACCTCTGTATACGCCACTGTAAAACACAAACAAAGAAAGGCAGCACAGAGTAGACCATAAGAAAATGAATGCTATGCTATATTATATGTGCTATACATATAAATGACAATGAAATTTACAGAATGTAACGCTGAGCATGAAAGCAATTCCTATACTGCGTTATACACATGAACAACAATGAAGCATTCAGCACGGAGATCACAGGGAAATTATTCCTAGGCCACGCTCTCCATGTTATAGACCTGAACCATAGCGAGATATGCAACATAGTAGGAAGCATGAGAAAACGTCGCCTCTTGCCTGTAGTCTATATGAACTATGAACAAGCTGGAGTGAGCAAACATATATGGATGGACTAATAAAGGGTTTTTACAGATAAACGTTTAAGTGTATTGTTTTGTTTACCTGTAAGGTAAAAGTATGAATAGCTTACAGAAATAGCGCCACGTTTGTCAGTAGACTATGTCATAGCTCACAGCTTTGCCCATTCGCTTTAAAGAGAGGCCGTACTGGGCCTCTCAGGCTTAAAAGCAAGGCCGGCATGACAGGGTTGGAGCTGGAAGCCAGTGAGTAACTGGAGTGAAGGCAGCGAAGGATTAAGTGGGTGGAATATCGACTGGGGGAGTGACATCAACAGGGAATGGTCATTTTGAGCAAGATAAGAGGTTTATAAGCTGGGGACCATTGATGGAGGGCAGCCATTTTACATATTCCTCTGTGGAGCAATCTCCTATCCACCCCCCTTATTATCATCACTCTGGTATGGTTTTTACCATGATATGTTTTAAGTAGAATGGGGACATTTTTTATCTGGTTCCCTTCTGTGAGAATGTTGTCATAGCAGCGTGGCTGGTGAGGACGTCCTCAAAGTTGGTGGATGTGGCTAATGGCGGATTGGTGGGGGAAGCCCAAGAAGTTCTGTACCTGGGTGGTAGATTATGTCATTTGTCAAGTTGGTTAACAGGTGCCTCTGAGATGGTGCGAAACGGCAAGAGGTAAAATATGACTTGAGTTTAGCTGAGCATGTAAAGTGCTGCAGAGCGGTAGTTGCTTTCTGGCACTTTGCAGACATGGAGTGTCCCAGTCCCAGTGTGCTGTAGGGTATGGGGAGGATCACACTCAATTGTAGGCTGCTGGCCTCCGCTGCCTCCAGGCTTCCATCCTCAGGAGCTGCCGCACACAATGCATGGGACACTAGGTTCTTTGAAACAGTCAAACTTATACTAAACTGTCCAAGTTCATCAGGTGGGATAGGGCACAGCAATTCAGACTTCCTTCCTGCTTACCACAAATACTCTTTTGTTCTGCAGCACATTAATTCTGGATTACCCCCAAGCCCCCTGACTCCATCAGCCCCAAGGATTCATTGTCCACTCCGGCAGTGCACCAAGGACCAGCCTTCTACCCCTTATGTAACTCCATGTCCACCGAACTCATGATGTCGAAAGACAAGGCCCATCCATGGTATTTGGCCCGAGCCCTATTAGGGGCTCCAGACATTGTTGGAATGTCCATCAGGTATCTCCATTTGGCAGTCCACTGCCCTGAACAATTGGCCGATGCCGCACTTAGGAACCCACCTGAACTTGAACTTACTCCACTCTTCACTGGCTGATGCTGAACTCCCTCTAAAAAGGAAGTGGCCCACTTCTTATCAGCACTAGTGCCCTCCCACTGGGCTAGTCCTAACCTTAACCAGTTCTTATATGCATGTTAAGCTAACCTGTTCTATATCCTATGCTGTTCTAAGCCTATCCTTATGCTATAATCACATTATGCTGTAACACCTTATATACTGTACATCACCTTAATACATTATATCACATTACATTAGACATGCATTACTTCACATATAAAACCGCATGATGGAATTCACACAGTGCATCTGTTGTCTGTTGTTCAGGGGCAGGAAAAGGGTAAGACAATGGACATCCCTACAGACGTATTATAACAGTTTTTTTTATGGGGCTTTGAGAACCACCCCTCAGGTTTTCTATATGGTTCATATTGTTGGATTACATTGTTTGGCTAATAAAAGGCTGCTGGTGCCAATTTAATCCACTTTTGGTGTGAAATCTAATTATTTCACTGGGAAGAGGGAGGTGAAGGGTTATGTAACGCATGACTTGTCAATACCCTTTGTCATGAGGATGTGGTGCTACACCAGGCACTGTCCATGAGTGACCCTGCGGTTGGGCAGAAAAATCCGACTACTAGACAATCCCTTTAAATCATATCACATGCATGTAATGATAGATATTACAATAGAGATTTATTTTTATTATTGGCTTGCATAAACAATATAAAGATCAATATGTAATATTAATTAATTGGAGAGTTTACAGGCAAAACTATTTAGAATAACACAAACAAGTTAGAATCAAACTGTCCAAAATAAATGCTAAGGCCTGGCACAATATATATAATTTTATTAAATATGTAAAAAAAAATCCATATGTGTGCTTAAATATCCAAGCATTAAAGCAATTTGAGCTGAATAATTCACTAAAATCATGTGACTGTATTGCACAGAATGAGCGAACATTTCCTCCGCTCTCTATAAACCAGTAGCTATGGGGTTAATGTGCTGCAGCCGTGCGGGGCCTGTAAACATTCGCAGTCAGGATCAGCTCTCAGGGTATCGATTCACTGATGGCGAAGGATTGTGATCACTGACAGGGTGGTCCGAACGAAGTCTCGGAGTCATTGATGTATGCAGAAAAATTGACAAGCCCAGAATCTAAAGGGCAAGCGACATGTGTAAACAGGAATGTGTTATTTTTTATGATCTTTTTTTTCAGATTTCCAGGAAAAAAATATGCGCAACGCAGAGATTATAGGTTGGTAATTTATCGGATCTTTCCTTGTATATGGATTGCGAGTCTCTCTGGCTACCCATAATCAAGCGCCCGAGGCGATTAGTAGCTGGTAATGAGAAACCCCTCTCCCCCTCCTTCTCCCGCTCATGTCTGCTACTTCCACATTACAAGGCTGCGAGGAATCTTAAATTCCCACTTCTCGGATCACCTATTGTGAAATGAGCTTGCACCATCACAGTCCCTCGCTCCTTTCTCTTACGCTGAGCAGAATCCCATCAGTCCCCATTCGATTGCTAGCTCCTTGCCTTGAACGGACAGATAATGTGGTTTAAAACAACTGAAAATGGATGTTTTTGTAAACTTAAGCTTTTGTTTTTCCTCATTTTATTTGTCTATTATATATATATACACATATATATATATATATACACTGTATATACTGCTCAAAAAAAATAAAGGGAACGCTAAAATCCCACATCCTAGATATCACTGAATAAAATAGTCCAGTTGTAAATCTTTATTCATTACATAGTGGAATGTGTTGAGAACAATAAAACCTAAAAATTATCAGCGTAAATCACAATTAATATCCCACGAAGGTCTGGAGTTGGAATGAGTTGGAATGATGCTCAAAATCAAAGTGAAAAATGAAGTTACAGGCTGATCCAACTTCAGTGGAAATGCCTTGTCTTGAGGAAATGATGCTCAGTAGTGTGTGTGGCCTCCACGTGCCTATATGACCTCCCTACAATGCCTGGGCATGCTCCTGATGAGGCAGAGGATGGAAACGGGCGGGCCAGTCCATAGCTTCAAGGCCTTCATCTTGCAGGAACTGCTGACACACTCCAGCCACATGAGGTCTGGCGAGCAGGAGAGAATGAATGAAAGAAAAAAACGACGTGGGGTCCCCCTATATTTTACAATCAACCCGGCAAAGCTCATAGGTGTGGGCTGCTATTCTCAGCCTGGTAAGGGGCCATGGACAATCCTAAAAAAAAGCAGCCCGCAGCTGCTCATAAAAGGCACATCTATTATATGCGCCAATTCTGGAGCTTTGCCTGGTTCTTCCCACTTGCCCTGTAGCAGGGGCAAGTGGGGTAATGAGGGTTAATGTCAACTTCCTATCGTAAGGTGACATTAACGTGAACCTGTCACCCCCAAAATGGAAGTTGAGCTAAGCCCACCGGCGTCATGGGCTTATCTACAGCATTCTGTAATGCTGTAGATAAGCCCCGGATGTAACCTGAAAGATAAGAAAAAGAGGTTAGATTATACTCACCCAGGGGCGGTCCCGCTGCGGTGGACGTTGCGATCCGGTCCGGGGCCTCCCATCTGTTTACGATCACATCCTCTTCTTGTCTTCACGCCGCAGCTCCGGCTTAGGCGTACTTTGTCTGAGGGCAGAGCAAAGTACTGCAGAGCGCAGGTGCCGGGAAAGGTCACGCCTGTGCCGAAGGCGCAGCGTGAAGATGGGAAGAGGACATCATCCTCTTCCCCCGGACCGCGACATCCATCGGACCAGACCGCAGCAGGAATGTCCCTGGGTGAGTATAATCTAACCTCTTTTTCTCATCTTTCAGGATACATCATGGGCTTATCTACAGCATTCCAGAATGCTGTAGATAAGCCCCTGATGTCAGTGGACTTAGCTCAACTTCCATTTTGGGGGTGACAGGTTCCCTTTAAGCCAACTTAGGTGAGGTGTCAATAAGATGCAGCGCCCCACGGTCCTGGTCATTGCAGTAATGTCATTCTTCCTCCAGGGGGAGTGAGTTTGCATTTGAAGGCAATAAAGGAGATCACCGTACCAGGTATCACAAACCACACAACACACTTCACACTCCAGGCCGTCAGGGGGAGCCATGCTTCTAACTATTAGGGCACTCCTCACAATTAGGCAAAACTGGTACTCTGGACAGAAAGTTAGGCAGATGCAGACTGAGGGAGAAGCTGGCTGGAGTGAGAGGGAGCCAGATGCAGACTGAGGTCTGTGGAGAACAAGGGTTCACGGAGCTGCGCCTGCCCCACATGCGGCAGCATCCTAAGAAAGGACACGAAGGGAATTGCGTTGCTGAGAGTGAGAAACGAAGTCATAGCACAATGAGAGGATTCCAGAGGGAGTTCTGCCCTGCAATAGGCTGCCTCCCTCTGAGGCGCAGAAGCCGGTAGCCAGGACACCGAGGCAGTAAGGATCTCTATGCTTTACTTCAGAGACTGGCAGGACAGATAATTCCACATTGGCTGCCCGACATTATACCCAGGAGGCACAGTGGCAACTTGTGGGGCCTGGGGCGTCGTAGGGTCCCTGTAATAAACCTCAGGCCATCAGTCATACGGGTTTGTCCTATCCTATTCATCAGGGGGAAAGAGAGAAAGAGACATTACATCTACGATAGTTGTGGGGACCTCACCGAGAAGCTCAGCAGGGAGGAACTACAACACTCAGGAGCTAGAGGAAGGCTACTGATTTCCATCTGAATAAGGGGGACTCTGGATTTGCCTTCCGACCGGCCAGACCCTGCCTGCCCTGTGGTCTGGTGCTCTGGACTGTGGACACTGAAGCCTTCAGTAAAGGTATAGAGACTGCAATCTTGTGTCCTCGTTCTTTACTGCGCCTCACACCATCCACCGTCTACACTCTGGGAAGCCCTGGGGACATACTTCACCTGTGGGAAGGTACACCATCTAGCTGCCATAACATCACCCCAGCGGACCCCTAAGCAGCGTCGGTCACCCTGACCGAATACCACAGGTGGTGTCACAAACATTTCCCCTTTAAAGACTTTTCCCCCATTTATTAATGGACGTCCCCTAGGGCCACGGACTGGGTCAGCCACCGTGACATCCCCGCTGAGAACCGAAGGACCCGGTACCGAGTACCCCACTGCCCTACTGGGGGCGCTCCAAAGACACCTATCCATTACTGATCCTATAGTTGTTAAAGGGTTAATCAAACACACCACACAGTAAGAAAAAAGTATTTTAATGAAATACAACAATATACAATTTTTTTCCCATGTATACAAGGATGGGAATGAGGGGGGCCAGGATAGGGATGAAGGGCTATGCATGCCAGGATATCGATGAGGAGGTCATGCATACCAGAATGGGAATCAGGGGCCCATGCATACCAGGATAGAGATAAGGAGGCCATTCATACCAGTATGGGGAAGAAGGGGCCATGCATACCAGAAAGCATGCATACCAGGATAGGGATGAGGGGCCCATGCATACCAAGATAGGGATGAGGAGGCCATTCATACCAGGATGGGGAAGAAGGAGCCATGCATACTAGAAAGCATGCATACCAGGCTAGGGATGAGGGGCCCATGCATACCAAGATAGGGATAAGGAAGGCCATTTGCACCAGGATAGGAAAGAAGGGGCCACGCATACCAGGATAGGGATGAGCGGCTCATGTATACCAAGATAGAGATGAGGAGGCCATTCATTCTAGGATAATGATGAGGGGGTCATTCATAGCAGGATAAGGATGAGGAGGCTATGCATACCATTATAGGGATGAGGGGACCATGCATACCAGCCTTGTACGTCTATACGTTTTCCCAGTTTTTTGTGGTAAAATTAGGTGCCTCGGCTTATATTCGGGCTAACTTATACTTGAGCATATGCAGTAGTAGGAATAGAGAACTGGGCAACATTGGTTATATTTTATTATAATCACTAGAGGTGAGCAAATACATTCATAATGAATCAAATTCACTATGACTTGCCGTGTATTGCATCGTAAGTAACTACGTGAGACCTACTCAATGCGGACCTGAGGTGAAAGAGAGAAGCAGCCAGAGAACTAGGGGCAGCCAGAGGAGAACTGGGTGGAGAGATTTGATGGCAAGGCATGTGAGGTGGGCCTATAACAGGTGAGTATATTCTTGGTTTCTTTTTTATATATTTTTCATATTCTTTGGGGTCTGAAGAAGCCACAGAGCCTAATAAATGTCTTTTTCATGAAGATGTCATTGGTATAGAATTTTGTTCAGACCTAAATGAATCTGCCAGCCTATTCAAGATTCGCTAACCCTAAACATATTTTTGGAGATTTGCTCATCTCTAATAATTAGAGTTGAGCGACCTTGACCTTTTTAGAGTCGAGCCGGGTTTCGCGAAACCCGACTATCTCAAAAGTCGGGTCGAGTGAAATCGGCCGATTATGACGTAAAGTCGGGATCGACCGAAACACGAAACCCAATGCAAGTCAATGGGGCAGCATAGTCGGCAGTGAGTGGGGGCCAGGAAAACACCTAGAGTGCCCATTTTAATGTCAAAACCATCCATTCTTCTTAATGAAGCTTGTCAAGCGTAATTTACCTTATAATAATTGGAAGGCATTTGAAATTGGGGTTCATTTGGCTAAAGTTGTGGTGGGTAGGGCTGGTTCAAGTAATTAGTGGGCCCAGGAAATCTGGACCACGTCACGGCAGTGGAGCAGGGAGAGGTAAGTATTTCAACTTTGCAAGTGCTGTGAACCTGAGCAAGCAGGGGGGGCCCACTCGTTGGCATTGGCACTGGCACAGGGCCCCTCAAAGTACAGCGGTGTTTGCACGGCGGGGGCGCCTCCCACCGGCAGCAACACTTTTGCGTACTATGAGAGGCCATGTGCCAGTGACGTCGCCAACTAGTATTCCTCCCCCCACCTGATGAAGGAACCTGCACTTTCATCTGCACCTTCCTGTTTGTCCCCGTGTAAGGTGGTATGGTATGCGGGAAGGGGGACCTGACTTTCAGCAGGGTCACAATCTTGCAGTGTAGCGTGCACGGGAAATGTTGCGTTATGGGTCAATGTACCAGCAGACTCATCTATCACTGGCTGGGCAATGGGCAGGATGAGGAGGAAACACAGATATAGGCCCAAAGAATAAAGTGGGCTAAATGCAGTTCAAAATTGGTAACACAGGACTAATCAGGGGGCATTGCAGTGGAGGACAACTGGAATGAGAGGCTGACACAGAGAGTAGGCCCAAATCAGTAAGTAGTCGAAATGCAGTTCAAAATTGGCAACAGTAGTAAACAGGCGGCACAGCTTTGTTCAGTGGAGGAGAACAGCAAGGAGTGGCAGACACCGATAGTAGGCCCCAACCCAACTAGTAGGCCAAATGCAGTCTAACATTAACAACTACTTAACGAGCGCCTGAAAACGGAATTTCAGGACAGGAAACCAGGGGAACAGCAAGGAGCGGCAGACACCGATAGTAGGCCCCAAACCAACTAGTACGCCAAATGCAGTTGTTCCGTTTAACCACAATTTAATGAGAGCCTGAAGATAGAAGTTCAGGAAAGGCAACCTGGAGAACACCTTGGAGTGGAACACACCATCTCTCTACACCCCATACCCAATTTGTAGGCCTAATGCTGCGTAGTTTCCAACAACTACTAAACGAAAGCATGATGATCGAAGCATTGGCGAGGAAACCTGGGGAACACCTTGGAGTGGAACACACCATCTCTCTACAGTGGAACACACCATCTCTCTACACCCCATACCCAATTTGTAGGCCTAATGCAGCGTAGTTTCCAACAACTACTAAATGAGAGCCGGAAGATCAAAGCTCAGGAAAGGCAACCTGGAGAACACCTTGGAGTAGAACACACCATCTCTCTACACCCCATACCCAATTTGTAGGCCTAATGCAGCGTAGTTTCCAACAACTACTAAACGAGAGCCGGAAGATCGAAGCTCAGGAAAGGCAACCTGGGGAACACCTTGGAGTGGAACACACCATCTCTCTACACCCCATACCCAATTTGTAGGCCCAATGCAGCGTAGTTTCCAACAACTACTAAACGAGAGCATGATGATCGAAGCATTGGCGAGGAAACCTGGGGAACACCTTGGAGTGGAACACACCATCTCTCTATACCCCATACCCAATTTGTAGGCCTAATGCAGCGTAGTTTCCAACAACTACTAAACGAGAGCATGATGATCGAAGCATTGGCGAGGAAACCTGGGGAACACCTTGGAGTGGAACACACCATCTCTCTACAGTGGAACACACCATCTCTCTACACCCCATACCCAATTTGTAGGCCTAATGCAGCATAGTTTCCAACAACTACTAAACGAGAGCCGGAAGATCGAAGCTCAGGAAAGGCAACCTGGAGAACACCTTGGAGTAGAACACACCATCTCTCTACACCCCATACCCAATTTGTAGGCCTAATGCAGCGTAGTTTCCAACAACTACTAAACGAGAGCCGGAAGATCGAAGCTCAGGAAAGGCAACCTGGAGAACACCTTGGAGTGGAACACACCATCTCTCTACACCCCATACCCAATTTGTAGGCCCAATGCAGCGTAGTTTCCAACAACTACTAAACGAGAGCATGATGATCGAAGCATTGGCGAGGAAACCTGGGGAACACCTTGGAGTGGAACACACCATCTCTCTACAGTGGAACACACCATCTCTCTACACCCCATACCCAATTTGTAGGCCTAATGCAGCGTAGTTTCCAACAACTACTAAACGAGAGTCGGAAGATCGAAGCTCAGGAAAGGCAACCTGGAGAACACCTTGGAGTGGATCACACCATCTCTCTACACCCCATACCCAATTTGTAGGCCTAATGCAGCGTAGTTTCCAACAACTACTAAACGAGAGCCTGAAGATCGAAGCTCAGGAAAGGCAACCTGGGGAACACCTTGGAGTGGAACACACCATCTCTCTACACCCCATACCCAATTTGTAGGCCCAATGCAGCGTAGTTTCCAACAACTACTAAACGAGAGCATGATGATCGAAGCATTGGCGAGGAAACCTGGGGAACACCTTGGAGTGGAACACACCATCTCTCTACACCCCATACCCAATTTGTAGGTCTAATGCAGCGTAGTTTCCAACAACTACTAAACGAGAGCATGATGATCGAAGCATTGGCGAGGAAACCTGGGGAACACCTTGGAGTGGAACACACCATCTCTCTACAGTGGAACGCACCATCTCTCTACACCCCATACCCAATTTGTAGGCCTAATGCAGCGTAGTTTCCAACAACTACTAAACGAGAGCCGGAAGATCGAAGCTCAGGAAAGGCAACCTGGAGAACACCTTGGAGTGGAACACACCATCTCTCTACACCCCATACCCAATTTGTAGGCCTAATGCAGCGTAGTTTCCAAGAACTACTAAACGAGAGCCGGAAGATCGAAGCTCAGGAAAGGCAACCTGGGGAACACCTTGGAGTGTAACAAACCCTCTCTCTACACCACGGAAGGGCTGATTCTTAGGAAGGAAGGCTGTCGGAAAGAAGCAGGGCGCGTCCGAGGGTGATTATATTCTTATTAGGTATATACTCACCCTCGGACGCGCCCTGCTTCTTTATTTGTAATGAATGTTTATTTGCAATGTGGTTTTGACTTACTCTATTTTTTTGGTAAATAATGATTTTATTATTTTCATTGTTTTGCATCTTCTTGGCAATAATATAAAGAAGACGCGACAGGACAACACTCGGTGGATGCCATATCTGTGTTTAAAACTGAAAAAACCATTCAGTTAATTACTTGCAGTAGAAAGTTATTGTAGCTGGTGGCCATTTTTAGTATTGTACCAGATTTTTGTTGTATGTGTTTGTTTTTAATGTTAAAATGTCTGCATTTGATATCTCTCCAGTATTTTCTTTTTTATAAGCAAAATACTTATTTTTATATTTTCTGATGTTGGTTCCAGGGGTACACGGGCAGCAGTGGTGTGGTCAGTGGAGGACTAGTGGAAGGAGTGACCGCAGACAGGCATCGAAGGCCTAAAATAATAACACATGGCTGTAGGCAATTTTAAATTGGTTCCAGGGGTACACGGGCAGCAGTGGTGTGGTCAGTGGAGGCCTAGTGGAAGGAGTGACCACAGACAGGCATCGAAGGCCTAAAATAATAACACATGGCTGTAGGCAATTTTAAATTGGTTCCAGGGGTACAAGGGCAGCAGTGGTGTGGTCAGTGGAGGCCTAGTGGAAGGAGTGACCGCAGACAGGCATCGAAGGCCTAAAATAATAACACATGGCTGTAGGCAATTTTAAATTGGTTCCAGGGGTACACGGGCAGCAGTGGTGTGGTCAGTGGAGGCCTAGTGGAAGGAGTGACCGCAGACAGGCATCGAAGGCCTAAAATAATAACACATGGCTGTAGGCAATTTTAAATTGGTTCCAGGGGTACACGGGCAGCAGTGGTGTGGTCAGTGGAGGCCTAGTGGAAGGAGTGACCGCAGACAGGCATCGAAGGCCTAAAATAATAACACATGGCTGTAGGCAATTTTAAATTGGTTCCAGGGGTACACGGGCAGCAGTGGTGTGGTCAGTGGAGGCCTAGTGGAAGGAGTGACCGCAGACAGGCATCGAAGGCCTAAAATAATAACACATGGCTGTAGGCAATTTTAAATTGGTTCCAGGGGTACACGGGCAGCAGTGGTGTGGTCAGTGGAGGCCTAGTGGAAGGAGTGACCGCAGACAGGCATCGAAGGCCTAAAATAATAACACAAGGCTGTAGGCAATTTTAAATTGGTTCCAGGGGTACACGGGCAGCAGTGGTGTGGTCAGTGGAGGCCTAGTGGAAGGAGTGACCGCAGACAGGCATCGAAGGCCTAAAATAATAACACATGGCTGTAGGCAATTTTAAATTGGTTCCAGGGGTACACGGGCAGCAGTGGTGTGGTCAGTGGAGGCCTAGTGGAAGGAGTGACCGCAGACAGGCATCGAAGGCCTAAAATAATAACACATGGCTGTAAGCAATTTTAAATTGGTTACAGGGGTACACGGGCAGCAGTGGTGTGGTCAGTGGAGGCCTAGTGGAAGGAGTGACCACAGACAGGCATTGAAGGCCTAACATAACAAAAATGTCAATACAATGGTATTGTCAGTGGCAGGCATTGAAGGATGTCAGTGCATAGACTAAACATTGGTGGAGCTGTGAGATAATTTTGCAAGTGGTAGAGCACTGTTTGAGCTGGGGGGGGGAAACTGTCTTGTGGCCGGCGGTACAGGCCCAGGGCCCCTCATATTACAACGGTGTGTCTGACGTTGGGTGCGCACCACCACCGCCAGAGACACTTTATTGTGCTAGGAGGGACCCAGTGGCAGTGCCGTCGACCAAAAGCGGGCTCACCCACCTCTTCAGACAAACTGCACTCTCACGGGTGCTGTCGCCAAGTGTCGATACCACGGCCCCGTGTGGGGAGTTTGGCCATTTAGTGAGGTGTAAACATGTCGTATGCTGGACAATCAGGTGCAGAAAATTACGAGATTGGAAAAGGCATTCAGAATAGTCCACAGGCAAGACCTTTTCATAGGAAAGCTAGGTGTCAGCCGGGCAAGGTGGGGCAAAAGATTTCGAAATCCAGTTGTGGTTCATTTTAATGAAGGTTAGATCATCTACATTTTGGGTAGCCAGACGAGTCCTTTTTTCTGTTAGTATTGAACCTGCAGCACTGAATACTCTTTCTGATAGGACACTAGCTGCCGGGCAAGCAAGCTCCTGCAATGCATATTCTGCCAATTCTGGCCAGGTGTCTAATTTTGATGCCCAGTAATCAAATGGGAATGACGGTTGAGGGAGAACATCGATAAGGGATGAAAAATAGTTTGTAACCATACTGGACAAATGTTGTCTCCTGTCACTTTGAATTGATGCTGCAGTACCTGTCCTGTCTGCGGTCATAGCAAAATCACTCCACAACCTGGTCAGAAAACCCCTCTGGCCAACGCCACTTCTGATTTCTGCCCCTCTAACTCCTCTGGTCTGCTGGCCCCTGCAGCTCGTGTGAGAACGATCACGGGCGCTGTGTGCAGGGAATGCCAGAAGCAAACGGTCAACAAGAGTTGATTGTTTGGTTGCTAATATTAGTTCCAAGTTCTCATGTGGCATTATATTTTGCAATTTGCCTTTATAGCGAGGATCAAGGAGGCAGGCCAACCAGTAATCGTCATCATTCATCATTTTAGTTATGCGTGTGTCCCTTTTGAGGATACGTAAGGCATAATCCGCCATGTGGGCCAAAGTTCCAGTTCTCAAATCTGCGGTTGTGCTTGGTTGAGGGGCAGTTTCAGGCAAATCCACGTCACTTGTGTCCCTCAAAAAACCAGAACCCGGCCTTGCCGCGCCACCAATTTCCAGTGGCCCCGGAAAAGCTTCCTCATTAAAAATATAATCATCCCCATCATCCTCCTCGTCGTCCTCCTCCTCTTCGCCCGCTACCTCGTCCTGTACACTGCCCTGGCCAGACAATGACTGACTGTCATCAAGGCTTTCCTCTTCCTCAGCTGCAGACGCCTGATCCTTTATGTGCGTCAAACTTTGCATCAGCAGACGCATTAGGGGGATGCTCATGCTTATTATGGCGTTGTCTGCACTAACCAGCCGTGTGCATTCCTCAAAACACTGAAGGACTTGACATATGTCTTGAATCTTCGACCACTGCACACCTGACAACTCCATGTCTGCCATCCTACTGCCTGCCCGTGTATGTGTATCCTCCCACAAAAACATAACAGCCCGCCTCTGTTCACACAGTCTCTGAAGCATGTGCAGTGTTGAGTTCCACCTTGTTGCAACGTCTATGATTAGGCGATGCTGGGGAAGGTTCAAAGAACGCTGATAGGTCTGCATACGGCTGGAGTGTACGGGCGAACGGCGGATATGTGAGCAAAGTCCACGCACTTTGAGGAGCAGGTCGGATAACCCCAGATAACTTTTCAGGAAGCACTGCACCACCAGGGTTAATGTGTGAGCCAGGCAAGGAATGTGTTTCAGTTGGGAAAGGGAGATGGCAGCCATGAAATTCCTTCCGTTATCACTCACTACCTTGCCTGCCTCAAGATCTACAGTGCCCAGCCACGACTGCGTTTCTTTCTGCAAGAACTCGGACAGAACTTCCGCGGTGTGTCTGTTGTCGCCCAAACACTTCATAGCCAATACAGCCTGCTGACGTTTGCCAGTAGCTGCCCCATAATGGGAGACCTGGTGTGCAACAGTGGCAGCTGCGGATGGAGTGGTTGTGCGACTGCGGTCTGTGGACGAGCTCTCGCTTCTGCAGGAGGACGAAGAGGAGGAGGAGGGGGTGCGAACGGCTACAGCCAATTGTTTCCTAGACCGTGGGCTAGGCAGAACTGTCCCAAACTTGCTGTCCCCTGTGGACCCTGCATCCACCACATTTACCCAGTGTGCCGTGATGGACACGTAACGTCCCTGGCCATGCCTACTGGTCCATGCATCTGTTGTCAGGTGCACCTTTGTGCTCACAGATTGCCTGAGTGCATGGACGATGCGCTCTTTAACATGCTGGTGGAGGGCTGGGATGGCTTTTCTGGAAAAAAAGTGTCGACTGGGTAGCTCGTAGCGTGGTACAGCGTAGTCCATCAGGGCTTTGAAAGCTTCGCTTTCAACTAACCGGTAGGGCATCATCTCTAACGAAATTAGTCTAGCTATGTGTGCGTTCAAACCCTGTGTACGCGGATGCGAGGCTAAGTACTTCCTTTTTCTAACCATAGTCTCATGTAGGGTGAGCTGGACTGGAGAGCTGGAGATCGTGGAACTAGCGGGGGTGCCGGTGGACATGGCAGACTGAGAGACGGTGGGAGATGGTATTGTTGCCACCGGTGCCCTAGATGCAGTGTTTCCTACTACGAAACTGGTGATTCCCTGACCCTGACTGCTTTGGCCTGGCAAAGAAACCTGCACAGATACTGCAGGTGGTGCGGAAAATGGTGGCCCTACACTGCCGGAAGGGATGTTGCGTTGCTGACTAGCTTCATTGGCCGAGGGTGCTACAACCTTAAGGGACGTTTGGTAGTTAGTCCAGGCTTGCAAATGCATGGTGGTTAAATGTCTATGCATGCAACTTGTATTGAGACTTTTCAGATTCTGTCCTCTGCTTAAGGTAGTTGAACATTTTTGACAGATGACTTTGCGCTGATCAATTGGATGTTGTTTAAAAAAATGCCAGACTGCACTCTTTCTAGCATCGGATACCTTTTCAGGCATTGCAGACTGAGCTTTAACCGGATGGCCACGCTGTCCTCCAACAGGTTTTGGCTTTGCCACGCGTTTTGGGCAAGATACGGGCCCAGCAGATGGAACCTGTTGCGATGTTGATGCCTGCTGCGGCCCCTCCTCCTCCGCTTCAGAACTGCTGCCGCCTGCACCCTGTTCCCCCAATGGCTGCCAATCGGGGTCAAGAACTGAGTCATCTATTACCTCTTCTTGTAGCTCGTGTGCAACTTCGTCTGTGTCACCGTGTCGGTCGGTGGTATAGCGTTCGTGATGGGGCAACATAGTCTCATCAGGGTCTGATTCTTGATCAGCACCCTGCGAGGGCAATGTTGTGGTCTGAGTCAAAGGACCAGCATAGTAGTCTGGCTGTGGCTGTGCATCAGTGCACTCCATGTCAGATTCAACTTGTAATGGGCATGGCCTGTTAACTGCTTCACTTTCTAAGCCAGGGACGGTATGTGTAAAGAGCTCCATGGAGTAACCCGTTGTGTCGCCTGCTGCATCCTTCTCTGTTGTTGTTTTTGCTGAAGAGGACAAGGAAGCGACTTGTCCCTGACCGTGAACATCCACTAACGACGCGCTGCTTTGACATTTACCAGTTTCACGAAAGGAGGCAAAAGAGCTAGAGGCTGAGTCAGCAAGATAAGCCAAAACTTGCTCTTGCTGCTCCGGCTTTAAAAGCGGTTTTCCTACTCCCAGAAAAGGGAGCGTTCGAGGCCTTGTGTAGCCAGACGACGAACCTGGCTCCATAGCTCCAGACTTAGGTGCAATATTTTTTTTCCCACGACCAGCTGATGCTCCACCACTACCACTACCCTCATTACCAGCTGACAATGAACGCCCTCGGCCACGACCTCTTCCACCATACTTCCTCATTGTTTTAAAAACGTAAACAAACTAACGGTATTTGTTGCTGTCACACAAATTACACGGTGAGCTATAACTTCAGTATGATTTAGCTACCCCTTTACAGGTGAGTGAGACCACAACGAAAATCAGGCACAATGTTACACACTCTGTTGTTGGTGGCAACAAATGAGAGAGATGCCACACACGCAGGACTGTCACTGAAGCACAAATGTAAATATTAATCTCCCACTGATTTGATTTTTTTTTTTTTTTAAGGGAGACTTTAGGAAAAAAAATAATAGAATAAAATGATTTTTTCAGGAAGAATTTAGAAACCAAATAAAATAAAATGATTTTTTCAGGGAGAATTTAGAAAACAAATAAAACAAAAAAAGGCTTTCTATGGCCCACTGAGTGAGAGATGACGCACACAGGAGTCAGGAGTGGCACACAAGCCCAGAGGCCAATATTTATCTCCCACTGATTGATGTAGTGATTTTTTCAGGTAGATTTTGGAACCCAAATCAAGCTAAAAAAAATAATAGGCTTTCTATGGCCCACAATTGGAGAGAGAGAGAGAGATGGCACACCCAGGAGTCAAGACTGGCACACAAGCAGAAAGGGCAATATTAATCTCCCACTGATTTGTTTTTTTTTGTTTTTTTTTCAGGGAGACTTTAGGAAAAAAAAATAATAGAATAAAATGATGTTTTCAGGAAGAATTTAGAAACCAAATAAAATAAAATGATTTTTTCAGGGAGAATTTAGAAAACAAATAAAGCAAAAAAAGGCTTTCTATGGCCCACTGAGTGAGAGATGACGCACACAGGAGTCAGGAGTGGCACACAAGCCCAGAGGCCAATATTTATCTCCCACTGATTGATGTAGTGATTTTTTCAGGTAGATTTTGGAACCCAAATCAAGCTAAAAAAATAATAGGCTTTCTATGGCCCACAATTGGAGAGAGAGAGAGAGATGGCACACCCAGGAGTCAAGACTGGCACACAAGCAGAAAGGGCAATATTAATCTCCCACTGATTTGTTTTTTTTTTGTTTTTTTTCAGGGAGACTTTAGGAAAAAAAAATAATAGAATAAAATGATGTTTTCAGGAAGAATTTAGAAACCAAATAAAATAAAATGATTTTTTCAGGGAGAATTTAGAAAACAAATAAAACAAAAAAAGGCTTTCTATGGCCCACTGAGTGAGAGATGACGCACACAGGAGTAAGGAGTGGCACACAAGCCCAGAGGCCAATATTTATCTCCCACTGATTGATGTAGTGATTTTTTCAGGTAGATTTTGGAACCCAAATCAAGCTAAAAAAATAATAGGCTTTCTATGGCCCACAATTGGAGAGAGAGAGAGAGATGGCACACCCAGGAGTCAAGACTGGCACACAAGCAGAAAGGGCAATATTAATCTCCCACTGATTTGTTTTTGTTTGTTTTTTTTCAGGGAGACTTTAGGAAAAAAAAATAATAGAATAAAATGATTTTTTCAGGAAGAATTTAGAAACCAAATAAAATAAAATAATTTTTTCAGGGACAATTTAGAAAACAAATAAAACAAAAAAAGGCTTTCTATGGCCCACTGAGTGAGAGATGACGCACACAGGAGTCAGGAGTGGCACACATGCCCAGAGGCCAATATTTATCTCCCACTGATTGATGTAGTGATTTTTTCAGGTAGATTTTGGAACCCAAATCAAGCTAAAAAAATAATAGGCTTTCTATGGCCCACAATTGGAGAGAGAGAGAGAGATGGCACACCCAGGAGTCAAGACTGGCACACAAGCAGAAAGGGCAATATTAATCTCCCACTGATTTGTTTTTTTTTTTTTCAGGGAGACTTTAGGAAAAAAAAATAATAGAATAAAATGATTTTTTCAGGAAGAATTTAGAAACCAAATAAAGTAAAATGATTTTTTCAGGGAGAATTTAGAAAACAAATAAAACAAAAAAAAGGCTTTCTATGGCCCACTGAGTGAGAGATGACGCACACAGGAGTCAGGAGTGGCACACATGCCCAGAGGCCAATATTTATCTCCCACTGATTGATGTAGTGATTTTTTCAGGTAGATTTTGGAACCCAAATCAAGCTAAAAAAAAATAGGCTTTTTATGGCCCACAATTGGAGAGAGAGAGAGAGATGGCACACCCAGGAGTCAAGACTGGCACACAAGCAGAAAGGGCAATATTAATCTCCAACTGATTTGTTTTTTTTTTGTTTTTTTTCAGGGAGACTTTAGGAAAAAAAAATAATAGAATAAAATGATGTTTTCAGGAAGAATTTAGAAACCAAATAAAATAAAATGATTTTTTCAGGGAGAATTTAGAAAACAAATAAAACAAAAAAAGGCTTTCTATGGCCCACTGAGTGAGAGATGACGCACACAGGAGTCAGGAGTGGCACACAAGCCCAGAGGCCAATATTTATCTCCCACTGATTGATGTAGTGATTTTTTCAGGTAGATTTTGGAACCCAAATCAAGCTAAAAAAATAATAGGCTTTCTATGGCCCACAATTGGAGAGAGAGAGAGAGATGGCACACCCAGGAGTCAAGACTGGCACACAAGCAGAAAGGGCAATATTAATCTCCCACTGATTTGTTTTTTTTTTGTTTTTTTTCAGGGAGACTTTAGGAAAAAAAAAAAATAGAATAAAATGATGTTTTCAGGAAGAATTTAGAAACCAAATAAAATAAAATGATTTTTTCAGGGAGAATTTAGAAAACAAATAAAACAAAAAAAGGCTTTCTATGGCCCACTGAGTGAGAGATGACGCACACAGGAGTCAGGAGTGGCACACAAGCCCAGAGGCCAATATTTATCTCCCACTGATTGATGTAGTGATTTTTTCAGGTAGATTTTGGAACCCAAATCAAGCTAAAAAAATAATAGGCTTTCTATGGCCCACAATTGGAGAGAGAGAGAGAGATGGCACACCCAGGAGTCAAGACTGGCACACAAGCAGAAAGGGCAATATTAATCTCCCACTGATTTGTTTTTTTTTTTTTTCAGGGAGACTTTAGGAAAAAAAAATAATAGAATAAAATGATTTTTTCAGGAAGAATTTAGAAACCAAATAAAATAAAATGATTTTTTCAGGGAGAATTTAGAAAACAAATAAAACAAAAAAAAGGCTTTCTATGGCCCACTGAGTGAGAGATGACGCACACAGGAGTCAGGAGTGGCACACATGCCCAGAGGCCAATATTTATCTCCCACTGATTGATGTAGTGATTTTTTCAGGTAGATTTTGGAACCCAAATCAAGCTAAAAAAATAATAGGCTTTTTATGGCCCACAATTGGAGAGAGAGAGAGAGATGGCACACCCAGGAGTCAAGACTGGCACACAAGCAGAAAGGGCAATATTAATCTCCCACTGATTTGTTTTTTTTTTTTTTTTTTTTTCAGGGAGACTTTAGAAAAAAAAAATAATAGAATAAAATGATTTTTTCAGGAAGAATTTAGAAACCAAATAAAATAAAATGATTTTTTCAGGGAGAATTTAGAAAACAAATAAAACAAAAAAAGGCTTTCTATGGCCCACTGAGTGAGAGATGACGCACACAGGAGTCAGGAGTGGCACACAAGCCCAGAGGCCAATATTTATCTCCCACTTTTTTTTTTTTGTTCCAGGGAAAATTTATAAACCCAATAAAAAAAATTATAAATAGGCTTTCTATGGCCCACTATCTGAGAGACAGAGAGAGATGGCACGCTTAGGACTGGCACACAAGCCCAAAGGCCAATATTAATCTCCCTTTTTTTTTTTAAGGGAGAATTTATAAAACCAAAAAAAAATAAATAAATAGGCTTTCTATGGCCCACTATTTGTGAGAGAGATGGCACGCTCAGGACTGGCACACAAGCCCAGAGGCCAATATTAATCTCCCACTTTTTTTTTTTTTTTCCAGGGAAAATTTATAAACCCAATAAAAAAAAAAAAAAATAAATAGGCTTTCTATGGCCCACTATCTGAGAGAGAGAGATGGCACGCTTAGGACTGGCACACAAGCCCAAAGGCCAATATTAATCTCCCACTGATTGATTTATTGATTTTTTCAGGTAGAATTTAGAACCCAAATAAAGCAAAAAAAAAAAAAAATGGGCTTTCTATGGCCCACTGAGTGAGTGATGATGCACACAGGAGTCAGGAGTGGCACACAAGCCCTGAGGCCAATATTTTTCTCCCACTGATTGATGTAGTGATTTTTTCAGGTAGATTTTAGAACCAAAATCAAGCAAAAAAATAAATAGGCTTTCTATGGCCCACTGAGTGAGAGATGGCACACACAGGAGTCAAGAGTGGCACACAAGCCCTGAGGCCAATATTTTTCTCCCACTGATTGATGTAGTGATTTTTTCAGGTAGATGTTATAACCCAAATCAAGCAAAAAAATAAGTAGGCTTTCTATGGCCCACTGAGTGAGAGATGACACAGACAGGGATGGCACTCTAGCAGAAATGTCAATCTTAATCTCCCACAAAAAAAAAAGGAACTGTCCTTCAATTACTATCTCCCTGCAGTAATCTCAGCCAGGTATGGCAGGCAGCAATAAGGAGTGGACTGATGCACAAATTAAATAAAAAGTGTGGACAAACAAAAAAGATAGCTGTGCAGAAAGGAAGGAACAAGAGGATTTGTGCTTTGAAAAAAGCAGTTGGTTTGCACAGCGGCGTACACACAGCAATGCAGCTATCAGGGAGCCTTCTAGGGCAGCCCAATGAGCTACAGCGCTGAGGGGGAAAAAAAAAAAATGTAGCTTCCACTGTCCCTGCACACCGAAGGTGGTGTTGGGCAGTGGAAATCACTACAGCACAAGCGGTTTGGTGGTTAATGGACCCTGCCTAACGCTATCCCTGCTTCTGACGAAGCGGCAGCAACCTCTCCCTAAGCTCAGATCAGCAGCAGTAACATGGCGGTCGGCGGGAACTCCCCTTTATAGCCCCTGTGACGCCGCAGACAGCAAGCCAATCACTGCAATGCCCTTCTCTAAGATGGTGGGGACCAGGACCTATGTCATCACGCTGCCCACACTCTGCGTTTACCTTCATTGGCTGAGAAATGGCGCTTTTCGCGTCATTGAAACGCGACTTTGGCGCGAAAGTCGCGTACCGCATGGCCGACCCCGCACAGGGGTCGGATCGGGTTTCATGAAACCCGACTTTGCCAAAAGTCGGCGACTTTTGAAAATGAACGATCCGTTTCGCTCAACCCTACTAATAATCACTTATTTGAATCCACATTTTTCTGTGAAAATAGGTGTATAATATAGGTGTTGGGAAACATATTAGGTAATTATCATTCATATCTTGTAGACTTTCATTGTGAATTTTTCATACTGCAATTATTAAAATTACCATCATATAGATCTTGACATCCAGATGATGGAACAAATGTACAATGAGACTATCATTCCCATCATTTCTTCTCCTGGATCTTTTCTGACTTAATTTTGTTCATGGTCATCTCTTCACACTACATTTGCAATGCTCATCAGGGGGATCCATTGGGCAAATATCTGTATGAAGAGTGGTATCGTCTCACATAAGCTTCCTTTATTAAAGAAAACACATATTGCACAGTACATGCTTTTTGCAGAATGTTTCTGTGTCTTAAAGCAAACACATCTGATCAGTGGACACTACTGATGAGTGAACGTGCTCAGATAAGATGTTATCTGAGCCTGCTCATGTGCTAACCAAGTGACTTCGGTGTGCTCGAAAAATATGTTTGAGTCCCAACAGCTGCATGTCTCGCGGCTGTTCGACAGACACAACACATGCATAGACTGCCTACCAAACAGACAATCCCTGTATGTATTGCGTCTGTTGAACAGCAGAGAGACATGCAGCCGCACGGACAGGAACATATCATTCGAGCACGCCGAAGTCACTCGGTTAGTAATAAAGCATACTTGGATAACACCTTATCCAAACACGTTCGTTTATCACTAGCCAACACAAAAAAGACACTCTTTAAGCTTCCGTTATGTTTCTGGAGTTCTAGGATTACATTTGGGGTATGCACATGAAGCCAGGGCCGGAGTCAGCACCCGGCGCACGCAGGCAAGTGCCGGGGTACTAGCGAGATGGGGGGCCCATTTTAACAAATGTGACTAACTTTTTACTATTGATGCTGCCTATATGCTGTATACTACGTGGGCTGTTATATGCTACATGGCTGTGCTATATACTATGTGGCTGTGCTATATACTACGTGGGTTGTGTTATATGATATGTGGGTTGTGCTATATACTACGTGGGCTGTGCTTTATACTATGTGTGCTGCGTTATATACTATGAGGGCTGTGTTATATGCTACGTGGCTGGGCAATATACTACGTAGCTGTGCTATATACTACGTGGGCTGTGTTATATACTATGTGGGCAGTGTTATATGCTATGTGGCTGTGCTATATACTATGTGGCTGTGTTACATGCTATGTGCGCTGTGCTATGTACTACATGGCTGTGTTATATACTACGTGGGCTTGTTATATACTACGTGGGCTGTGTTATATACTACGTGGGCTTGTTATATACTACGTGGGGTGTGTTATATACTACGTGGGCTTGTTATATACTACGTGGGCTGTGTTATATACTACGTGGCTGTGGTATATACTACAAGGCTGTGCTATATACTACGTGGCTGTGCTATATTATTATTATTATTATTATTATTTATTTATATAGCACCATTAATTCCATGGTGCTGTACATGAGAAGGGGTTACATCAAAATACAAATATCACTTACAGTAACCAAAACTAACAATGACAGACTGGTACAGAGGGAAGAGGACCCTGCCCTTGCAGGCTTACATTCTACAGGATTATGGGGAAGGAGACAGTAGGTCGAGGGTTGCAGTAGATCCAATGGTTACTACATATATACTACTATATATCCAATATACTACATGGCTGTGTTATATACTACGTGAGCTGTGTTAAATACTATGTGACTGTGTTATATACTATGTGGCTGTGCTATATACTATGTGGCTGTGCTATATACTATGTGGTTGTGCTTTAAACTACATGGCTGTGTTATATACTACGTGGGCTGTGTTATATACTATGTGACTGTGTTATATACTATGTGGCTGTGCTATATACTACGTGGCTGTGCTATATACTACGTGGGCTATGTTATATACTGCGTGGCTGTGCTATATACAACGTGGCTGTGCTATATACTACGTGGCTGTGCTATGTGCTACCCATTTTGCACTTTTGCAAATGTTTTACGTTAATACTTTCTAATGTTTACTTTCGGGGTATGCACATGAAGCAAGAGCTGGAGTCAGCACCCGGCGCACCCAGGCAAGTGCCAGGGCCCTAGCGAGATGAGGGGGGGGCATTTTGACAAGTGTGAGCAACTTTTTACTATTGATGCTGCCTTTGCAGCATCAATACAGAAAAGATATAATGTTAAAATAATTTTTTTTTAAATCGTGCTCCTGGCATCTTCCGTTCCCAGTAATGCCTTGCAAATTGACCCCAGATGACGTAGGGTCATGCGAGACTGCTACATCATCACAGGACATAGTCGCAAAGCATCACTGGGAACGGGAGCTGGCGGGAGCATCGCTAAGGCCTGGGCTGGATCTGGGGGCCACCAGACGGTGAGTATATAACTATTTTTTATTTTAATTCTTTTTTAACAGGGATATGGTGGCCACACTGCTATATACCACGTGGCTGTGCTATACACTAGGTGGGTTGTGCTATATACTATGTGCCTGTGTTATATACTACAGGGCTGCTATATACTATGTGGGCTGTGTTATATGCTATATGGGCTGTGCTATATACTATGTGGCTGTGCTATATACTACGTGGGCTGTATTATATGCTACATGGGCTGTTATAGGCTATGTGGCTATGCTATATACTATGTGGCTGTGCTATATGCTACGTGGCTGTACTATATACTATGTGGGCTGTGTTATATACTACGAGGGCTGTGTTATATGCTATGTGGCTGTATTATATACTATGTGGCTGTGCTATATACTATGTGGCTGTGCTATATACTACGTGGCTGTGCTATATACTACATGGCTGTGTTATATACTATGTGGGCTGTGTTATATACTATGTGACTGTGTTATATGCTATGTGGCTGTGTTATATACTACGTGGCTGTGCTATATACTACATGGCTGTGTTATATACTACGTGGATGTGCTATATACTATGTGTGCTGAGTTATATACTATGTGGCTGTGCTCTATATTATGTGGATGTGCTATATGCTACCCATTTTGCACTTTTACAAATGTTTTACGTTAATACTTTCTAATGCTTACTTTAAAAACTTTTCCACCTCTCTTTCACCTCAGGTCCGCATTGAGTAGGTCTCACGTAGTTACTTAGGATGCAATACACAGCAAGTCATAGTGAATTTGATTCATTATGAATGTATTTGCTCACCTCTAGTGATTATAATAAAATATAGCCAATGTTGCTCAGTTCTCTGTTCCTACTACTGCATATGCTCAAGTATAAGCTGGCCCGAATATAAGCCGAGACACCTAATTTTACCACAAAAAACTGGGAAAACGTATTGACTCGAGTACAAGGCTGGTATGCATGGTCCCCTCATCCCTATATTGGTATGCATAGCCTCCTCATCCTTATCCTACTATGCATGGCCCCTCATCATTATCCTGGTATACATGGGCCCCTAATTCTCATTCTGGTATGTGTGGCCCCTTCTTTCCCATCCTGAAATAAAAGGCCTGCTATATGCTACCCATTTTGCATTTTTACAAATGTTTTACGTTAATACTTTCTAATGTTTACTTTAAAAACTTTTCCATTAAAAAATTGTCATATTCAATGTATGCAGTTTTTTCTTTGCGGCAAGTTTAGCTAACAATAAAATGCCTACTGAGGAAGAGGGAGTAGGTCACAAAAACTGGCATATAAGGGGTTGAATTATATAAAGCCCCTCTGCTGTATGGTATTGTAGAATTTACAATAGCTATCACTCATGTAAGAAGTGAAATCTGGCATTGTACTATACCTATATTTCTCTGCTGTATCTGTGCATCATGAATCGTGATATGTGTTAAAGGGGTTCGCCCACTGAGACTCTTTCACCCCGGGGCCCTCAAAAACCTGGAGCCGGCCCTGCATGAAGCCTTTCTCGACGATATGCTGAACATAGGGCACAGTGGTGAAATTACAATATATACACTGCCAGAACCTCAGACAGGATAATAATTGAGAAATTATGGTGGGGAAATGTAAAAATGTAATCTTGGGCTTTTATAGTCAAGTTAATAATTTAGTATTGGCTGCCATAAAACAGCACCCAAAGTCCTGTACAGCGATTGCTTCTAGGTAGTATTTTATTTATGGCCTGTGCACAAGTGCCATATGTAATGTTTCCTCTATATTCCTTAGTGAAACAGAGGAATGACAGGAGCTCACACAGACATGATTGATCTTGGTGGCAAGACACTAATGCTGTGCGCACAGCTCTCTCAGCAAGACGGACAGCATAACAGCGACCAGGGAAAGTAGCGCATTTTCTCTTCTCCGCTGTCCACTGTCCGTCATTGCTGTGGAAAGACAGCCATGTGCATCTCCTTGGAATCTCGCCACAGAGATCAATGATCTCTGTATAAGTATCACTCTCTTCATTCACTTGTCAAAAGTGAGAAGCTGGATAGACAGATTTAAATGATTCTTGTGCGCACACACTCTTCATCATTCCAGCAGCCCATGAAGGGGAACTTTCTATAACGTCAAGCAGAATTTCTTTTTAGTGACTGAAATTGTTTTACAACATTGTGATTTGTTCTGTGGAAGGAGAACTGAGAGCTATTCACTGATGGAGTGCGGCAGAGCAGTAAGCCATAGCAACCAGTCAGACATTTACCTTCCATATCTAACTTAATTTTTAATTACCTTTATTTAAAATAAATAATCATGGAGGGTTTTTTATTTTCTCCACTCCTTCATCCATTACATCACCAGTTTACATCCCCCTGGTAAGTGCTCCATGTTAGTGGAGCTGGAGACACCGAAGATAGAAGGGGGAGGAGGGTATTTACTACCTGGGCTGGGGTGGTGATTACTGTGTGTGGCGGGGCATTTACTGTGTGGGAGAGATATTTACTATGTGTGGGGGTGAATTTACTCTGTGGGAGAAGGTATTTACTGTGTGGGGGTTGTATTTACTGTGTGTGTGGGTGTATTCACTGTGTGGGGGAGGTATTTATTGTGTTGGGGTGAAGATGGATCGCCCCCAAGGACTAAGGGTTACTCGGTACCGGGTCCTTCGGTTCTCAGGGGGATGTCACGGTGGCTGACCCAATCCGTGGCCCTCGGGACGTCTGTTGATAAAAGGGAAAGGTCTTTAAATGGATATGTTCGTGACGCCACCTGTGGTATTCGGTCAGGGTGACCAACGCTGCTTTGAGGGGTCCGCTGGGGTGATGTCATGGCAGCTAGAGGGTATATCTTCCCATAGGTGAAGTTTGTCCCCAGGGCTTCCCAGTGTGTAGACTGTGGATGGTGTGAGGGGCAGTGAAGAATGAGGACACAAGGTTGCAGTCTCTTTACCTTTTACTGAAGGCTTCAGCATCCACAGTCCAGAGCACAGACCACAGGGCAGGCAGAGTCCGACCTGTTTGGAGGCAAATCCAGAGTCCCCTTATCCAGGTAGAAATCAGTAGCCTTCCTCTAGCGCCTTGGTGTTGTAGTACCTTACTGCTAAGCCTCTCATAAGGTCCTCACAGATGTTGTAGATGTTATTGATGTTATCTCTCTCTCTCTGTCCCCCTGATGGACAGAACAAACCCGTATGACCGGTGGCTTGAGACTTTTTACAGGGACTCTATCATGCCCCAGCCTCTCGTGGGTGCCACCTTGCCTCCTGGGTATAGGGTGGATCAGTAACTTGCAATTAGCTGTCCTGCCGGTTTCTAGAGCAAGGCATAAAGGACTGTTGCATCCTCAGTGTTCAGGCTACCGGGATCCTGTGCTTCAGAAGGAGGCAGCCTGTGCAGGGCAGAACTCCTTCTGGTATCCACTCCTTTGCTATGACTTCTTCACCATCTCTACAATACAGTTCTCTTGTCGTGTCCTTTCTTAGGAACTGCTGCACTAAGGGCAGGCGCAGCTCCGTGACCTTCTGTCTAGGCCTCTGACAGGTTCCCACCCCTGTCAGGGACCAACTACCTGAGCAAACCTCAGCCAGCAACTGCCTAACTTCCTCCCCAGGCCACCAGTTTTACCTAAGTGTGGAGAGTGCCCTAATAAATAGAAGCATAGCTCCCCCTGATGGTCTGGAGTATGAACTGTGTTGTATGTTTGTGATGGATTTGGTTGTCATTCTTTGCCTCCAAACGTAACATCACTCCCCCCTAGAGGGAAATTATATTACTGCAATGACCAGGACCCTGGGGCGCTGCACTACCCCCCCACCCTCCGTTAAATCCAGTACTCCCAGACTGGGAAAAGAAAACAACAATAGATTAACAAAAGACATACAAACTTTTGAAATGCTGTAAAACAAGTTAACAAGTGGGAACAATTTAGTAAACATTGCATTAACTAACTATGAAATGAGATTACCCATCCGGGTATACTATCTGTTTAGACTTCAAAGTGCAAATCAACATTTTTTTGTTTATTTAAGTCACAGTGCAAAGTAACGACCAACCCCCACGGGTATACTGTTATTCAAGTGCAAAACTTTTCTCTAACCCCACAGGCTTTCTATATTTCCTTCATTTTATTCACAAGTACATCATTAAACATTTTCTATTATTTATCTCAACCTCAATTTTATTAGCATTTTCTATATCTCTAGCTACATACTATCAACTATGTAAACACCATTCTATCTACCATATTAACTCTGTAATATATTAACTTTCTGGCAAAGTGCAACAATTAGACATTGAACCCTTTATGGGTTCAGATAACTCAATGAGGTAGTGCAATATCAATCACATCAAGATTCAAGTCAGTTTAGCAACAAAGGTGACGTGAAGCGAGGGACCCGTTACGAACCCCTAACGTTGGTTTGGGCGGGCTACAAGAAGTGTGTCCTGACCCGGAATTCTGCCACATCAACAGGTTTTTCTTCAGGTCTGAAAAAAAAGACAATTCTCACAACAAGATTAGTAGCAGTCTCTGTTGGAGGCAGTCTCTGGTAAGAGCCTCCGTTGTAAAACCAGTAGGAAGCACCTTTAAGAAGGTGCAAACTATTTACAAGACAGTTTGTGAACCATTCACTGTCCATGATTCAAGTGTTCTTTAAATGGAACATAACTTGTGCAAACTGAGGATTCCTTTCAACATGGGACCCCTTTAAGAAATAACCATGAACGGGTTTAAAGCAGAAAAAAGAAAGTTTAAGAACTATTTACAGTCAGTTCCAGTTTTGTGGGTTCTATTGCAGTTCTGGAGGTAGCACTGGTGGAGGTAGCCCTTTTGGGTACTGGCGGCTACCAGGTGCTACATATGGGGCTCTCTCACTCCAGATGGGGGTCGGAGTGCCCACTGAGTTCTGTTCTGGAGTAACCTTGGCACAGGTTACAGTTGGAGTTGGTTCTGTAGTTAACGCAGTTTCTGTGGTGGTAACAGTACACACTGTGGTCCTTGTAAAGGTGCAGGTAGGGGTAACTGTATGCGTAGTGAGAGTGGATGCAGTTTTGGCACAAGGTGGCGCTGTTGTCACAGGAGGAGGCATAGCTGGTGTCTTAGAGTTGAGTGTCATAGGGCCTCTGCGTTTGTGGACATTCAGAGCAAGCCACCACTTTTCACCAAGATGCCTGGTGTAGGTGACACTATCTCCTGGATACAGGTCCCTATCCGGGTGTCCTTCCCAGAGATGAGATTTCACGTCCCTCCGGTTGTCAAATATTTCAGCATACAAACCCTGCTCCTTTATGAAACCCCAACCTCCTTGCAGTTTGAAGGTGACCACTGTGCCCTGCTTACGCGGGGCCTGGTTAGCAGTACAGTCCTTGCGGGCCTGAGCTTTAACCTGTAGATCCTGCTTGTCAAAGGCTCTGCACTGGGCCTGGTGTCATTCCCTCCTTTTCTTCACACTTGCAGGCGAGCTGGGACTGGTAGTCCTCCCAACTCAGAACTGCTACAGTCTCTCCTTACTGTTCAGTGGTCCCGGGGAACCCCATGAGGTCAGGGCCTGGGTTGACCCATCGGTAGACAGTTCGCTCTGCATATAGCTCACCCGGCAGGGTGGTTGGCGCAATTGGGGCATTCATAAATTGCTCCATTCCCGTGGCCTGGTCCCAAGGCTCAAGATGTTGGAGCCGGCTGGTACCGAGGGGAGGTGGCGCTGCTAAGGGGCTTATCAGCAGTCCCTCGGTCACCGGGGTAGGGTCGGCGTCCTTACCTGCCGCCTCGGTGTCTTCGGTGCACGTCGGTTCTGTTGGTGGCGGAGTCTGTGGTGGTGCTGGGAGCGGTGCTGGTGGATCCTCTGCAGGTGCTGTCCGACATGTGGCCTTAGCGCTCAGCCGCAGCTGCAGGAGCTGGTCTATGAGTTCCTCCACACCGGTCTGCAGGAATTCAGGGCCAATGGGTGATGCCTGGCCGCGGTGTCTCTCCAGGTGGCAGGGGGAGTCCTCTGCTTCCACCCCACACTCTGGTTCCGGGAGGCTGGCCATGGCGTCCTCCATGTGGCTTGCTTCTTCCTGGTCCTTTTCCCGCTCTCTCCTCCGGGGTGGTTTATCTTTCTTTCTCTCCGCCCGCCATTGAGGATCAGAAGGTGGATCTTGGCTGCTGACGGACATGTTCTCAAGGTACAGAGATATTTAGACTGGGCAGCCATTATTTTTCTCGCTTCCCAGTTCGTTCACGCCCACAACGGCATGCCCTTCTTCTCCTGCGCTCCTCATGGCGCAGTAATGGCGGCGGTTTTGGCTGGAATTTTGGCCGTCTTTTGCAATACACAGTCCTTTAATAAATCACAGTTCAAGCACGATTCTAGCACAGTCCTTAGGCACACATGACCCAATTTTCAGGCTTAAGTAGATCCTGTTTGTGATGCCAAAAGATGGATCGCCCCAAAGAGCTAGGGGGTACTCGGAACCGGGTCCTTCGGTTCTCAGCGGGGATGTCACGGTGGCTGACTCGGTCCGTGGCCCTCGGGACATCCTTTGATAAAAGGGAAAGGTCTTTAAAGGGATATGTTTGTGACACCACCTGTGGTAATCGGTCAGGGTGACCGACGCTGCTTTAAGGGGTATGCTGGTGTGATGTCATGGCAGCTAGATGGTATACCTTCCCACAGGTGAAGTATGTCCCCAGGGCTTTCCAGTGTGTAGATGGTGGATGGTGTGAGGCGCAGTGAAGAATGAGGACACAAGGTTGCAGTCTCTTTACCTTTTAATGAAGGCTTCAGCATCCACAGTCCAGAGCACAGACCACAGGGCAGGCAGAATCCATCCGGTTTGGAGGCAAATCCAGAGTCCCCTTATCCAGGTAGAAATCAGTAGCCTTCCTCTAGCGCCTTGGTTTTGTAGTACATTACTGCTAAGCCTCTCACAAGGTCCTCACAGATGTTGTAGATGTTATCGATGTTATCTCTCTCTTTCTGTCCCCCTGATGGATAGGACAAACCTGTATGACTGGTGGCTTGAGGCTTTTTACAGGGACTCTATCATGCCCCGGCCTCTCGTTGGCTCCACCTTGCTTCCTGGGTATAGGGCAGAACAGTAACTTGCAATTAGCTGTCCTGCCAGTCTCTGGAGCAAGGCATAAAGGACTGTTGCTCCCTCGGTGTTCCGGTTACCGGGATCCTGTGCTTTAGAAGGAGGCAGCCTGTGCAGGGCAGAACTCCTTCTGGTATCCACTCCTTTGCTATGACTTCTTCACCTTCTCTACAATACAGTTCTCTTGTCGTGTCCTTTTTTAGGAACTGCCGCACTTAGGGAAGGCGCAGCTCCGTGACCTTCTGTCTAGGCCTCTGATAGGCTCCCACCCCTGTCAGGGACCAACTACATGAGCAAAGCTCAGCCAGCAACTGCCTAACTTACTCCCCAGGCCACCAGTTTTACCTAAGTGTGAAGAGTGTCCTAATAAATAGAAGCCTAGCTCCCCCTGGTGGACTGGAGTATGAAATGTGTTGTATGTTTGTGTTACCTGGATTCAGTTGTCATTCTTTGCCTCCAAACGTAACATCACTCCCCCCTAGGGGGAAATGATATTACTGCAACGACCAGGACCCTGGGGCGCTGCATATTTACTGTGTGTGGAGGTTTATTCTCTGTGTGTGGTGGGTATTTTTTGTGTGTGGGGGTGATTTACTGTAATGGAACTGTGGGAGATTTACTGTGATGGTGGTATTTAGTGTAACAAGCTTGGGGGAGATTTACTTTGATGGGGTATTAATATAGAGACTGGGTCCTATAGAGGGCACCCAGTGTGAAGAGGGGGCCCAGTATGGAAAGGAGGAAGTATTGTGGAGAGCATGTAAAATTGTAAAAAATTGTGAGGGTAATATTTTGCGCAGGGATTATAGTGAGGGGCAATTATTTATTCAGGGGCTCAGTATAGGGCAGATATTTGTATTCAGGAGCATTATAATGACATTGCTTTCTTTAAGGGCATCGTGTGGTGATGTGCTGCAGAGGACGAGAGAAGATGGAAATTTGCAGAGACGGGCTGTGGATGAGAAAAGTCATCATGTTCACAGATTTAAAAAAAAGCCCTAACCACTATATATATAAAAATAGAATATAATAATGTGAAAAACAGACAGAAAAATAACTTACAGACTCTGCAGCAGCAATGAAATAGAAGGTTTTCAATTAAACTGAAGTAACAAATGAGAAAAAAAAATCAGCTTTTTTAAAACCACATGTAGAAAGAAAAATGTAATTTGCATGGTCATAAAATTCTCACGGTGCTAGCGGTAATCTCATTGAGGTCATTGTAGTTCATCTGCCTGCTCACAGTGAACTCCCCGTGAGAACACAGCTTCAATGACCGGTGGTAACTTCTGTGACGTCACCACTCGTCACTGAAGCTGCACTCGCAGCAGCACATTGTGTCACAATTTTCAATGTGCACCGTTCATTTTGAAAATCAGATGTCGCAGAGATGGACAGATGAGGAATATGGTTGTTCATTATTTTTGTTTTTTTTACAGGGAATATGGACATCGGAGGATTATCTTCATGTCTGAAAGGTGAGGAAAATGGTTGTTCATTATTTTCTTAGTTTTTTTTATAGAGAACTTGGGCAACGGAGAATTATCTTCACATCTGACAGGTGATGGATATGGTTGTTTATTATTTTTGTTTTTTTTACAGGGGACATGGGCTTCAATGAATTAGGTGTAAAGGTGAGTATAACTTTGTTTTTCATTTTTAAATAAACATGTAAAACAGGGTGTTTTGTTAGAATTAAAATAAATAATTTTAGTCTTGCTGTGCGTTTATTTCCAAATTTACTATGGCGTTAGTAATGGGGGCATCTTATAGATGCCTCTCCGTTACTAGCCCCTGGGTTTGATGTCACCTGAAAAATATACAGATGACTTCAAACCAAATCCTATTAACTCACTTGCCACCGCCACAGGGCAAATGAGAAGAGCGAAGCTAAGCGCCAGATAGAAGTCTGCAGAAATGGGCTATGGATGAGAAAAGTCATCATGTCGACAGATTAAAAAAAGCCCTCACCACTATATACCGTATATACTCGAGTATAAGTTGAGATTTTCAGCCCATTTTTTGGGCTGAAAGTCCCCCTCTTGGCTTATACTCGAGTGATACTCGGGGGTCGGCAGGGGAGGGGGAGCGGGGGCTGTGTAATTATACTTACCTACTCCCAGCGCAGTCCCTGGACGTCCCTGCTTCTTCCAGCGCTGCAGCTTCTTCCTGTACTGAGTGGTCACATGGTACCGCTCATTACAGAAATGACTATGCGGCTCCACCTCCCATAGAGGTGGAACCGCATATTCATTACTGTAATGACCGGTAACTCTGACCGCTCAATACAGGAAGAAGATGCAGCGGTGAGAGAAGCAGGGACGCAGCGCCAGCAGTAGATGAGTATACGGGGAGGGGGAGCACAGCGCTGCGCGATATTTACCTCTCCTCGTTCCAGTGTGGCTCCGTCTTGAGGGCCCTCTGGCTGTAACGCTCAGGTCAGAGGGCACGGTGTCGTAGTCAGTGCGCGCCCTCTGCTGAACGTCAGTGCCGGAGACGGAGCCGCACGAGGAGCAGGTAAATATTGAAAGTGCCGGGGGTCCTGAAGAAAGAGAGGTGAGTATGTGATTATTTTTTTTTTATCGCAGCAAAAGCATATGGGGCAAGTGGCTGTACAGAGCATCTTATGGGGCCATAACACTTGTGCAGCACTATAAGGGGCAAGTGGCTTTACGGAGCATCTTATGGGGCAATAACGCTTGTGCAGCATTATAAGGGGCAAGTGACTGTACGGAGCATCTTATGGGGCCATAACACTTGTGCAGGACTATAAGGGGCAAGTGACTGTACGGAGCATCTTATGGGGCCATAACGATTGTGCAGCACTATATGGGGCAAGTGACTGTACGGAGCATCTTATGAGGCCATAATGCTTGTGCAGCATTATATGGGGCAAGTGACTGTACGGAGCATCTTATGGGGCAATAACGCTTGTGCAGCACTATAAGGGGCAAGTGACTGTACGGAGCATCTTATGGGGCAATAACGCTTGTGCAGCACTATAAGGGGCAAGTGACTGTACGGAGCATCTTATGGGGCCATAACACTTGTGCAGCACTATAAGGGGCAAGTGACTGTACGGAGCATCTTATGGGGCCATAACACTTGTGCAGCACTATATGGGGCAAGTGACTGTACGGAGCATCTTATGGGGCCATAACACTTGTGCAGGACTATAAGGGGCAAGTGACTGTACGGAACATCTTATGGGGCCATAACACTTGTGCAGCACTATATAGGGCAAATATCTCTATGGAGCATCTTATGGGGCCCTTATTCCCCTTTATGCAGGATTATATGGGGCATATTTTAATATGGAGCATCTAATGGGGCCCATCAAACTTTATAGAGCATTATATGGGGCTCCTGATTCAATATGGATATTCAAAAACACTTAAACTACTGATGTCTCAATTAATTTTACTTTTATTGGTATCTATTTTTACTTTTGAAATTTACCGGTAGCTGCTGCATTTTCCACCCTAGGCTTATGCTCGAGTCATTAAGTTTTCCCAGTTTTTTGTGGCAAAATTAGGGGGGTCGGCTTATACTCGGGTCGGCTTATACTCGAGTATATACGGTGTATATATATAAAAATAGAATAGAATAATGTGAAAAACAGACAGATACTTCGTTTTTATTTCCATTTTTTATTTAGGGTGTATCCGAGACTTTACAAAAAACAGAAAATGTACCTAAGCACTAATAAGCAGGTAATTGCAACTTACCTGCCTGTTGTGCACGGTACTGTTCTTCCGCCTTAGATGTGCCTGCAAGTTCTTAGCCCCATAAAGAAAAATAACCAAAGTGCTGGATGATCCCTTCAAGTTGTTAGTCCTGGTCCTTTTACACAAAACCAGTACTAAGTCATGGATTAACAGCACTACTCCCAACAACAAGGTAAACTTGCTTTGGGTGCATATCCCATACATAGACTTATGGAGATTGCAAAGGTTGGCAGTGCACAATGTAATACCATTTGAAAGCAGACTGCTCTGATAAATTAGACGTAAAAGCTTATTCTCATCTCTTTACAGTAGTGTACCTCTCCCCAGGCTCTTAGTTTTCTAATTGCTGGAGTGTGGGCACACCTCACTGAGCAAAGCTGATTTATGAAGTAGGACAAGATCAGGTGATAGCATCTCACTCCCAGTAATCCCACCTAGCTTCAGCACAGTGCTTACAAGCTCAGAAGGAAAGGCCTTGTAATCACTGCATATGTTTGGTGACCACTGCTATACAGCAGCAGTGGGCAGTCCCCTTTGCAACAAACAGTGGGTAATAACAAAAAAATAAAGATTGAGGAAGAACAAGGTGAAAATATATTATTAAGTAAATTGAAAAATTGCTTGTTTTTCATAGCAAATTTAATAATCTTAGAAGATGGGAATAATCCTTTCAAAAAGTGTGGTCTGAAGGCCAAAGTCATTTTCCTCCTAAATCCCTATCTATTTAGTGCTATAATCTACACTATCTCCTACTTTACTTGCATTAAACATTCCCTATTTTTCCATAACTACACCATCTAACTACTTTTCTATTTTTTCACTTCCTTTTTGATGACACTTTGTTTGAGAATCCCAACGCATGCTGGGATACTGAAAACAAAGCGTCATCATGGGGTAGAGACTGCGGTCACTTTGGTCTGTCCCTTTAATATCTAACAAACTGCATGAAATTCTAAATACTCAAAGTATTAGTGGGTCAGTCCGTTAGGTAAAATATGTTTCCTCGGAATTTACTTCTTTAAATATCATGAGGGATTAAGCTTCGCTGTCTAGCAGGCAATGTTGGCCAAAATCTGCTACCCGATACTATGAATACAGTCAACGCTCCCGGGAGCACGAGTCGTATTAATAGTTAAATGTAACAACGTCTAAATCTATTTAAGGTGTTTCTGGGAATAGAGGCATGGCGGGCTTAGAGAAAGCACTATGTTATGTAAAAGGGATGTAGAGTCAGCACGCACACTATTTGCATACAGGTGCCAGGCCAAACACAACTCACAGAAAGATCGGCTGAAGCTCAAAGCCGAATGGACGGATCCAGAAAGTCTTACCTTGCCTGTAACCTGAAAAAAAAGACACCATTAAAAAGAGGTCAATGATTTAGTCACCGAGCGCCGTAGCCCTCACACATACATACAGTATACAAGTGCATTTGCATGCTATGCATTCATATATGGCTAGCCAGCTGGCTGCACAAATGCCGTATCTGCATAAACCACACCTATTTTTGCTTGATTTGCATACATCTGAAGGAAACAGCACAGTGTTACACAGTTTGCAAAATGACGTGTGAAAAATGACGAGGGGTAATTGCACTTGACAAACGCGAGGAAAATTTCACGCTGATTATGTGACTTCTGCCGCTGGTGCCCTTTCCTTTCCGATGATAAGCATTCCCGTATGTCACCAGCTTGTTCTGCAAATTTGGCACATCTTTATCCTGGCCTGAGGAAATTCAGCCCAAAAAAAAAAAAAGGAAAGAAAAAAGAGGAAGGAGCTTCTGACAGGAATGTCTCTTTTTGTCTAGTGAAGATCTTCCCATCCTTCTTCATCCAACCTCTGGCCTATTTCTATGGCCTGCTTCAGATTGCTGTGGCATGTGACATTAGAAATCATGTGACTACTTCTGCGGATAATGTGCAGATTGTGCCCCAGTATGGCTCTTTAGGGGTGAAGGGTTAAGTCTGGTTAATGAGGCCCTGGTATGGCTCTACAATGGTCCTCTTTATAATCTTTGTTTCTTCACCACGCTGACTGTTTCTTTCTATTTCAAGACAGCATTCTGCATTGAGCAATAGTAGCTTTGTCTAATGCCCTCTCTGAATAGGAAGAAAGACAGGCATTTTTATTTAACCTAAATTTGACAGGCCGATAGGTGCATTGCAGCTTAGCAACATACGTTAGCGTTCTCACTGAACAGAGGCGCACAGCCACATAACAACTCCCCTAATTATTTTAATGACTGTTGCATACATGAAAATAGACTACTGGAAAAAAAAACACAAAAGACTTTACATTAATATGACCTCCAACTCTGAATATCCCAATTTTATAGCATGAGGTTGAATGGTTTTATATGGAATGCATGTTTATTTCTTTAGGAACCTTTTCATCCTTCTTTATTAATAATAAATAATGATTTAATAATAATGCTAAAGTACAATCATGTGATAAAGTAAAGAGCAAATATTCAAAGATTATTCAGAATGAGAATAAAATAATATCAATATGTTTTATTGCAAAGGCAACTAGTACTCCAATGGCATTGGCAAGATTTTTTTTTTTGCTGTACAAATATTCCAAATGTATAGCACAAATTGAAATAAAATATACACTTATAATGTTATGTGCTGGACAGTAGGTGTGAAACATACAGAATATTCTTTTAAAAATCCATCCTCAGATTTAGCCCCAGTACTCTGCTGTTAGCAGAGCAGTTCTCTAAATTGTGATTTTTTTTATAAAAAACAAAGAATCAATTTAATTAAAATGGGCTTTTTTTCACTTGTGCTTAGATATTATCGTAATTTTGTGCCTACTATTGCTTAAAGCACCACTTCAGCCTTTTTTATTATTATTTCAGTGCTGGAGTGTTGTTACTAATGTAAGTTCCTTTCCCTAGTAGTATACTTACCAGCCACAATATAGTACTGTTATTGACTTGGCTCTGGTCGTCTTCTGTAGTTTGTGACCTGCCGAATCACTCCATTGCTTGCTGGGCGACCTGGAGGTCACCTCTCAGTGTTAGACCTCCTTTACGCATCCTGGTTATTCCTGTACTGAAAAAATTATACTGGCAAAATCCATGGTCCATGTCCATGCGCCATCCTTACAGTTATATGAAAAAGTTTGGGCACCCCTATTAATCTTAAGCTTAATATTTTATAAAAATTGTTTTTTTTTGCAACAGCTATTTCAGTTTCATATACCTAATAACTGTTGGACACAGTAACGTTTCTGCCTTGAAATGAGGTTTATTGTACTAACAGAAAATGTGCAATCTGCATTCAAACAAAATTTGACAGGTGCATAAGTATGGGCACCCTTATCATTTTCTTGTTTTAAACACTCCTACCTACTTTTTACTGACTTACTAAAGCACTTTTTTTTGTTTTCTAACCTCATTGAGCTTTGAACTTCATAGCCAGGTGTATGCAAACATGAGAAAAGCTACTTAAAGTGGCCACTTGCAAGTTGTTCTCCTGTTTGAATCTCTTCTGAAGAGTGGCATCATGGGCTCCTCAAAACAACTGTCTAATGATCTGAAAACAAAAATTATTCAACATAGTTGTTCAGGGGAAGGATACAAAAAGCTGTCTCAGAGATTTAACCTGTCAATTTCCACTGTGAGGAACATAGTAAGGAAATGGAAGAACACAGGTATAGTTCTTGTTAAGGCCAGAAGTGGCAGGCCAAGAAAAACATCAGAAAGGCAGAGAAGAAGAATGGTGAGATCAGTCAAGGACAACCCTCAGACCACCTCCAGAGAGCTGCAGCATCAACTTGCTGCAGATGGTGTCACTGTGCATCGGTCAACTATACAATGCACTTTGCACAAGGAGAAGCTGTATGGGAGAGTGATGCGTAAGAAGCCATTTCTGCAAGCACGCCACAAACAGAGTCGGCTGAGGTATGCAAAAGCACATTTGGAGAAGCCAATTTCTTTTTGGAAGAAGGTCCTGTGGACTGATGAAACCAAGATTGAGTTGTTTGGTCATACAAAAAGGCGTTATGCATGGCGGCCAAAAAACAAAGCATTCCAAGAAAAACACTTGCTACCCATGCTTTGGGGCTGTGTGGCCAATGCCGGCACCGGGAATCTTGTTAAAGTTGAGGGACGCATGGATTCCTCTCAGTATCAGCAGATTCTTGACAATAATGTTCATGAATCAGTGACAAAGTTGAAGTTACGCAGGGGATGAATCTTTCAGCAAGACAATGATCCAAAACACCGCTCCAAATCTACTCAGGCATTCATGCAGAGGAACAATTACACTGTTCTGGAATGGCCATCCCAGTCCCCAGATCTGAATATCATTGAACATCTGTGGGATCATTTGAAGAGGGCTGTCCATGCTCGGTGACAATCAAACTTAACTGAACTGGAATTGTTTTGTGAAGAGGAATGGTCAAAAATACCTTCATCCAGGATCCAGGAACTCATTAAAGCTACAGGAAGCGACTAAAGGCTGTTATTTTTGCAAAAGGAGGATCTACTAAATATTAATGTCACTTTTCTGGTGGGGTGCCCTTACTTATGCACCTGTCAAATTTTGTTTGAATGCAGATTGCACATTTTCTGTTAGCACAATAAACCACATTTCAAGGCAGAAACATTACTGTGTCCAACAGTTATTAGACATATGAAACTGAAATAGCTGTTGCAAAAAAAACTATTTTTTATAAAACATTAAGCTTAAGATTAATAGAGGTGCCCAAACTTTTTCATATAACTGTATGTGACATCTGTGTGACATCTGTGCATCCGTTCTCTGTTTTCGTGTGTCACATCCATGTGATATCCATGTGCCTGCGTGACACTTACCGGTGCATGGGAAAAGGCAGTACACTTTGTGATGATCCCAGGTGCCAGTAGCTGAAGGCCACTCTCAGCATTTCAGTTTGGTCTACCTGAGATTAGCGCAGCCAGGTGACAATGATGGGAGTTGTATTCAGCACTGTGTGTAAAATTGACAATTAAATTAAAAATGGTGTGGGCTCCCCCATAATTTTCAGAACCAGCAGAGGGAAAGCCCATGGCTTGGGAATGATGTTAATAATCTGGTAAAGAAGCCAAAAGCCCAAAAGGTTCCCAAGCTATTAGCTACAGCTCCCAGCTGTTAGCAAAACGATGTAGGGTCCCCTATAAATTCAAACCAGCAAAGGCTAAGCATACAGTTGTAGTTTGATATTAAAAGCCTAGGAAAAAAAACTGCCAGGAAAAAAAAAATTATGGAGCAGATTTGAATTTGATCTGAAATGGTGGCAACGAGTGGATGTATTCTTGTTATTGAAAGGTCAGTAAGACGAGTAATGACAGAAGTGAAATCTGTTAGATAGATGCACTGATCAGAAGACAAAACACCAATTACAAAGAGGTAGATAAAATATGCAATGAGACAAGTCACCTTTGTATAGGCATGTTTGATTTTGTCTCCTGGTCTAAATGGACCATTTAGCAGGTGGCTACAAGCAATACCTATAACATTTTTTTAATCACCACTACATACCACTACGTATAGGGATGTTTTTTCTGGTTTTGGTTTAGATCGCTTTTATTTATTTAAGGGAAAAATCAAATCTACAGCATGCAAATACATTTTAGACAATAGTTTGTTCATAACAGCAGGAGAAAAGAGGAACTCAAGTGATTCCACAGATACCTGACCTCAACCTATGCGCAAATTTATGGCATGAATTTAAATATAATTGTCAGTCAGACTGTCTCTTCCTTCTCAGAAGACTGGAGGCTGTTATAACCAACTCCATATTGGCACCTATGGTTTTAAAATTGGATCATCCAAATTCTTATGACCACTGTATAGTGAAAATTTTAAAATTAATGAAGTAATAACATTCACATTCACTTACTGTGCAGTGAACTGCTACTACAGTTCCCAGGTGAAACGGAGCACCGCTATACAGTGAATTGTCTGAAAATACCAAGTATCTGGGCATTTAAAGGGAATTAAACATAAATTATATATAATCTATTATATTTATTAGATGCATTAAAGGGAACTTGTCGTTCTCAAGCACAATTAACCTGCAGATATGGGGTTAATCTGCAGGATAATAGTGTTCTAAACCTGCACTGGAGGTTTGGCTAATGGGAAGTAATTGACTTTATTCCTCCCCCGGCAGCCTCCGGTTTTAGTCACCACTGAGTGCATAGTGAGCACTGGCTGTAAACACGTCTCAGCACTGACTGACTGCCAACTCTCTACTGATACACCCCTCACAGTTGGCTGTCAGTCAATACCTGGGCGTGCTTACAGTTGATGCTCATTGCACCCTGAGCAGTGACTGAATTCACGCCAGCCTCATCTCTGTGACTGAAAGCCGAAAGCTGCTGTGAGGAATAAAGTTGTTTTTCTCCCTACAGGCTGGCTTTAAGTGCTGAAGTCACACAGATTTAGAATGTTATTAACTTGCAGATTAACCCCATATCTACAGGTTGATAGCATCTTTTGACATCACAGGTTCCCTCTAAATTATGCACATTTTCTTTTAATAAACCAAAAGTAAGGAGACCAACCATGAGTTCATATGAACTATATTAGGGGTGTTCTTTTCACTGAGGACCACATCAGCTTTATGGTTGTCTTCAAAGGGTTGTTTGTAAATGTAAAACTATATCAATGTAACTACTGCCTTACATATTGTTAAATAACCTGAGACACAATATCACACACCATTCACATCCATTGATCATGTTCTAAAAATAATAACTAACACAAAACAAATTACAGGGACAACCATTCAAAATTATGTATGTTATTCAGCTACATTTCTTGGTTAAATTTCTTGTTTGCTATATTTTTAATCAGGTTTTTAAAGATGCTTACCTATTTTGTTTTCCTGACTTGATGTCTGACACCAATTTCTCGTTGCCAGTGTGGGTTCTAGTGTGAAGGAACAAATTAAGAAAGATTCTCCATTTTGTGCTTTTGACTCCATTTTCTTGTTGCTTAAAGATAAATTCTGTTATTTAATTAGGTAAAAGGCTATAGCTGCTATGAAGTAACTTTATCTTGTTGTTCACAAGTCTGTTATTAAACTAGGCTATTGTTCATAATTGGTATAAAGACCTTGAGTGTTCTAACTCGAGCCAGATAAGAGACTCAGGGGTGTATTGCTATACAAGAATCTGAGGCACCTGTTGGTATGCTTTTCTATGCCAAGAAGACACGACCATATCTGTAGTTTCCGTTTTTTCTGTATCCTCATGGGTTAAGTTTTTTCTGTATTCTTATAGGTTAAGAACCGTGAGCGTGTTCTTATGCTGATTGGTTGAAGTATAATTTCTATGATTATAAAAAGTGATGCACAATAAACGGGGGCCAGAGATCTGCTCGATCCCCCATTGTTTTGATACGGTGGTCTAGGAGCAACATGGAAGAGCTCTGAAGGAAGTGGTAACTGTACTGACCGCAGTCCCTAAGCTCAACACAACACTAGAAGTAGCCGTGGAATGCTCCTAACTCTCCCTAGGCATCTCGTCACAGCCTAAGAGCTAACTACCCCTAAAGAAAGAAGCATGAAGCTATCTTGCTTCAGAAAAAATCCCCAAAGGATAGATTAGCCCCCCACAAATAATGACTGTGAGTGGAGAGGGAAAAGACAAACACAGAATGAAACCAGGATGAGCACAGGAGGCCAGTCTAGCTAAATAGATAGGACAGGATGGAATACTGTGCGGTCAGTATAAAACACTACAAAAATCCACGCAGAGTTTACAAAAAATCTCCACACCTGACTAAAGGTGTGGAGGGCAAATCTGCCTCCCAGAGCTTCCAGCAAGACAGAATTAATTCACACTGATAAGCTGGACAAACATAGGAAGCACAGAATGGATAAGTCCACAAACTATGGACAGAAAAGAGCAAGCAAAAACTTATCTTTGCTGAACTGGTCAGGATAACAGGGAACTCCAAAGAGATGTGAATCCAACCAGGAACCATTTACAAGTGGCACTGGCTGAAGAAAGAGCCAGGCCTAAATAGCAGAGCAGAAGAGACGATAAGTGGTGGCAGCTGATGACAGCTAACTCCAAGGAGCAGCCATACCACTAGAAACCACAAGAGGGAGCCCAAGAGCAGAACTCACAAAAGTGCCACTTACAACCACCAGGGGGAGCCCAAGAGCGGAATTCACAACACCCATACAGAGACACACGTCTCCGTCTGGTCATTTGCAGTTGCCGGCAACGCCCTGTAGATTAATTTGGAAATCACTGAGTCAACCGTGAAGGATCAATTTAGATCCTCCCTCAACAGTTGGCACCCGAACATGTGGCCCCAAACAGGAATGCCTCTGCCCCCTGGAGGACAACAGGACAAAGGCCCCTCGAACTGGACATAGGCACTGGAAAATTGGGACTGATCATCCCCCACAACAACCACGGTGAGATGGCAGTTATACTGTCCAGACTGACCATTTGGTGTGGTTTTCCTGTGTTTGTGCTGCAAAGAGGATCTGAGGTTTGTCCCCGATTGTGGAGTGATTTTTGGGTGGAATCATATAGAGGTGTAGTTCCGTTAGGAACCCAGTGCTCGAACTGTACCTCATAAGGGACGGACACCCCGGATTAACCAGTGATGTAATTCTCTTTATAGTCAAAATATCCTGAATTTCTGATCACTGTTAGAATCAGGCGCGGTGAGGTGATCGAAGATGGGTAGGATGCGTAACTCAGGAATATATAGATTTTGTATATTTCCAGGGGTATCCGGAGGGAAAGTCTGAGACGCCCTCCTCCTTTCACTGAGTACCGCGTTTTTGGGTTGCCCCAGTGGGGGACAGGTAGACCCAGTGGAACAAACCATATGGCCGCTCGGTATTGTGCACTGTTATGGACCTGGTGGTTAGGAGCACCCGGCACAACTTGATAGTTAAACTCACACAGGACAAGTTCTGGGATGTGGGAGCTCTGCTGACCGCAGGCCCTAATCCTATCACCACAACTAGAAATAGCCGTGGAGCGTTCCTGACTCTCCCTAGACGCCTCTTCACAGCCTAAGAGCTAGCTAGCCCTAGAGATAGAAAATAAAGCCTACCTTGCCTCAGAGAAATTCCCCAAAGGAAAAGGCAGCCCCCCACATATATTGACTGTGAGTAAAGATGAAAGTCACAAACGCAGAAATGAAACAGGTTTCAGCAAAGGGAGGCCAGACTTACTAAACAGACAGAGGATAGGAAAGGTATCTTTGCGGTCAGCACAAAAAACTACAAAAGACCACGCAGAGTGTGCAAAAAGACCTCTGCACCGACTAACGGTGCGGAGATGTCACTCTGCATCCCAGAGCTTCCAGCTAGCAAGACAAAATCATGATAACCAGCTGGACAAGGAAACAATGAACAAATAATAACTATCAGGAACTTAGCTTCTGCTGGAGAAGACAGGTCACCAGTGTGAAGAGCAGAACAAAAATGATTACCTCAATGAACAAAAATAAAAAAAAAGAATTTGTGATAAATATTGACCTGTCCATTCAAGGACATTTTAGCTATAGTATGAAATCCTGTTTTTCTTGTCTGTGGAATTGCCTTTGTACTGTTTGTTGTGAAACTGCCGCCCACGAAACTGTTTTCTTTTCTTTTCTTTCTTTCCTGTTTTGTCTCTTTGTTTAAACATGCAAAACTTGTATAACCACTAAACCTACTGAAACAACTATATAAAGAAGGGATAGCACCGTTGAAGGCAGGCGTGCTTCAGAGACTTCCCAGTGATACACTATACAAGACGTGTCTTGTGTATTATTTCTGGTGATTTCCCACTTCCAAAGGCTGCTCCGACTGAGTGTGATCCCAACATTTCCTGGCGCCCGAACAGGGACCCGAGGTCTGTGTATTCCTTCAAGAACACCAGCAGAATACGAACGAAAAGAGAATCTGGGATAATGGACGGCAGATGAACAAAAACCTGGCCAGGTAAGAGACACTGTTAGATCTCTTATATCTGCCCTGCACTGTCCGTAAGATTTTCTGTGTCGTGTTCTTTAGCGGGTAGTTCTAGTAGAGGAGGATACCTATAGCTCGGGTTCTTGAACTATTTAGGAATTGATCACCTCACGGAGTACGGCATTGAATGAGAGTGAATGTGAATAGAAGGTGTGTGGAAGTTGGGAATAGCCCTATAAGCCGCCCAGGGGGTTGAAACAGAAGAAGTGACTGTCCCACTGGGCAACGTGGTTGCGTCCTTTCGGGGAGACCTCAGCGCCTATGTTCAATCTCTGATCCTGTCTTTGACAAAAACCTGGTGACGGATAAGTGTATGATAGTATGAGCCCATTACAGATAAATTAGCCTGGGACAAGAATACGTTGTATGTGATAGTATAAGCCCAGGACAGATAAATTAGCCTGGGACAAGATACGTTGTATGTTCTTTTTCTTTTTCTGTCTGGTTGCATTTGTGTTGTTTGCTATAGGTGTAGGAATCAGGATTTTCTTACATCAACACAGTTTAAACATCCTAGCTCCTTAGGAAGAAGGTAACGAGGTATTCTCATACCCAAACGCCACCTAGGGCAAGAAAAAGACATCCTAGCTCCTTAGGAAGAAGGTAACGAGGTATTCTCATACCCAAACGCCACCTAGGGCAAGAAAGCTCAGGATAAGAAAATGGGGAATAAGCAAACAAAGTCGGAACCAGAAGAATTAGATATCTATACTATCATAAAGGAGAGAAGTGGTGAAGATGCCACTAAGGGGCTGAAAAAGATTTTTAGTAAGTTTGGAGTTACTAGGGCAGAAGCTTTTAGTAGAAAACTATGGGAAGGAATTCAGGAAAGGAAAAAAGGCATAATCAGAGACAAGAAATGGATAGATCAGATCCAAGCATTGATGTCTCTAGGGTAGCAGAAAATGAGGGATGGACATATAATCAACAGAGTAAAAAGTGGTGTATTAGACCCACAGGCTGTGGAGAAAAACAAAATGTGGAATCTAAAAATACCCCACCCCCATACCTTAACCCACATGCCCCATCTTTTCTCCAAACACCACCTCAAAGTTTAGCCGGACCAGGAGGATGGGTATGTCCGCACTGTGGACAACAAAATCCAGACTGGAGAAATGATTGCCTAGCCTGTGGTACACCTAGACATGGCGCTGTACTTGCCCCTGTTAGGGTAGTACCAAGACCCTTTAGGGAACCTGGTGCTGACGGAGTAATGGGAACTAGATATCACCAAACTCGACAATATTTCCCTTGGTCCCCCGCTGAAGGCATGTCTCTCTTGCATAACGCACCAGATCCCACCCAGTGTCCAGTTAGATTTGCACAATATATACAGCAAATTATGCAGACTCACGCTGGAGTTTGGGCAGATGGAGAAGAATTATGTAGAATGAAAATGACTCCTGGACTCTTCCAGGAGCTATTAGCAAATCTACAGGCAAATAGGCCCCAAGCAGGAGATGGTGCCTTACAAACGATAGAATCAGGTACACAATTTGTAGATCACTTAATGGTTTTCATGAGGGAGAGACAGAGGCAGAGAGGAACAACTGGAGTGGTGGCTCAGAAATCTGGACAATCAGTAGACGAATATTATCTAAGTGTAGAAAATAATTTCAGAGATGAAGGCATGGATCTAACCGCTCCAGGAATGATGAGGTTAGTTACAAAAACCTTTATAGATGGATTGTCTCCAAAAGTGAAGGAAAAGCTTAAGGCCGCAACCCCTGATTGGAGAACCTTGGAAGACCCACACCTGGCTAGACAGAAAGCTGTAGGGATAGAAATGGACTTAAGAGAAAATTCTAAGCCAGTAAGAATTGCACAGGCTAATACTGGCTCTGCTAATCAAAAGTTTACTTGTCATTACTGTAAGAAGCCAGGACATTTCCAAAGGGAATGTAGGAAGAGAAAAGCAGATATAGATTCAGGAACCTTTGTACCCAAAAATAGGATAAATAACCCAGTGCCTGATCAAACAGACAGCTCAGAATGACTGAAAGTTATGCAGGTCTCTCTTCCTTCTAGAAGACCAATAATACAAGTTGAAGTTGAGGGTAAAAATGTACCTTTTCTGATAGATACGGGAGCAACATCCTCCATTTTAAATCAGGACTTTTTACCATATCCTGACAATATATCCTCAAAGGTTACATATGCAGAAGGGTATGATGGTAAAATTCAGGCGTTGCCCTTTACAAAACCTTTAAATGTGAGCTTTGGCCCTAAAACTTTTGTATCCAAATTTTTATTTGCTAAAGGTGCACCTACCTGCTTGTTGGGTACTGATGTCTTAAGTAAAATGCATGCAAACATCCATTTTAGAGAAGATGGCACAGTTATGCTGACCATCCCTGAAGATGCAGAAACTCTGGAACCATATGTTAGAATACAGGCAATGGAGGATTTTCCCGAAATTTACACTCAACAAGCAAAAATTGACTTGTCTCGGGTTCCTGACAGCCTATGGGCAAAAGGAGACACTGATGTAGGATTTTTATCAGTAGCTCCTGTACTGTTAGAAACTGCCCCGGGAACCATATTACCTCAGCTTAGGCAATACCCCATCAGCGCCCAGCAAGAACAGGCGATTTCTCAACAAATTCAGGATTATGTGTTACAAGGTGTTTTGGTAGAAATCAGGTCACCCGCCAATACACCCTTATATCCTGTTAAAAAGAAAGTGTCCTCCAAAGAAACTATGGTGAAATATCGCATGGTGCACGACTTACGGGAAATCAATAAGGTTTTGGCACCGGTCACCCCTGTGGTACCGAATCCTCATACCTTACTGTCTCAAATTCCCAGCACTGCTGCATATTTTACGGTAATTGACTTATCAAACGCATTTTTTTTCTGTGCCACTACATAAGAACTGTTGGCATTTGTTTGCCTTTACATTCAAAGGTAAACAATTAGCATGGACAAGATTGCCACAAGGTATGGTACACTCACCAACTTTGTACTCTGAAGCAATGCAGACCGTGCTAAAAAATTTCATCCCAGAACCAGGAGTAGTCATTCTACAGTATGTAGATGACTTACCTATTTGTTGCCCTGATGAGCAGACGGCAGTTACCTCAACTGTTAATTTCTTAATTTTCCTAGCGCAAGAAGGCTGTAAAGTAAATAGACAGAAACTCCAGGCTTGTCAACAAACAGTCGTGTTTTTAGGTCACTGCATATCACAGGGCATTAGACACCTCACACCTCAACGTACGGAAGCCATACGTAACATGCTTGAACCCAGGAATCACAAACAGCTGCGTGCTTTCCTAGGTATTGTTTCACACTGTAGACAGTGGATCATACATGCAAGTCAACTCATGCAGCCTTTATATGACTGTATTGCCAACACACCATATTCACTCAGTGAAGAGGCTAAACAGTCATTTTCCTCTTTGAAAACAGCACTGGTATCAGCTCCGGCTTTGGGACTCCCAGACTACACTAAACCTTTTCAATTGATGGCAGCTGAGATATCCTCACATGCTACAGGGGTGCTCACACAAAAACATGGAAACAAACAGAGACCTGTGGCATACATATCAGCTCATCTGGACCCTGTAGCTAGAGCCGCACCTTCTTGTGTAAGAGTAGTAGCCGCAATTTCACTGTTATTAGTAGTGTTGAGCGATACCTTCCGATATCGGAAAGTATCGGTATCGGTTTGGATCGGCCGATATTCAAAAAATATCGGATATCGCCGATACCGATACCCGATCCCAATGCAAGTCAATGGGACCAAAATATCGGAATTAAAATAAACCCTTTCTTTCCTTGTAGGTTCATTCTACCTGAAGGAAAACAACTAAGAATAATGTAGGATGTATGGGGGAGGTGGCGGAGACATTAAAGGCAATGAGGATTAGTCCAATCAAATAGAATAGCATGTTTTTTTTTTTTTTTTAAAGAAGTTCGGATTGAAAAAGATATTGAGTATGTAAATTTTTTTTATTTTGTCAGATATTGATGTTTCACTATTCCACGCCCTTCCCCTTCTTTTTTTTCTTTTTTTTTTTTTTTTCTTTTCCCACACTTTCATCTTCATCATCATCAGCATCCTTGACATCAACTTCTTCACCTTATTCATCTTCTTCTTCATCTTCTACCTATTTTTTTTTTTATTACATTCTTCATATTCATTTTCTTCAACTATTATTATTCTTCCTATTCTACATATTCTTTTTATTCCACTGTTATTATTCTTCCTATTCTACTTCTTCATCATATTCTCATTTGTGACAGGCATTCCCGTAGTTGTTATCTATAAAAGTTGGAAGATTACACCTTCCGTTCTGCCAGTCACAAAAGTTACATTTGTCCGCGTTCAGTTTGGCCTGCAGCATCAGGCTTTATCCAGGGGCACCACGAGGAGGAACGGACTCACCCCCATACACTGCTTAGTCTTCTTCTGCATATAATTTAGATAATATCTTTTGCTCTGATATTAAGTCTTATGCTTAATGTTCTTCTGCTCTTTGTTCTGCAGCCTCTTGTTCTTCTGCTTCTCGGTCTTCCATGTTGTCGTCTCCAGGGTCTTCGTCTCCAGTGTCGTCATCTCCGCCGTCGTCGTCTCAGCCGTCGTCGTCTCCGCCGTCGTCGTCGTCGTCGTCATCGGGGTGGTCTTCCGGGTCGTCGTCATCGGGGTGGTCTTCCGGGTTGTCGACGTTAGGGTCTTCAACTTGGAAATGTAGCAGAAGGTACAAGAAGGCTGAGAAAATGCCAAGAACCAGCTGATGGAACTGGAACTCGGATGGCTACCCGAAGGTTCAAGAGCCTATGGAACTACCGAGGACCAGCTGACGTTACTGGAACCCGGTTACTAAGCAGGAGGTACCCGTGCTAAAAAGCACTACCAAGGACCGCCTGACGTTGGCGGAACTCGGATACCCAGAAGGAGGCACCTAAGCCAAAGGCTCTGCCCGGAACCAGATGACGTTACTGGAACCAGGATGGGGAGCAGAAGGTACAAGAGCAAAAGACACTGCCGAGAACCAGCTGACGGTACTGGAACCCGGATGGGTAGCCGAATGTCCAAGAGCCAATGGAACTACCAAGGACCAGCTGACGTTACTGGAACCCGGTTACTAAGCAGGAGGTACCCGTGCCTGAAAGCACTACCAAGGACCACCTGACATTGGTGGAACTTGGATACCCAGAAGGAGGCACCTAAGCCAAAGGCTCTGCCCGGAACCAGCTGACGGTACTGGAACCAGGATGGGGAGCAGAAGGTACAAGAGCAAAAGACACTGCCGAGAACCAGCTGACGGTGCTGGAACCAGGTGGTGGACCCCAAGGCCCACAGGAGAGGAGAGAACAGCTAGGCCGCGAGGCAGCCGCAGTTACCGAACCCCAACAGTCCTACAGGGGGAGCTGGGCCTACTGGCACTACAGAACCAGCCTTGACTACCAGTTCACGCAGCCCACATAGGAAGCTCCTAAACTGGAGGCACCCTGGAGTTGGCTAACTCGACCGCCCCACGACGGGGCAAGCATAGGCGTCTCAGTGAAGTTGACACAACCCGGAAACAGCTGACGGTGCTGAAACCAGGCTTGGCACGAGGGAGTACCTGTGACAAGAACACTGCCGAGAACCAGCTGGCGGTGCTGGAACCCGGATGCGTTGCCCCAGTGTGCAAGAGCCAATGGCACGACCGAGGACCAGCTGACGGTGCTGGAACCCGGTTACTAAGCTGTAGGTGCCCGCGCTTAAAAGCACTACCAAGGACCGCCTGGCGTTGGCGGAACTCGGCTACCCAGGAGGAGGCACCTAAGCCAAAGGCTCGGCCCGGAACCAGCTGACGGTGCTGGAACCAGGTGGTGGACCCCAAGGCCCACAGGAGAGGAGAGAACAGCTAGGCCGCGAGGCAGCCGCAGTTACCGAACCCCAACAGTCCTACAGGGGGAGCTGGGCCTACTGGCACTACAGAACCAGCCTTGACTACCAGTTCACGCAGCCCACATAGGAAGCTCCTAAACTGGAGGCACCCTGGAGTTGGCTAACTCGACCGCCCCACGACGGGGCAAGCATAGGCGTCTCAGTGAAGTTGACACAACCCGGAAACAGCTGACGGTGCTGAAACCAGGCTTGGCACGAGGGAGTACCTGTGACAAGAACACTGCCGAGAACCAGCTGGCGGTGCTGGAACCCGGATGCGTTGCCCCAGTGTGCAAGAGCCAATGGCACGACCGAGGACCAGCTGACGGTGCTGGAACCCGGTTACTAAGCTGTAGGTGCCCGCGCTTAAAAGCACTACCAAGGACCGCCTGGCGTTGGCGGAACTCGGCTACCCAGGAGGAGGCACCTAAGCCAAAGGCTCGGCCCGGAACCAGCTGACGGTGCTGGAACCAGGTGGTGGACCCCAAGGCCCACAGGAGAGGAGAGAACAGCTAGGCCGCGAGGCAGCCGCAGTTACCGAACCCCAACAGTCCTACAGGGGGAGCTGGGCCTACTGGCACTACAGAACCAGCCTTGACTACCAGTTCACGCAGCCCACATAGGAAGCTCCTAAACTGGAGGCACCCTGGAGTTGGCTAACTCGACCGCCCCACGACGGGGCAAGCATAGGCGTCTCAGTGAAGTTGACACAACCCGGAAACAGCTGACGGTGCTGAAACCAGGCTTGGCACGAGGGAGTACCTGTGACAAGAACACTGCCGAGAACCAGCTGGCGGTGCTGGAACCCGGATGCGTTGCCCCAGTGTGCAAGAGCCAATGGCACGACCGAGGACCAGCTGACGGTGCTGGAACCCGGTTACTAAGCTGTAGGTGCCCGCGCTTAAAAGCACTACCAAGGACCGCCTGGCGTTGGCGGAACTCGGCTACCCAGGAGGAGGCACCTAAGCCAAAGGCTCGGCCCGGAACCAGCTGACGGTGCTGGAACCAGGTGGTGGACCCCAAGGCCCACAGGAGAGGAGAGAACAGCTAGGCCGCGAGGCAGCCGCAGTTACCGAACCCCAACAGTCCTACAGGGGGAGCTGGGCCTACTGGCACTACAGAACCAGCCTTGACTACCAGTTCACGCAGCCCACATAGGAAGCTCCTAAACTGGAGGCACCCTGGAGTTGGCTAACTCGACCGCCCCACGACGGGGCAAGCATAGGCGTCTCAGTGAAGTTGACACAACCCGGAAACAGCTGACGGTGCTGAAACCAGGCTTGGCACGAGGGAGTACCTGTGACAAGAACACTGCCGAGAACCAGCTGGCGGTGCTGGAACCCGGATGCGTTGCCCCAGTGTGCAAGAGCCAATGGCACGACCGAGGACCAGCTGACGGTGCTGGAACCCGGTTACTAAGCTGTAGGTGCCCGCGCTTAAAAGCACTACCAAGGACCGCCTGGCGTTGGCGGAACTCGGATACCCAGGAGGAGGCACCTAAGCCAAAGGCTCGGCCCGGAACCAGCTGACGGTGCTGGAACCAGGTGGTGGACCCCAAGGCCCACAGGAGAGGAGAGAACAGCTAGGCCGCGAGGCAGCCGCAGTTACCGAACCCCAACAGTCCTACAGGGGGAGCTGGGCCTACTGGCACTACAGAACCAGCCTTGACTACCAGTTCACGCAGCCCACATAGGAAGCTCCTAAACTGGAGGCACCCTGGAGTTGGCTAACTCGACCGCCCCACGACGGGGCAAGCATAGGCGTCTCAGTGAAGTTGACACAACCCGGAAACAGCTGACGGTGCTGAAACCAGGCTTGGCACGAGGGAGTACCTGTGACAAGAACACTGCCGAGAACCAGCTGGCGGTGCTGGAACCCGGATGCGTTGCCCCAGTGTGCAAGAGCCAATGGCACGACCGAGGACCAGCTGACGGTGCTGGAACCCGGTTACTAAGCTGTAGGTGCCCGCGCTTAAAAGCACTACCAAGGACCGCCTGGCGTTGGCGGAACTCGGATACCCAGGAGGAGGCACCTAAGCCAAAGGCTCGGCCCGGAACCAGCTGACGGTGCTGGAACCAGGTGGTGGACCCCAAGGCCCACAGGAGAGGAGAGAACAGCTAGGCCGCGAGGCAGCCGCAGTTACCGAACCCCAACAGTCCTACAGGGGGAGCTGGGCCTACTGGCACTACAGAACCAGCCTTGACTACCAGTTCACGCAGCCCACATAGGAAGCTCCTAAACTGGAGGCACCCTGGAGTTGGCTAACTCGACCGCCCCACGACGGGGCAAGCATAGGCGTCTCAGTGAAGTTGACACAACCCGGAAACAGCTGACGGTGCTGAAACCAGGCTTGGCACGAGGGAGTACCTGTGACAAGAACACTGCCGAGAACCAGCTGGCGGTGCTGGAACCCGGATGCGTTGCCCCAGTGTGCAAGAGCCAATGGCACGACCGAGGACCAGCTGACGGTGCTGGAACCCGGTTACTAAGCTGTAGGTGCCCGCGCTTAAAAGCACTACCAAGGACCGCCTGGTGTTGGCGGAACTCGGATACCCAGGAGGAGGCACCTAAGCCAAAGGCTCGGCCCGGAACCAGCTGACGGTGCTGGAACCAGGTGGTGGACCCCAAGGCCCACAGGAGAGGAGAGAACAGCTAGGCCGCGAGGCAGCCGCAGTTACCGAACCCCAACAGTCCTACAGGGGGAGCTGGGCCTACTGGCACTACAGAACCAGCCTTGACTACCAGTTCACGCAGCCCACATAGGAAGCTCCTAAACTGGAGGCACCCTGGAGTTGGCTAACTCGACCGCCCCACGACGGGGCAAGCATAGGCGTCTCAGTGAAGTTGACACAACCCGGAAACAGCTGACGGTGCTGAAACCAGGCTTGGCACGAGGGAGTACCTGTGACAAGAACACTGCCGAGAACCAGCTGGCGGTGCTGGAACCCGGATGCGTTGCCTTGCCTATTAAAGATTGTCTTCCTAGAGCCCCAACTAGCGGTGTTGGAGCAAAGGGTAAGCAGGGGGAGATGAGTGTAGGCCGAAGCCTGCACTGGAGGCAGCTTTGTGTCTGCGTTGCGTTTGCAGGACACTTTGCCGGCTACACACTGGGGGAACAGCTGGCGTTGCTGAACCCCACTAACACAATGGCGTGTGTTTTTATCTGTGCAGCTAGCACTTGCGGGCAAAAACTTGCGATGTTAGAGCCCGTGTTGAAGCAGGAGGAGGAGGAGAGGAGCAGAGTGTAGGCCGAAGCCTAGTTGAACCAATTTCAAAGGAAACCTTTAACCCCCCCCTCAGGTGTTACAAAGTACAAGAGACATACCTTGTGCAGTATTAATGCTGCACAAGTGAAAGGTTGCTCTATTAATTTGTCTACTTGCACACGCTGAATGAAAGACATACACAATTTACCCCATTCTACAGTCAAACTGTAGTGGATGCGTGACTTGGTTTTTTGATGAGACGCAGCACAGGTGTCCAAAATAACGCCTTGGTGCTTGGCGCAGCTTCCTGAGCGTTGTTATTTGCTGTACAGGAGTCTGCGCTCTTGTGTTATCCCTTGGCAATGCCCTGTTAGCGCTGCCCGTCTTATGACCTCATTTCATGTTGGCCGGTGCGGTTAACGATGGCCATTAATCCCAGACCCACAGTGCCTTTTCATAAAGCCACACTGCGGTGCTGGGATTCGTGGCCTTGAGCAGTAAATATTTTGGCCGCTCACACACGTCCTTACACCTGCTTCAGACTGGGCGGCCTCTGCTGATCCCTTCTCGCATGCCGCGGCCATGAGGCTGCACAGTCTGAAGAAGGCGGAAGGAGATGAGTTAAGACAGGCGAAGATATGCACTGCTCATGCCCATCAATCACACCCTCGCAGTCAAAATAATTAAGACAACGAGGAGCATTTTATTCAGGCAGGGCGGACGAACAGGCGCAAGTAGCCAACCAATGATGTCAGAAGACGGGAAGCGCTACCAAGGGGGGTGCTGCGTATCATTAGAAAGGAAAGTCACACCTCAGGGACAGTGGAATGGTCTCAAAGAGACACATTTTGTACGTGTTGAGTTCCACGTGGGCAAGGAGAAAACGTCAGCCACCTTGTACAAATGCAGCAGTACTGCTGTACAAGGTGGCTGATATACATAGAAACACCTGTGGGTGGGGGGCAGGCTCCCTTCAATTTCAGTTCATGTGCCTGCGTGGCGTTTGCAGGTCACGTTGCAAGCTACACAGCAGGGGAACAGCTGGCGTTGCTGAACCCCACTGACACATTGACTGGTGTTTTTCTCTGTGCACATTGCATGTCCGGGCAAAAACTAGCGGTGTTAGAGCCCAGGGTCAGCAGGAGGAGGAGGAGAGGAGCAAAGTGTAGGCCGAAGCCTGCACTGGTGGCAGCTTTTGTTCTGTTGTGCCAGCGTGGCTTGTGCTGGACACGTTGCCGACTACACAGCAGGGGAACAGCTGGCGGTGCTGAACCCCACTAACACATTGGCTGGTGTTTTTCTCTGTGCAGCTAGCATTTCCGGGCAAAAACTAGCGGTGTTTGAGCCCAGGGTCAGCAGGAGGAGTAGAGGAGCAGAGTGTTGGCCAAAGCCTAGTTGAACCAATTTCAAAGGTTACCTTTAACCCCCCCCTCAGGTGTTGCAAGGTACAAGAGCCACACCTTGAACAGCATTATTGATGCACAAGTCAAAGGTTGCTCTATTTAATTTTGCTCCTTGCACACGCTGAATTAAACACGTACACTATTTAGCCCATTATACTGTCAAACAGTAGTGGAGGCGTGACTACTAGTCTTTTTAAGGAGACGCAGCACAGGTGTACAAATTTACACCTAGGTGCTGTGCGCAGATTCCTTACCGTTGTTATTTGCAGTACAGGAAACTGCGCTCTTGTGTTATCCCTTGGCAATACCCTGTTAGTGCAGGCCGTCTCATGACCTCATTTCATGTTGGCCGGTGCGGTTAACGATGGCCATAAATCCCAGACCCACAGTGGCTTTTCCTAAAGTCACACTGCGGTGCTGGGATTCGTGGCCTTGTGCAGTAAATATGTTCGCCGCTCACACATGTCCTTACACCTGCTTCAGACTGGGCGGCCTCAGCTGATCCCTTATCGCATGCCGCGGCCATGAGGCCGCACAGTCAGAAGAAGGCGGAAGGAGGGGAGTGAAAACAGGGGAACATATGCACTGCTCGTGCCCATCAATCACACCCTCGCAGTCAAAATATATGAGACAACGGGGGGCGTTGTGTCGGGCAGGGGGGACGCACAGGCACAGCCAGCCAACCAATGATGTCAGGAGACGGGCAGCGCTAACAATGGGGGTGCTGCGTGTCATTAAAAAGGAAAGTCACACCTCAGGGACATTGTAATGGTCTGTAATGAGACACATTTTGTACTTGTTGAGTTCCACGTGTGCAAGGAGAAAAAGTCAGCCACCTTGTACAAATGCAGCAGTCCTGCTGTACAAGGTGGCTGTTATACATAGAAACACCTGGGGGGGTGGGGGGCAGGCTCCCTTCAATTTCAGTTCATGTGCCTGCGTGGCGTTTGCAGGTCACGTTGCAAGCTACACAGCAGGGGAACAGCTGGCGTTGCTGAACCCCACTGACACATTGACTGGTGTTTTTCTCTGTGCAGATTGCATGTCCGGGCAAAAACTAGCGGTGTTAGAGCCCAGGGTCAGCAGGAGGAGGAGGAGAGGAGCAAAGTGTAGGCCGAAGCCTGCACTGGTGGCAGCTTTTGGTCGGTTGTGCCAGCGTGGCTTGTGCTGGACACGATGCCGGCTACACAGCGGGGGAACAGCTGGCGGTGCTGAACCCCACTAACACATTGGCTGGTGTTTTTCTCTGTGCAGCTAGCATGTCCGGGCAGAAACTGGTGTTGTTTGAGCCCAGGGTCAGCAGGAGGAGGAGAGGAGCAAAGTGTAGGCCGAAGCCTGCACTGGTGGCAGCTTTTGTTCTGTTGTGCCAGCGTGGCTTGTGCTGGACACGTTGCCGACTACACAGCAGGGGAACAGCTGGCGGTGCTGAACCCCACTAACACATTGGCTGGTGTTTTTCTCTGTGCAGCTAGCATTTCCGGGCAAAAACTAGCGGTGTTTGAGCCCAGGGTCAGCAGGAGGAGTAGAGGAGCAGAGTGTAGGCCGAAGCCTAGTTGAACCAATTTCAAAGGTTACCTTTAACCCCCCCCTCAGGTGTTGCAAGGTACAAGAGCCACACCTTGAACAGCATTAATGATGCACAAGTCAAAGGTTGTTCTATTTAATTTTGCTCCTTGCACACGCTGAATTAAACACGTACACTATTTAGCCCATTATACTGTCAAACAGTAGTGGAGGCGTGACTACTAGTCTTTTTAAGGAGACGCAGCACAGGTGTACAAATTTACACCTAGGTGCTGTGCGCAGATTCCTTACCGTTGTTATTTGCAGTACAGGAAACTGCGCTCTTGTGTTATCCCTTGGCAATACCCTGTTAGTGCAGGCCGTCTCATGACCTCATTTCATGTTGGCCGGTGCGGTTAACGATGGCCATAAATCCCAGACCCACAGTGGCTTTTCCTAAAGTCACACTGCGGTGCTGGGATTCGTGGCCTTGTGCAGTAAATATGTTCGCCGCTCACACATGTCCTTACACCTGCTTCAGACTGGGCGGCCTCAGCTGATCCCTTATCGCATGCCGCGGCCATGAGGCCGCACAGTCAGAAGAAGGCGGAAGGAGGGGAGTGAAAACAGGGGAACATATGCACTGCTCGTGCCCATCAATCACACCCTCGCAGTCAAAATATATGAGACAACGGGGGGCGTTGTGTCGGGCAGGGGGGACGCACAGGCACAGCCAGCCAACCAATGATGTCAGGAGACGGGCAGCGCTAACAATGGGGGTGCTGCGTGTCATTAAAAAGGAAAGTCACACCTCAGGGACATTGTAATGGTCTGTAATGAGACACATTTTGTACTTGTTGAGTTCCACGTGTGCAAGGAGAAAAAGTCAGCCACCTTGTACAAATGCAGCAGTACTGCTGTACAAGGTGGCTGTTATACATAGAAACACCTGGGGGGGTGGGGGGCAGGCTCCCTTCAATTTCAGTTCATGTGCCTGCGTGGCGTTTGCAGGTCACGTTGCAAGCTACACAGCAGGGGAACAGCTGGCGTTGCTGAACCCCACTGACACATTGACTGGTGTTTTTCTCTGTGCAGATTGCATGTCCGGGCAAAAACTAGCGGTGTTAGAGCCCAGGGTCAGCAGGAGGAGGAGGAGAGGAGCAAAGTGTAGGCCGAAGCCTGCACTGGTGGCAGCTTTTGGTCGGTTGTGCCAGCGTGGCTTGTGCTGGACACGATGCCGGCTACACAGCGGGGGAACAGCTGGCGGTGCTGAACCCCACTAACACATTGGCTGGTGTTTTTCTCTGTGCAGCTAGCATGTCCGGGCAGAAACTGGCGTTGTTTGAGCCCAGGGTCAGCAGGAGGAGGAGAGGAGCAAAGTGTAGGCCGAAGCCTGCACTGGTGGCAGCTTTTGTTCTGTTGTGCCAGCGTGGCTTGTGCTGGACACGTTGCCGACTACACAGCAGGGGAACAGCTGGCGGTGCTGAACCCCACTAACACATTGGCTGGTGTTTTTCTCTGTGCAGCTAGCATTTCCGGGCAAAAACTAGCGGTGTTTGAGCCCAGGGTCAGCAGGAGGAGTAGAGGAGCAGAGTGTAGGCCGAAGCCTAGTTGAACCAATTTCAAAGGTTACCTTTAACCCCCCCCTCAGGTGTTGCAAGGTACAAGAGCCACACCTTGAACAGCATTAATGATGCACAAGTCAAAGGTTGCTCTATTTAATTTTGCTCCTTGCACACGCTGAATTAAACACGTACACTATTTAGCCCATTATACTGTCAAACAGTTGTGGAGGCGTGACTTGTCTTTTTAACGAGACGCAGCACAGGTGTCAAAATTTGCACCTAGGTACTGGGCGCAGATTCCTGAGCGTTGTTATTTGCTGTACAGGAGTCTGCGCTATTGTGATCCCTTGGCCATGCGCTGTGAGCGCTTCCTGTCTTCTGACCTCATTTCATGTCGGCCGTTGCGGTTAGCGATGGACATGAATCCCAGACCCACAGTGTGTTTTTAAAAAATCACACTGCGGTGCTGGGATTTGTGCCCTGGTGCACTAAATATGTTTGCCGCTCACACATGTCCTTACACCTGCTTCAGACTGGGCGGCCTCATCTGATCCCTTATCGCCTGCCGCGGCCATGAGGACACCCAGTCTGAAGAAGGCGGAAGGAGATGAGTGAACACAGGCAAACATATGCACTGCACATGCCCATCAATCACACCCTCGCTGTCCAAAAAAATAAGACACCGAGGGCCGTTGTTTCGAGCAGGGGAGATGCACAGGCGCAGCCAGCTAACCAATGATGTCAAAAGACGGGCAGCGCTAACAAGGGTGGTGCTGCGTGTCATTACAAAGGAAAGTCACACCTCAGGGACATTGTAATGGTCTCTAATGAGACACATTTTGTACGTGTTGAGTTCCACGTGGGCAAGGAGAAAAAGTCAGCCACCTCGTACAAATGCAGCAGTACTGCTGTACAAGGTGGCTGATATACATAGAAACACCTGTGGGTGGGGGGCAGGCTCCCTTCAATTTCAGTTCATGTGCCTGCGTGGCGTTTGCAGGTCACGTTGCAAGCTACACAGCAGGGGAACAGCTGGCGTTGCTGAACCCCACTGACACATTGACTGGTGTTTTTCTCTGTGCACATTGCATGTCCGGGCAAAAACTAGCGGTGTTAGAGCCCAGGGTCAGCAGGAGGAGGAGGAGAGGAGCAAAGTGTAGGCCGAAGCCTGCACTGGTGGCAGCTTTTGGTCGGTTGTGCCAGCGTGGCTTGTGCTGGACACGATGCCGGCTACACAGCAGGGGAACAGCTGGCGGTGCTGAACCCCACTAACACATTGGCTGGTGTTTTTCTCTGTGCAGCTAGCATTTCCGGGCAAAAACTAGCGGTGTTTGAGCCCAGGGTCAGCAGGAGGAGTAGAGGAGCAGAGTGTAGGCCGAAGCCTAGTTGAACCAATTTCAAAGGTTACCTTTAACCCCCCCCTCAGGTGTTGCAAGGTACAAGAGCCACACCTTGAACAGCATTAATGATGCACAAGTCAAAGGTTGCTCTATTTAATTTTGCTCCTTGCACACGCTGAATTAAACACGTACACTATTTAGCCCATTATACTGTCAAACAGTTGTGGAGGCGTGACTTGTCTTTTTAACGAGACGCAGCACAGGTGTCAAAATTTGCACCTAGGTACTGGGCGCAGATTCCTGAGCGTTGTTATTTGCTGTACAGGAGTCTGCGCTATTGTGATCCCTTGGCCATGCGCTGTGAGCGCTTCCTGTCTTCTGACCTCATTTCATGTCGGCCGTTGCGGTTAGCGATGGACATGAATCCCAGACCCACAGTGTGTTTTTAAAAAATCACACTGCGGTGCTGGGATTTGTGCCCTGGTGCACTAAATATGTTTGCCGCTCACACATGTCCTTACACCTGCTTCAGACTGGGCGGCCTCATCTGATCCCTTATCGCCTGCCGCGGCCATGAGGACACCCAGTCTGAAGAAGGCGGAAGGAGATGAGTGAACACAGGCAAACATATGCACTGCACATGCCCATCAATCACACCCTCGCTGTCCAAAAAAATAAGACACCGAGGGCCGTTGTTTCGAGCAGGGGAGATGCACAGGCGCAGCCAGCTAACCAATGATGTCAAAAGACGGGCAGCGCTAACAAGGGTGGTGCTGCGTGTCATTACAAAGGAAAGTCACACCTCAGGGACATTGTAATGGTCTCTAATGAGACACATTTTGTACGTGTTGAGTTCCACGTGGGCAAGGAGAAAAAGTCAGCCACCTCGTACAAATGCAGCAGTACTGCTGTACAAGGTGGCTGATATACATAGAAACACCTGTGGGTGGGGGGCAGGCTCCCTTCAATTTCAGTTCATGTGCCTGCGTGGCGTTTGCAGGTCACGTTGCAAGCTACACAGCAGGGGAACAGCTGGCGTTGCTGAACCCCACTGACACATTGACTGGTGTTTTTCTCTGTGCACATTGCATGTCCGGGCAAAAACTAGCGGTGTTAGAGCCCAGGGTCAGCAGGAGGAGGAGGAGAGGAGCAAAGTGTAGGCCGAAGCCTGCACTGGTGGCAGCTTTTGGTCGGTTGTGCCAGCGTGGCTTGTGCTGGACACGATGCCGGCTACACAGCAGGGGAACAGCTGGCGGTGCTGAACCCCACTAACACATTGGCTGGTGTTTTTCTCTGTGCAGCTAGCATTTCCGGGCAAAAACTAGCGGTGTTTGAGCCCAGGGTCAGCAGGAGGAGTAGAGGAGCAGAGTGTAGGCCGAAGCCTAGTTGAACCAATTTCAAAGGTTACCTTTAACCCCCCCCTCAGGTGTTGCAAGGTACAAGAGCCACACCTTGAACAGCATTAATGATGCACAAGTCAAAGGTTGCTCTATTTAATTTTGCTCCTTGCACACGCTGAATTAAACACGTACACTATTTAGCCCATTATACTGTCAAACAGTTGTGGAGGCGTGACTTGTCTTTTTAACGAGACGCAGCACAGGTGTCAAAATTTGCACCTAGGTACTGGGCGCAGATTCCTGAGCGTTGTTATTTGCTGTACAGGAGTCTGCGCTATTGTGATCCCTTGGCCATGCGCTGTGAGCGCTTCCTGTCTTCTGACCTCATTTCATGTCGGCCGTTGCGGTTAGCGATGGACATGAATCCCAGACCCACAGTGTGTTTTTAAAAAATCACACTGCGGTGCTGGGATTTGTGCCCTGGTGCACTAAATATGTTTGCCGCTCACACATGTCCTTACACCTGCTTCAGACTGGGCGGCCTCATCTGATCCCTTATCGCCTGCCGCGGCCATGAGGACACCCAGTCTGAAGAAGGCGGAAGGAGATGAGTGAACACAGGCAAACATATGCACTGCACATGCCCATCAATCACACCCTCGCTGTCCAAAAAAATAAGACACCGAGGGCCGTTGTTTCGAGCAGGGGAGATGCACAGGCGCAGCCAGCTAACCAATGATGTCAAAAGACGGGCAGCGCTAACAAGGGTGGTGCTGCGTGTCATTACAAAGGAAAGTCACACCTCAGGGACATTGTAATGGTCTCTAATGAGACACATTTTGTACGTGTTGAGTTCCACGTGGGCAAGGAGAAAAAGTCAGCCACCTCGTACAAATGCAGCAGTACTGCTGTACAAGGTGGCTGATATACATAGAAACACCTGTGGGTGGGGGGCAGGCTCCCTTCAATTTCAGTTCATGTGCCTGCGTGGCGTTTGCAGGTCACGTTGCAAGCTACACAGCAGGGGAACAGCTGGCGTTGCTGAACCCCACTGACACATTGACTGGTGTTTTTCTCTGTGCACATTGCATGTCCGGGCAAAAACTAGCGGTGTTAGAGCCCAGGGTCAGCAGGAGGAGGAGGAGAGGAGCAAAGTGTAGGCCGAAGCCTGCACTGGTGGCAGCTTTTGGTCGGTTGTGCCAGCGTGGCTTGTGCTGGACACGATGCCGGCTACACAGCAGGGGAACAGCTGGCGGTGCTGAACCCCACTAACACATTGGCTGGTGTTTTTCTCTGTGCAGCTAGCATTTCCGGGCAAAAACTAGCGGTGTTTGAGCCCAGGGTCAGCAGGAGGAGTAGAGGAGCAGAGTGTAGGCCGAAGCCTAGTTGAACCAATTTCAAAGGTTACCTTTAACCCCCCCCTCAGGTGTTGCAAGGTACAAGAGCCACACCTTGTGCAGCATTAATGCTGCACAAGTAAAAGGTTGCTCTATTTGTTTTGCTCCTTGCACACGCTGACTAAAACACGTACACTATTTAGCCCATTATACTGTCAAACAGTTGTGGAGGCGTGACTTGTCTTTTTAACGAGACGCAGCACAGGTGTAAAAATTTGCACCTAGGTACTGGGCGCAGATTCCTGAGCGTTGTTATTTGCTGTACAGGAGTCTGCGCTATTGTGATCCCTTGGCCATGCGCTGTGAGCGCTTCCTGTCTTCTGACCTCATTTCATGTCGGCCGTTGCGGTTAGCGATGGACATGAATCCCAGACCCACAGTGTGTTTTCAAAAAATCACACTGCGTGGCTGGGATTCGTGGCCTTGTGCAGTAAATAGGTTTGCCGCTTACACATGTCCTTACACCTGCTCCAGACTGGGCGGCCTCAGCTGATCCCTTATCGCCTACCACGGCCAGGAGGCCGCACAGTCTGAAGAAGGCGGAAGGAGATGAGTTAAGACAGGCGAACATATGCACTGCTCGTGCCCATAAACCACACCCTCGCTGACAAAATAAATATGACAACGAGGGGCGTTGTTTCTAGCAGGGCGGATGCACAGGCGCAGCCAGCTAACCATGATGACAAAAGACGGGAAACGCTACCAAGGGGGGTGCTGCGTATCATTACAAAGGAAAGTCACACCTCAGGGACAGTGGAATGGTCTCAATGAGACACATTTTGTACGTGTTGAGTTCCACGTGGGCAAGGAGAAAAAGTCAGCCACCTTGTACAAATGCAGCAGTACTGCTGTACTAGGTGGCTGTTATACATAGAAACACCTGGGGGGGTGGGGCCAGGTTCCCTTTAATTTCAGTTCATGTGCCTGCGTGGCGTTTGCAGGTCACGTTGCCGGCTACACAGCAGGGGAACAGCTGGCGTTGCTGAACCCCACTAACACATTGGCTGGTGTTTTTCTCTGTGCAGCTAGCACTTCCGGGCAAAAACTAGCGGTGTTTGAGCCCAGGGTCAGCAGGAGGAGGAGAGGAGCAGAGTGTAGGCCGAAGCCTGCACTGGTGGCAGCTTTTGTTCTGTTGTGCCAGCGTGGCTTGTGCTGGACACGTTGCCGACTACACAGCAGGGGAACAGCTGGCGGTGCTGAACCCCACTGACACATCACCTAGTGTTTTTTTCTGTGTAGACAACACTTCCAGGTGGCAACTGACAGTGTTGAAACCCAGGGAATCAAAGAGGAGCAGAGTGTAGGCCGAAGCCTGCAGTGGAGCAAGTTGAAAGGGAACCTTTAACCCCCCCCCCCAGGCATTTGTTGCTGAAAGAGCCATCTTGTACAGCAGTAATACTGCACATGGAAAATGGTGGCTCCGAAAATTATGCTCCTTGCAAACGCTGAAGTACACACTCATATAATGTGTCCCCTCACACCGTCAAACCATCCCGGAAGTGGGACTTTCCTTTGTAATGTGACACAGCACAGCCGTCATTCCAACCCCCTTGGTGCCGGGCACCACCTCCTCAACGTTGTTTGGTTCTGTCACGGAGCCCGCACTGTAATGTTATCCCTTGGCCATGCACAGTTAGCGGTGCCCGTCTTCTGACATCATGTAGGTGTCAGGCTGGCAGTGCCTGTGCGTCCAAGCTGCCCGAGATCCAACCTTGCAGTGTCATCTAATGTAGTCCCACTGCGGGCCAGGGATCCATGGGCATGCGCAGTGCATATCATCGCCTCTCACTCACCTCCTTCCTGCTTCTTCAGACTGTGCGGCGTCACGGCCGTGGCATGCTATTAGGGATCAGCTGACGCCGCCTAGTCTGAAGAAGCGTGAAGAAGGGGAGTGAGAGGCTAGTATATGCACTGCGCATGGCCATGGATACCAGGCCCACTGTGGGATCACATTAGACGACACTGCGAGGTGTGATTTCGGGCAGCGTGGACGCACAGGCGCAGCCAGGACGACAACAAATGATGTCAGAGGACGGGCAGCGCAAACTGTGCATGGCCAAGGGATAACATAACAGCGCAGGGTCCATGACGGAATCAAACAACGCTAAGGAGGCAGCGCACGGTGCCAAGGGGGTAGCAATGACGGCTGTGCTGCGTCACATTACAAAGGAAAGTCCCACCTCCGGGACGGTTGGACGGTGTGAGGGGACACATTACATGAGTGTGTAGTTCAGCGTTTGCAAGGAGCATAATTTCAAGAGCGACCTTTCCCTTGTGCAGTATTAGTGCTGCACATGGTGGCTCTTTCAGTAACAAACGCCTAGGGGGGGGGGGGACAGGTCCCCTTACATTTTAGTTGTGCCAGCGTGGCGGTCGCATGACACGTTGCCGGATACACAGCTGGGGATCAGCTGACGTTACTGAACCCCAATAACAGAGGAGCGACTGTTGACTGTGCACACAGCACTTCCAGGCACCAACTGGCGGTGTTAGAGCCCAGGGACAGCAGGAGGAGCAGATTGGAGGTATTGCCGCACACACAGCTGGGGATCAGCTGACGTTACTGAACCCCAATAACAGAGGAGCGACTGTTGACTGTGCACACAGCACTTCCAGGCACCAACTGGCGGTGTTAGAGCCCAGGGACAGCAGGAGGAGCAGATTGGAGGTATTGCCGCACACACAGCTGGGGATCAGCTGACGTTACTGAACCCCAATAACAGAGGAGCGACTGTTGACTGTGCACACAGCACTTCCAGGCACCAACTGGCGGTGTTAGAGCCCAGGGACAGCAGGAGGAGCAGATTGGAGGTATTGCCGCACACACAGCTGGGGATCAGCTGACGTTACTGAACCCCAATAACAGAGGAGCGACTGTTGACTGTGCACACAGCACTTCCAGGCACCAACTGGCGGTGTTAGAGCCCAGGGACAGCAGGAGGAGCAGAGGAACAGAGTGTAGGCCGAAGCCTGATTGGAGCAAGTTGAAAGGAAACCTTTAACCCCCCCCCAAGACGTTTGTAGCTGAAAGAGCCATGTTGTGCAGCACTAAGGATGCAAAAGGAAAAGGTTGCTCTTTTAATTATGCTCCTTGCAAACACCGAAGTAAACACTAAAAATGTGTCCCTTTATACCGTTAAACCGTTCCGGAGGTGCGAATTTCCTTCGTAATGGGACACAGCACAGCTGTCATTCCTATCCCCTTGATGCCGTGCGCTGCCTCCTCAGCGTTGTTTTAAGCTGCCACGGAGCCTGCGCTGTTCTGTTAGCCCTTGGCCATGCCCAATTAGCGCTGCCTGTCTTCTGACATAATTTGGTGTCAGGCTGTCAGTGCCTGTGCGTCCACGCTGCTCCAGATCCCACCTCGCAGTCTCATCTAACGTAATCCCACTGCGGGCCTTGGAACCATGGGCATGCACAGTGCATAACCTCGACTCTCACTCCCCTCCTTCCCTCTTCTTCAGACTGTGCGGTGTCACGGCCGTGGCATGCTAGGGATCAGCTGACGGCGCACAGTCTAAAGAAGGCGGAGGGAAATGAGCGAGAGCCCGAGGGGAAGATATGCACTGCGCATGCCCATGGATCCCAGGCCCGCAGTGTGACTCAATCAGAAGACACTGCGAGGCGGGATCTCGGGCACCGCGGCCGCACAGGCGCCGCCAGCCTGGCACCAAATTATGTCAGAAGACAGGCAGCGCAAATAGGGCATGCCCAAGGGATAACAGAACAGCGCAGGCTCCGTGACAGCTTAAAACAACGCTGAGGAGGCAGCGCATGGCACCAAGGGGGTAGGAATGACGGCTGTGCTGCGTCACATTACGAAGGAAAGTCCCAGCTCCGGGACGGTATAACGGTATCAGTGAACACATTTTATAAGTGTTAAGTTCTGCGTGTGCAAAGAGCTAAAAAAAAAGAGCTACCTTTTCCTTGTGCAGCATTACTGCTGCACAAGATGGCTCTTTCAGTAACAAACGACGGGGGGGGGGGGGGGACAGGTTCCCTTACATTTAGGTTGTTGTGCCAGCGTGGCGGTCGCAGGACACATTGCCGGCTACACAGCTGGGGATCAGCTGACGTTACTGAAACCCAATAACACTGGGTCGTATGTTTTTACTGTGCAGCCTGCACTTCTGAGCCGCAACTGGCGGTGTTGGAGCCCAGGAATAGCAGTTCAGGTGGTAGAAAGATGAACACAGCAGGAGACCTGGATGACACCCAATTACTTAATCAGGCAGAGGAGTGGCAAATTCCTGCGAGATCCAGGCCTGGTTCATTTTCAGGAAAGTAAGCCGGTCAACGTTATCGGAGGATAGTCGCATGCGACGGTCTGTTAGTACACCACCTGCGGCACTAAAGACACGTTCCGATAAGACACTAGCCGCAGGGCAAGCCAGCACCTCCAATGCATACTGGCTTAGCTCTGGCCATGTATCCAGCTTAGAGACCCAAAACTAGAACGGGGAAGAGCCGTCTGGGAGTACAGTAAGAGGGCAAGCCATGTAATCTGTCACCATCTGACGGAACCGTTGCCTCCTGCTGACTGGAGCCGCCGGTGATGGTGTAGACATTTGGGGCGGGCACACAAAAGTGTGCCAGAGTTGTGCCATACTGGGCTTGCCTTGGGCAGAGGCACTGCTTCTGCTCCCTCTTTGGGCAGAGCCTCCCCCACTGCCTCGACGCACTGAGCTGCTTTGTAAAGCACTAGCAGCACTCCTCTCAGTTGGACAGGAGAAGATGATGGAATTCACCAGTGTGTCGTGGTACTCCCGCAATTTACGCTCCCGGGTCAACGCAGGGATGAGGTTTTGGACGTTGTCCCGGTAGCGAGGATCGAGGAGGGTGAACACCCAATAATCAGGCATGTTGAGAATGTGGTCGATGCGGCGGTCGTTTCTCAGGCACTGCAGCATGAAATCCACCATGTGCTGCAGAGTGCCAACCGGCCCAGAAACGCTGTCCCCTGCTTGAGACATGATCTCTGCCCGCTCGTCATCACCCCACCCTCGCTGTACACACTGACCACTGGACAATTGTGTCGCTCCCTCCTCTGGACGGAGCTCTTCCTCCTCCATTGACTCCTCCTCATCCTCCTCACAAATTGGCCCCTGCGTACCCCTTTGTGAGGAACCACGTGGCGCTGACTCTCCAGAAGCTGATGGAAAAGGTGACTCCTCATCCTCCACCTCTTCCACCACATCATCCCTTAACCCTTGCAAAGTTTGCTGAAGCAGGCAGATAAGGGGGACAGTCATGCTGACTAGTGCATCATCTGCACTTGCCATCCGCGTGGAATAATCAAAAGGACGCAAAACCTGGCAGACGTCCTTCATAGTGGCCCACTCTGTGGTTGTGAAGTCTGATCGGCGCTGACTGCGACTTCTTTGCGCCTGATGCAGCTGGTACTCCATAACTGCTTGCTGCTGCTCACACAACCGCTCCAACATATGTAACGTGGAATTCCACCGGGTAGGTAGGTCACATATGATGCGGTGTTCCGGAAGGCGGAATCGGCGCTGCAGAGCAGCAATGCGGGATCTGGCCAAGCTGGAACGCCGCAAGTGAGCACACTCTAGGCGGACCTTGTGCAGCAGGGCATCAAGATCCGGATAGTCCCTCAGAAAACTCTGCACAACCAAATTGAGCACATGTGCCAGACATGGGATGTGAGTGAGGTTGCCAAGGGCCAAAGCTGCCACCAGATTTCGGCCATTGTCACACACTACCATGCCTGGCTGGAGATTCGCTGGCAGTAACCACACATCGCTCTCCTGCTTTATGGCATTCCAGAGCTCCTGCGCTGTGTGGCTTCGATGCCCCAATGAAACTAGTTTCAAGACGGCCTGCTGACGTTTGGCCACGGCTGTGCTCATGTCGGTCATAGGTAAACGTTCACGGGTCCATGTGGGGGTGGACTGTGACGGATCCTGCAGAGAGGAATCAGAGGAACTGGTGTAAGAGGAGGAGTCGATGCGTACAGACTGGATTCCTGCAATCCTTGGAGTGGGCAGGACACGTCCTGCGCCACTCGCACGATCTGTACCTGGCTCAACAACATTAACCCAATGGGCAGTGAGGGAAACATATCGCCCCTGTCCATGCTGACTGGTCCACGCATCGGTGGTGAGGTGGACCTTGCTACTGACGGCGTTCAGTAGCGCATGTTTTATGTTTGCCTCAACATGCCTGTGCAGGGCAGGGACAGCCTGCCTGCTGAAGTAAAAGCGGCTGGGCACCTTGTACTGTGGGACTGCCAATGCCATCAAGTCACGGAAGCTGTCAGTCTCCACCAGCCTGAACGAGAGCATTTCCAGGGACAACAGTTTGGCAATGCCTGCATTCAGAGCCTGTGCTCGGGGGTGGTTGGCCGAGAATGCCCGCCTTTTCTCCCATGCCTGTACTACCGATGGCTGTAGAGTAGACTGGGAGTGTGAGGATGACTGGGAAGGTGGTGCTGTGGGTGGAATTACACAAGGTCTCTGGGAGGAAGCCAAACCAGCTGTGCGTGAGCTGGAGGAAGAGGCAACACGAGCTGAAGAGGTGGTAGCTGCCGCTGTTGGTTGGCCTACATCTTCAGTGTGTTTCTGTAACTCCACCGCGTGCCTGGTCCGCACATGTTTCCACATATTTGTGGTATTGAGGTTGCTGACATTTTTCCCTCTTTTTACTTTATGATGACACAGCTTGCATTTGACAAAACAAATGTCATCTGCAACTGTGTCAAAAAAGGACCAGGCACTGCAAGTCTTGGGAGCGCCCTTTTTGGCTTTGGAAAGAGACAGGCTCCTAACGGGTGCCAAAGTGGAGGCTACAGGCTCCGCAGTCTTCCCCCTCCCTCTCCCTCTTTGGCCCGTAAGAGGAAGCTCTTCCTCTGAGCTGCTCCCACCACCTTCCTGTTCCTCACGCCACGATGGGTCAAGGACCTCATCATCTCCACTACCCTCTGCCACCAACTGCTCCTCCTGGGTAGTCTCAGCAGCACAGTACGCACGAGAAAGCGGCACCTGAGTTTCATCATCAGATGCGTACTGCGCTGTGGTCACCGGAGGCACTGGCCCACCTGCCTCTTCAGAGTCAGAGAGAAAAAGGTGTTGGGCATCACTGCACACTGCCTCTTCTTCCATTTCTCCAATGCTGCTTGGCTGGCCCCCTGTTTCCAAGCCAAGAGATTCAGAGAACAGAAGTAGAGACGGCTCCTGTCCTGGGCTCTCTGACTGCCTGGCCAATTTGGCAGGTGGTGAAGAGACAGATGGCTGCTCTCCAGTGCTCTGTGCCTGAGAGGATGTGGCACTAACTGAAGTCGATGCCGAGGCGTTAGCTGCCATCCACCCGACAACGGCTTCAATTTGGTCTTCACGCAGCAGCGGTGCACGGCGCTCTCCGACAAAGCTGCGCATGAAGGACTGTTCCCTGCTGAAACTGAGTGACGACGAGTCACCGGCGCCCGCAGCAGGCACAGAATCACCACGTCCTCTCCCTGCTCCTCTCCCTGCTCCGCGCCCACGCCCACGTGCCTTACTCCCTGCCCTCTTCATCTTGGTTGACAGATAAAGATAAGCAGAAAAGTACTAAGGCCTTAGTGTGCTTATTCCTGTAATGCTCCTCCTAACAGGTGTAAGAAACACTAATGTTGTAAATTGTGGACTAAACTTTATTATTTTTCAAATGTGGCCTACACAAGTGTAAGTTGTGTTTGGTGAACTTAATCTTTTTTTTGGTGCAGATCGGGCTACAGAGCTAGTTTAAATCACACGGAGACCGTGCAGACAGCCGTAAACGGCGCTGCAAGGCCAAGAAACCCTCCTCTAGGTTATCCTATATAGTGTTTTTCCACTATTTAGCTGGATACAAGTGGAAAGACACTAATAGGAATTTTTTTTTTCAAATTTTAAACTGGCTGCACTATTTGAAAAAAAGGAAATTGTTTTTCAAGGTATGAGGCAGTAACGCACCCTGAGCTGAATCCAACCGGCTATGGCTGCACACAGACTACAGGGCGAGCTGCGCTCACACAGAGACCGTGCAGACAGCCGTAAACGGCGCTGCAAGGCCCCCAAAAAAACCTCTAGGTTATCCTATGTAGTGTTTTTCCACAATTGAGCTGGAGACTGGTGGAAAGACACTAATAGGAATTTTTTTTTTTTTCAAATTTTAAACAGGCTGCACTATTTGAAAAAAAGGAAAATTTTTCTCAAGGTATGAGCCAGTAACGAACCCTGAGCTGAATCCAACCGGCTATGGCTGCACACAGACTACAGGGCGAGCTGGGCTCACACGGAGACCGTGCAGACAGCCGTAAACGGCGCTGCAAGGCCAAAAAACCCTCCTCTAGGTTATCCTATATAGTGTTTTTCCACTATTTAGCTGGATACGAGTGGAAAGACACTAATAGGAATTTTTTTTTTCAAATTTTAAACAGGCTGCACTATTTGAAAAAAAGGAAAATTTTTCTCAAGGTATGAGCCAGTAACGAACCCTGAGCTGAATCCAACCGGCTATGGCTGCACACAGACTACAGGGCGAGCTGGGCTCACACGGAGACCGTGCAGACAGCCGTAAACGGCGCTGCAAGGCCCAAAAACCCCCCTCTAGGTTATCCTATGTAGTGTTTTTCCACAATAGAGCTGGAGACTGGTGGAAAAACACTAATAGGAAATTTGAGAAAAAATGTGCAGCAGGCTGCACTAAGAGCAAAAAAGAACAACTGTGTGAGGCAGTGTGAACCCCCCCTGAGCTGAATACAACCGGGTATATGGCTGCACACAGACTACAGAGTGAGCTGCACACACACACACACACAGAGACCTTGCAGAACGCTGTTAAAACAGCGCTGCAAGGCAAGAGCAAGGTGAACAGTGAAGAACACACAGCGTTTTGCTAAATTAGCCTTTGGAAAGGAAAATAAAGCAATTAGCAAGCTCAACTGGCCCTCAGTTAGAACACAGCGTCCTGTCCCTAACTGAAATCACAGCAGAGTGAGCGCAAAATGGCGGCAGCGCTTTTTTATAGTGCAGAGTGACATCATTTCAGCAGCCAATCCCAGCCTTGCCAGTACTTACATGCCCACCATGCTAAACAGGATGTGCCCACACTTTCATTCATTCCTCATTGGCTGCTGCGTTCAATTTGAATTCTGGGAACTTCCGATTCCGGTATCCGATACGCGGGAAGTATCGGAATTCAGTATCGGAATTCCGATACCGCAAATATCGGCCGATACCCGATACTTGCGGTATCGGAATGCTCAACACTAGTTATTAGATAAAGCTTCTGAGATTGTTCTTGATCACCCACTTCTAGTTCAGACCACTCATGATGTACATGGCATTCTTAACCAGGTCCAACCTAAACATATTTCAATGGCCAGACACCTCCGTCTCCAATGTTCCCTACTACTGCCGCCCAACATTTCCTTTGCCAGGATTCAGACTCTTAATCTCGCGTCTTTGCTCCCTTTAGAGTCTGAGGGGGGTACCATACCTGAGGAAACTGCACTCTCCAACTCCTTTGAAACTGCACTCTCCAACTCCTTTGACCCATCAAAGTCAATGCATGATTGTGTACAATTAATGGAACAAGAGACTCAGGGCTTATGTAATGTACGTGACAAGCCACTCTGTAATGCTACATTTGAACTTTTCATAGATGGCAGTAGATATGCAGATATGAATGGACAATTTCATACAGGTTATGCGGTAGTAACTCAGCATGAAGTGCTGAAAGCAGAACCTCTGCCTGCTAATCAGTCTGCACAAGAAGCAGAACTTACAGCATTAGTTGAAGCTCTAAAAATAGCCAAAGATCAGACAGCAAACATATACACTGATTCTAGATATGCACATGGCATTATTTTCGATTTTGGCGTAATATGGAGAGCCAGAGGTTATATGACTGCTTCAGGCCAACCTGTTAAACATGCCTACCTCATTAGACAGATTCTGGAGGCAGCACAAGAAACTAAAGAAATAGCGGTGATAAAGGTAGCTGCACATGTGAGACTCGACACCGAGGAAGCCAGGGGTAACGATAAAGCCGATAAGGCAGCAAAACAGGCAGCACGTAAACCCTTACATCATGCCCACACACTAGATAGCTCTGAAGATGATGAGGAAAGATTGAAGGAAGCTCAGAAACAGGTAGACGACGAAGAACGAGGGCAGTGGCAGAAAAAAGGGGCAGAAGATCAGCAAGGATTATGGAAAAAAGGAACTTTGTTGTGTTTACCCAGAGCCTGGTACCCCGCAGTGGCAAGTGACCTCCACCTACCCACGCATGTGTCGGCAAATGATATGACGCTCAAGGTAAAAGAAAGGTGGTTGGCTCCAGGCTTTGGTAATTTTGCTCGGAACATGTGTGCTGCATGCGCTATATGCCTGGCACACAATCCAGGTCAGGCCATTAAAACCCCAACCAAGCATCATGTAAGACCACTGTATCCCTTTCAAAGACTCCAGATCGACTACATCCAACTTCCTAGGTACAATGGATACGAATATGTGCTTGTGTGTGTGGACATGTTCTCAGGGTGGCCAGAGGCTTATCCAGTTCGTAAAGCCTCAGCAAAAACTACTGCCATTAAAATAGCACATGAACTGATACCCCGTTACGGCATGCCTGAGGTGATCGAGTCAGATAGGGGTACCCATTTTACTGGGGAAATATTCCAGAATGTTATGAAAATGTTGGGAGTAGAAAACCAGTTTCACACTCCATATCATCCACAGAGTTCAGGTAAAGTGGAAAGATTAAATGGGACAATAAAATTAAAAATCCAGAAGGCCATGGCAGAAACAGGAAAGCCTTGGACCGAGTGTCTACCACTTGCCCTGTATTCCATCCGAAACACCCCAAGGGGGAAGGCTAAGCTGTCACCACATGAGATTCTTTTTGGTAGAGCAGCAAATTTGGGTTGTTATTTTCCACAACAACTGATGTTGAATACTGAGACTTTAACTGCTTATGTACAAGAATTACAAAAACGTTTAACTAAAGTGCATTCGCAAGTTTTTGCTTCCCTTCCAGATCCAGAAAATCTCGAAGGAGGCCACAAGTTGGAACCTGGTGATCAAGTCTACGTGAAAAGACACACCAGAAAGACTCTGGAACCGAGATTTGACAGACCTTTCCAAGTCCTGTTAACAACTCCAACAGCAGTCAAGCTTGAAGGAAAGGCATCATGGATACATGCAAGCCATTGCAAAAAAGCAGTATAAGACTCATGATATTGATGTTAATAATGTTAACCTCAACGGAGGCATGGGAAAGACTGAATTCTCTAGCCCCTTTGAACAATAGATTCGTACAACATCATAGAAAATTAGTGCATGACTTGTTAAATAATACGCAACCCCTGGCAGATTGTTGGATCTGTACCCATTCACCAGTATCAGCCACAAGTATACCTTTTCTAGCAGTTCCCGTGTCAGCTGAAGAAATATTCGCTTGGCCTAATTGTTCAGACAACCTGGCCAACAACCAACCTGGCAATACTAGACTATGGAATACTACAATCGCAATACCAATTGTGGGATGGGTAGAATTTCCTTGGTGGCAGGGCAATCTTACAGGAAAAATAGACAACTTACAATATTTAGCATTCAAGGGAGGAAAATGGGTACCTAGAAATAAGACTGAATTAACTGATTTAGGACAGGTCCCCACTGAAAATCTACAGCTCAGTTTCAGTACAACCACCCCTTCCTCTGATGCTTTCAAACCTACAGTATTGGAAAGATACATACATAATAGAAAATGGGAACATTCTGAGTTGTTCCCCCAAGGTGATGCAAACAGTTGTACAAGTAAGCCGGGGAACCTGGTTTGTAATGAATCCAATGAGTATGTCAACGGAATGCATGTATGTGGGAATCCCGCAGCCGGGTACTGTAGCCCCTTGGGACAAAAACCCTCTTGGTGTATGCTTCAGAATGTATCTAGTTTTGTGGATTTGGCTCACAGATTGGTATTGCAGCACTCAGCTTTGTGGGATCTGCCTGAGGGTACATTTTGGATATGCGGAGAAGGAGCATATAAATGGCTTCCCGTAGGTATAAAGGGTACTTGTACATTAGGACGCCTAACCCCGGCTACTTTCATAATTTCAAATAAACAAGTGAATATGCAAGCCGTGACCAAGCACACACTGTATAAAAGAGCTGCAGATAACTCACCACGTCCCTCGGGGAGGCCGCATATAGTACAAATGGGAATTCCCAACAAAATTGCTAGTACCATTTTTATTTATCCTATGTTAACACAAATATGGGATAAATTAGTTAGAGCCACGGATTATCTAGATGATCAGATTTGGGATATATTGGACATATTAAATACTAGTATAGCTGTACAGAATCAGCTTATAATAGTCACTAACCAACATACCCTGGTATTGGATTACCTAACTGCCTCACAAGGGGGTATGTGTCAAATCATCGGACCCACCTGCTGTCATTATATAGACCCGAATAGTACTATGAGTATGAGATTTAAATTAAAAGACGTACAACGACTCAGGGATCAGTATGACAAAGACAATGACCAAAATAAGGATAGCTGGTGGTCAGATACCTTTTCTTTTCTTAACCCGGCCAATTGGTTCAGAGCGATCGGTGGGTGGGTTACCGGGATTATGCAAAGCCTAATACATACAGTTATGGTTATTGTAATTATATATGTATTATTCAAGGTTGTACTCAAGGGTATCTCGGTATGCACAAATAAATTTTGTGTAATGGATGCAAGAATATAAAGTTTTTTTTTGTAATATCACAAAAAGAATGACTAAAATGATCGACAAGGTTTTGAATGGAATATGTCAAAGGGGGGATTATGAAGAGCAGAACAAAAATGATTACCTCAATGAACAAAAATAAAAAAAAAGAATTTGTGATAAATATTGACCTGTCCATTCAAGGACATTTTAGCTATAGTGTGAAATCCTGTTTTTCTTGTCTGTGGAATTGCCTTTGTACTGTTTGTTGTGAAACTGCCGCCCACGAAACTGTTTTCTTTTCTTTTCTTTCTTTCCTGTTTTGTCTCTTTGTTTAAACATGCAAAACTTGTATAACCACTAAACCTACTGAAACAACTATATAAAGAAGGGATAGCACCGTTGAAGGCAGGCGTGCTTCAGAGACTTCCCAGTGATACACTATACAAGACGTGTCTTGTGTATTATTTCTGGTGATTTCCCACTTCCAAAGGCTGCTCCGACTGAGTGTGATCCCGACACCAGAAAGATCCAAGAGCGAACTGAACCAATGCAGGAACATTGACAGCTGGCATGGAGTAACGATCTGAGTGGAGTTAAATAGAGCAGCCAAACAAAGGATAAACCACGTCACCTGTGTAAGGAACCTCAGAAGCAGCAGCTTCACTCACAGACACCAGAGGGAGTCCATGGACAGAACTCGCCGAAGTACCATTCACGACCACAGGAGGGAGTTCGACAACAGAAATCACAACAGTACCCCCCCTTGAGGAGGGGTCACCGAACCCTCACCAGAGCCCCCAGGCCGATCAGGATGAGCCAAATGAAAGGCACGAACTAGATCGGCAGCATGAACATCAGAGGCAAAAACCCAGGAATTATCTTCCTGACCATAACCCTTCCACTTGACCAGGTACTGGAGTTTCCATCTCGAAACACGAGAATCCAAAATCTTCTCCACCACATACTCCAACTCCCCCTCGACCAACACCGGGGCAGGAGGATCAACGGAGGGAACCATAGGCGCCACGTATCTCCGCAACAACGACCTGTGGAACACATTATGAATGGCAAAAAAAGCTGGAAGGTCCAAACGAAATGACACAGGATTAAGAACTTCAGAAATCTTATATGGCCCAATGAAACGAGGCTTAAACTTAGGAGAGGAAACCTTCATAGGAACATGACGAGATGACAACCAAACCAAATCCCCAACACGAAGTCGGGGACCAACACAGCGCCGGCGGTTAACGAAACGTTGAGCCTTCTCCTGGGACAATGTCAATTGTCCACCACATGAGTCCAAATCTGCTGCAACCTGTCCACCACTGTATCCACACCAGGACAGTCCGAAGGCTCAACCTGCCCTGAAGAGAAACGAGGATGGAAACCAGAATTACAGAAAAAAGGAGAAACTAAAGTAGCCTAGCTGGCCCAATTATTAAGGGCGAACTCAGCCAAAGGCAAGAAGGACACCCAATCATCCTGATCAGCAGAAACAAAGCATCTCAGATATGTTTCCAAAGTCTGATTAGTTCGTTCAGTTTGGCCATTAGTCTGAGGATGGAAAGCCGAAGAAAAAGACAAATCAAAGCCCATCTTAGCACAAAAGGACCGCCAAAACCTCGAAACAAACTGGGAACCTCTGTCCGAGACGATGTTCTCTGGAATGCCATGCAAACGAACCACATGCTGGAAAAACAATGGCACCAAATCAGAGGAGGAAGGCAATTTAGACAAGGGTACCAAATGGACCATCTTAGAGAAGCGATCACAAACCACCCAAATGACCGACATCCTTTGAGAAACAGGGAGATCAGAAATAAAATCCATGGAAATATGCGTCCAGGGCCTCTTCGGGACCGGCAAGGGCAAAAGCAACCCACTGGCACGAGAACAGCAGGGCTTAGCCCGAGCACAAGTCCCACAGGACTGCACAAAAGAACGCACATCCCGTGACAAAGAAGGCCACCAAAAGGATCTAGCCACCAAATCTCTGGTACCAAAGATTCCAGGATGACCAGCCAACACCGAACAATGAACCTTAGAGATAACTCTACTAGTCCATCTATCAGGGACAAACAGTTTCTCCGTAGGACAACTGTCATGTCTATCAGCCTGAAACTTCTGCAGCACGCGCCGCAAATCAGGGGAGATGGCAGACAAAATTACCCCCTCTTTAAGAATACCCGCCGACTCCGGAACACCCGGAGAGTCAGGCACAAAACTCCTTGACAGGGCATCAGCCTTCACATTCTTAGATCCCGGAAGGTATGAAACCACAAAATCAAAACGGGAGAAAAAGAGCGACCATCGAGCCTGTCTAGGATTCAACCGTTTGGCAGACTCGAGATAAGTCAAATTCTTGTGATCTGTCAAGACCACCACGCGATGTTTATCTCCTTCAAGCCAATGTCGCCACTCCTCGAATGCCCACTTCATGGCCAACAACTCTCGATTGCCAACATCATAATTGCGCTCAGGAGGCGAAGAATTTTCTAGAAAAGAAGGCACATGGTTTCATCACCGAGCCATCAGAACTTCTTTGCGACAAAACAGCCTCTGCTCCAATCTCAGAAGCATCAACCTCGACCTGAAACGGGAGCAAAACATCTGGCTGGCACAACACAGGGGCAGAAGAAAAACGACGCTTCAACTCCTGAAAAGCCTCTACAGCCGCAGAGGACCAATTGACCACATCAGCACCTTTCTTGGTCAAATCAGTCAACGGTTTAGCATTACTAGAAAAATTAGCGATGAAGCGACGGTAAAAATTAGCAAAGCCCAGGAACTTCTGCAGGCTCTTCACAGATGTCAGCTGAGTCCAATCATAAATGGCCTGAACTTTAACAGGGTCCATCTCGATAGTAGAAGGGGAAAAAATGAAACCCAAAAATGAAACCTTCTGAACTCCAAAGAGACACTTTGACCCCTTCACAAACAAGGAATTTGCTCGAAGGACCTGAAACACCATTCTGACCTGCTTCACATGAGACTCCCAATCATCCGAAAAGACCAAAATGTCATCCAAATATACAATCATGAATCTATCCAGGTACTCTCGGAAGATGTCATGCATAAAGGACTGGATGGAGCATTAGAAAGCCCGAATGGCATAACCAGGTACTCAAAATGGCCCTCGGGCGTATTAAATGCTGTTTTCCATTCATCGCCCTGTTTAATTCGCACAAGATTATACGCCCCTCGAAGATCTATCTTGGTGAACCAACTAGCCCCCTTAATCCGAGCAAACAAATCAGACAGCAGCGGCAAAGGATACTGAAATTTGACTGTGATCTTATTAAGAAGGCGGTAATCAATACAAGGTCTCAAAGAGCCATCCTTCTTGGCCACAAAAAAGAACCCTGCTCCCAATGGTGACAACGACAGGCGAATATGACCCTTCTCCAAGGATTCCTTTATATAACTCCGTATAGCGGCGTGCTCTGGCACAGATACATTAAACAGACGGCCCTTAGGAAACTTACTACCAGGAATCAAATTAATAGCACAATCGCAATCCCTATGAGGAGGTAGGGCACCGGATTTGGGCTCTTCAAATACATCCCGGTAATCTGATAAAAACTCAGGGACTTCAGAAGGAGTGGAAAGCGAAATTGACAACAATGGAACATCACCATGTACCCCCTGACAACCCCAGCCGGACACAGACATAGATTTCCAATCCAACACTGGATTATGGACCTGTAGCCATGGCAACCCCAAAACGACCACATCATGCAGATTATGCAACACCAAAAAGCGAATATCCTCCTGATGTGCAGGAGCCATGCACATGGTCAATTGAGTCCAGTACTGAGGCTTATTCTTGGCCAAAGGCGTAGCATCAATTCCTCTCAATGGAATAGGATACTGCAAGGGCTCCCAAGAATAAACCACAGCGCCTGGCAAACTCCAAGTCCATCAAATTCAGGGCAGCGCCTGAATCCACAAATGCCATAACAGAATAGGACGACAGAGAGCAAATCAGAGTAACGGACAAAAGAAATTTAGACTGTACCGTACCAATGGTGGCAGACCTAGCGAACCGCTTAGTGCGCTTAGGACAATCGGAGATAGCATGAGTGGATTCACCACAGTAAAAACACAGCCCATTCCGACGTCTGTGTTCTTGCCGTTCAGCTCTGGTCAAAGTCCTATCACACTGCATAGGCTCAGGCCTATGCTCAGAGAATACCGCCAGATGGTGCACAGTTTTGCGCTCACGAAAGCGCCGATCGATCTGAATGGCCAAGGACATAGACTCATTCAGACCAGCAGGCGTGGGAAATCCCACCATGACATCCTTAAGGGCTTCAGAAAGACCCTTTCTGAAAATTGCCGCCAGGGCACACTCATTCCACTGAGTAAGCACAGACCACTTTCTAAACTTCTGACAGTACACCTCCGCTTCATCCTGACCCTGACACAAAGCCAGCAAGATTTTCTCTGCCTGATCCACTGAACTTGGTTCATCATAAAGCTATCCAAGTGCCAGAAAAAGTGCATCAACATCACGCAATGCAGGATCTCCTGGCGCAAGGGAAAATGCCCAGTCTTGAGGGTCACCACGCAACAAAGAAATAATGATTTTTACTTGTTGAACGGGGTCACCAGAGGAGCGGGGTTTCAAAGCTAGAAACAGTTTACAATTATTTTTGAAATTCAAGAACTTAGATCTATCCCCAGAAAGTAAATCAGGAATAGGAATTCTAGGCTCTAACATAGGATTCTGAACCACAAAATCTTGAATGTTTTGTACCCTTGCAGTGAGATGATCCACACAAGAGGACAGACCTTGAATGTCCATATCTACACCTGTGTCCTGAACCACCCAAAGGTTTAGGGGAAAAGAAAGACAAAACACAGTGCAAAGAAAAAAAAATGGTCTCAGAACTTCTCTTATCCCTCTATTGAGATGCATTAATACTTTGGGCCAGCTGTACTGTTATGGACCTGGTGGTTAGGAGCACCCGGCACGACCTGATAGTTAAACTCACACAGGACAAGCTCTCGGATGTGGGAGCTCTGCTGACCGCAGGCCCTAATCCTATCACCACAACTAGAAATAGCCGTGGAGCGTTCCTGACTCTCCCTAGACGCCTCTTCACAGCTTAAGAGCTAGCTAGCCCTAGAGATAGAAAATAAAGCCTACCTTGCCTCAGAGAAATTCCCCAAAGGAAAAGGCAGCCCCCCACATATATTGACTGTGAGTAAAGATGAAAGTCACAAACACAGAAATGAAACAGGTTTCAGCAAAGGGAGGCCAGACTTACTAAACAGACAGAGGATAGGAAAGGTATCTTTGCGGTCAGCACAAAAACTACAAAAGACCACGCAGAGTGTGCAAAAAGACCTCTGCACCGACTAACGGTGCGGAGATGCCACTCTGCATCCCAGAGCTTCCAGCTAGCAAGACAAAATCATGATAACCAGCTGGACAAGGAAACAATGAACAAATAATAACTATCAGGAACTTAGCTTCTGCTGGAGAAGACAGGTCACCAGAAAGATCCGAGAGCGAACTGAACCAATGCAGGAACATTGACAGCTGGCATGGAGTAACGATCTGAGTGGAGTTAAATAGAGCAGCCAACCAAAGGATAAACCACGTCACCTGTGTAAGGAACCTCAGAAGCAGCAGCTTCACTCACAGCCACCAGAGGGAGTCCATGGACAGAACTCGCCGAAGTACCATTCACGACCACAGGAGGGAGTTCGACAACAGAATTCACAACAGTGCACGACTACAGTGAGGATATTTAGCTCTAAAGGAGAATCAGTTTCCGTGGCAGAAAAAGAAGACTTTGAATTTGTGTGATGAATCTGATATTGTTTGCCCAAAGACGGGGAAAGAAATCTGTCAGGAATGCAGGAAAGATATTCTCAATCATGGGTTTTTCTAAGTTGGTCTGTACATAAATTGTGTGATAAAGGTTTTGTAGAAATTAATTAAGTCTGAGAACTGCTGAATTCTGTTTCTGTGTGAAATTTCTAAAATACCTGATGGGAGGGGGGAGTCAAACAGCTGTGCTATTGCCTTCTCCTTTCTGGGTTAAGGAATGCTGTAAATTCTTATCTCTGTTGAGTCTCTGGTATGGAGGGGGCACGTAGCTGCGTTCTAAGTTTCTCTGTATTTTCTGTCTTTGGTGTAGTACACGCTGGGAGATCTGTGTTTTGTTTAAAGCAACAATATTGTTTTGCAGTAGAAAGAAATATTGTAAGTTGAAGTTGGAAGTTGAAAGTGAAATATGGTGCCTAGTTTTGGAAGGAAACTTGTAAGTGATTGGTTATCAGTGTGATTGAAAGATTGGTAAAATATTCACCGGCTTCAAGTTGAGTGGTTGATATATAGCAAATTGAGGATCAACAGAGGAAGTGAATTCTGATTTGTTTTTGTTATGTTGAAAAAGGAAAGTTGTCTATTACTATGACAAAAAAACTGGATGTTTTGTGGTGCAAGAAGGAACTGAGAAAGTGACTGAGATTAATGTGTTGGGAAAGCAAACATTTAAAAATTTGGGACAGGGGGTCTCCCTGCTAGATAATATGGTCCCTCCCCAGGAAATTAAGCTTCTGCTTCCGGTTGTAAGCCCTATGCCCCTTAACCCCAAGGCACCAATATATCCTGGACTGCTGAGAAGTTCTATGGGCATCTTATGGTAGTATTTAAAGATCTGGGATTCTCATTGTAAAATAAAGCCCATACACACCTTTTTGTAGTAGCTTTAATGTCCAGCCTTAAATCTGAATTGAAAGAGGCAATAATGTCAGTCAGACCCGATATCGAGACTTCCACTCCGGATGATGCATTAAAAGTAGTACAAAGTTTTCAGAACTTAGTCCGCTCTGATCAGCAGAGAAATTAAAGGTTAAATCAACGGCCACAGCGATTCCTGCTCCAAATCTCAGCCCCCACCCCAGCTACAAGGACACAGCTCAGTTCCTTATCAGAGGCCCATGCAACAGATTCCAGCTCCAGTGTTGTGAATTCTGCTTTTGGGCTCCCTCTGGTGGTTGTAGGTGGTAATGCAGTTGTCTCTGGACTGCAGTCCTGGACAGGTGTATCTGCTGATTGCAATTCTGACTGGGGTATTTAGGTTTGCAGGACTCATTAGTCCTTGCCAGTTGTCAATGTTTCTTGGGAAGTGTTGGATCTCTGCCTGGCTTCTCCTGCTTGGCTGCCAATTCAGCAAAGATAAGTGTCTGTTTCTTTTTCTATGGCACACAAGCTGTGTGCTTGTTTTTTGATTGTATTCCTGCTCTGAGTTTAGGAGTCTCTGAAGTTGCAGATATACGTTCCACTTCTTTAGTTAGATGGTGGAATTTTTTGTATAATCTGCTGTGGATATTTTTGGAAGGGTTTTAATACTGACCGCACAGAACTCTGTCCTATCCTTTCCTATTTTAGCTAGAGTGGCCTCTTGTGCTAAATCCTGTTTTCTGCCTGTGTTTGTCTTTCCTCTCCTACTCACAGCCAATATTTGTGGGGGGGCTGCCTATCCTTTGGGGTTCTGCTCTGAGGCAAGATAGTATTCCTATTTCCATCTATAGGGGTATCTAGTCCTCTGGCTGTGACGAGGTGTCTAGGGTTTGTTAGGTACACCCCACGGCTACTTCTAGTTGCGCTGTTAAGATCAGGATTTGCGGTCAGTACAGTTACCACCTACTCCAGTGAAAGTTTTCATGCTGCTCCACGGTCACCGGATCATAACACTCCAACCCTCCTCCCTTACACAAATCCAGTCCCATACTCCAATATCCCTTTTAACCCTATGTCTAGGAATCTCCCTCCCAAGCCCTGCCATGTCAATTCTCAGACCAAGAGCTTGTTTTAATCGGTGTAGATGGCAGACCCAATAAATATACTCTTACAAAACCTATCCCTGTGGGACCTTTCCCTGAGGTTACTGCTCAGTTCATAATCTCTCCCACATGTCCGGTAAATTTACTGGGGGCAGATTTATTATTACAGTTCCGCTCCAGAATATAATTCCAAGATGATGGTCAGATGGTCCTTACATTATATAATCCCTATGCAGATGAACACAATGAGGAGATCTGTATCCTACATGCCCTTCCCACGGTTATGATGGCCCTGATAGGCCCAGATCCACCCCCAATAATGCCTGTAGAACCAGCAAAAATGGGTTTCTCAAACCTGGTGCCCCTTTTCCCAAAGTCCATCAATACCCTTTGAAACATGAGTGGGGCCTCAAGAAGCAAATACAAACATTACTCGATAATGGTGCCCTTGTACCCTGTGTTTCCCCATGTAACACGCCCTTGTTTCCCATTAAGAAAAAGACCCCACCCGGCCAACCCCCTGTGTTCCGGCTGGTACAAGATCTACGGGCAGTTAATGCAGCTACTGTTCTAGAAACTCCGGTGGCGCCTAATCCCCATACTCTTTTGTTCCAGATATCTCAGGATGCTGCTTGGTTCACAGTCATCGACCTTGCCAATGCCTTCTTCAGCATTCCATTACACCCAAATTGCCAGTTTCTGTTTGCATTCACTTATCAGAGATGACAATTGACGTGGACAGTTATGCCACAAGGGGCCCAAAATAGTCCCAATCAATTTGCAAAAAATATGGGCCAATGTCTTTTACCCTGGCAGTTAGAACACCCCTATGTCACGCTGTTTCAGTATGATCTTTTGTTGCATGCATGGATGGAGCAGGAAGCCATTGCTGCCACTGTTAGCCTCCTCAAGTATCTGGCAGATCTGAACTGTCGGGTATCAGCCGCGAAACTTCGGTTCTGCCTTGGTCAAGTGATATTTTTGGGTCACTGTCTCCTTCAGGGTGTCAGACACCTCACAAATGAAAGAAAAATAGCCGTCAGCTCCCTTCCTTTTCTGAAAGATGAGACTGAACTCCAGCGGTTTTTTTGGATTATGTACTTATTGTCGTCAGTAAATACCGGACCCATCCCGCATAATGCAACCTCTCTACAATGCCCTGAAAGACGGTTCAAGATATGCTGATGATTTTGGTAGATTCCACACCAGATACGCTGTTACTACGGAAGACACTGTAGTGCACGCAGCTGCACTCGCTCCCTCACTGTCAGTACAAGGAGAACTTCAGGCTCCGTCTACTGCATGTGTTCCAAAGACAGGCGGGCTAATATATACACGGACTCACAGTATGCATTTGGTATTGCTCATGATTTCAGAGCCCTGTGGGCCAATCGAGGGTTTATTACCACCGCCGGGACTACAGTGGAGAATGCTGAAGCTGTTAAAACCCTCATGGGCTCAATCAAAGTACCTACCCAGGTGGCCATTAGCAAAGTTACGGCGCACGGTCCTAGGAACAGTCCACAGACTGTTGGTAACGTCTTTGCAGATATGCAAGCAAAAGCTGCTGCTCTCCTACCCGTTGAACTGACCATACCAGCTATGGTGACCACACGCTCTCAGCGTAAACAGTTACAAGAAACACTGACTCTACAGGAACCTGATGATCCACGACAGACTGAGGTTTTCTGCCGGACCCCGCAAGACCGCTTAATAACGATGCAGAGAATGTCCACAAAGGAAGAGGTGAAGCAGTGGAAAGCTGATGGAGCACGTATGGACAATGGTCTCTGGAAAAAGGACCAACTTGTGAGTCTCCCTAAGCGGATGTACCCTGCTATTGCCATGTGGGCACAAGGGCCCACACATCGAGGAAAAAACAGGCCCTAGCCCTGGTACAAAAATTCTACTGGACTCCAGGTATTTCTACAGTCCTGACAGCACTCAACCATGCATGTAATATCTGTCAGACCTGCAATCCCGTTCAACTTCAATGTGTACACCCGAAGCACCTTGCTAAGCCCGACTATCCTTTCCAAAGGCTCCAGGTGGACCATATCACGTTGCCTAAGTCTGGAAGGTATGGATATTGTCTAGTGGTTGTCAACATGTTCTCCAGTTGGCTGGAAGCATTTCCCGTTACCAACATGACTGCAAAGACCACAGCAAAGAAACTGGTGATGGAAGTTATATGCAGATATGGTGTTCCGGAAGTCGTTGAAAGTGACCAAGGCCTGGCCTTTTCTACTCATGTGTATCAGGAGGTTCTGACAATGCTTGGATCCACTATAGCTCTCCATACTCCGTACTATCCACAATCTAGTGGGAAAGTTGAGAGGCTGAACGGCACACTGAAGGGACAATTGACCAAAATGATGCCAAATCTAGCATCTTCACGATCTATTGCTTATGTCCACGTCTTCCAATTTTATTTCTGAACTTCCAGGAAGTTTCTTACCATGAACCACTTCCTAAGCTAGAACTGCATATTCTGAGTGAGGCACTAAGAGGCAACATTGCACCTTTTTCTCTTCCATCTTTGCTGGTTGTCCAGGTATTTTCTTTTTTTCGCTCTTTACTGCTTTAAAACCAAAGTCCACTTTTAAATAATTCTGCTTCATGTTTAGTGCCCGCTGACCTCTTACTGAACCTATTGATGCCACCACCGAGAACCTGTGCCATTAGCTAATCATGCTGCTGAGCCATGATATTTAGGTGTCAGCACTTTTCCTTGCAGAAGTTTGGATGCAGGTAAAATTACCCAAAACAGTCCACTCATGCCATCAGCTTTTCACCTTACTATGTGTGGCTTTAAAGTACATCGGAGTTTACATGTAAAATTCCTTCTTTTTTGATGGGTCTCCCTTATTTTATTATGAGGATCTGCCTAATTTAGCTATTTAGGCATATGCAAAAGTACATGTAAAGTAAAAAGGCATTAATATATTCCAATTTACCAAAATAAATCTCTTCTATTTCACCAAGGACGTTTTTTTCTTGATTAGTGAGAATGGTAAATAGACTGTAATTTTTTTATGGAAGTTAGAAAACCAATCCAACATTCTAGGACAGTTTATAGTGAATATCATTACATGCAAAGACAACCCAAAATGGACAACATTGGCAAATGATTCGGTGTATATGTGGCCCTTCTGACCATCTTCCCCAAACTGAGCCAGTGTCAGGAGAATAAAAGGATTGGGCATATTGGATGTCAATATTTCCCTATATTTTTCCCACAAGACATATATTGCTGCAACGGGTGTTCAATATCGTCTTCTTCCTCTATCTTCATTGGAAGAAACATGCATGATTGGCATATATTGTATATTTACAGTTTGGCATGCATGTTTACAGATGAGTTTGAAGAAATAGCTGTCAATCAACAGGTAAGATGACAGCCTAAAGGATCCATCCACCTAAGATAATGTCAAGGATTCATTTGTTTAACAATCATCTCACTGAATTCCCTTCAAACCATGTATGCTTAGCTTGGGCAAATGGCCATGTGTTTCAATAGGGAAAGTGAAGTAAACTGTTGCCGGACATCTGTGGTGTAGACTTAGGCTAGTTTCACACTTGCGTTTAAAAACGCAGTGTTTAAAACGCATCTGCAGGAGGTGATAAAAACGCATGTAAACGCGTACAAACGCTGCGTTTTTTAGACGCATGCGTTTTCGTATGCGGTAAAAAAACACAGCGTTTTTACGCGTTTACATGCATTTTTTCCTGCGTTTGCGTTTTTGATACGCATGAGAAATTTCACAAGAGAAAAATCAAGATCCAGACACCGCCAATGGGACTACAGAGGGCGTGTGACATGACTCTGTGGACCAAAATATGGAAAAATTGTAGCTCTCAAAATGTGGTAACGCAAAAAATATTTTTTGGAATAAAAAGCGTCTTTAGTGTGTGACAGCTGCCAATCATAAAAATCAACTAGAAAACCCACTATAAAAGGAAATGGCTAGGGTTAGGGTTAGGGCTTGGATCCCTAGGGTTAGGGTTAGGGTTAGGGTTAGGGTTTGGATCCCTAGGGTTAGGGTTAGGGTTTGGATCCCTTTATCACCTTGATGATGGGGGGTGGCTTATCAGTGTGTAGACTTGTTTTTTTCTATTGAAACGCATGCGTTTAAAAACGCAACCAAATGCATGTGCTTAAAAACGCATGCGTTTACATAGAAAGCAATACTTTTTTTGCAGCAAAATAACGCATGCGTTTTTTTGCGGCAAAAAAGCCTCTAGAAATTACTACATGTTGCATTTCCGCAAAAAAACACAAGCATAGAAACGACGCATGCGTCGTCAAACGCGGCCAAACACGTACAAAAAACGCATGCATTTTTAATGTTAAATATAGGAAAAAAACGCATGCGTTTATATGCGTTTAAACGCAGCGGCAAAAAACGCAAATGTGAAACCAGCCTTATCTCTTTGTGAAACAAAATGATTGGTATTTCTCTCCTCTGACATCATCATTCAGGGGAGAGTTGGGACGCACCAATACACATTAGATGGGCCATGTGTCCTGCCAAGATCAGACTTTAATTTATATGAAGGTGTTAAGGGTAAAGCCAGAAAGAGCTATTAGGTGGCACCCATGGTGTGGCCACAAGGTAGCCAAAAACTACAGTGGCAATTAACCTCTGCAGTTTTTATTGTCGTATGGATTTGCAGGAGGAACAGCCGTGACCGGGTAGCCCACGAGTCATGCCTCAATTTCGAGACCAGGAGGAGGCGCCTGCTTGACGCGAAACGACTGCTGTCCATGCTCTGTAGTTATCCACATGCTACCACACAGTAATTTTAATTGATTGTAGTAAAGTCTGCTGAAGTTTATTTACACACAGGTGAGATCCGCATATCTATTCTTCTCTTCTACATTGTACAATGAAGATGCATATACCTTAAAATGTTCCATTGAAATTGCTTTTCAATCCCAATAGGATGATATTGTTTGACGTGTTTTATTTTGATAAATTCCTTACACCTCACATGTGTGTGGAATGTCCCACTGTGAACCTGCCCTAAGGGCATCCTTGTATAATGCTGGAGTGTGCTCTGCATGTGGTTGCCGCTCCCATCATTGATGAGATACACACAGAACATTCCAGGGGTATGTGAGAGCAAAATCCAAAAGATGTGAGCTGACACCAATGCAAATACAGCTTCATATAACCTTTCCTCTTCTTGCATAAAATAGCTACTCATTGCTGCTGCCCAAATGATATTTGTTGATTACCTTAGATGAGTGAGATCAAAAGACGCTTACAAATGTTTTGAGTCAAGTCATTAGGAAAGACTACTTTTCTTAAATTAAGAAAGGAGTGCTCTTCAGTATCACGTTACAGTAATAACTCTGTACTTGTACTTGAAAAGACTTTATCGAGCACTTTGACTGATGATCCAGAGCAGGACTGTTGTGTAGAAAGGGTAACTAAAATAGGATCATGATTGGGGAACGAGAATCACTCTTCAGTTTGCTTACCGTCTACAGTGAGACTTTGAAGCTGATGAACCTGTTTTTTCTCCAATGTCATCTCTTTTTACTTTATGGACTTCTGATTCTTTGCTGTATGCACAAAAAAGCAAAGGAACAAAGGGAAAACTGGGGTAGAACTCAATTATTTTTAGTAATTTTTTCTGGTCTGTGCCTCGACTCGTGCAAGGGCAACTCAATTTCCACCTAATCGGATAGGTTTACAGAGGTTTCTGGTCATTGCAGCCTAGGTACAGCTCTATTTCCGCTTAGATGAAAGGCTTTAGTTGTAGGGTTAGATTATGTAATGAAATATAGGGGTGAGAGAGGTACATTACAGGGCAATTCCAAATAGTCAGGCTATTTGTACTTATAAAATTGTAAAAGGTTTAAAGTTGGGTTATTAAAGTGAGGTTTGGTTACTATACTAATAAGAGAATGCTCTTTACACTTGCATGAGCAGCTGCATTTTAAAATGAAAACTAACTAACTGTAAGACAGTATTGTCAAATCTGCACCATTGTAATTTCTATATTTACAGTGGCACCCTGTTTTACATTGCACGGTACTTTGGCCACCTGTCATATTTCACTTTATTTGATGTTTATCAATACATACATTTTTTATTTCTCTTTATACATTGTTTTTTGCGTGTTTTAAGTTTATTTTATTATCAAATTTGATCTATTAACTCAGGTGTGGGGAAACTTTTTTCTGCCAAGGGCCAATTGGATTTTTATACCATCCTTCGGGGCCGTACAAATTGCGCGCCAACCCTGCAAATAAAGTACATCCTGATGCTGACACAGGTGTCAGGATGTAATCTGTCATTGCACTCTCCTCAGCGTTCAGTAGGGAATACTGCGTGTGCGTGCTCACAGAACAAGAAGAAATTATTTGGCCAGCGGCCATCTAAATATAGCTGCCAGCCCAAGCACTGCAGTCCCCAGGAATCTTCCGGATAAAGGGTCATTGAGGGCCTTAAACGTCCTGCAGACCTGACGTTCCCCATGCCTGTATTAACTCGTAGCTTCATACATTTAAGGTTGAGAGAAGATAGAAGTGTCATGCCCCTCTGGAAGACCTGGAGTTAGACAGTCCCATCGGGTAATGAATCGCAGGTCTGCTTTAGATATGGTGTGATTTATGCCTTATTTTAAATGGATTTCCTTCCCTTCAGTTTTGAGAGGGTTAAGGACATTTTTCATGCTGGCTGAGACCACACAGCCTGGTTGTTCTCAGCGGTAACTGCTTATCATTTACTCCCTCTATCAGGGCCTCCATCAGGGCATTACTGCGACCGTATGGCGCCTGGTCAGCAGAGTGGGCCCGCATTGGGCCCCGTCTCTTCTGCTGATCGGGCCCCAGCGGTAGGATTTACTGAGACGCAGGGTTCAGTTAAACTCCATTACAGTGTGGGTCCGGCGCGGGCCCGACCCGGGCCCGCATGGCAATAGTTAAAGCCGCCAGCCAATAGGAGGCTGGCAGCTGAAGTCAGCCCACACGTCGCCGGCATCTGACGTCATCGTCATTCGCCGGCTTTCCTGGAGGGAAAATCGCTTGCCGCAGGAATGCGGTAAGCTAAGAGGAAAGGTTTTTTTTATTGAAAGTGGCAAGCTGGCAGGATGGAGACAAGAGTCCATCCTGCTGGGGGTAGAATAGAGATGGGACAGAATGGACACAGGGGGCAGGGTGAAAGATATTGAGGTATGATTGGAGACACGGGGCAGGATTGAAGACACGGGGCAGAATGGAGACACAGGGGAAGAATGGAGACACGGGGCAAGAATGGAGACACGGGAAGAATGGAGACACGGGAAGAATGGGGACACGGGGGAAGAATGGAGACACGAGGCAAAAATTGAGACACAGAGGGCAGAATGGAGACACAGGGGAAGAATGGAGACACATGGGGCAAGAATGAAGACACAGGGCAGGATTGAAGACACGAGGCAACATTGGAGACACGGGGAAGAATGAAGACACAGGGGCAGAATGTAATTATGGGGGCAGAATGAGACACAGGGGCAGAATGGAGACACAGGGCAGAATGGAGACACGGAGCAAGAATGGAGACACAGGGCAAGAATGGAGAGACGGGGCAGGATTGAAGACACGGGGCAAGATTGGAGACACGGGGAAGAATGAAGACACAGGGGCAGAATGTAATTATGGGGGCAGAATGAGACACAGGGGCAGAATGGAGACACAGGGCAGAATGGAGACACGGAGCAAGAATGGAGACACAGGGCAAGAATGGAGACACGGGGCAGGATTGAAGACACGGGGCAGGATTGGAGACACGAAGCAGGATTGGAGACATGGGGCAGAATGGAGACACAGAGCAGAATGGAGACACGGGGCAGAATGGAGACATGGGGGCAAGAATGGAGACACAGGGGGCAGAATAGAGACACGGGACAAGAATGGAGACACGGGCAGAATGGAGACACGGGGGCAGAATGGAGACACAGGGCAAGAATGGAGACACAGGGGGCAGAATGGAGACAAGGGGCATGATTGGAGACACAGGGGCAAAATGAAAGATAAGGGGCAGGATTGGAGACATGGTGGCAGGATGAAAGACATGGGGACAGGATTGGAGACATGGTGGCAGGATGAAAGATGGGGCAGGATTGGAGACACAGGGAGCATGATTGGAGACATGATGCAGGATGGAGACAGATCAGGCAGGATGGAAACAGATGGGGCAGGATCATGGGGCAGAATGGAGACAGATGGTGCAGGTTCATGGGGCAGGATAATGGGACAGATGGGGCAGGATAATGGGACAGATGGGGCAGGATGGGGACATCACATGGGGGCAGAATGGATACTCATGAGGGCAGGATGGGAGAACATATGGCTGGAGCCAGGAATGAGACACACGAGGGCCAGGATGGGGGATATTATAAACATAGGGGCTAATTAAGGGATATTATTACTGCAGTGATGTATTTATTTTATTTTTTGAGTATACTGTTTTAAATGGGGAGGCAGTCCTGTTACTGTGCAGAACGAAACAATGTCGCCTTTTTTCTTCATTTGATGTAGTGTAGAAGTTGGGAAAAAAATAAGTAATGTGTTCTGCAAGCTGTGCCTTAGCTAACGGTGTTATTTCCTGCAGAGATGAGCCCTGGCTGGAAGGAGTTACGTCGATCTGTGCTGGATGAAGATGAAAGGCTTCACCTAGGGGCGTCACTGGTGAGCCAGTGTGTAATCTATACACTGATACTATACACTGTATAGTATATACAGCGGTCTTGTGTACAATGTCACCAGTGATCACTGTATTACCTTTACACTGACACTGCATACTAAGTACAGATCTCCTGTGTATAATGGCACAAATGCTGTTATTAGCATTGTGTTGTTTTATAACTGATCAGTATTGTAGTATTCAGTCACTATGTGGTGGTAATATGTTGTCCGGCCATGGTGTGGTAGTATTTGTTCCTTGTATGTGGTATTATTGGTCACCATGTGGTGGTAATATGTGGTCTGGTCATGGTGTGGTGGTATTTGTCCTTTGTATGTGGTATTATTCGGTCACTGTGGTTTTAATATGTGGTTTGGACATGGTGTGGCGGTATTTGTTCTTTGTATGTGGTATTATTGTAGTATTATAGGTCCCTATGTGGTGGTAATATGGTGTCTGGTCATGGTACGGTGGTATTTGTCCCTTGTGTGTGATATTATTGGTCATTTAAAAAAATGTAAAATACAACTAAATTGTATTGCATATTTTACCAAATGTTTAATATGTTACAGTAGAGTAGAGCCCGGCCAAAACAGTCTATCGTGTTGTGGTGGCGGTTTAAAAAATCTTTTGGCCAAAACAAAGGCTGCTGGTTATATGTGATCTGGTAATGGGAACTGTTAATGTGTAAATGGTGAAAAGTGAAGTTTTTCCAAGAGAGAGCGGTGGGGCTGTGGACAGTTCGAGGAGTGGAGGTGGGGCTGAAGTGGAGCCTGGGCGGGGTCTCAAGGGGGCCCCGAATTATGGGGCCCTGAATTTCCAAGTGGCAGCCCTGCCCTCTATATATACTGGCTTTGGGTGTTTAGTCCCTGCCGGAGAAAGATTTGTCTTCCTCTGCTGATTGCAAAAGCTAAGCGGTTGAAATGGTAATTTGTAGTTTGCTGTAGTGCGTGTGTGTTTATCTCCTGGTCCCTATTCCCATTTAATTTATTCCTCCCTGTCCCTAACCTCATCACTCTTGTTAGTTTGTGCTTTTGTATAAAAGATGTTTTCTATTATCCCTGCTTTGTCTTTGCGTCTTGGTTACCTTACAATTCTGCCTCATGTCTCATCGGGTGGGGAGAGGACAGATTAGGGTTTAACAGAAGCAAAGTAAGGTCGCAGACTCAGGCTTCTCTACCTTCAAAAATACCCCCGGGACAGGGATAGTTATGGTCCCAGTTCCAGGTACAGTTTGAGTCCCTCCTTCCTTACTGAAGACAGTCACAGCATGACAAGTTCAACTTATAGCTTAACATGTTGATCCAGAGGAAGACAAAAGTCCTTGAGGCAAATGCTAATTGTCCTCAATTATGGGAAAAAAATCCTTCTGGACTTTACATATGGTAGCCAGACTAGTTCTCGGCATCAGTATCCCATTTCTATAATCTAGTAATTATTCTGGAGAACTTGTTTAGAGTATAAACCATTACATGTTGAGTCAGAACGTTCCATAGTCTAACTTCTCTTACAGTAAAGAATCTGAATATGTAATGATTAAACATTCTTTCCTCCTGATTTAGAGGTTGCTCTATTGTCATCATTACACACCTACTTAGGTGCAAAAAGATCATTAGAAAGATTTCTGTACTGTCTAGTACATTGTAATAATATCGCCCCAAAACCTTTGTTTTTTAAAACTGAATAACTCCAAGTTTGGTAACCTGCCTAGGTACTGCAATTGACCCATTCTCTTAATAACTTTGGTAGTGCTTATTTTCACTAACTCTAGTTTATCTATGTCCTTTTTATACACTGGAGCCAAAAATTGTACAAAGTAATTGTGGTCTGACCAGTGAAAAATATAGAGGCAAACATATGTTCTTCTCAAGGGCATCTATGCCTCTTTTAATACATCCTGTGATTTTATTTGCCTTGGCAGCAGTTTCCTGGCACTGGTCACCAAAGGTGAGTTTGTTATTCACCAATAAACCCAAGTAATTTTTAACTACAGTTTTAACCAATGTTTTACTACTTCGTACATATTTGTACATTTTGTTTCTTTTTGCCCACGTGCATGATCTCACATTTAGCTATGTTAGGCTATGTTCACACGTTCCTGATTTCCCTCCTTTTTTTTCAGGACTAAAAACCGCAGCTCTTGGCAGAAAACGCAGGTCCTTTTTTTGGTGCTTTTTTGGTGCGTTTTTTGATGCGTTTTTTGATGCGTTTTTTATGCAGTTTTCTATGCAGAGTCTGTGTGTTTTCTAGGAAGTTTTTTAGGGTTAAAATGGCTGAAAATACCCTAATCCTACCCCTACCCCTACCCCTAACCCTAACCCTATTCTAACCTTAGTGGAAAAAAAAAATTCTTAATTTTTTTATTGTCCCTACCTATGGGGGTGACAAAGGGGGGGGGGGGGTCATTTACTATTTTTTTTATTTTTATCACTATTGATAGATTTTATCTCAGTGATCAAAATGCACTTTGGAACGAATATGCCGGCCGGCAGATTCGGCGGGCGCACTGCGCATGCGCCCGCCATTTTGCAAGATGGCGGCGCCCAGGGAGAAGACGGCCGGACGGACACCGGGAGGCCGGGTAAGTATGAGGGGGGGAGATGAGGGCACGGGGGGGCGTCAGAGCACGGGGGTGGCATCGGAGCATGGGGGGGTGGGATTGGGGCACGGGGGGCAGCCACACTGCAGCGGTTCTGCACCACAAACCGCAGAAAACCCGCAGATATTTTTTTCATCTGCGGGTTTTACTGCGGGTTTGACCTCACAATGGAGGTCTATGGGTGCAGAACCGCTGCAGTTCCGCAAAAAGAAGTGACATGGTACTTCTTTTTTACCGCGGCTATTCAGCGCGGCTTTTTTCGCGATTTTCCGCAATGTGGGCACAGCAGTTCCTGTTTTCCATAGGGTACATTGTAATGTACCCTGCATGGAAAACAGCTGCGGACCCGCAGCGGGAAAATCGCGGCGATTCCGCATGAAAAAAAGGATGGTGTGAACATGGCCTTAAACTTCAGTAACATATCCATTTATCAGCCCAACCTCCAACTAATATGAATACTTCTGTAGAATTTAAATACCTTCCTCATTGTTGATTACCTTGCAAAGCTTAACCCCTTAGTGACCGCCGATACGCCTTTTAACGGCGGCCGCTAAGGGTACTTAAGCCACAGCGCCGTTAATTAACGGCGCTGTGGAAAAAGTACATAGCGCCCCCCAGAGGCTGATTTTCTCCGGGGTCTCGGCTGCCGGGGGTAGCCGAGACCCCAGAGAACATGATTCGGGTCGGTTTTCACCGACCCCGCTTTTGCGATCGCCGGTAATTAACCGTTTACCGGCGATCGCAAAAAAAAAAAAACGCGATTAGTATTGTGTTTCTCTCCCCTCTAATGTGATCGGACATTAGAGGGGAGAGAAATAGGGTCCCCCGAGCCCCCCACGGTACCTTATGTACCGGAGAAGATGCCCCCCCGGTCCCCGACCCTCCTCCTTCCTGCCCGGGCTCCAAAATGGCGGGTGCATGTGCAGATGCGCCCGCCAAAGCCTAGCTTCCCCCGGTGTATTGGGGTCTGTTTTTACAGACCCCCTGGAGCGATCGCAGACCCCCTGGAGCGATCGCAATCCCGGGGGTCTTTACAGACCCCCGGGATTGCGATCGCTGCAAATAGTTTGTAAAAAAAAAAAAATGCTTTGCATTTCTCTCCCCTCTGATGTGATCGCACATCAGAGGGGAGAGAAATAGAGCCCCCGAGCCCCCCACCATACCGCCTGCTCCTGTCCCCGGTCCTCAGTAGTGGTCCCCGATCCTCAGTAGTGGTCCCCGGTCCCCAGCCCACTGCTCCTGGCCCCCCTTCTTCTTCTCTGCTGGAAGAAAATGGCGGGCGCATGCGCAGTGCGCCTGCCATGATCTGCCAGCAGAGACCCAGCAACCTATGAGAATTTTCTCATTGGCTGCTGGGTTTTGATTACTGTAATATGTCCAATTACAGTGATCAAAACCCCTAATATTTGATAAACATGGCAGCACTTGGGCTGTACCTTTCTCTTCTCTCCTTGTAGTTGTTCTAGGAGAGAAGAGAGAGAGACTACAGTTCAAGTGCTGCCCTGTCAGTGACAAAAAACATAATATCTGCCTCCGCCAGCATCCCATTTACCCACCCCCGTTCTCCGTAATCCCTGCATCACCAGCAGAGGATTATAAAAAAGAAAAAAAAAAAGAAAAAAAAAAATTATAATTTTTTTAAAAATTTTTTTTTAGGGTTAGGGTTAGGGTTAGGGTTAGGGGTAGGGTTAGGGTTAGGGGTAGGGTTAGGGTTAGGGTTAGGGTTAGGGGAGGAATTAGATAAAATGGCTCGCAGAACTTTTAGCGCGGAGCAAGCTTACAGCCTGCTTTGCTCCGGCAGCGAAACAGATTCTGCCCCTGAAGTTGAGCAGTTTTCAGACAGTGATGACGACTCTTCCTCCACGGGATCCCCCAGCCCGGTGGTAGCGGAGTCGGTCGTCACTGCTGAAGCTTCAGAGGCAGGACCAAGTACCGCAGTCCCCCCACCGCTGTGGTATAATGACACCTCATTTTCCCCTCAAATTCCCCCTTTTTCTGCAGTCCCTGGAATAAAAGTAGATGTCGCCAATTTTACCCCCATTGATTTTTTTGAAATTTTCATTAGCCCCGAAGTCCTGCAATTAATCGTCCACCAAACTAACCTATATGCCCGGCAATATATTTCCCAAAAACCCACTGCCTTTCATTCCCGTTCCTGGATCCCCACAAATGTCCCCGAAATTAAAAAATTCTTAGGCCTCACCCTGAATATGGGTATAGTAAAAAAAACCACTCTCCGCTCTTACTGGGCAACAAAAGCTGTCCACTGCACCCCTGTATTTGCAGCCATCATGTCCCGAGCCCGTTACGAAGCCCTGATGAGATTCCTCCACTTCAGTGACAATGCCCAAGCTCTCCCAAGAACTGACCCCAACTACGATCGGCTAAATAATTTAAGACCCCTAATTTCCCTCCTAAAAACTTCCTTTCTAAATTCCTATACCCCAGAGCAAAATATGGCAGTCGACGAGTCCTTGATGAGCTACAAGGGCCGTCTTTCATTCCGCCAATTTATTCCCTCCAAGAGAGCCAAATACGGCGTAAAATTATATAAAGCTTGCGAGAGCTCATCAGGGTACACGTCCACCTTCCTAATTTACGAAGGTAGGGACCACCAAATAAACCCCCCAAACTGCCCCCAGACAATTGGTATCCCAGGCAAAATTGTCTGGGAGCTAATGACGTCCTTTCTCAATCAAGGGTACCACGTGTACACAGATAATTATTACACGAGTATCCCCCTATACAAATCCCTCCATGCTGCAAGTACAGGGGCCTGTGGGACAGTGAGGAAAAACAGAGTGGGGTTTCCGTCACAGTTGGTGTCCAGACGTTTGGAGAGGGGGGCGTCATTTTCACTTGCAAGCGACCAACTACTTGCAGTGAAGTGGAAAGACAGGAAGGACGTCTATATGCTTTCCACACTGCATACGGACACCACTGTGACGGTCAGAGAGAGGGGTGCCACCAGGGACAAAGAAAAACCTGTCTGCGTCACAGAATGTAATAGACATATGGGTGGCGTAGACCTGTCAGACCAGGTTCTGCAACCATACCTGGTCAAGAGGAAGACCAGGGCGTGGTATAAAAAGGTGGGAATCTATCTAATTCAGACTGCCACCTACAACAGTTTTGTCCTATACAAAAAATCTCAAGGACCACTAACTTTCCTGCACTTTCAGGAAAAAGTAGTAGAGAGCCTCATATTTGAGTCCATGGCACCGGGGGAAGCCTTCGACTCTGAGGATTCCCGGAGACTGTCAGAACGCCATTTTCCTCACCCTGTCCCTGTCACTCCCACCCAAAGGTATCCTCAAAAAAGGTGCCGAGTTTGCAGAAAGCATGGCAGGCGGAGTGATTCCCGATTTTATTGCCCCACATGCCCATCCCAACCAGGCCTTTGTATCTCCCCCTGTTTTGAGACCTACCACACCACCTACAATTATTAGTTTGGTTTTTTTTCAATCATTTTTATTTTCTGCTTAGTGGCCCCAGTAGTACAATTTGGAACAATTGATAAATATTTTAATTAGTAGATCCCATTTTACCCCATTTCACAATTAATTCCAGAATTTGATCAATCCCATACCAAACTACTATCCCAACAAATTCTCATCCACGTACCCACGTCTGTACGCTCTAGAGTGTGGACCCCACAAATGTTCTTGCAAAGTCAGGTCATCTGAAAATTCTACGACTCGATCAATCCCATACCAAACTACTATTCCAACAAATTCTCGTCCACGTACCTATGTCAATAAGCGTTAGAATGTGGACCCCAGAAATGATCTTGAAAAGTGAGATTATCTGAAAATGAATTCTAGGACTTTATTACTCAAACATTTTTGACCATTTATCTAACTTTGACTGTTTTTATAACTGTCTTGCTACACAAAACTTTGGCTTCCATTTATATTACTTATATTTATGTTGATGATACGGGCATGATCATTTTATTGTAGGATTTCTAAAAAATGAGGAAGTTCCGTACTTATACACTATGGGCTTTACTTTATGGTTCTTGCCGAACCTCTGGTACCAGACAATACTTTCTATAGAGAACTGGTTGTTTTGTGCATATAGCGGTTCTGACCTTGGCGGGTGGGAGCTTGCTATGGTGTACCACGTCTATTGGCACATTCGTCTCTCATATAGGGATTGATGGAGCTAAAAGGACGTTGTACGACCAGTCTCTGAAAGTGTCTGCCATTCTAGCCCTGATGGTGTTCTTTCATCTTTGGAACAAACTCCGCTTTGCCACATAGTTGGCTGCATTTTCCTACACATTTTGCCCTTCATTCCAGTACAGTTTATTCTTCCTGCTACAATATACGCAAATGCGGGACAACTGTTTTGTTAGCAAGACCAATTTTATAGTCAGCCATTGTGTTTTAGGAGCATGCCTCCCTCTGTGAGTAATAATTCCTGGAAGGATTTTCTTTTTTGCTCAATGTCTCTAGAAGCTTTGAATGGGTCCTGGATCTTCAATTTCAAATAAAGCCAAATTTGTCACATTGTGCCCCTTTCTGTCCAAGCCCTGCTATTTGTCCAAACAGAACTTTTTTACTACATATGGGATATTGCTGCACTCATAATAAAGTGGGTAACGAATTGTGGGGTCCACTTTTTGATGTTATTTCTGAAAAATCGAGACATTCAGGTCTAAAACAAGATTCTCGTGGAAAAAAATGAATTTTTTCAATATGACAACCTAATGTTATCAAACTCTGTGTCATACATGTGGGTTCAAATTGCTCAATATACCCCTGATTAAAATCTTTGAGGGGTGTAGTTTCCAAAACGGGGTCAGTTGTGGGGGGTTTCTGCTGTTAGGCACATCTACAAACCCAAAATGACGTCCGCTCTCACAATTAAGAGATTAAAAAGTCAAATGGCGCGCCTTCCCTTCCAAGCTCCGCAGTGCGCCCAAACAGAGGTTTACCCCCACATACAGGGTATCGACATACTCAGGACAAATTGCACAACAACTTTTGGGGTCTATTTTGTCTTGCTACCCTTGGGAAAATAAAAAATTGGGGGTGAAAAGATCATATTTGTGAAAAAAAAATGATTTTTAATTTTTTCGGCTCTACGTTATAAACTTGTGTGAAGCACTTGGGGGTTCAAAGTGTTGACCACACATCTAGATAAGTTCCTTAGGGGGTCTAGTTTCCAAAATGGTGTCACTTGTGGGGGGTTTCCACTGTTTAGGCACATCAGGGGCTCTCCAAACGCGACATGGTGTCCGATCTCAATTCCAGAGAATTCTATGTTGAAAAAGTCAAATGGCGCTCCTTCCCTTCTGAGCTCTACTGTGCACCCAAACAGAGGTTTACCCCCACATACGAGGTATCGACATACTCAGGACAAATTGCACAACAACTTTTGGGGTCTATTTTGTCTTGCTACCCTTGGGAAAATAAAAAATTGGGGGTGAAAAGATCATTTTTGTGAAAAAAAAATGATTTTTAATTTTTTCGGCTCTACGTTATAAACTTGTGTGAAGCACTTGGGGGTTCAAAGTGTTGACCACACACCTAGATAAGTTCCTTAGGGGGTCTAGTTTCCAAAATGGTGTCACTTGTGGGGGGTTTCCACTGTTTAGGCACATCAGGGGCTCTCCAAACGCGACATGGTGTCCGATCTCAATTCCAGAGAATTCTATGTTGAAAAAGTCAAATGGCGCTCCTTCCCTTCTGAGCTCTACTGTGCACCCAAACAGAGGTTTACCCCCACATACGGGGTATCGACATACTCAGGACAAATTGCACAACAACTTTTGGGGTCTATTTTGTCTTGCTACCCTTGGGAAAATAAAAAATTGGGGGTGAAAAGATCATTTTTGTGAAAAAAAAATGATTTTTAATTTTTTTGGCTCTACGTTATAAACTTGTGTGAAGCACTTGGGGGTTCAAAGTGTTGACCACACACCTAGATAAGTTCCTTAGGGGGTCTAGTTTCCAAAATGGTGTCACTTGTGGGGGGTTTCCACTGTTTAGGCACATCAGGGGCTCTCCAAACGCGACATGGTGTCCGATCTCAATTCCAGAGAATTCTATGTTGAAAAAGTCAAATGGCGCTCCTTCCCTTCTGAGCTCTACTGTGCACCCAAACAGAGGTTTACCCCCACATACGGGGTATCGACATACTCAGGACAAATTGCACAACAACTTTTGGGGTCTATTTTGTCTTGCTACCCTTGGGAAAATAAAAAATTGGGGGTGAAAAGATCATTTTTGTGAAAAAAAAATGATTTTTAATTTTTTCGGCTCTACGTTATAAACTTGTGTGAAGCACTTGGGGGTTCAAAGTGTTGACCACACACCTAGATAAGTTCCTTAGGGGGTCTAGTTTCCAAAATGGTGTCACTTGTGGGGGGTTTCCACTGTTTAGGCACATCAGGGGCTCTCCAAACGCGACATGGTGTCCGATCTCAATTCCAGGGAATTCTATGTTGAAAAAGCCAAATGGTGCTCCTTCCCTCCTGAGCTCTACTGTGCACCCAAACAGAGGTTTACCCCCACATACGGGGTATCGACATACTCAGGACAAATTGCACAACAACTTTTGGGGTCTATTTTGTCTTGCTACCCTTGGGAAAATAAAAAATTGGGGGTGAAAAGATCATTTTTGTGAAAAAAAAATGATTTTTAATTTTTTTGGCTCTACGTTATAAACTTGTGTGAAGCACTTGGGGGTTCAAAGTGTTGACCACACACCTAGATAAGTTCCTTAGGGGGTCTAGTTTCCAAAATGGTGTCACTTGTGGGGGGTTTCCACTGTTTAGGCACATCAGGGGCTCTCCAAACGCGACATGGTGTCCGATCTCAATTCCAGAGAATTCTATGTTGAAAAAGTCAAATGGCGCTCCTTCCCTTCTGAGCTCTACTGTGCACCCAAACAGAGGTTTACCCCCACATACGGGGTATCGACATACTCAGGACAAATTGCACAACAACTTTTGGGGTCTATTTTGTCTTGCTACCCTTGGGAAAATAAAAAATTGGGGGTGAAAAGATCATTTTTGTGAAAAAAAAATGATTTTTAATTTTTTCGGCTCTACGTTATAAACTTGTGTGAAGCACTTGGGGGTTCAAAGTGTTGACCACACACCTAGATAAGTTCCTTAGGGGGTCTAGTTTCCAAAATGGTGTCACTTGTGGGGGGTTTCCACTGTTTAGGCACATCAGGGGCTCTCCAAACGCGACATGGTGTCCGATCTCAATTCCAGGGAATTCTATGTTGAAAAAGCCAAATGGTGCTCCTTCCCTCCTGAGCTCTACTGTGCACCCAAATAGTGGTCCCTCCCCACATATGGGGTATCGGCATTCTCCGGACAAATTGCACAACAAATGATGTGGTTCATTTTCTTTTTTTACACATGTGAAAATAAAAAAAATTGATTCTGAAGTAAAATATTTGTGAAAAAAAGTAAAATGTTCATTTTTTCCTTCCACATTGCTTCAGTTCCTGTGCAGCAACTGAAGGGTTAATAAACTTCTTGAATGTGGTTTTGCGCACCTTGAGGGGTGCAGTTTTTAGAATGGTGTCAATTTTGGGCATTTTCTGCTACATAGACCCCTCAAACTGACTTCAAATGTGAGGTGGTCCCTAAAAAAAATGGTTTTGTAAATTTTGCTGTAAAAATAAGAAATTGCTGGTCAAATTTTAACCCTTATAACTCCCTAATAATTTTTTTTTTTTTCCAAAATTGTGCTGATGTAAAGTAGACATATGGGAAATGTTATTTATTGACCATTTTGTGTGACATATCTCTCTGATGTAAGGGCATAAAAATTCAAAGTTTGAAAATTGCAAAATTTTCAAAATTTTCGCCATATTTCCGTTTTTTTAATAAATAAACGCAAGTAATATCGAAGAAATGTTACCACTAACATGAAGTGCAATATGTCACGAAAAAACAATCTCAGAATCAGCGGGATCCGTTGAAGCGTTCCAGAGTTATAACCTCATAAAGTGACAGTGGTCAGAATTGTAAAAATTGGCCTGGTCATTAAGTACCAAATTGGCTCTGTCACTAAGGGGTTAATACCATTTGCAAATATTTACATTTTACTCTCTACAAAGACATTAATATTAAAAATATTAAAAAGAAGAGGGCCCAATATTGACCCTTTAGTATGTTTGATTAGTAACCACCTTCTGTTTCCAAACAATGAACAGCTAACCAAATACACATTTCCGCCTGGTCCCATTGATCTACTTTATTCACTAACCTTTTCATGTAGCATAGTTTTGAATATGTTTAGAAAGTCCAGATAGGCAACATGAATTGCATTACTTTGTTTTAGACTGGAACTTACTTCCTCATAGAAGGTCAGATTAGTTTTACAGGACCAGTCCCTTATAATCTCAGGGTTATGAGGTTGTGTTTTTATGAAGAATCTCCAGGAGATCATCTTTAAGAAAACTCTCTAAGATTTTGCCAACACTTTCATATTAGACTATACAGCCTACAGATTTCAAGATGAGTTTTTTACACCTTTTTGAATGTTAACACTAGCTTTGTTATGCTGCAGTCCTGTAGAACAGACCCTGTCATTATAGAATCATATAGAACCAAAATGGATTTTTCAATTTGAATGATATAAATGCATATTGGCTAGTTTTACTGTAAGGGTCTCTTATAACAGATATATTTCCCAATTTTGCCCAGGAGGGAATTGTTAGTTGTAGCTTAATTATTATATTACTACTATATAGAAATTTCTAGAAAGAGGTGGCAGAAGTATAAACTATATCAATAAATTGTCCCATTTAATTAATGTAATTAAATTCCCATTGCTTTCAGTGGGACAATCACATTGAAAAAAAAATCTCATCTTTGTTAAAACTCCACCCCGCAACTTATATTGTAGTGACCAAAACGATTCCAAATAGCTAAACATATTGTCAAAAGATGGGCACACAGAACCATATTGTATATGGCACAATCTGTTGTTTTACGTGGGACATAGAGTGACAGTAGTAGACGAGGTCTGTACAACAGAAAAGTGCTTCAATAAAAGATATACCAATTTATAATTGATGCCAAGCTTTTGTGTGTTATGGACTGAATAAATAATATGTGGATGCATGGATCTTTCTTTGGAGCACCACCTTCCTAAAAATGCTGAAAACTACAACAGTAAAAGCTAACCTATTGGCTTAAAAGTTATTGAATTTCAGTGAAAAAAAAAATGCTTAAGCAAGTTATCATACAAAGATAACCCCTGCCCGTACGCCATATTAGACCACAGAAATAAAAAGAAGAAAAGATTCCCCAATCAGGATCCTATCCCCTCTAGGAGAGAGAAAATGAGCATTTTTTACCAATAGTAGTTCTTGGTCTTGAAAATGCAAGAGGTCCATGAATTACATTGTCAGTTATTCATTTGGCTACATGTAGTATTACTTTACTCTAAATGCATAGCCAACAGCAACTTCCCCCAGGAAAATCAGCTGTTTGCCTGGGGATGTAGGCAGCTGAACGCGCAGCAAGCAGCTGATCACTGCAGCATCTATCTTGTAAGGGGTTGTCTTGTTGGAAAAATTCCTTAAGAACAGAGCATTGGTAAGGATCATTTTGAATATGCATTTTAAAAGGTTACGTAACAGTTTAAACATTTTATTTGATCTTTTTATTGCCACTTGGAATGGACTTTTTTAAAAATATTTTTAAAGGCAAAAGGGTCTTGCCTTATGAGAGTTTGTCACCTTCCTCTGGATCCTCCTTTCAATTAAATGATGCAACTATGTAGGAAAAAAGCACAAGTAATCAGAGGAAATATATAAAACTGTCAGGAGAAAAAAATGCTTCTTTACTCTATGAATATAAACATCTGGCATGACAATCTCATTAACTATTCATGTGCGCTCATAATAAAGTGTCAGCGTAGTCTGTCGCACTGTAGAGCAGGACTGACACGCAGGAACACAGCGAGAGGTTTTGTAGGCACAGTTTAAAAGAGCTTATGACTCGGAAAGCTTCATTAATTTGCGCAGGACAGCCCAGCTTTAGTCTTTCTGCTGCATTACTATGGAGAGACATGGGGAAAAAAAGCATGCAAAATGCTCCCTAAAGCACCATGAAGACTTTGCTGACTCTTGTATTTGTTCCAGATGCAGTTTAACCTTGTACAGACGAAAGGCCCCCTATTCATTACCATCTGCTGCCATCTTCCCCTGTTTACATCTTTAAGCCCCATTTTTAGAATTATATTCTTCAGGCAGTGTCAGATCCCACAGTATCACAAATGACAATGTACAATCTGGTAGTGTGATGCTCTTATGAGCGGATTGTTAGATATTTGTTAACAATTTGTTAAAAATTCAAGTCACAGGTAGCCTTTATTATTTTAACAGGAGCTTGTAGATTTTATAGCATAAAGTTTATCTCTGATATGTCAAAGTCATAGGTCTGAAGTTTTGATCAGTCTGAGACCTTCACTGACAGCTTAAAAAAAGGCAGAAGGGCTCATATTCTGACTCTATAACTAGGCTGAGACTGTGGGGCTCTTTAGACAGCATTTCTATGGATGTCTGTATGAACCAGTACTCACACCAAGAACTTCATCAGACAGTGTCAACTCGACTGCAGAGGTATGTATGAAGATTCCAGAAGAGGATTATTATTACCAGGCTGAATTCTTGTATAATGCACCACAGGAACAGCAGTAGCAGCAATAGCTGCAGTGGGTGAAAAGACAATTCTAAACCACGGATGAAGAAGATGAACGTCAGATGATGATGGCTGACTAACTCAGGAGGAGGAAGAGTGGGGTTACTTAAATCAGAGCTGGACTACAGGTTGAGAGACAGGACAATCTCCAACAAGCAATCCTGATTGCATAACAGTATAACAACAATACAATAATAATACAATACTGTATGATTCCCAAGTTGTGGGACGTGACAGCTCAGCTAAGCACTGTGTAAATTTGGACATGCTTTGGCTCTACTCCACTGATCCTTGGAGAGTAAGGGTTAGTGGTGTACACGACCATAGAAAGTATAAAAGTCTATGTACATTGTGATACTTGCATCTCAGAGAAAAAGACAAGCACATCTGAATACACAACAAAGTGCACAGCCCTCAACTTATTTTAACAATTGGTGTAGTTTCAGTAACTGGATCTTCGCCAATCAAAATATCACAGGATTTTCAGTACTATATGTACACTTCAGAAAATAGTGAATAACCATGAAAATTATAGGCTCGCCTTATTTGCCCGGACAGAAAAACTATACTTATTGTCCATGAAAACTATTCAGAGCTTTCATTGGTTACTTAAGGGCAACATGAATAGTTTTCTTGGACAATTTTTATTAATGATATGCACTGTTGAAATAGTAAATGGCATTGTTATCCTATAACCAAGAGCCACTAATCCATAAAACCTAATAATGCTTGCAATTCATTAGCCTATACCATAGTTGGCAACATTTAGGAAACTGTTTAATGCGTTATGATAATTTCACATGCCTGTTTGGACATTCCGTTGGTCTAGTCAATTTTAGAAACAGACAAATGGAATTCAAGTGAGATCGAGTGATCTTTTAAATTAGTTATGCACATGAAAGCAGAAGGGACCCATTGATTATTACGGGATCCATTGGGGTTCCATTTTGTGTCCATTTTTTAGAACATAAAAAAGTTATGCATGCAGGTTAGTCACACTTATGTCCATGGTATTGTAAAATAAGACTTGTCCACATATAGACACGCCCCTTTTGTACATCACTTTACTCCATACAGCGATACTGATTTTACCATCACAACCTCAGCATCCAGGTTGGCGCATGCGCTGCTCAGGACTGACATTGACTTCCGGACCTGCGCACTTGGTGACACTAGCGTTCAACTCTTGTGTTCCAAGCGCGAGAAACCAGAAGTCACATTTTACCAACTTGGGAGCTTAGGGGGTTGTGCATGCACAATTACCGATGGGATGTACTGATGCCATGGACAGCTGTGTCATTAAGGTAGGCATAAAAGGGAGCTTACATGATTAGCTTGCTAAACGCCTCCATTGGAAGACGATTGTAGGCAAAATGGCGCTGTCAGGGTGGTAGCAGTGAAGTATACAAAGTTGCGGCACTTTACCTAATGTAAGTACACTTACATGATAATGATTGGAGAACTCATTCATTAACCAGCAGTCTTTCTACTCATCCTGTAAACCCTATCAAATGGAATATACAGGTGCTTCTCACAAATTAGAATATCAACAAAAAGTTAATGTATTTCAGTTCTTCAATACAAAAAGTGAAACTCGTATATAGAGTAATTACAAACAGAGTGGTCTGACCTTGTGGAGTGTGTCAATGACTGCCTACTGGACTGATTGTGGAGCCTACTGAAACAGATTAAGGGACCTTTTAAAATGCTTAGGAAGCCTTTGCAGGTGTTTTTTGTTAAATATTCTAATTTACTGAGATAATGACTTTTGGGTTTTCATTGGCTATAACCCATAATCATCAACATTAACAGAAATAAACACTTGAAATAGATCACTCGGTTTGTAATGACCCTATATAATATATGAGTTTCACTTTTTGAATTGAATAACTTAAATAAATTAACTTTTTAATGATATTATAATTTTGTGAGAAGCACCTGTATATTAATTTAATGAATAAGAAGCTATCTTTATACTAATTTGATACTATAAACAATGAAATGTTTAGTCACTATAATTCCTAAAAATATATATATTTGAATCTGTTGGCTAGTAAAATTGGCATCTTAGTAATAGAAATCTAGTAATAATAATAATAATAGAAAGCTTGCAATTTGTTACCATATTTTCAGTTAGCCATTAAAAGGTATCAACCACTGAGGACTCTCAATTCTAAATATTTTTCTATCTACTGGCTAACACGGTACCAAGATATATATCTTTCCTGTAGCAATAGATAAGGCACTTGCACTTTAATATACAAATTTTGAAGGAAATCTACATATCCTTTTGTCTCTACACCCTTTATTGTATGTCACAATACCTTAAAATATAAGATTCGTTCGTTTAAAGCCACAATATTCTTTTACTGGTCTTGCTTCGATTCTCTTATAAAATCTGTGTCTAGACTAAGGGTAAGTTCACACAGGGAATTTTTGCTGCTTTTTTTTTTCTGCTGCAAAACCTGATCTTCTTGGCAGGAAAGAAGCTGTGTCAAAAACGCAGGTTTAGGTGCGTTTTTGTTGCGTTTTTTGGTGCATTTTTTTTCTCTTTGTCCGTGCTGATGTCCTTGGCTTTTCAGCAGCAAAAACACAGCAAATAATGATACCTGCATTTTTGCTGTGTTTTTGCTGCATTTTTTTCAACACCCATTCAAGTCAATGGGTGAAAAAACGCATCAAAGATGCTGAAAGAAGTCACATGCTCTATGTCCAAAAAACGCAGCAAAGCACAAAATACTGATCAAACAAAAAAACCAATGTGTGTGCATGAGATCTCATAGGCTTTGCTGGTACTGTAAAAAGCAGCTGAAAATTTGCATAAAAAAGCAGCAAAAACACCCTGTGTGAACTCACCCTAAGCTGTCATATGCTTCTGCTACAAATTGAAATCCCTATTTATTTTTTTAAAAATTGCATTAATATTTTTCAATAAAATATCAGTTTTCAATAAATATCTACATTTATGCCTCTTCAATCTCCAAGTATGCTATTTTTTTTGGAAATGTTGGGTTTCTAATGCCTCGGAGGTTTATGTAACCACTACTGTGACTTATTTGTTGTTAGCATCTGTACACACCTGATTTTTGCTTGGAAGTGATGGTCAGTCTTTTGAAAAAAAATAGGTTGTTGGGCCTTAAAAAGGTCCAAGGTATATAGGGCATATACAGTTGAAACCAGAAGTTTACTTACGCTATATAAAAAGACAAATATGCATATTTTTCTCAATATCTATCATGAAATCAGAATAAACCTTTCCCGTTTTATGTCGATTAGGATTGCCATAATTATTAATATTTGCCAAGTGCCAGAATAATAAGAGCGAATGTTTTAAAGCAGTTTTATTACTTACTGCAAAGTCAAAAGTTTACATACACTAAGATTACTTTCCCTTTAAAAAATTTTGGACTGCCCATATGATGATGTCCGGTGTTTGGCAACATCTGAGTTAATTAGAGACACACCTGTGGATGTATTTTAATGCACTTGAAACACACTGCTTCTTTGTGTAGCATCATAGGAAAGTCTAAAGAAATAAGCCAAGATATCAGGAAGACAATTGTGGAGTTGTGTCTGGCTCATCCTTGAGTACAATTTCAAGATACTTGAAGGTGCCTCGTTCATATGTACAAACAACTATACGTAAGTACAAACAAGATGGGACTGTCCAGCCATCATATGGCTCAGGAAGGAGATGGGTTCTGTGTCCCAGAGATGAATGTGCTTTTGTCTGACAATTGCATATCAACTCAAGGACAAAAGCAAAAGTGTTATGATCTGGTTGCCTAGGAGCAGCATGAGACGGACTCTGGAGAAGGTGGTCCCTGTACTGACCGCAAACCCTGAACCTAGCAGCGCAACTAGAAGTAGCCGTGGGGGGTACCTAACACTCCCTAGACCCCTCGGCACAGCCTAAGATCTAACTACCCCTAAAGACAGAAACAGGAAACCTATCTTGCCTAAAAGAAAATCCCCAAAGGATAGATAGCCCCCCACAAATATTGACTGTGAGAGGAGAGGGAAATAACACACGCAGAAATGAAATCAGATATTAGCATAGGAGGCCATACTAGCTAAAAAGAAAGAATAGAACAGAGTGCTATGCGGTCAGTATAAAACACTAGAAAATATCCACCGCAGAAAATACGGATCACAACATCTGACTAAAGACATGGGGGGTATATCTGCATCTCCAGAGAAAAAGCTAGGCTGCAAAAAATCCTTCACAGACTAAGCTGGACAAGACAAAAACATGAAAATGCACAGAACTTTAAGGTCCACAGCAGGTGGACAGCAAAAACAAAGCCAGGACTTAACTTTGTAGAAAAGCACAGCAAACTGGAGAGACGAGCAGGAAGTGAATCCTTCAAGAACAATGGACAACTGGCACTGACTAAAGGATCCAGCAAAGCTATATACCCCAGTCAGTCCTGCAATTAGTAGATACACATGTCCACTCCTGCAATCCAGGCACAACTGCATTACCCTCTACAACCACCGGAGGGAGCCCAAAAGCTGAATTCACAACCGTACCCCTTCCTTGAGGAGGGGTCACCGAACCCTCACCAGAGCCGCCAGGCCGATCAGGATGAGCCCGATGAAAGGCACGAACCAAATCAACGGCATGGACATCAGAGGCAGAAACCCAAGAATTATCCTCCTGACCATAACCCTTCCACTTGACAAGGTACTGAAGCTTCCGCCTCGAAAAATGAGAATCCAAAATCTTCTCAACAACATATTCCAACTCCCCATCGACCAATACAGGGGCCGGAGGATCAACAGAGGGAACAATGGGCTCCACATATTTCCACAACAAAGATTTATGGAAGACATTATGAATAGCAAACGAGGCCGGAAGTGCCAGGCGAAAGGACACCGGATTAATAATCTCAGAAATCCTATAAGGACCAATAAATCGAGGCTTAAACTTAGGGGAAGAAACCTTCATAGGAACATGACGGGAAGATAACCAAACCAGATCCCCAATCCGAAGCCGGGAACCAACACACCGACGACGATTAGCAAAACGTTGAGCCTCCTCCTGAGACAGCACCAAATTGTCCACCACATAAGCCCAAATCTGCTGCAACCTGTCGACCACAGAATCCACACCAGGAAGGTCAGAAGGCTCAACCTGCCCAGAAGAAAAACGAGGATGAAAACCAAAATTACAAAAAAAAGACGAAACCAAAGTAGCCGAACTAGCCCGATTATTAAGGGCAAACTCGGCCAATGGCAAAAAAGCCACCCAATCATCCTGATCAGCAGACACAAAGCATCTCAAATAGGTCTCCAAGGTCTGATTAGTTCGCTCAGTCTGGCCATTTGTCTGAGGATGAAATGCCAAAGAAAAAGACAAATTAATGCCCAGCTTGGCACAAAAGGCCCGCCAAACCTAGAAACAAACTGGGATTCTCCGGAATACCATGCAAACGCACCACATGCTGAAAAAACAACGGAACCAAATCAGAAGAAGAAGGCAATTTAGGCAAAGGCACCAAATGAACCATCTTAGAAAATCGGTCACAGACAACCCAGATAACCGACATTCTTTGGGAAACAGGAAGATCGGAAATAAAATCCATAGAAATATGTGTCCAGGGCCTCTCGGGGACCGGTAATGGCAAAAGCAACCCACTAGCGCGGGAACAGCAAGGCTTAGCCCGCGCACAAGTCCCACAGGACTGCACAAAAGAACGCACATCCCGCGACAAAGAAGGCCACCAAAAGGACCTACTAACCAAATCTCTGGTACCAAAAATCCCAGGATGGCCAGCCAACACAGAACAATGAACCTCAGAAATCACTTTAGTAGACCATCTATCAGGAAAAAACAGTTTCCCCACAGGACAGCGGTCAGGCTTATCAGCCTGAAATTTCTGAAGAACCCGTCGCAAATCAGGGGAGATGGCAGAAAGAATCACCCCTTCCTTCAAAATGCCGACCGGCTCAAGAACCCCAGGGGAATCAGGAAAAAAACTCCTAGAGAGGGCATCCGCCTTAACATTCTTAGTACCAGGAATGTACGAGACCACAAAATCAAAACAGGAGAAAAACAGGGACCATCAAGCCTGTCTAGGATTCAGCCGTTTGGCAGACTCGAGGTAAATCAGATTCTTATGATCGGTCAGGACCACAATACGGTGCTTGGCCCCCTCAAGCCAATGTCGCCACTCCTCAAATGCCCACTTCATAGCCAACAACTCCCGATTGCTGACATCATAATTGCGCTCCGCAGGTGAAAACTTCTGAGAAAAGAAGGCACACGGTTTCATCAAGAAACCATCAGAATTCCTCTGAGACAAAACGGCCCCTACCCCAATCTCAGACGCGTCAACCTCAACCTGAAATGGAAGAGAAACATCTGGCTGACGCAACACAGGGGCAGAAGTAAATCGGCGTTTAAGCTCCTGAAAGGCAGAAACAGCCGCGGAGGACCAATTCATCACATCAGCGCCTTTCTTGGTCAAATCGGTCAGAGGTTTAACCACACTGGAGAAGTTGGCAATGAAACGACGATAAAAATTAGCAAAGCCCAAGAATTTCTGAAGGCTCTTCACAGATGTGGGCTGAATCCAATCATGAACGGCCTGAACCTTAATCGGATCCATTTCTATAGATGAGGGAGAAAAAATGAAACCCAAAAAAGAAACCTTCTGCACTCCAAAGAGGCACTTTGACCCCTTCACAAATAAAGCATTATTACGGAGGATCTGAAATACCATCCTGACCTGTTTCACATGAGACTCCCAATCATCAAAAAACATCAAAATATCATCCAAATATACAGCCATGAATTTATCAAGATAACTCCGAAAGATATCATGCATGAAGGATTGGAACACAGATGGGGCATTAGAGAGTCCGAATGGCATCACAAGTTATTCAAAATGGCCTTCAGGTGTATTAAATGCAGTTTTCCATTCGTCACCCTGCTTGATACGAATAAGATTATATGCCCCTCGAAGGTCAATCTTAGTAAACCAGCTAGCCCCCTTAATCCTAGCAAACAAATCAGTAAGCAAAAGCAAGGGGCATTGAAATTTGACCGTGATCCTATTCAAGAGGCGATAATCAATACAGGGTCTCAAGGATCCATCCATCTTGGCAACAAAATAGAACCCCGCTCCCAACGGTGAAGAAGATGGCCGAATATGCCCTTTCTCCAATGACTCCTTAATATAGCTCCGCATGGCGGTATGTTCAGGCACAGACAGGTTGAAAAGTCGGCCCTTAGGGAACTTACAACCTGGAATCAAGTCAATAGCACAATCACAGTCCCTATGCGGTGGAAGGGAACTGGATTTGGGCTCATCGAATACATCCTGAAAGTCTGACAAAAACTCAGGAACTTCAGAAGAGGGGGAAGAGGAAATTCACATCAAAGGAACCTGATCATGAACCCCCTAACAACCCCAACTAGTCACAGACATGGATTTCCAGTCTAACACCGGATTATGTAGCTGTAACCATGGAAAACCCAGCACAATATCATCATGCAAATTATGCAACACCAGAAAACGACAATCTTCCTGATGGGCTGGCGCCATGCGCATGGTCAGCTGAGTCCAAAACTGAGGTTTATTTTTAGCCAACGGTGTAGCATCAATGCCCCTCAAAGGAATAGGGTTCTGCAAAGGCTGCAAGGGAAAACCACAACGTCTGGCAAATTCTAAGTCCATTAAGTTCAGAGCGGCGCCTGAATCCACAAATGCCATGACAGAAAATGATGATAATGAGCAAATCAAGGTCACAGATAACAGAAATTTAGGTGGTATAGTACTGATGGCAACAGAACTAGCGATTCTCTTAGTACGCTTAGGGCAATCAGAAATAACATGAGCAGAATCGCCACAGTAAAAACACAACCTATTCTGACGCCTGAATGTTTGACATTCAGCTCTAGACAAAATCCTATCACACTGCATAGGCTCAGGGCTCCGCTTAGAGGACAACGCCACAGTGTGCACAACTTTGCGCTCGCGCAAGCGCCGATCAATCTGAATGGCCAGAGACATAGAATCACTCAGACCAGTAGGCGTGGGGAACCCCACCATAACATCCTTAACGGATTCAGAAAGACCCTTTCTGAAAATTGCCGCCAAGGCATCCTCATTCCATTTAGTCAGTACAGACCATTTTCTAAATTTCTGGCAATACAATTCTGCCGCTTCTTGATCCTGACACAGGGCCAACAAGATTTTCTCAGCCTGATCCACAGAATTAGGCTCATCATACAACAACCCCAATGCCTGAAAGAACGAATCAACATTAAGCAAAGCAGGATTGCCAGATTCCAGGGAAAATGCACAATCCTGTGGGTCACCACGCAGCAGAGATATGATGATTTTAACCTGCTGAATAGGATCACCAGAAGACCGGGGTCTTAATGCAAAAAACAGTTTACAGTTATTTTTGAAACTCAAAAATTTGGATCTGTCACCAAAGAATAAATCAGGAGTGGGAATCTTAGGTTCTAAGGCAGAAGTCTGAACAATGAAATCTGAAATACCCTGTACTCTAGCAGCAAGCTGGTCTACACGAGAAGCTAATTCCTGAACATTCATGCTAGCACAAGGCTCTTCAGCCACCCAGGGATTAAGAGGGAGGAGTAGACAAAGTAGACTGAAGAAAAAAAAATGGCTGAAGACCTTTCTTCCCTTCTTCTGAGATACATTTAACTCATTATTGGCCAGTTGTACTGTTATGATCTGGTGACCTAGGAGCAGCATGAGACGGACTCTGGAGAAGGTGGTCCCTGTACTGACCGCAAACCCTGAACCTAGCAGCGCAACTAGAAGTAGCCGTGGGGGGTACCTAACACTCCCTAGACCCCTCGGCACAGCCTAAGATCTAACTACCCCTAAAGACAGAAACAGGAAACCTATCTTGCCTCAGAGAAAATCCCCAAAGGATAGATAGCCCCCTACAAATATTGACTGTGAGAGGAGAGGGAAATAACACACGCAGAAATGAAATCAGATATTAGCATAGGAGGCCATACTAGCTAAAAAGAAAGAATAGAACAGAGTACTATGCGGTCAGTATAAAACACTAGAAAATATCCACCGCAGAAAATACGGATCACCACATCTGACTAAAGACATGGGGGGTATATCTGCATCTCCAGAGAAAAAGCTAGGCTGCAAAAAATCCTTCACAGACTAAGCTGGACAAGACAAAAACATGAAAATGCACAGAACTTTAAGGTCCACAGCAGGTGGACAGCAAAAACAAAGCCAGGACTTAACTTTGTAGAAAAGCACAGCAAACTGGAGAGACCAGCAGGAAGTGAATCCTTCAAGAACAATGGACAACTGGCACTGACTAAAGGATCCAGCAAAGCTATATACCCCAGTCAGTCCTGCAATTAGTAGATACACATGTCCACTCCTGCAATCCAGGCACAACTGCATTACCCTCTACAACCACCGGAGGGAGCCCAAAAGCTGAATTCCCAACACAAAAGACCTTATGAAGATGATGGCAGAAGCTGATAAGACTAGTCAATATCCACTGTGAAAAGAGTACTGTATCAACATGGGCTGAAAAAACTTTCACCTGATGAAGACTGTTTAACCGTTGAAACACGTTGTGGTTCAACACTAAAGTTCTTGTTTTGGTCTCATTTCCAGTGCTCCTAGGACCTTTACTATTTTCTACTGCAACATGGGCTGAAAGGCCAATCTGCCAGGAAGGAGCCATTACTCCAAAAAAAATAAAAAAAGACAGATTAATGTTTGCAAAATAAACACAGGAACACAAACCTTAATTTTTGGAGACATATCCTGTGGAATGATGAATCTAAAATTGATCTTTTTGGGCATAATGACCATCATTACATTTGGAGGAAAAAGGGAGGAGCCTGGAAGCCTAAGAAAACCATCCCAATTGTGAAACACGCGGGTGGCAGCATCATGTTGTGGGGTTGTTTTGCTGCAGGAGGGACTGGTGCACTTCACAAAATAGATGGCATCATGAGAAAAGAAGATTACGGTATGTGGCAATACTGAAGCAACTTCTCAAAACATCAGCCAGGAAGTTAGAGCTTGGGTGGAAATGGGTCTTCCAAATGGACAATGACCCGAAGCATAGTCTCAAAATGGTAACAAAGTGGCTTAAGGATAACAAAGTCAATGTTTTGGAGTGGCCATCACAAAACCCTGTTCTCAATCCTATTGACAATTTATGGGCAAAGCTGAAAAGGCAGGTGCGAGCAAGGCGATCTACAAACCTGGATCAGTTACACTAGTTTTGTAAGAAGGAATGGGCTCAAATTTTAACCAACTATTGTGAGAAGCTTGTGGAAGGATATCCCAAACGTTTGATCCAAGTCATTCAGTTTAAGGGCAATGGTACCAAATACTAATGAAATATATGTAAACTATTGACTTAGACGTAAGTAATAAAAATACCTTAAAACATTCAGGCTACGCCAGTTTCTAGCCTCCCATGGAGGCTATTGAAGCATGGCAAAAGTAAAACAAAATGTTTTTAAAAATATGAAAAAACATTAAAAATATATAAAAGTTTAAATCACACCCCTTTCACTCCATCCAAAATAAAACAATAAAAAAAAAAATCAAACCTACACATGTTTGGTATCGCCGCGTTCAGAATCGCCCGACCTATCAATAAAAAAAAAGGATTAACCTGATTGGCGTAGCGAGAAAAAAATTCGAAACAGGCGATCAAAACAAAATATCTGCACAAAAGTGGTATCATTAAAAACGTCAGCTTGGCATGCAAAAAATAAGCCCTCACCCGACCTCAGATCACAAAAAATGGAGATGCTTCGGATATCAGAAAATGGCGCATTATTTTTTTTTAGCAAAGTTTTGAACTTTTTTTCTCCACTTAGATAAAAAATATCCTAGACATGTTAGGTGTCTATGAACTCATAATGACCAGGAGAATCATAATGGCAGGTCAGTTTTAGCATTTAGTGAAGCTAGCAAAAAAGCCAATCAAAAAACAAGTGTGGGATTGCACTTTTTTTGCAATTTCACCGCACTTGAAATTTTTTTTCCCATTTTCTAGTACAAGACATGGTTAAAACCAATAGTGTTGTTCAAAAGTACAACTTGTCCCGCAAAGAATAAGCCCTCACATGGCCATTTTGAAGGAAAAATAAAAAAGTTATGGCTCTGGGAAGGAGGGGAGCGAAAAACGAAAACGCAAAAACGAAAAAGGGTCGCGGCGGGAAGGGGTTAAAAACTGCTTTTTTTGCACTAAAGAAATGGTGTGCAGCTTCCTCATTTTTCTATTATAAGGAAATAAAAAAACAAAGAAACGTTCTTCAGGGAGAAGGGGAAAAACTCTTGCTATCTCTCCTGTTGGAAGCTTGGCTTCTCTATTCCATTGAAGTGACAACTTTTCAATTGGAATAATAATTAATCCTTATCTCTCATGAGAAAGGTGGTGGGTTTCTTCCTAGAGATATACAGTGCATATCCCTGCCAATGTCTGTGGATGTGAAAATGTATATTATCATGCTACTAGTATGTAACTAATTAGTTTATGAGTGCACTTTGATATATTCCTTTGGGTTAATTAAGGATTTCCAGAAGTTAACCGTGCTAACAGAACAAAATAAAATAGTTCTGCTTACCTTGACACATATCTACTAAATATGGTCTATTGTTCCATTTCTGCTTAAGCCTCAGAGGGAACCATGCACCTATGGTGGAGCACTTTACAGTTCACTTAAAAAAGCCTGAGTTAATTAAAATTATTGCTTTATGCTCACCCTTTCCATAATATATACAGTATTAAGAGAGAGAGAGATGCCAAAGTCGCTTTATCACTTAATCATGTATGGCAGATTAAACATTGAAGCTGGCAACTGTGTTGGTACTGTATATTCTAGATATGATGACTTTGCCCCCAGGGGTTTAAATAGTTTTTCAAAAGATTGTGTTTGTATTAATAATATTAATCTTGAGGATAGTTTGCAGAAAGTGATGGATATAAATAAGAAAAAGATTTCACCTGCTGGTGTGTCTAGTGCAACTTGTAATTGCTGACCACCAAGAGACCATCAGGTTGAAAATTACTCACTGTATAGATTGGTTACAAATATTCTCAGAGCCTGCTAAATTGACCTCACAAATATCAGCAGTAATAATAATAATAATAATTTTATTTATATAGCACCAACATATTTCGCAGCGCTTTACAAATTATAGCAGTAGGCATTAAAACTATTTTATAGACCATTATAACACTCATTTGAGTTATCAAGTGCTGGGTCCTTCATTTAGCCTGTCACAACCTATAAACAATCCCACAAATATACTGCATGTATATAGCTCAATTTTTACTTGACGATCATACTGAATATTGAATAAATCGAGATGTTTTGAAAATTTTCTTTCAATTTTTTTCATCTTTTGCAGATCATTAAGTAGTCTATGCATCCTGTGAAATCCATAACTCCACAACTTTCCCTTCTTGGTGATGCAGTTTCAGTGTAGATAGACAGAGATGATCAAATTTGCCAAGATTCAAATTCTCCTAATTGCATGGATTGTACAGGAAAAATCTATTTGCAGTAAATGTTCCTTATTATGCCCTGGGACCTTTTAAACCCCAGAGCATAACAAACACAAGATGTAAAAAAGAATACCTCACTGCTCACCTGTCCTGCCATTCCCGCAATCTGCAGTCCAGTCCTCCGCATTTCTTCTTTTCCCCTTCCACCATCAGGCACATTCTCTTCAGCCTCTTCACTCTATGCCTGGTTCTACCAGCTCGGCTAGGGCTCGATTGGAGGGGATTATTACTGGAGATAAAGTGGTTGTGATCAGGGGTGCAGGGTGATGGGGATTCTAATTGCAGCATCTTTTCACTGTATAATTAGAGATTAAGTCAAAATAGCTTGCTTGTTGTTAGTGGTTGCATGGTTTTTACAACCATTAACAATAAGTAAACCATTTGTAATTAATTTCTAAACATACAGCAGAAAGTGAGCGAGAGAGCAGCAGCCTAAGGCCGAGATCACACATGCGAGAAACACGTCCGTGTCTCGCATGTGAAATCCAAGCTCTGGCACCGGCACTTGGGAGCCGAGCGTGCGGCTCCATGTGTTGCTATGCGGCCGCACGCTCCACTCCCCAGTGCCGGCGCCAGAGCTTAGATTTCACATGCGAGACACGGACGTGTTTCTCGCATGTGTGATCCCGGCCTAATAGTGGCCGCTAATGGTGGTGTAACAAGGTCAAGAGACCGGGCGTTGACATTTCTGGAATGGACATGATGTGGGAAGTGAGTATCTGTTATTCTTATTTTTAAGGGGACTACTTCATTTGAAAAGGAGTTGTCCAGGTAGTGGACAATCTCTTTATGTTTAGCCCCAAAAATGCTTGTTAGTATTTTGGCAATTTCTTTTAGACAGGGAAAAATTTATAAAAACATCTCTGAACTTGCTAGCACATGTACACTTGTTTAAATATTGGTCATTTTCTGTAGAATTGTCATGTCAAGATCACGAAGAGCAAGTTTAAAATGCAAAGTATGTGCGTTATTCCTAGAAATACATCAACCCATCTTATTAATGATACAGCAGAAAGTGGCTGTGAATCCTCTGAAACCAGTTGCTAGAAGCCTCTCTTTGGACAAGAGTACTACATGAGATCCAAGCCTAAGGGTGGGCAGTGCCACTCATGGCTAAGGGCTTTGTGATTGCCCCCCAGGCGAATATTTGCCAGCCCTGGCAGCAACCCATTTATTTTTTAAACTGGTAAGGGTTATTAGTGCCATTAACTGATGACAGAATATCAGAGTTAGGCCACATTCACACATTGAGTATTGGGTGAGTTTTTTACCTCAGTAAGCCAAAATCAGGAGTGGGACGATCAGAAGAAAAGAGTAATAGAAACAAGTCACCACCACGTCTGTATTTTCTCCATATCCTAGTTTTGGCTTACAAATACTGATATAAAAACTCACCAAATACTCGACGTGTGCACATGGCCTTACATTTGCATAGAGATTTCAAAGTCTAACACTGCATATTATGAAATGTTATGTAAGCAGAACAACTGATTCATTTGCTTATGATTATAGTTGCTGTGGACACAAGGAATCCTGTTTTTCGTCCCTAGAGTTAACCTTCTGTGGAAAAACAGATCGTAAACCTTGCTAGACATGGGAAGGGAAACTGCGGGTAGAAGATTACGATTACTGGGTAGAAGGCTTGCAGCTTTCTCCAATGTTGCAGACTGTAGTGAATGAGAGATTTCCGTTCACAAGACTTGGCTTGTTCAATCTCTGTGCTGCCCTTGAACTGACAAGTAAATATCTGCCTCCAAAGCAGAAAATGAATCAAATGTAAGCGGTAGAGAAGAGAAAATGAAAACGAGAGGAAATGTGCAAGCAGGAATGCGGAATCTGAGTTTCATATATTTAAATAACTAAAGCCTAGAGGAAATCACAGGCGCACTCAGATTATTACAAATACTATACAACCTTGGCATATTTATTGCTTGCATAGTCACAAGTCATAGGCAGGAGTGGAGGGGTGGACATACAGCCGCCTGCTCAGTCCTTGCAGCTGCACAGAGGCCCAGTGAAGGGTTGGATATAATTAGGGCTTCAAAGTAAAAATCCGATGGCCAAAAAAAAAATCCAAGGAGTAAAAAATGTAAGTATGTACATTTTTCTTCAAAGCCAAATGTAAGGCCTGCTCTAAATACGCTCATTTCATGTTTTTTTTCTAGAATATTATACTTTATAGAGTAGCAACGATGGTTCTAAAGGGAAGAATAACAGTCCAGTCGTTCTAATGTCAGATGTCTGGGGTCCATTGCTCTTGCTGTCACTCTCTTCTCCCTGAATTGTGAAGAACTGAATAGCAGGAAGATGAGTAATATCTTTATCTGTATCCCAGATGAGGAATTTCTGTAGAATCCGAACAACCCATCAGTTTGCTGCATAATAATTTTCCTCAGCTCTTGGGTGTGATGCTCTTACTTTCGATTGTTCCTGAAAGGCAAGGACCTGAATAATCAGGAGATTAGTAGTGTCATCAACTGAAACCAGGATGAGAAATTTTCAGAGTAAAAATGGAAGATCCATCAGTTTGATGTGTAATTGGCTTATTATTTTGTGGAATAACTGCCTTAAAGGCTGAAGAGGAGCAATTGTTAAATGGACATTGTTTTTCCACGTGAGCTTTGCAGCAAATCAGCTGTGCTGCTCTTTTCTCTTGGATGAGCTTCAAACAAGTAATGAGAGCACAGTAGCCCAATAACTGCTAATAATTAATTATTAAAATAATTAATTCTGCTTCCTAGAGTGAATGCAACAAATATATGGATATTAATGTAGTATGGCGCTATGTGTCTCATATGAGTGTTCATAACAATAGATTATACAACAATAGGATACAGATAGTATCTATTACAATTAATCATTTACTTCTTTAGATGCTGGCTTTTTGCAGGCCTTGGCGTGAGTGGATATGCTGACATATTGCTACTGCCGGTAGCTTTCACCTGGAGACTCAATATCAAGCTTTCAAGTTTAGTGTGAATGGGGGTGCTTTTCAAGGCTTTATTGGTTGAAATGGCAACTGTCTATCATCTGTCTCAAAAATCCTAAAACTCCATAAATGCCGAGATCACAGTTGTAGAACCAGTGGCTCTATTTGTCAGTTAATACTGCCATTTACCTGAAAGTACCATGGCACTGGCACGTATATTAGATCCTTTTAGTCCATTTTATCTGAAGACTTTTTTAGGACATGTCTAACTGTGATGAAGATGGTAGGAAACTGTCATTACTAGACCCTGGTCTGTGCTCCTTCTCTTCCACCTCCTCACTTTTTTACCTACAGTTAATTTTTTTAATCGGGGTTATTTAAGGTGTTTACTCATGTCTTCCACTTTGTTCCCTTTTTTTTCTCTCTGTTGCCATGCTCAATCACAGGAGACAGCCTCTTTTTAGGGATAATTTCAGCTGCTCCTTAATCTTCTTTGTGGTTGATCCAAACATGTAAGCTATGTGATAGTTTTATGCATGTATATCTCCTTTTGCCTGTATGTTTATGTAAGGTTAAAATAAAAGTGAAGTTTTAAAATTGCTGGAAAATCTATTGACAAAAAAATTCTGCCATTAGCAAAAACACTCATCCAATGCCTAATTTGACGATCCAGCAAAAATGTCTCTCCGACCCCAAATTTCTTTATGAGATTACAGTCCCACACTGCAAATAACGCCACCTACTTACGACTTCCTAACTGATCTGTGATCGAATGTTGAAATATCGCCCTATTATCAAAGCATGACACATAAGACCACAACAAACCTTCCTGCAGATTAGATGTGACAGTCCCAAATATGATAAATGCTATCTTGAAGAGAACACTCTTATTTGTTAGCACATATAAAATCAGGTTGCCATTAGGTGAACATAAAGATCCTAAAGAAAACAGTCTATCTGATGGCCTGTTACACAAAAATACTCTTTTGTCAAATCAGACAACCCTAACAAGTAAAATCAAAATGCCAATCCTACAATACTCAAAGAGATCCCACAACCTGTCATCTTTTTTGCATAATTGTCACATGACACGGGGCAGTAGCCATGGGCTAGGTACTCGCCTCTTACTCCCCGACATGTTACATGAATGTGAGCGTCCTGGCTAGGTGTGTGAGCTTAGTCTATGCGGGCGCTACGTCCTTACAGGTCGCATGCTTTCGATGACTTTGGTTGGCCAGGATCAGATGTTGGAAAGTTTAATTAGAGAGACCACTAATTCAGAAGAAACAGTCTTTTACTAAACAGACACTTGGTGAGAATAATGTCCAATTAATAGTGGGTGCATAACTTCAAGAATGTTTCCTTTACAACACCGGGCATTTTCATACAGTCTCTTTACTTCTTCCAAATGTACTTGTTTCTGCCTCAACTAGTCCTGTTTCTTTTACCATACCCCCGCATACTACTACAGTCCAGTTAGTGCGAGTCCTATTCTCAACCCACAGTTCCTCATCCTCTTTCCTCTTAAAGAAACTAGTTAGCCAGTATGGCCGGTACTGAGCTTCTCTGCTTGAAACTCCCACCCAGGGCATTCTCTTCGTCTCACATTCTCGGTTCCATTCTGTCCCATTACCTTTCTAAGTTATAAATTCAGGGCTCCAGTGCATTATTCTGTCCTTTGGTCACTTCTCTCTTTCCCTCTATTGCTTTACTTAGGATCACGCTATCCAGTGCCTCGGTCTCCACTCACATCAGGGACACCCACATCATGCGGCTCTGCTCACTAGTCAGACCATAAGTCAGCTTTTACTGCACACTGTGCCCTATCTATCTTCCTGATACGAATCTGTCTCTGTCCATTTACCTTAGGTTACATGGCGACATGTGTCGCACAACACAGAATTGGCATCCCATCTAGTGATTTCCAATGGTGTCACATTGCAACCTGTGATTGCCTGCAATTGCGACACAGAGTCGCAAATGTTTCCAAATGTGCTATCCTATCTGTTGCTAGTCACAAATCACACTAGACTCACCACTTGCCATAGACTTCAATGGAAGTCACATGTGACTGCAACTTGTGTGTTACTTCATAAAAATATGCGATTTGTACAATTTTTACCGCTAAATCACTGCTCTAAAACAGATACACTACAGAAAGTCACAGAAAAGGTCTTGGTCTTGTGACTAATCTAAGAACTGCTGATGCATGACATGTTGTATGTCACTATGTATAGCCCCAGCCTTAATCTAGTGTTCCCATCCAAACCAGGAAAAATTAGAAATCGCAACTAATTCACTACTGGCGGCAGTGATACAGACAGGGTATTGTTTTCCTGGGCATCTGACATGTTTTCATAACTGAAACATACCTTCCTTTCTTTAAAACAGGAGCGCAAAACCTCTACAATGAGAAACAATTCAAACAGTGTCAGACTGCTCAAGAAAGTAGCTTCTTTTTCCTCTGCCAGCCATTCCCACACAACTCTGAAAAAATGCAGCAGAACCGTGGGATCCTCAAACATTGGCGCAAAGTTGGATATCTGGCATTACTACTTAATCCTGCAGCAACACTCAACAATGTCAACCAAACCCTCAAATCAGCCTTCTGCTCTGCTTTAGGACTTACTGTTATGAGTGCATTATATGGACGTGTGCTGTCTGTGTGTGCCTTGGACGACATATGAAGAGCACACGCACCCATTATAGCCAGTGTACAAGTGCTCAAAGCCAATTTTCCACATGGACCAATGGTCTGCATGGATAAAATCGCAGCATACACAACTTTGGTCCAATTTACAGACCAGACTTCTGCATGTGAATAGCAGGCAGCTCCTGCAATTGTCCGCGTGCACAATGGAGTGCACAATGGAGTGCAAATCTTCGGTTTTGCTAAAAGATCCACATTCTACAGCCACCGAAACCAATTGCTACCCAAGTAGCAGTACTTAAAGTAACACTCCATAATGGCCATATTTTCTATAAAACCAGCTGTGGTAGTTTGGAATTTAGGAGCTTTCAGTTCCTCCTCCAAGGTCTATTGTGCACTATTTTGCAATATTTTGCTAAGTATTGAGCAAAAACCACTGGATCCGTATATAAAGATGATTTACTTAGTTAAATACAGCTAAGCATTATATTTCTATGATGTTACATTTCTCCGTTAAACACAGAAGGGGAGATTAATGCAAATACCCAAAAGAAAAACTGTCCTAGTCGCCCACGGCAACAAATCGCAACGCAGTCTCCACCTTTCAAGAGGACTAAAGGAAATAAAAGCTTGAAAGCTGCACTGTGACAAGTCACCATGAACAACAAAGACAGCCCTTCTACTAGACAGTCTTCATGAATCTTCTCAATTATTTTTAGCCAGTTTTCACGTTGTAATGTATTTAATGTGTAGGAAATCTTACAATTTTCTTATATTTAAAATTCTGTTTGAATAACTTTACTAATTTTCTTTTTTCTATTTTTCATTTCATGAATTTTACATGGGCTTTACCTTAGCACGTTTTGCACATGGGGCTACTTTGAAGTTTAAAGCTTGGCTGGACTTTGGATATTTGCCAACTGAAGGATCTGTACTTATCACCTGTGTGTAGTCTTGTCTGTGGCAGCAGTAGGGGAGGCAGATAAACCCTGATCTCTGCTTATCTCTGGACTTATCTTCCGCCAAGGAAAAGACATGCCTAGAATTTTGTTGGTGGATGCTGCCAGCTTCAATGTTTCTAGGAAGAGCCCAACTGTTTCCTAACGTCTTGAAAAGATGAATTCAGTACAATGATTTTTTTTCCTTCTTGATTTTTTAGAATAGGGTTAAGTTTTTATTAATTATAAATATACTAGATGGTGGCCCGATTCTAACGCATCGGGTATTCTAGAATATGCATGTCCACGTAGTATATTGCCCAACCACGTAGTATATTGCCCAGCCACGTAGTATATTGCCCAGCCACGCAGTATATTGCCCAGCCACGTAGTATATTGCACAGTCACGTAGTATATTGCCCAGCCACATAGTATATTGCCCAGCTACGTAGTATATTGCCCAGCCACGTAGTATATTGCCCAGCCACGTAGTATATTGCCCAGTCACGTAGTATATTGCACAGCCACGTAATATACAGGACAAAGCCACGTAGTATATTGCCCAGCCACGAAATATATTACCCAGACACGTAGTATATTGCCCAGTCACGTAGTATATTGCCCAGTCACATAGTATATTGCCCAGTGACGTAGTATATTGCCCAGTGACGTAGTATATTGCCCAGCCACATAGTATATTGCCCAGTTACGTAGTATATTGCCTAGTGACATAGTATATTGCGCAGCCACGTAGTATATTGCCCAGTTACGTAGTATATTGCCCTGTGACGTAGTATATTGCCCAGTGGCGTAGCATACAGCACAGAGCCACGTAGTATATTGCAGAGCGACGTAGTATAGAGCACAGAGCCACGTAGTATATTGCACAGCGAAGTAGTATACAGCACAGAGCCACGTAGTATATTGGCCAGTCACGTAGTATATTGCCCAGCTACGTAGTATATTGCCCAGCCATGTTTTTTGCAGGTTAAAAAATAAAAAATAAACATATACTCACCTTTCCGAGGGCCCATTGTAGTCCACGGCAGCTTCCGGTCCCAGGGTTGGTAAGAGCGCAGGACCTGTGATGACATCGCGGTCACATGACCGTGACGTCATGGCAGGTCCTTCTCCCATACCATCTTTGCCACCGGAACCTGCAACACAAAGATGGCGGCCGGCGCGAGCGGCTCAGCAGACTACAGAGGGTGAGTATAGCAGGGTTTTTTTAAAATTATTTTTAACATTACATTTTTACTATTGATGCCGCATAGGCAGCGTCAATAGTAAAAAGTTGGGGACACACAGAGTTAATAGAGGCGGTAATGGAGTGCGTTACCCGCGGCATAACGCAGTCCGTTACCGTCGGCATTAACCCTGTGTTAGCGGTGACCGGAGGGGAGTATGCGGGCGCCAGGCACTGACTGCGGGGAGTAAGGAGCGGCCATTTTCTTCCGGACTGTGCCCGTCACTGATTGGTCGTGGCAGCCATGACAGGCAGCTTGCGAGACCAATCAGCGAATGAATAACCGTGACAGAAAGACTGAACGACAGAAAGACGGAAGTGACTCTTAGACAATTATATAGTAGACTAGATGGTGGCCCGATTCTAACACATCGGGTATTCTAGAATATGCATGTCCACGTAGTATATTGCACAGCCCACGTAGTATATTGCCCAGCCACGTAGTATATTGCCCAACCACGTAGTATATTGCCCAGCCACGTAGTATATTGCCCAGTCATGTACTATATTGCCCAGCTACGTAGTATATTGCCCAGTGATGTAGTATATTGCCCAGCCACATAGTATATTGCCCAGCCATGTAGTATACAGCACAGAGCCACATAGTATACAGCACAGACACGTAGTATACTGCCCAGTCACATAGTATATTGGCAAGTCACATAGTATATTGCCCAGCCACATAGTATATTGCCCAGCCTCATAGTATATTGTCCAGCCACGTATGTAACAGGTTAAAAAAGACTTAAAATAAAAAATAAACATATACTCACCTTCCGAGGGCCCCTTGTAGTCCTGGCGCTTGTGTGTGGTGCACGTGGCAGCTTCCGGTCCCAGGGTTGGTATGAGCACAGAACCTGTGATGACGTCGCGGTCACATGACCATGACGTCATGGCAGGTCCTTCTCGCAAAGCATCCTTGGCACCGGAACCTGCCGCTTGCACTGCCGAGAACAGGGTGCAACGTCGGAGGGTAAGAATAATGTTTTTTTTTATTATTATTATTTGTAACATTAGATATTTTTACTATTGATGCTACATACGCAGCATCAATAATAAAAAGTTGGTCACACAGGGTTAATAGCTGCGTTAATGGAGTACATTACACCGCGGTCCATTAATGCTGGCATTAACCCTGTGTGAGGTCTGACTGGAGGGGAGTATGGAGCGGGCACTGACTGCAGGGCAGTAAAGCAGCGGCCATTTTGCCGGCGGACTGTGCCCGTCGCTGATTGGTTGTGGCAATGGTCGTGGGGGTTTTGCCACCACCAATCAGCGACTTGGATTTCCATGACAGACAGAGGCCGCGACCAATGAATATCCGTGACAGACAGACAGAAGGACAGACAGAAAGACGGAAGTGACCCTTAGACAATTATATAGTAGACTAGATGGTGGCCCGATTCTAACGCATCAGGTATTCTAGAAAATGTATGCAGTTTATTTATGAAGATTTTAGAATAATAGATTAAATACACAGGATTCGGCCGGCCGCGAAGACTGCACCTGTCGCTGATTGTTCGCGGCCGGCCACGTAGTATATAACAGCCCACGTAGTAAATAGCACAGCCACGTAGTATATTGGACAGCCACATAGTATATAGCACAGCCACGTAGTATATAGCACAGCCACATAGTATATAACACAGCCCACGGAGTGTATAACAGCCCACATAGCATATAAAACAGCCACGTAGTTTATAACAGCCCATGTAGCATATAACACAGCTCACGTAGTATATAAGAGCCCATGCACGCAGTATATAACACAGGCCATGCAGTGTATAACACAGGCCACGTAGTGTATAACACAGGCCACGTAGTGTATAGCACAGCCCACAAAGTGTATAGCACAGCAACGTAGTATATTGCACAGCACAAGCAGTATATTGCACAGCCCACGCAGTACATTGCACAGCCCACATAGTACATTGCACAGCCCACTCAGTACATTGCACAGCCCATGTAGTACATTGCACAGCACACGCAGTACATTGCACAGCCCACGTAGTACATTGCACAGCCCACATAGTATATTGCACAGCCCACATAGTATATTGCACAGCTCACGCAGTATATTGCACAGCCCATGCAGTATAATGCACAGCCCACGAAGTGTATAGCACAGCCCACGTAGTGTATAGCACAGCCCGCGTAGTATATTGCACAGCCCACGTAGTATATAGCACAGCCCACGTAGTATATAGCACAGCCCACGTAGTATATTGCACAGCCCTCGCAGTATATTGCACAGCCCAAGTAGTATATTGCACAGCCCTCGCAGTATATTGCACAGACCAATGCAGTATATTGCACAGCCCACGTAGTACATTGCACAGCCCATGTAGTACATTGCACAGCCCACATAGCACATTGCACAGCCCACGTAGTATGTAGCACAGCCCACATAGTATATTGCACAGCCCACGTAGTATATTGCACAGCCCACGTAGTATATTGCACAGCCCTCGCAGTATATTGCACAGCCCATGCAGTATATTGCACAGCCCACGAAGTATATTGCACAGCCCACGCAGTATATTGCACAGCCCACGTAGTGTATAGCAAAGCCCACGTAGTGTATAGCACAGCCCACGTAGTATATTGCACAGCCCACGTAGTGTATTGCACAGCCCACGTAGTATATTGCACAGCCCACGTAGTACATTGCACAGCCCATGTAGTACATTGCACAGCCCACATAGTACATTGCACAGCCCACGTAGTATGTAGCACAGCCCACATAGTATATTGCACAGCCCACGTAGTGTATAGCACAGCCCACGTAGTGTATAGCACAGCCCATGTAGTACATTGCACAGCCCACATAGTATGTAGCACAGCCCACATAGTATATTGCACAGCCCACATAGTGTATAGCACAGCCCACGTAGTGTATAGCACAGCCCATGTAGTACATTGCACAGCCCACGTAGTATATTGCACAGCCCACGTAGTATATAGCAATGTGGGCATCATATCCCTGTTAAAAAAAAAGAATTAAAATAAAAAATAGTTATATACTCACCTTCCGTCTGCCCCCGTATCCAAACGAAGCATTTACCGATGCTCCTCGCGCGCTCCGGTCTCAAGAGTGCATTGTGGATCTCACGAGATGATGACGTCGCAGTCTCGCGAGACTGCAATGCACGGAACGGCCACCGGAGCATCGTGAGGAGCGGAAAAGGCCTGGGCTGGATCAGGAAGGTGGGTATATAATGATTTTTTTTATTTTTAACATTAAATCCCGCACCAATGTCGCTGATTGGTCGCACCGGCTGGGCGCGAGCAATCAGCGAAGCAGGATTTAAATCCCGCGCTAATGTCGCTGATTGGTCGCGCCGGTTGGGGGCGAGCAATCAGCGAAGCGAGATTTAAATCCCGCGCCAATGGTGCTGATTGGTCGCGCACGCCGGCTGGTTGCAACCAATCTGCGAAGCGGGATTTAAATCCTACGCCAATGTCTGGGGGGGTAGTATAGACGGGGGCACTGACTGCAGGGGAGTAGGGCCGGACTGTGCCTGTCGCTCCCAAGAGTGCATTGCGGTCTTGCGAGATGTTGACTTGCGGTCTCGCGAGGCCGCTACGTCATCATCTCGCGAGACCGCAATGCATGGACCAGTCACCGGAGCGTCGCGAGGAGCGGGAAAGGCCTGAGCTGGATCAGGAAGGTGAGTATATAATGATGTTTTATTTTTTTTAATTATTTTTAACATTATATCTTTTAACTATTGATGCCACATAGGCAGCATCAATAGTGAAAAGTTGGTCACACAGGGTTAATAGCAGCGTTAACGAAGTGTGTTACACCGCGGCAAAATACGGTCCGATAACTCTGCCATTATCCCTGTGTGAGCGCTGACTGGAGGGGAGTATGGAGCGGGCACTGACTACGGGGAGGAAGGAGCGGCCATTTTTCCGCCGGTGTGCCCGTCGCTGATTGGTCGTGGCTGTTTTGCCGCGACCAATCAGCGACTTGGGACTTCCGTTACAGACAGACAGAAAGACAGAAGGTTTTTCCACCAACATAGAAGAGGATTCTTTACTGTTAGGGCAGTGAGAATCTGGAATTGCTTGCCTGAGGAGGTGGTGATGGCGAACTCAGTCGAGGGGTTCAAGAGAGGCCTGGATGTCTTCCTGGAGCAGAACAATATTGTATCATACAATTAGGTTCTGTAGAAGGACGTAGATCTGGGGATTTATTATGATGGAATATAGGCTGAACTGGATGGACAAATGTCTTTTCTCGGCCTTACTAACTATGTTACTATGTTACTATGCAGGCTCGGACTGGCCCACCGGGGAACCGGAGAATCTTCCGGTGGGCCCTGGCACTGACACCTGCTGGCAGGGCCTCCCCCCGCTCCAGGGCCTCCCCCCGCTCCAGGGCCCCCTCCCCCGCCGCCGCCTTGAATACTCACCCTGCTCCAGCGATGGTCTCAGCGTCTGCACTGCAGCTCGTCCTGAACGAGCGGTCACGTGACACCGCTCATTAAGATCATGAATGTGCGCATATTCATGATCTTAATGAACGGTGTCACATGACCGCTCAAGCAGGAAGAAAGTGCTGCGCCGGCGCCGCTGCCAGGAGTCGGGACAGAGCGCGAGGGAGGGATGTCGGCACGGCCGTGCAGTGGGACAGGTGAGTATGAGGGACAGGGGGACGGGGGGACGGGGGGGAGGAAGGAGGACATAAGCCGGCGCGCCGAGCGGGTGCAGAGAGAAAAGCCTGCATACAGGGGGGAATATAAGCCATGCAGGGGGGAATATAAGCCATGCAGGGGGGAATATGAGCCATACAGGGGGGAATATGAGCCATACAGGGGGGGATATAAGCCATGCAGGGGGGAATATGAGCCATACAGGGGGGGATATAAGCCATGCAGGGGGGAATATGAGCCATGCAGGGGGGAATATGAGCCATGCAGGGGGGAATATGAGCCATGCAGGGGGGAATATGAGCCATGCAGGGGGGAATATGAGCCATACAGGGGGGGATATAAGCCATGCATACAGGGGCGGACTATGAGCCATGCATACAGGGGCGGACTATGAGCCTTGCATACAGGGGGGAATATAAGTCATGCATACAGGGGCGGAATATGAGCCATTCATACAGGGGGGGGATATGAGCCATGCATAGGGGGTGGGGAATATGAGCCATGCATACATGGGGAGATATGAGTCATGCATACAGGAGGGGGGGGTCATTATACAGTATTGAGCATCATGTGTGGCCGTTATACAGTATGGAGCATCATGTGTGGCCAATGGACATTATACAGTATGGAGCATCATGTGTGGCCGTTATACACTGTGGAGCATCATGTGTGGCCAATGGACATTATACAGTATTGAGCATCATGTGTGGCCATTATACAGTATGGAGAACTGTGTGGCCGTTATACACTATGGAGCACTATGAGTTGGTGGTCATTATACAGTATGGAGCACTGTCTGGCCATTATACAGTATGGAGCAATGTGTGGCCATTATACAGTATGGAGCATCATGTGTGGCCATTATACAGTATGAAGAACTGTGTGTGGCCATTATACAGTATGCAGCATCATGTGTGGCCGTTATACAGTATGGAGCATCATGTGTGGCCGTTATACAGTATGGAGCATCATGTGTGGCCATTATACAGTATGGAGCACTGCGTGGCCATATTTTTGTTTGCTTATAATTATTGTATATAAAACAGTGCGATCAGCAATGCTAAATGGCTGCGGTTGGGACGTGGATATGGGTGTGACTAGTTGTGAAATGGGTCTGGTCAGAGGCGTGGACTAAAATTTGCCGCGGCGCACTACGCGCGCCGCAAACGTTATACGTCTTTCCCTTCAAAAGTTGGGAGGTATGGTACCACATTTGCCAGATCACGGCAAGTGCCGCAAATCCCATAGGGAATGAATGAGGCCGAAGGCAGTGTTACCGTAAGTGATCCGTTACGCGGCAGATGCAGAAAAACTGCCCAATATGCTGCAAAATGCGACTTTCACATGAGCGATTCTTGCCAAAGTCACTGCTGATAGTGTCATACTCACCAAAGGGGGAGGCAGCACTAAAAGTGCCTAGGGCAGCAGAAACTCTAAATACGGCCCTGGGGGGTTACATTATATTCTGTGGGGGGGCTACCCCAACCCTTGCTACATTATTAAGACGTGAACTACCTTATATTATACCCTGATATTAGGGCTTTTTACCGCACAATTGTTGGTCTTGTATCTATTTCTATGTAGCTACACAGTGGGCCCCAAGAATGATTTTCTCTGGTGGGCCCAAGGTGCTCCAGTCCGACGCTGTTACTATGTTACCCTTAGACAATTATATAGTAGATTATCTGCTATATTTAATAGAATCATTCTCTGGGGAAAGCTAGTACTGTTAACCAGTTTGCTGCATATGCCATACAGGTATGGTGAGTGTACAGTCTACAGGTACAGAGTGAGCTAAATAGGATATCCGAGACTTTAAAAAAAATGTGCCTAAGCACATACAGTAGCTGCTAACAGAGTCAAGTACCTGCCTGTTGTCATTGGTCACTGAATGCTCCTGCTGGAGATTTAGCTGCTCCCTGTCAATAGAACAGCAGTTTCTCTTCCTGTTGACAGAGTGGGACTACTGGCGTCATGCTGATTGACAGCCGACTTCCTCCAATTAGGCACCAGAGATATAGCTGTCAATCTGCATGACGGCAGTATCATTCCATGTTAATAGGAAAAGAAACCTCGGCTCTGTTGACGTGACATCAGCATAAGTCTGTGACCGCTCTGTGGTGTTGGAGAATGGCGCCAGGCACAACAGGCAGGTGGGTAGCAACCAGTCACATTATTATTATTATTTTTTAAAGTCTCAGATATCTCACGGTCATTCCTACCTCCAAAATCCTTTCCCAACATGTAGTAGGTGCAATAATAATATTATTAGCAAATATCTCAGATTAGAAATGTAGTATAGTTCTTCCGATTTGCTATGTCGCTTACCCCATGTGCAGGCATTGCAGTAGCTTAGATATCAATGGTTACAACCGCTAACAACTAGCTACAGTAACTAACTAACTGCCACTATATAAGTGGTAGTAACTATGGATGCCTAAGCCATTGCAATGCAATTCCAGTGGCTGGCAAGTCAGGGGGCTGCCTGCCTTCACAAATCAGGAACTACGCCTGTAAGGGGTGTGTTGGGGGAGCTAAGCTATGCCCAGCATCCCTTCATGTTCCTTCCTAATAAAGCGGGTATGTTTTATGTGTAAAATGGTGTATTATGTGGTAATGTTTATTTGTGTAGTAAGATGCTAAATAATGTTATGATGTTTGTGTAATGTGTAAGTGAAGTATCTTTAAGTACTGAGGGTAGAGATAGGGAGAAACAGTGTTAGAATAAGGTTTAATAAAAGTAATGGGTAATATACAGTTTAGTACAGTGGGGGGCACTGTAGATTAGGAGATAAGGTTAGGATAAAGAAATAGGGGATTTTCAAGTAGGAGGGGCCAGGGCAGTTATAGTTGAGACACTTCCTGGGTTTAGTTAGTATGAATGTGGGATGAGAATTGAGGTAGTTGCAGTAACAAGTCCAAGAGGAGTCCAGCAGTCCAGGGCCTCGGGGCCAGAAGTTTCACGAACATAAAGGAACAAGTGCAGCAAGAAAGTAATAGCAGCTAGGTTCCGCGGGAAATCCCGAAACATCCGAGGCCTATGGTCTGGAAAAGGTTGGAAAGAGCCTTCCTTGATTTTGCACCCAGAGAGGAAAACGGGCGGGGAACCCCAAGCATGAACTAATGTGGCTAGTCGGAACGCTGCAGTACCCAGAGGGTATGGTACAGGAACAAAGAATTTCAGAACAAGGGGCAGCACAGAAGAAAGGATATATACTTAATGAGGATTACTGTGCAATGTCTGTGACTGATCTGGACGTGCTGAGTAAAGTTGTGTTGTTAAAAATGAGCTTGGACTCTGGCAATCATTGTGTGATGCTGTCTGAAACTGGGAAGCTTCAACCTGAGGAGGAATCTAACCTAAAACTGAGTGATTTGCCTTGCACACATATGACATGGCAGTTTGGACTTTGTAATTTCTCTGCGGGGTGCCAGGGTGTGCCGAAACAGCAGCCCCTTGTCATGACTACCACCCTGGCCACCTCACAAAATTGGCGTAGTCGGCAGGAATGTGATTAATCGCATTCAGAAAGCAGAGATACCCCCCAGAACAGCAGAGATGGCAGCCGTTGGAGACTTTAAAATGGCGGATGATGGCACGGAGGCTGGTGATAGCTCCGCCCTTTGTGGGCATCTTACAAGTACAATGGTGCAAAAATCTGCCTGGTAGAGACAATGGTCTGGGCCCAAGTCACATCCTCCTGTGAGTAGTGCCCGTCTGTGGTGGGTGCGGCGACAGAAAATGAAACCCCGTCCTCTACAGCAGATCCCTGAAGAACAGGAGGGGTCCAATGCTGAATAGGTGGAGCAACAGGAAGCAGCTCTGCATGCGGAAGGGCAGAGTCTGGAAGAAGAAAACCTTGTGTCGGGCAGCACGGCGACATTGCGATATGCATCATCGGTATCGATGGAGCATATCAGCATAAGGTACCATGGAGGCGTTGGCCACATGGAATGGAAGTGGCAGCTTGCGGAGGAGAAAGCCCGTCCTGGAGGACTACGGGAGCCACCCACTGCAAACAAGGAGAAGTATAAGCAGCTGCTGGAACCCGGAAGTGGCCACAAGCTGGACGAGTGCAGGGATGATCGGAGGATGGAAGCCATCATAAAATTGGAGTCACATGACTTGAAGGTGAAGCGTGCTGTCATGTAGCCAGAAGGATCCAAGTCGGATGATGCGGCGGCTGCACCAGTTGAATCTCACGGTCAAGGAGCAATCGCGGCGCTGGTCCTGAAGCAATGGGGACGAGGTATCAGAACTCATGTGGTGAGTGAACCTCAGTCTCAGACCCCAGAATCAAGGCTCATATTTGCAGCCGGTCTACTCCCTAGTTCTCCGCCCTGGTATCAAGAGGGAGAGGCCCTCTTTCCATTCCCTGACCAGGCAGCGCTGATAGAAGGGGTGGTAGAACAAAAGAAGAGGTGGGAGAGATTTGGGAGGAGATTTGCCGGGAGGAGGAGCCATGGCCAGCCAAAGGACAAGCGGCCTACTGATGTATACGAACCCGTCCCATGGCTACAGATTCAACCAGGAGTCGGGCACAGGAGACAAAGTATACGTAAACATGGGTTCCATTATATACCAGCAACAACTGTGGGAAGATGATTGGGTTACCTTTATCAAAGAGAAAGGACCAAGTGGTTACTATGCGGTAGCCGGAGAATGATCCAGAACTACATGAGCGCCAGGAACGTGAGCGGGTGCAGGCTCAGCCATGGACACACGGTCTGTGAAAAGGTATTAGATATTGCTGAAAATGAAGGGGTATGAAGGGAGGGAATGGTGCTGTACTGTTAGATTTGTTTGCCATTGGTGGGGGAGCATTTAGTGCTGCATTATAGTATTTGTTATTTGCTGATGGTGATATGACATAAATATTCAAGATGAAAACATTTATTTCCACATGGAAAAACATGTAAGTAAAGCTATGTGGCCTTGAAAATTTGCTGCAGAGGCAAGGGGTTAATATACCCCATAATACTGCATGTACACATGAAACCATTTACAATTAGTACAAGAAATCCAGCACTTGACAGAACTACCTATACAAAATCCTATTTTATTTTCACACTTTAAAACATGTACAGCAAGGTACCCACACAGTATACTACCTTAGACCATCACAGATAATACCAATTCCGTCTGGGGCACTACTGTTTATAACTAGGGTTGAGCGACTTTTCTTTTTATAGGATCGGGTCGGGTTTCACGAAACCCGACTTTTTCAAAAGTCGGGTCGAGTGAAATCAGCCGATCCTATAGAAAAGTCGGGGTCGGCCGAAACACGAAACCCAATGCAGTGCATTGGGTTTCTAATGGTTCCCAGGGTCTGAAGGAGAGGAAACTCTCCTTCAGGCCCTGGGATCCATATTTAAGTGTAAAATAAAGAATCAAAATAAAAAATATTGATATACTTAGCCTCGGACGCGCCCTGGTTCTCACCGGCAGCCTTCCTTCCTAAGAATGAGCGCCTGAAGAACCTTCGATGACGTCGCGGCTTGTGATTGGTCGTGTGAGCGGTCACATGGGCGTCACGCGACCAATCACAAGCCGCGACGTCATCTAAGGTCCTTCAGGCGCTGATTCTTAGGAAGGAAGGCTGCGGGTTAGAACCAGGGCGCATCCGAGGGTGAGTATATACCTATTAGGAATATACTCACCCTCGGACGCGCCCTCGGACGCTTCCTTCCTAAGAATTAGCGCCTGAAGGACCTTAGATGACGTCGCGGCTTGTGATTGGTCACGTGACCGGCCATGTGACCGCTCACACGACCAATCACAAGCCGCGACGTCATCGAAGGCCCTTCAGGCGCTCATTCTTATGAAGGAAGGCTGCCGGTGAGAACCAGGGAGCGTCCGAGGGTGAGTATATCAATATTTTTTTTTTTTTATTCTTTATTTTACACTTAAATATGAATTCCGATACTGATTCCCGATATCTTAAACATATCGGAACTCGGTATCGGAATTCCGATTCCAGATCAGAAGATCGCCGACCTCATGGCCGACCCCACACAGGGGTAGGGTCGGGTTTCATGAAACCCGACTTTGCCAAAAGTCGGCGACTTCTGAATCTGGCCGACCCGTTTCACTCAACCCTATTTATAACAGCACTCTCTTAGCCCTGTTAAGTGTGAAGGCAGTTAATTGGTATTTTTGTCTATTGGGTCAATATATATATATTTGTGAATTTTGATAATAAACCTAATTTGCATTGACTCTAATATACACTGCTCCAAAAATAAAGGGAACACTTAAACAACAGAGTATAACTCCAAGTAAATCAAACTTCTGTGAAATCAAACTGTCCACTTAGGAAGCAACACTCTTTAACAATCAATTTCACATGCTGTTGTGCAAATGGAATAGACAACAGATGGAAATTATTGGCAATTATCAACACTCAATAAAGGAGTGGTTCTGCAGGTGGGGACCACAAACTACATCTCAGTACCAATGCTTTCTGGCTGATGTTTAGATCACTTTAGAATGTTGGTTGTGCTTTCACACTTGTGGTAGCATGAGACAGACTCTACAACCCACACAAGTGGCTCAGATAGTGCAGCTCATCCAAGATGGTCGAGCTCTGGCAAGAAGGTTTGCTGTGTCTGTCAGCCTAGTGTCCAGAGGCTGGAGGCACTACCAGGAGATAGGCCAGTACACCAGGAGACGTGAAGGGGGCCGTAGAAGGGCAACAACCCAGCAGCAGGACCGCTACCTCAGCCTTTGTGCAAGGAGAAACAGGAGGAGCACTGTAAGAGCCCTGCAAAATGACCTCCAGCAGGTCACAAATGTGCATGTGTCTGCATAAACGATTAGAAACCGACTCCATGAGGATGGCCTGAGTGCCCGACGTCCACAGATGGGGGTTGTGCTCACAGCCCAACACAATGCAGGAAGCTTGGCATTTGCCACAGAATACCAGGATTGGCAAATTCACCACTGGCGCCCTGTGCTCTTCACACATGAAAGCAGGTTCACAATGAGCACATGTGACAGAGGCACCCTGTGCTCTTCACAGATAAAAGCAGGTTCATACTGAGCACATGTGACAGACGTGACAGAGTCTGGAGACGCCGTGGAGAGCGATCTGCTGCCTTCAACATCCTTCAGCATGACCAGTTTGGCAGTGGGTCAGTAATGGTGTGGGGTGGCATTTCTTTGGAGGCCCGCAGAGCCCTCCATGTGCTCGTCAGAGGTAGCCTGACTGCCATTAGGTACCGAGATGAGATCCTCAGATCCCTTGTGAGACCATATGCTGGTGCAGTTGGCCCTGGGTTTCTACTAATGCAGGACCTCATGTGGCTGGAGTGTGTCAGCAGTTCCTGCAAGATGAAGACATTGAAGCTATGGACTGGCCCACCAATTCCCCAGACCTGAATCCGATTGAACACATCTGGAACATCTTGTCTCACACTATCCACCAACGTCACGTTGAACGACAGACTGTCCAGGAGTTGGAGGATGCTTTAGTTCAGGTCTGGGAATAGATCCCTCAGGAAACCATTCACCACCTCATCAGGAGCATGCCCAGGCATTGTAGGAAGGTCATACAGGCACGTGGAGGCCACACACACTACTGAGCATCATTTCCTTGTCCTGAGGCATTTCCACTGAAGTTGGGTCAGCCTGTAACTTCATTTTCCACTTTGATTTTGAGCATCATTCCAACTCCAGACCTCCGTGGGATATTAGTTATGAATTACGCTATTATAATTATTATTATTATTATTATTATTATTATTATTATTAATTACGTTGATCATTTTTAGGTTTCATTGTTCTCAACACATTTCACTATGTAATGAATAAAGATTTACAACTGGAATATTTCATTCAGTGATATCTAGGATGTGGGATTTTAGTGTTCCCTTTATTTTTTTGAGCAATATATATATATACTAGATGGTGGCCCGATTCTAACGTATCGGGTATTCTAGAATATGTAGGTAGTATATAGCACAGGCTATGCACTATATTGCACAGTGACGTGGTATATAACACAACCGACATAGTATATAACAGAGCTACGTAGCATGTAACACAGCGTACGTAGTATATAGCAGAGCTACGTAGTATATAACACAGCCACGTAGTATATAACATAGCCACGTAGTGTATTGCACAGCTACGTAGTGTATTGCAAAGGCACGTAGTATATTGGTCAGCCACGTAGTATATAGCAGAGCCACGTAGTATATAACATAGCCACGTCATATATTGTAGTATATTGCACTGCCACCTATTATATAACAGAGCCACGTAGTATATTGCACAGTCGACGTAGTATATAACAGAACCAACACAGCCACATAGTATATTGCACAGCTGCGTAGTATATAGCACAGAGCACGTAGTATACTGCACAGCCACGTAGTATATTGGACAGTCACGTTGTATATTGCACAGTCACGTTGTATATTGCCCAGCTACATCGTATATAGCACAGAGATGTAGTATATAACAGAGCCCACGCAGTATTTAACACAGCCCACGTAGTATATAGCAATGTGGGCACTATATGCGTGGTTAAAAAAGACTTAAAATAAAAAATAAATATACACTCGCCTTCCGAAGACCCCTTGAATTCCTGGCGCCTGTGTGCGGTGCACGAGGCAGCTTCCGGTCCCAGGGTTGGTATGAGCGCAGGACCTGTGATGATGTTGTGGTCACATGACCGTGACGTCATGGCAGGTCCTTCTCGCATATCATCCTTGGCGCCGGAACCTACCGCTTGCACTGCCAAGGACAGCAGGTGACATCGGAGGGTGAGAATAACCTTTTTTTTTATTATTATTATTATTTATAACATTAGATTGTTTTACTATTGATGCTGCGTACGCAGCATCAATAGTAAAAAGTTGGTCACACAGGGTTAATAGCTGCGTTAACGGAGTGCATTACACCGTGGTCTGTTATCTCTGGCATTAACCCTGTGTGAGCGCTCAGCACTGACTGCAGGGCAGTAAAGCAGCGGCCAATTTGCTGCCAGTCTATGGCCGTCGCTGATTGGTCATGGCAATGTTCGTGGGCGTTTTGCCACGACCAATCAGTGACTTGGATTTCCATGACAGACAGAGGCCGCGACCAATGAATATCCGTGACAGACAGACAGAAAGACAGACAGACGGAAGTGACCCTTAGACAATTATATAGTAGATATTAGAGTAATTGCAAATTAGGTTTATTACAAAAATTTACAACCTTTCTGCTGTTGAAAGAAACTAGAATTTAGAATTACTCAATTTACCATAATAAGCACGTTTAGTACTTACTAAAGGATCCATTGGCTGTTATGACCTTCTGCATATGTGATACATAGACCGACACCAACTTTTGTAAGCATTATCAGGCAGCACAATGGTTCAGTGATTAGCACAGTAGCCTTGCAGTGCTGGAGACCTGGCTTCCACTCCCACCAAGGACAACATCTGCAAGAGTTTGTATGTTCTCCCTGTGTTTGGGCTTTATCTGGGTATTCCAGTTCTCTCTCACAATCCAAGAAATAATTGATATGCTGCTCATCTTTCCCACAGCCTTCCAAGTGGTTTTCCGTGCTCTTTTTTTTTTGCCTTCAACATCACTTGTTTCATTCTGACTAATCCTCTGATGTCACTGTATGGCGACCAGGCTGTACTTCAGGGAATGCACGTTGTGATGTGCGCCCAACACAAAGTGATGTTTGAGGCCGAGTCAGATTGAAGCAGGCCAAAGAAAATGCTAGTGACTTAGAAAGGCAAAGATGAGAGGAACAGAGGACCTGACGGCAGGCTGCAGGGGCGTTGGAACAGGTGAGTGATAAGTATTAATTTTTGTTGCTTAACCTTTTGCTGGCAGATAGCTCACTATGGCCAACTGGCTGTCATACCGTTAACGTGGTGCAAAGTGAGTTGCAAAAAAATCAGATTCTGGATAATACAAGTTTATGAAAATAATTAAATTCACTCATCAAAGGTTTTAGACAAGTGTGCAAAAAATGCTGCAAATTAAGAATGTTTTTACAAATAGCAGTATTAAGAGTTTATCAAATCAAATCAAATCATTATTTGGTGTGGCAACCCTTTGCCTTGAAAACATCATACAACCACAGGCAAAAATTATGGAATCACCGGCCTCAGAAGATGTTCATTCAGTTGTTTAACTTTGTAGAAAAAAAGAAGATCACAGACATGGCACAAAACTAAAGTCATTTCAAATGGCAACTTTCTGGCTTTAAGAAACACTAAAAGAAATCAAGAACAAAAAATGTGGTAGTCAGTAAATGGTTACTTTTTTTTACCCAAGCATAGGGAAAAAATTATGGAATCACTCAATTCTGAGGAAAAAATGATGGACTCACCCTGTAAATTTTCATACCCAAAAATAACACCTGCATCAAATTAGATCTGCTCGTTAGTCTGCATCTAAAAAGGAGTGATCACACCTTGGAGAGCTGATGCACCAAGTGGACTGACATAAATCATGGCTCCAATACGAGAGATGTCAAATGAAACAAAGGAGAGGATTATCAAACTCTTAAAAGAGGGTAAATCATCATGCAATGTTGCAAAAGATGTTGGTTGTTCACAGTCAGCTGTGTCTAAAATCTGGACCAAATGCAAACAACATGGGAAGGATGTTAAAGGCAAACATACTGGTAGACCAAGGAAGACGTCAAAGCGTCAAGACCGGAAACTTAAAGCTACATGTCTCCAAAACAGGAAATGCAGAACAAAACAAATGAGGAACAAATGGGTGGAAACTGGAGTCAACATCTTTGACCGAACTGTAAGAAGCCGCTTAAAGGAAATGGAATTTACATACAGAAAAGCTAAACAAAAGCCATCATTAACACCTAAACCGAAAAAAAAACAAGGTTACAATGGGCTAAGGAAAAGCAATTGTGGACTGTGGATGACTGGATGAAAGTCATATTCACTGATGAATCGTGAATCTGCATTGGGCAAGGTGATGATGCTGGAACTTTTGTTTGGTGCCGTTCCAATGAGATTTATAAAGATGACTGCCTGAAGAGAACATGCAAATTTCCACAGTCATTGATGATATGGGGCTGCATGTCAAGTAAAAGTACTGGGGAGATGGCTGTCATTACATCTTCATTAAATGCACAAGTTTATGTTGATATTTTGGACACTTTTCTTAACCCATCAATTGAAAGGATGTTTGCGGATGATGAAATCATTTTTCAAGATGATAATGCATCCTGCCATAGAGCAAAAATTGTGCAAACATTCCTTGAAAATAGACACATAAGGTCAATGTCATGGCCTGCAAATAGTTCGGATCTCAATCCAACTGAAAATCTTTGGTGAAAGTTGAAGAAAATGGTCCATGACAAGGCTCCAACCTGCAAAGCTGATCTGGCAACAGCAATCAGAGAAAGTTGGAGCCAGATTGATGAAGAGTACTGTTTGACACTCATTAAGCCCATGCCTCAGAGACTGCAAGCTGTAATAAAAGCCACAGGTGGTGCAAGAAAATGCTAGTGATGTGTTGGAGTGTTTTTTTGTTTGTTTGTTTTTCATGATTCCATAATTTTTCCTCAGAATTGAGTGAATCCATATTTTTTTCCCTTTTCTTGGTTAAAAAAAGTAACCATTACTGACTACTAGTGTTGAGCATTCCGATACCGCAAGTATCGGGTATCGGCCGATATTTGCGGTATCGGAATTCCGATACTGAATTCCGATACTTCCCGCGTATCGGATACCGGAATCGGAAGTTCCCAGAATTCAAATTGAACGCAGCAGCCAATGAGGAATGAATGAAAGTGTGGGCACATCCTGTTTAGCATGGTGGGCATGTAAGTACTGGCAAGGCTTGGATTGGCTGCTGAAATGATGTCACTCTGCACTATAAAAAAGCGCTGCCGCCATTTTGCGCTCACTCTGCTGTGATTTCAGTTAGGGACAGGACGCTGTGTTCTAACTGAGGGCCAGTTGAGCTTGCTAATTGCTTTATTTTCCTTTCCAAAGGCTAATTTAGCAAAACGCTGTGTGTTCTTCACTGTTCACCTTGCTCTTGCCTTGCAGCGCTGTTTTAACAGCGTTCTGCAAGGTCTCTGTGTGTGTGTGTGTGCAGCTCACTCTGTAGTCTGTGTGCAGCCATATACCCGGTTGTATTCAGTTTAGGGGGGGTTCACACTGCCTCACACAGTTGTTCTTTTTTGCTCTTAGTGCAGCCTGCTGCACATTTTTTCTCAAATTTCCTATTAGTGTTTTTCCACCAGTCTCCAGCTCTATTGTGGAAAAACACTACATAGGATAACCTAGAGGGGGGTTTTTGGGCCTTGCAGCGCCGTTTACGGCTGTCTGCACGGTCTCCGTGTGAGCCCAGCTCGCCCTGTAGTCTGTGTGCAGCCATAGCCGGTTGGATTCAGCTCAGGGTTCGTTACTGGCTCATACCTTGAGAAAAATTTTCCTTTTTTTCAAATAGTGCAGCCTGTTTAAAATTTGAAAAAAAAAATTCCTATTAGTGTCTTTCCACTCGTATCCAGCTAAATAGTGGAAAAACACTATATAGGATAACCTAGAGGAGGGTTTTTTGGCCTTGCAGCGCCGTTTACGGCTGTCTGCACGGTCTCCGTGTGAGCCCAGCTCGCCCTGTAGTCTGTGTGCAGCCATAGCCGGTTGGATTCAGCTCAGGGTTCGTTACTGGCTCATACCTTGAGAAAAATTTTCCTTTTTTTCAAATAGTGCAGCCTGTTTAAAATTTGAAAAAAAAAAAATTCCTATTAGTGTCTTTCCACCAGTCTCCAGCTCAATTGTGGAAAAACACTACATAGGATAACCTAGAGGGTTTTTTTTGGGCCTTGCAGCGCCGTTTACGGCTGTCTGCACGGTCTCTGTGTGAGCGCAGCTCGCCCTGTAGTCTGTGTGCAGCCATAGCCGGTTGGATTCAGCTCAGGGTGCGTTACTGCCTCATACCTTGAAAAACAATTTCCTTTTTTTCAAATAGTGCAGCCAGTTTAAAATTTGAAAAAAAAAAATTCCTATTAGTGTCTTTCCACTTGTATCCAGCTAAATAGTGGAAAAACACTATATAGGATAACCTAGAGGAGGGTTTTTTGGCCTTGCAGCGCCGTTTACGGCTGTCTGCACGGTCTCCGTGTGATTTAAACTAGCTCTGTAGCCCGATCTGCACCAAAAAAAAGGTTAAGTTCACCAAACACAACTTAACACTTGTGTAGGCCACATTTGAAAAATAATAAAGTTTAGTCCACAATTTACAACATTAGTGTTTCTTACACCTGTTAGGAGGAGCATTACAGGAATAAGCACACTAAGGCCTTAGTACTTTTCTGCTTATCTTTATCTGTCAACCAAGATGAAGAGGGCAGGGAGTAAGGCACGTGGGCGTGGGCGCGGAGCAGGGAGAGGAGCAGGGAGAGGACGTGGTGATTCTGTGCCTGCTGCGGGCGCCGGTGACTCGTCGTCACTCAGTTTCAGCAGGGAACAGTCCTTCATGCGCAGCTTTGTCGGAGAGCGCCGTGCACCGCTGCTGCGTGAAGACCAAATTGAAGCCGTTGTCGGGTGGATGGCAGCTAACGCCTCGGCATCGACTTCAGTTAGTGCCACATCCTCTCAGGCACAGAGCACTGGAGAGCAGCCATCTGTCTCTTCACCACCTGCCAAATTGGCCAGGCAGTCAGAGAGCCCAGGACAGGAGCCGTCTCTACTTCTGTTCTCTGAATCTCTTGGCTTGGAAACAGGGGGCCAGCCAAGCAGCATTGGAGAAATGGAAGAAGAGGCAGTGTGCAGTGATGCCCAACACCTTTTTCTCTCTGACTCTGAAGAGGCAGGTGGGCCAGTGCCTCCGGTGACCACAGCGCAGTACGCATCTGATGATGAAACTCAGGTGCCGCTTTCTCGTGCGTACTGTGCTGCTGAGACTACCCAGGAGGAGCAGTTGGTGGCAGAGGGTAGTGGAGATGATGAGGTCCTTGACCCATCGTGGCGTGAGGAACAGGAAGGTGGTGGGAGCAGCTCAGAGGAAGAGCTTCCTCTTACGGGCCAAAGATGGAGAGGGAGGGGGAAGACTGCGGAGCCTGTAGCCTCCACTTTGGCACCCGTTAGGAGCCTGTCTCTTTCCAAAGCCAAAAAGGGCGCTCCCAAGACTTGCAGTGCCTGGTCCTTTTTTGACACAGTTGCAGATGACATTTGTTTTGTCAAATGCAAGCTGTGTCATCATAAAGTAAAAAGAGGGAAAAATGTCAGCAACCTCAATACCACAAATATGTGGAAACATGTGCGGACCAGGCACGCGGTGGAGTTACAGAAACACACTGAAGATGTAGGCCAACCAACAGCGGCAGCTACCACCTCTTCAGCTCGTGTTGCCTCTTCCTCCAGCTCACGCACAGCTGGTTTGGCTTCCTCCCAGAGACCTTGTGTAATTCCACCCACAGCACCACCTTCCCAGTCATCCTCACACTCCCAGTCTACTCTACAGCCATCGGTAGTACAGGCATGGGAGAAAAGGCGGGCATTCTCGGCCAACCACCCCCGAGCACAGGCTCTGAATGCAGGCATTGCCAAACTGTTGTCCCTGGAAATGCTCTCGTTCAGGCTGGTGGAGACTGACAGCTTCCGTGACTTGATGGCATTGGCAGTCCCACAGTACAAGGTGCCCAGCCGCTTTTACTTCAGCAGGCAGGCTGTCCCTGCCCTGCACAGGCATGTTGAGGCAAACATAAAACATGCGCTACTGAACGCCGTCAGTAGCAAGGTCCACCTCACCACCGATGCGTGGACCAGTCAGCATGGACAGGGGCGATATGTTTCCCTCACTGCCCATTGGGTTAATGTTGTTGAGCCAGGTACAGATCGTGCGAGTGGCGCAGGACGTGTCCTGCCCACTCCAAGGATTGCAGGAATCCAGTCTGTACGCATCGACTCCTCCTCTTACACCAGTTCCTCTGATTCCTCTCTGCAGGATCCGTCACAGTCCACCCCCACATGGACCCGTGAACGTTTACCTATGACCGACATGAGCACAGCCGTGGCCAAACGTCAGCAGGCCGTCTTGAAACTAGTTTCATTGGGGCATCGAAGCCACACAGCGCAGGAGCTCTGGAATGCCATAAAGCAGGAGAGCGATGTGTGGTTACTGCCAGCGAATCTCCAGCCAGGCATGGTAGTGTGTGACAATGGCCGAAATCTGGTGGCAGCTTTGGCCCTTGGCAACCTCACTCACATCCCATGTCTGGCACATGTGCTCAATTTGGTTGTGCAGAGTTTTCTGAGGGACTATCCGGATCTTGATGCCCTGCTGCACAAGGTCCGCCTAGAGTGTGCTCACTTGCGGCGTTCCAGCTTGGCCAGATCCCGCATTGCTGCTCTGCAGCGCCGATTCCTACCTACCCGGTGGAATTCCACGTTACATATGTTGGAGCGGTTGTGTGAGCAGCAGCAAGCAGTTATGGAGTACCAGCTGCATCAGGCGCAAAGAAGTCGCAGTCAGCGCCGATCAGACTTCACAACCACAGAGTGGGCCACTATGAAGGACGTCTGCCAGGTTTTGCGTCCTTTTGATTATTCCACGCGGATGGCAAGTGCAGATGATGCACTAGTCAGCATGACTGTCCCCCTTATCTGCCTGCTTCAGCAAACTTTGCAAGGGTTAAGGGATGATGTGGTGGAAGAGGTGGAGGATGAGGAGTCACCTTTTCCATCAGCTTCTGGAGAGTCAGCGCCACGTGGTTCCTCACAAAGGGGTACGCAGGGGCCAATTTGTGAGGAGGATGAGGAGGAGTCAATGGAGGAGGAAGAGCTCCGTCCAGAGGAGGGAGCGACACAATTGTCCAGTGGTCAGTGTGTACAGCGAGGGTGGGGTGATGACGAGCGGGCAGAGATCATGTCTCAAGCAGGGGACAGCGTTTCTGGGCCGGTTGGCACTCTGCAGCACATGGTGGATTTCATGCTGCAGTGCCTGAGAAACGACCGCCGCATCGACCACATTCTCAACATGCCTGATTATTGGGTGTTCACCCTCCTCGATCCTCGCTACCGGGACAACGTCCAAAACCTCATCCCTGCGTTGACCCGGGAGCGTAAATTGCGGGAGTACCACGACACACTGGTGAATTCCATCATCTTCTCCTGTCCAACTGAGAGGAGTGCTGCTAGTGCTTTACAAAGCAGCTCAGTGCGTCGAGGCAGTGGGGGAGGCTCTGCCCAAAGAGGGAGCAGAAGCAGTGCCTCTGCCCAAGGCAAGCCCCAAATGTGTGCCCGCCCCAAATGTCTACACCATCACCGGCGGCTCCAGTCAGCAGGAGGCAACGGTTCCGTCAGATGGTGACAGACTACATGGCTTGCCCTCTTACTGTACTCCCAGACGGCTCTTCCCCGTTCAAGTTTTGGGTCTCTAAGCTGGATACATGGCCAGAGCTAAGCCAGTATGCATTGGAGGTGCTGGCTTGCCCTGCGGCTAGTGTCTTATCGGAACGTGTCTTTAGTGCCGCAGGTGGTGTACTAACAGACCGTCGCATGCGACTATCCTCCGATAACGTTGACCGGCTTACTTTCCTGAAAATGAACCAGGCCTGGATCTCGCAGGAATTTGCCACTCCTCTGCCTGATTAAGTAATTGGGTGTCATCCAGGTCTCCTGCTGTGTTCATCTTTCTACCACCTGAACTGCTATTCCTGGGCTCCAACACCGCCAGTTGCGGCTCAGAAGTGCAGGCTGCACAGTAAAAACATACGACCCAGTGTTATTGGGTTTCAGTAACGTCAGCTGATCCCCAGCTGTGTAGCCGGCAATGTGTCCTGCGACCGCCACGCTGGCACAACAACCTAAATGTAAGGGAACCTGTCCCCCCCCCCCCCGTCGTTTGTTACTGAAAGAGCCATCTTGTGCAGCAGTAATGCTGCACAAGGAAAAGGTAGCTCTTTTTTTTTAGCTCTTTGCACACGCAGAACTTAACACTTATAAAATGTGTTCACTGATACCGTTATACCGTCCCGGAGCTGGGACTTTCCTTCGTAATGTGACGCAGCACAGCCGTCATTCCTACCCCCTTGGTGCCATGCGCTGCCTCCTCAGCGTTGTTTTAAGCTGTCACGGAGCCTGCGCTGTTCTGTTATCCCTTGGGCATGCCCTATTTGCGCTGCCTGTCTTCTGACATAATTTGGTGTCAGGCTGGCTGCGCCTGTGCGGCCGCGGTGCCCGAGATCCCGCCTCGCAGTGTCTTCTGATTGAGTCACACTGCGGGCCTGGGATCCATGGGCATGCGCAGTGCATATCTTCCCCTCGGGCTCTCGCTCATTTCCCTCCGCCTTCTTTAGACTGTGCGCCGTCAGCTGATCCCTAGCATGCCACGGCCGTGACACCGCACAGTCTGAAGAAGAGGGAAGGAGGGGAGTGAGAGTCGAGGTTATGCACTGTGCATGCCCATGGTTCCAAGGCCCGCAGTGGGATTACGTTAGATGAGACTGCGAGGTGGGATCTGGAGCAGCGTGGACGCACAGGCACTGACAGCCTGACACCAAATTATGTCAGAAGACAGGCAGCGCTAATTGGGCATGGCCAAGGGCTAACAGAACAGCGCAGGCTCCGTGACAGCTTAAAACAACGCTGAGGAGGCAGCGCACGGCATCAAGGGGATAGGAATGACAGCTGTGCTGTGTCCCATTACGAAGGAAATTCGCACCTCCGGAACGGTTTAACGGTATAAAGGGACACATTTTTAGTGTTTACTTCGGTGTTTGCAAGGAGCATAATTAAAAGAGCAACCTTTTCCTTTTGCATCCTTAGTGCTGCACAACATGGCTCTTTCAGCTACAAACGTCTTGGGGGGGGGGTTAAAGGTTTCCTTTCAACTTGCTCCAATCAGGCTTCGGCCTACACTCTGTTCCTCTGCTCCTCCTGCTGTCCCTGGGCTCTAACACCGCCAGTTGGTGCCTGGAAGTGCTGTGTGCACAGTCAACAGTCGCTCCTCTGTTATTGGGGTTCAGTAACGTCAGCTGATCCCCAGCTGTGTGTGCGGCAATACCTCCAATCTGCTCCTCCTGCTGTCCCTGGGCTCTAACACCGCCAGTTGGTGCCTGGAAGTGCTGTGTGCACAGTCAACAGTCGCTCCTCTGTTATTGGGGTTCAGTAACGTCAGCTGATCCCCAGCTGTGTATCCGGCAACGTGTCATGCGACCGCCACGCTGGCACAACTAAAATGTAAGGGGACCTGTCCCCCCCCCCCCTAGGCGTTTGTTACTGAAAGAGCCACCATGTGCAGCACTAATACTGCACAAGGGAAAGGTCGCTCTTGAAATTATGCTCCTTGCAAACGCTGAACTACACACTCATGTAATGTGTCCCCTCACACCGTCCAACCGTCCCGGAGGTGGGACTTTCCTTTGTAATGTGACGCAGCACAGCCGTCATTGCTACCCCCTTGGCACCGTGCGCTGCCTCCTTAGCGTTGTTTGATTCCGTCATGGACCCTGCGCTGTTATGTTATCCCTTGGCCATGCACAGTTTGCGCTGCCCGTCCTCTGACATCATTTGTTGTCGTCCTGGCTGCGCCTGTGCGTCCACGCTGCCCGAAATCACACCTCGCAGTGTCGTCTAATGTGATCCCACAGTGGGCCTGGTATCCATGGCCATGCGCAGTGCATATACTAGCCTCTCACTCCCCTTCTTCACGCTTCTTCAGACTAGGCGGCGTCAGCTGATCCCTAATAGCATGCCACGGCCGTGACGCCGCACAGTCTGAAGAAGCAGGAAGGAGGTGAGTGAGAGGCGATGATATGCACTGCGCATGCCCATGGATCCCTGGCCCGCAGTGGGACTACATTAGATGACACTGCAAGGTTGGATCTCGGGCAGCTTGGACGCACAGGCACTGCCAGCCTGACACCTACATGATGTCAGAAGACGGGCACCGCTAACTGTGCATGGCCAAGGGATAACATTACAGCGCGGGCTCCGTGACAGAACCAAACAACGTTGAGGAGGTGGCGCCCGGCACCAAGGGGGTTGGAATGACGGCTGTGCTGTGTCACATTACAAAGGAAAGTCCCACTTCCGGGATGGTTTGACGGTGTGAGGGGACACATTATATGAGTGTGTACTTCAGCGTTTGCAAGGAGCATAATTTTCGGAGCCACCATTTTCCATGTGCAGTATTACTGCTGTACAAGATGGCTCTTTCAGCAACAAATGCCTGGGGGGGGGGGTTAAAGGTTCCCTTTCAACTTGCTCCACTGCTGGCTTCGGCCTACACTCTGCTCCTCTTTGATTCCCTGGGTTTCAACACTGTCAGTTGCCACCTGGAAGTGTTGTCTACACAGAAAAAACACTAGGTGATGTGTCAGTGGGGTTCAGCACCGCCAGCTGTTCCTCTGCTGTGTAGTCGGCAACGTGTCCAGCACAAGCCACGCTGGCACAACAGAACAAAAGCTGCCACCAGTGCAGGCTTCGGCCTACACTCTGCTCCTCTCCTCCTCCTGCTGACCCTGGGCTCAAACACCGCTAGTTTTTGCCCGGAAGTGCTAGCTGCACAGAGAAAAACACCAGCCAATGTGTTAGTGGGGTTCAGCAACGCCAGCTGTTCCCCTGCTGTGTAGCCGGCAACGTGACCTGCAAACGCCATGCAGGCACAGGAACTGAAATTAAAAGGGAACCTGGCCCCACCCCCCCAGGTGTTTCTATGTATAACAGCCACCTAGTACAGCAGTACTGCTGCATTTGTACAAGGTGGCTGACTTTTTCTCCTTGCCCACGTGGAACTCAACACGTACAAAATGTGTCTCATTGAGACCATTCCACTGTCCCTGAGGTGTGACTTTCCTTTGTAATGATACGCAGCACCCCCCTTGGTAGCGTTTCCCGTCTTTTGTCATCATGGTTAGCTGGCTGCGCCTGTGCATCCGCCCTGCTAGAAACAACGCCCCTCGTTGTCATATTTATTTTGTCAGCGAGGGTGTGGTTTATGGGCACGAGCAGTGCATATGTTCGCCTGTCTTAACTCATCTCCTTCCGCCTTCTTCAGACGGTGCGGCCTCCTGGCCGTGGTAGGCGATAAGGGATCAGCTGAGGCCGCCCAGTCTGGAGCAGGTGTAAGGACATGTGTAAGCGGCAAACCTATTTACTGCACAAGGCCACGAATCCCAGCCACGCAGTGTGATTTTTTGAAAACACACTGTGGGTCTGGGATTCATGTCCATCGCTAACCGCAACGGCCGACATGAAATGAGGTCAGAAGACAGGAAGCGCTCACAGCGCATGGCCAAGGGATCACAATAGCGCAGACTCCTGTACAGCAAATAACAACGCTCAGGAATCTGCGCCCAGTACCTAGGTGCAAATTTTGACACCTGTGCTGCGTCTCATTAAAAAGACAAGTCACGCCTCCACAACTGTTTGACAGTATAATGGGCTAAATAGTGTACGTGTTTTAGTCAGCGTGTGCAAGGAGCAAAACAAATAGAGCAACCTTTTACTTGTGCAGCATTAATGCTGCACAAGGTGTGGCTCTTGTACCTTGCAACACCTGAGGGGGGGGTTAAAGGTAACCTTTGAAATTGGTTCAACTAGGCTTCGGCCTACACTCTGCTCCTCTACTCCTCCTGCTGACCCTGGGCTCTAACAACGCTAGTTTTTGCCCGGAAATGCTAGCTGCACAGAGAAAAACACCAGCCAATGTGTTAGTGGGGTTCAGCAACGCCAGCTGTTCCCCTGCTGTGTAGTCGGCAACGTGTCCAGCACAAGCCACGCTGGCACAACAGAACAAAAGCTGCCACCAGTGCAGGCTTCGGCCTACACTTTGCTCCTCTCCTCCTCCTGCTGACCCTGGGCTCAAACAACGCCAGTTTCTGCCCGGATATGCTAGCTGCACAGAGAAAAACACCAGCCAATGTGTTAGTGGGGTTCAGCACCGCCAGCTGTTCCCCCGCTGTGTAGCCGGCATCGTGTCCAGCCCAAGCCACGCTGGCACAAACGACCAAAAGCTGCCACCAGTGCAGGCTTCGGCCTACACTTTGCTCCTCTCCTCCTCCTCCTGCTGACCCTGGGCTCTAACACCGCTAGTTTTTGCCCGGACATGCAATCTGCACAGAGAAAAACACCAGTCAATGTGTCAGTGGGGTTCAGCAACGCCAGCTGTTCCCCTGCTGTGTAGCTTGCAACGTGACCTGCAAACGCCACGCAGGCACATGAACTGAAATTGAAGGGAGCCTGCCCCCCACCCACAGGTGTTTCTATGTATATCAGCCACCTTAAAAAGCAGTACTGCTGCATTTGTACAAGGTGGCTGACTTTTTCTCCTTGCCCACGTGGAACTCAACACGTACAAAATGTGTCTCATTAGAGACCATTACAATGTCCCTGAGGTGTGACTTTCCTTTGTAATGACACGCAGCACCACCCTTGTTAGCGCTGCCCGTCTTTTGACATCATTGGTTAGCTGGCTGCGCCTGTGCATCTCCCCTGCTCGAAACAACGGCCCTCGGTGTCTTTTTTTTTTGGACAGCGAGGGTGTGATTGATGGGCATGTGCAGTGCATATGTTTGACTGTGTTCACTCATCTCCTTCCGCCTTCTTCAGACTGGGTGTCCTCATGGCCGCGGCAGGCGATAAGGGATCAGATGAGGCCGCCCAGTCTGAAGCAGGTGTAAGGACATGTGTGAGCGGCAAACATATTTAGTGCACCAGGGCACGAATCCCAGCACCGCAGTGTGATTTTTTAAAAACACACTGTGGGTCTAGGATTCATGTCCATCGCTAACCGCAACGGCCAACATGAAATGAGGTCATAAGACAGGAAGCGCTCACAGCGCATGGCCAAAGGATCACAAGAGCGCAGACTCCTGTACAGCAACTAACAACGCTCAGGAAGCTGCGCCCATGCAAAAAGGTGTTGTTTTCGACACCTGTGCTGCTTTTCTTTAAAAAGACAAGTCACGCCTCCACTACTGATTAACAGTATAATTGGCTAAATAGTCTACGTGTTGCATTCAGCTTGTGCAAGTAGAAAAATTAATAGAGCAACCTTTTACTTGTGCAGCATTAATGCTGCAGAAGGAGTGGCTCTTGTACTTTGTAACACCTGAGGGGGGGTTAAAGGTAACCTTTGAAATTGGTTCAACTAGGCTTCGGCCTACACTTTGCTCCTCTCCTCCTCCTGCTGACCCTGGGCTCAAACAACGCCAGTTTCTGCCCGGACATGCTAGCTGCACAGAGAAAAACACCAGCCAATGTGTTAGTGGGGTTCAGCACCGCCAGCTGTTCCTCTGCTGTGTAGTCGGCATCGTGTCCAGCACAAGCCACGCTGGCACAACTGACCAAAAGCTGCCACCAGTGCAGGCTTCGGCCTACACTTTGCTCCTCTCCTCCTCCTGCTGACCCTGGGCTAAAACAACGCCAGTTTCTGCCCGGACATGCTAGCTGCACAGAGAAAAACACCAGCCAATGTGTTAGTGGGGTTCAGCACCGCCAGCTGTTCCCCTGCTGTGTAGCTTGCAACGTTTCCTGCAAACGCCACGCAGGAACATGAACTGAAATTGAAGGGAGCCTGCCCCCCACCCCCCCAGGTGTTTCTATGTATAACAGCCACCTTGTACAGCAGTACTGCTGCATTTGTACAAGGTGGCTGACTTTTTCTCCTTGCACACGTGGAACTCAACAAGTACAAAATGTGTCTCATTACAGACCATTACAATGTCCCTGAGGTGTGACTTTCCTTTTTAATGACACGCAGCACCCCCATTGTTAGCGCTGCCCGTCTCCTGACATCATTGGTTGGCTGGCTGTGCCTGTGCGTCCCCCCTGCCCGACACAACGCCCCCCGTTGTCTCATATATTTTGACTGCGAGGGTGTGATTGATGGGCACGAGCAGTGCATATGTTCCCCTGTTTTCACTCCCCTCCTTCCGCCTTCTTCTGACTGTGCGGCCTCATGGCCGCGGCATGCGATAAGGGATCAGCTGAGGCCGCCCAGTCTGAAGCAGGTGTAAGGACATGTGTGAGCGGCGAACATATTTACTGCACAAGGCCACAAATCCCAGCACCGCAGTGTGACTTTAGGAAAAGCCACTGTGGGTCTGGGATTTATGGCCATCGTTAACCGCACCGGCCAACATGAAATGAGGTCATGAGACGGCCTGCACTAACAGGGTATTGCCAAGGGATAACACAAGAGCGCAGTTTCCTGTACTGCAAATAACAACGGTAAGGAATCTGCGCACAGCACCTAGGTGTAAATTTGTACACCTGTGCTGTGTCTCCTTACAAAGACTAGTAGTCACGCCTCCACTACTGTTTGACAGTATAATGGGCTAAATAGTGTACGTGTTTAATTCAGCGTGTGCAAGGAGCAAAATTAAATAGAGCAACCTTTGACTTGTGCATCATTAATGCTGTTCAAGGTGTGGCTCTTGTACCTTGCAACACCTGAGGGGGGGGGGTTAAAGGTAACCTTTGAAATTGGTTCAACTAGGCTTCGGCCTACACTCTGCTCCTCTACTCCTCCTGCTGACCCTGGGCTCAAACACCGCTAGTTTTTGCCCGGAAATGCTAGCTGCACAGAGAAAAACACCAGCCAATGTGTTAGTGGGGTTCAGCAACGCCAGCTGTTCCCCTGCTGTGTAGTCGGCAACGTGTCCAGCACAAGCCACGCTGGCACAAGAGAACAAAAGCTGCCACCAGTGCAGGCTTCGGCCTACACTTTGCTCCTCTCCTCCTCCTGCTGACCCTGGGCTCAAACAAAGCCAGTTTCTGCCCGGACATGCTAGCTGCACAGAGAAAAACACCAGCCAATGTGTTAGTGGGGTTCAGCACCGCCAGCTGTTCCTCTGCTGTGTAGTCGGCATCGTGTCCAGCACAAGCCACGCTGGCACAACTGACCAAAAGCTGCCACCAGTGCAGGCTTCGGCCTACACTTTGCTCCTCTCCTCCTCCTGCTGACCCTGGGCTAAAACAACGCCAGTTTCTGCCCGGACATGCTAGCTGCACAGAGAAAAACACCAGCCAATGTGTTAGTGGGGTTCAGCACCGCCAGCTGTTCCCCTGCTGTGTAGCTTGCAACGTTTCCTGCAAACGCCACGCAGGAACATGAACTGAAATTGAAGGGAGCCTGCCCCCCACCCCCCCAGGTGTTTCTATGTATAACAGCCACCTTGTACAGCAGTACTGCTGCATTTGTACAAGGTGGCTGACTTTTTCTCCTTGCACACGTGGAACTCAACAAGTACAAAATGTGTCTCATTACAGACCATTACAATGTCCCTGAGGTGTGACTTTCCTTTTTAATGACACGCAGCACCCCCATTGTTAGCGCTGCCCGTCTCCTGACATCATTGGTTGGCTGGCTGTGCCTGTGCGTCCCCCCTGCCCGACACAACGCCCCCCGTTGTCTCATATATTTTGACTGCGAGGGTGTGATTGATGGGCACGAGCAGTGCATATGTTCCCCTGTTTTCACTCCCCTCCTTCCGCCTTCTTCTGACTGTGCGGCCTCATGGCCGCGGCATGCGATAAGGGATCAGCTGAGGCCGCCCAGTCTGAAGCAGGTGTAAGGACATGTGTGAGCGGCGAACATATTTACTGCACAAGGCCACGAATCCCAGCACCGCAGTGTGACTTTAGGAAAAGCCACTGTGGGTCTGGGATTCATGGCCATCGTTAACCGCACCGGCCAACATGAAATGAGGTCATGAGACGGCCTGCACTAACAGGGTATTGCCAAGGGATAACACAAGAGCGCAGTTTCCTGTACTGCAAATAACAACGGTAAGGAATCTGCGCACAGCACCTAGGTGTTAATTTGTACACCTGTGCTGCGTCTCCTTAAAAAGACTAGTAGTACTAGTCACGCCTCCACTACTGTTTGACAGTATAATGGGCTAAATAGTGTACGTGTTTAATTCAGCGTGTGCATGGAGCAAAATTAAATAGAGCAACCTTTGACTTGTGCATCATTAATGCTGTTCAAGGTGTGGCTCTTGTACCTTGCAACACCTGAGGGGGGGGTTAAAGGTAACCTTTGAAATTGGTTCAACTAGGCTTCGGCCTACACTCTGCTCCTCTACTCCTCCTGTTGACCCTGGGCTCAAACGCCGCTAGTTTTTGCCCGGAAATGCTAGCTGCACAGAGAAAAACACCAGCCAATGTGTTAGTGGGGTTCAGCACCGCCAGCTGGTCCCCTGCTGTGTAGTCGGCAACGTGTCCAGCACAAGCCACGCTGGCACAACAGAACAAAAGCTGCCACCAGTGCAGGCTTCGGCCTACACTTTGCTCCTCTCCTCCTCCTGCTGACCCTGGGCTCAAACAACGCCAGTTTCTGCCCGGACATGCTAGCTGCACAGAGAAAAACACCAGCCAATGTGTTAGTGGGGTTCAGCACCGCCAGCTGTTCCCCCGCTGTGTAGCCGGCATCGTGTCCAGCACAAGCCACGCTGGCACAACCGACCAAAAGCTGCCACCAGTGCAGGCTTCGGCCTACACTTTGCTCCTCTCCTCCTCCTCCTGCTGACCCTGGGCTCTAACACCGCTAGTTTTTGCCCGGACATGCAATCTGCACAGAGAAAAACACCAGTCAATGTGTCAGTGGGGTTCAGCAACGCCAGCTGTTCCCCTGCTGTGTAGCTTGCAACGTGACCTGCAAACGCCACGCAGGCACATGAACTGAAATTGAAGGGAGCCTGCCCCCCACCCACAGGTGTTTCTATGTATAACAGCCACCTTGTACAGCAGTACTGCTGCATTTGTACAAGGTGGCTGACTTTTTCTCCTTGCCCACGTGGAACTCAACACGTACAAAATGTGTCTCATTAGAGACCATTACAATGTCCCTGAGGTGTGACTTTCCTTTGTAATGACACGCAGCACCACCCTTGTTAGCGCTGCCCGTCTTTTGACATCATTGGTTAGCTGGCTGCGCCTGTGCATCTCCCCTGCTCGAAACAACGGCCCTCGGTGTCTTATTTTTTTGGACAGCGAGGGTGTGATTGATGGGCATGTGCAGTGCATATGTTTGACTGTGTTCACTCATCTCCTTCCGCCTTCTTCAGACTGGGTGTCCTCATGGCCGCGGCAGGCGATAAGGGATCAGATGAGGCCGCCCAGTCTGAAGCAGGTGTAAGGACATGTGTGAGCGGCAAACATATTTAGTGCACCAGGGCACGAATCCCAGCACCGCAGTGTGATTTTTTAAAAACACACTGTGGGTCTGGGATTCATGTCCATCGCTAACCGCAACGGCCAACATGAAATGAGGTCATAAGACAGGAAGCGCTCACAGCGCATGGCCAAAGGATCACAAGAGCGCAGACTCCTGTACAGCAACTAACAACGCTCAGGAAGCTGCGCCCATGCAAAAAGGTGTTGTTTTCGACACCTGTGCTGCTTTTCTTTAAAAAGACAAGTCACGCCTCCACTACTGATTAACAGTATAATGGGCTAAATAGTCTACGTGTTGCATTCAGCTTGTGTAAGTAGAAAAATTAATAGAGCAACCTTTTACTTGTGCAGCATTAATGCTGCAGAAGGAGTGGCTCTTGTACTTTGTAACACCTGAGGGGGGGTTAAAGGTAACCTTTGAAATTGGTTCAACTAGGCTTCGGCCTACACTCTGCTCTTCTGCTCCTCCTGCTGACCCTGGGCTCTAACAACGCTAGTTTTTGCCCGGAAATGCTAGCTGCACAGAGAAAAACACCAGCCAATGTGTTAGTGGGGTTCAGCACCGCCAGCTGTTCCCCCGCTGTGTAGCTGGCATCGTGTCCAGCACAAGCCACGCTGGCACAACCGACCAAAAGCTGCCACCAGTGCAGGCTTCGGCCTACACTTTGCTCCTCTCCTCCTCCTCCTGCTGACCCTGGGCTCAAACACCGCTAGTTTTTGCCCGGAAATGCTAGCTGCACAGAGAAAAACACCAGCCAATGTGTTAGTGGGGTTCAGCACCGCCAGCTGTTCCCCTGCTGTGCAGCTTGCAACGTGACCTGCAAACGCCACGCAGGCACATGAACTGAAATTGAAGGGAGCCTGGCCCCCACCCCCAGGTGTTTATATGTATAACAGCCACCTTGTACAGCAGTACTGCTGCATTTGTACAAGGTGGCTGATGTTTTCTCCTTGCCCACGTGGAACTCAACACGTACAAAATGTGTCTCTTTGAGACCATTCCACTGTCCCTGAGGTGTGACTTTCCTTTCTAATGATACGCAGCACCCCCCTTGGTAGCGCTTCCCGTCTTCTGACATCATTGGTTGGCTACTTGCGCCTGTTCGTCCGCCCTGCCTGAATAAAATGCTCCTCGTTGTCTTAATTATTTTGACTGCGAGGGTGTGATTGATGGGCACGAGCAGTGCATATCTTCGCCTGTCTTAACTCATCTCCTTCCGCCTTCTTCAGACTGTGCAGCCTCATGGCCGCGGCATGCGAGAAGGGATCAGCAGAGGCTGCCCAGTCTGAAGCAGGTGTAAGGACGTGTGTGAGCGGCCAAAATATTTACTGCTCAAGGCCACGAATCCCAGCACCGCAGTGTGGCTTTATGAAAAGACACTGTGGGTCTGGGATTTATGGCCATCGTTAACCGCACCGGCCAACATGAAATGATGTCATAAGATGGGCAGCGCTAACAGGGCATTGCCAAGGGATAACACAAGAGCGCAGACTCCTGTACAGCAAATAACAACGCTCAGGAAGCTGCGCCAAGCACCAAGGCGTTATTTTGGACACCTGTGCTGCGTCTCATCAAAAAACCAAGTCACGCATCCACTACAGTTTGACTGTAGAATGGGGTAAATTGTGTATGTCTTTCATTCAGCGTGTGCAAGTAGACAAATTAATAGAGCAACCTTTCACTTGTGCAGCATTAATACTGCACAAGGTGTGTCTCTTGTACTTTGTAACACCTGAGGGGGGGGTTAAAGGTTTCCTTTGAAATTGGTTCAACTAGGCTTCGGCCTACACTCTGCTCCTCTCCTCCTCCTCCTGCTTCAACACGGGCTCTAACATCGCTAGTTTTTGCCTGCAAGTGCTAGCTGCACAGAGAAAAACACACGCCATTGTGTTAGTGGGGTTCAGCAACGCCAGCTGTTCCCCCAGTGTGTAGCCGGCAAAGTGTCCTGCAAACGCAACGCAGACACAAAGCTGCCTCCAGTGCAGGCTTCGGCCTACACTCATCTCCCCCTGCTTACCCTTTGCTCCAACACCGCTAGTTGGGGCTCTAGGAAGACAATCTTTAATAGGCAAGGCAACGCATCTGGGTTCCAGCACCGCCAGCTGGTTCTCGGCAGTGTTCTTGTCACAGGTACTCCCTCGTGCCAAGCCTGGTTTCAGCACCGTCAGCTGTTTCCGGGTTGTGTCAAGCTCACTGAGACGCCTATGCTTGCCTCGTCGTGGTGCGGTCGGGTTAGCCAACTCCAGGGTGCCTCCAGTTTAGGAGCTTCCTATGTGGGCTGCGTGAACTGGTAGTCAAGGCTGGTTCTGTAGTGCCAGTAGGCCCAGCTCCCCCTGTAGGACTGTTGGGGTTCGGTAACTGCGGCTGCCTCGCGGCCTAGCTGTTCTCTCCTCTCCTGTGGGCCTTGGGGTCCACCACCTGGTTCCAGCACCGTCAGCTGGTTCCGGGCCGAGCCTTTGGCTTAGGTGCCTCCTCCTGGGTATCCGAGTTCCGCCAACGCCAGGCGGTCCTTGGTAGTGCTTTTAAGCGCGGGCACCTACAGCTTAGTAACCGGGTTCCAGCACCGTCAGCTGGTCCTCGGTCGTGCCATTGGCTCTTGCACACTGGGGCAACGCATCCGGGTTCCAGCACCGCCAGCTGGTTCTCGGCAGTGTTCTTGTCACAGGTACTCCCTCGTGCCAAGCCTGGTTTCAGCACCGTCAGCTGTTTCCGGGTTGTGTCAAGCTCACTGAGACACCTATGCTTGCCTCGTCGTGGTGCGGTCGGGTTAGCCAACTCCAGGGTGCCTCCAGTTTAGGAGCTTCCTATGTGGGCTGCGTGAACTGGTAGTCAAGGCTGGTTCTGTAGTGCCAGTAGGCCCAGCTCCCCCTGTAGGACTGTTGGGGTTCGGTAACTGCGGCTGCCTCGCGGCCTAGCTGTTCTCTCCTCTCCTGTGGGCCTTGGGGTCCACCACCTGGTTCCAGCACTGTCAGCTGGTTCCGGGCCGAGCCTTTGGCTTAGGTGCCTCCTCCTGGGTATCCGAGTTCCGCCAACGCCAGGCGGTCCTTGGTAGTGCTTTTAAGCGCGGGCACCTACAGCTTAGTAACCGGGTTCCAGCACCGTCAGCTGGTCCTCGGTCGTGCCATTGGCTCTTGCACACTGGGGCAACGCATCCGGGTTCCAGCACCGCCAGCTGGTTCTCGGCAGTGTTCTTGTCACAGGTACTCCCTCGTGCCAAGCCTGGTTTCAGCACCGTCAGCTGTTTCCGGGTTGTGTCAACTTCACTGAGACGCCTATGCTTGCCCCGTCGTGGTGCGGTCGAGTTAGCCAACTCCAGGGTGCCTCCAGTTTAGGAGCTTCCTATGTGGGCTGCGTGAACTGGTAGTCAAGGCTGGTTCTGTAGTGCCAGTAGGCCCAGCTCCCCCTGTAGGACTGTTGGGGTTCGGTAACTGCGGCTGCCTCGCGGCCTAGCTGTTCTCTCCTCTCCTGTGGGCCTTGGGGTCCACCACCTGGTTCCAGCACCGTCAGCTGGTTCCGGGCCGAGCCTTTGGCTTAGGTGCCTCCTCCTGGGTATCCGAGTTCCGCCAACGCCAGGCGGTCCTTGGTAGTGCTTTTAAGCGCGGGCACCTACAGCTTAGTAACCGGGTTCCAGCACCGTCAGCTGGTCCTCGGTCGTGCCATTGGCTCTTGCACACTGGGGCAACGCATCCGGGTTCCAGCACCGCCAGCTGGTTCTCGGCAGTGTTCTTGTCACAGGTACTCCCTCGTGCCAAGCCTGGTTTCAGCACCGTCAGCTGTTTCCGGGTTGTGTCAACTTCACTGAGACGCCTATGCTTGCCCCGTCGTGGTGCGGTCGAGTTAGCCAACTCCAGGGTGCCTCCAGTTTAGGAGCTTCCTATGTGGGCTGCGTGAACTGGTAGTCAAGGCTGGTTCTGTAGTGCCAGTAGGCCCAGCTCCCCCTGTAGGACTGTTGGGGTTCGGTAACTGCGGCTGCCTCGCGGCCTAGCTGTTCTCTCCTCTCCTGTGGGCCTTGGGGTCCACCACCTGGTTCCAGCACCGTCAGCTGGTTCCGGGCCGAGCCTTTGGCTTAGGTGCCTCCTCCTGGGTATCCGAGTTCCGCCAACGCCAGGCGGTCCTTGGTAGTGCTTTTAAGCGCGGGCACCTACAGCTTAGTAACCGGGTTCCAGCACCGTCAGCTAGTCCTCGGTCGTGCCATTGGCTCTTGCACACTGGGGCAACGCATCCGGGTTCCAGCACCGCCAGCTGGTTCTCGGCAGTGTTCTTGTCACAGGTACTCCCTCGTGCCAAGCCTGGTTTCAGCACCGTCAGCTGTTTCCGGGTTGTGTCAAGCTCACTGAGACACCTATGCTTGCCTCGTCGTGGTGCGGTCGGGTTAGCCAACTCCAGGGTGCCTCCAGTTTAGGAGCTTCCTATGTGGGCTGCGTGAACTGGTAGTCAAGGCTGGTTCTGTAGTGCCAGTAGGCCCAGCTCCCCCTGTAGGACTGTTGGGGTTCGGTAACTGCGGCTGCCTCGCGGCCTAGCTGTTCTCTCCTCTCCTGTGGGCCTTGGGGTCCACCACCTGGTTCCAGCACCGTCAGCTGGTTCCAGGCCGAGCCTTTGGCTTAGGTGCCTCCTCCTGGGTATCCGAGTTCCGCCAACGCCAGGCGGTCCTTGGTAGTGCTTTTAAGCGCGGGCACCTACAGCTTAGTAACCGGGTTCCAGCACCGTCAGCTGGTCCTCGGTCGTGCCATTGGCTCTTGCACACTGGGGCAACGCATCCGGGTTCCAGCACCGCCAGCTGGTTCTCGGCAGTGTTCTTGTCACAGGTACTCCCTCGTGCCAAGCCTGGTTTCAGCACTGTCAGCTATTTCCGGGTTGTGTCAAGCTCACTGAGACGCCTATGCTTGCCTCGTCATGGTGCGGTCGGGTTAGCCAACTCCAGGGTGCCTCCAGTTTAGGAGCTTCCTATGTGGGCTGCGTGAACTGGTAGTCAAGGCTGGTTCTGTAGTGCCAGTAGGCCCAGCTCCCCCTGTAGGACTGTTGGGGTTCGGTAACTGCGGCTGCCTCGCGGCCTAGCTGTTCTCTCCTCTCCTGTGGGCCTTGGGGTCCACCACCTGGTTCCAGCACCGTCAGCTGGTTCCGGGCCGAGCCTTTGGCTTAGGTGCCTCCTCCTGGGTATCCGAGTTCCGCCAACGCCAGGCGGTCCTTGGTAGTGCTTTTAAGCGCGGGCACCTACAGCTTAGTAACCGGGTTCCAGCACCGTCAGCTGGTCCTCGGTCGTGCCATTGGCTCTTGCACACTGGGGCAACGCATCCGGGTTCCAGCACCGCCAGCTGGTTCTCGGCAGTGTTCTTGTCACAGGTACTCCCTCGTGCCAAGCCTGGTTTCAGCACCGTCAGCTGTTTCCGGGTTGTGTCAACTTCACTGAGACGCCTATGCTTGCCCCGTCGTGGTGCGGTCGAGTTAGCCAACTCCAGGGTGCCTCCAGTTTAGGAGCTTCCTATGTGGGCTGCATGAACTGGTAGTCAAGGCTGGTTCTGTAGTGCCAGTAGGCCCAGCTCCCCCTGTAGGACTGTTGGGGTTCGGTAACTGCGGCTGCCTCGCGGCCTAGCTGTTCTCTCCTCTCCTGTGGGCCTTCGGGTCCACCACCTGGTTCCAGCACCGTCAGCTGGTTCTCGGCAGTGTCTTTTGCTCTTGTACCTTCTGCTCCCCATCCTGGTTCCAGTACCGTCAGCTGGTTCCGGGCAGAGCCTTTGGCTTAGGTGCCTCCTTCTGGGTATCCAAGTTCCACCAATGTCAGGTGGTCCTTGGTAGTGCTTTCAGGCACGGGTACCTCCTGCTTAGTAACCGGGTTCCAGTAACGTCAGCTGGTCCTTGGTAGTTCCATTGGCTCTTGGACCTTCGGCTACCCATCCGGGTTCCAGTACCGTCAGCTGGTTCTCGGCAGTGTCTTTTGCTCTTGTACCTTCTGCTCCCCATCCTGGTTCCAGTAACGTCAGCTGGTTCCGGGCAGAGCCTTTGGCTTAGGTGCCTCCTTCTGGGTATCCGAGTTCCGCCAACGTCAGGCGGTCCTTGGTAGTGCTTTTTAGCACGGGTACCTCCTGCTTAGTAACCGGGTTCCAGTAACGTCAGCTGGTCCTCGGTAGTTCCATAGGCTCTTGAACCTTCGGGTAGCCATCCGAGTTCCAGTTCCATCAGCTGGTTCTTGGCATTTTCTCAGCCTTCTTGTACCTTCTGCTACATTTCCAAGTTGAAGACCCTAACGTCGACAACCCGGAAGACCACCCCGATGACGACGACCCGGAAGACCACCCCGATGACGACGACGACGACGGCGGAGACGACGACGGCTGAGACGACGACGGCGGAGATGACGACACTGGAGACGACGACCCTGGAGACGACGACATGGAAGACCGAGAAGCAGAAGAACAAGAGGCTGCAGAACAAAGAGCAGAAGAACATTAAGCATAAGACTTAATATCAGAGCAAAAAATATTATCTAAATTATATGCAGAAGAAGACTAAGCAGTGTATGGGGGTGAGTCCGTTCCTCCTCGTGGTGCCCCTGGATAAAGCCTGATGCTGCAGGCCAAACTGAACGCGGACAAATGTAACTTTTGTGACTGGCAGAACGGAAGGTGTAATCTTCCAACTTTTATAGATAACAACTACGGGAATGCCTGTCACAAATGAGAATATGATGAAGAAGTAGAATTGGAAGAATAATAACAGTGGAATAAAAAGAATATGTAGAATAGGAAGAATAATAATAGTTGAATAAAATGAATATGAAGAATGTAATAAAAAAAAAATAGGTAGAAGATGAAGAAGAAGATGAATAAGGTGAAGAAGAAGTTGATGTCAAAGATGCTGATGATGATGAAGATGAAAGTGTGGGAAAAGTAAAAAAAAAAAAGAAAAAAAAAGAAGGGGAAGGGCGTGGAAAAGTGAAACATCAATATCTGACAAAATAAAAAAAAATTTACATACTCAATATCTTTTTCACTCCGAACGTCTTAAAAAAAACAAAAAACATGCTATTCTATTTGATTGGGCTAAACCTCATTGCCTTTAATGTCTCCGCCACCTCCCACAATACATCCTACATTATTCTTAGTTGTTTTCCTTCATGTAGAATGAACCTACAAGGAAAGAAAGGGTTTATTTTAATTCCGATATTTTGGTCCCATTGACTTGCATTGGGATCGGGTATCGGTATCGGCGATATCCGATATTTTTTGAATATCGGCCGATCCAAACCGATACCGATACTTTCCGATATCGGAAGGTATCGCTCAACACTACTGACTACCACAATTTTTGTTCTTGATATCTTTTAGTGCTTCTTAAAGCCAGAAAGTTGCCATTTGAAATGACTTTAGTTTTGTGCCATGTCTGTGATCTTCTTTTTTCTACAAAATGAACATCCTCCAAGGCCGGTGATTCCATAATTTTTGCCAGGGGTTTTATAAGCACCAAGTAAATTTGCACATAGTTTTGAAGGAATTCAACAGGAGAGCAATCCACAGATGTTGAAATTAGGGCATTTGGGGGGCAATTCATGATTTCAAGGACTTTTTGTTCTTTACACTTGAGATAGTTCTTAACGATATTTGCTGTATGTTTCTCGCTGTCATGCTGCAGAATAAATTTAGAGCCAATCAGTCGCCTCCTTGACTGATTGCATGACATAAGTATCTGCTTGTAGTTCTCAAAATTGAGAACATCATTAATCCTAAACAAATTCCCTACTCCATTTGTTGAAATGTAGCCCCAAACCTGCAAGTAACCTCCACCATGCTTCACTGTGCCTGCACTCATTATTGTACTGCTCTGCAGCCCTTTGGTAAACAGACTGCCTTTGTTACAGACAAATATTTAACATTTTGACTCAGTGCAGAGAACCTGCTGCCATTTTTCTGTACTTTTGTTGCTATATTTTTGTTCATATTTGTGTCACTTGGCCCTGCTTCCATTTTGAAGGTACTGTTTTTGGCTGCATTTCTTCTACGAAGACCACTACTGACCAGATACCTCCGAACAGTAGATGAATGTAGCTGGTTCCCACTAATTGTTTTCAGTTCTGAGCTGATAGCTCTGCTGGACATCTTCCAATTTCAAAGGCAAGAAAGTAAAATGTGTTTTTCGTCTCCTGCACTAAGGCTCCTTGGCCAATGTTCACTATTTCTTGGTGTTCTCAATGCTGAGAAATACGGAAAGATACTTATCCATCATACAGTGCCATCAGTAAGCCATATGATTGGCTCAGAATGAATTCTGCTGCAGGACAAGGACCCCAACCAAATAAAAATGGGAAGCTAGTTTTATTCTGTGGGTTGGGATAAATATGCAGATTCCAAATGAATATAGACGTGTTTTTCCATTTTTAGTTCTTTTCTGCTTTAAAACAATGTTTTAAGAAAATAAGGCAGTTTTTGAGTTGCCACATTTACAAGTCATATTTTTTTCATTTCTCCATATACTGTATATACACTGCTCAAAAAAATAAAGGGAACACTTAAACAACAGAGTATAAATCCAAGTAAACCAAACTTCTGTGAAATCAAACTGTCCACTTAGGAAGCAACACTGTTTCACAATCAATTTCACATGCTGTTGTGCAAATGGAATAGACAACAGATGGAAATTATTGGCAATTATCAAGACACACTCAATAAAGGAGTGGTTCTGCAGGTGGGGACCACAGGCCACATCTCAGTACCAATGCTTTCTGGCTGATGTTTTGGTCACTTTTGAATGTTGGTTGTGCTTTCACACTTGTGGTAGCATGAGACGGAATCTACAACCCACACAAGTGGCTCAGGTAGTGCAGCTCATCCAGGATGGCACATCAATGCGAGCTGTGGCAAAAAGGTTTGCTGTGTCTGTCAGCGTAGTGTCCAGAGGCTGGAGGCGCTACCAGGAGACAGGCCAGTACACCAGGAGATGTGGAGGGAGCCATTGGAGGGCAACAACCCAGCAGCAGGACTGCTACCTCAGCCTTTGTGCAAGAAGGAACAGGAGGAACACTGCAAGACCCCTGCAAAATGACCTCCAGCAGGCCACAAATGTGCATGTGTCCACAAAAACGGTTAAAAACTAATTCCATGAGGATGGTCTGAGAGCCCGACATCCACAGATGGGGTTGTGCTCACAGCCCAACACCATGCAGGAAGCTTGACATTTGCTACAGAACACTAGGATTGGCAAATGTGGCACTGGCACCCTGTGCTCTTCACAGATGAAAGCAGGTTCACACTGAGCACATGTGACAGACGTGACAGAGTCTGGAGACACCATGGAGAGTGATCTGCTGCCTGCAACATCCTTCAGCATGACCAGTTTGGCAGTGGGTGAGCAATGGTGTGGGGTGGCATTTCTTTGGAGGGCCGCAGAGCCCTCCATGTGCTCATCAGAGGTAGCCTGACTGCCATTAGGTACCGAGATGAGATCCTCAGATCCCTTGTGAGACCATATGCTGGTGCAGTTGGCCCTGGGTTCCTCCTAATGCAAGACAATGCCAGACCCCATGTGGCTGGAGTGTGTCAGCAGTTCCTGCAAGATGAAGGCATTGAAGCTATGGACTGGCCCGCCTGTTCGCTAGACCTGAATCCGATTGAACACATATGGGACATCATGTCTCGCACCATCCAACAATGACTCGTTGCACAACAGACTGTCCAGGAGTTGGAGGATGCTTTAGTCCGGGTCTGGGAGGAGATCCCTCAGGAGACCATCTGCCGCCTCATCAGGAGCATGCCCAGGTGTTGTAAGGAGGTCATACAGGCACGTGAAGACCACACACACTACTGAGCATCATTTCCTTGTCTTGAGGCATTTCCACTGAAGTTGGATTAGCCTGTAACTTCATTTTCCGCTTTGATTTTGAGCATCATTCCAACTCCAGACCTCTGTGCAATATTAGTTGTGATTTACGTGATCATTTTTAGGTTTTATTGTTCAATCTCAACACATCACACTATATAATGAATAAAGATTTACAACTGGAATATTTCATTCAGTGTTATCTAGGATGTGGAATTTTAGTGTTCCCTTTATTTTTTTTTGAGCAGTTTATATCTCTATGAGGTCTTCTTGTTTTGGATGCAGCAGTCTCACGCTCATGTTTAGAATGCCATTGCTGCAGTTCAAGTCACAAAGAACAGCAGGATAATAGTAGCCGTGCTGAGCACCATGGGATTTACCAGGTGAGAATAAGTTATTTTAATGCATTCCATGTTTTCTATCCATCTTCAAAAAATCTTGGGTAGCTTCTGTGATCCTACTAGGTGCAACTAAATCTGAAAATACTTAACCTATTGTTATCGTATAGAATTGAGTATTTTTTATGCTATTTACTAAGACAAATCGGCAGTGACAGATCAGCAACTTTTATATGACACCTTGGAAAACTTCACCCCAAACCAGAAACCTAAAATTTGTGAAAATGAAAAAGCAAAGATGAATTACCCATAAGATCATCATACTTTTTGCATTACCCTAAAAAGAGCATGCAAAAAAGTGCAACACCTGCATTTTAGTCATCCAGATTTGGTGCTTCTGAGGCCGGCTTCACACTCAGCGTATGAAAATACGGTCCGTATATTACGGCCGTAATACGCTGAAATGTCCCGAAAATAGTGGTCCGTAGCTCCTCCGTAGGCAGGGTGTGTCAGCGTTTTTTGCGCATGGCATCCTCCGTATGTAATCCGTATGGCATCCGTACTGCGTGGTTTTCTCGCAGGCTTGCAAAACCAACATACCGCTATAGAAATGATCCATGTGTCCCAAAAAGAAAAAAATATATATATATACTGTCATTAGACACATATATGTATATATATTAATATTTATTCCAGCGCTATATAGCCTGAAAGCCGGTAATTCAATTACCGGCTTTTTCTTTCTCCTTCCTAAAACCCGACATGATTTGAGACATGGTTTACATACAGTAAACCATGTCTTCTCTCCATTTTTTTTGCAGATTCCACACTACTAATGTCAGTAGTGTGTATCTGCAAAATTTGGCCGTTCTAGCTCTTAAAATAAAGGGTTAAATGGCGGAAAAAATTGGCGTGGGCTCCCGCGCAATTTTCTCCGCCAGAGTAGTAAAGCCAGTGACTGAGGGCAGATATTAATAGCCTGGAGAGGGTCCATGGTTATTGCCCCCCCCCCCCGGCTACAAATATCTGCCCCCAGCCACCCCAGAAAAGGCACATCTGGAAGATGCGCATATTCTGGCACTTGGCCACTCTCTTCCCATTCCCGTGTAGCAGTGGGATATGGGGTAATGAAGGGTTAATGCCACCTTGCTATTGTAAGGTGACATTAAGCCAGGTTAATAATGGAGAGGCGTCAATTATGACACCTATCCATTATTAATCCAATAGTAGTAAAGGGTTAAATAAAACACAAACACATTATTTAAAATTATTTTAATGAAATAAAAACAATGGTTGTTGGAGTATTTTATTCTACGCCCAATCCAGTCACTGAAGACCCTCGTTCTGTGAAAGAAAAACCATAATAAACCAACAATATACTTACCCTCCGCAGATCTGTAACGTCCAACGATGTAAATCCTTCTGAAGGGGTTAAAACATTTTGCAGCAAGGAGCTTTGCTAATGCAATGCTATTCCTCGCTGCAAAACCCCGGGGAATGAGTCTAAATATAGATCAATGAGCTATATTTAGCTTCATTTGCGGTGAGGCGCCCTCTGCTGGATGTTCATAGATCGTGGGAACTTTCCTAGAAATTGTAAAATTTATTTGATATTACCTGCGTTTATTTGTGAAAAAAAACGGAGAATTGGTGAAAAGTTTGAAAATTTTGCAATTTTCCAACTTTGAATTTTTATGCCCTTAACGCACAGAGATATGTCACACAAAATTCTTAATAAGTAACATTTTCCACATGTCTACTACATCAGCACAATTTTGGAACCAAAATTTGTTTTGTTAGGGAGTTATAAGGGTTAAAATTTGACCAGCAATTTCTCATTTTTACAACACCATTTTTTTAGGGACCACATCACATTTAAAGTCATTTTGAGGAGTCTATATGATAGAAAATAACCAACTGTGACACCATTCTAAAAACCCTTAAGGTGTTTCACAGGAATTTTTGGAATGTTTAAAAAAAATGAACATTTAACTTTTTTTCACAAAAAATTTACTTCAGCTCCAATTTGTTTTATTTTACCAAGTGGGAACAGGAGAAAATGGACCCCAAACATTGTTGTACAATTTGTTCTGAGTACAATACCCCATATGTGGCGGTAAACCACTGTTTGGGCGCATGGCAGAGCTCGGAAGGGAAGGAGCGCCGTTTGACTTTTCAATGCAAAATTGATTGGAATTGAGATGGGATGCCATGTTGCGTTTGGAGGGCCCCTGATGTGCCTAAACATTGGAACCCCCCACAAGTGACATGATTTTAGAAAGTAGACCCCCTAAGGAACTTATCTAGATGTGTGGTGAGCACTTTGACCCATCTAGGTCTTCACAGAAGTTTATAATGCAGAGCCGTAAAAATAAAACATCATATTTTTTCACAAAAATTATCTTTTCGCCCCAATTTTTTATTTTTCCAAGGGTAAGAGAAATGCCATGTTGCGTTTGGAGAGCCCCTGATGTGCCTAAACATTGAAACTCCCCACAAGTGACACCATTTTGGAAAGTAGACCCCCCAAAGGAACTTATCTAGATGTGTGGTGAACACTTTGACCTACCAAGTGTTTCAAAGAAGTTTATAATGCAGTGCCGTAAAAATAAAAAATCATATTTTTTCACAAAAATGATCTTTTCACCCCCAATTTTTTACTTTCCCAAGGGTAAGAGAAGAAATTGGACCCCAAAAGTTGTTGTGCAATTTGTCCTGAGTACACTGATACCCCATATGTGGGGGTAAACCACTGTTTGGGCACATGGCAGAGCTCAGAAGGGAAGGAGCGCTGATTGACTTTTCAATGCAAAATTGACTGGAATTGAGATGGGACACCATGTCACGTTTGAAGAGCCCCTGATGTGCCTAAACATTGAAACCCCCGACAAGTGACAACATTTTGGAAAGTAGACCCCTTAAGGAACTTATTCAGATGTGTTGTGAGAGTTTTGAACCCCCAAGTGTTTCACTACAGTTTATAACGCAGAGCCGTGAAAATAAAAATTATTTTTTTTTCACAAAAATTATTTTTTAGCCCCCAGTTTTGTATTTTCCCAAGGGTAACAGGAGAAAATGGACCACAAAAGTTGTTGCACAATTTGTCCTGAGTAAGCTGATACCCCATATGTGAGGGGGAACCACCGTTTGGGCGCATGACAGAGCGCGGAAGGGAAGGAGCGCCGTTTGGAATGCAAACTTAGGTGGATTGGTCTGCAGGCGTCACATTGCATTTGCAGAGCCCCTGATGTACCTAAACAGTAAAAAAAAACACAAGTGACCATATATTGAAAATTAGACCCCCCAAGGAACCTATCTAGATGTGTTGTGAGAACTTTCAAGCCCAAGTGTTTCACTACAGTTTATAACACAGAGCCGTGAAAATAAAAAATTATTTTTTCCCCACAAAAATGTTTTTTTAGCCCCCCAAATTGTTATCTTCCCAAGGGTAACTAGAGAAATTGGACCCCAAAAGTTGTTGTCCAATTTGTCCTGAGTACGCTGATACCCCATATGTTAGGGTAAACCCCTGTTTACTTTTTCAACGCAGAATTGGCTGGAATTGAGATTGGACGCCATGTCGCGTTTGGAGAGCCCTTTATGTGCCTAAACAGTGGAAGCCAACACTTCTAACTGAAACCCTAACCCCAACACACCCTTAACCCTAATCCCAACTCTACCCATAACCCTAACCACACCCCTAACCCTAATCCCAACTGTAAATGTAATCCAAACCCTAACCTTAACTTTAGCCCCAACCCTAACTGCAGCCCCAACCACAATCCTAACCCTAGCCCCAAACCTAACCCTACCTCTAACCCTAGCCCCAACCATAACCCTAGCCCCATCACTAACCCTACCCCCAATCCTAACCCTAGAACTAGCCCTAACCCTAACCCTAGCCCCAACCCTAGCCCGAACCCTAACCCTAATGGGAAAATGGAAATAAATACTTTTTTTTTAAATTATTTTTCCCTAACTAAGGGGGTGATGAAGGGGGGGTTGATATACTTTTATAGCGGGTTTTTTAGCGGATTTTTGTGATTGGCAGCTGTCACACACTAAAAGACGATTTTTAGTGCATAAAATAGTTTTTGCATTTCCACATTTTGAGAGCTATAATTTTTACATATTTTTGTCCACAGAGTTATGTGATGTCTTGTTTTTTGCGGGATGAGTTGAAGTTTTTATTGGTACCATTTTTGGACATGTGATATTTTTTGATCGCTTTTTATTCCAATTTTTGTGAGGCAGAATGACCAAAAAACAGCTATTCATGAATTTCTTTTTGGGGGGCGTTTATACCGTTCCACGTTTGGTAAAATTGATAAAGCAATTTTATTCTTCAGATCAGTACGGTTACAGCGATACCTCATTTATATCATTTTTTTGTGTTTTGGCGCTTTTATACGTTAAAAACTATTTTATAGAAAAAATAATAATTTTTCCATCGCTTTATTCTGAGGACTATAACTTTTTTATTTTATAGTTTATGATGCTGTATGGCGGCTCGTTTTTTGCGGAACAAGATCACGTTTCCTGCCGTACCATTGCTATTTATATCCGTATTTTTGATCGCGTGTTATTCCACTTTTTCTTCGGTGGTATGATAATAAAGCATTGTTTTTTGCCTCTTTTTTTTTTTCTCTTTTTTTCGGTGATCACTGAAGGGGCTAACTAGCGGGACAGTTTTATAGGTCGGGTCGTTACGGATGCGGCAATACTAAATATGTGTACTTTTATTGTTTTGTTTTTTAGATAAAGAAATGTATTTATGGGAACAATTTATTTAGGATTTTTTTTTTTTACATATGTGAATATTTTTTTCTTTACTTGCCCCAGGGAGGGCATCATGTTATAGGGTCAGATCGCTGATCTGACACTTTGCAATGCACTGTGTCAGATCAGCGATTTAACAGGCTGTGCAGGGACGCTTGCAAGCCACCTCCCTGCAGGACTCGGGAGCAGCCCCGTGGCCATATTGGATCCGGAGTCTGTAGAGAGGAGGAGGTAGGAGACCCTCGGAGCAGCACGATCACATCGCATTGCTCCGAGGGTCTCAGGGAAGCACGCAGGGAACCCCCTCCCTACGCAATGCTTCCCTGTGCCGCCGGAACACTGCGATCATGTTTGATGTTAATGTGCCAGATGTCAGCTGCAATAGCTGACACACGGCCGCGATCGGCCACGCTCCCCCATGAGCGCGGCTGATCGCATATGACGTACTATCCCGTCACTGGGAATTAAGTCCCAGGTCATGCTTACTCCCCTTCTAAAGCAGAAGACGTTCAGCAGTGCCATCAGCTCAGAGCTGGAAGCAACCAGTGGGATCTAGCTGCACCCATCTACTGTTCAGATATGTTTGGCCAGAATGGAAGAATTGCAGCTAAAAAGTCACATCTTTGACATGAAAGCAAGAAAAAGGACTTTATGCAAAAACAAAGAAACTCAGGTACTCAAATACATAAATATAGCAACAGGTGTTATTTACCCTGGGGGTTAGAAATTTGTAATATTTGGCTTTTAATAGAAGGCAATTTGTTCACTGAAAGGGGTACAATAATGAAGATCAGCAGCAATAGTGAAGCATGGTGGAGGTTCTTTGCAAGTTTAGAGCTGCATTTAAAGAATTGGTCAGGATTAATGGTGTTCTTTTTGCTGAGAAATACAGGCATATACTAAGTCGTTATGAAATACAATCAGGGAAGTGCCCGATTAACTCCAAATTTATTCTGCAGCAGGAAAACGACACCAAATATACAGTCGATGTCATTAAAAACTATCTCCTGTGTAAAAAAGAACATACAGTCCTGGAAAGGGTGATATGCTTCCCTCAGATCCCTGATCTCAGCATCACAGAGTCTGAATGGGAAGCGAGAGAAAATAATTTGTGCAATCTTATATCCACAGAAGACCTGCAGTTAGTTCTCCAAGATGTTTGGAACAGCATAACTTCTGAGTTCGTTCAAAAACATTGTGCAAGTGTACCTTGAAGAATTTATGTTTTTTTTAAGGCAAAGGGTGGTCAAAGCAAATATTGATTTGATTTAGATTTATCTTTTGTTAATTCCCTTTGCATTATATTAACTGATAAAAATTAACTAATAATACTTTTTTAAAGCATTCATACTTTGCAAAATGTTTCTTTGCACACAAACACTGGCATACACATTAGATAACTGTCAGGCTCACCTATGTCCCCTAATTCTCCCATACACAAAAATAGTCTGCATGGCTCGACTAAATGAAAGGATTAGTTTTTAGAATTTCAACTTACTAATTCTTATGTCTCCTGACATAATCTGTCCCGGTGTAGTCAGCCACTCCTGCTTACATCAGTGGGTTGACTTGTACCTAATGAGTCGGGGCCTTTATTTTAATAACATAGTTTTGCAGGTGTAAGATCTAAAATAGTATGCCCTCCAATACTTACTGAATATTGCAACAAAATGGAATCTGGTAAAGAACTCAAACCAATATATGCCAGCCGGTCACTAGTTTGCAAGAGTCACGCTGCCTACATAATTGACGGAAGATGAAGCACGGATTCAGGACAGCTGATTCACCTCTTTGGGTGGATCCAGCAGAGGTGTATCTAGGGTTTCTGGCACCCGGGGCAAGAATTCATTTCGGCGCCCCCCCAAGGACGTATGCCCCCCGTCAGGCCCATCATTGCCGTCTCCTCCCCCACCATCCCCATCATTGCCCTCTCCCTGTCAGCCCCATCATTGCTCTCTCCCTGTCAGCCCCATCATTGCCCTCTCCTCCTCCACCATCCCCATCATTGCTCTCTCCCCGTCAGCGCCATCATTGCCCTCTCCTCCTCCACCATCCCCATCATTGCTCTCTCCCCGTCAGCCCCATCATTGCCCTCTCCTCCCCCCCAAACACACACATAGTCACACACACAGTCACACACACACACACACACATTCACATACACACACACACACACATTCACATACATTCACACACACATTCACATACGCATACACACACATTCACACATACACACATTCACATACACACATTCACATACACACATTCACACACACATACCCAGATTTACATACACACATTCACACACACATACACACATTCACACACACATACACACATTCACATACACACATTCACATACACACACACATTCACATACACCTCTCACCTCTCCTCGCGCTCTGCCGCAGCATCTCATCGCCTTCCTCTGACACAGCCGGCCGCTGAATGATGACGTCATCCAGCGGCGTGTCTGTGTGAGAGGAAGCAAGAGGAAGCAGGAAGACCGATCGCTGGGCAGCGGAGCTGCAGGGATTTCTCACTGCCCGCCGCAGCCACTCTGCAGGGGCTCCCCTCCACCTCTGCACACATTGGGAGCCGGCGCTCTGCAGCTTCTCTGTGCCAGCTGTCAGCTTGACAGTCGGCACAGAGAACAGCTGACTCCCAGACCGGGGGCGGCAGAATGCAACCGCCGGGGGAGACACTGTGGACCGCCGAATTAGGCGGCCCGACTGCGCCCCCCTGCTGGCTGCCCCACCCTAGATACGCCACTGGGATCCAGGACAAGCCAAATCGTCTTGTCTCCCTATCCATGGGAGAAACCCAGGAGAACACGTCAGATTTTGGACATATAAAAGCACAGGTAGACTTCCATAATCACCAGTTAATTCTAGCGCATATGTACCCCTTTTTTACTATTTTTACAACTTAATATATTGCAAAGACACTTCCCAAAGACACCATCCAATTAAACAATGAAACAAAAGGCCAAGCGAAAATATGCTGAAATGTGTCACAATAGAAGAGATGGGTTTCTCAGACCATCATAAGCGTAATATATATATATATATATATATATATATATATATATAAATATATAATGTATATTTTAATTGTTGTAACAGACAGCAAATTTCCCATTTAGTCATTATTCTATTTGCATACCAAGTCAATCTATTGTGCCTGATTAACATGCCCCAATTTGCATTTCATGCCAACTGAATTACAAGGTTATAAACCCTTGTAACTAGCTAAACTTGGGTTTAACCCCTTTCTGCCAGCTGACAGGATAGAACGTCAGCTGGCAGTATCCCAAGCTTTGAGGTGGGCTCTGGCGGTGAGCCCACCTCAAATCTGCGACATGTCAGCTGTTATAAAGAGCTGACATGTGGCCGCAATGGGCGTGAGCGTAATCGTGATCTGCCTGTGCCCTTTAACTAGTTAAATGCCGCTGTCAAACTCTGACAGCGGCATTTAGCAAGCCGGGAGCGCTCGCACCGCTGACCCCATCACATGATCGGGGGTCATCGGTGCATTGCCATAACAACCTGAGATCTCCTTGGTTGTTGATGGACGATTGCTATGAGCACCACCCCATGGTCTGCTCTCACAGCAGTGCTGCATTTCTACTACATAGAGATGATCTGTGCTTCACCTCTATGTAGCAGAGACGATCGTGTCGTGCATGCTTCTAGCCTCCTATGAAGGCTATTGAAGCATGCCAAAAAAATGTGTTTAAAAATATAAAAAAATTAAAAAATAAATAACATATCTGCACAAAAATGGTATAATTAAAAAAGTCAGCTGGGCACGCAAAAAATAAGCCCTCATCCAACCCCAGATCACGAAAAATGGAGATGCTACGGGTATCGGAAAATTGCGCATTTCTTTTTTTTTGTAGCAAATTTTGGAATTTTCTTTCACCACTCAGATAAAAAATAACCTAGACATGTATGGTGTCTGTGGACTTGTAATGACCTGGAGAATCATAATGGCAGGTCAGTTTTAGCATTTAGTGAACCTAGCCAAACAAAAAACAAGTGTGGGATTGCACTTTTTTGCAATTTAATTGCAGTTACATAACATGGTAAAATCAATGATATTGTTCAAAAGTACAACTCGACCCGCAAAAAAATAAGCCCTCACATGGCCATATTGACAGAAAAATAAAAAAGTTTTAGCTCTAAGAAGGAGGGGAGCAAGAAAGAAAAACGAAAAAATGAAAAAAGCTTCTGCCGTTAAGGGGTTAAGGTCAAGGGTCGTATTTCCAAACCAATGGCTCAAGAGCCACACATAGTTCTCTGGCAGTCCTGCATGTGACATGTTGGCTACTTTAGACATCAGACATGTCCTTGCATTACTAGAACTTAGGTACTAAGCTCAAAACCATCACTAGCAGTTAACACTATGGTAAGAGCCATATTTATTATACCATGTATTTTAAAGGTTTTTCCATTTTAACATAGTTGTGTTGCTCAACACAGCCTATCATAATGAAGGTAGGTCACAATACATACAAGATTGGCAATCTCCTGCCTAGGAAAATAGTGTTTTTACCTTAAGCTACTTAGGCTATGTGCACACGTTCAGGATTTCTCGCAGAAAATTCCTGAGAATTCCGGACATTTTCTGCAAGAAATCCGCAAGAAAACCGCATGCGTTTTTGCTGCGGTTTGACGCGTTTTTTTGCCGCGTTTTTGCCGCGGTTTTTTCCGGACACTTCCCAATGCATTTTGGAGTGGGAAATCCGCAAAAAAAACCGGAAAATTAATGAACATGCTGCGTTTTTTACTGCACAAAACATGCAGAATTCATTCTAAATGATGGGATGCTTATTGTATGCGGTTTTTTTTTTTGCGGTTTTATAGCGTTTTTATCGGGAAAAACCGCGAAAAAACCGCAACGTGTGCACACAGCCTTAACCTTTGTAAGAATGTATACATTTTTCTGCATTGTATCCACATGTCATGCATTCCAAAGTAGCCACCTGCTGCCAGCAGGATGCAGCAGTAGTGACAGACTAGAGCAGGGGCTGACTGGCAAATTTTGGCCTGGGGGGCAAGCAGACAGCAGTGGCCCATGAGTAGCGGCTCATCCTTAAAGGGCTTGTCGGATCTTATGCTACATGTCTACAGACACTATGTGTGAATCCTCATATCGTGCGCTGTGAAGATTCTCTGGTGCCGGCAACAGGTGGTCTTGTGACTGTAAGCATGCAATATATATATTGCCAGCCACATTTCGACTAGACTGTTTTGGGCCTTGTTCAATACAGTTGCATTAGGCCATGCAAGTCTAGTCGGCATGTGACCGCATGTATGCAAATCACAAACTTACAGCCACACACCCGCCAAATGACCACAGCACTGCCAGCAATGTGAGAAGCACAAGTCTGCAGTCCAAAGAATGACAGAGTGAATGCACCAATGACACACACACACGCACAGCCCCACTGTATAATGACAGACACACGCACAGCCCCACTGTATAATGACACACACGCACAGCCCCACTGTATAATGACACACACGCACAGCCCCACTGTATAATGACAGACACACGCACAGCCCCACTGTATAATGACACACACGCACAGCCCTACTGTATAATGACTGACACACGCACAGCCCCACTGTATAATGACACACATCCCCACTGTATAATCACACACACACACAGCCCTACTGTATAATGACAGACACACGCACAGCCCCACTGTATAATGACACACATCCCCACTGTATAATGACACACACACACAGCCCTACTGTATAATGACAGACACACGCACAGCCCCACTGTATAATGACACACACGCACAGCCCCACTGTATAATGACACACACGCACAGCCCTACTGTATGACACACACACGCACAGCCCCACTGTATAATGACACACACACACGCACAGCCCCACTGTATAATGACACACACACACGCACAGCCCCACTGTATAATGACACAAATGCACAGCCCCACTGTATAATGACACACACACAGCCCCACTGTATAATGACACACACGCACAGCCCTACTGTATGACACACACACGCACAGCCCCACTGTATAATGACACACACACACGCACAGCCCCACTGTATAATGACAGGCACATGCACAGCCCCACTGTATAATGACACACACACGCACAGCCCCACTGTATAATGACACACACACGCACAGCCCCACTGTATAATGAGACACACGCACAGCCCCACTGTATAATGACAGACACACGCACAGCCCCACTGTATAATGACAGACACACGCACAGCCCCACTGTATAATGACACACACGCACAGCCCCACTGTATAATGACACACACGCACAGCCCTACTGTATAATGACAGACACACGCACAGCCCCACTGTATAATGACACACACGCACAGCCCCACTGTATAATGACACACACGCACAGCCCTACTGTATGACACACACGCACAGCCCCACTGTATAATGACACACACACACGCAAAGCCCCACTGTATAATGACACACATGCACAGCCCCACTGTATAATGACACAAATGCACAGCCCCACTGTATAATGACACACACACACAGCCCCACTGTATAATGACACACACGCACAGCCCTACTGTATGACACACACACGCACAGCCCCACTGTATAATGACACACACACACGCACAGCCCCACTGTATAATGACAGGCACATGCACAGCCCCACTGTATAATGACACACACCCACAGCCCCACTGTATAATGACAGGCACACGCACAACCCCACTGTATAATGACAGGCACACGCACAAGCCCACTGTATAATGACACACATGCAGCTCTCTCACACACACACGCACGCAGCTCACACACGCACACAGCTCACACACATGCATGCAGCTCACATGCACGCAGCACACACACGCACGCAGCTCACACACACACGCACGCAGCTCACACACACGCACGCAGCTCACACACGCACACGCAGCTCACACACGCACACGCAGCTCACACACACACACGCACAGCCCCACTGTATAATGACATACCCACACAGCCCCACTGTATAATGACACACATGCAGCTCACACACACATGCACGCAGCTCACACACACACGCACGCAGCTCACACACACACGCACGCAGCTCACACACACATGCACGCAGCTCACACACACGCACGCACGCAGCTCACACACACACACGCACGCAGCTCACACACAAACACGCACGCAGCTCACACACACACGCACGCAGCTCACACACACACACGCACAGCCCCACTGTATAATGACATACCCACACAGCCCCACTGTATAATGACAGGCACACGCACAAGCCCACTGTATAATGACACACACATGCAGCTCACACACGCACGCATGCAGCTCTCACACACACACACACAGCTCTCACACACACGCACGCAGCTCACACACACACGCACAGCCCCACTGTATAATGACAGGCACACGCACAACCCAACTGAATAATGACACACACATGCAGCTCACACACACATGCACGCAGCTCACACACACACAGCTCAGACACATGCACGCAGCTCACACACGCACGCAGCTCACACACACATGCACCTCACACACAAGCACGCAGCTCACACACACACACGCAAGCAGCTCACACACACACGCACGCAGCTCACACACACACGCACGCAGCTCACACATGCACGCACGCAGCTCACACACGCACGCACAGCCCCACTGTATGACAGGCACACGCACAACCCCACTGTATAATGACACACACATGCAGCTCACACACACACGCACGCAGCTCACACACACACGCACGCAGCTCACACACACACGCACGCAGCTCACTCACACACACACACACACGCACACAGCCCCACTGTATAATGACACACACATGCAGCTCACACACACACGCACGCAGCTCACACACGCACCTCACACACACACACACGCACGCAGCTCACACACACACACATGCACAGCCCCACTGTATAATGACATACCCACACAGCCCCACTGTATAATGACACACACATGCAGCTCTCACACACACACGCACGCAGCTCTCACACACACGCACGCAGCTCTCACACACACGCACGCAGCTCTCACACACACAGGCACGCAGCTCTCACACACACACACGCACGCAGCTCACACACACACGCACGCAGCTCTCACACACGCACGCAGCTCTCACACACACGCACGCAGCTCTCACACACACACACGCACGCAGCTCACACACACACGCACGCAGCTCACACACACACCAATTACCTCATACACACACCAGTTACCTCAAACACACAAGCACGCAGATCACACACACACACACCAGTTACCTCATACACACATCACACACCAGTTACCTCATACACACATCTCCTCATACACACATCACACACTCTACTCTGTGGTGCAGGGGCGGCTGATGGCCACAGTGGCGTAGGAAGGGGGGTGCGGGGGGGGCGGGCCGCCCCGGGCGGCACACTGCGGGGGGCGGGTCGGCCGGCGCTGCAGAAGGAGGAGAAAAAAAAAAAAACGTGGGCCCTTTAAGTCTTCGGGCGCCCGCCCCCTTCCCCCGGTGCCAGCGCTAATAATACTCACCTCTCCTGGTTCCTGCGGCTGCGCGGTAGCTGCAGCCAGCGTCTTCAGCGCCCTCTGACTCTGCGACGTCTCAGGGCAGAGGGTGCGATTGTATCATCACTGCGCGCTCAGCCTCTCTGTCCTGAGCGTCGCAGAGCCGGAGAGACGCTGACTGCACCGGACCTGCACTGGGAACGGGAGAGGTGAGGATTTTACTTTTTTTTTTTTTTCTTTATGTCTGTCTGGGGGCAATGCTGGAGACCCTGGGGCAGATTTCTGGACACACTGGGCAATGCTGGACACTGGGGCAGATTTCTGGACAGACTGGGGCAGATTTATGGACACACTGGGCAATGCTGGACACTGGGGCAGATTTCTGGACAGACTGGGGCAGATTTATGGACACACTGGGCAATGCTGGACACTGGGGCAGATTTCTGGACAGACTGGGGCAGATTTCTGGACACACTGGGCAATGCTGGACACTGGGGCAGATTTCTGGACAGACTGGGGCAGATTTCTGGACACACTGGGCAATGCTGGACACTGGGGCAGATTTCTGGACAGACTGGGGCAGATTTATGGACACACTGGGCAATGCTGGACACTGGGGCAGATTTCTGGACAGACTGGGGCAGATTTCTGGACACACTGGGCAATGCTGGACACTGGGGCAGATTTCTGGACAGACTGGGGCAGATTTATGGACACACTGGGCAATGCTGGACACTGGGGCAGATTTCTGGACAGACTGGGGCAGATTTCTGGACACACTGGGCAATGCTGGACACTGGGGCAGATTGCTGGACACACTGGCGGCAATGCTGGACACACTGGGACAATGCTGGACACACTGGGGCAGATTGCTGGACACACTGGGGCAGATTGCTGGACACACTGGGGCAGATTGCTGGACACACTGGGGCAGATTGCTGGACAACATGGGGGTAATATGCTGGACACACTGGGGGCAGGACTTGAGGCATGGGCAGAATGTAGATACGGGGCAGGATGGATACGATGGAGACTGATGGGGCAGGATGGGGAGATCATATGGGGTAGAATGGATACTCATGAGGGCAGGATGGGAGAACATATGGCTGGAGCCAGGAATGAGATAAACGGGGCCAGGATGGGGGATATTACCATAGGGGCTAATTAAGGGATATTATTACTGCAGTGATGTATTTATTTTATTTTTTGAGTATACTGTTTTAAATGGGGGGCGGTCCTGTTACTGTGCAGAGTGACACTATATCGCCTTTTTTTCTTCGTGGTGTAATGTAGAAGTTGTTAAAAATTAAGTAATGTGTTCTACAAGCGGAGCTCGAGATAACTGTGTTATTTCCTGCAGAAACGAGTCCTGGCTAGAAGAAATGATGGCGGTCTGTGCTGGATAAAAGATGAAGGACTTCATCTAGAGACGTCACTGGTGAGTCAGTGTTACCTATACACTGACACTATATACTGTATACTATATACAAAGGTCCTGTGTACAATGTCACCAGTGATCACTGTACCTATACATTATATGCAGAGCTCCTGTGTATAATATCACCAGTGATCTCAGTATTACCTCTACACAGACACTGCATACTAAGTACAGATCTCCTGTGTATAATGGCACTTATGGTGATAGTATGGTGCTTTTTTTTTATTACTGATCAGTATTGTAGTATTCAGTCACTATGTGGTGGTAATATGTGGTCTGGAAATGGTGTTGTGGTATTTGTCCCTTGTATGTACTATTTGGTCACCAAGTGGTGGTAATATGTGATCTGGTCATGGTGAGGCGGTATTTGTCCCTTGTATATAGTATTATTTGGTCCCTATGTGGTCTGGTCATGGTGTGGTGGTGTTTCTTCCTGTATGTGATATTATTGGTCTTGGTATAGTGGATTCTGTTGTGTATGGCGGTCATTTGTTCTCTCTGATTTTAATTATTTAAAAGTCACAGGTTTGGCATGTGGGGGTGACACCATTAGGCCCAGTTTAAGTTCTACAAAACAGGAAAACTATTTTTGGTACCTTTGTGTGTATTGAGCAGGGGGGGGGGGGGGGGAGGGGGGGGGGGGGCGCCAAACTCGGGAGCAGCCCCGGGCGGCAAAAGCTCTAGCTACGCCTCTGGATGGCCATGTGCAGCTCTTCAGTTTCTCCTGCTCACAGCTCTGCACTGTCCCGGGCCCCGGCACCTCCCCCGTCTCTCCTTCTCTGCCGGGATAGCAGATAAGAGCAGGAGAAGCCGGAGCTCCGTGCACACACAGGCCGGTATGCCGGTATGCTGACCTTTCATCTTGGCTGCTGGCTCTCTCCCTCAGAGTGGCAGTGGTGCTTAGGAGCTTGCTCATCACATACCCCTGTAGCCTGCATGTCAGGGCTGCTGGCGGGATGACACCACCGCGCACTACAGGTGCGCTATGTATTACAGTCACTGCCAGTCCTCCAGCGGCCCTGTGCAGCTGCTTAGACACCGGCCCGGGGGGCATATGCATTTCTGCCACCCGCCCCAGCCCGCCCCTGGACTAGAGGACAGTGCTAAGTGTGTCTACTAGACTGGAGTGTTATTACATGAAGCATGGGGTCAGAACAAAGGGTGGTGAGCAACAATGTAAGCGCTGTTTGCCACATACTTCTGCTTGGCTGCTTTTTAACTCGGCTCCATTTAAGCAGAGCTGTGACTATAACTGAGCTCCAGTGCCAACAGGAGCCATACATTGAGACAAACCAGTCTCATCAGGGATTTAGAATGTTGTTTTGTGCCTCCCTCTACAACTCTATCTTTTCAGATTGTATGCTGTGTATATAAAAAGTCAAGACCAGGCTCACCAGGAAGCAGGGTCAGACTGGGGCACCTGGACACCAGAGAATCCTTCGGTGGGCCCACCCCCAGTCCCAGCTCCTGCCATCCACAAAGGGGGCCCCCTGCATCTGCAGCCCCTTTATGAAGTGCGCAGTGTACAGTATTCCTTATAGTGAATAACGCTGTACATCTTCTGAAGTCCTTGCTTGTATTTCCCAAACCCCCCTAAATCCCCCCTCTCTCCATGCATGTGTCAGGTTAATTAGGCTGGTTTCACATTTGTGTCTGTCTACACAGCATTTCATCCGCATACATCCGCATACATCCGCATGTGTCCTGCGTACATATCTTTAACATGGTGTACGCAGGGACATGCGTTTGTATACATTTGCCTGCGGATGTGTACTCATGCATCATTCCACAGTGTGGGTCAGGGCGTGGCTAACGCAACATGTTGCATCTTTTGAGACGTCAAATATGCACGGCCATACGCGTGCGGATGCTTGCGGATGAAGTGCGTCAAAACAACGCATTACAGTCTATGGGAATGCATATGTACACAAGGACATGCATATGCTTGTATTTGCATGCGCATGCGTATTTCAGAGTAAACATGTCCAGGAACTGGTTTAAGCCACCCCCTTCCCCCCCCCCCCCCCCCCCACACACACACACACACACACACACACACACACACACACACACCTTTTAAAAGAGAGTGTGGGTACTGGAAGTCCAGGACTCTGCAGGCTCTGGAAGTGATTAGAAGCCATTGCATCTTCTTTGAAGACTCTGAATTATCAAAATGTGAGTATACAAGCTAATGTCACAGCAAATGTTCACAGTGAACAAACTCAGAACCCTTGGCGTTCTATGAAGGACTGCTTCAATAAGGACCTGAGACAGGAAATCCAAGTTCGAAGTGATGCTGCTTAACCCCTTCATGACCTTGGGATTTTTCGTTTTTCCGTGTTCGTTTTTCACTCCCCTCCTTCCCAGAGCCATAACTTTTTTATTTTTCCGTCAATTTGGCCATGTGAGGGCTTATTTTTTGTGGAAGGAGTTGTACTTTTGAACGACATCATTGGTTTTAGCATGTCGTGTACTAGAAAACGGGAAAAAAATTCCAAGTGCGGTGAAATTGCAAAAAAAGTGCAATCCCACACTTGTTTTTTGTTTGGCTTTCTTGCTAGGTTCACTAAATGCTAAAACTGACCTGCCATTATGATTCTCTAGGTCAGTACGAGTTCATAGACACCTAACATGACTAGGTTATTTTTTATCTAAGTGGTGAAAAAAAATTCCAAACTTTGCTAAAAAAAAAAAAAAATTGCGCCATTTTCCGATACTCATAGCGTCTCCATTTTTCGTGATCTGGGGTCGGTTGAGGGCTTATTTTTTGCATGCCGAGATGACATTTTTAATGTTAGCATTTTGGTGCAGATATGTTCTTTTGATCGCCCGTTATTACATTTTAATGCAATGTCGCGGCGACCTAAAAAACGTAATTCTGGCGTTTCAAATTTTTCTCTCGCTACGCCGTTTAGCGATCAGGTTAGTGCTTTTTTTTCAGCACCGCTGAACCTGGATCGTCCTCTGTTGGAGCGGCCCCTCATCGAACAGCTATCGAACAGTCCCAGTCATCCACCAGCGATTCAGCAAGTGGGCAGGCTTCACAGGCTGGAGAACAAGCAGCTGGTCCTTCAGGTGTTCCCCTGTCCCAGTCCTCTGGGAAGGCCTTGTACAGGTCACTCTTGTCCGAGTTTGTTCACTTGAGCTCGGTCTTCAAGAATGGCCTGAAGGCGCTCGAAGAAAGACTGGAAAGTGGTTTTGCCCATGTAAACACACTTTTCCAGGATGTCAACCGACGCCTTTACCACTTGGAAGCCGACCTTCATAGACAGGCACAATTTTTTTTATTGCTATAGAGCGGGACATGTTGGAACACCTTACGCCTGATCTTCAGCTAAATGTGATGCAGGCCTGCAATGCTGCTTACGTTCAGGCTATGCAGCAGGCTCGGTATTTACAGCAGCCACACATGGCATTTACGCCTGTGCCACCACTAACCCACATCACATCTATACCGAGATCTGCTGCATACCACTATACCAACACCACCATGCAGGGTCCTGCTGCTGAAGGCCAGTCTACTGCCACCACCATGTCGGGTCCTGCTGCTGTAGGCCACTCCACCGCCACCATCATGCCCATTCCTGCTTCTGCATGCCCATCCACATCCACATTGCCGAGTCCTGCTCCTGCATGCCCGTCCACATCCACGTTGCCGAGTCCTGCTCCTGCATGTCCATCTACCTCCATAATGTAGAGTCCTGGTACTGAACAACATCCTCAACCCACCACTCCCACCCTCCCAAAGAGACACAGAAGAAGCAAGCTGCCTAGTACCAGCTCTGGACAGAAATAGAAAAAGAAGAAGCGTGGCCCCAAAACTGTCCTACCACTTCCACTCTCACCTCCCAATGCATCTCTGTTGTCCAATTTGTCTCTCCCTTCCAGTGTGTCTCTCCTGTCCCATGCTTCAACTCCTAATGTGTCTACTCCCATCCTTGACCTCCCAGACCCCACACATTTAGTAGTCCCTTCCCCTGGAACTCTATCATCATACACATGTAGCCACTCATCCTAGCTCCACCCCCCAGGTCCATAACATTTCACCATCATACTTTTGCAAAAGTAAATTTTTGTTGTCAAATTGAAAAAAAAAATTCCCCAATCACTGCTTGTTCTTTGTCTCTTTCTGCGCCGTCGCCGTCAACACACACTGTGTACCGTCAACACACACTGTGAACCATCGTCGTCAACACACACTGTGTGCCGTCGCCGTCAACTCCACACTGTGCGCCATTGCCGGAAAAACACTTATGGGCCGTCGCCGCTATAGAAGTTTTCACTCAAGAAGCAAAGCTGCAGTGGAAAGCAAAGAAAGAAAAGGAGGAGCAGATTGTGTCTGTCATGGAGCTATGAGGTGGCAAAAAACACAAAGAGGACTGAAAATCCTCCAAAAAAGCAGAGTTAATACAGCACAAAGGATCATGGGTCAGCAATGCTCACCTGCCCAGGTGTCAGCACTAGTGCACTCAGGATGCAGCAAAGCCATGAAGTAAAGATGGTGGAAAAACTCTGATGAGACCACTGCTCAGAATTGACACTGAGCAATCACACCTCCATGAATTGGCAGACTATGAGCGGTCGGGTCATCAGTAATTTCCACATGTGTTCCTGCCATCTTTACTGTATGGGTTTGCTGCATCCTGAGTGCACTAGTCCTGACACATGGTAAGGTGAGTAAAGCTATGAGGTGGGCTATAGATTAATGCAGAATGAAAGAGATGAAGGAGCTAATCTGACGTCACCTACCATAGCACTGACATCAGAGAGAAGAGGTGTAGTGTAAAGCATGGGTGAAATAATCCAATCTGAATGAGACAGGGAGTGGATTTATAAAGACTGAAGTCGTGAACCGGTGCGCACCTTATAAAACTATGTATTGCAATGTTGAGGGCACTTGGAACAGGTGTTTAACTTGAGGTGTTTTATTATTTCAGTCAGCAAACATAACAGGTAAATTTTAACATTGCAGGTACATAACATTACAGGAACATAACATTACAGGAACATTTTAGTGGCTTAAACCATTTCATCTTGCCATGCCAGACATCCACTATCCAAAACAAAGTAGGCAGCAAATATATCCCTCAGAGAGTGATGTTGGTCATCTGGCAATGGAGTAGAAACAGGTTCATCAAGTTCTACGTTGGGTCGCTCTTTAGCCATGATGTAGTTGTGCAGAACCACACACGCTTTGACAACCTCATTGATTGTCTCAATTTTTAGATTAACGGCTGTTCCCAAAACCCTCCATTTAGATACCAGCAAACCAAAGGCACACTCCACAGCTCTTCGTGCCCTTGTCAGTCGGTAGTTAAAAATCCTTTTTGTGTGATTCAAGTCCCGACTGGATTATGGTTTAAGGAGGTTGGCACACATCTGAAAGGCCTCATCCCCAACCACAACAAACGGCATTGGAGATCCTTCAGTGTTGGGAAGAGGTCATGGCAGTGGGAAATTGAAATTATTCCCATACAAGTGTTGGTCCATGTCCGAGTTTTTGAATGTCTGAGTCATTACCTTGTCCAAAAGATCCAATGTCCACGGCGACAAATCTACAGTCAGCAGCTGCAATCGCCATGAGCACAATAGAAAAGTATTTTTTATAATTAAAATACACAGATCCAGTGCCAGCCAGTTGGGTAATTCAAATATGTTTGCCGTCCACAGCTCCCAAACAGTTTGGGAAATTACAAATTTCCCAAAATTTTTCAACATTTTCCTGCCAGATTTCAGGGGTGGGTATGGGGATAAATTACTCATGCTGAATGTCCCACAAAGCCCAGCAGGTGTCTGCAACATTCCCAGAATGGGTGGAAACTCCAATCCGGAATTGGAAATGGAGCGATGCTAAGCTCTCTCTGGTAGCCAGGAATCTGCCGAAAAGAGAAAAGAAAAAAACATAAAGTACATGGCTTTTTGAACAATAATATTTATGACAGGTGTTTTGCCAAACAGAAAAATGGAAAAAAAAAATTAAGGACATGGCAGAACAATAATATTTATGACAGGCGTTTCTTTTCAAAAATTACGTACCTTAGGGTTACCAGCAGACGTACCTCAGCAGACAATGCTGATGGCTCCTTGTACACGTAGCAGCAAATCACTGAAGCTCTGTCGAGACATCCTCGTGTACTCAAAATATTTTTCCGGGTTTTCACAGAGCTCACTGTATAAGGAGTGGTAGGCTCCACGGTTCTCTCGGACTTCAACAATGGGGTGTTGCCAAAATCAATGAGGATGTCTTCTATGTCTTTGTCTTTTCCTTTCTTGTTCACCAGCAAATGCGAAGGCAAAAAACAAGTTCACATCCAAATCTCGATTCCGATATAAACTCTCCATGCGAAGATCCATCTTGACACTGGATACAGCAGCAAAAGATGAGAATTTCATCTGTGCAAGGGTCTATATTAAGAATTTCCATGAGACACGCCCATTGGGTGTGGCTTGTGTCAAGGAAATTCTCCTGGAAACCATTTTTCTATAGAACGTATGTGCATAAAAAGCACAAACGCATGAAAAAACACATGCAAACATGGTTACGCTGCGCTTTTTTGCTGTCATGCGTAAGCTGATGTGGATAAAAACGCTGCGTTAGCATGCGTTTGCGTTTTGCATGCGTTTGCGGTTGCGGAAGATATGCTGCGCACATAGACGCAAACGTGAAACTAGCCTAAGTTGAGAGTGGGGGGGGGCATCTCACAGTACAGAAGAGGTCAGACAGGGGGCAGGAAGATGTTTGCAGCACAAGTGAAGCACCAGTACTCGGTAAGTATACATACTGTGTATATGTGTATCTGTGTGTGTACATGTGCAGTATACAGTGTGCGTGTCTGTATATGTGTATATAGCATGTGTGTACATATATACAGTATATAGTATGATTGTGTATATCTGTGGTGCATGTGTGTATATACTGTATATATGCATGTACATACAGTATATAGGATGTGTGTCTGTGTATATTATATTTGTATACTGCATGTGTGCAATATATTGTGTATATGTATCTTAGCATACTGTATATAAACTAAATGTTTGTGTGTGAATACCTTAAATATGTCCTTGTACACACTGTATGTCCATGAGCCATCAGTGTGCTGTACGTGTACCAACCGTGTTTAACATTGAAAGTATGTGAGAGGCTTTGTAATTTCATTTCCAGTATCCATACTGGGAAAACACGGATGGCGCACGGACATCACAGTGATTGAAAACACTGGTGACACTGATATTGGTGTAATAAGTACGTGTTTTATATGGACATGTGAAGGGGGCCTAACAATGTTGTTGATGGGGCAAGTATGATGTGCTGCTTCAGTGGTGCTGCTGGGTGATCCCAGCATATTCTCAACATATTTTAAGCTAATTTTGTGAATTTGTATTACTTAGATGCTAAGAATATGCTGAGATGGCTTTTAGGCAAATTTGATTTCCAATTTTTAAAATTGGGAAAGGTGAAATTCCTATTTCTTTGGGAATTATACATTTTGTTCAATAAAGTTGGTTGTATATAATATTTATTTTTATCTAGCATTTTTTGTTATTGCACTTTAATGGTTGCTCCCATATTTCCAGGATGTGCCATAATAGTAGATGTGGTTCTCACAAATGGAACAGGCATCTGTTTCAGTGTTAGTGGAGAGATGACCAGAATTTTGTCTTCCTCACCACTTACATCACTGTGTGACGGGGCCCCGTGCGCAAAATAGATGCAAGTTCAATTTGTGGGACTTATACTTCAAGGAAATGTACCTTGAAAGTATTTATTGTTGAGTTATGCAACTTTCCAAGTGGCCCTGAACGAGACATAAGTGTTTCTTTTTTGCCTGGATTGTTTCTTTAGTTTGTTATTTATACATTAAGTTAAAATTATTATTCACTATTATAGCGCCATTTATTCCATGGCACTTTACATGTGAAAGTCTTCAGGTTCCTTTTGAAGGTTACCGTGGTAGGCTATTTTGTTTGATATTACCTCATTTTGCAACAGAATTGGTATTATTTCTGTATAAATGCAAGGTGGGCCCCCAAAATTTTATCTCTCTGGTGGGCCCAAGGTACTCCAGTCTGATGCTGCCAGGAAGTCAGTGTATAGAGAACTGATTTCCTGTGCAGAAAGGGTAGCACAATTAACACCAATGGAATAAGATGATTATAATTGGTAACAACCATACATATACAGTGTAATCTAAAACTTTGGGCAGCCCTGGTCAAAATTACTCTTATTGTGAACAGTTAAGCAAGTTGAAAATTAAATGATCTCTAAAAGGCCTAAAGTTAAAGCTGACACATTTACTTTATATTTTAGGGAAAAAATATATATCTATAGTTATCTTTACATTTTAAAAATTACAAAAAGGAAAATTGATTGATGTGAAAGTTTGAGCACCGTTGGAGATTTGTGTGCTCAGATAACTTTGACCAAGGTGTCAGACCTTAATTAGATTGTAACGGTTATAACTTGTTCACTATCATTGCTGGGAAAGGCCAAGTGACTACCTCAAAAAGTGCAAGATGAAAGTTTTACAATGGCCCTCACAGTCCCCTGATCTGAACATCATTGAAAATTTGTGGCTAGACCTCAAAATAGCAGTGCATGCAAGGCAACCAAGGAATCTCACAGAACTAGAAGAATTTTCCAAGGAAGACTGGATCAAAATCCCTCAAACAAGAATTGAAAGACTCTTGGCTGGTTACAAAAAGCATTTACGACTTGTGATACTTTCAAAAGGGTGTGCTACTAGGTACTAACCATGCAGGGGGCCCAAACGTTTGCATTAGCCCATTTTCCTTTTTGTATTTTTTAAAATGTAAAAGATGAAAATATACCATTTTTTTCTGATTATAAGACTTTTTTCCCAAAAATGTTTGAAGAAAATGGGGATGCATCTTATAATGCAGATATACCTTACTGGCCGCAGTGGAGCAGGGTCACTGCTGAAGGAGGCAAGAGTGGAGCGTTGCTGCTGGCCACAGGCTGGGATAAAGTGGGTGCTCAGATGTGTGGCGCGCCGCTGCGGGTGTTTGGTGCTGCCGGGGCTTTGCCGACATTTTCTGAAAGCCCAGAGGCCCCATAGTTACATGGTTTCCTATGTGGTGGACTCAGGGAAACCGCAGATGGAGATCTCAGCACCAAGATCTCGAGAGATGAGATCCCAGAACCACAAGGGGTGACCTAGTGAATGACCTGCATAGAGCTGGGACCACATAAAAAAGGCTACCATCAATAACACACTACACTGCCAGGAACTCAGATCCTGCAGTTCCTGATGTGTGTAAGGAGGTGGCAGGAGCCCCATCTGCCCCTTCTCTCCTGTGTGCTGGACCTGTACACTTTATGCAGAACCCGAATGGTGAATCTGTATGTTAACATATTAATGTTATGTTTGCAATGTTTCATATATGTGTTGATGCAATGTGTGATGTCCCTTTTACTTTGTACTGTCTTAACTGGTATTGTATTGCTGTATTGTTCTCTGTGCCTTACAATGCCATATCTTTCTGCACATGTTAGAGGCAGGTACAGAAGCGATGATTACTTTAGGGAGCTGGACTTGCAGCCTCAAGGGAGCAGGAAGTTCCTGCTTCTGCAGCAGGGCCTGGCGAAGCTTGGCTGTAGCAAGTTGTGCTCCAGCATCTGGAGCCAAAGACTCCCCTGTGTGCTGGGCCTGTGCACTTTATGCGGCACCGAATGGTGAATCTGTATGTTAACATATTAATGTGCTATTTGCAATGTTTCATATATGTGTTGATGCAATGTGTGATGCCCTTTTTACTCTGTACTGTCTTAACTGGTATTGTATTGCTCTATTGTTCTCTGTGCTTTACACTGCCATATCTGTTTGAACATGTTAGAGGCAGGAACAGAAGAGATTGCTTTATGGGGCTTGACTTGCAGCCTCAAGGGAGCAGGAAGTTCCTGCTTCTGCAGCAGAGCCTGGCCAAGCTTGGCTGTGGCAAGTTGTGCTCCAGTGTCTGGAGCCAAGGACTCCCCTGGAGGGGAGAGAAAGTGCTGCCCCCGGAACAACGGGCAGTGAAGTTGGCAAAGAACTACATAGGTGCCCCACCTAAGTGACTTTAATTAAGTGTCCAGATTCTGGCATATGTGCATCCCGGTCTGGGACAGAAGAAGCCCCCATCTGGGTCATGAGTGTGTCCCCGTCCGGGACAGAAGGGACCCCGGGCTGGGGAGAATATTTGCTGCCAGGACTGTCAGGCACCGAGACTGTGTGAGTGCTCAGCCGAAGAGACTATAAGCGTTCAGATATCATCCACTGAAACATCCCCACTACTACTGCTGCTGACACTGCAGTGACTAGCAATAGGAATAGAGCAGGAACTTTTACTGGATTTACTGCAACTACGTTTTTCACCCTTGTCTACCTCACAAATAATTGTGCTTCGGGATCCTGATTGCCTGGACTGCAGTGACCGAGGACAAGAGGTAAATCCCCTGGGGTTGCATCCATCCTTTTTATTTCATGTACAAGGTCCCGGGTTGTATACTGACTGTGGCTTAGTTGACTCGGCTGGGACTACCACCCCTAGCCACCTTGTTGCATGTGTCCCCCTGCTTAAGCCAGTAAATGTCCGGACTGGTCTGAAGTTTGCGAGAGAGCATTTGGATTATCTATAAGAGTATTGGGAGAATGTCATATGCTCTGATGAATGCAAGGTAGAACTGTTTGGTAGAAACAAAACTCGTCATATTTGGAGGAGACAGAATGCTGAGTTGCAGCCAAAGAATACCATACCTACTGTGAAGCATGGGGGGTGGCAACATCATGCTTTGGTGCTGTTTCTCTGCAAAGGGACCACGATGACTGATCAGTGTACAGGAAAGGATGAATTGGGCCATGTATCATGAGATTTTGAGGGCAAACCTCCTTCCATCAGCAAGGGCATTGAAGATGAAACGTGGATGGATCTTTCAGCATGATAATGATCCCAAGCACACTGGAAGAGCAATGAAGGAGTGGCTTTGTAAGAAGCATATGTAGGTCCTGGAGTGGCCTAGCCAGTCTCCAGATCCCAACCCCATAGAAAACCTTTGCAGGCAATTGAAAGTCTGTGTTGCCCAGCAACAAGCCCAAAACATCAATGCTCTAGAGGAGATCTGCATGGAGGAACGGACCAACATACCACCAACAGTGTATGCCAACCTTGTGAAGATTTACAGAAAATGTTTGACCTTTGTCATTGCCAGCAAAGGATATATAACAAAATATTGAGTTGAACTTTTGTTAATGACCAAATACTTATTTTCCACCATAATTTGCAAAATAAATCTTGCCAAATCAGACAAGGTGATTTTCTGGATTTGTTTTCTCATTTTGACTCTCATACTCATGGTCTACCTATGATGTCAATTACAGGCCTCTCTCTTCTTTTTAAGTGGGAGAACTTGCACAATTGGTGGCTGACTAAATGCTTTTTTTCCCACTGTATTGGGATTTGCAGGAACGGGAGAATAGATTTGCAGGAAAGGGAGAATAGTATGGATTTTTATAATGAAGCAAATTACAAGAGTAGTTAAGATTGATATTTATAAAGGGTATTATAGTTGTAGGAACAACCCTTTGAAATTCAGCCACATATTGAATATTTGAGCGAAAAGGATATTGTAAAAGACAATTTTCATTGACATTATGTAATAATTTCAGCCACCTGTTTTGATGTTGGTGTGGAAAGATGTCATTTATGACCTTAAAAAATGTCACTTCAGTTGCTATAAAATGTATCATATTATAACAGTATATACTGATTGCTTATACTGCAGTTTGAGTATAGAAAAAGGGCCTGATAAACAGAAAAACAAGGTGGCAGAAAAACACATTGCAGAAACAGGCTAAGACCAATTTCAAAAGGACCATTTTTTTCAATATTTTTATGAAATAGTAAACTGCCTAATAGGGTTATGAAAAACGTGTGTTCTAAAACATGATACAAGCTCGGTCCTTTTTAACAACAAAAATGATATTACATTGTAATAAAATACAAAATAAATCAAATATTTAGAAAGAGCAGGGTAACTTGCTTCATATGCCTCAAAAATGCCCAGGGTGTGGGATGTACACTACTTAACAACAGCAAGTGGTAGATGTCATTCTTCTCAGCCAATATTCTGTTCGTAAAAGTGGAGAAAAGTTTTACTACACAATCACACTCTGAGCCCTCATAAATGAGATGGGATAAAAGTGACGTAACTGCATTAGTAAATCTGCCCCCATCTGTTCCTTCACCTCCACGCATAAACTTCTTATGCCCCTTCCAGCCTTTCACATTTTGTTCAAATGGCAACAATAACATTGGCAATGCTTTATCTAAAGTGGAATGGCTTAAATTTAATTAGTTTGCATTGCTAAAGACAACAGCAGATGGTCTTCATAACAGTAAAAACTATGTTTTCAGCAAGCAGACGGCATTGATAACTTGAGCATTAATATGGAAAATATAGGAAGAATTCTTACATTTTTGATTGCTAATAAAATATACATTTAGAAAAAAATTAATTTAAATGGTGATGAATTTTTGAAATGATTTATTCTTTGGTTAAACATGGGACCTCTTTCATTTACCGTCCAAGCCTTAGCTTGTTCCCTGCAGAAAGCGCTTCTGGTCAGGTTCAGTTGGCTTTTTTTTAATGCCTATAGGAAACTTAGCAATGGAGTAAAACTGGAGTAAAACTAGAGTTCTTTTGCCCACCAATCTGTGCATTCCCACAATTTAATAAGTGATGCCCATTACTTGGCATCATGGACTATCAATTCAATGAAGTTTCCAAACATTGCCACTAGAGATAAGCGGTGGTCGAGTCGAACTCTTCGCCAATCTCAAATTCGAGCTGTTTTGGGCGGTGTTCAAGTCGTTCGACGAACCCGAACAATTAGCTTAAAATTCGGCTGTTGGAGTTTCTGTTCGATAACTGTTCGTTCAGCAAAAGCCTCGCTTGATTTGCACATTAAAACTGTTTATCATTGTTAATAGACTGTTTCAGTGTATAGTGAGCGAAGGGGGGGGGGGATAGATCTGTGCTGAAATAACGCCGATCTCGATTTTTTTTTCTTTCCTGCATTTACAGTGGGCGGTGCAGTCTCTCAGCCTATCAGCAGTGCGCACACACACAGCAATGTGCATGTGATGCACACAAGCAAGGGCATGTGTCATTGGCTGTGTATTTCACATGTCCTTGCCCTATAAGAACCAGCCATTTGTCCCGTCGCCACCATTTCCTCAATGCTGCAGCTTAGTGTTAGACGGCACCGCTGCTGCTGTGGCCACTATACAGACAAAGAGTGTTTTTTTGGAGCGAATTGTCAGAGAGATAGGTTTAGGGAGTCGGGAGGAGTCGAGACTAGTTGTAATATCAGCCCTTTTCAGGGTAGGTTACAGCAGTTCATAGCAATGTTTGCCAGGCAGGTCTGTGCCAGTGCTGTGCAAGTGTTTGTCACAGCATTTGGTGTAATCTAGCTCAGCCAATCCTTTTGGGCTAGTAGCATTACCTGATAGTCATCTGAGTAGCCCGCCTGTGAAACAAACTACACCGCCTGTGTATCTCTATTTTCACTGCATCTAATCCAGTTATTAGTTTTGGGCCTAGGAGCAGTGTCTGCACGTCAGCAGAGTAGCCCGCCTGTAAAACAAACTATACCGCCTGTGTATCTCTATTTTCACTGCATCTAATCCAGGTAATAGTTTAAGACCTAGGAGCAGTGTCTGCACGTCAGCAGAGTAGCCCGCCTGTGAAACAAACTATACCGCCTGTGTATCTCTATTTTCACTGCATCTAATCCAGTTATTAGCTTAGGGCCTAGGAGCAGTGTCTGCACGTCAGCAGAGTAGCCCGCCTGTGAAACAAACTATACCGCCTGTGTATCTCTATTTTCACTGCATCTAATCAAGGTAATAGTTTAAGACCTAGGAGAAGTGTCTGCACGTCAGCAGAGTAGCCCGCCTGTGAAACAAACTATACCGCCTGTGTATCTCTATTTTCACTGCATCTAATCCAGATAGTAGTTTAGGGCCTAGGAGCAGTGTCTGCACGTCAGCAGAGAAGCCCGCCTGTGAAACAAACTGTACCACCTGTGTATCATTATTTTCACTGCATCTAATCCAGTTATTAGTTTAGTGCCTAGGAGCAGTGTCTGCACGTCAGCAGAGTAGCCCGCCTGTGAAACAAACTATACCACCTGTGTATCTCTATTTTCACTGCATCTAATCCAGTTATTAGTTTTGGGCCTAGGGGCAGTGTCTGCATGCCAGCAGAGTAGCCCGCCTGTGAAACAAACTATACCGCCTGTGTATCTCTATTTTCACTGCATCTAATCCAGTTATTAGTTTTGGGCTTAGAAGCACGTCAGCAGAGTAGCCTGCCTGTGAAACAAACTATACCGCCTGTGTATCTCTATTTTCACTGCATCTAATCCAGATAATAGTTTAGGGCCCAGGAGCAGTGTCTGCACGTCAGCAGAGTAGCCCGCCTGTGAAACAAACTGTACCGCCTGTGTATCATTATTTTCACTGCATCTAATCCAGTTATTAGTTTAGTGCCTAGGAGCAGTGTCTGCACGTCAGCAGAGTAGCCCGCCTGTGAAACAAACTATACCGCCTGTGTATCTGTATTTTCACGGCATCTAATCCAGTTAATAGTTTAGGGCCTAGGAGCAGTGTCTGCACGTCAGCAGAGTAGCCCGCCTGTGAAACACACTATACCGCCTGTGTATCTCTATTTTCACTGCATCTAATCCAGTTATTAGTTTTGGGCCTAGGAGCAGTGTCTGCACGTCAGCAGAGTAGCCCGCCTGTGAAACAAACTATACCGCCTGTGTATCTCTATTTTCACTGCATCTAATCCAGTTAATAGTTTTAGGGCCTAGGAGCAGTGTCTGCACGTCAGCAGAGTTGCCCGCCTGTGAAACAAACTATACCGCCTGTGTATCTCTATTTTCACTGCATCTAATCCAGTTATTAGTTTTGGGCCTAGTACCACAGTTTGGCCACTCAGTTCTGCTCGGTTTTCATCCATCGGTTGTTGTGCCAACAACTACAGATACAGAGTTGCCAATTAGTTAAGCACTAAAATGAGTGGCAAAAGGCCTGGTGCTGGTGGAAAGGGGAATAGGCGTGTTGGAAAGGGAAAAAAAGGTTGCGTCCGTGAGGTAGGTGGTAAAGCAACATCTGCAGAAGAAAGACCATCTTCCAGCCAAAGTAAGATGTCTACTTCTTTTCGTGGACAATCTGATATGATCCCTTTCTTACGACCATCGCCACAAGCATTGCCAAAAATTCCAGATGAGGCACAAAAACAGCAGGTGCTTGAACGGATATCAAGTGCTCATTCAAGTGGGCTCTCCTCCATGTCAACTTCCACATCACAACTACTCCAGTCCTCAGAGTTGTCACCCCAATCGCACTTGCTTCCTCACAGCTCCCAAGTCTCCAGCTTCCCATCTGAGCATGGGGTAACACACATGGTTGAGTCTGTAGAGCTGTTTATGCATACTATAGCCTGGGAATCAGAGGTCTGCTCCTGAGCTTCGGTGAATCCAGATGAGGAAATGATCTGCACTGATGCCCAGAATCTTTGTGAGTCGGATCCAGGCCCAGATGAAGAAGGTTCAGAGCATAATGTAGACCCTAGTTCCCAAACTGTAACTCCTGTTGGTGGAGACAATGAGGAAGATGATGATGAGACTGAGATACCTGATTGGAACGAAAACTTGACTTTTCGGTCGGGGCAGGAAGAGGTTGGCTCTGAGGATGACGGGTGTGAGAACACACAGGATGATGATGACGAGGTTGTAGACCCCATTTACTGTCAACCCCCAGTCCATGAGGTCAGCAGAGGAGGTGGAGGAGGATGCTAGTGACGAGTCTGACGATGAGGTAATGGTGCACCTTCCTGGACAGAGACGGAGTACTGGAAGCATGTCAACAACTGCATCCTCAACCCCTACTGTGCCACAGACCAGGTCTTCAGGTCGCACGGGCTCTAAGCCTTGCATAGCCTGGGCATTTTTTGACATCGCAAAGGATGACCCAACTCATGTTGTCTGTAAGATTTGTCAACAAAATCTCAGTAGAGGCAAAAAAATCACTAGCTTGAGTACTTCATGCATGAGCCGTCACATGGATATGAGGCATAAGTTGCAATGGGCAGCTCACTGTGCTACAATGCAGCCTAGTGGGCCGGGTCAACCACCGTCTGCCCCATCAAGTGCATCCGCGTCCTCTTCATCCTCTGTGACTGTAGTGACAGCAGTCGCAACAGACCTTATGTCTGTTGCAGTGCCCCAGTACCAGATGCCCAGTTGCCACTACTTCTCAAAGAAAGCTGTGCCTGCGCTACACCAGCATGTCGCACACAACATCTCTGCTTCCTTGAGAAACTCTGTGTGTGACAGGGTGCATTTCACCACAGACACTTGGATGAGTAGACATGGACAGGTGCGTTACATGCCGGTGACTGGGCACTGGGTAACTACAGAGACATCAGGAGAAGGGGCTGCTTGTCCAAGTCTTGCCGTCGCCACGATTTGCTCGTCGATCCTCTGTATCTAGAAGTTCCTCCACTGCTTCTGACTCGTCAACCTCCTCTCGGTCCTCCACCTGCACCCAAAGCCTGTCTGGTAATGCCACCCGCATTGTAACTGCGCAGAAGCAATCCTGCACACCTCCTCACTATGTTGTCACCAGGGCTCAAGGGCATCAGGCAGTGTTTACATTGAAATGTCTGGGAAATGTGAGTCACACAGCAGAGGAGTTGTGGTCAGCTCTGGAGACCGAGTTCCATCAATGGTTGTCTCCACTCAACCTTCAGCCAGGGAAGGCTGTGTGGGACAATGCTGCAAACCTGGGTGCGGCCCTTCGCCGGGGCAATGTCACACACGTGCCTTGTATGGCTCCTGTTTTGAACCTGGTTGTCCAGCAATTTTTATCCCACTATCCCGGACTAGATGGGCTTCTGCAGAGGGCACGGTCGTTGTGTGCTCACTTCCGCCTTTCGCATCCCGCAGCTCGATGACTTGCATCTCTACAGAAGTCGTTGGGTCTGACAGTTCACCGGCTGAAATGCGATGTGCCCACACGGTGAAATTCAACTCTGCACATGTTGCAGCGACTGTGGCAGCACTGACGAGCCCTGGTTCAATACATTATGACGTATAGCCTGGGCCAACGAGATCAAGAGGTGTGGCAAATCACGCTGCAGGAGTGGTCTCAGATCAGGGACCTATGCATCCTTCTGCACAGTTTTGAAATAGCAACGAAGATGTTTAGTGCTGACGATGCCATTATCAGCATGACCATTCTGGTGATTTACAAGCTGGAGCACACCTTACACAGTGTTCGGAGTCAGGTGGTGGAACAAGAGGAGGAGGAGGAGGAACAGGAGGAGTCGTATGTGGAAGGGATCATATCTCCAAGGTCAAGAAGGTTGGCAGCACCAAGGCGGCTGGCATTGGAGGCAGGGGGAGAGGGGTTACCGAGGGCGCATGGTAGCAGCCAAACTGTTGAGCAAGGTGCAGGAGGCGAGGAAGAAGTGGAGGATGAACTGGCGCTGGGCATGGAAGACTCATCAGATGAGGGAGACCTTGATCAAATTTCTGTTGTGCGAGGTTGGGGGGAGAGGGCAGACAAAGGAAGCATGATTCTCACCTCACCACCACCAAGACAACAAGGACTTGGTCCTACTGGATGCGCAAGACACATGAGTGCCTTCTTGCTGCACTACCTGCAACATGACCCCCGGATTGTCAGAATCTGAAGTAATGCTGACTACTGGGTTGCCACACTCTTAGATCCCTGGTACAAAAGCAAATTTGGCGAAATAAATCCTGCCATAGAAAGGGATTCACGCATGCAAGAGTATCAGCAGAGACTGTTACAGAATCTAACATCTGCTATTCGACAAAACACCAGTGGTGCACGTAGTCAATCTCTGAGTTCTAACTTGCCAACCATGGGACTATCGAGTCATCACTCAAACCATAACAGTAACATTGTATCTGGTGGTAATAGCAATTTTTTCCAATTGTTTCAAGATTTTTGTTAGACCATCCTTTGCAAGGCCACAGGTGACAAGAAGTCAGACGCACAGCCAACGCCTAGAGAGGATGGTACAAGAGTATCTCCAAGTTAACATCGATGCCATGACTGTGGAACTGGACCCTTGCTCATTTTGGGCTTCCAATCTTGAAAAATGGCCTGAGCTCGCCACTCACGCCTTGGAGATCTTGTCGTGCCCCACAGCTAGCGTTCTCTCTGAACGTGTGTTCAGCGCTGCTGATGGTGTGCTGACAGATAAACGCACGCGGCTGTCCAGTGACAATGTTTACAGACTAACATTCATCAAGATGAACAAATCCTGGATCCGCAAGGTATTTTCTACCCCTGTGTCATCTTGGGGAGACTAAAAGGTTAATGATTTTTGAAAATCACCTCACCAACCGTTTAAAAAAACTCTAGCGAAATTGATGCCACTTAAGTGGTGTCTGTGGCCGAATTTTTGGAAAAAATGGAGACTCTTTTACTTAGTCCCCTTGCTGAGTTTTACATGACGTTGCCATCGTCAATTCCAGGTGGGTGGGGTCATCTGCAGAGTTGTTTCCTCATACTATGGCCTGGGATTCAGAGGTCTGCTAGTCAGCAGAGTAGCCCAGCCACCCACCGCCTGTTTACCTAAGTACATTTTTTAACGGCATCTAGCCCAGGAAATCCTATTGGGCCTAGTAGAATTTAGTGATACTAAGCAGCGTACCTCACCCATTATGCAAGCTACACCGCCTGTTTCCCTAACTACTATTTTGTAATGGCATCTAGCCCAGGAAATCCTTTTGGGCCTAGTAGAATTTAGTGATACTAAGCAGCGTGCCCCACCCATGAAGCAAGCTACACCGCCTGTTTACGTAACTACTATTTTGTAACGGCATCTAGCCCAGGAAATCCGTTTGGGCCTAGTAGAATTTAGTGATACTCAGCAGCTTACCCCACCCATGAAGCAAGCTACACCGCCTTCTTTCTTTCTCAATCTAACCCCTTGACTCTGGGGTGTCCACTCTCCCTCTAGCTCTCTCCTTCTCACAGGTTGCCTACCGCGTGTTTTCACACTGTGGCAAATCTTTTGGGCCCAGGCATAAGAAGTCGTCGAGGTGATGGATAACATGTGCCGCCTTACAAACATCCATGACGACACATTCGAGGAAGCAACTAAACGCCTCAAATAGTGAGCAGGATATGGAGCACCCCATGGGCAAACAGCGATCTATGTAGTATGCTCCTTCACAGAAACAGCCCAATGGGAGGACACTATTTGGAGGCACAGGTAGTAACTGGAACGCCCTCTCAATATCTGTTTTGGCCATTAGGGTGCCTCTTACCAACTTCTTGACCCGACTGATTGCCACGTCAAAGGAGGTACAGTACATAGTACTGTACTTGGTTCCGCATCGATGTTGTCGTTTACTGACCTGCCCCTTGGATATGACAAATGGTGGATTAGTCTGAAGGTATTGGGTTCATTTTTTGGCACAACTCCCAACGGGGGTACCACTACGTCTTCTAAGGAAAGTGTTCTGAATGGACCCGTCGCCATTCTACCTAAAGATAATTATTTTTTAATTTTTTTTGGCAAGATGTCTGGGTGTTGGTAGAGTGAGTTTAGATTTTTACTCCAGCCTTTCTTGATTTTAGAAGGGCATGACATGCCTATATCTGTGTCTCCTCCTCCTTTTACTCTTCCACCTCTTTTCTTTTCACATGACTATATGTAGTTGTGACTTTTCCATGTTTGTTGTGTCTTCTGAGCAGTTTGTCAGCTTTTGGACACCTTTTAAGGTGTTTTCTATGTGTTTGTATGTGTTTGTGTTTGCCTGCCATTGGTTTCAACAGGGTTCGATGGTGTTCGTCGAACAGTTCGGCGAACACCTCCCTGTTCGTCGAACCGAACCGAACCCGAACACTAGGGAGGTGGCTCAACACTAAATGCCACCTAGGTACTGGTGTTTGCAATAAATGTACCAAATTGTAGCATCGCACTTTATAATTAGGTTGGGTTCACATTGCGTTGCACGCATCCGTTAGACGGACAACGTTGCACCGCTGCATAACGCGGTGTAACGCAGTCCGTTAACACCGCCATTAATCCCTATGTCAGATGCATCGCTAGCGCACGCCCACAACGGGCGTGCGCTAGCGATGTTCAGTCATTGAGTGACGGACGCCGGAACACGGGCTGCAGCGTTTCCGGGTCCGTCACTGCTAGCGCAGATAGAGCGCAGATAGAGCTAGCAGATGCTCTATCTACGCTAGTGCTAGCGAAATTCGGCACTTGCGTTAACAGCAGCCCGTTAACGCATGTGTTGAACGGACTACAGTTAACGCAATGTGAACCTGGCCTTATTCACTTATGTTTTTTTAGTGCTGGAAAATAAATTTCTTCCCTTTCAAAATATGGAGTAGTTGTTTTCCTTTGCTGGTTATAGAATGTGTAGTATTATCTGTAGTATAAATATATGACGTATTCCGTTTGCACTACTTAAAAAGACTAATATGTTGGAAATCTATATTAACAACTGGGTCAGACACATCTTTGTCCCTCACGAGTTCAGGGCTCAGGTCAAAAAGGAACAGTGCGCTTTACAGGCACAGGTTAGAAAAACACCTATAATGTCTAATTATCTCAATTTCTGGGCTCTAAAAGTAATCAGTGACCTTCATAAGGATGTATAAAAAGAGATTACACTAGATCAGGTGCAAAAAAAATAATTTAATAATCATGAATGTAACAAAACAAAAAGTACCCAAATTTCACAACTACCACCAAAACTCTCATAATTGTAATAAAACCCTACTTATTTAAAAAAATATCCACAAACTGCATTATTCATTCATAAAATAAACAATTTTGATAACTCCACCCCCCACCCCCCCCCCGGAAAGTACAAACCTTCAAAGTGAGAACTTCAGGTGCAATGAGCATGAGAGGCCACGGAGGTCACATCTGCTCTCAGCAAGGAGGGCAGGACAACCGAGTGGGGGATTTCAAGCAGCACCTAAAGATAGGAAGGTACTGGGAGGGGCGGGATCCCCTGCCACCTTGGAGAGGAGGGGGAATCAATAATGTGTGAACTGTGTCTGCCAGGCCTATTGCACCTGACACAGGATTTTAAACATGTTTTTAAAATATTTCTTTTATTTTCATTTAATTTCCATATTTAAAAAATCCTGAACAGTTACAGATTTTGCACTGGCTGCAGATCCCTCACCGAGGACAGACACATCACCTTTGCAGGTGATGTCCAGTCCAGTCTAAAATGTAAAGTCAGCAGTCACTCTGTGTGTGACAGTAGACTTGTGAATCCTCCCAGCGTATGCACTGTGTGCTGCGAGGATTCGCTGCTGTCTGCTCTGGGCATTGCGGTAAAGTATGACCCCATCTAATGGTCCCGGCCTGGCTCAATACAAGAGTAATGAGTGATGCCACACCCACTGGACGGGTTCTGGACGGGAATATGCATATCGGATACTTGACCGTGGTTTCCGGGGCAGAAAACAGTGAATCCTCATATACACGGTGCGTGCGCTGGTAGGATTCACAAGTCTGAAGTCACACAGGGTGACTGCAGACTTTTCATTTTAGACCGGACAACCCCTTTAGCTTCATAGGGATACCAAAGGGAGGTGACCCCAGTCATAGGGAACATAAAGGATATGTTTTAATTGGGTCAGGGTGTAAGAGAGTGGAAGAATGGTCGGCACCCCATGAGGCCCTGGTACATCAGAGTGCCTGTAGTTACAGAACAGTCAGCATCAGCTAGTCAGATAGCGCATGTTACCAGAATAGGAATCCACAAAAAGTGTCAGAAGCATTATCCTGGCAGTGAGTAGAGTTTAGTAGGAAGCTGGGAGAGGCACAATTGGACGCATAGTTGGGAACAATGATGAAGCAGAGTTACTGGTAATCCTGAGACTGCTGTTGGCTGGACAAGGTAGCCCTGATACAGTGGTGGATTGCAAGGTGTTTGCAATGGTTATTGGAAACAGTAATTTAAAAAACGTAAAGTCGCCTAGTCATGAAGGGGTTAAAGGGTGTTTTTGCATTGTTTTTATTCAGAAAACCACATCCATGGTCTGTTCTCCTTACGATATAATGTAATATCAGTGGAGGGCCACACCAGGACCCCTATAATCTAAACAATAAAGGAGCTGAAATGGAAGGATGAAGCTACACTCCAGAACAGTGCAAAACTCCCGTCATTTATGGCCTTATCGTAATCAGTCATCAGTATATGCCAGTAAAACTGCCTTCACACATCCAGAATGTGACCATCTGTTTAGTCTTCCTACAGACTTCTTGCATTCACCTTTTGTGTGCCTTCTTCACTGAAGTCACTCAGTAATTGATTTGTCTTCTTTATTTTGAGGATGTAATTCTATTCTATTAGGTATATGCTATTCCATTTGTTGCTGCAGAATATTTATTTTCCTCTGGGAATAATTACTTTTCTGTAGCACCGTATTAGCATGTATACTACATAATTACCTTAATGTTGAGTAATCCCGAGCTTCTATGTGTTATGGAGGAAATTTATGCTTTTTTTTAGTTACCTATTGAGACCATGGAGAAAATGAACAAAGTAAATAAAAAAACAAATGGTTTGGTAAATATCAAAAGCAAAAATGCTAATAATTTCCGATAATCTGGCATCTGATCTTTAAGTTGCCAAATTGTTTCAAATTTCAAATTAAAGTCAGAATATACATAGAGATCTTCAAAAGAGGGATCCGACTCACTGTAATATGAAAAATCTGTCTCTCTTCTTACGTATTTTATTGCATCTAATAATAAAGCTGTCCTAATTAGGATAACTTACTTCAGATCTCCAGAAGAATAATTCAGCCCTACTAATTCATACCAAGTCACCTACTCCTTGTTTTATGTCTTACTAACACAGTTAAAGGGACAATAAGCCTAGAACTACATGATTAATGTGAGATAATACTTGCCCACAATATTTGTAGAAATCATTCAGAAAACACAGATTTTAATTTACTCATCTCCTTCATTTACAATTGCGAGGGTAGGGCTTAGCAAATGGGGCAAATGTTACCCTTCATTGCCTCTAGTTGCAGATAGAGATATTGGAAGATACTAAATGGTCTGTCTCAACTTACATAGGTAAAATTGCCTTTTTCTTGTAAAAAATAACTATCGATGCAATTTACCTTTTTTTAAAAATCCTCTCAGTTCTGGGGAACATGGAGTTTTTAAATTCTCTATGTTACTACTCATTGACTAGGTTACTGGCTACCTCTTCAATCTGTCAGAAGTTGACGATCTCTTAGGCAAGGAGTGCAGCACATACAAGCTCTTTATTATACAGCTTGCAGGCATTCTTCTGAAGCTGACTGAATTCGACTGGCTTCAATACCCCTACAGTCCTCCAATGCAGCAAGGGCAAAGCTACCTCCTCCAGTAGCATCGGAATAAAGATAGTTTGAAACCATGCCACTGGTCCAAACTGTCAATCAACAGGAGCACGCCGCCCTCGGTAATCAGAGGCAGATAGACAGGTGTGTTATTGAAGATTGAACATGAGATGATCATTTTACTGCTGCTACCATTTATCTTGAAGTCAGACTTATGACAGTGAGGAGGATGAAATAAATGGCTGACCATGCATTATTAAATAGATCTCTCAGACCTGATAAGGCTTATGTTCTTACGTTGAAAATTCATTTAAGAATGGCTGTATAATCTTTTTTTAAAAGTTTCCTTGCCTGATATCTAAATGTTTATCCGAAGATTTTGCAGAAACTTTCATACGGATTTTCAAAATAAGTACACCAGACTTGACCGGCCCAAAAGATCTATTTAATAACGTATACAGTTTTTATTACGGAATCAACAACTTGAGAAACGGAGTGAAGTGGCAAATGTTGTGTGTGTGTATATATATGTTTATATATATACATATATATATATGTGTATATATTTATGTGTCTATGTGTGCAGTGGTGAAATAAGTATTGAACATGTAACCAATTTTCTAAGTTAATATGTTTATAAAGGTGCTATTGACATGAAATTCTCACCATAACAACCCATCCAGTTCAAGCTAGCAAATAAATCAATGTCCATAAATTAACTGGTATGTAATAATGATAAAAGACACAGGGAAAAAATATTGAACACATGAAGAAATAGGTGCAATAAGCCATGGAAAGTCATGACACCAGCTGATATCTAGTAATTAGAAATAATCCTGCCACTTAGTAAAAAAAAATATCAGCTGGCTCAACTGATGGCCTATGAAAAGATGTCTCATTACCAAGGTGCTACACAAGAAACATCTCAAGATGGGTAAAACCAGTGAACTGTCTCAAGACCTTTGCAACATTCTTGTTGTAATGTAAAGTAAACTAATTGCATTGGTTACAGAAGAATTTCTAAACTTCTGAAGGTTCCAATGAGCTCTGTTGGGGCCATATTTCGGAAGTGGAAAGAACATAATTTCACAATAATCCGGCCACGACCAGGTACTCCCTGGATGATTTCAAACCGAAGGGTGAAAAGGATTATCACAAGAGTTATCCAAGAGCCGAGGACCACCTGTACAGAGCTAAAAAAAAAGACCTGAAATCAGCAGGTACAATGGTTTCAAAGAAAACTTTAAGTAATGCACTCAAACTCCATGACGTGTATGCATGCTCACCACACAAGACTCCATTGCTGATCAAAAAGCATGTTCAAGCCCATTTAAAGTCAGCTTAGCAACATTTAGACAAGACTGTAAAATACTGGGATAATATAGTCTGGTAAGATGAGACTAAATTTAAATTATTTGGATAACACAATACACACAATGTTTGTAAGCCAAAAGGTACTGCATTTTATCCCCAAAACACCATACCAACCATGAAGTGGAGGCGGTAAAATGATGGTACAGGGCTGTTTTTTATCATGTGGCACTTGCAAGCTTCATATAATCAAAGAAGGGATGAATGGAGAAAAGTACTGATACATTTTTTATAAAAGTCTGCTGCCATCTACCAGGATGATGGAGATGAAAGAAGGGTAGACATTTCCACAAGACAATGATCCCAAACACAGAGCCAAGGAAACTCTCAATTGGTTTCAGGGAAAGAAAATAAGGCTACCCCACCTGACCTGAATCCAATAGAAAGTTTATGGAAAGAACTGAAGCTCAGAGTTCATTGAAGAAGCCCATGGGACCTTCAGGATTTGAAGAGCATTTGTGTGGAAGAATGGACCACCATCACACCTGAGCAATGCATGCAACTAGTTTCTCCATACAGTAGGCATCTTGAAGCTGTCCTCACCACAAAGGCTTTTGCACAAAGTATTAAATGCATTTCAACTACTTCCAATTTCATGCTGCTTCCAATGGGTGGCGCTATAGAGTTCAAGTCTTCTTCATCTCGGAAGAGGCAATTTGCATATTAAATTTTCCAGACGAGCATTACACAGCAAATAAGCCCCCTTACCTTTGCAAGCCATAGCCGGGATGTCACTCCCAACAAGAAGAAACTTACCCCTTAGACCTCAGTCCAGAGCCATTCACCTAGCCAAATGAGTTCTTATACTTTGCACTGATGAGGGACAATACCCCGAAACACCGTATCTGATAAATTGAGATTCTAATTTGGCTCTTATGCTAAGTCACATCTCAAGCATTGTTAAATGATTGATACTGACTTGTAGGATCGCTGCTTCTAACAGGTGGCACTGTAGAGTTCAAGTCCTCTTCTTCTCTGAAGAGGCAATTTGCATATTAAAGGGAACCTGTCACCCCGTTTTTTCAGTAGGAGATAAAAATACCGTTAAATAGGGCCTGAGCTGTGCTTTACAATAGGGTATTTTTTGTCCCCTGATTCCCTACCTATGCTGCCGAAATACCTTACAAAAGTGACCTTTTTCGCCTGTCAATCAGGCTGGTCAGGTCGGATGGGCGTGGTCACAGCGCTGTTTCTCCCCCACATCTTGCTTATGTTCCCATTGGTGGCGTAGTGCTTCTCGCATGCGCAAGTGCCGAATGCACTGCGCAGCTGTAGAAAAAGAGCGCGCTCGCCGCATTTCAGCGGTTTCTCGGTGGGCGCGGCTTCAGGAAAATGGCCGCCGCGATGTCCATCTGCGCACGCGCGGCATCCCGCGGCCATTTTCCTGAAGCCCCGGGAAGCAGGAGACTCCATCTGCGCACGCATGGCCTCAGGAAGATGGCCACGCCCACCGAGAAACCGCTGAATAGCGGCGAGCGCGCTCTTTTTCTACAGCTGCGCAGTGCATTCGGCACTTGCGCATGCGAGAAGCACTATGCCACCAACGGGAAAATAAGCAAGATGTGGGGGAGAAACAGCGCTGTGACCACGCCCATCCGACCTGACCAGCCTGATTGACAGGCGAAAAAGGCCACTTTTGTAAGGTATTTCGGCAGCATAGGTAGGGAATCAGGGGACAAAAAATACCCTACTGTAAAGCACAGCTCAGGCCCTATTTAACGGTATTTTTATCTCCTACTGAAAAAATGGGGTGACAGGTTCCCTTTAAATAAATTTCAGTAAGTGTGTTCAATACTTTTTCCCTGTGTCATTTCCCTTCATTACACATAATTTATGAACATTTATGGTTTGATTTCTTTACCGGTGTGGAATAAGATGGATTGGTACCAATATCTCGTGAAAAATGTTATGGAAATAGCACCTTTAGAAATATATTTGCTTACAAAATTGGTGACTTATTTCACCCACTGTAAATATTTGTACATCAACATTAACTAATAATGTCATGCGTTGGTATGAGGTGGGCCCTGCATCCATTTTTTTATGACTAAGCAACTTCCTTTATTCCCTGCATAATTTCTCCCCTCTGGGTTTAAACTCTGTCGCTGTAACACCGAGCATTCACCTGCAGATTGCTTGTCAAAACCAGACCTTCATTTTTCATACCTTTGGATAAAGACTTTGATGAGAACAGCAAACCCCCACGTTTGATGACCTGAAAGATACGAGAGGACAGTGGTGTAGCGAGCGAGCCGAGAGGGGGGGAAGGTTTCTTTGTATCACGGAACACGTTTGCAGCGAGCAGAAAGTGCTCTCTGGTGCCTAATGCAATACGCATCACAGACAGAGCTGGAGGAAATTACAGCTGACACCCATTCTGCTCAGTGTTAGCGTGCAGAACACAGCTACTGTGGTTTCCTAACCCTCATGATAATTAAAGGTATAATGTATTTCTCATCCTCTCTCCAGTGGCTTTGAAACTGCTTTTCACCTTTTTTTTAGGGCCAGGAAGATTTCTACTCAGCTCATTTGAGTGATACTGAATTGCTCTCATGCAAGGTGCAGATGGCTCCACGTCGCCTTCAAAAACTGTATTTTACATAAATACATTGAACGTATCGCCATCGCTTCATTTCCAATGTAATAATCCAGGTAGTTTTTGGTTATTTTATAAGTATGTAGCTAAAGTTTAGCTATGAAAAAAAATCACAGAATTGGAAATAGCTTTTTTTCTTAAGATATTTATGCGTGTGTTCTGAAAAAAACGCAACAATCATACCCAATGTGAACGTAGCCCGCTTTGTTTCTTGATTAAAGAAGCTCTTTGGGACTTTACAATTGATGGCTGTGCCTTAGGCTAGGTTCACATTGCGCTAGGTGAGTCCGTCTAACGGACACGTTTAAGTAGAGAAAACGCAATATAACGGACATAGTAACGCACCCATAGACTTGCATTGTCTGACGCATCGTGACGCATGGCAAAATTGGCATGCGTTTGTCACATAACGTTTTTTTCTGACGGACCTTCGAAGGCGGCTTGCAGCGTTTTCGGGTCCGGCCAAGCTAACGCAAGACTAACGGAAGCGTTAATTCTGCCATAGAAGTCTATTGCAAACGCAGCCAGATGCAAATCATGACAAATTTCCAAATAGAACCATACGTTTGAATAGCGTTTGAGGGTGGCCTATGTGGTCATGTGACAGGAAATATGATTTCGGCCATTTAGGAGGAGTGACCCTACAACACATTTCCCAGAGGCCTGCAGCACATTGTGTGAGAGCTGAACATACAGGGTGTGAAAGACCCCATATGTATTCCGTAAGAAATTCACTTCATGGATCCAATATCTCCTGTGAGAACTATGCTTTCTCTGCCGACGTCGCAACTGCATCAAGCGAAATCAAACGAGCTCAGACACAAACATCTTGCTAGCAGAAGTTCACTCGATGCTTTCAAAATGGAGAATGTGTATGCACCCACACGCGACGCTGACAAAAGGAAAAAAATAAAAAGAGAACAACTTTATTGACACTGACAAACGCAGACAAACGGATACTTCGCGAACAGACATCCAAATGACATAAACGCAGTCACGTGCGTTAACGCAAGCGTTAATGTGAAGCCGAATTTTGGACAAATTTGGCTCTTTTCTGTACATGCGTTTAACGGATCCGTTTAACGCAATGTACTTAACGCAATGTGAACCTAGCCTTAGGAGCGCCATGATTCAGGCCCCCACAATCAGCTGAATGAAGGGGCCACTGTACTCTCAACTTCAACGCTGCACAGACACAGTGCCACATATCCACATGAGGCTTTGCCTGGTACTGCAGCTCAATCGCATTCACTACAACAGTGGCGCAGCTTTATTCAGCTTGAATGTGCCAGGATTTTGAGCCAATCTAATTAAATGTTGATGTCCTGTCAAAAGAATATTAAAAGAAACTTGCCAGCTTCACCAGACTTCCAATGTTTATTGCAACCATTATATCCTTCCTAACAAGCCCATTTCATTATGTTACTGATTTCGGCAAATGCCAAAAATCGATTTTATAACTGCAGAGGCGATATGATAATTAGTGGGTGACTAGTCATGGGGGCATTGTTTTTCCAAAATTAGTCATCCTACTAATCATGTTGTCATATCCCTGTGGCGTGAATAACATGGGTTGCAAGGGCAGCATCACCGCCAATCCTTTATAAGTCCTTTCCTCCCTGATAAATGCACAGTAAGCCAGTTCGTCGGTGCACGGTGCTCTACGCATGGCCAGTGTGGCAGTGGTATAATCTATCTATATAATCGTCTAAGGGGTACTTCCATCTGTTTGTCATGGAAATCCCACGTCGCTGACTGGTCGCGGCCGTCAGGCCACGTCCAATCAGTGACCGGCTTAGTCCAGCCATGAATTGGCCCCTCCCTACTCTCATCAAGACTGCCTGGCTGCTATATACTACGTGGGCAGTGTTATATACTGCATGGGCTGTGTTATATACTACGTGGCCTGTGCTATATACTGCTTGGTCTGTGCTATATATTAAGTGGGCTGTGTTATATACTGCGTGGGCTGTGTTATATACCACGTGGCTGCTATATACTATGTGGCTGTGCTATATACTACATGGCTGTCTGTGTTATGTGAGCTGTGCTATATACTATGTGGCTGCTATATACTATGTGGCTGCTATATACTACGTGGCTGTCCTATATACTATGTGGCTGTGCTATATACTACGTGGCTCTCTGTGTTGTATACTACGTGGCTGTGCTATATACTACGTGGCTGTGCTATATACTACGTGGCTGTGCTATATGCTACGTGGTTGTGCTGTATACTGCGTGGCTGGCTGTGCCATATACTACGTGGCTGTCTGTATTATATACTATGTGGCTGTTTTATATAATACGTGGCTGTGCTAAACGCGACATACATAAATACAGTCATGGCCAAAAGTTTTGAGAATGAGACAAATATTAATTTTTCCAAAGTCTACTGCTTCATTTTTTCTAATAGCAATTTGCATATACTCCTGAATGTCAGAGTGATCAGCTTAACAGCAATTACTGTACTTGCAAAGTCAATATTTGCCCAGAAAATGAACTTTAACCCCCAAAACACATTTCAACATCATTGCAGTCCTGCCTTAAAAGGAGCAGCTAACATCGTTTTAGTGATTGATTGCTAGCCCTGTCCTCATCAACACCCACACCTGTGTTAATGGATCAATCAGTCATGATTAAGTAAGAATGACATCACTGGACACTTTAAAAGGAGGCTGGTGCTTGGTATCATTGTTTCTCTTCAGTTAACCATGGTTATCTCTAAAGAAACACGTGCAGCCATCATTGCACTGCACAAAAATGGCCTAACAGGGAAGAGTATCGCAGCTACAAAGATGGCACCTCAGTCAACAATCTATCGCATCATCAAGAACTTCAAAGAGAGAGCTTCCATTGTTGTCAAAAAGGCTCCAGGGCGCCCAAGAAAGACCAGCAAGCGCCAGGACCATATCTTAAAACTGCTTCAGCTGCGGGATCGGACTACCAGCAGTGCCGAGCTTGCTCAGGAATGGTAGCAGGCTGGTGTGAGTGCTTCTGCACGCACTGTGAGGCGGAGACTCTTTGAGCAAGGCCTGGTTTCAAGGAGGGTAGCAAAGAAGCCACTTCTCTCCAGAAAAAAACTCAGGGACCAACTGATATTCTGCAAAAGGTACAGGGAGTGGACTGCTGAGGACTGGGGCAAAGTCATTTTCTCTGATGAATCCCCTTTTCGATTGTTTGGGACATCTGGAAAACAGCTTATTCGGAGAAGAAGAGGTGAGCGCTACCACCAGTCTTGTCTCATGCCAACTGTAAAGCATCCTGAAACCATTCATGTGTGGGGTTGCTTCTCAGCCAAGGGAATCAGCTCACTCACAGTCTTGCCTAAAAACACAGCCATGAATAAAGAATGGTACCAGAATGTCCTCCAAGAGCAACTTCTCCCAACCGTCCAAGAGCAGTTTGGCGCCCAACAATGCCTTTTCCAGCATGATGGAACACCTTGCCATAAAGCAAAGGTGATAACTAAATGGCTCATGGAACAAAACATAGAGATTTTGGGTCCATGGCCTGGAAACTCCCCAGATCTTAATACCATTGAGAATTTGTGGTCAATCATCAAGAGACGGGTGGACAAACAAAAACCAACAAATTCTGGCAAAATGCAAGCATTGATTATGCAAGAGTCAGGATTTGGTCCAGAAGTTGATTGAGAGCATGCCAGGGAGAATTGCAGAGGTCTTGAAGAAGAAGGGTCAACACTGCAAATATTGACTTGCTGCATTAACTCATTCTAACTGTCAATATAACCTATTGGTACTCATAATATGATTGCAATTATATTTCTGTATGTGATATAAACATCAGACAAACACTAATAAAAACCAGAGGGCAGCAGATCATGTGAAAATATAATTTTTGTGTCATTCTCAAAACTTCTGGCCATGACTGTACATACATATTCTAGAATACCCGATGCATTAGAATCGGGCCACCATCTAGTAGTATTATAAATATGTAAGGGAGACGACCAGACCGCGGGTACCTGCGTGCCGGGTCTGGAACTAAAAAGCCTGCATACCCTTTTCCCTGGGGGAAGCTTGAGCGAGGCAGACCTTCCTCCTGACTGAGGGGGCGGGGGAATAAAAGGGAAAAGTGCGCTCAGCAGCACAGTTTGTCGCAAACAGAGGGCAGCGCGCAGTCAGGTGACTAGCGGGCTCCACTTCCCCTCCCCACTGAGTACCGGCGCTGCAACAGGGCCCCACCATCTGCATAGGGACCGCTGCCAGGAGAGAAGCCAGGTGTCCTGCAGCAGTGGAGAGAGAGGGACTGCTGCGCTGAGGGAACCTGGGAACATTAGCAGCAGCAAGGGAGAGAAGTGCTCTGTCCTGGGAGCATCAGCATTGTGCAGGCCAGCGTCCGCCGTCTCCTGCCGCCATGCCGCCAACAGGAACGTACAGTGTGTGCCTGGTGACTACAGAGAAAGGTGCAGAGTGCCGGTGACTACAGAGAACAAGGTGCCAAATGCTTTGGGCCCGTGAGTATAGCTCACGTACCACATTAGAGGGACTGAGTACGAGACTGACACTTGTGCCTTGAGTTTTGCCAGTTTATATTTGCTGAGCCACGTTGGGCTTGTATAGTACTGTGGCCCGCACCATTATCAGTTACTGTAGCATATGGACTAGGCTCAGCAGAAGGTACCAGACACCGAACGCTGCCGCCAGAAGACAGGGCATTGATGCCCACAGGACCCCATGGAAAAGACACCGCGCCAGCTGTTGCCGGCGCCATTGACTTCCCAGCAGGAGTCTCAGTTTGAGGAACTTCTGATACAAGTGTTTCACAAAAACTCCTGTTAGGTGTTTCTTTATTCTTGAACTCTGCATATCCTTTGCAAACTCATTCCCTCATTTAACCCTTTACCTCCCTGCGTGGAGTATTTCCCTGTTATTAAAGTTGTTAACCCTTGTTCTGCCTCCTGTCCATCACTGCATCCTGCAACCTGCTTACAAATACATGGAGACAGTTTGGGGAAGACTGGGGAAGGTGACCTTTAAGTCCTAGAAAACCATTATTCTTTTGAGTTAATGGCTGAATAAGGCCTGATCAATGTATTTTTCAATAAAGCAATTTGTCGTTATCTCACAGCAGAAGCAGGTGCCTGAGCACTGTACAAATGACTCGCCTACTCCCTGTCACGACTGCACTTCAATGCATCCACAATATTTGCTATCATCCCACACAAGCCAGTTTTATCAGTCTGTATTTAATTCTCTGGCTAGAGTCTGTATGATAAGCTCAGTGCATTACCTGCAACATGTTGATAGCTAAAAAAATTTTTCCAATATATGTACCATCCCCTATGTCCCAGAGCCAGCATATTGGGGGTTACACCCTATTCGAACAAAGAAGACATTTCAGGCAGTTTTTTTTCTTATTTAAGAGAAGCACATTGCACTTACTGGTTACAGTCACTTACAGAGATACCTAAGCTTATTGGTTGCACCCACACTAGGTGGGAAACTTTCACTTGACTGGTAGAACAGTTTCATAAAGTGTGACAGTCTATAGCTAGTGCTCAAAGATTTAGCACTACATAACAATTCCTCCGGGAATGTGAAGAGTAAGGTCTTGCCTAAACCAACTGTGCTGTTATTGGTTAAATAAGCACTCCTCCTATCAAAATTTGTGTCCACTTAATGTATTTCAATCACATTATATAGCACTGTGTACTTACAATTGCTCATTTTGCCTTTTCACCCCGTTATTTTTTCTCTTTTCCATTAGGTCTATGACATCACATGATTGAGAACTGACTAGCTGAATCTTTAGCTCTATGTAGAAACAGGAAGTCTCTTTTCTCTGCATGAGTCATCATTAGACCTACAATTCCACATCACTGCAAAATCCCTAGCAGGAAGGAGGAGCAGCTGGGTCAGGAAATGAAGAGGGGGTGTCTCGTGCAGGGAAAATAGACTGTTTTTAATCACATGATGTAATAGACCTATTAGAGAAGAGAATAATTAGCTGAGTAGAAAGGCAAAATTAGCAAATGTAAGTATACAGTGCTATACAATATGTTGACTGCAATAAATTAAGAGGATACAAACTTTGATGGAAGGAGTGCTTCTTTAATGTGCTTACACTAGTGGCTTACATTGGGATATCTTGACACCTATAAGTGTTCCCTTCCCAGGAGTTTCCTCATTATTAATAGGTACTCTAAAGTATTTAACACCAAAGGTGCTGTGGACCCACCTCTGCAGAGCTGAAAACCAAAGGAATAAAGTATACACATACAGAATATACACATTGCTTAGAAATAAACAGTAAGGTTATCACGATTTAAAATCTGTTCATATCAATCCCATAGAATTAATTGTTTCTTATTCTGGGATTTCAGTGGCATCATCTAACAATTCTAAATCTATGGTTCATGGTAAACGACTCCACAACATAAAACTTAAGACTTAGATTTTAACCAATCCTACTTTTCTACACAGGATAATCGAAATCCTACATTTTTTTAAGTCTGTGTATCAGAAAAATCGAATTTGGTGCAGAAGGGAAAGGGGAAGTAGTCTGAAAAATATGGTTAGATAGCTAGAAAGACATTTGGAAGAATGGGTCTCTGAAAAGTGAAAGTTGCATTATATCCTAACATGTCCTATCTGTTTTCAGGGCAGTAAAGAATGAACCTGAAGTGCCAGTGACAAAGACTTCATTATTTTGTGCTATATTTATTATAATCCTACACCAAAAAATATGGATAGTTGCGGTAGCATAGCTACCGGAGGGGCAGAGGGGCCCGTCGCCGCGGGCCCAACGCTCTAAGGGGGCCCACCCACACCTACTCTACTGTAACTGTATTGGCGTGTGCAGTGCGCCGATACAGTTACATTCTGCGGCAGCGCAAGGAGAATCGATCTCCCTGCAATGCCGCCCGGCCACTATGGGGCCCCCGAGCAGGCGGGGGGCCCAGTGCCAGCAGTGTGCCCCCTGCTCGTCATCGCAGGTTCAACTGCTGATACAGCTGACGCATTGATGAGAGAAGGAGCGCTACACTCCTTCTCCCATCATCCCCCTGTCAGCGTCTGACGTTACCGACGCCGACACTGACAGCGGGCATGATGACATCACTACCCGGCGCCCGCGGACCGGAGATGAGCGGGCGCTTAGAGCAATGGAGGAACCAGGAAGAAGAGAGGTGAGTATTTATTTATTGTTTTTTTTATGAGGGCTGCCTTATACTACAGGGTCTGCTTATGGGGGTCTGCCTTATACTACAGTGTCTGCCTATGGGGTGCTGTCTTATATTACGGAGTCTGCCTATGGGGTGCTGCCTTATACTACAGAGTCTGCCTATGGGGGCTTCCTTATACTACAGGGTCTGCCTATGGGGTCTGCCTTATATTACAGGGTTTGTCTATGGGGTACAGTCTTATACTACAGAGTCTACCTATGGGGTGCTGTCTTATACCATAGGGTCTGCCTATGGGGGTCTGCCTTATACTACAGGGACTGCCTATGGGGTGCTGTCTTATACTACAGGGTCTGCCTATGGGGACTGCCTTTTACTATACAGAGTCTACCTACGGGGGCTTCCTTATACTATATAGAGTCTCCCTATGGGGGGCTGCCTTATATTATACCGAGTCTGCCTATAGGGGCTGCATTATACTATACAAAGCCTGCCTATGGGTGCTGCCTTATACTGCAGAGTCTGCCTATGGGGTGCCTTCTTATACTGCAGAATCTGCCTATGGGGTGCTTTCTTATACTACAGAGTCTGCCTATGGGGTGCTGTCTTATACTACAGGATCTGCCTATGGGGTGCTGTCTTATACTACAGGGTCTGCCTACGGGGGCTGCCTTATACTACATATTCTGCTTATGGGGTGCTGTCTTATACTACAGGGTCTGCCTATGGGGTGCTGTCTTATACTACAGAGTCTACCTATGGGGGGCTGTCTTATACTACAGAGTCTGCCTGTGAGTGTTGCCTTATACTACTACTACAGAGTCTGCCTATGGGGGCTGCCTTATACTACAGAGTCTGCCTATGGGTGTGGTCTTGTGCTATTAAGTCTTCCTATGGGGTGCATTATACAATATAAAGTAGGCCTATGGGGAGTACATTATACTACAGTATCTGGAGGCTTATGGGGAGTGTATTATACTATATTGAGGACTATCTGGCTCATTATACTATATGGAGGCTATCTAGGGGCCATCATACAGTGTGGAGATGACAGTGAGGGGGCTATCATACAGTGATGGAGCCATCAAAAAGTTTGGGGGCTACTAAGGGGTCAGTATACTTTGTGGGTGGTACTATACAGTGAGGGGGCATTATACTATGTATAAGAGAGCATCATACTGTGTATAGGGGAGCTGTACAGGGGGGAGACTCAGGACATTATTAAATGTAAAGTGGGCACTTATTGTAATAGGGGAACTCAGGTTACTGTGACTATCAAGGGGGCACCCAGGGCATTATTACTTTCCAGGGGGCAAAATATGGGCACTGTTTTCTAGGGCACTTGCACCCAGCATTACTATATTACAGAGGGTTGCTTTAGAAGGCACAGTGAACCACACAGTAGGTGCAGTAATAGGGACACATATGGCAGCAGCGGCCCAGTGATGGGGCTGGAATATGAGAAGTGAAATGTGTCTTTGTTGTATTCTCTGCAGCTGAGTCCTGGCTGGTAGAAGTTGTCATGTCGGTCTGGGCCAGATGGAAAAGATGGGAAAAAATGAATGATTCCATCAGAAATAACGTCAGCGGTAAGTTATAAAAAAAATCGGATTGCACTCGGACCAATGTTATTCAATAGGTGACATCTCATTTGCGAGTTTTTTCTCAGCCAAAATTGGACTGAGAAAAAAAATTGCAGCATGCTGCGTATTGCTGCGATTCTTGGACGAAACTTGCCAATCTAAGTCAATGGGTGCAAGAAAAAAATCGCACCATGCGAGTGCTGTCTAATTTTTACGCACCGGTGTTCTTTGAAAAGCCGGCAATTCATGTTCGGCATACAGTAACACTGACATGTTAGAAAATAATAGATATATACACAAACAATACATACAGTACAGACCAAAAGTTTGGACACACCTTCTCATTTAAAGATTTTTCTGTATTTCCATGACTATGAAAATTGTTCATTCACACTGAAGGCATCAAAACTATGAATTAACACATGTGGAATTATATACTTAACAAAAAATTGTGAAACAACAGAAATTATAGGTACCGTCACACTCAGCAACTTTGCAAAGAGAACAACAATCCGTGACGTTGCAGTGTCCTGGATAGCGATCTCGCGGTGTTTGACACGCAGCAGCGATCTGGATCCCGCTGTGCCATCGCTGGTCGGAGCTAGAAGTCCAGAACTTTATTTTGTTGCCAGGTCGGCGTGTATCGTCATGTTTGACATCAAAAGCAACGACGCCAGCAACGAGCATAGGGTCCCTAGATGTGTAGATTGGTACACTCCGGCTGTTTGACATGGAGCTAACAACCATCGAGAACGAGAAGTGAGTCACCGTTATGTCACTGGATCGCTCCTGCATCGTTCTGGAGTTGCTGTGTTTGACGTCTCTACAGCGACCTAAACAGCGACGCTCCAGCGATCTAGTTTAGGTCGGCTCGTTGTCTATATCGCTGCAGCGTCGCTGAGTGTGACGGTACCTTATTTCTTATATTCTAGGTTCTTCAAAGTAGCCACCTTTTGCTCTTGGCATTCTCTTAATGAGCTTCAAGAGGTAGTCACCGGGAATGGTCTTCCAATAATCTTGAATGAGTTCCCAGAGATGCTTAGCACTTGTTGGCCCTTTTGCCTTCACTCTGCGGTCCAGCTCACCTCAAACATCTCGATTGGGTTCAGGTCTGGTGACTGTGGAGGCCAGGTTATCTGGTGTAGCACCCCATCACTCGCCTTCTAGGTCAAATAGCCCTTACACAGCCTGGAGGTGTGTTTGGGGTCATTGTCCTATTGAAAAATAAATGATGGTCCAACTAAACGCAAATCGGATGGAATAGCATGCCGCCGCAAGATGCTGTGGTAGCCATGCTGGTTCAGTATGCCTTCAATTTTTAATAAATCCCCAACAGTGTCACCAGCAAAGCACTCCCACACCATCACACCTCCTCCTCCAAGCTTCCCGGTGGGAACCAGGCATGTAGAGTCCATCCGTTCACCTTTCCTGTGTCGCACAAAGACATGGTGGTTGGAACAAAAGATCTCAAATTTGGACTCTTCAGACCAAAGCACAGATTTCCACTGGTCTAATGTCCATTCCTTGTGTTCTTTAGCCCCAACAAGTCTCTTCTGCTTGTTGTCTGACCTTAGCAGTGGCTTCCTAGCAGCTATTTTTACCATGAAAGCCTGCTGCACAAAGTCTCCTCTTGAGGCCTCATACTCACTTGCGCGAAACTAGGATGAGTCTCGCACGGTAATACACAGTGCTGATGCTGGCACAGAGTAGCAGAGCGTGCGGCTGCATGTATTGCTATGCGGCCGCATGCTCCGATCTGATTGCTGGGTGCAGTGCCGGGTATTGCCGTGCGAGACTCATCCGAGTTTCTCGCAAGTGAGTATGAGCCCTAACAGTTATTGTAGAGATGTGTCTGCTGCTAGAACTCTGTGTGGCATTGACCTGGTCTCTAATGTGAGCTGCTGTTAACCTGCGATTTATGAGGCTGGTGACTCGGATAAACTTCTCCTCAGAAGCAGAGGTGACTCTTGGTCTTTCTTTCCTGGGGCGGTCCTCATGTGAGACAGTTTCTTTGTAGCGCTTGATGGTTTTTGCCACTGCACTTGGGGACACTTTCAAAGTTTGCCAAATTTTTCGGACTGACTGACCTTCATTTCTTAAAGAAATGATGGCCACTCGTTTTTCTTAACATAGCTGCTTTTTTCTTGCCATAATACAAATTCTAACAGTCTATTCAGTAGGACTATCAGTTGTGTATCCACCAGACATCTGCGCAACACAACTGATGGTCCCAACCCCATTTATAAGGCAAGAAATCCCACTTATTAAACCTGACAGGGCACACCTGTGAATTGAAAACCATTCCTGGTGACTACCTCTTGAAGCTCATCAAGAGAATGCCAAGAAGAGCGTGCAAAGCAGTCATCAATGCAAAAGGTGGCTACTTTGAAGAACCTAGAATATAAGACATAATTTCAGTTGTTTCACACATTTTTGTTAAGTATATCATTCAATGTGTTAATTCATAGTTTTGATGCCTTCAGTGTGAATGTATACTTTTCACAGTCATGAAAATACAGAAAAATCTTTAAATGAGAAGGTGTGTCCAAACTTTAGGTCTGTACTGTATATCTATATATATACTAGATGGTGGCCTGATTCTAACGCATTGGGTATTCTAGAATATGTATGTATGTACGTCGCGCTTAGCACAGCAACGTAGTATATAGCACAGCCACGCAGTATATAACACAGCCACGTAGTATATAACACAGCCATGTAGAATATAGCACAGCCACGTAGTATATAGCACAGCAACGTAGTATATAACACAGCCGCATTGTATATAGCAGCCACATAGTATATAACACAGCCCATGTAACACAGAGAGCCACGTAGTATATAGCACAGCCACACAGTATATAGCACAGCCACGTAGTATACAGTAGCCACATAGTATATTGCAGTCACGTAGTATATAACACAGCCCTCGTAATATATAGCACAGCCCACGCAGTATATAACACAGGCCACGTAGTGTATAACACAGCCCACACAGTATATAACACTGCCCACACAGTATATAACACAGCCCACTTAGTCTATAACACAGCCCACACAGTATATAACACTACCCACGCAATATATATAACACTGCCCACGTAGTAAATATAGCACAGCCCACGTAACACAGCCACGTAGTATATAGCACAGCCACATAATATATAGCAGCCACGTAGTATATAACAGCCACGTAGTATATAACACAGCCCACGCAATATATAGCACAGCCCACACAATATATAACACAGGCCACGTAGAATATAACACAGCCCACGTAGTATATAGCAGTGTGGGCACCATATCCCTGTTAAAAAAATAAATAAAATAAAAAATATATAAACTCACCCTCCGGCTTCCAGCCTGCCGGCCGCAACCAGTCAGCGACGCGGGATTTCCGTTACAGACAAACAGACGGAAGTACCCCTTAGACGATTTTATAGATATATCTATATATATAATTGTCTAAGGGTTTTTCCGTCTGTCTGTCTTTCTGTCTGTCTGTCTGTCTTTCTGTCTGTCCTGGAAATCCCGCCTCTCTGATTGGTCGAGGCCTGGCGGCCTCGACCAATCAGCGACGGGCACAGCATCGACGTAGAAATCCCGCGACGAGCACAGCGACGATGATGTCATAAAGGACGTAGATATCCCGCGTCTCTGATTGGTCGAGGCCAGGATTGGCCTCGACCAATCAGCAACGGGCACAGCGACGATGATGTCATAAAGGACGTAGAAATCCCACGTTTCTGATTCAGCGACGGGCACAGTCTGCTGCGAATTCTGGAATCATCATTGTCCTCCACTGCTGTCAAGTGCCGCCATTGTGTAGGGTGCGTGCCTGCGTTTCCCTGTATGTAGAATGGGTCGTAAACGAAAATACGCCAATGAGGATGACAGAAAAGCAGCAGCAGCAGCAAGAAAACGACAACATCAGGAACAGGAGACATCACAACAAACTGACGCCAGACAAGCCCAGGATGTGGAATCTCACAGACAACGTCGCCAACAGGAGACACCACAAGAAACTGACGCCAGACAAGCCCAGGATGTGGAATCTCACAGACAACGTCGCCAACAGGAGGCACCACAAGAAACTGACGCCAGACAAGCCCAGGATGCGGAATCTCACAGACAACGTTGCCAACAGGAGACACCACAAGAAACTGACGCCAGACAAGCCCAGGATGTGGAATCTCACAGACAACGTCGCCAACAGGAGACACCACAAGAAACTGACGCCAGACAAGCCCAGGATGCGGAATCTCACAGACAACGTCGCCAACAGGAGACACCACAAGAAACTGACGCCAGACAAGCCCAGGATGTGGAATCTCACAGACAACGTCGCCAACAGGAGACACCACAAGAAACTGACGCCAGACAAGCCCAGGATGCGGAATCTCACAGACAACGTCGCCAACAGGAGACACCACAAGAAAATGACGCCAGACAAGCCCAGGATGTGGAATCTCACAGACAACGTCACCAACAGGAGACACCACAATAAACTGATGCCAGACAAGCCCAGGATGCGGAATCTCACAGACAACGTCGCCAACAGGAGACACCACAAGAAACTGACGCCAGGCAAGCCCAGGATGTGGAATCTCACAGACAACGTCGCCAACAGGAGACACCACAAGAAACTGACGCCAGACAAGCCCAGGATGTGGAATCTCACAGACAACGTCGCCAACAGGAGACACCACAAGAAACTGCCGCCAGACAAGCCCAGGATGTGGAATCTCACAGACAACGTCGCCAACAGGAGACACCACAAGAAACTGCCGCCAGACAAGCCCAGGATGTGGAATCTCACAGACAACGTTGCCAACAGGAGACACCACAACAAACTGCCGCCAGACAAGCCCAGGATACGGAATCTCACAGACAACGTCGCCAACAGGAGACACCACAAGAAACTGCCGCCAGACAAGCCCAGGATGTGGAATCTCACAGACAACGTCGCCAACAGGAGACACCACAACAAACTGCCGCCAGACAAGCCCAGGATACGGAATCTCACAGACACCGTCGTCAACCGGAGACACCACAACAAACTGTTGTGCAACAGGAACAACATGATCGCCAAATTCATAAAAAACGAATGCTCTACCAACTAAGGCACGACCAGGACAATATTCAACAACTTGCACATTATGTAACAAACAATGAAAGTACAATTCATGAACACTTCTGTGGGAATATGAATGCAGTTTGCTCTAAATGCGACTCTCTGAATTTCATTGATGAAAAACCATCTGACAATCAGTTTACTCAATGCTGCCAAAAAGGAAAAGTTATGCTACCGAGACCTCACTACTCAGATCTGTTTGAGCAGTTAATGAAAGGAATGCATCAACATAGTAGAAATTTTATGGAAAATATCAGAAGCATCAACAGTTCTCATGCGTTTGCTTCATTCGGTGCCAACATTGCACCGCCTCCTGGATTCGGACCTTATTGTTTTAAAATTCACGGCCAGATCTACCATCGCACTGGAACACTTCCCCCAGAAATAGGACAACCACCAAAATTTGCACAATTATACATCATTGATACAAATGAGGCTACAGAACAAAGGATGAACCTAAAAGAAAACGAAAAGTGTGATGCTGAACTGATGAACCAAATTGCTGTTCATTTACAAAAAATAAGCCCATTTGCTGCCGCATATCGCATGCTAAAAGACGTTCAAGCTGAGGAGGAACAGAGGGCTATACAAAATGGTACTGAAATGCCTTCTATTGTCATGGCCATTAAACAAGAACGTAAACAGGATCCCCGACTTTACAACAAACCACGTGTAAGTGAGGTCGCAGTTGTTTTTCAAAACGATGATGGAGAACCTCCTTTTCAAAGGGATATATTAGTCCATCTTAAGCCAGACCAAAACAACCCTTTGGTTCCTAAGACACAACGAATTAGCATTTTGCACAGCAACCTTGATCCTCTTCTGTATCCGCTATACTTTCCAAGAGGTGAACAAGGGTGGCATAAAAACCTAAACCAACAAGGAACTTCAAGAAGAATTACACAGCTGCAATACTACAGTTTTCGTCTGTCTGTCCGAAATTACTTCAATCCTATTTTAAACGGTGGGAAACTGACACAACAGTACTTAGTTGACGCATATGTTAAAATTGAAGCTAATCGTCTAAATTTCATAAGAATGAACCAAAAACAACTTAAAGTTGAAGACTACTGCGTTCTTCAAGAACATTTGCAAAAACAATCAATTGAAAAGGGAATTCCAATTGGAAAAACAGTAATCCTCCCGTCGTCGTTTGAAGGTAGCCCCCGCAACATGCAACAGCGTTATCAAGATGCAATGGCAATAGTAACAAAGTTTGGAAGACCTGACATTTTTGTGACAATGACCTGTAATCCTAAATGGCCAGAAATTACCGAAAATCTAGAACCCTGGCAAAAAGTTGAACACAGGCCGGACTTAGTCGCACGCGTATTTCGACTGAAACTCATCAGCCTTTTGAAAGACATCAAAAATGGACTTTTTGGAACAGTCGTAGCAATGGTACATGTCATAGAGTTTTAGAAACGAGGTCTCCCACATGCGCATATACTAATTATCTTAGACACGGATTCCAAGATTCCGACAATATAGTGTGGGCTGAAATTCCTAACCAAGAAAAGTATCCAGACCTGTATAATATTGTAGTCTCTCATATGGTTCATGGCCCATGCGGTGTAGCAAATACAAAAAGTCCATGCATGGAAAACGGAAAGTGTACAAAAGGGTTTCCAAAGGAGTTGAAACAGCACACTGTTAAAGACTTGGATGGCTACCCATCCTACCGGCGACAACACATTGATAACATTGCTTGCAACAATAAAATTATAAATAACTCATGGATAGTCCCATACAACCCGTACTGATCAAAATGCTACAACTGTCACATCAACATAGAAGTCTGTGCTTCAATAAAAAGTGTAAAATATCTCTTCAAGTACATCTACAAGGGGCATGACAAAGCTAACATCGAAATACAACAGAAAACTGTCAATCACGATGAATCATCAACTTTTGTTGACTCAAGATATGTCAGTGCTCCAGAAGCAGCTTGGAGGATATTTGCGTTTCCAATGCATTCACAGTCCCATGCCATTATACGTTTAGCTATTCATTTACCAAATCAAGAGCAGCTTTATTTCTTTGAAGATGCTGAAGTCAAAGATGTCTCAAAAACTTTAAACACGACATCAACATTAATGGAATGGTTTTTGCTGAACCAATGTGACGAAAACGCAAGGCAGTATTTGTACCGAGAGATTCCAGAGCATTACGTTTGGAATAAAACTTGGAATCCAAGACAATGAGGAGTTAGCAGAATAATTGGACGCATGTATACTGTTAGTGTCAAGGATCAAGAAAGATATTGCCTTCGGCTGTTACTACTACATATCAAAGGAGCTAAAACGTATGACGATTTGAAAACAGTTAACGGAGTATTGCACGATACATTTAAAGCTGCAGCTTTGGCCTTAGGACTTCTATTGGATGATACTGTGTGGAAACTTACTTTAGAAGACGCAGTTACTCTACATATGCCTAAGCAACTTCGTGAATTGTTTGCCTACATCTGTGTATTTGGACCGCCTACAAATCCAGCTCAACTTTGGACAAATTTTAACCCCTTTACCCCCAAGGGTGGTTTGCACGTTATGGACCGGGCCAATTTTTACAATTCTGACCACTGTCCCTTTATGAGGTTATAACTCTGGAACGCTTCAACGGATCCCGGTGATTCTGACATTATTTTCTCGTGACATATTGTACTTCATGATAGTGGTAAAATTTATTTGATATTACCTGCGTTTATTTGTGGAAAAAACGGAAATTTGGCGAAAATTTTGAAAATTTCGCAATTTTCCAACTTTGAATTTTTATGCAATTAAATCACAGAGATATGTCACACAAAATACTTAATAAGTAACATTTCCCACATGTCTACTTTACATCAGCATAATTTTGGAACCAAAATTTTTTTTTGTTAGGGAGTTATAAGGGTTAAAAGTTGACCAGCAATTTCTCATTTTTACAACACCATTTTATTTTAGGGACCACATCTCATTTGAAGTCATTTTGAGGGGTCTATATGATAGAAAATACCCAAGTGTGACACCATTCTAAAAACTGCACCCCTCAAGGTTCTCAAAACCACATTCAAGAAGTTTATTAACCCTTCAGGTGCTTCACAGGAATTTTAGGAATGTTTAAATAAAAATTAACATTTAACTTTTTTTCACAAAAAATTTACTTCAGCTCCAATTTGTTTTATTTTACCAAGGGTAACAGAGAAAATGGACCCCAAAAGTTGTTGTACAATTTGTCCTGAGTACGCTGATACCCCATATGTGGGGGTTAACCACAGTTTGGGCGCATGGCAGAGCTCGGAAGGGAAGGAGCGCCATTTGACTGGAATTGAGATGGGACGCCATGTTACGTTTGGAGAGCCACTGATGTGCCTAAACATTGAAACCCCCCACAAGTGACACCATTTTGGAAAGTAGACCCCCTAAGGAACTTATCTAGAGGTGTGGTGAGCAGTTTGACCCACCAAGTGCTTCACAGAAGTTTATAATGCAGAACCGTAAAAATAAAAAATCATTTTTTTTCACAAAAATTATCTTTTCGCCCCCAATTTTTTATTTTCCCAATGGTAAGAGAAGAAATTGGACCACAAAAGTTGTGGCACAATTTGTCCTGAGTACTCTGATACCCCATATGTGGGGGTAAACCATTGTTTGGGCACATGGGAGAGCTCGGAAGGGAAGGAGCGCCGTTTGACCTTTCAATGCAAAATTTACAGGAATTGAGATGGGACGCCATGTTGCGTTTGGAGAGCCACTGATGTGCCTAAACATTGAAACCCCCCACAAGTGACACCATTTTGGAAAGTAGACCCCCTAAGGAACTTATCTAGAGGTGTGGTGAGCAGTTTGACCCACCAAGTGCTTCACAGAAGTTTATAATGCAGAACCGTAAAAATAAAAAATCATTTTTTTTCACAAAAATTATCTTTTCGCCCCCAATTTTTTATTTTCCCAATGGTAAGAGAAGAAATTGGACCACAAAAGTTGTGGCACAATTTGTCCTGAGTACTCTGATACCCCATATGTGGGGGTAAACCATTGTTTTGGCGCATGGGAGAGCTCGGAAGGGAAGGAGCGCCGTTTGACCTTTCAATGCAAAATTGACAGGAATTGAGATGGGACGCCATGTTGCGTTTGGAGAGCCACTGATGTGCCTAAACATTGAAACCCCCCACAAGTGACACCATTTTGAAAAGTAGACCCCCTAAGGAACTTATCTAGATGTGTGTTGAGCACTTTGACCCAAAAAGAGCTTCACAGAAGTTTATAATGCAGAGCCGTAAAAATAAAACAAAAATTTTTTCCCACAAAAATAATTTTTTAGCCCCCAGTTTTGTATTTTCCTGAGGGTAACAGGAGAAATTGGACCCCAAAAGTTGTTGTGCAATTTGTCCTGAGTGCGCTGATACCCTATATGTGGGGGAGAACCAGCGTTTGGGCACATGGGAGGGCTCGGAAGGGAAGGAGCGCCATTTGGAATACAGACTTAGATGGAATGGTCTGCAGGCGTCACATTGTGTTTGCAGAGCCCCTAATGTACCTAAACAGTAGAAACCCCCCACAAGTGACCCCATATTGGAAACTAGACCCCCCAAGGAACTTATCTAGATGTGTTGTGAGAACTTTGAGCCCCCAAGTATTTCACTACAGTTTATAACGCAGAGCCGTGAAAATAAAAAAAAAAATTTCCCCTCAAAATTATTTTTTAGCCCCCAGTTTTGTATTTTCTCGAGGGTAAAAGGAGAAATTGGACCCCAAAAGTTGTTGCCCAATTTGTCCTGAGTGCGTTGATACCCCATATGTGGGGGGGAACCAGCGTTTGGGCGCATGGGAGGGCTCGGAAGGGAAGGAGCGCCATTTGGAATGCAGACTTAGATGGAATGGTCTGCAGGCGTCACATTGCGTTTGCAGAGCCCCTAATATACCTAAACAGTAGAAACCCCCCACAAGTGACCCCATATTGGAAACTAGACCCCCCATGAACTTATCTAGATGTGTTCTGAGAACTTTGAGCCCCCAAGTGTTTCACTACAGTTTATAACGCAGAGCCGTGAAAATAAAAAATCTCTTTATTTCCCACAAAAATTATTTTTTAGCCCCCAGTTTTGTATTTTCCCAAGGGTAACAGGAGAAATTGGACCCCAAAAGTTGTTGTCCAATTTGTCCTGAGTACGCTGATACCCCATATGTTGGGGTAAACTCCTGTTTGGGCACACGGGAGAGCTCGGAAGGGAAGGAGCACTGTTTTACTTTTTCAATGCAGAATTGGATGGAATTGAGATCGGTCGCCATGTCGCGTTTGGAGAGCCCCTGATGTGCCTAAACAGTGGAAACCCCCCAATTATAACTGAAACCCTAATCCAAACACACCCCTAACCCTAATCCCAACGGTAACCCTAACCACACCTCTAACCCAGACACACCCCTAATCCTAATCCCAACCGCAAATGTAATCCAAACCCTAACCCTAACTTTAGCCCCAACCCTAACTGTAGCCTTAACCCTAACTCTAGCCCCAACCCTAGCCCTAACCCTAGCCCTAACCCTAGCCCTAACCCTAGCCCCAACCCTAACCCTAACCCTAGCCCTAGCCCTAGCCCTAACCCTAACCCTAGCCCTAGCCCTAACCCTAGCCCTAACCCTAGCCCTAACCCTAATGGCAAAATGGAAATAAATACATTTTTTAATTTTTTAATTTTTCCCTAACTAAGGGGGTGATGAAGGGAGGTTTGATTTACTTTTATAGCGGGTTTTTTAGCGGATTTTTATGATTAGCAGCCGTCACACACTGAAAGACGCTTTTTATTGCAAAAAATATTTTTTGCGTTACCACATTTTGAGAGCTATAATTTTTCCATATTTTGGTCCACAGAGTCATGTGAGGTCTTGTTTTTTGCGGGACGAGTTGACGTTTTTATTGGTAACATTTTCGGGCACGTGACATTTTTTGATCGCTTTTTATTCCGATTTTTGTGAGGCAGATTGACCAAAAACCAGCTATTCATGAATTTCTTTTGGGGGAGGCGTTTATACCGTTCCGCGTTTGGTAAAATTGATAAAGCAGTTTTATTCTTTGGGTCAGTACGATTACAGAGACACCTCATTTATATCATTTTTTTATGTTTTGGCGCTTTTATACGATAAAAACTATTTTATAGAAAAAATAATTATTTTTGCATCGCTTTATTCTGAGGACTATAACTTTTTTATTTTTTTGCTGATGTTGCTGTATGGTGGCTCGTTTTTTGCGGGACAAGATGACGCTTTCAGCGGTACCATGCTTATTTATATCCGTCTTTTTGATCGCGTGTTATTCCACTTTTTGTTTGGTGGTACGATAATAAAGCATTGTTTTTTGACTCTTTTTTTTTTTTTTTTTCCTTACGGTGTTTACTGAAGGGGTTAACTAGTGGGACAGCTTTATAGGTTGGGTTGTTACGGACGCGACGATACTAAATATGTGTACTTTTATTGTTTTGTTTTTTTTATTTAGATAAAGAAATGTATTTATGGGAATAATATATTTTTTTTTTCATTATTTAGGATTTTTTTTTTTTTTTTACAGACTTGGAAAAATTTTTTTTAACTTTTTTACTTTGTCCCAGGGGGGGGACAATACAGATCGGTGATCTGTCAGTTTGCACAGCACTCTGACAGATCACCGATCTGTCTGAGAGCAGTGCAGAGTTACCAGGTGCCTGCTCTGAGCAGGCACTTGGTAAGCCACCTCCTTCCCTGCAGGACCCGGATCCGCGGCCATTTTGGATCCGGGACTTGCTGCAGGAACGAGGTGGGAGACCCCCGGAGCAACGCGATCACATCGCGTTGCTGCGGGGGGCTCAGGGAAGCCCGCAGGGAGCCCCCTCCCTGCGCGGTGCTTCCCTGCACCGCCGGCACATCGCGATCATCTTTGATCGCGGTGTGCCGGGGGTTAATGTGCCGGGGGCGGTCCGTGACCGCTCCTGGCACATAGTGCCGGATGTCAGCTGCGATAAGCAGCTGACACCCGGCCGCAATCGGCGGCGCTCCCCCCGTGAGCGCGGCCGATCGCGCTGGACGTAATATTCCGTCCTTGGGAATTAAGGCCCACCCCACATGGATGGAATATTACGTCCAATGGCAGAAAGGGGTTAAAGAACATCTAATCGAGGACTACTGCCTACGTCTTCACAGCAGAAGTGGAAGTTGTCAAAATTGCGAATCGTATGCCATGCAAAATGTCCAAAATGTCTTACTACTACATGGAAAAACGTTTTCAGACTTTAATTTGCCCCAGCCTGCCATTCAAGTTCCACAAGTTCCAGAGTATGACGAAGCTTATGAATTATTGCTGGCAACAGAGAAGACAAACTCCTTAAATGAACAACAACGGATTGCATATGACACTATTGTGAGCGCTATAGAAAACCAAGCAGATGCAAGGCCAAAATGTTTATTGACGGTCCAGGAGGGAGCGGTAAAACATACCTCTATGAAGCTTTAATGCATCACGTTAGAGGGTTGGGAAAAGTCGTATTGCCATCGTCTACAACAGGGATTGCAGCAAACCTTTTACGAGAAGGTCGCACTATCCATTCACTCTTTGGGATACCAGTTCCAGTCAACGAATTTCCAGAATAAAACAAGACACATTTGCAGGAAGACTGTTAAAAAATGCACATGTTTTCATACTTGACGAGTGCACCATGGCACCCAAATACGCTGTAAGGATTTCACTCACTCAGCTGCGACGGCTGACACTCAGGAGACATGTTCCTTTAAAGTTCACTGGGTTTATTGCTTCATAAACCATGTGGCAAATAACAGAAAGCAAAATGGGCCTTTGGTTCAGGCAAAGAAAAGCAAGTGTCCAGTTCATCAGGCTCAGTCCTGAAGGCGTAACACACTCAGGAGGGTTTCACCTCCACACATATCTGCTGTGTAAAGGATTAGCCAGTCTTATAAAGAGCTAACCCCACCCAGTAACCCATCACATGATTAGCCATGTGGTCTGACATTACCACAGGTCCTGAAACACATATACAAGATTATGTGCAAGAAAGGAATACTCCGGGCTACATTACAGCAACCAGGCACTTATGTGGCACATACCTCCCATCGACTACAAACCCTTTAGCCATGCTACATACCTCCCCCCTCTGCCTAAAGCCGTGGGGCTTGGCACTTTCCCCCACTAAACAAGGGATTCTCGATAGGGCATCCGCATTACCGTGCAGCTTTCCGGCCCTATGTTCCACATGGAAACTGAAGTCCTGCAGGGCTAAGAACCAACGGGTGACTCTAGCATTTCTTCCTTTCGTTTCTCTCATCCACCTAAGCGGGGCATGGTCAGATACCAGTCTAAATTTACGTCCCAGCAGATAGTACCGCAATGTGTCCACTGCCCATTTTATGGCTAAGCACTCCTTCTCAACGACTGAGTAGTTCTTTTCAGATGAGGACAGCTTCCTACTCAGATAGAGAACAGGATGCTCCTCCCCATGTAGTTCTTGGGAAAGGACTGCTCCCACCCCAACATCTGAGGCATCTGTCTGAAGAATAAACTCTTTCTTGAAGTTTGGGGCCATCAGAACGGGTTGCTTACACAAAGCATTTTTCATTTCTTGGAAGGCTGACTCTGTTTCTTCGGACCACTTAACCATTACTGATTTTGTCCCTTTTAGCAGGTCAGTCAGAGGCGCAGCCATCGTGGCGAAGTTTGGGATGAACCTCCTGTAATATCCCACGATTCCCAGGAAGGCTTTAACTTGTTTCTTGGAAACTGGTTTTGGCCATGTTTGGATTGCCTCCACTTTATTGATTTGGGGTTTTATTTCTCCATGACCCACTATGTATCCAAGGTACTTAGCTTCTTCTTTACCCAAGGCGCACTTCTTCGGGTTTATAGTAAATCCGGCCTCTCTTATAGCATCCAACACCGCTTGGACTTTCTCCAGATGACTCTCCCAGTCCGGGCTAAAGATGACGATATCATCTAGGTACGCAGCAGCGTAGGCCTTATGGGGTGCAAGGACTCTATCCATAGCCCTCTGGAAGGTCGCCGGAGCTCCCTGTAGGCCAACGGCATCCGGGCATATTGGAAGCATCCATCAGGTGTCGAAAAGGCCGTCTTCTCCTTGGCTTCCTGTGCCATGGGGATCTGCCAATACCCCTTTGTCAAATCCAAGGTGGATATATATCTGGCGTGCCCAAGCCTTTCGATGAGCTCATCAATACGGGGCATGGGATAAGCGTCGAACTTGGAGACTTCATTCAACTTCCGATAGTCGTTGCAAAACCTCCACTCTCCATCAGGTTTTGGGACCAGGACAATTGGGCTCGACCAACCGCTCCAACCTCACCTTCTGGGTTGCTTAACAATGATGGAGTTGCTGTCGGCTCTCTATCTTGCCATGGCTTGATGAGGTTGACATGGTAAACTTGGAATGGTTTCCGTCTTCCTGGTTGGTGAATTTTATCATTTACCTCACCAAGTTTCTCGACAACCTCATATGGCCCTTGCCATTTGGCCAAGAACTTGCTTTCCACCGTTGGAACTAACACAAGAACGCGGTCTCCCGGATTGAACTGCCTCACTCTTGCAGACCGGTTGTAGACCCTGGCTTGAGCTTCTTGTGCTTGGAGAAGGTGTTCTTTCACGATAGGCATCACCTTTGCAATCCTCTGCTGCATCAGGGCCACATGCTCAATGACGCTTCTGTGGGGTGTGACTTCGGCCTCCCAGGTTTCCTTGGCTATATCCAGGAGTCCTCGTGGATGTCGGCCATATAGAAGCTCAAACGGTGAGAACCCTGTGGAGGCCTGTGGAACTTCACGAATGGAAAACATCAGATAGGGTAAGAGACAATCCCAGTCACTACCGTCTTTCTCTATAGCTTTTCTCAGCATGCTCTTTAGGGTCTTGTTAAACCTCTCAACAAGGCCATCTGACTGGGGATGGTACACCGAGGTCCTCAACTGGGAGATCTTCAGGGCTTTGCATAACTCCCTCATCACCTTGCTCATGAAAGGTGTACCCTGGTCAGTCAGGATCTCCTTTGGCAGACCTGTCCGGGAAAAGACATGGACCAACTCGCGGGCTATGCTTTTTGAGGAAGAATTTCTCAAGGGAATTGCCTCAGGATAGCGTGTGGCATAGTCCAGGATGACTAATATATACTGATGGCCCCGAGCTGATTTAACTAAGGGACCGACCAAGTCCATGGCAATTCTCTCGAACGGTACCTCAATAATGGGCAGTGGCACAAGGGGGTTCCGGAAATGAGGAGTAGGAGCAGTTAGCTGACATGTAGGGCAGGACCTGCAATAGTTCACTATTTCCCGGTGACACCCAGGCCAATAGAACCTCTGCACAACCCGTTCCTGCGTTTTTTCCACCCCCAGGTGTCCACCCAAGATGTGTGAATGGGCCTTGTCCAACACTTTCCGTCTATACGGACCCGGCACTATCAACTGCTCTACCAACTCCTCCCGTATTTTCGTGACACGGTACAACAACTCCCCCCTCAACAGAAAATGGGGAAATCTTGTGTCTGCCCCCGGCTCCTGTACCACCCCGTCAATAACTGTGACATTATTAAAGACTTCCCTCAGAGTGGGGTCCCTATGTTGGGCAGTCCCAAAATTTTCACCGGTAACTTCTAACTCCAGAATGTCAGATGTAGGGGATACTTCCTCCTCATCCCCAACCAGAACACAAAAAGGAAAACTGTCTGCCTCTGGGTGTGGCGATACCCTTCCAGGGTTCACTGGTTCCCTGCCAGGGAGCTCAGAACCATTTCCCCACAAATCCCAAAACAAACAGAAATCCCGGCCAATAATTATAGGGTGCAACAAGTCCTGAACCACGCCGACTATGTGGGACTCATGCCACATGCCGTTTCAATGTCCACCCTGGCCATAGGGTAGTCCTTTGCATCACCATGTATGCACCGCACTCCGACCTTCTTTCCTGGGAGCAGGTGGAGAGGAAAAGTGGCCCTCACCAGGGTCACTAGGCTCCCCGAGTCTAACAGTGCCGTTACTGCTCGACCGTTCACCTTTACGGGACACGCTTGAGGTCCCTCGTTGGATGGAGAGTTCACACTACAGGCTGGATACGCATAGTATGAACAACGGCGTCCCATGCTGCAGTCCATCTGCTCAGTGGTTTGGGAACAACGGGCAGCTATATGTCCTGGCTTGTGGCACCTCCAACAAATAATATCACCCGTGGGGACCTTGGGCACCACCTCTCCCGCCCTTTGTGACCTTGGACGCACCACCCCTTTTTGGGACTCAGCTGCCTTCTGGGACCCCCAGTACGGCATGGGCTGCCTCCCGAAGGAGCCTTCCAACCCTTGGTATCTCTCAACCAGTCCGATCAGCTCGTCGGCATTCTGGGGATCACCCTGGGCAACCCAAGACTGTATAGGCCTCGGGAGGGAATGGACAAACCGATCCATCATCACCCGTTCTACCATCTGTGCAGGCGCAGAGGATTCTGGCTGCAGCCATTTCTGGACCAGGTGCAACAGATCAAACATTTGGGAACGAGGTGGTTTGTCCCGGTGATAGCCCCAGGAGTGAACTCGCTGTGCCCTGACAGTCAGTGTCACCCCCAAACGTGCGAGAATCTCGGCTTTCAATTTGTGATACTCTTTGGCATCCTGCAAGGTCAAATCATAGTACGCCTTCTGGGGTTCTCCCGTCAGGTATGGCGCAAGTACCTCTGCCCACTGCTCTGGCGGAAGTTTTTCCCTCTCAGAGACCCTCTCAAACACCGTCAGGAAGGCCTGAACATCATCCCCGGGAGTCATTTTCTGCAATGCGCGTCTTACCGTCTTCCGGACGTGGGTGTCATCAGCCAAACCTGGGGTTGGGGCGCTCGCCTTGCCCTGGATGGCGGTTGCCAGAAGCTGCATCTGCTGCTGATGCTCCTGCTGGCTCTGCTGCATCTGCTGCCGTTGCTCCTGCTGACTCTGCCGTTGCTCCTGCTGGCTCTGTTGTATCTGCTGCATCAACAGCCTGTTGGTCTCTTGCTGCCTTTGCTCCTGCTGGCTCTGCCTTTTCTCCTGCTGTGACTGCATCTGGACCAAGTGTTTCAGCAGGTCCTCCATTTTCTCCGGCAATGCTTGCTGGTTTGCAACAGCCTTGACCCAGGACATTCAAAAATAAACTCACGTCTCCGCTGGGAACGCTGCCCGCATTCTCCACCAATTGTAAGGATTTCACTCACTCAGCTGCGACGGCTGACACTCAGGAGACGTGTTCCTTTAAAGTTCACTGGGTTTATTGCTTCATAAACCATGTGGCAAATAACAGAAAGCAAAATGGGCCTTTGGTTCAGGCAAAGAAAAGCAAGTGTCCAGTTCATCCGGCTCAGTCCTGAAGCCGTAACACACTCAGGAGGGTTTCACCTCCACACATATCTGCTGTGTAAAGGATTAGCCAGTCTTATAAAGAGCTAACCCCACCCAGTAACCCATCACATGATTAGCCATGTGGTCTGACATTACCACAGGTCCTGAAACACATATACAAGATTATGTGCAAGAAAGGAATACTCCGGGCTACTTTACAGCAACCAGGCACTTATGTGGCACATACCTCCCATCGACTACAAACCCTTTAGCCATGCTACAACGCTTTGAGCTTAATTGACAGACTTCTGCGTGAAGTAATGACTACAAATTTTGCTGAAAAAAATAAAATTCCGTTTGGAGGTAAAGTTTTTGTCATTGGTGGAGATTTTAGGCAATGCCTTCCAGTCATACCAAATGGAACAAGAACAGATGTTATCAAGTCCAGCTTAAAAATGGCTGACCTTTGGAAACAGTTCAATAAACTCCAACTAATTAACAATATGCGATCTTCGGACCCAGAGTATAGCAACTGGCTTCTGAAACTTGGCAACGGTGAACTTAGCAACCAATACAACCTTGGAGAAGATATTATTGAAATACCAGAAGACATGTTGTGCACTGACTGCATCGTAACTGATGTTTTTGGACAATGCATTGAAATTGATGTGAACGAACAAAGCAGTGTTGAGAGGGCCTCTTCTCATGCAATTCTCTGTCCCAAGAATGATGCCGTGGCTCTGCTAAATTCCCGTGTGATGGATAGAATGCCTGGTGAGTATAAGTTGTATAAAAGTGATGATTCAGTGGATGTAGACAATGAAGATGAACGAGAGCATTATCCAGTTGAATTTTTAAATAGTCTTACGCCATCAGGAATGCCATCCCACAGACTTCAACTGAAAGTTGGAACAATCATAATGTTGCTGCGGAATCTAAATACGAAAAATGGTCTATGTAATGGAACTCGCCTTATTGTTACTGGACTCCATTCTCACGTCATTCAAGCAAGAGTGATCACTGGATCAGCAAAAGGAGATGAAGTGTTCATTCCACGCATTGATTTATGTCCTTCAGACACGGGTCTTCCATTTAGGCTTCGGCGTCGACAGTTTCCAATAAAACCAGCTTTTGCCATGACAATAAACAAGTCACAAGGTCAAACTCTACACCGTGTTGGCATATATCTACCGCAGCCCGTTTTTGGTCATGGACAACTCTACGTTGCATTTTCAAGAGTTAAAATGAGATCCAACGTCAAGGTGCAAGTTCTTCCTACCCCTTTACAAGGAAAGTTGCTTATAGGTAGTCAAAAGGTATTCACAAGAAATGTGGTGTACAAAAATATTTTGGCTTGATATTGTTAATAAATATATTATAGTGTCAATGTCCTTCTTTTGTCCGATGATTTATTTAAATACAGTTACAGTTCATGTAATGTGGTTTATATATTTTGATGATCTGTTTCATAATTTCACACAATTGTGTTAAGTTCTATGACGTAGATGTCATAATGGTTGCCATGGCGACAATGTCATAAAGGTTGCCTCAACCAATCAGCGACGGGCACAGTCTGCCGCGAATTCTGGAATCATCATTGTCCATATACTACAGGGACATGTATATTCTAGAATACCCGATGCGTTAGAATCGGGCCACAATCTAGTATATATATATATATACCGTATATACTCGAGTATAAACCGAGATTTTCAGCCCAAATTTTTGAGTCACGGTGGGCGGCAGGGTCGGCGGGTGAGGGGGAGAGGGCGCTGAGGCATACTCACCTAGTCCCGGCGCTCCTGACGCTCCCCCTGCCTGTCCCACGGTCTCCGGGTGCCGCAGCTCTTCCCCTGTTCAGCGGTCACGTGGGACCGCTCATTAGAGAAATGAATATGGACTCCACTCCCATAGGGGTGGAGCCGCATATTCATTCCTCTGAGTGGTGCCAGTGACCGCTGACAGGAAGAGGCTGCGGCATCCGAAGACAGTGTGACAGGCAGGGGGAGCGTCAGGAGCGGCGGGACTAGGTGAGTATTTTATATTCACCTGTCCGCGTTCCACACGCCGGGCGCCGCTCTGTCTTCGCGTCCTCTTGCACTGACTGTTCAGGTCAGAGGGCACGATGACGCATATAGTGTGCGCGCCGCCCTCTGCCTGATCAGTCAGTGCGGAGAGATGCCGAGACGGGACGCCGAGGAGCTGCAAGCAAGAGAGGTGAGTATGGCATTTTTTATTTTTATTATTGCAGCAGCAGCAGCAATGGCACAGCTTTATACGGAGCATCTATGGGGCAAAAATGAACGGTGCAGAGCACTATATGGCACAGCTATTGAGCAAGAATGAATGGTGCAGAGCACTATATGGCACAGCTATGGGGCAATAATGAACGGTGCAGAGCACTATATGGCACAACTATGGGGCAATAATGAACGGTGCAGAGCACTATATGGCACAGCTATGGGGCAAGAATGAACGGTGCAGAGCACTATATGGCACAGCTATGGGGCAAGAATGAACGGTGCAGAGCACTATATGGCACAGCTATGGGGCAAGAATGAACGGTGCAGTGCACTATATGGCACAGCTATGGGGCAAGAATGAACGGTGCAGAGCACTATATGGCACAGCTATGGGGCAATGATGAATGGTGCAGAGCACTATATGGCACAGCTATGGGGCAATAATGAACGGGGCAGAGCACTATATGGCACAGCTATGGGGCAATAATGAACAGTGCAGAGCACTATATGGCACAGCTATGGGGCAAGAATGAACGGTGCAGAGCACTATATGGCACAGCTATGGGGCAATAATGAACGGTGCACAGCACTATATGGCACAGCTATGGGGCAAGAATGAACGGTGCAGAGCACTATATGGCACAGCTATGGGGCAAGAATGAACGGTGCAGAGCATTATATGGCACAGCTATGGGGCAATAATGAACGGTGCAGAGCACTATATGGCACAGCTATGGAGCAAGAATGAACGGTGCAGAGCACTATATGGCACAGCTATGGGGCAAGAATGAATGGTGCAGAGCACTATATGGCACAGCTATGGGGCAAGAATGAACGGTGCAGAGCACTATATGGCACAGCTATGGGGCAAGAATGAACGGTGCAGAGCATTATATGGCACAGCTATGGGGCAATAATGAACGGTGCAGAGCACTATATGGCACAGCTATGGGGCAAGAATGAACGGTGCAGAGCACTATATGGCACAGCTATGGGGCAAGAATGAACGGTGCAGAGCACTATATGGCACAGCTATGGGGCAAGAATGAACGGTGCAGAGCACTATATGGCACAGCTATGGGGCAAAAATGAACTGTGCAGAGCACTATATGGCACAGCTATGGGGCAAGAATGAACGGTGCAGAGCACTATATGGCACAGCTATGGGGCAAAAATGAACTGTGCAGAGCACTATATGGCACAGCTATGGGGCAAGAATGAACGGTGCAGAGCACTATATGGCACAGCTATGGGGCAAAAATGAACGGTGCAGAGCACTATATGGCACAGCTATGGGGCAATAATGAACGGTGCAGAGCACTATATGGCACACTTTTCTATGGTACATCTATGGGGCAATAATGAACGGTGCAGAGCACTATATGGCACAGCTATGGGGCCATAATGAACGGTATGGAGCATCTATTTTTATTTTTGAAATTCACCGGTAGCTGCTGCATTTTCCACCCTAGGCTTATACTCGAGTCAATATGTTTTCCCAGTTTTTTGTGGCAAAATTAGGGGGGTCGGCTTATACTCGGGTCGGCTTATACTCGAGTATATACGATATATAGATATATATATATATATATATATATTTGTCAGTGACACACACACACACATATATATATATATAATATTTCATAGAGAGATAGCAGAATAGCTGGTAATTCATTTGTCAACTTCTGCAGGATCATTGCAGAAGCCGACAGCATATGAGACATGGTTTACATACAGTAAACCATTGTAGAACAGTTAGATTTTTTTATGCCCCTTACTAATAGTGTTAGTATTGTGTGTGTGTAAAATTTTGGAGCTGTAGGTGTTAAATTAAAGGATTAATTCACGGAAAAAACTGGCGTGGGCTCCTGCGCAATTTTCTCCACCAGAGAGGGAAAGACAGTGACTGAGGGCAGATACTAATAGCCTAGAGAGGGACCATGGTTATTGTTCCCCCCCCCCGCCCCCCCCCCCCCCCCCGGCTAACAACATCTGCCCCAGCCACCCCAGAAATCGTGCATCTGTCCATGGATATATTATGTCCATTTTGCAAGCCGGCGAGAAAATCTCGCCATACAGATGACATACGGATGACATACGGATACTTTAATGAGAAAAAAAATTGCATCCTTGCATTGCACACGGATAAGACACGGATTACTGTTGGGGAACATTTCTGCGAATCTCGGCAGTGAAAAACGGACCATTTTTTTATACGTTGTGTGTGACTCCAGCCTAATAATGGGGTGAGGGCATTTAGATTAATAGGACCACTCCAGCGCTGAAATAAAAAAAAACTGCTGGAATGGTGCTTTAATATCAGGCAGAGAAACTTTAAAAAAGGATTATATAGAAAATTTGACATGGATTTTCTATAGGGATCTACTTATCAATGTGTGCAGTATTGTATACATGCACCCCATCCTGGTAAATATGTCCTCCATCCTGGCCCCATCCTGGTATAATATATATATTATATATATATATATATATATATATATATATATATATATATATATATATATATATATATATATATATATATAATTTTTATTTATATAGCGCCAACATATTCCGCAGCGCTTTACAAATTATAGAGGGGACTTGCACAGACAATAGACATTACAGCATAACAGGAATACAGTTCAAAACAGATACCAGGAGGAATGAGGGCCCTGCTCGCAAGCTTACAAACTATGAGGAAAAGGGGAGACACGAGAGGTGGATGGTAACAAATGCTATAGTTATTCGGACCAGCCATAGTGTAAGGCTCGGGTGTTCATGTAAAGCTGCATGAACCAGTTAACTGCCTAAGTATGTAGCAGTACAGACACAAAGGGCTATTAACTGCATAAAGTGAATGAGAACATTTTTTTTTTTTTTTTAAATAGGCCACACAGGGATCCTTACATTAATGCATTGAGGCGGTAGGCCAGTCTGAACAAATGAGTTTTTAGGGCACGCTTAAAACTGTGGGGATTGGGGATTAATCGCATTAACCTAGGTAGTGCATTCCAAAGAATCGGCGCAGCACGTGTAAAGTCTTGGAGACGGGAGTGGGAGGTTCTGATTATTCAGGATGCTAACCTGAGGTCATTAGCGGAGCGGAGGGCACGGGTAGGGTGGTAGACCGAGACCAGAGAGGAGATATAGGGTGGTGCTGAGCCATGGAGTGCTTTGTGGATGAGGGTAGTAGTTTTGTACTGGATTCTGGAGTGGATGGGTAACCAGTGTAATGACTGGCACAAGGTAGAGGCATCGGTGTAACGGTTGGTGAGGAATATGATCCTGGCAGCAGCATTCAGGACAGATTGGAGCGGGGAGAGTTTGGTAAGAGGGAGGCCGATTAGTAGAGAGTTACAATAGTCCAGACGAGAATGAATAAGTGAAACAGTAAGAGTTTTTGCAGAGTTGAAAGTAAGAAAAGGGCGAATTCTAGAAATGTTTTTGAGATGCAGATAAGAAGAGCGAGCCAGTGATCGGATATGGGGGGTGAATGAAAGGTCAGAATCAAGGATGACCCCAAGGCAGCGGGCATGTTGCTTTGGAGTAATGGTGGAACCACACACGGAGATGGCAATGTCAGGCAAAGGTAGGTTAGTAGAAGGAGAGAACACGAGGAGTTCAGTTTTTGACAGGTTTAGTTTCAGATAGAGGGAGGACATGATGTTAGAGACAGCGGTAAGACAATCACTGGTGTTTTCTAATAAGGCAGGCGAGATATCAGGAGCAGAAGTGTATAATTGGGTGTCATCAGCATAGAGATGGTACTGGAAACCAAATCTACTGATTGTTTGTCCAATAGGGGCAGTATACAACGAGAAGAGAAGGGGGCCTAGGACTGATCCTTGAGGAACCCCAACAGTAAGGGGAAGGTGAGAGGAGGAGGAACCAGCAAAACATACAGTGAAGGATCGGTCAGAGAGATAGGAGGAGAACCAGGAGAGAACGGTGTCCTTGAGGCCGATGGAGCGGAGCATAGTGAGGAGGAGCTGATGATCCACAGTATCGAATGCTGCATATATATATATATATATATATATATATATATATATATATTGTGAGATGGCCGCCGGACAGGTCCTTGAGGGGAGATATGTGTCATTGTGGTTATTAGCTACAGTGATGTGAGCTCGGAAACATGCTCCAGCACATATAGTGTGGAGAGAGTTATTAGGCCATTTCGGGGCCGGGTTCTACGAGCAGTTATAATAGATGGGTGGGAATGACTACTCACATATCTCTACGCCAGGGGCGTGGTTTCTCAAATAAAATGGAGACCAAGTGTCTCATTCAGTGTCTAAACCTGGAGACATGAGGTTCTCCTGTGTGTTGGTCTGTGCTAAGACCCAAAAACTGGACACTATCCCGAGCAAGCGGACCCGCTGTATTGTATGAACTTTTTACTTTGTGTTTTCACCTTGTGCCGGAAAAGGCTGTTTATTTGTTTGCTATCTTGAGCAGTTTATGCAGTTTAAATATACTTCTCTGGACGTTTCAGCAATACCTCTTCCTGTGCCTACCTCAACCGTAGTTAAGTAAGTACACATCTCTATATCGACATCTACTTGTCCAGCCACTACCACATCCTCGCAGAAACCTTGCACACTTAGACATTCTCAGACTCTCTCCTACCCTTGTCCTCCATATCTTCACTCCAGACCCGGACAGCGCCACCTCTTTTTATAACGCCACCATCACATCAGCCATAGACTCAGTCGCCCCTCTCATGCATGGCAAAGTGCAACAAATTAATAGGCAACCCTGGCACAAGAATCTCACCAAAAAACTTCTACAAGCATCCAGGGTCACGGAGTGGCGTTGGAAGAAAACACGCCACGACTGCCACCCCCAACTCACCTCATCTCTTCGAAGGACTTTTCCACCTACTTCAAAAACAAGATCGAGCAAACAAGGCAAACCTTTACTGTTCCACCACCCGAACCACTCCATATACCAGACCTCTGCCTTTTCCTAATAACCTCCCTCTCCAACATCACTGAAGGAGAGCTTACTCACCTCCTTTCCAAATCACACCTCACATCTGTGCACTTGACCCCTTCCCACCTGCTCCCCAACCTCACTAACACACTCATTCCAGCCCTAACCCATCTCTTCAACCTATCGCTATCTTCTGGTACCTTCCCCTCTGCCTTCAAACATGCCACCATCACACCCATCCTCAAAAAACAAACCTTGACCCAACTGCTATGCCCAACTATCGCCACATATCACTGCTCCCATTTGCTTCAAAACTCCTTGAGCAGCATGTCCATGCTCAACTTTCCTCCCAACTCTCATCTAACTCTCTTCTTGACAACCTCCAATTTGGCTTCTGCCCCCACCTCTCCAACGAAACGGCCCTGACCAAAATTACTAATGACTCACAGTCAAACCTAACAGACAGTTGTCCATCCTCCTCCTTCTCGACCTGTCCTCTGCCTTTGACAAAGTCGACCACTGCCTACTGATACAGATTCTTTCTTCCCTTGGCATCAAAGACCTTGCCCTGTCCTGGATTGCCTCATACCTTTTTCTGACTGCACATTTGCCATTTCCCACTCCCACACTACCTCCTCATCCCGCCCTCTCACTGTAGGAGTCCTTCAAGACTGTGTCCTGGGGCCCCTACTTTTTTCCCATCTATACCCTTGGACTAGGGCAACTCATAAAGTCCCATGGCTTTCAGTACCACCTGTATGTGGACGACATTCAGATCTATCTCTCTGGCCCAGATGTCACCTCTCTGCTGTCCAGAATCCCGGAGTGCCTATCAGTCATATCCTCCTTCTTCACCTCTCGCTTTCTAAAACTTAATGTAGACAAAACCGAACTTATCATCTTTCCTCCATCTTGTGTATCCCCCCTACCCGATCTATCTATTATGGTAAAAGGCATCATGCTCTCTCCCACACCTGAAATCTGCTGTCTCGGAGTAACTCTCGACTCTGCCATGTCCTTCAAACCGCATGTCCAAACTCTTGCCACCTTCTGTCGCCTCCAACTCAAAAATATTGCCAGAATCCGTCCCTTCCTCAGCCCTCAATCTACTAAAACTCTTGTGCATGCCCTCATCATCTCCCGCCTCGATTACTGCAACACCCTCCTCTGTGGCCTCCCTGCTAACTCTCTTGGACCACTCCAGACTGTCCTCAACTCTGCTGCCCGGCTAATCCACCTCTCTCCTCGCTACTCCCCTGTTTCTCCCCTCTGCAAATCCCTCCACTGGCTCCCAATTCCCCAACGAATCCAGTTCAAACTATTAAAGGGAAGGTGCCACCAGTTTTCTTGTATTTTGTTTTTTTGTGAAATTAAGCTTAAAATAGTAATTAAAATGTATTAATGCAATGTTTGCACTGTTTGCAAACATTTCTATATGAAAAATATTATATATTTTTCTACAAATATACATATTTACCACTAGGGGGAGCATTTTCCGTTTTAGACCTCAAGCAGCTATAGTAAGATTTAGCAGCTCTGCCCCAGGGATATTAGACCACCCAAAAGGGGAGGGAAATGGTGATGTCAGCAGTTACTACCCCAATTTTGCTGCTAACAGTAAGAATGAAGAGCAGCATCACAGGGCAGCACCATTTTGTGTGTGACTGCCCTGTGACGTGCTATCACCAGCAGTTACTGCATCAGAGGCACAGCTTGTTTACAGAGGAGCAGAACACAGTGGACTCAGCAGCATTTTTTGTGAATAACATCCTTGCCATCCCCCTTCCCCCACCTTAATCCCTGTCCTGTCAGCTGCCCTGCTCTCTCTCTCCAGGTGTCACCTCCCTCTGCAGACTGTGAGTGCAGCTTACCAGAGATCACAGGGACTGTGTGTGAGGGGGAGGCAGAGACAGAGCAGGAGAAGCACACAGGGCAGTGTGTGAGGAGCAGAGGATGTCTGCCCACTGTGCCCAGGACGTGCCTGCCTGGAGTACAGAGGAGCAGTGAGGGCTTCTTCTGTCCTGTGATGGAGAGTAAGTGGAGCTCGGCAGTTAGCACAGGGCTATAATAAAATGGCAGCTAGTCACACCTACAGCAGTGAATTGTGCAGCCCACAGAGGCGTGCCCAGCTCACTGCTAATGCTGCTGCAATGTTACAGATAGGGTCAGCGCCGGTCTATTATCTCCTATGTCCATGGGGTGCCGTAATCTGACACTGATAGTGCCCTGCTACTGCTGCAAAACCAAGATGTCAGCCCCCAGTGCATTCTTTAAACTCATATAACACATGAAATCTGTTTCACATGCATTTCAAACTTGCTTATAGCAGCATGTTATGCTACATTACAGTGATTTATTAATTATCTACATACGCGGTACCTTCCCTTTAACACTGATCTACAAACCATCCACAACCTGTCCCCTCCCTATATCTCTGAACTAATCTGCCAATATGTTCCCTCACGTAATCTTAGATCCTCACAAGACCTCCTACTCTCCTCCACACTTTTTCATTCCTCACACAATCACCTCCAAGATTTCTCCCGAATATCCCCCACTCTCTGGAATTGCACGCCTCAACAAGTCCGATTATCCACCACCCTCAGATCCTTAAGACGCAACTTGAAAACCCATTTCACACACACATACACACTGTATACTCCGTACACACCACATGCACACACTGTATACGCTGTACACAGCATCTTGCGCGATACCACCAGCGGAACACCGTCGCGAACACACCGCTGCCAGTTTTAGCCAAATGACTCACTGACCGCTGCCATCTTTGTACAGGAGGAGCGCATGCGCAGTTTTAATGTGACCACCGCTATCTGTCTGCACAAAGATGGCAGCAGTCTGATTTACTGCATCTATGCAAATTCTGCGCAGGCACAGTGAATCATTAGGCTGATCCTAACAACAGATGCACGATGTGTCTACAGGCAGAGGAAGCCAGTCACATTAAAGGGGGTTTCCCACGAATGAAAGTTCATTTTAAAAATTGTCTGTGTCTTACCGTGTACAGAGCATACCACATCTCCTGGGCAGGGGAGGAAGCAAAATAAAATACTGACATTACAGCAGGGGATCACAGACGATTTCTTTTGTCAGGTAAAATATTTCACTGACTGTTTTTAAACAATATTTTACTTCACAAAATGTATCCTCTGCGATTTCCTGCTGTAACATCAGTATTGTCTTTGAGGGGAGAACACATCACAATAAGGAGAGAGACAGCAGACAAGGGGATAGCACATGGGGTAGTGTTATGTTTGCTAATGACAGGTGTTATGAAGGCAATCCAGAAACACAGTGTGCTTAGCGATCAGAGCGCACACAGTGATCTGACAAATACCCAAAAATACAAGAACGAGCTCTGAGACGTGGAAACTCTGTAGACTGCACACCTGATCCTATCCTAAACACAACTAAAAGCGGCTGTGGATTGCGCCTAACAACTACCTAGGCAACTCGGCACAGCCTAAGAAACTAACTAGCCTGAAGATAGAAAAATAGGCCTGACTTGCCCCAGAGAAATTCCCCAAAGGAAAAGGCAGCCCCCCACATATAATGACTGTGAGTAAGATGAAAAGACAAAACGTAGGGATGAAATAGATTCAGCAAAGTGGGGCCCGATATTCTAGGACAGAGCGAGGACAGTAAAGCGAACTTTGCAGTCTACAAAAAACCCTAAAGCAAAACCACGCAAAGGGGCAAAAAAAAACCCACCGTGCCGAACTAACGGCACGGCGGTACACCCTTTGCGTCTCAGAGCTTCCAGCAAAACAAAAGACAAGCTGGACAGAAAAAAAGCAACAAAAAAGCAAAAAGCACTTAGCTATACAGAGCAGCAGGTCACAGGAACAATCAGGAGAAGCTCAGATCCAACACTGAAACATTGACAAGGAGCAAGGATAGCACATGGAGGAGAGATTCTCAATGCTGCAAAGCCTGTCCCCATAGTGACATTACCGCTCTCCCGATGCGATAGCCTCTAGTATGAATGATAGCACCAAAACTTTTTCTCCACTCATGTTGAGTGGTTGGGTGAAGCCATTTATTGTCATACTACTCTGTTTTCTCTTTTTAAATCATAATGACAACCCAAAACATCCATATGACCCTGATCAAAAGTTCACATACCCCATTTCTTAATACGTGTATTTCCCCCTTTAACATCAATGAAGCCTTTTGTGGTAGTTGTGGATGAGGTTCTTTATTTTCTCATATGATAAAGCTGCCCACTCTTCTTGGCAAAATGCCTCCAGTTCCTGTAAATTCCTGGGCTGACTGGCATGAACTATGTGCTTGAGATCTCCCCAGAGTGGCTCAATGATATTGAGGTCAGGAGACTGAGATGGCCACCCCAGAACCTTCACTTTGTTCTGTTATAGTCAATGACAGGTCGACTTGGCCTTGTGTGTTGGATCATTGTCATGTTGTAACGACAAAGTACGTCCCATGCGCAGCTTCCAAGCTGATGAGTAAAAATTTGCCTCCAGTATTTGCTGAAAATGTGCTGTATTCATCTTTCCTTCAACTTTGACCAAGTTTCCTGTGCTGTTGTAGCTCACACATCCCCAAAACATCAGCGATCCACCTCCATGCTTTACAGTAGGAATGGTGTTCCTTTCATTATAGCCACACCATTAGTTTTCGGAGAGTTCTGTATTTCTGCTGATGCTACTTGTGGTTTGTATTTACAGAGCTCCTGATTTTCTATTTGTTAATCACAGTTTGAACGCTGCTGACTAGCATTATCAATTCCTTGGATATCTTTTTGTTTCCCTTTCCTGTTTTATACAGTACAACTACCTTTTCCTGTAGGTCCCTTGACAATTCTTTTGCTCTCCCTATGACTCACAATCCAGAAACGTCAGTGGCTGGATGAAAGGTGCAAGAGTCTGTCTGGATCCCAGAAACTCACTCAGCTTTTATGTACACACACTGATTACAAGCAAACAGGTCACAGGTGATAATGTTACCTTTAGTAGCCATTCAAACCCATTTGTGTTAACTTCTGTGCATGTTATCAGGCCAAAATCACCAGGGTATGTAAACTTTTGATCAGGGTCATTTGGATGTTTTTTGGTTGTCATTATGATTTAAAAAGAGAAAACAGAGTAGTTTGACAATAAATGGCTTCACCCAACCACTCACCATGAGTGGAGAAAAACTTTTGGTGTTATCATTCATATTCTCTGAAAAAATGCCAAGAAAGCAAAAATTCTGCCAGGGTATGCAAACTTTTATGCCCAACTGTATATCCTCCATCCTGGTATATATGTCCCTTATCCTGGGCCCCATCCCAGTAAATATATCCTCCATCTTGGTATTTATGTCCCTTATAACGGGCACCGTCCTGATATATATCCCCATACCTGACATATATGTTGCTTATCCTGCCTGGGCCCCATCCTGTTGGATATCCCCAATCCTAGTAGAAATATATCCTCCATCCTGGTATAAATGTCCCATATCCTGGGCCCTATCCTGGTACATATATCCCCCATCATGGTATATATTCTGGTATATATGTCTATTATCCTGCCTGGGCCTCATATCCTCCATCTGGGTGCACGGCATCCTCTTCTGAAGCCGGCAGCTTACTTCAGTGTGCAAGCAACAGGAGCGCATGAAGTCACTGCCATGCATCCCCCAGTCACTTGCACGCCGACGTCAGCTGCTGACCTCTGAGTGGATGGCAGCATGTCTTGCTGCACAATGACCCGAAGGGTTTCTGTGTTGCAATATGCTTTAGCTGAATATGCTTCCTCAGACACACATCCAGTTGAACTTTGTACTAGCATCAGCGGGCCCCAACCTGCGACCGTGATCGTTACGCTCCTGCCATGGTAAGTACCCTAAAGGTACCGTCACATTCAGCGACGCTGCAGCGATATAGACAACGAGCCGATCGCTGCAGCGTCGCTGTTTAGGTCGCTGTAGAGACTTCAAACACTGCAGCTCCAGAACGATGCAGGAGCGATCCAGTGACGTAACGGCGACTCACTTATTGTTCACGCTCCATGTAAAAACATTGCTGGCATCGTTGCTTTTGCTGTCAAACATGACGATACACGCCGACCTGACGACCAAATAAAGTTCTCGACTTCTAGCTCTGACCAGCGATGGCACAGCGGGATCCAGATCGCTGCTGCGTGTCAAACACAACGAGATCGCTATCCAGGACGCTGCAACGTCACGGATCGTTGTCGTTCTCGTTGTAAAGTTGCTGAGTGTGAAGGTACCTTAAGTATATGTGCACACCATGTCTTTTTCAGGGGCGTACGCTCCTATCTCGACTTAGAAAGTGCTCAATAAACTTTAAAAAGATTGAACATATAGATAGAAATGTAAGAACAAGTCATATGTTCATATGGTCAGTCTTTTTTTATTGTCTCTTAACTGCTATATATTTGTAGACGTGAAGTGGATGATTAATGGCAGAAGCCTATCACTAGTGGATACATACTTGACCCCTAAAAAATGGCTGCCTTTCATTAATAACAGCCACGAAGTCGCCAGAGAAGAGGCTTCAGGAATAACACTGATGGCGCTTTCTTGAAGCATCTTACTATAGCAAAGCTCAGTGGGTATGCCAGTGTCTAAGATACCTCGTGTGCACATACCTTTATGAATCAGTATTTGGACTTGTGGACCAATTATTTTTGAGGTGTAGAAGAATAGTAGTCGATAAATGCGCATTCCCTGCTTTAGCAGCCCTGATCATGTCCATTTATTATGCTGGGCAGGTTGCTAGAGTCCTCCTACCATTAATTTATATTAATTACTTAATTACCAATCAATATCAGTAATCACCTCTGGTAAGAATCCTGTACTAATTCTTGCTAATAAGTAAAGATAGGAGATTCTCGGTTTTATTGGAAATGCAATGAAGAAATTCCAAGTCAACTGATAAGTGGTAACATGCAACAAATATTAAATCCTTCCGATTTCTATGCTCCTAAAACAGAATATTGGAAGAAGATTAAAGCAGCTCCATAGGACAGATTTCAGCCATTTGAAAGGGGTACAGATATAATTTCATTAATGATACTTTCCTCTGACTGAGGCCTCTTGTAACATGTTGCCATCGGCTGTGAAGACTATCCAGATGGACTAGCTTTTCATAGATCAGATTGTGACTATCTTTCGTAGCCTGCAAGCTTTTCCTGATGGCTACATTTTAATGGCTGTCCCTCTCCTTCTACAAACGCTTCCCTTGTAAATTGAAATAAAGGCAAGAGATGAAAAGTTTGTGTGCGTGTGAGCTCGGTGGTTACTGTTGTGGCTCCCCTGTCATCTCTTATTGTAACCATGGCTCTAAAGCTCACACCTCCCCGTCGGCCTGTTTTATGTTAGAATTCTAACTGGATTAAATGAAATGTGTTTCTATGCGAGGCTCCGGAGAGACTTGTGATTGGGAGAAAAAATGGTGCTGACTGAGGGATCAAAGCAAAATGTTCATTAGTGGGGGTTGCGCCGGTCTTGTTAACCCGTTCAGCGCTCAAGGCATCAGCATCATGCTAGTGTGATGTCCCCTAAATTGTTGGCGGTGCTGGCTTGAAACAGACCTAGTCCTTTCATGCAGATGTAGATTAAATATGCATATCTCAGCAGATTTCTCCGTCCTCAGTCTGGGGAATAATTAGAAGGAAATTAAAAATTCCCTGTTCTCCAACCTTTCTCTGTGGGCACCAAAGCGTGTGGTTTGTAATTGATGGTAATGCATGAGCTATGGAGGATCATTACCATTTATTTAGATTTAAGATTATGGCACAATAATGAAGCTGGGGCCTTACACAGTGCATTCCCATCCTTGCTGTGTCAGTGGATTACGTCCCGGAGCTGATATTCTGACACAAGGCTGCTGACTCCATGCAGAGGAGCTGATGGACGATGAGTATCACTTGGGTCCACTTAGTCTACATCCTTACTAAGTAATCACCAGTCCTACCTAAGCTAATGGCCTCTATATTTTACATCCCATGCTGCACCTATCACTTCAGGAAAGAGCTTCACAACCTCCACAGTTTATACCCCAAAGTTTTTAGTGATTTATGTAATGAACAATTCAAAAGTAATTAACCTGTTCTGTTGGAGTTTACATTTTTATAAATAAATGTAAATTCCTCTAAAATATAGTAATAAATTTAAAAAGTAATTGCTTACTTTTTCTGGGGAATAATAACACTTGAAAAAAACAGACAGGGGCAAAAAACTTTGGATGAACCAAAGAAAGAGAGAGAGACAATAATACAGTACAGGGTCATGAGTACGCCATTATCTCTTGTTAAGGAGGTTGTCCCCATTCGGAAAATCTTAAGGTACCGTCACACTAGACGATATCGCTAGCGATCCGTGACGTTGCAGCGTCCTCGCTAGCGATATCGCCCAGTGTGACAGGCAGCAGCGATCAGGCCCCTGCTGTGCTGTCGCTGGTCGGGGAAGAAAGTCCAGAACTTTGTTTCGTCGCTGGACTCCCCGCAGACATCGCTGAATCGGCGTGTGTGACACCGATTCAGCGATGTCTTCGCTGGTAACCAGGGTAAACATCGGGTTACTAAGCGCAGGGCCGCGCTTAGTAACCCGATGTTTACCCTGGTTACCATCGTTAAAGTAAAAAAACAAACGCTACATACTTACCTACCGCTGTCTGTCCTCGGCGCTCTGCTTCTCTGGTCTGGCTGTGAGCACAGCGGCCGGAAAGCAGAGCGGTGACGTCACCGCTCTGCTTTCCGGCTGCCCGGCGCTCACAGCCAGACCAGAGAAGCAGAGCGCCGAGGACAGACAGCGGTAGGTAAGTATGTAGCGTTTGTTTTTTTACTTTAACGATGGTAACCAGGGTAAACATCGGGTTACTAAGTGTGGCCCTGCGCTTAGTTACCCGATGTTTACCCTGGTTACCGGGGACCTCGGGATCGTTGGTCGCTGGAGAGCTGTCTGTGTGACAGCTCTCCAGCGACCAAACAGCGACGCTGCAGCGATCCGGATTGTTGTCGGTATCGCTGCAGCGTCGCTTAGTGTGACGGTACCTTTAGTCTCAAGGCTCAGTTTTTTATTAAAAAAAACTGTGATTTACTCACCATCTCCGAGTCAAGCGCTGAGTCTCCGCTGCCCCTCGTAGCTGGTGTTGCCTGTGGAGCTAATGTCACGTATTAGCGGCTCTGCCCGTTATACAGAATGCTCCTCTCAGAGTCAGTAAGCTCAGTGATTGGCAGCACAGCGGCAGAGACTCAGCGCTGGACCTGGGAACAGTGAGTAAAGCGCAGTTTATTTTCTTATAACAAACTGCACCCAGGAACCAATATTTTCTAAAAGGGGACAACCCTTTACAGGGTAAAAAACTAGATTAGACTTGGCATTGTATTCTGAATACCTTACTAATTTGAATAGTGGTGAAACATTTTGATTAAAGGTACCGTCACATTAAGCAACTTACCAACAAGAACGACAACGATCCGTGACGTTGCAGCGTCCTGGATAGCGATCTCGTTGTGTTTGACACGCAGCAGCGATCAGGACATCGCTGGACATCAGGACATCGCTGTGACATCGCTGGTCGTCGCTGAAAGTCCGGAACTTTGTTTGGTCGTCAGGTTGGCGTGATTCGTCCTGTTTGACATCAAAAGCAACGATGCCTGCAATGCTTTTCTATGGAGCGAACAACCAGCGAGAACGATAAGTACGTCACTAGATCGCTCCTGCAACGTCGCTTAATGTGACGGTACCTTAACTGCATATTGTAGCATCATCTGATGTGTATGGGGGCTTCATGACCCTGGCTTTTACTTTTTAGCGTTCACATTTCAGTTTAAAAAATCATAGGAACATGACTTTTAGGTTTATTGATTAGTCCCAGATTGACCATTCTGTCCACATTTCCCAAGATGACATTCTTTTGTCCTGGCTCATAGCAAAAATACACTTTAGTGCTGATTTCCTTTAAAATATTAAGGAGACAAGTATATTTTAATGCATGGAGGTAATATAATATACCGTAGATGTTGGGCCATTGTTGGGTACTGCTAATCAGCTCCCATTCGTTACATATCCTCCCTCTGTCAGGGCTTGCCACACACCTGATTGGTGTGGACGCTGGGTGCCAGACCAATCAGGTGTATTATGATAGGTCGTAAATATCAAAATAATGGAAAACCCTTTTACAATATACTTGACTCCTTCACATTTTACAGGAATTTATGGCTAGAGAGTATTTTTGCCTCCCTGCTGGAACAAAAGAATGTCAACCAGGGAAAGTAGGACAGAACCAACAATCTAAGACAGTTCTGAATCTTATTCCTATGATTTACGAGATTAAAAAATGAAAACAAAAGATAGTCTAGAAAGTATTTTAGTATCTCACATAATCAGGAAACTCTTAGCACCAAATAAATAAGATTCTACTTATTGAAGATACTTCCATGATTATACACTTGCTTACAGACTATAGTCGGTTGCACAAGCTATGGTAATACAGCCTGTAGGCACAAGGGACCAGATACATTACAGTAGCTCGGTTTCATCACTGATGGTGTAGCAGATAAGATAACATCACTTATGCTAGTTTCTCATTAAGCAGAGTTTCCTGGGTTGAATAGCATAGCCGACAACTGTCCCTGATTTTCAGGGACACTGAAGACTCTTTCTGCGCTTGTAGCTACGGCTTCACAATAAATGCAATAATTGATTGGAGCTCAAGTGCTGCTGCAGCTCGCTCTTGGCTGATGTCCAGGGACAGTCATACGTTTTTACAGCTTTGTCCCTGGAAATGTTTTTGTCTTTACAAATGTTCATGGTTTTAATATATACCATGCGTATGGCATCATTTTTCAGCATCTGTTCTTGAACTGGCTCTTAATTTGCATGCAGTACCTTGTGAATTAAAGTCCGCTGAATGGGAATGATTAAAAGGGAAGAGACGTATGTTTTGAATGTGTCCGGTAGTTGTGTTATGGTGATGAGGCTAGTACGAGTTCACTCAGCAACTTCTGCTGAATTACGGAACAAGCAGAGGCAAAACGAGATACTGACATGCAGCTCGCTCCACGCATTTCCTTCATACCTTCTGATATCGATACATTTTACACCAACAACCATGAGTAAAGGAATGAAAAAATGAACAAATCGTCCTCTAAATAGAAATGGAGTAATTTCCATTTCAAAGAGTAAAGGCTTATAAAACATTGATCTGTAATACTGCACCCATATACTATGATACAGTAGGCTCATGCTGTACATTTGTCTTTAAATTTACACTCCTACATTAGAACTGCAACATCCAAAAGGAAAAACTGTGAAGTTATGGAAATCACAGGATTGCTACAAATGTTAATGATATACAAGTGATGAAAAAATGGAAACAAAATTTTCAAAGCATCTTGATTCATTCAGTATCAAGTAAGAGCGTAACATGCAGCCATACATGTGCTTACATGCCTCAACATGCCATCAGTGAGGTTACTAATGTTTGCTTGAGAAATGTTCTGCAATGCTGAAAGCACTTGGCAAAAAATCAGCAAGATCCACTGCTGGCAGCTACCTGTGCATTTGCTCTATGAAAGACAAGTTCTGAGGCGCTGCAGGCCATGTTAGTACGTTTACGCCATGAAGGCTACTCACAGTAGCATGGCCTGGTGCGTTGTTGAAGAATGGCTCTTGGGACATTTTGTACTACAAGTGAAATTGGACATCACATACCAAGCCTAAAGGTACCTTCACACATAATGATTTCGTTAACGATATCGTTGCTTTTTGTGACGTAGCAACGATATCGTTAACGAAATCATTATGCGTGACAGCGACCAACGATCAGGCCCCTGCTGGGAGATCGTTGGTCGCTGGGAATGATCAGGACCTTTTTTTTGGTCGCTGATCACCCGCTGTCATCGCTGGATCGGCGTGTGTGACGCCGATCCAGCGATGTGTTCACTGGTAACCAGGGTAAATATCGGGTTACTAAGCGCAGGGCCGCGCTTAGTAACCCGATGTTTACCCTGGTTACCATTGTAAAAGTAAAAAAAAACAGTACATACTCACATTCCGGTGTCTGTCTCGTCCCCCGGCGTCAGCTTCCCGCACTGACTGTCAGCGCCGGCCGGCCGTAAAGCAGAGCACAGTGGTGACGTCACCGCTGTGCTCTGCTTTACGGCCGGCCGGCGCTGACACAGTGCAGGGAAGCTGACGCCGGGGGACGTGACAGACACCGGAATGTAAGTATGTACTGTTTGTTTTTTTTTAACTTTTACAATGGTAACCAGGGTAAACATCGGGATACTAAGCGCGGCCCTGCGCTTAGTAACCCGATGTTTACCCTGGTTACCCGGGGACTTCGGCATCGTTGGTCGCTGGAGAGCTGTCTGTGTGACAGCTCTCTAAGACATCAGTCTCTACACAAACCATCAGAAGGTGTTTGCATAATCTGTGTGCATTGTTATCTGTTAGTTTGTCTGTCTTTTGGGTTTTTTTTCTTTCTTTCAAGTCTATATCTTGTCAAATGTGAAACTCTTTCTGTCACAGGTTCCTTTTCCGGTAGCACACAATCAACAGAGCCAGCGAAGAGTGAACAATCCCAAGACCTTTATTTAGGCAACAGTACGAAAGGTCCATATACGATCCACCACACAAAGGATTAAATAGTCCAGAACACGAATGGAGTTCAGTTACAGAATAAGGCCGGCCTCACACTAGCGAGTTTTACGGACGTAAGAGCGCAGAAACTACGTCCGTAAAACTCGCATAAAATACGGCACAATTATTCTCTGTGCCCCTGCTCCTATCTGCCGTATTTTCCTGATCAGTATTATACGGCTTTCTACGGCCGTAGAAAATCGCAGCATGCTGCGTTTGTCACCGTATTGCACAAATAAAACGTCAATGAAAGTCTATGGAAGCCCCAAAAATACGGATTACACACGGACCAGCAGTGTGACTTGCGAGGAATACGCAGCGGTGTTAGAGAGAAAAGCCGGTAATTCAGTGCGGTGTACAGTAAAATCACACTGACAGCTTACAGTAGAATAGGTAGAATAAATGTGTACACATAGAATAGATATATATATATATATACAGTATGTCATTGAGACACATACAGTATATGTATGTATATTATTACTTCATCCAGCGCGATATAGCAGAAAGCCGGTAATTCAATTACCGGCTTTTGCTTTCTCCTTCCTAAACCCGACATGATATGAGACCTGGTTTACATACAGTAAACCATCTCATATCCCCATTTTTTTTGCATATTCCACACTACTAATGTCAGTAGTGTGTCTATGCAAAATTTGGCCATTCTAGCTGGTAAATTAAAGGGTTAAATGGCAGAAAAAATTGGCGTGGGCTCCCGCACAATTTTCTCCGCCAGAGTAGTAAAGCCAGTGACTGAGGGCAGATATTAATAGCCTGGAGAGGGTCCATGGTTATTGCCCCCCCCACCTCTCCCCCTCCCGTGGCTAAAAACATCTGCCCCCAGCCACCCCAGAAAAGGCACATCTGGAAGATGCGCCTATTCTGGCACTTGGCCACTCTCTTCCCATTCCCGTGTAGCGGTGGGATATGGGGTAATGAAGGGTTAATGTCACCTTGCTATTGTAAGGTGACATTAAGCCAAATTAATAATGGAGAGGCGTCAATTATGACACCTATCCATTATTAATCCAATACTAGTAAAGGGTTAAAAAAAAACACACACATTATTAAAAATTAATTTAATGAAAAAATCACAAAGGTTGTTGTATTAATTTATTCTACTCTCAATCCACTCACTGAAGACCCTCGATCTGTAAATAAATAAAAAAAAAAACCCAACAATATACATACCTTCCGAGGATCTGTCACGTCCAACGATGTAAATCCATCTGAAGGGGTTAAAATATTTTGCAGCCACGAGCTTTGCTAATGCAACGTTGCTCATGTCTGCAAAACCCCGGAGAATGTAGGTAAAGTAGGTCATTGACCTATATTTACCTGCATTTGCGGTGAGGCGCCCTCTGCTGGCTGTTCCTAGATCGTGGGAACTTTCCTAGAAAGCTCCCAGGCTCGAGATCATAAGAGGGCGCCCTCTGCTGGTTGTCCTCATATGAACTCGAGCCAGGGAGCTTTCTAGGAAAGTTCCCACGATCTAGGAACAGCCAGCAGAGGGCGCCTCACCGCAAATGCAGGTAAATATAGGTCAATGACCTACTTTACCTACAATCTCCGGGGTTTTGCAGACATGAGCAATGTTGCATTAGCAAAGCTCGTGGCTGCAAAATATTTTAACCCCTTCAGATGGATTTACATTGTTGGACGTGACAGATCCTCAGAAGGTATGTATATTGTTGGGTTATTATTATTTTTTTATTTACAGATCGAGGGTCTTCAGTGAGTGGATTGAGAGTAGAATAAATTAATACAACAACCTTTGTGATTTTTTCATTAAATTAATTTTTAATAATGTGTGCGTGTTTTTTTTAACCCTTTACTAGTATTGGATTAATAATGGATAGGTGTCATAATTGACGCCTCTCCATTATTAATTTGGCTTAATGTCACCTTACAATAGCAAGGTGACATTAACCCTTCATTATCCCATATCCCACTGCTACACAGGAATGGGAAGAGAGTGGCCAAGTGCCAGAATAGACGCATCTTCCAGATGTGCCTTTTCTGGGGTGGCTGGGGGCAGATGTTTTTAGCCAGGGGGGGGCAATAACCATGGACCCTCTCCAGGCTATTAATATCTGCCCTCAGTCACTGGCTTTACTACTCTGGCGGAGAAAATTGTGCGGGAGCCCACGCAAATTTTTTCCGCCATTTAACCCTTTAATTTACTAGCTAGAACGGCCAAATTTTACATAGACACACTACTGACATTAGAAGTGTGGAATATGCAAAAAAAATGGGGATATGAGATGGTTTACTGTATGTAAACCAGGTCTCATATCATGTCGGGTTTAGGAAGGAGAAAGCAAAAGCCGGTAATTGAATTACCGGCTTTCTGCTATATCGCGGTGGATGAAATATTAATATATATACATACATGTGTTTACTGACATATATATATATATATATACATATATATATATAGACAGTATATATGTTTTTTTTTTTTAACACATGGATCCCTTGTATAGCCGTATGTCGGTTTTGCAAGCCTGCGAGAAAAACACGCAGTACAGATGACATACGGATTACATACGGAGGTTGCCATGTGCAAAAAACGCTGAAACACCCTGCCTACGGAGGAGCTACGGACCACTATTTTGGGGACTTTTCAGCGTATTACGGCCGTAAAAAACGGACCGTATTTTCATACGCTGAGTGTGAAGCCGGCCTAAAAGTCCAACAATCCAGCACAGAGGATAACAGTCCATATTCCCTTATTTCTCTCTCTGATATGCTCTTCACATCATGGTTCCACACAGGATCTGATCTCAGTCTCACCTCCCTGATATTTTCAAGTCCCTCTCCTCATTCACAGGTTAGGGGGGTGGGTCGCAGGGGTCATTGTTTCAACAAGCTAGGTCAACATGTCATTAGCATATTAGCAAACAACATTATTCACTGACCCTGTGGAGAGATAACAATACAGAACTGTGGGGAGAATATCAGATGGCAAATAACAACTCATCCTACAAGAGAACACCATGAAAATAAGTAAAATATAAATATACACAAAAATAATACCCACATAGCATATCACCCCATCACAACCTTCGATAAAAATTGCGATTATAAAAAAAAGTGTTTGCATGACATTGGGATTCAAGCCAGACGTCCAGCCACTGGTGCTCTATTCAACTCGCGCCATCACTCTTAAAAGCTTTCATGGGGCAGAGCAGGATGGCAATGGCTGGAATGGAGGTCTATCCTCTTCAGCAATGAGTTCTATGTATGCCCCTGATGGCCAATGGTTCCGTCAAACATGACTGTGCTACGGTGAACAAAGAGTGAACACTGTAGTTGCTAATGGATGTGGCCAAGACTCAAAAGTAATGATCATTTCACATGAAAATTATCTTGACAAGTACATGGAAACCAAGCATGTAAAGTTGTAGTAAGGCTACGTTCAGACTAGCGTTGTGCGCCGCTGCGTCGGCGACGCAACGCACAACGCATGCAAAAACGCGGCAAAACGCACGCAAAAACGCTGCGTTTTGCGACGCGTGCGTCGTTTTTTGCCGAAAATCGGACGCAAGAAAAATGCAACTTGTTGCGTTTTCTTGGTCCGACGCTTGCGGCAAAAAAGACGCATTTGTTGCAAAACGCAACAAACAAAAACGCATGTGTCCCCCATGTTAAACATAGGGGCGCATGACGCGTGCTTCGCCGCTGCGTCGCCCGACGCTAACCCGACGCACACTAGCCGAACGCTAGTCTGAACGTAGCCTAAGTGATCCTCCCATAAAGTACAATCAGAAATCATTAACACATTGTTAGTTAGCTTAAAATACTCAGTTCTTTATCATTTGGTAATTGGTTTCTGTCTTTGTTGTAATGTATGATTTCATACATGACCGCGTATGCCGAGTACGGTCTTTTCCTACGTATGTAACCTAACCACCAAGACTGCCCACCGCCCCAACCTTTCCTTAAATAAAACATAACCAATTATTCTTTTGGATATTTTGGCCACAGCGGCCAACTTTTATTAACAAAATTAACATAACATAAATACAACAGTATAAATTCGAGGGGAGGGTTCTTGGAGCTAAAAAGATCTGGCAAAACCCCACAAGATAAGATCGACCACCATATTACCCTCAGCCGTGAAAACCAGCTCGAGGGCACCGTACATCCCGTTCCGGGAAGAGAAGAAACCACCAACAGCTCCCAGGGTAAAACCCCGTCCAGAGCCCATACCAAAATGCCAGATCCAACCCCACCACATTTTAAATTGCCTGTAATTATGCTCCAATTCCTTCCCCCAACCAATCAGCGTCAACTCCAAGAACCCCCACCCCCCCACAGCCACTGTGACAATAAATGAATAAAAATGCAATTAATGACCAAACACCCGCATACCAAGTGTAAACCCAAATTGTCCCTTTTTTTTTTTTTTTTTTATATAACTTCCTTCGCCATATCAATATATAAACTCTGCCCCACAATTCCCCCCCCCCTCGTTAAACAAAAAAACCCCAAACACAAGCCTACAAGGGAGGGTGGGTGGGTCTTCCTTCTCTTGGATCAAGGTAGGGAATGGCGGTTTTCCCGCACTTTCCCTACTACCTCCCCCTTCTAAACCCCTCCCCCTTTCCTTTCTCCTATCCCCAGCCGGAGCATCATTTAAAAAAGACCGCCCGGCTCAAAGCAGTCATGGGGGGCCTCCTCCCAGCTGCGCTTTGTTCGAGCCCCCATCTTGACCGCGTATGCCGAGTACGGTCTTTTCCTACGTATGTAACCTAACCACCAAGACTGCCCACCGCCCCAACCTTTCCTTAAATAAAACATAACCAATTATTCTTTTGGATATTTTGGCCACAGCGGCCAACTTTTATTAACAAAATTAACATAACATAAATACAACAGTATAAATTCGAGGGGAGGGTTCTTGGAGCTAAAAAGATCTGGCAAAACCCCACAAGATAAGATCGACCACTATATTACCCTCAGCCATGAAAACCAGCTCGAGGGCACCGTACATCCCGTTCCGGGAAGAGAAGAAACCACCAACAGCTCCCAGGGTAAAACCCCGTCCAGAGCCCATACCAAAATGCCAGATCCAACCCCACCACATTTTAAATTGCCTGTAATTATGCTCCAATTCCTTCCCCCAACCAATCAGCGTCAACTCCAAGAACCCCCACCCCCCCACCACACACGAACAGCCCTGACCACCTCAGGCTCGTGAGTGCCCCAACGCCACCAACGCCCGTTCAACTCCTTCTTGCAATGCTAAAGTCCACAAATCAATCCCAATCGCGTTTAAGTGGACTCCGTCTTCCAACCAGTAATTACCCAGCCCTGACTCCAATTCAAAATGTCTAACACTAATCCCCCCGTTCCTAGAAACAAAACCCGCTATTGCCCTATTCAACTTGACCCTAGCCCTATTAATACCCTTCAAAGATCTAGCCCCCCTCCACCGTTTTCTAGGCACAATATCTGACCACACAATCAACACCCCAGGAAATGATACCTGCAACCTCAACAAATCGAACCGTATGTCCCTAATCAATTCCCTGACAGGCCGCACACCCAAGTCATTCCCCCCCAAATGCACGATTAAAATGTCAGGTTGTCTATCTAACCGAACCGCCTTAGAAAATTCAGGAAGGGCCCTGCCCCACACCATCCCCCTATATCCCAACCACCGAATGACAACTTGACGCCTACTAAAGCCCAGTTGCCTACCGTCCGGCCTGACCTCGGCCCGCAGCGCCCCCCAATGAACGAACGAATGTCCGAAGATCCAGGCTAAGTAAGGGGACATACCTGCAACAAGATGCATGAAGAAAAAAACACTGGGGTCAAATACAAAATCATAATCACACCACTAAATTAATGACGGACGTAACTTAAGTAACGATTGGAAGTCCACCTGCCAATTCTACAAATATCCTCCGCACCCAAACCCAAACTATCAGCTTCTGATGCCGCCCCGATACGAAATGAATGCGACCCAAACATATCCGGAGAAAGGCCCAACTCCTGCAAGCCCCTTCTTAACACTGCAATGAACTGAAAGCGTGACAAAAATGACCCCTCTGCGTGACACAACAAAGGGCCAGATCTGCCTGACCATAACTGCCAGTATGCTTCCAGACAACCTCTAGGACACATCAGAGACCCGTTAACCCTCCCCAGCACGACACGTCTCCCCCTCCCAATTTGGTCAGTCTTTGAACGCCGAATCCAAAAAACGATACCCCCCATCCAAACTTCCACATCCTCCGCCAACAAACCCACAGCTCTAACTTTGGACGCCGACACCAGTTCCCCAACGCGCATGGCCCCAAAAAATGCTAATGAAAAGGCAAGGCGGAACAACGCCAACTCAAAACCCGAACCACAAATAATCTCCAAGACTCCACCCAACCGTTCTAAAAGGCTAAACGAAATGGGGCGGCGACGGTCAATCGTCTGATTACCTCTCCTAAAACCCCTAAGTGCCTGTCTGACCATAAAATGTTTTGTCGCGTCCACCAACCCCTGCAACTTAAAAGCAAAAGCCAATCCAGCAACAAATTTATTAACCTTTGAAACTGACCAACCTTCTTCCGCCGCCTTCCCGATCAAGAATAATACTGCCAACATCCTGTCTTCTTCAGACACCAACTGGCCCCACACCGACACCCAACTTTGCCATACCCGCCAAGATGCTTCATATGATGCCCATGTTTGGCTCGTAACAGACTCCTGAATCAACCGGCCCGCTCGTCCATAATCACGCTCCAGAGATGCAAAGGGCATTCCTCTCCCGAGATCTCCGCGTCCGGCGCCAATTCCCGAAAATGGTCCCACTGGAAACGAGACAATGCATCTGCTATTGAGTTCTGCACACCCGGCACATGCACCGCCGAAATACAAGCGTTCAGCTCCAAGCACCGAAAAACCAACTCCCTCACCAACTTAATCACCGGGGGAGATGAGGCCGACAAACTGTTGATCACCGACACAACGCTCATGTTATCACAATGAAAACGAATCCTTCTGTTAGCAAACATTTCCCCCCAAATGTAAACCGCTACCACAATAGGAAACAATTCCAACAGGACCAGGTTTTTTGTAAGGCCCAAGTCTCTCCACTGGCTTGGCCACCGTCCGGCACACCAACGACCACCGCAATAGGCCCCGTAACCAGCCGAACCGGCTGCATCCGTGAATATCTCGCAATCAAAGTTTGTCAAGACCTCCTGCTGAATCAATGACCGCCCGTTGTAATTGCACAGGAAACGTTGCCACACTAGCAAGTCATCTTTGTGTTCTTTGCTCAGGCGAATAAAATGGTGCGGCTCCTTCACGCCTGCCGTCGCAACCGACAACCTGCGACAAAATATCCTGCCCATGGGTATGATCCGACATGCAAAATTCAATCTACCCAAAAGAGACTGCAACTCTTTCAAAGTCAACTTCCGCTTTCTTCTAGCTCTTTCAACCTCCTGCTGCAGCATGGCCAACTTATCCTCCGGCAACCGACACTCCATTTTTTCGGAGTCAATTAGAATTCCCAAAAAACTCAACGCCGTGCTGGGACCTTCTGTCTTATCCGCCGCTAATGGAACTCCAAAAAGCTCTGCGACCCAAAACATAGCCGTTAACGTATTACGACACACTGCGGAATCAGGCGGCCCAATAAACAAAAAATCATCCAAATAATGGATAACCGACTGAACTCCTGCCACGTCCCTAACCACCCACTCCAGAAACGTACTAAATGTCTCAAACAACGAACAAGAAATGGCACAGCCCATTGGCAAACATCTGTCCAAGTAGTAACCACCATTCCAAAAACAACCTAATAACGGAACACTGTCCGGATGCACCGGAAGCAAACGGAAGGCCGATTCAATATCCGTCTTTGCCAACAGCGCCCCCTGGCCATGCCTTCTCACCCACTGCACCGCTGCATCGAATGATGTATACTCAACAGAGCACAGCTCTTGGGCGATGCCATCATTTACCGACCGACCCTTTGGATACGACAAATGTTGAATCAACCGAAACTTATTCGGCTCTTTCTTAGGCACCACCCCCAAGGGGGAAACCACCATGCCCTCAGTCGGCGGGTTCAAAAACGGCCCAGACATCCTTCCCAACTCCACTTCTTTCTTGAGTTTAACATCAACCACTTCGGCATGCAACATCGCCGACCGCAAATTCTTAATCAAAAAAGGAACCTCGTGACTCGGGGGAGGAATCCTAAAACCATCCGCAAAACCATTAAAAATAATACCTGCCTTCACCTGATCAGGGTACCTATTTAGAAAGGGGGCCATCTCGTGAAGCCTCACCGGGCTCTCCCCCTTGACCGGCACCCACAACTGGCTTTCCTTTTCCCTTCCTGAAACACTTTGAAGCCCCGTGTGAACTTCCGTTACAGTGGGAACACACATGCTTAAATTTACAGGTGTTACCATATTTACACTGCCCGTCATTAAACTGCCAGCAGGTTCCAGATTTCTCCTTTGCTCCCTGTGCACCCTGACTACTGCTTCCGTGTCCCGCCTGCTGGCTGCCACCACCCCCGGACCCATGAAAGGACTGCCCATGTCTAGCTGGGGCCATAACCTTCAGCCATAGGCCTATATCCTTCTGGTCCCACCTAATTTCCGACCTCACCGCTTTGCTCTGCCTAAACTGCTCATCATACCGCAGCCATGTCTGACCGCCGTATGTACGATGCGCCTCCCCAATCGAGTCTAGATAGCAAAACAAACCCGAGCAATTCTCGGGCGCCTTCTCCCCCACTACGCTCGCCAATATTGCGAATGCCTGTAACCAATTCACAAATGTCTGCGGAATTAACCGCCACCTCCGCTTTTCTTCCTCCTCCTTTTTACTATCGTCTTTTTTCCCTTTATCCAAGTTAAACTTCTCCAACGGGAGCAAGGAAAATATTTCCACATACTCGTCTCTCCAAATCTTCTCCTTCACCTCCTTTTTTAAATGCGCTCCCAACGGCCCCTCAAAGCACACATAAACTTCCCCTTTCGCTCTGTCATCTAATTTGACCGTATCACCTTTCTCCTTCTCTGTCTGAACCGACACTGATACACCTGCCGATGCCACCTCCAATACCCGACTAGGGCTTACCAACCCACTTCCCGACGGGGGTACCACCCCTCGCCCAGCCAACCACGCCTCCACCGGCGATGCGGCAACCCCCGTTGCCGACCCCCCTTCCAATCTACGCAAAATCTGCGACATACCCTGCAATAAATCCTGCATACCTGGCACCTCTGCCACAATCGGCCCACTCCTCTGCCGTTCCTCACACACCGCCACCCGACCTCCCCTCGCTTCCTGCAACCCGGCCCCTGCGGGCGACAAACCAGACGTAGACTCATACTCACAACGCTGCGCGGGTGCTGTGTCCCCGCCAGCCGGACCTCCGGATCCCTGTCGCTCCGACCTCCCTTGCCGATCACCGCTGGACTCCGACACCTCCTCACCGCGTCGATGCCCTGGGCCCGCGCCCCTGGCCTCCTCGTCACCAGGGGGGACCCGAGCGTGCTGGAACTGCTGCGCCGCTAGCCCTCTCTGCCCCAGGCCCGCGCCCCTGGCCTCCTCGTCACCAGGGGGGACCCGAGCGTGCTGTAGCTGCTGTAACGATCCACTCCTTCGCCCGCCGTCAGTATCTCCCGCCACCTCACCGTCCGATGGGTAACGGGTAAACGCTGCCCTATGCTCCGGAGATCTCCTGGGCGACCGCGACCGATCCCCGCGTTCCAACCCGGGCGAGCCCGCTCGGTCGTGTAACGATCTTCGCTCCCGGGCAGGCAGCTCGACACTGCTGCCTGCATCTCTCCCTCCGCTGCGCCGTTCCGTACAGGCGGGACGTAGAAGATCCCCTGACTGCTGACCGTCCGCCGCCTGCGTACTCCTAGTGGTCATCCCAGCAGGCACCCTGGGAGGTGATGGGCTGTGGGTGCCTGCCGCAGGTAAAGGGGCCGGATTCCTGGTTGCTGCTGCCGCTGCTCGTCCTGGCCGTGCTGCTCCTCCTGGACTTGCTGCTCCTCTTGCTGCTCCTCCTGGCTGTGTCGCTCTGCCTGGCCGGGCTGCTCTTCCCGGCGTTGTTCTCCCTCTACCTGCCGCCGCGCGCCCCCTGGGCGCTGTGGATCTGGTGGGGGCAGGAGACGCGGGGGGAGGGGAAGTGGCGGCCGCTCTGCCCCTGGACGCCGGGACACCGGATGGAGCTGGTGGAGCGGCGGCCGCACGCCCGCTGCTAGGTGGGGACCTGCCAGGAGCGGCGGAAGCTGCGGCTGCGCTCTGCCTGGATCGCGCAGGCCGCACTTCCGGTCCAGCGCTCCCGGCAGCAGCGGCGGTGTCCTGAGTCTGCCGCCCGGCGCGTGCAGGCCGGGTGCTTGGATTCCTGCCGGAGCGGCCGGGGGAGGCAGCGCCGCTAGACTCACCGCCCGCAGGGTCCCTGGAGGGGCTCCGGAGCCTGCGCCTGCCACGCGCCGGGAGATCCGGAGATAGTCTCTCTGGGGGCCTGGTCCTCCTGCCCCGTGAGCTCTGCCCGGATCCTCCTGCGGCACCAATGATGGAGGCCAGCTGGGCCTCAAGCCAGCCCCCTCTTCTGGATCTGGCCATCTCTCGGAGCTGGACCAGCATGGACTCCGCCGACGCCATCCTGCACTTCTTCCTTCTCTTGGATCAAGGTAGGGAATGGCGGTTTTCCCGCACTTTCCCTACTACCTCCCCCTTCTAAACCCCTCCCCCCTTTCCTTTCTCCTATCCCCAGCCGGAGCATCATTTAAAAAAGACCGCCCGGCTCAAAGCAGTCATGGGGGGCCTCCTACCAGCTGCGCTTTGTTCCAGCCCCCATCTTTATCTGACAGCTAAAACTTATTTTATCCTTAAAATCATGGACATCAAGCATATATGAAGTCACGTAACTTGCAAAACTATGCCCCATCACAGAAAAATAACCCAAAAGATAATTCAAAACAAAATATGGTGTGTGCTATTTTATACCAGTGACAAAACATGGCAAAGTTTGTTTTAACAGCACAATTTAATTGTTTATCATGAGGCAAATAACACTCTGATCAAACTCAGCATAGTGTTATCCAATTCGCTCACATGAGAGAAACTGAGCACACCGTGAGAAGATGGAGAACAAAATTTACCCATCTTCTCCATTGTGTGTCCAATCAGACTGCACTTAGATGTCATCCGAGTGTAGTCTGATGATTTCCACTTACTCATTGACCTGCATGTCCGAGTGCGATCTGATAATTGGATCAAACTCATACATGCTGCAGCCCCACAGTATAACATTGGTCCGAGTGCAATCTGATGTTTTGTTGGATCCCACTTGGACAGAAAATACGGTGGTGTGTGCGAGCCCTACATAAAATAAATAGTAACAAACCCCCTGTATTCAAATTTAAACACCACTTAGAGGGGTATGAACTTTTATCTGGATTTCCCTACTCAACATCCCCGGAATTGTCCCTGACTATTAGGCCATGTTCACACAATGCGTTTTTTTCTGCGGAACCGCAGCGTTTTTGCCGCTGCGGTTCCGCAGCTGTTTTCCATGCAGGGTACAGTACAATGTACCCTATGGAAAACAGGAACCACTGTGCACATGATGCGGGAATCGGGAAAAAAAGCCGCGCTGAATAGCCGCGGTAAAAAAGAAGTACCATGTCACTTCTTTTTTCGGAGCCGCAGCGGTTCTGCACCCATAGACCTCCATTGTGAGGTCAAACCCGCAGTAAAACCCGCAGATCAAAAATATATCTGCGGGTTTTATTGCGGTTTGTGGTGCCGAACCGCTGCAGCAGGAAGTGCGGGGGAGCGGGTGGAAGTGCGTGGGCGGAGTGTGGCTGCCCCGATCCCACCCCCCCATGCTCCGATGCCCCTCCCCCATGCTCCGATGCCCCCCCCGTGCTCCGATGCCCCCCCCGTGCTCCGATGCCCCCCCGTGCCCTAATCTCCCCCCCTTATACTTACCCGGCCTCCCGGTGTCCGTCCGGCCGTCTTCTCCCTGGGCGCCGCCATCTTGCAAAATGGCGGGCGCATGCACAGTGCGCCCGCCGAATCTGCCGGCCGGCAGATTCGTTCCAAAGTGCATTTTGATCACTGAGATATAACCTATCTCAGTGATCAAAATAAAAAAATAGTAAATGACACCCCCCCCCCTTTGTCACCCCCATAGGTAGGGACAATAAAAAAATTAAGAATTTTTTTTTTTTCCCCCAATAAGGTTAGAATAGGGTTAGGGTTAGGGTTAGGGGTAGGGTTAGGGGTAGGGTTAGGGTTAGGGGTAGGGTTAGGGGTAGGGTTAGGGGTAGGGGTAGGGTTAGGGGTAGGGTTAGGGTTAGAGGTAGGGTTAGGGGTAGGGTTAGGGTTAGGGTATTTTCAGCCATTTTAACCCTAAAAAAACTTCCTAGAAAACACACAGACTCTGCATAGAAAACTGCATAAAAAAAAGGATAAAAAACGCATCAAAAAATGCACCAAAAAAGCACAAAAAAAGGACCAAAAAAAGGACCTGCGTTTTCTGCCAAGAGCTGCGGTTTCAGTCCTGAAAAAAAAAGGATGGAAATCAGGAACGTGTGAACATACCCTTACATAGTTCAAATCCATTCAATTAACCCCTTAAGGACCAGGGGTATTTCCGTTTTTGTGTTTCCATTTTTTGCTCTCCTTTTTCCCACGGCCATAACTTTTTATTTTTCCGTCAATATGGCTATATGAGGGCTTTTTTTTGCAGGATGAGTGGTACTTTTGAATGGCACTATTGATTTTACTATATTGTTTACTGGAAAAAGGGAAAAAAAATTCCAAATGTGGTGAAAGTGCAATTCAACAATTGTTTTTTGGATATTTTTTTGACGTGTTGACTAAATGCTAAAACTGACCTGCCAGTATGATTCTCCAGGCCATTACGAGTTCACAGACACCAAACATGTATAAGTTCTTTTTTATTTACGTGGTTAAAAAAAATCCAAAATTAGTAAAATAAAAAAAAATGTTGCCATTTTCGGAGACCCGTAGCGTCTTCATTTTTCGGCATCTGGGGCCGGGTGAGGGCTTATTTTTTGCTTACAGATCTGAAATTTTATTGATACCATTTTGGTGTGTATATGATCTTTTGATCGCCCGTTATTGCATTTTATTGCAATGTTGCAGCTATCAAAAAAACGTAATTCCAGCATTTTGATTTTTTTTCTTGCTACCCTGTTTACCGTTTGGATTAATTATTTTTATATATTGATAGATCGGGCAATTCTGAATGGTGCAATACCAAATATGTGAATGTTTGATTTTTTTTATTGTTTTATTTTAAATGGGGCAAATGGGGGGTGATTTGAACTTTTATATTTTTTAATTTTTTATTTTTAAAAACTTTTTTTTTAAACTTTTTACTTGCTTCAATAGTCTCCATGGGAGACTAGAAACTGCGATCATCCGATCACTTGTGCTACATAAAGCAGGGATGCAGCCCTGCTCTGTGTAGCAGAAATGCTCAGCGGTCAGCGCTCACAGCTATCCGGCTATGACCACCACAGTGGTCTCCTGCAGACCCCGGATTGTCACGCCAACCCATCAGGGACACGCGGTCATGTGATACGGGCACCGATGGGAGGAGGTAATGACGCGCTTCCTGCGCGTGCATGTTAAATGCCGTTGTCAGAGTTTGACAGCGGCATTTAACATGTTAACAGTTGGGGGTAGATTGTAATTCCATCCGCAGTTGTTAGGGGTACATGTCAGGTGATCAGTTCAGCTGTTATATGCCCGAAAAGGTGCAAGCTCATAGCCGGAGCCCGCACCAAACAGGGGGAGACGTCCAATGTCGGATATATATACGGCATTGGACATTAAGGGGTTAATATGGATACACAGAAACATGCCCGGACAGGCACATGGTCAGAAAATGAAGTTGACTAATAGTCTGGGTCAAAACTAATACAGCTGACAAATAGTCACACCTTCACACCAAACAGAAACTTTGGAACCTTGTTGCTTAGCCAAGGTTTACGTGACCGAGTCAGCCTTAAACAGCCAGGGACATACAGGCCGGCTGAGCATCCATTGCCCCTGTTTGGCATGCACCGACCCTTGCAGTGTAAAGGGCACAGGCCAAGTGATAGATGAATGGCGTAGTCCGGAGTGGACCAAAAGGGGATGTCGCTCACAGTGGCCAGAGTTCCAATATGGTTTTTTTAACATTTTTAAGAAGAAGGTTATCAAGGCTAATAATTTATGTTATGAGACATCATTTTTATGCTCCTACTTTGCAATAAGAAAGTTTGAATATTTATTATCATCCTCAAAATATGAGTACATAAAAATGTAATGAGTTCCTTCCTAGATACTTACCGTAAGTATTAGGTAACTGTTAACCTTAAGATGACACATGCTTACAAAGTAAGAACAAGTAGGTGAGTATATTTCCTCCTGTATGTGGACGTGTTCCCTATGGATAATCTGTATGTCAGAATGTCTAGTAGGGTTATCATGTAATGTATTTTGGTCTGAATGGGAGAATTATCTATATATATAATTGTCTAAGGGTACTTCCATCTTTCTGTCGGCAACTTCCGTAACGGAAATCCCGCGTCCCTGATTGGTCTCGCCAGCTGCCTGTCATGGCTGCCGCGACCAATCAGCGACGGGCACAGTTCAATTAGTCCCTCCCTACTCCCCTGCAGTCAGTGCCCGGTACCCGCTCTGTAATCCCCTCCAGTCACCGTTCACACAGGGTTAATGCCAGCGGTAACGGGCCGCTGGTACCGCACTCCGTTACCGCTGCTATTAACCCTGTGTGTCTCCAACTTTTTTACTATTGATGCTGCCTAAGCAGCATCAATAGTAAAAAGATGTCATGTTAAAAATAATAAAAGACCAAAAAACCTGCTATTCTCACCTTCCGTCGTCCAACGATGCGCTCACGCCGGCTGCCATCTTCCGTTCCCAGAGATGCATTGCGAAATTACCCAGAAGACTTAGCGAACTCGCGAGACTGCTAAGTCATCCGGGTAATTTCGCAATGCATCCTGGGAACGGAAGATGGCGGCAGCCGCGCGCATCGCCAGAGTTTCGCTGGATCCCAGGGGGTGAGTATATAACTATTTTTTATTTTAATTACCGTATATACTCAAGTATAAGCCGACCTGAGTGTAAGCCGACCCCCCTAATTTTGCCACAAAAAACTGGGAAAACTTATTGACTCGAGTATAAGCCTAGGGTAGGAAACGCAGTAGCTACCGGTGAATTTCAAAAATAAAAATAGATGCTCCATACCGTTCATTATTGCCCCATAGATGCTCCATATAAAGCTGTGCCCCATATAATGCTCTGCACCATTCATTATGGCCCCATAGATGCTCCACATAAAGCTGTGCCACATATAATACTCTGCACCGTTCATTATGGCCCCATTGATGCTCCATATAAAACTGTGCCATATAGAATGCTCTGCACCGTTTATATGGAGCATCTATGGGGCCGTAATGAAGCTGTGCCATATAGAATGCTCTGCACCATTCATTATTGCCCCATAGATGCTCCATATAAAACTGTGCCATATGGAATGCTCTGCACCGTTCATTATGGCCCCATAGATGCTCCATAGAAAGCTGTGCCATGTAGAATGCTCTGCACCGTTCATTATGGCCCCATAGATGCTCCATATAAAACTGTGCCATATAGAATGCTCTGCACCGTTCATTATGGCCCCATAGATGCTCCACATAAAGCTGTGCCATATGGAATGCTCTGCACCGTTCATTATGGCCCCATAGATGCTCCATAGAAAGCTGTGCCATGTAGAATGCTCTGCACCGTTCATTATGGCCCCATAGATGCTCCATATAAAACTGTGCCATATAGAATGCTCTGCACCGTTCATTATGGCCCCATAGATGCTCCACATAAAGCTGTGCCGTATAGAATGCTCTGCACTGTTCATTATGGCCCCATAGATGCTCCATAGAAAGCTGTGCCATATAGAATGCTCTGCACTGTTCATTATGGCCCCATAGATGCTCCATAGAAAGCTGTGCCATATATAATGCTCTGCACTGTTCATTATGGCCCCATAGATGCTCCATAGAAAGCTGTGCCATATATAATGCTCTGCACTGTTCATTATGGCCCCATAGATGCTCCATAGAAAGCTGTGCCATATAGAATGCTCTGCACCGTTCATTATGGCCCCATAGATGCTCCATATAAAACTGTGCCATATATAATGCTCTGCACTGTTCATTATGGCCCCATAGATGCTCCATAGAAAGCTGTGCCATATATAATGCTCTGCACTGTTCATTATGGCCCCATAGATGCTCCATAGAAAGCTGTGCCATATAGAATGCTCTGCACCGTTGATTATTGCCCCATTATTGCCCCATATAAAGCTGTCCAATATATAATGCTGCTGCTGCTGCAATAAAAAAAAAAATCACATACTCACCTCTCTTGCTCAGGACGCCCGCGCTTTCAATATTTACCTGCTCCTCGTGCGGCTCCGTCTCCAGCACTGATGCTCAGCAGAGGACGCGCACTGACCACATCACCGCGCCCTCTGACCTGAGCGTCACTGCCAGAGGACGCTGGAGACGGAGCCGCACCGGAGCGAGGAGCAGGTAAATATCACACAGAGCTCCCCTCCCCGTATACTTACCTGCTCCCGGCGCGGTCCCTGCAGTCCCGGCTTCTCCCGGCGCTGCATCTTCTTCCTGCATTGAGCGGTCACAGTTACCGCTCATTTTCAGTCATGAATATGCGGCTCCACCTCTATGGGAGGTGGAGCCGCATATTCATGACTGTAATGAGCCGGTACCATGTGACCGCTCAATACAGGAAGAAGATGCAGCGCTGGGAGAAGCCGGGACTGCAGGGACCGCGCTGGAGCGGGTAAGTATAACTAGACAGCTCCCGCTCCCCCTCCCCTGCCGACCCCCGGGTATGACTCGAGTATAAGCCGAGAGGGGGGACTTTCAGTCCAAAAAAATGGGCTGAAAATCTTGGCTTATACTCGAGTATATACGGTATTTTCTTTTAACAGGGATATGGTGCCCACACTGCTAAATACTGTGTGGGCAGTGTTATATACCGCGTGGTTGCTATATACTACATGGGCAGTGTTATATACTCCATGGGCTGTGTGATATACTCTGTGGGCTGTGCTATATACTACTTGCCCTGTGTTATATGTTACGAGGGCTGTGTTATATACTGCGTTGCCTGTGTTATATACTGTGATTGCTATATACTGCATGGGCTGTGTTATATAGTACGTGGGCTGTGTTATATAGTAAGTGGGCTGTGTTATATACTCCGTGGGCTGTGTGATATGCTTTGTGGGCTGTGCTATATACTATGTGCCCTGTGTTATATACTGCGTGGCCTGTGTTATATACGTCGCCTGTGCTATATACTGCGTGGCCACTGTTATATACTGCGTGGCCTGTATTAATCCATCGGGTATTCTACAATATGTATGTATGTATATAGCAGCCACACAGTATATAGCACAGGCCACGTAGTATTTGCTATATACTACGTGGCCTCTGCTATATACTATGTGGCTGCTATATACATACATACATATTCTAGAATACCCGATGCGTTAGAATCGGGACACCATCTAGTTGGGTATAAGAGTAGTGGATCACAAGGGTGCCAGTTAAACGCTGCTGCTCTAATTCTAACTTTTTTCTCTCTCTCTCATTATGTTTTATATTCCCTATTCTCTCCATTTCCTGCCTCCCCCTTCATTCTGCTGGCAACTGTGATGGTCATTACATGCCCTGCTGACTTTTCTCCTTAACTCTCCTTACTTGTCCATGCTGTCAGCGCTTCCACTAGAACAAAACAAGCAACTAACAGCCGCGCAGAGAATTCCATATCTCGTCCTTATTCCTTCTCACATCTTTTTAGTCCGCACCTAATATAAGATTTCTAACCACAAATTGCAAATTACTGGGCTTCAGTGATAAGGAGATGACCTGGAAATAGAAATGATAAAATTTAGTGATTTATCCAAAATTATAGGAAAAAAAATAAAGAAAGATGGCGGCGGTTAGTGAATCATTCGGCTGATCCCGGCGGTGGCGTGTTCGCAACGGTGTTCCACTGGTGGTAACACTCAAGAGGCTGCATATCGCATATACAGTGTGTGTGTGTGTGTGTGTGTGTGTGTGTGAGTGAGTGGTGCGTACGGTGTATACAGTGTGTGTGTGGTGCCTACTCCATATACAGTGTGTTTCTGTGTGTGTGTGGTGCTTACGGCATTTACAGTGTGTGTTTGTGTGTGTTGCATATGGCATATGCAGTGTGTGTGTGTGTGTGGTGCGTACTCCATATACAGTGTGTGTGTGTGTGTGTGTGTGTGGTGCATACGGCATATACAGTGTCTGTGTGTGGTGCGTACGGCGTATACAGTGTGTGTGTGTGTGTGTGTGTGTGTGTGGTGTGACGGTGTTCCGCTGGTGGTACCGCGCAAGAGGCTGGTACCACCACCAGTTTCCATATTGAGACATCCATCACTTGGGTGTCCCAATATGGCGGTCGGTGAACTTCCGCTGCTTGGAATTCTGGGATCCGGACACATCTGGACAGAACAGGATGTGAAGACATCACAAGGTAAGTATATATTAAAGGGAACCTGTCACCCCGTTTTTTGAGATTGAGCTATAAATACTGTTAAATAGGGCCTGCGCTGTGTGTTCCTATAGTGTATGTAGTGTACCCCGATTCCCCATGTATGCTGAGAAATAACTTACCAAAGTCGCCGTTTTCGCCTGTCAATCAGGCTGGTCAGGTCGGGAGGGCGTGGTGACATCGGTGGTTCTTCCTCAGCTTTACGTTGGTGGCGTAGTGGCGTAGTGGTGAAGACACAGCGCGCGATCTGCGCTGTAATCCCTTGCATCGGTGGGGGCGGCCATCTTCCTGGGGCCGCGCGTGCGCAGATCGAGTGCTCTGCTGCACGGGGCTTCAGGAAAATGGCCGCGGGATGCCGTGCGTGCGCATTAGAGATCGCGGCGGCCATTTTCCCAAAGCCGAGTTTGCATCTCGGCTTTGGGAAAATGGCCGCCGCGATCTCTAATGCGCACGCGCGGCATCCCGCGGCCATTTTCCTGAAGCCCCGTGCAGCAGAGCACTCGATCTGCGCACGCGCGGCCCCAGGAAGATGGCCGCCCCCACCGATGCAAGGGATTACAGCGCAGATCGCGCGCTGTGTCTTCACCACTACGCCACTACGCCACCAACGTAAAGCTGAGGAAGAACACCGATGTCACCACGCCCTCCCGACCTGACCAGCCTGATTGACAGGCGAAAACGGCGACTTTGGTAAGTTATTTCTCAGCATACATGGGGAATCGGGGTACACTACATACACTATAGGAACACACAGCGCAGGCCCTATTTAACAGTATTTATAGCTCAATCTCAAAAAACGGGGTGACAGGTTCCCTTTAAGAATGGTCAGATTGCCTACGTGAAAAAATGGTAGCATGCACCATACACTTGTGTATTTTAGATGCGAGTAAGTTTATGTTTTAAGTTTCTGAGTGCCAAAATATTTGGATTCTATACAGATCATCCATTTTGCATTCAATTTTTTGGGATGCATTAACATTTTTTAGATAATAAACTATTTGGTCTTGTTAAGTTTTATTTTCTGATGATATATAAAAATGGTTGCAATATGGATGTAATACAGGTGTGAGACATGGACACACCGATCGCACTCTGTTAGAATATGGATAAAAATAGGGATGAAAATTGTCCGTTTTTTCTGGATGACAATCAGAGGATATTTCATTCACTTATCTGAACCCAGCCTAAGTGTAAATAATAATAATAATCTTTATTTTTATATAGCGCTAACATATTCCGCAGCGCTTTACAGACCTTATCATCACTGTCCCCGATGGGGCTCACAATCTAAATTCCCTATCAGTATGTCTTTGGAACATGGGAGGAAACCGGAGTGCCCGGAGGAAACCCACGCAAACACGGAGAGTACATACAAACTCTTTGCAGATGTTGTCCTTGGTGGGATTCGAACCCAGGACCCCAGTGCTGCAAGGCTGCTGTGCTAGGTCTTTTACAATGGGAATCTTAAGTTTTACATAAGTATTAACCTATTAATGAAACATGACGTATAAGGTACAGAGGTTACATCGCATCGATTCAATCCAGTTGATGCTGTAAAATGTATTTTCACTAAAATTAAGAAAAAGCTGCAGTGTAATAGATTGGTATCATATTAGAAAATTTACGCAGAGAACCATGATGAAGAACAAAATGTAAATCTTTATTCTAAACTACAAAATACAAAATGTTAAAAATGAATGGTTAAAATGTGAAGAAGGCTATACGTCGAAACTCACATCGGGGCCTGACATTACACTCTGGAGGAGGTATTTGACTTACCGTACATTGTATTTATTTGTATTAGGTTCTAATTAATGGGACTAGGATTTCTAATGATAGGCAGTATGTACCTATATACTCAATACTTAGGTGTAGCGTGATATTTATTATATGTTCATCTACTTAGACAGTCACAATTTGTTATTGAATATATACTGTATCTAGTGTATTTATCCATATTGCACTAACCAGGGCCGTATTTAGAGTTTATGCTGTCCTAGGCACTTTTCGTGCTGCCTCCCCCATTGGTGAGTATGATGCACACACACACATACAGCACCGCACACACATACAGCACTGCACAGACACACACATACATACAGCTCCACGCGTACACACACAGCTCCGCACACAAACACACATACAGCTCCGCTGCCCGCACACACACACACACACACATACAGCTCTGCACACACACAGCTCCGCACACACATACAGCCCTGCACACACACAGCGCTGCCCGCACACACGCATACACATACAGCCCCACACACATACAGCTCCGCACACACACAGCACCCCACAGAGACACACATACAAACAGCTCCACACATACACACAGCTCCACTCCGCACACACACATATAGCTCCGCACATACACACACACATACAGCGTCGCACACACACAGCACCGCACAGACACACACATACATACAGCTCCACGCACACACCACACACAGCTCCGCACACAAGCACACACAGCTCTGCACACACACACAGCCCCACACACAGCTCTGCGCACACACACATACAGCTCCGCTGCCCGCACACACACACACACACATACAGCTCTGCACACACACATCTCCGCACACACATACAGCCCCACACACACACTCTCTGCGCGCACGCACACACATACAGCTCCACTGCCCACACACACACATACAGCTCCGCTGCCCGCACATGCAAACACACATACAGCCCCACAGACACACACATACATACAGCTCCACGCACACACACAAATACAGCTCCGCTCACACACATACAGCTCTGCACATACACACACCCACATACAGTGGCAGCGCTGCCACACATACAGCTCCACACACACACATACAGCTCCACACACATACATAGAGCTCCATGCACACAGCTCTGCGCACGCACACACATACAGCTCCGCTGCCCGCACACACACATACAGCTCTGCACACACACACAGCTCCTCACACACATACAGCTCTGCGTACATGCACACACATACAGCTCCACTGCCCGCACACACACACACATACATACAGCCCCACACACATACAGCTCCGCACACACACACAGCACCGAATAGACACACACACATACATTGTGAGCCCTCGTGGGCAGGTTCCTCTCTCCTCCTGTACCAGTTGTGACTTGTATTGTTCAAGATTATTATACCTGTTTTTATTATGTAAACCCCTCCTCACATGTAAAGCACCATGGAATAAATGGCGCTATAATAATAAATAATAATGATAATACAGCTCCGCGCACACACACACACACATACGATACAGCCACACACACACCAGCACTGGCAATGTTTGCTCCCAGGACCCAGATAGAGTGAGTGGGGGTGTATTATACCCCACCCCCACCACTCGCTCTCTGGGTCTGTCTGCTGGGAGCAAAGATCAAACATCAAACATTAAGGGCTGCTGACTGTGTTTTCATGGCTCCTCCAGCCTCAGGCACTACAGGCAGAAATGAGGCTGAGGAATGTGAGGGAAGGGAAAGGGTGAGGACCGTGAGTTGAGTCACAGACAGAGCCATGCAGCAGGCAGCGCGCGGGCAGGAACAAGGAGGGAGATTATTACAGAGACAGTGTACACTACTTACTGTGTATCTACTGCCCTACTATCTGCGAGTCCTCCAGGACACGACCCAGGGTCGGGACACGGGGCGCCGCAGATCCACCTCTGCAGTCAGTCACAGTCACATTCCGGCTGGGCACCAGTGAGGCTGTGAGCAGGGGCATCACTGTGTCTCAGCAGGGGGAGTAGGGAGAGACGGCACCAGCACCATGTGTTCTGGCTGCAGCTCTGCCGCCCCCTGTCTTCAGGAAGGGACTCACAGCCAGAACCAGGACTAGTATAAAAAAAACCTTGCTCAGGTGTCGCTCCCCGCTTGTTCCCGCCCTAGGCATGTGCCCTCAAGTGCCTAGTGGCAAATACGGCCCTGGCAATAACTATATGGTACTTTCCTTATGCAATGTTGTTTTTTTACCTGTCTTGTGTGTATTATTCTATCTTACCATTACATTGTTTTTGATTGTAGTAATGCTATTCTCTTGCATAACTTATGTGATTTCTATACTTACTTCTTGCTGCACACTGTGTGTTGTGGTGCCACATGATGGTCTCCAACTTTTTAACCATTTATTTTTAACATTTTGTATTTTGTAGTTCATAATATTTAAATTTTGTTCTTCATCATGGTTCTCTGCATACAATTTTTATTTATAGGATAACGTTCTTTGTTGTACAGAATCTATTGTACATGTTCTGTGCATACAGTTCCGCACAGATATAATTTATCTTAGAATTTACACATATGCCATGAGTGTCTGCTCCGGTTGTCTCAGTGTAATAAATGGGTCATCTGGCAACACGAAAAAGCATTTCCACACCATAGATACTGCAGATAGGCCATGCCACCCCGATGTCTGCCACCAGAGCTTTCAGGCGGCGTTGAGCCTTCACCAACAGTAGTCATAGCATCAGCTACTTGTGAGCTGACCAGAGAAATAGCAAATCTGCATGCTGAAAATCTCATGGCTTGTTCTTGTCGGCTCAGCCCTTTATGGCTGATGCCACTTCACACCTCCTCTGAGGACATCACCTTCGTGAGCAGCTTTACCACCTGACTGAGCCAGGGCAAATCTAGAAGTGGAAATCAGAGTGCTACTACTTGGGTTGCCAACCACCCAGAAATTCCATGACTTTCCATAAAATCTTGGCACTTTTTTGCCCTGTCTGAAAAAAATTTAAGGTGTCTGTGATTTTTTTTGAAGCTGAAGAAACTTATATAGATTATTTTCACTGTACAGTAATTATGATTTTACAGTTTACAGTGAATACAACTGATATCTTCATATCAGATTTATGGGATGTAGACATGTATCATGTCATGGGATTTGAACCCAGGACTCCCATGATCCTGCCCCATGTGTCCCATGATCCTGCCCCATGTGTCCCATGACCCTAACCCATGTGTCTGCATCGTATCCATCCTGCACCATGTGTCTCCATTCTGTCCCATGAGCCCGCACCAAGTGTCTCCATCCTGCCCCATGATACTGCACCATTTGTCTCCATCCTGCCCCATCTTTCTCTATCCTGCCCCATGTGTCTCCATCCTGCCCCATCTGTCGCCATCCTGCCCCATGATCCTGCACCATCTGTCTCCATCTTGCCTCATGTCCCTGCTCCATCTATCTCCATCATGTCCCATCTGTCTCCATCCTGCTCAATGATCCTGCAAAATGTGTCTCCATCCTGCCCCATCTGTCTCCATCCTGCCCCATAATACTGAACCATGTGTCTCCATCCTGCCCTATCTGTTTCCATCCTACACATCTGTCTCCATCCTGCCCCATCTTTCTTCATCCTGCCCCATGATCCTACACCATGTTTCTCCATCCTGCCCCATCTGTCTCCATCCTGCTCCATGTGTCTTCATCATGCCCCATGATCATGCACCATCTGTCTCCATACTGCCCCATCTGTTTCCATCCTTCCCCATGATCCTACACTATGTGTCTCCATCCTGCCCCATCTGTCTCCATCCTGCCCCATGATACTGCACCACGTGTGTCCATCCTGCCCCATTTGTCTCCATCCTGCCCCATCTGTCTTCATCCTATTCCATCTGTCTCCATCCTACCCTATCTGTCTCCATCATGCCCCATGATCCTGTACCATGTGTCTCCATCCTGCCCCATCTGTCTCCATCCTGCCCCATGATTCTACACCATGTGTCTCCATCCTGCCCAATCTGTCTCCATCCTGCCCCATCTGTCTCCATCCTGCCCCAGCTGTTTCCATCCTGCCCCATAATCCTGCATCATGTGTCTCCTTCCTGTCCTATCTTTCTCCATCCTGCCCTATGATCCTACAGAATGTGTCTCCATCCTGCTCCATGTGTCTCCATCCTGCCCCATCTGTTTCCATCCTGCCCCATAATCCTGCATCATGTGTCTCCTTCCTGTCCTTTCTCCATCCTGCCCTATGATCCTACACCATGGGTCTCCATCCTGCTCCATGTGTCTCCATCCTGCCCCATGTGTCTCCATCCCGTCCCATGACCCTGCACCATCTATCTCCAACCTCCCCCATGTTCCTGCCCCATCTGCCTCCATCCTTCCCCATGATCCTGCACCATGTGTTTCCATCTTGCTTCATGTGTTTCCATCCTGCCCCATGATCCTGCACCATCTAGTTCCATCCTGCCATATCTTTCTCCTTCCTGCCCTATGTTCCTGCACCATCTATCTCCATCCTGTCCCATCTGTCTCCATCATGCCCCATGATTCTGTACCATGTGTCTCCATCCTGCCCCATCTATCTCCAACTTGTCCGTCCCATCTGTCTCCATCATGCCCAAAGATCCAGCACCATGTGTCTCCATCCTGCCCCATGAGCCTGCACCATGTGTCTCCATCCTGCCTTTTCTGTCTTCATCCTGCCCCTTGAGCGTGCACCATGTGTCTCCATCGTGTCCCATCTGCCTCCATTCTGCCCCAAGATTATGCGCCATGTCACAGATGGGGCAGGATGGAGACAAATAGTCCATGTGTCTCTATCCTAACATCGAGACATATTGCGGCTTGCCGCTTTCAATAAAAATTAAAAAAAACTTTCTCCTTACCTGGCCACGGTCCAGTGGCGACATCTCCTCCATCCATTTCAAGCACGGAATTGTCAGAGAATGACAATGACATCATACGCTGGTGATGTGATCGCTGACGTCAGATGCCAGCCTCCGATTGACCGGCGGCTTTTAACCATTGTTGTGCGGGCCCACATGGCAATAGATTTTAACTGAACCTTTGTGTTGGAGAGAATCTGCTCACCTGGCCACACATGCCAGTAAGGGCAGTAATGCCCTGATGGTGGCCCTGCGTGTAAAAAGTTAGCACCTGCAACAGTGTGTGCTGTATTGGAGTGGCGCTTATGCATTTAAAATTTGATTAGCAAAATAGGTGAGCAGAAAAACAACTTGATGTTGACACATACTTTGTGAGGTAGACAGTCTGGATTTTGGAGAACTTTCTTATTTTTTTTAAATTTAGTTATTATCTCCTTCTCAAAAAAGCTTGCACAATAAATGTAAAACCTCACTACAGATTCCTATGACAAGCAAGGACACCTTTTCTGACTGACATTGATTTAATATTTTTTCTCTAAATTCTACACTGTGTGCAGAATTATTAGGCAAGTTGTATTTTAGAGGATTATTTTTTATTGATCAACAACTATTTTCTCAATGAACCCAAAAGACTCATAAGTATCAAAGCTTAATATTTTTGGAAGTTGGAGTGTTTTTTTTTAGATTTAGCTATCTTAGGAGGATATCTGTTTGTGCAGGAAACTATTACTGTGCATAATTATTAGACAACTTAATAAAAACCAAATATATTCCCATCTCACTTGTTTATTTTCACCAGGTAAACCAATATAACTGCACAAAATTTAGAAATAAACATTTCTGACATGCAAAAACAAAACTCAAAAAAATTAGTGACCAATATAGCCACCTTTCTTTATGATGACACTCAACAGCCTTCCATCCATAGATTCTGTCAGTTGCTTGATCTGTTTATGATCAATATTGCGTGCAGCAGCCACCACTGCCTCCCAGACACTGTTCCAAGAGGTGTACTGTTTTCCCTCCCTGTAGATCTCACATTTTATGAGGGACCACAGGTTCTCTATGGGGTTCAGATCAGGTGAACAAGGGGGCCATGCCATTATTTTTTCTTCTTTGAGACCTTTACTGGCCAGCCTATGTGGAGTAGTTGGAGGCATGTGATGGAGCATTGTCCTGCATGAAAATCATGTTTTTATTGAACGATACCGACTTCTTCCTGTACCACTGCTTGAAGAAGTTGTCTTCCAGAAATTGGCAGTAGGTCTGGGAGTTGAGCTTCACTCCATCCTCAACCCGAAAAGGTCTCACAAGTTCATCTTTGATGATACCAGCCCATACCAGTACCCCACCTCCACCTTGCTAGCATCTGAGTCGAAGTGGAGCTCTCTGCCCTTTACTGATCCAGCTTATGGCTTGATTTTCCTCAATTCATGGGCAGTTATTTTGTGCTTTTTTTTGCCCAACACGCTTCTTGCGACCCTGTTGGCTATTTGCCATGTGCTTAATTGTTCGGTGATCATGCTTCAAAAGTTTGGCAATTTCAAGACTGCTGCATCCCTCTGCAAGACATCTCACAATTTTGGACTTTTCAGAGCCCGTCAAATCTCTCTTCTGACCCATTTTGCCAAAGGTAGGTAAGTTGCCTAATAATTAAGCACACCTTATATAGGATTTTGATGTCATTAGACAACACCCCTCCTCATTACAGAGATGCACATCACCTGATTTACTTAATTGGTAGTTGGCTCTCAAGCCTGAACAGCTTGGAGTAGGACAACATGTATAAAAAGTATCATGTGATCAAAATACAACTTGCCTAATAATTCTGCACACAGTGTATTGAGTGTATTGTCATGCCTTGTCATTTTCTAAGGGATTAAAAGCAAAGAAAAAAATGAGTCATTCAAATGGTGCAGGACAGATGGAAGCAACAACATATCACTGATTAATGTCACCGAGTCTGGTACTGCTGCTGACACCTCTCCTATTTCTCATGTATCAATTGAATCGCCATAACAGACTGGGAGACAGATAAGGATTTAAAAAATGATCCTTGTAACATACACGTGATGTCCATTTGCGAACCCTATGTGATTTGGTGTCATACATCTATAATCAAAAATGTACATGATGAAATTCCGTTTCCTAGGTGTTTAATAGAAATTTATCTGTAAAATTCGGATATCACGTGGATATTCTGTGTTACTTTGTTACTTTCATTTTTTTAATGAAGCCATAGACTTGAATGGGTGAGTCTCATGCGATACACTGTCATGTGGACAGCCTTATTGAATATCATGTGTCAGTGTGCTGTCCGTGTGCTATCTGATCAAAAATAGCACAGCCAATTCATACACCCATATGCACGAGCCTTTAGACAACATTCACGCATCATAGTGTTGTCCATTTTTTTCTTGCACGGCACATTGACCCATAGAGTTTCTGTCATGGGTGTGTCAGGTGTGACAGAAAGTGATTCTGGATCCGGCTGTGGAAGGTCACTGCTGGCTCTGCAGACACATTCTAGATCTTGCATCTCTGCTGTTGAGTGATATCCTTCTCCCTCTAGGACCTAGCGGTGATCTCCACTGTCTGCTGCTGATTAACACACCCTTGCTGGAGGCTTAAAAGGAACCTGTCACCCCCAAAATCCAAGGTGAGCTAAGCCCACCGGCATCAGGGACTTATCTACATCATTCTGTAATGCTGCAGATAAGCCCCCAATGTAACCTGAAAGTTGAGAAAAAGAGGTTAGATTATACTTACCCAGGGGTGGTCCTGCTGCGGTCCGGTCCGATGGGTGTCACGGTACAGTCCAGTGCCTCCCATCTTCTTACGATGATGTCCTCTTCTTGTCTTCACGCTGCAGCTCCAGCGCAGGCGTACTTTGTCTGCCCTGTGCAGGGCAGATCAAAATACTGCAGTGCGTAGGCGCCAGGAAAGGTCAGAGAGGCCCGGCGCCTGCGCACTACAGTACTTTGCTCTGCCTTCAACAGGACAGATAAAGTATGCCGGAGCCGCAGCGTGAAGACAAGAAGAGGAAGTCATCGTAAGAAGATAGGAGGCGCTGGAGCGAACTGTGACACCCATCGGACCGACCGCAGCTGGACCGCCCCTGAGTGAGTATAATCTAACCTCTTTTTCTCATCTTTCAGGATACATCGGGGGCTTATCTACAGCATTCCAACATGCTGTAGATAAGCCCCTGATGCCGGTGGGCTTAGCTCACCTTCCATTTTGGGGGTGACCGGTTCCCTTTAAATACCTTTAGTCACTTCAGCAAGGTGCCGGTGATAGCTCTATTTACCTCTGTCTGTTGTAAGTGCTAGAGTCAACTAGTTTCTTCTTGGAGCCTCATGGAGGATTGCTGGCGTAAGCACTCTTGTGTCGTCTCAAGCTAAGTGTATTCTCTCATTTATCTTCCTGCTTTGCCTTTAGTTGTAGTGGGGTCTGACTAGTGCTGTCCATCACCTCACTATCCAGGGCCTATTGCTAGGAGCTGTCAGGGATTAGGTTCCTGCTTGGTGATAGGTACGGAACCTATTTAGGGATGTCAAGGCAGACAGGGAGTTGTCAGATCTACCTAAGGGTCTCCATTCCCCCCTTTCCTAGTGTTTGGACTCCCCCATGCTCTTCTCGTTGTGCACCTAGCTTCTCCCTCACCCAGTGTAACAGTTTCATTCAGCTATACACACATCAGTGTTAAAAACGTGTCCGAGACCTGTGAGTCTGTGAAACTCAGAATATGAGTAGGTTCACATGAGAGTATTTTCAATCTGAGTGCCATCTGTGAAAAAATGGACAGTACACGGACAGCACTAGGACCACTATTATTCAATTGGGCTGTTCACATAAGTGTTTTGTTTTCACTGACCGAAACTGGCTATGAAAAAAATCACATCCTCCACTAGTTTCTTTCATATGTCAAGTGAGACTCATGCATTTAGCCTATGTGAAAAAATAGATCCCACATGGAATACTCATATAGAAACCATTGTTTTTCAAATACATTGCAATTCTTTTATGTGGGAAACCATAAGTGGTCTTGTAAATTATGAATAACTGCTGCTGTAAAAAAAAAGGATTGCTCACGGATGGAAGGTCAGTCTATCCTTGATCTTTCCTAAATTCAATTGGGGCTCCTTAACCCTAGCATGTTTAATCCCCTACACACTTATCAGGCAGCAGAAACCCTGATTGAACTAGTCAATAGACATATCAAAGGTATTCTCCATAAACCACATCTTGTTTCCTTTCCTATACATCATAATTTGTCTATAATGGAAAAACAAGATATCAATTCACTCAAAAACAACAAAAAACCTGCCGACATAGGTGGTATCATTGTTGTCATGAACTATAATGACTACCTTGATTACAGCTGCAGAGGATATCAGCACCCATTCATATACAGCACAGTAATTTTACTGCATCGTGCCACTTGCAATAGAAGAAGGATACCAGAGCCACTAGTCATGGGAGCAATGCCGAGTAAGAGTCGGGGATGATAGCATCACTGCGCTTATTTTTCCCTATAGTGTGGCATCACTGTAATTAATATACTATGACGAGCAAAAGGGTAACAATGTTTTGAACTTCTGTCTTTCAGGCTCCATATCTCACCATCCACTACTGCTTTAAACTTGAGACTAACATAATTTTATAGGTGATCAGCTTGGCTGTTGTGGGTGGTTAAATATGGAGCCTGAAAGTCAAAAGTTCAAAAAATTATCCTTTTGCTCGTCACTGTACATATATCTCCAATTATCTGACAACAATATGTGCAGTGAAATACCATGTCGTGACTCAAGGAATGCAGAGCTTGTCGGTTTGGCATTTCATGTAGATAGGTGCATGTGCGACAGGATAGAAGACTAAAACAATAGAAAAAAACAGAAATAAAGAAGTATTAAGGCCAGCCAGAATATATTGTGTATGAACACTATGTATCTTAACTCTTAGTTTTGGAGAATATGTAGATAACAGGATGCATGTGCAGCACCCCAGAAACCTGTTCGTTGCAGTAATGTCGCTCTGCCACTAAGGGGAGTGATGGTACGTCTGATAGCACTAAAGGAGTTCATCTGACCAGGTATCACCAGCACACATTACACTTCACACTCCGGCCACTAGGGGGAGCAAAAGGTTCTATTTATTAGGCCACTCCTCACACTGGTAAAACTAGGGGTTGGATAGGAAGTTAGGGAGAAGCTGACTGGGTTTTGCCCAGGCAACATCCCGTGGCAGGGGGTGTTGCGGGGAAGATTCAGAGGGATCCCTGTCAGGCGTGGGAACCTGGCAGTGACTTAGCGACAAGGACAGATCGTTACAGAGCCGCGCCTGCACTACCTTGCGGCGGCATCTAAAGAAAGGACACAAAGCGAAGGATATTGTGGACAGTGAGAAACGAGATCAAGGACAAAGGAGAGCCAGTAGGAGTCGTGCCCCGAGAACGGCAACATCCTAATGAGGCGCGTAGTCGGTGACCGGAACACCGAGGAAGTATCTGACTCTATGCCTTACTTCAAATACCGCAGGACAATTAATTATAGGTTGGCTGTCTACCTTACATCACCTAAGCACATAGGGGGCAACCGTGGAGAGGGGCATCTCTATGGTCCCAGAATAGCTCCGAGCCTTCCCGTCAAACGGGTGCGTCCTAGCCATAACAAACTTGGGGGACGGAGAATAGAAAGAACGAGAACACAAGTTGTGAGGACTATCCCGAATGCTCAGCAGGGAAGCACTACAACACACAGGTGCTAGTGGTAGGCAACGATTTCCACCTGCAAAGGGAACTCTGGATGTGCCTTCGGACCGGCCGGTCTCAGACAGCCCTGTTAACAGTGCTCTGGATTGAGGATCCTGAAGTCACCAGTAAAGAGGTAAAGAGACTGCAACCCTGTGTCCTCGTTATTGACTGCACCTCACACCATCGCTACCTACACCACTGGGAAGCCTTGGGGACTCACTTCACCTGTGGGAAGGTATACCATCTAGCTGCCATCACCTCACCCCAGTGGACCCCAAGCAGCGTCAGTCACCCTGACCGAATACCACAGGTGGCATCACGAAACCTTGACAGACTTGTATCACCTTTTATTGGACGTCCCTTAGCAGGGTCACGGACCGGGTCCAGCCACCGTGACATCCCCAGAACTGAGCCAGAGAGGACCGGTACTGAGTAACCCACAGCCCTGCATCTGGGGGCGCTCCACATGCTGTTAGGTATGGAGCTGAATGTGGGCAGGATATATGGGGTTGCATGTTATAGAATAATGGTGTTACAGAGATATAGTTGCATGTAATAATGTATACTGTAAGTGAAGGGTATGGTATGTTGTGTGTAGCTGGTATGTTGTTTGAACAGATCAATATATTGATCCTCAAATTTATTCATATAACTATTTATTTATTTTACTCACTTATATAGCGCCATTAATTCCACAGCGCTTTACAGACATTATCAGCACTGTCCTCAATGTCAATTGGCATAGGCCGGTGCCACATTAGACCCCATTGCTGTACCACAAATTGGGAGGTAAAATTCATCATCAAAGAGAAAAAGGTTCCCATGTAGGACATTATTTAGTATATCCAAGTAGAGTTGGAACAAATTTCTTGTAAGGTGAGTGTGCTATTTACAGCCTGTAAATGCTTGTTGTGTTTGATGGATATGTATAGACTGCTCATATCTAGAGTAACCAATATACTATCTGAGGTAAGTCAAGGTAAGTTACTAATGATCTCTTGGAAATATCCTGCCCTGTGACTAATAGGAAAGATCGTGTCCCTTTGACCAAAGGACTAAGAATTTTCTTCAGATAAGTGGATAATGGATATATTTGCTTCATCTGATTCTATTCTCTCAGCTGAAGCAATTATTTTCAAAATATTTCTGTATTTTCAGTCAGATATAGAAAGTGGGGAAGATAGGATGTGAAATAGTCAAGAATGTATCAATATTTTAGTCAACAGTATTATTGTACAAATGTCATGTAAGGATCTATTGGATGTTGGCTCTGAGAGAGGTACAGGGGGTAACAAGAATTTTCCTATACATATTGGTATTAGATAATTGGTGATATACTTGATCAAGGCAGTCACTCTTTGTCAGCAAGGTTAATGGTAATGTTTTTTATTGTTATTGAGTGAATTCTGATGTGTAGGAAAGGAGCCAAGATATTGATGATGGAGATTACCTTTGATATCTTTATCTACTAGGTCAGTCAGGCTTTCAACTGCATTTTAAGTGTGTAGGGGCTTAAACAAGCTACGGTTACAGAGCCCTAATTGAGTTTTGGAGAGATCTGGGATAGACTGACCCTCTTTGGGAAGGGATCTATTCACTGAGGTCCCTTTGATAGGTCAAAATGTGTTTTAAATGTTACAGTGCCTTGCGAAAGTATTCGGCTCCCTGGAACTTTTCAACCATTTCCCACATATCATCCTTCAAACATAAAGATACCAAATGTAAATTTTTGGTGAAGAATCGACAACAAGTGGAACACAATTGTGAAGTTGAATGAAATGTATTGGTTATTTAAAATTTTTGTTGAAATTCAAAAACTGAAAAATGGGGCGTGCAATATTATTCAGCCCCTTTACTTTCAGTGCAGCAAACTCACTCCAGAAGTTCATTTTGGATCTCTGAATGATCCAATGTTGTCCTAAATGCCTAATGATGATAAATATAATCCACCTGTGTGAAATCAAGTCTCCATATAAATGTACCTGCTCTGTGATAGTCTCAGGGTTCTGTTTGAAGCCCAGAGAGCATCATAAAGACCAACGAACACAACAGGCAAGTCCGTGATACTGTTGTGGAGAAGTTTAAAGCCGGATTTGGATACAAAATGATTTCCAAAACTTTAAACATCCCAAGGAGCACTGTGCAAACCGAGTCAGAACTGATCAGGAACAGAAGTACGAGAAGGAGCAGCCATACACATAGTCAAAATACAAAGCTGAGGGTCAAAGAGCCAAACCTGAGTGCGGGGTCCAAAAACATGAGACGGAAATTGTGGTCGGGGTACAAGCCAGAGAATCAAAAAGCCAGACAGAGAACGTAGCAGCAGAGACGGATACCAACAGATGAGGTCAGAGACAAGCTGGGGTCATACACGTGAATACAAGTCAAAGGCAGGAGGGTCACCAAAATACAAGGGGTCAGAGGCTTCAAACTGGAAGCTTGAGCTATCACTAACACTGGTCAGCAGGCTGTGATGGACTGAAATAGCTCAGCTAGCTCCAGAACGAGGCTGAGGAGATTAACCCCTGCATGACCAGTCCCAAGAGAGGAAGGAAGGAAATAAACTCTGGACTAGACCATGACAAACTAAATCATTCACCAACTCCTGGACAGTCTGTGGTGCAACGTGACGTTGGTGAATGGTGTGGGACATGATGTCCCAGATGTGTTCAATCGGATTCAGGTCTGGGGAACGGGCGGGCCAGTCCATAGCTTCAATGCCTTCATCTTGCAGGAACTGCTGACACATTCCAGCCACATGAGGTCTGGCATTGTCCTGCATTAGGAGGAACCCAGGGTCAACTGCACCAGCATATTGTCTCACAAGGGGTCTGAGGATCTCATCTCGGTACCTAACGGCAGTCAGGCTACCTCTGGCAAGCACACGGAAGGCTGTGCGGCCCTCCAAAGAAATGCCACGCCACCATTACTGACCCACTGCCAAACTAGTCATGCTGAAGGATGTTGCAGGCAGCAGATCACTCTCCATAGAGTCTCCAGACTCTGTCACGTCTGTCACATGTGCTCAGTGTGAACCTGCTTTCATTTGTGAAGAGCACAGGGCGCCTGTGGTCAGTGTGAACCTGCTTTTATCTGTGAAGAGCACAGGGTGTCAGTGGCGAATTTGACAATCCTGGTGTTCTGTGGCAAATGGCAAGCGTCCTGCACGGTGTTGGGCTGTGAGCACAACCCCCATCTGTGCACGTCGGGAATTCAGACCATCCTCATGGAGTCGGTTTCTAACCGTTTGTGCAGACACATGCACATTTGTGGCCTGCTGGAGGTAATTTTGCAGAGCTCTGGCAGTGCTCCTCCTGTTATTCCTTGCACAAAGGCTGAGGAAGCGGTCCTACTGCTGGGTTTTGCCCTCCTGTGGCTCACTCCACGTCTCCTGGTGTACTGGCCTGTCTCCTGGTAGCGCCTCCAGCCTTTGGACACTACGCTGACAGACACAGCAAACCTTCTTGCCACAGCTCACATTGATGTGCCATCCTGGATGAGCTGCACTACCTGAGCTACTTGTGTGGGTTGTAGAGTCCGTCTCATGCTACCATGAGTCTTGACAGCCAACATTCAAAAGTGACCAAAACAACAGCTAGAAAGCATTGGTACTGAGATGTGGTCTGTGGTCCCCACCTGCAGAACCACTCCTTTATTGAGTGTGTCTTGATAATTGCCAATAATTTCCATCTGTTGTCTATTCCATTTGCACAACAGCATGTGAAATTGATTGTCATACAGTGTTGCTTCCTAAGTGGACAGTTTGATTTCACAGAAGTTTGATTTACTTGGAGTTATAATCTGTTGTTTAAGTCTTCCTTTTATTTTTTTGAGCACTGTATATTTAATCAGGATGGAGGGACCCCGGTCCAAATCTTGCACCGAGGCCCATCAGACTCTAGTTGTGCCACTGGATACTGGTATAAAGAGATATTAACCACCTGGTGAGTTTGATGACTCACCACTCACCAGTGATCATGTTGTCATCTTTTTGCCTAGATCATGTGGATCTCTGTGTTGGTTTTCTCCTCTTCACTGTCTGGATAAAAAACTGAATCTGTTGATGTACTTCCGGTTTGAAAGTTGGTGCCACCACACACCCTTAACATAAACCATCAACTCCTGCTCATTTCTGCGTATCACATGTAGCGCTTCCTTTTTCATTCTCTACTCCTTTCTGACATAAGTAATCTATGTCCTGATTCTCAGATTTTTTTCATTTATTGTATCATTGCTCTTCATATGCTTGCATTGGTAATTTTCGGTAATCCTCTCATGTATTTTATTTTTTATTTTTTTATATTATTTTTTATTTTACTTTAATTTATTCTCTTTTATAGATTTCCCATTTAGTGGTTCATCTGTCTCCTACATTGGGCCTAGAATCAATCCTAATGGCCTTCACAGTTGTACTATGTGAATCGGATGTTATACTGAAAGATTCAGTAATATCATATATTCATGTACCTCTACATTTGTATATTGATGTGTACATTATATATACTGTGCAACACAAAATATTTATTGAATGTCCTTTTCTCCTTTTAGTGACTACATGACTTAATGGTATTAACTATGGAAACAACATCCTGATCAACTAGCACCTCTCTATTTTCAGAGTGCACACCAATTTTCTTTTACTTCACGTATCTCTATAGATTCATAGGGGCTCTGTCAGTAAGATCAACCCTCCTAAGCCATATATATGCACATGTAGGTAATAGAAAGTTGAGTAAAATACCTTGATATCTGCGATTCGAGGTCTTATTCCTGGGAAATCCATGTTTTTCTTGTATGTCTATGAGCTGATAAGAACTTTGGGCCGGACACAGATCTATCTAAGAATATGCCTCCAGAGCTTATTTTAAATGAAAATGAGTGAACCAAGTAATGACTTGTGACAGGTAGAAGCTGTACTGATGATTTAGAATCATGCAGCAACTACAGGGGTTTAAATTGTTTTAGCAGATGGGGAGTGGTTAGCTCAGCCCAAGGGGATATTGGGAAAGTCATTATTGTGTCCTGGACATCCAAGAGTAAGGTGTGTGCTAGAGAGTCTCCTGTCAGACTGAAATCAGACTAGCTATATAGACCAGTTCTTTCTGGGAAGTGATTGCTGTAATCATAGAAGATGTCAGAGCTACAGTACCAAACTCATCCCCCTCACTGCATGAGCAAAGTACAGTTCTGCTTAGGACACTGTGTGTGAAAGAAGTTTTCTGTAAAGACTGAGACTTTCATACATGTTGATGAAGTATTACAGGAAGAGAAGTGATTCTGTGTGATGAAAATAAGCTTGCATAAAACCCCTGTGATCAACTTTAGCTCAGAACTTTGTCATAGCAGTGTGCCTGTAAAACATTACCTCCCCTCTAATGTGAAGAATTATAAATAATGATCACCCTGAGTAAGATTTTTCCAGGATTCCAAAAAGAACTTTCCTTTGTATTGTCCTCATATCCTCAGTGGCATGCATACAAGAGACTGACACTTTGTTCTCATAATCACATACTGCAGTGAGATCAGTACAAACACAGTACAGCTGAAGTGAAGTTTGTCTTATTAAAAAAAACATTTGCAGCTGCAGTCCTCTTACAGTGGTTCAGCTTTCATCTCACAAGCAGCCAGTGTTGGAAAATGGCAGTACAGCAGATCTGACAAAGCTGACAGCACTGTGAGAAGTGCACATCACTGCTGATGAGCTTGTTGTGTTTGTAATGAGACAAGGTTCAGCTCTGCTGTTCTGTGTTAATTATAATCAGGCACAGCACTGAAGCAAAGCTGACAGCACTATGAGAGGATAAATGCTGCTGCAAATGTGTGCAAAGAATCAAAGTTCACTTCTTGTGTACTGTGTTAGCTCTGATCTCACTGCAGAGCACTGTGTGGTTATGAAAGGAAAGTGTCAGTCATTACTTGTCTCACACTGGTAATGCCTTGTTTCTTTTAAAGTAAGCTTTGGAGGCAGATTCTCATGCAGGTCAGTCTCCTGTCCATAGTTCTGAGCAGCTCATTTACATGTAAGAAAAATGTTGACACCTCTGGAATAAGACATCATATCGCAGATATCAAGATATCATTTTATTCCATTTTGACCTACATGACCATACAAACAGCTTATGAGGGCTGATCCTACTGACAGATACTCTTTGAGGCCACGTTCATACATTGAGTATTTGGTCAGTATTTACCTCAGTATTTGTAAGCCAAAACCAAGTGTGGAACAATCAGAGGAAAAATATAATAGAAACGTGCTCCAGTTCTGTATTTATCACTCAATCCTGGCTTTTGGCTTATGAATACTGATGTAAAATACTGACCTAATACACCACTAGGACCAATGTTATTCAATTGGATTGTTCAGATAAGCATTTTTTTCAGTGACTGATTCTGCACATAGAAAAAAGCAGCATGCACTAGTTTCTTCTGTATGTCATGTCAGACTGACCAATTCAAGTCTATGCTTGTGCAGAGAAAACGGATATCATACAGAACATCTGTGTATCATTAATTTTTTTATCTACACATTATAATTCTTTACCATTGGAAACTGTAAATGGTCTTGTAAGTCAAACAGATTGCCCAACGATAGTACCCGGATAATAAGTGAGAAAAAAAATATTCCAAATTTTCTGGATGAAAAGCTAACGATTTTTTGTACGCTTGTGTGAACTTGTCCTATGGGTCATTGCGCTGTTTGAGAGTAAAACACTGGGACAAGTACCAGAGATGTGTCAATGTAGCCTTATCTAATGTCTATGGGACAGACGGAGAAAGTGCTCTACTCGGCTATTCTGTCAGTTGCATAGACAATATATGGACAACGCAGGATTGTCGTTTTATTCAAATGAGTGAGTCAGTACTGCATTCCAGGGTGGAACCTCAGTAGAGGAACCCCAGTGATGAGAAACTTATTAGTGAAGCAACCCTACAAAAACCATGCAGTATTTATAAGCTTTTATGATAACTACAACTCACATTTTAACATTCAAGTAAATAATCTATAACAATGTATAATCGATAAACCAAGAATACCAAATGATTTAATCATTTACAAAGCCCAATTAATGTGCATTTTCTATGAATATTCACAGAGATCAAAACTGAAAATGTCCCTTCTCATTATGGATAATGAGTATTTACTCAACCGGGTTCAATGAAACATCTAATGGTCAATTAAGGCAGTATGTGCATCCTACTATCATAGTCAATATAGCAAATCGCCTGATATAACTTCGAGCGCAAAATCCCCAATCATTACCTAACATATGGTGGGCTGACTGTGCGTGGCAGAAAATGCAGCTAGTAATATTAGACCCTTCATTACTGATGCTTTTTCAGGTGCTGGGCTGGAAACTGCTCCATTTGGAACACAAACACAAAACAATACCTTTGTCATTCTTCTCATCACCATGATCACCACAATGTCATCAACATGGGACCGCCTCTGTGATATAGAACAGGGAGCTGCTTATTAACAACTTCTCTGACTCACCCAGTCTTTCCATAGACTCCATGGTCTTCTATGTTTAGAATGCAATTTTCCTGAGAGTAGGTATAGGCAGATGTGGCTCCAGATGCCTGTGGTGGAGAAGAATTTTGGAGAATAAGAAAGTGAGGTGTTAATTAGTGATGAGCGAATATACTCGTTACTCGAGATTTCTCGAGCATGCTCGGGGGTCCTCCGAGTATTTTTTAGTGCTCGGAGATTTAGTTTTTCTTGCCACAGCTGAATGATTTACATCTGTTAGCCAGCATCTTTTTCTCCTTGGCCCAGGTAAGACGCTTCTAGCGCTGTCTATTGGTCATGAGTGGCTTGACACAAGGAATGCAACACTTGAAGCCCATGTTCTGGATACCTCTGTGGTGGCTCGTGAAGCAATGACTCCAGCAGCAGTCCCATCCTTGTGAATCTCCCCCAAATTTTTGAATGGATTTTTCTGAACAATCCTTTCAAAGCTGTGGTTATCCCGATTGCTTGTGCACCTTTTTTCTACCACACTTTTTCCTTCCACTCAACCTTCCATTAATATGCTTGGATATAGCACTCTGTGAACACCCAGCTTCTTTAGAAATGACCTTTTGTGGCTTACCCTCCTTGTGGAGTGTGTCAATGATTGCCTCCTGGACATCTGTCAAGTCAGCAGTCTTCCCCATGATTGTGGAGCCTACTGAAACAGACTAAGGGACCTTTTAAAATGCTTAGGAAGCCTTTGCCGGTGTTTTTTGTTGATTATTCTAATTTACTGAGATAATTACTTTTGGGTTTTCATTGGCTGTAAGCCATAATCCTCAACATTAACAGAAATATACACTTGAAATAGTTCACTCTCTTTGTAATGACTCTATATGAATTTCACTTTTTGAACTAAAATAAAGTAATTTTTTGATGATATTCTAATTTTGTGAGAAGTGCCTGTATATAATTATGGACTGGCAAGATAACTTACTGTGTGGAGGCATCAGCCATGGTGGCAGTAGGTTTTTCACACTAGCAGGGGACAATTTGGTGCACTTGGGGGTAGAAAAACTGCTGCACTAAACACCCACTCTGACAGTATAATGAAACTGAACGTGACAGTTCACCTATGGAAAACTGGGGTCAGAAGGGTGTTTATTTCCCCCCATCTGCACAGAGGGGCTGTATAGAAGAAGGAGAAAAAGCAGACTGCTTTTACAGATGGGGGAATAAACAGGGTCTATGAAAATGGAGGGAATATGCTGAGTGGCTGTGCAGAGATAAAAATACACTGCGTACAGAATTATTAGGCAAGTTGTATTTTAGAGGATTATTTTTATCATTGATCAACAACTATGTTCTCAATCAACTCAAAAGACTCGTAAATATCAAAGCTTAATATTTTGGAAGTTGGAGTGGGTTATTTTTAGATTTGACTATCTTAGGAGGATATCTGTTTGTGCAGGTAACTATTACTGTGCAGAATTATTAGGCAACTTTTCCCATCTCACTTGTTTATTTTCACCAGGTAAACCGATATAACTGCACAAAATTTAGAAATAAACATTTCTAACATGCAAAAACAAAACCCCCAAAAATTAGTGACCAATATAGCCACCTCTCTTTATGATGACACTCAGCAGCCTTCCATCAATAGATTCTGTCAGTTGCTTTATCTCTTTACGATCAACATTGCGTGCAGCAGCCACCACAGCCTCCCAGACACTGTTCCGAGAGGTGTACTGTTTTCCCTCCCTGTAGATCTCACATTTTATGACGGACCACAGGTTCTCTATCGGGTTCAGATCAGGTGAACAAGGGGGCCATGTCATTATTTTTTCTTCGTTGAGACCTTTACTGGCCATCCACGCTGTGGAGTAGTTGGAGGCATCTGATGGAGCATTGTACTGCATGAAAATCATGTTTTTATTGAACGATACCGACTTCTTCCTGTACCACTGCTTGAAGATATCTTCCAGAAACTGGCAGTAGGTCTGGGAGTTGAGCTTCACTCCATCCTCAACCCGAAAAGGTCCCACAAGTTCATCTTTGATGATTCCAGCCCAATCCAGTACCCCACCTCCACCTTGCTGGCGTCTGAGTCGGAAAGGAGCTCTCTGCCCTTTACTGATCCAGCCTCTGGCCCATCAAGAGTCACTCTCATTTCATCAGTCCATAAAACCTTTGAAAAGTCAGTCTTAAGATATTTCTTGGCCCAGTCTTGACATTTTATCTTATTTTTCTTGTTCAAAGGTTGTCGTTTTTCAGCCTTCCCTACCTTGGCCATGTCCCTGAGTATCAAACGCCTTGTGCCTTTTGTTACTCCAGTAACGTTGCAGCTCTGAAATATGGTACAACTGGTGGCAAATGGCATCTTGGCAGCTTCCCGCTTGATTTTCCTCAATTCATAGGCAGTTATTTTGCGCCTTTTTTGACCAATAGGGTTGAGCGAAACGGATCGTTCATTTTCAAAAGTCGCTGACTTTTGGCACAGTCGGGTTTCATGAAACCCGACCCGATCCCTGTGTGGGGTCGGCCATGCGGAACGCGACTTTCGCGCCAAAGTCGCGTTTCAATGATGCGAAAAGCGCCATTTCTCAGCCAATGAAGGTAGACGCAGAGTGTGGGCAGCGTGATGACATAGGTCTCAGTCCCCACCATCTTAGAGAAGGGCATTGCAGTGATTGGCTTGCCATCTGCGGCGTCACAGGGGCTATAAAGGGGTGTTCCCGCCGACCGCCATCTTACTGCTGCTGATCTGAGCATAGGGAGAGGTTGCTGCCGCTTCGTCAGAAGCAGGGATAGCGTTAGGCAGGGTTCATTAACCCCCAAACCGCTTGTGCTGTAGCGATTTCCACTGTCCAACACCACCTTTTGTTTGCAGGGACAGTGGAGGCTACATTTTTTTTCCTCAGCGCTGTAGCTCATTGGGCTGACCTAGAAGGCTCCCTGATAGCTGCATTGCTATATGTACACCGCAGTGCAAACCAACTGCTTTTTTCAAAGCACAAATCCTGTTGTTCCTTCCTTTCTGCACAACTATCTTGTTTGTTTGTCCACACTTTTTTATTTAATTTGTGCAGCAGTCCACTCCTTGTTATTGCTGCCTGCCATACATTGCTGAGATTACTGCAGGGAGATAGTAATTGTAGGACAGTCAATTTTTTTTTTTTTCGTTACATCTGTTCAAGCCACTTTCTGCCACAGAAATTATACTCTAATACAGTGGCCCAGATTTATTCACTAGTCTCCCTGAATAAAAAAAAAGGGTGCAGATTAAAATTGGCAAATCTGCATCTGTGGCAGTCCTGTGTGTGGCATCTGTGTCTCATTTTCTGGCACAGAAAACATGCAGTCTAACAGTGGGCCTGATTTCTTGAAAATTCTCCCAGAAATTAAAAAAAAAAAAAATAGTGGGAGATTAATATTGGCATTTGTGCTTCAGTGCCAGTCGTGTGTACCATCTCTCTCAAATTGTGGGCCACAGAAAGCCTAGTGTCTGTTTTTTTATTTTGGTTTTTAAATTCTCACTGAAAAAAAATTAATAGTGGGAGATTAATATTGGCATTTGTGCTTCAGTGCCAGTCGTGTGTGCCATCTCTCTCAAATTGTGGGCCACAGAAAGCCTAGTGTCTGTTTTTTTTTTCTTTTGGTTTTTAAATTCTCCCTGAAAAAAAAAAATAGTGGGAGATTAATATCGGCATTTGTGCTTCAGTGCCAGTCGTGTGTACCATCTCTCTCAATTTGTGGGCCACAGAAAGCCTAGTGTCTGTTTTTTTTTAATTTTGGTTTTTAAGTTCTCCCTGAAAAAAATAAATAGTGGGAGATTAATATTGGCATTTGTGCTTGAGTGCCAGTCGTGTGTGCCATCTCTCTCAAATTGTGGGCCACAGAAAGCCTAGTGTCTGTTTTTTTTTATTTTGGTTTTTAAATTCTCTCTGAAAAAAAATAAATAGTGGGAGATTAATATTGGCATTTGTGCTTGAGTGCCAGTCGTGTGTGCCATCTCTCTCAAATTGTGGGCCACAGAAAGCCTAGTGTCTGTTTTTTTATTTTGGTTTTTAAATTCTCCCTGAAAAAAAAAAAATAGTGGGAGATTAATATTGGAATTTGTGCTTCAGTGCCAGTCGTGTGTGCCATCTCTCTCAAATTGTGGGCCACAGAAAGCCTAGTGTCTTTTTTTATTTTGGTTTTTAAATTCTCCCTGAAAAAAAATAAATAGTGGGAGATTAATATTGGCATTTGTGCTTCAGTGCCTGTCATGTGTGCCATCTCTCTCAAATTGTGGGCCACAGAAAGCCTAGTGTCTGTTTTTTTTTTTCTTTTGGTTTTTAAATTCTCCCTGAAAAAAAAAAATAGTGGGAGATTAATATCGGCATTTGTGCTTCAGTGCCAGTCGTGTGTGCCATCTCTCTCAAATTGTAGGCCACAGAAAGCCTAGTGTCTGGTTTTTTTTATTTTGGTTTTTAAATTCTCCCTGAAAAAAAATAAATAGTGGGAGATTAATATTGGCATTTGTGCTTGAGTGCCAGTCGTGTGTGCCATCTCTCTCAAATTGTGGGCCACAGAAAGCCTAGTGTCTGTTTTTTTGTTTTTTGTTTTTTAAATTCTCCCTGAAAAAAAATAAATAGTGGGAGATTAATATTGGCATTTGTGCTTCAGTACCAGTCCTGTGTGCAATCTCTCTCAAATTGTGGGCCACAGAAAGCCTAGTGTCTGTTTGTTTTTTTTTTGGTTTTTAAATTCTCCCTGAAAAAAAATAAATAGTGGGAGATTAATATTGGCATTTGTGCTTCAGTGCCAGTCGTGTGTGCCATCTCTCTGAAATTGTGGGCCACAGAAAGCCTAGTGTCTGTTTTTTTTTTTTTTTTTTTTGGTTTTTAAATTCTCCCTGAAAAAAAATAAATAGTGGGAGATTAATATTGGCATTTGTGCTTCAGTGCCAGTCGTGTGTGCCATCTCCCTCAAATTGTGGGCCACAGAAAGCGTAGTGTCTGTTTTTTTGTTTTTTGGTTTTTATATTCTCCCTGAAAAAAAATAAATAGTGGGAGATTAATATTGGCATTTGTGCTTCAGTGCCAGTCGTGTGTGCCATCTCTCTCAAATTGTGGGCCACAGTGTTAGGTCTCGAATTCCCGCTTCTGCACAGGGGGAATCTCGAGCCATCTCCGCTGCAGTCTCCCATTCTTATCCAGCCGCAGTGGAGCCTGCTCAGCAGGGACGTCGGTCCCAGCGTCTTGCTCAGTCTCACTCTGTACAGAGAGTTACTGCTGCTTCTTCAGCTTCTGCCATTAAAGCCAGTGCTGGTCAGCAGCGAGCGGACTTCTCTGGGACTAAGTCCTTGTCTGCACACACTGAGCATGCCCAGGGCAAGATCTCCCGTTGGAGATCGAGGGTCATGTGCTCAGGCTCTGCAACACATTCCATTGGTCCTCTTGGCAGGTCTTGGAAGGGCAAAGTTTCTGTGGCCACTTCCTGTGCTGCAGCTATATAAACTGCGCATGACCGCACGGCTATGCGCTTGTGTACAATTGTTAATGTGTGTATGTTGTGAGTGCAAGTCGTCCTTGGATACCCCTACCCTATTGAATGTCTGTTCGCGGAAGGTGTATGGCTGCTATCTAGCGCCCGACTTATCCTACTGCACGAATCACACATTACAGCGTCCAGTTGCTGTGACCGCCAGTACGGCGCCGTGCACTTCCTCTGTGCTTTCCTTACCCAAGCCTGGGTGGTTAGTGGCGTTCGTCAGTGCGGCACCGCATGCACTCTTGTGCCTTAATATTGTTATATGGTTTCCTTACACACCCAGTTGCGGTGTTGTGCCAGCAAGGGTCTAATCGGACTTCAATCCTAGTTGGGGTTGAGTTCGCTGACTACTTGCTCGCGCTCTATGTGCGGTACCGCGGTCCTGTGACGCAACAGGATCGCTTCCTTCACGCTGGGTGAAGTTTAACCCACGTGTGTATACCTATGAGTACCGCCATATAGTCCGTCATTACTTGGCAGCAGGTTCCATCTCTGCACGGTGGACCCCGGGCTGCGAACGCACCATACTCTATCTGTCTTATTATTTGGTGCGTTCCGCTAGCCCTAACATTACACTAGCGCCAGGGTCTGGCTAGTAATGACGGACAAACAGCAATCCTTGCGGTATATCCAGCAGCTGGAGGGTAGGTTGGCGGCTCTTGAGAGCGCAACCTCAGCTGTGGATGTTACCGCAGTTGCTGTACAGGCTGCTAGTGTGGCTGCAGCAACCCTGTCCATTGCCACGCCTGCTCCGACATTTTCTCGCCTCCCGCTGCCAGAAAAATTTTCTGGTGAAAGCAAATTTTGTAGGGGATTTGTGAGTCAGTGCTCTATTCACCTCGAGCTCCTGGCTGCACGTTTTCCCACAGAGCGGGCTAAGGTGGGATTTATAGTGTCTCTCTTGTCGGACAGGGCGTTGGAATGGGCTACGCCGCTGTGGGAGCGTGGCGATCATGTGGTGCAGAGTGCTCCGCTGTTTCTGAGCACTCTGAAACAGGTCTTTTTAGGACCTCGAGTCACCCATGATACTGCGCTCCAACTGCTGGCATTAACTCAGGGTGAGTCCTTGGTCAGTCATTTTGCCGTCCAATTCCGCACTTTAGCTTCTGAGCTGGATTGGTCGGATAAAGCTCTTATCCCCATATTTTGGAGGGGTCTGGCTGACCACGTTAAGGACGCTCTGGCCACTAGGGAGGTTCCTGCCACACTGGAGGAGTTAATAACTGTCTCCACTCGAATTGACCTCCGTTTTAACGAGCGGAGGTTAGAGCGAGCCCAGTGTAGGCAGAGGTTTCGGCTGGCTCCTACCTTCGCCAAACCTCTGGAATCTCCGGTCCTGGTTCCTGAGTCACATGAGGCCAGGGAAGTGTCACAAGCGGGATCTAAGTCCCGGACCGCTTGTGCACTCAAGGTCTGTCATGTTTGCCAGCAGTCAGGACATCTAGCCACCAGATGTTCTCAGCGGTCGAGGAAACGTCAGCGTCTAGTGGTAGTAGGTGGAGGTACACTAGACACGGCGACGTTTGCCTCTAAATTGTCCTTTAAGGGGACAATTACTATAGGCTCATTCTCCCACTCGGTAGAGCTCTGCGTGGATTCTGGGGCGGAGGGCAATTTTATGTCTTCTGCCTTCGCCCAACGTCACGCAATACCCCTGGTTATGCTAGCTCAACCAGTAACGGTACGAGTGGTGAATGGGTCGACACTGCCCTCACAGATAACACACCAGACCATCCCTTTTACTCTGTCCATGTCGCCATCTCATCAGGAGATTATATCTCTGCTCGTCATTCCTGAGGGAATTGATGAGGTCCTGTTGGGAATACCTTGGCTACGGTACCACTCTCCTCATATCGAGTGGTCCTCTGGCAGAATCCTGGGATGGGGCGAATCTTGTGGGGGTAGGTAACATAGTAACATAGTAACATAGTTAGTAAGGCCGAAAAAAGACATTTGTCCATCCAGTTCAGCCTATATTCCATTATAATAAATACCCAGATCTACGTCCTTCTACAGAACCTAATAATTGTATGATACAATATTGTTCTGCTCCAGGAAGACATCCAGGCCTCTCTTGAACCCCTCGACTGAGTTCGCCATCACCACCTCCTCAGGCAAGCAATTCCAGATTCTCACTGCCCTAACAGTAAAGAATCCTCTTCTATGTTGGTGGAAAAACCTTCTCTCCTCCAAACGCAAAGAATGCCCCCTTGTGCCCGTCACCTTCCTTGGTATAAACAGATCCTCAGCGAGATATTTGTATTGTCCCCTTATATACTTATACATGGTTATTAGATCGCCCCTCAGTCGTCTTTTTTCTAGACTAAATAATCCTAATTTCGCTAATCTATCTGGGTATTGTAGTTCTCCCATCCCCTTTATTAATTTTGTTGCCCTCCTTTGTACTCTCTCTAGTTCCATTATATCCTTCCTGAGCACCGGTGCCCAAAACTGGACACAGTACTCCATGTGCGGTCTAACTAGGGATTTGTACAGAGGCAGTATAATGCTCTCATCATGTGTATCCAGACCTCTTTTAATGCACCCCATGATCCTGTTTGCCTTGGCAGCTGCTGCCTGGCACTGGCTGCTCCAGGTAAGTTTATCATTAACTAGGATCCCCAAGTCCTTCTCCCTGTCAGATTTACCCAGTGGTTTCCCGTTCAGTGTGTAATGGTGATATTGATTCCCTCTTCCCATGTGTATAACCTTACATTTATCATTGTTAAACCTCATCTGCCACCTTTCAGCCCAAGTTTCCAACTTATCCAGATCCATCTGTAGCAGAATACTATCTTCTCTTGTATTAACTGCTTTACATAGTTTTGTATCATCTGCAAATATCGATATTTTACTGTGTAAACCTTCTACCAGATCATTAATGAATATGTTGAAGAGAACAGGTCCCAATACTGACCCCTGCGGTACCCCACTGGTCACAGCGACCCAGTTAGAGACTATACCATTTATAACCACCCTCTGCTTTCTATCACTAAGCCAGTTACTAACCCATTTACACACATTTTCCCCCAGACCAAGCATTCTCATTTTGTGTACCAACCTCTTGTGCGGCACGGTATCAAACGCTTTGGAAAAATCGAGATATACCACGTCCAATGACTCACCGTGGTCCAGCCTATAGCTTACCTCTTCATAAAAACTGATTAGATTGGTTTGACAGGAGCGATTTCTCATAAACCCATGCTGATATGGAGTTAAACAGTTATTCTCATTGAGATAATCCAGAATAACATCCCTCAGAAACCCTTCAAATATTTTACCAACAATAGAGGTTAGACTTACTGGCCTATAATTTCCAGGTTCACTTTTAGAGCCCTTTTTGAATATTGGCACCACATTTGCTATGCGCCAGTCCTGCGGAACAGACCCTGTCGCTATAGAGTCACTAAAAATAAGAAATAATGGTTTATCTATTACATTACTTAGTTCTCTTAGTACTCGTGGGTGTATGCCATCCGGACCCGGAGATTTATCTATTTTAATCTTATTTAGCCGGTTTCGCACCTCTTCTTGGGTTAGATTGGTGACCCTTAATATAGGGTTTTCATTGTTTCTTGGGATTTCACCTAGCATTTCATTTTCCACCGTGAATACCGTGGAGAAGAAGGTGTTTAATATGTTAGCTTTTTCCTCGTCATCTACAACCATTCTTTCCTCACTATTTTTTAAGGGGCCTACATTTTCAGTTTTTATTCTTTTACTATTGATATAGTTGAAGAACAATTTGGGATTAGTTTTACTCTCCTGAGCAATGTGCTTCTCTGTTTCCTTTTTGGCAGCTTTAATTAGTTTTTTAGATAAAGTATTTTTCTCCCTATAGTTTTTTAGAGCTTCAATGGTGCCATCCTGCTTTAGTAGTGCAAATGCTTTCTTTTTACTGTTAATTGCCTGTCTTACTTCTTTGTATAGCCACATTGGGTTTTTCCTATTTCTAGTCCTTTTATTCCCACAAGGTATAAACCGCTTACACTGCCTATTTAGGATGTTCTTAAACATTTCCCATTTATTATCTGTATTCTCATTTCTGAGGATATTGTCCCAGTCTACCAGATTAAGGGCATCTCTAAGCTGGTCAAACTTTGCCTTCCTAAAGGTGTCAGAGGGAGTGCGTTCAGGTTGCTACTACTGAGGTACCCGCAGATCTTTCCTCTCTCCCCAAGCAGTATTGGTCTTATGCAGACGTGTTCTCCAAAAAGGCGGCGGAGATCCTTCCGCCCCATCGCCCCTATGACTGTCCTATTGATCTCTTGCCTGGTGCTGAGCCTCCCCGGGGTCGAGTCTATCCGCTATCTCTCCCGGAGACGGAGGCAATGTCACAGTACATCCAGGAAAATCTGGCAAGAGGATTCATTAGGAAGTCAGTGTCACCTGCTGGGGCAGGGTTCTTCTTCGTGCAGAAGAAGAATGGGGAATTGCGTCCATGCATAGACTACAGGGGTCTTAATGCCATCACCGTTAAAAATAAGTATCCTTTGCCCTTGATATCTGAGCTCTTCGATAGGCTTCGGGGAGCAAGGGTATTTACTAAACTAGATCTGCGGGGTGCTTACAACCTGATTCGCATCTGTGAGGGGGACGAATGGAAGACGGCTTTTAACACCAGGGATGGGCACTATGAATATCTGGTGATGCCCTTCGGGCTCTGTAATGCCCCAGCCGTTTTCCAAGACTTTGTGAACGATATCTTCCAGGATATGCTTTCCACCTCGGTCGTAGTCTATCTGGATGATATTCTCATCTACTCTCCAGATATTGACTCCGACCGGAGAGATGTTTGCAAAGTGTTCGACCTCCTACGGGCAAACTCCCTCTATGCCAAGTTGGAGAAGTGTATGTTCGAGCAGGAGTCCTTACCTTTCCTAGGCTACATCATCTCTGCCCATTGATTGGCTATGGATCCTGCCAAACTACAGGCTGTGATGGACTGGCAGGAACCCCATTCTCTTAAAGCGGTGCAGCGCTTTATGGGGTTCATTAATTATTATCGCCAGTTCATTCCGCACTTCTCAACTTTGGTAGCTCCCTTGGTTGACCTCACCAAGAAGGGGGCAAATCCCAAATTGTGGTCTGAGGAGGTCTCCAAGGCCTTTAACTCTATAAAGTCACACTTCGCTAGCGCTCCCATCCTACATCGCCCCGATGTTGATAAGCCATTTATAATGGAGGTGGATGCCTCTTCTGTTGGTGCTGGAGCAGTCCTCTTCCAAAAGGATGCTCAAGGTCGGAAGCAGCCCTGCTTCTTTTTCTCCAAGACCTTCTCACCAGCAGAGAGGAATTATTCCATCGGGGACAGGGAGTTGCTAGCCATGAAGTTGGCTTTCTCGGAGTGGAGACATCTCTTGGAGGGAGCACGTTTTCCCTTCCAAGTCTTCACAGACCATAAAAATTTGGTGTATCTGCAGACAGCCCAGCGGTTGAATTCTCGCCAGGCCAGATGGTCCTTATTCTTCTCCCGGTTTCATTTCACCCTCCATTTTCTTTCTGGGGAGAAGAACATTCGGGCCGACGCTCTCTCTCGCTCCGTTGTGTCATCTGCGGAGGAGGAGGAGAAGCCTCGGCTTATTGTCCCCACCGAGAGCTTGAGAACTGTGGCCCCGGTTTCGCTAGAGTCTGTGCCCCCGGGCAAGACTTTTGTTCCATCCAGTTTGCGACCGGAGGTTCTCTCTTGGGCACACTCGTCCAGGGTGGGTGGACATTTTGGTACCAAAAGGACATCTGAGTTACTGGCGAGGACATACTGGTGGCCGCATATGGCTCGTGATGTCGCAGAGTATGTTCGGGCGTGTGTCTCTTGCGCCAAGAACAAGACTCCTCGGCAACGGCCAGCTGGTTTGCTTTATCCTCTGCCGGTAGCGGACAGGTCCTGGGAGATGGTCGGGATGGACTTTGTGGTGGGCTTACCCAAGTCTCGTAATTGCACCATTATCTGGGTGATCACCGACCATTTTTCCAAAATGGTGCACTTGGTGCCTCTTCCACGGCTACCTTCTGCACGGGCGTTGGCTGTCTTGTTCGTTAAGCATATCTTTCGCCTACATGGTATGCCAGACAAAATTGTTAGTGACCGGGGTCCCCAGTTTGCGTCTCGATTCTGGAGAGAGCTTTGTCGTCTACTCAGTATTGAGTTGAATCTCTCTTCGGCATATCATCCCGAGACGAATGGGTTGGTAGAGAGGGCCAACCAGACCTTGGTCACATATTTACGACATTTTGTTTCTGCCAGGCAGGATGACTGGGCATCCTTGCTACCGTGGGCAGAGTTTGCACTTAACAATGCCGTAGCCGACTCCACCGGTCAGACTCCATTCCTCCTAAATTACGGCCAGCATCCGCGTGTTCCTGTGCCCATGCCTGTGTCTTCTGCTGACTCCAGGGTGGCAGACTGGGCTGTGGAGGCACGGGACATTTGGGACCGCACGCAGGATGCTATTCGGGCCTCCAAGGAGAGAATGAGGTCCTCCGCCGATGTTCATCGGCGCCCCGCTCCGACCTTTGCTCCTGGCGACTTTGTGTGGCTCTCCGCCCGTAACATCAGGCTGCGAGTTGAGTCCACTAAGTTTGCTCCTCGCTACTTGGGTCCCTTCAAGGTTCTCGAATGGGTTAATCCTGTGGTCTACCGTTTGGCTCTTCCTCCACGCTTGGGTATCACCGACACCTTTCATGTGTCCCTCTTGAAACCCGTGTACATGTCCCAGTTTTCCGAGTCATCTGCCGGGACATCGGGTTCGTCTACGGACGATTACGAGGTGAATGCTATTTTGGGGTGCAAGGTGGTACGCGGCAAAAAGTTCTATCTGGTGGATTGGAAGGGTTATGGCCCAGAGGACAGGTCATGGGAGCCTGCTGAAAACATTCGGTCCCCGCAGCTCATTGCGCCTTCGAGCGTAGCGAGGCCCAAGGAGGGGGGGCCCTAGGAGGGGGGGTAATGTTAAGTCTCGAGTTCCCGCTTCTGCACAGGGGGAATCTCGAGCCATCTCCGCTGCGGTCTCCCATTCTTATCCAGCCGCAGTGGAGCCTGCTCAGCAGGGACGTCGGTCCCAGCGTCTTGCTCAGTCTCACTCTGTACAGAGAGTTACTGCTGCTTCTTCAGCTTCTGCCATTAAAGCGAGTGCTGGTCAGCAGCGAGCGGACTTCTCTGGGACTAAGTCCTTGTCTGCACACACTGAGCATGCCCAGGGCAAGATCTCCCGTTGGAGATCGAGGGTCATGTGCTCAGGCTCTGCAGCACATTCCATTGGTCCTCTTGGCAGGTCTTGGAAGGGCAAAGTTTCTGTGGCCACTTCCTGTGCTGCAGCTATATAAACTGCGCATGACCGCACGGCCATGCGCTAGTGTACAATTGTTAATGTGTGTATGTTGTGAGTGCAAGTCGTCCTTGGATACCCCTACCCTATTGAATGTCTGTTCGCGGAAGGTGTATGGCTGCTATCTAGCGCCCGACTTATCCTACTGCACGAATCACACATTACAGCGTCCAGTTGCTGTGACCGCCAGTACGGCGCCGTGCACTTCCTCTGTGCTTTCCTTAACCAAGCCTGGGTGGTTAGTGGCGTTCGTCAGTGCGGCACCGCATGCACTCTTGTGCCTTAATATTGTTATATGGTTTCCTTACACACCCAGTTGCGGTGTTGTGCCAGCAAGGATCTAATCGGACTTCAATCCTAGTTGGGGTTGAGTTCGCTGACTACTTGCTCGCGCTCTATGTGCGGTACCGCGGTCCTGTGACGCAACAGGATCGCTTCCTTCACACTGGGTGAAGTTTAACCCACGTGTGTATACCTATGAGTACCGCCATATAGTCCGTCATTACTTGGCAGCAGGTTCCATCTCTGCACGGTGGACCCCGGGCTGCGAACGCACCATACTCTATCTGTCTTATTATTTGGTGCGTTCCGCTAGCCCTAACACACAGAAAGCCTAGTGTCTGTTTTTTTATTTTGGTTTTTAAATTCTCCCTGAAAAAAAATAAATAGTGGGAGATTAATATTGGCATTTGTGCTTCAGTGCCAGTCGTGTGTGCCATCTCTCTCAAATTGTGGGCCACAGAGAGCCTAGTGTCTGTTGTTTTTTTATTTTGGGTTTTTAAATTCTCCCTGAAAAAAATAAATAGTGGGAGATTAATATTGGCATTTGTGCTTCAGTGCCAGTCGTGTGTGCCATCTCTGTCAAATTGTGGGCCACAGAAAGCCTAGTGTCTTTTTTTATTTTGGTTTTTAAACTCTCCCTGAAAAAAAATAAATAGTGGGAGATTAATATTGGCATTTGTGCTTCAGTGCCAGTCGTGTGTGCCATCTCTCTCAAATTGTGGGCCACAGAAAGCCTACTGTCTGTTTTTTTTATTTTGGTTTTTAAATTCTCCCTGAAAAAAAATAAATAGTGGGAGATTAATATTGGCATTTGTGCTTCAGTGCCAGTCCTGCGTGTGTGGCATCTGTCTCATTTTGTGCTACAGAAAACCGAGTGTGTAACATTGTGCCTGATTTTCCTTGCAGTCTCAACCACCTATAAAGGGATATCTAAATCCTACAGAAGTTTGAGTTCACCTTGTAAGTTGTTTTACAGTAACAAATACCGTTACTTTGGTTACGTTTTTAAAACAATGAAGAAGTCTGGTGGAAGAGGTCGTGGCCGTGGGCGTTCATTGCCAGCTGGTAATGATGGTAGTGGTGGTGGAGCATCAGGTGGTTGTGAGGAAAACAATATAGCACCTAAGTATCGAGCTGTGGAGCCAGGTTCGTCGTCTGGCTACACAAGGCCTTGAACGCTCCCTTTTCTGGGAGTAGGAAAACCGCTTTTAAAGCCGGAGCAGCAAGAGCAAGTTTTGGCTTTCCTTGCTGACTCAGCCACTAGCTCTTTTGCCTCCTCTTCTGAAACTGGTAAATGTAAAAGCAGCGCGTCGTTAGTGGATGTTCACGTTCAGGGACAAGTCGCTCCATTGTCCTGTTCAGCAAAAACAACAACAGAGAAGGATGCGTCAGGCGACACAACGGGTTACTCCATGGAGCTCTTTACACATACCGTTCCTGGGTTAGAAAGTGAAACAGTTAACAAGCCATGCCCATTACAAGTTGAATCGGACATGGAGTGCACAGATGCACAGCCACAGCCAGATTACTATGCTGTTCCTTTGACTCAGACCACCACATTGCCCTCGCAGTGTACTGATCCAGAATCAGACCCTGATGAGACTATGGTGCCCCGTCACAAACGCTATACCACCGGCTTACACGGTAACACAGACGAAGTTGCACATGAGATAGAAGAGGAGGTCATAGATGACCCAGTTGTTGACCCCGATTGGCAGCCATTGGGGGAACAGGGTGCAGGCAGCAGTAGTTCTGAAGCGGAGGAGGAGGGGCCGCAGCAGGCATCAAAATCGCAACAGGTTCCATCTGCCGGGCCCGTATCTGGCCCAAAACGCATGGCAAAGCCAAAACCAGTTGGAGGACAGCATGGCCATCCGGTTAAAGAAGCTCAGTCTGCAATGCCTGAAAAGGTATCCAATGCTAGAAAGAGTGCAGTCTGGCATTTTTTTAAACAACATCCAATTGATCAGCTCAAAGTCATCTGTCAAAAATGTTCAACTACCTTAAGCAGAGGTCAGAATCTGAAAAGTCTAAATATAAGTTGCATGCATAGACATTTAACCACCATGCATTTGCAAGCCTTGACTAACTACCAAACGTCCCTTAAGGTTGTAGCACCCTCGGCCAATGAAGCTAGTCAGCAACGCTACATCCCTTCCGTCACTGTAAGGCCACCATTTTCCGCACCACCTGCAGTATCTGTGCAGGTTTCGTTGCCAGGCCAAAGCAGTCAGGGTCAGGGAATCACCAGTTTTGTAGTAGGAAACACTGCATCTAGGGCAGCAGCAAGAATACCGTCTCCAACCGTCTCTCAGTCTGCCATGTCCACCGGCACCCCCGCTAGTTCCACGATCTCCAGCTCTCCAGTCCAGCTCACCCTACATGAGACTCTTGTTAGAAAAAGGAAATACTCATCCTCGCATCCGCGTACACAGGGTTTGAACGCCCACATAGCTAGACTAATCTCGTTAGAGATGATGCCCTACCGGTTAGTTGAAAGCGAAGCTTTCAAAGCCCTGATGGACTACGCTGAACCACGCTACGAGCTACCCAGTCGACACTTCTTTTCGAGAAAAGCCATCCCAGCCCTCCACCAGCATGTTAAAGAGCGCATCGTCCATGCACTCAGGCAATCTGTGAGTACAAAGGTGCACCTGACAACAGATGCATGGACCAGTAGGCATGGCCAGGGACGTTACGTGTCCATCACGGCACACTGGGTGAATGTGGTGGATGCAGGGTCCACAGGGGACAGCAATATTGGGACAGTTCTGCCTAGCCCACGGTCTAGGAAACAGTTGGCTGTAGCCGTTCGCACCCCCTCCTCCTCCTCCTCGTCCTCCTGCAGAAGCGAGAGCTCGTCCACAGACCGCAGTCGCACAAGCACTCCATCCGCAGCTGCCAATGTTGCACACCAGGTGTCCCATTATGGGTTAGCTACTGGCAAGTATCAGCAGGCTGTATTGGCTATGAAGTGTTTGGGCGACAACAGACACACCGCGGAAGTTCTGTCCGAGTTCTTGCAGAAAGAAACGCAGTCGTGGCTGGGCACTGTAGATCTTGAGGCAGGTAAGGTAGTGAGTGATAACGGAAGGAATTTCATGGCTGCCATCGCCCTTTCCCAACTGAAACACATTCCTTGCCTGGCTCACACCTTAAACCTGGTGGTGCAGTGCTTCCTGAAAAGTTATCAACACTGCACATGCTTCAGAGACTGTGCGAACAGAGGCGGGCTCTTATGTATTTGTGGGAGGATACACATACACGGGCAGGCAGTACGATGGCAGACATGGAGTTGTCAGTTGTGCAGTGGTTGAAGGTACAAGACGTGTCAAGTCCTTCAGTGTTTTGAGGAATGCACACGGCTGGTAAGTGCAGACAACGCCATAATAAGCATGAGCATCCCCCTAATGCGTCTGCTGATGCAAAGTTTGATGCACATAAAGGAGCAGGCGTCTGCAGCAGAGGAAGAGGAAAGCCTTGATGACAGTCAGCCATTGTCTGGTCAGGGCAGTGTACAGGACGAGGTAGCGGGCAAACAGGAGGAGGAGGACGAGGAGGATGATGGGGATGAGTATTTTTTTAATGAGGAAGCTTCTCCGGGGCCACTGGAAATTGGTGGCGTGGCAAGGCCGGGTTCTGGTTTTTTGAGGGACACAAGTGACGTAGATTTGCCTGTAACTGCCCCTCAACCCAGCACAACCGCAGATTTGACAACTGGAACTTTGGCCCACATGGCGGATTATGCCTTACGTATCCTCAAAAGGGACCCACGCATTATTAAAATGATGACCGATGACGATTACTGGTTGGCCTGCCTCCTTGATCCTCGCTATAAAGGCAAATTGCGAAATATTATGCCACATGAGAACTTGGAACAAATATTGGCAACCAAACAATCAACTCTTGTTGACCATTTGATTCAGGCATTCCCAGCACACAGCGCCGGTGATCGTTCTCACACGAGCTGCAGGGGGCAGCAGACCAGAGGTGTAAGGGGTGCACAAATCAGAAGTGGCGTTGGACAGAGGGGTTTTCTGACCAGGTTGTGGAGTGATTTTGCTATGACCGCACACAGGACAGGTACTGCAGCATCAATTCAAAGTGACAGGAGACAACATTTGTCCAGTATGGTTACTAACTATTTTTCATCCCTTATCGATGTTCTCCCTCAACCGTTATTCCCATTTGATTACTGGGCATCCAAATTAGACACCTGGCCAGAATTGGCAGAATATGCATTGCAGGAGCTTGCTTGCCCAGCAGCTAGTGTGCTATCAGAAAGAGTATTCAGTGCTACTGGTTCAATATTAACCGAAAAAAGGACTCATCTGGCTACCCAAAATGTTGATGATCTAACCTTCATTAAAATGAACCACTACTGGATTTCGAATTATTTTGCCCCACCTTTCCCGGCTGACACCTAGCTTTCCAATGAAAAGGTCTTGCTTCTGGACTTCTCTGACTGAGTTTTCCAATCTCGTAATTTGCAGCAGCTGCTTGTCCAGCATATGACATGTTTACACCTCCCTAAATGGCCAAACTCCCCCCACGGGGCCGTGATCTCGCCACTTGGCGCAAGCACCCGTGAGAGTGCCGTTTGTCTGAAGAGGTGGGTGTGCACGCTTTTGGTCGACCGCACTGCCACTGGGTCCCTCATAGTACAATAAAGTGTCTCTGGCGGTGGTGGCGCGCAACCAACGTCAGACACACCGTTATGACGTGAGGGGCCCTGGGCCCTGTACCGCCGGCCACAAGACAGTTTCCCCCCCCCAAGCTCAAACAGTGCTCTACGATTTGCAAAATTATCTCTCACAGCTCCACCAATGTTTAGTCTATGCGCTGACATCCTTCAATGCCTGGCACTGACAATACCAATGTGTTGACATGTATGATGCTACTTAAAATAGTCAGGGGCAGTGTCCTATATTTACACCAGTAAATACTTTGCGCCAAATTACTAGGTCTGAAACTCAGCAGAGGAGCCCACCCCTGTACCTAAGTATGCCACCCTTTTGTTTTTTGGTTTTGTTGTATTGCGAGACATTAACATTAATTTATTTTTTGGGAGTACTAACTGTCAGACACTCATTACAATCGGCCTCCGCTGACAACACCAATGCTGCCTGTGTACCCCTGCAAGATAATTCCAAGTGCGTAGAGCCTACTTTTGTTATGTTAGGCCCACTAAGCCTGTCTGTGGTCCCTCCTTCCAATAGTCCTCCACTGACCACACCACTCTTGCCCGTGTACCACTGGAACCTATTTTAAAGTGCCTACAGCCTACTTTTGTTATGCTAGGCCTACAAAGCCTGTCTGCGGTCCCTCCTTCCAATAGTCCTCCACTGACCAGACCAATGCTGCCCGTGTACCCCTGGAACCTATTTTAAAGTGCCTACAGCCTACTTTTGTTATGTTAGGCCTACAAAGCCTGTCTGCGGTCCCTCCTTCCAATAGTCCTCCACTGACCAGACCACTGCTGCCCGTGTACCCCTGGAACCTATTTTAAAGTGCCTACAGCCTACTTTTGTTATGTTAGGCCTACAAAGCCTGTCTGCGGTCCCTCCTTCCAATAGTCCTCCACTGACCGGACCAATGCTGCCTGTGTACCCCTGGAACCTATTTTAAAGTGCCTACAGCCTACTTTTGTTATGTTAGGCCTACAAAGCCTGTCTGCGGTCCCTCCTTCCAATAGTCCTCCACTGACCAGACCACTGCTGCCCGTGTACCCCTGGAACCTATTTTAAAGTGCCTACAGCCTACTTTTGTTATGTTAGGCCTACAAAGCCTGTCTGGGGTCCCTCCTTCCAATAGTCCTCCACTGACCAGACCAATGCTGCCCGTGTACCCCTGGAACCTATTTTAAAGTGCCTACAGCCTACTTTTGTTATGTTAGGCCTACTAAGCCTGTCTGCGGTCCCTCCTTCCAATAGTCCTCCAATGACCAGACCAATGCTGCCCGTGTACCCCTGGAACCTATTTTAAAGAGCCTACAGCCTACTTTTGTTATGTTAGGCCTACAAAGCCTGTCTGGGGTCCCTCCTTCCAATAGTCCTCCACTGACCAGACCACTGCTGCCCGTGTACCCCTGGAACCTATTTTAAAGTGCCTACAGCCTACTTTTGTTATGTTTGGCCTACAAAGCCTGTCTGGGGTCCCTCCTTCCAATAGTCGTCCACTGACCAGACCAATGCTGCCCGTGTACCCCTGGAACCTATTTTAAAGTGCCTACAGCCTACTTTTGTTATGTTAGGCCTACTAAGCCTGTCTGCGGTCCCTCCTTCCAATAGTCCTCCACTGACCAGACCAATGCTGCCCGTGTACCCCTGGAACCTATTTTAAAGTGCCTACAGCCTACTTTTGTTATGTTAGGCCTACAAAGCCTGTCTGGGGTCCCTCCTTCCAATAGTCCTCCACTGACCAGACCACTGCTGCCCGTGTACCCCTGGAACCTATTTTAAAGTGCCTACAGCCTACTTTTGCTATGTTAGGCCTACTAAGCCTGTCTGCGGTCCGTCCTTCCAATAGTCCTCCACTGACCAGACCACTGCTGCCCGTGTACCCCTGGAACCTATTTTAAAGTGCATACAGCCTACTTTTGTTATGTTAGGCCTACTAAGTCTGTCTGCGGTCCCTCCTTCCAATAGTCCTCCACTGACCAGACCAATGCTGCCCGTGTACCCCTGGAACCTATTTTAATGTGCCTACAGCCTACTTTTGTTATGTTAGGTCTACTAAGCCTGTCTGCGGTCCCTCCTTCCAATACTCCTCCACTGACCAGACCACTGCTGCCCATGTACCCCTGGAACCTATTTTAAAGTGCCTAAAGCCTACTTTTGTTATGTTAGGCCTACTAAGCCTGTCTGCGGTCCATCCTTCCAATAGTCCTCCACTGACCAGACCAATGCTGTCCGTGTACCCCTGGAACCTATTTTAAATTGCATAGAGCATCCTTTTTTTAATTGTAGGCGTACTAAGTCTGTCTGTGGTCCATAATTGAAATTGTCCTCCACTGACCAGAGCAATGCTGCCCGTGTACCCCTGTAACCTTTTTTAAACTGCATTGAGCCAAATTTTTTGTTTAAGGCCTACTACCTGTGTCTGTCTGCGCAACTCAATACAGCTGTCCTCCTCTGAAAAAAGCTGAGCGTCAATAGTCTGGCTTTCAGCCTATAGGAATTTGAAAACTGAATTGGGGCTACTACTTCGGTAGGGCCTACTAACGGTGTCTGCCGCTCCAAGGTGTTCTCCAGGTTGCCTCTCCATAGCTTCGATCTTCTAGCTCTCGTTAAGTAGTTGTTGAAACAACACTGCATTAGGCCTACAAGTTGGGTCTGTGTTGTAGAGACGGTGTCTGCCGCTCCAAGGTGTTCTCCAGGTTGCCTCTCCATAGCTTCGATCTTCTAGCTCTTGTTAAGTAGTTGTTGAAACAACACTGCATAAGGCCTACAAGTTGGGTCTGGTTTGTAGAGACGGTGTCTTCCGCTCCAAGGTGTTCTCCAGGTTGCCTCTCCATAGCTTCTATCTTCTAGCTCTCGTTAAGTAGTTGTTGAAACAACACTGCATTAGGCCTACAAGTTGGGTCTGGGTTGTAGAGACGGTGTCTGCCGCTCCAAGGTGTTCTCCAGGTTGCCTCTCCATAGCTTCGATCTTCTAGCTCTCGTTAAGTAGTTGTTGAAACAACACTGCATTAGGCCTACAAGTTGGGTCTGGGTTGTAGAGACGGTGTCTTCCGCTCCAAGGTGTTCTCCAGGTTGCCTCTCCATAGATTCTATCTTCTAGCTCTCGTTAAGTAGTTGTTGAAACAACACTGCATTAGGCCTACAAGTTGGGTCTGGGTTGTAGAGACAGTGTCTTCCGCTCCAAGGTGTTCTCCAGGTTGCCTCTCCATAGCTTCTATCTTCTAGCTCTCGTTAAGTAGTTGTTGAAACAACACTGCATTAGGCCTACAAGTTGGGTCTGGGCTGTAGAGATGGTGTCTTCCGCTCCAAGGTGTTCTCCAGGTTGCCTTTCCTGAGCTTCTATCTTCAGGCTCTTGTTAAATAGTTGTTAAATGGAAGAACTGCATTTGGCCTACTAGTTGGGTTGGGGCCTACTAACAGTGTCTGCCGCTCCTTGCTGTTCTCCTGGTTTCCTGTCCTGAAATTCCATTTTCAGGCTCTCGTTAAGTAGTTGTTAATGTTAGACTGCATTTGGCCTACTAGTTGGGTTGGGGCCTACTATCGGTGGCTGCCGCTCCTTGCTGTTCTCCTCCACTAAACAAAGCTGTGCCGCCTGTTTACTACTGTTGCCAATTTTGAACTGCATTTAGACTACTTACTGATTTGGGCCTACTCTCTGTCAGCCTCTCATTACAGTTGTCCTCCACTGCAATGCCCCCTGGTTAGTCCTGTTACCAATTTTGAACTGCATTTAGCCCACTTTATTCTTTGGGCCTATATCTGTGTTTCCTCCTCATCCTGCCCATTGCCCAGCCAGTGATAGATGAGTCTGCTGGTACATTGACCCATAACGCAACATTCCCCGTGCACGCTACACAGCAAGATTGTGACCCTGCTGAAAGTCAGGTTCCTCTTCCCGCATACCATACCTTACACGGGGACAAAGAGGAAGGTGCAGATGAAAGTGCAGGTTCCTTCATCAGGTGGGGGGAGGAATACTCGTTGGCGACGTCACTGGCACAGGGCCCCTCATAGTACGCAAAAGTGTCGCTGCCGGTGGGAGGCGCCCCCGCCGTGCAAACACACGGCCGTACTTTGAGGGGCCCTGTGCCAGTGCCAATGCCAACGAGTGGGCCCCCCCTGCTTGCTCAGGATCACAGCACTTGCAAAGTTGAAATACTTACCTCTCCCTGCTCCACTGCCGTGACGTGGTCCAGATTTCCTGAGCCCACTAAATACTTGAACCAGCCCTACCCCCCACAACTTTAGCCAAATGACCCCCAATTTCCAATGCCTTACTATTATTATAAGGTAAATTAAGATTGACAAGCTTCAGTAACAAGAATGGATGTTTTTGCCATTAAAATGGGCACTGTACATGTTTTCCTGGCCTCCACTCACTGCCGACTATGCTCCCCCATTGACTTGCATTGGGTTTCGTGTTTCGGTCGATCCCCGACTTTTCGCGATAAGCAGCCGATTCCACTCGACTCGACTGTTGAGATAGTCGGGTTTTGCGAAACCCGACTCGACCCTAAAAAACTAAAAGTCGCTCAACCCTATTGACCAACACGCTTCTTGTGACCCTGTTGGCTATTTGCCATGAAACGCTTGATTGTTCGGTGATCACACTTCAAAAGTTTGTCAATTTCAAGACTGCTGCATCCCTCTGCAAGACATCTCACAATTTTGGACTTTTCAGAGCCCGTCAAATCTCTCTTCTGACCCATTTTGCCAAAGGAAAGGAAGTTGCATAATAAATAAGCACACCTGATATAGGGTTTTGATGTCATTAGACAACATCTCTCCTCATTACAGAGATGCACATCACCTGATTTACTTAATTGGTTATTGTTTCTCAAGCCTGAACAGCTTGGAGTAGGACAAAATGTATAAAAAGAATCATGTGATCCAAAAAACAACTTGCCTAATAATTCTGCACGCAGTGTAAATTGATGGGTTGAGCAGATGGGGGGATTAAGCTGACCATCTATGCAGAAGGGGTTAAATAAGCTGAGGGGCTGCACAGAGGGGGCAGTAAACTGGTGGGCTGTGCAGATGTGAGAATAAACTGACAGGCTGTGCAGATGGGGAGGAATAAACTGAAAGGCTGTGGTGGAGGAATAAAAATAGAGGCTGTGCAGATGTTGGTGAACAAGATGAAGTGCTGGACAGAGGGGGTAATAAAATGTGGGGCTGTGGAGATGAGGATAAAATGAAGGGCTGTGCAGATGAGGGTGAATAAACAGAGGCTGTGCAGATGGGGGAAATAAACTGACAGGTGTACAAATGAGGGGAATAATCGGAGGGGCTGTTCAGATGGGGGATAAAATGAGGGGCTATGCAAATGGGAGTGAATAAACAGAGGGGCTGTACAGATGGGGAGTAAACCGAAGAGCTTTGCAGAGGGGGAGAATAAAATGAGGGGCTGTGCAGGGGGTATACCATGAGGGGCTCTGCGGTGGCCATGAAATAAGGGGATGTGCATTTTGGCCATTAAATGAGGAGCTGTGAAGGGGGGACAACAAAGTATATGAGGAGCTGTGGTGAGTCTGACCATACTGTACAGTATATGGGGCTGTAGAGGTCATTATACTGAGGGCTGTGGTGACCATACTGGATAGGGGGCTGTGGTGAATATCATACTGTTTGGGGTGTTGTTTGTGCGCCATAATACTGCATGTAGTGTTGTGGTAAACATCATAGTATACATGAGGGCTTTTTTAGACATCATACTATTTATAGGGGTCTGTGGTGGACATCATACTATATATTGGGGGGGCTGTGTGGGTGACCATACTATATATTGGGGAGTTGTTGTGGATATCATACCATATGGGCAGCTGTGGTGACCATCATACTGTGTAGGGGGACAGTGTGAGGAGTGGTTACAGTTTGAAAAGGACAGCGTGGTGGGCAGTATGAGGGCATAGTGTGAAAAGAGGCACAGAATGGATATGGAGAGTGGACAGCGTAAAATAGAGGCACAATATGGAGAGGAATTAGCATTGTGGGGGGACAGTGTGGAGATACAGAAAGTGTAATGGAAAATTAGAGAGGGGACAGCCATGGTATAGGCCATGGTTCATAAGGGCGGATGGTGTGGTGTGGGTATACATGATAATGGTAGACAGTATGAAGGCCATATACCATAGAAGGCTTATTTAGCGGTATAGTATGGACAGATATTTTTATGCAGATGGCATTTTAATAACACTCTTATTTTTAAGGGCACTCTGCCGGGATATGCTGCAAAAGACAAGAAAAGAGGGAGGTCTGCAGAGAAGAGTTATGGAAGTGAAAAGTCATCATGGCATCTAGGCAGAGGCGTAGCTAAGGGTTCAGGCTAGGGGGGGGCGAAACACATCTGAGTGGGCCCCCTAACCTGAGTAACGTTTTTTTACAGAATTATGGTAGTTTTAAACACTGTTGTGGGCATCTCAGTGGAATACTGTGCATTCCACATGGGCCAGATAGATTATATTCTGCTACATCGCTACACATGAATAGATAATATATTATGCATAACATACATTAAATCATGGTTCTAAACCCCTAAATACAGAGCAGCCTCTTACTCTCAAAGTGATTGCCTGTGAAGAAGACACTGAGCTTGAACTGCCGTGACCTCATCACTGGCATTTTCTCACGGTCGTGATGTCACAGCAGTTCAGCCCGGCTGCGAGTAAACTCAGTGACGTCACCGCTAGTCATTGAGGCTGCGAAGGCAGCATCTCAGTCGCCAGTGGTTTACAGCTGGGACAGTCGCATCTTAGTACCGTCCCGGTTGCAAACTGTATATTCCCATGATATGGATTACTGCTTAGAACACAACGATGGACAGGTATGGTATATTGTTGGTTTGTGATTTTACTTTTATTACAGGAGATCGAGGGCTTCACATGGATTAGCCGTAACAATAAAAATGGTAAACTGTGTTTTGTTTTATTTCAAATAAAAGACTTTTTTCTGACTGTCTTTATTTTACATGTAGCTATAGGATTAGTAATGGAGAGGTGTCTTATAGACACCTCTCCATTACTAAGCTGTGGGCTTGATGTCACCTAACAAGCAGAGCAGGGGAGAATGATAAGAGCCACTTTCAGCCCCTGCTGCTGGGGAACAGCGCTTACTGTAGCACTGCTTCCCCGGTGGCTGTCCGTGTGGTACTGATGCGGCACACACGGATGGCACATGGTTGTTACATGTGTGCCGCACGTATTGCACACATGGACATGGATATATCTGGTACCGTTTTTCTGGTATCGGAAATAAATGGACGTGTGAAAATGTTATTGAGTGAGGCTGCACAGTTAGAACATGGCCAGGAGTATGCAAATCGCATACTTTTTGATATGGGCAATGGCGAATCCTTAGTATGCGAGATGTGACGTTTCACAATTTTGCAGCCACATAGGAGTATCTGCAAACTTGCAGCATTAGATCAGACAATCCCTTTAAATAAAGTGCAGCTAGAGCCATGGTTATTGTATGGGGGCTTGTTGTATGGGGGCTTGTTATACCAAGGCTATGTTTCCATGGTCATGAAACCTTCCGGATGATTTGCTTCGGATTGGACGCTGCGTATAGCCGCAGCATCCAATCTGCAGCTTCCAGATGTTACAGCACAGTGGATGGGATTTTATGAAATCCCATCTACACTATGCATACAAACACCCAGGTGGCAGACCTGTGTAACCGGACATGCGGTGCATCTTTATAGACCGCAGCATGTCTATTTATCTTCCGGAGACGCTCCGTCTCCACAAGATGAATAACCCAGTCTATGAATACGATGCGGTCATTCCGCCTCTGTTCAATGAACACAGGCGGAATAACCATGCGTACAACAGGGGGCAGCGCTTTTGGCGGAGTGGTGTATTTGCTGCATCCAAAGCGCAGGAAATCCTGAACGTGGAGACATAGCCTAACAGGATGGAGCTTATTATAAGACCTAAGCTGTAAATATAATAAGCCCCCTATCTCCACCTAGACAACTATCTACTATATAATTGTCTACGGGTCACTTCCGTCTGTCTGTCCTTCTGTCACGGTTATTCATTCGCTGATTGGTCTTGCCAGCTGCCTGTCATAGCTGCCGCGACCAATCAGCAACGGGCACAGTCCGGAAGAAAATGGCCGCTCCTCACTCCCCGCAGTCAGTGTCCCCGGTGATCCGCTCCATACTCCCCGCAGTGTCCCCGGCGCTCCGCTCCATGCTTCCTGCAGTCACTGTCCCCGGCGCTCTAGTCCATACTCTCCGCAGTGTCCCCGGCGCTCCGCTCCATGCTTCCCGCAGTCACTGTCCCCGGCGCCCACTCCATACTCCCCTCCGGTCACTGCTAACACAGGGTTAATGCTGGCGGTAACGGACCGCGTTATGCCTCGGGTAACGCACTCCGTTACCGCCGCTATTAACCCTGTGTGTCCCCACCCTTTTACTATTGATGCTGCCTATGCGGCATCAATAGTAAAAAAAGTAATGTTAAAAAAAGAAAAAAGAAACAAAAACCTGCTATACTCACCCTCTGTTGTCCGCTTGCGCCTGCCGCCATCTTCCTTTCCCAGCGATGCTTTGCGAAATTACCCAGAAGACCTAGCGGTCTCGCAAGACCGCTAAGTCATCTAGGTAATTTCGCAATGCATCCTGGGAACGGAAGATGGTGCCAGCCGCGCGCCCATCGACACAGCGCCGATGGATCCCAGGAGGCGGAGAGACGGGACGCTGAGGAGCAGTGACCAGAATGGTATGTTAAACTACAAGGGGCCCTCGGATTGTTAGGTAAGTATATGTTTATTTTTTATTTTTTAACCTGTGACATACGTGGCTGGGTAATATACTACGTGGCTGGGCAATATACTACGTGACTGGGCAATATACTACGTGGCTGGGCAATATACTACGTGGCTGGGCAATATACTATGTGGCTCTGTGCTGTATACTACGTCACTGTGCAATATACTATGTGACTGGGCAATATACTACATGGCTCTGTGCTGTATACTACGTCACTGTGCAATATACTACGTGACTGGGGGCCCTCGGATCGTTAGGTGAGTATATGTATATTTTTTATTTTTTAACCTGTTACATACGTGGATGGGCAATATACTACGTGGCTGGGCAATATACTACGTGGCTCTGTGCTGTATACTACGTTGCTGGGCAATATACTATGTGACTGGGCAATATATTACGTGGCTCTGTGCTGTATACTACGTCGCTGTGCAATATACTATGTGACTGGGCAATATACTACGTGGCTGGGCAATATACTACGTCGCTGTGCAATATACTACGGGGCTCTGTGCTGTATACTACGCAACTGGGCAATATACTACATGGCTGTGCAATATACTACGTCACTGGGCAATATACTACATGGCTGTGCAATATACTACGTAACTGGGCAATATACTACATGGCTGTGCAATATACTACGTAACTGGGCAATATACTACATGGCTGTGCAATATACTACGTCACTGGGCAATACACTACGTGGCTCTGTGCTGTATACTATGTCGCTGTGCAATATGCTACGTGGCTGTGCAATATACTACGTGGCTGTGCAATATACTACGTGGCTGGGCACTATACTACGTGGCTGGGCACTATACTACGTGGCTGGGCAATATACTACGTGGCTGGGCACTATACTACGTGGCTGGGCACTATACTACGTGGCTGGGCAATATACTACGTCACTGGGCAATACACTACGTGGCTGGGCAATATACTACGTGGCTGGGCAATATACTACGTGACTGGGCACTATACTACGTGGCTGGGCAATATACTACGTGACTGGGCAATATACTACGTGGCTGGGCAATATACTACGTGGCTGGGCAATATGATACGTGGCTGGGCAATATACTACGTGGCTGGGCAATATACTACGTGACTGCGCAATATACTACGTGGCTGGGCAATATACTACGTGGCTGGGCAATATACTATGTGGCTGGGCAATATACTACGTGACTGGGCACTATACTACGTGGCTGGGCAATATACTACGTGGCTGGGCACTATACTACGTGGCTGGGCAATATACTACGTGGCTGGGCAATATACTACGTGGACATACATATTCTAGAATACGAATGCCCGATGCGTTTTAGAATCGGGCCACCATCTAGTTAGATAGCAGGCCCCCTACAGCGACACCCATCCCATTCCGCACCCTAACTCGGCTCCCACTCTCACCCTCATTCACCCCACTCCCACAGTAACATACTAATATCATGTGCAGTGTCTTGTGCTTTATTTAAAAGAACGAACATTCCACTTCCACAGCAGCCCTTACATTTATGAAAATGTCCGTCCTGAGTGACTCCTGTCCGTCAGTGTGACTTTGTCCAGGGACCAGGTGGCAGGCCAGGCACTATCTTGGGCTCTGTCCTGGCACAATAAGAGATGCTGCTGCTGACTAGGACCTGAGAAGAGTGTGGACCAATAGGAGCAGACCTGGGGCGGAGCTATCTGCAGCACTGCCAGCCTGTCAAGATACTATCAGGTTAGCAGCGCTCCAGCTCCAGCCCTCACCGTGCGCTCACAGTGAGACTCTGCTATTGGCTGCAGCCTGCTCTGCAGCGTGCAGAGTCTCCATCTGTGTGGAGACCAGGCAGCAGCGCGTCCCCATGTCTGGACTGTCAGAGAGCCGCGGCCGCTTATTGCTTAACACTGAAGCGGCCGCGGCTCTGGATGGGTCATGGGTGGGTGGATGGGCCCCTCCTCCTCCTCCATCATGTGACAAGTTCAGGCCTGGGGCGACGCTGCAGCTTGCGCTCCTGTGTGTCTGGACTCTGGTGTCACTGTCTGAAACATCAGAGAGCCGTGGCCGGCTGCCGCTTATTGCTTACTGACTAAAGCGGCCGCGGCTCTGAGTGGGCCCCTCCATGTGACTGGCCCCGGGGCGATGGCCCCCTCTGCCCCCCCAGTAGCTACGCTACTGCATCTAGGCAAGATGGAGATGAAAAGAAAGAGACAACTGTAAGATGTAATCTATAAGGTACCTGGATGTAAATATTTATCTGTGATACTAACTTACTTTCATTAGTACAGTGGTTCCTGTATGATCCGCAGTCTGATGATGGCTATTAATAACAACTACCAGTATCTCTTACTATTGGTAAGGACATACTGGGAGTTGTAGGGTTCTAGGTGCATGCAATACAATTGCTTATGGGGCTGACTTGATATTACAATTGATTGTTGTACTAAGCTTTGCTCTTGTATTCAAGTACTCTTTTTTCTGATCATGTATTCATGTAGTAATGGTTGTTATAGTGAGATATACATGTACTGATGGAGGTTTGGGTGACCTGTTTATTTACTGATGGTGGATCTGAGTATCTAGTCAAATACTGATGATGGGTCTATAGATGTATTCATGTACTGATGGTGGATCTAGTGATGCATTCATGTACTAATGGTGGTTCTGGTGCTGTATTCATGTACTTATGGCAGTTCTAGTGAAGCATTCATGCTCTGATAGTGTTTCTGGTGACATTCATGTACTGTTGGTGATTCTGGTGAGGTATTTATTTACTGATGATATTTCTGGTCCCATATCCATGTACTATTGATGGCTCTGGTGCTCTAATTATGTACTGATAATTTTGTTTTCATATTCATGTACTGATGATGGTTCTGGTGATGAATATATCAACAAAATCATCATCATTACATGAATATGGCACCAGAACAGCCATTTCTACATGAATATGTCAACGGAATCACCATCAGTTTTCTGCAAGCTGTATTTGTCTAATGATGGAAGCAAAAAAATCAGACATATCCCTTTTTTTATAATTGGGTGTTTATTTTCCATTAGGGTTGTCACGATTCACACCGTGACTGTCACCCCTACGTCACGGATCGGGGTGATTTTAGGCCAACAGACGGCTATCACATGTGCAGGGGGGCTTATCTTAGTTATCCCTCCACTGCTACAATGTGATGAAAACACACACAAGGCTATTGACTTCTTAGTTTACCGCAGGGGCTTATTTTAGTTATCCCACTGCTCTGCAATATAACACAAACTGCATGGATTTATGTATATCCCGCTTTACAGTTCCGCTTGCAAACTTGCAGCTCTCTGGTCAGATTAGGTACTGCACCTAGGGTAATTATTCACCAGAAAGGCTGCCTGCTATGTACTGGCTATTGGGCACGCTGCAGCGAGGCGATATAACTACTCCCACTCAGGCAGGAACAATAATTATCAATGCCGCCGTCGCTACAATGACTCCCAAAGGCACAAAACAAGGTATGCTGCCACCAGCTTCGATTAAACGGGTCCGAAGCTAACCCAAAACAGTAGCGTAATTCTCTTCAGAAGACGTAGGGTACGTTTTAGAGCAGGAAGAACAAAACTATTAATTTAAATATTTTACTCCGAAAGATTAGGCAGTGTTTATCAAAATATTACAAGGATGTTACAATAAGAGACAATTGAAAATATGTAAAAGGTAATTATAAAATAACAGGGGTTAAATGAGAAATTAACACTTACATGTGTTCAGGTCATTTCAGGCAAAACCAGGCTAGTGGGCGGAGCTCCAAATATCCCAGTTCATCAGGTCTGGCAGTAAGAGCTCCTCAGGTAAGACTAAAGGCTGGGTGAAGAGTAGAGACTTATAAACTGCAGCCTCTTGACATCACTAAAGGGGTTGAGTTAACATTGCCCTCCCCTCTCCTCAGCTGTATAGTTTTCTCAAACAATTCTTATAATTCTTATATTTTCATTCATGTCAGAATCATAACACACCCAGCATTCATCTTATTTTAAAATTGGCTTTCTAATGAGACCAAATTTGGGCTCGTTGGTACGCCCGGCTCCGGAGAAATCCATACTCTGTACCCGTTGGAATTAGAAGCTTGTGCTTACAGTGGCTGACAGATCCGCCGATGGAGATTTGCAACATAGACTTATTACTTTCCTAGCCCAGATCGGTGGCCCAATATCTTACAGGACAAAGAAGCGCATGTCTTGAGAGAGATATCAGACCAGTTTTAGCTGGTACAATTGTCTATTGCAGCTACAGCGGTTGTAAAAATTCCTTTTGTGGGAGGGAATGAGTAAGTTGCCCAGACCCTGGAATTTGCAGCTAGAAGCAATAAAACCTCTTCTACACACACATTCTGGGAAGCAGAAGCACACAGAGAAGGGGGGTTTTTAGCCCACAGCATGGGTGCTCACAGGCAAAGCTACAAAATCATATTACATTTCATACAATATCATGACACCTCCCCCTTTTGGTCTGCACTACGGAGGCAGAATTCCTCGGTATGCCTCCATGTGCACCTCAGTAGGTTCACCCTGGCAGGACGGTCCATCTGCATTGCCATGCTCCCTGCCCATTTTGTGTTCAATGGTGAAGTCAAACTGTTGAAGGGCATGACCGTGGACTCATACAGTCCAAAGGGTGTAATAAAGGCGGACTTCTCCTGCGCTTCAGGGCTCAGGGGATTCTGCCAGTATCCTCGACTCAGATCCATTATGGTCAGGTAGTTTGCGCCAGCTAACCTCTCAAGCAGCTTCTCGATGCGCGGCATTGGGTACGCATCAGAGGCTGTGATGGAGTTGAGCCCCCTGTAGTCCACACAGAACCGGGTGGTCCGATACTTCGTGGGCACAAGAACTACAGGAGAGGCCCACGCACTCTTTGAATGTCAAATCACCCCCAGCTGTAACATCTCATCGATCTCCTGGCGCTTAACCTGCTGCACCTGGTCAGAGATTCAATAGGGTGTTAATCGTAGTGGGGCATGATTCGCGGTGTCCACCTCGTGGACTGCTAACTCAGTCCTTCCAGGTCGGTTGGAGAACACGATTCGGAAGGGTTCCAGCTTGGTCTGCAACTGCGACCACTAAGGTTTGGTTAGTGAGGCGCTTACCTCCACGTCCTCGATGGACCCACCGGCCTTGGCTTGGGCCAGCATGTCCAGGAAGGTATCTTCCTCCCCATCTTCGGGCAAGCTGCAGACCGGTAGGACGAAAGGTTCATGTTCATGATTAGCATTCATCATGTTGATGTGAAAGGCCTTTCACCTACCCCGAGCGTGGTCAAGTGTGACCACGTAGGTGACTGGGTTGAGCTGTTGTTGGACGACGTACGGGTCCTCCAAGGCTGCCTGAAGCTTATCCTTTGGTACGGGGACCAGTACCCACAACTTTTGACCCACGTTGTAGGTCCGCTCCCGGGCGTTCTGGTCATACCAGTGCTTCTGGTCAGCCTGAGCCTGCGTCATGTTGTCATGCACCAACTGCGTCAAGGTCTGCATCTTGTCACGGAAGCGCATGACGTAATCCACTATGGACACTTCAGAAGGGTTCAGCTCCTCTTCCCAGGATTCCATTACCAACCCAAGGGGCCCCCGGACTCGCCTTCCGCACAGGAGCTTGAAGGGGGAGAACCCCATCGAGGCCTGCGGAAGCTGTCAGTAAGCAAATAGCAGGTGTGGTAGGTACCGCTCCCAGTCGTGCCCTTGGGTCTCAACTAGCATGCGTAGCATCTGTTTGAGGGTACCATTGAAGCGTTCACACAAGCTATTGGTCTCTGGGTGATACGCACTCGATACTAGGTGCTTCACCTGCATTCTCTTATGGAGAGCCTCCATTAGGCGAGACATAAATTGGGTCTCTTGATCAGTAAGCATCTCCCTGGGAAATCCTACACATGAAAAGATGGCCAACAGGGCATCCGCCACCTTATCTGCCCTAGTTGACGACAGAGCTACTGCCTCTGGGTACCGGGTAGTGTAGTCTACCACAGTAAGGATGTATTGCTTTCCAGAGCTGCTGGGGACGGCCAGCGGGCCAACAATGTCCACCGCAATCCTCTGGAAAGGCTCCTCTATCACTGGCAAAGGGATCAGAGGAGCCTTAAGAGCAGGCCCCGCCTTCCCCACTCTTTGACAGGTGTTACAGGAGCGGCAGTAGTTTGACACATCTGTCCCCATCTTAGGCCAATAGAAGTGTTGAGACAGCCAGGCCTTTGTTTTGCTGATCCCCAAGTGTCCAGCTAGTGGGATCTCATGGGCAATCCGTAATAACTCACCCCGGAATTGCTGCAGGACAATCAGCTGTCTTTCCCTCAACCACTCCTTTTGCGATTTTCCAGGTACTGTCTCCCGGTACATCCTTCCTCGTTCCCAGAACACCCTCTCCTTATCAGTCACGGAGGTGGGAGTCTCGGCGAGTTGTCTCAAACTCTCTAGGCTCGCATCTGCGTGCAGAGCAGCCTGAAACTCCTGGCTAGCGGAAGCCAGAAGCGACGTCAGGGTCCCTTCCCCACGGGAACCCTCTGGGACCTGCTATGGGTCCATCTCTGGTTCAGTCACAATGATGACTGAGGAGGGTCCGGAAGGCAGACAGTTATCTGCGTTCCGGGCACTCTGACTGCAGGTGACAGCAGCTACATAGGCTGTCTCCCCGGGGATTTCTACAGACCCATCAGCCGATGCTGCAATGGGTACTACTTCCCCATCCACCCCCATTACCTCAGGAGCAGTGCTACTTATAGGCCAGTTACCTTTCTCGGTGGCACTGTTCAATTGCATGGCATCACCTTCCTCACGGTTCCCATGTATCTCCCCATTTCCTGTAGCACCGACACTTGCCCCTTCTAGGGGTTCCTCAGCCATCTCACTCCGCAGAGCGACGTGGCTGAGCACGCCTGTACCTATGGACACATTAACCTTTGCAGAAAAATGGTTATCAGGTTCAGTTGGCACATGTACAAAATTTACACCATCAATCCTAGGGAAAAAATGGTTATCAGATGCATCATTACAAGATAAAGCATGGTCAGGTAACACATCCGATTTCCCATCATCATCATCCTCATCAGGGTTTTCCCCAGAATGATCTCTTCAGGGGCCGCCAGTTTGGGTCTGATGAGGGTCCGTTCAGCCCCGGTGTCCTTGAGGCCTGTAGCGACATGGCCTCCCACAGTGACGTGCTGTACGTTGTCACACACCCTCCCAGCCATCCCACCCACCAAAAGAACTGCTGCGTTAGGCCCTGGGGCCTTGGATGGGGCGTTCTTCTGCTTGTCTGGACAGTGGGGACTGATATGGCCAGAAGAAACACTGGCGAGTTTCGGTGGTAGGTCTGGTGCTGTTGGCCATGGGGACAGGACCTCTGGTGTGTTGGCTGGCAGGGGTACTGGCATTGGTTGCAGGCTTTCCCCCTTACCAGCTGGTGGTAACTGGCTTCCGCACTTCCGATCTACGGTTGGCCTCATAGGCATCGGCAATCTGCGCTGCTTTCGTCACGTCTTTGGGTTCTCTGTCCATCATGGAACTGTCGCACCTCAGCTGGGCAAAGATGTAAGAACTGGTCTTTGATCATCAGGTCTCCCAGCTGCTCAAAGGTGGTCACTGACAGTCCTTGGATCCACTGGTTAAAGTGGGTCCTGAGTCCATGCACCACATTGCCGCAGCTGTCGTGTGGGCCACGTTGGAGGTTCCGGAACTTTCTATGGTAAACCTCAGGGGTAAGCTGGTACTCTGTTACCAGGGCCTGCTTGATGGCCTCATAGTCACCATCTTGTTCTTGAGGGAGGGTAGCAAACGCCTCTAGAGCTTTGCCTCTCAGCCCTGGGGTCAGGTATCGTGCCCATTCTTCTGTAGGCCGCTGGTCTGCAGGTTTTCTCAAAGGCCCACAGAAAAGTTTCCAAGTCCCTGTCCTTTTCCATAACAGGAAAGTGCTCAGGCAGGGGCTTCAGTATCTGAGCGCTGTTGGGCTCACGGCTCCGGGCAGTGGAGGGTATCCCCCATCCACCACCCGGTGGAGGGGGGATACCCTCCACCACCCGGAGGAGGGTATCCCCGCTGCCAGACCATCTCCAGTACATGGACTCGCTGGGCTTGGCGCTCGGCTCTCTCAGCCTCTCGCTCGGCTCTCTCAGCCTCTCACTCGGCTCGCTGGTCCTGGGCCTCTCGCTCAGCTCGGGCCTCCTGCCAGTATTGCTGAATCAGCTGTAGACGTCCATCATGGTCATCAGTGGGGAGTTCTTCCAAGGCCGCCAGCAGGTGGGGGTCCAATTCACCCTGGTTGCTAGTAGGGCCAGTATTCAGTGGTTGGACCTCTGCTGCAGCACCATGTTCACTTGTGCTGGCTTCTGCGGCCACTGGGCTCTGAGAGCGGTCTAAAGTGGCTTCCCATTGCACCAGATCTGCGACCAGTTGGGCTTTGTTTTTGCCACTGGAGTTCAGGCAATGGTACGTGCATATCCCAGCAAGAGTGTCCTTGTTCTGCTGGGTGTACCAGGCTTCTTTCGCGGCAATGGTTGCCAAATAAAAGATAGGATAGAAAAACGAAGAGAGAGGGAGGGGATAACTACTAGTACACACAATTGTCTCAGGACTAATAAACACTGAGTTCATTCTCCAAACTTATTTGCGCAGAGTCTTGCAAGAACTTTGCAAGTTTTAGTGAGAGGAATGATTACTCAAACCAAATCTCTAATGCTCTAAGATCCCACCGCTGCAACCAATATGTCACGATTCACACCGTGACTGTCACCCCTACGTCACGGATCGGGGTGACTTTAGGCCAACAGACGGCTATCACATGTGCGGGGGGCTTATCTTAGTTATCCCTCCGCTGCTACAATGTGATGAAAACACACACAAGGCTATTGACCTCTTAGTTTACCGCAGGGGCTTATTTTAGTTATCCCACTGCTCTGAAATATAACACGAACTGCAGGGATTTATGTATATCCTGCTTTACAGTTCCGCTTGCAAACTTGCAGCTCTCTGGCACCCCCTTACCATTAGGTCAGATTAGGTACTGCACCTAGGGTAATTAGTCACCAGAAAGGCTGCCTGCTATGTACTGGCTATTGGGCACGCTGCAGCGAGGCGATATAACTTCTCCCACTCAGGCAGGAGCAATAATTATCAATGCCGCCATCGCTACAACGACTCCCAAAGGCACAGAACAAGGTATGCTGCCACCAGCTTCGATTAAATGGGTCCGAAGCTAACCCAAAACTGTAGCGTAATTCCCTTCAGAAGACTTAGGGTACGTTTTAGAGCAGGAAGAGCGAAACTATTAATTTAAATATTTTACTCCGAAAGATTAGGCAGTGTTTATCAAAATATTACAAGGATGTTACAATAAGAGACAATTGAAAATATGTACAAGGTAATTATAAAATAACAGGGGTTAAATGAGAAATTAACACTTACATGTGTTCAGGTCATTTACGGCAAAACCAGGCTAGTGGGCGGAGCTCCAAATATCCCAGTTCATCAGGTCTGGCAGTAAGAGCTCCTCAGATAAGACTAAAGGCTGGGTGAAGAGTAAAGACTTATAAACTGCAGCCTCGTGACATCACTAAAGGGGTTGAGTTAACACTGCCCTCCCCTCTCCTCAGCTGTACAGTTTTCTCCAACAATTCTTATAATTCTTGTATTTTAATTCCCGAACATGTTAGAACCATAACACACCGAGCATTCATCTTATTTTAAAATTGGCTTTCTAATTAGACCAAATTTGGACTCGTTGGGACACCCGGTTCTGGAGAAATCCATACTCTGTACCAGTTGGAATTAGAAGCTCGCGGTTACAGTGGCTGACAGATCGGCCGATAGAGATTCGCAACATGGACTTATTACTTTCCTAGCCCAAATCGGTGGCCCAATATCTTACTATAACAGGACAAGGAACCGCATGTCTTGAGAGAGATATCAGACCAGTTTTAGCTGGTACAATTGTCTATTGCAGCTACAGTGGTTGTAAAAATTCCTTTTGCGGGAGGGAATGAGTAAGTTGCCCAGACCCTGGAATTTGCAGCTAGAAGCAATAAAACCTCTTCTACACACACATTCCGGGAAGCAGAAGCACACAGAGAAGGGGGGGTTTTAGCCCACAGCATGGGTGCTCACAGGCAAAGCTACAAAATCATATTACATTTCATACAATATCGCGACAAGGGTATTTTCCAAATGCTGGACATCTTAAAACAACCCCTATTGTATTTCTGCTTTATTAGTTTCCATAACTATTCTTGTGTTCTACATTTAAAATATAGGACGTCATGAATCAATATTGCTATTTTTCCCCTGTATTGTGTAAATGGTCCACAAAAAATTATTGATTCTGTATCTAACTTTGAAATTGCACTGCCCCCTTCTGCATTCATGGTGTGGTACGTAAAGATATCAAATTTTACTAATAAAATGGGTGTCCAGATTAACAGCAGTTTGTGACATGTAGGCTTTTAGAAATAGATAGTTGCAGAGTTAAATGCCTAAATATTTAAAATTTTGTTTTGTTTTTCTTTCACAAAACTATATGCCCGTTCCAAAAAAGGACTGAACAACAAATGCTAGGTACACATCCAAAAACCCAGCAGCAGGAACAGGCTGCAGTATTAGTGTGGACTGTACGGAAGTCAAATGTTATGGGCTCAACTGGTCAGATAAATTCTCTAAGGCCGGGGTCACATTTGCGAGAAACTTGTACGAGTCTCGTGTCTCAATACCCGGCACTGCAGCCGGCACTCGGGACAAGAGTGTGCGGCTGCTTGTATTTCTATGCAGCTGAGCTCTTCGGTCCGATTGCAGGCAACAGTGCCTGGTATTGAGACGCGAGACTTGTGCATGTTTCTCCCAAGTGTGATCCCAGCCTAAGCCATATGTTTTGGGTGAGCAGCATGAACTGGACACAATGATGCAGCAGATTAGGTCTTGACAGACAAAACATAGATCAGTGAGGACCTGGAAACCAAGGAATACAAAATGGAAAACAAACAGAGCAGGTAGCACAATGAAGCAGGACAATGGTTAAACACAGGAGTAGCCAAGAAGAAAATGCACTCTGGAATCTTCCAGCAAGTAACGGACAATAGCAGCACTAATCAGAAAATTAAATGAAGCCTGGTACCATCCACCATAGTTTTGATTAATTGCAGCAATTTAACAGAAGATGGTTAATAGTAGCGATGTAGCAGAGAAATAAATGCAATCATGGGTAAGATAATGATTAATTACAGGAACTCATTGCAGTTTAGGCAAACCGATGGTTTACTTGAAGAGATGTGGAGCGCCCGCTAGGGCCTTTGGGTACTCGGACCGGGTCTGGCGGGTCTTAATGGGGTGGTCACGGCAGCAGTGACCCGGTCCGTGGCCCTGGGCATCCAATAAAAGAGTCAATGAATTTAAAGGGGAAATAAAGTTTACAGGGGAATTGTTTGTGACGCCACCCATGGTCTTCGTCAATGAGATGGTGACCGACGCTGCAGTTCAGGTCCTCTGGGGCAGATGGTGATGCAGCAGAGTTGGCATAGCTCTCCACGGGTAGAGCTAGGCCCCAGGGTAGTTATAGTTTTAAAAATGTGATGGTGGATGTTGTAATGCAGGGCAGGTGGCGCAGCAAATAATTCAGAGGACACAGCTGGGTACAGTTTCTATCGCTTTACTCACAGTTCTGCAGATACTGTCTCCAGCTGTGTGCTGTGTCCTCTGGGTCTGTGGCACAGCCAACCCTCAGATGATTTAAGGTACACTTTTCTAGGACTCCTCTCTTAAGTTCCCTTCCCGGCTGTCTCACTGCACTGGCTCCCACCTCTCCTGCCCTGCGCCTTCACACATAGTGTCCCAAGCCAGCAGCCCCGGATCTTGTCGGGCGACGTCTCTCTAGTCCCCTGGGTCCTATGTGGCTGCCTTTTCAGTGAATATGTGTGGATGTGGCTGTGGCACGTACAGATACCAAAGCCTCCGGCCGGCTAGCTGAATCTTGTAGTTCTCCACTAGTCTTGGGGGCCGGTTCCCCACTGTTACCTGCTCCCTCCACCTGGCGATGGTCAGTGTGGATGCAGGCCCCATGGGTGGATTGATCATTACCTGTGCCCCTAGGACCGTTTCTTCTTCCTGGAGCATCCCTCTCCTCACTCTTATTTCTCTAGCTTCCTCTGACAGGGAGCTTCTTTTTTGCACGTCTCACTCCATTCAGCTCCTCTCAGCATCTCCTCCACTTTCCCTTCTAATTAGATCCTCCCCTAACTACTGGCTCCACCCACACCCTCTACCTAGTTGCCCTCTCCAGACTGGAATGAGGCCATCCTCCCATAGGGTACGACCAGGTGCCCTGACTGGAGTGGTGAGGTCTTGGATGCTGGTGTTGGAGTCCTGGCAAAAACAAATTGTAGTTTGTGCTAAAAAAAATTGTGTGACACACACACTTAGGTTATGTGTCCACGTTGCGGATTTCTGTGCAGATTTTTCCACTCAGTTTTTGAAAAATCCGCAGGTAAAACGCACTGTGTTTTACCTGCAGATAAACCGCAGATTTACCATGGATTTCCTTCCTGTTTTGTGCAGATTTCACCTGCGTTTTAACACCTGCAGATTCCTATTGAGGAGCAGGTGTAAAACGCTGCGGAATCCACACAAAGAATTAACATGCTGCAGAAAATAAACCACAGTGTTTCCGCGCTGTATTTTCCACAGCATATGCACTGAGGATTTTGTTTTCCATAGGTTTACATGGTACTGTAAACCGGATGGAAAGCTGCAAATCCGCCACGTGGGTACATACCCTAAGGCTACTTTCACACTAGCGTCGGAATCTCCCCGTCGCAATGCGTCGGGCAGAGATTCCGACGCTAGCGTTTGACGCACTGCACAACGGGTGCAGCGGATGCATTTCTCCGGCGCATCCGCTGCCCCATTGTGAGATGCAGGGAGGTGGGGGCGGAGTTCCGGCCGCGCATGCGCGGTCGGAAAAAGGGGTCCGTCAGGAGCAAAAAACGTTACGTGTAACGTTTTTTGCTCCCGGCGGTCCGCCACAATACGGCGCAACCGTCGCACGACGGTTGCGACGTGTGGCAAAGTGTCGCAATGCATCGCTAATGTTAATCTATGGGGCAAAAAGCATCCTGCAAACAACTTTGCAGGATGCGTTTTTTGCCATAAACGACGCATTGCGACGTCTGGCAAAAAACGCCAGTGTGAAAGTAGCCTAAGAGAGGTAGACAATTACAGTTAAATGTCAGAGGTTTTTTTTTTCATTCTTTTTCTTATTTGTTAACACAATTATTCTTCTTTTCCCAAAAATGACTGAAAAATAAATGTTAGGCACAAAATATACCGAAAAAATAATAGCAATAGCAGCCGACAATATTGGTGTGGCATTTATGTACCTCAATAGACTAACATCACACATGCGCAAAAACTGTAGATTGTGACTCGCACACTTTGTGTGGCAAACACTGAGTTGTATTTTTATTTTCATTCAGCAATATTGTTGGCTTGCTTCTTCTGCATGAAGAATGAGAAACAATATGAAATTGAAATACATCAGCAGCTGCACTCCAATCATTGATATTAATCGTTGCTGCTTGCTGTCCTCTCTCTCTCTCTCTCTCTCTCTCTCTCTCTGTTGTTCTCTCCTTATCAATGAAATCTCAGTATTTTTCTCTTTTCTCCACAGTCTATACACCAATTTTCTTCAATACTGATGTTCTGTAACATACACTATCTGCAGAATTTGTTCAGTATTTTATGGCTTTCTCTCCCTATATCAATTGCTCTGACAGCCTCATACTATCCAAATTCATCCCACGCCTCTGCTTTTCTACAGGTCTGACACTACTTTCTCATTGGCTGCGCTATGTCATATGGAGTGATAGGTGTAAAGCATTATGAAGAAGCCTGCTCGAATGTGACCGAAGTCAAGTGCCCCTTCTCTGGCTGATGTTCGGCAATGTGTAAAATGGTGGTCCCCATTTTTGGCGCTTCGCACCAGGTTCAACAATTTTTTTTCAAATTTGCCAATAATCAGATTTACATCAAATCAAATACTTAATATGCAATATTTATATAAACAAATATCTCTATATAAATCTCTCTCTTTTTTTTCTGTATATACTCATTTATTTTTGGTAAGTAGACTGAAATCAAACTGGCACATGTTAATTAGCAGAAGCAAACACAAAATAGATTTTGTATGTGTTACTTTGGGAGCACCCTATCAGTGTGATTTACATCCATAATAAATAAAACCACTCATATACCTCTGTTATTTGAAGGCACTAACATCAACATTAAAGGACTAACAGGATTATCACATTCTCACATTAGAATAATTGCTATAAGTGTGACATATACGAATAAATAATAATTTTTTTTAGCTTGTACACTCGCATGCCTCTTGCGATGTGATGCCAATTAAAGGCTGTATTTCAATTTACACCACTGTGAACCAATTATATTTGTAATATTCTGCGGCATTGTTTGAACATTTCATGAGTTAATATTTCTGAGCTTTCATTGGGACATATTGATGCAAGGGCTTTAATTTGTTCGATACTGAAGCAGTGAGCAGAGGATGAGGCGCTGTTGAATTGCCAAGACTTTACACAAACTTTTAAAGGGAACCTGTCAGGTCCCTTGGGCCCCCAGAACCACCAGCAGTAGCATATGTATATGTCTGCATATGTATACACACTGCCTAACTGTCCCTTTATTATATTACATACATAAACACATCTTTAGAAAGAGTATATATAAAGTCCATTTTTAATATGTAAATTAAGGTTTGGACTAGTTGAAGTGTCCCCAGATTAGTTGGCCCACTTAGCATGTTATCACTCCCCTGTGGGCGTGATAACATATCTTACAAGCACCTGCGTCATCGCAAGAGTTATACTTACCTTGCGCATGCGCACGGGTTCTTCCCCTCTCATCATTGATCCTCTGAAGTCGGATGTACGCGTTACGGCTTCAGAGAAGTGCGCTGCGCATGATTGGAAATATCTGCACTTCTGATCATGAGCAGTGCGCCTCTCTGAAACCGGCACACACACACACGATTTCAGAGGATCAATGATGAGAGGGGAAGAGCCGCGCGCATGCGCTAGTTATGTACAGCCCTTGTGATGACAGCGTGCATAAATTTAACAGCAAGTAGGCTAAAGTAGGCTACTTGTCTTCCATGTCTTGGTGCTGTTGATACAGCAATTTGTTGTTCCCTACATTTTTAGTAGACATGTGGTTTAAATTTGAGAAATAATTTACTTTATATATTTGACAGCATGTAAACTAGATAAACATATGCAACATAATTAAAAACTGATATCACCCAAAGAGACCCAAGAATGTTGTTTGGGGCTCAGAATGTTAAGTTCAAACATATAAATTTTATTGATCCATAAGAAAAAACCAATTTCTGAGGGCCAAAAGGATATGTTCTCGACCAGAGGACTTCCGGGATCAGTCTCGGGACTTAGCTGCACGCTTCCAGGAAAGGGGGTATAGTAAGAGGAGTATTAGGAGAGGGTACAAAAGAGCAACCCAATGTGACCGAGTCAACTTACTATACGGGGGAGATAGGCAGAGGACTATTGACAATAAAGATTCCGATGAAATAAGGATGATTACCACCTACCATAACAAGTGGCCTAAATTTAGAGAGGTTATCAACAAACACTGGAATGTTCTCTTTACTGATCCAGTTTTAAAAAAAGTGTTGCCAGAAAGACCACAAATAACAGCACGGAGATCAAGAAATTTGGCTGATACATTGGTACACAGCTTTTACAATCCAAACTCTAGGCACACTGGATCTAATACCATGGGCTTCTATCCGTGTGTCCTGTGCAAAGCGTGTGCCAACACAGTCAAAACTAAGGTGTTCTTAAATTTTGATGGTACTAAAGAATACAACATCAGAAAGTACATCACTTGCTCTACAAAAGGAGTCATATACCATGCCACGTGCCCGTGTGGCAAAGTTTACATCGGTCTAACCACCCGAGAATTAAAAATACGCATAAGGGAACATTGCAGAGATATTGCAAAAGCCAAAACCATTGAGGACGAAACAACCCTCAAAACCCTACCCAGACATTTCAGAAAATATCATGCTTGCAGTACTCTGGGGTTAAAGGTAAGGGGGATAGATTCTGTCACAATGGGCATTAGGGGTGGTGACATGAGTCAAAAATTGTCACAAATCGAGAGCCGATGGATTTACAGGCTAGGCACTATGGCTCCGCAGGGGCTTAATGAAAGCCTCGGTTTTGGGTCCTTTTTGTAAGGATAAATGGGCATATCTTCGTAGTTCTAGAATCCCACTATTAATTTCCTTGTTTTGATACGGTTTTATGGGTTAGGTGGGTTTTGTCAGTCTAGTTGTTTTTAACATTAATGTATTTTTTTATTTATTTTCATATACTAGCCAATGTTACGTAAATAGGAGAATTCATCTATGGCCATTGGTGTCCCGGATGGGGAATGAAAGCCTTCTTTCGGACTTTTTCATCAAGTGAGTCCGTCACCAAGCATCTTGGAAAATCAAGGTTTATGAATACAGATGAAAACATCTAATAGACATCACTAATACGGTCCATGATTTAAATATTGCCTTATAGCACCTTATCTTTGCATTTTTGTTGTATATAGATGTATCACAGCACACCTTAGCACTTCATATCATGTCTGAATCATATGCATTGGAAGCAGCATATTTTATTATATAGAGTCACACACATTTGGGTATATATCACATCAACGCTTCCCTTAGGGTGGACGGGGGTGGTGCGCATGCCACGCGTGGGTAGGGGGCGGATCTTCCTGCCGCCGGCATGGGTCGAGCTCTTGCCCTCCTCCACATGGTTGGGTCAGGTCATGGGTGATGCCGCAGCCGATGGTATGTGGATCCTGTAGCCTCAGACACCGTAGGGCATGCGCCAATTGCACCCATCCATGTCCAATTTATGGGTTCATCAAACACTACGGGGATATGGAGTTCAGGGCCATAAACCATATATATTATTCATGGTCACAGTCACCTAGTACTTACACAAGTTATAGACCTTCTCTTGTCACAGTTATGGACCATATGGTTATATAGGTATTCATATCCTTTCTGCTTCAACAGTGACTCTTCAAGGGACAAGCTCCAAAGTAGTACTGTTAAATATTACCATATAATTTATTCTAATTTAGTTTATATATTTTTCTTTTAATTATCTCTGCATTTTAGCAGTGCTAATCCATAGGGTATATGGAACTGGCAGTGGTCTTGGGGCAATGTATCATTATAAAGTATATACGCGGCAAAGTCTCATCTAGGTATTATAGTTTCTATACAGCGTAAAAACATCATTTAATATTAATTGGTGGACTATGCTTCACATATTGAAGCATGGCAAGATGTTAGTTCGATCCACACATTGCCCCGTACCTGCCATAGTTGCCATTATCTTATGGAGTGAAGCTTGTCCCGTTGCTTCCAACTTGGGAGCTGTGTAGTTTATGTTGCTAAGCAACGCTTGTTTGGGTCCCCGGTATTATAAACGTGTGGTGTTCTATTCTACGGTATAGGATGAAGTTTACTGCCAATATGGTGATGAGGGTTTTGAATTAGGTCTCTTTGTAGTATATAGCGGCTTTATTAGTATTTATTAGAATGCAGCACGGTTTTCTTTTCCTTGGATTTCCGCAGTTGCGCATTGCTATATATTATGTTGCTAGGCAAAGCATGCGTTCGATCTAGATGCCGCACGAGATATATATAGATTTTCATATCGGTTTCAGCAAAGATTGCTGCGCGGTGACCAATAGCACAGACCTATCGGTAGTTGTAGCTGAAATTATAGTAAGGAGCAGTAGTACTATTAATAGACGGATAACACACACCGGAAGCAGGCGGCAATCTTCAGTACGGTGATAATCATTGGATGTTGGTAGCAAGATAGCGGTTGGCTAGAGGTGGATGTAAATAGACCCAGCTTACCCTCCTCTCTATACGCCCCCGGATGAAGATAATATCGAAACGCGCGTAGGGGTTGACCTGAGTGTGCTCCAGCAGGTGAATATACTTTCTATCACTATACTTACCGTCATAATATTCTAACTGAGTATGTGCAGGACTAGGAAGGGATCTTCCAGCGAGGTTGTGGCCGACAAATGTAGCACATAAACACGCACCTAGGCACATCGACACTTTAGTGATTCAGTGATTTTAAGACAACCACCTGCTGCAATAATAATCTAGAGCCTGCATAGCACTGCCATATAATAAATTGGCTTTATAATAAATTATAATTTGTTTTGAAGGGCATATGCATGACAGGCATCATTACTAAGCACATGTCAGTTGTTGTTCTACTTGGATTGGAGGTACATGTACAATTGTTGTATTTTATGTATTTTTTACAAAAAGTTTTTTCTTATGGATCAATAAAATTTATATGTTTGAACTTAACATTCTGAGCCCCGAACAACATTCTTGGGTCTCTTTGGGTGATATCTGACTGTTATGAATGTGTTCTAGTAATATTTATATGGACTAATATGTATAAATAATTAAAAACTGGGATTCGACTACATATAAAGTGATAGACATTTAAATAAAGGGCAAAAATACAATAGGCTAGACAATAAGTGTATCCTCACCCATCCCCTGCAGACTGTGAGCCCTCGTGGGCAGGGTCCTCCCTCCTTATGTACCTGGGTGCCTTGTTTTTTGCTCATGTTTAATGTATTTGTCTATATTTGCCCCCTTTTTCACATGTAAAGCACCATGGAATAAATGGCTCTATAAAAATGTATAATAATAAATAAATAAATAAATAAGACGTTAAACAAATGCTATGAATACCTTGTTTAAGCTATTGTTACATAGTTTTCCTGCCAGCACCTAGGAATATTTGTTACTGGAAAATCTGTATGTGTAATAACTTTTGATCTGTCATCACAGGGCTGTGTAAAGCTATTCACATATGCCAATGTGTGAAAGTAGTTTACCGTGCAGAAATGTATGTCAAAACATATATTACATGTGCAGCGTCCCAGGGTCCTGGTCGTTGCAGTAATAACACTCTCCTCTAGGGGGAGTGGTGTTACGTTTGGAGGCAAAGAAAGACAACTGAATCGAGGTATCACAAACATGCAACACATTTCGCACTCCAGGCCACCAGTGCTCGTATTTACTATGGCACTCCTCACACTTAAAACTGGTTGCCTGGAGAGGAAGTTAGTTGGTTGCTGGCTGAGCTTCGCTCAGGTAGTTGGTCCCTGACAGGGGTGGGATCCTGTCAGAGACTGAGACAGAAGGACACGGAGCTGTGCCTGCCCTGAGTGCGGCAGCTTCTGGGAAGAGACGCTGAAAGAGAACTGTATTGTAGAGAAGGTGAAGAAGTCATAGCAAAGGAGTGGATATCAGAGGAGTTCTGCCCTGCACAGGCTGCCTCCGTCTGAGGCACAGGATCCCGGTAGCCGGAACACCGAGGGAGCAACAGTCCTTTATGCCTTGCTCCAGAGACCGGCAGGACAGCTAATTTCACGTTACCTGCCCACCCTACACCCAGGAGGCAAGGTGGCACTGCTTAGAGGCTGGGGCATGGTAGAGTCCCTGTAAAACGCCTCAAGCCACCGGTCATACGGGTTTGTCCTATCCATCAGGGGGACAGAGAGAGAGATAACATCGATAACATCTACAACATCTGTGAAGACCTTATGAGAGGCTTAGCAGTAAGGTACTACGACACCAAGGTGCTAGAGGAAGGCTACTGAATTCTACCTGGATAAGGGGACTCTGGATTTGCCTCCTAACCGGCCGGACTCTGCCTGCCCTGTGGTCTCTGCTCTGGACTGTGGATGCTGAAGCCTTCAGTAAAAGGTAAAGAGACTGCAACCTTGTGTCCTCGTTCTTCACTGCGCCTCTCACCAACCACCATTTACACACTGGGAAGCCCTGGGGACATACTTCATCTGTGGGAAGGTATACCATCTAGCTGCCATAACATCACCCCAGTGGATTTCTTAAAGCAGCGTTGGTCACCCTGACCGAATACCACAGGTGGCATCACGAGCATATCCCTTTAAAGACCTTTCCTTTTAACTCGGACGTCCCAAGGGCCACGGACCGGGTCAGCCACCGTGACATCCCCCCGTGAACCGAAGGACCCGGTACCGAGTACCCCACTGCCCTTGGGGGAGCTCCACATGCTGTCAAAAAGTCTTGAAAACAAAAGTAACTTGCAGCAAAATGTAGTTTTTTTTGTCACTTCTACTGGCAAATAAGTGTTTATGAATTAAAAAGGTTATCAAGTACTATATTTTTTTTTTAATGTGGACCTAAGAATTAACAGGCAGGTAGTTGCGATCCAAAACCGATCAAAAGTTCGGATCTACGGATATAATGCTCTGAATAACTTAAAACAAATCTTAAAGTTCTATTAAATAAAGATATAGAAAATATTTAGCCCAAGATTTAATGAAACAAGAGGATGCTCATGTTTCAGCAAGTCAATATAAATTTTGGTAATGTACAAAATAGCAGCTAAAATTACCAGTGCTAACAGAAGCACAGTATATAGATGAAAATAATGATGCATCGGAAAGAGAAACACGTGTCTCACTACAAACACCCTCGTAGGGCTAAGTAAATAAAAAGTAAAAAACAAATACCCACAAGGAGTAGGTCAGCAGCTAACATCCACTTGCCCCAGTACAGAGCATCAAGAGATCATTTGCTATGTGTTAGCATTAGAATGTAAGTTAGAAAGTCAATTGCCATATACAATCATCTAGAAAGTGATCACAATACCAGAAATAGTCCCAAACATAAAGGGTATTTTAGATGTAGGGAAGATGCAAAGCAGCATTACCTTGAAACATATTGTTTGCCACGTGCGGGGAGTATGGGTGAGACACACTGGAGCCTCGACGCGCGTTTCACCACCTACGGCCTCCAGATGGAGGTTAGTTTTCAGCAGCTGGGGATATTTGTCTATCTGCTGACCTACTCCTTGTGGGCATTTAGTTTTAACCTTTTATTTACTTAGCCCTACGTGGGTGTTTGTAGTGAGACACATGTTTCTCTTTCCGGTGCATCATTATTTTCATCTATATACCTCTGTTAGCACCTGTCATTTTAGCTGCTATTTTGTACATTACCTCGCCTGATTACTTGTTTTTTGTCTTTTTGCTTGTTATATATGCGCAATAAAATATATATTGACTTGCTAAAAAATCCCCTAGTTTCATTGAATCTTAGGCTAAATATTTTCTTAATCTTTATTTAATACTAGATGGTGGCCCGATTCTAACACATCGGGTATTCTAGAATACGTATGTAGTTTAATTTATGAAGATTTTAGAATAATACAATGAATACACAGAATTTGGTTGGCCGGGCGTGACCAATTAGCAAAGCGTGGTTCAAATCCCACGCCAATTCGCGGCTGGAGCGCCTGTCGCTGATTGTTTGCGGCCAGCCACGTAGTATATAGCACAGCCACATAGTATATAGCACAGCCACGTAGTATATAACACAGCTCACATAGTATATAACAGCCCACGTAGTATATAACACAGCCCACGTAGTGTATAACAGCCACATAGTGTATAACACAGCCACATAGTATATAACACAGCCCAAATAGTATATTGCACAGCCACGTATTATGTAGCACAGCCCACATACTATATAACACAGCCAACGCAGTATATAACACTGCTCACGTAGTAAATAACACAGCCCACACAGTATATAGCAATGTGGGCACCATATCACTGTTAAAAAAAGAATTAAAATAACAAATAGTTATATACTCACCCTCCAACGGCCCCCGGATCCATCCCAGGCCCTTCCGGCTCCTTGCATGCTGCTCCGGTCCCAAGTGGCAATAACACGTGATGATGTAGCGGTCTCGCGAGACTGCTACGTCATCTCCGGTCATTGCAGCAATGCATTATTGCGACCGAAGCGGCGCGTGAGGAATGGGAAAGGCCTGGGCTGGATCCGGGGCCGTCGAAGGGTGAGTATATAATGTTTTTTTATTTTTTTTATTATTTTTAACATTATATGATTTTACTATTGATGCTGCATACTCAGCATCAATAGTAAAAAGTTGTTCACACAGAGGGTTAGTGGCAGCGTTAACTCCTTTACCCACAAGGGTAGTTTGCACGTTAATGACCGGGCCAATTTTTACAATTCTGACCACTGTCCCTTTATGAGGTTATAACTCTGGAACGCTTCAATGGATCCTGGTGATTCTGACATTGCTTCCTCGTGACATATTGTACTTCATGATATTGGCTAAACTTCTTTGATATTACCTGCGTTTATTTGTGAAATTTGGCGAAAATTTTTAAAATTTTGCAATTTTCCAAATTTGAATTTTTATGTAATTAAATCACAAAGATATGTCACACAAAATACTTAAAAAATAACATTTCCCACATGTCTACTTTACATCAGCATAATTTTGGAACCAAAATATTTTTTTGTTAAGGAGTTATAAGGGTTAAAAGTTGACCAGCAATTTCTAATTTTTACAACGAAATTTACAATACCATTTTTTGGGGGGACCACATCTCATTTGAAGTCATTTTGAGGGGTCTATATGATAGAAAATAACCAAGTGTGACACCATTCTAAAAATAGTACCCCTCAAGGTGCTCAAAACCACATTCAAGAAGTTTATTAACCCTTCAGGTGTTTCACAAGAATTTTTGGAATGTTTAAATAAAAATGAACATTTAACTTTTTTTCACAAAAAATTTACTTCAGCTCCAATTTGTTTTATTTTACCAAGAGTAACAGGAGAAAATGGACCCCTAAAGTTGTTGTACAATTTGTGCTGAGTACGCCGATACCCCATATGTGGGGGTAAACCACTGTTTGGGCACATGGCTGAGCTCGGAAGCGAAGGAGTGCCATTTGACTTTTCAATGCAAAATTGACTGGAATTGAGATGGCACGACAAGTTGCATTTGAAGAGCCCCTGATGTGCCTAAACATTGAAACTCCCCACAACTGACACCATTTTGGAAAGTAGACCCCCTAAGGAACTGATCTAGATGTGTGGTGAGCATTTTGACCTATTAAGTGATTCACAGAAGTTTATAATGCAGAGCCATAAAAATAAAAAATCATATTTTTTCACAAAAATGATATTTTTGCCCCCAATTTTTTATTTTCCCAAGGGTAAGAGAAGAAATTGGACCCCAAAAGTTGTTGTACAATTTGTCCTGGGTACGCTGATACCCCATATGTGGGGGTAAACCACTGTTTGGGTGCATGGGAGAGCTCGGAAGGGAAGGAGCGCTGTTTGACTTTTCAATGCAAAATTGACAGGAATTGAGATGGGACACCATGCTGTGTTTGGAGAGCCACTGATGTGGCTAAACATTGAAACTCCCACAAGTGACACCATTTTGGAAATTAGACCCCTAAGGAACTTATCTAGATGTGTGGTGAGCACTTTGACCTACCAAGTGCTTCACTGATGTTTATAATGCAGAGCCGTAAAAATAAAAAATCATATTTTTTCACAAAAATGATGTTTTTGCCCCCAATATTTATTTTCCCAAGGGTAAGAGAAGAAATTGGACCGCACAAGTTGTACAATTTGTCCTGAGTATGCTGATACCCCATATGTGGGGGTAAACCACTGTTTGGGCGCATGGCAGAGCGCGAAAGTGAAGGAGCACCATTTGACTTTTCAATGCAAAATTGACTGGAATTGAGATGGGACGCCATGTTGCGTTTGGAGAGCCACTGATGTGCCTAAACATTGAAACTCCCCACAAGTGACTCCATTTTGGAAAGTAGACCCCCTAAGGAACTCATCTAGATGTGATGTGAAAGCTTTGAACCCCCAAGTGTTTCACTACAGTTTATAACGCAGAGCAGTGAAAATAAAAAATCTTTTTTTTTCACAAAAATTATTTTTTAGCCCCCAGTTTTGTATTTTCCCAAGGGTAACAGGAAAAATTGGACCCCAAAAGTTGTTGTCCAATGTGTCCTGAGTACGCTGATACCCCATATGTGGGGGGAACCACTGTTTGGGCGCATGGGAGAGCTCGGAAGGGAAGGAGCGCCATATGGAATGCAAACTTAGATGGAATGGTCTGCAGGCATCACATTGCATTTGCAGAGCCCCTAATCTATCTAAACAGTAGAAACCCCCCACAAGTGACCCCATATTGGAAACTAGACCCCCAAGGAACTTATCTAGATGTGTTGTGAGAACTTTGAACCCCCAAGTGTTTCACTACAGTTTATAACGCAGAGTCATGAAAATAAAAAATCTTTTTTTTACAAAAATTATTTTTTTAGCCCCCAGTTTTGTATTTTCTCAAGGGTAACAAGAAAAATTGGACCCCAAAAGTTGTTGTCCAATGTGTCCTGAGTACGCTGATACCCCATATGTGGGGGGAACCACCGTTTGGGCGCATGGGAGAGCTCGGAAGGGAAGGAGCGCCATATGGAATGCAAACTTAGATGGAATGGTCTGCAGGCATCACATTGCGTTTGCAGAGCCCCTAATCTATCTAAACAGTAAAAACCCCCCACAAGTGACCCCATATTGGAAACTAGACCCCCCAAGGAACTTATCTAGATGTGTTGTGAGAACTTTGAACCCCCAAGTGTTTCACTACAGTTTATAATGCAGAGCCGTGAAAATAAAAAATAATTTTTTTTCCAAAAAAAATATTTTTTAGCCCCCAGTTTTGTATTTTCCTAAGGTTAACAGTTGAGATTGGACCCCAAAAGTTGTTGCCAATTTATCCTGAGTACGCTGATACCCCATATGTGGGGGGAACCACAGTTTGAGCGCATGGCAGAGCTCGGAAGGAAAGGAGCGCCATTTGGAATGCAGACTTAGATGGATTGGTCTGCAGGCATCACGTTGCATTTGCAGAGCCCCTGATGTAACTAAACAGTAGAAAGCCCCTATAAGTGACCCCATATTGGAAACTAGACCCCCAAGGAACTTATCTAGATGTGTTGTGAGAACTTTGAACCCCCAAGTGTTTCACTACAGTTTATAACGCAGAGTCATGAAAATAAAAAATCTTTTTTTTACAAAAATTATTTTTTTAGCCCCCAGTTTTGTATTTTCTCAAGGGTGACAAGAGAAATTGGACCCGAAAAGTTGTTGTCCAATGTGTCCTGAGTATGCTGATACCCCTTATGTTGGGGTAAACCCCTGTTTGTGCACATGGGAGAGCTCTGAAGGGAAGGAGCACTGTTTAACTTTTTCAACACAGAATTGGCTGGAATTGAGATCGGATGCCATGCCGCGTTTGGAGAGCCCCTGATGTGCCTAAATAGTGGAAACCCCCCAATTATAACTGAAACCCTAATCCAAACACACCACTAGCTCTAATCCCAATTGTAACCCTAATCACACCCCTAATCCTGCCACACCCCTAACCCTAATCCCAACCCTATTCCCAACGGTAAATGTAATCCAAACACTAACCGTAACTTTAGCCCTAACCCTAACTTTAGCCCCAATCCTAACCCTAACTTTAGCCCCAACCCTAACCCTAGCGCAAACCCTAGCCCTAACCTTTGCCCTAGCCCTAACCCTAACCCTAACCCTAGACCTAACCCTAGCCCTAACCCTAGCCCTAGCCCTAACCCTAATGTGAAAATGGAAATAAAAACATTTTTTAAATTTTTTAATTTTCCCTAACTAAGGGGGTGATGAAGGGTGGTTTGATTTACTATTTATAGCGGGTTTTCTAGTGGATTTTTATGATTGGCAGCCGTCACACACTAAAAGACGCTTTTTATTGCAAAAATGTTTTTTGCGTTACCACATTTTGAGAGCTATAATTTTTCCATATTTTGGTCCACAGAGTCATGTGAGGTCTTGTTTTATGCGGGACGAGTTGACGTTTTTATTGGTAACATTTTCGGGCATGTGAGATTTTTTGATCGCTTTTTATTCCGATTTTTGTGAGGCAGAATGACCAAAAACCAACTATTTATGAATTTCTTTTGAGGGGGGCGTTCATACCGTTCCACGTTTGATAAAATGGATAAAGCAGTTTTATTCTTCGGGTCAGTACAATTAAAGCAATACCTAATTTATATCTTTTTTAATGTTTTGGCGCTTTTATGCGATAAAAACTATTTCATAGAAAAAATAATAATTTTTCCATCGCTTTATTCTGAGGACTATAACTTTTTAATTTTTTCGCTGATGATGCTGTATTGCAACTCGTTTTTTGCGGGACAAGATGAGGTCTTCAGCGGTACCATGGCAATCTATATCTATCTTTTTGATCGTGTGTTATTCCACTTTTTGTTCTTTGGTATGATAATAAAGCGTTGTTTTTTGCCTTTTTTTTTCTTACGGTGTTCACTGAAGGGGTTAACCAGTGGGACAGTTTTATAGGACGGGTCGTTACGGATGCAGCGATACTAAATATGTGTGCTTTTATTGTTTTTTTTTTATTTAGATAAAGAAATGTATTTATGGGATCAGTATTTTTTTATTTATTTTTTTTAGGAATTTTTAAAAACATTTTTTTACACATCTGAATAATTTTTTTTTACACTATAACATTGCCCCAGGGAGGGCATCATGTTATAGTGTAAGATCGCTGTGCACTGTGTCAGATCAGCGACACTTTGCTGTGCACTGTGTCAGAGCTGCGATCTGATGTGCACTCCTGGAGGCTTCCTGGCGCCTACTCTGAGCAGGCGCTGTGAAGCCAAATCCCTGCAGGACCCGGATGCAGCCCCGCGGCCATTTTGGATCCGGGCCTGCTGGCAGGAGGAGGTAAGAGGCCCTTGGAGCAACGCGATCACATCGCGTTGCTCTGAGGGTCTCAGGGAAGCACGCATGGAGCCCCCTCCCTGCGCGATGCTTCCCTATACCGCCGGAACACTGCGATCATGTTCGATCGCAGTGTGCCGGGGGTTAATGTGCCGGGGGCGGTCCGTGACCACGCCTGGCACAACGTGCCGGATGTCAGCTGCGATAGTCAGCTGACACCCGGCCGTGATCGGCCGCGCTTCCCCCGTGAGCGCGGCTGATCGCTATGACGTACTATCCCGTAAGTGGGCATACGGACCCACCCCACCTCGACGGGATAGTACGTCTAATGTCAGAAAGGGGTTAATGGACTGCCTTACACCATGTTATGCCACGGTGAAAGGCAGTCCTTTTAATGCTATGTGGGCGTTGACTGGGGGGGAGTAGGGAGGGGGCACTGACTGCAGGGGAGTAGAGAGCGGCCATTTCACGGCTGGACTGTGCACGTCGCTACCGCACAGATTGACCCTCTGATAATCTGCCCCTGAGTGTGACTGTGAATGCCCGCTGGCATTTATGGACCCCCGGACCCGGTGGGCAGAGAGAGGGGGCCCGCATCGGGCCCCATCTCATCTGCTCACCGGGCCCCTTCCGGCGCTGTGGCGGTTTCCTATTGACGTGCGGGCACGCACCCGCATGTCAATAGTTAACAACAGCCGTCAGCCAATTGGAGGCTGGCAGCTGAAGTTGGCCGCAGCGCACACGTCGCCGGTGTCTGACGTCATTGTCAGTCGCCGGCGAGTGTGCGCATGGAGGGAGCTCGCCGCCTAGAGCGCTGGTCAGGTGAGGAGAACTCGGTTTGTTTTTTTTTGTTTTGTTTTTTGATAACCTAACGGTGGACACACTGGGGGCAATGCTGGAGGACACCCTGGGGCAATGCTGGAGACACTGGGGCAATGCTGGAGACCCTGGGGCAGATTGCTGGACACACTGGGGACAATGCTGGAGGACACACTGGTGCAGATGATTGCTGGAGACACTGGGGCAATGCTGGAGACACTGGGGCAATGCTGGAGACACTGGGGCAGATTGCTGGACACACTGGGGCAATGCTGGAGGACACACTGGGGTAATGCTGGAGGACACACTGGGGCAGATTGCTGGAGACACTGGGGCAATGCTGGAGACACTGGGGCAATGCTGGAGACACTGGGGCAGATTGCTGGACACACTGGGGCAATGCTGGAGGACATACTGGGGCAGATTGCTGGACACACTGGGGCAGATGATTGCTGGAGACACTGGGGCAATGCTGGAGACACTGGGGGCAATGCTGGAGACACTGGGGCAATGCTGGAGACACTGGGGCAGATTGCTGGACACACTGATGGCAATGCTGGACATACTGGGGATGATTGCTGGACACACTGGGGGTAATATGCTGGACACACTGGGGCAATGCTGGAGACACTGGGGCAGATTGCTGGACACTGGGGCAGATTGCTGGACACACTGGGGGCAATGCTGGATACTCTGGGGCAATAAGCTGGACATACTGGGGCAGATTGTTGAACACACTGTCTGGGGACAATACTGGACACAATGGGGCAATGCTGGATACACTGGGGCAATGCTGGAGACACTGGGGCAGATTGCTGGACACACTGTGGGCAATGCTGGACATACTGGGGCAATATGCTGGACATACTGGGGCAGATTGCTGGACACACTGTCTGGGGGCAATATGCTGGACACACTGGGGCAATATGCTGGACATACAGGGGCAGATTGCTGGACACACTGGGGGAAATATGCTGGACACACTGGGGCAGATTGCTGGACACACTGGGGCACGACGGACAGGCAGTATACGGTTTATTTTACGTTTTTTGCAGGCGCTGAAGTATGGTAAGTATGGGTAAATTAAGAATATAAAAATACTTTTTCTGGCTGTCTTTATTTATTTTTTAACTCTTTCACTACTGTAGGATTAATAATGGATAGACGTCTTATTGACGCCTCTCCATTATTAACCCGGCTTAATGTCATCTTACAATAGCAAGGTGACATTAACCCCTTATTACCCCATATCCCACCACTACACGGGAGAGGGAAGAGAGGGGTTAAGTGCCGCAATTGGCACATCTTACAGATGCGCCATTTCTGGGGCGGCTGCGGACTGGTATTTGTAGCCGGGGGGGCCAATGCTGGATACTCTGGGGCAATATGCTGGACATACTCTGGCAGATTGTTAAACACACTGTCTGGGGGCAATGCTGGACACAATGGGGCAATGCTGGATACACTGGGGCAATGCTGGAGACACTGGGGCAATGCTGGACACACTGGGGCAGATTGCTGGACACACTGACGGCAATGCTGGACATACTGGGGCAGATTGTTGGACACACTGTGGGCAATGCTGGACAATTGGACATACTGGGGCAGATTGCTGGACACACTGGGGGCAATGCTGGACATACTGGGGCAATATGCTGGACATACTGGGGCAGATTGCTGGACACACTCTCTGGGGGCAATGCTGGACACACTGGGGCAATATGCTGGACATACTGGGGCAGGTTGCTGGACACACTGGGGGTAATATGCTGGACACACTGGGGCAGATTGCTGGACACACGGGCAGATTGCTGGACACACTGTCTGGGGGCAATGCTGGACACACTGCGGCAGATTGCTGGATACACTTAGGGCAATATGCTGGACATACTGGGGCAGATTGCTGGACACACTGGGGGTAATATGCTGGACACACTGGGGCAGATTGCTGTACACACTGGGGGCAGGACTGGAGGCATGGGCAGAATGTAGACACGGGGCATGATTGGAGACACGGGGCAGAATGAAAGAAATGGGGCAGGATTGGATCATGGGGCAGGATGGATACGATGGAGACAGATGGGGCAGGATGGGGAGATCATATGGGGTAGAATGGATACTCATGAGCGCAGGATGCGAGAACATATGGCTGGAGCCAGGAATGAGATAAACGGGGCCAGGGTGGGGAATATTATTACCATAGGGGCTAATTAAGGGATATTATTACTGCAGTGATGTATTTATTTTATTTTTTGAGTACACTGTTTTAAATGGGGGGGGAGGGCGGTACTGTTACTGTGCAGAGTGACACTATATCGCCTTTTTATCTTCATGTGGTGTAATGTAGAAGTTGTGAAAAATTAAGTAATGTGTTCTGCAAGCGGAGCTCGAGATAACTGTGTTATTTCCTGCAGAAACGAGTCCTGGCTGGAAGAAATGATGGCGGTCTGTGCTGGATGAAAGATGAAGGACTTCACCTAGAGACGTCACTGGTGAGTCAGTGTTACCTATACACTGACACTATACACTGTATACTATATACAGAGGTCCTGTGTACAATGTCACCAGTGATCACTGTATTACCTATACATTATACACAGAGCTCCTGTGTATAATACCACCAGTGATCTCTGTATTACCTCTACACAGACACTGCATACTAAGTACAGATCTCCTGTGAATACTGGCACTTATGGTGATAGTATTGTGTTTTTGTTTTTTTCTATTACTGATCAGTATTGTAGTATTCAGTCACTATGTGGTGGTAATATGTGGTCTGGAAATTGTGTTGTGGTATTTGTCCCTTGTATGTGCTATTTGTTCACCAAGTGGTGGTAATATGTGGTCTTGACATGGTGCGGTGGTATTTGTTCCTTGTATGTGATATTATTCGATCACTGTGGTTGTAATTTGTGGTCTGGTCATGGTGCGGTGGTATTTGTTCCTTGTATGTGATATTATTGGTCAAAATATACCTAAATTGTATTGCAGATTTTAACAAATATTTAATAGGTTACAGTAGAGTAGGGCCCGGCCATTTTTCTGGAATAATCTGGTTTGGGTATATCATGACCCCCGTCACATGACCCCCGTCACATGACCCCCGTCACACGGCCCACAGTGTCTGAACAGCCCGGGGCCCTGGCTACCCTTAATCCACCCCTGTCCTTGGCCCCTCTCTAGGCTATGAATATCAGCCCGCAGCTGTCTGCGTAGCCTTTCTGGCTAGAAAATATACGGGGACCCCACATCATTTTTTTGGGGGTCCCCCTATTTTAATAGCCAGTAAAGGCTACGCAGACAGCTGCGGGCTGATATTCATAGCCTGGGAGAGGCCATGGGTATTACCCCCTTCCCAGGCTACAAATAATGGCCCCCGGCCGTCGGCTTTCCCCCTCTGGCACAGAAAACTGCGCGGGAGCCCACGACGTCTTTTTTTCTTTATGTTCATTTGTCAACATCGGCCTATCTATGGATATATCTATCTATAGATATATCTATAGATACATAGATGTTTCTATCCATATATCTATCTGGCTAATTTCACACATCAGATTTTTGCAGTCAGGCACAATCCTGCGAGTTTTGGATCCGCTTTTTCTTATATGTATGTAGTATGTCTATGTATATCTATGTAGTATGTATGTTGTATGTATGTAGTATGTATGTTGCATGTATGTATGTTGTATGTATGTTGTATGTATGTAGTATGTATGTAGTATGTTGTATGTATGTATGTTGTATGTATGTATGTTGTATGTATGTTGTATGTATGTAGTATGTTGTATGTATGTTGTATGTTGTATGTATGTATGTAGTATGTAGTATGTATGTTGTATGTATGTAGTATGTATGTAGTATGTATGTAGTATGTTGTATGTAGTATGTGCGGTATGTTTGTGTTTTTTTGTTTTTTTTACATTCAACACATTAGCCATATGATGGGACTACTACTGTCCCATCATTGGCTAATGTGTCAATCAATATCATTGTAGCAGGCATAGCCCGATGGGACTTGTGGTTCCCCAATGTGGACCTTACTCTTTGCCACATGTTTTTTTTTGCCTTCCTCTGGATCAACATGTTAGGGCATGTTAGGCTATGGGTTGAACTAGATGGACTTAAAGTCTTCCTTCAACCTTAATAACTATGTTAGATGTGGTCCACAAATGGGAACCTGAAAGGCATGAAAAGAGAGTTGAATAAATAAAAACAGGAGACACTCCCTCATTCACCAATTTATTATGAAATAAAAATCCTTTCAGCTCTGACATAATCCATTGGGGTTCCCATGACATCCAGTAATTCTGTACAGCAAGCTATGGAGCATCATTCAGAAAACAAGTCTTCATAGGTCACTGCCAGACATGCCTCATGAGCTATGATGTCAGTAACTCAGTAGCGTCATCGCTCGTGAGACATGACCGAGAGTGACGTATGGTTGCAGTACTGAATCAGAGCTGCCGCTCTGAACAGCGGTGACATGTTACTGACGTCATCGCTTGTGAGATATGGCCGGTAATGACCTATGCTCCATAACTTGCTGTAGAAAATAAACAAACTTCAACAAACTTTATTCAGCACCGAATCCGAACAGTGAAATAGACTTCCGCAAAAAAGGCAGAGTTCGGAGTTAAGCACCAGTCATTAGATGTCCGGTATGAACCCCAAACTTTATAGTTCAAATTTACTCATCCATACAAACCACCTGCCTGTTCAGCCCAGCGCAGATCTCTGCCAGCACAGAGTGGTCACAGGGAGCTCCTGCCGGCAATTCTGCAGCTTCACGTCAACAGAGCAGTGGCTTCTCTTCTGCTTCTGCTCCTCTGCTTCTGTTGCGACTGTCGAACGTTATGCCTATTGGCAGCCGGTTTAGCATTGTATAACTGTAGGAAGCTGACTGTCAATCAGCAAGACATCAGCAGACTCTCCCCCCTATAGAGCAGTCCTGAAGAAGGAGAGCTGTTCTGTTGATGTAGAGCAGCTGAATAGTTGGTAGGAGAGGTCAGTGTCCACTTTGAGCTGTCACCGGATAAAACAGACGGGTTACCAACAACCTGCCTGTTATTTTTTTGCATCAAAGTAAAAAAAAAAATGTGGTCCTTGATAACCCATTTTAAGGGATTGTTCAATACTCCACACTCCCACCAATCAATTGTTTGCAACTCTCGCAGTGGCAGGATATAGAAGTCAGAACAGCAAAAGTCTATACACTGTATAGTGTCCATTCTTGGTTACTAAAGCTCAGCTCCTACTTAAGTCAAAAAGAGCTGAGCTGCAGGACTTAAATACGTTGCACCACAAATAAAGTTCATTTTGTTCAACAGATCCTGTAATAATAATAAGTTCCACAATTAGATGTGTTAAAAAGATGTTTCTGTGCTGAGATAAATTTAGAAATGTACCCCTGCTATGTACTGTGTAATGGTTGTGTCTGACCATGTAGAGCTGCTCCAGTCCATGTTCAGCACATACTACAGCTCTTAGCTAGGGGTGGAAACACATGAGTATGTACGCAGGATAGCATGCGATTGCAGCTGCTGTTTTCTGTTAGGTAAAAAACAGTTCTGTAAGGTAAAAGTTTTTTTTTTAAGCACGGGAATGTTTTACCTCACAGACAGCAGCATTTGAAATCCCATGCTGTCCTGTTTGTATACTCTCTTTTGCTTTCTCCCCTGGTCAGGAGAAATGGCCAAACATGTTTCTTGCATGGTCAATCACAGCCATTACGCCGTGCACAGCAGCGGCACATGTATAAGATTATCTCAGCACAGGAAAAAATTTTAAACACATCCAGTTTTGGATCTTTTTTTTATTCCAAGTTCTATTGATTAAAATGTACTTTGCTTGGAGCACCCGCCGGGGCCGTGGGGTACTCAGCAGAGTTCTTAAAGGGGATGTGTCACAGCAGCGGTCATCCAATTAAAGGGGAAATAAGGTGTAGTGGAAAATAAAGTCTAATGTTTGTGACGCAACCTGTGGTACTCGGCAAATGTGAGATGTTAGCTGACGCTGCTTGAAGAGACCGCTGGGGTTGATGGTGACTCAGCAGAGTTGGTACAGCGCTCCACAGACAGAGTTTTAGTCCCTGGGCACTTAGATTGTAAAATGGTGGTGCTGGCAGTTGTGGTAGTTGTAGTGCAGGGTGGATGGTGCAGTAAATAAGTTTGATGACACAGCAAGGTGCAGTTTCCAAAGCTTTACTCACAGTTCTTAGTTGCCCCAGCCGGGGGGGTTGTGTCCTATGTGTATGTAGGTGGTCCAGCTAGCTCTCAAGCAATTTGGGTGCACTTTCCAGAACCCTCTTTCATATGTCCTTTCCTGGCCTGTCCTTTCCTCTGAGTGACGTGCAGTACACTGTGGTAACTGGACCCTCAGGGGCACCACATGCTCATGAGAAAACCTCCTTAAAGATGGCCACTACACAGTGTATGAAGCTGTGCTGTTCTGCCACTGTACTCAGAGTAAATCCAGCCTCTATAGGAGCTGAAAACAGCTGATTAGTAGGGGGCTGGGTGTCAGATCTCTGATCTTATATTAATGACCTATCCTAGGGCTAGGGACATCCCCTTTAAGGTAGATATTAAAGAGGATCATTTGAATATACACTGCTCAAAAAAATAAAGGAAACACTAAAATCCGACATCGTAGATATCACTGAATGAAGTATTCCAGTTGTAAATTTTTATTCATTACATAGTGGATTGTGTTGAGAACACTAAAACCTAAAAATGATCAACATAAATCACAATTAATATCCCATGGAGGTCTGGAATTGGAATGATGCTCAAAATCAAAGTGGAAAATGAAATTACAGGCTGATCCAACTTCAGTGGAAATGCCTCAAGACAAGGAAATGATGCTCAGTAGTGTGTGTGGCCTCCATGTGCCGGTATGACTTCCCTACAACGCCTGGGCATGCTCCTGATGAGAAGGCGGATGGTCTCCTGAGGGATCTACTCCCAGACCTTGACTAAAGCATCTGTTGGACAGTCTGACGTGCAACGTGACGCTAATGGATGGTGCGAGACATGATGTCCCAGATGTGTTCAATCAGATTCAGGTCTGGGGAATGGTGAGTCAGTCCATACCTTCAATGCCTTCATCTTGCAGGAACTAATGACACACTCCAGCCACTGGCATTGTCCTGCATTAGGAGGAACCCAGGGACAACCGCACTAGCATATGGTCTCACAAAGGGTCTGAGGATCTCATCTTAGTACCTAATGGCATTCAGGCTACCTCTGGCGTGCACATGGAGGGCTGTGCGGTCCTCCAAAGAAATGCCACCCCACACCATTACTGACCCACTGCCTAACCGGTCATGCTGAAGGATGTTGCAGGCAGCAGATCGCTCTCCATGGTGTCTCCAGACTCTGTCACGTCTGTCACATGTGCTCAGTGTGAACCTGCTTTCATCTGTGAACAGCACAGGGCGCCAGTGGCAAATTTGCCAATCCTGGTGTTCTGTGGCAAATGGCAAGCGTCGTGCATGGTGTTGGGCTGTGAGCACAACCCCCATCTGTGGACGTCAGGCACTCAGACCATCCTCATGGAGTCAGTTTCTAACTGTTTGTGCAGACACATGCACATTTGTGGGCTGCTGGAGGTCATTTTGCAGGGCTCTGGCAGTGCTCCTCCTGTTCCTCCTTGCACAAAGGCTGAGGTAGCGGTCCTGCTGCTGGGTTGTTGCCCTCCTATGGCCCCCTCTACATCTCCTGGTGTACTGGCCTGTTTCCTGGTAGCGCCTCCAGCCTCTGGACACTACGCTGACAGACACAGCAAACCTTCTTGCCACAGCTCGCATTGATGTGCCATCCTGGATGAGCAGCATTACCTGAGCCACTTGTGTGGGTTGTAGAGTCCATCTCATGCTACCATGAGTGTGAAAGCACAACCAACATTCAAAAGTGACCAAAACATCAGCCAGAAAGCATTGGTACTGAGATGTGGTCTGTGGACCCCACCTGCAGAACCACTCCTTTATTGAGTGTGCCTTGATAACTGCCAATAATTTCCATCTGTTGTCTATTCCATTTGCACACCAGCATGTGAAATTGATTGTCAAACAGTGTTGCTTCCTAAGTGGACAGTTTGATTTCACAGAAGTTCGATTTACTTGGAGTTATATTCTGTTGTTTAAGTGTTCCCTTTATTTTTTTTGATCAGTGTATTTTTAGCTATGTGTATGTTTACTTTTCTCTGTTTCATTATCCTATTTCTTAATTAGTAAAGTAAGTGCGGTGTGGTATTAATTGAACTAATAAGAGCCGCAGCAGATTCTCTATAGTAAGGATATTGATAAGTAATAATGACACCATTTAAAATGATCAAGATGATGATGAAGGAGTTGATAATGATGACGATGGAGAAGAAGAACTGCACAAATCAAATAGCTAGTTTAAATACTTTCATAACTATCCGAAAGCAAAATGACTCTGTGGACAGTGTGTTTTTATATTCCCGTTCCTGATGTTCTGCAATTTCACATGAGAATTTTATTACTTGGAAAATGACTAGCTCAGGTCCAGTCAATGTACAGTATGTCATAGAGTAGGGAGATTTGCAGACCAAGCACCAAGCACTATGCAGGGTGCCATCCAAATTTTATGTTAACTTGAGTACTGCCTCACGCAAAATGAAAATGGCACCTTGACAGCTGTGAATGCATTTATATACATATAACCTAGTTGTAAGTGTGTCTTATTTTGACATGCCTTACTATTTCACAGTACATGATGACAGGTCAAATCGATGGGCTATGGACTTAATGACAGCAGCCCTAGACATAATACTATATTAATTCCATTTCCCTATGTCAAGATCTGTATAATTTAATCTTTTGGGATTCAAGTGGCGATGCATTGTCAAAAGATCACAAAATGTAGACATTCATATGGCTGTACATACATAGTACAAGGCTGTACAAGCACCAGTCGGTATGTAGGTCATTTCAGGTATTGTCGTGCATGTTAGGACATTATGCACATTTAAGGTGGATCCAGGCCATCAAAGGGGTTTTCCACTATCAAAGTTTATGTCGCCAAATGTAAACCAGGACCAGCACTGCCTCTCCGCTGCTACTCTATGCTGTTTACTGGATGCAACGGTGTCTTCAGGACTACAGTGCGCTCCACCACTGTAGCTAAATTACTGAGCTTAGTGACTCAAAAAAGGTCGACGGCACAAGCTGCTAAGCTCAGTGATTGGCTGCAGTGGTGATGTGAACTGTAGTTACAAATCCCAGCTGTAGCCAGTAAACTGACACTGCAGCAGTAGAGACGTGGCTCATGACTTTGGTGGGGGCCAAATGTTGAGTGCCATGTGTGTCTGTAGTTTTACAGATATAAGAGCATTTGTGGACATAAGATTTGATTCTCAAACCAATCAGTGGCCTGCTTATGAAGGCTGAAAAATGTGATGGGGACAGAACAATTGCTAATACGATACAGAACGTCCTGCTTATATGGGGCAACTTACTGCCAATACCAAAACAGAAAATTGGGAAAGAGCATTCCTATGAATTCATTATTGGTTTGTCTAAATCAATGTTTCTCCACTCCAGTCTTCAAGATCCACATTCAGGTCAAATTTTCAGGATATCCTTATGTACAATAACAAATTGTATTGTGGTACCGTGTTAGCCGAAAAATCGATGTGAATTCTTTTCTGCCCAATGATGACAGAAGTATTCTAGGAGTGATACCTTTATTGGCTAACTAGAAAATAATATGTGTGCAAGCTTTTAGAGCACAGTGGCTCCTACTTCAGGCAAGATTACAAAAAAAAATAGAATACTTCTGTCATCATTGGGCAGAAAAGTATTCACAGGATATTCTTAGTATTGCACAGGTGATCGTATCATCACCTGCTCAAGCATTAATTCCATCACCTATGCAATACTAAGGAAATCCTGAAAACATGACATGTGACAGCATACATTTAACTTTCCTGTTATTATGCTACCCATCTACTTGTATATAGGTAATCAGAATATTCACCCTATCGCAATTAACGACATCACTCTTTCCCCTGTACCGGAAGTCCGCTGCCTCGGAGTAACCCTTGACTTTGCCCTGTCCTTCAAACCGCACATCCAAGCTCTTTCCACCTCCTGTCGCCTCCAGCTCAAAAATATCTCCAGAATCCATCCTTTCCTCAACCGTCAATCTACTAAAATGCTTGTGCATGCCCTCATCATCTCCTGCCTTGACTACTGCAACATCCTTTTCTGTGGCCTCCCTGCTAACACCCTTGCACCTCTCCAGTCCATTCTTAACTCTGCTGCCCGACTAATTCATCTCTCTCCTTGCTACTCCTCTGCTTGCCCCCTCTGCAAATCTCTTCACTGGCTCCCATTCCCTCAGCGTATCCAGTTCAAATTACTAATACTGACCTACAAAGCCATCCATAACCTGTCTCCTCCATATATCTCTGAACTAATCTCCCAATTTCTTCCCTCACGTAATCTCTGGTCCTCCCAAGACCTCCTGCACTGACCCTGCTGCCTCCTCACCACTTCCGAAGCTACCGCCTCACCAACACCGGAGCTCCTACAACCCTCACCCTATTGTCTTCATCCCCACCATCCTGTAGAATGTAAGCCCGCAAGGGCAGGATCGTCACCCCTCTGTATCAGTCGGTAATTGTTAGTTTGCTTACTGTAAGTGATATCTCTAATTTGTATGTAACCCCTTCTCATGTACAGCACCATGGAATCAATGGTGCTATATAAATTATTATTAATAATAATAATAATAATAATGTGGTGCCTTCAGTATAAATAGCATTAGCTGTTCCAGATTTCCTCCCAGCCATATTCCAATCCATGTTTTTTCCATTATACGCCACTCCTAATAAAAAATATTTATGGGGTGTTTATTTTTTAACGCTTTCCTAAAACAATGTAATTGATTGTATATCCAAACATAAAAATTATAAGGCCATAGAACCTAAGAATATAACATCTATTCTTCCAAATGCTAATCAAGTGTTAAGCTGGCTGCTTGTTGGTGGATCCGTAACACCATTGTACCTCCATTTGCATCTTGCTGTATTCAATGAGTTGATGCTGACAGATCAGACAAAATCTATTGTATGTGGGGATGTTGCAGAGACATAAAGCCATTTCTTTAAAAAAAATCAAGTAAGCTAAAAAATATCAAGTACTGTAAGTTAAAGAGCTGCTCCAGCACATTGTGAGGTTAGCAGCCATTGACAGGTTCCTGTCAGGATAAGGCAGGTGCATGATACCTGCCGTCAGTGCACAATTCATGGTAGGCACCTATTGACATGGCGTCACGAGCGTCACTCATTTCTCAAATGGCGCTGATGACATATTGTCAGAATAGTGTCAGGCTTTGATCAAATCAAATAAATGTGAGCTGGCAGGTACTGTGTCTTGAAGCTCCTAAAGGGAATCTGTCACCAGTTTTTTACATCCTACTCTGATAGCAGCATGATTATGTGGGGTCAGATATCCTGATTCTAGTGATGCATCACTTGCTACCCTTCCTGCTACCGTTTTTATGAAATCATTGTTTTATCAACCGGAGATTATCATGTGGCAGCTGTGGCATTAGTGACGGGCGCCTCTGTGCACCTCTGCTGAGATGAGGCTGTAGTCGGGGAGTGGAGTAACATTTCTGACATAGGAAACACTAGCAATATTAATAATTTTGACAGGCCCCTGCACGCCCGCCTGACCGCCCCTTCTCTGACCATTTAGACTAAGTTGCTTGAAACTGACATGAAAACGCCAAAAGTCACTACATTTTTTATGTAATTCTACTTGCACAAAAATGTTGTGAATTGTACTAAGCCAGTTTTCTAGCGAAAATACTTTGATGAATCAGCCCTTACATGAACTATCTGTATAATTGTATTCTTGGACAATTACATTGGTAGTATGGACAGTCACAGGAACAGATATTCAATCACTTAGGCAATTTTAGGGTCTCCTGTGGTTAATTTTTGCTCCAATCACAGTGGATCAACAAAGCTGCAGCTTAACTGTCAACCATTGGGTATTTTTTCAGCCATATTATCTACAGCACTGAAAAAGGCAAATATAAATATTTATGTAACAATAATATTATAAGTACATTGCATAACCTTTTCTTGCACAGCTCCTGAATTTAAGCCTACACTGCATTTCAAATTATTATGCTATTTGGATTTAAGTGTCATAAAGACGTAATTTTTTGTTTTTCAAAAACAAAAGTGTACGATTTGTGTCTCTGGGCTCTTTGGAACACTGAAATCAATCTCAAACACCAGTGATAATTAGTTTGCCAGGTGTGCAGGGCCAAATTTGCCACTAGGCACTTGAGGGCATGTGCCTAGGGCGCCAGGATGCAGGGGGTGGCACCTGAGCAAGTTTTTTTCTTTTTTAAGTCCGGATGCCCACCCACCAACCTCCCCACCTTCTTGAAGACATCATACTCACCCTCCTCCAGCAATGCCTGCAACTCCGATGGTCTCAGCGCTGGCAGTTCTTCCTGTGCTCAGCGGTCACGTGGTACCGCTCATTAAGGTGATGAATATGGATGCGACTCCACTCCCATAGGCAAGGAGCGCATATTCATTACTTTAATGAGCGGTACAATGTGACCGCTCAACACTGGAAGGAGCTGCTGCCAGGGAAGCAGGGAAGTTCAGAGACCGTGCCAGGTGGGTGAGTATAACGGTGGAGGGTGAGCCATGCGATACTCGCCTGTCCCCGTTCCACCGTGGGGCTGTGTCTTTTGCATCCACTGGCTATGAGGTTCAGGTTAGAGGGTGCGATGACGTGTTTAGTGCACGCCCTCTGCATGAACGGTCACTGCCGAGACCCGGAAGACACAGCGGCCACAGCGGTGGAACAGGGACAGGTGAATATCACAAGTGCTGGGGTCTGAGCCAGCGCTGACTGCGGCACCTGGCCCCCATAGCATGCCGGTGTCCCCGCCTGCTCAGGACACCGGCACCTGGCAGGTGAGTATGTCTTTTTTTTTTATCGCAGCAGCAGCATACGGGGCATATTATTCTATGGAGCATCTTATGGGGCCATCAATCAACCTTTATGGAGCAGCATATCGGGCATATTATTTTATGGAGCATCTTATGGGGCTGTAATAGAGTGCAGGGTAGAGTATGTCACCACGGAACAGACAGACCAACTGTTGAGGGGGATTTATTAAAGGGAACCTGTCACCCCGTTTTTTGAGATTGAGCTATAAATACTGTTAAATAGGGCCTGCGCTGTGTGTTCCTATAGTGTATGTAGTGTACCCCGATTCCCCATGTATGCTGAGAAATAACTTACCAAAGTCGCCGTTTTCGCCTGTTAATCAGGCTGGTCAGGTCGGGAGGGCGTGGTGACATCGGTGGTTCTTCCTCAGCTTTACGTTGGTGGCGTAGTGGCGTAGTGGTGAAGACACAGCGCGCGATCTGCGCTGTAATCCCTTGCATCGGTGGGGGCGGCCATCTTCCTGGGGCCGCGCGTGCGCAGATCGAGTGCTCTGCTGCACGGGGCTTCAGGAAAATGGCCGCGGGATGCCGCGCGTGCGCATTAGAGATCGCGGCGGCCATTTTCCCAAAGCCGAGTTTGCATCTCGGCTTTGGGAAAATGGCCGCCGCGATCTCTAATGCGCACGCGCGGCATCCCGCGGCCATTTTCCTGAAGCCCCGTGCAGCAGAGCACTCGATCTGCGCACGCGCGGCCCCAGGAAGATGGCCGCCCCCACCGATGCAAGGGATTACAGCGCAGATCGCGCGCTGTGTCTTCACCACTACGCCACTACGCCACCAACGTAAAGCTGAGGAAGAACCACCGATGTCACCACGCCCTCCCGACCTGACCAGCCTGATTGACAGGCGAAAACGGCGACTTTGGTAAGTTATTTCTCAGCATACATGGGGAATCGGGGTACACTACATACACTATAGGAACACACAGCGCAGGCCCTATTTAACAGTATTTATAGCTCAATCTCAAAAAACGGGGTGACAGGTTCCCTTTAACAGGGGCAATATTCTCCTCGCAGGGAGAAAACAGTAGAATATAAACTGATAAAATAACAGTGTAAAATATATGGGAAGCAGTATAAGTTCCCAGACAGTCAAACAGTATAACAGTGGTAAACGGAATCTTTTAGGAAAACACTTATCAGTCTGATGAGGTCTGGCTTGTAGGGTCGTCTTCTCCAACATAGGCGCTGAGAAACAGCGGCACTTGTCATCCCTCTGTTATCCGTGGGCTGTGTAGTCTCTAGGAACCCGCAACCTGAGGTTTAAGGGGTTACTATGGTGAGCAGAGGGGATGCTAGTCAACCGGGGTCTCCTGTGCTCTGAGTCTTTTGCTTCAACAGTGCAGCCTATCCCGGGAGAACGATGCTCAGTCTATTATTGGGTCTCCCAACAGGAATCAGGGGCTCTGCACTAATACCGTGGGTACTAGGGGCCACTGTCTCTGCACGGGTCACTGTCTCTGCATGGGTCCCTGTCTCTGCACAGGCGTCAGGGTGCACCTCTCCAGTCACAGCAGAGTCTGCTTTCACATACTGACAAGTGCAGTCTTTCTGGACAATCTCCCTGTCTCAGTCCTCCGAACGGGAGCTCTCTCTCTCTTCCCCGGAGTGCAGCTGCATGCTGTTCTGTACTATGTATCCAGTGCTCTCCCCGCTGTGCCCGCTGCTCTCTCCACTGCACATGCTGCTCTCTCTCTAGTACATGCTGCTCTAGCCCTGGAACGCGCGTCGTTTTCCTCTCTCAGCCTGGCTTCCTTCCTGTCCCGGTCTCTAAGTCTGCCCCCAGGGAAACCTGCTGCACAGCTAAGTGGTTCCAGGCACGGAGGAGAGAAGGTAACCCCTTACAGGGCCATCAACCTTTATGGAGCAACATATGGGGCATATTATTCTTTGGAGTATCTTATGGGTCCATCAACTTTTATGGAGCATTATATGGGGCATATTATTCTAAGGAGCATCTTATGGGGCCATCATTAACCTTTGTGCAGCATTATATGGGGCATATTTTAATATGGAGCAGCTTATGGGGCCATCATGAACCTTTTATGCAGCATTATATGGGGCATATTTTTTGTATGGAGCATCTTATACGGCCCATCATGAACTTTATGGAGCGTTATATGGGGCGTATTTTGTATGGAGCATCTTAGGGGGCTCCTGATTCAATATGGATATTCAAAAACATTTAACCTACTGATATCTCAATTAATTTTACTTTTATTGGTATCTATTTTTATTTTTTAAATTTACCAGTAGCTGCTGCATTTCCCACCCCAGGCTTATACTCGAGCCAATACATTTTCCCAGTTTTTTGTGGCAAAATTAGTGGTCTTGGCTTATACTCGGGTCAGCTTATACTCGAGTATATACGGTAATTCTCATATTTTTATTTATGCTAGGAGCATTAGAGGGAATGTCCAGGTTTGTAATGAGCCTGCAGTCATTCTTTGTGACTGCACACTGCTGAATTCTCACAATGCACCCTGCACGCTGTCAGGATTCTCTCGTGCTGGCGATTTACATACATGCAGTCATGCGTTGACTAGACATGTGTGGCCTCACTCAATGAAAATTAACTGATTGAGGCCGGGCCCATCTAGTCGGAATGTGGTGTGATGCAGTGACGCCTGTTACAGTTAGGGGGCGTTGTGTGCTCCTCGGGATATGCATGGAGGCGTATCTGTGGTTATAATGATGGTGAAACAGTGACTGGCAGAGTTGTAAATGGCCGCTATGTGTCGCAGAGGGACTCTGCGCTGTAAGCCTGAAGTAATGTTGTTGCTCTGGGACCCGCTGATGTGCGCTGTGGCGAATTGGTCCTCTGCGGCTGTTGAGGCCTTTCAGGAGCTTAAACGTCGTTTTACTTCTGCCCCTGTGTTGCGTCAGCCAGATGTTTCTCTCCCTTTTCAGGTTAAGGTTGATGCTTCTGAGATTGGGGCAGGGGCCATTTTGTCTCAGAGAAATTCTGATGGCTCTTTGATGAAACCGTGCGCTTTCTTCTCCAGAAAGTTTTCGCCTGCTGCGCGTAATTATGATGTCGGCAATCGGGAGTTGTTGGCTATGAAGTGGGCATTTGAGGAGTGGCGACATTGGCTTGAGGGAGCCAAGCATCGCGTGGTGGTCTTGACTGATCACAAGAATCTGATTTACCTCGAGTCTGCTAAGCGGTTGAATCCTAGACAGGCTCGGTGGTCTCTGTTCTTCTCACGTTTTGATTTTGTGGTCTCGTATATTCCGGGTTCTAAGAATGTGAAGGCTGATGCCCTTTCTAGGAGTTTTTTGCCTGATTCTCCGAGAGTTCTTGAGCCGCCTGGGATCCTCAAGGAGGGGGTGATTCTTTCTGCCATCTCACCTGATTTGCGGCGGGTACTTCAGGAGTTTCAGGCTGATAAACCTGACCGCTGTCCTGTGGAGAAATTGTTTGTTCCTGATAGATGGACTAGTAGGGTAATTTCTGAGGTTCATTGTTCGGTGTTAGCTGGTCACCCTGGGATTTTCGGTACCAGAGATTTGGTGGCTAGGTCCTTTTGGTGGTCTTCCTTGTCACGGGATGTGCGTTCGTTTGTGCAGTCCTGTGGGACCTGTGCTCGGGCTAAGCCTTGCTGTTCCCGTGCCAGCGGGTTGCTTTTGCCTTTGCCTATTCCTGAGAGGCCCTGGACGCATATTTCCATGGATTTTATTTCTGATCTTCCTGTCTCTCAGAAGATGTTTGTTATCTGGGTGGTTTGTGACCGGTTTTCTAAGATGGTCCATTTGGTGCCGTTGCCTAAGTTGCCTTCCTCCTCTGATTTGGTTCCATTATTTTTTCAGCATGTGGTTCGTTTGCATGGTATTCCGGAGAATATTGTGTCTGACAGAGGTTCCCAGTTCATTTCTAGGTTTTGGCGGTCCTTTTGTGCTAGAATGGGCATTAATTTGTCTTTTTCTTCAGCATTCCATCCTCAGGCAAATGGCCAAACGGAGCGAACTAATCAGACCTTGGAGACCTATTTGAGATGCTTCGTGTCTGCTGATCAGGATGATTGGGTGACCTTTTGCCGTTGGCCGAGTTTGCCCTTAATAATCGGGCTAGTTCTGCTACCTTGGTTTCGCCTTTCTTTTGTAACTTTGGTTTTCATCCTCGTTTTTCTTCAGGGCAGCTTGAGCCTTCTGACTGTCCTGGTGTGGATTCCGTGGTGGACAGGTTGCAGCAAATTTGGACTCATGTGGTGGACAATTTGATGTTGTCTCAGGAAAAGGCTCAGCGTTTTGCTAACCGTCGTTGGTGTGTTGATCCCCGGCTTCGTGTTGGTGATTTGGTCTGGTTGTCTTCTCGTCATGTTCCTATGAAGGTTTCTTCCCCTAAGTTCAAGCCTCGCTTTATTTGGCCTTATAAGATTTCTGAAATTATCAATCCAGTGTCTTTTCGTTTTGCCCTTCCAGCTTCCTTTTCCATTCATAATGTGTTCCATAGATCCTTGTTGCGGAGATATGTGGTACCTATGGTTCCCTCCGTTGATCCTCCTGCTCCGGTGTTGGTTGAGGGGGAATTGGAATATGTGGTGGAGAAGATTTTGGATTCTCGTTTTTCGAGGCGGAAGCTTCAATATCTGGTCAAGTGGAAGGGTTATGGCCAGGAGGATAATTCTTGGGTTGTTGCCTCCGATGTTCATGCTGCCGATTTGGTTCGTGCTTTCCATTTGGCTCGTCCTGATCGGCCTGGGAGCTCTGGTGAGGGTTCGGTGACCCCTCCTCAAGGGGGGGGTACTGTTGTGAAATCCGTTCTGGAGCTCCCTCCTGTGGTTGCTAATGGTATTTTTGTGAGTTCTGCCCTTGGGCTCCCTCTGGTGGTTTCGAGTGGAACTGCTGCTCCTTTAGGTAGCTGTAGCAGCTGCCTTCACTAATCGCCTTGCCTGGGTTTGTTATTTAAACCTGCTCTGGGCTTTAGTCCATGCCTGCTGTCAATGTTCTTGGTTGGATTTGGTTCTCTCCTTGGAATTTTCATATGGCCAGTCCTTGTCTGCAAAAGATAAGTTTTCGCTAGTTTTTGTTTGTCCATTTGTTTGGACTCTTTTGCTTTGCTAAAATGTCTCTTTTTGTCCAGCTTGTCACTATGTCTTATTCAGGCTAGCTGGAAGCTCTGGGAAAGCAGATTTGCCCCTCCACACCGTGAGTCGGTGTGGAGTTCATTTTTGTAAACTCTGCGTGGATTTTGTAGTTTTTTATACTGACCGCACAGTATCCTTTTCTCTCTGTCTATCTAGTTTAGTATTGGCCTCCTTTGCTGAATTCTGATTTCATTTCTGTGTACGTCATTTCCCTCTCCATTCACAGTCAATATTTGTGGGGGGCTATCTTTCCTTTTGGGGGTTTTCTCTGAGGCAAGATAGCTTTCTATTTCCTTCTTTAGGGGTAGTTATTTCTTAGGCTGTGAAGAGGTATCTAGGGAGAGTCAGGAACATCCCACGGCTATTTCTAGTGTTGTTGTTAGGATTAGGGACTGCGGTCAGTAGAGATACCACCTTCTCAGAGCTCGCTCCATGTTGCGTTTTAGCCACCAGGTCATATCAGTGTGGCCTCTTAACCACCAGGTCATAACACCCCTAGTCCTACAAGTGTTTGTATAGTTATGAAGGGAGGCTTACAGGGCTAGTTATGAGAGCTGGGCAGGTCGCACTAGTCACACACACACCACCCATCTTTGGGAGTGGTTACAACTACATAATGTGACCAAGGTGTGGGTCAAATGGTCTGTAGTGGTTCCTGTGTATAGACCTGAATGTTCTTTGTAATGGAGAGTGTAAGATCCTGGACGGCTTGTGTGTTGGGAGGTCCTGTGTGTGGACTGGATCCCTGAATAGCGCACTGTAAGGCCGTGGATCTGAAGACTGGTGTGTTGGGAGATCATGGGAGTAGGATCAGATCCTTGAACAGTGCATTGAGTGGCCTGTTTTGGAAGTCCGGGGAGTAAGATTCCTGAAGAGCACATGGGAAGGAGTGGAGGCAGAGTCCGCAATGGCACTGCACTGGGGGAGCTACAGCCCGTCTGAGGATCAGGACTGTCAGGTGGCCTAGTGAGCAAGGCATTGTCTGGGATGGTGATCCCAGGTCGGCAACTTCTCTAAGAGAGAGAGGACTGACAGGAGGTCAGCGTGTGCAGCACTAGCTCCAGAAAGGTAACACCTGGGAAGGGGGCTATCATAACGGCAGAGAAGTATCTGCCAGTGGAACAGACTGTTGGTGCTTGTTGTGTTCCCTGGACTTTGATGAACTGTTCAGTGTACGGCCACCCATGGTAACTGGACGAAGTGAGAAGTCCAGCGTGTTTAGTGTCTGTGAGTTAAAGCTGTATATGAAATATCTGAGTTAAAGCTGCAACTTAATGTCACCGGTTGGTGCCTATTGTATTCTATGAAGTTTACAATGAACTGGGCATAACCCAGTTTATGACTGCATAATAAACCACATGGACTGTTTTTGTGAGAAAAACGTGCCTGTGTGACTGAGTCCCGTTGCTAAGCGAGTGTCCCCAAACACCTGCGGTAAGTGCTATCTCACAGTGGTCAGAGGTATACAAATCACATGCTTGTGCTGACATGACAGTCCATCTGCAAGGGAGAATCCTAAAAGTGTGCAGTGCATTAGTTGTGAGAATTCAGTAGCCTGTGATGTCAGGATTCAGCTCTGCAGGTTCCAGTAGTCATCACATGGACACTTCACTCATATGCGACTTTCATACTTGTGATCTTGTGACAACGAGCTTCTCTTCTGCTTCTCTTAGTTTTTCACTGATCATTGAGAGCATTAGGGAGAGGAGCTCGTGGGTACATGACTGAGTGTGCAAATCGCATAAGTCCTTGGGAAGGGGGGCACCAAAATGAATTCTTACCCTGGGTGCCAGAAAACCTAGATACACCTCTGCCGGTATGCCACTGCGAGCGGTGATTACCGGGTCCAGTGGTGGGATGTCTGTGCACAGGCAGTGAGGCAGGAACTGAGGGTGTGCACAGAGAGAATGGAGACCCAGAGACTGCCCATCCCAGTCTACGCCGTAGCCTGGAGCCCTCATTATCATAGGAATATGTCAGTTAATAAATTGTTTTTCTAAAGCTTTATAGTGTAGTTTTAGGTCAGAGGGATGGTTAGGGATGAGCTAGCAAGGTGCAGGGACAGGTAGTGATGGCTACTTGAGGACATGTGTGGCACTTGCGGTTTTGCCCTTGCGGTGAGACAAAAAAACACTGCTAGCAGCGTTTTTTTTTCATTGCGGCAAGTACCGCATTTGTTGGATCGCGGCAAAACCGCAAGTGCCGCACATGTCCGCAAATTCCATAGGGAATGAATGAGCCCGAACGCAGTGTTGCCGTAAGTGATCCATTACGCAGCAGATGTGGAAAAGCTGCCAGATCTGCTGCAAAAGGATACTTTCACATCAGCGATTTTTGCCATACTCACCAATGGGGGAGACAGCACTAAAAGTGCCTAGGGCAGCATAAACTCTAAATACGGCCCTGCAGGTGTGCAAACTGCTTAAGAATATTAAACAGGCCACAGGTTTCAAGCAATATGGGGAAGAAAAAGGATCGCTCTGTTTCCAAAAAGTATCAAATAGTGCAATTCCATGGACAAGGTATGAAAACATTAGATATTTCACAAAAACTTGTGTGACCATTGTACTGTGAAAAAGATTTGTGGCTGATACAGAGCACAAACGGGTTCTTGCAGATAAAGCTATAATGACAAGGTTTCTGCTAGACGAATTCATTGGATTAAGAGAGCAGCTGCAAAATAACATTACAACGAAACAATAGATATTTGAAGCTGCTTTTGCCTCTGGAATCCCACGAACCTCCAGACGCTTGCAGTTGTGCATAAGACTACTTTTCAGCTACCCCTAAATAGTGCTCACAAGCAGAAACGGTTGCAGTGGGCCCAGACATACATGAAGACAAACAGTCACGTTTAATGATTAGTGCCATGCAACCCTGGATGATCCAGATGAATGGAGTAGTGGAAGGTTTGTGGATGGTCACCATGGACCAACAAGGCTCTAACGTCAGCAAGGTGGTGGCGGAGTCATGTTTTGGGATGGAATCATGGTGAGAGAGATAGTAGGCTCTTTTAGGGTTCCTGAAGGTGGGAAAAAGACCTCGACAAAGTACATACAGTTTCTAAATGACGACATTATTCCATGATACAAAAAAACTAACCGTGCCATTTGTAGCAAAATCTTCATGCATGACAATGCACCAACTCATGCTGCAAAGAATGATTTGAGTCATTGGCTGCTATGATCATAAAAGGAGAGAATCTCATGATGTGGCCACCATCCTCCCCTGACCTCAACCCTATTAAGCACCTTTGGACTATCCTCAAGTAAAAGATTGATGAAAGTGGCATGCAGTTCACATCAAAACAGCAGGTCTGGGAGGCTTCCCTGACGTCCTGCAAAGAAATTCAAGCAGAAACTCTCCAAAAACTCACAAGTTGAAAAGATGATGAAAGAATTGTAAAGGTAATATCAAAGAAGTGGTCCTATGTTAACATGTAACTTGGCTTGTTAACTAGTGTTGAGCATTCCAATATCGCAAGTATCGGGTATCGGCCGATATTTGCGGTATCAGAATTCCGATACCGAGTTCCGATATTTTTGCGATATCGGGAACCGGTATCGGGATGAAGATTGATGTGTAAAATAAAGAATAAAAATAAAAAATATTGATATACTTACCATCGGACGCGCCCTGGTTGTAACCGCTGCAACCGCCATGCTTCTGTTCCTAAGAATGAGCGCGTGAAGGACCTTCGATGACGTCGCGGCTTGTGATTGGTCGCGTGAGCTGTCACATGACCGGTCACGCGACCAATCACAAGCCGCGACGTCATTGAAGGTCCTTTACGCGCTCATTCTTAGGAAGGGAATCATGGCGGTTGCAGCGGTTTTTATTTTTATTATTTATTTTACACATGAATATGGATCCCAGGGCCTGAAGGAGAGTTTCATCTCCTTCAGACCCTGGGAACCATAGAGGATGCCTTCCGATATTTGTGTCCCCTTGACTTGTATTGGTATCGGATATCGGTATCGGCGATATCCGATATTTTTCGGATATCGGCCGATACCATCCGATACCGATACTTTCAAATATCGGACGGTATCGCTCAACACTACTGTTAACATGTTTATGATTGAAAAAGCATTTGATTTAAGTAAATGTGACCTCTGAATAGTGAAAATTCTGCAAATGACCATTTTCAGTTATTTACAGCCTATAAAATGTTTGGAATCTCTGTTGTGCAAAATTTCGAACAGTGCATTTTGCAGGTTTTTTTTAGTTTAGGAAAAAACTACTGTTATCATTGGGAGGTTTGTCTGATAAAATTTGATTTATATGGTTGATGATTTGAACATTATACAGACTCATTTGTGTACCCCAATTAAAAATATCAGAGAAAAATTTAATCTGCATAATAATTTGGAATTACGTCTACAGTCTACATATACTGTATATTAAAGAGAACCTGTAACATTGGATAACGTTATTATCCTGCAGATACGGAATTAATGTAATATGCAGGTTAATAGCAGTAGGAAGGTGCTCAGCCTCCATATGGAATGTGGGGCACTTTTCTTCACTCAGGAGCCGCCAGCTTTCAGTCACAGGCATGCTGATGTAGCTACAGTCATCACTCACTATACTTCGACTGGTCAGTATAGCATGAGCGGCCGCTATAAGTATGCCCCGTACCTTTGACTGACAGCTGAATCTGTAATGAGGCCCTGCAGAGTCGGCTGTCAGTCAAAGTGCCAGGATGTGCTTACAGTATAGTGAGCAATGACTGTAATTTTTCCGGGCCCATCTGTATGACTTGAAGCCAGTGGCTCCTGGGAGAAAAAAGGTCATTTTCTCCTGGGTGCCACACTTTCAGCCTAACGTTTTCATAAAGCTAACAAGCTCTCTTTAAACTAATGTAAAAATCAGATCATATCCCATACAAATATTCCATAATAAAAAAGTACATATCTCAGATCAAACTCTTTGCAAAAAGACTCTACTAAAATTATAGCCCTTAAACTAGTTTCCCTAAAAATGTAGACCTCAGACCAGACCCCCTGATTATAAACACTAGACCAAACCCAATAATTACAGAGCCCAGACCCTCCCACATTTACAGACCCAAGACTACCTTTACAGACCTTAGACCAGAATATCAGATGCTCACCTCTACCCTGATATGTCTCACCTGGTGAGGTGGATTTGAGTCGCCCACCAGGGCAATGGGAATACTCGGTACCGGGTCTGGTCGCAATTAAAGGGGGTGGTCACATGGCAGCGACCTGGTCCATGACCCTAGACACTCAAGTAAAAGGGAAAAGTCTTTAAAGGGGTTTTGAATAAAGTTTGTGTTCGTGACGCCACCTGTGGTTCTCGGTCAGAGGGGACCGACGCTGCTTAAAGGGGTCCTCTGGAGTGATGTTACTGCAGCATAGATGGTGACGCTTCCCACAGGTGAAGCAGGGTCCCCAGGGCTCCCAGTGTAGTGGGCAAGGATGGTGGGTTGCCGGTAAATAAATGGAGGTCACAGGGTTGCAGTCTTTACCTGGTTTACTGATGGTAGCAGGCCACAGTCTAGGGTACCGGCAACAGGTGTAGATGGAGTCCAGGCAGCCTGAAGACAGGTGGAAATCCCTTTGACAAGTCAGTTTGGGAGCCTTCCCCTATGCGCTGCTTTCTATTCCCCTGATGCCTGTGGTATCCTAAAAAGGTTCTCTTTCTCTCCTGTCCTGGGACAGTACCTGCATGGTAGGCAACTTGAGCCGTTTCTCTGGGGTCTTGTTACATGGTGACTCCGGGCTCTGGAATGCTGCTGTACCTCAGGTTAAATGTGGGCAGGTCACTTTAAGCTCTCTGCCCTCTGGGTCTGCTGTGGAGCTTGCAGTTGTCCACAACCTTGGGCTCCCGGTGCCCAGTTTCTGTGCTCTGCTTAGAGGGGCCCAGTCCCAGTCCTCCTCTAGCTCCTCATCACTCCTCTGCTCCTTCCCTGTCTCTTGTCTGCACCAGACTGTCTAACTCCTCCTCCAGACCAGGATGTATATATCAGGGAGGCTCCCCTAAAACTGGGTTTTGAGCTCCCCCTTCTGGCCTAGAGTCAGAATGTGTTGAATGTGAGATTACCTGCCAGATTACCTCCTGTCTCCAGGCATGGCATTACCTTCCCCAAGAGGAAGGCAGCACCACTGTGGTACCCGAACTTTTGGGTTGCCACAGATTCTCTAAGTCCTTGGTCAGATGAGCGATTTTTGTGCAGCCCATACAGATAATATTGGTGCAGAGAAGTGAAAAAGTTGGAGCACTATAAAGCCTAGATGTCACCGTGGAGTAGTGTAGTAGACCACAAGAAATTGAATAGCACAGAAAATTCAGAGATGAAGCAGAGCTAAGAGGATGAGGAGACTCACTGTAGTGATGTAGCAGAATAAAATAAGTCAGATAACTCACAGTATTGATGTAGCAGAGCCCAGCAATGTAGCTGAACTGAGTATGTTAGAACCGACAGTAATGACGTAGCAGAGTCCATAAGTGTAACAGAGCTCAGTATGTCAATAGGGAAACTGTGGGAACGTAGCAAAGTTCAACAATGGTATAAAAAACTTAAGCAGTGGTTAGCTCAACTAACTACCGCACATTCCTTGACCATGAAACCACAACAACACTAGTGCATGCCCTTATCATCTCCCGCCTTGACTACTGCAACCTCCTACTCTTTGGCCTCCCCTCTAGCACTCTGGCACCACTCCAATCCATTCTACACTCTGCTGCCCGACTAATCTACCTGTCTCCCCGCTATTCCCCAGCCTCTTCCCTATGCCAAGCCCTTCACTGGCTTCCTATCATCCAGAGACTCCAGTTCAAAACCCTTACTATGACATACAAAGCCATCCACACCCTGTCTCCTCCATACATCTGTGACATGGTCTCCCGGTACTTACCTTCACGCAACCTTAGATCCTCACAAGAGCTCCTTCTTTACTCCCCTCTTATCTCTTCTTCCCACAAGCGCATCCAAGACTTCTCCCGTGGTTCCCCCATACTCTGGAACTCTCTACCTCAACACATCAGACTCTCGCCTATTAAGGAAACTGTTGTGAAAGGTAATTCAGTACCACAATGGACATAGAGGTCAGCGCACATACAGTGACCTGGCAATAACCCAAAAAACAAGAATGAGCTCTGAGACGTGGGAACTCTGTTGACCGCAATCCCTAATCCTCTCAAACCACACTAAAGGCAGTCGTGGATTGCGCCTAACGCTCCCTATGCAACTCGGCACGGCCTGAGAAACTAGCTAGCCTGAAGATAGAAAATAAGCCTACCTTGCCTCAGAGAAATACCCCAAAGGAAAAGGCAGCCCCCACATATAATGACTGTGAGTTAAGATGAAAAGACAAACGTAGAGATGAAATAGATTTAGCAAAGTGAGGCCCAACTTTCTGAACAGAGCGAGGATAGGAAAGGTAACTTTGCGGTCAACACAAAACCCTACAAACACCACACAAAGGGGGCAAAAAGACCCTCCGTACCGAACTAACGGCACAGAGGTATACCCTCTGCGTCCCAGAGCTTCCAGCAAGCAGTAAAAAACAAATTGACAAGCTGGACAGAAAAAAACAGCAAACAAATAGCAAAGAGGAACTTAGCTATGCAGAGCAGCAGGCCACAGGAACAATCCAGGAGGAAACAGGTCCAATACTAGAACATTGACTGGAGGCCAGGATCAAAGCACTAGGTGGAGTTAAATAGAGCAGCACCCAACGACTTCACCACATCACCTGAGGAAGGAAACTCAGAAGCCGCAGTACCACTTTCCTCCACCAACGGAAGCTCACAGAGAGAACCAGCCGAAGTACCACTTGTGACCACAGGAGGGAGCTCTGCCACAGAATTCACAACAGTACCCCCCCCCTTGAGGAGGGGTCACCGAACCCTCACCAGAGCTCCCAGGACGACCAGGATGAGCCATATGAAAGGCACGAACAAGATCGGGAGCATGGACATCAGAGGCAAAGACCCAGGAATTATCTTCCTGAGCATAACCCTTCCACTTAACCAGATACTGGAGTTTCCGCCTTGAAACACGAGAATCCAAAATCTTCTCCACAATATACTCCAACTCCCCCTCCACCAAAACCGGGGCAGGAGGATCAACAGATGGAACCATAGGTGCCACGTATCTCCGCAACAATGACCTATGGAATACGTTATGTACGGAAAAAGAATCTGGAAGGGTCAGACGAAAAGACACAGGATTAAGAACCTCAGAAATCCTATACGGACCAATAAAACGAGGTTTAAACTTAGGAGAAGAAACCTTCATAGGAATATGACGAGAAGATAACCAAACCAAGTCCCCAACCCGAAGTCGGGGACCCACACAGCGTCTGCGATTAGCGAAACGTTGAGCCTTCTCCTGGGACAAAGTCAAATTGTCCACTACATGAGTCCAAATCTGCTGCAACCTGTCCACCACAGTATCCATACCAGGACAGTCCGAAGACTCAACCTGCCCTGAAGAGAAACGAGGATGGAACCCAGAGTTGCAGAAAAACGGTGAAACCAAGGTAGCCCAGCTGGCCCGATTATTAAGGGCGAACTCAGCCAAAGGCAAAAAGGACACCCAGTCATCCTGATCAGCAGAAACAAAGCATCTCAGATATGTTTCCAAGGTCTGATTGGTTCGTTCGGTCTGGCCATTAGTCTGAGGATGGAAAGCCGAGGAAAAAGACAAGTCAATGCCCATCCTACCACAAAAGGCTCGCCAAAACCTCGAAACAAACTGGGAACCTCTGTCAGAAACGATATTCTCTGGAATGCCATGTAAACGAACCACATGCTGGAAAAACAATGGCACCAAATCAGAGGAGGAAGGCAATTTAGATAAGGGTACCAAATGGACCATCTTAGAGAAGCGATCACAGACCACCCAAATGACTGACATCTTTTGAGAGACGGGAAGATCTGAAATAAAATCCATAGAGATATGTGTCCAAGGCCTCTTCGGGACCGGCAAGGGCAAAAGCAACCCACTGGCACGAGAACAGCAGGGCTTAGCCCGAGCACAAATCCCACAGGACTGCACAAAAGTACGCACATCCCGCGACAGAGATGGCCACCAAAAGGATCTAGCCACTAACTCTCTGGTACCAAAGATTCCAGGATGACCAGCCAACACCGAACAATGAACCTCAGAGATAACTTTATTCGTCCACCTATCAGGGACAAACAGTTTCTCCGCTGGGCAACGATCAGGTTTATTAGCCTGAAATTTTTGCAGGACCCGCCGCAATTCAGGGGAGATGGCAGACACAATTACTCCCTCTTTGAGGATACCCGCCGGCTCAGATACACCCGGAGAGTCGGGCACAAAACTCCTAGACAGAGCATCCGCCTTCACATTTTTAGAACCTGGAAGGTATGAAATCACAAAGTCAAAACGGGCAAAAAACAACGACCAACGAGCTTGTCTAGGATTTAACCGCTTGGCGGACTCGAGATAAGTCAAGTTCTTATGATCAGTCAAGACCACCACGCGATGCTTAGCTCCTTCAAGCCAATGACGCCACTCCTCGAATGCCCACTTCATGGCCAGCAACTCTCGATTGCCCACATCATAATTTCGCTCAGCAGGCGAAAACTTCCTGGAAAAGAAGGCGCATGGTTTCATCACCGAGCAATCAGAACCTATTTGTGACAAAACAGCCCCTGCTCCAATCTCAGAAGCATCAACCTCGACCTGGAACGGAAGCGAAACATCTGGTTGACACAACACAGGGGCAGAAGAAAAACGACGCTTCAACTCTTGAAAAGCTTCCACCGCAGCAGAAGACCAATTGACCAAATCAGCACCTTTCTTGGTCAAATCGGTCAATGGTTTAGCAATACTAGAAAATTTGCAGATGAAGCGACGATAAAAATTAGCAAAGCCCAGGAACTTTTGCAGACTTTTCAGAGATGTCGGCTGAGTCCAATTATGGATGGCTTGGACCTTAACAGGGTCCATCTCGATAGTAGAAGGGGAAAAGATGAACCCCAAAAATGAAACCTTCTGAACACCAAAGAGACACTTTGATCCCTTCACAAACAAAGAATTAGCACGCGGGACCTGAAACACCGTTCTGACCTGCTTCACATGAGACTCCCAATCATCCGAGAAGATCAAAATGTCATCTAAGTACACAATCAGGAATTTATCCAGGTACTCTCGGAAGATGTCATGCATAAAGGACTGAAACACTGATGGAGCATTGGCAAGTCCGAATGGCATTACTAGATACTCAAAATGGCCCTCGGGCGTATTAAATGCAGTTTTCCACTCATCGCCTCGCTTAATACGCACAAGATTATACGCACCACGAAGATCTATCTTGGTGAACCAACTAGCCCCCTTAATCCGAGCAAACAAATCAGATAACAATGGCAAGTGGTACTGAAATTTAACCGTGATCTTATTTAGAAGGCGGTAATCTATACAAGGTCTCAGCGAACCATCCTTCTTGGCTACAAAAAAGAACCCTGCTCCTAATGGCGACGATGACGGGCGAATATGCCCCTTCTCCAAAGACTCCTTCACATAACTCCGCATAGCGGCGTGCTCAGGCACAGATAAATTAAACAGTCGACCTTTTGGGAATTTACTACCAGGAATCAAATCGATAGCACAATCACAATCCCTATGCGGAGGTAGGGTATCGGACTTGGGCTCATCAAATAAATCCCGGTAATCAGACAAGAACTCAGGAACCTCAGAAGGGGTGGATGACGAAATAGTCAGAAATGGGACATCACCATGTACCCCCTGACAACCCCAGCTGGACACAGACATGGATTTCCAATCTAATACTGGATTATGGACTTGTAGCCATGGCAACCCCAACACGACCACATCATGCAGATTATGCAACACCAGAAAGCGAATAACCTCCTGATGTGCAGGAGCCATGCACATGGTCAGCTGGGTCCAGTACTGAGGCTTATTCTTGGCCAAAGGCGTAGCATCAATTCCTCTCAATGGAATAGGACACTGCAAGGGCTCCAAGAAAAACCCACAACGCCTAGCATACTCCAAGTCCATCAAATTCAGAGCAGCGCCTGAGTCCACAAATGCCATGACAGAATACGATGACAAAGAGCAGATCAAGGTAACAGACAAAAGAAATTTTGACTGTACCGTACCAATGGTGGCAGACCTAGCGAACCGCTTAGTGCGCTTAGGACAATCAGAGATAGCATGAGTGGAATCACCACAGTAGAAACACAGACCATTGAGACGTCTGTGTTCTTGCCGTTCAACTCTGGTCAAAGTCCTATCGCACTGCATAGGCTCAGGTTTAAGCTCAGGTAATACCGCCAAATGGTGCACAGATTTACGCTCGCGCAAGCGTCGACCGATCTGAATGGCCAAAGACATAGACTCATTCAGACCAGCAGGCATAGGAAATCCCACCATGACATCCTTAAGGGCTTCAGAGAGACCTTTTCTGAAAATAGCTGCGAGCGCACCTTCATTCCACTGAGTGAGTACGGACCACTTTCTAAATTTCTGACAATATACCTCTATTTCATCCTGACCCTGACACAGAGCCAGCAAATTCTTCTCTGCCTGATCCACAGAATTAGGCTCATCGTACAGCAATCCGAGCGCCAGGAAAAATGCATCGATATTACTTAATGCAAGATCTCCTGACGCAAGAGAAAATGCCCAGTCCTGAGGGTCGCCACGCAAAAAAGAAATAACGATCCTAACTTGTTGAACTGGGTTACCAGAGGAGCGAGGTTTCAAAGCCAGAAATAGTTTACAATTATTTTTGAAACTCAGAAATTTAGTTCTATCTCCAAAAAACAAATCAGGAATAGGAATTCTCGGTTCTAACATAGAATTCTGAACCACAAAGTCTTGAATACTTTGTACTCTTGCCGTGAGCTGATCCACACATGAAGACAGACCTTTAATGTCCATTGCTACACCTGTGTCCTGAACCACCCAAATGTCTAGGGGAAAAAAAAGGCAAAACAGAGTGCAAAGAAAAAAAAATGGTCTCAGAACTTCTTTTTTCCCTCCATTGGGAATCATTAGTACTTTTGGCCTCCAGTACTGTTGTGAAAGGTAATTCAGTACCACAATGGACATAGAGGTCAGTGCACATACAGTGACCTGGCAATAACCCAAAAAACAAGAACGAGCTCTGAGACGTGGGAACTCTGTTGACCGCAATCCCTAATCCTCTCAAACCACACTAAAGGCAGCCGTGGATTGCGCCTAACGCTCCCTATGCAACTCGGCACGGCCTGAGAAACTAGCTAGCCTGAAGATAGAAAATAAGCCTACCTTGCCTCAGAGAAATACCCCAAAGGAAAAGGCAGCCCCCACATATAATGACTGTGAGTTAAGATGAAAAGACAAACGTAGAGATGAAATAGATTTAGCAAAGTGAGGCCCAACTTTCTGAACAGAGCGAGGATAGGAAAGGTAACTTTGCGGTCAACACAAAACCCTACAAACACCACGCAAAGGGGGCAAAAAGACCCTCCGTACCGAACTAACGGCACGGAGGTACACCCTCTGCATCCCAGAGCTTCCAGCAAGCAGTAAAAAACAAATTGACAAGCTGGACAGAAAAAAACAGCAAACAAATAGCAAAGAGGAACTTAGCTATGCAGAGCAGCAGGCCACAGGAACGATCCAGGAGGAAACAGGTCCAATACTAGAACATTGACTGGAGGCCAGGATCAAAGCACTAGGTGGAGTTAAATAGAGCAGCACCCAACGACTTCACCACATCACCTGAGGAAGGAAACTCAGAAGCCGCAGTACCACTTTCCTCCACCAACGGAAGCTCACAGAGAGAACCAGCTGAAGTACCACTTGTGACCACAGGAGGGAGCTCTGCCACAGAATTCACAACAGGAAACCTTCAAAAAGAACCTGAAGACTCACCTCTTCCGACATGCCTACAGCCTGCAATGATCCTCCAACTACTGAACCGCCGCATGACCAGCTCTACCCTCTCCTAGTGTATCCTCACCCATCCCCTGCAGACTGTGAGCCCTTGTGGGCAGGGTCCTCCCTTCTTCTGTACCTGTTAGTGCCTTGTTTTTGCTCATGTTTATTGTATTTGTCTATACTTGCCCACTTTTCACATGTAAAGCGCCATGGAATAAATGGCGCTATGAAAAATGTATAATAATAACTAATTAAGTATTTAGGCATCGTGATTCCACCTAAGATAACTGACCAGACAAGAGAGCCTGACCTCAGAGGTGCATCAAGTTACTATGGTAATCTGATGTGTGGAGTAGCTAAAAGTGATAGCCAGAGCAGTAGGTGAGCTGGGTGCCCGTTACTGGAACTGGGATAGGTGAGTAACATCCCGTCCCTTGCTTCCTCTTCCTAATATGTGTTGCCACAGATGATATCCGTAACACAACTGTCATTATAATATCTGCGACAGTGCCCAGATAGAGGGAAGTGCATGAAGAGAGATGACTATCTGAGGATATGCAAGGAGATGAACATATTGCTCAATGTCCCCCCTTGAAGAGCAAGTACAGTGGCATGTAAAAGTTTAGGCACCCTTGGTCAAAATTACTGTTATTTTGAACACTTAAGCAACTTGAAGATGAAATGATCCCTAAAAGGGCTAAAGTTAAAGATGACACATTTCCTTTGTATTTTAGGAAAAATATATAAATATATTTTCATCATAGGCCAATGTAAAAGTTTGGTCTCCCTGCAAGGTTAGTACCTAGAAACACCCCCTTTGCAAAGTATCAGAACTTGTAAACGCTTTCTGTAGCCAGCCATAAGTATTTCAGTTTTTGTTTGAGTGATTTTCATCCATTTTTCCGTGGAAAATTCTTCCAGTTCTCTGAAACTCCTGGGTTGCCTTCCATACACTTCTATTTTTGAGGTCTAGCCACAGATTTTCAATGATGTTTAGATCACTGGACTGTGAGGGCCATTGTAAAACCATCAGCTTGCGTCTTTTGAGGTAGTCTATTGTGGATTTTGACTTGTGTTTAGGATCATTATCCATTTGTAGAAACCATCCTCTTTTCAACTTCAGCGTTTTTTTACAGTTGTTATTATGCTTGCATCAAGAATTTGTAGAAATTTTAATAAATCCATTCTTCCCTCTATTTGTGAAATATTCCCTGTGCCATTGGTTGCAACACAACCGCAAAGCAAGTTTGCTCCACCTCCATGCATATTGGTTGGCGAGATGTTTATTTCCTGAAATTCTGTGCCCTTTTTTTCCACATGTACCGCTGATCATTGAGGCCAAAGTGTTCTATTTTAACCTCATCAGTCCACAGGACTCCAAAATGCATCAGACTTGTTTAAATGTTCTTTAGCAGACTTATTACATTGAATTTTATGATGAAGACACAGGGGAGGTTTTCTTCTGATGAATCTTCCATGAAGGCCATATTTGTTCAGGTTTCTCTGAACAGTAGAACAATATACCACAACTCCAGAGTCTACTAACTCTTTCTGAAGGTTTTTTGCAGTCAAGTGAGGGCCCTGATTTGCCACTCTAGAAATCCTATGAGCAGCTCTCACTGAAATTTTGCTTGGTCTCTGAGATCTTATCTTGACCTCCACTGTTCACGTTAACTGACATTTCTTAATTACATTTCAAACTGAGGAGAGGAAATGGTAAGGCTAGGTTCACATTTTGTTATGTGAACCCATTTAACGGACTACGTTACACCGTGGCATAACACGGTGTAACGTAGTCCGTTAACGCCGCCATTGATTGTAATGGCGAACGCATCGCTAGCGCACGCCCACATTGGGCGTGCGCTAGCGATGTTCCGTCATTTGAGTGACGGACCGCGAACGCTGCTTGCAGCATTCGCGGTCCGTTCCTCGCTAGCGCAGATCGGGGATCTACACTAGCGGGATCGGCAAACGCGATCTCTTTGGGACATTGCGTTAGCGCAGTCCGTAGCGCTATGCGCTAAACGGACTGCCCTAACGCAATGTGACCCTAGCCTAACTTGAAAACACTTTGTTATCTTCTCATGGCCTTGTCATGCTTTGTGGGCCTCCACTATTTTCATTTTCAGAGTGCTAGGCAGCTGCTTAGAAGAACGCATGGCTGCAGTTTTTTTGGCACAAGGTTAGAGTAGGCTGAGTTTTCATAAAGCTAGGAAATTTGCATGACCTGGACTTTCCTAACGATAATAGTGAACAAGCCATAACAGGCTAATTAAGGTTTGAAATCATGGTCAACGTTATCAGAGCAAACAAATCACCAAGGGTGCCCAAACATTTGCATTGTCTCATTTTCTGCTTTATACATTTTAAAAGGATCACTTCATCTGCAACTTGCTTAACTATTCACAATAACATTAATTTTGATCAAGGGTTCCCACACTTTTGCATGCCGCTTTACTCATTATAATCTGTGGAACTTTTCACATATCCATATTCTTTTTCTGACCATGTGTCAGCAAAAAGGTCTGTTTTTGATTGGAGTCACAGATCAGAAATACTTATGTCTGTGGGTCTATGAAAATCACAGACAGCACACGGATTTCAACAGTGTACAGTACATGTACTGCCTGTGATTAAAATTGCAATGGGTAGGAGAAGCTTTGTAAATTATTTATTTCTTTTTCCATATGTCAGAAACACTGAGGGTAAAAATTGACACCTTGACCAAACACTGTTGAAACTCAGATGGAAACACTAATGACACTCGGACTGCTTTTTGCAAATGTGAAAATTATGGCCAACTGAATAATAATAATAGTTTTATTCATATAGCTCCAACATATTCCGCAGCAATTTACAAATTATAGAGGGGATTTGTACAGACAATAGACATTACAGCATAACAAAAATCACAGTTCAAAATAGATACCAAGAGGAATGAGGGCCCTGCTCGCAAGCTTACAAACTATAGGAAAAAGGAAGACACGAGAGTTGGATGGTAACAATTGCTTTCGTTATTCGGACCAGCCATAGTGTAAGGCTATGTGCACACGTTCAGGTTTTTTCGCATTTTTTTTCGTGTTTTTTCACGGTAAAAAAACGCTATAAAAACTCATTAAAAACGCATACATTATGCATCCTATCATTTAGAATGCATTCTGTATGTTTTGTGCACATGATGCGCTTTTTTCCGCGAAAAAAACGCATCGTGGTAAAAAAAGCTGCATGTTCATTAATTTTGCGGATTTTCTGCATTTTTCCTGCTATTCTATGCCTTTGGGAAAAAACACACAAAAAACGCATGAAAAAACGCGGAAAAAAATGCATGTGGATTTCTGGCAGAAATGTCCGGTTTTTGTCAGGAAAATTTCTGCAAGAAATCCTGACGTGTGCACATACCCTAAGGATCGGGTGTTCATGTAAAGCTGCATGAACCAGTTAACAGCCTAAGTATGTAACAGTACAGACACAGAGGGCTATTAACTGTATAAAGTGTTTGAGAACATGATGTGAGGAACCTGATTAAGGTTTAAGGTTTTTTATTTTTTGAATGGGCCACACAGGGATAGTTAGGTTAATGCGTTGAGGCGGTAGGCCAGTCTGAACAAATGCGTTTTTAGGGGGATTGGGAATTAATCTTATTAACCTGAGTAGTGCATTCCAAAGAATTGGCGAAGCACGTGAAAAGTCTTGGAGACGGGAGTGGGAGGTTCTGATTATTGAGGATGCTAACCTGAGGTCATTAGCGGAGCGGAGGGCACGGGTAGGGTGGTAGACTGAGACCAGGGAGGAGATGTAGGGTGGTGCTGAGCCATGGAGCGCTTTGTGGATGAGGGTAATAGTTTTTTACTGGATTCTTGAGTGGATGGGTAACCAGTGTAATGACTGGCACAGGGTAGAGGCATCGGTGTAACGGTTGGTGAGGAATATAATACTGGCAGCAGCATTCAGGACAGATTGGAGCGGGGAGAGTTTGGTAAGAGGGAGGCCGATTAAGAGAGAGTTACAATAGTCCAGACGAGAATGAAAGAGTAACATAGTAACATAGTTATTAAGGTTGAAGGAAGACTTTAAGTCCATCTAGTTCAACCAATAGCCTAACCTAACATGCCCTAACATGTTGATCCAGAGGAAGGCAAAAAAAACACGTGGCAAAGAGTAAGCTCCACACTGGGGAAAAAAATTCCTTCCCGACTCCACATACGGCAATCAGACTAGTTCCCTGGATCAACATCCTAGCAAGGAATCTAGTATATATACCCTGTAACATTATACTTTATAAGAAAGGCATCCAGTCCCCTCTTAAATTTAAGTAATGAATCACTCATTACAACATCATACGGCAGAGTGTTCGATAGTCTCACTGCTCTTACAGTAAAGAATCAGCATCTGTTATTATGCTTAAACCTTCTTGACTCCAGACGTAGGTCTATGATTAAAAGATCATCAGAAAGGTCTTTGTACTGTCCCCTCATATATTTATACATTAACATAAGATCACCCCTTAGCCAGTAAGAGTTTTTGCAGTGTCGAAAGTAAGAAAAGAGCGAATTCTAGAAATGTTTTTGAGATGCAGATAAGAAGAGCGACCCAGTGATCGGATGTGGGGGGTGAAAGAAAGCTCAGAATTAAGGATGACCCCAAGGCAGCGGGCATGTTGCTTGGGAGTAATGGAACCACACACGGAGATGGCAATGTCAGGCAAAGGTAGGTTAGTAGAGGGAAAGAACACGAGGAGTTCAGTTTTTGATAGGTTCAGTTTCAGATAGAGGGAGGACTTGATGTTTGAGACAGCGGTAAGACAATCACTGGTGTTTTCTAAAAAGGCAGGCGTGAGATCAGGAGAAGAAGTGTATAATTGGGTGTCATCAGCATAGAGATGGTACTGGAAACCAAATCTACTGATTGTTTGTCCAATAGGGGCAGTATACAAAGAGAAGAGGAGGGGGCCTAGGACTTTATATATAAAAACTTTATTTTTAAATGCTTACCCATTGTAAAGAATGTACATGTAAGAAATATATATAAAGATATAGTTAGTTATGTTAGTTGTTCTAATTTTTACTAAAACAACTGGATTGTCATTAAAAAGAAGGAGCTTAATAATTGATTTACATTGGCAACTTCTGCAAGTAGGAACTGTCTCTTTAAATATACATCTGCAAGGGTTTAACTCATTTCTCATTTGGGATTTGGATTTTAAATATAGCTCCAGTAAGACAATAGCAGAATAGCATGACGCCTGAGGAATTTCACTGCTAGGACCAACTATTTGCAGAAAATTGGTACATATCCAGTACCCTCAAATTAACAATAGAAGACGCACTGTGGTGATTGCAGTTTACGACTGGCACATTTCGGCTGACAAACAGCATTTCACAAAAGCAGCCAAGTGTGCAGTAATGAATGGCTCTGCGAAATCTAGTGAGCTTTACAGAGTACTGTATATTTAACCAATCATTGTGTGTATCACACGCATACAACCCTAAGTGGGGTTTGCCCCCCTCTTCTACTCTACGGTGAACTGGTAATTGACTGCTAAATAAAACATAGTGTTGGAAAGAATATTTTATTCTCTATTTTTAAATAGTATGCCAACTTATAAAGTAATGGCAAATCACTAGGGTATACTATATTTTTGTTTGGTGGGGGTTGCTAGCTATGAGCAATCTCTGAAGGGACAGCAGCTCAGAGTTCGTGGCTTGAGGCATCACTGCACATTTGGGCTGAACAAGCGCTGCATCAACAGGATTATTATTTTACTTGCTTATACAGCACCATTAACTTCCACAGCACTTTACAGACATTATCATCGCTGTTCCCATTGGAGCTCACAATCTATATTCCCTATTAGTATGTCTTTGGAGTGTGGGAGGAAACCGGAGTACCCGAAGGAAACCCCACACACACGGGGAGAACATACAAACTCCTTGTAGATGTTGTCCATGGTAGGATTTCAACCCAGGACCCCAGCTCTGCATAGCAGCAGTGCTATCCACTGAGCCACCGTGCTGCCCTGTCAAGATCCCAGATATTACATTACTTTCTAAAATTAATACACTCTGTAAGTTGGGTACACATAAGTATAAGTGTGTGTCAGAGAGATAAATAGACATGCACAGCGTGTCGACTCCGGCAACAAGCCTTTTTTCATTTTCCATTGCCAGAGCCAAAATGTTGAGTACATGAGCTTGGAATAAATTCAACTGTTCATTTCTGAAATGCAAGTGCTGTATTTTATTGTCCAATGGTCTGGACTTTGTGTCTTGCACCCTCCATTTTTGATTGGTGCTGCTTTATATCCCTTTTTGGAATTTTAGATAGATGGATGGATGGATGGATGGATGGATGGATGGATGGATAGATAGATAGATAGATAGATAGATAGATAGATAGATAGATAGATAGATAGATAGATAGATAGATAGATAGAAACAGAAAAAAGAGAACAAGAGCAGCACTAGCACTTCGTGTTCGTGTCTGGGAGCCAAGCCTCCCAGGTACAGACCAAAACTTCTATATACTTCAAGAGATAGGAAGCTGCACCCCATTCAAAGTGAAAAAAGTTATTGTTTAACAGCCCATAATGGCGATATTCCAGTTCTAAAGTGAGAAAGGGTTTAGAGGCTTAAGAAAGGTTCTTAATTTAGAACCAAAACGTCGCTATGATGGGCCATTAGATATATAGATATATATCCAGAGATTGGAGACATGGCGCCATTCAGAGTGAAAAAGACTGCTATTTAATGGCCCAACATGGGGACGTTTCCGTTCATTAGTAAGAACCTTTCTCAAGTCTTGACTTAAGTTTGGTGTATACTTGAGGGGCTTTGCACCCAATTAGTGAATACTAGTGTTCCTCTTACTTTTTTATTTTCGATAGATAGATTGATAATGCAAGAAAGTGAAGGCAGCACACCATTTAGGAAAAATAGAATAGGTGGTTTAATAGTCCATTGGGGCTCAGCGACGTTTTGGTTCAATTGAGAACCTTTTTTCAAGGTCTGGCACCCTCAGTAAGTTTTTCTGTTTGCTGGTGCTGCTTTTTTTCTAGATAAATAGATAGACACAATGGGAAAAATAAGTATTTGATACACTGTCAATTTTGCAACTTTTCCCACCTACAAATGGAGAGGTCTGTATTTTTTATCATAGGTACACTTCGACTGTGAGAGATAAAATCTACTATATAAAGCTGAATGTGTGTATGTGTGTGTATGTGTGTATGTCCGGGATTGGCATCTGCACCGTCGCAGCTACAGCCACAAAATTTTGCACAGTCACACGTCTGTACCCCGAGAGCGTCATAGGCTATGTTGTGAGGCGAAATTTTAAACCCGCGCGTTCCAATTCACCAAACAATTTTGCCCCTATCTACATAATGGGGAAAAAAGTGAAAGGAAAAGTGTTGGAAGCGTCGCAGCTACAGCAACAAAATTTTGCACAGTCACACGTCTGGACCCTGAGAGCGTCATAGGCTACGTTGTGAGGTGAAATTTTAACCCCGCACTTTCCAATTCACCAAACAATTTTGCCCCTATCTACATAATGGGGAAAAAAGTAAAAGGAAAAGTGTTGGAGGCGTCGCAGCTACAGCCACAAAATTTTGCACAGTCACACGTCTGGACCCTGAGAGCGTCATAGGCTATGTTGTGAGGTGAAATTTTAATTCCACGCTTTCCAATTCACCAAACTATTTTTCCCCTATCTACATAATGGCGAAAAGTGAAAGGAAAAGTGTTGGAGGCAAATTGACAGCTGCCAGATGTGAACAAGGGGGACTTAAAGAATGAGAGCGATGGCGCAAAAGAGTATATACCGATCAGTTGCTAAGGTGGGGCCCCGACATGGGATACTCACCACACACGGGGATATGAACACACACACAAAATGCACCACACACTACCACGTGCTTGAACACATATACCACCCTCAGCACACATTTCACCACACATACACCAACCTCGCCACATAAAAGTCGAAACACAAAAGTCGCCGCTCAAAACTCGCCACGCGCAAAACTCGCCACATGCAAAAACTAGGCTCACGCAAAACTCACCTCATGGAAAACTCGCCACACGCAAAACTTGCACACGCGGAAAAATTGCCACATGCACAAAATTTGCAACACATGCAAAAGTTGCCTCACACAAAACTTGCACATACTCAAAAGGCACCAGACATAAAACTCACCACGCGCAAAACTCGCCATGCGCAAAACTTGCTGCACACAACTTGCTACACTAACCTGTCACATGCAACTCGACACACAAAAAGTTGCTACACGCATGTTGCCACACAAAACTCATCTCACAAAAGTCGCTACATGCATGTCGCCACACGCAACTCAACACACACAACTTGACAAACGAAACTCGCCCTAAAACACACACAAGTCTGGTATTATCCTTCAAAAATAAAAATCTGATTAATAAGCAGACAAACTACAAGAGCATCAAATGTACCATATAGGAAATACAGCAGCTGTCAGTCACATGACCTGTCTATTATGTGTATGTGTGAGCTAATATATACTGCCAGGGGGAGGGCTTCCTGTTGGCTGGGGATTTATCAGGCTGCCAATTTATCTTACAAACACTGAGGTAAAAATACTGAGCAAATAACGTTTTAACGAGGTCTAATACAGGAGATCACACAGGTATATACTATATACAGGGGAGATGACACACAGATATATACTATATACAGGAGAGATGACACAGGTACATACTATATACAGGAGATGACATACAGGTTTATACTATATACAGGAGGAGATGACACACAGGTATATACTATATACAGGAGCAGATTACCTACAGGTATATACTATATACAGGAAGAGATGACATACAGGTATATACTATATACAGGAGGAGATGACACACAGATATATACTATATACAGGGGAGATGACACACAGGTATATACTATATATAGAAGGAGATGACATACAGGTATATACTACATATAGGAGGAGATGACATACAGGTATATACTATATATAGGAGGAGATGACATACAGGTATATACTATATACAGGGGAGATGACACACAGCAGGTATATACTATATACAGGGGAGATGACATACAGGTATATACTATATACAGGAGATGACATACAGGTGTATACTATATATAAGGGAGATGACAAACATGTATATACTGAGGTGAAAATGAGAGGTGTGAAGTGAAAATGAAAAGGTGTGAGTGCAAAATGAGAGGAGTGAGGGAAAATAGTGGAGTGATCGGAAAATGACAGATGTAAGGTCGAAATGACAAGTGTTAGGGGGGAATGAGAGGAGTGAGGGAGAAAATGAGAGGTGTGAGGGAGAAAATGAGAGATGTGAGGGGGAAAATTAAAGATGTGATTGGGAAAATGAGAGGCATGATGGAAAAATAAGAGAAGTGACGTGCTATAACTAGCCACAGATATTTACTATGCCCCGGGAACGCCGGGCTCTTCAGCTAGTCAAAAAATAAAAAACAGAAAATAACATTGTATGATTTTTAAATAATTGAATTGTGTTTTATTTCATAAAATAATTATTTGATCACGAACCAACCAGCAAGAATTCGGGCTATCTCAGACCATTTAGTTTTTCTTTAGGCTATATGCACACGTAGGAAATGTGCAGAATTTTCTGCACAAAATCCACATCTCCTGGCAGAATCCGCAGCTGCGGATTTGCCGCGGTTTTTATGCGGATTTGCCACGGATTTTATGCAGTTTTTGCCACTGCGGATTTCTATCATGGAGGGGTGCAGAAACGCTGCAGATCCGCACAAAAGAAGTGACATGCACTTCTTTTAAATCCGCAGCAATTCCGCACTGATTTTTCCGCACCATCTGCACAACTTTTTTTTTTTACCCATAGATTTACATTGTACTGTAAATCACAGTGCGGATCTGCAGCGTTTCTGCGCGGAAAAATCCGCATCGTGTGCACATAGCCTTAAGGAGCTGTCTTTTTCTGCACTCATTACCTGTATTAACTATACCTGTTTGAACTCGTTACCTGTATAACAGATAGCTGTCCACACACTCAATTACTCACACTCCAACCTCTCACCATGACCAAGACCAAAGAGCTGTCTAAGGACACCAGGGAAAAAATTGTAGACCTGCAGAAGGCTGAGATGGGCTACAATACAATGAGCAAGCAGCTTGGTGAGAAGGCAACAACCGTTGGCACAGTTATTAGAAAATGGAAGTAACACAAGATGACTGTCAATTTTCCTCGGTCATACAAGGTGTCACCTCGTGGGGTAAGGATGATTTTGAAACAGGTCAGTAATCAGCCCAGCAGTGCATGGGAGGACCTGGTCAATCCTGTAGGGCACACAAGATTCCCCTGCTCACACCAGCACATGTTCAGACCCGTTCGCCAGTGACCTGGATGATCCAGGGGAGGCATAGGAAAATGTCATGTGGTCAGATGAGAACTAAACTTGTGTTTAGAGGAAGAAGAAGGATGAGAACAACCCTAAGGACTCTGTCCCAACCATGAAGCACGGTGGGGAAAAGATCATACTTTGGGGTTGCTTTTCTGTAAAGGGGACAGGATGACTGCACCGTATTTAAGGGAGGATGGTTGGAGTTATGTATTGCCAGATTTTGGCCTGCAGCCTCCTTCAATCAGTAAGAGCATTGAAGATGGGTCATGGCTGGGTCTATGATAAAAATTACAGACCTCTCCATTCTTTGTGGAAAGACTGCAAAATCGGCAGTGTATCAAATACTTATTGTCCCCACTGTAGATAGACAGACAGATAGATAGATGGAGCTAAAATACCTTGGTCACGGAATACATTTTCTTTACTTTTTTGAGTTACAACGATGTGCTGCTGCAACACCCCAGGTAACCGGTTGTTGCAGTGATGTTGCCTTCCTTTTAAGGAGGGCGATATCATGCATGGAGGCATGCGTTCCATTTTTGGCGTCATGAACAGGATGGACCAACCCATTGGAATGGGTCCTGAGTGCCATGGATTATAATGGACTGTGTAAAATTGTTCATGGCCGCCATTGCTGCACGGCAAGGCGGATAAAGGAGGAAGAAGTTGTGTTGCCATGGGTGGAGTTCAAGAACCGGCACGAAAGCTGGATCCACCCACTACAGAGATTTTAATGCCAGTAAAATATGTCTGTCACCAGGATGGATCCGCCCCCAAGATGGCCGGCGGGAGAGTGGAGCAGAGATCACCCACGAAATAGAAGAAAGAAGGAGGAAGACACGGGAAAGTGTGGCTGCAGCATGGCTGCACACTACCCTGTAACTACATTGGCGGACAGCAGTGGAGAGCCGCCGGGACCTGCCGAAACCAGAGAGGGTGACCTGGTTCAGCAGCCGGAAGAAACCACCGACCTCATGAGCACCATGGATCCGGAGCTCCTCGGCGCGGAGATAGAAGAGCTGGCCCGACGACTCCTGCGGACCCAGATGACAGCGGTGACCGCATGGAAGGAGTCCCTGAACCAGAGGATGAAAACTGTGCAGATCCAGACCACATCACCAGCGCTCACAGCCCCAGTGGAGCTGGAAGGAGTGACGCTGCTGCAGGAGTTGGAGCTGATGTAAGCCTGCACCAGTAACCCTGATGGAACAAGAAAGCAAGGCACCGCCGGAAAGCGAGATGCAGCAAACGGAGATGACAATGCCACAGCACAAGACCCTGCAGCCTGTGGACCAGGCACCGCAACAAGTGGTCCTGACCCAGCGGAGGAAGAGAAATGCACCGGCATCGGCGAGACAGGTACGCAAACTGCTCCGGTAGCTGAAGACACCTTAGTGGGACCCTTAGCACCCCGCTGACTATCACCTAGCCAGATAGTCACCGATACAGTAACATGGGACCACATGATAGACATAAGATATGATTTAACTGACCAATGACACCAGAATCATTACCCCTGAAGGTGTACAGACTAAAAGAAGCCATACACTGGAAGCACCCAAAAATTGATCTTATGGGATTCCCAGTAGAGGCCCATACAGCAGCTAACCGTGTGGAAATACTAGCAAAACCCAGGTCCCGCAAAGCTAAACCTGCAGACAGAGGACCATTAAGATCAGGATATTATGCCATACATGTAAAAAGGTGCTCAGGACAGCAAATCCATATCCATGTAGCCACTGAAAGTGGAACGCATACCTAGGCTACACAAACTCCTATTGATGGACTGTTTCCTAGTGAGTCACCAGTTGTGACATCTGCCAAAGGACTTCCCCAGTCAGGAAGCTGTTCACCCCAGGACCTGCCCTGGAAGAATACTTAAAGAGACATTCACCTGCGTGAAAGTAATGTAAATAATGTTTAATTGATGTTTCCTTTACAGTTAAAGAGACAATAGGGTAATGGACAATGATTACCTGAGAACTGTTCCTGTAAATAGTTTGCACCTGTTAAGGTGCACTCTGGTTCTACCCACTTTGCCGGCTTGGGTAGGGCCTTGTGTCTTTACAGCATAACTGTACAACGTAGCGGAGACCAGGACTGGTCAATGCGCCTTATTGGTATTCAAATGTTTGCACTTTTTCCTGTGTGCACTTATGTTATTGTTATGCAACGTTTAAGAAACCGCACCTCCCATAAAGGGATGTCTAAGTTAATTTGTTGAAATGCATTTCCAAAAATGTATGTCTTTAACCTGTATGCTAATGTTTTTCTTTTCCCAGTCCGGGAGTACTGGAGATAACGGGGGGGAGTAACACCCCAGGTAACCTGTTGTTGCAGTGATGTTGCCTTCCTTTCGGGGAGGGCGATATCATGCGTGGAGGCAATGGAGTTGTCTTTATCAGGTAAGGCACCCACATGCAACACATTCCAAATCCAGGCCAGAAGGGGGAGCTCAGAGCCCGGATTCAGGGTAGCTTCCTTAGACTTTATATATCCTGGCCTGGAGGAGGAGTTAGTTAGTCTCCAGGAGTGAGAGAGAGAGGAAGGACGTCTGGAACAGACAGAGAGGCCTAGCAGCCACATGGGAGCTGCAGCCTCTGGAAAGAGAGACAACCTGAAGGGTTGTATGTGGTGGAGCTACAGAGGAAATGAGCACAGGAGTGGAAAAGGGCTCAGAGGGGAAGTGTGACCGGGCACCCACAGAGCCAGAGCGCAGCAAACGGGCACCGGGAGCCTGAGGCTTTAGTGGGACTCTAGGACACTTAGCAGAACCAAGGGGCTAAGATCTTCATGTGATTGGCCCACACCAAACCTGAGACACAGCAGCACCTGAAGAGCCCAGGGCATGATAGAATCCCTATAAAACGGCTCAAGCTGTCCATCATGCAGGTACCTGTTCTAGGACAGGGAAAAAGGACTTTGCCAGTAAGCTTCAGGCAGCAGGGACCTCATACAACAGCGCAAGGAGGAAAGGCTCACGGACCTCAACTGGGAAAGGGATCCTCTATTGCCTCCAAGCCGACTGGACCACAGCTACACCTGTACCTGGTACTGAGATGCACTACTACCATCAGTAAACCAGGTATAGACTTTACATCTTGTGTCCTCCACTTATTCGTCAGCATACAACATCCTTGCCACACATCTTCGGAGCCCTGGGGACCCCGTTTCACCTGTGGGAAGCGTCACCATCCGGCCGCCATACCATCACCCGAGAGGACCATTTAAGCGGCATCGGTCCCCACTGACTGAGAACCACAGGTGGCGTCACGAACATAAACTTTAATAAATATGCCTTTTACATGGGCGCCCAGGGCCACGGACCGGGTCGCCGCCGTGACACATCCTCTTAAGTACTGGACCCCATACCGAGTACCCCACGGCCCTGGCGGGGTGTTCCACTACCTCTATTTGTCTTCTATATTTTAGGATCTATCACTGATTGATTTGGAGGCTTGCACTTGCACTTTAGTACTGCTTTGATTTTTAATTTTTAGACAGACAGGCAGGCAGTAATTAGAACAGTACCAACAGTAAATGCAAGCATTTGGGAAAGTATGGCCCACATTACAGATAAGTCCATGATAGATTCATTTCTTATTCCTACTAGACCAGACAGAACACTTCATCATTTAATTCTTTTCTCTCTTACAAAACCCCAAATAAATCAACATCAGTAAATACTTCTAAAACATATTAGTGCTTCACAGAAGCCCCCTCTCGGAGGTAGGACAGCTTGTAAATTCTCAGCTCATTCCTACTGGGCTTTTATAATAATGTTACAGGTTTACAATATTTATTTTGAAGATAATGCCTGCATGTTGTGATTGTTCAATGCTTTTGCTTTTTATGTTGATTTGTTAAATATATTCAAGCATTTTGTAAATAGATCAGTACCAGGGGCCTGGAAAGGTGATTGGTAAAAGGAAGACAATAACCAGTCCATACAACACACAAGCACACCTATTTAAATGTTATTTTTTTCTTCTCAGACTCCAGCAGGGTCTGAGCAGCACATGCAAGACCCTCCTCGCTTCACACATACACAGAGATCAAGTGAGACAGCACCAGCTGCGTTAAATCAGACACTCCAAGACCCTGACTTGAGGTAAGTGAGCAGCTGATCCCGCCCAGCTCTTTCAGCTGCTCGTAAAACCCGGACCCATTGAAACATCTCTCAGCACTATGTGTGCTGGAGCCTGCTTCTCCAGGTCCTACATCACCGAGGTTTAGCATCTTGGGGACACATAACTCCCATCCACGACCAGTCCAGTAGCCACCTTACAGCTGGTAATGGCCGCCTAGTGGACAGACCTCCGCCATTCACAGGGACATCCTTGAGGCAAAGCCTCCAGGAGGACCGAAACACAAAAGCAGCCATATAAAATTCTTCATAACACATATCAATCAACAGCAAACAATATCAAGTAACTCCCCTGTTGCCACGACGTCTTCTTCTACCCTTCCACCTCCCTACCGGGGCATGACAGGTTCTCCTTAAGGGAGATGACAGGAAATGGCAGAGGGTTTTGTTCTCGCTTGTCTGCTAAATTACATGCTGCAAAACACCAAGTCCCGCATCCTTAAATGCAAGGGACTAAGAAGAGATCTCACATAATATTTTTTTAAAACAATATTTTTTATTAACACAATCTGACAATAAAAAACAACAATAGTAAAAAAGCAAAATGCCGTCTGGGGACGCCAGATATACTTAAATAGGAAAAAATTCCCCACATGTACTAATTGATTATTAATTATTGATTAATTGATTAATCAATTACACAAAATCAATTGTAAATCATTATAATAATTTACTGCCAATCATAATACTTCCAGATAGCCACCAATATTAAATGTGCCCCAATATATCTCAGCTCAATTTTTTAAGGGCAATATATAGCAATTATATCCTGTGTTCAAATTAACATTCAGGCAAATAAAGGATCCATGTCCGTAATCACTCTTCAATCTCACTAGAGATCTATGCTCCTACTTTCTCCCTTGACATATAGTGATGGTAAAACAATATGGCATGAAAAGTATATGATAAAAATGTAATGAAATAGAATAGATTATTACTTACAAAGCGGATAGTTCTGGCGTCCCCTGATCCCGACGCGCGTTTCGCCGCCAGCTTCTTCCGGGGGCGTGTCAAGGTGAGGGGTAGCCATGTATTTATGTGAATGCGAGCCTATCAGCAGTGCCCAGGACCAATCAGTAGATGCGGCGCATAGCGCGTCTCCCCGCCTCCTATGTCCTCCTTTCTGGCGGCGCTCAATGACCCGCACGCTTGCTTGCGTGTCAGGGACAGTGTAAGAGCGCAACCTGGGAGTGACGGAGCCCGGGGTTGGGGCGCATGCACACTACCGATCTGCATCTGAAGCACCGCTGATAAACAGATTATATACAAATCGATGTGGATTGATGGTGACACAGCAAAACTAATTGTATGAAATAGATATATAAATGTATAAAGATAAATGCTGCTTGTGACCGGAAAAAAGGCATACAGTACCGGAGCGAGTTTTGTTAAGGGTGAAAAACAAAAAGTGTTTTATATATCTATTTCATACAATTACTGTAGTTTCGCTGGGTCACCATCAATCCACATCGATTTGTATATATTCTGTTTAGCAACAGTGCTTCAGATGCCGATCGGTAGTGCACACGCGCCCCAACCCCGGGCTCCGTCACTTCCGGGTTGCGCTCTTACACTGTCCCTGACACGCAAACAAGCGTGCGGGTCATTGAGCGCCGCCGGAAAGGAGGACATAAGAGGCTGGGAGATGCGCTATGCGCCGCATCACCTGATTGGTCCTGGGCACTGCTGATAGGCTCACATTCACATAAATACACGGCTATCCCTCCGCTTGACACGCCCCCGGAAGAAGCTGGTGGCGAAACGCGCGTCGGGGTGAGGGGTTCGCCAGGACTATCTGCTTTGTAAGTAATAATCTATTCTATTTCATTACATTTTCATCATATACTTTTCATGCCACATTGTTTTACCATCACTATATGTCAAGGGAGAAAGTAGGAGCATATATCTCTAGTGAGATCGAAGAGTGATTACGGACATGGATCCTTTATTTGCCTGAATGTTAATTTGAACACAGGATATAATTGCTATATATTGCCCTTAAAAAATTGAGCTGAGATATATTGGGGCACATTTAATATTGGTGGCTATCTGGAAGAATTATGATTGGCAGTAAATTATTATAATGATTTACAATAGATTTTGTGTAATTGATTATAGTACATGTGGGGAATTTTTTCCTATTTAAGTATATCTGGCGTCCCCAGACGGCATTTTGCTTTTTTACTATTGTTATTTTTTATTGCCAAATTGTGGCTTAATAAAAAATATTGTTTTTAAAAAATATTATGTGAGATCTCTTCTTAGTCCCTTGCATTTAAGGATGCGGGACTTGGTGTTTTGAATTTAGATGAAGTGCCCTAATACTATAGGACTTAAGTTGACTAAATTACATGCTGGCATCACTGGCAGCAGCAATGCATGATGGGAAGTGAGGAAAACAAAGTTCCAGCACGTATCATGCCACCAAAATAATAATGGAAAGGAACCCCCCACAAAAAAAGACCAGATATCAAATTACAGAGTGAGAAAATTGGGCTGGACATATTAGACTACTATCTGCCCCAAAACCAGTTTTAATTTTTGTGGTTATTGAGGGCGTCAAAACAATGCCTTTATGCAAAGTTTGATGAAAAGGAAAGATACATCCTAAGTATTGCACATAAGTGATACATAATGTATTTAGTCATTCTGTTGATTATATTTTGATTTGAAAAACCTTCCTTGTAGTGGTCATATTGGAGACACACACTTCCTTCCCGTACAGTCCGTACCTCAGGGCGTGTGTGCTTTGTGGCTGAAATGAATGGGAATCAATAGACATAAAATGTCAACAGACTATTACAGCCTACAGGAAGTAATGGCCTAAAGCCCACTCCCCCTTACACCAGGGAATATGCACAAGGGGAGGTAGATTTGTGCACAGTCTGAAGTATTGTTGTTTTCCCTCATCTAAGCTTACAGCAGTACAATACACATGACATTAGGTCGCCAACCCCCTGGTGATAATGGGAAGATTCTTCTTATGTTGTGCCTGTATATACGGCAAAGCTGACAACCAAGGAACAGAGAAATAAATATTAGCTTGTTGAGCCTGTTAAGGTGGCCAATGTAAAAGTTATATTTCTTGGTTTTTTAATGTAGGTTTGTATGTATGTAGCATAGATATAAAAAGTCTACACACCCCTCTTAAAATGTAAGTTGTTTGTCATGTAAAAAATCATACAAAGAAGAAACAGTTCAGAATGTTTCCCACCTTTAGGACTCATTCCCATGTTTAAAAATCTAGGTGAAAAAATGATACCTGTGTCGTCAATGGTTTAAATCGGTGTCATCACTGTAAAGGTTCTTACGCCTTCATTGCCATTTTAAAACGGTCCCCAATCCTGTGATCACCATTATTCAATGAATCAAATAAAAAGTATGTCCACAATTAAAAAATTTCTCTCTCTTCTGTCATGATATACATGTCAGAGGAGAGAGAAATGAGGTCACCGAATCCCACCTCCTGTACCTCCACCACCCCCTGGCTCCTCTAGCTCCCTGCCCCATCCCTCCGCCTCCTCATTCTGAAAAAAAAATGGCATGCATGATGTGCCCCTGGAGACCTAACGGCCGGTACCCTGCAACCCTGCCAGACCCTACCACAGTGGTCAAAAGACAACAATTAGTATGTGCCATTTCCTTAGTCAGATTTGTTATTTATTTTATTTTATAATTTTTATTTCTTTCATTCTTTGATAGGGTTAGGATTGAGGTTGGGGTTAGGCTAGAGTTAGGATTGGGTTTAGAGATAGGGACGTAGAGCGCCCTACCAGGGCAGCGGGGTACTCGGTATCAGGTCTGGTCTTAAAGGGGATGTCACGGTGGCTGCGACCTGTTCCGTGGCCCTGGGCGCCCAATTAAAGGGGAAGGTCTTCAAGGGAATTTGTAATGTCTTTGTTCGTGACGCCACCTGTGGTTTTCAGTCAGTGAGGACCGACGCTGCTTAAAGGGATCCTCTAGGGTGATGGTATGCAGCAAGATGGGGACGCTTCCCACAGATGAAGCGGGGTCCCCAGGGCTTCTCAAGTGTAGGGCACCGATGGTGTGGTGAATTGTATGGCAAAGAACGAGGACACAGGTTTGCAGTCTTTACCTGGTTTACTGATGGTAGTAGTAGTCCTCAGTCCAGGGTACCAAGTGCAGGGTAGCTGTGGTCCGGACGGCTTGGAGGCAATAGGAGATCCCTCTCCCAGGTGAGGTCCGTAAGCCTTTCCTACTAGCGCTGTTTAGTTGATTAGGTCCCTGCCGCTTGATGCTCGGTACAAGTCCCCTCTCTCCTGTCCTAAGATAGATGTCTGTACGATGGGCAGTTTGAGCCTGTTTATAGGGTCTCTATCATGACTCGGGATCTAAGGTCACTGCTTCACTCCAGGCTTGATGCAGGCAATTGACATACAGTCCTATGGCCTTCGGTTCTGCTAAGTGTCCTAGAGTCCCACTATAGCCTTGGGCTCCTGGTACCCGGCTCTGTGCTCTGGCCCCCAGGGTGTCCTTCCGCTGTTCCCCTGCTGAGCCTCTTCCTCCTCTGTGCTTCTTCCCTCTAAGCTCCTCCACAATGCAACTCTTTCAGTGATTTTCTTTGCAGGGGTTGCAGATCCCTCGTGGCTGCTTGGCCCCCCATATCTGCTCCAGACATCCTTCTGCTCACTACTGGAGACCAACTGTCTCCCTCCACTGTCTCCCTCAGACTAACTAACTCCTCCTCCAGACCAGGATACATAAAGTGTAAGGAAGCTCCTCTAAATCCGGGTCCTGAGCTCCCCCTCCTGGCCTAGATTCAGATGTGATGAATGTGCATGCCTTACCTGTCAGAAAGAACCTCCCTTGCCTCCAAGTGTGATATCACCCTCCCCAAAAGGAAGGCAACATCACTGCAACAACCGGTTACCTGGGGTGTTGCACTCCCTCCCCCGTTAACTCCAGTACTCTCGGACTGGGAAAAGAAAAACATAAACAGGCATTGATAAGACATGCAAAACATTTTTGAAATGCTTAAGAACAGGTAAAACAAATTAATATAAACTTTGACTTCCCCTGTCTGGAGGAATTAATATTGAACGTTGCAAACATTTTAGAACCAATATATTAACTTTCAAAAATATATAAACATACTATCATAGACGATGCAATGCAATTACCCTCTAAGGGTACACTATCATCTCAACTAAAGTGCTTCACGTCACGTGTCCATCAACTACCTTTTCAGGTATACTATCTCTCACATATATTATTTTATTTCAAAAGTGCAAAACTCTCCCTAGCTTATTCTCTAACATATCAAAAATTAATTCTTAACTTTTCTTAATACTGAGGTAGTGCAATTGTTTCATCTAATTTATTATTCAAGTCCAACAATAACATTCTTGAACAGCAGCAACGAAGCAAGGGACCCGTTATTAACCCCCAACGTAGGCTTGGGCAGGCTACACGCCGTGTCCAGACCCAGTGTTCTGCTGCACCAACGGGTTTTGCTTCAGGTCTCATTGTAAACAATTAACAATTAAAGGCAACTTTGGAACCGTCCCTTTAAGGGTTCCACGTAAAACCAGTAGGAAGCACCTAAGGAGGTGCCAACTATTTATAGTGCAGTTTGTGAACCATTCACCGTCCAAGATTCCAAGGTTCTTTAAGCAAACGAACTGAACTTTAATGTAGAAACCTTGACCAGGTTAAATGAACTTTCAAACTGTTAACTATTCACAGTCATAGCAAACATGCAGAATTAGTCCTTCTTTTTCCATGGTTGCTCAGGATGGCTGCTGCTTCCTGAATGGGAAAATTCTGAGTCGTATTACTCCATTGGAACTGTACACCAAGGTCTGCTGGCTGGTTCCACTACTGGTGTCTGAGTGGAATTATCACATTTGAGTGTTGGCCTGGCCTGGGCTGTGACTTTTACAGGGGCTGAGGGTGGTACACGCTTTTTGCAGTCTAATGCATACCATCCTTTTTCTCCAATGTGACGGGTATAGGTCGCACGGTCACCAACATTTAGGTCCCTGTCAAGGTGTCCTTCAATTAGGTGAGACTCCACATCCCTCCGGTTGATGAAAATCTCATGGATCATGCCAGCTTCGTTAATAAAGCCCCAGCTTCGCTGCTTATTAAATAGTGATGAACGAATATACTCGTTACTCGAGATTTCCCGAGCACGCTCGGGTGTCACCTGAGTATGTTTTAGTGCTCGGAGATTTAGTTTTCATCGCCGCAGCTGAATGATTTACATCTGTTAGCCAGCAAAAGTACATGTGGGGGTTGCCTGGTTGCTAAGGAATCCCCACATGTACTTATGCTGGCTAACAGATGTAAATCATTCAGCTGCGACGATGAAAACGAAATCTCCGAGCACTAAAAACTACTCGGACACCAGAGCGTGCTCGGAAAATCTCGAGTAACGAGTATATTCGCTCATCACTATTATTAAAGATCACGACTTCCCCCAGCCACGGTGGTCCTCTTTCTGACCATGGGGCCTGACGCTTGCAAGCCTTCCCTGCTAGATTTTTCTCCTTGAATGTTATTGCACGAACTAGAGACTCCTGTTGCTTCCTCTCCTCCCGGTGCCTACAGTGCTCCCACCAGGTAATCATGGGGATCTCACCCTGGAGAGTGATCATGTCCTCCTCTGCGAGTCCCTCTGCAAAGATCATGGGCACTGGGGAGCTAGCTTGGGGCCCACTAACGAGGATTAGCTGCGCTGTCATCTGCTTCAAGCCACTGGTGTTCCGCAATAATCGGAGACATGTCCGTCCGGGCGGTGGTGTTAGCGGGATCGGAAAGGGGCCTAGCAGGGTGTCGTCGGACCCAGGAGATGGTGTTGAGCTGCCGGCCGAGATACCCTAGAGGTACGGTGGCGTGTCGTTAAGGGCCTGGTCGGGTGTATACAGCGGGGGAGTTGAGTCGGGAATGTCTCTTAGGCCTTCCGCCGTCAGGGTTGTCAGGGTCATGCCCCTTACCTCTGCTTCCGGAGAACCAGAACTCCTCTTCGGCTTCTGATCCACCATGGTAGTTAGCGGTCGTCCGACAAGACTTCCGATCAAGGCCTTTCTCCACCCGGTCATGGCTTCCTGCTGCAACCGCGTAAGTTGTCAGGTCAGTTCCTCCACTTCTTTCCACAGGAGATCCGGGTTCATCGTCCGCAATGGGTGCAGTTCTTGCAGGTCCCAGCTGGGAGAATCCTCTTGCTCCATCCTACGCTCCGGGGTCCGCTAACCTCCCTCCACCATGTTGATTACCGGTTCAGCCTCCTCGGTGTTGCTTCCCGCGGTTTTGCTGCTGTACCACACCCATCTTCGTGGGCGGTTCATTTTCTACTCTACGCCATTCCAGATCAGGAGGCGGACCTCTCTAGTTGATGGGCATATTTCTCAGACATAGTAGTACTGATGAGGGGCGGTCATAGTTTTGCGCTGTTCCTCCAGGTGCCGCCCACGACAACGTGCCCTTTTCCTCCTGCATGTCACATGGTGCTATAATAGCAGCAGTTTTGGTGCAAGTTATAGTGCACAGTCTCTCAGCAAATCACAGTCTCTAAGGAGCACATGACCCGGCTCACTGGGTCGGTTCATACTGCTCGTGATGCCAAGTTAGAGCACCCTACCAGGGCAGCGGGGTACTCGGTACCGGGTCCGGTCTTAATGGGGATATCAAGGTGGCTGCGACCCGGTCCGTGGCCGTGGGTGCCCAATTAAAGGGGAAGGTCTTCAAGGGAATTTGTAATGTCTATGTCGTGACGCCACCTGTGGTTTTCGGTCAGTGAGGACCGACGCTGCTTAAAGACGTCCTCTGGGGTGATGGTATGCAGCAAGATGGTGACACTTCCCACAGGTGAAGCGGGGTCCCCAGGGCTTCCCAAGTGTAGGGCACCAATGGTGTGGTGGATTGTATGGCAAAGAACAAGGACACAGGTTTGCAGTCTTTACCTGGTTTACTGATGGTAGTAGTAGTCGTAGTCCTCAGTCCAGGATACCAAGTGCAGGGTAGCTGTGGTCCGGCCGACTTGGAAGCAATAGGAGATCCCTCTCCCAGGTGAGGTCCGTAAGCCTTTCCTACTAGCTCTGTTTAGTTGGTTAGGTCCCTGCCGCATGATGCTCGGTGCAAGTCTCCTCTCTCCTGTCCTAAGACAGATGTCTGTACGATAGGCAGTTCAAGCCTGTTTATAGGGTCTCTATCATGACCCGGGACTTGATGCAGGCAATTGATATACAGTACAGACCAAAAGTTTGGACACACCTTCTCATTTAAAGATTTTTCTGTATTTTCATGACTATGAAAATTGTAAATTCACACTGAAGGCTTCAAAACTACGAATTAACACATGTGGAATTATATACTTAACAAAAAAGTGTGAAATAACTGAAAATATGTCTTATATTCTAGGTTCTTCAAAGTAGCCACCTTTTACTTTGATAACTGCTTTGCACACTCTTGGCATTTCTTGATGAATTTCATGAGGTAGTCACCGAAAATGGTTTTCACTTCACAGGTGTGCCCTGTCAGGTTTAATAAGTGGGATTTCTTGCCTTATAAATAGGGTTGGGACCATCAGTTGTGTTGAGCAAAAGTCTGGTGGATACTGAATAGACTGTTAGAATTTGTATTATGGCAAGAAAAAAGCAGCTAAGTAAAGAAAAATGAGTGGCCATCATTACATTAAGAAATCAAGGTCAGTCAGTCCGAAAAATTGGGAAAACTTTGAAAGTGTCCCCAAGTGCAGTTGCAAAAACCATCAAGTGCTACAAAGAAACTGGCTCACATGAGGACCGCCCCAGGAAAGGAAAACCAAGAGTCACCTCTGCTTCTGAGGATAAGTTTATCCGAGTCACCAGCCTCAAAAATCTCAGGTTAACAGCAGCTCAGATTAGAGACCAGGTCAATGCCACACAGAGTTCTAGCAGCAGACACATCTCTACAACAACTGTTAAGAGGAGACTTTGTGTAGCAGGCCTTCATGTTAAAATAGCTGCTAGGAAACCACTGCTAAGGACAGGCAACAAGCAGAAGAGACTTGTTTGGGCTAAAGAACACAAGGAATGGACATTAGACCAGTGGAAATCTGTGCTTTGGTCTGATGAGTCCAAATTTAAGATCTTTGGTTCCAACCACCGTGTCTTTGTGCGACACAGAAAAGGTGAACGGATGGACTCTACATGCCTGGTTCCCACCGTGAAGCATGGAGGAGGTGTGATGGTGTGGGGTGCTTTACTGGTGACACTGTTGGCGATTTATTCAAAATTGAAGGCATACTAAACCAGTGTGGCACCCCTAGGGGTATTTGCCACAAAAATAGTTACTGGCACTAAATACAAATATTAAGATAGCAAAACTGCACTACCACCTCCGGCCAGAAGGGGGAGCTCCAGAGACTCCCCTTGATCCATTCTGGTCTGAGAGAAGAAATGGCAGTTGGGCTAAGGAGCTGATAGTGAGAGGTCATACAGTTGAATCTCTAACAGCCCTGTGACTGTTACCAGGCCTAAATCACCGGCCTGAGGAGAAGAGGGATAGAGAAAAGGGACATTGTGAGAATCGGGTAGCATTAATCACTACCCAGAACAGGCGCAAAGACGGATACCGGATCCGTGGCTGTATTCATTATATATAATACAGCAACCGGAAAAACGTGAGGTGAAATCAGCCTCACTAGGGCCGGACGCAGCAACAGGCACAGAGTTCAGCGGTACTCCCAGAGGGGGTAAACCGATAAAAGGACTTGGGTTGCCCGTCGAACCAGGACCCGGAGGGGACAGATTGGGCCGGCAGCCAGTTCACATACAGCAGCAGGGCCACACAGAAATTGCGCACAATAAGAGGCGAAGACCCCGGCAGGGTCAAAGTAACTCAAGAGTTCCCATACAGACTCTGGTGACAGGACTGGATTGTAAATACCTTTTTGTTGAAGTAAACTGGTTAAACGTTTCAGTGCCTCAGTCTTTCATTTGGACAATAGCCATCTATCCAGGATCAGGATCATCATCGCTGGGAGAACCTGCTGCTGATCAAGTAAGTGCCTGTTCCCTCATGATACCCCTTACACTGTGCATTGCCTGAGGCCACAGCACCGGGTCAAGCCACCCGTGACATCCCCCTCAAGAGACAGACCCCATTGGTCCGGTGCTGGGTACCCCGGTCTCCTGGGCGTCACACCAGCATGGCTACCACAGCATCTTGCAGCGGCATGCTATTTCATCCGTTTTGCATTTAGTTGGACCATCATTTATTTTTCAACAGGACAATGACCCCAAACACACCTCCTGGCTGTGTAACGCCTATTTGACCAAGAAGGAGAGTGATGGCCTGGCCTCCACAGTCACCAGACCTGAACCCAATCGAGATGGTTTGGGGTGAGCTGGACCTCAGAGCGAAGGAAAAAGGGCCAACAAGTGCTAAGCATCTCTGGGAACTCCTTTGAGATTGTTGGAAGACCATTCCTGGTGACTCCCTCTTGAAGCTCATCAAGAGAATGCCAAGAGTGTGCACAGCAGTCATCAAAGCAAAAGGTGGCTACTTTGAAGAACCTAGAATATAAGACATATTTTCAGTTGTTTCACACTTTTTTGTTAAGTATATAATTCCACATGTATTAATTCATGGTTTTGATGCCTTCAGTGTGAATGTACAATTTTCATAGTCATGAAAATACAGAAAAATCTTTAAATGAGAAGGTGTGACCAAACTTTTGGTCTGTTCTACTTTATCTTTTTAGGGAATATTTACCTGCCACCATTTGATTGCTTATTTTATATGCTGAAACATGCTTTATTTATTATGCATTGCTTATAGCGCTAACATATTACGCCACACTTTACAGACATTATCATAACTGTCCCCATTGGGGTTCACAATCTAATCAGCATGTCATGAAGTGTGGGAGAAAACCGGAGAACCCAGAGGAAACACACACAAACACATGGAGAACATACAAACTCCTTGCAGATGTTGTTCTTGGTGGGATTTGAACCCAGGACCCCGGTGCTGCAAAACAACAGTGCTAATCACTGAGCCACCGTGCTTACCATGCTTGTGCTCACAGGGGGACAAACTTGGCAGCAATAGTGACATTCAGGATGCCCCGGGCTGCATTTACAGTGGGGCAAAAAAGTATTTAGTCAGTCAGCAATAGTGCAAGTTCCACCACTTAAAAAGATGGGAGGCGTCTGTAATTTAGATCATAGGTAGACCTCAACTATGGGAGACAAACTGAGAAAAAAAAATCCAGAAAATCACATTGTCTGTTTTTTTAAATTTTATTTGCATATTATGGTGGAAAATAAGTATTTGGTCAGAAACAAACAATCAAGATTTCTGGCTCTCACAGACCTGTAACTTCTTCTTTAAGGGTCTCCTCTTTCCTCCACTCATTACCTGTAGTAATGGCACCTGTTTAAACTTGTTATCTGTATAAAAAGACACCTGTGCACACCCTCAAACAGTCTGACTCCAAACTCCACTATGGTGAAGACCAAAGAGCTGTTAAAGGACACCAGAAACAAAATTGTAGCCCTGCATCAGGCTGGGAAGACTGAATCTGCAATAGCCAACCAGCTTGGAGTGAAGAAATCAACAGTGGGAGCAATAATTAGAAAATGGAAGACATACAAGACCACTGATAATCTCCCTCGATCTGGGGCTCCACGCAAAATCCCACCCCGTGGGGTCAGAATGATCACAAGAACGGTGAGCAAAAATCCCAGAACCACGCGGGGGGACCTAGTGAATGAACTGCAGAGAGCTGGGACCAATGTGACGAGGCCTACCATAAGTAACACACTACGCCACCATGGACTCAGATCCTGCAGTGCCAGACATGTCCCACTGCTTAAGCCAGTACATGTCCGGGCCCGTCTGAAGTTTGCTAGAGAGCATTTGGATGATCCAGAGGAGTTTTGGGAGAATGTCCTATGGTCTGATGAAACCAAACTGGAACTGTTTGGTAGAAACACAACTTGTCGTGTTTGGAGGAAAAAGAATACTGAGTTGCATCCATCAAACACCATACCTACTGTAAAGCATGGTGGTGGAAACATCATGCTTTGGGGCTGTTTCTCTGCAAAGGGGCCAGAACGACTGATCCGGGTACATGAAAGAATGAATGGGGCCATGTATCGTGAGATTTTGAGTGCAAACCTCCTTCCATCAGCAAGGGCATTGAAGATGAAACGTGGCTGGGTCTTTCAACATGACAATGATCCAAAGCACACCGCCAGTGCAACGAAGGAGTGGCTTCGTAAGAAGCATTTCAAGGTCCTGGAGTGGCCTAGCCAGTCTCCAGATCTCAACCCTATAGAAAACCTTTGGAGGGAGTTGAAAGTCCGTGTTGCCAAGCGAAAAGCCAAAAACATCACTGCTCTAGAGGAGATCTGCATGGAGGAATGGGCCAACATACCAACAACAGTGTGTGGCAACCTTGCGAAGACTTACAGAAAACGTTTGACCTCTGTCATTGCCAACAAAGGATATATTACAAAGTATTGAGATGAAATTTTGTTTCTGACCAAATACTTATTTTCCACCATAATATGCAAATAAAATGTTAAAAAAACAGACAATGTGATTTTCTGGATTTTTTTTTCTCAGTTTGTCTCCCATAGTTGAGGTCTACCTATGATGTAAATTACAGACGCCTCTCATCTTTTTAAGTGGTGGAACTTGCACTATTGCTGACTGACTAAATACTTTTTTGCCCCACTGTATATGCAGCCTGCACCCCACAATCATGGCATTTAAATGTTTAAACAGCTGCAATTGGTTCAAACTCCATTTCCTGCCATTACAGTCAAATGTGTACCAGCCGGCATCTATGACTAAGGGCGCTTTTAACGCGCCAGAAACGCGTCAGGTGTTCTCTATGTTTTTATCCATGGCATGGTATGCGGGAATAAAGATTTTTGAATTTTATTAATGGGTTGCTGTGCCGGATCTATTCCTCTCCAGTTTTCCAGCTGGCATCTACAGCTCTGAGATGATCCATACATGGGGACCCCACAAAGGATGTACTATTAGCTATTACTATTCATGTGCTATTATGTACTAAAGCTCTGTCTGCAGAAGCCCTTTAAAATGCTGATTGCATTACAGTAACAATGCATCCTGACAGAGATATATCAGGAATAAAGAAGAGCAAGTGCAAAAAAAGCCATCACCAACAGAACAGTGGCATTTACACCAGGCAATTATAAGACGCACCCCAAATTTTGAGGAGAAAAATAGGAAAAAACTTTTTTGTAATAAAATGGTGGTGCTTCTTATAATCCATGTTTCTTATTGCTTACCAGGGGTGGTGGCTGCGGTGAAGCGGGTCCCAGAGTCGCCGCTGGAGGAGGCAAGAGTGGAGCATTGCTGCAGGCTGCAGGCTGGAATGAGGAGATGTTTGGATGTGCGATGCGGCGCGCTGCTGCAGGTGTTCGGTGCTGCGTGTGTTTGGTGTTGGCTCTCAACATCCTGTGAAAGCCCAGAGCCCCCCACAGTTACGTGGTTTCCTATATGGTGGACTGGACTCCGGGAAAATGGCTGCCGGCCGGGGGCGGCGCATGTGTAGATGGAGATCTCGGCACCATTATCTCGGGAGGTGAGCGCCGCACATCCGAACACCCCCTCCTCCTCATCCTGTGGCCTGAGACCCAGGGACCCTGCTCCACAGTAAGGTATATACACATTATAAGATGCACCCCTATTTTTCCCCAAAATTTTTGGGGAAAAAGTACATCTTATATTCCGAAAAATATGGTATTTATTGCAGTTTACAGCTCCCTTTTAATAGTCAACAGACATGGTCCTATTTGAGATTCATTCAAATCCAGAAAGTGATGATCATTTTACTCTTCTAGTAAATAATCAGTCCTCCTTCTTTGCTCCATGTGGATAACAAATCCTACGTCATCCACACAGTGTTCCCCATCGCGCTTCTGCGCAGGCGCACTGTTCTCTGCCGTGTTGAGGGCAGAGCAAAATGCTGTAATGCGCATGTGCCAGCGCTCTTTGGCCTTTTTCCATTCAAGCCCATAATTATACTTTGCTCTACCTTAGGCACAGCAGAGAGAAATGCGCCTACGTAGGAATAAGATGGTGAACAATGTGTGGATGACGTAGGATGCGTCATTCACATGAAGGAGAGAAGCGGGACTGCATCACAAGAAGAGAGGAGGTGGCGGATCAAGACCAGAGACTTCCATCGGACCAGAAGCCCCATTGGTGAGTATAATAAAATATATAGTTTTTGTTTTGCAGGGCAGCTTGCAGACTTTTTTTTTTAAACATAAATTTTTATTTATTTACAAGTTGTGTCGAGCATTACATCTTATTGATATTAAAATTCTTAATAATTAACACAACGTTATGGGGATTAGGGAAGGGAACAGGATAGGGGAAATGGTGACATTACAATAACTATCCAATCACATTCTCTATATGAAAATCTACAAAGTTATTTAAGAACGGTATTTAAACGCAAAAATAACCAATAGCGCCATTTTTTATAAAATTGAGCAGCAGCTTGCAGACTTATATTCAGCGTTCTAGAATTCCGTAACACAGGACTGAAAGGTGGCGGCCTTAGGTTTTTTGGGAAAAACCTGTTGACAGGTTCCCTTTAAGAATTTTTGTGGGGATAAAAATTAGTGATTTGATGCCATCAACCTAGAAGCAAAGCTGGTACCATTTTTATTGTGTGTCTAAGTATTAAATTAGATTTGGAAGAACCCCCAAAAAAAATCGAAATCTGGATATATGGGTGAGCTTACCGATCTTTCTAGTATTAGAAATTGAGACAGTAACTGTGTCAGATGAGATAAATAAGAGAATGTTCCTAGTGAATGGGATATCCAGACAGTAATTGCATTCCGCACTTCTATCTCACGCACTCGTTACTCATTATTCATTGCCAATAACCTTGGGTTATAGCTGTAGATGCCAGAAACCCAGCATACAGCTTCATGAGCCAGATATCGAGTGCATATTCAATGCATGAGAAAAGGTTAAAGCGCAAGGTCTGGGTTCACTGACGACCTCACTCGGACGCAAGCAATTCTGGCTCACACCGTGTAGCTGGTTAACTCCTGGGCATGGATTTATTTGCTGCTTCTAAAATAGATCACCCATTCACTAAAATGATTGTCCTGCATACCAGAAACACAGATTTATTTGTTAATGCTCTAGGATTGCCTTCTAAATGATTAGCGTTTCACAAAGCTGAAGATACTTTGCTGGGGCTGTCCCATTCAGTGCTTATGGGGTTAATGAGAATTTAGCTCTCCTGCATTTAAGCACAGATTCTCTAATCCAATTTTAATGGCATTTCCCCTGTGAACACTACTAATTTCTAATGGAGATAGTATTGCGAGGTTTAAGCTCAATCTACCTATCTAAGATCGAATCGCGCTCCTGTTTTTCTGCTACTGGTGCATCCAGCTCAGTTTAATATGCAGCCATCACATGAAGAAAGAGCCCCATACGGCTCAGGGGAGAAGGAAACACGATAAAATTGACACAAATCTTGGCAGCCTCTCCATCAGTCTCCACATTTGGTAGAAATGTCATCAATCCACACTGATTTCATATTCTACGAATAGGTGGAGGCTTAGAGACATAGGATGCACACTAACGCAAAAACAGGGACGAGGATGAAAAGAAAAAAGACATATTCAAAATATATTGATATTATGTATTGCTATGTATTGGTAAGTATGTATTTTTACCATAGTCATATGCCTGTCATTACAGAGGATACCGAACATACATACAGATTGGTACGTATACCCCAAGAATGGAGCTCTTTGGCCATTGATGATAACATTAGGCTATGGTGCTTACCACGGTCATGTCATTGGTGCTAATATTGGATTCGTGTTAAGGATTAAGGATTTGGACACTTTCTTCAAAAATCGCACGAGGACTTTATGTGTCCAAAATATCCAAAGACTATAAATATATGTCAAAAGATGGTACTTTTGTCATGTTTTGTTTAAATTAGTACATATTTGTGTGAGTCAAATACACTTCTTATTACAATTTTTTACAACTTTTTTACTTATTCCCACTATGGGACTTTCACTTTCTGCAGTCTGATCGCAGTTATAAGGTATAGCAATGCAGGAGCTGTGCCTTATAACCTGTCAGTGCTGCAGACACAAGTTAGTTAGCTCATACACTGTGAATGATCTAACTAAGTTCCTAGTGCCTGGTAACCCAAATGTCATCATGACAACATCGGGTCACCATGGAAACGATCGGGACCCCGCGAAGACATTGCGGGATCGGGACCCCGCAATGACTCCAAGGGCAGAGGGGCTTTCTTCCCTTTGCCTGCTCGCTAAATGCTGCCTGATCACAGCATTTAGGGTGGTAAAGTGCCGGAAGCGGTGCGAGCATCGCTTCTGGCACTGAGAGCCGGGTGTCAGCTATCAGAATCAGCTGACACCCAGCAAAATTGCCTAGACGTATCTATACGTCCAAGGTCAGTAAGTACCAGGTGACCTGGACGTATGGACACATCTAAGGTTGTAAAGGGATTAAAGTTAAAGGGGTTGTCTACAAGTCTGCAGTCACTCTATGTAACTGCAGACTTATGAATCCTAACATCACTTGAACTGCAAGCTGTGAGGATTCTCAATGCAGACACCAGGAGCATGCGGCCATGAAAACGCAAATATGCAATATGCATACACCTGGTCACATTCCGACTAGATGGGCGCATCCTCCCTCAATGCAAGTGTATTGAGTAAGGCCGGAAACAATCTAGTGAGAATGTGCATATCGCATACTTGTGGTCACATGACTGCCTGCACCGGAGAATCTTCACAGTGTACAGTGACTATAGACTTGAAGTTCTAGACTGGAGAATTCCTTAAATTCATGTATGAAAGGCACCTTAGAAATCATGTGGTTTCTCACCTGATCCGGTTCCAGATCCTGGCTCTGTTGTTTCCCTCTACGGTCTATTCCCTGTGTGCTTGTCGGCTCCAGGTTACTATGCTAACCTGCCATGTACCTCTGATATTATTATCCAAGGACTTTTAAGGCCGACTCAGGTGGCTACATACTGACTGAGTTTCCAAGAGTCAAACCACACTACCCATTTGGCTCTGAAAAAGCCAAGACCTGACTAGTTAGCTAATTCTTAGCACATCCAGCTCCTTCGAACTTTTTCTGGTGCTTTCTGCTGTATCAGGGTATACTTGTCTCTACTATTCCAAGTCATGTTCACACTCTCAACTCTGTTACATTTATGTATCTTCAAGTGTAGTTGTCTCAGCTTTTCCAAAGTTCTGTCTACAAACTGAACTCTCCAGGAACAAGTTGCCTGATGGTCTATTCAACTGTTCCTGTGTACTATCCACACTACTGCAATTAGGTGCCTATTTGCTTGCTCAACTCTGCTGTTCCTGTGTGCTCTCCACACTCCTGCATCAAGGTGCTATCCACACCTTTGGCTCTATTGCATACAGTGCTTTTTGCTCTGCTAATCCACCGTCCTGCTTTATGGGTCCTTGCTGTTACACGCACCGTTCTGTAGTCCTGCTCCATTGCATTAATGCCTCAGGTCTGTGCTGCTTACCTTTATATATGGCTTAACAAATCCAACAAACTAGATTAGCCCATAGCACATTTCACAAATGTACCTGTCCCTATTCGCGCTCTGCCTGCCTAGGCTGCCACACTGACTTTATGGACAAAAATGAAAGTGGGGGAAGTTATGGAGATGTCATCACTCAGCTGCATGCTTGTCCTGCAATACATAAAGGAGTAAAGAACGTAATATTAATGAAAATAAAGGTCAATTGCAGAGGTCGGTTAGCAGACGAATAGCAGGGAATATTCAGAAGCAATAGGGCACATGATGCCCATATTTATGGACCTAGTAATATTATTCTCTTGTCATACATGGCTTTACTGCCCCTCTTGTAGTTACATTTTAATCGACCCTTTGTGTTCTGCCTTGGCTTCTGTACTTTGCTTACTTAGCTGATTAATACCTTGGATGTCCTTCTAGATTTGACCATGGATGCTAGTGTACTCTTATGCCTCATGTCTCTGCCTGGTCGTCTGCACTTGGCCCTCAATTTGTCAGGTCGTTTATTATTACAAGGTACATGCAATATGTTCTTTCAGTATAAGTAGTGTTCAAGGAAAGTGCTATAATTTACTGAAAATAAAAATTAGAGTTAATGTGATCAAACAGATATGCACTCATTTGTAATAGGTCAGTTTAAAATTATAAATGCTTATTATCAAGTTAGTTTCAATATTTATTTTGAAGCGGATAAAACAGGAGTCTCTGGCATTATGAAGACTCGTGCACGTTCTCACGTTTTCACATCCTTGGGTTGGATCCTTAGGGGAAATAGGGTATGTGAACTTATGATCAGGGTCATTTGGATGTTTTGGGTTGTCATTATGATTTAATAAGAGAAAACACAGTAGTTTGGCAATAAATGGCTTCACCCAACCACTAACCATTACAGGAGAAAAAGTTTTGGTGTTATCATTCATAGTCTCTGAAAAAAAGGCCAAGAAAGCAAAAATTCTGCTTTTGAGTACATCTAGAAAACCACTGTAAGGTAGCACAGCAGGATGTTAATTATTAACACGTAAAGATGCAAACAATTTCCACTTCTGGATTTGAATTTTCTCCTCTGTTTTCCAAGCCAGTACCATGAATCTGCAGGTCAGTATGATTACAGCGATAGCAAACAAGTTTTTTTTTACTATTTTAGTATTTAAAAAATTCTGAACTTTAGAAAAAAAATGGCCTGTGTCGTCAATTTCCGAGTCCCATAACTTTCTTATTTTTCTGTCGATGGGCATGATTTTTTGGATACTCATTTGGGATAGATAAAACATGACCACTTTTTCCTACATTCTTGTGTCAGTAGTACCTAAATATGCTTAGTTATTTGTATAATTTTATTGTCTTTATTTTTAGTTACATTTTTTATGTTTTTTTATAATTATTTTAAGTTTTGTTTCTAGGATTCCCAAAAATGTAGCAAGGCGCATGAATGATTTAAAGAAAAAAGTATAGATAACTCTTCAATCCTCAAAGGCTGCTCTCCTGTGTTCCCACTGGTCTCTATTTACTTTCTATAGTGTTCATATGCTGGTAGGTGGTTCAAGAGGTGAGTTCAGATTTTTTCTGTTTTTTTACTTTATCCATTTCTCTTTGAAAAACTGAATTTGGAAAATCCATTTAGATTTGACAAACAATTAGTTTCTATTGCATTCTCGAGGAGGTAAAATTTATTTTTACATCATTTTAACCTATAATGTAGTACTTGAGCAGAAATACTTGTTTATGCACATTACATTGTTTTTTCTCCATTTGCAGTAATGTTCTAACTCTCAGAAGTCCAGGTATATGAAGCATAAAGATCAGCGATCTTTACTCCAAGTTCATTCACCGGGAAGTGAAGAAAGAGAAACTTTGAATCAGGAAATAACACCCATGTGCAGGTGCCCATGTAGGATTGCCAGGTCATGCATTTAAAGGGAAATAATCATTAAACCACTAAGTTTAATATGTTGTGGGTGAGTGAAAGGAAATTTTTCTTCTGCAATGTGATATGTGACTGTATGTGACAGCTATCAGGGCACTGGAAATTGGAAATGCTGAAATCGGTAAGCCATTGCTTCAATTCTGAACGCATTCAGCAAGTTATTAAAAAGGTCAATGGAAAGGTTTCATCTCAAAATATACACCGTTCACAAATTTCACAAATGGTGGAATGCTAAAAAAAAAATAACAAAGAAACTTGTTAACCCTAGTTAAAAAAAAAATTATAAAAATGATAATATTGATAGTAATAATATCTTTATTTTGGAACATAGTTATTATACCTTTATAAAGGACCTGTCACTATTTTCTCCCCAATGAGACTGGTTTTCCTTATTGACATGCAGATCGAAGAGCTTCTTTACAGCAATGCATCCTGCCAAAATAGCTCTCACCCGGAAAGAAAATGTTCCCCTGTTACCACCTATGAGATAAACATAGAGGAGACTGCAGGTCTCCTACTTAATACTCAGGCTTATTTCCTTGTTTTAGACGTCTGCCTCTGAGGAATAAGCTATGGAATATTTTCCACAAATAAGAATTTCAAGAGTTTTGGGTAAAAAAAAAGTCTTGGCCATATTTGACATGTGCAACTACTTGTTCAAAGGCAAATAAGCAACTTTTGTCCTTTAGACAATGTTTCCACAATGAGCTTTTGGCGCTGTGTATTTTTGCTGCGACATAAGTACAGCATCTTACAGTTTCAGCAAAGTGGATGGGATTTATAGAAATTTCATGCCCACTGTGCTTTTATTTTACTCAGCGTACCCAGGTACGCTGAATTTACAGTGCGGATTCCCCCATAGACTTGCATTAGAGGTGGAAAATTCGTAGGTACAAAATGCAAATGCCTTATTAGTGTGTTTCCGCTTGGGAAACGCATCAAAAACGCATGTAATTCGTACATGATAATATCAATAAAGGTTTGTGAAAGCCAAATGCCAGGCAATATAAATATGCAAATTGCCTCTTCTGAGAGAAAAAGAGAAACGATACCCCTTAGACCCCAGGCAATATAAAAAAAATCAGCTTTATTTAAAGCATAACAGACCAAAAGGAGACATAAAATGCAGCAACAAAAACACATTTTAGAAAAACGTATAGAAAAACGTAATGAAAAACTGGAAGTAATTGGATTGAAATAATAGGTGTAGAAACTCTGCAGCATAAAAAACCCAATAAAATCTCATTGTGAGAACATAGACTAAAGGGAAGCTATCATCAGAAACCAGAAAATAACCTATTGTCTAATTCAGGATCTTGTAATAAATGTATTTTTTGAGGAGGGGTTCAGGTGAGACCTGGTTTGGTACATTGAGAGGTGAGATACAAGTGATAGTGACCATCCATATAAAAAGTACACCTTAACATAGTTGGACGGCTTTTGCACTTTGATCAAGAAATGCTAACTAAGTACATTACATTTTTAACGTGTGTAGCAGAAGTGAAATTCATATAGTCATATATTGCAGTGTACTGATGCATATTGTGTATATATATATATATATGTTTATTTTCTAAATCACAATCTGTATTGAAATTAAAAATATAAATCTTGCAATTTTCACACTGGCCACAGGAGCTTTTTCAGACTCTAACTTACTGTTGTTTAAGGAAACAACACATGTACAATAGCTACAGTGAAACGACGCCAACACTATCTTTTGCACTGAAGCATCTAATAAGTTTGTGCAAAGATCATTGTGAAGGGAGGGGGACAGGGTCAGCAGGTATGTTTTATCTGTAATCAAGCCATTAAAAGGTATCATAAGATTATCTTGTTTTTCTCACTGAGAGCATTCTTTTTTCAACTGGCTAACATGGTACAAAACTTTATTTTCTTTTAAACAGCCTGTCATATCACACAGAAGGTCTACTATTTAAACCTCCTTACTGCTGGCCTACTCTACTGGTGATAGCCTTTAACCCCTTTCTGACATCGGACGTACTATCCCGTCCATGTGGGGTGGGCCCCCATGACCATGGACGGGATAGTACGTCCAGCGCGATCGGCGGCGCTCACGGGGGGAGCGCCGCCGATCGCGGCCGGGTGTCAGCTGCCTATCGCAGCTGACATCCGGCACTATGTGCCAGGAGCGGTCACGGACCGCCCCCGGCACATTAACCCCTGGCACACCACGCTCAAAGATGATCGCGATGTGGCGGCGGTGCAGGGAAGCATCGCGCAGGGAGGGGGCTCCCTGCGGGCTTCCCTGAGCACCCCGCAGCAACGCGATGTGATCGCGTTGCTGCGAGGGTCTTACCTCCCTCCCTGCCTGTTCCAGACCCCGATCCAAGATGGCCGCGGATCCAGGTCCTGCAGGGAGGGAGGTGGCTTCACAGAGCCTGCTCAGAGCAGGCACTGTGAAGCAGCCTGCACTGCTCTCAGATCGGTGATCTGACAGAGTGCTGTGCAAACTGTCAGATCACCGATCTGTGATGTCCCCCCCTGGGACAAAGTAAAAAAGTAAAAAAAAAAAATTTTCAAATGTGTAAAAAAAAAATTAAAAAAATATTCCAAAATAATGAAAAAAAAAAAAATAATTATTCCCATAAATAATGAAAAAAAAAAAACAATAAAAGTACACATATTTAGTATCGCCGCGTCCGTAACGGCCCGACCTATAAAACTGGCCCACTAGTTAACCCCTTCAGTAAACACCGTAAGAAAAAAAAAACGAGGCAAAAAACAACGTTTTATTATCATGCCGCCGAACAAAAAGTGGAATAACACGCGATCAAAAAGACAGATATAAATAGCCATGGTACCGCTGAAAATGTCATCTTGTCCCGCAAAAAACGAGCCACCATACAGCATCATCAGCAAAAAAATAAAAAAGTTATAGTCCTGAGAATAAAGCGATGCAAAAATAATTATTTTTTCTATAAAATAGTTTTTATCGTATAAAAGCGCCAAAACATAAAAAAAGATATAAATGAGGTGTCGCTGTAATCGTACTGACCCGAAGAATAAAACTGCTTTATCAATTTTACCAAACGCGGAACGGTATAAACGCCTCCCCCAAAAGAAATTCATGAATAGCTGGTTTTTGGTCATTCTGCCTAACAAAAATCAGAATAAAAAGCGATCAAAAAATGTCACAAGCCCGAAAATGTTACCAATAAAAACGTCAACTCGTCCCGCAAAAAACAAGACCTCACATGACTCTGTGGACCAAAATATGGAAAAATTATAGCTCTCAAAATGTGGTAACGCAAAAAATATTTTTTGCAATAAAAAGCGTCTTTCAGTGTGTGACGGCTGCCAATCATAAAAATCCGCTAAAAAACCCGCTATAAAAGTAAATCAAACCCCCCTTCATCACCCCCTTAGTTGGGGAAAAATTAAAAAAATGTATTTATTTCCATTTTCCCATTAGGGTTAGGGTTAGGGTTAGGGCTAGGGCTAGGGTTAGGGCTAGGGTTAGGGCTAGGGTTAGGGCTAGGGTTAGGGTTAGGGCTAGGGTTAGGGTTAGGGTTAGGGCTAGGGTTAGGGTTAGGGCTAGGGCTAGGGTTAGGGCTAGGGTTAGGGCTAGGGTTAGGGTTAGGGTTAGGGTTAGGGCTAGGGTTAGGGTTAGGGCTAGGGTTAGGGTTAGGGCTAGGGTTAGGGCTAGGGCTAGGGTTAGGGCTACAGTTTGGGTTGGGGCTAAAGTTAGGGTTCGGGTTGGGGCTAAAGTTACAGTTAGGGTTTAGATTACATTTACAGTTGGGAATAGGTTTGGGATTAGGGTTAGGGGTGTGTCAGGGTTAGAGGTGTGGTTAGGGTTACTGTTGGGATTAGGGTTAGGGATGTGTTTGGATTAGGGTTTCAGTTATAATTGTGGGGTTTCCACTGTTTAAGCACATCAGGGGCTCTCCAAACGCGACATGGCGTCTGATCTCAATTCCAGCCAATTCTGCGTTGAAAAAGTAAAACAGTGCTTCTTCCCTTCCGAGCTCTCCCGTGTGCCCAAACAGGGGTTTACCCCAACATTTGGGGTATCAGCGTACTCAGGACAAATAGGACAACAACTTTTGGGGTCCAATTTCTCCTGTTACCCTTGGGAAAATACAAAACTGGGGGCTAAAAAATATTTTTTGTGGGAAAAAAAATGATTTTTTATTTTCACGGCTCTGCGTTATAAACTGTAGTGAAACACTTGGGGGTTCAAAGTTCTCACAACACATCTAGATTAGTTGCCTGGGGGGTCTAGTTTCCAATATGGGGTCACTTGTGGGGGGTTTCTACTGTTTAAGTACATTAGGGGTTCTGCAAACACAATGTGACGCCGGCAGACCATTCCATCTAAGTCTGCATTCCAAATGGCGCTCCTTCCCTTCCTAGCTCTGCCATGCGCTCAAACGGTGGTTCCCCCAACATACGGGGTATCAGCGTACTCAGGACAAATTGGACAACAACTTTTGGGGTCGAATTTCTCCTCTTACCCTCGGGAAAATACAAAACTGGGGGCTAAAAAATAATTTTGGGGGGAAAGATTTTTTTAAAAAATTTTCACGGCTCTGCGTTACAAACTGTAGTGAAACACTTGGGGGTTCAAAGCTATCACAACACATCTAGATGAGTTCCTTAGGGGGTCTAGTTTCCAAAATGGTGTCACTTGTGGGAGGTTTCTACTGTTTAGGTACATTAGGGGCTCTCCAAATGCAATGTGACACCTGCAGACCATTCCATCTAAGTCCTCATTCCAAATGGAGCTCCTTCCCTTCCGAGCCCTCCCATGCGCCCAAACAGTGGTTCCCCCCCACATATGGGGTATCATCGCACTCAGGACAAATTGGGCAACAAATTTTGGGGTCCAATTTCTCCTGTTACCCTCGGGAAAATACAAAACTGGGGGCTAAAAAAATAATTTTTGTGGGAAAAAAATTTTGTTTTATTTTTACGGCTCTGCATTATAAACTTCTGTGAAGCACTTGGTGGGTCAAAGTGCTCACCACACCTCTAGATAAGTTCCTAAGGCGGTCTACTTTCCAAAATGGTGTCACTTGTGGGGGGTTTCAATGTTTAGGCACATCAGTGGCTCATCAAATGCAACATGGCGTCCCATCTCAATTCCTGTCAATTTTGCATTGAAAAGTCAAACGGCGCTCCTTCCCTTCCGAGCTCTCCCGTCCACCCAGTGGTTTACCCCCACATATGGGCTATCAGCGTACTCAGGACAAATTGTACAACAACTTTTGGGGTCCAATTTCTTCTCTTACCCTTGGGAAAATAAAAAATTGGGGGCGAAAAGATAATTTTTGTGAAAAAATATGATTTTTTATTTTTACGGTTCTACATTATAAACTTCTGTGAAGCACTTGGTGGGTCAAAGTGCTCACCACACCTCTAGATAAGTTCCTTAGGGGGTCTACTTTCCAAAATGGTGTCACTTGTGGGGGGTTTCAATGTTTAGGCACATCAGTGGCTCTTCAAACGCAACATGGCGTCCCATCTCAATTCCAGTCAATTTTGCATTGAAAAGTCAAACGGCGCTCCTTCCCTTCCGAGCTCTCCCATCCGCCCAAACAGTGGTTTAACCCCACATATGGGCTATCCGCGTACTCAGGACAAATTGTACAACAACTTTTGGGGTCCAATTTCTTCTCTTACCCTTGGGAAAATAAAAATTGGGGGCGAAAAGATAATTTTTGTGAAAAAATATGATTTTTTATTTTTACGGTTCTACATTATAAACTTCTGTGAAGCACTTGGTGGGTAAAAGTGCTCACCACACCTCTAGATAAGTTACTTAGGGGGTCTACTTTCCAAAATGGTGTCACTTGTGGGGGGTTTCAATGTTTAGGCACATCAGGGGCTCTCCAAACGAAACATGACGTCCCATCTCAATTCCAGTCAATTTTGCATTGAAAAGTCAAATGGCGCTCCTTCGCTTCCGAGCTCTGCCATGCGCCCAAACAGTGGTTTACCCCCACATGTGGGGTATTGGCGTACTCAGGACAAATTGTACAACAATGTTTGGGGTCCATTTTCTCCTGTTACCCTTGGTAAAATAAAACAAATTGGAGCTGAATTAAATTTTTTGTGAAAAAGAGTTAAATGTTCATTTTTATTTAAACATTCAAAAAATTCCTGTGAAGCACCAGAAGGGTTAATAAACTTCTTGAATATGGTTTTGAGCACCTTGAGGGGTGTAGTTTTTAGAATGGTGTCACACTTGGGTATTTTCTATCATATAGACCCCTCAAAATGACTTCAAATGTGATGTGGTCCCTAAAAAAAAATGGTGTTGTAGAAATGAGAAATTGCTGGTCAACTTTTAACCCTTATAACTCCCTAACAAAAAAAAATTTTGGTTCCAAAATTGTGCTGATGTAAAGTAGACATGTGGGAAATGTTACTTATTAAGTATTTTGTGTGACATATCCCTGTGATTTAATTGCATAAAAATTCAAATTTGGAAAATTGCGAAATTTTCATAATTTTCGCCAAATTTCCGTTTTTTTCACAAATAAACGCAGGTACTATCAAAGAATTTTTACCACTGTCATGAAGTACAATATGTCACGAGAAAACAATGTCAGAATCACTGGGATCCGTTGAAGCGTTCCAGAGTTATAACCTCATAAAGGGACAGTGGTCAGAATTGTAAAAATTGGCCCGGTCATTAACGTGCAAACCACCCTTGGGGTAAAGGGGTTAATGGATTCTGCTTGGAGCTCTAGTCATAATTCTGAATAATATTTAGGCCAGCCAGATAAGGCTACTTTCACACAAGCGTTTTTTTGAATACGTCGCAATGCGTCGTTTAGGGGAAAAAACGCATCCTGCAAAGTTGTTTGCAGGATGCGTTTTTACCCCATAGAGTAACATTACCGACACATTGCGACGTATTGACACACGTCGCAACCATCGTGCGATGGTTGCGCCGTGTTGTGGCGGACCGCTGGGAGCAAAAAACGTTGAATGTAACGTTTATTGCTGCCGATGGACCGCTTTTTCCGACAGCGCATGCGCGGCCGGAACTCCACCCCCACCTCCCCGCACCTCACAATGGGGCAGCGGATGCGCCGGAGAAATGCATCCGCTGCACCCGTTGTTCAGCGCATCAAACGCTAGCGTCGGAATCTCGGCCTGACGCAATGCGACGGGCCGAATCCGACGCTAGTGTGAAAGTAGCCTAAGTGTATTGCTGGGGTTTCTTTTTACGCTGCGCTCTCCCTCAGTTCCTTAGGAGGTATGAGATATACTTGATGGCCTTTCAGGGAGCCAGATCCTAGTGGTCATCATCACTAGTTTTTCCTTCAGAGGTTAATCAGGTTGCACTGAAACCACTATGGCCTGCTTTAGATACTTTAGTCTGTAAAGGAACCAGGTCGGTTTGTTCAGTTTTCTCATAGTTAGTTCCTTTTACCCCGTGTTTACTACCACATGTTCATAACTGGTGTTACCTGTCATTGAAATCCTGCCTCCGATTATCAAAAGCCTTGCTAAAAACACTTCCTGAAAGGACAGGAAGTATGAGTCTAAAATAGTCCCAGTGGAAAAAATAGAAAGTTTATTCATATTGATGTTTTATGAATAAAGATGACATGACATAAAAAAAAAACTGACAATAGTTTTTTACAAAAATGCATGTAATACAAAAACTTGATTTAAACAATGAGTCATTTTCTAATTATAGAAAGCTGTAGATATCAAACAGAGCCAATAATTTATCTGCTTGAGATTCCATAAATCTACAGTGGCTTGCAAAAGTATCCACCCCCTTGACATTTTGGTGTTTTGTTACCTCACAACCTGGAAATTCACTGTTGTTTTTAGCCTTTGCATCAGTTCATGTAAAGAACATGCCTACAACTGTGAACATTTGGTTTTCTCTTTTATTATGAAGCAATCAACAAATAGCCCAAAATAACTGAAACCTTCTGTGTGCATAACTATTCACCCCCTCCTAAAGTCATTAGTTTGAATGGTGTTCTTTTGCAGCAATTACAGCCGAAAGTCACTTTCGATAAGTCTCTATGAGCTTTCCACATCTTGCCACTGGGATTTTTGCCCATTCATCAATGGCAAAACTGCTCCAGCAAGTTAGATGGTTTCCTCTGCTAAACAGCAATCTTCAAGTCTGACCACAGATTCTCAATTGCATTAAGGACTGGACTTTGACTAGGCCACTCCAAAACATTTACACATTTCCCATTAAACCACTCGAGTGTTGCTTTAGCAGTATGTTTTGGGTCATTGTCTTGTTGCAAGATGAACCTCCGTCCCAGTCACTGACAGATTGAAGCAGGTTTGCTGAAGAGTATCCATGTATTTTGTACCATCTTCTACTCGACTCGGATCATTTTCCCTGTCCCTGCTTTCAAAAAACATCTCCACGGCATGTTGCTGCCACTACCATGTTTCACTGTGAGGATAGTGTTCTTGGGGTGATGACCTGTGTTGGTTTGGTGCCAGACATAGCGTTTACCTTGGTGATAAAAAAAAGTTCAATTTTGGTCTCATCTGACTATAGCGCCCTCTTCTGTACATTTGGAGAGTCTCTCACATGTCTTTTGGCAAAATCAAAATGAGTCTTACAATTTTTGTGAGTAAGTAAATGCTTTTTTCTGCCCACTCTTACATAAAGGTCACCTCTATGGAGTGTAAGGTTTATTGTGGTCGTATTGACAGAGTCTCCAGTCTCTGCTTGGGAACTCTGCAGCTCCTTCAGGGTTACCTTTGGTCTCTGTGCTGCCTCTCTGATTAATGCCCTCCTTGCCCGAGGTGAGAGTTTTGGTGAGCAGCCCTCTCTTGGCAGGTTTGTTGTGGTACCATGTTCTTTCCTTTTGATGATAATGGATTTGATGGTGCTCTGGAGGATCATTATCATATTTTTTTGGAACCCAACCCTGTCTTATACTTCTCAACAACTTTGTCCCTGACTTGTTTGGAGATCTCCATGGTCTTCATGGTGTTGTTTGGTTAGTGGTGCCTCTTGCTTAATGTTGTTGCTGCCTCTGTGACCTTTCAGAAAGATGTGTATATACTGACAGACATGTGACAATTGCACATAGGTAGACTTCCTTTCATTAAGCATGTGACTTATGAAGGTAATTGCTTGCACCAGAAACTTTTAGGGGCTTCTTCGTAAAAAGAGTGAATACATATGCACATGCCAAATTTTATTATTTGATTGCATAAATTTAATTTATGCCTATATTTTTCTCATTTCACTTCACCAACATAAACTATTTAGTGCTGATGTATCACACACAAATCGGATTGCAAAAATATTTAGTTGTAATGTAACAAAACAGGTAAAAAGTTGATGGGGTGAATATTTTTGCAATGTAATTTAACAGCAGAGAAGATATTTCCCCATAAATTGTACCACATAAACCAACTTAGAAAATGCAAGAAGCTAAATATTAGTATTGTAATACAAAACGGTGACCAATTATCTTTTATATTTAAGGAGATCTCTATGATTAGAAAAACATGGTCGTTTTCTTTTTATAACAGTATCACACCAGTCACAGATTGTGTGTGGTATTGCATCTTAGAGGGCACGTCAGATGAACTGAGCAGTAATACTAGACACAACCCATAGCCAGGGGGGATGTTGTTTTTGGTAGAAAGCAGACCCAGTTTTCTAATTTCTATTTTACACAAAAGATGTGCCACTGATAAAGATTTTAGCATCATTTCCCCCAATTGATAAGCATTTTACTCATTCATTGGGTGATTGACATTGGCCAAATATCTGGAAATGAGCATTCATAGGAATGCCTATTCACAATAATTGTCCAATAAAAAATACACTTTGAACCAATATTTTCAGATGCACTAAACAGAATTTATCAGTATATATGTTAGAATCTGCAGCTTAAAGAGAATAGACATGAGCTGTTCAAACAAGTAGACAATATACTGTTAGAAAATCCCAGGAATAATAGGGTGTCCTGCAGACCAGGGCCAGACATAGCGCTGATACAGCCAGATCAGCTGCACAGTGTCCTGTCAGTAAGGTCAGGGACAGGACCCAGCATTTGTCTGCGCTCAGTAGATGCTTACTTATATAGTCAATTATCTGCTATTCTTGAAAAGAGTGGTCTTTCAGAGGCTTCAACCTGACAACCTATAGCATGGCAGACAGAAACATAAGCAGTGAGCCACCTGTTGAACTGCAAAGTACAGCATAAATTTGTCTTCCCAAAGATCTAAATAGTATTCTTCTTTAGGCTGGTTTCACATTTGCGTTTTAAAACGCAGCGTTTTAAACGCAAACGCATTTGGTGAAAAACGCGTTTAAACGTGTTTAAACGCTGTGTTTTTTAGGCGCATGCGTTTTTGCATGTTTTAACACAAACGCGGCGTTTTGACGCGTTTACATGCGTTTTTTCCTGCGCTTGCGTTTTTGAAACGCATGATGAGAAGTGTGTGACAGCTGCTAATCATCAAAATCAACTAGAAAACCCACTATAAGCAGAAATACCTAGGGTTAGGGTTAGGGTTAGGATCCCTAGTAACCCTAGGGATCCTAACCCTAACCCTAAAACACAAACTCTAACCCTAACCCAAACTCTAACCCAAACTCTAACCCTAACCCTAAAACACAAACTCTAACCCTAACACAAACTCTAACCCTAACACAAACTCTAACCCTAACACAAACTCTAACCCTAAACCTAACACAAACTCTAACACAAACTCTAACCCTAACCCTAACACAAACTCTAACCCTAACACAAACTCTAACCCTCACCCAAACTCTAACCCTAACACAAACTCTAACACAAACTCTAACACAAACTCTAACCCTAACCCTAACACAAACTCTAACCCTCACCCAAACTCTAACCCTAACCCTAACACAAACTCTAACACAAACTCTAACACAAACTCTAACACAAACTCTAACCCTAACCCTAAAACACAAACTCTAACCTTAACCCTAGGGATCCTAACCCTAACACAAACTCTAACCCTAACCCTAAAACACAAACTCTAACCCTAACCCTAGGGATCCTAACCCTAACACAAACTCTAACCCTAACCCTAAAACACAAACTCTAACCCTAACCCTAACACAAACTCTAACCCTAACCCTAAAGCACAAACTCTAACCCTAACCCTAGGGATCCTAACCCTAACCCTAACCCTAGGGACCCTAACCCTAACCCAAACCCTAACCCTAACACAAACTCTAACACAAACTCTAACACAAACTCACAAACTCTAACCCTAACCCTAAAACACAAACTCTAACCCTAACCCTAAAACACAAACCCTAACCCCAACACTAGGGATCCTAACCCTAACCCTAGGGACCCTAACCCTAACACAAACTCTAACACAAACTCTAACACAAACTCTAATACAAACTCTAACACAAACTCTAACCCTAACCCTAACACAAACTCTAACTCTCACCCAAACTCTAACCCTAACCCTAACACAAACTCTAACACAAACTCTAACACAAACTCTAACCCTAACCCTAAAACACAAACTCTAACCTTAACCCTAGGGATCCTAACCCTAACACAAACTCTAACCCTAACCCTAAAACACAAACTCTAACCCTAACCCTAGGGATCCTAACCCTAACACAAACTCTAACCCTAACCCTAAAACACAAACTCTAACCCTAACCCTAACACAAACTCTAACCCTAACCCTAAAGCACAAACTCTAACCCTAACCCTAGGGATCCTAACCCTAACCCTAACCCTAGGGACCCTAACCCTAACCCAAACCCTAACCCTAACACAAACTCTAACACAAACTCTAACACAAACTCACAAACTCTAACCCTAACCCTAAAACACAAACTCTAACCCTAACCCTAAAACACAAACCCTAACCCCAACACTAGGGATCCTAACCCTAACCCTAGGGACCCTAACCCTAACACAAACTCTAACACAAACTCTAACACAAACTCTAATACAAACTCTAACACAAACTCTAACCCTAACCCTAACACAAATTCTAACCCTAACCCTAAAACACAAACTCTAACCCTAACCCTAGGGATCCTAACCCTAACCCTAACCCTAGGGATCCTAACCCTAACCCTTAGGGTTAGGGTTAGGATCCCTTAGGGTTAGGGTTAGGGTTGGGGGGTGGCTTTTCAGTGTGTATTCTTGTGTTTTTCTATAAAAACGCATGCAAACGCATGTGCTTAAAAACGCATGCGTTTACATAGACATCAATACGTTTTTTTTGCCGCAAAAAAACGCAGCTAAAATTACTACATGTTGCATTTCTGCAACACAACGCATGCAGAGAAAAAACGCATGCGTTGTCAAAACGCGTCAAAACGCATGCAAAAAAAGGCATGCGTTTTTAATATTAAGTATAGGGAAAAAACGCATGCTTTTTTTGCGCAAAAACGCAAAAAAAAATGCAAATGTGAAACCAGCCTACAGGCATATTGTAGTGGTACATAAAGATAAATTCCTATATACCAGTACATCTCATTAAACGTGTGGGTAACATAACAGTCAGAGCTTTTATCCCAATAAAATGACTAAAAAATAATGACAATTGAAAAAAAACACATTTCTTCTTCACTTTTTAAAAATAAATGCAACTTACTAGTAAATAACATAAGGTATATATTTGCAGGGGCACAGACAGAAATCATTGAACAGAAGTCCTAATTGAGAGCTCCCCGATTCAAGAGTAAAAATTAAAACATTAAGCAGGGTCATAGAAGGGCATATATTCCCCTTTCATGGCTCTATGAGGCAAACGAAAGTGCCCCCCAAAACACAGGATGATATCCCTACAGTGAATTCCTCCACAGTATCCTCCACACGCACAGTATGATGACCGCATAGTCCCACATACACAGTATGATGGCCTCGACACTGTCCTCCCACATCATATGAGACCCCCCACATTTCTCCATACAGTATAATGGCCATCCATACAATATTATGGCCTTCCATACAGTATGATGGCTCCCACACAGCGCTCCAAACAGTATAATAGTCATCCATACAGTATAATGGCCCCCCACATCCCTCCACACAGTTTTACGGTCCCCACAGCCCTCCACACAGTATGATGGCCCACGAAACAGCTCTCTGCACAATATGAAGGCCCAAAACAGCCCTCTGGACAGTATGATAGACTCCACAAATCCCTCCACAGTATAATGGCCCCCCACACAGCTCTCTACATAGTATGTTGGTCCCCACACAGCTCTCCATACAGTATAATGGCGCCCACACACTGTATAATGGCCATTTGCACAGTATAATGCTATGTGCACAGTATAATGGCCACATACCTAATAAAATGGCCTGCAAACTGAATAATGGCCCCCACTAGAAACATTGAAATAGTATAATGACTTCTCACACAGTATAATGACCCCCATATAGCCCTTGTGACTCCACACATCTCTCCACACAGTATAATGGCTGTACACAGCCCTCCACACAGTATAATGGCTCTCACACAGCTCTCCACACAGTATAATGGCCCCCACATAGCCCTCCAAATAATATAATGGCCCCCTCACAGTATAATGGGACGCGCATAGCCCTCCACACAGTATAATGCCCCACACACAGCCTTCCACATGGTATAATGTCCAATAAATAGTCCTCTAAACAGTGTAATGGCCACATGCTTAGCCTTCCAAACAATATAATGTTCCCCACATAGCATTCCAAACAATACAATATACTTATCCCTCCAAACAGTATAAGAGGCACCCCCAGCTCATGGGCTCCAAAGCGGCCTCATGGTCTGCCGCTATTAGTAGTATGCCGATGCATATCTGGTATTGATTGGAGTAAAAGTTTACATGAAGGTTTTTTTCTCAAGTACATCCATAAATAAAACTGAGACAAATGTAACGCTTACATACAAGTTTGGCAGATCGACATTTAAACAACCTACAGCTTGTCTTGCAAAACACAAAATGTGTGTATTTCATATATTTATATACAGTTGTGCTCAAAATTTTACATACCGTGGCAGAATTTTTTCTTTCTTGGCCTTTTTCAGAGAATATGAATGATAACACCAAAACATTTTCTCCATTCATGGTTAGTGGTTGGGTGAAGCCATTTGTTGTCAAACTACTGTGTTTTCTCTTTTTAAATCATAATGACAACCCAAAACACCCAAATGACCCTGATCAAAAGTTCACATAGCTTGGTAATTTGGGCCTGAGTGGAGAAAAAGTTTTAGTGTTATCATTCATATTCTCAGTAAAAAGGCCAAGAAAGCAAAAATTCTGTCGGGGTATGTAAACTTTTGAGCACAACTGTATGTGTAAATGAGTATGTAGTATATTAGCACGTGCATACTGTATTTAATATATGTTTGTGAATATGAATGCATTATGTGGTGTGAAGGAGGGGGGCAGCATACTCAATTCCTGCACAGGGGCCTTTTGCTGTCAGTGGCCTCCCCTGCGACAAACAATTGGATCTATTTGTGCGCTGTGGGAGACCCATGGGTATTATTTCTCAGAGGGAAAATGATCAACCATGCTGAATTTTTCAACTACCTTTTATTGTTTTCCCTTCTAGGTGCAACATCACAGCCCTCAACCCTCGACATTAGCTGCACAGATAAGTAAAACGAGAATCCTAATAGGCAGATCGTTGTTCTTAATTGCCCGTCTTAAGATCTTCATCAGACAATTCATTTATGGATATGGACGGCTTTGGTGCAACAGCCACAAGAGTCAACTCACAGCTTCAAGTTATGAGAAGGGAGATCAAATTCATGGTGAGAGTCCCCTTCTACAATGAAAAAATGATTATGTAAAATTATCACTACCCCTTTAAGGGACCCCCAAGCTAAAAGCTAGTTATTTATTTAACATTCAGAAAGGTATGTTAGGATTAATAATGACACTCATTTAGGGTGTAAATTTTAAACTAAGTCCCTTTACTCCGATGTCATTAAATGTGAGATGTGTTTGTCAGACGTGAGGAATGTTTTACTGAATTGTCCAATGTGAAAAATTCTCACTTCATGCAGAAACTCTATGATGGGATCCTTTAAAGGGAACCTGACGGTAGAGCCAGGTGCGACGACCACCATGGCCATGGGGTACTCGGAACCGGGTCAGGCACTTCTTTGGGAAAGTCACGGGGCCGTGAACCGACTCCGTGGCCCTGGGCGTGCAATAAAAATGCAAGGGGAAAAGTTATATGGGATTGATTCGCGACGCCACCTGTGGTGTTTGGCAAGGGATGGCCGACGCTGCGGTTCAGGTCCACTGGGGCCGATGGTGATGCAGCAAAGATGGTGCAGCTCCCCACGGGTGGAGCAGGGCCCCAGGGCAGATATAAGTCAGTTCAGGTAGTGGTGAACATTGGGGTGCAGAGAATAAGCAAGGGACACAGAAAAGTGCTTTTCTTTAACTTTACTTCTTGGCAGATAAACATGCAGTACGGGGAACCAGTTACAGATGACAGCAGGAGTCCTGCTAGCCTGGAAGCATTCAGGGGGTCCACCTTGCCAGGTGGGGTTGGAAGCCTTCCTGCTGCACTCTATTTTCTGGTCCCTGCTGCCTGTATCTAGCTGCAGCCCCCTCCTGTGTGTTGGCTTCAACCTGTATGGCAGACAGTGCGAGCCTATCACAGGCACTGCCTGTTCACTAGCAGCCCTGGGCTCTTAGTCTGCTGTGGCGCCTCCGGGTGTTCGGGGTGGCCAGGGAGCTTGCAATCCCCTGCCCTCCAGATTCGGCTGTTGGGGCGTAAAGCACCCGCACAGCCAAGGACTCTGGCATCCTTCTTGTCAGCGATCCGCTGCGGGGTCAGCTCTGATGCAGCTGCAATTCCAGAGAGCCCTTGTCTCTGCTCCTCTCTCTCCTCTCCTCCGACTATCTTCCTATCAGCCTGAAAACTGACTCCTCCTCCCGACCAGAGAGCAGCTCCCCAGAAGTCGGGTCTAGATCTCCGCCTTCTGGCCTGGAGCAGGAATTGTGATTCCAGGCTGATAGGTCTCCCCTTATGTGTGTGTACAGAGAATGAACTGTCAGTCCATGGAAGCAGGTTGGGGAGAAGCCATCAGGGACCTGCCTGGAACTATTCAATTCAGACTCAAAAAGTCTGATTCATCAAAGCTTTTTCGCTAGTATTCTGGTGTAAAAAGCTTTGAAGAGGTGCATATTTTTGGTGCAATTGGGGGCTGCACTGAAATTATGAAACTTTTGGTGTTCTCACACCATTTTCTCACAGCTCTGATAAAGTGGACTGAGCTGGGACAAGGAAGCGATGACCACCGATCGCTAAATTCATGACAAGGGTCATTCGCTACTCCACAAAAATTAATACAGCAGAGACTGGAGTAAGGTTTACAGTGAGACAAATATGTCACCAATACGTTAGAGAGAACACCGGAGAAATCACGCAGATCCCATCGCTTCCCATAGCTGCCACCATTTTGTTAAGGAACCAACAGGGGAATCACACAGATCTCCTGGCTGGCACCTACTTGTCAGAGAGAACACCAATATGCCAGTGAACAACATTTTGCTGCATCCAATTATCAGCGCAATTACACATTTGACTTACAAGTGATTAGACCTATGCATCTTTATGAATCAGGAATGTCTGTCTCCAGCACATCTCCTCATCAAGCCCGGCATGAGTAACAGCAGACTTGATGAATCGGGCCACAGTCCACAGCTAGTTGTTCAAACATACAGTACAGACCAAATGTTTGGACACACCTTCTCATTTAAAGATTTTTCTGTATTTTCATGACTATGAAAATTGTACATTATGTTAGGAGAGGTTGGCTATAAGGATAGACCTATTAGTCAGCACAAACAATTAATGGACTCCACTCCTTTCTTTTTTAAAGGGAACCGAACCTGATGTAAGATTTATGGTTCCTGAGCCATGGGCAGTCTGAATGAGACACTGGCTGCGTTATTGCAACCATGTACAGTACAGTACAGACACACCTTCGCATTTAAAGATTTTTCTGTATTTTCATGACTATGAAAATTGTACATTCACACTGAAGGCATCAAGAATATGAATTAACACATGTAGAATTATATACTTAACAAGAAAGTGTGATACAACTGAAATTATGTCTTATATTCTAGGTTCTTCAAAGTAGCCACCTTTTGCTTTGATGACTGCTTTGCACACTCTTGGCATTCTCTTGATGAGCTTCAAGAGGTAGTCACCGGGAATGGTCTTCCAACAATCTTGAAGGAGTTCCCAGAGATGCTTAGCACTTGTTGGCCCTTTTGCCTTCACTCTGCGGTTCAGCTCACCCCAAACCATCTCGATTGGGTTCAGGTCTGGTGAGTGTGGAGGCCAGATCATCTGGCGTAGCAATCCATCCCTCTCCTTCTTGGTCAAATAGCCCTTACACAGCCCGGCGGTGTGTTTGGCGTCATTGTCCTGTTGAAAAATAAATGATGGTCCAACTAAACGCAAACCGGATGGAATAGCATGCCGCTGCAAGATGCTGTGGTAGCCATGCTGGTTCAGTATGCCTTCAATTTTGAATAAATCCCCAACAGTGTCACCAACAAAGCACCCCCACACCATCACACCTTCTCCTACATGCTTCATGGGGGGAACCAGGCATGTAGAGTCCATCCGTTCACCTTTTCTGCATCGCACAAAGACACGGTGGTTGGAACCAAAGATCTTGGGGACACTGCAAAGTTTTCCCAATTTTTCAGACTGACTGATCTTCATTTCTTAAAGTAATGATGGCCACTCATTTTTCTTTACTTAGCTGCTTTTTTTCTTGCCATAATACAAATTCTAACAGGCCATTCAATAGGGCTATCAGCTGTGTATCCACCAGACTCCTGCACAACACAACTGATGGTCCCAACACCATTTATAAGGCAAGAAATCCCACTTATTAAACCTGACAGGGCACACCTGTGAAGTGAAAACCATTCCCGGTGACTACCTCTTGAAGCTCATCAAGAGAATGCCAAGAGTGTGCAAAGCAGTCAACAATGCAAAAGGTGGCTACTTTGAAGAACCTAGAATATAAGACATAATTTCAGTTGTTTCACACTTTTTTTGTTAAGTATATAATTCCACATGTGTTAATTCATAGTTTTGATGCCTTCAGTGTGAATGTACAATTTTCATAGTCATGAAAATGCAGAAAAATCTTTAAATGAGAAGGTGTGTCCAAACTTTTGGTCTGTACTGTACATGGTTGCAATAACGCAGCCAGTGTCTCATTCAGACTGCCCATGGATCAGGAACCATAAATTTCACGTCAGGTTCGGTTCCCTTTAAAAAAGAAAGGAGTGGAGTCCATGAATTATTTGTGCTGACTAATAGGTCTATCCTTATAGCCGACCTCTCCTAACATATATGGGTGCTTTGTGATATTATCCTTTTCTCATTGTGTAAAATAGAATATGGCTGTACGGCTGAACAGAAAACCATGCAACGGACTCAGTCCCGACATGGTTTCATGTGTGGTCCGTTAATTTTAGATAATAAAACAATAGCCTTGTCTTCTCTCTAGGTCACATCTTGTGTTACCCTCCCCGGCCTCATTGTGTTCGGGATTGGGAAGGGCCTCTCTAGTTGCAATATAATTATTGTAAGAGCACTGGATGTTATACAATGCTGGCGGACACTGATTCAGGTCACGATGTGACTCTTGTCACAGAACGAGACAGCCTGCCTGTCTATCTTGGCGGCCCGGACTCTAACCTGTCTGGCCTTCCTCGTTCACACCTTCACTTATCCTGCTCCTAATCTTGCAGGGAGGCAGTTAACTGCTTGAGTGCAAAGAATGACTGACAGCCGCTGTCTCTTTCACAGCAGATTGGACCAAAACCTTCCTTGTCACAGGCAGCGCTGTGATTCTGCTTAACCCGTTGCTAACTAAAACTGCGAGCGGGAAATATCTGCTTCTGTTCCTTTCCCTTACGTTCCTCATTTAGTATTGTCTATGCATAGGCTTTTTCAGGTGCAATCAAAATTCTAATTCTTAATTTCCTAATGAATAGAGATTATTGAGCCGATTTGCCAAGCTTGAGACTTGCAGTAAATTTCGCTGATTTATCTCTCAGTGAATTACAAGATGGGAAAATTGATTTGTCGAGATTTGTAGCAAATTGAACTGATTTGGAGAGGAATAAAAAAAAAAAGGAAAATATTATTTCTGAAAATTCAACTACACCTTTTTGGCTCTGTTAGCATCGAATGCTGTGAAATGGAAACATAAAATAATGGAAAAGATATTTCTACCGCTCCAAAAAAATAAGCTTTTTACTGTTAACAGGAGCGAGATATGAGGCATTAGCTTCTACCTCATTTCTGGGAAATGTACCCAGGGGGCTGCAACTAGAGAGGGCTGAAGAGGAATGTACCCCGGGTTGCCGGCTTCCAGGAGGGGGCACCAAAATGGCACTAAGCCTTTGCCAGCGAGTTTAGACTTAGCCGGGCAGCATACTATATCTTTCGGTGATGGAAAGCCTTGTTACTAGTGATGAGCGAGCGTGCTCGGATAAGGTGTTATCCAAACATGCGTGAGTGCTAACCGAGTGTCTTCGGCATGCTCGAAAGAAATGTTTGACAGCGGCAACACATGCAGGTATTTTCTGTTTGTTAGGCAATTTCTGCATGTGTTGTGGCTGTCAAGCAGCCGTGAGACATGCAGATGCGGGGTCTCGAACATATTTTTAGAGCATGCCGAAGTCACTTGGTTAGCACACAAGCGTGTTCGGATAATACTTTCGCTCATCACTACTTGCTACGACACTGATAAATGCTCCAAAAAAGAAAAATGGACAAGTAGGACATATAGTCGTTAGGGACCATCCATATTAAAAGGTACACCTTGACGTGGGTGGATGACCTTTGCGCTCTGTGAAAAAAAAAATACTAAATACCTTACGTTTTTAACTTTAAAAGCGATATTGGAGTTCATGTATTCATGAGTCGCTGATGCATAGTGTATGTATATGTTGAGTGCTCCAGTTCACAAATTACCATTCACATGTGGTTTTTAAAAGAAAAAATAAATAATTGTGAGAAATATCAGAAAAGCATTGATGAGATATACTGTAGAACTAATAAAACTTTCCTTTGGGAAGTTTTATTCTGTTTCCTTTTTTTTTAACGACTTCTCCCTCTCTAGGTTTGTTCCCAATTTACCAGAAAAAAAAATTACCAGTGAAAACAGCATGTAGAACAGGATGTGTGAAGTCGGCCTTAAGGTGGTGTCAAAAGTGTGATTTTTAGTGCTAATGTTTTTCTGTTTTAAAAAAAAAACTGCGTGAAGGGTAATACGCATCAGCTGTCGCAGAGGTGCGATTAATTTGCTTAATGCCGAGTTTCCATAGCCTCAGATACATCGGCAATTTTTATAAGTTATGCTAATAATATTGCCTGCGATCATATGTGCTTTCTTGACTTTTTTTAATGTTTCTCCCTCATTAGCTAAATATTTCCCCCTAAAATAAAGCAAGATTTTTTCACTCATGTTTGCCCTTCATTAAATACTAACAGGAAAGAAAATGCAATAAAAGTTTGAAATTATGGGCGATGTGATAGCCTGATTTTGGGAATGTATGACTTATTAGGGTGTGTGCTGTAGTTTCAATACAATCAGTGTTTTATCAGCAGGAGATTATCACTGTAGGACTAGGTCTCACATGCAGGCAAGTCAGTCTAAACACTGTAACCCCGCCCTCACCACTGATTGGCAGCTTGCACAGTGTACACAGGATGCTATCAATCAGGGTTGTGGGCGGGGTTATGCAGAGCTCACCACTCTGACAACTGCTACATCTACAGCACAGAAAACAGGAATTTTGTCAAAACTACACCAAGTAGTCCAGTAACTTCCATATTACTGGAACCATGCTCTCTGCCATGCAGCTCTGAGTTTCCATAGCAAGAACCTGCTGAGATTCCCTTTAGCAAAAGTATATTTGAGGCTATTTGGCATAAAATTTAATTTTAGTTTTAGTCCCTTATTTATCAGATGGAGGACATAAGTGTGCCTGCATACCAATTTACTTTATAGGAGACACTGCAGGCTGCACTTTCATATGCGCTGGGTCATCACAAAAAAAATATGCTATGCTGTATTATTTTTATTTTTTTGCAGTAGCTCCCTATATTGGCCAAATGCCTAGAAATCTATCCAGATGATTGTGACCACTTTCTGGGAGTATACGTCCGACATTGCCCTAAGGCTATTTTCACACTAGCGTCGGCCCGTCACAGTGCGTCGGGCCGACGTACCAACGCACCCTGTGACAACGCAGCACAACACATCCGCTGCCCCATTGTGAGTTGCGCGGAGGAGGGGGCGGAGTTCCGGCCGCGTATGCGCGGTCGGAAATGGCGGACACGACGCACAAAAAACGTTGCAAGCAACGTTTTTTGTTCCGACGGTCCGCCACAACACGACGCAACCATCTCACGACGGTTGCGACGTGTGGCAATGCGTCGCAATGCATCGCTAATGTTAGTCTATGGGGAAAAAACGCATCCTGCAGCCAACTTTGCAGGATGTGTTTTTTCACCAAAACGACGCATTGCGACATGCGTCGTACGACGCTAGTGTGAAAGTAGCCTAAGCTGCATGTCCACCTAAAGAAAACAGCAAGTGCCGCAGATGTTATAAATGAAAAAAAAGTTATACTCACCTCCACATTCCCTTGCCGATCCTGACCAGATGCTCTGATGCTTCTCTGAGCCTTTGCTGTAGCTACCAGCAGATGACCACTGCAGCCTCGCCAGATACTTGCTGAACTGCTGGCATCCGCATGCAGATCTGAGCCATGATACCAGTATGTACGACAAAAGACCACTGTGGAAAATCAATGGTTTGGACAGGTAAGAAAGTAGCTGGGACGCAGCATCGGCTGACACATCATTCGCAGATATATTTGGTCATCCATTTTGGTAGCACTATGTGGGCACCCGTAGCACTCAAAGGTGCACCTGCGGGAAGCACTTAAAGGGAACCTGTCACCTGAATTTGCCGGGACTAGTTTTGGGTCATATGGGCGGAGTTTTGGGGTGTTTGATTCACCCTTTCCTTACCCGCTGGCTGCATGATGGCTGCAATATTGGATTGAAGTTCATTCTCTGTCCTCCGTAGTACACGCCTGCGCAAAGCAATCTTGCCTTGCGCAGGCGTGTACTACGGAGGACAGAGAATGAACTTCAATCCAATATTTTAGCCAGCATGCAGCCAGCGGGTAAGGAAAGGGTGAATCAAACACCCAAAAACTCCGCCCATATGACCCAAAACCAGTCCCGCCAAATTCAGGTGACAGGTTCCCTTTAAAGGTTTGTTCTACTACTGTGATATTGGCTACAATGGCTTTCCCAAGGATAAGTTATCAATATCGGATTGGTGGGGGTCCAACACTTGGCTCATCAGCTGTTCTAAACTGCGTGAGTGGAGAGCTCTGAACAACACAGCTCTGTCACCACAGTTCCGCTCCACATTCATGTGAATAGGAGTTGAGGACATGATTGGTGGTGGTCCCGGATGTCTAACCCCCAGCTATCTGATAGTGATGACCTAAGGACAGGCAATCAATATCATAGCAGTGAAACATCCCTTTAAAGAAGCACCTACGGCAATTTGCTTTATAGTACAAGCAGGGTGTGAGGAAGAGGAGTGAAAAGTTTCGCCCATGTTGGATTTTGATGTTACATGTTTTTGATGCGTTTTGGTGCAATAGCAGTGAACACTTGATTTCATTTATCTTTTTCCTCTTATATGAAAGCGTTAATTTCATGATTACTTCTGGTTTAGAAATGAAGGCTGACTCCTACCTTCTATAGTATATGAATTATTTAGCATTATTTCTATTAAAGCTTAATTTGATGATTGTTCATAAAAGCCAAAATGCACATCAAGTCCAAATCTGTGAACAGTAAAAATCCGCGCACAATCTGCAGTCATGACTGCAAGTTTTCAGCTAAAGGGTTAATTCCAAGATTGCTAATGGCGTCTGAAGACATTAATCTATAAATCCATTCACGCCAAATTTTTTTCCACACTTCCTCGCACACTTCTCATACTCTGGTGAGAATGGATTAATCCATTTGGTGCCTGAGGAAGCGTGCAGAATGGTTGTGCAACTGGAGACCTGCGGGCTGGATGTGGTCTCCGGAGGGATTAAATCCTTTCCCACAATATAGCTGCGAGTGAGTCAAAACAAGCAGGAGAGAGGATCAGGCAAGCCGCGGCGGTACTCCGACTGTCGAATGGATATCAAAGGCACGAACTACGCGGTGGAGGGCGACAGATTCGTGCGCCTCTTAATGTGACAGGAACCCACAGACGCGTCTGATAAATCATACGGGCTCGGCATCTATACGCCAAGCGCGTCTTGATTTGTATAAATAATCCTATTATCTCCGACCTCCCCCTGCCTTTACAGCGGCGCGCCGTGTCACACTCATACACTCAGAATGTCGCACGGAGGTAGCAAAATTAAGCAGTTGCTTGGAGGCCCGATTAATGCTGCGGCTCTGGAGCTAAATCATTTTCTTAAAGAGGCAGATTGATTATATCAGGACATGAGGATGCTCACAGCACATTTGCTTTCTGTTTGTCTGGCATTGAAAATGCAAGTCATCTCTAGGTGACAAATAAAAATAGGAAATTGCCTAAACTGCGCTTCCTTAATAATTACCTTAATTGCTCCCTTGTGGGAAGATTTTGTGTAAAAGTCGAGTTCAGGAGGATGGGAGACAAAATTGACGATGCCTGCTCGCCGTGCTGTCATTCCATTTTATAATGCCTGCATCATCTGAATACAGAAAGCAGGGGGCTGTCATGGGCTGACGGCCATCTCTTCCCTCCGCTGGCTTAATACAAGCGAACGGCAAGCGGCACCTGTATTCTGATGACAACGCAGGCACCGCAGCCATGACTAATGTCATTTCCCTTTCTTGCTTTCCATGATTACCTGGATCGTGTCTACATATAAAGGAAGAATTTACGATATAGTACTGTATTAGTTAATTGCTGTATATGGAATTCCTTATAATTAAAGCAAAAAGGGACTGAAGATAAACTTTTGCTTACAACCTGTCGGTTGATTTAAATATTATGTTTTTTTCCCCATGATCTTAAAATGGTTTAGGTGCAAGTTTGCCTTTTTGGTCAATTAATATATAATTTCACGGCCTGCATTAGAATCGATGAGAGGATCAAACATCAACTACAGGCATGGACTGGGCATATTTATTTATTTTACTCACTCATATATCACAATTAATTCAACATCGCTTTACCGACAAGTGGAGACTTTGTCCGAAGACAGGCAAAAAACTAACAGTTTTCAACACAACAGTTCTCCTTTTAAATTATTTTGTTGCAACAAAATGGAGGCATTTAAGCAAATCTACTTCATATGGAGATCATGTCTAAAGCTAACGACAGGATCAGGGACCTGATGATTGCGGTCGCAGAGGATTTGACTGCTACTGGACCCTTGCGGAAGGGAGGCACACTGACGCCAGCACCTATTTCAGCTGGATATCGGTCCGAAGACGAACATTCAGCCAAAGTGTTTTGAGGCACAGAAACCTGCCAGAGTCCAGCAGCTGACGTCGTCGTGACTGTCACAGGCAGCGCATAGCAGTGACATCATGTGTAGCAGGCACTTTGAAGTCATGTGTCAGCCTCTGCACCAACTAAAGAAGAGAAGCCGTGTGTGACGCTGAGTCACTATTGATGGGCAAGCGGTGAGAAAGGATAGTCAGCAGGTCCAAGGTCAGATACCAGGAGGGCTCGTGGTACAGAGGGTAAGACAAAGATGTGGTCAGGTAACAGTATGGAGTCAAACAAGAGGAAGGTACGTCAAAATCAGGGAGTACAACAAACGGATAGTCAGAGGCAAAATCCGAGGTCAGATTCCTGAAGTTAGAGAGTGTCAAAAGCAGAAGGGATAGTACAAACGAATTTTCACAACAGATCCTAGGTCATCAACAAGGTCAGAAGTCAGACACAGCGCAAGCGCACACATCTATCTAAAGTAAAGCTACAACTGACAATCTGCTGCTCACAGCAAGCCAGCTAAATACATAGAAAATAATTTGAAGACAGGAGGCACCTGGGCTAACGCCCTTAGATCAGATCAGATTGAACAAAAGTGTTCCATTGTTGCTTCTGTTCTATTGGAACGTTCTAAGTCATATATCTCGCTATTGGAAGACACTATAAGGAAAATTCAAGTCAGTTTTAAAAAGCTTCAAAGACAAGTGTTTTTTCGGGAAGCGCTTTGCACTCCGATCACTGAGGGGTGTAAGACCTGCGGCTCCGTCAATGCATTTTGAATCCTTATACCTGATTAAGCTACAGTTCCCTCTCATAAATGTTATTCGCAGTGACCCCACAACCATGGTCTTCCATAATGCCCCATAACATAGCATCCCTTTATAACCACAGCAAACTTCATTGCACAAGTGAGAGTACTGTTCAGTGTCTAAATAAGAGGCAACTATATTATCTTTTTTCACGACTCTTATAATAATAATAATAATAATTTTTATTTATATAGCGCCAACATATTCCGCAGCGCTTTACAAATTATAGAGGGGACTTGTACAGACAATAGACATTACAGCATAACAGAAATGCAGTTCAAAACAGATACCAGGAGGAGTGAGGGCCCTGCTCGCAAGCTTACAAACTATGGGGAAAAGGGGAGACACGAGAGGTGGATGGTAACAATTGCTTTAGTTATTCGGACCGGCCATAGTGTAAGGCTCGGGTGTTCATGTAATGCTGCATGAACCAGTTAACTGCCTAAGCATGTAACAGTACAGACACAGAGGGCTAATACTGCATAAAGTGTATGAGAACATGATGCGAGGAACCTTTTTTTTTTTTTTTTTTATTATAAATAGGCCACACAGGGATCGTTAGGTTAATGCATTGAGGCGGTAGGCCAGTCTGAACAAATGAGTTTTTAGGGCACGCTTAAAACTGTGGGGATTGGGGATTAATCGTATTAACCTAGGTAGTGCATTCCAAAGAATCGGCGCAGCACGTGTAAAGTCTTGGAGACGGGAGTGGGAGGTTCTGATTATTGAGGATGCTAACCTGAGGTCATTAGCGGAGCGGAGGGCACGGGTAGGGTGGTAGACTGCTACCAGGGAGGAGATGTAGGGTGGTGCTGAGCCATGGAGTGCTTTGTGGATGAGGGTAGTAGTTTTGTACTGGATTCTGGAGTGGATGGGTGACCAGTGTAATGACTGGCACAGGGTAGAGGCAACGGATTATATTATTTATAATATATAAATATATATTGTTTTGATATTTGTAAGAAGGAAATCATTTATTTTATGGCACAAATAATATTCTCCCTGTGGTTATGTGGGCTTCCTCCAGATTCTCCAGTTTTTGCTCACTTTAAAAAGTGATGATATGGAATTTAGATTGTGAGCCCCATTGTAGAACATATCCCACCATATATGCAAAATATATAGATGGTTCAGCATTGGAGACGTCTGCCTGGCAAAAGCTATCTGGGACAGATCTCTAATTCTAGAAAACAAGTGCACTTTTTTCTTTAATGTGAAATAGCTGGCAGTCCCGCACCATAACTGATTAGGTTTTTATTGTTTTTTTTTTCCATCGCATAGGAACATACTGGGTTTGCTGCTTAAATGCTGTATATGTACGGCTCATTATACATTTTGCATTGGACCTAGTAAAATCCGCAGTGAAAATCTACAACATAAATTGACAAGCTGCTGATTCTCTTTGCTGGGTGCGGATGAAATTTTGGAAAATCTCATAAGCAACACTTGCATTGCAATATGGCATATATGACCTGGGGTAGATCGGCTCAATCAGCTGCACACGGATGTAGACACAGGTACCACTGTCTCTTTAAATCTTCCACTGGTTTATTATACATGCGGCAAAACCCAGTGCGAAGTGAAAATAAACAGGGCCCGTCAGGCAAAACAGGAAAACAAAACAAAATGGTATACAGTCTCTGCAGCTGCTGGGATCCACCCACTCAGGATATAACAACCGGGTTCAGTACAGTATAACACAAAACCACTTCTCTGGAACTGCCGTATCCAGACCTACTGAACACTGAATGCTTCAGAAGGCCGACTATTTAAACCCAGACCACACCCATTGGTTGGAGATAAGGTGGACAACCTCCCGGCTGCTCTATGGTTGTCCTCAAAAACCCAACCCTTAACATGGCCGATTAACCTCTCTCAACAAATAGTGTGCTAGAGCAAACTTCTGGGTTTCAAATCACTGAAGCTAAAAGCCTCAGTGAAATGTATCTCCCCTCAAGCACTTTGCCAATGACTTTGTCACAGATCCTTGTGACAACCTAAAACATTGGCCTTTACATTTTTAATAGATTTTGTGCCACCTTAATGTCACAACTACAGACATAGTTGACACTATGCTGCCATTAAATGCAGTCTATAGTCACCCTACAGGAAGCACAGGAGGACTACATGAATGTTATGTGCTTATCTGAAGTTATTTTGTCTTGAGAGCATATTAGGGGATTGCAATTCCCCAAAAATGAATTAAGATCTTGATATCTGGATTTAGGTATTTAAGATTGTGCGGTATGCAGCAATGTATAAATAATGGCATGCCGGGAATGTGCTCATTGTTTTGCTTGAGGTAGACAAATAAGCACTTTTGACTAACTAGGAAAATATTATACAGCCTCGTATTTTGTGGTTTATAAATGACCCGTAATGACTCTTATTTCCTGGCAAGCAGTTTCCTTTTAACTATATAATAAGCCTGCGTGTGAATTTTGTGGTCATGCACACGCTTCTAGTGCATCTTAGAACATATTAATTACCATTAATTGGGATACGCGAGTCTGGAAGGATTGGAATGACTGTGTGTACATAACTGTTGGGAGAGGTGATAAAATGGAAAAGGTTATTAGAAAAAAGTACAGTGTACTGAACTATAAAGATTGCAATTAGTGTATAATGAGCAACGTCTGGACGCAATAATCACCTTTATGTGTCCATATTTTAGAACAGGTTAAAGGGGAATGTCTAAGCGGTATTATGAATTTGAATTAATATGAATGCTTCTATTGCGTAAAAAAACCCTAATTATTTTCGTAAACAGAAAACAAAAATGTATCTTAATGGAAATTAGTCATGGAATTGGATAAGAAAAATCAGAAAGCAACATTTTAAATAAGTAGTTTGAATGTCATAGTGAGAAGAATATATTTGCCAAAATTTAGACACGAGGAAATCTGGGAGCATCACCCATCCGCAGGCGAACTGTTGCCATCCCCTCTTCCTAGTCATACCTCAACAACTACCTTGAAGCCCGTTCATACCTCTCTATCTCCCAATTCTCATCTCTTTGGTTGGAAAAAATCTCCCAGTGTACCTGGCCAGTCTGGCAGAGCTTGGGTGATTTATAACTCTTCAGGGCGTCCAGAAGTTTTCCCATTACTGCAGCATGCTAATTAGATAATTTTTTTCCTTCATGTCGTAGCCTAATGGCCGCGGTCAAACAATCGTATAAAAAATCAGTCGCATTCTCATCCAGAAAAGTGGGTTGATTTTTTTCTCACTTCTCATCCATGTGCTGTCAGTCGGCAATCCGTTTGTTTACACAGCATTTAATCATTTACAGGACTATGTACACTTTCCTATGTTACAGAATTGTAATGTATCCGTAAAAATCAGATGCCGCTTGGAAGGTCCATATGGCATCCATTTTTTTTAAAATCATAGACATTTGTTTTTGCAGTGAAGTTGCAGCATGCTGTGATTTTTTCTCACGCTGAATACACCTGAAAAAGCCCATATATCTGCACTGGCTCGTTAAATACATCCCTTTTTTTATTGGATTGCACTCGTCTAAGTTATACACGTGTGTGAGAGAGCCCTCTGAGTGAGAGATGTGGCCCCTACAGCCAGTGTCAGACTGGGGTGACAAGGGCCCACCAGTAACATTGACTTTGGGGGTGCCCAGGGCCCACCAGTAACATTGACTTTGGGGGTGCCCACTTTTCACCTGCATGCAAATATTATACTACCTTAGTTCACAAATTTACCTCTATGTCTATATAATAACAAACTGGGTAGCGTGGTTATTGAATGATGAGATGGTGCTTTTTTCTGTACAGAGTGAATCATGCCACGTACAGCCCATACAGTGAGGTTGTGGGCCCAGATCTACACTGGGGGCCAGCGGGGGATTACCCTGTTACCCTGAGGGCCAGTCCGAGCTTGTGAGATAAGGTGCCAAGTAAATTGCTCATATATCCGGCAACCAACAAAACAGATATCAGCTGATCGGCGGGAGGGGGGGGTTCCAGGTGTCTCATATTGATGACTTGTCCTGCTAAAGGGCTGTTTTCACATGGAAGTAATTTTGGTCAGTACTTCATCAGTATTTGTAAGCCACAACCAGGAGTGGCTACAAAACACAAAGCAGGTGTGAATCTAATCTTTGAATTATAGTTTTTCTCTCCATTAATTCCCCTCTTGATTTTGGCTTACTAATACAGATGCATAATACTGTCCAAACACTAGGGGTTTAGTTCAGTGCTCGATATATAGCCTCTACTCCAAACATACTGTATAATAGATATTTCCATATCGGAATGAGATGCAAAATGGAAAAAAGTCTGCTGACACACAGTGCTGAAAGCGTAAACATGCAAGATGTTGGGGGAAGGGACGTCTCTATGATTCCTTACAGGCAAACGGATCCTTGTGGTCTCCTTTTAACAGCGGAAAACGTGTGATTAGCAGCCAGACAGGCGGCGAGTCTTATAAGCGCAGGCCATCTTATTCCTTTACAATGTAATCCTTAACAATCCTCCACCCTTATTTCAAGGGAAAAAGGCCACAACGTATTTTAGACCTCATAAGTGTGTAATACTCTGCTGCCTCCAGATCAGCCCAGTGTCTGGGGAGTAGGCTCGGTTTATGTGGTCTGGGGCACGACAGAGTAAACGCCACAGCGATTCCCATTTACTAGTTTTTCCATTCAACCAAATGAGAATGAAGGGGGAAGAATGAATATAGATATTTTAGTTCTTATTAGAATTTACATACAACTACATATGCTAGTGCTAACATTTTGGGCTGTATCAAAAAAGAAGTCTTGAATTTCTAATCTTTATGACACTTATGTCATGACTTATTTTTTGTAGACACCTTGAGACATATGATAGAAATGTTTTTGATTCTTTATATCATGGTCCCACCCTTCAGTGTGTTTAGGATGCAGTTACTGACAGCTCAGCAATTTAATCTGGTACAGTGGAGTGCTGAAGCTGTCAGTACTTTGATTGACAGCTCACTCGTCCAGTCTGGTGCAGGCTGTGTGCTGAGCTGTCAGTGTGTTGATTGACATCTCAGCTTCCAATATGAGACTGGGAGGTGCTGGCTGGCTCCAGGTGATCATTGTCCCATGTGATTGGCAGGCTACTTAACTGGGCTGTTACTCCCAGACCTCTGCTTGACGTATATTCAGCTAAGTGTGGTTTGTCGCTCTGTGCCTAGTGTTCTGTGTTTTGATCTTTCATTGCCTGACCTTGGACCTCATTCTGACATTCGTCTGTTTAACCCATTCTGCTCTGATCCGCTATACTCCTTGTTTTCTGACCTCGGAACATTACCTGACTTCACCTTTGTTTCTTCTTTCTGTTTATGATGTATCCCCCCGGGCTTCTGACCTCAGACTCCTTGACTATCCCGACTCATGGCTTGTCTGTGAGAAGTGACTCAGTGTCACACTTTTGTTATGGATTCTACTAGACTCTGACCTGGGCTTGTATTGTGGTTTACCTTTCCTCGATATATTATACACTTCAAAGAAGACAAGCTGCAGCACACAAAGCATTTTGGCTACGTTCATTTTTAGGTGAGGTTCACACTAGGTTATAGCCACACATCAGTAGCTCTGTTGGGGTTTCCTTCTGAGGCCTGAAAAAACTGGATTCAGGCATATCCATTGATGGGGCCACTCACTTTCAAGAAACAGACAAAGTAAATTTGTGCATCCCCATTTTTGGCAGTGTCCACCTTCTTCAGGTGTGCACAAAACCTCAGTTGACCAGGATTTGGGCCCACCTGAAAAAAATGGATACTGCAAAAAATTAGGTCAGATAGAGCACTACGAAGGGACTCCATCTGCTTTGTTAAAGTCAATGGTCCCGTGTTGTGAGTTCCGTTCTTGAGCTCCCTTTTGTGGTTGCTAATGGTATGTTTGCGAGTTCTGCCCTTGGGCTCCCTCTGGTGGTTTCGAGTGGAACTGCTGCTCCGTTAGGTAGCTGTAGCAGCTGCCTTCACTAATCGCCTTGCCTGGGTTTGTTATTTAAACCTGCTCTGGGCTTTAGTCCATGCCTGCTGTCAATGTTCTTGGTTGGATTTGATTCTTCCCTTGGATTTCTCATATGGCCAGTCCTTGTCTGCAAAAGATAAGTTTTGCTAGTTTGTTTGTCCATTTGTTTGGACTCTATTGCTTTGCATTTTGTCTCTTTTGTCCAGCTTGTCACTATGTCTTATTTAGGCTAGCTGGAAGCTCTGGGAAAGCAGATTTGCCCCTCCACACCGTGAGTCGGTGTGGAGTTCATTTTTGTAAACTCTGCGTGGATTTTGTAGTTTTTAATACTGACGGCACAGTATCCTTTGCTCTCTGTCTATCTAGTTTAGTATTGGCCTCCCCTTTGCTGAACTCTAATTTCATTTCTGTGCTCGTCATTTCCCTCTCCTTTCACAGTCAATATTTGTGGGGGGCTATCTTTCCTTTTGGGGGCTTCTCTGAGGCAAGATAGCTTTCTATTTCCTTCTTTAGGGGTAGTTATATCTTAGGCTGTGATGAGGTGTCTAGGGAGTGTCAGGAACATCCCACGGGTATTTCTAGTTGTGTTGTTAGGATTAGGGACTACGGTCAGTAGAGATACCACCTTCTCAGAGCTCGTTCCATGTTGCATTTTAGCCACCAGGTCATTTCAGTGTGGCCTCTTAACCACCAGGTCATAACAGTCCCGGAGGCGATTAAGCTTGAATTACATTCAGATGGAAACCACAATGGAAGCATTGATATGTGGCTAAAACGTGATGGGTACATAGCCTTAGAGGCATAAAGGGGGTCATGCACATGGCCGTATTGTTGGTCCAAGTGCAATCCCACGAAATATTGGATCGCACGCAGACCAATGTTATTTTATGGGGCTGTGCACATGTTCAATAAAGTAGAAGCAGGCCCGACTTTGCTCCGACATTCAAATCGGCCGTGCAAGTCAATGAGTCTGTGGAAATCATCAGACTGCACTTCTGCACTTTCTGATTTAAACACTGGGATCCAAGGGGTAACGTTTCTCCTTGCAGAGAGTGACATGTTAAGCATGCCAAGATGAGGAGACTTTTAAGACACAATGCTGCTCTGGAAAATATGCAAATTATCTCTTCAGAGAGGAAGAGGACTAGAACTCTAGTGCCACTTATTGGAAGTAGCAATCCTAAAAGTCAATATCAACCCATAAACAAGCCTTGTCACATGACATAGGATAAAGGCCAAAGCCACAATCTTAATTAGAAGCCACTGTGTTTCGGGGTACTGCCCCTCATTAGTGCAAAGTGTGAAATCTGGTTTTGCTGAGTAAGAGGCGTCTGACCGGGAACTAAGGAGTAACGTTTTGACTTGCGCTAAGTGACATGTCAAGCATGCCGAGATGAGGAGACATTTAAGCCGCCATGCTCCTCTGGGAAATATTCAAATTGTCTCTTCAGAGAGGAATAGGACTAGAACTCTAGTGCCACTGTAGGAAGTAGTGATCCTGAAAGTCAAAATCACTATAATAAATGTGTTTTGTAGTTACACACTCAAATGAGCTGCAATATTCTTACAGGTGTCAATTCTTACAAGGGCCTTAGCAAAAATGGGAGTGGCCTTTTTGAGGGGTGTGGCTTATAAAAGATTATAGCTAACCAACACCTGAAATAGTACTGCAGGATAGAACAGTAGTATTTAATGATTAACTTAACCTTCAACGGGTTTTTTTCTTCATATGTTGCAGGCACTTTAAATTTCTACAAATCGGTGGGGGTCTGAGTCCAGAGACCCCACACTCCCATGCAATTGCTCAAAAACTCCTAAAGAAATGCACAGCTCGGGCAACAAAACCACAAAACTCCTGCCTAAGTGCACACAGGGCAGAGTATGAATTCATTAAAAAGTATAAAATATAAGACAGGCACTATAAAGCAGGCTATAAAGTGTATATTGTTACTTAATCTGCACTCCATTCTGTGTGCTTGATCAGGCTTTCACAGTGTGCCCCAGTCACTTGAGTTTCACCCTTCTTGGGGCTTTTGAACTATCTCTGGGGCTCTCACGACTTGAACCACCACTGATATGAGACAACTAAAGCACCTGCAACACATTAAAAAAACTACTGAATGTTTAGTTACTCTTCCAGTACTACTACTATATCCTATATACTACTTCAATGGTTGGCTTGGCCACAACTTTTATATGAGCCTCACCTTCTCCTATTTTTGTCACTCTTAGGGTAAGTTCACACAGGGCGTTTTTGCTACGTTTTTTATGTTAATTTTCAGCTGCTTTTTAAGTACCAGCAAAATCTATGAGATTTCAGAAATCTCATGCACACGCATTGGTTTTTTGTGTCATCAGTAGTGTTGAGCGATACCTTCCGATATCCAAAAGTATCGGTATCGGATTGGATCGGCCAATATTAAAAAAATATCGGATGTCGCCGATACCGATACCCGATACCAATGCAAGTCAATGGGACCAAAATATCGGAATTAAAATAAACCCTTTCTTTCCTTGTAGGTTAATTCTACATGAAGGAAAACAAGTAAGAATAATGTAGGATGTATTGGTGGAGGTGGAGGAAACATTAAAGGCATAGAGGTTTAGCCCAATCAAATGGAATAACAAGAATTAATTTTTTTTTAAGACGTTCGGAGTTACAAAAATATTGACTATGTTACGATTTTTTATATTTAGTCAGATATTTATGTTTCACTACTTCCATGCTGTTCACCTTCTTTTTAAGTTCTCCTACGTTTTCTTCTTCATCATCCTCAGCAGCATCATCTTTTCCATCAACTTCTCCTTCACCTTATTCATCTCCTTCTTCTTCACCTTCTTCGTATTATTTTTTTTTTACATTCTTCATATTCTTTGTATTCAACTATTATTCTTCTTCATAATCAACTTCTTCATCTTCTTCATATTCTTCTCCTTCATATTCTTATTTGTGACAGCCAGGCCTTCCTGTAGTTGTTATCTATAAAAGTTTGAAGATTACACCTTCTGTTCTGCCTGCACAAAAGATTTACAACAGGATTTGTCCGCGTTCAGTTTGGCCTGCGGCAGCAGGTTTTTTCCAGGGGCAACCACGAGGAGGAACGGACTCACCCCCATACACTGCTTAGTCTTCTTCTGCTTATAATTTAGATAATATCTTTTGCTCTGATTTTTAGTCTTATGCTTAATGTTCTTCTGCTTATTGTTCTGCGTCTTCTTGTTCTTCTGCTTCTCGGTCTTCAGGGTCGTCATCTTTAGGGTCTTTAACTTGGATATGTAGCAGAAGGTACAAGAGCAAAAGACACTGCCGAGAACCAGCAGACGGTACTGGAACCCGGATGGCTAGCCGAAGGTACAAGAGCCAATGGAACAACCGAGGACCAGCTGACGTTACTGGAACCCGGTTACTAAGCAGGAGGTACTCGTGCCAGAAAGCACTACCAAGGACCACCTGATGTTGGTGGAACTCGGACACCCAGAAGGAGGCACCTAAGCCAAAGGCTCTGCCCGGAAACAGCTGACGGTACTGGAACCAGGATGGGGAGCAGAAGGTACAAGAGCAAAAGACACTGCCGAGAACCAGCTGATGGTACTGGAACCCGGATGGCTAGCCAAAGGTACAAGAGCCAATGGAACTACCAAGGACCAGCTGACAGTACTGGAACCCGGTTACTAAGCAGGAGGTACTCGTGCCAGAAAGCACTACCAAGGACCACCTGACGTTGGCGGAACTCGGACACCCAGAAGGAGGCACCTAAGCCAAAGGCTCTGCCCGGAAACAGCTGACGGAACTGGAACCAAGATGGGGAGCAGAAGGTACAAGAGCAAAAGACACTGCCGAGAACCAGCTGATGGTACTGGAACCTGGATAGCTAGCCGAAGGTACAAGAGCCAATGGAACTACCGAGGACCAGCTGACATTACTGGAACCCGGTTACTAAGCAGGAGTTACCCATGCCAGAAAGCACTACCAAGGACCACCTGACATTGGTCAAACTCGGACTCCCAGAAGGAGGCACCTAAGCCAAAGGCTCTGCCCAGAACCAGCTGATGGTACTGGAACCAGGATGGGGAGCAGAAGGTACAAGAGCAAAAGACCCTGCCGAGAACCAGCTGATGGTACTGGAACCCGGATGGCTAGCCAAAGGTACAAGAGCCAATGGAACTACCGAGGATCCAGCTGATGTTACTGGAACCCGGTTACTAAGCAGGAGGTACCCGTGCCAGAAAGCACTACCAAGGACCACCTGACGTTGGTGGAACTCGGACACCCAGAAGGAGGCACCTAAGGCCGGGGTCACACTAGACCGTAATACGGACGAGTGCAATGCGATAAAAAATCGCATAGCACTCGTCCCAATGTTAATCAATGGGGCAGCTCCCATCATCCGATATTTTCTCGGCCGTATTCAGGATCCGAGTGAAATCGCAGCATGCTGCGATTGTCAGCGTTTCTCGGCCGAGAATCGCTAATGAAAGTCTATGGGGGTGAGAAAAAATAGCACAGCACACGGACCATCAGTGTGACTTGCGAGAAATTCTCAGGCATTGGGCAGGTGACAGGAAAGGCTCAGCCATTATTTGCTCATTTTGCAAGTGTGTGAGAAAATCTCACCATACGGATGCCATACGGATGTCACACGGATGTCACACGGATCATTTGATGCGAGAAAATCGCATCCTCGCACTGCACACGGATCACTGTTTTGGTAACATTTGTGCGATTCTCGTCCGTCAAAAACGGACCGTTTTTTAATACGTTGTGTGTGTCCCCGGCCTAAGCCAAAGGCTCTGCCCAGAACTACCTGATGGTACTGGAACCAGGATGGGGAACAGAAGGTACAAGAGCAAAAGACAATGCTGAGAACAAGCTGACGGTACTGGACCCCGGATGGCTAGCTGAAGTTACAAGAGCCAATGGAACTACCGAGGACCAGCTGACGGTACTGGAACCCGGTTACTAAGCATGAGGTACCCGTGCCAGAAAGCACTACCAACGACCACCTGACATTGGTGGAACTCAGAAGGAGGCACCTAAGCCAAAGGCTCTGCCCGGAACCAGCTGACGGTACTGGAACCAGGATGGGCAGGATGGACTGCTCGTGACAAAGACACTTCTGAGCAGCAACTGGCGGTGTGGGAGCCCAAGGAATCCAGGAGAAGCAGAGTATAGGCTGAGGCCTAATTGGAGCAAGTTGAAAGGGAACCTTTAATCCCCAAAGGTGTTTGCAACTAAAAGAGCCTCCTTGTGCGGCACTAATGCTGCACAAGGAAATGGTGCCTCTTTTCATTATGCTCCTTGTACACGCTGAAGTTAACACTTATAAAATGTGTCCCCTCATACCCTGAAACCGTCACAGAGGCGGGACTTTCCTTCTTAATGAGATGCAGAACAGCTGTCATTCACACCCCTTTGGTGCCGTGCGCCGCCTCCTCAGCATTGTTTGAATCTGTCCCGGAGCCTGCGCTGTTATGTTCTCCCTTGGCCATGCGCAGTTAGCGCTGGCCGTCTTCAGACATCATTTGTTGTCAGGCTGGCTGCTCCTGTGCAACTGCCCTGCCAGAGATACCGCCCCGCTGTATCTTCTGATTTATTAACACTGTGGGCCTGGGATTCATGGGCATCCGCAGTGAATATCTTCGCCTCTCACTCATCTCCTTCCGCCTTCTTCAGACTGTGCCGCGCCAGCTGATCCCAAATTGCATGCCATGGCCGTGACGCGGCACAGTCAGAAGAAGGTGGAAGGAGATGAGTGAGAGGCGAAGAAATGCACTGCGCATGCCCATGAATCACAGGCCCACAGTATGAATAAATCTGAAGACACTGCGGGCCTGGGATTCATGGGCATCCGCAGTGCCTAACTTCGCCTCTCACTCATCTCCTCATCTCCTTCTGCCTTCTTCAGACTGTGCCGCGCCAGCTGATCCTAAATTGCATGCCACGGCCATGACGCGGCACAGTCAGAAGAAGGCGGAAGGAGATGAGTGAGAGGCGAAGATATGCACTGCGCATGCCCATGAATCACAGCCCCGCAGTGTCAATAAATCTGAAGACACTGCGGGGTGTGATATCGGGCAGGGCGGCCGCACTGGCACAGCCAGCCTGACAACAAATGATGTCTGAAGACGGGCAGCACTAACTGCGCAGGGCCAAGGGACAACATAACAGCGCAGGCTCCAGGACAGATTCAAACAATGCTGAGGAGGCAGCGCACGGCGCCAAGGGGGTGTGAATGACAGCTGCGCTGCGTCTCATTAAGAAGGAAAGTCCAGCCTTCGGGACGGTTTCAGGGTATGAGGGGACACATTTTATAAGTGTTAACTTCAGCGTGTGCAAGGAGCATAATGAAAAGAGGCACCTTTTCCTTGTGCCGCATTAGTGCCGCAAAAGATGGCTCTTTTAGTTACAAACGCCTTGGGGGGGGAAAGGTTCCCTTCAATATTCATTCTTGTCTGGACTACTGCAACTCTCTTCTGATCGGTCTCCCTCTTTCCAAACTTTCTCCTCTCCAATCCATCTTGAATGCGGCAGCCAGGGTCATATTTCTGTCCAGTCGCTTCACCGATGCCTCCATCTTGTGCCAGTCATTACACTGGCTACCCATTCGCTACAGGGTTAAGTATAAACTCATCTCTTTCACCCACAAAGCTCTCCACAGTTCTGCACCGCCTTATAACTCCTCTCTCATCTCCATCTATCACCCTACACGCGCCCTCCGTTTTACAAATGACCTAAAGCTTTAGTCACACTAAACGACTTACCAACGATCACGACCAGCGATACGACCTGCCGTGATCATTGGTAAGTCGTTGTGTGGTCGCTGGGGAGCTGTCACACAGACAGCTCTCTCCAGCGACCAAAGATCAGGGAAAAGACTTCGGCATCGTTGAAACTGTCTTCAACGATGCCGAAGTCCCCCTGCAGCACCCGGGTAACCAGGGTAAACATCGGGTTACTAAGTGCATTACTGCTGCACAAGGTGGCTCTTTCAGTAACAAACACCTGGGGGGGACAGGTTGCCTTAAATTTCAGATGTAGTGTCAGCGTGGAGGTAGCAGGACACATTGCCAGATACACAGCTGGGGATCAGCTGAAGTTACTGAAACCCATTAACACTGGGTCATGTGTTTTGACTGTGCAGACGGCACTTCTGAGCAGCAACTGGCAGTATTGGAGCCCAAGGATTACAGTTCAGGTGGTAGAAACATGAACGCAACAGGAGACCTGGATACGGTAGCCAACCAATTTATTAATCTGGAAGAGGAGTTGCAAATTCCTGCGAGATCCAGGCCTTGTTCATTTTCAGAAAAGTAAGCCTGTCAACATTATCGGAGTATAGTTGCATGCGACGGTCTGTTAGTACATCACCTGCAGCACTAAAGACGCGTTCCGATAATACACTAGCAGCAAGGCAAGCCAGCACCTCCAATGCATACTGGCTAAGCTCTGGCCATGTATTGAGCTAAGAGACCCAAAACTTGAAGGGGGAAGAGCCATATGGGAGTACCCTGAGAGGGCAAGCCATGTAGTCTGTCACCATGTGACGGAAATGTTGCCTCCTGCTGACTGGAGTCGTCTGTGATGATGTAGACATTTGGAGGAGGGTGTACACCCAATAATCAGCCGTGTTGAGAATGTGGGCGATGCGGCGGTCTTTTCTCAGGCACTGCAGCATGAAATCAACCATGTGCTGCAGAATGCCAACTGGCCAAGAAATGCTGTCCCCTGCTTGAGGCGTGATCTCTGCCTGCTCTGCATCACCCCACCCTCGCTCTACACACTGACTACTTGAGAATTGTGTAACTCCCTCCTCTGGACCGATGTCTTCCTCCTCCATTGACTCCTCCTCATCCTCCTCACAAAGTGTCCCCTGTCTAGGACTTTGTGAGGAACCACGTTGGGCTGACTGTCCAGAAGCAGATGGAATTGATGACTCCTCATCCTCTACCTCTTCCACAACATCATCCCTTAGTGCTTGCAGTGTTCTTTCAAGCAGGCAAATAAGGGGGACAGTCATGCTGACTAGTGCATCATCTGCACTCGCCATCTGCGTGGAATCATCGAAGGCACGCAAAATCTGGCAGACGTCCTTCATAGTGGCCCACTCAGTGGTTGTGAAGTCTGAATGGCGCGCAGTGCGATTTATTTGCGCCTGATGCAGCTGGTACTCCATTACTGCTTGCTGCTGCTCACACAACCGCTACAACATATGTAACGTGGAATTCCACCTGGTGGGTAGGTCACATATGATGCGATGTTCCGGAAGGCGGAATCGGCGCTGCAGAGCTGCAATGCGCGATCTTGCCATGCTGGAACGCCGCAAGTGAGCACACTCTAGGCGGACCTTGTGCAGCAGTGCATCAAGATCCGGATAGTTCCTCAAAAAACTCTGCACGACCAAGTTGAGCACATGTGCCAGACATGGGATGTGAGTGAGGTTGCCTAGGCCCAGAGCTGCCACCAGATTTCGGCCATTGTCACACACTACCATGCCTGGCTGGAGATTCGCTGGCACAAACCACATGTCGCTCTCCTGCTTGATGGCATTCCAGAGCTCCTGCGCTGTGTGGCTTCAATTCCCCAAAGAAATTAATTTCAATACGGCCTGTTGACGTTTGGCCACGGCTATGCTCATATCGGTCGTAACAGGTAAATGTTCACGGGTCCATGTGGAGGTGGACTGTGACGGCTCCTGCAGCGATGATTCTGAGGAACTTGAGTATGAGGAGGAGTCAATGTGTACAGACTGGATTCCTGCAATCCTTGGAGTTGGCAGAACACGCCACTCGCTCGATCTGTACCCGGCTCCACAACATTAACCCAATGGGCAGTGAGGGATAGGTATCACCCCTGTCCATGGTGACTGGTCCATGCATCGGTGGTGAGGTGGACCTTGCTACTGATGGCGTTTAGTAGCGCGTTTTATGTGTCCCTCCACATGCTTTTGCAGGGCAGGGACGGCTTGCCTGCTGAAATAAAAGCGGCTGGGCACATTGTATTGTGGGACTGCCAAGGCCATCAAGTTACGGAAGGTGTCAGTCTTCACCAGCCTGAATGACAGCATTTCAAGGGACAGTAGTTTTGCAATGCCAGCATCCAGAGCCTGTGCTCGGGGGGTGGTTTGCCGAGAATGGCCGCCTTTTCTCCCATGCCTGTGCTACTGATGGCTGTAGACTGGGCTGGGAGTGTGAGGATGACACAGAAGAGTATGGGAATATAAACTGATGACGACCTTTGACAGTCTTAGTGCAGGAATGAATGTGTTGCATGGATTTATGTCTTTTTACATCAACTAAGGAACTTATCCCTCAGACTATGAGGGGTCATCACAACAGAACCAGACCCCAATCAGAGGACAATAAAACATTCCTTATCTAAGAACTGGTCCAATATTTATGGACATAACTGTTTATCACTCATGGTAATTCTGCTTCATGTCACCTGTCTTATCCATGGTTTTTCTTTTTGTTTTGTTTTTTCTGTGCTATGTTGTGCATAAATATGTGATTCTTCAGAATTTCTTTCAGTCTTTGCCTGATGAAGAGACCTGTGTAATCTCGAAAGCTTGCAATTTGTTACCATCATTTCAGTTAGCCATTAAAAGGTATCAACCACTGAGGACTCTCAATTCTAAATATTCTTCATCCAAGAAAGCATTTGTGAGGTCAGCGCTGATGTCCGACAGGAGGACCTGGCTCCCAAACTCTATTCCGCTTTAGTTCATCCACATGTTTTATGAAGTTGAGGTCAGAACTCAGTGCAGCCAGTTAAGTTCTGCTGTCATGCTGGAACAGAAAATGTCCTTCCCCAAACTGCTGGAAACATACAAGTATCCAAAATGTCTTGATATCCTAAACCATTAATATTTGCCTTAACTGGAGCTAACGTGCATAAGCCAACCCCTGAAAAACATACTCATAGCATTATCTCACCTCCACCAAACTGTACAGTTGGCACAATGCAGGTACACAATGCACTCCCAGCATTCATCAAACCCAGACTCCTTTATCATACTTCCAGATAAAGAAGCATGATTTGTCTCTTGAGTCCAGCGGCAGTGTGCTTCACAACACCCCTTCTGATGCTTGGGATTGTGGTGATGTAAGGCTTGCATGCAACTGTTCAGTCATGGAAACCCATGTCATGAAGCTTCCGGTACATAGGTTTTGGGCTGTTGTTAATGTCAAAGGAGGTTTAGAACTCTGCAGTTATTGAGACAGCATAGCATTTGTGAATTTTATGCTCTTTGCCCCTCTGCTCTCAGTAACCCCGTTCTTTATCCTTACATGGTCTGCTACATTTTCACTTTTCACTTTTCAATAATACCACTCAGAGTTTCGGAGTTGATTGTTGCATATGTAGGAGGGAAGAAATCGCACAAACTGACTTGTTGCATACTTTAACGATACCATGCTCAAATTTAGTGAGCTCTTGATAATGAGACATTCTTTCACAATTTTTTGTAACATCAGACTGGGGCTGTGCTTTATACACCAGTGGCAATGGGACTGAATAAAAAAAACTTGAATTCAATGATTAGGAAGTGTATCCCAAAATACTTTATATTTAATGACATATTTTGTTATGTTTTTTTGTAATATACTTCATCACCTTATTTTATCTCTCCCAGGTAGCAAGTTGCATTGCTGTTTTAACTGCCTAGTTCAAGCTCCCGAAGAATCAGCTTTCAACTGCTGCTCAGCAAGAATCTGTACTCCATAATCTGCCCCTGTCTGAGCCTCTTCACTCGTCTCCCTCGTACTCAGACGGGGAAAGTGCCTAAAACAGATTGGTTGTAATTGGGTAAGGATTATTACTAAGCAGCAGTTAAAATAGCACTGTGCCATGCTGTTTGGGAGAGTAAGAGGCAAAATAAGGTGATTACATATATTACAAAAATTCATAACTTTGTAAATGCTGAACGAAAAGGGCTGTTCCCTTTCAATTAAATTTCTCCCCCGACTGCAGTTTTCGATTTAAAAAAAAAATGGCGCTGTACTGAAATTTACCAGGTCCATTGGCAATTCTCCGCCACTGTTGCCATTGTCTGGAATTGACTATGATGATGACGCCATGTCGGTGAGCTCAGCAGCTCTGAATGGGGGGTTCCATACACACGAGAATGCTCTGCTAGAGCCGCTGAGCTCACTGATTCACTGTCAAGGCGACGCAGCCAATGCCGGACACATGGAGCAGGGGAAGAGTCTCGCTGGTGGACCGGGAAAGGTGAACACAGACTGGTTTGTTTCATTTTATAGAAAACTGAAGCCAGGAAAGAAGCTTAATTAAATGGGACAATCCCTTTAATTAAAAAAGTTCAGTAACTCTATAAAGGGACTCTGTCAGCACACAATGACTGTTCAAGCTAAGTACAGGTGCTCGGTGCGAACCTTGGTGCTCCTTCCCATCTACTTGTTTTCCCTCTTTTTCACCCCCTCCCTTTTTTGATTGACAGCTCTGGCTTTATAGGGCCAAAGAATAAAGATAGAGGGAATACAATTAGGTGGGAAGGTGCTCTTAAAGGGGTTTGTCACCCCAATATTCATTTTAAATAGGCTATACAGTGTTTTAAGGGACTTAGTGCCTATACCAATCATACTGGCACTGTACCTGTTACTGGTACAGTGCCTGGGAAAATAACTTTTAGTTCATATGCAAATGAGGAAGCTTTGGTGCACTGTTATGCCTCTTCATTTGCATATTGGGCCCTTCCCCCACCTCTGATTGCCAGTGCTCGCTTCCCAGAGCAAGCTCTATCTAAATTCTGTCGGCATGTATGCGGCAGCACAGCATATTCTCATCACTGGCACCTTTCTTCTGACGCTGCTCACTACACTACAGCAATACATGTGGAAGTGCAGCAAGCGGCCTCACACACGCTGGAAGCATTCAGATAGTACTCGCTCAGAAAATCACAGAATCAGAGAAACTGTCAATCAGAATCAGGGGAAGGGCCCCAATATGCAAATGAAGATGCCTAATGGTGCACCACACTCTTGGCCAAGCTAAGGGTGCACAAAAGCCTCCTTATTTGCAAAGGAATGAATTCTCAGGCAGTATACCAGTGACAGGTACAGTGCAACTATGGTTGTTATAGGGGTTAAGTCTCCCACAACACTTTATAGCCTATTTAAAATGCATATTGGGGTAAAGTACTCCCCTTAAATGTTTGGGCATGCCAAGGGTGCACTGAGCTCCTGTAGGCGGCTTGAACAGAATCCCCCTAAGTATATCAAAAAGTTAAGATACAAGAACCTTTTTGGAGGCAATACCTATTTTCAGTTTGTTAGACACATATTTGGCCTCTGTGGTAAAAGAACTATTAGTTTCACAGGTTGCTGTGTGGATTTAGGGTCTCATTTCACCTGTATGTCAGTAGAATTTGTGGTACGGAAAAAGCTTTCAGCTGTAAATTGCTACAACAAAGATAGTCTCAGTTTATGGCTTGTAATCCTGCCATTCTGATCTATGCCTTTATCTGACACTTATGTCTAGTGATATTCAGTGTTAAACGCTCAGCGTTGTGTCATCTTAATGCTTTTATTCACAACTTCTAACTTTAGAGGTTATCATATCCAGTCTTTATCTTCCAGTCTGAACAATATCAGATTGGTAGGGGGCTGACTCCAGACGTCTACCATTTTATTTTTAATGTAAACCAGTACAATTGCCTCAAATCTAGGGAATACTTGAACTTGTTGCCCACTTTGATTTATGCTTTTTTGTTAGGATATTCCCTTGACAATAAGCTACTTAGATTCTCATTGATCATCTTCTATCTTCGCGCACATACACTAGGAAGAGTTCCTGGGGGGGAAGTGCCATTGGTGCAACCTGTGCATATGCACATCGGCCACGTCCACTTCCAAAGCAGGTGGAAATGTGTTCCAAATTAACAACTTTCTTTGCTGCTATTTTTTACGGGCTTTAAAGGATCCTCTAATTAGGGTCTTCAAAGGGTTTTCTTCAGGTTCTGATAGTACTAGATATTAATAACTTCCTGTATAAATGACTAAGCTTTAATACATTGAAGTGGTGCAATATTATTGACTGTATGCTGAGAAATAGACCAATTAATATAAAAATATTGGAAACCCCCTTCAGGTAAAAATAATTATATGTTGTCCCTAGTAGTGGTTGTTGCAGTTCTTCCATTTCACACTACTGACAGTGCTGCTCACTTATTACCTACAGTGCCTTGCAAAAGTATTCAGCCCCTGGAAATTTTCAACCTTTTCTCACATATCATGCTTCAAACATAAAGATACCAAATGTAAATTTTGGTGAAGAATCAACATTTGGGCATTGTGTGATACAGATGATTTTGGTTGTTCTGCTCCGTTATCATGCTCGATCACACTTCAACTCTGATCCAGTAGGGAATGCTGTGGTCCAGTAGGGGATAACAAGGTTCCAGAAATGGAACAGCAATGGAATATCAGAATATCAGTTTCATCCACCCATATGCCAAAGTCTTTCTAAGTGACAGTTTTACCTAGTGTTTTACAATTTAGTACATTATTATACATTTTATTTCCTCTGCCAAAGTGCCTGAACATACATTTATCTACAGCAAACGTCATTTGCTATTTCTCATCCAAAGCCTCCAGCTTACATGTATATAAATCTCTCTGTAACCTGAAATTATTATCCTTTGTGTTGATTGCATTACAGAGTTTCGTATCATCTGCAAATATTACAATTATATTCTGTATGCCCAATACAAGGTCATTAATAATTCTATTAAAAAAAAGAGGGCCCAATACTATCCCGGTGTTACACTACTGTTAACTGTGACCCAATCCGAGTGTATTCCATTACCCCTTTGTTTCCTATCACTGGGCCAGTCGTTAACCAAGCTGCACACATTTTTCCATATTCCCATTACACTCATTTTATGATCTAACCTTTTATGTGGCAAAGTATTAAATGCCTTTGAAAGGTTCCACTCATTTCTCTGGTCCAGTCTGAAACTTATGTCCTCATAGAACCTGACGAGATTAGTTTGACAACACTGATCCCTCATGAACCCATGTTGATGCTGGATTATGAATATTGGCACCATATTTGCCATGCTCCTGTCCAGTGGTACATGTACCATATACACTTGAGTATAAGCCGATACGAGTATCAGCCGAGGCACCTAATTTTACCACAAAAAACTGGGTAAACTTATTGACTCGAGTATAAGCCGGTTATGCATTGTCCCCTCATCCCTATCCTGCTATGCATGGCTCCCCATCGCTGTCCTTGTATGCATGACTCCCCGGTCCCTGTCCTGGTATGCATGGCTCCCCCCTCCTGTCCTTGTATGCATGGCTCCCTGGTCCCTGTCCTGGTATGAATGGCTCCCCCTCCCGTCTTGTATGACTCCTTATCCCCTATAGTTGTATGCATGGCTCCTTATCCCATATCCTCGTCTGCATGGTTTCTATAAAAAAAAATTCTAAATAAACATTCTACTCACCTTCCTGCATGCCCTTGCAGCATCTCGTTCCGGCACCAGCAGCTCTTCGTCTGCCGAGCGATCACGTGTCTGCATGGTTTCTATTAAAAAAAATAACTAAATAAACATTCTACTCACCTCCCTGAATGCCCTTGCAGCATCTCATTCTGGCACCAGCAGCTCTTCGTCTGCCGAGCGATCACGTGTCTGCATGGTTTCTATTAAAAATATACCTAAATAAACATTCTACTCACCTTTCTGCATGCCCTTGCAGCATCTCGTTCCGGAACCAGCAGCTCTTCGTCTGCCGAGCGATCACGTGGCCCTGCTCATTAACCCCTTTACCTCCAAGGGTGGTTTGCACGTTAATGACCGGGCCAATTTCTACAATTCTGACCACTGTCCCTTTATGAGGTTATAACTCTTGAGCGCTTCAACGGATCCCAGTAATTCTGACATTGTTTTCTCGTGACATATTGTACTTCATGATATTGGTAAAATTTATTTGATATTACCTGCGTTTATTTGTGAAAAAAAAATGAAATTTGGCAAAAATGTGGAAAATTTTGCAATTTTTCAACTATGAATTTTTATGCCCTTAAATCACAGAGATATGTCACACAAAATACTTACTAAGTAACATTTCCCACATGTCTACTTTACATAAGCATAATTTTGGACCTAAAAACTTTTTTTGTTAGGGAGTTATAAGGGTTAAAAGTTGACCAGCAATTTCTCGTTTTTACAACACCATTTTTTTTAGGGACTACATCACATTTGAAGTAATTTTGAGTGGTCTATATGATAGAAAATAACCAAGTGTGACACCATTCTAAAAACTGCACCCCTCAAGGTGCTCAAAACCACATTCAAGAAGTTTATTAACCCTTCAGGTGTTTCACAGGAATTTTTGAAATGTTTAAAAAAAAATGAACATTTAACTTTTTTTCACAAAAAATTTACTTCAGCTCCAATTTGTTTTATTCTAACAAGGTTATCAGGAGAAAATGGACCCCAAAAGTTGTTGCACAATTTGTCCTGAGTACGCTGATACCCCATAAGTGGGGGTAAACCACTGTTTGGGCGCATGGCAGAGCTTGGAAGGGAAGGAGCTCTGTTTGACTTTTCAATACAAAATTGACAGGAATTGAGATGGGACGCCATGTTGTGTTTGGAGAGCCCCTGATGTGCCTAAACATTGAAACCCCCCACAAGTGACACCATTTTGGAAAGTAGACCCCTTAAGGAACTTATCTAGATGTGCGGTGAGCACTTTGATCCACCAAGTGCTTCACAGAAGTTTATAATGCAGAGCCGTAAAAATAAAAAATCATATTTTTTCACAAAAATGATTTTTCGCCACCAATTTCTTATTTTCCCAAGGGTAAGAGAAGAAATTGGACTACAAAAGTTATTGTGCAATTTGTCCTGAGTATGCCAATACCCCATATGTGGGAATAAACCACTGTTTGGGCGCATGGCAGAGTTCAGAAGGGAAGGAGAGCCGTTTGACTTTTCAATGCAAAATTGACTGAAATTGAGATGGGACGCCATGTTGCGTTTGGAGAGCCCCTGATGTGCCTAAATATTGAAACCCCCCACAAAGTGACACCATTTTGGAAAGTAGACCCCCCAAGGAACTTATCTAGATGTGTTGTGAGAGCTTTGAACCCCCAAGTGTTTCACTACAGTTTATAACGCAGAGCTGTGAAAATGAAAATTCTTTTTTTTTTTTCACAAATATTATTTTTTAGCCCCCAGTTTTGTATTTTCCCAAGGGTAACAGGAGAAAGTGGACTACAAAAGTTGTCAAATTTGTCCTGAGTACGCTGATACCCCATATGTGGGGGGGACCACAGATTGGGTGCAGGGCAGAGCTCGGAAGGGAAGGAGCACCGTTTGGAATGCAGACTTAGATGGATTGGTCTGCAGGCTTCACATTGCATTTGCAGAGCCCCTGATATACCTAAACAGTAGAAACCCCCACAGGGGACCCCATATTGGAAACTAGACCCCCCCAAGGAACTTATCTAGATGTGTTGTGAGAACTTTGAATCCCCAAGTGTTTCACTACAGTTTATAACGCAGAGCCGTGAAAATAAAAAAATAATTTTTTCCCACAAAAAGTTTTTTAGCCCCCCAAATTTTTATTTTCCCAAGGGTAACAACAGAAATTGGACCCCAAGAGTTGTTGTCTAATTTGTCCTGAGTACACTGATACCCCATATGTTGGGGTAAACCCCTGTTTGGGCACATGGGAGAGCTCGGAAGGGAAGGAGCACTGCTTTACTTTTTCAACGCAGAATTGGCGGGAATTGAGATCGGACGCCTTGTCGCATTTGGAGAGCTCTTGATGTGCCTAAACAGTGGAAACCCCCCAATTCTAACAGAAACCCTAACCCCAACACACCCCTAACCCTAATCCCAACTCTAACCATAGCCCTAACCACACCCCTAACCTGAACATGCCCCAACCCTAATCCCAACCACACCCCTAACCCCAACCACATCCCTAACTCCAACATACCCTTAACCCTAATCCCAACCCTAACCACACCCCTAAATCCAACACACCCCTAACACTAATCCCAACCATAACCCTAACCACACGCCTAACCCTGACACACCCCTAACCATAATCCCAATCATAAATATAATCCAAACCCTAACCTTAACTTTAGCCGCAACCCTAACTTTAGCCCCAACCCTAAATGTAGCCCTAACCTCAACCCTAGCCCTAACCCCAACCCTAACCCTAGCCCCAACCCTAGCCCCAACCCTAGTCCTAACCCTAGCCCCAGGCCTAACCCTAGCCCCAACCTTAACCCTAGCCCCAAGCCAAACCCTAGCCCCAACCCTAACAGTAGCCCCAACCCTAGCCCCAACCCTAACCCTAGCCCCAACCCTAGCCCTAACCCTAACCCCAACCCTAGCCCTAACCCTATCCCTGTTATGATATGGTGGTCTAGGAGCAACATGGAATGAGCTCTGAAGGACGTGGTAACTGTACTGACCGCAGTCCCTAAGCTCAACACAACACTAGAAGTAGCCGTGGAATGCTCCTAACTCTCCCTAGGCATCTCGTCACAGCCTAAGAGCTAACTACCCCTAAAGAAAGAAGCAGGAAAACTATCTTGCCTCAGAGAAAATCCCCAAAGAATAGATTAGCCCCCCACAAATAATGACTGTGAGTGGAGAGGGAAAAGACATACACAGAATGAAACCAGGATGAGCACAGGAGGCCAGTCTAGCTAAATAGATAGGACAGGATGGAATAATGTGCGGTCAGTATAAAACACTACAAAAATCCATGCAGAGTTTACAAAAAAAAACTCCACACCTGACTAAAGGTGTAGAGGGCAAATCTGCCTCCCAGAGCTTCCAGCAAGACAGAATAATTACACTGATAAGCTGGACAAACATAGAAAGCACAGAATGGATAAGTCCACAATCTATGGACAGAAAAGATCAAGCAAAAACTTAGCTTAGCTGAACTGGTCAGGATAACAGGGAACTCCAAAGAGATGTGAATCCAACCAGGAACCATTTACAAGTGGCACTGGCTGAAGACAGAGCCAGACCTAAATAGCCGAGCAGAAGAGAAGATAAGTGGAGGCAGCTGATGACAGCTAACTCCAAGGACCAGCCATACCACTAGAAACCACAAGAGGGAGCCCAAGAGCAGAACTCACAAAAGTGCCACTTACAACCACCGGAGGGAGCCCAAGAGTGGTATTCACAACATATCCCTAACCCTAAAGAGAAAATGGAAATATATGCATTTTTTTAATTTTATTATTTTTCCCTAACTAAAGGGGTGACGAAGGGAGGTTTAATTTACTTTTATAGCGGGTTTTTTAGTGGATTTTTATGATTGGCAGCCGTCACACACTAAAAGACGCTTTTTGTTGCAAAAAATAGTTTTTGCGTCTCCACATTTTGAGAGCTATAATTTTTCCATACATTGGTCCACAGAGTCATGTGAGGTCTTGTTTTTTGTGGGACGAGTTGATGTTTTTATTGGTACCATTTTTGGGCATATGACATTTTTTGGTCGCTTTTTATTATGATTTTTATGGAGCAGAATGACCAAAAACCAGCTATTCAAGAATTTCTTTTGGGGGGAAGGCGTTTATACCGTTCCGCGTTTCGTAAAATTGATAAAGCAGTTTTATTCTTCGGGTTAGTACAATTGCAGCGATACCTCATTTATATAATTTTTTGTTTTGGCGCATTTATACGATAAAAACTTTTATATAAAAAATTATTTTTGCATCGCTTTATTCTGAGGACTATAACTTTTTTATTTTTTCGCTGATGATGCTGTATGCTCATTTTTTGAGGGACAAGATGACGTTTTCAGCGGTACCATGGTTATTTATATCCGTAATTTTTGATCATGTGTTATTCCACTTTTTGTTTGGCGGTATGATAATAAAGAAGAAATGAGGAATCCAGCTCAACGAGGTAGTGAAAAAAACCCTTTTTCTTTATTCATTTGAAAATATATTCAGTGGAGGATAAAAACATCAGCGGTTCCGTGCTCCGAGTTCCCAAGGATGTCGATCATGGTGAGCTGGACTTTGTTCGATTTGGTATGAAAATAAAGCATTGTTTTTTGCCCTTTTTTTTTTTACGGTGTTCACTGAAGGGGTTAACTAGTGGGACAGTTTTATAGGTCGGGTCCTTACGGACGCGGCGATACTAAATATGTGTACTTTTATTGTTTTTTTTTTATTTAGATAAAGAAATGTATTTATGGGAACAATATTTTTTTTCTTTAGGAATTTTTTAATTTTTTTTACACATCTGAATAATTTTTTTTTTTACACTATAACATTGCCCCGGGGGGGACATCATGTTATAGGGTCAGATCGCTGATCTGACACTTTGCACAGCACTGTGTCAGATCAGCGATCTGACAGGCAGGGCTGCAGGCTTACCAGCGCTTGCTCTGAGCAGGTGCTGGTAAGCCACCTCCCTGCAGGACCCGGAAGGCCCCCCGTGGCCATTTTGGTTCCAGGGCCTGCAGGGAGAAGGAGGTAGGAGACCCTTGGAGCAATGCGAGCATATCGCACTGCTCCGAGGGTCTCAGGGAAGCACGCAGGGAGCCCTCTCCCTGTGCGATGCTTCCCTATACCGCTGGAACACTGCGATCATGTTTGATCGCGGTGTTTCAGGGGTTAATGTGTGGGAGCAGTCTGTGACCGCTCCTGGCACATAGTGCCGGTAGTCAGCTGCGATGGTCAGCTGACACCCAGCCGCGATGGGCCGCACTCCCCCCGTGAGAGGCTGTGCTCCCCCCGTGAGCGCAACTGATCGCATATGACGTACTATCCCATCGGCAGTCATACGGGCCCACCCCACCTCGACGGGATAGTACATCATATGTCAGAAAGGGGGTTAAGATAATGAATATTCACACCATGCCTATGGGAGTGGAGATGCGTGCATATTCATTACCTTAATGAGCAGGGCCACATGATTGCTCAGCAGAGGAAGAGCTGCTGGCGCCGGAACGAAGGAGATGCAGCGAGGGCGTGCAGAAAGGTGAGTAGGATGTGTGCTGGAAGCCGGCGGCTGCAGGTGTCACTGTGCGCTATTACAGGCAGCACAGGCTATAGCCACAGTCGCCAACTCCTGCCTCTGTAACCCGCTGCTCCGCCGCTCCCTCTCCTCCGCCACCTTTCTGGGACAATTGTCTTGTGTATAAGCCAAGGGGGGGCGTTTTCAGCACAAGAAAATGTGCTGAAAAACTCGGCTTATACACGAGTATATACGGTATGTGTTATTATTGAATCCTTGAATATTAAAACTAATGGTCTGTTTATCACAGTACATAACTCCTCAGGCATTCCCAGGGGTGTATGCCATCTGGACCCGGGATTTGTCTTCTTTAGTGATTTTGAGGTAGCACCATACTTCCTGCTGGGTTAAGCAGGTGACATTTAATGGAGAATTTCTGGTATCCCAGATCATGTTGTCTGTCATGGGATTTTCTTGAGTAAATAATGTAGAGAAAAGTGTGTTTAGCAGATTGACCTTGCCCTCATTCTCTTCAAAATGTTTACTGAGATTATTTTTGAGGGTGCCAACACTATGATTTTTGAGTTTCATATTGTTTGTATAGTTGTAGAATAATTTTGGATTATTTTACTTTATTTGGCAATAAGTCTCTCTGTCTTAATATTTACTGCATTTATTTGATTTTTACGCAACTTTTTTTTCTTGTAATTATTTAATGCCTCGTCACTACCCTGTCTGTAATTCTCTAAACACTTTCTTTTCGTCATTTATTGCGCCCACTACAGCTCTGTTTAGCCATAATGGTTTCCTCCTATTTCTAGCTTGTTTATTCCCCTAGGGTATATATTGCACACAAGTCCTATTCAGGATGCTAGTAAAAGTGTCCCATTTGCTGTGTTTGCTTTTATTTTTCAGGACATTGTCCCAGTTTCTGGCACTAAGACTCTTGGACATTGATAATTTACCTTCCTAAAGTTTAGCGTCCGTACAGCCCCTCTACTATACGTCCTATTAAAGGATACGTGAAAACTTACTATTTTGTGATCACAATTACTCAAGGGACCCCCAACCTGTATATTTGATACTCAAAAACCTGTTTCCTTGCCGGACTTGCAGGTTTCTGCACCAAGTTATATCAGGGTAGCTGGTAGTTAAGATGGATAATAAATACAAGTGTAGAGTTTTTGGGACTACCATTTTTAAGGAACAGCAAAGCGGTACTGAAGCTGCCAGGGCCTTAATGGGTAAATATATTGCCTATTTTGATATTAACTAACAATGGGACATTTTTTTTTTAAAAAAACTGACAGTCCAATAAAATAAAATCTACAGAAAGCAATGAATATTTCCTTTTTCTTGAGCTGCTGTACTTAAAATGCAACTTACAGTTCCATCCTTCACCATGAGATAGTACTGTATGCCTGAAGTACAAGAGTTTGTCTTTGTAACTGGATTAGGATTTGGCTCACTTCCCACTATTCTTTATATCTTTCCTTTCCCAGAAAGACCAAAAACAAGCATCAGAGAAAAAGAAAGATCGGTAAGACGTAGCCCAAATTTATAGATTATGCAAAAAAAAGTGACTTTCCCATCTGTTGCTCAGTTAGTAAGCATTTCTGTTTGTCACACTGAACTCCAGATATACACTTGCTTTGTATAGTTGCATATACACTTCTAACAATGGTGTGCATTGACTTCTGTAAACTGCAGGCTTTTTCTGTTATTCCATGGCCAACATTTCTCTGGTATGTCTGTGGTTGTGCAGACCATTCAGGACGGAGGACCTCCTTTTAAGAACGTCATCACCACAAGAAGAAAATCCACTATATCAAATGTTTAATATGTGTCTAGACATTCATTTTTGGGATCTTTCTATCTAGTTCCTTTGATTTCATTTTAATGAACACTGGTTTTAGCCTGGAGTGAATTGTGTGTAGTTTATAACGTGTTAGTTTTATATTAGAATATCACAGAGCCTACAGCAGACTGTTGAACTTGCAGTTTACCATTTTAACGATCCAGCTACAGTATAAAAATGTATAAAAAATGTATGGCAAAATGCAAAACAAGACTGGTGATAGCTACAATGTAGTCACTAAGGTTGTCTTTCACATGGCTACAATTTACTATGGTCAGAATTCTTTCTCTTACTCATTTTAGCACTATAGTGACTGTACATTGCCACCCACTGCTTTTCTGCTCTAATTAATCTATCGAGACTATCTGAATCAGATGAAGTGAAAACTGTACCACATGTGGATCTATGCAATTTCGTGGGATGTCCAAATGGCCATTTTTGTGTAATTAGGAAAAGGCATAGGCGGTTATGTTTTAATTATGTATATATAGAAAACCTGAAAAATAACATAACATTGAAATGTTAAGGAACTTGTTCCCTTCCGAGGAACAGGTTGGGAGAAAAAAGCAAGTATTAGGAGCTGAGGGGTTTTGTCACATCCCTTTTACCAGAGGTGAGAGAAAACTTGATACAAGATAATCTTGGCCCTGAATTCACTCTGCAAACCATATGAACACTACTGATGCTACGATAGAGAACTGTGCAAAAGTTGTGTGCAGGTATGCAGAAAATGCTGCAAAGTAAGAACAAATTGAAGAATAGTAGTGTTAGTAGTTTATCTTTATAAACTAACAGAAAGCAAAGGGAGTGAATAAAATCTAAAATAGTTCAGTATTTGTTCTGATGACCATTTGATTTCAAAACAGCATCAAAACACCAAGGCTTCTAGGTACACTAAAACGAAGTTCTTGAAGGAACCTTTCAGGGAGGTTGTTCCAAACATCTTGGAGAATTAGCCACGATCTTCTGTGGATGTAGGTTTGTGCAAATCCTTCCATCTCTACGTGTAATCAAAGAGAGAATCGATGATGTTTAGATCAGGGCTTTTGGGGGCCATATCATCACTTCAAGGACTCCTTGTTCTTCATTATACTGAATTGAGAACTGCATTATCATTGACCAATGTTCAACTCCACTTGCTTAAATGCAACCTTGAATTTGCAAGGAACCTCCACCATGCTTCCCTGTTGCGTGCAGATACTCATTAGTGTACTGCTCACCAATCTTTCTGAAAAAAAACTGTCTTTTGTTACTGCCAAATATTTCAAATTTTGAATCAATAGCGTACTAACCATGCAAAGTGCCCATACTTTTGCATCCGCCCATTTTTCTTTTTGGAATTTTTAAAATGTAAAAGCTGACAATATATATATTTTGCCTAAAATAGAATGGAAATGTGTCATCTTTAACCTTAGGTCTTTTAGAGATTATTTCTTGCTTAACTGTTCACAATAACAATAATTTTGACCAAGAGTGACCAAACTTTTCCATGCCACTGTAGCTAGGTTCTAATGGTTGCTGCATGTTCTGAGTTGATGTCACTGCTTGGACAATTTAAAGGGAAGAAAGCATGATTTCCTTTGCCAACTATTAAGTCAACAGTCATCAACATTGCTCATTTCTTGATGTACTGAATTTTGAAAAATACAGGCAGATATGTATCTACCATGCACTACCATCAGGGAGGCATCTATTTGGAACTAAATTTGTTCTGCAGCAGGTAAATAACCTAAAAAAATACAGCCAGCGTATTAAAAACTAACTTTAGAGTAAAGGTAAAGGAACAAGGAGTTCTTGAAGTGATGATATGGCCACAACAAAGATTTGATCTCAACATTGAGTCTGTGTGGGATTGCATGAAGAAGCAGCAAGATTTGAGCAAGCCTACATCCACAGAAGATCTATGGTTAGCTCTTCAAAATGTTTTGAACAACCTACCTGCAGAGTACCTTAAAAAACTGTGTGCAATGCTACAATATAGAAAAATTGATGCTGTTGGTAAAATGTGGTCACACCAAATATTGATTTGATTTAGATTTCTATTTTGTTCATTCTGTTTGCATTTTATTTATTAATACAAATAAGGTATTAAACACAACTATTTTTTAAAGCATTCTTACTTTTTATAATTTTTTTCCCAAACCTACCTAAAACATTTGTACAGTAATGTACAATATTGGACATATACTGTACAGAAGATGTCTTTTCAACTGACAACAACCTTTCATTATTCCCTAAAAAAAATGCTTCCTCGGATCTTTCAAGCATGCATGTTTATTTTAATAGGTAGAGGCATAACCTGCTGCCAGAGGTGTTTTATCTCCAGGCTTATCTCCCAGGAGAACAACTGAATGAACTTATTGAAATCCAACCTGCCTAATCCTTCCCTTCCCTGACATCAAGGAACTGTTGTGATGTCCTCATAAACTTTAGATTATGTAGGGGCAGATCAGATCCAATTTCTCATAAACTAAAAAGAGTTTGGAGCGCAGTCTAAATTTCAGGAACAAAGAAAAAGTGGTTCATGTAAGCTAAGGGTCACAATATAGGAAATTACACTAATGAGTGCTTGAAATGTATTATTTCATGTAATTAATGGGTTGGCTAGCTCATGAGTCCCTTATACTTAGTTACATCTACATATAGTACTTAAAGGGAACCTGTCACCCCGTTTTTTGAGATTGAGATATAAATACTGTTAAATAGGGCCTGCGCTGTGTGTTACTATAGTTTATGTAGTGTACCCCGATTCCCCACCTATGCAGAGAAATAACTTACCAAAGTCGCCGTTTTCGCCTGTCAATCAGGCTGGTCAGGTCGGGAGGGCGTGTTCACAGCGCTGGTTCTTCCTCAGCTTTACGTTGGTGGCGTAGTGGTGTGCGCCTGTTGAAGTGACTAATCCACTGTGGGCACATGAACAAGGAGCGCGCGATCTGCGCTATCACCCCCTGTCATCGGTGGGGGCGGCCATCTTCCTGGGGCCGCGCGTGCGCAGATGTAGTGCTCTGCTGCACGGGGCTTCAGGAAAATGGCCGCGGGATGCCGCGCGTGCGCATTAGAGATCGCGGCGGCCATTTTCCCAAAGCCGAGTTTGCATCTCGGCTTTGGGAAAATGGCCACCGCGATCTCTAATGCGCACGCGCGGCATCCCGCGGCCATTTTCCTGAAGCCCCGTGCAGCAGAGCACTCGATCTGCGCACGCGCGGCCCCAGGAAGATGGCCGCCCCCACTGACGAAAGGGATGACAGCGCAGATCGCGCGCTGCTTGTTCACGTGCCCACAGTGGATTAGTCACCTCAACATGCGGACACCACTACGCCACCAACGTAAAGCTGAGGAAGAACCAGCGCTGTGAACACGCCCTCCCGACCTGACCAGCCTGATTGACAGGCGAAAACGGCGACTTAGGTAATGTATTTCTCAGCATAGGTGGGGAATCGGGGTACACTACATACACTATAGTAACACACAGCGCAGGCCCTATTTAACAGTATTTATATCTCAATCTCAAAAAACGGGGTGACAGGTTCCCTTTAAAGACTTATTACAAACATAATTATTATGCTGTTGATATCCACCAATTTCAGTGTGGTTCCCTGCTTTTAATGCATCTTTTGAATGAATTAACAGAGCCTTCACATACACTGCATATTACAAATATTGCATACGTAATAAATAAGAATCATATCTGGTCTCCTAAAGAGATTCTCTAATTGACACTCTTAGTGTATGTATAAAATACATGTGTTTATATAATAGTTCAATCACCAGGAGTAAATTTCTTCTTTTTATTACCTGATTGAAGAACTGAGCGTGTCACTGCGTGAGGAGTTAATTCAGTTTAAGAAATTACTCAGCGGCTTGAGACACATGACTTTGCAATCATCCTGGACCTTGGATGCAAGGAAATTAAGTTGGATTGTCGAGGCTTATCAAATGGGCAGCACGTAATAATGTTTTCTCAGCCAATGTGTTTTTTTCTTAACCAGCGCAGCTATTTCTTTATACTGAGCCTTACAGACAAGACTGTGCACAAACACCATCTGTAAAATGTGTCTCATCAAGCCTAAAAAAAACGTCGCATGGCTCGCCTACACATTTTTCCTTCTTTTTTTTTCTCGGCGCAATGCACACATACACTTTTCTACTCGGGTTCAGCTTTCAACTCCCTAAAAGTCAACAGACTGGACTTGACAGTGACACTTAGTGCTCATGTAAACAGGTTATGGCTATTTTGTATACATTCATACAAGTGGTGTTATAAGGGGGATCAGACTTCTATTGTACTCTATGTGTCTCTGGTTTCATACAGAGGCATACAGTTTTATATATTTTATTTGATAAAATTTATCACAAAACAGTGTAACATGCTATCAGATGCCTTATATATGGAGGCATTCTCCCTTTGGAGAATAGCTTCTAAAGGCCCCATACAAATTAGATTATTGTCGGTCGAACGATTGGACATCTGACAACTATCTCTCTTAAATCCCCCATACATTCAGCAAAGCACTCCTGTGTTCTCTATGAGATACCCGCTGACAGAATTCCAACAGTCGGATCGTTCTCTTCTCCAACATTATCCGTTCGAGGGGTGGAGAATGGGGATACCCCAAAACACATCATACCGGTTGATATCGGGGGTTTGCCTGATTTTAGTCTAAAGGCATCCATATGCATTAGACTAATGTTGGCTGAACCCCCCGATATTGATGGGTTAGGCCAACGCTCTCATTTATATTGGGATGCCAGCCAACTGATTGTCGGGGAAGATGTTGATCAGACATGTCAAATCATGGACTACCTATTATTCTTCCAGAGATAACCTAATGTCTTAGGTGTTTGTCGACGGATTTCTTATAGATAGCAGAGTAGTACCCAAGTGATCGAGCACTGTGTATAGCAAAGATGGCCTAGATGGCTGTCGGCCGAACAAAAGCCATATAATTTGTATGGCCAGCTTAATGCATGTGAGAATCTTAAACAGTTAATACAGGGCTATTTTGTATTTTTATCATGGAGCTAAGAACTGATAGGCAGGAGTTGATAACAACCTGCCTGTTCTGCCCAGCACCGGGTCTGAGCAGTCATTGACCACTCCTGCCGGTGATTCTGCTCCTTCTTTTGACCTCACGTCAGCAGAACAGCTCTTGCAGCTCTTCCCAGCTCTGTAGATGGGGTGTGACTGCTGATTGATCTGGCACCTAATGCTCAGGATCATTGTCCTGTTAAAAAGTGAATTCTCTTCCACGCTTTCTTTGTTATTGTTGTAGACTTAACCAGGTATTGCATTATATTAGGATCCTCTAGTATCATAAAACATCTATCTATCCTCCAAAACTAACAAGATGCCTGGGGATAAAATACTTCCTATAAAATAATACTAACACCTTTTAACTTTAAGGTTGAGGCCGGTTTTAGTGAGGCTCTTGAATTTTTTGACTGATGCACCTTCACTGCAGCTCAAGTGCTGAACTTCATAGCTCCTTCACAGAGATTGTTGGCTTCTACAGTTGTGGCCAAAAGTATTTACACATTCTAACAAAAATATATAGTGGTATAGTAATCTAACACTTAAACAATAAAACTAATACCTAGAAATATTACTTTATTAATAACTAATAAAAAGCCTTTTGACAAATTACCACAAACCCACACCCTAAAACACAATAACAAAGGCTCCTAGTCCACCCTATTACTCCCTAATGTACCCTTCCTAGCAGCAGAGGTTGGCACCCTACCTTGTACGCAAAATGGCGCCCCCACCCATCGACGGCTCACCCTAGATACACACTATTGAACCCTAGAAAAAATACAGTCAGTACACACAAATAAATCGGTTCAAAATAAAGCTAGCCGTTCTAGAGAAAAGGAAAAGAAGGTAGAGAGTAAATAAAGGTGATACCTTAACCCATGAAAGCAGACAGAACACGTCTTGCTTATTCAAAAAAGAGCCAAATAACAATTTACATTAACATACTGTTAGGGCTAGCGGAACGCACCGAGTAAATAGAGATGTTTTTATTGATATTGGTGCGTTCGCAGGAGTCCACCGTGCAGGAGTACCTGCTGCTAGCAAACGGCGGTACTATAGGGCGGTATAGAATAACTCAGTTAATTCACTGAGTAGCCGTGAAAGAGAAGCACTGTGCCCTGTTAGACTCCACAGAGGCACAGGCTAACTGCCCAAACAGAGAGCAGTCAGTGGTCACGCATGTACACAAAACTCCTCGCCGGAGGAGCCAGCATTCTAGGGGCTTATTTCAGCCGGGTCCCTGAATACATCCAAACACAAACTCCTCGCCGGAGGTGCCAGCATTCTAGGGGCTTATTTCAGCCGGGTCCCTGAACACACACACATGTGACCACACTGGCACAAAGCACATAACAATAGACAATACTAGTGCATAGCCGTGCGGCCATGCGGGCCTTAAATAGTTGCAGCACGTTTAGGACCTTTCAAAGAAGGACCAATGGAGTTGCTGCAGTACCAGAGCATGTGACCCTAGATCTCCACTAAGATATCTTGCCCTGGGCATGCTCAGAGTGCAAAGCAGGATTTAGTCCTAGCACCTACAAGGACCTTAGCTGCAGTATCTGATCATGTGACCCTCGATCTCCACTGAGAGATCTTACTCTGGGCATGCTCAGAATGTGAAAAGCAGGACAGCCCAGAAGCGTCTGCTCGCCGCTGCCCAGCACTGACTTCAATGGCAGAAGCAGGAAATGCAGCAGTAACTCTTAGCACAGAATCAGACTGAGCAAGACGCTGGGATCGACGTCTCCGCTGAGCAGGCTCCACTGCGGCAGGAGAAGAATGGGAGACCGCAGCGGAGATGGCCTGAGATTCCCCCTGTGCAGAGGCAGGAACTCGACCCCTAACACATACATGACTAAAAATGGAAATCCATAAAAGCAAACAACGGGCTAGGGTGAAAAAATGATACCTAGAAAGGCCTAGACTGACTGGCCCTTATAAAACCCTATTGCCACTATCCCTGCCTGACAGCAGAGGTTGGCACCCTACAAATAAACGTCAGTGGCGCCCCTGCTCCCAACGGCTGACCCTCAATCACCCTACACACTTACCCTCTTACCTCTCAAAAATAAAGGTGGTGAGGGAACCACGTGTGTATGAAAAAACAGGGGGAAAGAGTGCAAAGGACAGTATAATCTAAAATTGATATGTTCAAAAGAGGCTTACATGCAGAAAAAGTACACAAAACATAATTAAGATAGATAACGGTGCCAGTCATTAAATAGATTGCTCTACTGGTATAATGTCATATCAGTCTTCAGAGGAAAACATGAAACACCCCTTTAAATCATGTAAAAAAACAATAACACGGCTGACAAAACCAGAAGGTGTTTCCCCAGAGGACACAAATGGTTAAATATTGCAACTCTCCCCTATTGCACAGCCTCCAATACACAGCGTGCTATTATCTGGGGTCCAAATGATAGATAGACACTTTAAAGGACTTTTAGGTCATGCCATAGAACAATATTGCGGCTGACCAAACCAAGAGGTGTTCCCTCATAAAAGGCAGATGGTTAAATATTGCAGCTCTCCCCTATTGCACAAAGCCCACCAAATGCAAAATGCCCACCAAATGCAGAAAGCCACATTGAACAAAAAATGAAATCTTATCTGGAGTCCATATGATACACAGATGCTTCAACGTGTTTCCCTTCCATGATGACAGTTCGTCAGGAGGCTAATGGAGAAGCAGATGCCAGAGGATACAGCATACGGCAGTCATGATGGAGCGCCCCCACGTTAGGGCAATGGGGTACTTGGTACCGGGTCCTTCGGTTCTCGATGGGGATGTCACGGTGGCCCGACCCGGCCCGTGGCCCTTCGAGGGGGCGTCCAATGAAAAGAAGAGTTATTTGGCTCCTTTTTGAATAAGCAAGATGTGTTGTGTCTGCTTTCATAGGTTAAGGTATCACCTCCTTTATTTACTCTCTACCTTCTTTTCCTTTTCTCTAGAACGGCTAGCTTTATTTTGAACCGATTTATTTGTGTGTACTGACTGTATTTTTTCTAGGGTTCAATAGTGTGTATCTAGGGTGAGCCGTCGATGAGTGGGGCGCCATTTTGCGTACAAGGTAGGGTGCCAACCTCCGCTGTTAGGAAGGGTATATTAGGGAGTAATAGGGTGGACTAGGAGCCTTTGTTATTGTGTTTTAGGGTGTGGGTTTGTGGTAATTTGTCAAAAGGCTTTTTATTAGTTATTAACCCCTTTCTGACCTCGGACGGGATAGTACGTCCGAGGTCAGAAGCCCCGCTTTAATGCGGGCTCTGGCGGTGAGAATCGCGATCTGCCCACGTCAATTAACTAGTTAAATGCCGCTGTCAAATGCAGACAGCGGCATTTAACTACCGCTTCCGGCCGGGCGGCCGGAAATTATCGCATCGCCGACCCCCGTCACATGATCGGAGGTCGGCGATGCTTCTGAATAGTAACTATAGAGGTCCTTGAAACCTCTATGGTTACTGATCACCGGTAGCTGTGAGCGCCACCCTGTGGTCGGCGCTCACAGCACACCTGATTTTCTGCTAGATAACAGCGAACAGCAGATCGCTGCTATGTAGCAGAGCCGATCGTGCTGTGCCTGCTTCTAGCCTCCCATGGAGGCTATTGAAACATGGCAAAAGTAAAAAAAAAAAGTGAAAAAAGTGAAAAAAATTAAAAAAATATAAAAGTTCAAATCACCCCCCTTTCGCCCCAATCAAAATAAATCAATTAAAAAAAATCAAATCTACACATATTTTGTATCGCCGCGTTCAGAATCGCCAGATCTATCAATTAAAAAAAAGCATTAACCTGATCACTAAAGGGCGTAGCGAGAAAAAAATTCGAAATGCCAGAATTACGTTTTTTTGGTCGCCGCGACATTGCATTAAAATGCAATAACGGGCGATCAAAAGAACGTATCTGCACCAAAATGCTATCATTAAAAACGTCATCTTGGCACGCAAAAAATAAGCCCTCAAGCAACCCCAGATCATGAAAAATGGAGACGCTACGAGTATCGGAAAATGGCGCAACTTTTTTTTTTTTTAGTAAAGTTTGGAATTTTTTGTCACCACTTACCTAAAAAATAACCTAGTCATGTTAGGTGTCTATGAACTCGTACTGACCTGGAGTATCATAATGTCAGGTCAGTTTTAGCATTTAGTGAACCTACCAAAAAAGCCAAACAAAAAACAAGTGTGGGACTGCACTTTTTTGGCAATTTCACCGCACTTGGAATTTTTTTCCTGTTTTCTAGTACATGACATGCTAAAACCAATGATGTCGTTCAAAAGTACAACTCGTCCCGCAAAAAATAAGCCCTCACATGGCCAAATTGACGGAAAAATGAAAAAGTTATGGCTCTGGGAAGGAGGGGAGCAAAAAACGAACACGGAAAAATGAAAATCCCAAGGTCATGAAGGGGTTAATAAAGTAATATTTCTAGGTATTCGTTTATTTGTTTAAGCAAAAGTATTTACACCCCTGCAATTCTGTCAGATAATACTCAGTTTCTTCCTGAAAATGATTGCAAACACAAATTCTTTGTTATTATTATTATCTTCATTTAATTTTCTTAAATGTAAAAACACAAAAAGAATTGTCCTAAAGCCAAATTGGATATAATTCCACACCAAACATAAAAAAGGGTTGGACAAAAGTATTGGCACTGTTTGAAAAATCATGTGATGCTTCTCTAATTTGTGTAATTAACAGCACCTGTAACTTACCTGTGGCACCTAACAGGTGTTGGCAATAACTAAATCACACTTGCAGCCAATTGACATGGATTAAAGTTGACTCAACCTCTGTCCTGTGTCCTTGTGTGTACCACATTGAGCATGGAGAAAAGAAAGAAGACCAAAGAACTGTCTGAGGACTTGAGAAACCAAATTGTGAGGAAGCATGAGCAATCTCAAGGCTACAAGTTCATCTCCAAAGACCTGAATGTTCCTGTGTCTACCGTGCGCAGTGTCATCAAGAAGTTTAAAGCCCATGGCACTGTGGCTAACCTCCCTAGATGTGGACGGAAAAGAAAAATTGACAAGAGACTTCAACGCAAGATTGTGCGGATGTTGGATAAAGAACCTCAACTAACATCCAAACAAGTTCAAGCTGCCCTGCAGTCCGAGGGTACAACAGTGTCAACCCATACTATCCGTCGGCATCTGAATGAAAAGGGACTGTATGGTAGGAGACCCAGGAAGACACCACTTTTTACCCCGAAACATAAAAAGCCAGGCTGGAGTTTGCCAAAGCTTACCTGAAAAAAACCTAAAAGGTTTTGGAAGAATGTTCTCTGGTCAGATGAGACAAAAGTAGAGCTTTTTGGGCAAAGGCATCAACATAGAGTTTACAGGAGAAAAAAAGAGGCATTCAAAGAAAAGAACACGGTCCCTACAGTCAAACATGGCGGAGGTTCCCTGATATTTTGGGGTTGCTTTGCTGCCTCTGGCACTGGACTGCTTGACCGTGTGCATGGCATTATGAAGTCTGAAGACTACCAACAAATTTTGCAGCATAATGTAGGGCCCAGTGTGAGAAAGCTGGGTCTCCCTCAGAGGTCATGGGTCTTCCAGCAGGACAATGACCCAAAACACAGTTTAAAAAGCACTAGAAAATGGTTTGAGAGAAAGCACTGGAGACTTCTAAGGTGGCCAGCAATGAGTCCAGACCTGAATCCCATAGAACACCTGTGGAGAGATCTAAGAATGGCAGCAGTTTGGAGAAGGCACCCTTCAAATATCAGGGACCTGGAGCAGTTTGCCAAAGAAGAATGGTCTAAAATTCCAGCAGAGCATTGTAAGAAACTCATTGATGGTTACCGGAAGCGGTTGGTCGCAGTTATTTTGGCTAAAGGTTGTGCAACCAAGTATTAGCCTGAGGGCGCCAATACTTTTGTTGGCCCATTTTTGGAGTTTTGTGTGAAATGATCAATGTTTTGCTTTTTGCTTCATTCTATTTTGTGTTTTTTTCATTTAAGACAAATTAAATGAAGATAATAATACCAAAGAATTTGTGATTGCAATCATTTCAGGAAGAAACGGAGTATTATCTGACAGAGTTGCAGGGGTGTCAATACTTTTGGCCACAACTGTATGTGCTTCCCTTTTGTCTCCTTCTTGCTCTAATTTATTATTTTTTATAGCTTTATATAATTGTGATCAGTTTGAAATACTTTTTCTTGTTGTTAACATCTGGAGAATAACATCTGGTATAATAATGCTTCACATTTTTCTACTACAGGGATTTAGACATTTTTCTAATGACAATTATTCTTCAAATAAAAAATGTAAATAAATATAAATATTGAAAATCTAAATACATTATTTCTAATTACTACAAATGCCATCGTTATTTTTCAAAGAGTCTGGATTTGGGCTTGATGACTTTCCAGATCTTAGCATGACTAAATACAGGGTCATCAATTTGTATCACATGGCCCAAAAAAGCATTCAGCCTCCTGGACCACACTACAGATATTTCCTATAAGGTTTGCAGTAATATATATACACCGGGATGCCCATGGTTCTTCTTCCAAATCTAAAACGATTGTAAAATGCTCTGACGATCTAAATTCAGCTTAGTAGAACCATAGAACCATTACATCTGTAATACAGATATTTGTATACAGGAGAAATATCCTCAGCTCTGGAAGCCCTAGGATTTTAGATCAGAGGTTACAACTGGTAAGGCAATCATGGCGGGCATGCTCAGCTGCACAGAGAGAACCATAGATATTGAGGAACAAACAGTTCACACAGACTGAATAAATATCACTTGAGCCTGTTTATGTAATCATTAGATATCCCTGTACATAAATCAATGGTAGCGATAATATATTTGTGGCAAGAATCTAATAAACGTCAACATTTGAAAATGACTATGAAGGAACTGTAGGATTCTCTATCAGACAAGAATATGTTGCCTGGAACTTTTTAAGATCAGTAAAATCTCAAATCAGAAAGGGGTCTCTCACCTAGCCAAATCAGTTCTTATACAGGGTGGGCCATTTATATGGATACACCTAAATAAAATGGGAATGGTTGGTGATATCAACTTCCTGTTTGTGGCACATTAGTACAGGTCCTTCTCAAAAAATTAGCATATAGTGTTAAATTTCATTATTTACCATAATGTAATGATTACAATTAAACTTTCATATATTATAGATTCATTATCCACCAACTGAAATTTGTCAGGTCTTTTATTGTTTTAATACTGATGATTTTGGCATACAACTCCTGATAACCCAAAAAACCTGTCTCAATAAATTAGCATATCAAGAAAAGGTTCTCTAAACGACCTATTACCCTAATCTTCTGAATCAACTAATTAACTCTAAACACATGCAAAAGATACCTGAGGCTTTTATAAACTCCCTGCCTGGTTCATTACTCAAAACCCCCATCATGGGTAAGACTAGCGACCTGACAGATGTCAAGAAGGCCATCATTGACACCCTCAAGCAAGAGGGTAAGACCCAGAAAGAAATTTCTCAACAAATAGGCTGTTCCCAGAGTGCTGTATCAAGGCACCTCAATGGTAAGTCTGTTGGAAGGAAACAATGTGGCAGAAAACGCTGTACAACGAGAAGAGGAGACCGGACCCTGAGGAAGATTGTGGAGAAGGACCGATTCCAGACCTTGGGGAACCTGAGGAAGCAGTGGACTGAGTCTGGTGTGGAAACATCCAGAGCCACCGTGCACAGGCGTGTGCAGGAAATGGGCTACAGGTGCCGCATTCCCCAGGTAAAGCCACTTTTGAGCTACAGAGAAGCAGCACTGGACTGTTGCTAAGTGGTCCCAAGTACTTTTTTCTGATGAAAGCAAATTTTGCATGTCATTCGGAAATCAAGGTGCCAGAGTCTGGAGGAAGACTGGGGAGAAGGAAATGCCAAAATGCCTGAAGTCCAGTGTCAAGTACCCACAGTCAGTGATGGTGTGGGGTGCCATGTCAGCTGCTGGGGTTGGTCCACTGTGTTTCATCAAGGGCAGGGTCAATGCAGCTAGCTATCAGGAGATTTTGGAGCACTTCATGCTTCCATCGGCTGAAATGCTTTATGGAGATGAAGATTTCATTTTTCAGCACGACCTGGCACCTGCTCACAGTGCCAAAACCACTGGTAAATGGTTTACTGACCATGGTATTACTGTGCTCAATTGGCCTGCCAACTCTCCTGACCTGAACCCCATAGAGAATCTGTGGGATATTGTGAAGAGAAAGTTGAGAGACGCAAGACCCAACACTCTGGATGAGCTTAAGGCCGCTATTGAAGCATCCTGGGCCTCCATAACATCTCAGCAGTGTCACAGGCTGATTGCCTCCATGCCACGCCGCATTGAAGCAGTCATTTCTGCCAAAGGATTCCCGACCAAGTATTGAGTGCATAACTGAACATTATTATTTGTTGGTTTTTTTGTTTGTTATTAAAAAACACTTTTATTTGATTGGATGGGTGAAATATGCTAATTTATTGAGACAGGTTTTTTGGGTTATCAGGAGTTGTATGCCAAAATCATCAGTATTAAAACAATAAAAGACCTGACAAATTTCAGTTGGTGGATAATGAATCTATAATATATGAAAGTTTAATTGTAATCATTACATTATGGTAAATAATGAAATTTAACACTATATGCTAATTTTTTGAGAAGGACCTGTATATTGGAGGGGGGAAACTTTTCAAGATGAGTGGTGACCATGGAGGCCATTTTGAAGTCGGCCATTTTGGATTAAACTTTATTTTTACCAATGGCATTGATGAAGAATGGCCCCACTATCTTTGTACCCCATATACCACACCATACCATCAATTTTGGGTGTCAGTTCTGAGCACTCCTACATGAACAGTTTCCTGGAAAGTGGATTGGTCATCGTGGGCCAGTTGAATGGCCACCTAGGTCTCCCGATCTGACCCCCTTAGACTTTTATCTTTGGGGTCATCTGAAGGCAATTGTCTATGCTGTGAAGATACGAGATGTGCAGCATCTGAAACAATGGATACTGGAAGCCTATGCTAGCATTTCTTCTTCAGTGTTGCTATCAGTGTGTCAAGAGTGGAAGAAGAGGGTTGCATTGACAATCCAACACAATGGACAGCACTTTGAAAGCATTTTATAAGTGGTCATAAACTTGTAAATAACTCATGAAAGAATAAAGTTATGTTAAAACCAAGCACACCAGTGTTTTTCTTGTGAAATCCTCAATAAGTTTGATGTGTCACATGACCCTCTTCCCAGTGGGAAAAAAGTTGGATCCAAAATGGCCACCATGGTCACCACCCATCTTGAAAAGTTTCCCCCCTCCCATATACTAATGTGCCACAAACAGAAAGTTGATATCACCAACTATTCCCATTTTATTTAGGTGTATCCATATAAATGGCCCACCCAGTACTTTGCACTGATGAGTCATATTGCAAGACTCGTTAAAGGGTCGATAGGGACTTGTAGGATTGCTGTTTCCAACAGGTGGTGCTATAGAGTTCAAGTCCCCTTCTTCTTTGAGGAGGTAATTTGTATATTTCATTAAAGGGTAATTACTGACTTTTAGGATTGCTACCACATTAGGTGGCACTAGAGTTCAAAGAGTTTGAACTAGAGTTCACTAGAGTTTGAGGTACTTATGATCATACCAAGATTCATATGTAAAGAACGCTTTGTGTTTGAAAACTTAAAGCGAACCTGACAGCTGATACATACTGCCAAATAAATGCTGCCTACGTGCACGTATAGACAGAGACCTGTCACTCCGGGGCAGCAGGTGGGAGTAGCTGCTGGTGACCCGCCTGTTTGACTTGTCTACAGCATGGTCTCGGTCCCCAGAGGCTTTTACAGTATGGGTTTCTCTGGAGCCCTGCAGTGTAGGAGAGTCAAACATACCGGCTGAGTTCATGCAGCCAGTGTCTGATACAAGCTACCCACAGATTGGGCAGCTTGTATCTGCTGTCAGGTTCCCTTTAATTTAAAATACAGACAAATAACTAATGATTTGAAGGTCACACAGTGAGAGCCTGATGGTTATTTCTGCTGGAAGAGGAGTGTCATTGCCTTCTGAAAGCAATGCCTTCTGTAAGCGTGAATGTCACTGCAATTTACTGATTGTGTCCCCACCAATAATGATACTTTTAAAAGCTGCATGATCTACTGTTTTTCACTGATCCTTGGGATCAATTAAATCATCATAACCATTACTGGTCTGTGTAAATGCATCTATAATTCTGCACATCTGCATATCTGTGCCGCTGTCATTCTGCAGTGTTCAAACAGACAAAAGACAGATCAAAATAATTCAACAAAGGATAAAAGTGATCAGAATTGACTTAACTGGGCTAATTACCTAATATTAAAGGATGCATGGGTTCTGGACTCTCTGCAGCAGAGAATAGGATATAGGTTAGTTGGGTTTGTGGGTAAGAGTTAATCTGCATACCTTTTTCCAGGTAGCATTGCCGGGCCGGTGAGCATAGTGGCTGATCAGTGTCCCACAGACCTTCATTTTACAGACCCAGACATACAGATGTAGCACACTGTAACATTTAAATGTCATGTTACCATTTGCTCCATTTATATGCTGTATATGTGTGGGCAGATGGATCAGTATGGCTTTGTCCGGTGACCTACCAGCTTAGCAGTGGCGAATGAAGTGACCTATACAATAAAATAATCTGCAGCCCAGTCCTTCCTATCCATCGACACGTACACAGACACCATCGATTTTCATACCTGATTTCTATTTGACTTGCTTGTTTTGTCTTAAACAAATGAAAATGTGACAATTTTTTTCCTGGGTATCTACCAGATCAGGGGTGCGCAATCTGTGGTCCGGGGCCCACAAATGGCCTTTCTGTGTGGCCCCCAACCATCTGGTCACAGAAATGCTTGCCTGTGTGTGACTGCATGTAGTTTCCATAACAAATAGGGATAGAACATAGTCATGTGTACTACATACATTTAAGGAGAATGAGGTCCTTTGTATATGAGTTACAGGTGGCCATCTATACTTGTGGCTATCTACATTGTGGTATATTAAAGCTACAATGGGGGGAGCCACATTAACACATAGCCTTCCCCTCCTAAATGCTAACTGGGGGTCTGGGGATAAAGGGGAACCCTATTATTCCCATGGGTTCCACTTCCACTTTCTGGACTATCTATCAGTCATGTAAGGCATGTAATTTTCATATGATGGAAATGTCTCATAAAGTAATACCCCTCTTAATTTTATTGCAGCCCTTGAGAGCGATTCAACTTGATAATGTGGCCCTTGGCCCAGAAAAGGTTGTGCACCCCTGTGCTAAACCATTCTGTATAGGTATCTTGGTTTCTTTTCTATGTCTTCCATGGTAATCTTTATATATACCCGCCTTTAGTCAACAATAATTATTTCTAGCTGCCATTTGCATAATCTCAATGAATTAGTATCATCATGTTTTATTAGTATTTTTTACAAACGGGACAATGTGAACTCTTATATTAGTGGGTGATATGTTACTGAGACTGTTTTAATCTGAAAAAGGAAGTGGTTTGGGACTGAAGCACAATATTTTAAATTAAAAACTATTTAACCTCAACAACCTATTGATGCATATTTGATACATGTGCTACTTTCTTCCTGTTTTTCTCACTTTATATGTATGTTGAACACTTTCTCAACCGATACAAGTGAGTGCATCAACATAAGTCACATCATACGTTCTCCTCCCCACAAGCAATCCTTTGTATGAAACCTCTTTTCTTCTTTTATCTTTACATAGTTACGCCTCAGTGAAAGAAGCATGGAAACACATATTGCATTGTCAGCCCGGGGCCTACGCTTATTAACTCTGCGACATCTGCAAAACCAACCTGGCTGCAATCTTGATGGCTAGACAACATGGTGAGTGCGTCTCCAAAATAATTAGTCTTGTGAGATTCTGATGTTTCTGGTAAGCACCAACAGTGATCTAAGAAAGGGCAACAAGTAAACCAACATGAGTCATGGGTGTCCCAAGCTCACTGATGCACTTGGGGGGCTTTGGCTAGCCCATCTGGTCTGATCCATCAGAAAAGTTAAAATGCAAATAGATATGAGTGCAATAAATTAGCAGTTGGCAATACATTTTCCCAATGGGCTACATGAGAGAATGTGACTGGTATCGAGGGCTAAACCAATAGTCTGTGTTTGATTTTGCTCAATATTCATTTTATCACTTATAAATTAAGTACGTTAAAGGGATTGTTCACAACTCAGAAAACTCCTTCTCAATCACTACATTTCACCCAAGTAAAATAATAATAATTATACTAATGTTAACCTGTGGTAGCGGCGAGTTTCCAGCGGTGTTGGCACTAACTTGCGTCACATTGTTATACGCTCTCTCACCTCCTATGGACAAATCATACATTCGGAGGAGGTGAGAGAGCAGCCGCAGCTCTGACTTCTTCAGGATACCAGTTGTAAAGGTAGTGGAGGAGAGTGAAATGGCCGCTGATCGGCTGCAGGGATCGCAAAATATAACAATGTCATGCAAGCCCTGGGAGAGCGATTGCTGACAACACTGGAACGACACCAGCACTGGAGTGGAGTGTGTTATTATTTTATTTGAATACATAGTGATTGAGAAGGGGTTGTCCAAGTCGTGAACAATCCCTTTAACAAGTTGCTACTGCTAATACATAAAAAAAAACAGCAAAACGAGGCAGACATACTTACCTGCCTAGGCCTCTAAACAAATGCACTATCAGGATGCAGTGGACCCATGTGGTTAGATGGAGACTACACAGGTGCAGCATAACCGATGAGGCAGCCACTCTCAACCTACCAAACTAATGGAGGGGGTGGCTGCTTGGCACATTGCTGCACATAAAAGACTTGTATGTGGCACTGTTCACACAATGTCTACTGCTAATACATGTTATAATAGGCATTATTCTAACATGGATTCTTACCAGAAGCAGTAATCAAAACCATATAATTTACTGATTTTTATAAAATGTGAAAAAGCAGAAAAAATTTCCTGCTCCTGTTATTGCCCTTATGTATAATAAGTATGGATGTTCATATAACAGCGTAGCAAAGAGGAAGAATAAAATAACACCAAAATTCAACCTCCGCTACTGTCAAGCTGCCAATAGCAAACAGAAGATTGACATTGATCTTGTGGGAAACAAGATGCTCACCAGGAAATACATTCCATGCATCAAAGTTCATAAAAAGATTAGGTGGCACTCACCATCCCTTTCAAAGTCGCTTCCTGCACTTCAACGGGTCTTGCGCTTAGGACCCATTAAAGTGCGGGAAGTGCAAAACGGCCGTCGTCCATCCAATGTTCACATTATTCCCCCACCTCCATATTTTAAGGATATGAAATAAAGGACTATGAAAGAGACGGTGAGTGCCACCTTTTCTTCTTTTTATGGATTTATAAGCATAGATGTACTGTGATTGGCTGTGATCCTTACTATAATCTCTCCCATGATCTCTGTACTTGTCATGATCTCTGTCTCTTTCACGGTCTCTGTCTCTGTTTGTGACACAATCAAGCTCTCTTTCCTTGTCTTTCTTCCGCTTTTTTGTATTGTTCTCGCTCTCTTCTTTGTCGCTCACGTTACTTCTGCCATTTCCTTCCTTGTGTGTATACCTGACCTGTGTTTCTGTGCCTCTGTGCAGATCAGGTGAACACTGTGTCTCAGCACCACACTGGCGTTTAGTTACACTTGCCTTCCAGCCCTTTGGCTGTCCCGATCCATGGGCCAGACCGGGACAGCCAAAGGGCAGTAATTTGTCCAGGTATTCAAAAGACGATTTCAATACTAACCTACTACTGAAACCACTATAGTAGGTGTGGATGTTTCTTTCTTTATTTTTGATTTAACATGTTTCTAATCCTTGGTTATTGTCCTTTTGTCACCTAGTGTGATCCATCAGCTGACCTCAAGGTAGCATTGGGTCATCCCCATATACATCAAGTAATCTGCTGTTTCCACAAACACTGGTGGGTAAAGAAATATTTGTATCTAATGTTTTTGATAACTGAACCAAAAACTTATATTGGTGCATCAGATCAGCAGACATTTCATAATAGTATTTGGCATCTCTGAGCATATAGGAATCATGCTTTTTAGATGGAATTGTATTGGTTTAGCTACAATTCTCCACATAATTAGGCTCAATTCTGTGATTTCTGGCAAAAATCTAAGGATCACTCATCTCTGCCTCTCATTCCATGTTTTCTTCTGGCTGAACATATTACTGTTACTCAATATTGTAGTCTCTCTGACAGCTGTCAGACCTCCTGTAGGTGGTTTTCAATATTGAAGCCAGCAAGGAAAAAGTTATAATTAATTTGTGCCATTTTTGGACATTCAGAAAAGACATAACATCTTAACTTCCAGATTCAATTATGTGATAGTCTAATAAATATAGAGTGCAAATTAATAATAATTTGTGTATTTTGATATTGTACATTTCCCTATAGCTAGTCATTTTATGAGAGTTAAGATACATGAATCACATATCAAGCACATGATCATCCATTAAGGAAGGGTTTAAACTTCATTTAGCCTCCGTGTTCATGATTCCAATGGGAGTTCTATAAGAATCCATGAACAACATGATTTAGACAGAACCCTTGACAAGGTAATTGAATATAATGTCGCTATGACGTGGAAAGTCTGAAATTTTGGACTGTGGACTCTTTTCCTATTTTCTACTTTATTGTGTTTGGCTACATAAGTGGGCACTGTCAAAAAAAAGGCAAAATCAAGTCCAAAGTTTGTCGCATTGTGCTAAATTATCATTCTTGGCAATTGTACAAAGTGCAAAACACATTAGAAACAACATGACATTACTGAATTCTTCATGCAACAGATGAGAGTAATATCCAGTATGCATCTGGTCATATGACTATGGTGGTGTAAGGAGGTGAAGCACAAGAAGAGTCTGGGGGCGGTTACCATCTCGGCTCTGTGCCTGGAACCATTGAGCTGTGCTACAGGTTCCCCAGGGGGCAGACTTAGAGACTGGGACAGGAAGGAAGCTGGGCAGAGAGCGGGAAAGGCACGCGCGCAAGGAACAGAGCAGCGTGAGCAGCGGTCAGAGCAGGGTGCAGCTGCGCTCCAGAAGAGAGAGCTCCCGGTCAGAGGACAAATACAGGGAGATTGCCCAGAAAGACTGCATCTTGTGAGTACATGAAAGCGGACTCTGCTGTGACTGAAGAGGGGCACTTTGAGACCCATGTAGAGACATTGGCCCATGCAGAGACTGCGACCCCCTGGTACCTGCGGTATCAGTACAGAGACTGTGACCCCTGGTACCCACGGTATCAGTGCAGAGCCCCAGATTCCTGGCTGTGCTGTAAAAGCTAAAGACTCAGAGCCTGTGCATATCACATTAACTCCCGAAACCCCAGGCAGCGGGCTCCTATAGACTACTCAGCCCACAAACAACAGAGGGACGACAAGTGCCGCTGTTTCTCGGCGCCTACGTCAAGCAAGTCCTCATCAAACTGATAAGTGTTCTTTTCTCAAGAAATCTTGCTTACTTCTGTTACACTGTTTGACTCCCATATTTTTGCACTGCTTTATTGCTAGTTATTTTCCATTGCTTCCTCCCTGCGAGGAGAACCGGATTCCTGTTATTAAACCCCTCAACTGTTGGTCTGTCTGTTCCATGGTGACACAATCAATACCTGCATACTATTACAGTGACACTTCAGATGACACTGATAAGGAAGAAAGTGGCTTTTAATATCAGTAACTAGTCTAAAAAAGGTTGTTAAAAACTACTTGCAGATTCTGTTTTCATACCTCAGATAGATGAGCAGGAACTCTTCTATAGAAAAAAATACTGAGGACTAGCTCTAGAGACTATCAAACCCTGCAAGCTCTTCTGCACTCCCTTCTCTGCCTGCAAATACAATCCCTCTTTGGCCAGAAGTCCTACTAAATGCAAAATATCTGCGATATTACACCATTATACCAACAAAGAAGATACAAATAGCCTGTTCAAGGAGGAAGGGAGCAGGGTCTGTACTGCCACCTGTTGGAAGTAGCAATCTTAAAAGTTAATATGGACTATTTAAAGAACCTTGCCATGTAACTTAGGATAGTAACCTTCATTTGCAGAGGAGGCTTTGCCCCTCATCAGTGCAAAGCAAGCTAATTGGATGGCTGGGCGAGAGGCATTTGTCAGGGTGTGTAATGGGTACATTTTCCAGTAAGTGGCTCTAAACTCTCACTCTCATCTTCCCTCTCTGGAGAGGCTATTTGTGTATTTCATCTCGCATGGGAGCATCGCATGGCCTGTAAGTCTCTCTATGCCTACTTGGCACACTCCACAAGGAGAAACAGAGAAGACAGCAATGTCCCTATGAAGGCTCAGCAGAAAGGCTTTCTTATCAATGTCTCTGTCTCAGACCACACAGAATAAAATGCAGTCCATGTCAGCTAATTATTATTATTTCATAGAGGACGTGGGATGTAGATTTAACCATGTGGAATACGACCAAGTGGGCGACTATGGGTAATCCGTAATTGTCCAAGATAAGAATAACCCAGTAATGCAGTCGCAAAACCTGCTGAGCAACTATTCAGTGCTTTCAATAGAAAAATAACATATATCACATTACACCATCTGATTAGGCTGGTGTTTTTCTATTGCGGCCAGGTATTACATTGAACTCTGTAGTGCAATATTCTGCACACAATATACAATGCATTTCGTTCTATGGTGATTTTTTGTAAATAGTGTCCCAGCATATTGTTGGTAAATGGGGCACAAGTATATCACCTACTTTCTAAAGTATACTCTACGGGTACGCAAATCAAATGTCAGCTTTTGGAACCGGATGTCCTACCTAAGGGTACCGTCACACAGTGGCATTTTGATCGCTACGACGGTACGATCCGTGACGCTCCAGCATCGTAACAATATCGCTCCAGCGTCATAGACTGCTGTCACACTTTGCAATGTACGACGCTGGAGCGATAATTTCATGACGTATGTGCGATGTAGAAGCTGTTGGTTACTATGCGCACATCGTATACGATATCTGTTACACCATGCGATCATGCCGCCACAGCGGGACACTAGACGACGAAAGAAAGTTTCAAACGATCTGCTACGACGTACAATTCTCAGCGGGGTCCCTGATCGCAGGAGCGTGTCAGACACTGCGATATCGTAACTATATCGCTCGAACATCACGAATCGTGCCGTCGTAGCGATCAAAATTTCACTGTGTGACGGTCCCCTAATAGTTGAGGACATGCATAAATGATTTATTCTGGATCACTCTGGTACAGAAATATTCAAATTTACAGAATCCACAAACATTCTAGTCTTGCACATTTGCACTAGTGAAATAATAGAATTATCCTGAATTACCATAAATGAAAGTGGTCTCTACCATGACTATGAATAAATAATGGCTAAGAGACGCCTGAACATATTCCCTCATCATGTCCATGTTCTATTAGTTCACACTTTTCCTTCCTATGGAGTGCAGTGAACCCTATAGAGAGAGACACAGAACACAGGAATTGCATGTGCTACATTAACAAATGCAACAATATACATTTCTACTTTTAGGACAACAGTGGTAGCAGGTCAGTACTTAAATATTCCCAATAACCTAGTCTGCAAAGAGCAAGTGTGTTTCACCCATGCTCTACATCAGGGGTGGGGAACCTTTTTCCAGCCGGGGGCCATTTGGAAATTTCTACCATCATCCAGAGGCCACATAAAAATGATCACCTTGAAAATTACCCCGGTATATTTAGTCAAACAATTAATTACGGTAACTCGCCCTTAAGGTACCGTCACATTAAGCGACGCTGCAGCGATATAGACAACGAGCCGATCGCTGCAGCATCGCTGTTTATGTCACTAGGAGACGTCAAACACCGGCAACAGCAGAACAATGCAGGAGCGATCCAGTGACGTACTTATCGTTCTCACTGGTTGTTAGCTCCATGAAAAACCATTGCAGGCATCAATGCTTTTGCTGTCAAACATGACGAATCACGCCGACCTGACGACCAAATAAAGTTCCGGACTTCTAGCTACGACCAGCGATGTCACAGCGGGATCCTGATCGCTGCTGCGTGTCAAACACAACGAGATCGCTATCCAGGACTCTGCAACCTCACGGATCGCTGTCGTTCTCGTTGGAAAGTTGCTCAGTGTGAAGGTACCTTTAATGTGACAGCTGGAGCTGCTTCTCTTTGGTGCAGTTGTGATGTTAGGTGATACTGATCATGTTGCTTCTCACAGCTGCTTTTCCAGGGGTGGCATGAAGATCACAGGGGGGCACAGAAATCACAAGGGGGCACAAAGATCAAAGGAGGGCACATAGCTGGGGGACACAGAGATCACGGAAGGACACACAGCTGAGGAGCACATAGATGGAGGGACAGAGATCACAGGGGGCACAGATCACATGAGAGCACAAATATCACAGGCGGCACAAAGCTGGAAGCCACAGAGATCACAGGGAAGCACATAGCTGGGGGGCACAGAGATCACAGGGGGGCATATAGCTGGAGGGCACAGCAATCACAGGGGGCATATAGCTGCGAGAGGCAGAGAGATCACAGGGGCAACAGAGATCACTGAGGGTCACAGAGATCGCAGGGGGCACATAGCTGGGGCACAGGAATCACAGGAGAGGCACAGAGATGACATGGGAGCACATAGCTGGGAGGCACAGAGATCACAGAAGGCTTATAGTTGGGGGAACAAAAAGATCATATTGGGAACATAGCGGGGGACACAGAGATCAAAGGGCCACATAGCTGGGGGGTACAGGGATCACAGGAGGGGCACAGAGATGACATGGGGGCACATAGCTGGGAGGCACAGAGATCACAGAGGGCTTATAGTTGGGGGAGCAAAGAGATCATATTGGGGCACATGGGGGGGCACATAGCTGAAGGGCACAGGGATCACAGGAGGGGCACAGAGATGACATGTGGCACATAGCTTGGAGGAACAGAGATCACAGGGGGCTTACAGTTGGGGGAGCAAAGAGATCATACTGGGGCACATAACGGGGGGCAACAGAGATCACAGTGGGCACATAGATTAGCTGAGGGACACAGATCACCTCCAGACACAGAGCTACCAGCACAGAGATCTCTGTGCGGGGCGGGAGAGCATTTGGTGCTAGCCCAGCCCACCCCAGTGCTAACCCCGCCCACCCCGATGACACCATTCATGTGCAGGGCAGGCAGCATTCTGTGATGAACGCTGCGTGCCATGCACTTGGAGTTGAAGGGCCGGCAGCCGGCAGGATGCGTCTTCTGCCCGGACATTGAGGACTCCGGGGACCTTCCCGCGGGCCCACCCCTGCTCTACATGAACAGATATTATTAAAATTAAAATTAGCATATCATGTGTGGAGAATTATGCAACATCTTTCTTCATCATATTTCAAAAATATATGTACCAGATGGGATAAGCTTTCAAATCATATACTTAACCATTAAAAAAAAATTGAGATCAGGTGATTCCAGTGTTTCTGGTGGTTTACTTACACCTACCAAAGGGCAAACCATGCATTGCAATATACTGTATAATGGCAACAATGAATGTTTGTATGCGTTGGCACCTGTAGACAGTCTAAGTAATGTGTATAATGTATCTTATATTCAAAGGATAGGTTTCCCTATTTTATGAAATATAAGTATAAATATAATATTGATGACCTAGTCTCAGGATAGGTTGAGAAAAGAATAGCACTGATCTGCAGTTCTCAGCTGCATCCAATATAAATTGAACGAACCTGTGCTGTTCACCTCCATTCAGTTTTTACAACAGACCTCTGCTGGAACTAATAACGGCTGATCGGTGATTGTGCCGGATGTTGGACACCCACTGATCTGACATTGATGACCTATCCTGAAGACAGATCATCAATATTACATGCATGGAAAACACCTATGAGGCCTCAGATTCAGATCCGATTTCCATCAATGCTTTGGATCTGATTTTCTTCAGTGTTTTGGATCTGATTTTTATTTTTGTTTGGTCAGTGTTTCAACTTTTACTGTCAGTTTTCCATCAGTGATTTTCTGGTATGCTTTAAAAAAATGCACACTGATTAAAGGGAATCTGTCACCCCATTTTTCGCCTATAAGCTGCGGCCACCGCCATCAGGGGCTTATTTACAGCATTCTGTAATGCTGTAGATAAGACCCCGATGTAACCTGAAAGATAAGAAAAACAAGTTATATTATACTCACCCAGGGGCGGTCCCGTTGCAGTCCTGTTTGATGGGTGTCGCGGTCCGGGTCCGGTACCTCCCATCTTCATGCGATGGCGTCCTCTTCCTTACTTCCTGTTGCAGCTTCTGCGCAGGCGTACTGTATATGCCCTGTTGATGGCAGCATAAAGTACTGCATTGCGAAGGCGCCGGGCCTCTCTGACCCTTCCTGGGGCCTGCGCACTGCAGTACTTTGCTCTGCCTTCAACAGGGAGACAAAGTACGCCTGTGCCGGAGCCACAGCGTGAAGACAAGAAGAGGACGTCATCCTATGAAGACCCGGACCCGGACCGCGATGCTGATCGGGCCGAACCGCCCCGGGACCGCCCCTGGGTGAGTATAGTCTAACTTGTTTTTCTTATCTTTCAGGTTACATCGGGGGCTTATCTACAGCATTACAGAATGCTGTAGATAAGCCCCTGATGGCGGTGGCCGCAGCTTATAGGCGAAAAATGGGGTGACAGATTCCCTTTAATCTACTCTGTCCTCCTCCTCCTGGACCTGTCCTCTGCCTTTGACACAGTGGACCATTCCCTTTTACTACAGACCCTCTCATCTCTTGGCATTACAGGCTTGGCCCTATCCTGGATCTCGTCACACCTAACAGACCGGACATTCCACGTCTCCTACTCACACACCACCTCCTCACTTCGCCCCCTATCTGTCGGAGTCCCGCAAGGTTCAGTTCTAGGGCCCCTGCTCTTCTCCATTTACACCTTTGTCCTTGGACAGCTCATAGAATCTCACGGTTTTCAGTATCATCTCTATGCTGACGACACGCAGATCTACATCTCTGGACCAGATATCACCACCCTACTAACCAGAATCCCTCAATGTCTGTCCGCTATTTCATCCTTCTTCTCCGCTAGATTTCTAAAACTTAACATGGACAAAACAGAATTAATTGTATTTCCCCCATCTCACGTGACCCCCCAACAAACCTATCCATTTCAGTAAACAGCTGCCCACTCTCCCCAGTCCCACAAGCTCGTTGTCTCGGGGTAATCCTTGACACTGATCTCTCCTTCAAACCACATATCCAAGCCCTTTCCACTTCATGCCGCCTTCAACTCAAAAATATTTCAAGGATCCGTACATTCCTAAACCAAGAATCTGCAAAAACCCTAGTCCATGCCCTCATCATCTCCTGGCTCGACTACTGTAACCTCCTGCTCTGTGGCCTCCCCTCTAACACTCTCGCACCCCTCCAATCTATTCTAAACTCTGCTGCCCGACTAATCCAGCTGTCCCCCCGCTATGCCCCGGTCTCTCCCCTCTGTCAATCCCTTCACTGGCTCCCCACTACCCAGAGACTCCAGTACAAAACCCTAACCATGACATACAAAGCCATCCACAACCAGTCTCTTCCATACATCTGTGATCTCGTCTCCCGGTACTTTCCTGCACACAACCTCCGATCCTCACAAGATCTCCTTCTCTACTCCCCTCTTATCTCCTCTTCCCACAATCGCATACAAGATTTCTCTCGCGCATCACCCCCACTCTGGAACTCTCTACCACAAGATATCAGACTCTCGCCTACCATCGAAACCTTCAAAAAGAACCTGAAGACCCACCTCTTCCGACAAGCCTACAACCTGCAGTAACCACCGATTGACCAAACCACTTCACAACCAGCTCTATTCTCACCTACTGTATCCTCACCCATCCCTTGTAGATTGTGAGCCCTAGCGGGCAGGGTCCTCTCTCCTCCTGTACCAGTTGTGACCTGTATTGTTTAAGATTATTGTACTTGTTTTTATTATGTATACCCCTCCTCACATGTAAAGCGCCATGGAATAAATAGCGCTATAATAATAAATAATAATAATCCTATTCATTCCAATGTTAAAAATGTACAGATAACACATGGATGGGTGAGTTTGTATGGGTGATTTTGATCCATGGTTCAGATAAAAATTTTACATATCTTTGTGATTTTTTCGCAGACATGTGGTCATTGAAGAAAAACAGTCGAGGGATAAGCCTCATAGATGCTAATGGGTATGTGTTCTGTCCACATTTTTTACACACAAAAAAAACATGTCTGAATGGGTCCTAAGTCTGATGTCTCCTTTTTTTGCTCTCATTACTGTAACTCCTTTACAACACCTAGCAACACATGAAAAAAAGCTTCTCCATTGTTGTATCACTATCATGGATATCACAATTTTGGTGTTATTGAATGTCTTTGCTAGCATTGGGTTAACTTCTGCATCGAGAATATTGTGCATGTCCCAAAACCACCTGAGCACGTTGCCTCCCACCTCAGAAAAACGGCTGCCTGAACAATCCATAAGGGCAAATGAACAGTGACAGCGTGCTCATACAGTGCTTCTAATGGAACACAGTGTGAATGTACGAATGGGAATATCTCATTATATACCCCTGATACCAGTGTCTGAATACCTCTGATGTTCACCCTAAAGCTTTATAGGCATTGAATTAGCCCTAATTCTCGAAAATTGTGCATATCCCTGTGGTGCTCACACCATCGAGGACACAGGCTGCCTATGTAGTCTGAACAGACTGCTGTTATGCTCGGCTGTGCAAGCCCGAAATGCGTGTGGCATTGTGAACACTACATCTGAGTCCGTCATTTGGCATTAAGCAGCAAAATGCTCCAAGCGTATACATCAATTGTATCCATATGGCTCTTTTTAGCCTCTATAGGATCAGTATACTTTTTTCTACTCTATAGCTGAGTGCAGCAAACTATGTTTTTGTACAATCTGAGTTGTATGACACTATAGTGTTATAAATTCGGACATTCTTTCGAAGCTATACTTTGGGAAAACTGCCTCTGATGGCCAGTTGCTTATGTACTACTCACCTGGTCAACCTGTCACCATGGCGTAAAATGCACAGAAAAATACTGTGTATTGTGTATGTCTTTATTCCTTTTGCTTTTTAGTCCCTTGTAATTCACCTTGCGAAGCAGCTGCCGCGCATTACTCTACCATGTTTAGTTGACTGTGGGTAAAACTACTAATCGATTTTTAGTTCGTTCTCATCCTATTCTTTCCTCCATCCCTCATGCTTCTCTTTTTAATCACCTTCCTCAGCCGCACTCTCTCACTGCCAGAGTAATCACCTCCTCGTAATGAATGCAGTGCCTGCCCTGCAGCACGAACAGGCGCTCATATTATATTTTATGATTTATTTTTTCATTTGTTTCTAGGCTTTTTCTTTTTCATTTGTTGCTAATTTTCTCTTAATAAAATTATATTTTACCACCTGCCATTTTACTTTACCGCCATTGATTAGGTAGACTAAGTGGAATGACTGTCTTTGTTACCCTTCTTCCCACACATACAAACAAGCGTTGGCTCTAAGAAATGAATTCGTGACCAGTTTATGAGAAGGCGACAGCAGCAGCGCAAAACGAGAAAGACAAGAAACTGAGGCTGTGTGTCTTCTTCATGGAAAACCCAGTGACATAGAGAGTTCACCGCCCTCATTTATCCTGCGCTGGAGATCAGCAAAGCGCGGTGTTCTCTGCCAGATCCAGATTGTGTCTGTGTGTGTTCACTGGAAAGCCCTTGTGGTGAGCACGCTTATCCTCTGCCAGTTTGCGTAACTGTTTCATTTCCAGGAGCTTACGCGCAATGTAGAGCAGAAAAACAAAGCATAGCGAGCTCACATAACATTGAGGGATCTTACCGTATATTAAAGTGTTGAATCACACTGGACTCAGAACATCAGATTTAAGATCTATTTATGACAATGCTCCATGTTTTCTGAGATTTGGCCACCAGTTGTCCACTACTAGGACAACCCCTTTTTAAACTAAATCTTTGGTCCTGATAAAATACTAAAGCCTATACTCCCCTCCCATGCTGGCCCTGTTCCCGCAGTGTCGGAGCTCACTCTCCATTGGACTGTGATGTGATGCTGTGATATGTGACACCGGTGCCCAATCAGCGGTGGCGTCACTGTCTCTGCCTTCGGACAAACTGAACATGAAGAAGAAGCTGGGGATCAGCTGCAGCCCAAACTTACTATTGATGTTTAGTTTGTCTGAAGGCGGAGACAGTGACGCCACCGCTGACTGGGCGCCAGCGTCACATGTCACAATAACACATCACAGCCCCCGGGGAGAGGAAGTATCAACACTGTGGAATTGGCACCGGCACAGGAGGGGAGTATAGGCTTTATTATTTTATTGGGGCCAAACATTTAGTTTAAGAAGGGGTTGTCCTAGAAGTGGCCAATCCCTTTAAGAAAGAAAGTTTGTAGGTGGAATATTTCATTGAGTAAGTTTTAGGTCGGGTTTACACGATCATATTTCACAGTACATACACGGACCACAACTTACAGATTAAGGCCACGTTCAGTATTTGGTCAATATTTCACACCAGTATTTGTAAGCCAAAACCAATCAGAGGACAAGTATAATAGAAACACGTCACCACTTCTGTATTTATCACCCATTCCTGGTTTTGGCTAACAAATACTGATGTAGAAAACTGACAAAATACTGAACCCGTGAACGTGGCCTTATGTGTATCAATGAGGCAATAAGTTTGGATCTGGAGAACCACAGTGAGTCCAGGCATGTGGACCATAAATGGACCGTGAAATAGATTTCTGTAAATGCAGCTTTAACCTGACCAGTGCTATTTTGTAACAGTTGCACATTTCTTATGTGTAGACCCAAACGTAGGGCCAGTTTCATGTTTATGTTGTTTTTTGGGTGACAATGTCTTGGTGGGCATCTTTTTGTTTAGAATTTTTCCTCCTCAACTTAATGTACTGAAAAAAAGAAAAAATATGCCACCATTGTTCTTTAGATTTTATTTTTACAAAGTTTATTTTACGGTACTTTATGATAAAAACAACATGTTCACTTTGTCCTAGAAGCTTTAATGAGACCAAATTTATGTTGTTTTTTACTACTTACTGTATGGGCTAAGTATTCTGGTATTTTATTATTTGGGACAGTTACACACATGGCAATACCAAATATGGTGATATTTTATGCTAAGGGGGTGATATATATATTTTTTAGATATTTATTACTAGTCAACTAGTAAATATTGCAGTATATTGTGAAATTACAGGAGGTCCCCAGCTGCAAAGATGCAAAAGCGCCGATGGGTGCAAATATTCAATTGTGTCTGTTGTTTTCTATGGGGCTGTAATTTGTTGCTGCTTTGTTTTTGATACTTCTGGTATTTGGCTTTTACAAAACTTTATTGACACACATGCAGATTACAAGCATTTTAGATGCGTTTCCGACGAGGAAACAAATTTACTTTTGTTACCTGCAGAATTTCTGCATCTAATTCTAAGTCCACTCAGAAAACTCAACGTTCCCACAAGAGAAATTGACATGCTCCGGATTTGAAACACGCTCCGCGGGTCAGTTTACTTTCTATAAATCCCATCCACTTTGCTGAAACTGTAAGCCACTATGTTTTGACGCCCCAAAAATACACAACGTCAAAAATGCACCAAAAGCTCATTGTGGGAACGTAGCCTTAAACAAAAAACTAATTTAGCTGCTTTCCCATGTAACGTCCCATGGGTCCTCTCATCACTTTGGATTTGTCTCTTTTACAGGATCAGGAAGCCATATGGACAACTTGAATGTCACTACTGGGGTGGAAATGAAGACGGTATAGTCAAGAAAAAGAGTGACGCATTCATCACATGCTCACATTAAAAAACATTTCTTAGACCTTGGACTTCAAGAACGGTAAACAAATATTTAGTAGAATATGTCTACAAAATAGCATGACATGTCTCATTATAGCAGTGAGGTCACACATAAAGAAGATTTGTCACAGAGGAGAACTTCATTTATAATTAAAGAAGTATTCCCCTTTCAGCCATTCATTGCGGAGATGGGAATAACTGTCTATATGCGGCATCAATTAAGGAAACAGACCAGCAGTCTATGCCACAGTGTTTCGGCAAGGGCTCATTCAGAACTAGCTAGAACTGCAACAAAACACAGAGACATCTAATAATAATTATTTTATTTATATAGCGCTATATATCGGTTTTGATCTGAGTCATTGGATCAGGCTCGCCATTCCAAATCTATGGGTCTATAATAAAAATTAGTTAAGATGCATTGTAGGAAAATTGATCCATTTTTACATACAAGAAAATTCACTGGCATCATAGAACCACATAGAAGTGAAAGAGGTAAGAAGACAGCCTAGCTAAGCCAATGTGCTTGGATGGATTTCCACAAACCTATATTGATGAATGGGAGAGTCACAGGAATTTTTTTAACAGGTCTGCCTCGAGTGAACGCATCCTGATTGAGCTTACAGGCAGGCTCATGCAAACTTACACCATTCCACATTGCAGCTAGTCATTTGCATTTAGTGACAGTAAAGGTCTGAGGCCCATAGCTCCGGCCATAGCCTTTATCTGCGGCAATAGCAGGAGTTCCTCAGTCCCAGCGGGATATGCTTCATTATAAAATGAAGTTCCCGACTGTGACAGTTCCTCTTTAATTGAAATTGTAAATGTGGATAAGGCATGAACACAAGAAGAGAAAAGGCTGCATGTGGCTCCTGATACACGAGTCTGACCTGATGAATCTAAACTGCAGATCAATGGACTAAAAATGGACTAGATTATTTAGGTAGTAAGTCGTAAAATGTTGTCCAGTACATATTAACTAATAAACATTGAACATAAAATGCATAGGAAACTTCTTACATAAGGAATATCCAAACACTAATGGACTAGATCTTAGTTCAGTATTGCTCATTTGTGGTAGTTATCACAAGGTTGTATCAGTAGCATAGCTAGCGGAGGGGCGGGGGGGTGGCAGGATGAGGAGTGTGTGCAGGTTGGAAATAGATGGTGATATATATGAGAGTGAAATGTGTCTTTGTTGTATTCTCTGCAGACAAGTCATGGCTGGGAGAAGCTGTCACGTCGGTCTGGGCCAAATGGAAAAGACATGAACAATTCCATCAGAAAGAACGTCAGCAGTAAGTCACCAACTATATCTGTGCTGTGATCTCTTATATGTTCTGTATGACTGGTATTTACCACTGACCACATGGCAGCAATATCCATGTTGGTCTTTTTATAGAGATTATTAATAGTCATCTCCTACATCCAATATTAGGGTGCGTCACTGAGTTATAATCAGGGTTACCTGGTTAGCGGCCCTCTCAGAAGCACAGACCACACGTGAAGAAATCATAGATCCATGGCTGATTTCCCACACGGACTGATGGCCAGCATTAAAAAAATCACAGTATGCATTGTTTTGGTCCGTTTTACAGAATAGAATAATGTAAAGGCAGCGCGTGCACTTATCTGTAATGCTAACGAGCAGAGGAGCGCACACGGAACCAGTCACGTTCACAAGCTCACTGATTCTACTCCAGGCTTCCACTGTCCATCACTCCCAGTGCTCTGTGCTAAGTCCCATTATGTCATATCAAGACATAATTCATATTAGATTGTAAGCTCTTGTGGGACTGATGATCACTTCTTTTATATGAGTTAGTTTGATTTTCTAAGTACATGTACTTTGGAAAATACAAAATCTTAGCAGTAAATAAAGATTAATCGAGGATGCCGGTTTCAACAGGAAGATACGTATGGCACTAGGACGGTTATTCCAACACCAATAAGAACGGGGCTGATTTAATGCATTTTCTCAATCATCAAACTACATACAGGGGTTGTCTTTTTTCTAATTGGGTATAAAACAGGAACACACAAAATACCGTAAGTTATACTCCTGCAGCTCCAGTGTGCTTTATCAACTGTGTGACAGTGATGGCATATACACCATGTGTATGTAGTCATTAGAGACCATCCTTGGCCTCAGCGGGGATTGTAGCATGGTAGGATGTGAGAGCTAAGTCAGTGACTCGCTGCAGCAATCATGTTCGCACGGCTGAACGTCTTTACTTCCGAACAGTTCGAAGAGACCAGTGGGACAGTGGATTTACCAGGGGAGTATAATATTTAGACCCTACATTTTTAAGCATGTGTTAAAAACACATATTTTTAGACAGGCCTATTACCTCAATCCACTAACCTAACTCTCCCCTATTACCGCTTTCTATATTTTCTTCAGAATCTGGTCCCTCGTAATCATCTGTCTCCATATCCTCCATGCACCCGATAGCACTTAGTCCTTACAGCTGACCGGACTCGCAGAGCTTCATGTGAAAACCCCTATCTACTATATAATTGTCTAAGGGTCACTTCCGTCTTTCTGTCTTTCCTTCTTTCTGTCACAGATATTCATTGGTCGTGGCCTCTGTCTGTCAAGGAAATCCAAGTCGCTGATTAGTCGTGGCTGTTTTGCCGCAACCAATCAGCGACGGGCACAGTCCGGAAGAAAATGGCCGCTCCTTACTCCCCGCAGTCAGTGCCCAGTGCCCGCACACTCCCCTCCAGCCACCGCTAACACAGGGTTAATGCCGACGGTAACGGACACTCCGTTACCGCCGCTATTAACCCTGTGTGTCCCCAACTTTTTACTATTGATGCTGCCTATGCGGCAGCAATATTAAAAAATGTAATGTTAAAAATAATAAAAAATAAAAAAAACCTGCTATACTCACCCTCCGTTGTCCGCAGAGCCGGCTGGGCAATATACTACATGACTGGGCAATATACTATGTGGCTGTGCAATATACTACATCACTGGGCAATATACTACATAGCTGGGCAATATACTACGTGGCTCTGAGCTGTATACTACGTTGCTGTGCAATATACTACGTGACTGGGCAATATACTACGTGACTGGGCAATATACTACGTCACTGGGCAATATACTACATGGCTGGGCAATATACTACGTGGCTCTGTGCTGTATACTACGTTGCTGTGCAATATACTACGTGACTGGGCAATATACTACGTGACTGGGCAATATACTACGTGGCTGGGCAATATACTACGTCACTGGGCAATATACTACGTGGCTGGGCAATATACTACATGGCTCTGTGCTGTATACTACGTCGCTGTGCAATATACTACGTAGCTAGGCAATATACTACGTGGCTGGGCAATATACTACGTCACTAGGCAATATACTATGTAGCTGGGCAATATACTACGTGACTGGGCAATATACTATGTCACTGGGCAATATACTACGTGGCTGGGCAATATACTACGTCACTGGGCAATATACTACGTAGCTGGGCAATATACTACGTGGCTGGGCAATATACTACGTGACTGGGCAATATACTACGTGGCTGGGCAATATACTACGTGGCTGGGCAATATACTACGTGGCTGGGCAATATACTACGTGGACATGCATATTCTAGAATACCCGATGCGTTAGGCGCTGTGCAATATGCTACGTCACTGGGCAATATACTACGTAGCTGGGCAATATACTACGTGGCTGGGCAATATACTGCGTCACTGGGCAATATACTACGTGGCTGGGCAATATACTACGTGGATGGGCAATATACTACGTAGCTGGGCAATATACTACTTGGCTGGGCAATATACTACGTGGACATGCATATTCTAGAATACCCGATGCGTTAGAATCGGGCCACCATCTAGTTTACTATAATTATGGCCGGACCTACACTACAAGCTCTTTTTACCTATTGTGTCCACTCTATTTTTTCACAGATTGTAAACTTGTGAGCACGGCCATCACTCCTGTAACTGTTCAACTATGTGATACTCGGTAATGTCTTTATTGTCTGTATGTGTCCTCGCTTAATTATAAAGTGCTGCAGAGTATGTTGGTGCTATATAAATAAAATTATTATTATCGATCTTGAAGAGACCAGCCAGTAGTTTAATGTCAATGAGGCCTCCCAATTAGGGTTGAGCGACCTTGACCTTTTTAGAGTCGAGCCGTGTTTCACGAAACCCGACTATCTTAAAAGTCGGGTCGAGTGGAATCGGCCGATTATCGCGAAAAGTCGGGGATCGACCAAAACACGAAACCCAATGCAAGTCAATGGGGGAGCATAGTCGGCAGTGAGTGGAGGCCAGGAAAACACCTACACTGCCCATTTTAATGGCAAAAACATCCATTCTTGTCAATCGTAATTTAGCTTATAATAATTGGAAGGCATTTGACATTGGGGGTCATTTGGCTAAAGTTGTGGGGGGTAGGGCTGGTTCAAGTAATTAGTGGGCCCAGGAAATCTGGACCACGTCACGGCAGTGGAGCAGGGAGAGGTAAGTATTTCAACTTTGCAAGTGCTGTGATCCTGAGCAAGCAGGGGGGGCCCACTCGTTGGCATTGGCACTGGCACAGGGCCCCTCAAAGTACAGCGGTGTGTTTGCACGGCGGGGGCGCCTCCCACCGGCAGCAACACTTTTGCGTACTATGAGGGGCCCTGTGCCAGTGACGTCGCCAGCAACGAGTATTCCTCCCCCACCTGATGAAGGAACCTGCACCTTCATCTGCACCTTCCTCTTTGTCCCCGTGTAAGGTGGTATGGTATGCGGGAAGGGGGACCTGACTTTCAGCAGGGTCACAATCTTGCAGTGTAGCGTGCACGGGGAATGTTGCGTTATGGGTCAATGTACCAGCAGACTCATCTATCACTGGCTGGGCAATGGGCAGGATGAGGAGGAAACACAGATATAGGCCCAAAGAATAAAGTGGGCTAAATGCAGTTCAAAATTGGTAACAGGACTAACCAGGGGGCATTGTTTTGTTCAGTGGAGGACAACTGGAATGAGAGGCTGACACAGAGAGTAGGCCCAAATCTGTAAGTAGTCTAAATGCAGTTCAAAATTGGCAAGAGTAGTAAACAGGCGGCACAGCTTTGTTCACTGTAGGAGAACAGCAAGGAGCGGCAGACACAGATAGAAGGCCCCAACCCAACTAGTAGGCCCCCTACAGTTTTAAAATTCCGATAGGCTGAAAACCAGATAATTGTAGGTCATTTTTTGTAAAGAGGACAGCTGTATTGAGTGGCGCAGCCAGACACTACAAGTAGGCCTTAAACCACAAAGTTGGCTCGACGCTGGTTTAAAAAAGGTTACATGGGTACACGTTCTGCATTGTTGTGCTCAGTGGAGGACAACTGGAAGGAGGGACCGCAGAAAGACTTTGTAGGCGTAAAATTACAAAATAGGCTCTATGCAGCTTCGATTATGTGGCAACCTGGAGAACACCTTGGAGCGGCAGACACCGTCTCTACGACCCAGACCCAACTTGTAGGCACAATGTAGTGTTGTTTCAACAACTACTTAAGACGAGCATGAAGATTGAAGCAATGGAGAGGAAACCTGGAGAACACCTTGGAGTGGAAGACACCGTCTCTACAACCCACACCCAACTTGTAGGCCGAATGCAGTGTTGTTTTCAACAACTACTAAACAAGAGCTTTAAGATTGAAGCAATGGAGAGGAAACCTGGAGAACACCTTGGAGCGGAAGACACTGTCTCTACACCCCATACCCAATTTGTAGGCCTAATGCAGTGTAGTTTTCAACAACTACTAAGCGAGAGTCAGAAGATCGAAGCAATGGAGAGGAAACCTGGGGACCACCTTGGAGTGGAACACACCGTCTCTACACCCCATACCCAATTTGTAGGCCTAATGCATTGTAGTTTTCAACAACTACTAAACGAGAGTCGGAAGACCGAAGCAATGGAGAAGAAACCTGGGGAACACCTTGGAGTGTAACACACTGTCTCTCTACACCCCATACCCAATTTGTAGGCCTAATGCAGTGTAGTTTTCAACAACTACTAAACGAGAGTCGGAAGATTGAAGCAATGGAGAGGAAACCTGGGGAACACCTTGGAGTGGAACACACCGTCTCTACACACCATACCCAATTTGTAGGCCTAATGCAGTGTAGTTTTCAACAACTACTAAACGAGAGTCGGAAGATCGAAGCAATGGAGAGGAAACCTGGGGAACACCTTGGAGTGGAACACACCGTCTCTACACCCCATACCCAATTTGTAGGCCTAATGCAGTGTAGTTTTCAACAACTACTAAACGAGAGTCGGAAGATCGAAGCACTGTGGACGAAACCTGGGGAACACCTTGGAGTGTATCACGCCGTCTCTCTACACCCCATACCCAATTTGTAGGCCTAATGCAGTGTAGTTTTCAACAACTACTAAACGAGAGTCAGAAGATCGAAGCAATGTGGACAAAACCTGGGGAACACCTTGGAGTGTAGCACACCGTCTCTCTACACCCCATACCCAATTTGTAGGCCTAATGCAGGGTAGTTTTCAACAACTACTAAACGAGAGTCGGAAGATCGAAGCAATGTGGACGAAACCTGGGGAACACCTTGGAGTGTAGCACACCGTCTCTCTACACCCCATACCCAATTTGTAGGCCTAATGCAGTGTAGTTTTCAACAACTACTAAACGAGAGTCGGAAGACCGAAGCAATGGAGAGGAAACCTGGGGAACACCTTGGAGTGTAACACACCGTCTCTCTACACCCCATACCCAATTTGTAGGCCTAATGCAGTGTAGTTTTCAACAACTACTAAACGAGAGTCGGAAGATCGAAGCAATGTGGACGAAACCTGGGGAACACCTTGGAGTGTAACACACTGTCTCTCTACACCCCATACCCAATTTGTAGGCCTAATGCAGTGTAGTTTTCAACAACTACTAAACGAGAGTCGGAAGATCGAAGCAATGTGGACGAAACCTGGGGAACACCTTGGAGTGTAACACACCGTCTCTCTATACCCCATACCCAATTTGTAGGCCTAATGCAGTGTAGTTTTCAACAACTACTAAACGAGAGTCGGAAGACCAAAGCAATGGAGAGGAAACCTGGGGAACACCTTGGAGTGTAACACACCGTCTCTCTACACCCCATACCCAATTTGTAGGCCTAATGCAGTGTAGTTTTCAACAACTACTAAACGAGAGTCGGAAGACCCAAGCAATGGAGAGGAAACCTGGGGAACACGTTGGAGTGTAACACACCGTCTCTCTACACCCCATACCCAATTTGTAGGCCTAATGCAGTGTAGTTTTCAACAACAACTAAACGAGAGTCGGAAGATCGAAGCAATGGAGAGGAAACCTGGGGAACACCTTGGAGTGGAACACACCGTCTCTACACCCCATACCCAATTTTGGAAACAGGAACACATGGGCTACTTGCACAGTGAACAAGTCTGTATGATCATGTTCACACACCACCAAGAAACCTGAAGACACAAAAGAGAATAGTAAAACCAAAAACACTCAGTTTGAAAAAATGTTGCAGTAATCCGCAAGTGCTAGTAAAAGATGTAAAAAACAGGGTATTTGGTTGATACGTTTTTTGCAAAAAATGTATACTAAGCTGCTCTACCAATCTTCACGGTATACCCTTATCAGAGCAGTCCTAACTAATGTATGCAATCCCTATCTGATGTATTTAAAAACCTGATCATCTGTATATAACCTGTGTGAACAGGGTTCAGAGAGGAAAAATCCATGTGTGCATACAGGGTAGAACAGCTTTTGTGCAGATAGCCCAAGAGGAGTGGTGGAACTCCCCAGTCTTGTAGACACAAGAGAACAATTATGGAAACAGGAACACATGGGCTACTTGCACAGTGAACAAGTCTGTATGATCATGTTCACACACCACCAAGAAACCTGAAGACACAAAAGAGAATAGTAAAACCAAAAACACTCAGTTTGAAAAAATGTTGCAGTAATCCGCAAGTGCTAGTAAAAGATGTAAAAAACAGGGTATTTGGTTGATACGTTTTTTGCAAAAAATGTATACTAAGCTGCTCTACCAATCTTCACGGTATACCATTATCAGAGCAGTCCTAACTAATGTATGCAATCCCTATCTGATGTATTTAAAAACCTGATCATCTGTATATAACCTGTGTGAACAGGGTTCAGAGAGGAAAAATCCATGTGTGCATACAGGGTAGAACAGCTTTTGTGGTGGTGTGTGAACATGATCATACAGACTTGTTCACTGTGCAAGTAGCCCATGTGTTCCTGTTTCCATAATTGTTCTCTTGTGTCTACAAGACTGGGGAGTTCCACCACTCCTCTTGGGCTATCTGCACAAAAGCTGTTCTACCCTGTATGCACACATGGATTTTTCCTCTCTGAACCCTGTTCACACAGGTTATATACAGATGATCAGGTTTTTAAATACATCAGATAGGGATTGCATACATTAGTTAGGACTGCTCTGATAAGGGTATACCGTGAAGATTGGTAGAGCAGCTTAGTATACATTTTTTGCAAAAAACGTATCAACCAAATACCCTGTTTTTTACATCTTTTACTAGCACTTGCGGATTACTGCAACATTTTTTCAAACTGAGTGTTTTTGGTTTTACTATTCTCTTTTGTGTCTTCAGGTTTCTTGGTGGTGTGTGAACATGATCATACAGACTTGTTCACTGTGCAAGTAGCCCATGTGTTCCTGTTTCCATAATTGTTCTCTTGTGTCTACAAGACTGGGGAGTTCCACCACTCCTCTTGGGCTATCTGCACAAAAGCTGTTCTACCCTGTATGCACACATGGATTTTTCCTCTCTGAACCCTGTTCACACAGGTTATATACAGATGATCAGGTTTTTAAATACATCAGATAGGGATTGCATACATTAGTTAGGACTGCTCTGATAAGGGTATACCGTGAAGATTGGTAGAGCAGCTTAGTATACATTTTTTGCAAAAAACGTATCAACCAAATACCCTGTTTTTTACATCTTTTACTAGCACTTGCGGATTACTGCAACATTTTTTCAAACTGAGTGTTTTTGGTTTTACTATTCTCTTTTGTGTCTTCAGGTTTCTTGGTGGTGTGTGAACATGATCATACAGACTTGTTCACTGTGCAAGTAGCCCATGTGTTCCTGTTTCCATAATTGTTCTCTTGTGTCTACAAGACTGGGGAGTTCCACCACTCCTCTTGGGCTATCTGCACAAAAGCTGTTCTACCCTGTATGCACACATGGATTTTTCCTCTCTGAACCCTGTTCACACAGGTTATATACAGATGATCAGGTTTTTAAATACATCAGATAGGGATTGCATACATTAGTTAGGACTGCTCTGATAAGGGTATACCGTGAAGATTGGTAGAGCAGCTTAGTATACATTTTTTGCAAAAAACGTATCAACCAAATACCCTGTTTTTTACATCTTTTACTAGCACTTGCGGATTACTGCAACATTTTTTCAAACTGAGTGTTTTTGGTTTTACTATTCTCTTTTGTGACCCCATACCCAATTTGTAGGCCTAATGCAGTGTAGTTTTCAACAACTACTAAACGAGAGTCGGAAGACCGAAGCAATGGAGAGGAAACCTGGGACACACCTTGGAGCGGCAGACACCGTTAGTAGGCCCTACCAAAGTAGTAGCCCCAATGCAGTTTTCAAATTCCTAGAGGCTGAAAACAAGACTATTGACGCTCTGCTGTTTTCAAAGGAGGACAGCTGTATTGAGTGGCGCAGACAGACACAGGTAGTAGGCCTTAAACCAAAAATGTGGCTCACTGCAGTTTAAAAAAGGTTACAGGGGTACACAGGCAGCATTGCTCTGGTCAGTGGAGGACAATTTCAATAGTGGACCGCAGACAGACTTTGTATGCCTACTATTAAAAAAAGGATGCTCTATGCAATTAAAAATAGGTTCTAGGGGACCACGGGCAGCAGTGGTGTGGTCAGTGGACGAGTATTGGAAGGAGGGACCGCAGACAGGCGTGGTAGGCCTAACATAACAAAATTAGGTTGTAGGCACTTTAAAATTGGTTCCAGGGGTACACGTGCAGCAGTGGTGTGGTCAGCGGAGGACAATTTGAATTAGGGACTGCAGACAGACTTTGTAGGCTGTCCCCTGTGGACCATGCATCCAACACATTAACCCAGTGCGCCTTAATGGACACGTAACTTTTTGTGGACATGCCTACTGGTCCATGCGTCTCTTGTCAGGTGCACCTTTCTACTGTTTGATTGCCTGAGTGCTATGACAATGCAGACTTTTTCATGCCAGTGGAGGGCTGGGATGGCTTTTCTCGCAAAAGAAATGTCGACTGGGTAGCTTGAACCGTGGTACAGCGTAGTTCATCTGGGCTTTCTAAATATAAAACAAAGAAAAAAAGGAGGCTCCATGCACTTTCAGCTGGGTTCCAGGGGTACACGGCCAGCATTGGTCTGGTCAGTGGAGAACTATTGGAAGGAGGGACCGCAGACAGGCTTCGAAGGCCTAACATAATAAAATATGGCTGTAGGCACTTTAGAATTGGTTCCAGGGGTACACGGGCAGCAGTAGACAGGTCAGTGGAGGCCTAGTGGAAGGAGGGACCGCAGACAGGCTTCGAAGGCCTAACATAATAAATTAGGGCTGTAGGCATTTTAACATTGGTTCCAGGGGTACACGGGCAGCAGTAGACAGGTCAGTGGAGGCCTAGTGGAAGGAGGGACCGCAGACAGGCTTCAAAGGCCTAACATAATAAATTAGGGCTGTAGGCACTTTAAAATTGGTTCCAGGGGAACACGGGCAGCAGTAGACAGGTCAGTGGAGGCCTAGTGGAAGGAGGGACCGCAGACAGGCTTCGAAGGCCTAACATAATAAATTAGGGCTGTAGGCATTTTAACATTGGTTCCAGGGGTACACGGGCAGCAGTAGACAGGTCAGGGGAGGCCTAGTGGAAGGAGGGACCGCAGACAGGCTTCGAAGGCCTAACATAATAAATTAGGGCTGTAGGCACTTTAACATTGGTTCCAGGGGTACACGGGTAGTAGTAGACAGGTCAGTGGAGGCCTAGTGGAAGGAGGGACCGCAGACAGGCTTCGAAGGCCTAACATAATAAATTAGGGCTGTAGGCACTTTAAAATTGGTTCCAGGGGTACACGGGCAGCAGTAGACAGGTCAGTGGAGATCTAGTGGAAGGAGGGACCGCAGACAGGCTTCTAAGGCCTAACATAATAAAATTTGGCTGTAGGCACTTTAAAATTGGTTCCAGGGGAACACGGGCAGCAGTAGACAGGTCAGTGGAGGCCTAGTGGAAGGAGGGACCGCAGACAGGCTTCGAAGGCCTAACATAATAAATTAGGGCTGTAGGCATTTTAACATTGGTTCCAGGGGTACACGGGCAGCAGTAGACAGGTCAGTGGAGGCCTAGTGGAAGGAGGGACCGCAGACAGGCTTCGAAGGCCTAACATAATAAATTAGGGCTGTAGGCACTTTAAAATTGGTTCCAGGGGAACACGGGCAGCAGTAGACAGGTCAGTGGAGGCCTAGTGGAAGGAGGGACCGCAGACAGGCTTCGAAGGCCTAACATAATAAATTAGGGTTGTAGGCACTTTAACATTGGTTCCAGGGGTACACGGGCAGCAGTAGACAGGTCAGTGGAGGCCTAGTGGAAGGAGGGACCGCAGACAGGCTTCGAAGGCCTAACATAATAAAATTGGGCTGTAGGCACTTTTAATTCTCTTGCAGGGGTACACAGGCAGTGGGCACCATTGGTGTTGTCAGCGGCGGCCGATTGTAATGAGTGTCTGCCAGTTAGTAGTCCCAAAAAATAAATACATGTTAATGTCTCGCATTACAACAAAAAGAAAAACCAAAAGGGTGCAATCATTAGGTACAGGGGTGGGCTGCTTTGCGTAGTTTCAGACCTAGTAATTTGGCACAAAGTATTTACTTGGGTAAACATAGGACACTGCCCCTGACTATGTTAAGTACCATCATACATGTCAACACAATGGTATTGTCAGTGGCAGGAATTTATGGATGTCAGCGCATAGACTAAACATAGGTGGAACTGTGAGAGATAATTGTGCAAGTGGTAGAGCAATGTTTGAGCTGGGGGTGGGGGAACTCTCTTGTTGCCGGCGGTACATGCCCAGGGCCCCTCATGTTACAACAGTGTGTCTGACATTGGGTGCGCACCACCACCGCCAGAGACACTTTATTGTACTATGAGGGACCCAGTGGCAGTGCCGTAGACCAAGAGCGGGCACACCCACCTCTTCAGACAAACAGCACTCTCACGGGTGCTTGTGCCAAGTGGCGATACCACGGCCCCGTGTGGGGAGTTTGGCCATTTAGGGAGGTGTAAACATGTCGTATGCTGGACAATCAACTGCTGCAAATTACGAGATTGGTAAAGTCATTCAGAGTAGTCCACAGGCAATACCTTTTCATAGGAAAGCTAGGTGTCGGCCGGGCAAGGTGGGGCAAAAGAATTCGAAATCCAGTTGTGGTTCATTTTAATGAAGGTTAGATCATCAACATTTTAGGTGGCCAGACGAGTCCTTTTTTCGGTTAATATTGAACCTGCAGCACTGAATACTCTTTCTGATAGGACACTAGCTGCCGGGCAAGCAAGCTCCTGCAATGCATATTCTGCCAATTCTGGCCAGGTGTCTAATTTGGATGCCCAGTAATCAAATGGGAATGACGGTTGAGGTAGAACATCGATAAGGGATGAAAAATAGTTAGTAACCATACTGGACAAATGTTGTCTCCTGTCACTTTGAATTGATGCAGCAGTACCTGTCCTGTCTGCGGTCATAGCAAAATCACTCCACAACCTGGTCAGAAAACCCCTCTGTCCAACGCCACTTCGGATTTCTGCACCTCTAACACTTCTGGTCTGCTGCCCCCTGCTGCTCGTGTGAGAACGATCACGGGCGCTGTGTGCTGGGAATGCCTGAAGCAAACGGTCAACAAGAGTTGATTGTTTGGTTGCTAATATTAGTTCCAAGTTGTCATGTGGCATAATATTTTGCAATTTGCCTTTATAGCGAGGATCAAGGAGGCAGGCCAACCAGTAATCGTCATCGTTCATCATTTTCGTAATGCGTGTGTCCCTTTTGAGGATACGTAAGGCATAATCCGCCATGTGTGCCAAAGTTCCAGTTGTCAAATCTGCGGTTGTGCTTGGTTGAGGGGCAGTTTCAGGCAAATCTACGTCACTTGTGTCCCTCAGAAACCCAGAACCCGGCCTTGCCACGCCACCAATTTCCAGTGGCCCTGGAGAAGCGTCCTCATTAAAAAAATACTCATCCCCATCATCCTCCTCGTCCTCCTCCTCCTGTTCGCCCGCTACCTCGTCCTGTACACTGCCCTGACCAGACAATGGCTGACTGTCGTCAAGGCTTTCCTCTTCCTCGGCTGCAGATGCCTGCTCCTTTATGTGCGTCAAACTTTGCATCAGCAGATGCATTAGGGGGATGCTCATGCTTATTATGGCGTTGTCTGCACTAACCAGCCATGTGCATTCCTCAAAACACTGAAGGACTTGACACAAGTCTTGTATCTTCGACCACTGCACACCTGACAACTCCATGTCTGCCATCCTACTGCCTGCCCGTGTATGTGTATCCTCCCACAAAAGCATAACAGCCCGCCTCTGTTCGCACAGTCTCTGAAGCATGTGCAGTGTTGAGTTCCACCTTGTTGCAACATCTATGATTAGGCGATGCTGGGGAAGGTTCAAAGACCGCTGATAGGTCTGCATACGGCTGGAGTGTACGGGCGAACGGCGAATATGTGAGCAAAGTCCGCGCACTTTGAGGAGCAGGCCGGATAACCCCGGATAACTTTTCAAGAAGCACTGCACCACCAGGTTTAAGGTGTGAGCCAGGTAAGGAATGTGTTTCAGTTGGGAAAGGGAGATGGCAGCCATGAAATTCCTTCCATTATCACTCACTACCTTGCCTGCCTCAAGATCTACTGTGCCCAGCCACGACTGCTTTTCTGTCTGCAAGAACTCGGACAGAACTTCCGCGGTGTGTCTGTTGTCGCCCAAACACTTCATAGCCAATACAGCCTGCTGACGCTTGCCAGTAGCTGCCCCATAATGGGACAACTGGTGTGCAACAGTGCCAGCTGCGGATGGAGTGGTTTGGCGACTGCGGTCTGTGGACGAGCTCTCGCTTCTGCAGAAGGACGAAGAGGAGGAGGGGGTGCGAACACCTACAGCCAACTGTTTCCTAGACCGTGGGCTAGGCAGAACTGTCCCGAAATTGCTGTCCCCTGTGGACCCTGCATCCACCACATTCACCCAGTGTGCCATGATGGACATGTAACGTCCCTGGCCATGCCTACTGGTCCATGCATCTGTTGTCAGGTGCACCTTTGTACTCACAGATTGCCTGAGTGCATGGACGATGCGCTCTTTAACATGCTGGTGGAGGGCTGGGATGGCTTTTCTCGAAAAGAAGTGTCGACTGGGTAGCTCGTAGCGTGGTACAGCGTAGTCCATCAGGGCTTTGAAAGCTTCACTTTCAACTAACAGGTAGGGCATCATCTCTAACGAGATTAGTCTAGCTATGTGGGCGTTCAAACCCTGTGTACGCGGATGCGAGGATAAGTACTTCCTTTTTCTAACCAGAGTCTCATGTAGGGTGAGCTGGACTGGAGAGCTGGAGATCGTGGAACTAGCGGGTGTGCCGGTGGACATGGCAGACTGAGAGACGGTTGGAGACGGTATTGTTTCCGCCTGTGCCCTAGATGCAGTGTTTCCTACTACGAAACTGGTGATTCCCTGACCCTGACTGCTTTGGCCTGGCAAAGAAACCTGCACAGATACTGCAGGTGGTGCGGAAAATGGTGGCCTTACAGTGACGGCAGGGATGTAGCGTTGGTGACTAGCTTCATTGGCCGAGGGTGCTACAACCTTAAGGGACGTTTGGTAGTTAGTCCAGGCTTGCAAATGCATGGTGGTTAAATGTTTATGCATGCAACTTGTATTGAGACTTTTCAGATTCTGACCTCTGCTTAAGGTAGTTGAACATTTTTGACAGATGACTTTGTGCGGATCAATTGGATGTTGTTTAAAAAAATGCCAGACTGCACTGTTTCGAGCCTCGGATCCCTTTTCAGGCATTGCAGACTGAGCTTTAACCGGATGGCCACACTGTCCTCCAACAGTTTTTGGCTTTGCCACGCGTTTTGTCCCATCTACGGGCCCGGCAGATGGAACCTGTTGCGATGTTGATGCCTGCTGCGGCCCCTCCTCCTCCGCTTCAGAACTATTGCCGCCTGCACCCTGTTCCCCCAATGGCTGCCAATCGGGGTCAACAACCGGGTCATCTATAACCTCCTCTTCTAGCTCATGCGCAACTTCGTCTGTGTCACCGTGTAAGTCGGTGGTAGAGCGTTCGTGACGGGGCAACATAGTCTCATCAGGGTCTGATTCTGGATCAGTACCCTGCGAGGGCAATGTTGTGGTCTGAGTCAAAGGACCAGCATAGTAGTCTGGCTGTGGCTGTGCATCAGTGCACTCCATGTCAGATTCAACTTGTAATGGGCATGGCCTGTTAACTGCTTCACTTTCTAAGCCAGGGACGGTATGTGTAAAGAGCTCCATGGAGTAACCCGTTGTGTCCCCTGCTGCATCCTTCTCTGTTGTTGTTTTTGCTGAAGAGGACAAGGAAGCGACTTGTCCCTGACCGTGAACATCCACTAACGACGCGCTGCTTTTACATTTACCAGTTTCAAAAGAGGAGGCAAAAGAGCTAGAGGCTGAGTCAGCAAGGTAAGCCAAAACTTGCTCTTGCTGCTCCGGCTTTAAAAGCGGTTTTCCTACTCCCAGAAAAGGGAGCGTTCGAGGCCTTCTGTAGCCAGACGACGAACTTGGCTCCACAGCTCCAGACTTAGGTGCAATATTTTTTTTCCCACGACTAGAGTTGAGCGACCTTGACCTTTTTAGAGTCGAGCCGGGTTTCACGAAACCCGACTATCTCAAAAGTCGGGTCGAGTGAAATCGGCCGATTATGACGTAAAGTCGGGATCGACCGAAACACGAAACCCAATGCAAGTCAATGGGGCAGCATAGTCGGCAGTGAGTGGGGGCCAGGAAAACACCTAGAGTGCCCATTTTAATGTCAAAACCATCCATTCTTCTTAATGAAGCTTGTCAAGCGTAATTTACCTTATAATAATTGGAAGGCATTTGAAATTGGGGGTCATTTGGCTAAAGTTGTGGTGGGTAGGGCTGGTTCAAGTAATTAGTGGACCCAGGAAATCTGGACCACGTCATGGCAGTGGAGCAGGGAGAGGTAAGTATTTCAACTTTGCAAGTGCTGTGAACCTGAGCAAGCAGGGGGGGCCCACTCGTTGGCATTGGCACTGGCACAGAGCCCCTCAAAGTACAGCGGTGTGTTTGCACGGCGGGGGCGCCTCCCACCGGCAGCAACACTTTTGCGTACCATGAGAGGCCCTGTGCCAGTGACGTCGCCAACTAGTATTCCTCCCCCCACCTGATGAAGGAACCTGCACTTTCATCTGCACCTTCCTGTTTGTCCCCGTGTAAGGTGGTATGGTATGCGGGAAGGGGGACCTGACTTTCAGCAGGGTCACAATCTTGCAGTGTAGCGTGCACGGGAAATGTTGCGTTATGGGTCAATGTACCAGCAGACTCATCTATCACTGGCTGGGCAATGGGCAGGATGAGGAGGAAACACAGATATAGGCCCAAAGAATAAAGTGGGCTAAATGCAGTTCAAAATTGGTAACACAGGACTAATCAGGAGGCATTGCAGTGGAGGACAACTGGAATGAGAGGCTGACACAGAGAGTAGGCCCAAATCAGTAAGTAGTCGAAATGCAGTTCAAAATTGGCAACAGTAGTAAACAGGCGGCACAGCTTTGTTCAGTGGAGGAGAACAGCAAGGAGTGGCAGACACCGATAGTAGGCCCCAACCCAACTAGTAGGCCAAATGCAGTCTAACATTAACAACTACTTAACGAGCGCCTGAAAACAGAATTTCAGGACAGGAAACCAGGAGAACAGCAAGGAGCGGCAGACACCGATAGTAGGCCCCAAACCAACTAGTACGCCAAATGCAGTTGTTCCGTTTAACCACAATTTAATGAGAGCCTGAAGATAGAAGTTCAGGAAAGGCAACCTGGAGAACACCTTGGAGTGGAACACACCATCTCTCTACACCCCATACCCAATTTGTAGGTCTAATGCAGCGTAGTTTCCAACAACAACTAAACGAGAGCATGATGATCGAAGCATTGGCGAGGAAACCTGGGGAACACCTTGGAGTGGAACACACCATCTCTCTACACCCCATACCCAATTTGTAGGCCTAATGCAGCGTAGTTTCCAACAACTACTAAACGAGAGCATGATGATCGAAGCATTGGTGAGGAAACCTGGGGAACACCTTGGAGTAGAACACACCATCTCTCTACAGTGGAACACACCATCTCTCTACACCCCATACCCAATTTGTAGGCCTAATGCAGCGTAGTTTCCAACAACTACTAAACGAGAGCCGGAAGATCGAAGCTCAGGAAAGGCAACCTGGAGAACACCTTGGAGTGGAACACACCATCTCTCTACACCCCATACCCAATTTGTAGGCCCAATGCAGCGTAGTTTCCAACAACTACTAAACGAGAGCCGGAAGATCGAAGCAATGGAGAGGAAACCTGGGGAACACCTTGGAGTGTAACACACCATCTCTCTACACCCCATACCCAATTTGTAGGCCTAATGCAGCGTAGTTTCCAACAACTACTAAACGAGAGCCGGAAGATCGAAGCAATGGAGAGGAAACCTGGGGAACACCTTGGAGTGTAACACACCATCTCTCTACACCCCATACCCAATTTGTAGGCCTAATGCAGCGTAGTTTCCAACAACTACTAAACGAGAGCCGGAAGATCGAAGCAATGGAGAGGAAACCTGGGGAACACCTTGGAGTGTAACACACCATCTCTCTACACCCCATACCCAATTTGTAGGCCTAATGCAGCGTAGTTTCCAACAACTACTAAACGAGAGCATGAAGATCGAAGCAATGGAGAGGAAACCTGGGGAACACCTTGGAGTGGAACACACCATCTCTCTACACCCCATACCCAATTTGTAGGCCTAATGCAGCGTAGTTTCCAACAACTACTAAACGAGAGCATGATGATCGAAGCATTGGCGAGGAAACCTGGGGAACACCTTGGAGTGGAACACACAATCTCTCTACAGTGAAACACACCATCTCTCTACACCCCATACCCAATTTGTAGGCCTAATGCAGCGTAGTTTCCAACAACTACTAAACGAGAGCATGAAGATCGAAGCAATGGAGAGGAAACCTGGGGAACACCTTGGAGTGGAACACACCATCTCTCTACACCCCATACCCAATTTGTAGGCCTAATGCAGCGTAGTTTCCAACAACTACTAAACGAGAGCATGATGATCGAAGCATTGGCGAGGAAACCTGGGGAACACCTTGGAGTGGAACACACCATCTCTCTACAGTGGAACACACCATCTCTCTACACCCCATACCCAATTTGTAGGCCTAATGCAGCGTAGTTTCCAACAACTACTAAACGAGAGCATGAAGATCGAAGCAATGGAGAGGAAACCTGGGGAACACCTTGGAGTGTAACACACCATCTCTCTACACCCCATACCCAATTTGTAGGCCTAATGCAGCGTAGTTTCCAACAACTACTAAACGAGAGCCGGAAGATCGAAGCAATGGAGAGGAAACCTGGGGAACACCTTGGAGTGTAACACACCATCTCTCTACACCCCATACCCAATTTGTAGGCCTAATGCAGCGTAGTTTCCAACAACTACTAAACGAGAGCATGAAGATCGAAGCAATGGAGAGGAAACCTGGGGAACACCTTGGAGTGGAACACACCATCTCTCTACACCCCATACCCAATTTGTAGGCCTAATGCAGCGTAGTTTCCAACAACTACTAAACGAGAGCATGATGATCGAAGCATTGGCGAGGAAACCTGGGGAACACCTTGGAGTGGAACACACCATCTCTCTACAGTGGAACACACCATCTCTCTACACCCCATACCCAATTTGTAGGCCTAATGCAGCGTAGTTTCCAACAACTACTAAACGAGAGCCGGAAGATCGAAGTTCAGGAAAGGCAACCTGGGGAACACCTTGGAGTGGAACACACCATCTCTCTACACCCCATACCCAATTTGTAGGCCTAATGCAGCGTAGTTTCCAACAACTACTAAACGAGAGCCGGAAGATCGAAGCAATGGAGAGGAAACCTGGGGAACACCTTGGAGTGTAACACACCATCTCTCTACACCCCATACCCAATTTGTAGGCCTAATGCAGCGTAGTTTCCAACAACTACTAAACGAGAGCCGGAAGATCGAAGCAATGGAGAGGAAACCTGGGGAACACCTTGGAGTGTAACACACCATCTCTCTACACCCCATACCCAATTTGTAGGCCTAATGCAGCGTAGTTTCCAACAACTACTAAACGAGAGCCGGAAGATCGAAGCAATGGAGAGGAAACCTGGGGAACACCTTGGAGTGTAACACACCATCTCTCTACACCCCATACCCAATTTGTAGGCCTAATGCAGCGTAGTTTCCAACAACTACTAAACGAGAGCATGAAGATCGAAGCAATGGAGAGGAAACCTGGGGAACACCTTGGAGTGGAACACACCATCTCTCTACACCCCATACCCAATTTGTAGGCCTAATGCAGCGTAGTTTCCAACAACTACTAAACGAGAGCATGATGATCGAAGCATTGGCGAGGAAACCTGGGGAACACCTTGGAGTGGAACACACCATCTCTCTACAGTGGAACACACCATCTCTCTACACCCCATACCCAATTTGTAGGCCTAATGCAGCGTAGTTTCCAACAACTACTAAACGAGAGCCGGAAGATCGAAGCAATGGAGAGGAAACCTGGGGAACACCTTGGAGTGTAACACACCATCTCTCTACACCCCATACCCAATTTGTAGGCCTAATGCAGCGTAGTTTCCAACAACTACTAAACGAGAGCCGGAAGATCGAAACAATGGAGAGGAAACCTGGGGAACACCTTGGAGTGTAACACACCATCTCTCTACACCCCATACCCAATTTGTAGGCCTAATGCAGCGTAGTTTCCAACAACTACTAAACGAGAGCCGGAAGATCGAAGCAATGGAGAGGAAACCTGGGGAACACCTTGGAGTGTAACACACCATCTCTCTACACCCCATACCCAATTTGTAGGCCTAATGCAGCGTAGTTTCCAACAACTACTAAACGAGAGCATGAAGATCGAAGCAATGGAGAGGAAACCTGGGGAACACCTTGGAGTGGAACACACCATCTCTCTACACCCCATACCCAATTTGTAGGCCTAATGCAGCGTAGTTTCCAACAACTACTAAACGAGAGCATGATGATCGAAGCATTGGCGAGGAAACCTGGGGAACACCTTGGAGTGGAACACACCATCTCTCTACAGTGGAACACACCATCTCTCTACACCCCATACCCAATTTGTAGGCCTAATGCAGCGTAGTTTCCAACAACTACTAAACGAGAGCCGGAAGATCGAAGCTCAGGAAAGGCAACCTGGGGAACACCTTGGAGTGTAACACACCATCTCTCTACACCCCATACCCAATTTGTAGGCCTAATGCAGCGTAGTTTCCAACAACTACTAAACGAGAGCCGGAAGATCGAAGCAATGGAGCGGAAACCTGGGGAACACCTTGGAGTGTAACACACCATCTCTCTACACCCCATACCCAATTTGTAGGCCTAATGCAGCGTAGTTTCCAACAACTACTAAACGAGAGCCGGAAGATCGAAGCAATGGAGAGGAAACCTGGGGAACACCTTGGAGTGGAACACACCATCTCTCTACAGTGGAACACACCATCTCTCTACACCCCATACCCAATTTGTAGGCCTAATGCAGCGTAGTTTCCAACAACTACTAAACGAGAGCATGAAGATCGAAGCAATGGAGAGGAAACCTGGGGAACACCTTGGAGTGGAACACACCATCTCTCTACAGTGGAACACACCATCTCTCTACACCGCATACCCAATTTGTAGGCCTAATGCAGCGTAGTTTCCAACAACTACTAAACGAGAGCATGAAGATCGAAGCAATGGAGAGGAAACCTGGGGAACACCTTGGAGTGGAACACACCATCTCTCTACACCCCATACCCAATTTGTAGGCCTAATGCAGCGTAGTTTCCAACAACTACTAAACGAGAGCCGGAAGATCGAAGCAATGGAGAGGAAACCTGGAGAACACCTTGGAGTGTAACACACCATCTCTCTACACCCCATACCCAATTTGTAGGCTTAATGCAGTGTAGTTTCCAACAACTACTAAACGAGAGCCGGAAGATCGAAGCTCAGGAAAGGCAACCTGGAGAACACCTTGGAGTGGAACACACCATCTCTCTACACCCCATACCCAATTTGTAGGCCCAATGCAGCGTAGTTTCCAACAACTACTAAACGAGAGCCGGAAGATCGAAGCAATGGAGAGGAAACCTGGGGAACACCTTGGAGTGTAACACACCATCTCTCTACACCCCATACCCAATTTGTAGGCCTAATGCAGCGTAGTTTCCAACAACTACTAAACGAGAACCGGAAGATCGAAGCAATGGAGAGGAAACCTGGGGAACACCTTGGAGTGTAACACACCATCTCTCTACACCCCATACCCAATTTGTAGGCCTAATGCAGCGTAGTTTCCAACAACTACTAAACGAGAGCCGGAAGATCGAAGCAATGGAGAGGAAACCTGGGGAACACCTTGGAGTGTAACACACCATCTCTCTACACACCATACCCAATTTGTAGGCCTAATGCAGCGTAGTTTCCAACAACTACTAAACGAGAGCATGAAGATCGAAGCAATGGAGAGGAAACCTGGGGAACACCTTGGAGTGGAACACACCATCTCTCTACACCCCATACCCAATTTGTAGGCCTAATGCAGCGTAGTTTCCAACAACCACTAAACGAGAGCATGATGATCGAAGCATTGGCGAGGAAACCTGGGGAACACCTTGGAGTGGAACACACAATCTCTCTACAGTGAAACACACCATCTCTCTACACCCCATACCCAATTTGTAGGCCTAATGCAGCGTAGTTTCCAACAACTACTAAACGAGAGCATGAAGATCGAAGCAATGGAGAGGAAACCTGGGGAACACCTTGGAGTGGAACACACCATCTCTCTACACCCCATACCCAATTTGTAGGCCTAATGCAGCGTAGTTTCCAACAACTACTAAACGAGAGCATGATGATCGAAGCATTGGCGAGGAAACCTGGGGAACACCTTGGAGTGGAACACACCATCTCTCTACAGTGGAACACACCATCTCTCTACACCCCATACCCAATTTGTAGGCCTAATGCAGCGTAGTTTCCAACAACTACTAAACGAGAGCCGGAAGATCGAAGCAATGGAGCGGAAACCTGGGGAACACCTTGGAGTGTAACACACCATCTCTCTACACCCCATACCCAATTTGTAGGCCTAATACAGCGTAGTTTCCAACAACTACTAAACGAGAGCCAGAAGATCGAAGCAATGGAGAGGAAACCTGGGGAACACCTTGGAGTGGAACACACCATCTCTCTACAGTGGAACACACCATCTCTCTACACCCCATACCCAATTTGTAGGCCTAATGCAGCGTAGTTTCCAACAACTACTAAACGAGAGCATGAAGATCGAAGCAATGGAGAGGAAACCTGGGGAACACCTTGGAGTGGAACACACCATCTCTCTACACCCCATACCCAATTTGTAGGCATAATGCAGCGTAGTTTCCAACAACTACTAAACGAGAGCATGATGATCGAAGCATTGGCGAGGAAACCTGGGAAACACCTTGGAGTGGAACACACCATCTCTCTACAGTGGAACACACCATCTCTCTACACCCCATACCCAATTTGTAGGCCTAATGCAGCGTAGTTTCCAACAACTACTAAACGAGAGCATGAAGATCGAAGCAATGGAGAGGAAACCTGGGGAACACCTTGGAGTGTAACACACCATCTCTCTACACCCCATACCCAATTTGTAGGCCTAATGCAGCGTAGTTTCCAACAACTACTAAACGAGAGCCGGAAGATCGAAGCAATGGAGAGGAAACCTGGGGAACACCTTGGAGTGTAACACACCATCTCTCTACACCCCATACCCAATTTGTAGGCCTAATGCAGCGTAGTTTCCAACAACTACTAAACGAGAGCATGAAGATCGAAGCAATGGAGAGGAAACCTGGGGAACACCTTGGAGTGGAACACACCATCTCTCTACACCCCATACCCAATTTGTAGGCCTAATGCAGCGTAGTTTCCAACAACTACTAAACGAGAGCATGATGATCGAAGCATTCGCGAGGAAACCTGGGGAACACCTTGGAGTGGAACACACCATCTCTCTACACCCCATACCCAATTTGTAGGCCTAATGCAGCGTAGTTTCCAACAACTCCTAAACGAGAGCCGGAAGATCGAAGCTCAGGAAAGGCAACCTGGGGAACACCTTGGAGTGGAACACACCATCTCTCTACACCCCATACCCAATTTGTAGGCCTAATGCAGCGTAGTTTCCAACAACTACTAAACGAGAGCCGGAAGATCGAAGCAATGGAGAGGAAACTTGGGGAACACCTTGGAGTGGAACACACCATCTCTCTACACCCCATACCCAATTTGTAGGCCTAATGCAGCGTAGTTTCCAACAACTACTAAACGAGAGCATGATGATCGAAGCATTGGCGAGGAAACCTGGGGAACACCTTGGAGTGGAACACACCATCTCTCTACACCCCATACCCAATTTGTAGGCCTAATGCAGCGTAGTTTCCAACAACTACTAAACGAGAGCCGGAAGATCGAAGCAATGGAGAGGAAACCTGGGGAACACCTTGGAGTGTAACACACCATCTCTCTACACCCCATACCCAATTTGTAGGCCTAATGCAGCGTAGTTTCCAACAACTACTAAACGAGAGCCGGAAGATCGAAGCAATGGAGATGAAACCTGGGGAACACCTTGGAGTGTAACACACCATCTCTCTACACCCCATACCCAATTTGTAGGCCTAATGCAGCGTAGTTTCCAACAACTACTAAACGAGAGCATGAAGATCGAAGCAATGGCGAGGAAACCTGGGGAACACCTTGGAGTGGAACACACCATCTCTCTACAGTGGAACACACCATCTCTCTACACCCCATACCCAATTTGTAGGCCTAATGCAGCGTAGTTTCCAACAACTACTAAACGAGAGCCGGAAGATCGAAGCTCAGGAAAGGCAATCTGGGGAACACCTTGGAGTGGAACACACCATCTCTCTACACCCCATACCCAATTTGTAGGCCTAATGCAGCGTAGTTTCCAACAACTACTAAACGAGAGCCGGAAGATCGAAGCAATGGAGAGGAAACCTGGGGAACACCTTGGAGTGTAACACACCATCTCTCTACACCCCATACCCAATTTGTAGGCCTAATGCAGCGTAGTTTCCAACAACTACTAAATGAGAGCCGGAAGATCGAAGCAATAGAGAGGAAACCTGGGGAACACCTTGGAGTGTAACACATCATCTCTCTACACCCCATACCCAATTTGTAGGCCTAATGCAGCGTAGTTTCCAACAACTACTAAACGAGAGCCGGAAGATCGAAGCAATGGAGAGGAAACCTGGGGAACACCTTGGAGTGTAACACACCATCTCTCTACACCCCATACCCAATTTGTAGGCCTAATGCAGCGTAGTTTCCAACAACTACTTAACGAGAGCATGAAGATCGAAGCAATGGAGAGGAAACCTGGGGAACACCTTGGAGTGGAACACACCATCTCTCTACACCCCATACCCAATTTGTAGGCCTAATGCAGCGTAGTTTCCAACAACTACTAAACGAGAGCATGATGATCGAAGCATTGGCGAGGAAACCTGGGGAACACCTTGGAGTGGAACACACCATCTCTCTACAGTGGAACACACCATCTCTCTACACCCCATACCCAATTTGTAGGCCTAATGCAGCGTAGTTTCCAACAACTACTAAACGAGAGCCGGAAGATCGAAGCTCAGGAAAGGCAACCTGGGGAACACCTTGGAGTGGAACACACCATCTCTCTACACCGCATACCCAATTTGTAGGCCCAATGCAGCGTAGTTTCCAACAACTACTAAACGAGAGCCGGAAGATCGAAGCTCAGGAAAGGCAACCTGGGGAACACCTTGGAGTGTAACAAACCCTCTCTCTACACCACGGAAGGGCTGATTCTTAGGAAGGAAGGCTGTCGGAAAGAAGCAGGGCGCGTCCGAGGGTGATTATATTCTTATTAGGTATATACTCACCCTCGGACGCGCCCTGCTTCTTTATTTGTAATGAATGTTTATTTGCAATGTGGTTTTGACTTACTCTATTTTTTTGGTAAATAATGATTTAATTATTTTCATTGTTTTGCATCTTCTTGGCAATAATATAAAGAAGACGCGACAGGACAACACTCGGTGGATGCCATATCTGTGTTTAAAATTGAAAAAACCTTTCAGTTAACTACTTGCAGGAGAAAGTTATTGTAGCTGGTGGCCATTTTTAGTACTGTACCAGATTTTTGTTGTATGTGTTTGTTTTTAATGTTAAAATGTCTGCATTTGATATCTCTCCAGTATTTTCTTTTTTATAAGCAAAATACTTATTTTTATATTTTCTGATGTTGGTTCCAGGGGTACACGGGCAGCAGTGGTGTGGTCAGTGGAGGCCTAGTGGAAGGAGTGACCGCAGACAGGCATCGAAGGCCTAAAATAATAACACATGGCTGTAGGCAATTTTAAATTGGTTACAGGGGTACACGGGCAGCAGTGGTGTGGTCAGTGGAGGCCTAGTGGAAGGAGTGACCACAGACAGGCATCGAAGGCCTAACATAACAAAAATGTCAATACAATGGTATTGTCAGTGGCAGGCATTGAAGGATGTCAGCGCATAGACTAAACATTGGTGGAGCTGTGAGATAATTTTGCAAGTGGTAGAGCACTGTTTGAGCTGGGGTGGGGGGAAACTGTCTTGTGGCCGGCGGTACAGGCCCAGGGCCCCTCATATTACAACGGTGTGTCTGACGTTGGGTGCGCACCACCACCGCCAGAGACACTTTATTGTACTAGGAGGGACCCAGTGGCAGTGCCGTCGACCAAAAGCGGGCTCACCCACCTCTTCAGACAAACTGCACTCTCACGGGTGCTGTTGCCAAGTGTCGATACCACGGCCCCGTGTGGGGAGTTTGGCCATTTAGTGAGGTGTAAACATGTCGTATGCTGGACAATCAGGTGCAGAAAATTACGAGATTGGAAAAGGCATTCAGAATAGTCCACAGGCAAGACCTTTTCATAGGAAAGCTAGGTGTCAGCCGGGCAAGGTGGGGCAAAAGATTTCGAAATCCAGTTGTGGTTCATTTTAATGAAGGTTAGATCATCTACATTTTGGGTAGCCAGACGAGTCCATTTTAGTATTGAACCTGCAGCACTGAATACTCTTTCTGATAGGACACTAGCTGCCAGGCAAGCAAGCTCCTGCAATGCATATTCTGCCAATTCTGGCCAGGTGTCTAATTTTGATGCCCAGTAATCAAATGGGAATGACGGTTGAGGGAGAACATCGATAAGGGATGAAAAATAGTTTGTAACCATACTGGACAAATGTTGTCTCCTGTCACTTTGAATTGATGCTGCAGTACCTGTCCTGTCTGCGGTCATAGCAAAATCACTCCACAACCTGGTCAGAAAACCCCTCTGGCCAACGCCACTTCTGATTTCTGCCCCTCTAACTCCTCTGGTCTGCTGGCCCCTGCAGCTCGTGTGAGAACGATCACGGGCGCTGTGTGCAGGGAATGCCAGAAGCAAACGGTCAACAAGAGTTGATTGTTTGGTTGCTAATATTATTTCCAAGTTCTCATGTGGCATTATATTTTGCAATTTGCCTTTATAGCGAGGATCAAGGAGGCAGGCCAACCAGTAATCGTCATCATTCATCATTTTAGTTATGCGTGTGTCCCTTTTGAGGATACGTAAGGCATAATCCGCCATGTGGGCCAAAGTTCCAGTTCTCAAATCTGCGGTTGTGCTTGGTTGAGGGGCAGTTTCAGGCAAATCTACGTCACTTGTGTCCCTCAAAAAACCAGAACCCGGCCTTGCCGCGCCACCAATTTCCAGTGGCCCCGGAAAAGCTTCCTCATTAAAAATATAATCATCCCCATCATCCTCCTCGTCCTCCTCCTCCTCTTTGCCCGCTACCTCGTCCTGTACACTGCCCTGGCCAGACAATGGCTGACTGTCATCAAGGCTTTCCTCTTCCTCAGCTGCAGACGCCTGATCCTTTATGTGCGTCAAACTTTGCATCAGCAGACGCATTAGGGGGATGCTTATGCTTATTATGGCGTTGTCTGCACTAACCAGCCGTGTGCATTCCTCAAAACACTGAAGGACTTGACACATGTCTTGAATCTTCGACCACTGCACACCTGACAACTCCATGTCTGCCATCCTACTGCCTGCCCGTGTATGTGTATCCTCCCACAAAAGCATAACAGCCCGCCTCTGTTCACACAGTCTCTGAAGCATGTGCAGTGTTGAGTTCCACCTTGTTGCAACGTCTATGATTAGGCGATGCTGGGGAAGGTTCAAAGAACGCTGATAGGTCTGCATACGGCTGGAGTGTACGGGCGAACGGCGGATATGTGAGCAAAGTCCACGCACTTTGAGGAGCAGGTCGGATAACCCCGGATAACTTTTCAGGAAGCACTGCACCACCAGGTTTAAGGTGTGAGCCAGGCAAGGAATGTGTTTCAGTTGGGAAAGGGAGATGGCAGCCATGAAATTCCTTCCGTTATCACTCACTACCTTGCCTGCCTCAAGATCTACAGTGCCCAGCCACGACTGCGTTTCTTTCTGCAAGAACTCGGACAGAACTTCCGCGGTGTGTCTGTTGTCGCCCAAACACTTCATAGCCAATACAGCCTGCTGACGTTTGCCAGTAGCTGCCCCATAATGGGAGACCTGGTGTGCAACAGTGGCAGCTGCGGATGGAGTGGTTGTGCGACTGCGGTCTGTGGACGAGCTCTCGCTTCTGCAGGAGGACGAAGAGGAGGAGGAGGGGGTGCGAACGGCTACAGCCAATTGTTTCCTAGACCGTGGGCTAGGCAGAACTGTCCCAAACTTGCTGTCCCCTGTGGACGCTGCATCCACCACATTTACCCAGTGTGCCGTGATGGACACGTAACGTCCCTGGCCATGCCTACTGGTCCATGCATCTGTTGTCAGGTGCACCTTTGTGCTCACAGATTGCCTGAGTGCATGGACGATGCGCTCTTTAACATGCTGGTGGAGGGCTGGGATGGCTTTTCTGGAAAAAAAGTGTTGACTGGGTAGCTCGTAGCGTGGTACAGCGTAGTCCATCAGGGCTTTGAAAGCTTCGCTTTCAACTAACCGGTAGGGCATCATCTCTAACGAGATTAGTCTAGCTATGTGTGCGTTCAAACCCTGTGTACACGGATGCGAGGCTAAGTACTTCCTTTTTCTAACCATAGTCTCATGTAGGGTGAGCTGGACTGGAGAGCTGGAGATCGTGGAACTAGCGGGGGTGCCGGTGGACATGGCAGACTGAGAGACGGTGGGAGATGGTATTGTTGCCACCGGTGCCCTAGATGCAGTTTCCTACTACGAAACTGGTGATTCCCTGACCCTGACTGCTTTGGCCTGGCAAAGAAACCTGCACAGATACTGCAGGTGGTGCGGAAAATGGTGGCCCTACACTGCCGGAAGGGATGTTGCGTTGCTGACTAGCTTCATTGGCCGAGGGTGCTACAACCTTAAGGGACGTTTGGTAGTTAGTCCAGGCTTGCAAATGCATGGTGGTTAAATGTCTATGCATGCAACTTGTATTGAGACTTTTCAGATTCTGTCCTCTGCTTAAGGTAGTTGAACATTTTTGACAGATGACTTTGCGCTGATCAATTGGATGTTGTTTAAAAAAATGCCAGACTGCACTCTTTCTAGCATCGGATACCTTTTCAGGCATTGCAGACTGAGCTTTAACCGGATGGCCACGCTGTCCTCCAACAGGTTTTGGCTTTGCCACGCGTTTTGGGCAAGATACGGGCCCGGCAGATGGAACCTGTTGCGATGTTGATGCCTGCTGCGGCCCCTCCTCCTCCGCTTCAGAACTGCTGCCGCCTGCACCCTGTTCCCCCAATGGCTGCCAATCGGGGTCAAGAACTGGGTCATCTATTACCTCTTCTTGTAGCTCGTGTGCAACTTCGTCTGTGTCACCGTGTCGGTCGGTGGTATAGCGTTCGTGATGGGGCAACATAGTCTCATCAGGGTCTGATTCTTGATCAGCACCCTGCGAGGGCAATGTTGTGGTCTGAGTCAAAGGACCAGCATAGTAGTCTGGCTGTGGCTGTGCATCAGTGCACTCCATGTCAGATTCAACTTGTAATGGGCATGGACTGTTAACTGCTTCACTTTCTAAGCCAGGGACGGTATGTGTAAAGAGCTCCATGGAGTAACCCGTTGTGTCGCCTGCTGCATTCTTCTCTGTTGTTGTTTTTGCTGAAGAGGACAAGGAAGCGACTTGTCCCTGACCGTGAACATCCACTAACGACGCGCTGCTTTGACATTTACCAGTTTCACGAGAGGAGGCAAAAGAGCTAGAGGCTGAGTCAGCAAGATAAGCCAAAACTTGCTCTTGCTGCTCCGGCTTTAAAAGCGGTTTTCCTACTCCCAGAAAAGGGAGCGTTCGAGGCCTTGTGTAGCCAGACGACGAACCTGGCTCCACAGCTCCAGACTTAGGTGCAATATTTTTTTTCCCACGACCAGCTGATGCTCCACCACTACCACTACCCTCATTACCAGCTGACAATGAACGCCCCCGGCCACGACCTCTTCCACCATACTTCCTCATTGTTTTAAAAACGTAAACAAACTAACGGTATTTGTTGCTGTCACACAAATTACACGGTGAGCTATAACTTCAGTATGATTTAGCTACCCCTTTACAGGTGAGTGAGACCACAACGAAAATCAGGCACAATGTTACACACTCTGTTGTTGGAGGCAACAAATGAGAGAGATGCCACACACGCAGGACTGTCACTGAAGCACAAATGTAAATATTAATCTCCCACTGATTTGATTTTTTTTTTTTTTTAAGGGAGACTTTAGGAAAAAAAAATAATAGAATAAAATGATTTTTTCAGGAAGAATTTAGAAACCAAATAAAATAAAATGATTTTTTCAGGGAGAATTTAGAAAACAAATAAAACAAAAAAAGGCTTTCTATGGCCCACTGAGTGAGAGATGACACACACAGGAGTCAGGAGTGGCACACAAGCCCAGAGGCCAATATTTATCTCCCACTGATTGATGTAGTGATTTTTTCAGGTAGATTTTGGAACCCAAATCAAGCTAAAAAAAATAATAGGCTTTCTATGGCCCACAATTGGAGAGAGAGAGAGATGGCACACCCAGGAGTCAAGACTGGCACACAAGGAGAAAGGGCAATATTAATCTCCCACTGATTTGTTTTTGTTTTGTTTTTTCAGGGAGACTTTAGGAAAAAAAAATAGAATAAAATGATTTTTTCAGGAAGAATTTAGAAACCAAATAAAATAAAATGATTTTTTCAGGGAGAATTTAGAAAACAAATAAAACAAAAAAAGGCTTTCTATGGCCCACTGAGTGAGAGATGACGCACACAGGAGTCAGGAGTGGCACACATGCCCAGAGGCCAATATTTATCTCCCACTGATTGATGTAGTGATTTTTTCAGGTAGATTTTGGAACCCAAATCAAGCTAAAAAAATAATAGGCTTTCTATGGCCCACAATTGGAGAGAGAGAGAGAGAGATGGCACACCCAGGAGTCAAGACTGGCACACAAGCAGAAAGGGCAATATTAATCTCCCACTGATTTGTTTTTTTTTTGTTTTTTTTTCAGGGAGACTTTAGGAAAAAAAAAAAAATAGAATAAAATTATTTTTTCAGGAAGAATTTAGAAACCAAAGAAAATAAAATGATTTTTTTCAGGGAGAATTTAGAAAACAAATAAAACAAAAAAAGGCTTTCTATGGCCCACTGAGTGAGAGATGACGCACACAGGAGTCAGGAGTGGCACACAAGCCCAGAGGCCAATATTTATCTCCCACTGATTGATGTAGTGATTTTTTCAGGTAGATTTTGGAACCCAAATCAAGCTAAAAAAAATAATAGGCTTTCTATGGCCCACAATTGGAGAGAGAGAGAGAGAGAGAGAGAGATGGCACACCCAGGAGTCAAGACTGGCACACAAGCAGAAAGGGCAATATTAATCTCCCACTGATTTGTTTTTTTTTTTTTTTTTTTCAGGGAGACTTTAGGAAAAAAAAATAGAATAAAATGATTTTTTCAGGAAGAATTTAGAAACCAAATGAAATAAAATGATTTTTTCAGGGAGAATTTAGAAAACAAATAAAACAAAAAAAGGCTTTCTATGGCCCACTGAGTGAGAGATGACGCACACAGGAGTCAGGAGTGGCACACAAGCCCAGAGGCCAATATTTATCTCCCACTGATTGATGTAGTGATTTTTTCAGGTAGATTTTGGAACCCAAATCAAGCTAAAAAAATAATAGGCTTTCTATGGCCCACAATTGGAGAGAGAGAGATGGCACACCCAGGAGTCAAGACTGGCACACAAGCAGAAAGGGCAATATTAATCTCCCACTGATTTGTTTTTGTTTGTTTGTTTTTTCAGGGAGACTTTAGGAAAAAAAAATAGAATAAAATGATTTTTTCAGGAAGAATTTAGAAACCAAATAAAATAAAATGATTTTTTCAGGGAGAATTTAGAAAACAAATAAAACAAAAAAAGGCTTTCTATGGCCCACTGAGTGAGAGATGACGCACACAGGAGTCAGGAGTGGCACACAAGCCCAGAGGCCAATATTTATCTCCCACTTTTTTTTTTTGTTCCAGGGAAAATTTATAAACCCAATAAAAAAAATAATAAATAGGCTTTCTATGGCCCACTATCTGAGAGACAGAGAGAGATGGCACGCTTAGGACTGGCACACAAGCCCAAAGGCCAATATTAATCTCCCTTATTTTTTTAAGTGAGAATTTATAAAACCAAAAAAAAATAAATAAATAGGCTTTCTATGGCCCACTATTTGTGAGAGAGATGGCACGCTCAGGACTGGCACACAAGCCCAGAGGCCAATATTAATCTCCCACTTTTTTTTTTTTTTTCCAGGGAAAATTTATAAACCCAATAAAAAAATAAATAAATAAATAGGCTTTCTATGGCCCACTATCAGAGAGAGAGATGGCACGCTTAGGACTGGCACACAAGCCCAAAGGCCAATATTAATCTCCCACTGATTGATTTATTGATTTTTTCAGGTAGAATTTAGAACCCAAATAAAGCAAAAAAAAAAAAAAAAATGGGCTTTCTATGGCCCACTGAGTGAGTGATGATGCACACAGGAGTCAGGAGTGGCACACAAGCCCTGAGGCCAATATTTTTCTCCCACTGATTGATGTAGTGATTTTTTCAGGTAGATTTTATAACCCAAATCAAGCAAAAAAATAAATAGGCTTTCTATGGCCCACTGAGTGAGAGATGACACAGACAGGGATGGCACTCTAGCAGAAATGTCAATCTTAATCTCCCACAAAAAAAAAAAAAAAACAGGGAGTGTCCTTCAATTACTATCTCCCTGCAGTAATCTCAGCCAGGTATGGCAGGCAGCAATAAGGAGTGGACTGATGCACAAATTAAATAAAAAGTGTGTACAAACCAAAAAGATAGCTGTGCAGAAAGGAAGGAACAAGAGGATTTGTGCTTTGAAAAAAGCAGTTGGTTTGCACAGCGGCGTACACACAGCAATGCAGCTATCAGGGAGCCTTCTAGGGCAGCCCAATGAGCTACAGCGCTGAGGGGGAAAAAAAAATGTAGCTTCCACTGTCCCTGCACACCGAAGGTGGTGTTGGGCAGTGGAAATCGCTACAGCACAAGCGGTTTGGTGGTTAATGGACCCTGCCTAACGCTATCCCTGCTTCTGACGAAGCGGCAGCAACCTCTCCCTAAGCTCAGATCAGCAGCAGTAACATGGCGGTCGGCGGGAACGCCCCTTTATAGCCCCTGTGACGCCGCAGACAGCAAGCCAATCACTGCAATGCCCTTCTCTAAGATGGTGGGGACCAGGACCTATGTCATCACGCTGCCCACACTCTGCGTTTACCTTCATTGGCTGAGAAATGGCGCTTTTCGCGTCATTGAAACGCGACTTTGGCGCGAAAGTTGCGTACCGCATGGCCGACCCCGCACAGGGGTCGGATCGGGTTTCATAAAACCCGACTTTGCCAAAAGTCGGCGACTTTTGAAAATGAACGACCCGTTTCGCTCAACCCTACCCACGACCACCTGATGCTCCACTACCACTACCATCATTACCAGCTGACAATGAACGCCCACAGCCACGATCTCTTCCACCAGACTTCCTCATTGTTTTAAAAACGTAACCAAAGTAACGGTATTTGTTGCTGTCAAACAACTTACATGGTGAGCTATAACTTCAGTATGATTTAGATATCCCTTTACAGGTGGGTGAGACCGCAAAGAAAATCAGGCACAATGTTACACACTCTGTTTTCGGTGGCACCAAATGAGAGAGATGCCACACACGCAGGACTGTCACTCAAGCAGAAATGTCAATATTGATCTCCCACTTTTGTTTTTTGATTATTTCAGGGAGAATTTAGAAACCAAATAAAAAAAAAATAGGCTTTCTATGGCCCACTATTTGAGAGAGAGAGATGGCACACCCAGGAGTCAGGAGTGGCACACAAGCAGAAAGGGCAATATTAATCTCCCACTGATTTTTTTTTATTTTTTCAGGGAGAATTTAGAAACCCAATAAAAAAAATAGGCTTTCTATGGCCCACTATTTGAGAGGGAGAGATGGCACACCCAGGAGTCAAGACTGGCACACAAGCAGAAAGGGCAATATTAATCTCCCACTGATTTTTTTTTATTTTTTCAGGGAGAATTTAGAAACCCAATAAAAAAAATAGGCTTTCTATGGCCCACTATTTGAGAGAGAGAGATGGCACACCCAGGAGTCAAGACTGGCACACAAGCAGAAAGGGCAATATTAATCTCCCACTGATTTTTTTTTTTTTTTTCAGGGAGAATTTAGAAACCCAATAAAAAAAAATAGGCTTTCTATGGCCCACTATTTGAGAGAGAGAGATGGCACACCCAGGAGTCAAGACTGGCACACAAGCAGAAAGGGCAATATTAATCTCCCACTGATTTTTTTTTTCAGGGAGACTTTAGAAACAAAATTAAAAAAAATGATTTTTTCAGGAAGAATTTAGAAACCAAATAAAAAAAATGATTTTTTTCAGGGAGAATTTAGAAACCAAATAAAAAACAAAAAAATAGGCTTTCTATGGCCCACTATTTGAGAGAGAGAGATGGCACACCCTGGAGTCAAGACTGGCACACAAGCAGAAAGGGCAATATTAATCTCCCACTGATTTTTTTTTTTTTTTTCAGGGAGAATTTAGAAACCCAATAAAAAAAAATATAGGCTTTCTATGGCCCACTATTTGAGAGAGAGAGATGGCACACCCAGGAGTCAGGAGTGGCACACAAGCAGAAAGGGCAATATTAATCTCCCACTGATTTTTTTTTATTTTTTCAGGGAGAATTTAGAAACCCAATAAAAAAAAATAGGCTTTCTATGGCCCACTATTTGAGAGAGAGAGATGGCACACCCAGGAGTCAAGACTGGCACACAAGCAGAAAGGGCAATATTAATCTCCCACTGATTTTTTTTTATTTTTTCAGGGAGACTTTAGAAACAAAATTAAAAAAATGATTTTTTCAGGAAGAATTTAGAAACCAAATAAAAAAAATGATTTTTTTAGGGAGAATTTAGAAACCCAAAAAAGAAAAAAAATAGGCTTTCTATGGCCCACTATTTGAGAGAGAGAGAGATGGCACACCCAGGAGTCAAGACTGGCACACAAGCAGAAAGGGCAATATTAATCTCCCACTGATTTTTTTTTATTTTTTCAGAGAGACTTTAGAAACAAAATTAAAAAAAATGATTTTTTCAGGAAGAATTTAGAAACCAAATAAAAAAAATGATTTTTTCAGGGAGAATTTAGAAACCCAATAAAAAACAAAAAAATAGGCTTTCTATGGCCCACTATTTGAGAGAGAGAGAGATGGCACACCCTGGAGTCAAGACTGGCACACAAGCAGAAAGGGCAATATCAATCTCCCACTGATTTTTTTTTTATTTTTTTCAGGGAGAATTTAGAAACCCAATTAAAAAAAAATATTCTTTCTATGGCCCACTATTTGAGAGAGAGAGATGGCACACCCAGGAGTCAGGAGTGGCACACAAGCAGAAAGGGCAATATTAATCTCCCACTGATTTTTTTTTTATTTTTTCAGGGAGAATTTAGAAACCCAATAAAAAAAAAATAGGCTTTCTATGGCCCACTATTTGAGAGAGAAAGATGGCACACCCAGGAGTCAAGACTGGCACACAAGCAGAAAGGGCAATATTAATCTCCCACTGATTTTTTTTTATTTTTTCAGGGAGACTTTAGAAACAAAATTAAAAAAAATGATTTTTTTCAGGAAGAATTTAGAAACCAAATTAAAAAAAAATGATTTTTTCAGGGAGAATTTAGAAACCAAATAAAAAAAAAATAGGCTTTCTATGGCCCACTATTTGAGAGAGAGAGATGGCACACCCTGGAGTCAAGACTGGCACACAAGCAGAAAGGGCAATATTAACCCCTTCATGACCCAGCCTATTTTGACCTTAAAGACCTTGCCGTTTTTTGCAATTCTGACCAGTGTCCCTTTATGAGGTATTAACTCAGGAACGCTTCAACGGATCCTAGCGGTTCTGAGATTGTTTTTTCGTGACATATTGGGCTTCATGTTAGTGGTAAATTTAGGTCAATAAATTCTGCGTTTATTTGTGATAAAAATGGAAATTTGGCGAAAATTTTGAAAATTTCGCAATTTTCACATTTTGAATTTTTATTCTGTTAAATCAGAGAGTTATGTGACACAAAATAGTTAATAAATAACATTTCCCACATGTATACTTTACATCAGCACAATTTTGGAAACAAAATTTTTTTTGCTAGGAAGTTATAAGGGTTAAAATTTGACCAGCGATTTCTCATTTTTACAACGAAATTTACAAAACCATTTTTTTTAGGGACCACCTCACATTTGAAGTCAGTTTGAGGGGTCTATATGGCTGAAAATACCCAAAAGTGACACCATTCTAAAAACTGCACCCCTCAAGGTACTCAAAACCACATTCAAGAAGTTTATTAACCTTTCAGGTGCTTCAGAGCAGCAGAAGCAACATGGAAGGAAAAAATGAACATTTAACTTTTTAGTCACAAAAATTATCTTTTAGCAACAATTTTTTTATTTTCCCAATGGTAAGAGGAGAAACTGAACCACGAAAGTTGTTGTCCATTTTGTCCTGAGTACGCTGATACCTCATATGTGGGGGTAAACCACTGTTTGGGCACACGTCGGGGCTCGGAATTGAGGGAGCACCATTTGACTTTTTGAATACGAGATTGGCTGGAATCAATGCTGGCGCCATGTTGCGTTTGGAGACCCCTGATGTGCCTGAACAGTGGTAACCCCTCAATTCTACCTCCAACACTAACCCCAACACACCCCTAACCCTAATCCCAACTGTAGCCATAACCCTAATCACAACCCTAACCACAACCCTAATTCCAACCCTAACCCTAAGGCTATGTGCCCACATTGCGGATTCGTGTGAGATTTTTCAGCATCATTTTTGAAAAATCCGCGGGTAAAAGGCACTGCGTTTTACCTGCGGATTTTCCGCGGATTTCCTGTGTTTTTTGTGCGGATTTCACCTGCGGATTCCTATTGAGGAACAGGTGTAAAACGCTGCGGAATCCGCACAAAGAATTGACATGCTGCGGAAAATACAACGCAGCGTTTCCGCGCGGTATTTTCCGCACCATGGGCACAAACCTGATGGAACACTGCTGCGAATCCGCAGCTGCCAATCCGCTGCGGATCCGCAGCCAAATCCGCACCGTGTGCACATAGCCTAATTCTAAAGGTATGTGCACACGCTGCGGAAAACGCTGCGGATCCGCAGCAGTTTCCCATGAGTTTACAGTTCAATGTAAACCTATGGGAAACAAAAATCGCTGTACACATGCTGCGGAAAAACTGCACGGAAACGCAGCGGTTTACATTCCGCAGCATGTCACTTCTTTGTGCGGATTCCGCAGCGGTTTTACAACTGCTCAAATAGAAAATCGCAGTTGTAAAACCGCAGTGAAATGCGCAGAAAAACCGCGGTAAATCCGCCATAAATCCACAGCGGTTTAGCACTGAGGATTTATCAAATCCGCTGCGGAAGAATCCGCAGAGGACCAGAATAGGTGTGCACATACCGAAACCCTAACCCTAGCCCTACCCCTAACCCTAACCCTAGCCCTAACCCTAACCCTACCCCTAACCCTACCCCTAACCCTAATCCTACCCCTAACCCTAACCCTAACCCTAGCCCTACCCCTAACCCTAACCCTAACCTTAGCCCTAACCCTAGCCCTAACCCTACCCCTAACCCTAACCCTATTCTAACATTAGTGGAAAAAAAATTATTTATTTTTTTATTGTCCCTACCTATGGGGGTGACAAAGAGGGGGGGGTCATTTATTATTTTTTTTATTTTGATAATAATAATAATAATAATAATTTTTATTTATATAGCGCCAACATATTCCGCAGCGCTTTACAAATTATAGAGGGGACTTGTACAGACAATAGACATTACAGCATAACAGAAATACAGTTCAAAACAGATACCAGGAGGAGTGAGGGCCCTGCTCGCAAGCTTACAAACTATGGGGAAAAGGGGAGACACGAGAGGTGGATGGTAACAATTGCTTTAGTTTTGATCACTGTGATAGATTATATCTCAGTGATCAAAATGCACTTTGGAACGAATCTGCCGGCCGGCAGATTCGGCGGGCGCACTGCGCATGCGCCCGCCATTTTGGAAGATGGCGGCGCCCAGGGAGAAGACGGACGGACCCCGGCAGGATCGGTAAGTATGATGGGGTGGGGGGAGCACGGGGGGGGATCGGAGCATGGGGGGGTGGATCGGAGCGCGGGAGGGGTGGAACTGAGCACGGGGGGTGGAACGGAGCACGGGGGTGGTGGAACGGAGCACGGGGGGTGAAACGGAGCGCGGGGGTGGATCGGAGTGCAGGGGGGGTGATTGGAGCACGGGGGTGGTGATTGGAGCACGGGGGGAGCGGACAAGAGCACGGGGGAGCGGAGCACAGGACGGAGGGGAGCCGGAGCAGTGTACCGGACAGATCGGGGGGCTGGGGGGGCGATCGGTGGGGTGGGGTGGGGGCACATTAGTGTTTCCAGCCATGGCCGATGATATTGCAGCATCGGCCATGGCTGGATTGTAATATTTCACCAGTTATAATAGGTGAAATATTACAAATCGCTCTGATTGGCAGTTTCACTTTCAACAGCCAATCAGAGCGATCGTAGCCACGAGGGGGTGAAGCCACCCCCCCTGGGCTAAACTACCACTCCCCCTGTCCCTGCAGATCGGGTGAAATGAGAGTTAACCCTGGCACCGACTTTCATGACGCCTACGTGGCGTCATGGGTCGGGAAGGGGTTAATCTCCCACTGATTTTTTTTTATTTTTTCAGGGAGATTTTAGAAACCCAATAAAAAAAAATAGGCTTTCTATGGCCCACTATTTGAGAGAGAGAGATGGCACACCCAGGAGTCAGGAGTGGCACACAAGCAGAAAGGGCAATATTAATCTCCCACTGATTTTTTTTTATTTTTTCAGGGAGAATTTAGAAACCCAATAAAAAAAAAAATAGGCTTTCTATGGCCCACTATTTGAGAGAGAGAGATGGCACACCCAGGAGTCAGGAGTGGCACACAAGCAGAAAGGGCAATATTAATCTCCCACTGATTTTTTTTATTTTTTCAGGGAGAATTTAGAAACCAAAAAAAAAAATTAATAGGCTTTCTATGGCCCACTATTTGAGAGAGAGATGGCACACTCAGGACTGGAACACAAGCCCAAAGGCCAATATTAATCTCCCACTGTTTTTTTTTTTCAGGGAGAATTTATAAACCCCACAAAAAAAAAACAGAAAAATAAAAAGGCTTTCTATGGCCCACTATGTGAGAGAGATGGCACACACAGGGCAGCCCAATGAGCTACAGCGCTGAGGGGGAAAAAAAAAATGTAGCTTCCACTGTCCCTGCACACCGAAGGTGGTGTTGGGCAGTGGAAATCGCTACAGCACAAGCGGTTTGGTGGTTAATGGACCCTGAATAACGCTATCCCTGCTTCTGACGAAGCGGCAGCAACCTCTCCCTAGGCTCAGATCAGCAGCAGTAAGATGGCGGTCGGCGGGAACGCCTCTTTATAGCCCCTGTGACGCCGCAGACAGCAAGCCAATCACTGCAATGCCCGTCTCTAAGATGGTGGGGACCAGGACCTATGTCATCACGCTGCCCACACTCTGCGTCCACCTTCATTGGCTGAGAAATGGCGCTTTTCGCATCATTGAAACGCGACTTTGGCGCGAAAGTCGCGTACCGCATGGCCGACCCCACACAGGGGTCGGGTCGGGTTTCATGAAACCCGACTTTGCCAAAAGTCGGCGACTTTTAAAAATGAACGATCCGTTTCGCTCAACCCTACTCCCAATTCTTCCCCAACACATGACGTTGTGGATTAACAATCTCGCTCATCTGTCCCATACACAGGAGCACTGGCTTTGCCGAGCGCTCCTGTGTTCTCTATGAGAGAGCTGCTGCCAGACTCCTCTGCTCGTGGCGTATCTCCATGAGAACAAAAGAATCTGCAGTCCAACATAGGATATGCTGGATCTTCCTGTCAGAGGACTGTCAGGCAATGTTAGACTAATGGGTATGGGGGCCTTAAGAAGGATCTTACATGTTGGAATTTCAATGGTCGATCCTTTTGTTCGGCACAGAGATAAAGACAAATAAAGGACTTACAAACTCCCCTAAGACTGTAATAACAGTGTGACTGACAAATTCTTGGTTAACTCATACTGCAGCCAGCAACACAGAGACTTTAGCATGCAGTCAGTGCAACTTATTTATTAAAAAACAATTGCAAAAATGATTTGTAGACTTGAATGCATTTAAGTAAAAAAATAGTGTCCCCAAAGATGGACAACCCAATTAAAGCTGTATTTCTTGTCCAAAACAATCAATAAGAGCGCAGCTTTCATTTATTAAACTGCTCGGGTAAAATGAAAGCTACACTGTGATTGGTTATGATTCTTTGTAGACAGTTTCATAAGTCTCCCAATTTGTAGAGCAAATGTAGTGATAACTGACTCCTGTACTCTGTTCACGGTCAAACACGTAGCGGCGCACAGTTGAACACTAAAATATTTTGCCTATTTTTCTTTTGAAAATGTTCAACTTGGATGGAGACTGTGGGTGAAAAGCTATTTTATTACCCAGCCACAAATTCTCAATTGCATTGAGGTCTGGACTTTGCCACTACATTAATATTGTTGGTTTTATGCCATTCCCATGCAGCTTCTGCTTTATATTTGGGATTGCCGTCTGGCAGAGTCAGCTCTAAGTCTTTTTAACCTTTAATATTCCAGGGTCTAATTGAAAGAAGCAATGCTGCCACCATCTTGATTTACAATGAAGATTATACTTTTTACGTCATGACAATCAGATTTCTTTAAAAAAATGTCCTGTCACTTGCTTAAAAAAATGAGTTAAGTGCCTTGTAAATGTCCTTGAGCTCCCTGGATCTACCTCTCATTTTCATTTATCATTGTGTGACTCTATTACAGAGATAATCATATTATCAGCTTTAGGAATCCACTATGTGCAATCTCTGATTGCACACCAACTGGGCATTTCTTCAAAGTCTTCTCTAGGGCTTGTGCTTTAACCCCTCCCTCCCACACACTGCCAATCACAGGTCGCCAGCATGTGACTCTGCTAGATCAGCTACCAATCTGTGTTTGACAGTGTCTGAGAGGGAGGGTTGAAGGCACAAGCCCTCAGAGAAGACTCTGATGAAATGAACAGTTGCACTACAGGCAGAGATTTCACATACTACAGTCCAAGATTAACGACTATGATAGTTGCAGCGCAAAACAAAACAGATTTTTTTCAAGACATTTAACTCAAATTTTTTGAGCATGTGAGAGGTCCTCTTTAAAATTATAGAAAGTGAAGAAAAAACAGGCAGTCTATTGAGTTGCAGAAAAATAATATCAGATTTATTATCAAGCAATACAAAAACAGTGATGTTTTGGTCAAAAGGACCATCTTCAGATTGCATATGGTATACTGCATGTAACAGCGCTGTGGGGAATAGGGATTCATTTCCCATAAAAGTTTTCGCTCTTTAAAATTATACTTTGGTAGGGAACATATTCAAGCAATTACTGTGAGCAAATACTTTATAATAGCAAATTCACCTTACTAATTTGTAATATCTCCTTGCCTGAAGGAAACATTTTTATCTCCACAAGGTTTGGAATTGATTGGACAGTGTCAGAATATGTTCCACTGACAAGAGAAGCACTTTCAGTCCCGCACCCAGAGTGAAAAGAGTTGAACACTAATTCTGCCAGAAAAATAACTTAAAGGGGTTGTCCACTACTCGGACAATCTCTTCTCAATCTCTATGTTTCCCTCGTAGAATAATAAAACATACACACCTCCAGTGCCGATGCTGTTTCAGCAGTGCCGGTGCCGTTCCTGGGGGTTGCTTGACATTATCATGTCACACAATCCCTGTGGACAATCAGCGCTGGCTTCACTATCCCTAAAACATAGGTTGTCGGAGAAAGGGTTGTCTGAGTAATGGACAACCCCTATCACCATGTGTTATAAATAAGGCACAGATTTTCTCTTGCATAATAACATAGAAGCAATATGAGCCTACTTTTATAGTAACATAGTAACATAGTTAGTAAGGCCGAAAAAAGACATTTGTCCATCCAGTTCAGCCTATATTCCATCATAATAAATACCCAGATCTACGTCCTTCTACAGAACCTAATAATTGTATGATACAATATTGTTCTGCTCCAGGAAGACATCCAGGCCTCTCTTGAACCCCTCGACTGAGTTCGCCATCACCACCTCCTCAGGCAAGCAATTCCAGATTCTCACTGCCCTAACAGTAAAGAATCCTCTTCTATGTTGGTGGAAAAACCTTCTCTCCTCCAGACGCAAAGAATGCCCCCTTGTGCCCGTCACCTTCCTTGGTATAAACAGATCCTCAGCGAGATATTTGTATTGTCCCCTTATATACTTATGCATGGTTATTAGATCGCCCCTCAGTCGTCTTTTTTCTAGACTAAATAATCCTAATTTCGCTAATCTATCTGGGTATTGTAGTTCTCCCATCCCCTTTATTAATTTTGTTGCCCTCCTTTGTACTCTCTCTAGTTCCATTATATCCTTCCTGAGCACCGGTGCCCAAAACTGGACACAGTACTCCATGTGCGGTCTAACTAGGGATTTGTACAGAGGCAGTATAATGCTCTCATCATGTGTATCCAGACCTCTTTTAATGCACCCCATGATCCTGTTTGCCTTGGCAGCTGCTGCCTGGCACTGGCTGCTCCAGGTAAGTTTATCATTAACTAGGATCCCCAAGTCCTTCTCCCTGTCAGATTTACCCAGTGGTTTCCCGTTCAGTGTGTAATGGTGATATTGATTCCCTCTTCCCATGTGTATAACCTTACATTTATCATTGTTAAACCTCATCTGCCACCTTTCAGCCCAAGTTTCCAACTTATCCAGATCCATCTGTAGCAGAATACTATCTTCTCTTGTATTAACTGCTTTACATAGTTTTGTATTTATAAACAATTCTACGATAACTTTATGCTACATTCATAGGAAATTGTAGAAAAGATTAAAAAAAACATATTAGTATAGAAAGGTTTACATGAAACCATATTGAAAACCCTAACTTCAATTGAATGTAAACCTTGCTAGTTCTTCTCAGGAGTGGCCAGCAGTATCAGAAGTTCTCAGAATTACTCCAAGGGCAAAGCCTCATCCTGGAAGTCATAAAATATCCTAAGAGAACTTGGAATTCACTAGCGGCCTCTTTAACCTTAACTGAAGTCAGTGTTCTTGACTCCAAAGAATCACTGGAGAAAAACAATCCGCTTCTATCCAAGGATAGCAGACATCCATATAAGTTAATTGGGCTTTTCACACATCCATTTTCTTTAATGGGTCTACTGTATGTGCCCAACTCAGTGTACTTCCTATTCTCGTCTGTTTTTGTGTTTCATATGAGGCCGTTTAAGTCTATGGAAGTAAAAAAAAAGCCGAGCATGTGGAAGTCATCATTGTGCTATCCATTTCTCATATATCCATTTTTTGTTGAAGCAAAATTGAACACAGTCATTTGAAAAAGATCTAAGGATATATCCACATAGGTCTGATATGCAGTAGCTTTTCTGTCCAGACTTTCTGGACCAAAATACCGCCGCATATTACGGTAAATTAGTTGTGGGTGAGATTTTACAGAATGTCATTTTCACCCAGACATCAGCAGTCCATCAATTTATGCTATGGGTAATGTCGCACAATTTACGCTGCAGATTATCTCAACAGAGTGTGGATTTTTCCAGCCAGTAAAAAAAAAATCTGTTATGTATCTGACCCATATGGACCCCTAAGGGTATGTTCATCCTTTAGACACAAGTGTACGCCGGCGATGATTTTCCTAAAGTATCTCCTTTGGTAGTTTTGCCCATTCATCGACTTTTTTAACTGTATATGTTAACTAGTAAGCAGAGAGCCTGAATTTGGTCAGGTCACTCCTTTTGGCTGCTTCACGGCTTTCAAAGCGGTTATAAGAAGATCATAAAGACTGAACATATGCGCAGAAAGTCGTGTTGACATTGCAATGTGTATGTTAATACTTTTTAGCATAATTTAAGCACTTGTTTAGGTGGATTGTAGGCGGAATCAGCCTGAAAAAGATTTTACCCCAAGGCTATGTTCTCACAATGAGCTTTTGTTACGTTTTTGATGCTATGTCAAAAATGCAATGTCTTACAGTTCAAGCAAATTGGATGGGATTTATAGAAAGCTCCGGCCCACTGTGCTTCTTTTCAACAAAGCGCAAGTGTCCTGCGGAGTTTCAGATCCACAGCATGTCAATTCATCTTGTGGGTTCGCTGAGTTATCTGTGCTGAATTTCCCCATAGACTTGCATTAGGTGCGGAAATTGCACACGAGTGTTTCCTCGACAGAAACGTCTTAAAAGCGCATCTAATTCTCACCTAAGTGGGTCAATAAAGTTCTGTAAAAGCCAAATAACAGGAAGTTTCAGAAACAAAGCAGCTTTATTTAAAGCATGACACACCAGCAAGACACAAAAACGCAGAGTGAAAAAACGCAATAAAAACACATATTAAAAAAAACGCAGTAAAAATACAAGTAACCTAATTTAAACGACAGGTACAGAAATGATGCGGAAATTCTGCAACATCAAAGTCCCAACAAAAGCTCCTTGGTGAAACGTAGCCTAAGAGCTCATTTCCACTTGCGAGAAAAACGGACCAGTGCAATCCGATAAAGAATGGGATTGCACTCGGACCAATGTTATTCAATAGGTGTCTTTTCATTTGCGATTTTTTTCTCAGCCGAAAATCGGACTGAGAAAAAAATCGCAGCATGCTGCGATTTGCTGCGAGTCTCGGATGAGACTCGCCAATACAAGTCAATGGGTGAGAGAAAAATAACGCATGGAATACGGACCATCCATATTCCATCCATTTTTTACGGATACCTTACCATTCTGTGGCACAGAACACTGTAAATAGTCCTGTAAATGACTGTATAAAAATAGTTGCAGAGAAAAAAAACGGATTGCATAAGGATGTTATACGGATGTAAAACGGATGGTGCGATTAAAAAAATCGCATTGAACACGCATGACAATCGCATACTTTTCATCCCTTTTTACGGTCAAGATTACAGACCGTTTTTTCTCTCGCAAGTGGAAATGAGCCCTTAGGCCGGCGTCACACTAGCGAGTTTTACGGACGTATGAGCGCAGAAAATACGTCCAGAAAATACGCATTGTACACGGCCCAATGATTCTCTATGGGGCAGCTCCTATCTGCTGTATATTACGCATCCGTAATATTCGGTATGTTACGGGCGTAGAAAATCGCAGCATGCTGCGTTTGTCAGCGTATTGCGCAAAAATACGCCAATGAAAGTTTATGGGGGCAAGAAAATTACGGATTACACACGGACCATGCATGTGACTTGCGAGAAATACGCAGCGGTGTTTTATAGGAAAGCCAGTAATTCAGCGTGGTGTACAGTAAAATCACACTGACAGAATAGAATAAGTAGAATAAATGTGTACACATAGTATAGGTATATATATATATATATACAGTGGGGCAAAAAAGTATTTAGTCAGTCAGCAATAGTGCAAGTTCCACCACTTAAAAAGATGAGAGGCGTCTGTAATTTACATCATAGGTAGACCTCAACTATGGGAGACAAACTGAGAAAAAAAATCCAGAAAATCACATTGTCTGTTTTTTTAACATTTTATTTGCATATTATGGTGGAAAATAAGTATTTGGTCAGAAACAAACAATCAAGATTTCTGGCTCTCACAGACCTGTAACTTCTTCTTTACGAGTCTCCTCTTTCCTCCACTCATTACCTGTAGTAATGGCACCTGTTTAAACTTGTTATCAGTATAAAAAGACACCTGTGCACACCCTCAAACAGTCTGACTCCAAACTCCACTATGGTGAAGACCAAAGAGCTGTCAAAGGACACCAGAAACAAAATTGTAGCCCTGCACCAGGCTGGGAAGACTGAATCTGCAATAGCCAACCAGCTTGGAGTGAAGAAATCAACAGTGGGAGCAATAATTAGAAAATGGAAGACATACAAGACCACTGATAATCTCCCTCGATCTGGGGCTCCACGCAAAATCACACCCCGTGGGGTCAGAATGATCACAAGAACGGTGAGCAAAAATCCCAGAACCACGCGGGGGGACCTAGTGAATGAACTGCAGAGAGCTGGGACCAATGTAACAAGGCCTACCATAAGTAACACACTACGCCACCATGGACTCAGATCCTGCAGTGCCAGACGTGTCCCACTGCTTAAGCCAGTACATGTCCAGGCCCGTCTGAAGTTTGCTAGAGAGCATTTGGATGATCCAGAGGAGCTTTGGGAGAATGTCCTATGGTCTGATGAAACCAAACTGGAACTGTTTGGTAGAAACACAACTTGTCGTATTTGGAGGAAAAAGAATACTGAGTTGCATCCATCAAACACCATACCTACTGTAAAGCATGGTGGTGGAAACATCATGCTTTGGGGCTGTTTCTCTGCAAAGGGGCCAGGACGACTGATCCGGGTACATGAAAGAATGAATGGGGCCATGTATCGTGAGATTTTGAGTGCAAACCTCCTTCCATCAGCAAGGGCATTGAAGATGAAACGTGGCTGGGTCTTTCAACATGACAATGATCCAAAGCACACCGCCAGGGCAATGAAGGAGTGGCTTCGTAAGAAGCATTTCAAGGTCCTGGAGTGGCCTAGCCAGTCTCCAGATCTCAACCCTATAGAAAACCTTTGGAGGGAGTTGAAAGTCCGTGTTGCCAAGCAAAAAGCCAAAAACATCACTGCTCTAGAGGAGATCTGCATGGAGGAATGAGCCAACATACCAACAACAGTGTGTGGCAACCTTGTGAAGACTTACAGAAAACGTTTGACCTCTGTCATTGCCAACAAAGGATATATTACAAAGTATTGAGATGAAATTTTGTTTCTGACCAAATACTTATTTTCCACCATAATATGCAAATAAAATGTTAAAAAAACAGACAACGTGATTTTCTGGATTTTTTTTTCTCAGTTTGTCTCCCATAGTTGAGGTCTACCTATGATGTAAATTACAGACGCCTCTCATCCTTTTAAGTGGTGGAACTTGCACTATTGCTGACTGACTAAATACTTTTTTGCCCCACTGTATATGTCAGTGAGACACACATATATATATATATATATATATATATATATATATATATATATATTTATACTGTATTTAATTCAGTGCTAAATGGCAGAAAAGCCGGTAATTCAATTGCCGGCTTTTGCTATCTCCTTCACAAACCCGACAGGATATGAGACATGGTTTACATACAGTAAACCATCTCATATCCCTTCTTTTATTACATATTCCTCTTTAGTAATGTAAGAAGTGTCTTTGTGTCAAATTTGGGGTCTCTAGCTATTAAATTAAAGGGTTAAATCCCAGAAAAAAATTGGCGTGGGCTCCCGCGCAATTTTCTCCGCCAGATTGGGAAAGCTAGTGACTGAGGGCAGATATTAATAGCCTGGAGAGGGTCCATGGTTATAGGACCCTCCCTGGCTAAAAACATCTGCCCCCAGCCACCCCAGAAAAGGCACATCTGGAAGATGCTATCTAGTGCTGAATTAAATATATATATATATATATATATATATATATATGTCTCACTGACATATATATATATACATATATATATATTTATATATATAGACTGTATATATGTTTTTAAGAATATTTGAGCCGATGGATCCATGATATGTCCATTCTGCAAGCCTGCAAGAAAAAATCGCTGTACGGAAGCCATATGGATGACACACGGATAAATTTTTGCGAAAAAATGGCATCCTCGCATTGAATACAGAACAGTGTTTTGGGACAATTACTGCGTATTACGGCCGTAAAAACGGACCGTATTTACTTACGTCTAGTGTGACGCTGGCCTTAGAGTAAAATCATTAATTGTCTGACACTGGAGGAAAACAGCTGGATACTATAGGTCCTAAGAATACTGATGTAGCAAAATGTATCACAATTAATTAGCTGAATACTTTTGTACATCTTACTATAGCTTTAAAGACACCCTCCAGGTAACAGAGCAGCTTTTGCTTAGACATTAAGTGCCCTTCAACCCTCCATTCTTATAGGGCATTTACACCTACAGATCCTGACCGTTAAACGACCGGACGATTGGCTATATACAAGCGCTAATTTAATGACCTATTTAGACAGGCCATCAAACAGTCTATGCATGCAGAATGGGTCATTCTGTTATAACAAAAATATCATGTCATCAACAGTCCATTTCCTTTTTACAGAGGTCAATGTAGAGGTACCGTCACACATAACGATATCTTTAACGATATCGTTGCTTTTTGTGACGTAGCAACGATATCTTTAAAGAAATTGTTATGCGTGACAGCGACCAACAATCAGGCCCCTGCTGGGAGATCATTGGTCGCTGGGGAATGATCAGGACTTTATTTCGTCGCTGGATCTCCCGCTGACATTGCTGAATCAGCGTGTGTGACGCCGATTCAGCGATGTCTTCACTGGTAACCAGGGTAAACATCAGGTTACTAAGTGCAGGGCCGTGCTTAGTAACCCGATGTTTACCCTGGTTACCATTGTAAAAGTTAAAAAAAAACAAACACTACATACTTACATTCCTGTCATGTCCTTCAGCGTCAGCTTCCCTGCGTCCCCCAGTGTCAGCGCCGGCCGACCGTAAAGCAGAGCACAGCGGTGACGTCACCGCTCTGCTTTCCGGCCAGCGCTTACACAGTGCAGGGAAGCTGACGCTGGGGAATGTAAGTATGTAGTGGGTTTTTTTTTACTTTTACAATGGTAACCAGGGCCCTGCGCTTAGTAACCCGATGTTTACCCTGGTTACCCGGGGACTTCGGCATCGTTGGTCGGTGGAGAGCTGTCTGTGTGACAGCTCCCCAGCGACCACACAACGACTTACCAACGATCACGGCCAGGTCGTATCGCTGGTCGTGATCGTTGGTAAATCGTTAAGTGTAACGGTACCTTACTGCTGATAGTGAAGATTTTAAAGAGTAAATCATTATTTTATTTTTTTTTTTTCATAAATCAATAAAATACAGAAAATAAGCAACTTTCTAATTTATCTCATCAGAAAGGTCAGCTTTTTCTCCTCCTGCACTGATCTTGCACTCTTAATTCATAGCTAAAATCTGTATTCAATGAAGCCAGACTTTCACATTACTGAGATAGGGGATGGCAGTTGGTGCTTTTAAAGGGACTCTGTCACCTGAATTTGGCGGGACTGGTTTTGGGTCATATGGGCGGAGTTTTTGGGTGTTTGATTCACCCTTTCCTTACCCGTTGGCTGCATGCTGGCTGCAATATTGGATTGAAGTTCATTCTCTGTCCTCCATAGTACACGCCTGCGCAAAGCAATCTTGCCTTGTGCAGGCGTGTACTATGGAGGACAGAGAATGAACTTCAATCCAATATTGCAGCCAGCATGCAGCCAACGGGTAAGGAAAGGGTGAATCAAACACCCAAAAACTCCGCCCATATGACCCAAAACCAGTCCCGCCAAATTCAGGTGACAGAGTCCCTTTAAGGATATGTGCACACGTTGCAGATTTTGCTGCGGATCCGCAGCAGATTGGCCGCTGCGGATCTGCAGCTGTTTTCCATGCTGTTTACAGTACCATGTAAACCTATGGAAAACAAAATCCGCAGTGCACATGCTGCGGAAAAAAAACGCATGGAAACGTAGCAGTGTTTATTCCGCAGCATGTCAATTCTTTGTGCAGATTCCGCAGCGGTTTACACCTGCTCCATAACAGGAATCCGCAGGTGAAAAACTGCAGGTGTAAAACCGCAGGTGGAATCCGCACAAAATCCGTGAAAAATTGCGGTAAATACGCTGTAATTCCACAGGAAAATCAGTCTGGAAAAATCTGCAGAGTAATCCACAACGTGTGCACATACCATAAGGGAATGGGTGAACTGCAATTCTGACACAGATAGAGTTATTCAGGATGGAAAAATGAAGACTTATGGGGCAATATTATCACAATATACAAATATATGAGGGGACAGATCTTTCTAATACTCTTTTTACCCCTAGGTCTGCAATGGTGACAAGGAGGCATACTCTACATCTAAAGAAAATAAGCCTCAGGCCAGTGTCCCACTTGCGAGTGCAATGCGAGAAACTCGTGCGAGTCTCTTGCCTCAATACCGGCACTGTCGCTAGCACTCAGGACCGGAGTATGCGGCTGCATGTATTTCTATGCAGCTGAACGCTCCGGTCCGGACCGCCGGCGGCAGTGCCAGGTATTGAGGTGAGAGACTCGCACGAGTTTCTCGCATTGCACTCGCAAGTGGGACCCCGGCCTTAGAGGGAAACTGTCACCCCCAAAATCGAAGGTGAACTAAGCCCACCAGCATCAGGGGCTTATCTACAGCATTCTGGAATGCTGTAGAAAAGCCCCCGATGTATCCTGAAAGATGAGAAAAAGAGGTTAGATTATACTCACCCAGGGGCGGTCCCTCTGCGGTCCGGTCCGATGGGCGTCACGGTACGGTCCGAGGTCTCCCATCTTCTTACGATGACGTCCTCTTATTGTCTCCACGCTGCGGCGCAGGCGTACTTTGTCTGCCCTGTTGAGAGCAGAGCAAAGTACTGCATTGCGCAGGCACTGGGGTTCTGTGACCTTTCCCGGTGCCTGTGCACTGCAGTACTTTGCTCTGCCCTCAACACAGATTCTTTACTGTAAGATCAGTGACACTATGAAATTCTCTGCCACATGCTGTTGCAATGGTTGATTCACTAAAATGTAGAAGATTGGATGCCTTTCTTGAAAAATATAACATTACAGGTTATGGGCACTAGATTCTGTGATGGGGCGTTGATCCAGGGAACTACAGGTCCTTCTCAAAAAATTAGCATATAGTGTTAAATTTCATTATTTACCATAATGTAATGATTACAATTAAACTTTCATATATTATAGATGCATTATCCACCAACTGAAATTTGTCAGGTCTTTTATTGTTTTAATACTGATGATTTTGGCATACAACTCCTGATAACCCAAAAAACCTGTCTCAATAAATTAGCATATCAAGAAAATGTTCTCTAAACGACCTATTACCCTAATCTTCTGAATCAACTAATTAACTCTAAACACATGCAAAAGATACCTGAGGCTTTTATAAACTCCCTGCCTGGTTCATTACTCAAAACTCCCATCATGGGTAAGACTAGCGACCTGACAGATGTCAAGAAGGCCATCATTGACACCCTCAAGCAAGAGGGTAAGACCCAGAAAGAAATTTCTCAACAAATAGGCTGTTCCCAGAGTGCTGTATCAAGGCACCTCAATGGTAAGTCTGTTGGAAGGAAACAATGTGGCAGAAAACGCTGTACAACGAGAAGAGGAGACCGGACCCTGAGGAAGATTGTGGAGAAGGACCGATTCCAGACCTTGGGGAACCTGAGGAAGCAGTGGACTGAGTCTGGTGTGGAAACATCCAGAGCCACCGTGCACAGGCGTGTGCAGGAAATGAGCTACAGGTGCCGCATTCCCCAGGTAAAGCCACTTTTGAACCATAAACAGCGGCAGAGGCGCCTGACCTGGGCTACAGAGAAGCAGCACTGGACTGTTGCTAAGTGGTCCCAAGTACTTTTTTCTGATGAAAGCAAATTTTGCATGTCATTTGGAAATCAAGGTGCCAGAGTCTGGAGGAAGACTGGGGAGAAGGAAATGCCAAAATGCCTGAAGTCCAGTGTCAAGTACCCACAGTCAGTGATGGTGTGGGGTGCCATGTCAGCTGCTGGTGTTGGTCCACTGTGTTTCATCAAGGGCAGGGTCAATGCAGCTAGCTATCAGGAGATTTTGGAGCACTTCATGCTTCCATCGGCTGAAATGCTTTATGGAGATGAAGATTTCATTTTTCAGCACGACCTGGCACCTGCTCACAGTGCCAAAACCACTGGTAAATGGTTTACTGACCATGGTATTACTGTGCTCAATTGGCCTGCCAACTCTCCTGACCTGAACCCCATAGAGAATCTGTGGGATATTGTGAAGAGAAAGTTGAGAGACGCAAGACCCAACACTCTGGATGAGCTTAAGGCCGCTATTGAAGCATCCTGGGCCTCCATAACATCTCAGCAGTGTCACAGGCTGATTGCCTCCATGCCACGCCGCATTGAAGCAGTCATTTCTGCCAAAGGATTCCCGACCAAGTATTGAGTGCATAACTGAACATTATTATTTGATGGTTTTTTTGTTTGTTATTAAAAAACACTTTTATTTGATTGGATGGGTGAAATATGCTAATTTATTGAGACAGGTTTTTTGGGTTATCAGGAGTTGTATGCCAAAATCATCAGTATTAAAACAATAAAAGACCTGACAAATTTCAGTTGGTGGATAATGAATCTATAATATATGAAAGTTTAATTGTAATCATTACATTATGGTAAATAATGAAATTTAACACTATATGCTAATTTTTTGAGAAGGACCTGTAGTCTGATTGCTGTATGGAGTCGGGAAGGAAATGTTCTCCTAATATGAGGCAAACAGCATCTGTGTCTCATGGGGTTTTTGTATTCCTCTGCATCCACATGTTAAGTTATAGGTTGAACTCGATGGATTTGTGTCTTTCAATCTTAAAACTATGAGTTTGTGATGGAGTAAGATGCACCAAATTTATTAAGAAGTTTTTTTCTTACATCTTTTAACTGCTGTGTGCCATCATGGGAAATGTACTAGATTATTGCACTGGGCTCTGTTACTATAGATTTCTATGAGCCAGGCATGACATACTTGAAAGGCATGGAACTAACCTACAATAACCTTATTTTTTGCAATAGAGCTCAATGAACAGGCAGATCTAGATGTATGGCATTAGAGATCAACTCTTACCGGTAAGGTCAGTAATAAAAAAAAATCCAGCATCCAGATCCTTGCTCAAGTAAAAAATCATCTTTATCACATATAGATAAAAATCTCAATGCAGACCATTCAAAAGCTTGAAGAGTTACTAACGCGTTTCAGAACAACATCCTTAACCACTGTGTATAGACAAGTGACTGCAGGCATTAAGTCTTATTTCCCATAATCACTTGCTTTAATTCTTATTTGTAAGGCTTTGTTCACACTTCACTAGTATACTACACTCAGAATATAGTGGTTTATCTATTCATCCAAAGCATGCAATCAAAAAGGATATTGTTTTCTTACCCCTATGAAATGATATGGGTGACATGCCGTACTATGGATTTCTCTACAGTTGCTTGCGATAGCGCCTTACATGACAGATATATGTAGGAAATCCTCCCAGTACGTCCTGTAAATCTGCCGGAGTGCAATAACAAACCGTGAACGGAGCCGTAACTGCTCTAGAAAAGCTGCGCTGTGATTGGTTGCTATGGGCACCAAGGCCAGTTTTTCTGCTAGACGATTTTGATAAATGAGGCTCATGGGGGGGGGGGGAAATATTTGCATGCAAACTTACATTCTCTACAAGCAAAACGCAGACTGCAGCTGTCGCATGCAAGACGCATGATAGTGGAGATCACAGCTGTCGCATGTAAGACACATGATAGTGGAGATTGCAGCTGTCGCATGTAAGACGCATGATAGTGGAGATCGTAGCTGTCGCATGTAAGACACATGATAGTGGAGATTGCAGCTGTCACATGTAAGACACATGATAGTGGAGATCGCAGCTGTCGCATGCAAGACGCAAGATAGCGGAGATCGCAGTTGTCACATGTAAGATGCATGATAGTGTAGATCGCAGCTGTCGCATGTAAGATGCATGATAGTGGAGATCGCAGCTGTCGCATGTAAGACGCATGATAGTGGAGATCGCAGTTGTCGCATTTAAGGCGCATGATAGTGGAGATCGCAGCTGTCGCATGTAAGACGCATAATAGTGGAGATCGCAGCTGTCACATGTAAGACGCAAGATAGTGGAGATCGCAGCTGTCGCATGTAAGATGCAAGATAGTGGAGATCGCAGCTGTCGCATGTAAGACGCATGATAGTGGAGATCGCAGCTGTCGCATGTAAGATGCATGATAGTGGAGATCACAGCTATCGCATGTAAGACGCATGATAGTGGAGATCGCAGCTGTCGCATTTAAGACGCATGATAGTGGAGATCGCAGCTGTCGCATGTAAGATGCATGAGAGTGGAGATCACAGCTGTCGTATGTAAGATGCGTTATAGTGGAGATCGCAGATGTCGCATGTAAGACGTATGATAGTGGAGATCGCAGCTGTCGCATGTAAGACGTATGATAGTGGAGATCGCAGATGTCGCATGCAAGACGTATGATAGTGGAGATCGCAGCTGTCGCATGTAAGACGCATGATGGTGGAGATCGCAGCTGTCGCATGTAAGACGCATGATAGTGGAGATCGCAGCTGTCGCATGTAAGAAGCATGATAGTCGCAGCTGTCAAATGTAAGACGCATGATAGTGGAGATCGCAGCTGTCGCATGTAAGATGTGTGATAGTGGAGATCGTAGCTGTCGCATGTAAGACGCATGATAGTGGAGATTGCAGCTGTTGAATGTAAGACGCATGATAGTGGAGATCGCAGCTGTCGCATGTAAGACGCATGATAGTCGAGATCGCAGCTGTTGCATGTAAGACGCATGATAGTGGATATTGCAGCTGTCGCATTTAAGAAGCATGATAGTCGCAGCTGTCAAATGTCAGACGCATGATGGTGGAGATCGCAGCTGTCGCATGTAAGACGCATGATAGTCGAGATCGCAGCTGTTGCATGTAAGACACATGATAGTGGATATCGCAGCTGTCGCATTTAAGAAGCATGATAGTGGAGATCGCAGCTGTCGTATGTAAGATGCATGATAGTGGAGATCGCAGCTGTCAAATGTAAGACGCATGATAGTGGAGATTGCAGCTGTCGCATGTAAGACGCGTGATAGTGGAGATCGCAGCTATCGCATGTAAGATGCATGATAGTGGAGATCGCAGCTGTCGCATGTAAGACGCATGATAATGGAGATCGTAGCTGTCGCATGTAAGACGCATGATAGTGGAGATCGCAGCTGTCGCATGTAAGACGCATGATAGTGGAGATCGCAGCTGTCGCATGTAAGAAGCATGATAGTCGCAGCTGTCAAATGTAAGACGCATGATAATGGAGATCGCAGCTGTCGCATGTAAGATGTGTGATAGTGGAGATCGTAGCTGTCGCATGTAAGACGCATGATAGTGGAGATTGCAGCTGTTGAATGTAAGACGCATGATAGTGGAGATCGCAGCTGTCGCATGTAAGACGCATGATAGTCGAGATCGCAGCTGTTGCATGTAAGACGCATGATAGTGGATATCGCAGCTGTCGCATTTAAGAAGCATGATAGTCGCAGCTGTCAAATGTAAGACGCATGATGGTGGAGATCGCAGCTGTCGCATGTAAGACGCATGATAGTCGAGATCGCAGCTGTTGCATGTAAGACGCATGATAGTGGATATCGCAGCTGTCGCATTTAAGAAGCATGATAGTGGAGATCGCAGCTGTCGTATGTAAGATGCATGATAGTGGAGATCGCAGCTGTCAAATGTAAGACGCATGATAGTGGAGATTGCAGCTGTCGCATGTAAGACGCATGATAGTGGAGATCGCAGCTGTCGCATGTAAGACGCATAATAGTGGAGGTCGCAGCTGTCGCATGTAAGACGCATGATAGTGGAGATTGCAGCTGTTGCATCTAAGACGCATGATAGTGGAGATCGCAGCTGTCGCATGTAAGACGCATAATAGTGGAGGTCGCAGCTGTCGCATGTAAGACGCATGATAGTGGAGATTGCAGCTGTTGCATCTAAGACGCATGATAGAGGAGATCGCAGCTGTCGCATGCAAGACGCATGATAGTGGAGATCGCAGCTGTCTCATGTAAGATGCATGATAGTGGATATCGCAGCTGTCGCATGTAAGACGCGTGATAAAGGAGATCGCAGCTGTCACATGTACGACGCATGATAATGGAGATCGCAGCTGTTTCGCTACTTACTTTTATATATAGCCGCAACCTAGTTTGGAATGATGATAACAGAGGGGAGACAGACCAAACAGCACCTCGTACTCTCCTGTGTAAATAAGGAGGCCTGTCAATATTTTGGTTGTTTTCAAAATGAAAACACAATGGCTATTATGAGGTCTTTCTGAGTGATGAATTGGGGTGCAGATTCTCAAAAGACAGACAAGGCGCATATTGAAAGTCAAATTTCAGCTATCAGAGGAGAAAACACACAGTCCTGCAGACAAACTAAAATCCAATCAGAGTTTTTGTTATTTCCACCGTTAATTAGTGTTGAGCATTCCGATACTGCAAATATCGGGTATTGGCCAATATTCGCGGTATCGGAATTCCGATACTGAGTTCCGATACTTTTGCAATATCGGATACCAGAATCGGAAGTTCCCATAATGCATTGAGCCAGTTTGATTTAATTCAGCCAATGAGGAATCATTAGAAGTGTGGGCACATCCTGTTCTGCATGTTAGCCATGTAACTACTAGCATGGCTGTGATTGGCTGCTGAAATGATGTCATGATGCACTGTAAAAGCCGCCATTTTGGGTTCAGTTAGGGAAAGGACGCTGCTTTTCTGACAGAGGGATAGTTTGAGATAGGGATTTGCTTCATTGTGCTTTACCCAGGTGTTATGAACTGGTGATTTAGAACCACAATGGACCTGGTGGTTAAGAGCACTGAAAATTACCTGATAGTTACTAATAACATAGGACGAGCTCTGAGACGTGGGAACTCTGCTGACCGCAATCCCTAATCCTATCACACCACACTAGAGGTAGCCGTGGAGCGCTCCTGACCAGACGTAGGCGCCTCGGGCACAGCCTGAGAAACTAGCTAGCCCTGAAGATAGAAAAATAAGCATACCTTGCCTCAGAGAAATTCCCCAAAGGAAAAGGCAGCCCCCCACATATAATAACTGTGAGTAAAGATGAAAATACAAACACAGAGATGAAATAGATTTTAGCAAAGTGAGGCCCGACTTACTGAATAGACCAAGGATAGGAAAGATAGCTTTGCGGTCAGCACAAAAACCTACAAACAACCACGCAGAGGGCGCAAAAAGACCCTCCGCACCGATTAACGGTACGGAGGTGCTCCCTCTGCGTCCCAGAGCTTCCAGCAAGCAAGACAAACCAATATAGCAAGCTGGACAGAAAAAATAGCAAACAAAAGTAACACAAGCAGAACTTAGCTTATGCAGGGCAGACAGGCCACAAGAACGATCCAGGAGAGAGCAAAACCAATACTGGAACCTTGACTGGAGGCCAGGAACAAAGAACTAGGTGGAGTTAAATAGAGCAGCACCTAACGACTTAACCTCGTCACCTGAGGAAGGAAACTCAGAAGCCGCAGCCCCACTCACATCCACCAAAGGAAGCTCATGGACAGAACCAGCCGAAGTACCACTCATGACCACAGGAGGGAGCCTGACCACAGAATTCACAACACCCAGGCTAATTTAGCAACCGCTGTGTGAGAACCTTGTTTTTGCCTTGCAGCGCTGTTCACGGTTGTCTGCAAGGTCTCGTGTGAGTGCAGCTCACTTTGTAGTCTGTTCTGCAGCCACAGCTGGTTGTAGTCAGCTCAGCGTGCGTCACTGCCTCATACTGTTCCATTGTCCTTTTTTCAATTAGTGCTGCCTGCTGCACATTTTTCCTGATTTATCCTACTAGTGGGTTTCCATCCGTATCCTGCTAGATTGCGGAAAAACACTATATAGGAGTACATAGAGGAGCTTTTTTTGGCCTTGCAGCGCTGTTCACAGCTGTCTGCAAGGTCTCTGTGTGAGTGCAGCTTACGCTGTAGTCTGTTCGGCAGCCACAGCTGGTTGTAGTCAGCTCAGCGTGGGTCTCTGCCTCATACTGTTCCATTGTCCTTTTTTCAATTAGTGCTGTCTGCTGCACATTCTTCCTGATTAATCCTATTTGTGGGTTTCCATCCGTATCCTGCTAGATTGCGGAAAAACACTATACAGAAGTACATAGAGGAACTTTTTTTGGCCTTGCAGCGCTGTTCAAGGCTGTCTGCAAGGTCTCTGTGTGAGTGCAGCTCAAGCTGTAGTCTGTTCTGCAGCCACAGCTGGTTGTAGTCAGCTCAGTGTGCGTCACTGCTTCATACTGTTCCATTGTCGTTTTTTCAATTAGTGCTGCCTGTTGCACATTTTTCCTGATTTATCCTATTAGTGGGTTTCCATCCGTATCCTGCTAGAATGCGGAAAAACACTATATAGGAGTACATATAGGAGCTTTTTTTGGCCTTGCAGCGCTGTTCAAGGCTGTCTGCAAGGTCTCTGTGTGAGTGCAGCTCAAACTGTAGTCTGTTCTGCAGCCACAGCTGGTTGTAGTCAGCTCAGTGTGCAATCACTGCCTCATACTGTTCCATTGTCCTTTTTTCACTTAGTGCTGCCTGCTGCACATTTTTCCTGATTTATCCTATTAGTGGGTTTCCATCTGTATCCTGCTAGATTGTGGAAAAACACTATATAGGAGTACATAGAGGAGCCTTTCTGCAGCCTTGTGCCCTGCAGCCAAAGCCAGATTATTATTAGCCTATTTTTTGGAGCCTCATCTATTGCATTGTAGGTTACCTTCCTGCATTGTAATCGCTACAAAAAGTTTGTGATACTATCGGTTTTACATCTTCGGGCACATGGAAACAGGAACACATGGGCTACTTGCACAGTGAACAAGTCTGTATGATCATGTTCACACACCACCAAGAAACCTGAAGACACAAAAGAGAATAGTAAAACCAAAAACACTCAGTTTGAAAAAATGTTGCAGTAATCCGCAAGTGCTAGTAAAAGATGTAAAAAACAGGGTATTTGGTTGATACGTTTTTTGCAAAAAATGTATACTAAGCTGCTCTACCAATCTTCACGGTATACCCTTATCAGAGCAGTCCTAACTAATGTATGCAATCCCTATCTGATGTATTTAAAAACCTGATCATCTGTATATAACCTGTGTGAACAGGGTTCAGAGAGGAAAAATCCATGTGTGCATACAGGGTAGAACAGCTTTTGTGCAGATCGCCCAAGAGGAGTGGTGGAACTCCCCAGTCTTGTAGACACAAGAGAACAATTATGGAAACAGGAACACATGGGCTACTTGCACAGTGAACAAGTCTGTATGATCATGTTCACACACCACCAAGAAACCTGAAGACACAAAAGAGAATAGTAAAACCAAAAACACTCAGTTTGAAAAAATGTTGCAGTAATCCGCAAGTGCTAGTAAAAGATGTAAAAAACAGGGTATTTGGTTGATACGTTTTTTGCAAAAAATGTATACTAAGCTGCTCTACCAATCTTCACGGTATACCCTTATCAGAGCAGTCCTAACTAATGTATGCAATCCCTATCTGATGTATTTAAAAACCTGATCATCTGTATATAACCTGTGTGAACAGGGTTCAGAGAGGAAAAATCCATGTGTGCATACAGGGTAGAACAGCTTTTGTGCAGATAGCCCAAGAGGAGTGGTGGAACTCCCCAGTCTTGTAAACACAAGAGAACAATTATGGAAACAGGAACACATGGGCTACTTGCACAGTGAACAAGTCTGTATGATCATGTTCACACACCACCAAGAAACCTGAAGACACAAAAGAGAATAGTAAAACCAAAAACACTCAGTTTGAAAAAATGTTGCAGTAATCCGCAAGTGCTAGTAAAAGATGTAAAAAACAGGGTATTTGGTTGATACGTTTTTTGCAAAAAATGTATACTAAGCTGCTCTACCAATCTTCACGGTATACCCTTATCAGAGCAGTCCTAACTAATGTATGCAATCCCTATCTGATGTATTTAAAAACCTGATCATCTGTATATAACCTGTGTGAACAGGGTTCAGAGAGGAAAAATCCATGTGTGCATACAGGGTAGAACAGCTTTTGTGCAGATAGCCCAAGAGGAGTGGTGGAACTCCCCAGTCTTGTAGACACAAGAGAACAATTATGGAAACAGGAACACATGGGCTACTTGCACAGTGAACAAGTCTGTATGATCATGTTCACACACCACCAAGAAACCTGAAGACACAAAAGAGAATAGTAAAACCAAAAACACTCAGTTTGAAAAAATGTTGCAGTAATCCGCAAGTGCCAGTAAAAGATGTAAAAAACAGGGTATTTGGTTGATACGTTTTTTGCAAAAAATGTATACTAAGCTGCTCTACCAATCTTCACGGTATACCCTTATCAGAGCAGTCCTAACTAATGTATGCAATCCCTATCTGATGTATTTAAAAACCTGATCATCTGTATATAACCTGTGTGAACAGGGTTCAGAGAGGAAAAATCCATGTGTGCATACAGGGTAGAACAGCTTTTGTGCAGATAGCCCAAGAGGAGTGGTGGAACTCCCCAGTCTTGTAGACACAAGAGAACAATTATGGAAACAGGAACACATGGGCTACTTGCACAGTGAACAAGTCTGTATGATCATGTTCACACACCACCAAGAAACCTGAAGACACAAAAGAGAATAGTAAAACCAAAAACACTCAGTTTGAAAAAATGTTGCAGTAATCCGCAAGTGCTAGTAAAAGATGTAAAAAACAGGGTATTTGGTTGATACGTTTTTTGCAAAAAATGTATACTAAGCTGCTCTACCAATCTTCACGGTATACCCTTATCAGAGCAGTCCTAACTAATGTATGCAATCCCTATCTGATGTATTTAAAAACCTGATCATCTGTATATAACCTGTGTGAACAGGGTTCAGAGAGGAAAAATCCATGTGTGCATACAGGGTAGAACTTTTTTTGGCCTTGCAGCGCTGTTCAAGGCTGTCTGCAAGGTCTCTGTGTGAGTGCAGCTCAAACTGTAGTCTGTTCTGCAGCCACAGCTGGTTGTAGTCAGCTCAGTGTGCAATCACTGCCTCATACTGTTCCATTGTCCTTTTTTCACTTAGTGCTGCCTGCTGCACATTTTTCCTGATTTATCCTATTAGTGGTTTCCATCTGTATCCTGCTAGATTGTGGAAAAACACTATATAGGAGTACATAGAGGAGCCTTTCTGCAGCCTTGTGCCCTGCAGCCAAAGCCAGATTATTATTAGCCTATTTTTTGGAGCCTCATCTATTGCATTGTAGGTTACCTTCCTGCATTGTAATCGCTACAAAAAGTTTGTGATACTATCGGTTTTACATCTTCGGGCACATCCAGTGTCTTTTTGTGAAAAAAACAGAAAGTTAATAAAGTAATAAAGTTCACCAAACACTCCACTTTACAGTTGTGTAGGCCACATTAGCTCATATTAAAGTCTAGTCCACACTTTATAAAATTAGAGTTTCTTATACCTGTTAGCAGCTGTTCTGGAGTAAGCACACTAAGCCCTTAGTACTTTTCTGCCTATCTTTATCAGTCTACCAAGATGAAGAAGGCAGGGAGTAAGGCACGTGGTCGTGGGCGTGGAGTTTCTGCAGGGAGAGGACGTGGGGATTCTGTGCCTGCTGCGGGCACCGGTAACTCATCATCCCCCAGTTTTAGCAGGGAACAGTCCTTCATGTGCAGCTTTGTAGGAGCTCGCCGTACCTCACTGCTGCGGGACGAACAAATTGAATCCATTGTCGGATGGATGGCAGCTAACGCATCGACTTCAATTAGTGCCACATCCTCTCAGGCACAGAGCACTGAAGAGCACCCATCTGTCTCTTCACCACCTGCCAAATTGCCTAGGCAGTCAGAGAGCCCAGGACAAGAGCCATCTCTACTTCTGTTCTCTGAATCTCTTGGCTTGGAATGAGGGGGCCAGCCAAGCAGCATTCGAGAAACTGAAGAAGAGGCAGTATGCAGTGATGCGCAGCTGCTTTGTCTCTCTGAATCTGAAGAGGCGGGTGGGCCAGTGCCTATGGTTAGCACACCTCAGTACGCATCTGATGATGAGACTCAGGTGCCACTTTCTGGGGCGTACTGTGCTGCCAAGACTACCCAGGAGAAGCAGTTGGTGGAAGAGGGTAGTGTAGATGATGAGGTCCTTGACCCATCATGGCGTGAGGTACAGGAAGGTGGTGGGAGCAGCTCTGAGGAAAAGATTCCCCGAACGGCCCAAAAAGGAGGGAGAGGGAGGGGGAAGACTGCATTGCCTGTAGCCTATACTTCGGCACCCATTAGGAGCATGCCTCTTCCAATACCCAAAACGGGTGCTCCCAAGACTTGCAGTGCTCGGTCCTTTTTTGACACAGTTGCAGATGACATTTGCTTTGTCAAATGCAAGCTGTGTAATCAGAAAGTCAAAAGAGGGAAAAGTGTCAGCAACCTCAATACCACAAATATGTGGAAACATGTGCGGACCAAGCACGTGGTGGAGTTACAAAAACACACAGAAGACCTAGGCCAACTTTGTAGCCTTTTCCTCACACACAGCTTGTTCGGCTTCCGCACAGGATCGCCATGGAAGAACCTCAGGCACTGTTGTACAGAGACCTAGTGTAATTCTACCCACAGCACCACGTTCCCTGTCATCCTCACACTCCCAGCCCAGTATACAGCCATCGGTAGCTCAGGCATGGGATAAAAGGCGGCCATTCTCGGCAAACCACCCCCGAGCACAGGCTCTGAATGCTGGCATTGCAAAACTACTGTCCCTTGAAATGCTCTCATTCAGGATGATGGAAACTAACACCTTCCGTAACTTGATGACATTGGCAGTCCCACAATACAACGTGCCCAGCCGCTTATATTTCAGCAAGCAAGCTGTCCCTGCCCTGCAAAAGCATGTGGAGGGAAACATTAAACATGCGCTTCTAAACGCCGTCAGTAGCAAGGTCCACCTCACCACCGATGCGTGGACCAGTCACCATGGACAGGGAGGATACCTCTCCCTCACTGCCCATTGGGTAAATGTTGTGGAGCCAGGTACAGATCTTGAGAGTGGTGCTGTATGTGTTCTGCCAACTCCAAGGATTGCAGGAATCCAGTCTGTACACATTGACTCCTCCTCATACTCCAGCTCCCCTGAATCAGCGCTGCAGGAGCCGTCACAGTCTACCTCCACATGGACCCGTGAACGCTTACCTGTTATGACCGATATGAGCACAGCCGTCGCCAAACATCAACAGGCCGTATTGAAATTAATTTCTTTGGGGAATCGAAGCCACACAGCGCAGGAGCTCTGGAATGCCATCAAGCAGGAGAGCGACGTGTGGTTTGTGCCAGAGAATTTCCAGCCAGGCATGGTAGTGTGTGACAATGGCCGAAATCTGGTGGCAGCTCTGGGCCTAGGCAACCTCACTCACATCCCATGTCTGGCACATGTGCTCAACTTGGTCATGCAGATTTTTTTGAGGGACTATCCGGATCTTGATGCACTGCTGCACATGGTCTGCCTAGAGTGCGCTCACTTGCTGCAATCCAGCATGGCAAGATCGCGCATTGCAGCTCTGCAGCGCCGATTCCACCAGGTGGAATTCTACCTTACATATGTTGGAGCGGTTGTGAGAGCAGCAGGCAGCAGTAATGGAGTACCAGCTGCATCAAACACAAAAAAGTCGCACTGCGCGCCGTTCAGACTTCACAACCACTGAGTGGGCCACTATGAAGGACATCTGCCAGGTTTTGCGTGCCTTCGATGATTCCACGTGGATGGCGAGTGCAGATGATGCACTAGTCAGCATGACTATCCCCCTTATCTGCCAGCTTGAAAAAACACTGCAAGCGCTGAGGGAGGAGGTTGTGGAATAGGTGGAGGATGAGGAGTCACAAATGCCATCTGCTTCTGGACAGTCTGCGCAATGTGGTTCCTCAGAAAGGCCTAGGCAGGGGACACTATGTGAGGAGGATGAGGAGGAGTCAATGGAGGAGGAAGACATCTGTCCAGAGGAGGGAGTTACACAATGCTCTAGTAGTCAGTATGTAGAGCGAGGGTGGGGCGATGCAGAGCAGGCAGAGATCCCGCCTCAAGCAGGGGACAGCGTTTCTTGGCCAGTTGGCAGTCTGCAGCACACCGCCTCAAGCAGGGGACAGCGTTTCTTGGCCAGTTGGCAGTCTGCAGCACATGGTTGATTTCATGCTGCAGTGCCTGAGAAACGACCTCCGCATCGCCCACATTCTCAACACGGCTGATTATTCGGTGTACACCCTCCTAGATCCTCACTACCGGGACAACTTACAAAGCCTCATAACACCGTTGAACCGGGAGCGTAAAATGCGGGAGTACCAAGACACACTGGTGCATTCCATCATGTTCTCCATTCCAACCGAGAGCAGTGCTGCTAGTGCTTTACAAAGCAGCTCAGTGCGTCGAGGCAGTGGAGGAAGCTCTGCACAAAGAGGGAGCAGAAGCAATGCCTCATCACAAGGCAAAACCAGTTTGGCCCAAATGTGGCAAAGTTTTGTGTGCCCGCCACAAATGTCTACACCATCACAGACGGCTCCAGTCAGCAGGAGGCAACGTTTCCGTCAGATGGTAACAGACTACATGTCTTGCCCTCTCAGTGTACTCCCAGACGGCTCTTCCCCATTCAAGTTTTGGGTCTCTAAGCTGGATATATGGCCAGAGCTTAGCCAGTATGCATTGGAGGTGCTGGCTTGCCCTGCTGCTAGTGTATTATCAGAACGCGTCTTTAGTGCTGCAGGTGGTGTACTAACAGACCGTCGCTTGCGACTATCCTCCGATAATGTTGACTGGCTTACTTTTCTGAAAATGAACAAGGCCTGGATCTCGCAGGAATTTGCCACTCCTCTTCCAGATTAAATAATTGGTTGGCAACAGTATCCAGGTCTCTTGTGTTCATGTTTCTACCACCTGAACTGTAATCCCTGGGCTCCAACACCGCCAGTTGCTGCTCAAAAGTGCCATCTGCACAGTCAACACATCACCCAGTGTTATTGGGTTTCAGTAACGTCAGCTGATCCCCTGCTGTGTATCCGGCAATTTCTCCTGCTCCGTCCACACTCACACTACAACAGATATTAAGCTTGCTCCAATTAGGCCTCGGCCTACACTCTAGCATTGACCCTGGGCTCCAACACCACCAGTTGCTGCTCGGAAGTGCTGCCTGCACAGTCAACACTTGCTGCCATGTTATTGGGGTTCAGTAATGGCAGCTGATCCCCTGATGTGTATCCAGCAATTTCTCCTGCTCCCTCCACACTCACACTGCTACAGATATTAAAGGGAACCTGTCCCCCCCTGGTGTTTGTAACTAAAAGAGCCACCTTGTGCAGCACTAATGCTGCATTTGGATGAGGTGGTCTTTTAGTTATGCTCCTTGCACACGCTGAAGTAAACACTTATAAAATGCGCCCCCTGATACCATGAAACCGTCCCGGAGGCGGGACTTTCCTTCCTAATCAGACGCGGCACAGCCATCATTCATACCCCCTTGGTGCCATGCACCACCTCCTGAGCGTTGTTTGAATCTGTCCCGGAGCCTGCGCTGTTATGTTATCCCTTGGCCATGCACAATTAGCACTGCCCATCTTCTGACATCATTTGATGTCAGGCTAACTGCGCCTGTGCAGCCGCGCTGCCTGAGATCCCACCCCACAGTGTCTTCTGATTTATTCACACTGCGGGGCTGGGATTCATGGGCATGCGCAGTGCATATCTTCGCCTCTCAGTCATCTCCCTCGGCCTTCTTCAGACTGTAAGACACACAGTGAGGTCAAAAATACTCTGTTGTAAAAAAAATCACAGTAATAAGCAAGTGCTAGTCAAAAAATGGGAAAAAAAAACATTTAGTATTTAGTTGATACTTTTTTTGCAAAAAAAAGTATACTAAGCTGTTCCACCAATCGTCAAGGTATACCCATATAGAGCAGTCCTAACTAATGTATATAATCCCTATCTGATGTATTTAAAAAACTGATCATCTGTATAGTACCTGTATAAGCAGGGTTCAGTGAGGGAATATCCATGTGGACATGCTGGATTGAACACCTTAAGTGCAAATAACCCACAAAGGAGTGGTGGACTCCCCAGTCTTGTAGAAACAAGAGAACAATTATAGAACCAGAAATACATGGGCTACTTGCACATTGAACAAGTCTGTAAGAACATGTTCACCCACACCACCAAGAAACTTGAAGACACAAAAGAGCACAGTGAGGTCAAAAATACACTGTTGTAAAAAAATCACAGTAATAAGCAAGTGCTAGTCACTAGCCTCTCAGCGGTGGACGCCGCGGCAGCACTTGGGACACAGGCTATGTCCCATCTTCTATTGGAAATTTCTCCCTTACATTTTCCGCTATAAGTATTGGCTCACACAGCCGTCTCTCACCTTTATATATCCCTCTATATGTTATTGATGAAGGTCTCGACCTGCGACGAAACGTCTATTATATATTGGGATCAATAAATCTACTCCAATATCTTACCGCTAAGTTGAGTGCCGGGTTATATTTTAGTTGTCACTACGGTTTGGGAACCTACCCGGGCACCATATGGTTGTAGTGCACACGTTCTTCGATCATCTTGGTGGTGTATGTGTGAACATGTTCTTACAGACTGTTCAATGTGCAAGTAGCCCATGTGTTTCTGCTTCTTCAGACTGTGCGCCGCAGACTAATCGCCGTGGCATGCGCTTTGGGATCAGCTGACGCCGCACCGTCTGAAGAAGGCGGAAGGAGATGAGTGAGAGACGAAGATATGCACAGCGCATGCCCATGAATCCCAGCCCCGCAGTGTGAATAAATCAGAAGACACTGCGGGGTGGGATCTCGGGCAGCGCGGCTGCACAGGCGCAGTCAGCCTGAGAAAAAATTATGTCAGAAGACAGGCAGCGCTAACTGCGCATGCCCAAGGGATAACATAACAGCGCAGGCTCCGGGACAGATTCAAACAACGCTGAGGAGGTGACGCCCGGCGCCAAGGGGGTATGAATGACGGCTGTGCTGCGTCTCATTAAGAAGGAAAGTCCCACCTCTGGGACGGTTTCACGGTATGAGGGGGCACATTGTAAAAGTGTTTACTTCAGCGTGTGCAAGGAGCATAACTAAAAGAGCCACATTTTCCTTGTGCAGCATTAGTGCTGCACAAGGTGGCTCTTTTAGTTACAAACGCCTGGGGGGGGTTAGAGGTTCCCTTTCAACTTGCTCCAATTGGGCCTCAGCCTACACTCTGTTTCTCCTGTAATCCCTGGGCTCCAACACCACCAGTTGCTGCTCGGAAGTGCCGTCTGCACAGTCAACACATGCTCCAGTGTTTTGGGGTTCAGTAACGTCAGCTGATCCCCAGCTGTGTGTGCGGCAATTTCTCTTGCTCCCTCCACATTGACACCACTACAGATTTTAAACTTGCTCCAATTAGGCCTCAGCCTACACTCTGTTTCTCCTGTAATCCCTGGGCTCCAACTCCACCAGTTGCTGCTCAGAAGTGTCTTTAGCATGGGTACCCCCTCCTGCAAAGCCTGGTTCCAGCACGCCAGCTGTTTCCGGGTAGTGTCAAGGTCACTTTGCCTCCAATACGTTGTCCTGTCGGGTTGCAGTCGGGTAAGCCAACTCTATGGTGCCTGCACTTTAGGTGCTTCCTATGTGGGCTGCGGTAACTGGCAATCAAGGCTGGTTCTGTAGTGCCAATAGGACAAGACTGTTGGTTTTCGATAACTCCAGCCGGCTTGCGGCCTAGCAATTTTTTTTCATGTGGACCTTCTGCTGCCTATCTGAGTTCCAGCACCATTAGCTGGTTCTTTGGAAGTCAATCTTGAATAGGTCCCCCTGGGTTCCAGTACCGTCAGCTGATTCCAGGAAGAGCCATTGGCTTAGGTGCCTCCTTCTCGGTATCCGAGTTCCACCAACGTCTGGTGGTCCTTGGTAGTGCTTTCTGGCACGGGTACCTCCTGCTTAGTAACCGGGTTCCAGTACCGTCAGCTGTCCTCGGTAGTTCCAATGGCTCTTGTACCTTCGGCTACCCATCCGGGTTCCAGTACCGTCAGCTGGTTCTCGGCAGTGTCTTTGGCTCTTGTACCTTCTGCTACCCATCCTGGTTCCAGTACCGTCAGCTGGTTCCAGGCAGAGCCTTTGGCTTAGGTGCCTCCTTCTCAATATCCGAGTTCCACCATCGTCTGGTGGTCCCTGTAAGTGCTTTCTGGCATGGGTACCTCCTGCTTAGTAACTGAGTTCCAGTACCGTCAGCTGGTCCTCGGTAGTTCCATTGGCTCTTGTACCTTCTGCTACCCATCCGGGTTCCAGTACCGTCAGCTGGTTCTCGGCAGTGTCTTTGGCTCTTGTACCTTCTGCTACCCATCCTGGTTCCAGTACCGTCAGCTGGTTCCAGGCAGAGCCTTTGGCTTAGGTGCCTCCTTCTCAGCATCCGAGTTCCACCAATGTCTGGTGGTCCTTGGTAGTGCTTTCAGGCACAGGTACCTCCTGCTTAGTAACCGGATTCCAGTACCGTCAGCTGGTTCTCGGCAGTGTCTTTGGCTCTTGTACCTTCTGCTACCCATCCTGGTTCCAGTACCATCAGCTGGTTCCAGGCAGAGCCTTTGGCTTAGGTGCCTCCTTCTCGGTATCCGAGTTCCACCAACGTCTGGTGGTCCTTGGTAGTGCTTTCTGGCACGGGTACCTCCTGCTTAGTAACAGGGTTCCAGTACCGTCAGCTGTCCTCGGTAGTTTCATTGGCTCTTGTACCTTCGGCTACCCATCCGGGTTCCAGTACCGTCAGCTGATTCTCGGCAATTCCTCAGCCTTCTTGTAACTTCTGCTACATTTCCAAGTTCAAGCTTTTGGAAATGGTTTTTTGGAATCACTCTGGATCTCCCTGACGATGACCCTAAAGACGACGACCCTGAAGACCACCCCGAAGACGACGACCCCGGAGACGACGACCCCACAGATGATGACCCTGGAGATGTCGACCCTGAAGACCACCCCGAAGAAGACGACGACCCCAGAGATGACGACCCTGGAGACGATGACCCTGGAGACTATGACCCTGAAGACTACGACCCTGAAGACCACCCGAAGAAGACCAAGAAGCAGAAGAACAAGAAGCTGCAGAACAAAAAGCAGAAGAACATTAAGCATAAGACTAAAAATCAGAGCAAAAGATATTATCTAAATTATAAGCAGAAGAAGACTAAGCAGTGTATGGGGGTGAGTCCGTTCCTCCTCGTGGTGCCCCTGGAAAAAACCTACTGCTGCAGGCCAAACTGAACGCGGACAAATCCCGTTGTAAATTTTTTGTGACAGGCAGAACGTAAGGTGTAATCTTCAAACTTTTAGAGATAACTACAGGAATGCCTGTCACAAATAAGAATATGATGAAGAAGAAGAAGAAGATTTAGAAGTAGAATATGTATGAAGAAGAAGAATAGTTGAATAAGAAGAATATGAATAATGTAAAAAAGAATAATAGGAAGAAGGTGAAGAAGAAGATGAATAAGCTGAAGGAGAAGTTTATGAAAAAGATTCTGCTGCTGAGGATGATGAAGAAGAAAGTGTGGGAGAAGTAAAAAAGAAGGTGAAGAGCATGGGAGTAGTGAAACAAATATCTGACAAAATATAAAAAATCTTAACATAGTCAATATCTTTGTAACTCCAAACGTCTTAAAAAAAAATTAATTCCTGCTATTCCATTTGATTGCGCTAAACCTCTATGCCTTTAATGTCTCCTCCACCTCCCCCAATACATTCTACATTATTCTTAGTTGTTTTCCTTCATGTAGAATTACCAATAGAAGATAAAGAAAGACGTGGCGACACTCACCGATCCTGTGAAGCAGACTATGTCGAAGACCCGTAGAAGCGCCGGTGTTGGCGTGAAACGGCTGTTGTCCTCTCCCCGCTCACCTCTCTTGTTCCTTTCTCCCCCGCGCCGTGAAGACGGCTTCACCATTGCTTGAATAAAGGGCATAGTCTGCTTCACAGGATCGGTGAGTGTCGCCACGTCTTTCTTTATCTTCTATTCGTAAATACCTGCTGTGTTTCAGACGTGAGCACCTCCCTATGCGTGTTAGGCTCAGCGGTTCTTTGAGTGATTCCACATTGTTTCTCGTCATCAGGCTGTGCTGCTTTCTTTTTCTTCTTTGTATTTTGGACTTCATGTAGAATTAACCTACAAGGAAAGAAAGGGTTTATTTTAATTCCGATATTTTTGTCCCAATGACTTGCATTGGTTTCCGGTATCGGTATCGGCAATATCCGATATCTTTTTGATATCGGCCGATCCAATCCGATACCGATATTTTCGGATATCAGAAGGTATCGCTCTACACCACCGTTAATACAGTATATCACCAACATATTTGTGGTGCTGTACAGAGATCGCCCTCAGTTTCCATCTCCATCTCTGAGGGGTTCAGATGTGACACAGCTTGAAGACATTCTTTACACAGTTTTGAAACTTTTTAACTTGACATTATCCAGTATCGAATGGACTAGTAAAAAAGTGATATATTAGTTCTCAGGTCCTAGTGCTCATATTCCTGTATACTGCCTGTCTATCAGCCGTGCCCGCCAGCCTGTGTATCAGCCATGCACGCCTGCCAGTGCATCAGCTGTGCCCACCCGTCTATCAGCTGTGCCTGCCTGCCTGTCCATCTGCTAGTTCAGCCTGCACCTGCCAGTGCCCATCTCTACATCAGCAGGTTTAGCCGCACCTGCCAGTACTCATCTTTACATCAGCTGGTCCCATCTGCATCTGTGATTCCCGTGTTATTACATCACCTGCCTGCATCCACTGGACCTTCATCGGGCCATCCCAGCTACCCACCCCTTTGGGGTCAGCTGTCATCTACCCAAGGTCAGTCCTGGTGTAGTACCTGGTCCACCTCCATTGTCTCTCCTCGGATCATGGTATTCTATATCGCTGTGTATCCGAGGTCAGGTTGTGTGAGGCCCCTAGATACGCTCCTTCAGGCTTACCTTGCGCCCCGCCACAGTGGTTCCACCACCCAGACCAATACAGTTTGCACAGGCCATGGAATCCGCTGGCTCCCAGACATCCCCTTTCTCAGATTTGTATGTGTCTGCCATCAGAAGGAGCAGCAAGACAAAATGCTCTCCTACCTACGGACTGTAACCACCCAGCTGGATGCATTGACAACCTTGGCAGGACCCACATCTACTCAAGCTGTGACAACCACGGCCGTGATCCAACAATCTGCCAGCTATGTGCCCGGTTCCGGACCCCATCTGTGTGTGCTCCCATGCTATGGGGGAGACCCTGCTCTATGTCGGGGGTTTATTAATCAGTGCACACTACACTGCAAACTCCTGGCTCATCAGTTTGTCTCAGACTAGGCCAAAGTAGCTTTCATGATGTCCCATCTTTCAGGTGAGGGTTTGGCTTCACTCAATCACCTATGGTAGAGAGGGAATCCCCTTGTATCGAATCTCCAGTTCTTCCTTGAGGCCTTCAGGTAGATTTTCGATGAGTCCGGTTGTGCCTCCTCAGCAGCCTCTTCTCCCCTCCATCTGCATCAGGGAAACCTCACAGTGGGCCAGTATGCTGTACGTTTCTGCACACTCGTCTGCCTGGAATAACGAAGCTCTGGTGGCCACCTTCTGGAAGGGCCTTTCTGGGCGAATCAAAGACAAGCTGGCCAGTCATGACATACCCTCCTCGCTGGATGACCTGGTGTCTCTAGCTGCTACACAGATTGACATCAGGTTTCAGGAGCGCTCCAGGGAGATGACTTGAAAGAGAAGACCTTTACGCCTGGCACCTACCTTTCAAAAGTTGGTCTTATAGCGAGCCTTGGCTTCCTCCCCAGAGCCTATGCAAGTGGACCAGATGCCAATGGCCAAGAATCTCAAGGAGGTCCATTGTTCTGAGTGTAGGTGCTTCTATTGTGGCAGTTTCAAGCATGTCTTCCGCTTTTGTCCTAAAAGACAGGGAAACTCCAGAGCCTAGGGTCTGTTGGAGAAGCCACCTTGGGCAAGAATGACCCCTCTCCATCATTATCTCTGACAGTAGCTGTTTCTTGTGGCGGTATCCGTTTTGTTGTATCAGCCTATCTGGACTCCGGATCTGCAGGTAATTTCATCCAACAGGCCCTCATGGAGCGATATAAGATCCCGGTCCAAATGTTGGTGCAACTCCCCCCGGTACAGACACGATGTGACCCTTCTGGACTCTGAATCCTTGAGATATTATCCAATTATTTTGTTTTGCCAGAAGGGTCAAGACTTTAGCAACCCATTGATGTGGGTAATTTGTAATTTGTTTTTATTGTGTTTCTGTAAATTCTGAGTTAATGTTTATTACAAAGTTTTATTTTTTCTTTGGTTGGTTTAAAAATAAGGCAACGTGTGCATTCTGAGACAGTAAAACCACATATTTACAGGGAACCTGTCACCAGGTTTGTCCCAAATGAAATAAAACCACTACCTTTCAGCCCTGATATAGCATTCTAATACAGTATATATGCCCTAAATACAGCCTGCAAGACAAGAAAAAGACCTTTTCATAATATTAAACGACGGGGCGGTCAGGTCCAATGGGCATCGCTGACTTTGTCCGACACCTCCTCTTTTTTTGCGATGGCGTCCTTCTTGCTTCTTGTGGATGACACATCCTACGTCATCCACCCAGTGGATGAGGGGGTCACACAACCTCTTAGGTTGGAAACACACGTGCAGTTTTTGGTGCAGTTCTTTGAGCTAAAACCACTGATATGACCGTTCACAATGGCCATTAACCCCTTTCTGTTCTAGATGTATGTGGCAAGCCAGGAAGTGCATCCATGCATATGTCAGCTGGAGGCCGATTCACTTTTGTCTAGCATGAACAAATGTGATATCATCTAGCCTTAGGCTGGCAATATGCATTACATACCTGAGGGCTAAATGCTACACCTTCCAAACCACCCTTCCTTCCATACACGTCTTTTTGGGTCAGCTGAGCATTCATGCTACCTTCACTGGTAAAAGGCCACGTTTACACGTTTAGTATTTGCTCAATATTTTACATCAGTATTTGTAAGCCAAAACCAGGAGTGGGTGAAAAATGTAGACGTTGTACACGTGTTTCTATTATACTGTTCTTCTGATTGTTACACTCCTGGTTTTGGCTTACAAATACTGATGTAAAATACTCACCAAATACTGAATGGTTGAACGTGGCCTAAAGAACTCTTCCGAACTGCACAATCCTTATATTCCAAGATGTTTACTGTTAGTCACCCATTCTTGAGAAAATTTGAATTTTGCCCAACATACGTGTAATGTGTATGACCAGCTTTAGTTCCATACTTGTCTTCCGAATGTGGAGTCTGGCAGTATTTTATATCTACATTTCTAGTGCTTCATTTTTCTCCATATTATTACCATATTATCTCTAGAAAAGAGAAAGAATCTTAAAAACATATGCAGTCTTGTGTCCACATCTACATTCACATCCATATTTACTGCATGCCTGGATTTAATCAGAATTTGTGGCTTGCAATGGGCTAAAATATGGCTTAAAAGACACTGACATAAGGACACATATACACTGGCAGGAAGCCTTTCCGGCTGTGCACGGAGTCTGGAAAGCTGATTTAGTACGTAGCCACACAACCTCCGCCTGATGCTGTTCATATGGTGTGCAGCTCATAAGGTATTTGATGGAGCATGTACCAGAGAGGCATATTGGGGTATGGTAGAGACTTCTGTTCAAAGCAGAGCATTAGTACAAGTCCTAACACTGAGGGTCCTATTACGTGCACAGATTTTGTGACCCAAAATGAGGCAAGATTGATGCTGTAACAAGTCCCTGTACAACTACTGAGCAACGACTGAACAGTTTAGTGTGATTGCTCAACTATATAAAGTTTTACAATTGTCGGCAGCACATCCCTGTCAACACTGCGCTATGTGCTGAAGAAAAGTGATAAAAAGATGCGATCAAACGACAAATAAGCTTTTGCTTGGTTCATCGGTGATCATGTTTACACCGACTAATGCCCGCTTTCCTCTATAAGATTATATTCAGACTAGATGGTGGCCCGATTCTAACGCATCGGGTATTCTAGAATATGCATGTCCTCGTAGTATATTGCCCAGTCATGTAGTATATTGCCCAGCCACGTAGTATATTGCACAGCCCACGTAGTATATTGCCCAGTCACGTACTATATTGCCCAGCTACGTAGTATATTGCCCAGTCACATAGTATATTGCCCAGTCACGTAGTATATTGCCCAGTCACGTAGTATATTGCCCAGTTACGTAGTATATTGCCCAGTTACGTAGTATATTGCCCAGCGACGTAGTATACAGCACAGAGCCACGTAGTATATTGCCCAGTCACGTAGTATATTGCCCAGCAACGTAGTATACAGCACAGAGCATATTGCCCAGCCACGTAGTATATTGCCCAGTTACGTAGTATATTGCCCAGTTACGTAGTATATTGCCCAGCCACGTAGTATATTGCACAGCCCACGTAGTATATTGCCCAGTCACGTACTATATTGCCCAGCTACGTAGTATATTAGTATATTGCCCAGTGACGTAGTATACAGCACAGAGCCACGTAGTATATTGCCCAGTGACGTAGTATACAGCACAGAGCCACGTAGTATATTGCCCAGCCACGTATGTCACAGGTTAAAAAATAAAAAATAAACATATACTCACCTTCCGATCCGAGGGCCCCTTGTAGTTCTGTCGCCTTCCATAACATCACGGTCATGTGACCGCGACGTCATCACAGGTCCTGCGCGAGAAGGACCTTCCATAACGTCACGGTCATGTGACCATGACGTCATTACAGGTCCTGCGCGCCTATGCAAGAAGGACCTGTCATAACGTCATGTGACCGCGACGTTATGGAAGGTCCTCACGCAGGACCTGTGATAACGTCGCGGTCACATGACCGTGACGTTATGGAAGGTCCTTCTCGTGCAGGCGCGCAGGACCTGTGATGATGTCGCGGTCACATGACCGTGACATCATGGAAGGTCCTTGTCGCATACCAACTTTAGCACCGGAATGTCGCGAAGAGTGGGAAAGGCGCCGGAGGGTGGGTATATGATGATTTTTTATTTTTTAAATTATTTTAACATTAGATCTTTTTACTATTGACGCTGCATAGGCAGCATCAATAGTAAAAACTTGGTCACACAGGGTTAATAGCGGTGGTAACGGAATGAGTTACCCGCGGCATAACGCGGTCCGTTACCGCTGGCATTAACCCTGTATGAGCGGTGACTGCGGGAAGTATGAAGCGGGCGCCGGGCGCTGACTGCAGGGGAGTAGGGAGGGACTAATCGGACTGTGGCCGTCATTGATTGGTCGCGGCAGCCATGACAGGCAGCTGGCGAGACCAATCAGCGACTTGGATTCCATGACAGACAGAGGCCGCGACCAATGAATATCTGTGACAGAAAGACAGACAGAAAGACAGACAGAAAGACGGAAGTGACCCTTAGACAATTATATAGTAGATGAGAGGTTTTTATAAGTTTACAAACAATGGCACATTTTTTCAAGCAGAAGCAGCTTGAGGAAACGTTTTTACTTTCCAGAAATATTTTTAAGCGATTTTGAAAAGTCATATTTGGAGTTGATCCCAGCAGGAATCTGCTTCAAAGGAGTGACATACACTTTGGACCCGATTGCTGAAAGCTTTTATTTGTATTCTGGAGCCAAAAGCTTTGAATAATCGCACAATTTTAGCATAACTTGAGGCTGCATTAAAATGTTGTGGCTTTTGGCATTCTAATGCCATTTTTGCCAACTCTGAAGTGGGTGGAGCTTGGCAGTAAGGGGGCGTGGTTACATTTATGACGAACTGCGTCATTCACTACACCACAAATCTTACTCCAGCAAGAAGTGAGATCTGACTTGTAGCAAGGCGCACACTGAGGCCCACGCCACTTATCATGACGCTCCTAATTCATTAGCAGGCGTACACTTCTTCATGAACCAGGAACGTTTGACTCCAGCACCTCACCACACCACCTGAACAATGCCGGTCTTAACAAATCTGGTCTCTTCTTTTTTCAACTAAGGGTTTTTTTAAACCAGAAAAGGAAAAGTGGATTAACATTGAAATGAATGGGAAAAGTCTTTGTAGCATCTTTTTCGGTTATGTGCACACTATGTCTTTTTCAGGTGGTTTTGGAGCGAACCTATGTAACACAGGTACAGAGATGCAGTGACACAGACGCACAGAGCAAGGGTTAAACAACTGTTCACTTTATCAACACAGGAATAAACTCCTGGTAGGGAGAAAACAAGGGAAATACAGTTAAAGGACTGAGAGTTAAACAAAATAGCAGTATTTCAAATTAACAGTCTATCAGTTTCACTTATCGTGACTCGGTTGTCCGTTTCTCTCTCAGAGTCCGATGGCTGTCTGGCTGCTGGCTGGTGCTGAGTCTTCCGGCTTCCCCACCTGTGACAAACGGTCCTTCTTCTGATGGCAGCGGGTGGTCACCGGTTTCGCCCGCTGAGCCCCTAGTCCTTTCAACTGCCCAGCGGCCGGCAGTCTTTCACAACAATCTCCCGCTCGGTTGGTTCTGCAGTCAGGAGTCTCACACAACAATCTCGCACTTGACATGCTCTGCAGGCGAGTCCCGCACAACAATCTCCCGCTCTGTGTGCTCTGCAGTCAGAAGTCGCGCACAACAATCTCTCACTCGACATGCTCTGCAGGCAAGAGTCCCGCACAACAATCTCCCGCTGTGTGTGCTCTGCAGTCAGAAGTCGCGCACAACAATCTCTCACTCGACATGCTCTGCAGGCAAGAGTCCCGCACAACAATCTCCCGCTCTGTGTGCTCTGCAGTCAGAAGTCTCGCACAACAATCTCTCACTCGACATGCTCTGCAGGCAAGAGTCCCACACAACAATCTCCCACTCTAAGTGCTCTACAGGCAGGAGTCTCACACAACAATATCCAGCTCGGCGTGCTCTGCCCTGCGCACCTGGCGATGGTCCCCGATCCTTCCTGCACTTGTCCTCTTTTGCTGCTGTGATGCCTAACGCTACCCACAGCACAACGCAGGTCCGCACACTTGCCTTTCTCTGGTGGGAGCCAACCCTCACTTCCTGCGCAAAACCCCTTATAGTCCTCTGGCTCACCACGCCCCCTCTCTGCAGGTCAAGTGTTTGTTCTGTCTCCAATCCCCTCCCCCCGCAACAGAAGGTTTGGCCCCAGCAGTTCCAGACCCAGTGCCCGGTCATCACCCACAGACAGTCTTCTCCTCTACACCTACTCCAAAACCTGCCTGAAAAAGCACTAAGAAAAGAAAAAACATATACTTTTTTATGTAAAAATGACTTGCTGTTCATATTTTCAGGATTTTAACGATTATTAACTAATACAGGTTTCCAAACACACCAAGTGGTTAAAAGAGGTGATCGGAACATTCTTCAGGCGGCTTCTGTTCGGAAGAGGCTTCATACTTACAATGCAAGTCAATTGGAAGGTTCAACAGGCTGGACTAGACTTCTTTGTGTGGTTTGTTATTGTTTTTGCTTAAAATATGCTAGCAGTTTCTTCACTGTTGAATGAAGCATAAAAACAAATCCAGAAAACACCCTTAAAGGGGTTGTTTAGGCTTGGGGCTCAAGTTTGCAGTCATTATCTGTCAGGATTCTCTGGTGCCTAGAGAGGGTGAGAGCATGACTGCAAGTATGTGATTTGCAAACATGCAGTCACGTGTCGACTAGACGTGCGCTGCCGTTCACAATTGAAGTGTATTGAGTGAGGCCAGACACATCTAGTTGAAATGTGACAGCAATTATGCAAATCATGTACTTTGGTCACATGACTGCTCAGTCTCACCACCAGCAGCAGATAATCCAGACACCGAACTGTGAGAATTCACAAGTTTGGACAACCCTTTTAAAGCGTTTTTTGTTTTCAATTAGCTCCAAATCATTCCTAAGGGCCCTGTCACACTGTTTTCTTTCCCACATTGGAAGGCCCCATTGTGGTTTACGTTCAACTCCCCTTCCACAAAATGATATTTGGGTGAATGTGCTGACATGGCCATTGACTATAATGGTGCAAACTGAGTCACCGAGTGCTCTGTCGTGCATCATTTTTGGCTGTGGACGTCTCTTGGACGTGGACAGGTAGATGTAGTAGACAACGTCTTGGTGTCCACATCCAGTAGATACAGACAAATCTCGTTTTGCAGGAAGTCCAGAAGTAAGCCACCAACCATGGGAAAAGAACGCTGTGTGAAAGGGCACTAATGCCGGTTTCACACTAGCGTTTCTGTGTGCAGCGTAATCTTGCGTACTTCTTTCCTTAAGATCCGCATGCATCCTGCGTACCTATATTTAACATTATGTACGCATGGACATGCGCTGTATGTGGATGCGTCCCCGTGTGTCGTTTTGACGTGCCCGCCGAACGCAAAAATGTATGAATGTAGCCACTCCACTTCCTAGTGTTACGTTTTATTCAGAAATGTAATGGAAATGTGGCACCCCAGGAGTTCGGGTACCACAGTAGTGCTGCCTTCCTCTCGGGGAGGGTAGTGCTATGCCTGGAAACAAGAGGGATTTGTTTGGCAGGTAAATCACACACACAACACCTTCTGAATCCAGGCCAGGAGGGGGAGCTCAAAACCCTGTTTTAGGGCAGCTTCCCTGGATAAAGATCCTGGATTGGAGGAGTCAGCCAGTCTGAGAGAGACAGTGGACTGAGTCAGTTGGTCCCAGTAGACCAGTGAGTTTAGTCTGGATTAGACAGTCTGGAGAGCAGACAGGAAAGGAGCAGGGGAGAGATTTCAGGGCAAAAGGAGGCTACAAGTAGGCCTCCGAGGAGCCAAAGCGCAGAGACCGGGTACCGGGAGACCAAGGCTAGAGTGGAACTGTAGGACACCTAGCAAAACCGGAGGGCACAGAACTACACGTATACTGCCCAAATTAAGCCTGTGGTACAGCAGCACCCTGGAGCATGGAGTCACTGTGCAGAGACTCCAGAAGGAACGGCTGAAGCTGCCTAGCAGGTACCTGTCCCAGGACAGGGGAAAGAACCAGGACCTTGTTAGGACATTACAGACAGTGAGGGACTATAGCAAGCGTGCAGTGGAAGGCTCCCAACCTGACTTGCCAATAGGATTCCACTTGTTTCCGGGCTGCCTGGACTCCTAATGTTGCCGGTACCCTGGACTGTGGCCTGCCAACTACAGTAAACCAGGTAAAGACTTTACAACTTGTGTCCTTTACTCTTTGACCGGAAAACACCATAATCACCATACACTCTAGAACCCATGGGGACCCCGCTTCACCTGTGGGAAGCATCACCATCATTGCTGCAACAACATCCCCCAGAGGACCCCTTTAAAGCAGCATCGGTCCCCCCTGTCCCCCCACAGGTGGCGTCCTGACAGACTTATTCACAATTACCTTTTAAAGACTGTTCCCTTTTACAGTGAGGTCCAGGGCCACGGACTGGGTCGCAGCCACCGTGACATCCCCTTTAATAGCCGAACTGACCCGGTACCAAGTACCCTGCCCTGGTGGGCGACTCAGAAACATGTTACCACTTCTGTATTTATCACCCACTCCTGGTTTTGGCTTACAAATACTGATGTAAAAATACTGATGTAAAATACTGACCAAAAACTGAACGTGTGAACGTGGCCTAATGTGTAATAATTGACCCTCGGTGATATGTATGAGGGATAACAAGGGCTAAAGCTGAATAGTAATGCCCTGACTAAATATTCCTGTGGAGGCAGAGTTTTGCGCTGCCCATGCCTCACCCTTCCAGCCTCTCTACTCTCTATTCTATTCACACGGGCGTAGGCCGAGGATTGTGCCCTTTATCTACACGCTCTGTTCTCCGCCAGGCCCGAGTTCTCCCTCCTAGAGCTGGCTCCTCCCGACCCGCACCAAGCGAGGCACACAGCGGCCTGACCTCTAGGTCAGCGCCCAAGGGCTGTGAGGGGGAGCGCAGCCTGACAGACTCTGCAGGCAATCCTATTATGTCCGTGTTCACGCAGCTCCTCAGCCTGATCATCCGTCAACACACTGATGGAAGGGGAGCACATGTGGCAGGCAGGGCTCAGCCTCTCAGGGAAGCAATCATTCAGCGCGGCTGCATGCTATAATAATGCTGAGTAGCTGCCCTCCTGGAGTTTATGTGTTTGGATAGGAGAACCCCCAGACTGGGCAGAATGCCTTCCTTCTCTTATCACAGATGAGCAAGCAGATCAGTGTGTAATCACAATATATACATTTCCACTCGCCTGTGGTTTTATTGAGAAAAAATACAATTTAATCATCCTGCTGCGTCTCTTAAATTGTGTCTTTGGGGAAGGAGGTGGAAGATGTTTATAATTTTTTTCCATCAAGGAGCTGTGCATGGAGCCACCATAAGAGCAAACTGCATTCTGCCTCCAGAATGCAAAATGGTTGTGTAATGAGGGGTCATTTGGACATTTGCAACAACATTTTGCATTTGACAGAAAGACGTGATTATATTTGTGTGCGCGTGACTCACAAATCCCTCGGAAAATCTGCAGTTGTAGAGAGACACGTCAATGCCAGTACGCTGAAATTCTGGCTACGTCGTTAACGCTGGCCTTAAAATAACTGTCGTTGTTACATCTGTGGTCACTAGATCATGCATGATCAATTTGAAATCTAACGGTGTTCCCAAAATCCTGTATGATCTGCCATCCTGAGATTGTAGTGATTGCAGGTCATAGTGCACGAAAAAGGACAGGCACTTTAGTTCCTGGCTCCCATTTTATGGCTTGTTTCATAGCTAGCTGCACACACAGTATATATTTTGAGCCTGCCGGATCGCTCCAGTGTTTCATGGAGTGAGATGGAGGTCACATTTTAGTGTATGAGATCATCCTTCTGGCTCTCATAGGCTTATGGTACCCGAACTGAACTTTGGAGTATCAGAACCTGAACTTCCATGGGTCTGCTCATCCCTACTTGTGAGGTAACTTCTAACTTCCGTTTACTCAGAAGGTGTGCTCACAAGATGGCACCACTGGACCGTGGCAGCTCTGAAAAAAGGTGAAGACGGTGGTTGGGCCAAGGACCTTAGTTAAGTAGCACCACTCCAGTGCTGAAAAAAAAACACTGGGGTGGTGCATTAAAGGGGTAAAAATAATAATTAATTATCCATTTAAAGGGACACTGTCACCTGAATTTGGAGGGAACAATCTTCAGCCATGGAGGCGGGGCTTTTGGGTGTTTGATTCACCCTTTCCTTACCCGCTGGCTGCATGCTGGCTGCAATATTGGATTGAAGTTCATTCTCTGTCCTCCGTAGTACATGCCTGCACAAGGCAATGTTGCCTTGCGCAGGCGTGTACTATGGAGGACAGAGAATGAACTTCAATCCAATATTGCAGCCAGCATGCAGCCAGCGGGTAAGGAAAGGGTGAATCAAACACCCCAAAACCCCGCCTCCATGGCTGAAGATTGTTCCCTCCAAATTCAGGTGACAGTGTCCCTTTAAACCCCTCTGACCCAGGGCTGCTGCTTCCTGATCTACACCAGTCGAGCAGAAATCACATGCAGTACGTCTGCTTCGTTGAGAGAAGTGATAGCGTCATAACTACAGTGCACTGGACCACTGCAACCAATCATTGGGCTCAGTACATTGCGCCATCTATATCGGCATCAAAATTGGTTCCAGTGATTAACTGCAGTGGTTTGTGCTCTGTAGTTGAGGTATCGCCACTGCAGCCCATCAACAAAGAGAAGTAGATGTGGTCATCTCATTGTCTATTATAAGCTATATTCAGACATTGCAGTTTTTATGAGGAAAAACATCCATAAGGATTCAACTCTGAAACATGCTGTTTCTGTCTTTATATTTGTTCTCCTGTTAGTCACCCCCGCACATACCCATGAGTGAGCCGTTACCCAGCAATTGCACCAAAGTCCACCATATGGCCGAGCGTTCCTGTGTTCTCTATGAGAGAGCCACTGACAAACTCTTCTGCCAGTGGTTTAACAGCGGGAGAACAAAAGAACCTTGTATTTCCAGGTTGCCAGATCCTTCTCTTCCCCTAACATCATCGGTTTGGGGAGAGTGCCCAAACTAAATTACTTTGTTGACCGCCTCCGACGACATTGTCTTGTCTGACGACTTTACTCCAAATTGTATGGGGGTCTTTATAGGCTTTTGGATAATGGCATTTAATGGTGTTACTACATATGTACAGATACTGTAGATGACAGAAAGCTAGTTATCGGCCATATAGATCAAATGATCATCTGTATGTGTAGGGGTGGGTTATTAGGGGTGGGTTATACACTACGAGTTTGCGTGCGATCTGATTAATTCCAACCGCATCTAACAATAATCGCTGGTTGTAAATGACCCAAAGCGATCGTTTTCAATTTACAATAATTGCTGCCATTGTAATGGATATTGATCTGACTTGTAAAAAATGTGTGTTCAGGCAAGCGGCATTGTGGAGCGCGCTACGTGTAAATAGGAGTATTTTCCAGTCATCAGCACAGGAGTAACTGGCCTTCTAATGGTAGGCTGTGGTCAATACGATAACAGGAGTCATTTACAATGTATCGAAAAAATATTGTATACACTGTAGGTATAGGTTGTAGAAGAAAGACACCCAGTATGGAGGCACAGGGGCTCGTATGGTAAGGACATGGTATATTTGCAATTCTCTAAAATAGTTAAATCAAGCAAGTAAGACAAATCATATTCCCCATGGTTTTCTGGAAGCCCCCACGATAAAGCGGTTTGCAATAATGTATAGTTTACTTATAGAAGGCAGGGTACAAAGTGTCATCTTGTGAAAGGTTGCAGGGGAACCAAGGGAATTTGATTTCCCACCAGCTCTAATTGCAGATTGGTCCTTTTCCCAGCCGGAGCATCTCAGCTAATGAAATCATCTCAGAGGATTGCAGATAATACCATTCCCTAATATATTACCTGCGTTACCTCCAAAACAATATTATGGTACATATCCAACTGTCACGGTGAGGCTCGAGTAAAATGCTGAGGTAGGTTTGATTGGATCACACACGTATTACTGGCAATGCACAGCCATGTTGGCATTTGGTTAATAAATTACCATGTTGCTTTTCATTATGAAATAAAATTAAAAAGGGCTGTTGGTTAGTGGAGAAGCCCATTGCACCCGCTGACTCATTTATCTATGTCTGCCAGAGAATCAGCACTAATGGTGGCTCACTGCATTATCCGAATCAGCATCGCATTGGTCACATCCAGAAGACGCGAGGTTTGTCAGGAAATTCAGTGGATGGTTTTGCCCCATTCTGTGAACTTTTTGATAAATAACCTGAGTTCTTAGACCATGACTGACATTTTAAAAGACACAATGCCAGTGCAGCTGCTTGGAGGCCAAATCATTTGCATAGTCTGGTAATGCCCCAAACCACCTCTAATTTCCTGCACATTCACAGCTGAGTGTTATGGACTATAAAGAAACATTTTAGTGACATAATTGTGACTTCAAAGTGGGAGCCTCTATTTAATGAGAAACCGGAGTGGAGATGTGAGCTGCATATGAAAGTACCAAAAAAAAAAACCTAGCACGCACCCATCAGCGTTCTCACAGGCTCTGCGTAGGCCAACGACTTTCTTCAAAATCAAGTGAAACTTCTCAAAAGCAAAAGCATACTATAAAACACGGGAGCAGTCTGTAAACTGCTGTACAGATCACAAATTCTTTATGCCCTAGTTGCTCCTATGATGTCATGAAACTCTTGTCTCATATTACATACTAGATGGTGGCCCGATTCTAACGCATCGGGTATTCTAGAATATGTATGTATGTATATAGCAGCCACATAGCATATAGCACAGGCCACGTAGTATATAGAAGCCATGTAGTATATAGCAGACAAATACTACGTGGCCTGTGCTATATACTATGTGGCTGCTATATACATACATATTGTAGAATATCCGATGCGTTAATCTTGTCTCATATTACATATAGCATGTTACAAGGCCGAAAGCACATTCCTTCCTCAATAACATTTATTTGGTTGTGAATATATAGCACAGCATAGTGTATAGAGATTATCATCACTCACGTCAGTCACTTTCCCAGTAGGGCTCACAAAATATATTCCCTATTTTCTAACACAGACACAAGGGCTTATTTTACAAGAAGGCAATGAATGAAAAGCTGGGGCTACATGGCAACTTTGGCCAGGACACAGGTCACACTGCGAAGGTTGGTCTGTACCGCGTCTACATCAGAGTATAATGCAGGTGCAAAGGGTCGCGGGATAACACAGCCACAACGAGCAAATCACAAAATGTTGGAACCAGTTGGGTAACTGGATTGTTGCAAATTGCTTTTTCGTAGTTGTTGTACCTTGTATGTCGCATTTCCATTATGCTGCAAAGTAGCAGGGACACAAAGCACAAAGTGATCTTTGGTCACGAGGCGTATCATGTAGCCCAAGCCTAAGGCTCCTAATCCATTGGCTCAAATACAAGCCCAAATCTACCATGTAGCAGGTTGATCAACTGTTAGTACAAGGCAATCACTTTCATTTAAAATAATTTGCACTCTGTAAACTGGATGAACAATCCTTGCTACAATTCTTGGTCCACATATAGTTTCAATTATTGTCAGCAACTAATGATGATTTTCTGCCCACAAAAAAATGCAATCAGCTAATGTTTGTTGGTTGATCAATAGGCAATGATCAAGAAAAAACATTCCTATCAATGTTGAAAGTGCCCCATGTAGAAGGGTCTTTAGCCAACACCAATAGAATATTAAACACTGGACTGTAATTTTAATGACCTAGCCACCAAAACTATGGATCCATCCAAAGAATAGTTTATCTTTATCAATATAACACCCGGAACTTCCACCGATCAGATGTTATCAGCTACACGACGGCTGGATGTAAACTGTGTAGGAGCTGGAACAGCACAATTCCCTGCACAGTGTGGTGGCTGCGATTGTGAACTACAGCTCATGTCCTGCTGCTTCCCAGTGAAATTGAGAGCTGAGCTGCAGAACCCAGGAATGTCCACTGCACAGTGTAAGGAACCGAGCTGTTCTGGCATTGTACATGTATTCACCTTCATGACCAAGCCAAATTTTACAATTTTGACCAGTGTAATTTTAACAGGTAACAACTCTGAAATACCCCAACGGATCCCACTTATTCTGAGAGGTTTTTCGAGACGTTTTGTACTTCCTGACAGTGGTAAAATTTCTTTAATATGACTTATACGTTCTTTTGTTAGGAAATTAGAAGGATTAAAAGTTCACCAGCAATTTCTAATTTTTCCAACAAAATTTAAAAAAAACATTTTTTTAGGGACCCCATCACATTTGAAGTGACTTTGAGGGGTATGTATGACAGAAAATACCCAAAAGTGACACCATTCTAAAAACTGGTGCTCAAAACCACATTAAATAAGACTATTAACCCTACGGGTACATAACAGAAACTGAAGAAATGTGGAAGGAATAAAAGAACATTTAACTTTTTTTCACAAAAATGTTACTTTAGACCTAATTTTTTTATTTTCACAGTTGAAACAGGAGAACATGGATCTCAAAGGATCTGTTGCGTAATTTCTACTGAGTACTCATTTACCCCATATGTGGGGGAAAACCACTGTTTTGGCGCATGACAGAGCTCGGAAGTGAAGGAGCACCATTTCACTTTTTTAATGCAAAATTGACTACAAACGGGAGCCAACACCATGTCACGTCTGAAGAGTCCATAATATGCCTAAAGTGAAAACTCCCCACAATTGACCCCATTTTGGAAACTAGACCCCTGAAGGAACTTATCTTGATGTTTGGTAAGCACCTTGAAATCCCAGGTGCTTCACAGAAATTTATAACTTTGAACTGTGAAAATAAAATGACTTTTTGTCCACAAAAATGTTACCCAATTTTTTATTTTCACAAAAGTAAAGTGAAAAAATGGACCTGAAAAGATTATTGTGCAATTTCCCATATGTTAGGGAAAACTACTGTTTGGGCGCACAGCAAGTCTCAGAAGGGAAGGAGCGTTAGTTGATGTTTAGAAAACAAAATTGGCTGGAATCATCAACAGATGCCATGTCGTGTTTGGAGAGCTCCTGATGTGCTTAAAGTGAAAACCCCTTCACAGTCATAGCTCTCAGAATACAGCGATGCAAAAATAATTATTTTTTCTATCAAATCATTTTTGTGTTAAAAGGGCCCAAACATAAAAAAAAAATATATGTGGCACTACGGTAATCGTACTGGTCTGAATAATAAAGCTGGATTATGTGGATTCCAAAAATTGGAATAGAAAGCGAACAAAAAGCTTTATATGCCCGAAAATGGTACCAATAAAAACCAACTCGTCCCACAAAAAAAAAGCCCTCACATGACTCTGTCGGCCGAAATATGGAAAAATTATAGCTCTCTAAATGTGGTGATGCAAAAACTAGTTTTTGCAATAAAAAGCGTCTTTTAGTGTGTTACAGCAGCCAAACATAAAAACCCAATAAAAGTCTGGTATCGCTGTAATCGCATTGACCCAAAGAAAAAACTTATACCGCACGAGGAACGGAGTAAAAATAAATAAAACCAATTTTCATATGCTGTTGATTTTTTCATTCTGTCTCCCAAAGATCGCAGTAAGGCTAGGCGAAAATTTATCCTGCGCTCTACGCTGGGTGCTTAAGTTGGGGTTTCCGTGTAAATCTCAGAAATACCTGATTCAGACAGAACCCCAGAGGAAGATTTCCTATAATGAAGCAGATGGAGGCACTGTGGATGCTGTCTGACCTGTGATCCGGCACTGTCCGCATTTTAAGGATTACATAAAAGTTCCATTGGCCACAGTTTTGTGCACTTCTGAAAACGACAACACTGAACAGAGGCCAGATGGAGTCCACAGTAACTCTGCTGCCTCATAGTGAGTGGATCCATCGGGGTTTCATCTGTCATGTCACTCGGAGATTTAGATGGAAACCCCAAATTAAGTGCTCAGCGTAGAGCTCCGGATAAATGTAATCCCAAAAGTTATGTAAAATGTTCCCAATAAAAGCTTCAACTCAATCCACAAAAAAAGCACAAAAGGTCTATCTTCTGTTAACGGAACTATAGTGGGATTTCACGTTATTGGTAGCACAAAGACTCTGGAAAAGTGAAATGTCTCCTCGCTCCCCTAAAGAAATTCATCAAATTACAAATGCACCCCCATCCCTTCTTAGCCCCAGTGTGCCTAAACCACATTTAGTGCCCACACGTTTGATGTTTGGCATTTCTGTAGTGATGAGAGCCCGCCTAATTTACAGGTGCGTGTCTCCAGAAGCATGAGCTGGGCATAATGTACTGGTCATTACAGTGTACTGGTGACTACAATGGCAGTTTGTAATTTTCACTCAGCAACATCCACTACTGCTTGTTTGTGGCAAACACCCATGGAGTCTAAGGCCATGTACACACGCTGCGGATTTTGCTGCGGATCTGCAACGTTTCCGCAGCTGCGGGTCCGCAGCGGTTTCCCATGCGTTTACAGTACAATGTAAACCCATGGGAAACGCAATCCACAGTGCACATGCTGCGGAAAAAAACGCGCGGAAACGCAGCGGTTTATTTCCCGCAGCATTTTAATTCTTTGTGTGGATTCCGCAGTGGATTTACACCTGCTCCATAAATGAAAAACGCACAAAAACCGCGGTAAATCCGCGATATATCCGCAGGAAAAACGCACTTTTTGGCCCTGCGGATTTATGAAATCCGCTGCGGAAAAATCCGCAGTGGACCTTTCTACGTGTGCACATACCCAAAATCATCACTACATCTGTAGGTAAATTGCCAAAGGGTTATAATTTCCAAAATGGGGAAAGTTGGGGGGGTATTTTGTTTTTCTATCTCTCAGGGACTCTTTATATAGAATCCGCAAACTATTATAGGAAAATCTGCGCTCCAGGAGGCAAATAGTGCTCCAATCCTTCCGAGTCTCTCCATATGGCTAAGCAGTACTGTACATCCACATATCGGGTATTTCTACATTCAGCAGAAATTGTGGGACAAATGTGGTACCATTTTTACCCATTACCCACTATAAAAATGTAAAACTTGGGGCTAACACACAATCCTAGTGGTAAAAATGTAAATTATTTTTTCTTCACTGCCCAAGGGTATAAAAGACTGTGACACACCTGTGGTGTCAATATAATCACTGCACCCCTAGATGAATTCATTAAGAGGTTTAGTTTGTAAAATGGGGTCACTTATGGGGGGGGTTCTGCTGTTCTGGCATCTCAGGGGCTCTGCCAATGTAGCATGGCACACTCAAACAAGCGCAGAAAAATCTGCACAGTAATACAGCGCTACTTCCCTTCTGAGCCTTGCACTGTGCCTCTTAAGGTATGTGCACACGTTGCGGATTCCTGCGGATCCACAGCATTTTTTTGTGGTGCAGAAACGCTGCAGATCCGCAAGTGATTTACAGTACAATGTAAATCAATGGTAAAAAAAAAAAATGCTGTGCTAATGGTGTGTAAAAAATTCTGTGCGGAAATGCTCCAAATTAAAAGAAGTAGCATGTCACTTCTTTTTTGCGGATCTGCAGCGTTTTTGTACCCATTCCATTATAGAAATCCGCAGGGATAAAAAACGCTGTAAATCCGCAAAAAATCCGCAGTAAATCCTCAGCAAATCCGCACAAAAAACGCGATAAATCCACACCTGCGTTTTCTGCCAAGAGATGCAGAATCCGCACCAAAAATTCCTAAGCCTAAGGCTACTTTCACACTAGCGTCGGTACGGGGCCGTCGCGCTGTGTCGGCCCGACGTACCGATGCATACTGTGCAAGCGCCGCACAACGGGGGCAGCGGATGCATTTTTCCAGCGCTTCCGCTGCCCCATTGTGAGTTGCGGGGAGGTGGGGGCGGAGTTCCGGCTTCGCATGCGCGGTCGGAAATGGCGGACACAACGCAGCAAAAAACATTACATGTAACGTTTTTTGCTGCCGACGGTCCGCCACAACACGGTGCAACCGTTGCACGACGGTTGCGACGTGTGGCAAAGCGTCGCAATGCACCGCTAATGTTAGTCAATTGAGAAAAAACGCATCCTGCAAGCTATTTTGCAGGATGCGTTTTTTCTCCTAAACGACGCATTGCGACGTGCAGTGCACGACGCTAGTGTGAAAGTAGCCTAATCCACAACGTGTGCACATGGCCTTAAGTAGTTTTCGACCACATATGGGGTATTGCTGAACTGTGGAGAAATTGCACAACAAATTTTGGGGTCCAGTTTCCCCTGTTACCCTTGTGAAAATACAAAATTTGGAGCTAAAAAAATATTTTTGTGGGAAAAATGTGATTTTTTTTAGTATTTTAACGGCTTAACGTTATAAACTTCTGTGAAGCACCTGGGGGTTCAAGGTGCTCAATACACATCTAGATAAGTTCCCAAAGGGGTTTAGTTTCCAAAATTGTGTCACTTGTAGGGGTTTTTCACTGTTTAGGCACATCAGGGGCTGTCCAAACGCAACATGTCATCCGCTAATTATTCCAGCAAATTTTGCATTCAAAAAGTCAAATGGCACTCTTTCCTTTCCATGCCCTGCCGTGCGCCCAAACAGTTGTTTTCCTCCGCATATTGGGTATCAGTGTATTCAGAAGAAATTGCACAGAAGGCAGTGCGTTATCTCTGGCTGTAAGTGACAGCAGCTAGGAAGGCTGTCTCCCCGGGGGTAACAACTTTTTCCTATTTGTCTAACAGGCTGTGGATCCAACTTTCCCACCACCCTGACCGACTGTGAATACTATGTTCCTGCCAACTCTGAGAGGCTGTGGGACACGCCTTCCCACCTGCTTTCCCGGCCCCGTGATACGCTATGGATACTGCTTTCCCACTATCCTGACAGGCTGTGGGTACAACATTCCCATAATCATGACAGATGGTAAGGTACACTGTTCCCTCACCCTCACTGATTGTAGGATACACTTTCCCACCATCCGGACAGCCTGCGGACACAACTTTTCCACACTCTGACAGGCTATGGATACCCCTTTTCCATCATCCTGACAGACAGTGGTACACACTTTCCCACCATCCACACAAGCTGGGGATAAGACTTTCCCCTTGTTACCTCAGGAACTGTGCTAATTATGGAGCAGCTACCACCAGCTATGTTACAGTCCGTCGTGACACAGGTAAGATGCAGTCGACCACCGTCCTTATGTTTCCCGTGCTACTCCCCTGTTACCTCAAGAGCCGTGCTAAGTAAGGGGCAGCTACCAGCAGCAATATCATCTTCTGTTGTGACACTGGTTAGCTGCATGGGAGCACCTGCATCATAATCTCTGTGCCTGTCCCCATCGCCCTTAGCACTTATGCAGGCTCCTTTTAGGGGATCCTCAGCAACATCCCCCACAGCATAATGTGACTGAGTTCTCCCTTACTACAGAACACATTTTCATTATGCATGACATTCACAGTTACAGTATTAACCTTTGAAATGCATGACATTTTCAGATCTGGTTGGGTTGTCAGGAATGTATTGCGCAACCGCCCGTCCCAGATCAGTTCCCAATGACACATTTGTGGGGAGATTTTTACACACCCCCACTTCCCTTAACGCTCTCCCTGCTCCCCAAGCCAGGAAAACCAGTAAAGAACAGCGAACACCCCCAAACCTTGTGACAGTCAAGGGATTTCCCAAGGATGAGTTCTTCCCGTAACACAAACTCAGGGAAATTGAGTATACAGTACATTCTGCGTCTGTGTCCTTGAGTCCAACAGTAATAACTGATTGCAAGTTTTCCCGGGCCCTCCCAACTGTCCCACCCATAAAAAGAATTAATGTAGGTTTAGGGTTCATCTTCTGCCTCTCCGGTGCAGATGAGGCTGATGTGACCAATTCGGTCACAGGTATAGCGCTGTCGGGAGTCAGTTGCAGGCGGGGTCATGGAAATGGACCCCCTGAGGCCCGGCTGGCAGGGGCACTGGGGATGGTTGTCGGTTTACCCCCTTTCCAGCTGGCGACAGTTGACTTCTGCACTTCCAATGTAAGATTGGCCTCATAAGTATTTGGGATCTGTGCTGCTTTAGCGGGCTCTTTTGGCTCCCGATCCATCATGAACTATCGAACCTCCACAGGGCAAAACTGAAGAAATTGTTCCTTGACTATCAGATACCTCAGGTCCTTGAAAGTGGTGACTGACAGCCTTTGGACCCACTGCGCCAAGTTGGTTCTGAGCCCGTCTACCACATCACTACAGCTGTTATGTGGTCTGGAGGCCTCTGAACTTTTTCTGGTACACCCCTAGAGTCAGGGTGTACTTTTTATCAGAGCCTGCTTGATGACCTCATTGTCTCCATCATGGGCTTGGGGGGAAGGAGGGGAGAGCCTAACCCCTCCAGAGCTTTTCCTTGGAGCCCTGGGGTTAACTATCAGGCTCACTGGTCCGCAGGCAGCTGGTACTATCAGCAGGCCTTTTGAAACCCCCGCAGAAATAAGTCCAAATCCACGTCCCTTTCCAGTACAGGAAAATGCTCATTATGGGATTTAAAGCTGTTGGCATTGCTGAATTCCCAATTTGATGGGGTGGATCTCTGCATCTGGATTTGGACTAAATCAATCTGGTACTGATGCTCGGCTTGGGACTCTCTCAGCCTGGGCCTGTCGCTCAGCTCTCTTAGCCTCTCGGTACTGCTGAATCAGGTTCAGACATCCATCACAATCGTATGTGGATCGCCCCCAGACACAGGGCCACGGGTTCTCGGTACCGGGCCTCTCTGATTCGGTTCTGAGACTGTCACGGTGGCTAGACCCGATCCGCGACCCTGCTAAGGGGCGTCCAATGAAGGTGGTGGTACAGTCTGTCAGGGGTTCGTGACGCCACCTGTGGTGTTCGGTCAGGGTGACCGACGCTGCTGTGGGGTCCGCTGGGGTGATGGAATGGCAGCTGGATGGTATAACTTCCCACAGGTGAAGTATGTCCCCAGGGCTTCCCAGTAAGGTGGATGGTGATGGTGTGAGGTGCAGGCAATAACGAGGACACAGGGTTGCAGTCTCTTTACCTCTTTACTGAAGACTTCAGGATCCTCAATCCAGAGCACGTTTAACAGGGCTATCAGAGACCGGTCGGTCCGATGGGCACATCCAGAGTTTCCTTCGCAGATGGAAATCATTGCCTACCACTAGCGCCTGTGTGTTGTAGTCCTACCCTGCTGAGCATTCGGAATAGTCCTCACAACTGCTGTTCTCGTTCTCTACAGCTCTCTCGTTCTTTGGTTCCAGATGTTACTAGTTTCTAACGTCCCCCAGGTATGCTATGGCTAGGACGCCACCCGTTTGCTGTTCTGTTCGCTAGGCACCTGCCAGGTTCCCACGCCTGACAGGGACCCCCCTGTGCCTTCTCCCTGCAACACCCCCTGCCACGGGATGTTGCCTGGTTCCAACCCAGTCAGCTTCTGACTAACTTCCTCCCCAGCCCCTAGTTTTACCAATGTGAGGAGTGGCCCAATAAATAAAGCCTTTTTCTCCCCCTAGTGGCCGGAGTGTGAAGTGTAATGTGTTCTGGTGATACCTGGTCAGGAGAACTCCTTAGTGCCATCAGACGTACCGCCACTCTCCTTAGCGGCAGAGTGCCATACTGCAACGACCAGGTCTCTGGGGCGCTGCATATGCATTGAGTTGCTGCAAGGCCATCTGCAGGTGGGGATCCTCACTACTCTTGCTGCAGGTGTGGCTGGCATTCTCAGGTGGGATCTCTGCAGCAGCACCATCCATGCCTTGGCTGGCCTCCCCTTCATCAGGGCTCGCATGTTGGACTTGCTCTGTGCCACATTGCAAAGTACAGCAACCATTTGGTGCCTGGTTTGGCCAGTGGAGTCAATCTGTCTCATACTACAGAGGGCAACAAGAATCTAATTTTGACCTGGTGCCAGGTCCTCTGTAATCAGGTGTGGGGTACTTGTGTTCTTAAATTCTGTTCTCATGTATTTCTGCTATCCCACTGTGGACAGGTGTTTCATAAATGAAAGCATAAATTAACACGCTGTAGAATACCAATCTGCAGAGCTCTGGTAAATTTACACAGAGAATATTTTTGCAGGATGATCCTAACTGTATAAAGGTACCCCTAACCTGAGCTTTTTCTTGGTGGATTGCATTGACTTAGTTGGAACTTATCAGTCTTGTGCCTATAGTGACTGGCAAACCATTCTCTTTCATTTTCCTTTGAATCTGAAAGGTTACGTTTTTATCCCGACGGACAAATGCTTATTCAAGTTCCCACTGGGAGTCTTGGGAGATAGTTGTCTTATTAGTCACATGTAGCCTATCCCTAGCAAAAGTCCCTTTTCTCTTTTCTTTTCCAATCTGTAATCCACAGAATAACAGGGTTTTTTACATGAGATATAAATGCGGCAGATTTTGTATGCAGATTTTCTAGAAGGAAAACTCTCAGCATGTTATCGTACCATCCATACCCACCAACCCATTATAAGTATGTGGTGAGCAGGTCATAAGAAGCTGGATAAAATGATACCATGATTTCTGCAATCCTATGTTTTATTCCAGAGAAATAATCTGTCACCAGACTTTTGCTACCTCATCTGAGAGCAGAAAATGTAGGAAAAGAGACCCTGATTCCAGCATTGTATCCCTTAGTTTACTGGGGGCAGCAGCTGTGACACAATCAGAGCTCAAAAGCTAACCCCACCTACATCACAGCTTTCTGTGTACAATGTCTATTGATAGTGAGCTGGCTATCACAGGAGGGGGTGTGGTCAGACCACTTGGCATGAGGGAACTAGTCTGAGCACTGATAATTTCCTGCTGATAAAACATTCATTATATTGAAACAACAGCACACAGCCCATTAAGTGACACAATGTTGAAATCTGTGTTTTAACCTGTTCATCATGCTGTCTTCAGATTAAATAGCAAAACCCTGCTGACAGATGCCATTTAAGATATATAGGCAAGACATAGATCTCCACTGTAATCTGCATCCAGAGTTCATTATAAATGAAAGGGAGCGTTATCAGTGTGAGGCATGTAATCACTGAGACATGTAGATTAGGAGAGCAAACTGTCACACTGATAACTTCCTCTTTCACCCTGTCACCTGAATTTGGCGGGACCGGTTTTCGGTCATATGGGCGGAATTTTCGGGTGTTTGATTCACCCTTTCCTTACCCGCTGGCTGCATGCTGGCCGCAATATTGGATTGAAGTTCATTCTCTGTCCTCCGTAGTACACGCCTGTGCAATGCAAGATTATCTTGCAGCATGCAGCCAGCGAGTAAGGAAAGGGTGAATCAAACACCCAAAAACTCCACTCATATGACCGAAAACCGGTCCAGCCAAATTCAGGTGACAGGTTCCCTTTAAAATAAACTCTGGAGGCAGATTATTGTGGAGGGTTGATGACATAGGAAGAAGTGTAAAAAGAGGGATTTGATTGTCCTTTTTGTTGTTTACATTACTAATTTGCCTAAAAATTAAATCATCATAAATTGCATGGAAAAATGTATGTGAATTTTCACCTGAATTGGAGACTTATTTACGTGCCACCATGCGGCATAAATCCTTTACCCTGTGTTCTACCTCGCTGCAAGCGTCTCATTTTTGCCCTTTATGCCATATCAATCTACAAGTGCTGAAGGTTAGCTGATCAGTAAAAACAGAGACAGACATTCTGTCACAGAAGGCAATATATGTCATCATTAAAGGGATATAAAACATCAGGTTTTTACTTTAACTATCACTTACCCATGTTTAAGGATTTCCGTAAGTGTTTGCAAGGAAGAAAATGTCGTTCTCTCTTCTACTTTGCTCTACTACACACGATCCACTGCACCTCTTGATTTAGGCAGCATAATAGCTGCCAATAACAAAATCTGCTGAGACTAGTGGAAATCTGCAGCACGGAAGTGTGAAGGGCAGACACATGCCAAAAGACAATGCAATGACCCCCTCCTCATGACCCTGTATAGTAGTAGTTACAGCCAGGAAAAGGGTGCAGGCACAAGTTTGCATTTAATTTTATTATTATAGCGCCATTTATTCAATAATGCTTTACATGTGAGGTATCATGTAAGGATATTGATTGGTGTGACCCCCTTTGGAGGGGTTGTCTGGTTTGGAAAAATCCATTTTTAAATAGTCTATTAGAATATTCTGTGACGAGGACAATCTCTTATTTGGACATCTATTATCTAGAATGAAGCATGGTTACAATGGACCTCTCTCTGGAGGACACCATGAATTACACAGACAGTGCCCATTAAAAATAGGAGGCTATGTAAAGGTACCTTCACACATAACGATATTGTTAACGATATCGTTGCTTTTTGTGACGTAGCAACGATATCGTTAAGGATATCGTTATGTGTGACAGCGACCAACGATCAGGCCCCTGCTGGGAGATCGTTGGTCGCTGAATAAAGTCCAGAACTTTATTTTGTCGCTGGACTCCTGCTGACATCGCTGGATCGGCGTGTGTGACACCGATCCAGCGATGTCTTCACTGGTAACCAGGGTAAACATCGGGTAACTAAGCGCAGGGCCGCGCTTAGTAACCCGATGTTTACCCTGGTTACCATCCTAAAAGTAAAAAAAAACAAACACTACATACTTACCTACAGCTGTCTGTCCTCCAGCGCTGTGCTCTGCACTCCTCCTGTACTGTCTGTGAGCGTCGGTCAGCCGGAAAGCAGAGCGGTGACGTCACCGCTCTGCTTTCCGGCCGCTGTGCTCACACAGACAGTACAGGAGGAGAGCAGAGCACAGCGCTGGAGGACAGACAGCGGTAGGTAAGTATGTAGTGTTTGTTTTTTTTTACTTTTAGGATGGTAACCAGGGTAAACATCGGGTTACTAAGCGCGGCCCTGCACTTAGTTACCCGATGTTTACCCTGGTTACCGGCATCGTTGGTCGCTGGAGAGCGGTCTGTGTGACAGCTCTCCAGCGACCAAACAGCGACGCTGCAGCGATCCGGATCGTTGACGGTATCGCTGCAGCGTCGCTTAATGTGAAGGTACCTTAAGGCTGCCCCTGTGGAGGCACTGCAGGTCATTTAACACCTAAAGGCCCCTTCACATTAAGCGATGCTGCAGCGATACCGACAACGATCCGGATCGCTGCAGCGTCGCTGTTTGGTCGCTGGAGAGCTGTCACACAGCTGCTCTCCAGCGACCAACGATGCCGGTAACCAGGGTAAACATCGGGTAACTAAGCGCAGGGCCGCGCTTAGTTACCCGATGTTTACCCTGGTTACCTTCCTAAAAGTAAAAAAAAAAAACACTACATACTTACCTAACGCTGTCTGTCCTCCAGCGCTGTGCTCTGCACTCCTCCTGTACTGTCTGTGTGAGCACAGCGGCCGGAAAGCAGAGCGGTGACGTCACCGCTCTGCTTTCCGGCTGACCGACGCTCACAGCCAGTACAGGAGGAGTGCAGAGCACAGCGCTGGAGGACAGACAGTGTTAGGTAAGTATGTAGTGTTTGTTTTTTTTACTTTTAGGAAGGTAACCAGGGTAAACATCGGGTAACTAAGCGCGGCCCTGCGCTTAGTTACCCGATGTTTACCCTGGTTACCAGTGAAGACATCGCTGGATCGGTGTCACACACGCCGATCCAGCGATGTCCACGGGAGATCCAGCGACGAAATAAAGTTCTGGACTTTCTTCAGCGACCAACGATCTCCCAGCAGGGGCCTGATCGTTGGTCGCTGTCACACATAACGATTTTATTAACGATATCGTTGCTACGTCACAAAAAGCAACGATATCGTTAACAATATCGTTATGTGTGAAGGTACCTTTAGGGTATGTGCAAACAATGTCTTTTCAGGTGGATTTCACATGGAAAGTTGCTTAAAAGTGCTAAAAAGAATGAACATACGCACTGCATTGTCAAAACTGCTATAGGCGGCTTCGAAAGCCGTTAAATGGGTAGCAGAAATTACTTGACCATTCTTCAGGCTTTTGAAAGCCGCTTATTGGTGTATATATACTATATAAAAGACAAAGAATACGCTAAAGAAACATTGACAGTATTTTGCTGAAGCCTCTTTTGCTTCAAAAAACCTCAGCAGGGAATGTAGGCTTTGTTTTAGAAGCAGAAGATGCTTCAGGAAAACTCCAGTGTGGGACGATTTGTGGCAGCTTCCCCACCAGGTTCTTTCTGAAAAAAAATTACATATAAAATCGTGGTGGATTCCAAATAAAAGCCAACTGAAGAATGGATCAGTTACTTGTTTGAGCCATTTCATAGCTTTCGAAGTCTATGGCGGTTAAAACAAGTGACAAGAGATGGAATATATGCACAGTAAGTCGTTTTCACATTGCTATATATATGTTCAGGATTTGTAACCTTTGACTTTCAGGCAAGTCCCAAGAAGATACAATAAAAGATGCCATATGCAGCCTTAGGTTATATTTCTCCGGACTGATTTTGGTAAATCCGCAGGTAATCCGCAGGATTTACCGCAATTTTTTTGCGGATTTTGTGCGGATTCCACCTGCGGCTTTACACCTGTGGATTCCTATTATGGAGCAGGTGTAAACCGCTGCGGATTCCACACAAAGAATTGACATGCTGCGGAATAAACGATGCTACGTTTCCGTGCATTTTTTTCCACAGCATGTGCACTGCGGATTCTGTTTTCCATAGGTTTACATGGTTCTGTAAACTCAGGGAAAACTGCTGCGAATCCGCAGCGGCCAATCAACCTTTTCCCACATATCATGCTTCAAACATAAAGATACCAAATGTAAATTTTTGGTGAAGAATCAACAAGTGGATCACAATTGTGAAATTGAACGAAATTTATTGGTTATTTTAAATTTTTGTGGAAAATCAAAAACTGAAAATTGGGGCGTGCAATATTATTCGGCCCCTTTAACTTAATACTTTGTTACACCACCTTTTCCTGCGATTACAGCTGCAAGTCGCTTGGGGTATGTCTCTATCAGTTTTGTACATTGAGAGACTGAAATTCTTGCCCATTCTTCCTTGGCAAACAGCTCGAGCTCAGTGAGGTTTGATGGAGGTCGTTTGTGAACAGCAGTTTTCAGCTCTTTCCACAGATTCTCGATTAGATTGAGGTCTGGACTTTGACATGGCCATTCTAACATCTGGATATGTTTATTTGTGAACCATTCCATTGTAGATTTTGCTTTATGTTTGGGATCATTGTCTTGTTGGAAGACAAATCTCTGTCCCAGTCTCAGGTCTTTTGCAGACTCCAACAGGTTTTCTGCAAGAATGGTCCTGTATTTGGCTCCATCCATCTTCCCATCAACTTTAACCATCTTCCCTGTCCCTGCTGAAGAAAAGCAGGCCCAAACCATGATTCTGCCACCACCATGTTTGACAGTGGGGATGGTGTGTTCAGGGTGATGAGCTGTGTTGCCTTTACGCCAATCATATCGTTTGGCATTGTTGCCAAAAAGTTCGATTTTGGTTTCATCTGACCAGAGCCAGTAGCCTCTTTCTCACTTTCAGGCTATGTGCACACGTTGCGGATTAGCCGCTGAGGATTCGCAGAAGTTTTCCGTCTGGTTTACAGTGCCATGTAAACCTATGGAAAACCAAATCCGCAGTGCACATGGTGCGGAAAATATCGCGCGGAAACGCTACATTGTATTTTCCGTAGCATGTCAATTCTTTTTGCGGATTCCGCAGCGTTTTACACCTGCTCCTGTATAGGAATCCGCAGGTGGTAAAACGCAGGTGAAATCTGCACAAAAACACAGGAAATCCATGGTAATTCCGCACACAAATCCGCAACAAGTGCACATAGCCTCATAGTCTTACATTGAGCGCTTGTGACATAGCTTCTAACTTCTGGCAAGTCAGAAGCTGCGCTCACAAGTTTGAACAGCGGCACTGCAGCAGTGCCACAAAAAATAGTGAATACGCCGGAGGATGAGTAAATGACCGGGACATCCAAATCATGACAGGGAGTTGTGAATCTATTACACTGTGTATAAGGGAGCTGCGGGCCCATCATACTGTGTATACGGGAGCTGCGGGCCCATCATACTGTGTATACGGGAGCTGCGGGCCCATCACACTGTGTATACGGGAGCTGCGGGTCTATCATACTGTGTATATGGGAGCTGCGGGTCCATCATACTGTGTATACGGGAGCTGCGGGCTCATCATACTGTGTATATGGGAGCTCCGGGTCCATCATACTGTGTATACGGGAGCTGCGGGCCCATCACACTGTGTATACGGGAGCTGCGGGTCCATCATACTGTGTATACGGAAGCTGCGGGACCATCATACTGTGTATATATGGGAGCTGCGGGCTCATCATACTGTGTATAAGGGAGCTGTGGGCTCATCATACTGTGTATAAGGGAGCTGCGGGCCCATCACACTGTGTATACGGGAGCTGCGGGCCCATCATACTGTGTATAAGGGAGCTGCGGGCCCATCATACTGTGTATAAGGGAGCTGTGGGCTCATCATACTGTGTATAAAGGAGCTGCGGCCCAATCATACTGTGTATACGGGAGCTGCAAGTCCATCATACTGTGTATAAGGGAGCTGCGGGCCCATCATACTGTGTATAAGGGAGCTGCGGGCCCATCACACTGTTTATAAGGGAGCTGCGGGCCCATCATACTGTGTATAAGGGAGCTGTGGGCTCATCATACTGTGTATACGGGAGCTGCGGGCCCATCACACTGTGTATAAGGGAGCTGCGGCCCAATCATACTGTGTATACGGGAGCTGCGGGTCCATCATACTGTGTATAAGGGAGCTGCGGGCCCATCACACTGTGTATACGGGAGCTGCAGGCTCATCATACTGTGTAAACGGGAGCTGCGGGTCCATCATACTGTTTATAAGGGAGCTGCGGGCCCATCACACTGTGTATACAGGAGCTGCGGGTCCATCATACTGTGTATATGGGAGCTGCGGGTCCATCATACTGTGTATACGGGAGCTGCGGGCCAATCACACTGTGTATACAGGAGCTGCGGGTCCATCATACTGTGTATACGGGAGCTGTGGGCCCATCACACTGTGTATACAGGAGCTGCGGGCCAATCACACTGTGTATACAGGAGCTGCGGGTCCATCATACTGTGTATACGGGAGCTGTGGGCCCATCACACTGTGTATACAGGAGCTGCGGGTCCATAATACTGTGTATACGGGAGCTGCGGGCCCATCATACTGTGTATAAGGGAGCTGTGGGCCCATTATACTGTGTATAAGGAAACTGTGGGCCCATTATACTGTGTATAGGGAACTGTGGGGGACATCATACTATGTATAGGGAACTGTGAAGGCATATTGTGCATATGGGAGCTGTTGACCCATTACACTGTAAATAGGGGAGCTCTGGGGGGGGCATTATACTTTCTATAGTGGAGTTCTGTCAGCATTATGCTGTGTATAGGGGAGCATTGGGCCCATACTATCTATAGGGGAGCAGTGGGATCATACTGTGTAAAGGGGAGCAGTGGGAACATCATACGGTGTATCGGGGAGTTATAGAATGATCATACTGTGTATATGCGAGCTGTGGGGGTCTTTTACTGTGTATAGGGAAGCTTTGAGCTCACCAAAATGTGTATAGGGGAGCTGTGGGGGCCTTAGACTGTGTGTAGGGGAGCAGTGAGAACATCATATGGTGTATTGGGGAGTTATAGAATCATCATACTGTATATAGGGGAGCTTTGGGGGCCTTAGACAGTGTATATGGAAGCTTTGAGCTCACCATACTGTGTATAATGGAGCAGTACATGGGGGAACTTAGGGGACATTATTAAATGTTAAGTGGGCACTTAAGCATCATTGTTATAGGGGCACTCAGAGTATTGTGACCATCAAAGTTGCATATGGTCACAATATGGCGGTAATGTCAATGTTCGTTTTTGTATATAGATTTATTTTCAATAACAGCGCGGTCATATTCTGAGGTTCCACTATAGTCATAATTAGAGTCCGCAACCGTAGTTGTCGTCAGGGTTAGCTGGTTAGGGGCCCACTCAGATGTTTCGCCCCCCCTAAGTTGAAACTTTAGCTACGCCTCTGACCAGAGCACCTTCTTCCCCATGTATGATGTGTCTCCCAGGTGGCTTGTTGCAAACAACACTTTTTATGAATATCTTTGAGAAATGGCTTTCTTCTTGCCACTCTTCCATAAAGGCCAGATTTTTGCAGTGTATGACTGATTGTTGTCCTATGGACAGACTGTCCCACCTCAGCTGTAGATCTCTGCAGTTCATCCAGAGTGATCATGGGCCTCTTGGCTGCATCTCTGATCAGTCTTCTCCTTGTTTTAGATGAAAGTTTAGAGGGATGGCCGGGTCTTGGTAGATTTGCAGTGGTATGATACTCCTTCCATTTCAATATGATCGCTTGCACAGTGCTCCTTGGGATGTTTAAAGTTTTGGAAATCATTTTGTATTAAAATCCAGCTTTAAACTTCTCCACAGCAGAATCACGGACCTGCCTGTTGTGTTCCTTGGTCTTCATCATATTCTCTGTGCTTCAAACAGAACCCTGAGACTATCACAGAGCAGGTGCATTTATACGGAGACTTGATTATACACAGGTGGATTATATTTATCATCATTAGGCATTTAGGACAACATTGGATCATTCAGAGATCCACAATGAACTTCTTGAGTGAGTTTGCTGCACTAAAAGTAAAAAGGGGCCAAATAAAATTGCACGCCCCACTTTTCAGTTTTTGAATTTCCAAAAAAATGTAAAATAACCAATAAATTTCATTCAACTTCACAATTGTGTTCCACTTGATGTTGATTCTTCACCAAAAATTTACATTTGGTATCTTTATGTTTGAAGCATGATATGTGGGAAAAGGTTGAAAAGTTCCAGGGAGCCGAATACTTTCACAAGGCACTGTCGGTTATGTTCAATGTCTTTTTCAGGAGTTTCTGGATGGCGGGCAATATACTCCTCAAAAACTCATGGAAAACCCTTTGGGTATGTGTCGTCTTTTTCAGGTGAATTCCGTAGGAAAACTTTTGCGTTTGCGTCATCATCTGAGACGTCATGTGCACTTTCGCCCTAAATGTTTTTAGGAGGTTTAGGAGTAGAAGCTGAGTGGAAACTCTCTAATGCTATGAATACACAGCATCCTTTTAACGATGGATTCCACACAGAATCCACCTTAAAAAGTGCCACAAAAGCACCCAAAAATGAACGTAATGCACATCAATCTTATTGCTGTACACATATTTCATCTTATGTCACTTCTATTAATCACTCCAGGGTTTGGAAACCCTGAAGTAGTTAAAAGAAATGACATGTTCATTGTTCGGATGGTTCCCGCTGAGATGCTGTCTGCTCTTTATACTTCACAGTATAAAGCAAAAGACAGCAGCAGCTGAGCTAGACGTAAGAACAGCTAGAAGGCTGCCAGCAAAGCCACTTCAGGAGAGCTGTAGTCGGAATTTTCCTGAAGTTGCTTGGCCTGGGAAATCTTGGATGCGCCTGCGTCTAAAAAAAAAAATATATATGTACATAGCCTAAATCCTCTTCAAAAACTTGCGAGGTTCCGCTTAGCTTCTGCTCTGGAGACTCTGCAAAAAGACTGTGTGCAAATACCATTAAAACGCTATAAAATGTATTTAAAAAAGCTACTAGAAAATAAAAACTCCACAAAAAACCTCCTTAAGGCCGGGGTCACACTTGCGAGTTCAATGCGAGAAACTCCCGCCAATACCCGGTACTGCCGCCGGCACTCGAGACCGGAGTTTGCGGCTGCATGTATTTCTTTGCAGCTGCACGCTCCGGTCCAAACCATCGGCGGCAGGGTCGGGAATTGATGTGCAAGTTTCTCGCATTGAAATCGCAAGTGTGACCCCGGCCTAAAAAAGGGAGCTTCCTGAAGAAGTTTCTGCTTGAAAACTCATGGTTCTTGAACTCCTGAAAAAAACATACTATGAACATAGACTAAATGCTTCATTCCCCAGCAACTGATTGCTGGGCTTCTTGGGATGACATCCTATGCTCAGCCAATTTGAAAAGGTCCAATGTTACAAACCGGGAAAGTCAAAAGAAGACAAGTGGTTTTGAGTTTAAAGTGAACCTGTTAGCAGGATTTTGCTAAGTAAACTACAGGCATTGTCAGGTTGGCACTGTTATACTGATTAAAATGATACCTGGGGTGAAGAAATCAATCTTTTGTTTCTTGCGTAATCAGTGTTAGACATTTTCAGTAAGAAATACATGGAGCTGAACGCTTCGGCAGCAGTGTCGGGTATTGATGCCAGAGACTCGTGTGAGGCACTCGCAAGTGTGACCCCGGCCTTATGTTGCTGCTAAGCCAGAGAAACCAAGAAGAGACCTGCCCACAGGCCGCCTCAAAGCACAAACATGTTCCTCATCATAGGGACAGAGAGAGACAGACTGTTTAAACATTGTTTGCCAAAACATGCTAGAAAAACACTAAAAATGTTTTTTTTTATAAATGCTGTGTGTGTGAGGGTATCATAATGGCAGTATTTTGGTATTATTTAGAAAAAATGCTAATTTTTGTTCAACTTTTCCTATTAATTTAGCTGCAATTATTTATGGTAAAAACAATGCAGCCAGATGTTAGTTAGAAATCAATAGGGAATTGACTACAAACAGTGCTTTTTTTAGTGGATTTTTTTCTGTTGTGTTTACGTGTTTTGACGATTTTTGACAACTTTTACTAAGCTTATGCTATAACTTTGTTCGCTGTGTTTTTTTTTCTCTATAAAAAAAACAAAAATACCATACCCAGAGCATGTGTCATTTTGAGGGCAAAAATGTTAAAAATAAATGTAAAAAATGTGAGAACACCCCAAAAAATGTCACCAAAGACACTTGCTAAAAAAGAAAAAGAAAAAAGAAAAATTCTTGCTCGTTTTACTTTAAAATTGTTTGCAAACAACACAGTTCCAAAAGAAAAGGTTTTCCTTGTCCAAGTAGAGTGTAAAAATTATATATTAAAAGCTGTGTGCCTGGCTCATGTGTGTCCGATCAGTGTGTCACTTGTTTTTACAAGTTCATTCTGTGCACTCAGACTGCATAGTCCTGGGGAGTGAGCAATCTCCCTGCATATGGCTTGTGTTTGGGCCCTAATGCAAACAAACCCCTAGCAGCATGTTCCACCTAAGCAGATCTGTTTCACTCCCAGCTGTGCATGTTTTGTGTTCTTTCTCAATGTCTTTATTACTTGTTCAGAAAAACACTTTTAGCAAATTAGTACAAAGACAAACCAGGTGTAAGACCACCTATTGGGCTATTTCTTGCCATGGAACAAAAGAGACAGTAAGAAACCTGAAGTTGGGGCAGCAGTCCTCCAGTAGAGTCTTCACTGTTAGTGGTTATAGAATTGACAAAATCCTTCCTTCAGGCCATATCACTATTGACATTCAAACATTAAGGGCTCTTTTCCATTTGCGAGAAACATGTCCGTGTCTCGCATGTGAAAACCAAGCTGTGGCGCTGGCACTCCAGAGCGGAGCGTGTGGCCGCATAGCAATACATGGAGCCGCACACTCCGCTCCGTAGTGCCGGTGCCAGAGCTTGATTTTAACCTGCGAGACTTGGCCTTATCTCGCTGTAGTGTGACTCCGGCCTAACAGGCACACAATCACAATGAAGTTGTTTATTATAGGATCGCACCAATGAGAATAGGTATTGGTTACAACTCAGCTGCTCCTCTCCCTGCACAATGACCTCTGCACAGATCACTGAGCATGCCTCTCACAAAATTCCTTTTTTTGCTACTGTAAGTTACATCTCTGAATGGTGGTAACAAAAACTTGGGCAAGATACCTACTTGACAATCGTACTGAAAACACTAAAAAAAATATATAATCTAATATCAGGAAATATAAAAAGGTTTCAATATCTGGCTTTAATTAGTAAAAAAAGGGATAATACATTTCTTTTAATTTGTGTTATTAACATGATTTGGTGGTAACTTTAAACCCTTACTGACCGAGGTATTTCCATTTCTTCTACTCTGTTTTTTGCTCTCCTTCTTCCCAGAGCCATAACTTTTTTATTTTTCCATCAATATGGCTGTGTGAGGGCTTTTTTTTTGTGCGACGAGTTGTACTTTTGAAGGACAGCATTAGATTTGCCATATAGTGCAATTTATATATATATATATATATATATATATATATATATATATATATATAAATATATATATATATTTTTTTTTTTTTACCATGTTCACTAACTGCTAACTGACCTGCCATTATGATTCTCCACATCATTACGAGTTCATAGACACCAAACATGTATAGGTTCTTTTTTATTTAAGTGTTGAAAAAAAAATCCAAAGTTTGTAAAAAAATTAAAAAAAATTGTAATTTTCCAAGACCCGAAGCGTCTCCGTTTTTTTAGATCTGGGGCTGGGTGAGGGCTTATTTTTTGCGTGCAGAGCTGAAGTTTTTATTTATACCATTTTGGTGTAGATACAACTTTTGATTGCTCGTTATTGCATTTTAATGCAATATTGCGGCGACCAAAAACAAACAGCTGTTAGAGATTGACAGAAAAACAATCAGGAAGGAGATGTCACTCCTGCGCTTCTGCTGATGAATCCACAATGGCTTGCAATGGATAAAAAAATTTATTAAACAGATTTACAGGGTCAACGCGTTTAAGGTTGCAATGTTTGGTCCTTCCAGTGACCGATGTCCTTGCAGCAGCTGATATATATTTCATGCCAGTTACATGTTGCTTTGTAGCAATCATACAAGGTGAGTGGATTACCGGTTAAGACTAGTGTTGAGCATTCCGATACCGCAAGTATCGGGTATCGGCCGATACTTGCGGTATCGGAATTCCGATACCGAGATCCGATATTTTTGTGATATCGGGTATCGGTATCGGAAGTGTAAAATAAAGAATTAAAATAAAAAATATTGTTATATTCACCTCTCCGGCGGCCCCTGGACATCAGCGGGAGGATCCGGCGTCCGGCACGGCTTCTTTCTTCAAAATGCGCGCCTTTAGGACCTGTGGAATGACGTCCCGGCTTCTGATTGGTCGCGTGCCGCCCATGTGACCGCCACGCGACCAATCAGAAGCCGCGACGTCATTCCTCAGCTAAAGTCCTAGAATGAGCGCCTTTTAGGACCTGAGGAATGACGTCGCGGCTTCTGATTGGTCGCGTGGCGGTCACATGGGCGGCACGCGACCAATCAGAAGCCGGGACGTCATTCCACAGGTCCTAAAGGCGCGCATTTTGAAGAAAGAAGCCGTGCCGGACGCCGGATCCTCCCGCTGATGTCCAGGGGCCGCCGGAGAGGTGAATATAACAATATTTTTTATTTTAATTCTTTATTTTACACTTTAATATGGATCCCAGGGCCTGAAGGAGAGTTTCCTCTCCTTCAGACCCTGGGATCCATGAGGATACATTCCGATACTTGATGTCCCATTGACTTGTATTGGTATCGGATATCGGTATCGGCGATATCCGATATTTTTCGGGTATCGGCCGATACTATCCGATACCGATACTTTCAAGTATCGGACGGTATCGCTCAACACTAGTTAAGACCTTATTGCGCTTTCTTTCCCAGTTTCGTTGTTTAGAGATTGACAGCGGCATTTAACATGTTAACAGACAGGGGTGGATCACAATACCACCTGTGGCTGGAAGGGGCACAAGACAGCTGATCAGATAAACTGTCCTATGCTGGAAAAGGTGCGGGCTCATCAAACAGGGGGAAGCACCCCATGATGGACACTGCACGTCATTGGATGTTAAGGGGGTTAAAAGTTCATTCAAGTTTTTGCCATTGTCACAAAAGGTAAATTTCAAATTTGCATCTCATACGGAAACATTCATCTTGAAGTAATGCCAAGATTTTACCTCTGATTAGCGGTGATTTTGTCAGTCTGCGTGTTTTGCCTGCAACTCAACCCTGCGTATACACACTATCAGGGCCGGTGTCAGCTCCCGGCGCACCCGGGCAAGTGCCGGGGCCCCAGCGAGACGGGGGGGCCCCTCAGCCTTCCTGCTCCTCGCTATGCTCTCGGCAGGTCCCGTTTCCAGTAATGCTTTGCGGCGATGACCCCAGATGACGTAGCATCACGCAAGACCGCTACGTCATCACAGGTCACTGCCGCGAGGCAGTACTGGAAACTGGAGCTAGTGGTAGCATCGCTAAGGCCTGGGCTGGATCCAGGGGCCGCCAGAAGGTGAGTATGTAACTATTTTTTATTTTAATTCTTTTTTTTAGCAGGAATAGGGTGCCCCCACTGCTATATACTATGTGGCTATGCTATATACTAGGTGGGCAGTGTTATATAATAAGTGGCTGTGCAGCTATATACTACGTGGGCTGTGTTATATGCTACGTGAGTGTGCTATATACTATGTGGCTGTGTTATATGCTACGTGGCTGTGCTATATGCTACGTGGGCTGTGTTATATACTATGTGGCTGTGCTATATACTACGTGGGCTGTGCTATATGCTACATGGTCTGTGTTATATACTACGTGGGCTGTGTTATATACTATGTGGGCTGTGTTATATGCTACGTGGCTGTGCTATATACTATGTGGGCTGTGCTATGTGCTACGTGGCTGTGCTATATACTATGTGGGCTGTGCTATATACTACGTGGGCTGTGTTATATACTACGTGGCTGTGTTATATGCTACGTGGCTGTGCTACATACTACGTGGGCTGTATTATATACTACGTGGCTGTGCTATATATTACATGGGCTGTGCTATATACTACATGGGCTGTTATATGCTACGTGGCTGTGCTATATGCTACGTGGGCTGTGTTATGCTACGTGGTTGTGTTATATACTACATGGGCTGTGCTATATACTACGTGGGTTTTGTTATATACTATGTGGGCTGTGTTATATGCTATGTGCCTGTGCTATATACTACGCGGCTGTGTTATATACTACGTGGCTGTGCTATATGCTACCCATTTTGAACTTTTACAAATGTTCTATGTTAATACTTTCTAATGTTTACTTTAAAAAGTTTTCCATAAAAAAATTGTCATATTCAATGTATGCAGTTTTTTCTTTGCTGCAAGTTTAGCTAATAAAATGCCTACTGGTAACTGAGGAAGAGGGAGAAGGTCACAAAAATTGGCATATAAGGGGGTTGACTTATATAAAGCCCCTCTGCTGTATGGTATTGTAGAATTTACAATAGCTATCACTCATGTAAGAAGTGAAATCTGGCATTGTACTATACCTATATTTCTCTGCTGTATCTGTGCATCATGAATAGTGATATGTGTTAAAGGGGGGGCACACAGAGACTCTTTCGCCCGGGGCCCTCAAAAACCTGGAGCTGGCCTTGCACACTATATACTGTTGATCTTAATATACACTTACCTTGTAATGTCTTTACATCCTGTTCTGTCCAGATGTGTCCGGATCCCAGAATTCCAAGAGGCGGAAGTTCACCGATCGCCATATTGGGACACCCAAGTGATGGGTGTCTCAATATGGAAACTTCTGGTGGTACCAGCCTCTTGCACAGTACCACCAGCGAAACACCATTGCAACACACACACTGAATACACCATACGCACCACACACACACACTGTATACGCTGTATGCAGCCTCTTGCGCGGTACCACCAGCGGAACACCGTCGCAAACACGCCGCTGTCGGGACCAGCCAAATGATTCACTGACCGCCACCGTCTTTGTACAGGAGAAGCACATGCACAGTTTTAATGTGACCGCCACTATCTGTCTGCACAAAGATGGCGGTGGTCTGATTTACTGCACCTGCGTGAATTCCGCGCAGGTGCAATGAAGCATTCGTCTGATCCCGGCATCTGATGCGCGACGTGTCTACAGGCAGAGGAAACCAGTCACATTAAAAGGGTTTTCCCACAAACAAAGTCTTACAGTGTCTGTGTCTGACCGTGTATGACAGCACTTGGGGTACACAGGTCAAAGAAGAGATGACATGAGGAGAAGACAGCAGATGGGGAGAGAGAAGGCGTACAGGGGTGAGAGACACAAAGCACAGGGGGGGGACAGCTCAAACGGGAAAGCACATGAAGGGAGAACACAGCACAGGAAGGAGAGAGACAGCAGACAAGGATAGACAGGTCAAAGAAGAGAGCACAGACAGGAGAAGTCAGCACATGGGGAAAGAGAGAGTGGATAGGTGGGTGAGCACATGGGGGAGAGATTACCATGGTGACATTACCGGCCTCGCATCGGGCCTCCTTCTAGTCTTATATATTCATTAAGTTATAAATAATTTAAGAAATCAAATTTTTATAAAAAGGGGAATCTCTTTTCTAATACAATAAATTTCTGTTCCTAGTCCCCAGTGGGGTAATCTTGGTGTGCTTGAATGCTTGGTTTTGCAACACATGTATTTCATGTGTGATCTTCTATAAGTGACTAAAGGTCGCCATACACATACCAGCTTTGTTTGCGTAGTGCCTCAATCCCATTCCTGGTCCGCTCCTCGGTCCTCATCTGTTGACTCGTGGCTGCTGCTGCGGCGCGGTGCACAGTGGGGACGCCGGTCTCCTGAGGCTCCCCTTCCATGTCCCGCGCTGCCTGCTCCTGCTGCTGCTTATGGGACACTGCGTGTGTCCCACAGGCCTCCTAGCATGCCACTAAGGGTGCACACGCGCACTCCCGGTCTCTTAAAGAGACAGCGCAACATTTTCAAAGTTATGTTTCAGCCAATGGCTGAGTGTCTCGTACTATTTCAGGCACCTCTGCCCTTAGGAAGGTGCCTGTGCAACAAGTGTTTCCTGTTGCTAGTTCTCAGGTTCTCTTTGCTTGTGTGTTCTGCTCTGCTTGCACCTCACTAATACTGGTTTGTTTCCTCAGTGTTTCTACCGTGCTTCCCACGCCTTCTGGGACTATGTCTGCAACACCTGCTTCTCTCCGTGCTAGCAGTCGTCCGCTACCCGCTTGAGCCGCTTATCTCCTGCCTGGTTCTCCGCTTCTTGCAGTACCTGCCAGCCCGCCAGTCTGGCTGAGTCAGCTACCACGTACCCCGAGTCTAACTGGAGGTAGCACCTTGCGTCTCCCGAACTTTCCATTCTGTCCCTGTTTGAGGGGTCTTACTACGGGAGTCCGGGGTTCACTTAGTCACGCCCCCTTCGGAGCCCCCTGGGTAGTGATCCCGTGGTTTCACGAAAATTTCAATAAAGGAATGTGCTCTTCACCATCTGTGCCTCAGTTTCCATTTGTTACAGTTAGATTGTTTGGGAGACAGCTATCTCTCCCATACACTGGAGCACTTGTTCGACCAGGCCCTCCTGTGCTCTCTAGGAGAGAGCAGACGACATCTGCGGGAGAAGAAAGCGATCAGCAATCCAAAATCAGATATCCTGCATGACAATCGGTTTTCCGGGGCCCCCATACACATGTCAGCTGAAAAGTACAGTACATTTTTAGGATGAGGCAAAATAGCAGAAGCTGACAAATCTTTAGTAACTGATGCCATAAGTAACGAACCACAACCATTATGCAATGCTTCCAGCTCCCAGTTGAATTTTTGACAAAAAATCAATTTATGGGCACAGCTAAGGCTGCTTTCGCACATCAGTTTTTTGTTTTCAGGCGCCAACCGGCGAATTTTGAGAAAAACGGATCTGTCGGAAATTGTGAAAAACTGATGCGACTGATCCGTTTTTCTGCCTGATCCAAGTTTGTGGATCTACCAGAGAGAGAAAGAGAAAGAACTCCAGAATGGAAAATGCATGATTTGTATAAAAAAAGGAATCTGTCGCCGGATTCCATCATTTGACCTCACGTGTCACCCGTTTTTCGCCGGATCCATTGCTGTCCGTTTTTTCGACGGATAGAAAAAACATTCCTATGTATGTTTTCTCCGGCCACCGGCAAACGGATTTTCGACAGATCTGGCAAAAAAACAGATGAAACTTAAGGCAATCTGGCTCTAATACAAGTCTATGAGAAAAAAACAGATCCAGCGGCAACTTTTGACGGATCCGTTTTTTTCAAAAGTCGCCGGATTGTGCCTGACGGCAAAAAACTGGTGTGTGAAAGCAGCCTAAGAAGTTATTAGCTCATGCAGAGTAAAACAACAGTTATAGTCTAATCATTGTGGTATAATCTCGTTTTGAAAATAAGGCACAAGATTAGACTCTGATGGCTCGTTATTAGTGTTGAGCGATACTGTCCGATACTTGAAAGTATCGGTATCGGATAGTATCGGCCGATACCCGAAAAATATCAGATATCGCCGATACCGATATCCGATACCAATACAAGTCAATGGGACACCAAGTATCGGAAGGTATTCTGATGGTTCCCAGGGTCTGAAGGAGAGGAAACTCTCCTTCAGGCCCTGGGATCCATATTAAGGTGTAAAATAAAGAATTAAAATAAAAAATATTGATATATTCACCTCTCCGGCGGCCCCTGGACTTCACGCTGGTAACCGGAAGGCTTCTTTGTTTAAAATGAGCGCCTTTAGGACCTACGAATGACGTCGCGGGTTCTGATTGGTCGCGTGCCGCCCATGTGACCGCCACGCGACCAATCAGAAGCCGCAACATCATTCGCAGGTCCTTAATTCCTAGAATTAGGAGTTTAGTGAATGAGAATGACATCGCGGCTTCTGATTGGTCGCGTGGCGGTCACATGAGCGGCACGCGACCAATCAGAACCCGCGACGTCATTCGCAGGTCCTAAAGGCGCTCATTTTAAACAAAGAAGCCGGCCGGTTACCAGCGTAATGTCCAGGGGCCGCCGGAGAGGTGAGCATATCAATATTTTTAATTTTAATTCTTTATTTTACACATCCCTATGGATCCGATACCGATACCCGATACCACAAAAGTATCGGATCTCGGTATCGGAATTTCCGATACCGCAAGTATCGGCCGATACCCGATACTTGCAGTATCGGAATGCTCAACACTACTCGTTATCTAATACAATCAGCTTTATTAACCCCTTCATGACCCAGCCTATTTTGACCTTAAAGACCTTGCCGTTTTTTGCAATTCTGACCAGTGTCCCTTTATGAGGTAATAACTCAGGAACGCTTCAACGGATCCTAGCGGTTCTGAGATTGTTTTTTCGTGACATATTGGGCTTCATGTTAGTGGTAAATTTAGGTCAATAAATTATGCGTTTATTTGTGATAAAAACGGAAATTTGGCAAAAATTTTGAAAATTTCGCAATTTTCACATTTTGAATTTTTATTCTGTTAAACCAGAGAGATATGTGACACAAAATAGTTAATAAATAACATTTCCCACATGTTTACTTTACATCAGCACAATTTTGGAAACAAAATTTTTTTTTGTTAGGAAGTTATAAGGGTTAAAATTTGACCAGCGATTTCTCATTTTTACAACGAAATTTACAAAACCATTTTTTTTAGGGACCACCTCACATTTGAAGTCAGTTTGAGGGGTCTATATGGCTGAAAATACCCAAAAGTGACACCATTCTAAAAACTGCACCCCTCAAGGTACTCAAAACCACATTCAAGAAGTTTATTAACCCTTCAGGTGCTTCACAGCAGCAGAAGCAACATGGAAGGAAAAAATGAACATTTAACGTTTTAGTCACAAAAATTATCTTTTAGCAACAATTTTTTTATTTTCCCAATGGTAAAAGGAGAAACTGAACCACGAAAGTTGTTGTCCAATTTGTCCTGAGTACGCTGATACCTCATATGTGGGGGTAAACCACTGTTTGGGCACACGGCAGGGCTTGGAAGGGAAGGAGCGCCATTTGACTTTTTGAATCAAAAATTGGCTCCACTCTTTAGCGGACACCATGTCACGTTTGGAGAGCCCCCGTGTGCCTAAAAATTGGAGCTCCCCCACAAGTGACCCCATTTTGGAAACAAGACGCCCCAAGGAACTTATCTAGATGCATAGTGAGCACTTTGAACCCCCAGGTGCTTCACAAATTGATCCGTAAAAATGAAAAAGTACTTTTTTTTCACAAAAAAATTCTTTTAGCCTCAATTTTTTCATTTTCACATGGGCAACAGGATAAAATGGATCCTAAAATGTGTTGGGCAATTTCTCCTGAGTACACCAATACCTCACATGTGGGGGTAAACCACTGTTTGGGCACATGGTAAGGCTCGGAAGGGAAGGAGCGCCATTTGACTTTTTGAATGAAAAATTATTTCCATCGTTAGCGGACACCATGTCGCGTTTGGATAGCTCCTGTGTGCCTAAACATTGGCGCTCCCCCACAAGTGACCCCATTTTGGAAACTAGACCCCCAAGGAACTTATTTAGATGCCTAGTGAGCACTTTAAACCCTCAGGTGCTTCACAAATTGATCTGTAAAAATGAAAAAGTACTTTTTTTTCACAAAAAAATTCTTTTCGCCTCAATTTTTTCATTTTCACATGGGCAGTAGGATAAAATGGATCATAAAATTTGTTGGGCAATTTCTCCCGAGTACGCCGATACCTCATATGTGGGGGTAAACCACTGTTTGGGCACTCGGCAGGGCTCGGAAGGGAAGGCGCGCCATTTGACTTTTTGAATGGAAAATTAGGTCCAATTGTTAGCGGACACCATGTCGCGTTTGGAGAGCCCCTGTGTGCCTAAACATTGGAGCTCCCCAACAAGTGACCCCATTTTGGAAACTAGACCCCCCAAGGAACTTATCTAAATGCATATTGAGCACTTTAAACCCCCAGGTGCTTCACAGAAGTTTATAATGCAGAGCCATGAAAATAAAAAAATAATTTTTCTTTCCTCAAAAATGATTTTTAGCCTGGAATTTCCTATTTTGCCAAGGATAATAGGAGAAATTGGACCCCAAATATTGTTGTCCAGTTTGTCCTGAGTAGGCTGATACCCCATATGTGGGGGAAAACCACTGTTTGGGCGCACGGCAGGGCTCGGAAGGGATGGCACGCCATTTGGCTTTTTAAATGGAAAATTAGCTCCAATCATTAGCGGACACCATGTCACGTTTGGAGAGCCCCTGTGTGCCTAAACATTGGAGATCCCCCAGAAATGACCCCATTTTGGAAACTAGACCCCCAAAGGAACTAATCTAGATGTGTGGTGAGGACTTTGAACCCCCAAGTGCTTCACAGAAGTTTATAACGCAGAGCCATGAAAATAAAAAAAAAAAATTATTTTCTCAAAAATGATCTTTTAGCCTGCAATTTTTTATTTTCCCAAGGGTAACAGGAGAAATTTGACCCCAAAAGTTGTTGTCCAGTTTCTCCTGAGTACGCTGATACCCCATATGTGGGGGTAAATCAGTGTTTGGGCACATGCCGGGGCTCGGAAGTGAAGTAGTGACGTTTTGAAATGCAGACTTTGATGGCATGCTCTGTGGGCGTCACGTTGCGTTTGCAGAGCCCCTGATGTGGCTTAACAGTAGAAACCCCCCACAAGTGACCCCATTTTAGAAACTAGACCCCCCAAGGAACTTATCTAGTGACCCCATTTTGGAAACTAGACCCCGAAAGGAACTTATCTAGATGTGTGGTGAGCACTTTGAACCCCCAAGTGCTTCATAGAAGTTTATAATGCAGAGCCGTGAAAATAATAAATACGTTTTCTTTCCTCAAAAATAATTATTTAGCCCAGAATTTTTTATTTTCCCAAGGGTTACAGGAGAAATTGGACCCCAAAAGTTGTTGTCCAGTTTCTCCTGAGTACGCTGATACCCCATGTGTGGGGGTAAACCACTGTTTGGGCACACGTCGGGGCTCAGAAGTGAAGTAGTGACTTTTGAAATGCAGACTTTGATGGAATGGTCTGCGGGCGTCACATTGCGTTTGCAGAGCCCCTGGTGTGCCTAAACAGTAGAAACCCCCCACAAGTGACCCCATTTTAGAAACTAGACCCCCCAAGGAACTTATCTAGATATGTGGTGAGCACTTTGAACCCCCAAGTGCTTCACAGACGTTTACAACGCAGAGCCGTGAAAATAAAAAATCATTTTTCTTTCCTCAAAAATTTTGTTTTAGCAAGCATTTTTTTAGATTCACAAGGGTAACAGGAGAAATTGGACCCCAGTAATTGTTGCGCAGTTTATCCTGAGTATGCTGGTACCCCATATGTGGGGGTAAACCACTGTTTGGGCACACGTCAGGGCTCGGAAGTGAGGGAGCACCATTTGACTTTTTGAATACGAGATTGGCTGGAATCAATGGTGGCGCCATGTTGCGTTTGGAGACCCCTGATGTGCCTAAACAGTGGTAACCCCTCAATTCTACCTCCAACACTAACGCCCCCACACCCCTAACTCTAATCCCAACTGTAGCCATAACCCTAATTACAACCCTAATCACAACCCTAATTCCAACCCTAAACCTAAGGCTATGTGCCCACGTTGCGGATTCGTGTGAGATATTTCCGCACCATTTTTGAAAAATCCGCGGGTAAAAGGCACTGCGTTTTACCTGCGGATTTTCCGCGGATTTCCAGTGTTTTTTGTGCGGATTTCACCTGCTGATTCCTATTGAGGAACAGGTGTAAAACGCTGCGGAATCCGCACAAAGAATTACATAGTAACATAGTAACATAGTTAGTAAGGCCGAAAAAAGACATTTGTCCATCCAGTTCAGCCTATATTCCATCATAATAAATACCCAGATCTACGTCCTTCTACAGAACCTAATAATTGTATGATACAATATTGTTCTGCTCCAGGAAGACATCCAGGCCTCTCTTGAACCCCTCGACTGAGTTCGCCATCACCACCTCCTCAGGCAAGCAATTCCAGATTCTCACTGCCCTAACAGTAAAGAATCCTCTTCTATGTTGGTGGAAAAACCTTCTCTCCTCCAGACGCAAAGAATGCCCCCTTGTGCCCGTCACCTTCCTTGGTATAAACAGATCCTCAGCGAGATATTTGTATTGTCCCCTTATATACTTATACATGGTTATTAGATCGCCCCTCAGTCGTCTTTTTTCTAGACTAAATAATCCTAATTTCGCTAATCTATCTGGGTATTGTAGTTCTCCCATCCCCTTTATTAATTTTGTTGCCCTCCTTTGTACTCTCTCTAGTTCCATTATATCCTTCCTGAGCACCGGTGCCCAAAACTGGACACAGTACTCCATGTGCGGTCTAACTAGGGATTTGTACAGAGGCAGTATAATGCTCTCATCATGTGTATCCAGACCTCTTTTAATGCACCCCATGATCCTGTTTGCCTTGGCAGCTGCTGCCTGGCACTGGCTGCTCCAGGTAAGTTTATCATTAACTAGGATCCCCAAGTCCTTCTCCCTGTCAGATTTACCCAGTGGTTTCCCGTTCAGTGTGTAATGGTGATATTGATTCCCTCTTCCCATGTGTATAACCTTACATTTATCATTGTTAAACCTCATCTGCCACCTTTCAGCCCAAGTTTCCAACTTATCCAGATCCATCTGTAGCAGAATACTATCTTCTCTTGTATTAACTGCTTTACATAGTTTTGTATCATCTGCAAATATCGATATTTTACTGTGTAAACCTTCTACCAGATCATTAATGAATATGTTGAAGAGAACAGGTCCCAATACTGACCCCTGCGGTACCCCACTGGTCACAGCGACCCAGTTAGAGACTATACCATTTATAACCACCCTCTGCTTTCTATCACTAAGCCAGTTACTAACCCATTTACACACATTTTCCCCCAGACCAAGCATTCTCATTTTGTGTACCAACCTCTTGTGCGGCACGGTATCAAACGCTTTGGAAAAATCGAGATATACCACGTCCAATGACTCACCGTGGTCCAGTCTATAGCTTACCTCTTCATAAAAACTGATTAGATTGGTTTGACAGGAGCGATTTCTCATAAACCCATGCTGATATGGAGTTAAACAGTTATTCTCATTGAGATAATCCAGAATAACATCCCTCAGAAACCCTTCAAATATTTTACCAACAATAGAGGTTAGACTTACTGGCCTATAACTTCCAGGTTCACTTTTAGAGCCCTTTTTGAATATTGGCACCACATTTGCTATGCGCCAGTCCTGCGGAACAGACCCTGTCGCTATAGAGTCACTAAAAATAAGAAATAATGGTTTATCTATTACATTACTTAGTTCTCTTAGTACTCGTGGGTGTATGCCATCCGGACCCGGAGATTTATCTATTTTAATCTTATTTAGCCGGTTTCGCACCTCTTCTTGGGTTAGATTGGTGACCCTTAATATAGGGTTTTCATTGTTTCTTGGGATTTCACCTAGCATTTCATTTTCCACCGTGAATACCGTGGAGAAGAAGGTGTTTAATATGTTAGCTTTTTCCTCGTCATCTACAACCATTCTTTCCTCACTATTTTTTAAGGGGCCTACATTTTCAGTTTTTATTCTTTTACTATTGATATAGTTGAAGAACAGTTTGGGATTAGTTTTACTCTCCTTAGCAATGTGCTTCTCTGTTTCCTTTTTGGCAGCTTTAATTAGTTTTTTAGATAAAGTATTTTTCTCCCTATAGTTTTTTAGAGCTTCAATGGTGCCATCCTGCTTTAGTAGTGCAAATGCTTTCTTTTTACTGTTAATTGCCTGTCTTACTTCTTTGTTTAGCCACATTGGGTTTTTCCTATTTCTAGTCCTTTTATTCCCACAAGGTATAAACCGCTTACACTGCCTATTTAGGATGTTCTTAAACATTTCCCATTTATTATCTGTATTCTCATTTCTGAGGATATTGTCCCAGTCTACCAGATTAAGGGCATCTCTAAGCTGTTCAAACTTTGCCTTCCTAAAGTTCAATGTTTTTGTGACTCCCTGACAAGTCCCCCTAGTGAAAGACATGCTGCGGAAAATACAACGCAGCGTTTCCGCGCGGTATTTTCCGCACCATGGGCACAGCAGATTTGGTTTTTCATATGTTTACATGGTACTGTACACCTGATGGAACACTGCTGCGAATCCGCAGCGGCCAATCCGCAGCCAAATCCGCACCGTGTGCACATGGCCTAATTCTAAAGGTATGTGCACATGCTGCGGAAAAGCAGCAGTTTCCCATGAGCTTACAGTTCAATGTAAACCTACGGGAAACAAAAATCGCTGCACACATGCTGCGGAAAAACTGCACGGAAACGCAGCGGTTTACATTCCGCAGCATGTCACTTCTTTGTGCGGATTCCGCAGCGGTTTTACAACTGCTCCAATAGAAAATCGCAATTGTAAAACCGCAGTGAAATGTGCAGAAAAAACGAGGTAAATCCGCCATAAATCCGCAGCGGTTTAGCACTGCGGATTTATCAAATCCGCAGCGGAAAAATCCGCAGAGGACCAGAATACGTGTGCACATACCGAAACCCTAACCCTAGCCCTAACCCTAACCCTAGCCCTAACCCTAACCCTACCCCTAACCCTACCCCTAACCCTAACCCTAGCCCTAACCCTAACCCTAACCCTACCCCTAACCCTAACCCTATTCTAACATTAGTGGAGAAAAAAATTTCTTTATTTTTTTATTGTCCCTACCTATGGGGGTGACAAAGGGGGGGGGGTCATTTATTATTTTTTTTATTTTGATCACTGAGATATAATCTATCTCAGTGATCAAAATGCACTTTGGAACGAATCTGCCGGCCGGCAGATTCGGCGGGCGTACTGCGCATGCGCCCGCCATTTTGGAAGATGGCGGCGCCCAGGGAGAAGACGGACGGGACCCCGGCAGGATCGGTAAGTATGATGGGGTGGGGGGGGACCACGGGGGGGGGGGGGGGGGATCGGAGCACGGGGGGGGGGGAATCGGAGCGCGGCAGGCGTGGAACGGAGCACGGGGGGGCTGGAACGGAGCACGGGGGGGCTGGAACGGAGCACGGGGGGTGGAACGGAGCACGGGGGGAGGTGGATCGGAGTGCAGGGGGGGTGATTGGAGCACGGGGGGGTGATTGGAGCACGGGGGGAGCGGACAAGAGCACGGGGGGGAGCGGAGCACTGGACGGAGGGGAGCCGGAGCAGTGTACCGGCCAGATCGGGGGGCTGGGGGGGCGATCGGTGGGGTGGGGTGGGGGCACACTAGTATTTCCAGCCATGGCCGATGATATTGCAGCATCGGCCATGGCTGGATTGTAATATTTCACCCGTTATAATGGGTGAAATATTACAAATCGCTCTGATTGGCAGTTTCACTTTCAACAGCCAATCAGAGCGATCGTAGCCACGAGGGGGTGAAGCCACCCCCCCTGGGCTAAACTACCACTCCCCCTGTCCCTGCAGATCGGGTGAAATGGGAGTTAACCCTTTCACCCGGCCTGCAGGGACGCGATCTTTCCATGACGCCACATAGGCGTCATGGGTCGGATTGGCACCGACTTTCATGACGCCTACGTGGCGTCATGGGTCGGGAAGGGGTTAACAAAGCAATACCACGTTATGCCCACACCACTCAAGCCCCATGTTAGATATATACTCAACATAAAAAGTTAGTCTGTTTATACAAACTGACCAGCGGCACAATATGATCATCAGTCAGCAAATCTTTACTGATCGGCGGACGTTTAACAGCCGGTTTATATAGGCAGACCAAAGTAAACAATTGTGTGCTGAGCCATCTATAACAAATCTGTAATAGATTGCTCAGTGAATGTAGGCTGCCATGGTTCTCGGCAGTGCGAGTCCACGTTAGGCCGGTTTCACACGTCAGTGGCTCCGGTACATGAGGTGACAGTTTCCTCACGAACCGCAGCCACTGACACACGTAGACACATTGAAATCAATGCATCTGTGCAGATGTCATTCATTTTTTGCGGACCGTGTCTCCGTGTGCCAAACACGGAGACATGTCAGTGTTCGAGGGAGCGTGTTGTGAATTCAGCTTTTGGGCTCCCTCCGGTCGTTGTAGAGGGTAATGCAGTTGTGCCTGGATTGCAGGAGTGGACATGTGTATCTACTAATTGCAGGACTGACTGGGGTAAATAGCTTTGCAGGATCCTTTAGTCAGTGCCAGTTGTCCATTGTTCTTGAAGGATTCACTTCCCTGCTGGTCTCTCCAGTTTGCTGTGTTTTTCTACAAAGATAAGTCCTGGCTTTGTTTTTGCTGTCCACCTGCAGTGGACCTTATAGTTCTGTGCATTTTCATGTTTTTATCTTGTCCAGCTTGGTCTGTGAAGGATTTTTTGCAGCCTAGCTATTTCTCTGGAGATGCAGATATACCCCCCATGTCTTTAGTCAGATGTGGTGATCCGTATTTTCTGCAGTGGATATTTTCTAGTGTTTTTATACTGACCGCATAGTACTCTGTTCTATTCTTTCTTTTTAGCTAGTATGGCCTCCTATGCTAAAATCTGATTTCATATCTGCGTTTGTTTTTTCCCTCTCCTCTCACAGTCAATATTTGTGGGGGGCTATCTATCCTTTGGGGATTTTCTCTGAGGCAAGATAGGTTTCCTGTTTCTGTCTTTAGGGGTAGTTAGATCTTAGGCTGTGCCGATGGGTCTAGGGAGTGTTAGGTACCCCCCACGGCTACTTTTTGTTGTGCTGCTAGGTTCAGGGTTTGCGGTCAGTACAGGGACCACCTTCTCCAGAGTACGTCTTATGCTGCTCCAAGGCCACCAGATCATAACAGTACAACTGGCCAACAATGAGTTAATTGCATCTCAGAAGAAGGGTGGAAAGATTTTGAACCATTTTTTTTTCCTTAGCCTGTTTGGTCTGTTCCTCCCTCTTTACCTCTGGGTGGCTACGGAGTCTAGTATTAACATGAATGTTCAGGAGTTAGTTTCTCGGGTGGATCAGCTTGCTGCTAGGGTACAGGGTATTTCAGATTTCATTGTTCAAACTCCTGCCTTAGAACCTAAGATTCCCACTCCTGATTTATTCTTTGGTGACAGATCCAAATTTTTGAGTTTCAAAAATAACTCTAAACTGTTTTTTGCATTAAGACCCCGGTCTTCTGGTGATCCTATTCAGCAGGTTAAAATCATCATATCTCTGCTGCGTGGTGACCCACAGGATTGGGCATTTTCCCTGGAATCTGGCAATCCTGCTTTGCTTAATGTTGTATGATGAGCCTAATTCTGTGGATCAGGCTGAGAAAATCTTGTTAGCCCTGTGTCAAGGTCAAGAAGCGGCAGAATTGTATTGCCAGAAATTTAGAAAATGGTCTGTACTGACTAAATGGAATGAGGATGCCTTGTGTTGTGAATTCTGTTGTCGGGCTCCCTCCTGTGGTCATGAATGGTACTTCGGCTGGTTCTGTCCATGGACTTCCTCTGGTGGGTGTTTCTGAGTTTCCTTCCTCAGGTGACGAGGTTAATTCGTTAGCTGGCTGCTCTATTTAACTCCACTTAGATCATTGCTCCATGCCACCTGTCAATGTTCCAGTATTGGTCTAGTTCACTCCTGGATCGTTCTTGTGACCTGTCTTCCCAGCAGAAGCTAAGTTCCAGCTTGTATTTCTTTGGTTTGCTATTTTTCTGTCCAGCTTGCTATTTTATTGTTGTTTTGCTTGCTGGAAGCTCTGGGACGCAGAGGGAGCGCCTCCGCACCGTGAGTCGGTGCGGAGGGTCTTTTTTTGTGCCCTCTGCGTGGTCTTTTTGTAGGTTTTTGTGCTGACCGCAAAGTAACCTTTCCTATCCTCGGTCTGTTCAGTAAGTCGGGCCTCACTTTGCTAAATCTATTTCATCTCTGTGTTTGTATTTTCATCTTTACTCACAGTCATTATATGTGGGGGGCTGCCTTTTCCTTTGGGGAATTTCTCTGAGTCAAGGTAGGCTTTATTTTTCTATCTTCAGGGCTAGCTAGTTCCTTAGGCTGTGCCGAGTTGCATAGGGAGCATTAGGCGCAATCCACGGCTATTTCTAGTGTGTTTGATAGGATTAGGGATTGCGGTCAGCAGAGTTCCCACGTCCCAGAGCTCGTCCTTATTATCAGTAACTATCAGGTCTTTCCGTGTGCTCTTAACCACCAGGTCCATTATTGTCCTGACCATCAGGTCATAACAGTACAGGTGGCCCAAAGTACTAATGCATCTCAATAGAGGGATAAGAGAAGTTCTGAGATCATTTTTTTTTCTTTGCAGTGTATTTTGTCTCTCTTTTCCCCTTTACCTCTGGGTGGTTCAGGACACTGGTGTAAACATGGACATTCAAGGTCTGTTCTCTTGGATGGATAATCTCACTACAAGGGTACAAAACATTCAAGATTTTGTGGTTCAGAATCCGATGTCAGAGCCTAGGATTCCAATTCCTGATTTGTTTTTTGGTGATAGATCTAGGTTCTTGAATTTCAAAAATAATTGTAAATTGTTTCTTGCCTTGAAACCTCGCTCCTCAGGTGACCCTGTTCAACAAGTAAAGATCATTATTTCTTTGTTACGTGGTGACCCTCAAGACTGGGCATTTTCCCTTGCGCCAGGAGATCCGGCATTGCGTGATGTTGATGCGTTTTTCCTGGCGCTTGGATTGCTTTATGACGAACCTAATTCAGTGGATCAGGCAGAGAAAATCTTGCTGGCTCTGTGTCAGGGTCAGGATGAAGCGGAGATATATTGTCAGAAGTTTAGAAAGTGGTCTGTGCTCACTCAGTGGAATGAATGTGCCCTGGCAGCAATCTTCAGAAAGGGTCTCTCTGAAGCCCTTAAGGATGTCATGGTGGGGTTTCCCATGCCTGCTGGTCTGAATGAGTCTATGTCCTTGGCCATTCAGATCGATCGACGCTTGCGTGAGCGTAAAGCTGTGCACCATTTGGCGGTACTATCTGAGCATGGGCCTGAGCCTATGCAATGTGATAGGACTTTGACCAGAGCTGAACGGCAAGAACACAGACGTCGGAATGGGCTATGTTTTTACTGTGGTGATTCCACTCATGCTATCTCCGATTGTCCTAAGCGCACTAAGCGGTTCGCTAGGCCTGCCACCATTGGTACGGTACAGTCTAAATTTCTATTGTCTGTTACTCTGATTTGCTCTTTGTCATCCTATTCTGTTATGGCATTTGTGGATTCAGGCGCTGCCCTGAATTTGATGGACTTGGAGTATGCCAGGCGCTGTGGTTTTTTCTTGGAGCCCTTGCAGTATCCTATTCCATTGAGAGGAATTGATGCTACGCCTTTGGCCAAGAATAAGCCTCAGTACTGGAGCCAATTGACCATGTGCATGGCTCCTGCACATCAGGAGGATATCCGCTTTCTGGTGTTGCATAATCTGCATGATGTGGTCGTTTTGGGGTTGCCATGGCTACAGGTTCATAATCCAGTATTGGACTGGAAATCTATGTCTGTGTCCAGCTGGGGTTGCCAGGGGGTACATGGTGATGTTCCATTTTTGTCAATTTCGTCTTCCACTCCTTCTGAAGTTCCAGAGTTTTTGTCGGATTATCGGGATGTATTTGATGAGCCCAAAGCCAGTGCCCTACCTCCTCATAGGGATTGCGATTGTGCAATTAATTTGATTCCTGGTAGTAAATTTCCTAAGGGCCGATTGTTCAATTTATCTGTGCCAGAACACGCCGCTATGCGGAGTTATATAAAGGAATCCTTGGAGAAAGGCCATATTCGCCCGTCGTCATCACCGTTAGGAGCAGGGTTCTTTTTTGTGGCCAAGAAGGATGGTTCTTTGAGACCTTGTAGTGATTACTGCCTTCTTAATAAAATTACAGTCAAATTTCAGTATCCTTTGCCGTTGCTGTCTGATTTGTTTGCTCGTATTAAAGGGGCTAGTTGGTTCACCAAGATAGATCTTCGAGGGGCGTATAATCTTGTGCGTATTAAACAAGGCAATCAATGGAAAACAGCATTTAATACGCCCGAGGGCCATTTTGAGTACCTGGTTATGCCATTCGGGCTTTCCAATGCTCCATCAGTATTTCAGTCCTTTATGCATGACATCTTCTGAGAGTACCTGGATAAATTCCTGATTGTGTATTTGGATGATATTTTGGTCTTTTCGGATGATTGGGAGTCTCATGTGAAGCAGGTCAGAATGGTGTTCCAGGTCCTTCGTGCGAATTCCTTGTTTGTGAAGGGGTCAAAGTGTCTCTTTGGAGTTCAGAAGGTTTCATTTTTGGGGTTCATTTTTTCCCCTTCTACTATCGAGATGGACCCTGTTAAAGTCCAGACCATTTACGATTGGACTCAGCCGACATCTGTGAAGAGCCTGCAAAAGTTCCTGGGCTTTGTTAATTTTTATGGGCGCTTCATCGCTAATTTTTCTACTGTTGCTAAACCATTGACTGATTTGACCAAGAAGGGTGCTGATGTGGTCAATTGGTCTTCTGCAGCTGTGGAGGCTTTTCAGGAGTTGAAGCGTCGTTTTTCTTCTGCCCCTGTGTTGTGCCAGCCAGATGTTTCACTCCCGTTTCAGGTTGAGGTTGATGCTTCTGAGATTGGAGCAGGGGCTGTTTTGTCGCAAAGAAGTTCTGATGGCTCGGTGATGAAGCCATGTGCTTTCTTTTCTAGAAAGTTTTCGCCTGCTCAGCGTAACTATGATGTTGGTAATCGTGAGTTGTTGGCCATGAAGTGGGCATTTGAGGAGTGGCGTCATTGGCTGGAAGGAGCCAAGCATCGCGTGGTGGTCTTGACGGATCACAAGAATTTGACTTATCTTGAGTCCGCCAAACGGTTGAATCCGAGACAGGCTCGATGGTCGTTATTTTTCTCCCGTTTTGATTTTGTGGTTTCGTACCTTCCGGGCTCTAAGAATGTGAAGGCTGATGCCCTGTCAAGGAGTTTTGTGCCTGACTCTCCGGGTGTTCCTGAGCCGGCGAGTATTCTCAAAGAGGGGGTAATTTTGTCTGCCATCTCCCCTGATTTGCGGCGGGTGCTGCAAAAATTTCAGGCTGATAGACCAGACCGTTGCCCAGCGGAGAAACTGTTTGTCCCTGATAGATGGACTAGTAGAGTTATCTCTGAGATTCATTGTTCAGTGTTGGCTGGGCATCCTGGAATCTTTGGTACCAGAGATTTGGTGGCTAGATCCTTCTGGTGGCCGTCTTTGTCACGGGATGTGCGTTCTTTTGTGCAGTCCTGTGGGACTTGTGCTCGGGCTAAGCCCTGCTGTTCTCGTGCCAGTGGGTTGCTTTTGCCCTTGCCGGTCCCGAAGAGGCCCTGGACGCATATTTCTATGGATTTTATTTCGGATCTCCCCGTCTCTCAAAAGATGTCGGTCATTTGGGTGGTTTGTGATCGCTTTTCTAAGATGGTCCATTTGGTACCTTTGTCTAAATTGCCTTCCTCCTCTGATTTGGTGCCATTATTTTTCCAGCATGTGATTCGTTTACATGGTATCCCGGAGAACATCGTTTCTGACAGAGGTTCCCAGTTTGTTTCGAGGTTTTGGCGATCCTTTTGTGCTAGGATGGGCATTGATTTGTCTTTTTCCTCAGCTTTCCATCCTCAGACAAATGGCCAAACCGAACGAACTAATCAAACTTTGGAAACATATCTGAGATGCTTTGTTTCTGCTGATCAGGATGATTGGGTGTCCTTTTTGCCGTTGGCTGAGTTCGCCCTTAATAATCGGGCCAGCTCGGCTACTTTGGTTTCGCCGTTTTTCTGCAATTCTGGTTTCCATCCTCGTTTCTCTTCAGGGCAGGTTGAGTCTTCGGACTGTCCTGGTGTAGATACTGTGGTGGATAGGTTGCAGCAGATTTGGACTCATGTGGTGGACAATTTGACATTGTCCCAGGAGAAGGCTCAACGTTTCGCTAACCGCCGGCGCTGTGTGGGTCCCCGACTTCGTGTTGGGGATTTTGTTTGGTTGTCGTCTCGTTATGTTCCTATGAAGGTTTCCTCTCCTAAGTTTAAGCCTCGTTTCATTGGTCCGTATAAGATTTCTGAGGTTATCAATCCTGTGTCATTTCGTTTGGCCCTTCCTGCTTCTTTTGCCATCCATAATGTGTTCCATAGGTCGTTATTGCGGAGATACGTGGCGCCTGTGGTTCCATCCGTTGATCCTCCTGCCCCGCTGTTGGTTGAGGGGGAGTTGGAGTATGTGGTGGAGAAGATTTTGGATTCTCGTGTTTCGAGACGGAAACTCCAGTACCTGGTCAAGTGGAAGGGTTATGGTCAGGAAGATAATTCCTGGGTTTTTGCCTCTGATGTTCATGCTGCCGATCTGGTTCGTGCTTTTCATTTGGCTCATCCTGGTCGGCCTGGGGGCTCTGGTGAGGGTTCGGTGAACCCTCCTCAAGGGGGGGTACTGTTGTGAATTCTGTTGTCGGGCTCCCTCCTGTGGTCATGAATGGTACTTCGGCTGGTTCTGTCCATGGACTTCCTCTGGTGGGTGTTTCTGAGTTTCCTTCCTCAGGTGACGAGGTTAATTCATTAGCTGGCTGCTCTATTTAACTCCACTTAGATCATTGCTCCATGCCACCTGTCAATGTTCCAGTATTGGTCTAGTTCACTCCTGGATCGTTCCTGTGACCTGTCTTCCCAGCAGAAGCTAAGTTCCAGCTTGTATTTCTTTGGTTTGCTATTTTTCTGTCCAGCTTGCTATTTTATTGTTGTCTTGCTTGCTGGAAGCTCTGGGACGCAGAGGGAGCGCCTCCGCACCGTGAGTTGGTGCGGAGGGTCTTTTTTTGCGCCCTCTGCGTGGTCTTTTTGTAGGTTTTTGTGCTGACCGCAAAGTAACCTCTCCTATCCTTGGTCTGTTCAGTAAGTCGGGCCTCACTTTGCTAAATCTATTTCATCTCTGTGTTTGTATTTTCATCTTTACTCACAGTCATTATATGTGGGGGGCTGCCTTTTCCTTTGGGGAATTTCTCTGAGGCTAGGTAGGCTTTATTTTTCTATCTTCAGGGCTAGCTAGTTCCTTAGGCTGTGCCGAGTTGCATAGGGAGCGTTAGGCGCAATCCACGGCTATTTCTAGTGTGTTTGATATGATTAGGGATTGCTGTCAGCAGAGTTCCCACGTGCCAGAGCTCGTCCTTATTATCAGTAACTATCAGGTCTTTCCGTGTGCTCTTAACCACCAGGTCCATTATTGTCCTGACCATCAGGTCATAACAGCCTTGGCGGCAATTTTCAGAAAGGGTCTTTCTGAATCCGTTAAAGATGTTATGGTGGGGTTCCCCACGCCTGCTGGTCTGAGTGATTCTATGTCTCTGGCCATTCAGATTGATTGGCGCTTGCGCGAGCGCAGAATTGTGCACACTGTGGCATTGTCCTCTGAGCGGAGCCCTGAGCCTATGCAGTGTGATAGGATTTTGTCTAGAGCTGAACGTCAAACATTCAGGCGTCAGAATAGGTTGTGTTTTTACTGCGGCGATTCTGCTCATGTTATTTCTGATTGCCCTAAGCGTACTAAGAGAATCGCTAGTTCTGTTGCCATCAGTACTATACAACCTAAATTTCTGTTATCTGTGACCTTGATCTGCTCATTATCATCATTTTCTGTCATGGCATTTGTGGATTCAGGCGCCGCTCTGAACTTAATGGACTTAGAATTTGCCGGACATTGTGGTTTTCCCTTGCAGCCTTTGCAGAACCCTATTCCTTTGAGGGGCATTGATGCTACACCGTTGGCTAAAAATAAACCTCAGTTTTGGACACAGCTGACCATGCGCATGGCGCCAGCCCATCAGGAAGATTGTCGTTTTCTGATGTTGCATAATTTGCATGATGATATTGTGCTGGGTTTTCCATGGTTGCAGCTACATAATCCGGTGTTAGATTGGAAATCCATGTCTGTGACTAGTTGGGGTTGTCAGGGGGTTCATGATCAGGTTCCTTTGATGTCAATCTCCTCTTCCCCCTTTTCTGAAGTTCCTGAGTGTTAGTCTGACTTCCAGGATGTATTCGATGAGCCCAAATCCAGTTCCCTTCCACCGCATAGGGACTGTGGTTGTGCTATTGATTTGATTCCAGGTTGGTTGTAAGTTCCCTAAGGGCCGACTTTTCAACCTGTCTGTGCCTGAACATACCGCCATGCGGAGCTACATTAAGGAGTCTTTGGAGAAAGGGCATATTCGGCCATCTTCTTCACCGTTGGGAGCGGGGTTCTTTTTTGTTGCCAAGAAGGATGGCTCCTTGAGACCCTGTATTGATTATCGCCTCTTGAATAAGATCACGGTCAAATTTCAATACCCCTTGCCTTTGCTTACTGATTTGTTTGCTAGGATTAAGGGGGCTAGCTGGTTTACTAAGATTGACCTTCGAGGGGCATATAATCTTATTCGTATCAAGCAGGGTGACGAATGGAAAACTGCATTTAATATGCCTGAAGGCCATTTTGAATACCTTGTGATGCCATTTGGACTCTCTAATGCCCCATCTGTGTTCCAATCCTTTATGCATGATATCTTTCGGAGTTATCTTGATAAATTCATGGTTGTATATTTGGATGATATTTTAATTTTTTCCAATGATTGGGAGTCTCATGTGAAACAGGTCAGGATGGTATTTCAGATTCTCCATAATAATGCTTTATTTGTGAAGGGGTCAAAGTGCCTCTTTGGAGTGCAGAAGGTTTCTTTTTTGGGTTTCATTTTTTCTCCCTCATCTATAGAAATGGATCCGGTTAAGGTTCAGGCCATTCATAATTGGATTCAGCCCACATCTGTGAAGAGCCTTCAGAAATTCTTGGGCTTTGCTAATTTTTATCGTCATTTCATTGCCAACTTCTCCAGTGTGGTTAAACCTCTGACCGATTTGACCAAGAAAGGCGCTGATGTGACGAATTGGTCATCCGCGGCTGTTTCTGCCTTTCAGGAGCTTAAACGCCGATTTACTTCTGCCCCTGTGTTGCATCAGCCAGATGTTTCTCTTCCATTTCAGGTTGAGGTTGACGCGTCTGAGATTGGGGCAGGGGCCGTTTTGTCTCAGAGGAATTCTGATGGTTCCTTGATGAAACCGTGTGCCTCCTTTTCTCGGAAGTTTTCGCCTGCGGAACGCAATTATGATGTTGGCAATCGGGAGTTGTTGGCTATGAAGTGGGCATTTGAGGAGTGGCGACATTGGCTTGAGGGGGCCAAGCACCGCATTATGGTCCTGACCGATCATAAGAATCTGATTTACCTCGAGTCTGCCAAATGGCTGAATCCTAGACAGGCTCGATGGTCCCTGTTTTTCTCCCGTTTTGATTTTGTGGTCTCGTACATTCCTGGTACTAAGAATGTTAAGGCGGATGCCCTCTCTAGGAGTTTTTTTCCTGATTCCCCTGGGGTTCTTGAGCCGGGTCGGCATTTTGAAGGAAGGGGTGATTCTTTCTGCCATCTCCCCTGATTTGCGACGGGTTCTTCAGGAATTTCAGGCTGATAAGCCTGACCGCTGTCCTGTGGGGAAACTGTTTGTTCCTGATAGATGGACTAGTAAAGTGATTTCTGAGGTTCATTGTTATGTGTTGGCTGGCCATCCTGGGATTTTTGGTACCAGAGATTTGGTTGGTAGGTCCTTTTGGTGGCCTTCTTTGTCACGGGATGTGCGTTCTTTTGTACAGTCCTGTGGGATCTGTGCGCGGGCTAAGCCTTGCTGTTCTCGCGCTAGTGGGTTGCTTTTGCCATTGCCGGTCCCTGAGAGACCTTGGACGCATATTTCTATGGATTTTATTTCCGATCTTCCTGTTTCCCAAAGAATGTCGGTTATCTGGGTTGTCTGTGACCGATTTTCTAAGATGGTTCATTTGGTGCCTTTGCCTAAATTGCCTTCTTCTTCTGATTTGGTTCCGTTGTTTTTTCAGCATGTGGTACATTTGCATGGTATTCCGGAGAATATTGTGTCCGACAGAGGTTCCCAGTTTGTTTCTAGGTTTTGGCGGGCCTTTTGTACGAAGCTGGGCATTGATTTGTCTTTTTCCTCTGCATTTCATCCTCAGACAAATGGCCAGACTGAGCGAACTAATCAGACCTTGGAGACCTATTTGAGATGCTTTGTGTCTGCTGATCAGGATGATTGGGTGGCTTTTTTGCCATTGGCCGAGTTTGCCCTTAATAATCGGGCTAGTTCGGCTACTTTGGTTTCGCCGTTTTTTTGTAATTTTGGTTTTCATCCTCGTTTTTCTTCTGGGCAGGTTGAGCCTTCTGACCTTCCTGGTGTGGATTCTGTGGTCGACAGGTTGCAGCAGATTTGGGCTTATGTGGTGGACAATTTGGTGCTGTCTCAGGAGGAGGCTCAGCGTTTTGCTAACCGTCGTCGGTGTGTTGGTTCCCGGCTTCGGGTTGGTGATCTGGTTTGGTTATCTTCCCGTCATGTTCCTATGAAGGTTTCTTCCCCTAAGTTTAAGCCTCGATTTATTGGTCCTTATAGGATTTCTGAGATTATTAATCCGGTGTCCTTTCGCCTGGCACTTCCGGCCTCGTTTGCTATTCATAATGTCTTCCATAAATCTTTGTTGCGGAAATATGTGGAGCCCGTTGTTCCCTCTGTTGATCCTCCGGCCCCTGTATTGGTCGATGGGGAGTTGGAATATGTTGTTGAGAAGATTTTGGATTCTCGTTTTTCGAGGCGGAAGCTTCAGTACCTTGTCAAGTGGAAGGGTTATGGCCAGGAGGATAATTCTTGGGTTTCTGCCTCTGATGTCCATGCCGTTGATTTGGTTTGTGCCTTTCATCGGGCTCATCCTGATCGGCCTGGGGGCTCTGGTGAGGGTTTGGTGACCCCTACTCAAGGGGGGGGGGTACTGTTGTGAATTCAGCTTTTGGGCTCCCTCCGGTGGTTGTAGAGAGTAATGCAGTTGTGCCTGGATTGCAGGAGTGGACATGTGTATCTACTAATTGCAGGACTGACTGGGGTATATAGCTTTGCAGGATCCTTTAGTCAGTGCCAGTTGTCCATTGTTCTTGAAGGATTCACTTCCCTGCTGGTCTCTCCAGTTTGCTGTGTTTTTCTACAAAGATAAGTCCTGGCTTTGTTTTTGCTGTCCACCTGCAGTGGACCTAATAGTTCTGTGCATTTTCATGTTTTTGTCTTGTCCAGCTTGGTCTGTGAAGGATTTTTTGCAGCCTAGCTATTTCTCTGGAGATGCAGATATACCCCCCATGTCTTTAGTCAGATGTGGTGATCCGTATTTTCTGAGGTGGATATTTTCTAGTGTTTTTATACTGACCGCATAGTACTCTGTTCTATTCTTTCTTTTTAGCTAGTATGGCCTCCTATGCTAAAATCTGATTTCATATCTGCGTATGTTTTTCCCTCTCCTCTCACAGTCAATATTTGTGGGGGGCTATCTATCCTTTGGGGATTTTCTCTGAGGCACGATAGGTTTCCTGTTTCTGTCTTTAGGGGTAGTTAGATCTTAGGCTGTGCCGAGGGGTCTAGGGAGTGTTAGGTACCCCCCACGGCTACTTTTAGTTGTGCTGCTAGGTTCAGGGTTTGCGGTCAGTACAGGGACCACCTTCTCCAGAGTACGTCTCATGCTGCTCCAAGGCCACCAGATCATAAAAGGAGCGCACGGATTACATGGACCCATTAAAGTCAATGGGTCCGTGTAAAACACGTACCGCACACGGACGTTGTCTGTGTGCAGTCCATGTGCCGTGCAGGAGACAGCGCTACAATAAGCGCTGTCCCCCCACTGGTGCTGAAGCCGCGATTTATATCTTCTGTGCAGCAGCGTTTGCTGTAGAGAAGATATGAATATTCCTTTTTTTTTTGTTTCTCGTGTTTAACATAAAGATCCCTGTCCCCACCCCCCTTCCACCTTGTTACGCTCACGCCCTGACTGGTGGGCGTGAGCTCGGGGGTTTTGTGGCCCCACTGTGCCACAAACCAGACTACCCTGGAAGGGGCGTGACTATGACAGCTGCCTGGGTTTTCACTGGAGCCTCTGATGGTGAGGACAGGCTTGTGCAGCAGGCAGCTGCCAGGTGCTACTCCAGGGTGGTGTCTGGCTGTGGCTGCTGATCCCACTTGGGAGACAGGAAGACCAGGATTGGTGCGGGCATTAGGCAGGACTGGCAGAAGAGCACGGCTGGAACACAGACGAGTAGGCTGGCACGGCTGAGACAGGGCTGGCAGAGACACGGCAGAGAACACAGGGCTGGCAGAGACACGGCAGGAAACAGGACTGGCTAGGACAGCAGGAACACAGGACTGGAAGGCAGGGCAGGAACGGCAGGACTGGCAGGAACACAGGATTGGGAGGCACGGCAGAGAACACAGGACTGGTTGATGTGGTATATGAAGGAACAGGTAAGGGCCTGTTCACACTGGACGTGCAGGTACAGATTTGTAGTTTGGAACACAGGGCTGGCAGAGAACACAGGGCTTGCTAGGATGGCAGGAGACACAGAACTGACTTAGGACGGCAGGAGACAGGACTGGCTAGGACGGCAGGAAACACAGGACTAGCTGATGAGATATTAGAATCAGGCTGCACTCAGATGACACCCGAGTGCAGTCCAATTGTGAGTGAGATGAAGGAACAGGTAGGGATATATAGTTTGGAGGAACAGGTAGGGATATATAGTTTGGAGGAACAGGTAGGGACCTGTTCACACAGGAGAGGAGTGAAAAACTGCAGATAGGAATGGAAAAGCAGCAAGCGGTAGCGTAGCGACAAAAGCTGAGCAGAGCCACAAAGAATGTGCAGAGAAGCTGCAGCAAGAGATACTGCAGAAGCAACGGGAGCGGAACAGAGCAAGACGGAGCAGAACCGCAGAAGTGCAGAGCAGCGGCTAAGCCACCAAGATGCAGAGCAGGCAGAGCCGCAAGAGTGCGGAGTGCAAGCAGACCGAGAACACAAGGAAAGACACAGCAGGGAAGGAAGGCACACACAAGGAGACCGAGACAAGACTAAGTACAGACAAGGCAATGGAACAAGACACAAGGACCAGGATATTCTGCCTCCTGGAGGGCGGACAAAGATAAAGGCAAATGCACAGAGAAAAGCCTCCAGAGAGGGAGCAACACAGAGCTAGACCTGGCAAACTCAGAAGCAAAACACTAACTGAGCAAACACATTGCACAGGCCCAGACCACAGGGTGGAGCTGCACTATATACAGGAGGCCGCTCGGTAATTGGTCAGGAACTGATTGGACAGGTGCACCTGATTCCTATAAGAACCAGAGAGTTCAGGCGCCAGCCCCCTATACACATAGCCATGAGGCATGCACAGAGCAGAGGAACAGACTATGGAGCTGGCCAGAAACAGAAACCACATCATGACCTGGAGCAGTGGGTAAGATTGTGTGAGAGATGTGAGGCCATGCTGTGATGCCAGCAGAGATGTTACACACCTCCTGTGCACCCGCCCGCTGTTCTTAAAATACTCACCCGGCTCCCTCGCTGGCTGGCGCTGCTTCCTGTCCTGGCCGCACCTTCTACTGTATGAGCGGTCACGTGGGGCCGATGATTACAGTCATGAATATGCGGCTCCACCTCCCATAGGGGCAGAGCCGCATATTCATTACTGTAAATGAGCGGCCCCACGTGACCGCTCATACAGTAGAAGGTGCGGCCAGGACAGGAAGCAGCGCCAGCCAGCGAGGGAGGCGGGTGAGTATTTTAAGAACAGCGGGCTGGTGCACAGGGGGTAGGAGGGGGGCGGGCACATGGATCTTTATGTTAAACACGAGAAACAAAAAAAAAAGGAATATTCACATCTTCTCTACAGCAAACGCTGCTGCAGGGAAGATATGAATGGCGGCTTCAGCACGATGCAGGGGACAGCGCTAAACTTTAGCGCTGTCTCCTGCACGGTGCATGTGGTACCCAGTGGGCACACGGGTGGCACACGTGTGCCACACTGATGTGCCACAGAAACGCACGGGCACACGGACACGAATTATCTGGACGTGTGGGACTGCCCTTACATAGGATGATGCACCTCTGAGAACGATAATCTTGATTTGCAGCCTGTTCACACTGTAAGATAATCATAAAACAAGCACTTCTAAGAAAAAACTGCAATAGCTGATACATATGGGCAACACAGTGGCTCAGTGGTTAGCACTGTTGCTTTGCAGCCCTGGGTCCAAATCCAACAAAGGACAACATCACCAATTAGTTTGTATGTTCTCCCCAAGTTTGTGTGGGTTTCCTCCAGGTTCGCCGGTTTCTTCCCACATTCCTAAGATATACTGATAGGGAATCTAGATTGTCAGCCACAGCGATGATAAAGTCTGTAAAGTTTGGTTGAAAATGTTGGTACTGTACAAACAAATGTAATTAAAAAAAATGAGTAAATAGGAGGCAGTCAGACATTGTATCCATCCACTTACCTTTTTCTTGGTAGGTATGCAGAGATTGCATGATTCACTGCAGCCGTTTGTTGTTGGATAATTACGTTAATAGAAAACCAAATTTTGAGATCAAAGTTCCAATTTCCAGTTAGTTTAAAGGAATTGTCCATAAACAATATTTATCATTTTTCTACAGGTCAGATGTTCATTTTTTGACCACTAGGTGGTCTGGTTGCTGAGACTATCACCAATCCTGAGAACAGTGGCCCAAAGTTGCCAATGCTAATTGAGCTGCAGTGTGTATGTGACCATCACTCCACTAGATTATGAATGGAGTAGTGGTAGCACATGCTCAATACCATTTCACTATTCTCAGGATCATTGGGTGTCTCAGTGTGCAGATTCCCAGCAATGATACATTTATTTTACTTGATACAGCATCATTAATTTTACAGATTTCATCATCAATGTCCCTATTGGGGCTCGCAATCTAAATTTCCTATCAGTATGTCTTGGAGTGACACACAAACATGGGGAGAACATACAAGCTCCTTGCAGATGTTCTACAAGTATGTCCTTGGTGGGATTTGAACCCAGGACTCCAAAGCTGCAATGCTAATCACTGAGTCACCATGTGGCCCACTGTCTGGTGATAAATGTTGTTTATGGACAATGAATGGCTGGAATTGAGGTTAACCTGATGCCCCTCCTGTACACCTGGTCAGTGCGACTGTAGGGAACCTGAACTTTTTGGATTCTTTGAGCTCTAAAGCTACTTTCACACTTCGGTCTTTTAGAATCAGTCACAATCCGTCAAAGTGTTGAAAAGACGGATCCTGTGCAGACTGTAAAAGACGGATGCACTGGATCCTGTTTTTTGACGGATCCTTCGATGCAGCAGCTGCAGGAAAAATGGGTTAAATTAAAGGAATAGAAATCCTTCCAGGCATGCTCAGTGTAAAAGAACGGAATCTGTTGCTGGATTCCGTCATTTGACGGACAGCAACGGATCCTGCGCCCATAGGCTTCCATTCTGGCCAATGACGGACGCCGCAGGATCCGTCGCTGTACGTTTTTTCGACGCAGACAAAAAACATTACATTGAACGTTTTTTTCCATATGACGGTCTGCCAAAACACGACGGATCCGTCGCACGACGGATGAGACGTGTGGCCATCCGTCGCTAATACAAGTTTATGGGGGGAAAAATGATCCTGCGGGCACATTTGCAGGATCCGTTTTTTTCCCAAAACGACGCATTACAACAGATCTGAAAAGACGGAAGTGTGAAAGTAGTCTCAGGTTGCCGTCACACTAGCAGTATTGGGTCAGTATTTTACATCAGTATTTGTAAGCCAAAACCAGGAGTGGGTGACAGATGCAGAAGTGGTGCATATGTTTCTATTATACTTTTCCTCTATTTGTTCCACTCCTGGTTTTGGCTTACAAATACTGATGTAAAATACTGACCAAATACTACTAGTGTGACGGCAGCCTAAATTGGGAAACACTGGTATGTGACGTGTATGTTTGCACAGTGTAAAGGTAAGTTCCTGTTATATTAGGCACGCTACAGAGGTTACAATAGGAAATGTACTCTGGAACAAGTTCAGGAATTCTTTTTTTTACATATTAATAAGAAGCACGCTTATATTCTACAATCTGGAAATCATTGCAGAGTTACCTGCGTATATTATATGGATAGTGCACATAATGGATCATCTAATATTATATGATTAGTGGTCTTTCAAAATTTGCATTCTACAAGTACTGCCATATGGTTTATGAAGTAATTAAATAATGAGTTATGCATAATTGCCTTTTAAAAATGTGTGACACTTTCTTTAATGGAATGATTGCAGACCGGAAGGACAGCAAAGTTAAATAGAGGGATTCTGTCCTCTAGTAATGGAACGCCAATTCCAAAAAAGTTGGGACGTTGTGTTAAATGGGAAGAAAACAAGAATGAAATTTTTGGGAAGTTCCTTATGGCCATATATTATTCACAACAGAACATAGATCACAGATCAGAAGGTGGAAGTTACACATTTTTCCATTTCATTTTTCCATTTCATTTGAAAAAATAACTAATTTAGAAATTTATGGCAGGAACATACTGTATCTCAGAAAAATTGAGACAGATTCATGTCTACCATTTCTTTTTTCAACAGTCTGTAAATGTCTGGGAAGTGAGGAGACCAATTTCTGGAGTTTTGGGAGAGGAATGTTGTCCCATTCTTGTCTGATGTAGGATTCTAGCTGCTGAACAGTCCTGGGTCTTCTTTGCTGTATTTCTCATTCAAAATGTACAAATGTTTTCTTTTGGTGAATGGCCTGTAGTGCAGGCGGCCGGTTCACTGAACTCTTCTTTTGTGAAGCCATGCACTGTTGACCGATGTTTGACCATGCCATGAAGCTCCCAGCAGAGGCTTCTGAATCCCCGGCAGGAGCGTCTGTGACCGCTCTGTGTTGGGGAAGATCGGTGCCGTGCACGACAGGCCAGGTAAGTTGCAATGACGGTACCTGCCTGTTAGTGCTTAGGCACATGTTTTGTTTTTTCTAAAGTCTCAATACCTCCTTTAATGTCAGAGGAGGTTTGGAGAAAAGCATTTGTGACTTTATGAAGAGACAATTTGCATTTTATGCACTATGCACCTTAAGACTTGGCGACCCCACTCTGCAAATGTAATATGGTCTGCCATTTTGTGGCTGAGTTGTTGGGGTTTCTAAATGTTTTCAAGTTTTAATATTATAACTCAGTGATAATGGGGGAATATTTAGGAGGGAGCAAATTTCATGAACTGACTTGTTACAAAGTTGGCATCCTTTTACAGTACAGTATCGCACTCAAATTCAGTGATTCTTTTACAAAAGGCAGACTGCAGGGCTAGGGGATAATTTTATACGTCTATGGTGAACCCGAATTCTATCTTTTAGGCCAGAGTCACACTAGTGTATAGCATACAATGCAATATGCTAATGACCCTCGGCTCCAGCTCTGCCGGGAGCGGGAGCCGAGTGTCAGTGCTACTGTGTTCCATTCCTCATGCAAGGCAGGCTCTCAGCACAGCTGAGGAGACGGAGAAAGTAATTTCTCCATCTCCTCTGTTGCCAGTGTCTGCGGGAATCGCACTGAACTTAGGTGATATCCGAGTGGAGGGCGATGTTTCACTCACACCCGTAGACTTGTATGGGGGCGAGTGAGCCGAGTCTTGCTGCCAATCGCAGCATGCTGTGTCCGAATCGGCATGAGAAAATAATCACAGATGTGAGCTGCCCCATAGATGTTTTATCGCATAGCACTCGGCCGTGTTATACGGTAGTGTGAGTCCGGCCTAAGACTAGGACTGCACAGCGACATCTGTCGCACATCAGAAATTCTAAGACAAGTTGTGCAACAAAAATAACTATGCAACATGAGTGCAACCGGCTTTCACAAGACTATTTTAGAGTTGTGAATTTGCTATTAAAAAAAAGGCAAGATAAACTGTGCCGGATACACGTCACTCTGTGCTGGTGATTTTCGGGAGGACAATCATCCCATATAAATCAAGAAGAAAAGGGCTGACACGCCTTGTAATTTTAAAGTAGGAATATATTTAATTGTGCAAGCCAAACAGATATTGTGATGTGCAGTTCCACATTAGACCTTCATCAGACAGATTACCATACTAGATATCTGAATGAAGGGAAGAAGTTTGTTGAAGCATTGTGTGGCGGGAATGATATGTAGCAGCTTTCCCGCGAGCGATACATTTAGCTCCGGCCACATAGTGCTTCAACATATTTTCCCTTTTCAGATATCAACTATGGCGATCCTTATGATGAAGGTCTAACGGGACTGATATGTGACAATATTTCTTTGGATCGCACATTCACACGTTGCGTTTTTGCAGTGTTTTTTTTTTCAGTAGCCAAAACCTGCTCTCTGCATTCAAACGCCTGTTTTACTGGATTTTACATGGCATTTTCACTGCGTTTTTTCAGAATTTTTTGCCAATGCTTTTATAAGGATTACTTGTATGATTTGTCTAAAGTACATGTTTAATAAAATTTATTTATTTATAAAATGCTGAAGTTTTCCAATCCAGTCAGAAAAAAATCAAGTGTGTGCATGATACCTCTCAAATCTCATTGATTTTTCTTGTACTGTAAATAAGGGGCTTTTAATTACCATAAAAAAACACCATGCGTGAACAAAGCCTTTTCTTCTCAGATGGCTGATAAGTCACACACAAATTGTACCGTAACCACATGTTACGTGCATTGAAGTCTATGGCAAGTTATTCGGGTGCAACCAGCAACTAAAAATCCAACACATTTCAGAACATTTGCAAAACCGTGTCGGAGTGAAAGTAGTTCTCAGGGTGCACGGTGAGACCATAGGAAATAATTAGATACGATGGTGCCATGCAAAATTTTGATTTCAATGTTGCGACATATGTCGCTTAGTTCCAACCCACAATGCGACCACTGCAAACTTTCCGCTGTGTATCTGCTTGCAGAAAATCTGCAGCGTTTTACAGTGCCAGCAAAGTGCATGAATAGATTTCTTAAAATCTCGTTCACATGTGCAGGCCAGACAGGTGCTGGTAGTGGGGGACTCAATTATTAGGGGAACAGATAGGGCAATCTGTCACAAAGACAGGGATCGTCGAACGGTGTGCTGCCTACCTGGCGCTCGAGTCTGACACATCGCTGATCTGGTGGACAGATTACTGGGAGGGGCTGGTGAGGACCCAGCGGTCATGGTGCACATTGGCACAAATGACAAAGTTAGAGGTAGGTGGAAGGTCCTTAAAAACGATTTCAGGGAATTAGGCTGCAAGCTGAAAGCAAGGACCTCCAACGTGGTATTCTCCGAAATACTACCTGTACCACGTGACAAGCCAGAGAAGCAACGGGAGATTAGAAAGGTTAATAAGTGGCTCAAGAATTGGTGTAGGAAGGAGGTGGCGAAACGCTCGTCGGGGTGAGGGGACACCTATTGTACAAGGTAACATATACTTTTTAACTGCATGGTACGATATTCAGTATCCACACTGGTCCATTACTAATGGTTATTTTGGATGTCCTTATTAGCATTTCTGACCTCCGTAAGGCCACTGTGCTGTTTAACATAATTTTTGTATAGATATATTATGCGTTGTTTGGGCATGGTGTGTTGGCCACACTAGTGAATTATGTGATACAAGGATTGCTTATTTATGCATATCATTGTGGAATTGAGGTCTGTATCTTATTGTTTATTTGTGTGGATATTGTTGTATGCAGTCAAGTTATTATTTAGTATATATAATATATTATTGAGTGTATATATACATACACCCTTGAATGGTGGTGTCCCCTACAGTAATTTCTGCTTTTTTTATGATGTTAAATTTAAAAAAAAAGTTATTAATAAACATTGGTTTTTATTATGATTGGGATCTCTTCTTCTCACATTCAATTATGTGGTGTGACAAAACACTCTGGGATCGCCTTTGCTGGGGTCAAAGGACACGTGGTTTGTGCATTGAATCTGAGGCGTACAGCAGGTTTCTGAGCAGGCTGACCTCAGGTCAGATTTATTAACGTGAAAGCAACACAAAAAACAAAACATAAAAATAAACCCTAGCCTGTCCGGCACTAACTAAACAAATACGTTGCTATCTCAACAACTGGGGGGGCTTCTCCCACCCAGCTAACATCATACAGATCTTGAGCAGAGCTCTTCACTCACGTTTGTCTCACACAGGCAGGCAATCTGTGTGCCCCAGGCAGACACTGGAAACACCCAGCTGGTCATCTTTTATTCCTGCAATCATTAACCCATTAGCACCCTGAAGATACTGAGTGGCCTAATTCACATAGGACAAACACCTGGGCGAGATATACCTGCCTCCATCTACCACACCAGCATGAGTCTTACATATCCCCCCCCCCTTGCTCAGACCACTCCGGTCGAGCAAGAACACTTTTGAAACAGTGCACTCGGGATAGGGCATCGGCGTTCCCCATCTGCACCCCAGGTCGGTGCTCCACCGTAAAAGAGTAAGCCTGCAGGGCAAGGAACCACCTGGTTACCCGACTATTACGGTCCTTGTGGAGCTGCATCCACTTGAGAGGGGCATGGTCTGTGACCTAAACTTCCTACCAGCCAGGTAATACTTGAGGGAGTCGAGAGCCCATTTAATGGCTAGGCACTCTTTTTCAACCACGGCATACCGCTGCTCATGTACATTCAGTTTCCGACTGAGATAGAGAACCGGGTGTTCGACTCCGTCCCTCACCTGGGAAAGTACAGCTCCGACACCAGTATCAGAGGCATCAGTTTGTACCACAAACTCGCTGCTGAAATCAGGAGTCACTAGTACGGGCTGAGAGCACAAAGCCCGTTTCAGGCTGTGGAAGGCCTCTTCAGCAGCTGAGGTCCATTTTACCATGACGGAACCCTTCCCCTTGGTAAGATCCGTCAAGGGAGTAGCCATGGCTGCAAAATTGGGTATGAACCGGCGATAATAGCCGGCAATCCCCAGGAAAGCCTGCACTTGTTTCTTGTTCACTGGTTGTGGCCAGCCCTGAATTGCCTGTATTTTGTCGATCTGGGGTTTAACCACTCCTCGGCCAATCACGTAGCCCAAGTATCGGGCTTCTTCAAGCCCGATGTGGCATTTCTTGGGGTTTGCCGTTAAACCTGCATCTCGCAGGTCATCAATCACGGCTTGTACCTTCTGGAGATGAGTTTCCCAGTCCATGCTGTAAATTACGATGTCATCCAGGTAGGCAGAAGCGTACTGTCTGTGAGGCCTCAAGACTCGATCCATCAATCTCTGGAACGTTGCGGGAGCTCCGTGAAGTCCAAACGGCATGTAGACATACTGGAACAGACCTTCCGGTGTAGCAAATGCCGTCTTCTCTCTGGCCGCCTCGGCCAGAGGAATCTGCCAGTACCCCTTTGTTAACCCCTTAATCCCATATGACGTACTATCCCGTCCAGGTGACCTGGGACTTAATTCCCATGGACGGGATAGTACGTCATATGCGATCGGCCGCGCTCACGGGGGGAGCGCGGCCGATCGCGGCCGGGTGTCAGCTGCCTATCGCAGCTGACATCCGGCACTATGTGCCAGGAGCGGTCACGGACCGCTCCCGGCACATTAACCCCCGGCACACCGCGATCAAAGATGATCGCGGTGTGCCGGCGGTGCAGGGAAGCATCGCGCAGGGAGGGGGCTCCCTGCGGGCTTCCCTGAGACGATCGGTACACGGTGATGTGCTCACCGTGTACCGAGCGTCTTCTCCCTGCAGTCCCCGGATCCAAAATGGCCGCCGGGCTGCATCCGGGTCCTGCAGGGAGCACTTCCGGGTCAGGATCAGGCTGCAGCTGCAGCTCTAATCCTGCCCGGCTGTATGTCAGATCACCGATCTGATAGAGTGCTGTGCACACTGTCAGATCGGTGATCTGTGATGTCCCCCCCTGGGACAAAGTGAAAAAGTAAAAAAAAAAATTTCCACACTTGTAAAAAAAAAAATAAAAAAAAAATTCCTAAATAAAGCAGAAAAAAAAAAATATTATTCCCATAAATACATTTCTTTACATAAAAAAAAAACAAAAAAACAATAAAAGTACACATATTTAGTATCGCCGCGTCCGTAACGACCCGACCTATAAAACTGGCCCACTAGTTAACCCCTTCAGTGAACACCGTAAGAAAAAAAAAAAAAAAACGAGCCAAAAAACAACGCTTTATTATCATAACGCTGAACAAAGAGTGGAATAACACGCAATCAAAAAGACGGATATAAATAACCATGTTACCTCTGAAAACGTCATCTTGTCCCGCAAAAAACGAGCCGCCATATAGCATCATAACCAAAAAAATAAAAAAGTTATAGTCCTCTGAATAAAGCGATGCCAAAATAATTATTTTTTCTATAAAATAGCTTTTATCGTATAAAAGCGCCAAAACATAAAAAAAATGATATAAATGAGGTGTCGCTGTAATCGTACTGACCCGAAGAATAAAACTGCTTCATCAATTTTACCAAACGCGGAACGGTATAAACGCCTCCCCCAAAAGAAATTCATGAATAGCTGGTTTTTGGTCATTCTGCCTCACAAAAAAATCGGAATAAAAAGCGATCAAAAACTGTCACGTGTCCGAAAATGTAACCGATAAAAACGTCAACTCGTCCCGCAAAAAACAAGACCTCACATGACTCTGTGGACCAAAATATGGAAAAATTATAGGTCTCAAAATGTGGAGACGCAAAAACTTTTTTGCTATAAAAAGCGTCTTTTAGTGTGTGACGGCTGCCAATCATAAAAATCCGCTAAAAAACTCGCTATAAAAGTAAATCAAACCCCCCTTCATCACCCCCTTAGTTAGGCTAGGTTCACATTGCGTTAATGGGTTAACGCTAACGGACAGCGTTGCACGGCGAAAATGTCACAATTAACGCCGTGCAACGGGTCCGTTAGCACAACCATTGACAGCAATGTGATTTTCAGGTGTAGCGCATCGCTAGAGCGTGCCATTTTCGGCTCGCGCTAGCAAGGTGCCATTCTTTTGTGGCGCGCCTCAGACGCTGCTTGCAGCGTCCGCGGCGCGCCCGAGGTCCGATCCCCGATCTTCCAGAGCGGGGACGTTAACGCGACCACTAAACACGACACCTAAAAAGACATTGTGTTAGCGCAATCCGCTAGTGCTAAACGGATTTCCCTAACGCAATGTGAACCTAGCCTTAGGGAAAAATAATAAAATTTAAAAAAATGTATTTATTTCCATTTTCCGGTTAGGGTTAGGGTTAGGGTTAGGGCTAGGGTTGGGGCTAGGGTTAGGGTTTGGATTACATTTACGGTTGGGATTAGGGTTGGGATTAGAATTAGGGGTGTGTCAGGGTTAGAGGTGTGGTTAGGGTTACAGTTGGGATTAGGGTTAGTGGTGCGTTTGGATTAGGGTTTCATTTATAATTGTGGGGTTTCCACTGTTTAGACACATCAGGGGCTCTCCAAACGCGACATGGCGTCCGATCTCAATTCCAGCCAATTCTGCATTGAAAAAGTAAAACAGTGCTCCTTCACTTCCGAGCTCTCCCGTGCGCCCAAACAGGGGTTTACCCCAATATATGGGGTATCAGCGTACTCGAGACAAATTGGACAACAACTTTTTGGGTCCAAGTTCTCTTGTTATCCTTGGGAAAATAAAAATTTGGGGGGCTAAAAATCATTTTTGTGGGAAAAAAAAGGATTTTTATTTTCACGGCTCTGCGTTGTAAACTGTAGTGAAACACTTGGGGGTTCAAAGTTTTCACAACACATCTAGATAAGTTCCATGGGAGGTCTAGTTTCCAATATGGGGTCACTTGTGGGTGGTTTCTACTGTTTGGGTACATCAGGGGCTCTGCAAATGCAACGTGACGCCTGCAGACCAATCCATCTAAGTCTGCATTCCAAATGGCGCTCCTTCCCTTCCGAGCTCTGCCATGAGCCCAAACAGTGGTTCCCCCCCACATATGGGGTATCAGCGTACTCAGGACAAATTGAACAACAACTTTTGGGGTCCAATTTATTCTGTTACCCTTGTAAAAATACAAAGCTGGGGGCTAAAAAATCATTTTTGTGAAAAAAAAATAAATTTATTTTAACGGCTCTGCGTTATAAACTGTAGTGAAACACTTGGGGGTTCAAAGCTCTCACAACACATCTAGATAAGTTCCTTAGAGGGTCTAGTTTCCAAAATGGTGTCACTTGTGGGGGTTTTTAATGTTTAGGCACATCAGGGGCTCTCCAAACCAACATGGCGTCCCATCTTAATTCCAGTCAATTTTGCATTGAAAAGTCAAATGGCGCTCCTTCCCTTCCGAGCTCTGCTATGCACCCAAAAAGTGGTTTACCCCCACATATGGGGTATCGTCGCACTCAGGACAAATTGCACAACAACTTTTGTGGTCTAATTTCTTCTCTTACCCTTGGGAAAATAAAAAATTGGGGGCGAAAAGATCATTTTTGTGAAAAAATAAGATTTTTTATTTTTACGGCTCTGCATTATAAACTTCTGTGAAGCACTTGTTGGGTCAAAGTGCTCACCACACCTCTAGATAAGTTCCTTAAGGGGTCTACTTTTCAAAATGGTGTCACTTGTGAGGGGTTCCAATGTTTAGGCACATCAGGGGCTCTCCAAACGCAACATGGCGTCCCATCTCAATTCCAGTCAATTTTGCATTGAAAAGTCAAATGGCGCTCCTTTCCTTCCGAGCTCTGCCATGCGCCCAAACAGTGGTTTACCCCCACATATGGGGTATCGTCGCACTCAGGACAAATTGCACAACAACTTTTGTGGTCTAATTTCTTCTCTTACCCTTGGGAAAATAAAAAATTGGTGGCGAAAAGATTATTTTTGTGAAAAAATATGATTTTTTATTTTTACGGCTCTGCATTATAAACTTCTGTGAAGCACTTGTTGGGTCAAAGTGCTCACCACACCTCTAGATAAGTTCCTTAAGGGGTCTACTTTCCAAAATGGTGTCACTTGTGGGGATTTCAATGTTTAGGCACATCAGGGGCTCTCCAAACGCAACATGGCATCCCATCTCAATTCCAGTCAATTTTGCATTGAAAAGTAAAATGGCGCTCCTTCCCTTCCGAGCTCTGCCATACGCCCAAACAATGGTTTACACCCATATACGGGGTATCAGCGTACTCAGGACAAATTGGCCAACAATTTTTGAGGTTCAATTTCTTCTCTTACTCTTGGGAAAATAAAAAATTGGGGGCGAAAAGATCATTTTTGTGAAAAAATATGATTTTTTATTTTTACGGCTCTGCATTATAAACTTCTGTGAAGCAATTGGTGGGTCAAAGTGGTCACCACACATCTAGATAAGTTCCTTAGGGTGTCTACTTTCCAAAATGGTGTCACTTGTGGGGGGTTTCAATGTTTAGGCACATCAGTGGCTCTCCAAACGCAACATGGTGTCCCATCTCAATTCCTGTCAATTTTGCATTTAAAAGTCAAATGGCGCTCCTTCCCTTCCGAGCTCTGCCATGCGCCCAAACAGTGGTTTACCCCCACATATGGGGTATCAGCGTACTCAGTACAGATTGTACAACAATGTTTGGCATCCATTTTATCCTGTTACCCTTGGTAAAATAAAACAAATTGGAGCTGAAATAAATTTTGTGTGAAAAAAAGTTAAATATTCATTTTTATTTAAACATTCCAAAAATTCCTGTGAAACCCCTGAAGGGTTAATAAACTTCTTGAATGTGGTTTTGAGCACCTTGAGGGGTGCAGTTTTTAGAATGGTGTCACACTTGGGTATTTTCTATCATATAGACCCCTCAAAATGACATCAAATGAGATGTGGTCCCTAAAAAAAAATGGTGTTGTAAAAATGAGAAATTGCTGGTCAACTTTGAACCCTTATAACTCCCTAACAAAAAAAAATTTTGGTTCCAAAATTGTGCTGATGTAAAGGAGACATGTGGGAAATGTTACTTATTAAGTATTTTGCGTGACATATCTCTGTGATTTAAGGGCATAAAAATTTAAAGTTGGAAAATTGCGAAATTTTCAAAATTTTCGCCAAATTTCCGTTTTTTTCACAAATAAACGCAAGTTATATTGAATAAATGTTACTACTAAAATGAAGTACAATATGTCACGAGAAAACAATGTCAGAATCGCCAAGATCCGTTGAAGCGTTCCAGAGTTATAACCTCATAAAGGGACAGTGGTCAGAATTGTAAAAATTGGCCCGGTCATTAACGTGCAAACCACCCTCGGGGCTTAAGGGGTTAAATCCAGGGTCGTAATGTATCGGGCTTTACCAAGCCGGTCGATCAACTCATCGACCCGGGGCATAGGGTACGCATCAAATTTAGAAACTGCATTCAGTTTCCTAAAGTCATTACAAAACCGGATGGAGCCATCCGGTTTAGGTATCAACACAATTGGACTGGACCAGGCGCTGTGTGACTCCTCAATGACTCCTAAGTCCAACATTGCCATCACTTCCCGGGAGATGGCTTCACGGCGGGCTTCCGGAATCCGGTAGGGCTTCACATGAACAGTGACGCCAGGCTCTGTGACAATCTCATGTTTCACCAACTTCGTCCGGCCAGGTTTTTCGGAGAAAAACTGTCGGTTCTCTAACAAAAATTGCTTAACCTCAGATTTTTGTCGTTCTGAGAGAGTCTCAGCAACCTGCACCTCTGGTACAGTAGGTGAACAAACCGGACGGGGCAGATCCGCCGTTAGGGCAGAGCGGTCTTTCCAGGATTTTATCAGATTCACATGATAAATCTGTTCCAGTTTTCTCTTACCCGGCTGGTACACTTTATAGTTCACTTCACCAACTCTTTCTCGGACCTCAAATGGGCCCTGCCATTTCGCCAGGAATTTACTATCCACCGTAGGGATTAGGACCAACACCCTATCGCCGGGTGCAAATGTACGGACCTTAGCGCCTCTATCATAACTTTGCCTCTGGGCTCCCTGGGCCTGTAACATATGGTCCCTAACAATGGGCATGACAGCGGCAATACGATCCTGCATTTGTGTTACATGGTCGATCACCGTTTTAAAGGGAGTGACTTGACCTTCCCAGGTTTCTTTTGCGACGTCCAGCAGTCCCCGGGGACAACGGGCGTACAACAGTTCGAAAGGCGAAAATCCTGTGGAAGACTGGGGAACTTCCCTAATGGCAAACAGCAAATAGGGTAACAAGTAATCCCAGTTCTTCCCATCTTTGTCTATCGCCTTCCGGAGCATCTGTTTTAAGGTTTTGTTGAAGCGCTCAACCAGGCCATCTGTTTGAGGGTGATAGACAGACGTACGCAACGGGTCTATTTGTAAGAGCCTGCAGAGCTCCTTCATTACCTTCGACATAAAGGGAGTCCCCTGGTCGGTGAGTATCTGTTTTGGAATTCCCACCCGACTAAACACTTGTACCAATTCCTTGGCGATCGTCTTGGTAGCTGTGTTACGCAAAGGGACGGCTTCCGGGTAACGAGTGGCATAGTCCACGATGACGAGGATATGTTGGTGCCCACGTGCGGATCGGGGAAGGGGCCCAACCAAATCCATCCCAATTCTCTCAAAAGGGACCCCGATGATAGGAAGGGGTACCAAAGGGCTACGGAACTGAGATTTAGGGGCCGCGATTTGGCACTCTGGACAGGACTCACAATAGTTACGCACATCACAATGTATTCCAGGCCACACAAAACAATGCAATATCCTTTCTGTGGTTTTCTGTACCCCCAGATGTCCCCCCATTATATGCCCGTGGGCCAAATCCAGTACCTTCCGCCGATAAGGTTTGGGTACCACTAACCGTTGCACTGTGTCTTCCCCTTTTTTTTCTACCTGGTAGAGCAAATCATTTTCAAGAACCATATACGGGTACGCTAGCCTAGTGTCAGGTTCTACGGTACCCCATCTATCATTTTTACATTTTTCCTAGCCGGAGTCAGGGTAGGATCTTTCATTTGCTCGCTGTGGAAGTCATCCACCTGGACTCCCAAATCTGGCGGGCAGGGTGCCGGATGGCTGTCTGCCTCCGCCTCTCGCTGAGGTTCCTCAGTTTCCTTTGTTTCCCCCGCCATGACGGAGAAGGGGTACTGAAGGTTAGATTCACTAACCTCCCCAGCAACATCTTCCTGTGGGGTCTCCTCTAGGGACTCGGGACCTCCAGATGGCATGGGAGAAGATTCACGGGTACAGCTACCGTGAAGGAGTAACTGATTCTCCCACAACTGCCAGAAATAGGGAAAATCCCTGCCCAGGATTACATCATGTAACAATGCGGGAACGAGTCCCACTTTGTGCTGCACTGACCCATAGGGAGTAGAAATCCATATGACCGCTGTTAAGTACGAGCGGGTGTCACCATGCACACACGTCACAGAAAACTTGTCAGACGGACCAGACGGAAGTGCCACCAGACTAGCTTTCACCAGAGTCACCACACTTCCAGAGTCTAGCAATGCCACAACATTTTTCCCATCAACAGATAATTCACACAGGTGTTTCACTGTATCATTTTGACCCGCATTCACACTCACTAGCTGTGTAACCAAAGACATGCGTTTTCTAGAGTCTATAACGTCGCACTGCATGGGTTCAGCGGTAACAGGACAGTTCGCAGAAACATGACCCTTCTCATGGCAGCGGAAACACCTAACAGGTCCCCTACTGAGACCACCGTCCAATACTCTTGGTCTCGGAGTGCGAGCAGTCCCGGACTCCTCCCCCACAGTTTTAAGCGATTTTCCTTCACCCGTGGTCCCTGGAACAGTCTTACCGGTTCCACGAGGAGGAGGCACAGTCCGGGGTTTGGCGGTGTCGTCGGGAAGTCCTTCTGCCACGGAATAACGCTCGACCAACTCCACAAGTTGATCCGCTGTCGTGGGATTTCCTTGGCTTACCCACCTTTTCAGCGCTGGGGGAAGTACTCTCAGGTACTTGTCCAGGACAACCCGCTGGATTATTTCGGGTATTGTCAGTACCTCGGGTTGCAGCCATTTCTTTGTCAAGTAGATCAGGTCGAACATCTGAGACCGCGCTGGTTTATCTTGCTGGTATGTCCACTGATGTACCCTCTGTGCACGGACAGCCGTCGTCACACCCAGCCGGGCCAGGATCTCAGCTTTCAGCTTCTCAAAGTCCTGAGCGACCTCCGGGTCCAAATCATGGTAAGCTTTTTGGGCCTCGCCGGAGAGAAACGGTGCAATCAAATCGGCCCATCGTGCCTTCGGCCACTTCTCTCTCAATGCCGTCCGCTCTAAAGTTGTCAGATATGCCTCGACGTCATCTTCTGCAGTCAGCTTTTGCCAGTATCGACTCACATGGATCCTTCTGGACTCTGCTTCCGGGTCAGCGTCAGGCATGCTCACCAGGCGCTGCGCCACCTGTTGGAGAAGTTGGCGGTCTGCAACCGTCATGTCCAGTAACTCCTTCAGCTGTGCGGCCATCAAGCGATTAGCTTCGTGCTGTGCGGCAGTGGCCTGCTGCTGTACGGCAGTGGACTGTACTAAGGCTTTCACCACGTCTTCCATGCTGTCGCCTGTGCCACGGTATGCCCGCGTTCTCCACCACAATGTGACAAAACACTCTGGGATCGCCTTTGCTGGGGTCAAAGGACACGTGGTTTGTGCATTGAATCTGAGGCGTACAGCAGGTTTCTGAGCAGGCTGACCTCAGGTCAGATTTATTAACGTGAAAGCAACACAAAAAACAAAACATAAAAATAAACCCTAGCCTGTCCGGCACTAACTAAACAAATACGTTGCTATCTCAACAACTGGGGGGGCTTCTCCCACCCAGCTAACATCATACAGATCTTGAGCAGAGCTCTTCACTCACGTTTGTCTCACACAGGCAGGCAATCTGTGTGCCCCAGGCAGACACTGGAAACACCCAGCTGGTCATCTTTTATTCCTGCAATCATTAACCCATTAGCACCCTGAAGATACTGAGTGGCCTAATTCACATAGGACAAACACCTGGGCGAGATATACCTGCCTCCATCTACCACACCAGCATGAGTCTTACAGTGGGATTAGTTGTTTATTATGTAGGAAGGAGGGGTTTGGGTTCCTGCAGAACTGGGCCGACTTCTCAGTTGGCTACAGGTGCTACGCTATGGACAGGCTGCACCTCAATGGGGAAGGTGCCGCTGTGTTGGGGAGAAAATGGCTAGACGTCTGGAAGAGGGTTTAAACTAGGGATTGGGGGGAGGGTATTCATTTTATAGGAGGGGAAGATAGTGCAGATAGACACCTGGGCACAAATAAGGAAGTTGGGGGTGGCGGTGGCATGGGGGGTGGGGTTAGAACAGTTAATAATTTAAGAAAGAATAGAGGTGCAGAGAGATACATAAAGCGTATGTATACTAATGCCAGAAGCCTCGCCAACAAAATGGATGTATTAGAATTAATGTTGTTGGAGCATAATTATGACATTGTGGGGATATCTGAAACGTGGCTGGATGAGAACCATCCACGACCCCCAGGAAGAAGCTACGTTGCGTAAACGCGCGTCGGGGTTATCCTCCCCACGGCAATCCTCCCATCAGCAGGTATATGTATGGTGTTATTATTCCGTCCATGACTCCTGTATGTCCCTTATACTAATGTGCATAGACTTAAATTTGAACCTATGAAATGCACTAGCACCTTATTAAGACCCATAATTGTATTGCTACTATAGCCAGCACGCTGTGCTATGTGTCACAAACCCCTCATTGATTGTGTGACTATTAATATACATAGCGTATGGAATGCACTGACACTTTACTAATATTCATCCTATATTGGTGTAGTTATTATTGCAAGTAGACCTTACTATATCCTATATCCCTCACTTAACATGGGACTATTGATATACATATCTTTATAAGTTACACCAACATATATATATATATATATATATATATATATATATCTCTTTGACATTGTTGTGTTCATTCAGTGGATATTGTCTAGTACAAATCCTGAGCCTGCTGTTGCATGTGTGTTTAACACTTATTAAACACTACCTTTTTACGTATATATATTCATAGTAACATAGTAACATAGTTAGTAAGGCCGAAAAAAGACATTTGTCCATCCAGTTCAGCCTATATTCCATCATAATAAATACCCAGATCTACGTCCTTCTACAGAACCTAATAATTGTATGATACAATATTGTTCTGCTCCAGGAAGACATCCAGGCCTCTCTTGAACCCCTCGACTGAGTTCGCCATCACCACCTCCTCAGGCAAGCAATTCCAGATTCTCACTGCCCTAACAGTAAAGAATCCTCTTCTATGTTGGTGGAAAAACCTTCTCTCCTCCAGACGCAAAGAATGCCCCCTTGTGCCCGTCACCTTCCTTGGTATAAACAGATCCTCAGCGAGATATTTGTATTGTCCCCTTATATACTTATACATGGTTATTAGATCGCCCCTCAGTCGTCTTTTTTCTAGACTAAATAATCCTAATTTCGCTAATCTATCTGGGTATTGTAGTTCTCCCATCCCCTTTATTAATTTTGTTGCCCTCCTTTGTACTCTCTCTAGTTCCATTATATCCTTCCTGAGCACCGGTGCCCAAAACTGGACACAGTACTCCATGTGCGGTCTAACTAGGGATTTGTACAGAGGCAGTATAATGCTCTCATCATGTGTATCCAGACCTCTTTTAATGCACCCCATGATCCTGTTTGCCTTGGCAGCTGCTGCCTGGCACTGGCTGCTCCAGGTAAGTTTATCATTAACTAGGATCCCCAAGTCCTTCTCCCTGTCAGATTTACCCAGTGGTTTCCCGTTCAGTGTGTAATGGTGATATTGATTCCCTCTTCCCATGTGTATAACCTTACATTTATCATTGTTAAACCTCATCTGCCACCTTTCAGCCCAAGTTTCCAACTTATCCAGATCCATCTGTAGCAGAATACTATCTTCTCTTGTATTAACTGCTTTACATAGTTTTGTATCATCTGCAAATATCAATATTTTACTGTGTAAACCTTCTACCAGATCATTAATGAATATGTTGAAGAGAACAGGTCCCAATACTGACCCCTGTGGTACCCCACTGGTCACAGCGACCCAGTTAGAGACTATACCATTTATAACCACCCTCTGCTTTCTATCACTAAGCCAGTTACTAACCCATTTACACACATTTTCCCCCAGACCAAGCATTCTCATTTTGTGTACCAACCTCTTGTGCGGCACGGTATCAAACGCTTTGGAAAAATCGAGATATACCACGTCCAATGACTCACCGTGGTCCAGTCTATAGCTTACCTCTTCATAAAAACTGATTAGATTGGTTTGACAGGAGCGATTTCTCATAAACCCATGCTGATATGGAGTTAAACAGTTATTCTCATTGAGATAATCCAGAATAACATCCCTCAGAAACCCTTCAAATATTTTACCAACAATAGAGGTTAGACTTACTGGCCTATAATTTCCAGGTTCACTTTTAGAGCCCTTTTTGAATATTGGCACCACATTTGCTATGCGCCAGTCCTGCGGAACAGATCCTGTCGCTATAGAGTCCCTAAAAATAAGAAATAATGGTTTATCTATTACATTACTTAGTTCTCTTAGTACTCGTGGGTGTATGCCATCCGGACCCGGAGATTTATCTATTTTAATCTTATTTAGCCGGTTTCGCACCTCTTCTTGGGTTAGATTGGTGACCCTTAATATAGGGTTTTCATTGTTTCTTGGGATTTCACCTAGCATTTCATTTTCCACCGTGAATACCGTGGAGAAGAAGGTGTTTAATATGTTAGCTTTTTCCTCGTCATCTACAACCATTCTTTCCTCACTATTTTTTAAGGGGCCTACATTTTCAGTTTTTATTCTTTTACTATTGATATAGTTGAAGAACAGTTTGGGATTAGTTTTACTCTCCTTAGCAATGTGCTTCTCTGTTTCCTTTTTGGCAGCTTTAATTAGTTTTTTAGATAAAGTATTTTTCTCCCTATAGTTTTTTAGAGCTTCAATGGTGCCATCCTGCTTTAGTAGTGCAAATGCTTTCTTTTTACTGTTAATTGCCTGTCTTACTTCTTTGTTTAGCCACATTGGGTTTTTCCTATTTCTAGTCCTTTTATTCCCACAAGGTATAAACCGCTTACACTGCCTATTTAGGATGTTCTTAAACATTTCCCATTTATTATCTGTATTCTCATTTCTGAGGATATTGTCCCAGTCTACCAGATTAAGGGCATCTCTAAGCTGTTCAAACTTTGCCTTCCTAAAGTTCAGTGTTTTTGTGACTCCCTGACAAGTCCCCCTAGTGAAAGACAGGTGAAACTGTACAATATTGTGGTCGCTATTTCCTAGATGCCCAACCACCTGCAGATTTGTTATTCTGTCAGGTCTATTAGATAGTATTAGGTCTAAAAGTGCTGCTCCTCTGGTTGGATTCTGCACCAATTGTGAAAGATAATTTTTCTTGGTTATTAGCAGAAACCTGTTGCCTTTATGGGTTTCACAGGTTTCTGTTTCCCAGTTAATATCCGGGTAGTTAAAGTCCCCCATAACCAGGACCTCATTATGGGTTGCAGCTTCATCTATCTGCTTTAGAAGTAGACTTTCCATGCTTTCTGTTATATTTGGGGGTTTGTAACAGACCCCAATGAGAATTTTGTTACCATTTTTCCCTCCATGAATTTCAACCCATATGGACTCGACATCCTCATTCCCTTCGCTAATATCCTCCCTTAAAGTGGACTTTAGACAAGACTTTACATAGAGACAAACCCCTCCTCCTCTCCGATTTTTACGATCCTTTCTAAACAGACTGTAACCCTGTAAGTTAACTGCCCAGTCATAGCTTTCATCTAACCATGTCTCGGTTATTCCCACTATGTCAAAGTTACCTGTAGATATTTCTGCTTCTAGTTCTTCCATCTTGTTTGTCAGGCTTCTGGCGTTTGCGAGCATGCAGTTTAGAGGATTTTGTTTTGTTCCAATCTCCTCACTGTGGATTGTTTTAGAAATGTTCTTACCTCCCTTCTGAGTATGTTTTCCTGGGTCGTCTTTGTTCGAGTCTAATGTTTTTCTTCCCGTCCCCTCTTCTTCTAGTTTAACGCCCTCCTGATGAGTGTAGCGAGTCTTCTGGCGAATGTGTGTTTCCCAGGTTTGTTGAGGTGTAGTCCGTCTCTGGCGAGGAGTCCATCATACCAGTAATTCACACCGTGGTCCAGGAATCCAAATCCTTGTTGTCTGCACCATCGTCTTAGCCAGTTGTTTGCATCAAGGATCCTGTTCCATCTCCTGGTGCCATGCCCGTCTACTGGAAGGATAGAAGAAAAAACTACCTGTGCATCCAGTTCCTTTACTTTCTTCCCCAATTCTTCAAAGTCCTTGCAGATTGTCGGTAGGTCCTTCCTTGCCGTGTCATTGGTGCCAACATGTATCAGAAGAAATGGGTGGACGTCCTTGGAGCTGAAGAGCTTTGGTATCCTATCGGTCACATCCTTGATCATCGCACCTGGAAGGCAGCATACTTCTCTTGCAGTTATGTCCGGTCTGCAGATGGCTGCTTCTGTGCCTCTCAGTAGTGAGTCTCCCACCACCACCACTCTTCGTTGCTTCTTGGCTGTACTTTTTGCTGTCACTTGTTGCTGTGTGCCCTTTTCTTTTTTGCTTGCTGGTATTGCTTCATTCTTAGGTGTGCCATCTTCATCCTCTACAAAGATTTGATATCGGTTCTTTAGTTGTGTGGTTGGTGATTTCTCCATGGTCTTCTTGCTTCTTTTGGTCACATGCTTCCACTCATCTGCTTTTGGAGATTCTCTGACACTTTTTGCACCTTCTGTGACCAGTAGAGATGCTTCTGTTCTGTCTAGAAAGTCTTCATTCTCTTTGATGAGTTTCAAAGTTGCTATTCTTTCTTCCAGACCCCGCACCTTTTCTTCTAAAAGGGCCACTAGTCTACACTTCTGACAGGTGAAATTGGATTCTTCTTCTGGTCGATCTGTGAACATGTAGCACATGCTGCAGCTCACCATGTAGGTTGTCACATCTGCCATGTTGCTCCTAGATCCTGCTGACTTGCTGTGTGTTTTCCTTCTTGTGTAATCTACTCAGCCAAGCTCTCTTGCAATAATGTCCTACAGGCAAAAATTCGCGCGCCGCAAGGCTTGGTGATGCTTTCGAAGCAGCTGGTCCCGGCTGTACCCAACGATCTTCTAGCTTAGGGAGACTTCGCTTCTCCCAGAAGGCACCTGGAATATGCAAATTAGCCTCCTGAAGCTTGAATCCCTGGTTTGGTGATGCTTTCGAAGCAGCTGGTCCCGGCTGTACCCAACGATCTTCTAGCTTAGGGAGACTTCGCTTCTCCCAGAAGGCACCTGGAATATGCAAATTAGCCTCCTGAAGCTTGAATCCCTGGTTTGGTGATGCTTTCGAAGCAGCTGGTCCCGGCTGTACCCAACGATCTTCTAGCTTAGGGAGACTTCGCTTCTCCCAGAAGGCACCTGGAATATGCAAATTAGCCTCCTGAAGCTTGAATCCCTGGTTTGGTGATGCTTTCGAAGCAGCTGGTCCCGGCTGTACCCAACGATCTTCTAGCTTATTCGGTTGTATAATCTACACATGGATTGCTTTGGGGCCACTCTGCTTTGTTCCTATTTCCCTTGTTTTGCATAAACTCTAAAATATTAATTACTTTGTCTTTTAATTGTTATCAATAAAATATTTTATATTTTATTTTTTGGTGTGGTACTCCCTCTTCTTTTGGATATATGGATGAGAACCATGTCTGGTCTGTCAACTTGCAGGGCTATAATCTGTTCAGAAATGACCGAACAGATAAGCGAGGGGGAGGGGTGTGTCTATATGTAAAATAATCCTTAAAACCCATCCTGTGGGATAATATAGGTGAATCTAATGAAAACGTACAGTCCCTGTGGGTGGAGATAAGGGGAGGGGGAAAAATAATAAATTACTGATAGGGGTTAGTTATAAGTGTCCAAAAATAATGGAAGCAATGGAGAACATCCTCGTAAAGCAAATAGATGAAGCTGCGACTCAAGGAGAAGTCATTATTATGGGGGACTTCAACTACCCTGAAATAGATTGGGGAACAGAAACCTGCAGTTCCAGCAAAGGTAATCGGTTTTTGACAACTATGAGAGACAATTACCTTTCACAACTGGTTCAGGACCCAACAAGAAGGGGGGGCACTGCTAGACCTAATATTAACCAACAAGCCAGACCGCACATCAAATATAAGGGTTGGGGGTTACTTGGGGAATAATGATCACAAAATAATACGTTTCCATGTATCCTTTGATAAGATGTGTTCAGGAGGGCGAATTTCCAGCGGATGAGAGATGATCTTGGTGCAATTAACTGGGACGATATCCTGAGACATAAAAATATACAAAAAACACGGGAGACGTTTATTAGCATCCTGGCAGGGCCGGACTGGCCATCGGGCAGTTCTGGCAAATGCCAGAAGGGCCGGTGGCAGTAGTGGGCCGCTCGAGTGTGCCGCTGTCAGCACAGTCCCCTCGCTCTTGGCACACTCCCCCCGCTGTCGGCACACTCCCCCCGCTGTCGGCACACTCCCCCCGCTCTCGGCACACTCCCCCGGCTCTTGGCACACTCCCCCGCTGTTGGCACACTCCCACTGCTCTCGGCACACTCCCCCCCGCTCTCAGCACCCTCCCCCCACTGTTGGCACACTCCCCCCGCTGTCGGCACACTCCCCCCACTCCCGGCACACTCCCCCCGCTGTCGGCAAATCAAGGCAGCAAAGATTGAGACTCATTGCCAGAGAGAGTAAAAATAATCCCAAAATATTCTTTAACTACATAAATAGTAAGAAACTAAAAAATGATAGTGTTGGCCCCCTTAAAAAAAAGTCTGGGTGAGATGGTGGATGAGGATGAGGAAAAAGCCAAAATGCTAAATGACTTTTTTTCATCAGTATTTACACAAGAAAATCCCATGGCAGACAATATGATCAGTGATAACAAAAATTCCCCATTAAATGTCACCTGCTTATCCCAGCAGGAAGTACGGCGGCGTCTAAAAATCATAAAAGTGACAAATCTCCGGGCCCGGATGGTATACACCCCCGAGTACTGCAGGAACTAAGTACAGTCATTGATAGACCATTATTTTTAATCTTTAAAGACTCCATAATAACAGAGTCTGTACCACAGGACTGGCGTATAGCAAATGTGGTGCCAATATTAAAAAAGGGGTCAAAAACTGAACTGTCGCGGCAGCCATGACAGGCAGTTTGCGAGACCAATCAGTGACTTGGATTCCATGACAGACAGAGGCCGCGACCAATGAATATCCGTAACAGACAGAAGGACACACAGAAAGATGGAAGTGACACTTAGACAATTATGTAGTAGATCAGTCAAATGATTTGGTAGTAGATAGACACTCTAATCAATAATCATCAAGTGTGCAAAGGGAAAGTACATTCCTCAGAGAATAGTACAATTTAGCAATAATAGAAGACCAACATTCATCTGATCAAAAAAGCAAGGACTGAATGGGGATATTGAGGGTAAGAGGTCAGTATATGACAAGAGGCAATTTTCTATATGAACAATGCTTTAAGTCAAAAGAAGATCCTAAATAATTGAATAAATCAAGACTTGACACAAGCAAAAACCCTGTTAAAGACCGGCCCCAATATCAATATGCTTTAAATAGAACAGACAGAGATGTTATACAAATTAATACATGATGTGCCCATATACAATCTAGTGGTGGGATGCAGCTAATCCCAACGCGCGTTTCGCGTTGACTTTTTAATGGGTTATGTGTAGAGGACAGCAGAGGCTCCTTAAATAATACAGAACATCCAACCACATGTTAAGCCAGGCCAGAAGGGGGAGCTCTGATCCAGCTTGTGGGGGGCTCTCATATATATATTCTGGCTTGGAGGGAAAGTCAGACAGTCTGTCAGAGAGACAGAAGAGATGGGACTAGAGGGGCCGTGCAGCCACGAAGGTGCTGCAGCTCCTGGAAAGAGAGAAGAGAAAGCAGAACAGATTGTAGAGAGCGGGTCACCGCCGTCGTGACACATCCCTTTAAGTACCAGCCCCGATACCGAGTATCCCACGGCCCTGACTGGGTGTTCCACAACATGGGACCTTAACCTAAGAAGTGTGTCCAACATTTTTGCCCATAAAGTGAATGTCACAGTCATTTTTAGCAAAATAAAATTTTGTAATGCTTTATCAATTTGTTTGGTTTTTAGACCCAACACATTTCTCTAGCACAATACTCTGGTCCTTAGGGGATTGAATAGGGAACAAATAATGGATAGCAATAATGCACCATTGATAATGGGCAGCAAGGACATCATGCCGATGTAAAGGTAACCCGACCCATGATAGGGTCGCTCACTGCCCCCTCTTCCCAGTGTTGGTGGTCTGGCTTTGTGCTCAGCTTTTATTGTAAGCTGCATTTAGATGGGAAAATTCATGGCAGAAAGATTATTACTCATCATGAACACCAATTTGTGTGGGAAGATTCAGCAAATAAACTGCATTCATTGCTTATTTGTAATGTAATTATCTAATATAGTTTGTGTGTCCATTTCTTATAGTTTTCCAAACCTCTGCTTGTGGTCAGTGAATGGGAATTCTTCATTTTCAGAGGATGACTTTCTGCTGTATGTTTTATTTTCTGAAACCAGGTGAAAAACTCAGTAAAGTGTTGTGAAGTGTCCCAGTATATAAGGGCTCGTTCAGACAAACATACTATACGGACATGTGCAGAGAGAAAATCAGAGAGCACACAGACCAATGTAATTCAGTGTGGATGCTCAAATGAACCGAGCGTCTGTGTGAAAAAAATCACAAACTGCCCTCAGTATTAGCTGCACCCCAAAAATTGAATCCCATTGGATTCATCCATGTGGCATCCGTTTTTTACAGATATTTCCATTATTAACATTGGATATTGTATGTGATCATGCACATTTTACAACGTTTATGTATAAAAATAGATGCCATATGGATGTTATGTTTGACGTAAAGTACGGACAGCATATGGTACGCTGATGACAATGCAGATGTAAATTGGCCAAGCTTTCTGGGTGCAAATCAAATTATTTTTCATACACTCGTCTGACACCGACGTAAGGATGGTTACCGTCTTCAAATCATTCGTTTCCAGTAATCTTTATGGAAATATTAAAAAAATGAGCAGAACTGAAAGAGCTGAATTTGGGACGAGTGACTCACCATGTCACCAGGTCAAACCCAGAAATTCTGGCATAGGTTCTTACAGGCCGTCAGAATCGGATCATGACCTATTTAATCCATTGCACATCACGATGCTGCATTTTTCCACTCTGTCTGTTCATTATTACCCACACACACTACAGCTGGGTATTTTCATTACAGTGACCAACACAAAGACATTTATATCAGCCAAAGAGAATGAAACAATTACAAACTACACAAAATGTGCTCATGTTTCTTAAGACTCCTAGGAAATGAAAATTGTCATGTCACTGGTCCTTTGTACTTGATTCAAGGGCGGACATACCGCCAATGCAGCTTTATCGGGGTCCGGAGGTGGAGGAGGGCCCCTGCAGGGCAGCTAATACTGAGGGCAATCTGGCCTGTTTCTCAGAGCCCGAGGCTCCGGGGGCCCATGGCCAGATTGCCCTCATCAGTGGCAGGCAGGGAGTAATCTCTGCCGCTCCGCTCTCTACAGGAGAGAATGGCAGCGGAGCAGAGCTGCAGGGATCCGTCCTCTGCTTCCTGCCCATCAGGACACTGAGAGGTGGCGGAGGAGAGGGCAATAAGGTGTGATGGGGGAGAGGACAAGTGTGGTGGGGAATAACAATGATGGGACTGGTGGAGAGGACATTGAATTGTGCTGGGAGAGAACAATGATGACCATGGGGGAGCACAAATATGAGGGTGAGAGGGAACAATGGTGGGGTAGTGGAGAGGACACTGAGGTGTGATGGGGAAAGGTATGATGTGGATGGTGGAGAGGACACAGATGAGGTGGGGGAGAACAATGATGGGGTGGTGGAGAGGACAATAAGGGTGGTGGGGAAGAGGACAATGATGGGGTGTGGTGAAGAGGACAGTGATGAATGTAGGGAAGAAGACAATTATGGATGTGGGGGAGAGGACAATGATGGATGTGGGGGATGAACAATGATGGATGTGGGGGAGATGACAATGAAGGGGGTACGGAGAAGATAATGAGGGGGTGGGGAATTGGGATGGGAGTAAGGGGCTTCTAATGGACTTATGAATGGGGAGAGGGAGGAGGACTTTAGATATGGATGTAAAATGAATTAGGTGGTGGAGGAGGGTGCTAAGTCCCTGATAGCGTCTTTCCCCATCTTACAATTCACTATGACACTATTAGGGACTTAAAATTTATTGTGGAGATGAGGGGATAAGGTGCATATAATGAATTGAAAGGTGGGAGAAGACTCTGTCGGGGAGTTGTAATGGATTGGGAGGTGGTGGAGGATGCTCAGTACCTGATAGCATCAGAATGAATTTTGGGTGGGAGAAGATGCTATCAAGTATGTATAATGAATGGGGGGGGGAGGGGCACAGGACAGGGACTAAGGTTATGTGCACACGTTCAGGATTTGCAAGAGAAAATTCTGCTGGATGTCACATTTTTCCCATGCTTTTCTTACGTATTTTCCCCTATTAGTACGGGTGAAATACGCTGCAATAATTGACATTATGCACATTTGAATCTGCTGCAAATCTGCGAGGAAAAAATAAGCAACATGTGCATGAGACTTCAGGGATCTCATTCACTTTTCCTGTACTGTAAAACCTTGCACATTTTCCGTGTGCACATACCCTTACAGTTAATTGGGGAGAGTCACAGACTGAATAATTTATATTAATGGGTGGTGGAGATTATAGTTAATGGGGGGTACAGTGCTGCTTATCACTTTATATATTGATTGGTGCATGGCTAATAGAATATTAATCACGGATTACATATCTGTATTCAATGGTGCAGTGCGGGGGAGATACATGTATGTATACAATGTATGTGACATTGTTATTTTTAGGGCTGCAATGAGCATAGTAACAAGACGAGTCATGGCTGGGAGATGTCGACATGAATGTCTGACCAAATGGAGAAGAAACAGCAGAAAACGAGTCTAAACAGTCGAGATGTCAGCGGTAAGTACCTGGATGTAGATATTATTCTGTATCTGCACTGTGTGACGTGGAGTGATAATGTTATCTGTAAAATCCCTTATTCTACATTCTCACATTTGTGTGCATCCTGGTTTTCTATCAGACAGCACATGGACTTGTAGAGTTTCATAGGTCCATTCACATATTCATGAAAATCACGGATCTGAGAATGAGATTCGTGAAGGTCAGAGAATATCCTGTTCTGATCTGATTTTGAGGATCAGAGTAGGACATGCTCAATGAATCTGTAAAAGACAATAGCACACAGACAATGAACATAAATACAGGAATTTAGCCTTATTATGTGTAGCACAGTTCCTTAGTATATAGTGTACTCACTTATTATGTAAGTGCTCTCCTTAGTTACATAGTTTCCTCTTTTATTATGTATAACACCATCCCTTATTACGTACCATCCTCTCTAGTTGTATATAGTGCGGTCCCTTAGCTTCCTCTGCTGTTATGCACAGTGTTGTCCCTTACATAGCGTATTCTTGTTATTTTTCTTAACAAGGGCATTGTGTGATAAGGGACAGTGATATACATAATAAAGGAGACTATGTAAGCTTTGTCGCCATAAAAGGAGGGGGCCCAGAGACATATCTTGCACAGGGGCCCCAAGCTGTCAGTGTCCGCCCCTGTTTATTCATTGTCTACTGTTTTTAGTGCAGCCAAACCCTACATCCATGCAGAACGTGTACATATCCACTTTTATGGCATCATGCCCTTTCTTGCTATTAAGATGCGATCACACTGTGCGATGTTGTGGCCCATAGCTAACACACGGCACAACTGTATGCTATACCAATTGCCATGGCTTTGCAATGTGGCTATTGGACGTGCCTTTTCTTATTTGAAGCAAATTTTTTAACATGTTCCGCTCTTGAAAATCTATGCATCCAGTAACCACATGGAAAAACAAGGAAATTGTCACACAGTTTTGCCACATGGCAAACTACTGCAATGTGTGAACGCAGCCTAAGGGTATGTTTCCATGTTCAGGAAACGCTGCGTGTTTGACGCTGCGTTGAGCCGCAGCGTCAAACACGCAGCGTCCAGATGTTACAGCACAGTGGAGGGGATTTCATGAAATCCCGTCTCCACTATGCATTAAAAGACGCATGCGGCAGACCCGCGGAAACGGACATGCGGCGCGTCTTTTAAGAACACAGCATGTCCTTACATTGCTGAAACAACGCAAGGACAACGCAGGTGACCTGACAGTGACCACAGGTGCAGATTTGGTCAGGATTTTACCGGCATAAAATCCTGACCAAATCCTGATGCAATCCTGAACGTGGACACATACCCTTAGGCCTCATTCACATTTCTGTTTTTGTTGCATGTGTGCTGTCTGTTTTTCACTGGAAGGACACAGGCACACTGGGGTACTTTTTTTTATCAAGGATGGTGTTTTATAGGTCAGACTACATGGTGTACATTGTGCAAAATTTCTGAAAACTGACATTAACTGCTCAATAAATGTGGGCCATTATATTTTGTAGTGCCACTCACATGTTGTTTTTTGCTAACCAATTGTTCATATGAACCCTCCCCCCCCCAAAAAAAAAAAAAATAACAAAAAAAAAAAAATTGAGCCATGCCCAAAATAATCCTAATTGAAAATAATCCTAATTGTTGACCAATCTCACCCATTAATATTACAAAAAAAAAGACTGCACTTGTTATGCCATCTAGCTGCACCCATGTGCTGCCCATTTTTCACTTACTGGCTAGTACGAGCAATGGGTGACACAGAGATGTTAAAAATGAACATAGACTGAAACAGAAGAAAAACAGATCCAGCACACTGATAAAAAAAAGTCTGCTTTTTTGTGAATGAGAAGAAAATTTGACTTTTGACTTTGTAGGGGGGTGGAAGGATTAGAAGAAGACATTGTGGCATCAGGGGAGTTACTTGTTATTGTTTGATGCTGATTGATATGTGTGATAAAGAAAGTTATATTTTATTCCTATGGCCGGTTTTGTGTTTCGGACTTCCTGGAGGCTTTGCCTTAGGCCGGGGTCACACTAGACCGTAATACGGACGAGTGCAATGCGATAAAAAATCGCATAGCACTCGTCCCAATGTTAATCTATGGGGCAGCTCCCATCATCCGATATTTTCTCGGCCGTATTCAAGATCCGAGTGAAATCGCAGCATGCTGCGATTGTCAGCGTTTCTCGGCCGAGAATCGCTAATGAAAGTCTATGGGGGTGAGAAAAAATAGCACAGCACACGGACCATCAGTGTGACTTGCGAGAAATTCTCAGGCATTGGGCAGGTGACAGGAAAGGCTCAGCCATTATTTGCTCATTTTGCAAGTGTGTGAGAAAATCTCACCATACGGATGCCATATGGATGTCACACGGATGTCACACGGATCATTTGATGCGAGAAAATCGCATCCTCGCACTGCACACGGATCACTGTTTTGGGAACATTTGTGCGATTCTCGTCCGTCAAAAACGGACTGTCTTTTTATACGTTGTGTGTGTCCCCGGCCTTAGGGCCGTCCCTGGGAATGGAGGAAGGGCTGTCCACCAGGGGGATCATTACTAGCATAGGGCTACAGTTTGCACTACACAGGAAACATGCAATTACATAATACATGGGAGGGCTTATGTTAGATTATAGGGGAAGCACTTCCTAGTTTAGTTGGTTAAGAGTCAGAGAGAACCAGGTGTGTGAGGAGATTATGAGGGTCAAGATAAAGATGGTGCCAACAGTTTCTAAGAAAATGGATGTAGCAGAAGTGAAAGGGTTCTTTCAGTGCAAGTCTCCTAACAGTAGGAAGACACATCCCAAGCTTTGTTTTTATGCCTGGACAGTCTTGGGCCTAGGGCCCGGAAGAGACATTGAGTGTCGTGTCTCTGTCTCCCTGGTGAGGAATATGTCAGCCGAGTCACAGTGAAAGGAAAGAATGGTGGGCTTCAGGGAAACTGTTATGCTGGGAAGCTCCTGGGACCAACAAAAGATGTTGCAGTGGGGGAAGGCCGGGCAAAATGTATTCAAGGACTGATAACACACAGGACGAAGGGAACTGCACCATAAAGGGACTCTGTCTAAATTTGTATGCCGCAATTGCTTGCTTATTACATGGTAAAGCCGAACATGTTGAACAGGACCTAGGGTCTCCTTCATATCTGTAGCTGCAGCCAGATCGGGCCCCATGCATAGGGAGGTAACAAGGACTCTCAAACTACAAGTGAGAAAAAAACGAACTCCACAGCACAACACCCCACACATGTCTGACTCCTGTTTAGAAGAGGGGTTTCAGGGCAAAGAAAACTCCATTCCGGCTCACAGCAAACCGTGCCGGATACCCCTTCAAATGCATCCTAATACACAAAGGACATAAGATCAACAAGGTCTAATAGGTTATGTCTAAGTGAATCCATAAGGCCTTATTCTGATGGCTATGATATGAATCAGATACCCATTAAAGGCAATGATGCTATTCACATGTCTGTGTCATTTTGCAGACCGTGCGTTAGCAAAAAAAATCTGGAGACAAGTCTGATTTTGATCGGAGTCATGGAAAAATTACCAATACAAGTCCATGGATCTGTGCAAATCATGGACAGGACAGCGCACGGATGGCATTGTGTAATCTGTTACACAGGACAGCGCACGGATGGCATTGTGTAATCAAAAGTTGCCGCCGGATCCGTTTTTTTCTCATAGACTTGTATTAGCGCCGGATAGCCTCATGTTTCATCTGTTTTTTGCCGGATCCATTGAAAATTCTTTTTCCGGCGGCCGGAGAAAACGTACACAGGAATGTTTTTTCTGTCCGTCGAAAAAACGGCCAGCGATGGATCTGGCGAAAAACTAATCCTTTTTTTTTTTACACAAACCATGCATTTTCCATTTTGGTCTCTCTCTCACTCTCTATCTCTCTCCTCCCCGGAACAGGAAGTCAAACTCTATCCCCTGGTATAAAAAAAAAACAACAAAAAAAAAAAACGTATCCAGCAAAAAATAAAAACGGATCCGTCGCATCAGTTTTTCACAATTTGATGTGTGAAAGTAGCCTAATATAAATCAGATTCAAAACACTGAGGAAACAAACCAAATCATGGATGTCTGAATGAGTCCTAAGAAATAGCACTAGATACAAACTGATTGGCTCTAATCATAACTCCAAATCGAGGATAGTATCCTCATGAGCCTATTTCTGTGTTACTATCTCGTTCCACTAGAGGATTCTATGGAGGATTAAGGCTACTTTCACACTAGCGTCAGAATCTCCCCGTCGCAATGCGGTTACATTTAACGTTTTTTGCTCCCGGCAGTCCGCCACAACACGGCGCAACCGTCGCACGATGGTTGCGACGTGTGGCAATGCGTCGCTAATGTTAATCTATGGGGCAAAAACGCATCCTGCAAACAACTTTGCAGGATGCGTTTTTTTGCCATAAACGACGCATTGCGACGTCTGGCAAAAAACGCCAGTGTGAAAGTAGCCTAACCTGACCTGGAGATGAATTACTAAGACAATATTAATATAAATCAAATCTGTTTCCTTGCGTGTTTACCTTAAAGGGGTTGTCTGGTCTAAATTGACAAATCTACAGTCACTCTCTGTGACTGCACACTTATGAATTTGCCGATTTGACGGTATCTATGCGTTATACATGCTTCGGGCCAGAGCCCAACTAGTGGGCACGGCTTCGCTCCATACACTTGTATTGTGTGAAGCAGCGCCCACTGAACAGCTGCATGAACAGGTTGGACGCGTCACTAGACGGTTGGCTACCTCGCTCAATAGAGGTGTACTGAGTGAGGCGGCGCCCGCTAGTTGGGTTCTGGCCGGGAGTATGCATATTACATACATACCCGCCAGTCCCGGCTCAGAAGTAGGCGGATCCTCACAGCACACACTGCGTGTACTGGGGGGGATTCATAAGTCTGAAGTCACACAGAGTGATTGCAGACTAATAATTAACTAATTGCGTTAATTGGACCGCGCCAACGGACAGCGTTGCACGGCGAAATTAACGCCGTGCAACGCGTCCGTTAGCGCGCCCATTAACAGCAATGAGGACGCGCATCAGTAGCGCGTGCCATTTTCGGCACGTGCTAGCGATGTGCCGGTGTTTTGTGGCGCGCCGCGGAGGCTGCTTGCAGTGTCCGAGGCGCGCCCGTGGTCCGTTCCCCGATCTGCAAGAGCGGGGACGTTTAACGCGACCCCTTTACAACACATTGCGTTAGCGCAATCCGCTAGCGCTAGGCGCTAAACGGATTGCACTAACGCAATCTGAACCTAGCATTTAGACCAGACAGCTCCTTTAAAAATATATTTGTTCTAAAGGCCAGGGAGCACTACACAAATTAGTGATTTTTTTTGTAAAAGTTGTTATTACTATCCAGGTGGCATTAGTGATTTATTGCAACTTTTCTTTATAAAGTCAGATAAATGGCACCACTGGAGGCAATGTTTCTATATTCTGGAGGCCGCACGCAGACAATACCATGCCCACACTTGTTGGACTGGGTTTTCAAATAATTTGTTAATGAGGTACATAAATTTGCGGGCTGATTGTTCATAGTGCCACAGTTTTGCTGTAAGAACTGCAGTATTGCTGGAAAAACAATGCAACCAATTAATATTTGAGAATCCCACCCACTGTGTGTGGACACAGTTTACTCAGCAAGTGATATGTGAATGTACCCTCAGAATACCCACAGAGCTACCTGCCAGCAGGTGTGCCAGGCTATTAAAGATACCCAATTACCTATTGAAGTGGGAACCATCTCTTTCACATGTCCAGGGAACCTGTCACTATGAAATTGAATTCCAATCTGCAGGAACCATGTTATAGAGCAGGAGGAGCTGACAGCTCTCCTTGTATAAGTGAGCATAAAGCGATATCTGTCAGTCACTGATAGGACCACCCACTGGAACAAAGACCCCAGAAAGAGCAGAGGTTTAAATGATTAAAACACAGGTTAGGCTATGTTCACATGTCCAGTAATCATCTGTTAGAACGGATCCAGCCGCAATCCATTGACAAAAAGGTTATGCAGACAATTTTATTGTCAGTTTTTAAAAAATGGATGATTACTGGACAAGTGAACATGGCCTAATACCGAGTCCACACCCTACTCTATAATATGCCTGCAGAGTAAACTGTATTTTTATGGTGACAGGTTCCCTTCAAGGGCGCAGACAGACGGCCATATAACTCATGCGAGGATCGCATCACACTCCACACACTGGCCGGGCACCTCTCCTGTCCGGAGCATGATAGCGTGATGTATTTCTATGCAGTGGTCACGCTCAGGTCAGGAGTGCAGATGGCCAGTCTGAGGACTGCACTACCATCCTGGCCGTCTTTCTGCGCCCCAAGATGGGTTTACACTGCATGGCTTGTGACCGAAAATGGCCATCAATCGGCTACATTTTTGCCATTTATGGGTTATTCTCATTAGCCTGTTTACTCAGGCAGAAGGCACTTTTCAGATGGGCAGGAACTAGGTTGTTCAGCGTGTATAGACCATTGTTGTTCTCGGCAGCCTGCGTCTTATTTACGAAGGAAGATGTGCTGCCAAGAACGATGATTTTTATGTGAGTGAAACACAATGTCAACAAGCATTTTGTTCATTTTTTGGGTGATTGGCACCATGTTTTACAGTGGCTGATTATCGGGAAATGAGTTTTCCCAGGAACGCTTGTTCACGATAATCGGCAAGTGTAAATGCACCGTTAGTAATTTTGCAAAAGAAATTCAGCTTTTCTTTTTAAATTGCCTTCCGTTATTAGGAAAGCACCCATTTCTTCCTACCATGCAGGTACACATGTAACTGCATTGATCTCATTTCTAGCTATTGTCTTAAGATCTAATTGATCTCCTTTGAAGTTAGCACAGTTGCCTTTTAGTAGCTCCCACGCAAGGAAAATTAACCTCATCAGCGCGCTTTTCTTGGTCTCGAGTTTCAAGTTTCAAATCGTACGCACGTTTCACTTCTGCTTTGAAAGAGTAGACGTTTGGGGGGGGGGGGAACACGCCAGAATCTAGAACACTGAACGAGATCTGAATCGCAGCCCTGGATTGCTACTTGCTTTGAAAACACATCCGGCGAAGAGATCTGCTCGCCTACATCTCTCAACATGTGCAACCATAGCTATGCTGTAAAAATGACAGGATTTCGCAAATAAACACTGGTTTTTGGAGCTGGCATTCCAGCTACACATCAAGCATGGTTTGTATTTTTCTAGTTTGTTACAGCTGAAAGCATTTAGGTGAGGAAGGATGAAATTAGAGAACCGGGTCCAGGAACTGCAGCATTGTAATGAACACCATGCTGAGGTGTGGGCTTCTCCGTGAGACGTGGTATCTCGTGGTTAACACTTGCTAGACCTGTCACTAAATCTTTCACTTGCAGGAGGGGAACAATACTATTGTGGGTCACCGCTAGGCAGAAATGGTTTCCAGAGTATTTCATCACTTCGGTGTGGGCCATTACTTTGTTGAGTAAGCAGTAGCCTCACCAGAATTTGTCTAGCCACATATAGGATTGATAACTTGCCAGAGACTGAATTCTTGCACCGGAGAACATATGGGGTTGCCCCATAACAGCGATCAATATTTTGTGTTGGTCTTTGTGATCGGTCACACTATCACACCGCAGCATCCAGAGAATGTGGGTGAATGCACCTGTCTTGGAGGGCAGTGTGGCGATTTGGGCGTCTTTAATACATATTCAAGAGTAGCCGTTGAGGTGCAGTCAAAATCTCATCTGATTTTCCTCAGGTTGTGGTTTTTGCAGGAAAATATGTGTAATAAAATAATAAAATGTTTTGTTTTTTTCTGATAAAACTGCAGCCTTATCAAAAACCACAGCAAACCCTGCTGCTTTTTAACTGCACCTTAACCACAATGTCGGAATATACCCTTATGCCTAAATTGTGGGTTTATGGAGGAGTGGAGTCCTATTATGGAGGTCCATATTACCCCTGCGGTAGAGGAATATGAGTGACGTGCTTGCTCCCCACTCCCTGTTACATTGGGCTGGTGAAATGCAATTTGGTATTTATTCCACTTTCAGAATTTATTTTTACTTTAGTGATAGTAAAGAGAAAATTATTATGTATCTAGTGTTCTCCGAAGAGTCTGTATGCTTATAGCTACGAAAACTTGAAGTGCTTGAAACACATCTGATGTCCTTGCCGCAGATCGAGCATCCTGACCTTCAAGAATTCTGCTTTCCGAATTTGGTAAATGTGGTTCATGTTGTTAAACATTGTAACAATATAACAATGCTTTTTCACTTGTACACCACATTATCTTTATGTAGACTAGGTACTTCCATTAAAACGATTATGCCTTTCTTCGGAATGTTTTGTATGTTAACATACTAAAGGGATATTACCATCGCCGCTACGATATGCCATAATCTGGTTGCTGGACATCTGACATTTAGGGTTCCCACAAATCCTGAGTAGGAAGTGGACACGCCACTGGTTCACTGCACACCACAGTGCCATTGTGCAGATGAAACTATGAAGGGGATGGAGTTCTGTGGACCCTTTATTTTCACACTCTCTAAGGTTTCCTCAAAATAGACATTTCGAGCTGATTAAGTGATAGCATATCATTGTAACATACTATCATGAGGGTGTCACGTCCTCTTGGAAGACCTGGAGTTAGAAGGTCATGTCTGGTAATGAATCTTCTAAAGAGTCTTCTTTAGAGATGGTGAGATTTGTGTCCCATATTAAATGGATTTAGTTTACTCTGGTGCTGAAGAGGTTAACTACCCCTTCTAATCTGGTCAGAAACATGCAGCTCCATTTCAGCTGCTTCTGATCTATTACCTCAGGGCAGGGCCGCGCTTAGTAACCCGATGTTTACCCTGGTTACCATGCTAAAAGTAAAAAAAACCAAACACTACATACTTACCTACCGCTGTCTGTCCTCCAGCGCTGTGCTCTGCTCTCCTCCTGTACTGTCTGTGAGCCGGAAAGCAGAGCGGTGACGTCACCGCTCTGCTTTCCGGCTCCCAGACAGTACAGGAGGAGAGCAGAGAAGCAGAGCGCAGCGCTGGAGGACAGACGGCTGTAGGTAAGTATGTAGTGTTTGTTTTTTTTTACTGTTAGCATGGTAACCAGGGTAAACATCGGGTTACTAAGCGCGGCCCTGCGCTTAGTTACCCGATGTTTACCCTGGTTACCGGCGTCGTTGGTCGCTGGAGAGCGGTCTGTGTGACAGCTCTCCAGCGACCAAACAGCGACGCTGCAGCGATCCGGATCGTTGTCGGTATCGCTGCAGCGTCGCTTAATGTGAAGGGGCCTTAAGGTCCAAAAACATTAGATTATCAGATGATTAGATCCTTTATGCTGGCATAAAAATCATCGTTCTCGGCATCACATAACCCTAGGTAAACAGCAGATGTGCTGCTGATAACATGATGCTTTGTTGTTACTGAGTGATTGTTGGTTATATTCCCATCAGTAATTATTAAACCTTTATAACCAAGGCAGTAAATGAGTGGAACTGATTTGTAATAAGTCAAAGTGGACTGAGATTACAAAACCCATTTATTGATTTTACCAATGATACTTATCTATTCAAAACTAGTCACAATGGGACCAATTCATCAAAGCTTTCACACCAGAATTCTGGTGTAAAAACTTTGAAAAGTTGCAAAGTTTAAGCACAACTTTTGGCATTTTCACCTAGCTCTGCCAAAATGGGCAGAGCTAGGGCAGGACGGGGGCACGGTGGCAGAGCTTGTCTAACTCATGACAAGCTGTGGTGTTCTGTATGTCACAAATCTCACTCCAGTACCTGACTGGAGTGTGATTTCTGGCTTAGTCCACGGAGCCTCATGGCACTCGACAGACACTGCAGGCCCATGAAGAATCCTGCTCCTCTTCATAAATTAGGAGTGTCTGACTCCAGAATGCCAAGTCATCAAGACCGGCGTGAACAACCCCTGCAATGACGAGCCCCAATGTTCTCAGAAAGGGATATATGACGACCCTAAAAGAAAGTGAAGGATAACAATAATGCATTACTGGGACTAATGGAAGCCTGGCCGTAAGATGTTGCATTAAACATGTTATCATTAACATCATCTTTAATAATCAGGTGAACAATGTGGTTTAATTGAAATGAACTTCTACATATCACAAGCACAGGAATAAAAGCTTTAGGATACATTTAGAAAGTGTCAAACAATAACCGAATTTGTGACCTGTACATCCTGGTAGTGAATTGCTCTTGCACAATAGAAGCAAAAGTAATTAACACCACCCAGTACTGGCTATATAATAGAGACAGGTATTACACAATGAAATACCTGGTATTATGTGCCGCCACCCTTGCAGGATGCTGTGAAACACTTTGATGTTTAACCCTGCTTTGATTTGGAATAGTACAGTGATGAGTCTTGGCTATGAGAAGTACAGTACGTGCGCATTTATAGCATCAAATGACTGATCATAGTGGTAATTGCTGCGCATAAATGGATGAAATGATGGAGCTCATTAGGGGAGAAACCATCTGACCAGTTTAAAAATGTTTCTGTAACACTGACTGTACTTGCTACATACACCGTCGATTGCTACCAAAAAATGAGTATAAAATACCCACAGACCACTATAGCAAGAGATGTCATAAAATCAATAAAGTTTATTGAATAATTCATTTAAAATTAATACATAGTACCATGTGCAAATTTTCAAAGAAAACAAGACAAAGACCATGTACAGTGAAGATGTCATACATAGCTGAAATATTTAACATATAGCATTGGAAACCCTAAGTAATGAATCTACCCCATGTGAGATTCCCAAAGACATCCTATAAGGTAATTGTATATATATAGTACCTGGACGATGAGACTCATAACATGCAGGGCACTAATAAAGGTATGAAACAGGTTCAATGCTTACCCATAATGGTGTATCACTGCACCGGAACGCCCCGACGCGCGTTTCGCCCACGTGCTTTATCAAGGGGAGTGATAAAGCACGTGGGCGAAACGCGCGTCGGGGCGTTCCGGTGCAGTGATACACCATTATGGGTAAGCATTGAACCTGTTTCATACCTTTATTAGTGCCCTGCATGTTATGAGTCTCATCGTCCAGGTACTATATATATACAATTACCTTATAGGATGTCTTTGGGAATCTCACATGGGGTAGATTCATTACTTAGGGTTTCCAATGCTATATGTTAAATATTTCAGCTATGTATGACATCTTCACTGTACATGGTCTTTGTCTTGTTTTCTTTGAAAATTTGCACATGGTACTATGTATTAATTTTAAATGAATTATTCAATAAACTTTATTGATTTTATGACATCTCTTGCTATAGTGGTCTGTGGGTATTTTATACTCATTTTTTGGTAGCTATATATATTTGTCCACTATTATTTATACGGTTGGATATTAGCAATGGAGAAGCAATTATGAGAATGCTGCTGGCCGAGATTGTATATATCTGTTTTTTGTATCTGTATCTTGATACACCGTCGATTGTAGATAACCATGTTATAGTGGAAAATGATGATCCGATTCATCAAGGAGTTTCCGCCAGCTCTGCCAACTTTTAGAAAGGAGGGTCAAGTTGGAGCAGGATGAAGCATGGCGAGGTCCACCCGACAAATTCATCATAATTTACATCACTAATGTGGCATAAATAACACCAAAAATGTGCAGTTCCTAGTGGAGGTGCGAGCCTCCTGATGAATTTTGCTAATCTTACTCCAGTGTGATTGGGGTATAAAGCTGAATGAGCGCTTAAAGCACCACTTCAGCGTTTTTTTTTTACATTTTAGCGTGGAGAAGTGCTACTAATCTAAGTTCCCTGCCCCTAGTATTATACTTACCAGCTACCGTCTTCTTCTGTTAACGGGGTCGCTCCGATCGTCTTCTGCAAGTTGTGACCTGCCGGATCTCTCCAGTATTTCCTAAGCGAGACAGAAGTTATTTATCATTGTAAGGCCGGGATCACACATGCGAGAAATACGTCTGAGTCTCGCATGGTAATACCCGGCATTGCCGCCATCACTCAGGAGCAGAGCGTCGGCCGTATAGCAATACATGCCGGGTATTACCATGCGAGACTCGGACGTATTTCGCGCATGTGTGATCCCGGCCTAAGACTGTGAGACCCAGGACAAGACCTTACAAACTTACATTGAGAGCTTGTGACTGTTACCTTTGGCATCCGGTCAGTCAGAAGTTGCGGTCCCAAGGTGGCGGATTGGGAGCGGTGCTGGGAACAGCGGCTAGTGAGTATAATGCTACAGGCAAGGAACTTACATCAGTGGCACCACTACAGTGCTGAAATAAAATAATGGTGGAGGGGTAGTTTAACACTCTCCACTGAATTCCAAACTGTCCATGTGGTGGGTTAGTTACAATGGTATCAATTAAGGTCCATTTCACTTGCCATCATAGGTAATATGTATTTCTCCTTACACTACTAAACTGCACTGTTACGTGTACAGTATTACATTTTCACCTGTAGACACTTTGCTTTATATTTAGCTCCAAATTCTTGTTAATATCCAATTACAAATGTTTTTACAGATAATATTACTACATGTGATACAGAACTATATGTGTTACTGTATATTTGATGAGGCATCAAGCATGACCATGCTCTTTATATGAAGAAGGAGCTACATCCATGCCAGACAGCTCTGGTGGTGCCTAATCTCCGATGAGGATATGGCATGTTGATAATCAAAATTTCTGTCACTTTCATTCCTCCTACATTTTCTGTGCGGAAACACTGGGGCAACCCTTATCAGATGGTCTGCTGATCCTGCTAAAATTGGTGGGTGCACTTGACATTCATCTGAAGTGTATTACAAGCGAACTCACAGAATTTATCATCAGAAAACTACAGCATTTTTACCCCTAATTGAGCGTATGTTTGTTTGTTTCATGAGCGCTGTTTGCTTTTTTTTGGCAGCCAATGTTTTTTGTGTGATTTTTACTACCATTTTCCAGTTGCTGTTATTTTTTAAACCCATTCAGCAATGAAGAAATAACTAGCAATTTTTCCAAAGAAAAATTTTGTCAAACCGCTCAAAAAGACGTCATCCATCTTTTACGTCACAAAAAATTCAAAAGTTGTATATCGGTTCACCAACTGTTGAAAAACATCTTGAATTGAGGTGCGGTGCTCGGAGGCTCGCTCGCCAGGTTTCTTTTAAGACATACCATTGACTTTTATTATAAAGTATACAGCGTCTTCACAGAGGAAAGTACCAGAAGAATCAGGTCGCTCGTTTAAATCGCTTGGTGTTTTTGAAAACCTGAAGAGGTTCAAAGAAGCTCAAAGGACGGAACAATTGAAAAGCTAGTAATTTTTACATAGAAATTTTTATGTTTACTGTTTTGAGCATTTAGTGAGCGCTTTTTCTGGTTTTTGGAGCAGAATCTGCCTGAAAAGGACAAGATGAACCCATATTCTAACTGGGCAGGCTTTCATTTGCCAGTGGTATATTGTCCTAGTAAAAACCATTTCGTATGAAATGAAAGACAATCCAATAAAGGATGAGGAGTGTGAAAGTAAAGACAGACCAACCTATTGAAATGAGGGCAGCTCAGCTACTAGCTCTTTGTATTAGCATAACTTGAGTCCAATGGGACAAAATTTGGACCTAAGCCACCACCTGCATGTTGGTCAGGTGTATGGGCCTCTGTAGTGTTCTTCTGTAGATCCTATAAAGACATACATGTTCACTCTATATGTAATAATTTTTTTCGAACTGGCTCCTTCTTGCAAAAATCTCCCCATCCTGGCCCCTTTGTGTACTTATTCTAGGTCTCTTTGAGGAATGTCCCCCTATGCTTGTCCTCTTCCAGTAATAATGTCTCCATCCTGACCCCTTACAGTGATAATTTCCCCGTCTTGTGCCCTTCCAGTAATAATGCCTCTCATCATCTCATCATGGGTCCCATGATATAACAATGTCCTCCATCCTGGGCCACTTCCTGGTATAATGTTCCCCATCATGCAATAACGTACCCTGTACTGGGCCCTTTATTTACTAATTTCCTTCATCCTGGGCCTTTCCAGGAATAATGACCCCCATCCTATGGCAATGTCTTCCATACTGGGCCACTTTCTGATATAATGTTTCCCCATCCTGGTACAATGCCCCTCCTGGACCCCTTCCGTTCTTTTTCAACACATTTTAAAAAGAAACAAATGATTACTGGTAATTTTACCTTTCCTGTATCGTAAGACGAGCAGCATCCTACTCTACAGCCAGAGCAGAAGCTGACTTCGGCGTGCCAGCACAGGCAGCGTATGATGTCTGTTGTGAATTCTGTGGCTGAATTCACTCCTGTGGTCACAAGTGGTACTGCAGCTTCTGAGCTTCCTCCCTCAGGTGTTCTGGTGAGCTCGTTAACTGCTTCATTACTTAACTCCGCCTGATGCTGCTATCCTTGCTCCTTGTCAATGTTTCAGTGTTGGATCTGAGCTTCTCCTGATTGTTCCTGTGACCTGCTGCTCTGTATAGCTAAGTGCTTTTTGCTTTTTTGTTGCTTTTTTTCTGTCCAGCTTGTCTTTTGTTTTGCTGGAAGCTCTGAGACGCAAAGGGTGTACCGCCGTGCCGTTAGTTCGGCACGGTGGTTTTTTTTTGCCCCCTTTGCGTGGTTTTGCTTTAGGGTTTTTTGTAGACTGCAAAGTTCGCTTTACTGTCCTCGCTCTGTCCTAGAATATCGGGCCCCACTTTGCTGAATCTACGTTTTGTCTTTTCATCTTACAGTCATTATATGTGGGGGGCTGCCTTTTCCTTTGGGGAATTTCTCTGGGGCAAGTCAGGCCTATTTTTCTATCTTCAGGCTAGCTAGTTTCTTAGGCTGTGCCGAGTTGCCTAGGTAGTTGTTAGGCGCAATCCACAGCCGCTTTTAGTTGTGTTTAGGATAGGATCAGGTGTGCAGTCTACAGAGTTTCCACGTCTCAGAGCTCGTTCTTGTATTTTTGGGTATTTGTCAGATCACTGTGTGCGCTCTGATCGCTAAGCACACTGTGTTTCTGGATTGCCTTCATAACACCTGTCATTAGCAAACATAACAATACAAGGAGCCTAACTAATGATTCTCAATAGAGGGAAAGAAAAAGTTCTGACATCATTTTTATTTTTTTTTTTCTGCTCTGTGTTCACTTTTTTTTTTCCCCCCTAGACATTTGGGTGATTCTGGACACAGGTGTGGACATGGATATTCAGGGTCTGTGCTCTTCAATGGATAATCTCGTTATAAATGTACAAAAAATTCAAGATACTATTGATCAGAAATCTAGGTTAGAACCAAGAATTCCTATTCCTGATTTGTTTTTTGGAGATAGAACTAAGTTTCTAAGTTTCAAAAATAATTGTAAGCTATTTCTGGCCTTGAAACCTCATTCTTCTGGTAATCCTATTCAACAGGTTTTGATTATTATTTCTTTTTTGCGCGGCGACCCTCAAGACTGGGCATTTTCTCTTGCGCCAGGAAACCCTGCATTGAGTAGTGTCGATGCGTTTTTCCTGGCGCTCGGATTGCTGTACGATGAGCCTAATTCAGTGGATCAGGCTGAGAAAAATTTGCTGGCTTTGTGCCAGGGTCAGGATGATATAGAAGTATATTGTCAGAAATTTAGGAAATGGTCAGTACTCACTCAGTGGAATGAATCTGCGCTGGCAGCTTTGTTCAGAAAGGGTCTCTCTGAGGCTCTTAAGGATGTCATGGTGGGATTTCCTATGCCTGCTGGTTTGAATGAGTCTTTGTCTTTGGCCATTCAGATCGGTCGACGCTTGCGCGAGCGTAAATCTGTGCACCATTTGGCGGTACTGCCTGAGGTTAAACCTGAGCCTATGCAGTGCGATAGGACTATGACTAGAGTTGAACGGCAGGAATACAGACGTCTGAATGGTCTGTGTTTCTACTGTGGTGATTCCACTCATGCTATTTCTGATTGTCCTAAACGCACTAAGCGGTCCGCTAGGTCTGCCGTCATTGGTACTGTACAGTCCAAATTCCTTCTGTCCATTACCTTGATATGCTCTTTGTCGTCGTTTTCTGTCATGGCGTTTGTGGATTCGGGCGCTGCCCTGAATCTGATGGATTTGGATTAGGCTAAACGTTGTGGGTTTTTCTTGGAGCCTTTGCGGTGTCCTATTCCATTGAGAGGAATTAATGCTACACCTTTGGCCAAGAATAAACCTCAATACTGGGCCCAGCTGACCATGTGCATGGCTCCTGCACATCAGGAAGTTATTCGCTTTCTGGTGTTGCATAATCTGCATGATGTGGTCGTGTTGGGGTTGCCATGGCTACAAACCCATAATCCAGTATTGGATTGGAATTCCATGTCGGTATCCAGCTGGGGTTGTCAGGGGGTACATGGTGATGTTCCATTTTTGTCGATTTCGTCATCCACCCCTTCTGAGGTCCCAGAGTTCTTGTCTGATTATCAGGATGTATTTGAAGAGCCCAAGTCCGATGCTCTACCTCCGCATAGGGATTGTGATTGTGCTATCAATTTGATTCCTGGTAGTAAATTCCCTAAAGGTCGATTATTTAATTTATCCGTGCCCGAACACGCCACTATGCGCAGTTATGTGAAGGAATCCCTGGAGAAGGGACATATTCGCCCATCGTCATCACCACTGGGAGCAGGGTTCTTCTTTGTAGCCAAGAAGGATGGTTCGCTGAGACCGTGTATTGATTACCGCCTTCTTAATAAGATCACTGTTAAATTTCAGTATCCCTTGCCATTGTTATCTGACTTGTTTGCTCGGATTAAGGGGGCTAGTTGGTTCACTAAGATAGATCTTCGTGGTGCGTATAATCTGGTGAGAATCAGGCAAGGAGATGAATGGAAAACTGCATTCAATACGCCCGAGGGTCATTTTGAGTATCTAGTGATGCCGTTCGGACTTGCCAATGCTCCATCTGTGTTTCAGTCTTTTATGCATGACATCTTCCGTGAGTATCTGGATAAATTCCTGATTGTTTACTTGGATGACATTTTGATCTTCTCAGATGATTGGGAGTCTCATGTGAAGCAGGTCAGAATGGTTTTTCAGGTCCTGCGTGCTAACTCTTTGTTTGTGAAGGGATCAAAGTGTCTCTTCGGTGTGCAGAAAGTTTCATTTTTGGGGTTCATCTTTACCCCTTCTACTATCGAGATGGATCCAGTTAAGGTCCAAGCCATCCAGGATTGGATTCAGCCGACATCTCTGAAAAGTCTGCAAAAGTTCCTGGGCTTTGCTAATTTTTATCGTCGCTTCATCTGTAATTTTTCTAGCATTGCCAAACCATTGACCGATTTGACCAAGAAGGGTGCTGATTTGGTTAATTGGTCTTCTGCTGCTGTGGAAGCTTTTCAGGAGTTGAAGCGTCGTTTTTGTTCTGCCCCTGTGTTGTGTCAGCCAGATGTTTCTCTTCCGTTCCAGGTCGAGGTTGATGCTTCTGAGATTGGAGCAGGGGCGGTTTTGTCACAGAGAGGTTCTGATTGCTCAGTGATGAAACCATGTGCTTTCTTTTCCAGGAAGTTTTCGCCCGCTGAGCGTAATTATGATGTGGGCAATCGAGAGTTGCTGGCCATGAAGTGGGCATTCGAGGAGTGGCGTCATTGGCTTGAAGGAGCTAAGCATCGCGTGGTGGTATTGACTGATCATAAGAACTTGACTTATCTCGAGTCTGCCAAGCGCTTGAATCCTAGACAGGCCCGTTGGTCGTTATTTTTTGCCCGCTTCGACTTTGTGATTTCGTACCTTCCGGGCTCTAAAAATGTGAAGGCGGATGCTCTGTCTAGGAGTTTTGTGCCCGACTCTCCGGGTTTATCTGAGCCAGCGGGTATCCTCAAGGAAGGAGTCATTGTGTCTGCCATCTCCCCTGATTTGCGGCGGGTGCTGCAAAAATTTCAGGCGAATAAACCTGATCATTGTCCAGCAGAGAAACTGTTCGTCCCTGATAGGTGGACTAATAAACTTATCTCTGAACTTCATTGTTCGGTGTTGGCTGGTCATCCTGGAATCTTTGGTACCAGAGAGTTAGTGGCTAGATCCTTCTGGTGGCCATCTCTGTCACGGGATGTACGTACTTTTGTGCAGTCCTGTGGGATTTGTGCTAGGGCTAAGCCCTGCTGTTCTCGTGCCAGTGGGTTGCTTTTGCCCTTGCCGGTCCCAAAGAGGCCTTGGACACATATTTCGATGGATTTCATTTCTGACCTTCCCGTTTCTCAAAAGATGTCAGTCATTTGGGTGGTCTGTGATCGCTTTTCTAAAATGGTCCATCTGGTGCCCTTGGCTAAATTGCCTTCCTCCTCTGATTTGGTACCTTTGTTCTTTCAGCATGTGGTTCGGTTGCATGGCATTCCTGAGAATATTGTTTCTGACAGAGGTTCCCAGTTTGTTTCAAGGTTTTGGCGAGCCTTTTGTGGTAGGATGGGCATTGACCTATCCTTTTCCTCGGCTTTCCATCCTCAGACTAATGGCCAGACCGAACGAACCAATCAGACCTTGGAAACATATCTGAGATGTTTTGTTTCTGCAGACCAGGATGATTGGGTGTCCTTTTTGCCGTTGGCTGAGTTCGCCCTTAATAATCGGGCCAGCTCGGCTACCTTGGTTTCTCCATTTTTTTGCAATTCTAGGTTCCATCCTCGTTTCTCTTCAGGACAGGTTGAGTCTTCGGACTGTCCTGGTGTGGATTCTGTGGTGGATAGGTTGCAGCAGATCTGGACTCAGGTAGTGGACAATTTGATCTTGTCCCAGGAGAAAGCTCAACTTTTCGCTAATCGCAGACGCCGTGTGGGTCCCCGACTTCGTGTTGGGGATCTGGTTTGGTTATCTTCTCGTCATATTCCTATGAAGGTTTCCTCTCCTAAATTTAAACCTCGTTTTATTGGTCCGTATAGGATTTCTGAGGTTCTCAATCCTGTGTCTTTTCGTTTGACCCTCCCAGACTCCTTTTCCATACATAATGTATTCCATAGGTCGTTGTTGCGGAGATACGTGGCACCTATGGTTCCATCTGTTGAGCCTCCTGCCCCGGTTTTGGTGGAGGGGGAATTGGAGTATATTGTGGAGAAGATTTTGGATTCTCGTGTTTCTAGACGGAAACTCCAGTATCTGGTTAAATGGAAGGGTTATGCTCAGGAAGATAATTCCTGGGTTTTTGCCTCTGATGTTCATGCTTCCGATCTTGTTCGTGCCTTTCATGCGGCTCATCCTGGTCGGCCTGGGGGCTCTGGTGAGGGTTCGGTGACCCCTCCTCAAGGGGGGGGTACTGTTGTGAATTCTGTGGCTGAATTCACTCCTGTGGTCACAAGTGGTACTGCAGCTTCTGAGCTTCCTCCCTCAGGTGTTCTGGTGAGCTCATTAACTGCTTCATTACTTAACTCTGCCTGATGCTGCTATCCTTGCTCCTTGTCAATGTTTCAGTGTTGGATCTGAGCTTCTCCTGATTGTTCCTGTGACCTGCTGCTCTGTATAGCTAAGTGCTTTTTGCTTTTTTGTTGCTTTTTTTCTGTCCAGCTTGTCTTTTGTTTTGCTGGAAGCTCTGAGACGCAAAGGGTGTACCGCCGTGCCGTTAGTTCGGCACGGTGGGTTTTTTTTGCCCCCTTTGCGTGGTTTTGCTTTAGGGTTTTTTGTAGACTGCAAAGTTCGCTTTACTGTCCTCGCTCTGTCCTAGAATATCGGGCCCCACTTTGCTGAATCTATTTCATCCCTACGTTTTGTCTTTTCATCTTACTCACAGTCATTATATGTGGGGGGCTGCCTTTTCCTTTGGGGAATTTCTCTGGGGCAAGTCAGGCCTATTTTTCTATCTTCAGGCTAGCTAGTTTCTTAGGCTGTGCCGAGTTGCCTAGGTAGTTGTTAGGCGCAATCCACAGCCGCTTTTAGTTGTGTTTAGGATAGGATCAGGTGTGCAGTCTACAGAGTTTCCACGTCTCAGAGCTCGTTCTTGTATTTTTGGGTATTTGTCAGATCACTGTGTGCGCTCTGATCGCTAAGCACACTGTGTTTCTGGATTGCCTTCATAACACCTGTCATTAGCAAACATAACAGATGTCACTGCCATGCACCGCCTGTCATGGGCAAGCTGACATCTGCTGCTGCCCTCAGAGACAGTAGGTGTCTGAGCTGCAATATATTTCAGCAAAATGTCCATCCGAGGACGCATATCCAGGTGAAATTGACGAGTCAGTGAGGCCCACTCCCGCACAGACCCGGTTGTACCCTCTGAAACTGCAATCGCTACACCCATGGCTCTTTGATAGAAAGGAACTGTGTACTGTATGCAGGCTTGGATGGGCACAAAGGAGAATCCTCTGTGGGCCCCTGTGCAAGAGTTGGCTACCTCGCTCTTATATGAGCAGTACTTGGCACTATGTACTTGAATCACTACGTACAGACAAAGGCGGCATCTTATTCATTCACAATCTTCCCATTTCATTGTTATATAAATTTATGCTTGGAGATAATGTCACATGTGCATGTAGCTGACCCCTGACAACCCAGTCTGACACTGACTGCATGTAATTATACAGTGGGTACGGAAAGTATTCAGACCCCTTTACATTTTTCACGCTTTGTTTTTTATTGCAGCCATTTGGTAAATTAAAAAAAGTTCATTTTTTTCTTAATAATGTACACTTTGCATACCATCTTGACTGGAAAAAAAACCAGAAATGTAGTAATTTTTGCAAATTTATTAAAAAAGAAAAACTGAAATATCACATGGTCTTAAGTATTCAATTTCTGACCCTTTGCTCAGAATTGAGTAGAAGCACCCTTTTGAACTAGTACAGCCATGAGTCTTCTTGGGAATGATGCAACAAGTTTTTCAGACCTGGATTTGGGGATCCTCTGGCATTCTTCCTTGCAGATCCTCTCCAGTTCCATCAGGTTGGATGGTGAACGTTGGTGGACAGCCATTTTCAGGTCTCTCCAGAGATGCTCAGTTGGGCTTAGGTCAGTGCTCTGGCTGGGCCAGTCAAGAATGGTCACAGAGTTGTTCTGAAGCCACTCCTTTGTTACATTAGCTGTGTGCTTAGGGTCATTGTTGGAAGGTGAACCTTCGGCCAAGTCTGAGGTCCAGAGCACTCTGGAAGAGGTTTTCATCCAGGATATTTCTGTACTTGGCTGCATTCATGTTTCCTTCAATGGCAACCAGTCTTCCTGTCCCTGCAGCTGAAAAACACCCCCATAGCATGATGCTGCCACCACCATGTTTCACTGTTGGGATTGTATTAGGCAGGTGACGAGCAGTGCCTGGTTTTCTCCACACATACCGATTAGAATTATCACCAAAATCGTCTATCTTCATCTCATCAGACCAGAGAATCTTATTTCTCATAGTCTGGGAGTCCTTCATGTGTTTTTTAGCAAACTCTATGCAGGCTTTCATATGTCTTGCACTGAGGAGAGGCTTCTGTTGGGCCACTGTGCCATAAAGGCCTGACTGGTGGAGGGCTGCAGTGATAGTTAACTTTGTGGAACTTTCTCCCATTTCCCTACTGCATCTTTGGAGCTCAGCCACAGTGATATTGGGGTTCTTCTTTACTTCTCTCACCAAGGCTCTTATCCCACGATTGCTCAGTTTGGCTGGACGGCCAGGTCTAGGAAGACTTCTGGTGGTCCCAAACTTCTTCCATTTAAGGATTATGGAGGCCACTGTGCTCTTAGGAAGCTTCAGTACTGCAGAAATTCTGTTGTAACCTTGGCCAGATCTGCGCTTTGCCACAATTCTGTCTCTAAGCTCCTTGGCCAGTTCCTTTGACCTCATGATTCTCATTTGGTCTGACATGCACAGTGAGCTGTGAGGTCTTATATAGACAGGCGTGTGCCTTTCCAAATTAAGTCCTATCAATTTAATTAAACACAGCTGGACACCAATGAAGGAGTAGAACCATCTCAAGGAGGATCACCAGTAAATGGACAGCATGTGACATAAATATGAGTGTCTGAGCAAAGGGTCTGAATACTTATGACCATGTGAAATTTCAGGGTTTTTTTTTAATAAATTTGCAAAAATTACTAATTTCTGCTATTTTCAGTCAAGATGGGGTGTACAGTGTACATTAATGAGAAAAAATGAACTTTTTTTAATTTACCAAACGGCTGCAATGAAACAAAGAGTGAAAAATGTAAAGGGGTCTGAATACTTTCCGTACCCACTGTATATATATTTTGTGGGACTATTCTACAGTGCCAAGAGGCATCACAGAGGTACATCACATTAATTTATTAGTAAATGAAAAAAAAAGAATGAACGATAATATGTGGTTAGTTGCCGTTTCCCTTTTGTCTTTAAATATCTCCAAAATCTTTACTAAATAAACACTGTTATCCCACACACAAAAAATGCATATTGATGTTGTCTTTTCAAAGTGAACGATCCATGATTTAAGCCCATACCAGTAAAGCCAAAATGCAGTGCAAGAGTCAGGGACAAGTGTCCTCCCAGTAAAGGGAATCTGTCTGCAAATTTTTGCTATGTAATCGAACAGGACCATGAGGCAGGGTCAGAGAGCCAGATTCTAGTGTCTGTATCAAAGTTTACTGGGTGCAGCAGTTATGATAGAATCACAGTTTTCTCTACTGCAATTGTTGATCTGTGTATACCGTATATATTCGAGTATAAGCCGAGATTTTCAGCCCAAATTTTTGGGCTGAAAGTGCCCCTCTCGGCTTATACTCGAGTCAAGGTGGGCGGCAGGGTCGGGGGGTGAGGGGGAGAGGGCGCTGAGGCATACTTACGTAGTCCCAGCGATCCTGGCACTGTCCCTGCCGTCCCACAGTCTTCGGTGCTGCAGTTCTTCCCCTCTTCAGCGGTAACGTGGGACCGCTCATTAGAGAAATGAATAGGCGGCTCCACCTCCCATAGGGGTGGAGCCGCGTATTCATTTCTCTAATCAGCGGTGCCGATGACCGCTGATAGAGAAAGAGGCTGCGGCACCGAAGACAGCTGTGACAGGCAGAGTGAGCGTCAGGATCGCTGGGACTAGGCAAGTATTTTATATTCACCTGTCCGTGTTCCAACCGCTGGGCGTCGCTCCATCTTCCCGGCGTCTGTGCTCTGACTGTTCAGGTCAGAGGGCGCGATGACGCATATAGTGTGCGCGGCGCCCTCTGCCTGATCAGTCAGAGCGGAGAGAGACGCCGGGAAGATGGAGGCGCCGGGACCGGACGCTGGGAGCTGCAAGCAAGAAAGGTGAGTATGTGTTTTTTTTTTTTTATTGCAGCAGCAGCGGCCATGGGACAGATTTATGTGGAGCATCTATGGGACAAAATGAACGGTGCAGAGCACAGTATGGGGCACAGCTATGGGGCAGTATGAACGGTGTAGAGCATTGTATATGGGGCACAGATATGGGGCAATAATGAACGGTGCCGAGCACAGTATGGGGCACAGCTATGGGGCACAATGAACGGTGCAGAGCATATATGGGACACAGATATGGGGCAATAATGAACGGTGCAAAGCATATATGGGGCACAGATATGGGGCAATAATGAACGGTGCAGAGCATATATGGGGCACAGATATGGGACAATAATGAACGGTGCAGAGCACTGTATGGGGCACAGCTATGGGACAAAATGAACGGTGCAGAGCGCTATATGGGGCACAGCTATGGGGCAATAATGAACGGTGCAGAGCACTGTATGGGGCACAGCTATGGGGAAATATGAACGGTGCAGAGCACTATATGGCACAGCTATGGGGAAATAATGATCTATTTTTATTTTTGAAATTCACCGGTAAATGCTGCATTTCCACCCTAGGCTTATACTCGAGTCAATAAGTTTTCCCAGTTTTTTTGTGGCAAAATTAGGGGGGTCGGCTTATACTCGCGTCGGCTTATACTCGAGTATATACGGGTAATCTGCCTACACCACAGCTCTCTGTGCACATTGTATACAAAGAGCTGCTAATCAGTGCTGGGGACAGGGTTGGACAAGGAAGCACGAAGCCAGTAGTCGTCTAGTAATAATCTTCTACTGATAAAACTGATTGCAAAAAAATCTTAAAACACAGCCAAGTAAACGACACATCAATGTAATCAGGGTCTACGCTGCTACATTATCGTGCTCTCAGATTACATAGCAGAAACCTTGTGACACATTCTCTTTGAAAGACTCATCTATGCTACCCAGGCATTTACAAAACTGTCAAGAATTGTCCATAGAGGCACAGTGATGAGACAGGCCTGTGACAGAAAGGTCTGATGAAGAGTGGACAGTTGATAATAATGAAATTGGAAATCAGAGATTAAAGGGCACCTGTCACCCCCCCCCCAGGCGTTTGTAACTAAAAGAGCCACCTTGTGCCGCACTAAATGTACCTTCACACATAACGATTTCGTTAACGATATCGTTGCAACGTCACGCTTTTTGTGATGTAGCAACGATATCGTTAACGAAATCGTTATGCGTGACAGCGACCAACGATCAGGCCCCTGCTGGGAGATCGTTGGTCGCTGGGAATGATCAGGACCTTTTTTTGGTCGGTGATCACCCGCTGTCATCGCTGAATCGGCGTGTGTGACGCCGATCCAGCGATGTGTTCACTGGTAACCAGGGTAAATATCGGGTTACTAAGCGCAGGGCTGCGCTTAGTAACCCGATATTTACCCTGGTTAACATTGTAAAAGTAAAAAAAAAAAACAGTACATACTCACATTCCGATGTCACAATGACGTCACCGCTGTGCTCTGCTTTACGGCCGGCCGGCGCTGCCACAGTGAGTGCGGGAAGCTGACGGCGGGGGACGTGACAGACATCGAATGTGAGTATGTACTGTTTTTTTTTTTTTTACTTTTACAATGGTAACCAGGGTAAATATCGGGTTACTAAGCGCGGCCCTGCGCTTAGTAACCCGATATTTACCCTGGTTACCCGGGGACTTCGGCATCGTTGAAGACAGTTTCAACGATGCCGAAGTCTTTCCCCTGATCGTTGGTCACTGGGAGAGCTGTCTGTTTGACAGCTCCCCAGCGACCACACAATGACTTACCAACGATCACGGCCAGGTCGTATCGCTGGTCGTGATCGTTGGTAAGTCGTTTAGTGTAACAGTACCTTAATGCTGCATTCTGACAAGGTGGCTTTTTTAGTTCACATCCCTGGCACTGCTGAAACAATAGTTTTTGAAATTTGTCCCTCATACCTCGAAATCGCCATGGGGGCAGGTCTTTCCCCTTAATCCAGACACCTCCCAGCAGTCACTCATGGCCTTTGCACGCCGGGCGCCGCCTCCTGTTCCTTCATTAGCGTTCCCAGCGCCTGCTCTGTAAGTTTGAAGGGCAGCGCAACTGTGCATGCTCGAAAAAAAAATAACATCGCAGGTGACGGGAAGGCTAATGAAGGAAGAGGCGGCGGCGCCCGTCGTGCAGAGGCCATGATTGACGGCTGGGAGGCGTCTGGATTAGGGGGGAAAGACCCACCTCCCTGGCGATTTCGAGGTATGAGGGACAAATTTCAAAAACGATTATTTCAGCAGTGCCAGGGACCCGAACTAAAAGAGCCACCTTGTCAGAATGAAGCATTAGTGCCTAAACCCATAAAGAAAGATCAAGTCCACACGGAAGGGAGCACCATAACCATATGTAAAAAATACAAAATCTTTTATTAGTAAGCTTTTACAAAAAATAATGCAACACACAAAAAGATACATCACACAGAAAAACGGATAAAAACATTAAAAGTGCAACAACAGTTTTATAAAACTAATTGTTTTTGTATACTAAACACATTGTATATGGTTATATCACAGGCCATTATATTGTATTGTATGACCATGCTGGAGTAGTTGGGGATGTGGGTTGTCACTCTTTTCCTATATTATCATATTAGGATATGACTTGTGTACAAGATTTGTGCTGTTGTTGCACTTTTAATGTTTTTATCCGTTTTTCTGGGTGATGTACCTTTTTGTATGTTGCATTATTTTTTGTAAAAGCTTACTAATAAAAGATTTTGTGTATTTTTTACATATGGTTGTGGTGCTCCCTTCCGTGTGGACTTGATCTTTCTCTATGGGTTTAGTTGCTATGTTTCCAAGTCCACGGTGAGCCCCAACAGTTATATATTCAGCGGTGCCCTCCGCCCTCGCGAATTTAAATGCAGCATCAGTGCGGCACATGGTGGCTCTTTTAGTTACAAATGCCTCGGGAGGGGGGGGGGGGGGAGGGGAGGGGGGGTGACAGGTTCCCTTTAAAAAAGGAAAAAAGGAGGAATTTGTTTAGGCATTTAGGGACGACCTTTGATTTTCTCCAGTTTTCTGGAGTTATTTACGCTTTATTATTGGATTTAGTAGGGACACCTTATTCTCTTTCAGTTATTTTTTTAAAGCAGAACTCCTCCCATCAAGTTTTTACCCTTTCAATATATTGCTGTCATCCTATTATATAGTACTGTGTGCTTACAATTCCTAATTTTGCCTTTCTACTAAACTAATTATTCTCTTTTCTCTGCTCTATGTAGCAAAAGGAAGTCTCTAGTCCCTGTATCTATCATTCCCCTCTTCAATTCCTGATCCAGCTGTTCCCTCTACTCCCCTGCCAGGGACTTTTGCAGTGACTTATAACACACATTATACAGGGAAAATTGACCTCCTGTTTCTACATAGAGCTTAGTAGGATTCAGATAGTCAGTTTATAATCACATGATGTCATAGACCTAATGGAAAACAGAAGAATTAGCTGGGTAGAAGTGCAAAATAAGCAATTGTAAGTGCACAGTGCTATAAAATATGATAACAGCAATATACTAAAAGGATAAATACTTTGATGGAGAGCTTCTTTAAGTCGTCTTTACTTTTTAAGCCTTTTTTTCCTTGACAGATTCACAAAAAAATTGACTTTTTCCAAATGTTGCAGCTATTATTTGGTGCAGATGAAGACTACTGTGCATCATTTTCAAAGATGGAAACTTTTTGAGCTACAAAGGTCACAAAAAAGTGAAAAACAAAAATAAAGAGCATTTTTGATTTAGCATCAAATTCATGAACTGAGCCAAAGAAGTGGCAAGACAAAAAAAAGAAAAGTGACTTTGAAAAAAAAATTAGAAAATGGTGAATTGTAGCCTTTGAGTTTGAAATCTTGGTGAATTGGTATGAATATTTAGGAAAGAATAAAATTAAAAAAAAGTTGGAAAGCATGACAAGGAAAGCCATAGGGCATGTCATGGAATGATGCCATCCAAGCAGATGCTGCCCAGTTCCTTAGGAAAAGAAACTGGCATTGAGTTAATATAAATAGGAAGGAAAGAAGGCGACTGAGGAGGCCCAGGCTCGGTTTGGGCTGCAGAGTCATACGATGTGGGGTAAACACATTTGGTATGCTATGACAGGCTGAGTAAAGCTGGGCATAGGCTGATAATTCTGCACATACAACTGATAATTAGCACTTGTCCCAATACCCAGTGCCAAAATTCTCTGTTCCAATCAATTGAAATCTGTTGAATCATTCATAACATCAGTCAATACCCAGCGTTTTTTGGTTGCTAATTATTCACGAGCATTTAACGACAATTATTGCGAATTTTCAATGTGAGGCATTGCAAGCTTTCAATCATGCTGATTTTTGCAATGATGAGAACAATTTGTAAATGAGTAGATCATTCAGCCCTTAGTGTGTTGCTCTATTCAGAACCAATGACAAAGTCCTGGGACTAGGAGTAAATTTCCGCAGGACGTAAAAGTGTTATGCCAATCTCAGGCAAGAAAGAGGCCACTTCAGACACACTGCAGCAATGAAGATAGCTAGCGCCAGATCCTGGTGTCACACTGTTCTGGCTGCAACACTTGTAAAAGATTAAAGAAAGTGAACTAGGGAACAAAGTAGCTAAAGAGCACATTTCTGAACTTCCACTTGACATTGCATTGTCTGCCTGACTCCCCCTCCTGTTTACCATTTCACAGTCTGGTCAGTAGTCCTTCACCAAAGCCATAAAACTTAGATTTGTGTCAGGGTCATTCCAGCCTTGCAATGAAAGGACCTCCCTACTAGTCCGATTTCCAAGGGGATATAACATAAACCACTGCCAAAGGGATTTGCATTTCTTGCTTGGTTCATCCAACATCATATAATGCTTCGCAATGCTGCACGTTGGAAAATGAAAAGAAAAAGAGAAAAGCCCCTCTAAGTGTGCTATTCTCATATAAAACACAGTGAGCAAAAGATTGCATATGCCCACCTGCCTGGGCTGTGACCCGGCACTACTCCGTACTTGTAAAAATGAAGGGCTGCTGCTCCGACCGCTGACCCACATGCAGGCTGGAAGAAACATACTGAAACCAAACAGGAAAGAGTAGTGATTCCTGGGCGCTGCCACAAAGTGACGACAAGGGTGTATGTTCTCTGGGCCTCTAATCACACATACATGTTTCGAAGTCAGGTTGACTTCTCCATCAGGTATAGTTCAATACATATAGTTATACCAGATGAAGAAGTCAACCAGACTTCGAAACGCGTTGTATGTGTGAATAAAGACCCAGAGAACATACACCCTTGTCGTCACTTTGTGGCAGCGTCCAGGAACCACCACTCTTTTTTCTGTTTGGTTTGAATGCAAATTTAAAAATGTCAGGGTCTTTTATTATTATTATACATTTTTATAGCGCCATTTATTCCATGGCACTTTACATGTGAAAAGGGGGCAAATATAATAAACATGAGCAAAAACAAGGCACTAACAGGTACAGAAGGAGAGAGGACCCTGCCCACGAGGGCTCACAGTCTACAGGGGATGGGTGAGGATACACTAGGAGAGGGTAGAGCTGGTTGTGTGGCTATTCAGTAGGTTGAGGTTTGCTGCAGGCTGTAGGCTTGTCGGAAGAAGTGAGTCTTCAGGTTCTTTTTGAAGGTTTCCGTGGTAGAAGAGAGTCTGATGTGTTGGGGTAGAGAGTTCCAGAGTATGGGGGAAGCACAGGAGAAGTCTTGGATGCGGCTGTGGGAAGAAGAGATAAGAGGGCAGTAGAGAAGGTGATCTTGCAAGGATCGAAGGTTGCGTGAAGGTAAGTACCAGGAGACCATGTCACAGATGTATGCAGGAGACAGGTTGTGGATGGCTTTGTACGTCATGGTTAGGGTTTTGAACTGGAGTCTCTGGAGGATAGGAAGCCAGTGAAGGGATTGGCATAGGACAGAGGCTGGGGAATAGCTGGGAGACAGGTAGATTAGTCGGGCAGCAGAGTATAACATGGATTGGAGTGGTGCCAGAGGGGAGGCCAGAGAGTAGGAGGTTGCAGTAGTCAAGACGGAAGATGATAAGGGCGTGCACTAGTACTTTTGTGGTTTCGTGGTCAAGGAATGCACAAATCCGGGAAATATTTTTGAGTTTGAGACGGCAGGAGGAGGTAAGGGCTTGGATATGTGGCTTGAAAGAGAGGGCAGAGTCGAGGATCACCCCGAGGCACTGGGCGTGTAGAACTGGGGAAATTGAGCAGACATTGATGGATAGGTCTGGTGGAGGGGTAGAGTGAGATGGGGGAAAGATGATGATTTCTGTTTTGTCCATGTTCAGTTTTAGGAAGCGAGCAGAAAAGAAAGCTGAGATAGCAGACAGGGATTTTGGTGAGTAAGGAGGTGAGGTCAGGTCCGGATAGGTAGATCTGCATGTCATCGACGTAGAGATGATACTGCAAACCGTGGGATTCTATGAGCTGTCCGAGGCCTAAGGTGTAAGGTCTTTAAGTCCACCACTACAGCCCACTTGTACCCGACAACTGACATATCCACACAGACAACAGTATTATGAATGCCAGGAAACACAAAGACAACTGCCAGCCGAAGACAGTCCGCCAAGTGGGAGATATCCACACTGGAGCCCACATATCAATAATTATGTCAGCCATACAGTATATGGACTTTTCTTCAAAATGTTCACAACCTGTAAAAATGTCTCTAAGGCGTCATTCAGACGTCAGGTTTTTTGACTTACCAGAAAAATGGACTGAGTGTCATCAGTTACGTCAAAGAAGTTTCATCAGTTTATTTCACTGATGAGTAAAAAGACAAGTTTCTACACCTTCTCCTCTGTCAGTCATTGAAAAATGGACAGCACACGGATCGCAACCAAGTATTGTCTGATTTCTTCACTGACCCATAGACTTTTATTGCCAAAATTGATCTGACACTTGGATAAATATGGGACGTCTCCTCGATTTTGCACGGACTACTTAGTCCGCAAAAAAATCACAAACGTGAACGACATCAACATAGACTATTATAGGCATGAATGCTATCCGTGAAAAAAACGGATAGCACTGAGCAGAATAATCCATGTGCACATCAACTAGGGCTATGTGCTTATGGAGTCTTCTTGCTGAGAGGAAACTGAAAGTTGTTCAGCAGTTTTGAGTTTTTGAGGAGCATTTGGGAAGTTTCCACTCAAGTTCTGCTCTACATACTGTACCGTTGGGGTATGTGCACACGGAGTTTTGAAGCATTCGAGTTTTTCTAGTAGAAACGTTTTCAGACATTCTTTGTCCAGTTTTTTGCAGCCTTCTGACTGGACAGTGTTTAGAGTGGAGCGGATTTTATCAGAGGCAAAGTGGTTTTACAACTGAAATTTATAGAAAGTCAAGTAATTTTCAAGCTATTTTTCCTGCATTTTTAAAGGGAACCTGTCACCCCCAAAATCGAGGGAGAGCTAAGCCCACCGGCATCAGGGGCTTATCTACAGCATTCTGTAATGCTGTAGATAAGCCCCCGATGTATCCTAAAAGATGAGAAAAAGAGGTTAGATTATACTCACCTGGGCGGGCGGTCCAATCCGGTGGGCGTCGCGGTCTGGTTCATCTGATGAAGATGGGAGGCGCCAGACTGGACCGCGACACCCATTGGACCGGACCGGGACCACCCCTGGGTGAGTATAATCCAACCTCTTTTTCTTATCTTTTAGGATACATCGGGGGCTTATCTACAGCATTACAGAATGACAGGTTCCCTTTAAGAGGTTCCACTCCAAAACCTGTGTGCACATACAGTATCTATTGATTAGAATAGGAATAAATGTGCAGTCCCCTGTGGCGGCCACTACCAGAAGACGACATAGCTCCGCAAGTGAGCATTTCCAGCCAGCAGTCACAGCAGCCAACACCTATAACAGCTGATCGGCGGTGGTGCCGGACCCCGACTGATCAGATATTGATGACCTATCCTATGGATAGGTCATTAATGCTAAAGCATTGAACAGCCTCTTTAACTCCTGCGAAGCAAAGGATAGGTCATAAGTCCCACCAGCCTGGTCCTTCCTCCCTACTGACATATGTTGTTGGGATAGATTAAAACCTATTATTTTTTAATAGGTTTTCTACTTTAAGAAAAGAATCCACACTTATGTATTTTATAAGGATTTGGTTTCCACGTTTCTTAAAGTGGGAAACTCGTTTAATGTGTAGAATACAAACCAATGTAACTGATTTCATAACAAAATAAAAAATAATTCAACACTCTCCCCCCATCCTTATTTCCCCCCAAATGTCTGTTTCTTCTGTTAGTATCACTTTAACATGTATAGGCAGCTTTGGATCGGTCCTCATGAATACTCAAAATGAATATTAACTGTATTTGTGTTCTTTTTTCCACTGGACATCTGTTTTCAATCCATATTTTTCTCTATCACTTACAATTCCACTTCCTTCTCTTTATGCTTTTTTTTCTTGCAGAATAATGCAGATGAAATCATTATTTTTTTACTGCAATTAGCTGATATTGGTAAGAAAGGGAAAAAATGCAAATCTAAAAATGTTGAGCATGTCCTAATACATAAATAAACAGACCATTATTATACAGAGCCACTCAATGTGGTTCACAAACAAGTGAAATCATCACTGTGGATGTGGTCTTCATTTCCAGGTAAAATAGTGTTTCTTGATTTCCCCGGCTGTGGTTTTGTTAAATAATAAGTCAGAAAAAAAGATGCTGTTTTTTTTTTTCTCTTCTTTCTCCTTGCTCAAATGTTTCATTAAAGCAACAGACTTTGCATAGAAGCAGCACATGTTATATCCGTAAAGGGGTATTCTCAAGTTGTCCATCAAGGACCTCACAACTCTGCAGTCTCCTCTCCTGGTCTCTGGCAGGGTGGGCTCCTCTCCTTGAGTGACAGCTCTGATTGGCAGCAGAGCTGTAGTTTTAGCAGAGCTATAAAGCTCAGCACCAGTTTTGCTGTAACACATTCAGGTATGAGTGGTTTGTTCACTGGTATTATTGTATATACATATAGAGATTACAGGAAACATAAACAAGCAAACAGCTCTGGGCAGTGAGAGATTTATAACAGCAGCTTGTCAGGAGCTGAGAGGGAGGAGGAGGTAGGTGAGTAGATAAGTGCTGTATAAAAATCAATGGACTGGAAAAAACAACATGGCTGGTATGTTACGAGTTAACTTCTGTCCTGGAATATAACTATTTCACAGACTGGACCAGGGTCTGGGCAAGTACTAGAAGCCAAGATCCAAGGAAACCAGCTGTATACTATGGAAGATAAAAGCCCTCATTGTTTGAGAATGACAGCAGATAGAAAAAGCAAGTAAATTGCAAACTTGTTTTCTTGCTAACTAATCAATGCAATTTAATATTTTGAGAATACCTCTTTAAAGGATACAAAGTCTTTTGGTAGAATTTATTTTTTGCTTGATATGGTTTTTGCATTAGAGATTGGTGTCTGTAGCCTCTGTGTATCACTGTACATAGCAGACTGCAAAATGTTCCCATTAAAATAAGTCAGAGTTGATTCTAAGTGTTGGAATTGATCACTCTCCCCATCGGTCACAAGTTGTCCATGCTGTCTACACCGCTGAGCACAGTGATTGGCTGCAGCAGTCAGTGTTGGTTAGTTAGGACAATATCACTACAGGACAGTAAGCAAAAACCAATGAGACAACTGAAGTGGCAGTTCCGAATCGGCAGATTTACCAATAATACAAGTTATTTTAAAAAGTGTCCCACTTTCCTCAAGCAGTCTTGACAATCGATAGTCCACAACTTAGACAACCCCTTTATAAATGTTGTCCAACCTGTATAGCAAAATTAGCATAAACCCCTTTCCCACACAATCGCCTTTCCACCTACGTCAGAGCCGGGTCTTGTGAGTCCTGCAGACAATCAGCGAGCCACTATTGGGCTGCTCTTAGTTCTATTGGATGAGTGGAAAAAATAAGAGCACATTAGCCCAACAGTGCCTGCTGGTAATCCGCAGGGCTCCTGTGCATAACAATGTGACACGAACCCCGGCCCTGACATGACAGGAATGGTGCGCTAGGTGAGGGAGTACGTTATTTTTATTATACAAGGGAGACAACTGCCTGTAAAAAGCGGTGGTCCTCTACTGTGTACCCTAATCCTGCCACATTGCCCGCACCTCACACTGTTTGCCATTTATGAACAAAGATATTCTCACATAAAACCATGAAAGACACGGTACCAGCCTTTCATTCCTGGTGTGCCGACGACTCTGCCATTCAGAGGAGTCGTGGCGGAAACTGCCAGTCAGACTGAAATGCCTGAAAATCTTCCACGCACGAATGGGCCTAAGGGTATGTTTCCACGTTCAGGAAACGCTGCGTGTTTGACGCTGCCTAGAGCCGCAGCGTCAAACACGCAGCGTCCAGATGTTACAAAATAGTGAAGGGGATTTCATGAAATCCCGTCTCCACTATGCATTAAAAGACGCATGCGGCATACCCGCGGAAACGGACATGCGGCGCGCCTTTTAAGAACGCAGCATGTCCTTACAATGCTGAAACAACACAAGGACAACGCAGGTGACCTGCCAGTGACCACAGGTGCAGATTTGGTCAGGATTTTACCTGCATAAAATCCTGATGCAATCCTGAACGTGGACACATACCTTTAATTATCTGAATAGAGCGAAACAGGCGGCAATCATACGATCGCAGTAAGTGTAGCAGAAAATGGACTTGTGTGAGAGTCCGAAGACTCGTCTTTCTGTGGAGCATGGGAACACATGTCCTCCTAGCTGCCTCGCATGGTACGTTTTCTTTTGGCAGTCATCGCTCTGTATCCAGCCATCAGACAGCGCTCTGCTCCCGCGCCGGCTTCCTGTATACATCACAGCTGTCCTGCTCTGCGCGCCGGAGGAAGCCTGTTTGGCAGAGAACCTAACGGCAAGACGGAGTTTTCTTAAATTCCTTTTCTTATGGAATGCAATGAAAGAAAAATAATCTGAAAGTCATGCAGGCGCGCTGGGTTTTTTAAATCCTTTTTAGGACTGACCTGCATGTCACAAAAGTAAGCAAGGCTCGCAGACGCTGGGACCGGCTACGGTGTAAACACTTCCGCCAATACAAGTTATTTCTGCCATCGGGGCCTCACAAAGATTTACCACAAGAACAGCCAGAGGCATTTTGCTGGTGTCTGGGCTTTACTGCAGCCTGTACAATACACCACATGTATGAGGGGAAGAAGAATTATTTTCTGTGGTACTTTTTTTCAGATTCTATCAGTATATAATTATAGGGGCGACCATCTTGTCTGAGCTTCTATTCACAGCGTTTAGAGATGTGCTTTACTGCAGAGACATGGCCATCGGTCTTTTGGAAATGTTCACCAACCTCTCAGGCTGTGAGAAGGATCAGGCATGTCACCTCCGCAGGAAGTGGCCGTATTTGTACTTAGTGTGAACATGCTTCTATGTTAATCCTTTTCAATTGTAAATTGCTGTTGAACATGTTGGCGCTATAGAAATAAAATTATTAGTGACGTTCACTTGTGCAAAGTGTGGTGGAGTGTGTGTATACGTGCAATTCACACCTTCTCACTCACATCCATTGTACACTGTCTGATGGTGCTCTCTGCAATCATGAGGGTGTGTTACTATGATTTGTGCTCTGAGGTTATTGTACAGGTTGGGCCATTTATATGGATACACCTAAATAAAATGGGAATGGTTGGTGATATCAACTTCCTGTTTGTGGCACATTAGTATATGGGATAGGGGAAACTTTTCAAGATGGGTGGTGACTATGGCGGCCATTTTGAAGTCAGCCATTTTAGATCCAACTTTATTTTTTCCAATGGGAAGAGGATCATGTGAGACACATCAAACTTATTAAGATATTCACAAGAAAAACAATGGTGTGCTTGGTTTTAACATAACTTTATTCTTTCATGAGTTATTAACACGTTTATGACCACTTATAAAAAGTGTTCAAAGCGCTGTCCATTGTGTCGGATTGTCAATGCAACCCTCTTCTCCCACTCTTGACACACTGATTGCAACACCACAGCAGAAATGCTAGCACAGGCTTCCAGTATCCGTTGTTTCAGATGCTGCACATCTCGTATCTTCATAGCATAGAGAATTGCCTTCAAATGACCCCAAAGATAAAAGTCTAAGGTCAGATCGGGAGACCTTGGTGGCCATTCAACTAGCCCACGACGACCAATCCACTTTCCAGGAAACTGTTCATGTAGGAATGCTCGGACCTGACACCCAAGGGTCGCACTATTAGGCTCAGTGACCAAAGGAGAAACTGCAAAACTTAAAGGGAACCTGTCACCCCCAAAATCTAAGGTGAGCTAAGACCACCGGCATCAGGTGCTTATCTACATCATTCTGTAATGCTGTAGATAAGCCCCCGATGTATCCTGAAAGATGAGAAAAAGAGGTTATATTACTCATCCAGGGGCGGTCGCGGTTCTGTTCTGGTCCAATGGGCGTCGCAGTCCGGTCTGGGGCCTCCCATCTTCTTACAATGACGTCCTCTTCTTGTGTTCACGCTGCGGTACAGGCGTACTTTGTCTGCCCTGTTGAGGGCAAACTACTGCAGTGCGCAGGCGCCAGGAAAGGTCAGAGAGGCCCAGCGCCTGCGTACTGCAGTACTTTGCTCTGCTCTCAAAAGGGCAAACAAAGTACGCCTGCGCTGGAGCCGCAGCCTGAAGACAAGAAGAGGATGTCCATCATCGTAAGAAAATGGGAGGCCCCGGACAGTACTGCGCCGCCCATCGGATCAGAACACAACCAAGACCACCACTGGGTGAGTATAATCTAACCTCTTTTTCTCATCTTTCAGGTTACATCGAGGGCTTATCTACAGCATTACAGAATGCTGTAGATAAGCTCCTGATGCCGGTGGGCTTAGTTCAACTTCGATTTTGGGGGTGACAGGTTCCCTTTAATAAGAGTGATGTGGAAATCTAGACTACTTTATACTATTAACTAGATGGTGGCCCGATTCTAACAGCCACGTAGTATATTGCACAGCCTACGTAGTATATAGCACAGCGACGTAGTATATAACACAGCCACATAGTATATAGCACAGTGAGGTAGTATATAACACAGCCCATGTAGTATATAACACAGCCACGTAGTATATTGCACAACCACGTAGTATATTGCACAGCCCACGTAGTATATAGCACAGCAAGGTAGTGTATAACACAGCCCACGTAGTATATAGCACAACCACGTAGTATATTGCACAGCCCACATAGTATATAGCACAGTGAGGTAGTATATAACACAGCCCATGTAGTATATAACACAGCCACATAGTATATTACACAGCCACGTAGTATATAGCACAGCAACATATATAACACAGCCCACGCAATATATAAAACAGCCCACGCAGTATATAACACAGCCCACATAGTATATAGCAATGTGTGCACCATATCCCAGTTTAAAAAACAATGAAAATAAAAAATATAGTTATAAACTCACCTTGCATCGGCCCCCGGATCCAGCCGAGGTCTTTACCGATGCTCGTCGCAACGCTCCTTTCCCAGTAATGCCTTGCGGCAATAACCCGTGATCATGCAGCGGTCTCGCGAGACCACCACGTGGTCTCGGGTCATTGCCGCAATGCATTCTTGGGACTGGAGCGTCGCGAGGAGCGGGAAAGGCTGGCGGGGACGGCGGCGGACGGTGAGAATATAATGTTTTTTGTTATTATTTTTAACATGTTTTTACTATTGATACTGCATAGGCAGCATCAATAGTAAAAAGTGAAGTGGTAAATCCCGCCCCAATATCGCTGATTGGTCGCGGCCGACCATGCGCGACCAATCAGCGACCCAGGATTTCCGTTACAGAAGTTACAAACAGACAGAAGTACCCCTTAGACAAATATATATAGACTGATGGTGGCCCGATTCTAACGCATTGGGTATTCTAGAATATGTATGTAGTTTATTTATGAAGTTTTCAGAATAATGCAATTTATACACAGGATTTGGCTGGCCGTGACCAATTAGCGAAGCGTGGTTCAAATCCCGCACCAATTTGCGGCTGGATTGCGCCTGTCGCTGATTGTTCGCCGGCCAGCGAACAATCAGTGAAGCCAGGGCCTGTTCCAGGTTTTTGAGGGCCCTGGGCGAAAGAGTCTCAGTGAGCCCCCCTCTTTAACATATACCACGATTCATGGTGCACAGATACAGCAGAGAAATATAGCACAACCCTCGTAGCATATAACACAGCCCTCGTAGCATATAGCATAGCCCTCGTAGCATATAGCACAGCTCACGTAGCATATAGCACAGCCACGTAGCATATCGCGCAGCCACGTAGCATATCACACAGCCACGTAGTATATAGCACAGCCCACGCAGTATATAGCACAGCCCATGCAGTATACAGCACAGCCCACATAGTATATAGCACAGCCCAATTAGTATATACCACAGCCCACGCAGTACAGTCATGGACAAAAATTTTGAGAATGAGACAAATATTAATTTTTCCAAAGTCTACTGCTTTATTTTTTCTAATGGCAATTTGCATATAATCCTGAATGTCAGAGTGATCAGCTTAACAGCAATTACTGTACTTGCAAAGTCAATATTTGCCCAGAAAATGAACTTTAACCCCCAAAACACATTTCAACATCATTGCAGTCCCGCCTTAAAAGGAGCAGCTAACATCGTTTTAGTGATTGATCCATTAACACAGGTGTGGGTGTTGATGAGGACAGGGCTGGCGATCAATCAGTCATGATTAAGTAAGAATGACATCACTGGACACTTTAAAAGGAGGCTGGTGCTTGGTATCATTGTTTCTCTTCAGTTAACCATGGTTATCTCTAAAGAAACACGTGCAGCCATCATTGCACTGCACAAAAATGGCCTAACAGGGAAGAGTATCGCAGCTACAAAGATTGCACCTCAGTCAACAATCTATCGCATCATCAAGAACTTCAAGGAGAGAGCTTCCATTGTTGTCAAAATGGCTCCAGGGCGCCCAAGAAAGACCAGCAAGCGCCAGGACCGCATCTTAAAACTGTTTCAGCTGCGGGATCGGACTACCAGCAGTGCCGAGCTTGCTCAGGAATGGCAGCAGGCTGGTGTGAGTGCTTCTGCACGCACTGTGAGGCGGAGACTCTTTGAGCAAGGCCTGGTTTCAAGGAGGGCAGCAAAGAAGCCACTTCTCTCCAGAAAAACCATCAGGGACCGACTGATATTCTGCAAAAGGTACAGGGAGTGGACTGCTGAGGACTGGGGCAAAGTCATTTTCTCTGATGAATCCCCTTTTCGATTGTTTGGGACATCTGGAAAACAGCTTATTCGGAGAAGAGGTGAGCGATACCACCAGTCTTGTCTCATGCCAACTGTAAAGCATCCTGAAACCATTCATGTGTGGGGTTGCTTCTCAGCCAAGGGAATCGGCTCACTCACAGTCTTGCCTAAAAACACAGCCATGAGTAAAGAATGGTACCAGAATGTCCTCCAAGAGCAACTTCTCCCAACCGTCCAAGAGCAGTTTGGCGCCCAACAATGCCTTTTCCAGCATGATGGAGCACCTTGCCATAAAGCAAAGGTGATAACTAAATGGCTAATGGAACAGAGATTTTGGGTCCATGGCCTGGAAACTCCCCAGATCTAAATCCCATTTTGTGGTCAATCATCAAGAGACGGGTGGACAAACAAAAAACAACAAATGCTGGCAAAATGCAAGCATTGATCATGCAAGAATGGACTGCTATCAGTCAGGATTTGGTCCAGAAGTTGATTGAGAGCATGCCAGGGAGAATTGCAGAGGTCTTGAAGAAGAAGGGTCAACACTGCAAATATTGACTTGCTGCATTAACTGTTATGGCTGGCAATCAGGCAACACAGCGTGCAGTAATCAGCGCACATACAGAGATCTGGCAATAACCAAAAACAATAGGACGAGCTCTGAGACGTGGAATCTCTGTAGACTGCAGTACCTGATCTATCCTCACACAACTATAAGCAGCAGTGGATTGCGCCTAACAACTACCTATGCAACTCGGCACTGCCTGAGGAGCTGACTAGCCTGAAGATAGAAATACAAGCCTGACTTACCTCAGAGAAATACCCCAAAGGAATAGGCAGCCCCCCACATATAATGACTGTTAGCAAGATGAAAAGACAAACGTAGGAATGAAATAGATTCAGCAAAGTGAGGCCCGATATTCTAGACAGAGCGAGGATAGCAAAGAGAACTATGCAGTCTACAAAAAACCCTAAAACGAAAACCACGCAAAGGGGCAAAAAGACCCACCGTGCCGAACTAACAGCACGGCGGTGCACCCCTCTGCTTCTCAGAGCTTCCAGCAAAAGACAATAGCAAGCTGGACAGAAAAAAACAGAAAACAAACTAGAAGCACTTATCTAGCAGAGCAGCAGGCCCAAGGGAAGATGCAGTAGCTCAGATCCAACACTGGAACATTGACAAGGAGCAAGGAAGACAGACTCAGGTGGAGCTAAATAGCAAGGCAGCCAACGAGCTCACCAAAACACCTGAGGGAGGAAGCCCAGAGACTGCAATACCACTTGTGACCACAGAAGTGAACTCAGCCACAGAATTCACAACAGTACCCCCCCCTTGAGGAGGGGTCACCGAACCCTCACCAGAACCCCCAGGCCGACCAGGATGAGCCACATGAAAGGCACGAACAAGATCTGGGGCATGGACATCAGAGGCAAAAACCCAGGAATTATCTTCCTGAGCATAACCCTTCCATTTGACCAGATACTGGAGTTTCCGTCTAGAGACACGAGAATCCAAAATCTTCTCCACAATATACTCCAATTCCCCCTCCACCAAAACAGGGGCAGGAGGCTCCACAGATGGAACCATAGGTGCCACGTATCTCCTCAACAACGACCTATGGAATACATTATGTATGGAAAAGGAGTCTGGGAGGGTCAGACGAAAAGACACCGGATTGAGAATCTCAGAAATCCTATACGGACCAATAAAACGAGGTTTAAATTTAGGAGAGGAAACCTTCATAGGAATATGACGAGAAGATAACCAAACCAAATCCCCAACACGAAGTCGGGGTCCCACACGGCGTCTGCGATTAGCGAAAAGCTGAGCCTTCTCCTGGGACAAGGTCAAATTGTCCACTACCTGAGTCCAGATCTGCTGCAACCTGTCCACCACAGAATCCACACCAGGACAGTCCGAAGACTCAACCTGTCCTGAAGAGAAACGAGGATGGAACCCAGAATTGCAGAAAAATGGAGAGACCAAGGTAGCCGAGCTGGCCCGATTATTAAGGGCGAACTCAGCCAACGGCAAAAATGACACCCAATCATCCTGGTCAGCGGAAACAAAACATCTCAGATATGTTTCCAAGGTCTGATTGGTTCGTTCGGTCTGGCCATTAGTCTGAGGATGGAAGGCCGAGGAGAAAGATAGGTCAATGCCCATCCTACCACAAAAGGCTCGCCAGAACCTCGAGACAAACTGGGAACCTCTGTCAGAAACAATATTCTCAGGAATGCCATGTAAACGAACCACATGCTGGAAGAACAAAGGCACCAAATCAGAGGAGGAAGGCAATTTAACCAAGGGCACCAGATGGACCATTTTAGAAAAGCGATCACAGACCACCCAAATGACCGACATTTTTTGAGAAACGGGAAGGTCAGAAATGAAATCCATCGAAATATGTGTCCAAGGCCTCTTCGGGACCGGCAAGGGCAAAAGCAACCCACTGGCACGTGAACAGCAGGGCTTAGCCCTAGCACAAATTCCACAGGACTGCACAAAAGCACGCACATCCCGTGACAGAGATGGCCACCAGAAGGATCTAGCAACCAACTCCCTGGTACCAAAGATTCCTGGATGACCGGCCAGCACCGAACAATGAAGTTCAGAGATAACTTTACTAGTCCACCTATCAGGGACGAACAGTTTCTCGGCCGGACAACGATCAGGTTTATTAGCCTGAAATTTCTGCAACACTCTCCGCAAATCAGGGGAGATGGCAGACACAATGACTCCTTCCTTGAGGATACTCGCCGGCTCAGATAACCCCGGAGAGTCGGGCACAAAACTCCTAGACAGAGCATCCGCCTTCACATTTTTAGAGCCCGGAAGGTATGAAATCACAAAATCAAAACGAGCAAAAAATAACGACCAACGGGCCTGTCTAGGATTCAAGCGCTTGGCAGACTCGAGATAAGTCAAGTTCTTATGATCAGTCAATACCACCACGCGATGCTTAGCACCCTCAAGCCAATGACGCCACTCCTCGAATGCCCACTTCATGGCCAGCAACTCTCGGTTGCCCACATCATAATTACGCTCAGCAGCAGAAAATTTCCTGGAAAAGAAAGCACATGGTTTGAACACTGAGCAACCAGAACCTCTCTGTGACAAAACCGCCCCTGCACCAATCTCAGAAGCATCAACCTCGACCTGGAACGGAAGAGAAACATCAGGTTGACACAACACAGGGGCACAGCAAAAACGACGCTTCAACTCCTGAAAAGCTTCCACGGCAGTAGAAGACCAATTAACCAAATCAGCACCCTTCTTGGTCAAATCGGTCAATGGTCTGGCAATGCTAGAAAAATTACAGATGAAGCGACGATAAAAATTAGCAAAGCCCAGGAATTTCTGCAGACTTTTTAGAGATGTCGGCTGAGTCCAATCCTGGATGGCCTGAACCTTAACCGGATCCATCTCGATAGTAGAAGGGGAAAAGATGAACCCCAAAAATGAAACTTTCTGCACACCGAAGAGACACTTTGATCCCTTCACGAACAAGGAATTAGCACGCAGTACCTGGAAAACCATTCTGACTTGCTTCACATGAGACTCCCAATCATCTGAGAAGATCAAAATGTCATCCAAGTAAACAATCAAGAATTTATCCAGATACTCACGGAAAATGTCATGCATAAAAGACTGAAAAACAGATGGAGCATTGGCAAGTCCGAACGGCATCACCAGATACTCAAAATGACCCTCGGGCGTATTAAATGCCGTTTTCCATTCAGCTCCCTGCCTGATTCTCACCAGATTATACGCACCACGAAGATCAATCTTAGTAAACCAACTAGCCCCCTTAATCCGAGCAAACAAGTCAGAAATCAATGGCAAGGGATACTGAAACTTAACAGTGATCTTATTAAGAAGGCGGTAATCAATACACGGTCTTAGCGAACCATCCTTCTTGGCTACAAAAAAGAACCCTGCTCCCAATGGTGACGACGATGGGCGAATATGTCCCTTCTCCAGGGACTCCTTCACATAACTGCGCATAGCGGTGTGTTCAGGTACGGACAAATTAAATAAACGACCCTTAGGGAATTTACTACCAGGAATCAAATCGATAGCACAATCACAATTCCTATGCGGAGGTAGGGCATCAGACTTGGACTCTTCAAATACATCCTGAAAGTCCGACAAGAACTCTGGGATGTCAGAAGGAATGGATGACGAAATAGACAAAAATGGAACATCACCATGTACTCCCTGACAACCCCAGCTGGTTACCGACATAGAGTTCCAATCCAATACTGGATTATGGGTTTGTAGCCATGGCAACCCCAACACGACCACATCATGCAAATTATGCAGTACCAGAAAGCGAATAACTTCCTGATGTGCAGGAGCCATGCACATGGTCAGCTGGGCCCAGTACTGAGGCTTATTCTTGGCCAAAGGTGTAGCATCAATTCCTCTCAACGGAATAGGACACCGCAAAGGCTCCAAGAAAAATCCACAACGTTTAGCATAATCCAAATCCATCAGATTCAGGGCAGCGCCTGAATCCACAAACGCCATGACAGAATACGATGACAAAGAGCACATTAAGGTAATGGACAAAAGGAATTTGGACTGTACAGTACCAATAACGGCAGAGCTATCGAACCGCCTAGTGCGTTTAGGACAATTAGAAATAGCATGAGTAGAATCACCACAATAGAAACACAGTCTGTTCAGACGTCTGTGTTCTTGCCGTTCTACTTTAGTCATAGTCCTGTCGCACTGCATAGGCTCAGGTTTACTCTCAGGCAGTACCGCCAGATGGTGCACAGATTTACGCTCGCGCAAGCGACGACCGATCTGAATGGCCAAGGACATAGACTCATTCAAACCAGCAGGCATAGGAAATCCCACCATTACATCCTTAAGAGCTTCAGAGAGACCCTTTCTGAACAAAGCCGCTAGTGCAGATTCATTCCACAGAGTGAGTACTGACCATTTCCTAAATTTCTGACAATATACTTCTACATCATCCTGACCCTGGCATAAAGCCAGCAGATTTTTCTCAGCCTGATCCACTGAATTAGGCTCATCGTAAAGCAATCCGAGCGCCAGGAAAAATGCATCAACATTACTCAATGCAGAATCTCCTGGTGCAAGAGAAAACGCCCAGTCCTGTGGGTCGCCGCGCAAAAAAGAAATAATAATCAAAACCTGTTGAATAGGATTACCAGAAGAATGAGGTTTCAAGGCCAAAAATAGCTTACAATTATTTCTGAAGCTCAGGAACTTAGTTCTGTCACCAAAAAACAAATCAGGAATCGGAATTCTTGGTTCTAGCATCGATTTCTGATCAATAGTATCTTGAATCTTTTGTACATTTACAACGAGATTATCCATTGAGGAGCACAGAGCCTGAATATCCATGTCCACAGCTGTGTCCTGAAGCACTCTAATGTCTAGGGGAAAAAAAAGACTGAAGACAGAGCTAAGAAAAAAAAATGATGTCAGGATTTCTTTTTTCCCTCTATTGGGAATCATTGGTGTGGCTCCTTGTACTGTTATGGCTGGCAATCAGGCAACACAGCGTGCAGTAATCAGCGCACATACAGAGATCTGGCAATAACCAAAAACAATAGGACGAGCTCTGAGACGTGGAATCTCTGTAGACTGCAGTACCTGATCTATCCTCACACAACTATAAGCAGCAGTGGATTGCGCCTATCACTACCTATGCAACTCGGCACTGCCTGAGGAGCTGACTAGCCTGAAGATAGAAATACAAGCCTGACTTACCTCAGAGAAATACCCCAAAGGAATAGGCAGCCCCCCACATATAATGACTGTTAGCAAGATGAAAAGACAAACGTAGGAATGAAATAGATTCAGCAAAGTGAGGCCCGATATTCTAGACAGAGCGAGGATAGCAAAGAGAACTATGCAGTCTACAAAAAACCCTAAAACGAAAACCACGCAAAGGGGCAAAAAGACCCACCGTGCCGAACTAACAGCACGGCGGTGCACCCCTCTGCTTCTCAGAGCTTCCAGCAAAAGACAATAGCAAGCTGGACAGAAAAAAACAGAAAACAAACTAGAAGCACTTATCTAGCAGAGCAGCAGGCCCAAGGAAAGATGCAGTAGCTCAGATCCAACACTGGAACATTGACAAGGAGCAAGGAAGACAGACTCAGGTGGAGCTAAATAGCAAGGCAGCCAACGAGCTCACCAAAACACCTGAGGGAGGAAGCCCAGAGACTGCAATACCACTTGTGACCACAGAAGTGAACTCAGCCACAGAATTCACAACAATTAACTCATTCTAACTGCCAATATAACCTATTGGTACTCATAATGATTGCAATTATATTTCTGTATGTGATATAAACATCAGACAAACACTAATGAAAACCAGAGGGCAGCAGATCATGTGAAAATATAATTTTGGTGTCATTCTCAAAATTTTTGGCCATGACTGTATATAACACAGGCCACGTAGTATGTAACAGTCCACGTAGTATATAGCACAGCCACTTAGTATATTGCCCAGCCACGTAGTACATAGCACAGCCCGCGTAGTATATAACACAACCACGTAGTATATAGCACAGCCCACGTAGTATATAACACAGCCACGTAGAATATAGAACAGCCCACGTAGTATATAACACAGTCCACGCAGTATATAGCAGTGTGGGCACTATATCCGTTAAAAAGAATTAAAATAATAGTTAGGCTACGTTCACATTTGCATTGTGCGCCGCTGCGTCGGCGACGCAACGCAAATAAAAACGCACCAAAACGCACGCTAAAACGCTGCGTTTTGCGACGCATACGTCCTTTTTTGCCGAAATTTGGACGCAAAAAAAATGCAACTTGTTGCGTTTTCTGCGCCCAATGCTTGCGGCAAAAAAAACGCATGCGTCGCACAATGCATGTCCATGTGCCCCCCATGTTAAATATAGCGGCGCATGATGCATGCGTCGCCGCTGCGGCGCCCGACGCAAACACGCAAAACGCTAATGTGAACGTACACTTATATACTCACTTTCCGGCGGCCCCCAGATCCAGGCCAGGCATTAAGCGATCCTCCTCGCGACGCTCCGGTCCCAAGAATACATTGCAATGTATGGAGGGGAGCGTCGTGAGGAGCGAGAAAGGCGCCGGAAGGTGAGAATATAACGATTTTTTATTATTTTTAACATTAGATCTATTTACTATTGATGCTGCATAGGCAGCATCAATAGTAAAAAGGTGGTCACACAAGGTTAATAGCAGCGTGACTGCGTTACACTGCGGCATAACGTGGTGTAACGCAGCCATTAACCCTGTGTGAGCGCTGACTGGATGGGAGTAGGAATGGGCGGATTCGCGGCCGGACTGTGCCCGTTGCTGATTGGTCGCAGCCAGCAGGGATTTCTGTGACAGACGGACGGAAGGAGCCCTTAGACGATTATATAGATGGGGTGGCGCAATAGTTTCATGCTGAGGGTATAGGGTCACACCAGTATATTTCCTCTGAGAGAATCAAGACCGTGAAAATCGCACCGCACACTGATGTCATCCGAGTGCAGTCTGACGTTTTCCACAAGCTCAGACACATGGCAGAGTCGTGCGATCAGAATATTCGATCAAACTGGGGCAGGTAGCCATTGTTTCCTCTGTCCAAGGAAAAAATAAGGACCCGTGCACAGCCCCGTAGACGAACACTGGCTTGAGTGTGATGTTCTGCGGGGAGTTGTGCCCCTGCCCTTGGGGTAAAGGTGGCTCAGTAGGGCCTGGCATTATCCCCTCCAGCAGCGGCGGGTGCAGGCGGCGCCGGGCAGTGCAGTTCCGGCAGCGGCCACCAGTCTCCGTGCGATCGTGTGCGGTGCCAGCAGCCGGATAATGGCGGATTGCTGGGCGCCCACCGATGCCATCACTTCTCCCAGGGATCGGTTACATCTCTAACACTGCGGGAAGCCCCATTACAGGGAATAACCCTTCACACGCCATGCCGGCCGCGGACCCACGACCACGGTGCCCATACAGCACCGGTTTATACTCTGAAAGCCTCGTACACATTTCTGCTTTATTACATATAAAAATCCGCGGCAGAGATTGTCGGCTGCGACTTTCCGGAGTCGCGTCCCTGCGGAGGCACATGGCGCAGGGTGACCTCGGCCACACTGTACAGATAGCAGAGCGGATTGTAGTGCGCGGCTCCTCTGCTGTGACTGTCCCCGGCCCGTCCAGGAGAGGATGTACCGGCGGAGGCGCCATCCCCGGCAGTGCAGGAGCAGCACACGTGTGTAGCTGACGGAGAAGGGCCGGAGTGTGGACTCCACAGTGCGGCACATGGGCCGGCGCCGAAGAGCAGTTCACGTGGTAGTCCGCCCTTCCTGTAGTCCGGCACGGAGGCCGCTGCTGGCGGAGGACATCGTGGCTGCTCCCGGGAGTGTGCGGAGCCCCGGGCACAGGTCAGATGATGGCGGCCGCCGTGATCTCCCGTTGTATTTCCGCGTCCCGCATTGTCAGCGCTCGCTGCTTCCTCCCCATTATAACCTGGTCATGTGTCAGCAGTGACGCACGGAGAAGCATGCGACATCTGCGCGGCACGTCACACATTCCCCACCAGCAGTAATGTGGAGGAAGCGACTGACAAGTCTAACCAGTCGTACGTGTCTGTTTATACGGCACTTCTGTGGTGATGACAGAACACACATGTCGCAATATTACCGCGCCCTATAAAGAAGCCTGTCGGGATTGGGGGAGGGGGTCGCGCAGTGTGAGTGTGGTGTGCGCCCCCATGCTCCCTGACTGGGCACAAGCCTGCAGCGGGCACACCACAGCCTCACCACTGCTTATAAATCAGGATGGCCGAACGTGGGGGCTCAACCTCTAGGACCCTGTGAATGGGACAAGCACCAGGCACAGCCCCCGTCTGTCTGAGCCCTCGGACCTGTGTAACGATGTGGCCCATTGTTAGGCTACGTTCACATTAGCGTTGCGCGCCGGCGACGCAACGGCAACGCGACGCACAAAAAAACCGCGCGCAAACGCACGCAAAAACGCTGCGTTTTGCGACGCGTGCATCGTTTTTTGACGAAAATCGGACGCACGAAAAATGCAACTTGTTGCATTTTCTTGCGTCCGACGCTAGCGTCGGAAACGACGCACGTGTCGGAAAACGCACCAAAAAAACCGCACGGGTCCCCCATGTTAAAGATAGGGGCGCGTCGCCGACGCAACAGCGACGCACATTAGCGGAACGCTAATGTGAACGTAGCCTTAGTGCTTTCTTGTAGGGGAAGGGGGTGCAGTGGTCAGATCCTACTAACCATCAATCACTGGTGGTCTAGCCTAATGGGAGACATCAAAATAAGGGTATGTGCACATGTTGCAGATTCTGCCGCAGCGGATTTGGAAAAACCACAGTGCAAAATCACTGCGGTTTTCACGCAGTTTCTTCTGCGGATTCCTCTGCGGGTTTTCAACTGCACTTTCCTATTGGTGCAGGTTGAAAACCGCTGCGGAATCCGCAGAAAGAAGTGACATGCTACTTTTTTTCCGCATCGTTTCCGCGCGGCTTTTTCCGCAGCGTGTGCACAGTGGTTTTTGTTTTCCATAGGGTTACATGGTACTGTACACCGCATGGAAAACTGCTGCGGATCCGCAGCGTCAAAACCGCTGCGGATCCACAGCAAAAACCGCAACGTGTGCACACAGCCTAAGGCTTCTTTCACACTAGCGTCGGGCCCGGCCCGTCGCAGTGCGTCGGGCCGAGGTTACCGACGCTAGCGTTGCCTCCGCCGCACAACGGGTGCAGCGGATGCTGCTTTTCAGCGCATCCGCTGCCCCATTGTGAGGTGCGGGGAGGTGGGGGAGGAGTTCCGGCCGCGCATGCGCGGTCGGAAAAGACGGTCCGTCGGCTGCAAAAAATGTTACATGGAACGTTTTTTGCGGCCGACGGTCGGCCGAAAAACGGCGCAACCGTCGCGCGACGGTTGCGACGTGTGGCAATCCGTCGCAATGCGTCGCGTAATGTTAGTCAATGGAGAAAAAACGCATCCTGCAAACACTTTTGCAGGATGCGTTTTTTCTGCAAAACGACGCATTGTGACGGATTGCAGTTAACGCTAGTGTGAAAGTAGCCTAAGAGTTATGGCGATCTTAAAGACCCCAACCTGCCATGTGCCCTGACAACACGGCGATTTACATATACCTGTGTTTGCAAAATGGGCACATGCGACAAAAAAGCCATACACACATACATGGCCATCATTTTCCTTCCCTGAGACCCCCCATCCACAATAGCCATCTACCTCCCCCAAGCCCCCCATCCACAATAGCCATCTACCTCCCCCAAGCCCCCCATCCACAATAGCCATCTACCTCCCCCAACCCCCCATCCGCAATAGTCATCTACCTCCCCCGAGCCCCCATCCACAATAGCCATCTACCTCCCTCGAGCCCCCCATCCGCAATAGCCATCTACCTCCCCCAACCCCCCATCCGCAATAGCCATCTACCTCCCCCAACCCCCCATCCACAATAGCCATCTACCTCCTCCGAGCCCCCATCCACAATAGCCATCTACCTCCCCCCGACCCCCCATCCATAATAGCCATCTACCTCCCACCGAACCCCCCATCCACAATAGCCATCTACCTCCCCCGAGCCCCCCATCCACCATAGCCATCTACCTTCCTCGAGCCCCCCATTCACAATATACATCTACAGGTCCTTCAAAAAATTAGCATATAGTGTTAAATTTCATTATTTACCATAATGTAATGATTACAATTAAACTTTCATATATTATAGATTCATTATCCACCAACTGAAATTTGTCAGGTCTTTTATTGTTTTAATACTGATGATTTTGGCATACAACTCCTGATAACCCAAAAAACCTGTCTCAATAAATTAGCATATTTCACCCATCCAATCAAATAAAAGTGTTTTTTAATAAATAAAAAAACCATCAAATAATAATGTTCAGTTAGGCTACGTTCACATTAGCGTTCCGCTAATGTGCGTTGCTGTTGCGTCGGCGACGCAGCGGCGACGCGCCCCTATGTTTAACATAGGGGACGCGTGCGTTTTTTGGGTGGCGTTTTTCGACACGTGCGTCGTTTCCGACGCTAGCGTCGGACGCAAGAAAATGCAACAAGTTGCATTTTTCGTGCGTCCGATTTTCGTCAAAAAACGACGCACGCGTCGCAAAACGCAGCGTTTTTGCGCGCTTTTTGCGCGCGTTTTTTGTGCGTCGTGCATTGCGTCGCCGACGCACCGGCGCGCAACGCTAATGTGAACGTAGCCTTATGCACTCAATACTTGGTCGGGAATCCTTTGGCAGAAATGACTGCTTCAATGCGGCGTGGCATGGAGGCAATCAGCCTGTGACACTGCTGAGATGTTATGGAGGCCCAGGATGCTTCAATAGCGGCCTTAAGCTCATCCAGAGTGTTGGGTCTTGCGTCTCTCAACTTTCTCTTCACAATATCCCACAGATTCTCTATGGGGTTCAGGTCAGGAGAGTTGGCAGGCCAATTGAGCACAGTAATACCATGGTCAGTAAACCATTTACCAGTGGTTTTGGCACTGTGAGCAGGTGCCAGGTCGTGCTGAAAAATGAAATCTTCATCTCCATAAAGCATTTCAGCCGATGGAAGCATGAAGTGCTCCAAAATCTCCTGATAGCTAGCTGCATTGACCCTGCCCTTGATGAAACACAGTGGACCAACACCAGCAGCTGACATGGCACCCCACACCATCACTGACTGTGGGTACTTGACACTGGACTTCAGGCATTTTGGCATTTCCTTCTCCCCAGTCTTCCTCCAGACTCTGGCACCTTGATTTCCGAATGACATGCAAAATTTGCTTTCATCAGAAAAAAGTACTTGGGACCACTTAGCAACAGTCCAGTGCTGCTTCTCTGTAGCCCAGGTCAGGCGCCTCTGCCGCTGTTTATGGTTCAAAAGTGGCTTTACCTGGGGAATGCGGCACCTGTAGCCCATTTCCTGCACACGCCTGTGCACGGTGGCTCTGGATGTTTCCACACCAGACTCAGTCCACTGCTTCCTCAGGTTCCCCAAGGTCTGGAATCGGTCCTTCTCCACAATCTTCCTCAGGGTCCGGTCTCCTCTTCTCGTTGTACAGCGTTTTCTGCCACATTGTTTCCTTCCAACAGACTTACCATTGAGGTGCCTTGATACAGCACTCTGGGAACAGCCTATTTGTTGAGAAATTTCTTTCTGGGTCTTACCCTCTTGCTTGAGGGTGTCAATGATGGCCTTCTTGACATCTGTCAGGTCGCTAGTCTTACCCATGATGGGGGTTTTGAGTAATGAACCAGGCAGGGAGTTTATAAAAGCCTCAGGTATCTTTTGCATGTGTTTAGAGTTAATTAGTTGATTCAGAAGATTAGGGTAATAGGTCGTTTAGAGAACCTTTTCTTGATATGCTAATTTATTGAGACAGGTTTTTTGGGTTATCAGGAGTTGTATGCCAAAATCATCAGTATTAAAACAATAAAAGACCTGACAAATTTCAGTTGGTGGATAATGAATCTATAATATATGAAAGTTTAATTGTAATCATTACATTATGGTAAATAATGAAATTTAACACTATATGCTAATTTTTTGAGAAGGACCTGTACCTCCCCCGAGCCCCCCATCCACAATAGCCATCTACCTCCCTCGAGCCCCCCCATCCACAATAGCCATCTACCTCCCCTGAGCCCCCCCCATCCACAATATACATCTACCTCTCCCTAGTCCCTATCCACAATAGACATCGACCTCCCAGAGCCACCCCCCATGAATAATATATATCTACCTCCCCTTGAGCTACCTTGCAGAGGAACGTTCGGCCAAGTGCTCCTGTGTCCTCTGTAAGGCTATGTTCACACTTTGCAGATTCCACTGCGGATTTTTCCGCAGCAGAATTCCAAAATCCGCAGTGAAAACCGCAGCGCGTTTTCACTGCGGATTTATCGCGGTTTTTACTGCGTTTTCTTCTGCGGATTTTCAACTGCAGTTTTCTATTGGAGCAGCTGAAAATCCGCAGAAAAGAAGTGACATGCTGCGGAATGTAATCCGCAGCGTTTCCGCGCGGATTTTTCTGCAGCATGTGCACAGCGTTTTTTGTTTCCCATAGGTTTACATTGAAATGTAAACTCATGGGAAACTGCTGCGGATCCGCAGCGGTCAAATCCGCTGCGGATCCGCAGCAAAATCCGCAAAGTGTGAATATAGCCTTAGGCTATGTGCACACGTTGCGGATTAGGCTTAGGAATTTCTGGTGTGGATTCTGCCTCTCCTGGCAGAAAACGCACCTGCGGATTTGTCGTGTTTTTTCTGGGGATTTGCTGTGGTTTTTACCTCTGCGGTTTTGTATAATGGAATGGGTACAAAAACGCTGCAGATTCACAAAAAAGAAGTGACATGCTACTTCTTTTCAACCGCAGCGTTTCCGCAGCGGATTTTCCGCAAAGTGTGCACAGCTTTTTTTTTTCTCATTGATTTAGGCTGCTGTCACACTAGCAGTATTTGGTCAGTATTTTACATCAGTATTCGTAAGCCAAAACCAGGAGTGGAACAAATAGAGGAAAAGTATAATAGAAACATATGCACCACTTCTGGATTTATCACCCACTCCTGGTTTTGGCTTACAAATACTGATGTAAAATACTGACCAAATACTGCTAGTGTGACGGCAGCCTTACATTGTACTGTAAATTATTTGCAGATCTGCAGCGTTTCTGCTCCGCAAAAAACGCTTCGGATCCGCAGAGAATCCGCAACGTCTGCGCATAGCCTAAGAGACTCCTATGACACTTTCTTATGTCTCTGAAAACACAAGGATCAGTTATCAGATATTGAACAGACCAGATCCTTCTCTGCCCCATGATCTGGTTGGGGCTGGGGGTGAGTCAGGTTCTTAAGCGTATCCGTCACCCTGCTATCCCATGTATACTTTCCCTGACTCCCCATAAATACAGGCGTTCTGCTCGGATGAGCGTCTGTGTTATTTCAGTAGAGGGAGGGAGAGAGACGCCTCCGAGAGGAAATAACAGGATTGAACAAGTTGAAGATCCAACCCATCCCTCCCTCGATTTCTGGATGCAGATGTTGGGGTGATAGTCACAGTTCTCATACAGTGAACCTCACTAAATAAGATCCGCGAACAGATACTACAACCCCTAGTACGGCACGGGCAGCCACCTCGCCAACGCCACTAACCTTCAGTAGTTCAGCGCTTGGACGGCTGTCTCCCAGTCCCACCATACAATGACGAGTGGGTCCCGATAACACACATACATAGATCCTGGGATAATCAGTGTACCGGTTATCAGTGCATCACGCCATGGTATAATTTGTCTGCACCATGGAGTCTGGGTGCCTCATACCTCTATACGGAGACATCCATCAGTGGGGGGATCCTGGCATACGCCGAGTGCACAGATCACCCTGTCAGGCTGTGAGGACAGGCTGGGTGGTAGTTTATCTGGAACACGATAGCTTGAAATCCTCAAAGATCCTATTAGTGAGGTAGAATAATACTGACAGGCCGGGCTCACACTGGTAAATGCCAGACAAGAGCATGTAGGATACAGGGTAAAGCTGGATCTGGTGGGACGATCTACAGGGTCAGGGGAGAAAGCACTACACTGTTCTCGTGTGGATGATGGCGGGATGATCAGAGCTGCTGAGGATTGTGGAACTGCTATTAGGCGAGCACTGTGGAATTTATAGGGTACAGATAGGCTGTGACTACTGCGAGCGACTACTGTGATATGGTTGTAAGTCTTGCAACCAACGTAAGGAATCATTAAGGTTGTGGCAATTACACAGCGACCAAGAGTCACAGCGGGGTCCTAGCCTTACGCCCCTATACATCAGATAGCCGTCTCAGCCAACAGCTCCGACACACAGTAATGGCCTACTCGGCCAGCGCTCCTGCGTCTCTGAGAGCTGCTGCCAGACTCTCCGGAGAACAAAAGGATGGGCTGTCGGAAATCTGACGTGCCAGATCCTTCTCTCCTCCAACATCATCTGTTGGGGGGGAGAGTCTGGAGGCCCCACATATCGGCAGCTTCAGCCAACATTAGTCCAATGTGTATGGAGCCTTTAGGGTATGTTTCCACAGTCAGGAAATGCAATCCGCAGCGGCCAGATGTTACAGCATAGTGGATGGGATTTTATGAAAAGACGCAGGTGGCAGACACATGCGGCGGCGCGTCTCTCTAGACCGCAGCATGTCTAGTTATCTTGCGGATATATAAGAATAAACGCGTGCACAGCCGTTAGAGAGGTGCCAGAGTAGGTTCCAATACCATGAATAATAGCAAAAAACTCGGCACTCAGACTTAACTTAATCAGATAAAGTGATTTAATGGTGTCCACAGTAAATAACAGAAGAAACGTTTCGGTCCTATAGCCGGACCTTCATCAGTCACAATATTTGATCGTGAACAGAAGTTAGTGGACCCGAAAGATTATGGGTTTTCATTAAGGTCTTAAGGTACTGTCACACTAGACAATATCGCTAGCGATCCGTGACGTTGCAGCGTCCTGGCTAGCGATATCGTCCAGTGTGACACGCAGCAGCGATCAGGCCCCTGCTGTGCTGTCGCTGGTCGGGGAAGAAAGTCCAGAACTTTATTTCGTCGCTGGACTCCCCGTAGACATCGCTGAATTGGCGTGTGTGACACCGATTCAGCGATGTCTTCGCTGGTAACCAGGGTAAACATCGGGTAACTAAGCGCAGGGCCGCGCTTAGTAACCCGATGTTTACCCTGGTTACCATCGTTAAAGTAAAAAAACAAAAAGCTACATACTTACCTACCGCTGTCTGTCCTCGGCGCTCTGCTTCTCTGGTCTGGCTGTGAGCGTCGGGCAGCCGGAAAGCAGAGAGGTTACGTCACCGCTCTGCTTTCCGGCCGCTGTGCTCACAGCCAGAGCAGAGAAGCAGAGCGCCGGGGACAGACAGCGGTAGGTAAGTATGTAGCGTTTGTTTTTTTACTTTAACGATGGTAACCAGGGTAAACATCGGGTTACTAAGCGCGGCTCTGCGCTTAGTAACCCGATGTTTACCCTGGTTACCGGCATCGTTGGTCGCTGGAGAGCTGTCTGTGTGACAGCTCTCCAGCGACCAAACAGCGACGCTGCAGCGATCCGGATCGTTGTCGGTATCGCTGCAGCGTCGCTTAGTGTGACGGTACCTTTTGATATAGGTGGACACAGCCAGTGTCTCAGGGGATAAGTCCGGCGGTATTGCCTTCTGTAGTATAGAGCCTGCGTGTCCTGGTCAGTGGAGGATGCGGTAGCCACCGCTAGTCAGTGCGACCGTCTACTATATAATTGTCTAAGGGTCACTTCCGTCTGTCTGTCTGTCACGGATATTCATTGGTCACGGCCTCTGTCTGTCATGGAAAGCCAAGTCGCTGATTGGTCGTGGCACAACAGCCACGACCAATCAGCGACGTGCACAGTCCGGAAGAAAATGGCCGCTCCTTACTCCCCGCAGTCAGTGCCCGGCGCCCGCATACTCCCCTCCGGTCACCGCTAGCACAGGGTTAATGCCGGCGGTAACGGACCGCGTTATACCGTGGGTAACGCACTCTGTTATCGCTGCTATTAACCCTGTATGTCCCCAACTTTTTACTATTGATGCTGCCTATGCGGCATCAATAGTAAAAAAAAATTAATGTTCAAAATATTTAAAAAACTAAAAACCTGCTATTCTCACCCTCCGTAGTCCGCCGAGCCGCACGCGCCTGCCGCCATCTTCCGTTCCCGGCTACGCATTGCAAAATTACCCAGAAGACTTAGCGGTCTCGCGAGACAGCTAAGTCATTTGGGTAATTTCGCAATGCATCCTGGAAATGGAAGATGGCGGCAGCCGCGCGCGTATCGCCGGAGCTTCGCTGGATCCCGGTGGGTGAGTATATAACTATTTTTTATTTTAATTATTTTTTTTTAACAGGGATATGGTGCCCACACTGCTGTATACTACGTGGGCTGTGTTATATACCGCGTGGCTGCTATATACTACATAGGCAGTGTTATATACTCCGTGGGCTGTGCTATATATTACGTGGCCACTGTTATATACTGCATGGGCAGTGTTATATACTACGTGACTGCTATATACAGCGTGGGCAGTGTGATATACTAAGTGGCTGCTATATACTGCATGGCCAGTGTTATATACTGCGTGGCCTGTGTTATATACTACGTCGCCTGTTATATTCTGCGTGGCTGCTATATACTAGTAGTATTTGTCTGCTATATACATGGCTCCTATATACATACATAAATATATATTCTAGAATACCCGATGCGTTAGAATCGGGCCACCATCTAGTTATTCATAATTATCTTGCGGAGACGCTCAGTCTCCACAAGATAAATAGCACCGTTCTATGTATAGGACGTGGTGATTCCGCACGGTTCAATAAACACATCCGGAATCACCATATCCAAAAGCTGTCAGTCCGTACCGTGGAAACATACCCTTACTCACACTACTGTGTTTCCTTCATAAGACATTTATCACTTCTCTACAGGACAGGCAACACCCGCCCGATCACTGGGTGCCCCACCTCAGGGACCTCCGCTCACTGTGGATGCCACCGATTGGAGCGGCGTGGCCACACCTGACTGCTGAGGTGCCATTCATGGCTATGGGACTGACGGAGATAGCGGAGCGCTCTACCGGGTCCACAGACGCTGAATGAAGTGGGAGCAATTATGTGCGACCGTGCCCCGCCATTCAGTTAGGACATGAGGAGGAATGGAGGTGTCCGCTCCCGCCTCTTATCAGGGTGGGCCCACTACCATCACACATTCATCTTATCCTGTGGATGGTGATAATCATTCATGGGAAAATCCTAAGGGTACGTTCACATTCGTGTCTTTGGACGCAGAACAACGCATGCGTCCCTATCTTTAACATTGGGGACGCATGGGCATGCGTTGTCATGCGTTTTGCGACGCATGCGTTGTTTCGGCGCACCTGGCTGGGCGCGGCAAACGCAACATGTTGCATTTTTTTCTGCGTCCAAATTTTTTTCAAAAACGCATGCGTCGCACTTGCGTCGTTGATGCGTCAAAACCCCCATTGAAGTGTATTGGCAACGCAGAATACGCAAGTGCTTGCGTTGTTGTGCGTTGTATGACGCATGTGTTCTTTAATTAAAAAATAGGATAAGTGTATAGACTGTGTCTAGACACTGAAAAGACCCTATATATATATATATATATATATATATATATATATATATAAAAAAAGGTTGAACGCATGCGTCAAAAAAGCCTGCGTTTTACATGCGTCTTTCGTGCGTCGCGTCCACGACGCTGCGTCCAAAGACGCGAATGTGAACATAACCTAAGCGGCACAGACTGTACTGGCTGTAATCCCACCTGTTAGGCTACGTTCACATTTGCGGTGCGTCGGGCGCAACCGCGGCGACACATGCGCCTCAATATTTAACATAAGGGGCGCATGGACATGCGTTTTGTGACGCATGCGTTTTTTGGGCGCAAGCGTCAGGGCGCAGAGGACGCTGCTTGTTGCATTTTTTTTGCGCTATAAAAATGAATGCATGCGTCACAAAACGCAGCGTTTTGCATGCGTTGTGTCGCCGACGCAGCACACAACGCAAATGTGAACGTAGCTTTATTTAGGCGGGGTCTTCTCAGCACGTCCCCTGCGGATCAGACTGGTACGTACACAGCTGACTGGTACGTGCCACAGGTCCGTGCATGGAAGGCCCTAATCACAGGGCGATGCGCGTGCGGCTGACCGCTGCGGCCCTGGGCGACGGTGACATGGCCGCGTGCACAATGCAGACTTCCCATGGAAACCAATGGGAGCAGAACCGTAGTAACATAGTAACCCGTACACCGCCATACACGCTGACATTATAACTGTGTCTATTAGCCACGTTCAGTGTTTGGCGGGTTTTTTACCTCAGTATTATAAATACAGAAGTGCTGACGGGTTTCTATTATACTTTCCTCCTGATTTTATACTGAGGTAAATACTGAAGGTGTGAACGCGGCCTTCGTGCTAGCGTCGCCATAGACATCGCTTCCCGTGTTCTCCTGTACAGGAGGCGATGATCGCGGCGGCAGCTTCCCCGGTTATTCCCACGCTGCGGAGACGCCGGGCGGATCACTCACATTAGCGCATCCGCTGGATGTTAACCCCTGCGGCATCTCCCGGCTGCGCCCATTAGTATTCTGTGCGCGCCACATACACCCTGGCAGAGTAATAAAATGGCGGTATAACTGCCAGGACACGCTCGTCACTGAGTACAGGGAAGCGTGTCACGTCCTCACAGCTGTCCTTCATCCCCGGGTTAATCTCCGGTGCGGGGCCCGCGGTGCACGGCCGCTGTCACACGTAGGTGACTGGGAGTTAATTAGGAAGTATTCTCCGGATCAGCGGCTCGCACGGCCCATTAGCTATTCCGCTGCCTAATTGCAGGATTGCGCTGCCATCTCCGTCCCGTATCCCTGCAATCAGCGATCTCTCGGCAGCAGCTGGGGATTAGGCGGAGCGGGGCTGCAGATTACACGCTGCTTAACCCCTCACTGCCCGGCACACGGGAGGCATGTGCTTGTACTGCGTGCTGGGATGTGTAGTTCCACAGCCTTTTATTTTTGCAGCGAGCAGTGTCTGTCACAAGGAGTTTGGTGACCTGGGGAGACGGCGCTCATGGTCCGAAGTCCGCACCATGGAGCCGTGCTCTACTGAGTCCTGACGGCGGCGGTGCGGACCCGAGTGTGCCGCCGTACGGTGCGGACCCGAGTGTGCCGCCGTACGGTGCGGACCCGAGTGTGCCGCCGTACGGTGCGGACCCGAGTGTGCCGCCGTACGGTGCGGACCCGAGTGTGCCGCCGTACGGTGCGGACCCGAGTGTGCCGCCGTACGGTGCGGACCCGAGTGTGCCGCCGTACGGTGCGGACCGGAGTGTGCCGCCGTACGGTGCGGACCCGAGTGTGCCGCCGTACGGTGCGGACCCGAGTGTGCCGCCGTACGGTGCGGACCCGAGTGTGCCGCCGTACGGTGCGGACCCGAGTGTGCCGCCGTACGGTGGGGACCCGAGTGTGCCGCCGTACGGTGCGGACCCGAGTGTGCCGCCGTACGGTGCGGACCCGAGTGTGCCGCCGTACGGTGCGGACCCGAGTGTGCCGCCGTACGGTGCTGTGTTCCCCTCAGCAATGCTTTATCTAGAAAATAAAACAACGACACGTTCACATGACACGTTCACATGACACGTCTGTGGCCGCACAGGCGGCATTTCGTTGCAGTTTGCTGTGGCGCTTGATGCGTTTGAGCTCTCCTTTAACGAGGTCTTCTATCCCATGGAGTCCATGCTGGTAGCTAGGAAATGGCCTCCGTCACCATAGCAGTCAGTGGGGCAGAAAAACGTGTTACAAACCGCCCGTGTGTTTCCTGCAATTGCTGCATGTATTGTATTAGGTGAATGTTACATATGGCCGCAGATAGCTGCAGTAAGGCTACGTTCACATTTGCGTTGTGCGGTGCTGCATCGGCTACGCAACGCACAACGCATGCAAAACACAGCTTTTTGTGACGCATGCGTTCATCTTTCCATGATTTTTGGCACAGAAAAAACGGCATCATGCAGCGTTTTCTGTTGCGCCAAAAAGACGCATGCGTCACAAAACGCAAGACAACGCATGTCCATGCGCCCCATGTTAAATATAGGGGCGCATGCGTCGCCGCGGCTGCGCCCGACGCAGCCCCGCACAACGCTAATGTGAACGTAGCCTAATGGTGGCGTGACTTGTACATGCTGCTGCACAGTCAAAATGTCTCATGTAGACGAGGGCAAAGCGACGTGCACTGCCCTTGGCCCAGCGTCCAGTCTGGTTCACCCTGGCAGGCAACCTTCACTTCTGTGCCCAGGGTCCATTACTAGGTCTTGCACAAAAGACACCCGCAAAGCCGGACACACACACAAGGCTGCCATGCAGGAGCGGACTCTTCTCAGCTCTAGTCTCATTTCAATGCCCTCTTAGGCTACGTTCGCATTAGCGTTTTGCGGGGCTGCGTCGGGCGCAGCTGCGGCGACGCATGCGCCCCTATATTTAACATGGGGGGCGCATGGACATGCGTTGTCTTGCGTTTTGTGACGCATGCGTCTTTTTGGCGCGACAGAAAACGCATGATGCAGTTTTTTCTGCGCCAAAAATCATGAAAAAAATGAATGCATGCGTCACAAAAAGCTGCGTTTTGCATGCGTTGTGCGTTGTGTCGCCGACGCAGCACCGCACAACGCAAATGTGAACGTAGCCTTACCAATACAACATATCTCTGATGGCAGTGCCTCATAGTGAGCATACACACCAACGCCCCCATAGACTGCAGTGGCCTAAAATCGAAGGTGAGCTAAGCCCTGCGGCATCAGAGGCTCATCTACAGCATTCTGGAAAGTACTGCAGTGCGCAGGCGCTGGGCCTCTCTGACCTTTCCCTGCGCACTACAGTACTTTGCTCTGCCCTCAACAGGACAAAGTATGCCTGCGCCGGAGCCACAGTGTGAAGACAAGAAGAGGACTTCATTGTAAGAAGATGGGAGGTCCCGGACCGCAGCGGGACCGCACCTGGGTGAGTATAATATAACCTCTTTTTCTCATCTTTCAGGATAAATGGGGGGGGGGCTTATCTACAGCATTCCAGAATGCTGTAGATAAGCCCCTGATGCTGGTGGGCTTAGCTCACCTTCAATTTTTGGGGTGACAGGTTCCCTTTAAAGAGCATGTGTCCAGTAACGTGATTTACCTGCAGATATAGGGATAATCTACATAGAAATAGCATTTAAATCCTGTGCAGCTGGCGTAAAGGGAACCTGTCAGCAGAATTTTGCTACCTCATCAGAGAGAGGCCTGAAGTAGCCAGAGACCCTGAATCCAACCATGTATCACTTGGATTACTGAGTGCAGCTGTTCTGACACAATCAGAGCTTCTAGATTTAGAATGAAGCAGAGCTGAGAAAGCTGACCCCGCCCACACCACAGCTAACCCCGCCCACACCACAGCTAATCCCGCCCACACATAGCTGACCCCCTCCAGACCAGGCTCTGTGTACAAAGTCCATAGACAATGAGCTGCTTATCACTTACTAGTCCGGCAGTGTTGGTGATAAATCCTTCACAGTTAAACAGCAGGCACTTTAATAAGTGACACATCCCAGAATTCTGTGTTTCTGCCTCGATCTCCTGCTGTCTTCAGATTACATAGAAAAAAGCTGCTGACAGATTCCCTTTAGTGGCGCTGTGGCTAGAAGGAGAACATGCCGTTTTATTCTCCTTGCAGCTGCTGGCTTGCAGTTATTTGAGCAGGTACAGTCTCCGCTTTTACCAGCAGATTAACCCCATATCTTCAGGTAAATCACATTTCTAGAAGCGATAGGTTCACTTTAAGTAATCTAACAGGACAACTGTTGCACCATGTATATGTTGAGATGCGCTTAGACAGGTAGATAATGGTTCCTGCCAGGTATAAACATTGAGGCGATCGATCACCTGATGAAATTGCTAAATGTTTGATCATCAGGCGATACCATCGTTTATGCTGGCACAAAATCATTGTTATTGGCAGCACATTGCCCTGTGTAAACAGGAGATGTGCTGCCAATAACATACTGTATGGGGGCAGAACGGCCATATTAGCAATCATTTTGTGCCCATCTTTGTTCGTCAGCCGGTGTAAACGAGCGCCAATCAGTGCTCATTAAGGTGCACTGGCGGGATGAAATCTGCATGGGATCCACCCCGGACTGTGATACATGGCCACCAGGCGATTATATTAGCTGTACTGGGTTTTGTAGGGTTGCATTTTGGCAGGGGAAGAGGTTTGTTTTGTCTGACTTGCTGAACAATAGTCTTGAAGAGCAGGAGCCTGTCCTTAGATAACAAGTGCATGTCCCTGCCCCCTCTTGCCACAAGAGCTCACAGGGCGAGATGGGGCAGAGTGTTGCGGAGCTCTTTCACTATGGTGCGCAGACCGTGCAGCCTGGCTCCCATCACACGGAGATCTCACATTCCTCTCACTGTTTGTTTCCATAACATTGGCTTCTGTCTGTACTTCTCCGGCTTTTCCTATACCGACATCATATATGAGGGTGGGGGAATCAGCCCCTAACCCAATCAAGCATTAACGAGCGATCTCTATAAATGCTCTTTCACGCCGCTGTCTTAAAGTCTGATTCATCCGCGTGTTTCTAAGCAGAAATGGGAACCGATCCCAGGCCCTGCGCGCGGTTTTTACATGTAGTTTTCAGTAACAACAGTGTGTCCGTGTAGTTTGCACAGATGTGTTACGTGTGTGCATTGTAAGCTGCGGTGTACTTTGTGGTGATATAGGCACATAAGGCCTGTGCGCTGGAGCAGACTTCCCACACACAAGAACCCGTTGGAAACCGAATAATATACCCTGTTATAAGTCAGTGGCATCTGTATAAAAATAGATCCATCATACCTGTCTTCTCTCCGGTAAGTCACAGTATTAGTGTGAACAGAGCCTTAGGCTTTCTCACATTCCGTCGCCTCGTTAAACATCCACTTGTCTGTACGCCTTTATGCTTTAAAAATGGGAATTGGAAGGGAAACGTTTCCCGGCATTTTCTTAGGGAATGTTTCTTTTGTACTAATACTGTCCTATTACTAGGAGAGCACGATCTCCAATGTAAAGCATGAAGGCAACCTAAAGTGTTCCCTGTTGTACACGGCTAGGGTATACCGTCCTGCGTAATTCAGGCACACATTATTTACAGGCTTGCCCTGGGACTGACCTGCTCCATTGTCACACAGTGGCAGGCAAGAACTGGCAATCTCTTATATTGTTGCATTGTAATATATTCACGATGCCTGTGTAAGCATAGTACATAAAGAGTCAATACAACATCAATGAGAACGGGGAGACGGCAGCGTCTATCGACTGCAGGCAAGCGCGTACATTCAGGATAAAGGCAGCAGGTCCGTGCTTCTCCTAGAGACACGGCGCTTTCCGACTGCACTTCAATGGTGGAGTGACTGACAGGTCCTTGCCTCAAGATGTGTTGCAGCAGAGCTGCTGCCTGATTATGAGATATCAGATCCCCATCATCAACACCATTACGTTGGTTTTTATGCCGAGCGAAGATGAAAATGCAAAGCAGTGCATCTCCAGTGATCCTAGATATTGATGACCGTAGACTTGTGTCTAGGCGGCGAGTGCGGTAGTACCAGCACACCTCCGGGTGAATTCACTTGGGGCAGATTTGTTGTACACATTTTTGAGATTGTCCCATTTATGGTATGCTGAACTCCATGTCCCTGCTGCCACAACAACCCCATTCAGATTAATTGAGCTGATTGTTTCTTTAAGCTGGCCAAATTCATGAGATAGCTTTGTTGGCCAACTGTTCTTGTGTTTGTATTGGGGAGAGCAGAAAAGCCGCTGCCAAACACCTCGAACTGCGGTTTACTCTCTTGAAACAAAAATACCGAGCGATGAGATTCCATCTGGAGGCTCCTATACATAGCAGATGGTCATATGGGACCGTATTGCTTAAATTGGCAGGTTTGGCCAACTTTCATCTAATTTGTATGGGGGTCTTTAGTGTCAAAATGTCTGCTACAGATATGTCACATGTATTTACCCTAATGCTGGCCAAAAACGTGATATATTCTCTGCAGATCATTCTTGATTAAGGCTAGCCATACAGATGTATCACTGAGCCTTCACCCAACAGGTACATCTCCTGACTCCCCTATATGAAAGCAGGTTTGGAAATGTAGTAACGCTGGGATTGAAGAACAATGTTGTATATCAATATTATTTAATTCTTAACAAAAAGATGAAAATTATCTCCTCGCAGGGAGTTAAATAACCGGAATCAAGGGAAGTAAAGAGTTAATGCAACAGTCTGATGGTTAAATGGCACTTATCGTAGTCTTTGATCCTCATCCACATACAGTCTGATGGGAGTTGGAGCAACGGCTGGCGCAGTGTCCTCAGATGGATCCCAACAAATCACGGTCCAGCTTCTGGCTGTAACGGGCGGTCACCGGTTTTGCCCGCTGAGCCCCTAGTCCATAAATCTGTGCAGCCAAAGTGGGGAGCGCTGCAGTAGTCATATTGCACACGTCCTGCCGCTCTTCCGCGCGAGCACTGCACTCTGTTTGGCCGGTGCTTGGGGCGCTCGGGACCCTCGCTGGCTCACTGGAGCGTTCAGGCAGGCATTCAGCTAGGCCTATTGCAGGGTCATTGTAGGCTTTTTTGTGGTCGTTTATATTATTGGTATCTTACCAGTTTGTTCACTGGGTAGCTGTTTTTTAATATTGGATTATTAAAAGATAAGTTTTAAGGGAATATATGTTCACTTCTTTTGATTGATTCCTGGATTTTATTTATGATTTTAGTACAAAAATCACTGTAGCGTTAACCTAAGCTCTGCCGGGCACGTCTCTCCACTGCCTCTGTAACTGCGGAGCGCTCCACACACCTCTCCCTGCACGCACAGCCGGTGGGAAACTGAGAGCACTCTCTTGCGCTTCCTGCTCACTGCCCGGCTTAGCCACGCCCCCTCTGCCCAGGTCATGGGACCTGTCCGGTCCCCTATTCTTTTCCCCCGGCACCGCTGGATGCAGCCTCGACAGTTCCGGACCCGGCATCACATAGGTACCAGCAGCCCGGTCTTCCTCACACATACAGCGGTCCACTCTGCTCATTGGCTCAGGGGAGAAGGCCACTGTCAATAGCGGTCTCCCCTGAAGCAAAGGATCAGGCACTGAAATATGAATTGCTTGATGTTTGTCTCCCCCCAACTTGTCGGTGAGGCAGGAAGCCCTCATACACTCCGATGGGTCTTTGGTAGTTTTTATTCACGGTGGGTTTATAGAATAACTCACTGATTACTCTGCCACCTTGGGCAGTGCCATAGGCAATGAATGGAGTGGAGGTGAGAATGGCCAACCTCTTCATTCAGATGGAACAGACCTCTAGCGATCAGTAGTATAAATAAATAGGCCCCCATACACAGCTGAAAAACGGGCAAAGTGTTGGACTTCTGTAGGGCCGGCGAACCTTCTGATGTGCATGGGGCCTCACAAATCTCCCCCAATGGCTGAACGGTTTTTGTTTTCTCATCTCACTCTGTTGAAGACACATGAACGCGGAGCCGAGCTGGACACTCATATGTATGGAGGAGTTGGGAAAATTAACTGCCGAACAAATGTATCTCACTTGTATGGGAAGCTTCAAAAACTTGGTCTAAACCCCCTAATGTTGTGTGTATGACTACCGCATACATATTCTCAGCAGGTCTCACCACAGTCTGCTGGATCTGCACATCTGTTTGTAGATAAATATTTCATGCTTGGTAAAGGCGAAGGCTCCCGGTCAGATCAGTGTTAGGTTGGTCTGAGCTGCCTATGTACAGAGACGGACCGTGTGTATAACGGTATGCTACAGTGCCGTCTTGGGGAATAATGTTATTGTCACACAAGCATTCCAGATATTAGTCCGATAGATTATGTGCAATAGTTATTGTAAGTGCTATATCAATGGACTCAGGAATAAGCAGCTTTCAGAAACATGGGGCACCGCTTCTCTCCAGGGAAATCATGGGCTCGGACAGCCAGAATCCATCTAGTAGGATAAATGTTTCCCTCAGTTGTCTGGTAAGTATATGTCATTCCCCATAGACATGAGATTGGCATGGATCACTAGATTGTCAAGCTCTGTCATCTCGGGGTGTACTCAGGCTGAGAATAGTGTATGCCATAACTGCTTGCCACTCTTGCATCCAGGAGACTGGAGTAGCGGCATAGAGATGTGCCCTACTGGGGTAGACATACCATTGGTGCAACCGCACAAGGGGCCCCAGAGGTAAGGGGGCACAACTTCTAAACAGGTGTGTTTAGGCTAGGTTCACATTGCGTTAGGGCAGTCCGTTTAGCGCATAGCGCTACGGACTGCGCTAATGCAATGTCCCAAAAGGGATCGCGTTTGGTGATCCCGCTAGCGCAGACACCCAATCTGCGCTAGCGAGGAACGGACCTCGGACACTGCAAGCAGCGTCCGCCGTCCATCCGAAACTAACGGGACATCACTAGCGCGTGCCGAAAATGGCATGCGCTAGCGATGCGCTAGAGATCCGTTAGCACATTGCTGTCAATGGGTGTGCTAACGGATCCGTTGCATGGCGTTAATTGCGACATTTTCGCCATGTAACGGAGTCCGCTAGCATTAACCCATTAACGCATTGTGAATCTAGCCTAAAGGTACCATCACACAGCAACTTTGCAACGAGAACGACAACAATCCGTGACGTTGCAGCGTCCTGGATAGCGATCTCGTTGTGTTTGACACGCAGCAGCGATCTGGATCCTGCTGTGACATCGCTGGTCGGAGCTAGAAGTCCAGAACTTTATTTGGTCGTCAGGTCGGCGTGATTCGTCATGTTTGACATCAAAAGCGGCGACGCCAGCAATGTTTTACATGGAGCGAACAACCAGCGAGAACGATAAGTGAGTCGCCGTTACGTCACTGGATCGCTCCTGCATCGTTCTGGAGCTGCTGTGTTTCACGTCTCTACAGCGACCTAAACAGCGATTCTGCAGCGATCGGCTCGTTGTCTATATCGCTGCAGCGTCGCTGAGTGTGACGGTACCTTTATGATAAACCATTGGACTGCAAAGGGCAGATCTATTCTTGCACAAGGGCCTCTGCCCCACTATATAGACCCTCACACAGCTTCTCGGTCACGCCATACTGCTTCGGCAACGTTTGTGATCCGCGTGCTGTGTGCTCCGCCAGCACATCTCCGTACGGCAACGATCCAGGCGGATGATTGAGATTCCCAATGATGCCTGGCAGAGCAGGCGTCTGATAGGGGAGACGAGGTTTTCTCATCCTTAAACAGCAGGATGGCTCTGCGAGCGCAGAACATTTGGTAACCATTTCTGGGAAGCGGAGTGTTTACAGACGGGAGGAAAGTAGCAGAGCACTTCCTAATCTCCAGCTCACCACAAGCCAGAGGCACATGGGGTCAGAGCATGGAAGTGAGCATTAACTCTGTGCCTGCCATATTTATGCTGCGGCCGCGATTCCGTGCGGGGATGACTACGCGTGCGATATTTATTGTCCAGCTTGCGTTAGGGTGCAGTATACCACATTTCTATTTGCTTGATCATAAATAAAGCTATTTGTGCAGACATTAGTTTAAATATGCACTTCTACTGTCTGCGATCCAGGCAGCTCAGCTTGCCATTATCCGTCACGTATTGTTCCCGTACCCCCAGTGCGGTATACTGTAAGCATTCAGCACCCTGACAAGAAACGCCAATTATTCTCCCTCGAAGCATAGAGAAAAGTCAACGTTTACCCTGCTGATGTGCAGTGAAGGCGCTGTATGTGACACATATCATGTAGTGGTTTTGTTGTGATTATAAAAAATCTTGACCCCCGTCCCCCCCACCTCTACACACGAAATGGCAAGAAATATCTGTGAGGGTGGGTTCCTTCATCAATTCTGATGATGCCTCTGGAGAGGAGCTGCGGGGTTTTTAATTTCTCCAGGTTCCTGCACATTGACTGATCCATGCTATATGGATTCCGTTGGCCCACACTGTACCTCCATGTGCCTTTGCTTACAGAGAGGCCCACAGACCATTTTCTCACAGATTTTTTTGAATACCCACAAGAGAAAATTGGTGGAAGGGCAGGTGCAGACAAGCTTATTTTTTCACATCTGAGAAAATCGGATCAATTATGCTAATCACACTCTGAAGACATCCGAGTGTAGTCCGATGGCTTCCGGATCTTACTCTGGCATGCAGCGGTTATTTTTTTTTTTTTTACATGTGCACTGAATAAGATGGCAACGAGTGTTATCTGTGAAAAAGATGAATAGCACTTGTCTGATTATTCCGGATGTCTGCACAACCCCAAAGTTCTCACTGATTGCAGAGGTAAAAAATAGAAAACAAGGAGCTGCACCAGGGTAATGTGGGCGCATATACAATATACAGCTATATGACCATTTACATTAAAAATACTAGTATTACTGTATCACAGTGTACAGAAAAAGTGCAGCAGTGCTTAATTATGCAGGTAAATACCAGGTGAAAAATGACAATAATAAATATAGCACAGGTGACTCGCCCTACAGGTCACAGGAACATCTATATAACAAAACCTCCGTATTCAGCATCCTAATTAACCCACTGCAATGCCATGCACAATGACGACTGAAGTCACCAGCGTCATCTTGGAAAAGGTTAGTGAGGGCTGTGCAGAGGTAAACATATAATGTCTACAGGCCTGTAATATTGACCCTTACATAGGTATAAATACAAATTCAGCAATTTCCAGTATTTCAGTTTTTAGCCATTATTTGTAATTTTTCAGCACTAATCCAATTTCAGCAGGGTTGTTTTTGACGCTGGTTACTTTTATACGGGAGCAATATTTCTTCCAGTAAATAGTCCAATGTTATCGTACATTGTGTTGCACATCCCTGTAGTTCGGACGCTGTTCGCTGTGCAAAGACCATTCCCTGATTTATCTATCTTTCTTGCTTTTTCAGAATAAAAGAATTATGGCTGTTGATTACGAGTGCTAAGCCTTGTTTTCAACCACTGTTTTATCATGAGCTTTCGCTTCCTTTTTTGTCTATTGTTTGCATTTTCTTTGTTATTGTTTACATAGATATATTTTTGTGTATTATATAATTCTAGTTGCTTATTTTATATTACAGAAGTCTATGATGCACTCTGCATTTTCAGGTGTAATATTTATGTATAGTGTATTCATATATTTTGTGTGGGCCGTGATCCATACCCAATGAGGCTGCCATTTTTGTGCCCTGACTCACCTTTGTGAATTGCTACTTGTGCATAAAGACGTGAGCGACTCACGGAATCAAGACTTGTGCTACATATATGTAAGTGGCGCCTTTAAGGAACTATAAACGTAGAATTTTCCATTACAGAGAAGAAAAACTTGTCCATAGTGTGTCAGGATACAGGATTTTCTGCATGCTTCTGGAATAAGAAATGAGTAGTCCGGCTAGGCCAAGCTTCAATCCTGTGCAGTAAGGCAGGTACATATATGGTTGAGGCTATTTCTTTATAACTCTTAGAAATGTATACCCGTATTGCGTGTAGAATTGTCTGATCTATATAGAAATATATAATTTTTCTTTTTCTTCCTGTATTCTAGTAAGTGCTGTTCTCATAGCCGTTTCCTACCCCGGATGAGTGATGGGATTAGTGCATTACGTGGCACAAATAGGCCTCTCTTCTCTGCAGCGCAAGGCAGGCTCTTCCTGACAATCAGAGCTGTGCAGACTGATTCCCGAGCAATTATGTGGAGCCTGCACGGAATGATTTGTGTAGTCGTATTAGAAGTCTTCGTGTTTGCGAGCAATTTTTATCAGGCCAGGGGAAAAAAAGACTGCATTTCATAATTATGTCTTAAACGAGTAGCAGCCCTGAAAATATTACCATGCGCATTAATACAGTACTTGCCATTAACATATAATTTGCACATCAGCATACTGATATTCAGTATGGTATTTTATTTTCTGTGGGCTTTTTTTTCAGCTACTATGATTTAGCATTGGTGCCCTGCATCACGTTCTGCATATTTATTCATAATATATATACAGTGGGGCAAAAAAGTATTTAGTCAGTCAGCAATAGTGCAAGTTCCACCACTTAAAAAGATGAGGGGCGTCTGTAATTTACATCATAGGTAGACCTCAACTATGGGAGACAAACTGAGAAAAAAAAATCCAGAAAATCACATTGTCTGTTTTTTTAACATTTTATTTGCATATTATGGTGGAAAATAAGTATTTGGTCAGAAACAAAATTTCATCTCAATACTTTGTAATATATCCTTTGTTGGCAATGACAGAGGTCAAACGTTTTCTGTAAGTCTTCACAAGGTTGCCACACACTGTTGTTGGTATGTTGGCCCATTCCTCCATGCAGATCTCCTCTAGAGCAGTGATGTTTTTGGCTTTTCGCTTGGCAACACGGACTTTCAACTCCCTCCAAAGGTTTTCTATAGGGTTGAGATCTGGAGACTGGCTAGGCCACTCCAGGACCTTGAAATGCTTCTTACGAAGCCACTCCTTCGTTGCCCTGGCGGTGTGCTTTGGATCATTGTCATGTTGAAAGACCCAGCCACGTTTCATCTTCAATGCCCTTGCTGATGGAAGGAGGTTTGCACTCAAAGTCTCACGATACATGGCCCCATTCATTCTTTAATGTACCCGGATCAGTCATCCTGGCCCCTTTGCAGAGAAACAGCCCCAAAGCATGATGTTTCCACCACCATGTTTTACAGTAGGTATGGTGTTTGATGGATGCAACTCAGTATTCTTTTTCCTCCAAACACGACAAGTTGTGTTTCTACCAAACAGTTCCAGTTTGGTTTCATCAGACCATAGGACATTCTCCCAAAACTCCTCTGGATCATCCAAATGCTCTCTAGCAAACTTCAGACGGGCCCGGACATGTACTGGCTTAAGCAGTGGGACACGTCTGGCACTGCAGGATCTGAGTCCATGGTGGCGTAGTGTGTTACTTATGGTAGGCCTTGTTACATTGGTCCCAGCTCTCTGCAGTTCATTCACTAGGTCCCCCCGCGTGGTTCTGGGATTTTTGCTCACTGTTCTTGTGATCATTCTGACCCCACGGGGTGGGATTTTGCGTGGAGCCCCAGATCGAGGGAGATTATCAGTGGTCTTGTATGTCTTCCATTTTCTAATTATTGCTCCCACTGTTGATTTCTTCACTCCAAGCTGGTTGGCTATTGCAGATTCAGTCTTCCCAGCCTGGTGCAGGGCTACAATTTTGTTTCTGGTGTCCTTTGACAGCTCTTTGGTCTTTACCATAATGGAGTTTGGAGTCAGACTGTTTGAGGGTGTGCACAGGTGTCTTTTTATACTGATAACAAGTTTAAACAGGTGCCATTACTACAGGTAATGAGTGGAGGAAAGAGGAGACTCTTAAAGAAGAAGTTACAGGTCTGTGAGAGCCAGAAATCTTGATTGTTTGTTTCTGACCAAATACTTATTTTCCACCATAATATGCAAAAAAAATGATAAAAAAACAGACAATGTGATTTTCTGGATTTTTTTTCTCAGTTTGTCTCCCATAGTTGAGGTCTACCTATGATGTAAATTACAGACGCCTCTCATCTTTTTAAGTGGTGGAACTTGCACTATTGCTGACTGACTAAATACTTTTTTGCCCCACTGTATATATTATATTTAACACCATATACATGCTTCAAAATAGCTTTGTGACATGTGGATTTTAAAATCTTCCTCATGTTCATAAAATCGACTGGATAAAGGTGCAAATTACAATGGATCCAATCTGTGTACTGATCTGTCGCCTAATCTGACTTTCACCTTTAGATTTGTACCATAGATTTCCCTATGGCAAGTTTATGTCTACAGCTTGCCAAGCCCTCACTTAGGCTACTTTCACACTAGCGTCATGTGACGGACGTCGCAATGCGTCGCTTTGGAGAAAAAAACGCATCCTGCAAAGTTGCCCGCCGGATGCGTTTTTTCTCCATAGACTTGCATTAGCGACGCATTGCGACGTATGGCCGCACGTCGCATCCGTCGTGCGACGGATGCGTCGTGTTTTGGCGCACCGTCGGCACAAAAAAAGTTGCATGTCTGCCATTTCCAACTGCGCATGCGTGGCCGGAACTCTGCCCCCTCCTCCCCGGACCTAATAATGGGGCAGCGGATGCGTTGTAAAACTGCATCTGCTGCCCCCGTTGTTCATTTTTTTTCGCAGTTTACGTCAGGCCGACGCATGACAACGGCCCCGTACCGACGCTAGTGTGAAAGTAGCCTTACTCCCCTGCTCCCTGTTTCCATGCTGCTTTTTCTTACAGACATGTAGTGCTATGCATCTGTTAGACCGGGCGTTGTTATTACTTGGTGCCACTTGAAGGTGATGTCCACTTCTAGGACGACTCCTTCATAAACTAAGTGTTCGGCCCGATAAAATAATAAATCCCATACTCTCCTCCCGTGGCGGTGCCGTTCCAGAAGCGTCGGCACTAAAATTTACTTTGGTGTGCTGGTCAGATTTTGGGCTACACAAAACCCCAATGGAGCCATTTTTTCCTACTATCTGTCTTTTATGACCCACAAAGATATCAAGTGATGCCAGAACTCTATCAAAAATGTAATCTGCCACGTTGGATTTTTTGGGCTGTTTTTGGATGCCATCAATGGAATCCCAGATGGGCCAAATAAAACCAGCAGAGAACGAATGGTGATTTGACATTTTAGCAGACTGACCATGAACAACAAGTCGATCAGGAAAAAGGCATCTGAAGCCCTTATGATACTTTTCCACTGAGTGAATACACAATGGGTTTTTGTGTGAAAAATCGGCAGCATATTCCAGTAGCAGTGTCGTTAATGAGATTTCATGAACTCTCATTCACACCATGTGGAGAAAATCTGCAGTGTAAATTTATCCGGCACGCCAGATATAAAATATGCAGCATGGCAATTTGTGGTGCGGATGTCACCGTAGATTTCATCCTTTGCAGCACAGAGGGTGAAATGTGCATTAAAGCCGCATCTCTCCCACAACGGTATTTATCTCTGACGACTCCGCTGCAGTCTTTCCTCTGTGGAAATTCGCCTGCAGATGCAGCATGTGGGAATGGATCGTCATGTATGGAGAGCCCGAGACAAATCTGTTCATGTGTAGGTTTATTTATTTTCTGCCAGAATGTAGATGAATGTGCAACTTTGATAAAAATTAGTTAAAGGTCGCCATCCTCTTATTAACAAAGAAATCCGGGTTACAAATGTCTGGCGTGTGTTTATTGGTTTTCTTTACGCACGGGGCGCTACGTATAGATATTACAGCCTATGGATTATGACGTGCCCAGAGGGTCACCGTGAATAATAAACCCAGCAGTGTGGAGACGAGCCACCGTTGGGCTGGTTGCCGGCTTCAGTGGCAGATGAAGGATTATGTCCCCCACCATCCTATAAACTAATGAGCTTTGGAGCCTTGTGATTAGACATGCACGGGAGTCCGCTAGGAGAAGATCCTGACAGCATGAAATATAATTTGTGATCTAGAAGACAGTTTCCAGGATAATCTCATTACGCTCCACAGACTCCCGGTGTTATTCTGTAGAAGGCGGACAATGATCAATTTACATTGACCTAGGGCCGGCAGAGCTTTTAGATGGTAATTGCCACATTGATTTGCATTGCAAAAGGGGGGGGGGGTAAAAATTAAAGGCGGAAACCAAACAAAATGAAATTTACTATGAAGGTGTAAAGCTGCGGATCGAGGTTGTGCTCTGTGCGTTATTCCATACGTTGCGGATCCATATAATACTGTGGTGTCACGAACCTTATGGTGATCTCCGTTTTCTACGGCTATGGGATCTTTGTGACCAGAACCACGCACACGATCATAGCACGGCATGGGGATGAGGTGTTTAACCCCTTCATGACCCAGCCTATTTTGACCTTAAAGACCTTGCCGTTTTTTGCAATTCTGACCAGTGTCCCTTCATGAGGTAATAACTCAGGAACGCTTCAATGGATCCTAGCGGTTCTGAGATTGTTTTTTCGTGACATATTGGGCTTCATGTTAGTGGTAAATTTAGGTCAATAAATTCTGTGTTTATTTGTGATAAAAACGGAAATTTGGCGAAAATTTTGAAAATTTCGCAATTTTCACATTTTGAATTTTTATTCTGTTAAACCAGAGAGTTATGTGACACAAAATAGTTAATAAATAACATTTCCCACACGTCTACTTTACATCAGCACAATTTTGGAAACAAAATTTTTTTTTGCTAGGAAGTTATAAGGGTTAAAATTTGACCAGCGATTTCTCATTTTTACAACGAAATTTACAAAACCATTTTTTTTAGGGACCACCTCACATTTGAAGTCAGTTTGAGGGGTCTATATGGCTGAAAATACCCAAAAGTGACACCATTCTAAAAACTGCACCCCTCAAGGTGCACAAAACCACATTCAAGAAGTTTATTAACCCTTCAGGTGCTTCACAGCAGCAGAAGCAACATGGAAGGAAAAAATGAACATTTAACTTTTTAGTCACAAAAATGATTTTTCAGCAACAATTTTTTTATTTTCCCAATGGTAAAAGGAGAAACTGAACCACGTACGTTGTTGTCCAATTTGTCCTGAGTACGCTGATACCTCATATGTGGGGGTAAACCACTGTTTGGGCGCACGGCAGGGCTTGGAAGGGAAGGAGCGCCATTTGACTTTTTGAATGAAAAATTGGCTGCACTCTTTAGCGGACACCATGTCACATTTGGAGAGCCCCCGTGTGCCTAAAAATTGGAGCTCCCCCACAAGTGACCCCATTTTGGAAACTAGACGCCCCAAGGAACTTATCTAGATGCATAGTGAGCCCTTTAAACCCCCAGGTGCTTCACAAATTGATCCGTAAAAATGAAAAAGTACTTTTTTTTCACAAAAAAATTCTTTTAGCCTCAATTTTTTCATTTTCACATGGACAACAGGATAAAATGGATCCTAAAATTTGTTTGGCAATTTCTCCTGAGTACACCGATACTTCACATGTGGGGGTAAACCACTGTTTGGGCACATGGTAAGGCTCGGAAGGGAAGGAGCGCCATTTGACTTTTTGAATGAAAAATTATCTCCATCGATAGCGGACACCATGTCGCGTTTGGAGAGACCCTGTGTGCTTAAACATTGGAGCTCCCCCACAAGTGACCCCATTTTGGAAACTGGACCCCCCAAGGAACTTATCTAGATGCCTAGTGAGCACTTTAAACCCTCAGGTGCTTCACAAATTGATCCGTAAAAATGAAAAAGTACTTTTTTTTCACAAAAAATTTATTTTCGCCTCAATTTTTTCATTTTCACATGGGCAATAGGATAAAATGGATCCTAAAATTTGTTGAGCAATTTCTCCCGAGTACGCCGATACCTCATATGTGGGGGTAAACCACTGTTTGGGCACACGGCAGGGCTCGGAAGGGAAGGCGCGCCTTTTAACTTTTTGAATGGAAAATTAGCTCCAATTGTTAGCGGACACCATGTCGCATTTGGAGAGCCCCTGTGTGCCTATGCAATGGAGCTCCCCCACAAGTGACCCCATTTTGGAAACTAGACCCCCCAAGGAACTTATCTAGATGCATACTGAGCACTTTAAACCCCCAGGTGCTTCACAGAAGTTTATAATGCAGAGCCATGAAAATAAAAAATAATTTTTCTTTTCTCAAAAATGATTTTTTAGCCTGGAATTTCCTATTTTGCCAATGGTAATAGGAGAAATTGGACCACAAATGTTGTTGTCCAGTTTGTCCTGAGTATGCAGATACCCCATATGTGGGGGTAAACCACTGTTTGGGCGCACGGCAGGGCTCAGAAGGGAAGGCACGCCATTTGGCTTTTAAAATGGAAAATTATCTCCAATCATTAGCGGACACCATGTCGCGTTTGGAGAGCCCCTGTGTGCCTAAACAGTAGAAACCCCCCACAAGTGACCCCATTTTGGAAACTAGACCCCCAAAGGAACTTATCTAGATGTGTGGTGAGCACTTTCAACCCCCAAGTGCTTTACAGAAGTTTATAACGCAGAGCCGTGAAAATAATAAATACGTTTTCTTTCCTCAAAAATAATTTTTTAGCCCAGAATTTTTTATTTTCCCAAGGGTTACAGGAGAAATTGGACCACAAAAGTTGTTGTCCAGTTTCTCCTGAGTACGCTGATGCCCCATGTGTGGGGGTAAACCACTGTTTGGGCACACGTGGGGGCTCAGAAGGGAAGTAGTGACTTTTGAAATGCAGACTTTGATGGAATGGTCTGCGGGCGTCACGTTGCGTTTGCAGAGCCCCTGGTGTGCCTAAACAGTAGAAACCCCCCACAAGTGACCCCATTTTGGAAACTAGACCCCCCAAGGAACTTATCTAGATATGTGGTGAGCACTTTGAACCCCCAAGTGCTTCACAGACGTTTACAACGCAGAGCCGTGAAAATAAAAAATCATTTTTCTTTCCTCAAAAATGATGTTTTAGCAAGCAATTTTTTATTTTCTCAAGGGTAACAGGAGAAATTGGACCCCAGTAATTGTTGCGCAGTTTGTCCTGAGTATGCTGGTACCCCATATGTGGGGGTAAACCACTGTTTGGGCACACGTCGGGGTTCGGAAGTGAGGGAGCACCATTTGAATTTTTGAATACAAGATTGGCTGGAATCAATGGTGGCGCCATGTTGCGTTTGGAGACCCCCTGAAGTGCCTAAACAGTGGAAACCCCTCAATTCTACCTCCAACACTAACCCCAACACACCCCTAACCCTTATCCCAACTGTAGCCGTAACCCTAATCACAACCCTAACCCCAACACACCCCTAACCACAACCCTAACCCCAACACACCCCTAACCCTAACCACAACCCTAATTCCAACCCAACTCTAAGGCTATGTGCCAACGTTGCGGATTCGTATGAGATTTGTCAGCATCATTTTTGAAAAATCCGCGGGTAAAAGGCACTGCGTTTTACCTGTGGATTTACCGTGGATTTCCAGTGTTTTTTGTGCGGATTTCACCTGTGGATTCCTATTGAGGAACAGGTGTAAAACTCTGCGGAATCCGCACAAAGAATTGGCATGCTGCGGAAAATACAACGCAGCGTTCCCGCGCGGTATTTTCTGCACCATGGGCACAGCGGATTTGGTTTTCCATATGTTTACATGGTACTGTAAACCCGATGGAACACTGCTGCCGATCCGCAGCGGCCAATCCGCACCGTGTGCACATAGCCTAATTCTAAAGGTATGTGCACACGCTGCGGAAAACGCTGCGGATCCACAGCAGTTTCCCATGAGTTTACAGTTCAATGTGAACCTATGGGAACCAAAAATCGCTGTACACATGCTGCGGAAAAACTGCACGGAAACGCAGCGGTTTACATTCCGCAGCATGTCACTTCTTTCTGCGGATTCCGCAGCGGTTTTAGAACTGCTCCAATAGAAAATCGCAGTTGTAAAACCGCAGTGAAATGCGCAGAAAAACCGCGGTAAATCCACGATAAATCGGCAGCGGTTTAGCACTGTGGATTTTTCAAATCCGCTGCGGAAAAATCCGCATAGGACCAGAATACGTGTGCACATACCGAAACCCTAACCCTAGCCCTAACCCTACCCCTACCCCTAACCCTAGCCCTAACCCTACCCCTAACCCTACCCCTAACCCTAACCCTAGCCCTAACCCTACCCCTAACCCTAACCCTACCCCTAACCCTAGTTCTTACCCCAACCTTAGTGAAAAAAAAAAAATTTCTTTATTTTTTTTATTGTCCCTATCTATGGGGGTGACAAAGGGGGGGGTCATTTACTATTTTTTTTATTTTGATCACTGAGATAGGTTATATCTCAGTGATCAAAATTCACTCTGGAACGAATCTGCCGGCCGGCAGATTCGGCGGGCGCACTGCACATGCGCCCGCCATTTTGGAAGATGGCGGCGCCCAGGAAAGAAGACGGACGGACCTCGGGCGGCCAGGTAAGTATAAGGGGGGGGAGATCAGGGCACGGGGGGGGCGTCGGAGCACGGGGGGGTGGATCGGATCATGGGGGGGGTGGATCGGAACACGGGAGGGAGGATTGGAGCACGGGGAAGGATTGGAGCACGGGGTGAGGGATCGCTGTGCGGGGGTGGTGGATCGGAGCACGGGGGGGGGGTCGCTGTGTGCGGGGGGGGGATCGGAGTGCGGGGGGGTTTGATTGCAGCACAGGGGGTGTGATTGGTGCACGGGGAAGCGGACAGGAGGACGGGGGAGCGGAGCACAGGACGGAGGGGAGCGGACGACAGATCGGGGGGCTGGGGGGGCGATCGGAGGAGTGGGGTGGGTGCACATAAGTGTTTCCAGCCATGGCCGATGATATTGCAGCATCGGCCATGGCTGGATTGTAATATTTCACCAGTTTTTTAGGTGAAATATTACAAATCGCTCTGATTGGCAGTTTCACTTTCAACAGCCAATCAGAGCGATCGTAGCCACGAGGGGGTGAAGCCACCCCCCCTGGGCTAAACTACCACTCCCTCTGTCCCTGCAGATCGGGTGAAATGGGAGTTAACCCTTTCACCCGGCCTGCAGGGACGCGATCTTTCCATGACGCATATGCTGCGTCATGGGTCGGAATGGCACCGACTTTCATGACGCAGCGTATGCGTCAAAGGTCGGGAAGGGGTTAAGGATACGGGAAAGCTTTCCTGATCTCACAGAACGGGATTCAGGCTTGTCCTTGGTACTAAATATGCAGCTTTGGTGCCCTTGCCTTGATGGACACACTCTGATTTGTGATCTGTGATCCTATCTAATCAACCCCTTGAAAAAGGCATCCGCCGAAACGCGCGTCGGGGTGGGCGCGATAGGGAGTGCTGGGTGACCCTTATTTTTTGCAACGGGTATGTACCATCCACATATTTATGTTTTATTGTGATTTATGTCACTTGACCGCTATATATGCTTTTAAAAGGTGGTATATTGTCCCTTGTACCGGGCACTTCCTTGCACACCTATCTGTGCCCTATCAATACGTGTTGAGGCTACTATGGGGAATCCATTCCCTGCTGTTTGTTCACCTGTATTTTTCTAAATAAAGATGTTTTGTTAATTTGCATATAATTGGACTTCTGATTGCTTTTTTCTTTTTGGTTTTTGATATTATGTAGAAAGCATGTGTACATCGTGAAACGGATAAATCAGATCACATGGTCTTCCACGTCCCCTGATGGCAAGCTCTGTCCTCACTCAGGGGTGCGACATTACATCTATTAGGCCATGTTCACACCTTACATTGTGGTGTGACGCAAAGCGGCATCACACACTGTGAAAGAAACACTTTTGTCAGATTGAATTCTTCATCAAGCATTAATACGCTCATGCTTGCACGTTCATATAAGCTTCGGCACACACAATAACACTCAGCTGCGCTCTTCGGGGAAGCGACGCACCGGCACAGATATTTCAGAGACTATTCTGCACATGTATTTTCTTGCCTCACGGCTGCTGAAACAATACGCTCCGAGCATAAATCACTGACGACCAAGCAAAGTTTTAAAGCCAATTCAATAATTAGCCCGGACGAAAGAACACGTTTCTATCAAACCAAAAGATGTGCTCCAGATGAAAAAAAATAAAAAATGCTAATGGTTATCATGACTGGTGCATGTAATATTGTGTACGGAATATCCGCAGCGGCAGTAATTGCCATTAGGAGCGCGTTAATTAGCGTCTGAGGTGTCGCGCTGGGAAACGTGGCTTCTCGGTACAGAGATGAGTAATAAGCAGGCTCTCGCTCCACTATCGGTCGCGGAGAAAGATGAATCCTTTGTTATATGCGCTCTTATTGGCGTTCTCCACACATAAATTACAGCTGTGCAGACAGGAGCGGCGTGTTATTATTATTACTAATGTCCTTGAGTGGTCACTCTGGGGAGCCTGCTCTGCCATGGCAAGGTCAGGTAGAGAGGCCGGCCGGCCTGACTATAGCATGGAGCTGGAACTCCAGCTTATGTGTAGTGGTCACGGTGGCGAAGAAAGGGCAAGAGACCACTGTGTGTGCCCTATCTAGTAGTATCGGAGGCAGAAGATGGGACGCGTTTTGGTGGCATCAGTGAACACTGTCATTATGTGGTTGGCATTACCCGGTAGTCTTCGAATTCTAAAACTAAGTATTGAATGTCTCTTTAAGAAAATGTCTTTAGAACATCAATGGGGTTAATAAGTGCTTGGCTTTCATGTATTCTATGTGTGCGCCCCCACACACTGCCCTTTGTTTCTGCCCACTGGGGCATTCCCTCGTGTTACTGTGTCCTTCATTGGCGCCTTATGTCAAATATAAAACAATTTAGTTTCTAAGAAAAATCTGTCTTATAAGTGACTGGGATGTGAGCAGTTGTAGGAATCCCCGAGGCGCTCCTTCTGCGGGTACCTGCACGGTAAGCCAGTCCAAGTACCCAGGTGTTGTGGCGAGAGCGCCGGTCTCATTTCTGTGGTGCAGACGTCCCTATCTGCATTATACATGAGCCGCAATGTTATTAATCAGTCTTCCGAGCCCGGCGTGCGGATACGACACATGGCATATCTGAGATAATGTTAACACAATGAGGCACATGTATAAAGGTGTCGTCTGCGGGAATCAGCGGTGTTGCTAGGTTACAGGATGTCACAATTGTCTGCAAGAAATTTCTAAAAGTTCCTTTTTTTCCCCCCATTTCGTAATTCGCCTTTGCTTTTGTGGAGGATTTAACCAACGCTGCTGAAACTCGGTCCCTTATTTGTGAAACCAACATCGGTGCCTGCCCACAGACGTGGCACACCACACTGCACGCCAGGACATGTTGGCACATGCCCCTTACACTAATTGTGCCACTTTGATACATTTGGCACCGGCATTTTTACAGTTTGCACGTATGATGACTACAGCGAAACGGATTTGTGATGAGAATCCAAAATGTCATTCTCTTCGACCAGGGTGGTCTTCTCGAAGAAGATGGCCGTATGGATAGTAAAGAAAATCTTGTCTGGATAAGGGGTGGTCTTTTCAAAGAGGTTTCACTGCATATAGAATGTAAGTCCGCAAGGACAGGGTCCTCTCCCCTCTGTACCAGTCTGTCACTGTAAACCTGTTTACTGTAAACGACATCTATTACTCTGTACGTAACCCCTTTCTCATGTACAGAACCATGGAATTAATGGTGCTATATAAATAAATAATAATAATAATATATGACTACATGTGTGCCCATGCTCCAGTAAGTAGGATTCTTTTCTGGGCACCATTGGTCGGGGTGCGGCCTCTTGTTTTGGGGCTTTTGGCCCCCTCCCCTGCCCGGAGATGACTGCTGGGGATTGAGGCACTAAGCTTGTGAGATCAGGTTTCCCGCTGAGCACCCGCAGGAGAAGTCAGCGTTTGATTGAAGTTCCACTTGGTTGTGAGCTCCCTGGGGACGGCCGCCTGGAAACACTAGAGCTGTCTCTAGTCCTCCTCCTCCTCCTCCTCCTCCGCCTGTCTCTCTCCTTCTCCTGAAAGCCTTTGTGCAGTACGAGGCACGGATCGCTGAGCCCTCACAAGAATGTGCTGCTGTCTCTGCTGACAGGGTTGTGTTCGCTTTCCCCAGGCCAGTGGAATTATAGCTCCTTCACAACAACACAACTCTGTAGCCCATGCATATGGGAAAGCGCAGCCCACAAATTACAACATTGCCCTGCGCTTTGCGTTTCTCGTCTCGATTGTCGCCACGATCCTCCATAGAGACCTGTCGTAACGGGAACAGAAATTGTATGTGAGCAAATGACACGATCCCTCACTTCTGAACACTACCGTAATTTGATAAAAAATATATTTTTTATCATCGGGGTAAAAAAGCTTTTCATCACCCCCAAATCTCTATAGAAAACATTTTCACAAAGGAAAGCTGAATAAAGCGGTTTTTTTTTTTAAGAGGCCCTAATGAATACAATCAAAACATGAAAATGTTGACAACAATTATGTAACTCTAGAATGTGGAGGTTTATAAACATTTTCCTTTCTGATAAATATGACAAAAGTTTTTTCCAAATTCTACAAAGCCATAATAAAAACTATACTATCTCCAGTAGATCCCTTAGTTTAAAAATGGCAACAAGCCTTTCACAGCCTGGAAAAGGACCACAAAGAAAGCAGACCTCTCCCTGGTGGGACACAGCAATCATTTCCAGAAATCTGCTTATCCAAGTTAGTCACTGTCCTTTCAACAAACTTTGTATAAATCAAAAGAACAAGCATTTTAAACTTTCTAAGATATCATATTTGAGAAATATGCTTTTTTTCTCCACTTATGAGCCACTTCTTCCTCCACCCACGCTGTCTCTGTAATAGACCTCCAGCTTGCTGAGTGATCAGATTGCAGTTGCCTACTGAAGTCTACAGAGAAAGGAGGCTGAGGAGCAGAGAGAGAGATATGCTACTTTCTAGTGAGTGTTTTATCTCTCCAGTGCTGGACTGACAGCTGCACTGCTCAGTACAGCGGTATGTTTATCATTCTGCTGCTTCTGAATATATGCTACATAGAGACGGGGGAGTAATAATTGTATAACCTACACATATTGGTCTAGAACACATCAATTTGTACACACAGGTCAGCTCAATTTTGACAGAATTTGGGTGTAAATTGCTTTGAAAAGTGGCTAAACGGTGGCACAACTGCGAGTTGCGTAGAAAATTGATTGTGAATTTTGGCGTTTCACACCAGATTCTCCCAGTTTTGCCCACTTTGGTATGGTGTGGCACGGGTGTGACACCTCTGCACATCCAATTCATTACTAACTGTGGCTTTTCCTATGCCAGAAATCTTACTCTAGTTAGAGACTGGAGTCATATTTCTTGCATAGGCGCATGCTACTCAACAGACGCTCAAGATTCTTGAAGAAGCATGCAAGAAAATTACCGGTCTATGTGAATAGGGGCCAATGTTATGTTTTATGTTGCCTACTGGAAATCTCCCCGAAATCCTATATTGTCATATTACTTGAAATGAATAAATACTGATCTTCCTCTCCATTCAAACCAACTTACATGTTAGGGGGGCCCTGACTTCTCTAATATAAACCAATGTATAATATATACCCAGGCACAATATAATTATTTTGTGTATAAAACACATAGACATACTTTATACTATTAATTATAATGAACGTCTATATACCTAGCCTATGGGTGAATGTAATTTTTTTAAACTTTTACTGTAAATTTTAAAAATGGAAAAAAACAACTTAAAAGTATTAAAAAAATTAAAGACTAAGACATCAGATTTGTTGCAGAAATGTAGAGAACTGTCCTACTAATCGTATTGGCATTGCAGAATTCCTGCCAAAACCCATCTTTCTCAGGACAAGACTGTCGCTCAGGTTCAGGTCCCTGTTCAAGTCTCTGGAGAGGGGAGGTGGAATAGCAGAGAAGGGACAGAAATTCACGGAGAGAAAGTGCTGCTTTCTAGAGATTGTGCATCCTGCATACGACAGCTTGTGCTAGCTAAAAAAAAAACAACCCTCATTTGGGTGTAATCCCAAAGATCTGGAAATATTCACCTCTCATATTATCTAGCATACTACCTCCTACAGACCACGGGCGTAATGTCTGCGTAATACAGCAATGATACACATTGCTAGCCAGAGCCAGGATTAGCACTGTCACTGCGGGGCTTGACTATGGTGCCACTCGGATAAAGGGAACTTTGCTCCTTGCTCCGGCTTTCGTCAATAAGGTCACCTCTTTGTTCTGCTGCCAGGTAGCGTGGGTAGGGAGTGTGTCAGTCCACATGACAACAATGAGGAAATGTAGGAGTTGGGCAGCTCAGGTGTCACCATGATAAATGATGGCAGGGAGACTTCAGAGGGAATCCGACAACAGTAGCCTGCTGGCTTTTTAGGAAATGCCAGAACTGGTTCCTTAAAGGGAACCTGTCACCCCCAAAATTGAAAATGAGCTAAGCCCACCGGCATCAGGGGCTTATCTACAGCATTCTGTAATTCTGTAGATAAGCCCCCGATGTAACCTGAAAGATGAGAAAAAGAGGTTAGATTATACTCACCTGGGCGGGCGGTCCAGTCCGATGGGCGTCACGGTCCGGTCCGAAGCCTCCCATCTTCTTACAATGACGTCCTCTTCTTGTCTTCACGCTGCCGCTCCAGCACAGGCATACTTTGTCTGCCCTGTTGAGGGCAGTGCAAAGTACTGCAGTGCGCAGGCGCCGGGAAAGGTCATAGAGCCCTAGCGCCTGCGCACTGCAGTACTTTGCACTGCCCTCAACTGGGTAGACAAAGTACGCCTGTGCCGGAGCCGCAGCGTGAAGACAAGAAGAAGACGTCTTTGTAAGAAGATGGGAGGCCCCGGACCGGACCGCAACGACCATCGGACCGGACCGCCCCCCCAGGTGAGTATAATCTAACCTTTTTCTCATCTTTCAGGTTACATCAGGGGCTTATCTACAGAATTACAGAATGCTGTAGATAAGCCCCTGATACTGGTGGGCTTAGCTCATCTTCGATTTTGGGGGTGACACGTTCCCTTTAAGAGGGAAATATCACAGGAGCAGAGTGTAAGGCTGGCGTATTGCATCCGATGCTAGAGCATCGGATGCGATATGCTAATGACACTCGGCTCCTACTCGCAGCAGAGCAGGAGCCGAGTGTCATGCGTCTGTGCTCCGATGCTCTCGCTGTTGTGAATTCTGCTTTTGGGCTCCCCACGGTAGTTGTAGGTGGTAATGCAGTTGTCCCTGGGCTGCAGTCATGGACAGGTGTATCTGCTGATTGCAATTCTGACTGGGGTATTTAGGTTTGCAGGACTCATTAGTCCTTTCCAGTTGTCAATGTTTCTTGGGAAGTGTTGGACCTCTGTCTGGCTTCTCCTGCTTAGCTGCCAATTCAGCAAAGATAAGTGTCTGTTTCTTTTTCTATGGCACACAAGCTGTGTGCTTGTTTTTTGATTGTATTCCTGCTCTGAGTGTAGGAGTCTCTGGAGTTGCAGATATACGTTCCACGTCTTTAGTTAGATGGAGGAATTTTTTGTATAATCTGCTGTGGATATTTTTGGAAGGGTTTTAATACTGACCGCACAGTACTCTCTCCTATCCTTTCCTATTTTAGCTAGAGTGGCCTCTTGTGCTAAATCCTGTTTTCTGCCTGTGTGTGTCTTTCCTCTCCTACTCACAGCCAATATTTGTGAGGGGCTGCCTATCCTTTGGGGTTCTGCTCTGAGGCAAGGTAGAATTCCTACTTCCATCTATAGGGGTATTTAGTCCTCCGGCTGTGACGAGGTGTCTAGGGTTTGTTAGGTACACACCACGGCTACTTCTAGTTGCGATGTTAAGATCAGGATTTGCGGTCAGTATAGTTACCACCTACTCCAGTGTAAGTTTTCATGCTGCTCCAAGGTCACCGGATCATAACATCTCGCACAGGGAGGATCGGAGCACAGCTGCGGAGGAGGTGGAGAAATGAATTTCTCCATCTACTCCATTGCTGGGGTCTGCTTATAACGGATGCGCAAGAGAAATCTTGTATGCGATTGTGGGAAGAGGAGATAAGAGGGGAGTAGAGAAGGAGATCTTGTGAGGATCGGAGGCTGCGTGCAGGCAAGTTCCGGGAGACGAGATCACAGATGTATGAAGGAGACAGGTTGTGGATGGCTTTGTATGTCATGGTTAGGCTTTTGTACTGGAGTCTCTGGGTAATGGGGAGCCAGTGAAGGGATTGACAGAGGGGAGAGACCGGGGAATAGCGGGGGGACAGGTGGATTAGTCGGGCAGCAGAGTTTAGAATAGATTGGGGGGTGGGAGAGTGTTAGAGGGGAGGCCACAGAGCAGGAGGTTAACTGTAGTCGAGGCGGGAGATGATGAGGGCATGGACTAGGGTTTTTGCAGATTCTTGGTTTAGGAATGTACGGATCCATGAAATATTTTTGAGCTGAAGGCGGCAGGAAGTGGAAAGGGCTTGGATATGCGGTTTGAAGAAATATTATTATCAGAAATATGCCTACTAGAGTTCAGGCTGGAGCTGTCAGTCATGCAGGGCCCATGTCACCTTTGTCCCGGTTTGAATAGGGAGCTCCCAGATAAGCGTCTCCACTCCTTAGAGGTGACAAAATAAAGACCTGGATCGAAAATTACTAATCATTGCAGCAAGACAGAGCCAAAGAGCTGATAAGTTTACAGACAATGGGAGGTGAATATTACATGAAGCAGAAATTGTATCGGCGCTTGCATTATTCCCACAGTCTCCTGAAGGGCAAGTCTGCCTAGTTCTCCAGAGATATGGGACACCAATATTCTGCTATGCCCATTTACATTTCAGGAGCCTCAGAAAAGCTGGTGACAAACCAAGTGGGAGCCACTATAGACCTGATCACAGGGTAACCGGAGTGTGGTCTTTTACATTTGTTTTCTTAGGGCAAGTGCATATGGCCATATAATAAAATAGGCCAGTCTTCTCAAAATATAGGTATGATTGGTTCTGTATACTCATCCACATTGTGGACAGGCGCAGGAGATGCACTCTATTGCATACACTGGTCTGTAAAACAGAGCAGAATTGTGCCCACTGTGATTATTTTTCCACGTAATCCATTGATTAATATGAAAAAACGCCCAAGTGCAAAAAACACATTGGTCACAACTGATCCTTGTGCTGTCCACGTGTTGTGGGCCATCACTGACCGAACACATGCTCATCTGAATGAGCTCATACTGTGTGGTTTCTATGTTGTGAATCTACATGAAATAATATAGCATACTCAGCCACTTTGATATGAATGTGCCCCAATGTGAGACCTACAATTTGTCACCTAGCTTTTCCAAAGCACATAGCTAAGAGTATCTGGACACTATTTACCGTAATTACTTGTTTGTGGATTTTATTGGGGAAACCTTTTTAATGAGTACATAACCAGGTGAAAAAGGTGCAGTAAGGAGCTGCTAATATCATTTACACGGATTGGCAATGCTATGCCAAAACTGCAGCCATTTTATCTTCATAGTGTTCTTGTCGATATTTCTACCCTGTATCAATGGAGATAGCAAGCCAGTAAATCAGGCATACTATGGCAGATTTACAAAAGTAGCCAAAAGGTGTGAGACCGAGTCAAAATTGTATATTCACAAACTTTGATGAATTGCCACGAAAATCAACTTAGTAACAAAAAACATTTCCACTGAATCTCAGCCCTGTGACAAGATGACCAGTGATGTTCTCTTTAGCTTAGGAGAAAGTGTTAACAAGGACTGGGCAGCTGATATCACTCTCATGCTGATTGAGCAGACTGCTCTAAAAGGGGGTATGGTGCTTGAAATCCTTTATTCTGTTAACCATGATTACTTTTTGAAACCCATGCACTCATCGTTGCTTTGCATCAAATTTGTTTTACAAGCAAGGACTTTGCTGCTTGTAATACTGTTCTTAAATCAACCATTTATCCAATTATTAACAAGAGTTTTTAATAGAGAGGTTTGAAGAAGGTTTCATTGTGCATAAGAAAATCCAGCAAGTGCCAGGACCTTCAGTGTGTCATCAGTGTGGCTATGTGCAGACGTTGCGGTTTTTACCGCGGAACCGCGGCGATTTTGATGCTGCGGGTCCGCAGCAGTTTCCATTGCGTTTACAGTAACCTGTAAACCCTATGGAAACCGCAAACCGCTGTGCACATGCTGCGGGAAAAACCGTGCAGAAAGGCAGCGGTTTATAACCCACAGCATGTCACTTCTTTGTGCAGAATTGCAGCGATTCTGCACCCATAGAAATGCAGTGATCTGCTTACTTCCCGCATGGGGCTGTGCACACCATGCGGGAAGTAAGCGGATGATGTGCAGGTTATACCCGGGGTGGAGGAGAGGAGACTCTCCTCCAGACCCCGGGAACCATATTTGTGGTAAAAAAAAGAATTAAAATAAAAAATAATGTTATACTCACCTCTGAAGTCTCACCGCTGCACGCGGCCGTCCGGTCTCAGGTTTGCTATGCGACCAGGACCTGCGGTGACGTCGCGGTCACATGACCGTGACGTCACGAAGGTCCTTCTCGCACAGCATCTTTGGAACCAGACCGCCACCTGCAGCGCCCAGGAGATCGGGACGTCGGAGGGTGAGTATATCATTATTTTTTTATTTTTAACATTACTATTGATGCTGCATATTGCTGCATATGCAGCATCAATAGTAGGGGTAAAATCCCGCAGCGGAACCCGCAGCGGAACCCGCAGGACAAAACGTGATAAATCTGCAGGGATAACCGCAGCGGGTTTGCCCTGCAGATTTATCAAATCCGCTGTGGGAGAACCCGCAGGGACCCGACGCAACGTGTGAACATGGCCTTAGAAGTTTTCAGTTAATGATATTCTTGTGCTCCGGGGAGGGACTGTAGGCCAGTGAAACCAAGGAGAGACCTTCCCACAGGACGCCCCCATGCACAAACAGTCTGTCTCTCTCTAACTCTATGATAAGGAACTGCTACTGGATCGGTTCAGCACCAGTGCAGCGCTTGCTCAGGAATGACAGTGTGCAGGTATCAGTGCATCTGCACAGACAGTGAGACTAAGGATTGTGGAAGCTGGCCTGATATCAATAAGGGAAGCAAAGAGTTCTCCTCTCTCCAAGAAAAACAACAGCGGCAAACTGACATTCTGCAGGAAATGCACAGATGGACTGTGGAGTACTGGGGAAAAGTTATTTCGCTGATGAAGGCCCCTTCAGACTATTTTAGATATTTGGAAGAATGATGGGAGCAGAAAATATGATCACTACCATGAGTTCTGTGCCATGCCAACAGTAAAGCATCGTGAGATCATTCACATGTGGGGTTGCTTATCAGCCAAGCAACTGGCATTACTCCGTTTTGCATAAAGGGAACCTGTCACCCCCAAAATCAAAGATGAGCTAAGCCCACCGTTATCAGGGGCTTATCTACAGCATTTTCCCCTGATGTATCCTGAAAGATGAGAAAAAGAGGTTAGATTATACTCACCCAGGGGCGGTCCGGTCGATGGGCGTCGCGGTGCGGGTCCAGCGCCTCCTATCTTCATAGGATGACGTCCTCTTCTTGTCTTCACGCTGCGGCTCCGGCGCAGGCGTACTTTGTCTGCCCTGTTGAGATCAGACCAAAGTACTGCAGTGCGCAGGCGCCGGGCCTCTCTGACCTTACTCGGCGCCTGCGCACTGCAGTACTTTGCTCTGCCCTCAACAGGACAAAGTACGCCTGCACCGGAGCCGCGGCAAGAAGACAAGAAGAGGACATGATCGTATGAAGATGGGAGGCCCCAGACCGTGACGCCCATCGGATCGGACCGCCCCTGGGTCAGTATAATCTAACCTCTTTTTCTCATCTTTCAGGATACATCAGGGGCTTATCTACAGCATTACAGAATGCTGTCTTGAAAATAAAGGACAACTTTGTAAATATTAATCCTTTACATTAATTTGATGTATTTGTCGATAAAAGTTTAAAGATTTATGAAATACTTACAAATGTAGTTCATAACCATAAAAACTTCTGACTAAAAAAACCGAAGCATCAAACTTCTAACCTTCTAGTCTCAAAACTTCTAGCCAAGACTGTATTTTCACCTGTGTTCTTACATAGCAGGGCCATTGCACCTTGTTTATAGAACTATTCTTTCCAGCGCATATAAGAGTTGGAAGAACATTGTCTTAAAAAACATTAGCAGATTCATCAATGGGCTTGTGTTTGGTACATACATGTTACATGTTATACTAAGTAGAGAGAGGCACACCATTAATATGATGTGCCAAATATCTCCCTTCTTTGATTATGCAGCTCCAGTTTTCAAGCTGCACATGATCTCTGCAGCACAATGTAAACTTTGAAGCTAGAATAATCTTATTAAAGAGTTTTGCAGACAACTCAGCAATGGCTGGCCATTGTGCAGTGGCTGATCACCGTGCAATGGCTGACCATTGTGTAATGGCTGATCACTCTGCAGTGGCTGACCTTTGTGTAATGTCTGACCATTGTGTTATGGCTGATCACTGTGCAATGGCTGACCATTGTGTGATGGCTGATCACTGCGCAATGGCTGACCATTCTGCAATGGCTGACTACTATGCAATGGCTGATTACCGCACACTGGCTAATTACCGCACACTGGCTAAGGCTGGTTTCACATTTGCGTTTTGTTTTTGTGCAAAAAAAGCATACTTTTTGAGTATGCGTTTTTTTGCATGCGTTTTGACGCGTTTTTGCAACGCATGCGTTTTTTCTCTGCATGCGTTGTGTTGCAGAAATGCACATGTAGTAATTTTAGCTGCGTTTTTTTGCGGCAAAAAAAAGCTATTGATGTCTATGTAAACGCATGCGTTTTAAGCACATGCGTTTGCATGCGTTTTTATAGAAAAACACAAGAATACACACTGAAAAGCCACCCCCCAACCCTAACCCTAACCCTAAGGGATCCTAACCCTAATGGTTAGGGTTAGAGTTTGTGTTATGGTTAGAGTTTGTGTTCGGTTTAGAGTTTGTGTTAGGGTTAGAGTTTGTGTTTTAGGGTTAGGGTTAGAGTTTGGGTTAGAGTTTGTGTTACAGTTTGTGTTAGAGTTTGTGTTAGGGTTAGGGTTAGTGTTTGGGTTAGGGTTAGAGTTTGTGTTTTAGGGTTAGGGTTAGAGTTTGTGTTAGGGTTAGAGTTTGTGTTACAGTTTGTGTTAAAGTTTGGGTTAGGGTTAGAGTTTGTGTGTTAGGGTTAGAGTTTGTGTGTTAGGGTTAGGGTTAGAGTTTGTGTTTTAGGGTTAGGGTTAGAGTTTGTGTTTTAGGGTTAGGGTTAGGATCCCTAGGGTTGCTAGGGATCCTAACCCTAACCCTAGGTATTTCTGTTTATAGTGGGTTTTCTAGTTGATTTTGATGATTGGCAGCTGTCACACACTTCTCATCATGCGTTTCAAAAACGCAAACGCAGGAAAAAACGCATGTAAGGCTACGTTCAGATTAGCGTTGCGCGCCGCTGCGTCGGCGACGCAACGCACGACGCACGAAAAAACGTGTGCAAACGCACGCAAAAACGCTGCGTTTTCCAACGCGTGCGTCGTTTTTTGACGAAAATCGGACGCAAGAAAAATGCAACTTGTTGCATTTTCTTGCGTCCGACGCTAGCGTCAAAAACGAAAACGCAACAAGAAAAACGCATGCGTCCCCCATGTTAAACATAGGGGCGCATGACGCGTGCGTCGCCGCTGCGTTTCCCGACGCAGCGTCGGGAAACGCTAATCTGAACGTAGCCTAAACGCGTCAAAACGCAGCGTTTGTGTTAAAACATGCAAAAACGCATGCGCCTAAAAACGCAGTGTTTAAACGCGTTTTTTCACCAAATGCGTTTGCGTTTAAAACGCTGCGTTTTTAAACGCAAATGTGAAACCAGCCTAATTACTGCGCACTGGCAGATCACTGTGCAATGGCTGACCATTGTGTAATGGCTGATCACTGCAATGGCTGATCACTGGAAACCATAGATCACATTCTACTATATAGTTAAAAAATAACCCTGTTATCTTGTGTATTTCTCATTATTTACCTCTACATATTGGCTGAAATTGAACTTACTATTTATAATGAATTTGTCCTTCAATTATATCAGCATTGAGGAGTGGATATTCCTATATTTCTGGAAGGTGTTAGATCCATCTGCTTACAGGGGCCCTTACTAGTAATTCCCACCATGTTTTACCCTTTATCTAGCACGCCTGTGCATAACCTTTTAGAATTCACGGGTTTAATTCACATTCAGCATGCCGAGGGAGGAAATGAAGATGAAAACAGGAAAACGCAAGGCTTTCGGCACTGAACATGTTAACATCTGCCTATGCAAATTTATCCACTTGCTTCACATCCTATTGTAATTATAATGAAGGCGAAGGGCAAGGATTGAACACTTTGCTAAAGTCTGGAAGCCCCAGAGCTCAGGCTGGATGGCATAAAAACCCAGGGAGATGCTGATAAGAGCAGATCCAGCCTTGTCACTGCTATAATGGGAGCGCTTACTGCATCTCAATCACCTCCTATGTATCATGTCTTCTGCCACCTCACCCTGTGACACAGTGATGGTGACATCCAGACAGTGTCACCACGATCCTCTCTAGAGATGTGATGGATGGCCTCACACATATTCATGCAGAGGGGGAGGGGTGTATTATTGAAAGACCAAGTACTCGGAAGCGTTGCTGCTCGCAGGACTCTTTCAATGGATGCATTTTCCAATTTGATCTCTTATGAGGAAGGGGAATGTTTTGTCGGACAAGGCACCTCGGTTTGAATACAAAAGATATATACATTATATAGTACTCAGCATAGAAAAGTGCATATGAACTATAACCACAGATTTCTAGCAATCAGACATATTCAATTTTTCAAAGACTGGTCAGCTGGGAACTCAGGATCAGGCTGCACACATCAGCCTCCATGCCTGGTACAACATGTCGTGATCAATAAACCTATTTCCACCTGCCCAGGTTATTTCTTTATCTGCCATCAAGGCCTCAGCTTTTACTACGAGCGCATTTGACCTGTGGTTCAGGGTGTATTCCGAAGCTGCACAGCAATACCACATACCCGACTATGCCATACTACTGTTTCAGTCGTGTGACTTTTCTAGGTCATAAGTGTATTTGCCAATGTGGCCCCCACCTAGGGTTCATGTATATGATGGCATTACAGCTGTATGAAGCCCCTGGACCCCAGCAGAGCGGTCGTATAGATCCGCACAACCCTTGTGTGCTGCCATAGACTCCACAGTGCTGTGTGCACAGATCTAGGGAAGCAATGCTTGGGTACGGAGTCTGATGAAGCACACCACATTTTATTTTACTAATTAGGACTCAAATGGAATCTGAAAGGAAACTAAAGTCCCACGTGAAATCAAAGACAGCCCATGTACCTCTATGGAAACCCTAATAACACTCTGTGCAAAACAGCTATAAGATGGCTGTGTGCACAAGCATTTAGTCTGCAGTATCTACAGTCATGGCCAAAATTTTTGAGAATGATATCAAAATTATATTTTCACATGATCTGCTGCCCTCTGGTTTTTATTAGTGTTTGTCTGATGTTTATATCACATACAGAAATATAATTGCAATCATATTATGAGTACCAATAAGTTATATTGACAGTTAGAATGAGTTAATGCAGCAAGTCAATATTTGCAGTGTTGACCCTTCTTCTTCAAGACCTCTGCAATTCTCCCTGGCATGCTCTCAATCAACTTCTGGACCAAATCCTGACTGATAGCAGTCCATTCTTGCATAATCAATGCTTGCATTTTGCCAGAATTTGTTGTTTTTTGTTTGTCCACCCGTCTCTTGATTGACCACAAGTTCTCAATGGGATTTAGATCTGGGGAGTTTCCAGGCCATGGACCCAAAATCTCTGTTTTGTTCCATGAGCCATTTAGTTATCACCTTTGCTTTATGGCAAGGTGCTCCATCATGCTGGAAAAGGCATTGTTGGGCGCCAAACTGCTCTTGGAGGACATTCTGGTACCATTCTTTATTCATGGCTGTGTTTTTAGGCAAGACTGTGAGTGAGCCGATTCCCTTGGCTGAGAAGCAACCCCACACACGAATGGTTTCAGGATGCTTTACAGTTGGCATGAGACAAGACTGGTGGTAGCGCTCACCAGATGTCCCAAACAATCGAAAAGGGGATTCATCAGAGAAAATGACTTTGCCCGAGTCCTCAGCAGTCCACTCCCTGTACCTTTTGCAGAATATCAGTCGGTCCCTGATGTTTTTTCTGGAGAGAAGTGGCTTCTTTGCTGCCCTCCTTGAAACCAGGCCTTGCTCAAAGAGTCTCCGCCTCACAGTGCGTGCAGAAGCACTCACACCAGCCTGCTGCCATTCCTGAGCAAGCTCGGCACTGCTGGTAGTCCGATCCCGCAGCTGAAACAGTTTTAAGATACGGTCCTGGCGCTTGCTGGTCTTTCTTGGGCTCCCTGGAGCCTTTTTGACAACAATGGAAGCTTTCTCCTTGAAGTTATTGATGATGCGATAGATTGTTGACTGAGGAGCAATCTTTGTAGCTGCGATACTCTTCCCTGTTAGGCCATTTTTGTGCAGTGCAATGATGGCTGCACGTGTTTCTTTAGAGATAACCATTGTTAACTGAAGAGAAACAATGATACCAAGCACCAGCCTCCTTTTAAAGTGTCCAGTGATGTCATTCTTACTTAATCATGACTGATTGATCGCCAGCCCTGTCCTCATCAACACCCACACCTGTGTTAATGGATCAATCACTAAAACGATGTTAGGTGCTCCTTTTAAGGCAGGACTGAAATGATGTTGAAATGTGTTTTGGGGGTTAAAGTTCATTTTCTGGGCAAATATTGACTTTGCAAGTACAGTAATTGCTGTTAAGCTGATCACTCTGACATTCAGGATAAAGGTACCTTCACACTAAACGACGCTGCAGCGATACCGACAACGATCCGGATCGCTGCAGCGTCGCTGTTTGGTCGCTGGAGAGCTGTCACACAGACAGCTCTCCAGCGACCAACGATGCCGGTAACCAGGGTAAACATCGGGTTACTAAGCACAGGGCCGCGCTTAGTAACCTGATGTTTACCCTGGTTACCATCCTAAAAGTTAAAAAAACAAACGCTTCAATACTTACCTTCCGCTGTCTGTCCCCGGCGCTCTGCTTCTCTGCTCTGGCTGTGAGCACAGCGGCCGGAAAGCAGAGCGGTGACGTCACCACTCTACTTTCCGGCCGCTGTGCTCACAGTCAGTGCAGTAAAGCACAGCGCCGGGGACAGACAGCGAAGGTAAGTATGAAGCGTTTGTTTTTTTTACGTTTACGCTGGTAACCAGGGTAAACATCGGGTTACTAAGCACGGCCCTGCGCTTAGTAACCCGATGTTTACCCTGGTTACCAGCGAAGACATCGCTGAATCGGTGTCACACACACCGATTCAGCGATGTCAGCGGGAGAGCCAGCGACCAAATAAAGTTCTGGCCTTCTAGCCCCGACCAACGACATCACAGCAGGATTCTGATCGCTGCTGCGTGTCAAACTGAACGATATCGCTAGCCAGGATGCTGCAACGTCACGGATCGCTAGCGATATCGTTTAGTGTGAAGGTACCTTTACATGCAAATTGCCATTACAAAAAATGAAGCAGTAGACTTTGGAAAAATTAATATTTGTCTCATTCTCAAAATTTTTGTCCATGGCTGTACTGAGGTACAAAAAAACACCATAAGATGAAAAACCTCCACTATTCTTGTCAAAAAAACACCAGCACACAGGCAAAGATGCTTACCTGTCCAAGGCCTCCAAACAATTGCACTATCCAAGGTGCAGAGGACCCAAGTTAAGATGGCAAATACACAGGTGTAATAATACCGATAAGGCAGCCAGCCAACAATCGGGGATTGGCCGCTTGGTACACCTGTGCAAACAAATAATTATCTGTATGTGGCATGTTCACACAGAAATGCAGAGCATATGGCTCAAAGCCTATTAATGACGCCATATATCGGGCTAACCATTGCTGTCTATAATGCATCCTGTGTGAACAGAGGCCATAGTGTACAGAGCCATCTGGGCCTTGGAGAGTGCAATTGTTTGGAGGCCTTGGACAGGTAAGCATCTTTGCCTGTGTACTGGTGTATCTACTGAGGTACCCTGTTGTTGTCTATGTAGAGCACCAAAAGCCTTGTCCTGAATTTGCTGCATAAAGTTGCATCCTCCACAGGCAAAAGAAGATGTAATCTGCAACCACTCTAAATATTGTCCCTATCCAGTTTAATGTAGTATTATACATCGTGAATACAGATTAGGTATATCCCCCTAAAATCAGCTTCACACTACCAGTGATGAGAGTATCCCGTGAGGTCTCCAGACTTGAACTTATCCGTCTCATAGGCTGGTAAGATCTAGTCAGGAGACCTGTGCCAAGCCAGCGCTTTGGATGCAGCACATATCCGCTCCGTCCAATGTGCTGCCTTTTTTTGAAAGCCTGTGATTCCGCATGTGTTCTTGGATCCGTGCGCAATCACCGCATCCTATACATTGGACGGGAAATTTATCTTGCAGAGACGGAGCATCTCCGCAAGATAAATTGACATGCTGCAGTCTCGAAAGACGCTCAGATCACACGCTCCATATTGGACAACCACTGTCAGATCACACGCTCCATACTGGACAACCACTGTCAGATCATACGCTCCATATTGGACAGCCACTGTCAGATCACAAGCTCCATGAAAGAAATGAACAACGGGGGTAGCGGATGCAGTTTTTCAATGCATCCGCTGCCCCATTGTAATGTCCGGGGAGGAGGGGGCAGAGTTTCGGCCGCGCATGCGCAGTTGAAAATGGCGGACTCGATGCACAAAAAAGTTACATGTAACATTTTTTGTGCCGAGGGTCTGCCAAAACACGACACATCCGTCGCACGACGGATGCGACATGTGGCTATACATCGCAATGCGTCGCTAATGCAAGTCTATGGAGAAAAAACGCATCCTGCGGGCATATTTGCAGGATGCGTTTTTCCTCTAAAACGACGCATTGCGACGTACGCCAAACAACGCTAGTGTGAAAGTAGCCTTAGACAATTATAGTATAATTCACCCCATAGTTCTCTATATAGTATAATGTATTCCCCATAGTCCTCGATACAGTATAATGCAGCCCACATATAGTATAATGATGCCACCCCAGAGTATAATGCAGCCACCCCACAGAATATATTGTAGCCCTGAGTATAATGTAACCCCCCAGAGAATATAATGAAGCCACCTCGTATAGTATAATGCAGCCCCTGCATATATAATATATGGTAGCCCCCTCATAGAGCATAATGCAGCCCCCCATAGAATATAATGTAGCCCCTCCATAGAATATAATACAGCCCCCCATAGAAAGTGATACAGCCCACCTCCCCATAGAATATAATGTAGCCCCCATAGAATGTAATACAGCCCCCCCTCATAGAATGTAATACAGCCCTCACCCATAGAATGTAATACAGCCAGCCCCCCATAGAATGTAATGCAGCACAGCCCCCATAGAATGTAATGCAGCACAGCCCCCATAGAATGTAATGCAGCCAGCCCCCATAGAATGTAATGCAGCAAGGCCCCCAAAGAATGTAATGCAGCATAGCCCCCATAGAATGTAATGCAGCACAGGCCCCATAGAATGTAATGCAGCACAGCCCCCATAGAATGTAATGCAGCCAGCCCCCATAGAATGTAATAAATCCCCTCCCAATAGCCCCACAATCCAGTTATCACTTATTGATATATTTAAAATAAAAACAAACACTCTCCTCACCTCTCCTCGTGTCCGTGCTGCTTCCGGCTCCGGTCTCTGCAGCTTCAGTCTGCCCGCGCGACACACAGCAGGTGCGCGATGATATAACGTCATTGCGCACCCACAGTGTCAGAGGCAGAGCGGGGAATGATGGGAGAGGGAGTGACAGCAGACGCTCTCTCCTCCATCATTGCATTCAACTGTACCGGCATCATAGACGCCCGGTATAGTTGAATGCCGTGGCGTTGGCCGGGGGAAGTCGGCGGCAGGGGGGGAGTCGGCACTGGCGAGCGGCCAATGACTGCCACCGGTTCTTCTGGCATTTGCCAGAAATGCCCGATGGCCAGTCCGGCCCTGCTGGAGAACCACTGTCAGATCACACGTTCCATACTGGACAACCACTGTCAGATCACACGCTCCATACTGGACAACCACTGTCAGATCACACGCTCCACACTGGACAACCACTGTCAGATCACACGCTCCATACTGGACAACCACTGTCAGATCACACGCTCCATACTGGACAACCACTGTCAGATCACACGCTCCATACTGGACAACCACTGTCAGATCACACGCTCCATACTGGACAACCACTGTCAGATCACACGCTCCATACTGGACAACCACTGTCAGATCACACGCTCCATACTGGACAACCACTGTCAGATCACACGCTCCATACTAGACAACCACTGTCAGATCACACGCTCCATACTGGACAACCACTGTCAGATCACACGCTCCATACTGGACAACCACTGTCAGATCACACGCTCCATACTGGACAACCACTGTCAGATCACACGCTCCATACTGGACAACCACTGTCAGATCACACGCTCCATACTGGACAACCACTGTCAGATCACACGCTCCATACTGGACAACCACTGTCAGATCACACGCTCCATACTGGACAACCACTGTCAGATCATACGCTCCATACTGGACAACCACTGTGAGATCACACGCTCCATACTGGACAACCACTGTCAGATCACATGCTGCATACTGAATAACCACTCCGATCACACGATCCATACTGGACAAGCACTGTCAGATCACACTCTCCATACTGGACAACCACTGTCATATCACACGCTGCATACTGGACAACCACTGTCAGATCACACGCTCCATACTGGACAACCACTGTCAGATTACACGCTCCATACTGAACCACCACTGTCAGATCACACGCTCGATATTGGACAACCACTGTCAGATCACACGCTCCATACTGGACAACCATTGTCAGATCACACGCTGCATACTGGACAACCACTGTCACATCACACGCTCCATACTGGACAACCACTGTCACATCACAAGCTCCATACTGGACAACCACTGTCATATCACACGCTTCATACTGGACAACCACTGTCAGATCACACGCTCCATACTGGACAACCACTGTCACATCACACGCTCCATACTGGACAACCACTGTCACATCACACGCTCCATACTGGACAACCACTGTCATATCACACGCTCCATACTGGACAACCACTGTCACATCACACGCTCCATACTGGACAACCACTGTCACATCACACGCTCCATACTGGACAACCACTGTCACATCACACGCTCCATACTGGACAACCACTGTCACATCACACGCTCCATACTGGACAACCACTGTCATATCACACGCTTCATACTGGACAACCACTGTCAGATCACACGCTCCATACTGGACAACCACTGTCACATCACACGCTCCATACTGGACAACCACTGTCACATCACACGCTCCATACTGGACAACCACTGTCACATCACACGCTCCATACTGGACAACCACTGTCATATCACACGCTCCATACTGGACAACCACTGTCACATCACACGCTCCATACTGGACAACCACTGTCAGATCACACGCTCCATACTGAACAACCACTGTCAGATCACACGCTGCATACTAGACAACCACTGTCAGATCACACGCTCCATTCTGGACAATCACTGTAAGTCACCACTCAGACACGATGATGGTTGTGACAAGCGATTTTGGAGTAGAAGGAATTCTACATATATCTGAAGAAGAGCACGGATAAATACAGTTGTATTTATGAAGAGCCTGATCTTTCACCCTGTCCAGCAATGCAGCACATGAACAGTTAACAGGCTCGCAGGTTCTTGAATGGCGCCCCACCCCCTCTCCCTGTTGTTTCTCTGAGGGGAAAAGGAAAGGTATTTCCTTAAATCCACAGAAGTGAGCCTGGAATGGCTCTTTAATTAAAATCCATTTAAGGACTGATTAGCCGTGTAATTTGCCCTAATACTGACGATTATGGAAATGTTCAACCTGACACAGATTCATAAAACGCTGCCAGTCCTGACTGCAGGACAAGTGGGGCCATCAAGTTCAAGGGTGCGATGGATCCATCCATGGCGATGAATCTTTGCAGACATGGCTGTTGTGACGGCATCCCTGCATATGGTCTCTGGGACAGGCAGGAAGGAAAAGTGCAGTCGTTTGGAATTCTTTATATATGATCCATTTTTGTAGTCGTGTCGTATTTCGGAACCAGTACTAGCACCAGCTTTACCTCTGGCGCCATTAGTGAATTGCCACAGCTGGAAGTGGTGCTGGGCAGAAGGGGAAGTCATCTGGTGCTGGAACTGACGAGGCCTTTCTCGCAATGTCGTGTAGGCCTGGACACTATTTTTAGATATATTTTTTTCTACGGCAAACTGTCGTGTAGGAACAAGAAAAATCTCACAGTGACACGGGAAATGCTGTTGATTAAAGGGAAGTTGGCACAGCCTGGATGCTGTGGCAGGTGGGCAAAAGGGGATCCCTTGTAAGGGAGGTCGCCAGCTGCAACTCAAGCACCAAGAGCAGACACAAGGCTGGTGTTGTTGCTGAGCTCTCGCTGTGAATTGTTAGCCTGGATTTAACTATGCGGTAAGGAGAGAATGTGAAGGCTGTTTACAGCTAGTGCAAATAATGTGACAGCTGTTAGATTGCGGGCAGCCCTCACCACTCTCTTGCGCTTACACAAAGCTCTGATTATGGGAGACACACAAGCGGGACTTACAAGAGCCTGGCAAAAGATAGATGGGGCTCGGATTGTGGATCAACCGAGACCGAACGAGCCTGAATCAAAGCTCTGTTTTATCCTACGCTCCCCTCTGTGGCAATAAATATACGGAGTACGAGCACAGATTGATTATAAAGAAAAAGCAAGCAGGTGCCGAAGAGGCCGTATCCCAGTGTGTACTACACCCTATAAAAGTGTTGTGCTGTGCATCTTAAAAACATCTCCAGAATCTGACCTTTTCTCACCTTTGAAACTGCTAAGACTCTTACTGTCGCTCTTATTCATTCTCGTCTGGACTACTGCAACTCTCTTCTGACCGGTCTCCCTCTTACCAAACTTTCTCCTCTCCAATCCATCTTGAATGCGGCAGCCAGGGTCATATTTCTGTCCAGCCGCTTCACCGATGCCTCCATCTTGTGCCAGTCATTACACTGGCTACCCATTCGCTACAGGGTCCAGTATAAACTCATCTCTCTCACCCACAAAGCTCTCCACAGTTCTGCACCGCCTTATATCTCCTCTCTCATCTCCGTCTATTGCCCTACACGTGCCCTCCGTTCTACAAATGACCTAAGACTAAAGGTACCGTCACATTAAAGGGACACTGTCACCTGAATTTGGAGGGAACAATCTTCAGCCATGGAGGCGGGGTTTTGGGGTTTTTGATTCACCCTTTCCTTACCCGCTGGCTGCATGCTGGCTGCAATATTGGATTGAAGTTCATTTTCTGTCCTCCATAGTACACGCCTGCGCTGTGCAAGATTACCTTGTGCAGGCATGTACTACGGAGGACAGAGAATGAACTTCAATCCAATATTGCAGCCAGCATGCAGCCAGCGGGTAAGGAAAGGGTGAATCAAAAACCCCAAAACCCCGCCTCCATGGCTGAAGATTGTTCCCTCCAAATTCAGGTAACAGTGTCCCTTTAAGCGACGCTGCAGCGATCTAGACAACGATCCAGACAGCTCTCCAGCAACCAACGATGCGGGCCCCTGGTAACCAGGGTAAACATCGGGTTACTAAGCGCAGGGCCGCGCTTAGGAACCCGATGTTTACCCTGGTTACCAGCGTAAACGTAAAAAAAACAAACACTACATACTTACATTCCGGTGTCTGTCCTCCGGCGCTGTGCTTCTCTGCACTGTCAGCGCCGGCCAGCCGTAAAGCAGAGCGGTGACATCACCGCTCTGGTTTACAGCTGGCCGGCGCTCACAGCCAGTGCAGGAAAGCACAGCGCTGGAGGACAGACACCGGAATGTAAGTATGTAGTGTTTGGTTTTTTTTACGTGTACGCTGGTAACCAGGGTAAACATCGGGTTACTAAGCGTGGCCCTGCGCTTAGTAACCCGATGTTTGCCCTGGTTACCAGTGAAGACATCGCTGAATCGGCGTCACACACGCCGATTCAGCGATGTCTGCGGGAGGTCCAGCGACTAAATGAAGTGCTGGACTTTCTGCTCCGACCAACGATGGCACAGCAGGATCCAGATCGCTGCTGCGTGTCAAACTGAACGATATCGCTATCCAGGACGCTGCAACGTCACGGATCGCTAGCGATATCGTTCAGTGTGAAGGTACCTTAACATCCCCCGTAATCCGAACCTCGCACCTCCGTCTCCAAGACTTATCTCGTGCTGCGCCAGCTCTCTGGAATGCACTTCCCCAGACTATCAGACTGATACCTAGCCCCGACCTATTCAAGCGCGCTTTAAAAACCCATCTCTTCAAACAAGCCTACCACATCAACTACTCAGTAAACTAACTTTGTCCTGTTCCCTCCTTCCAAATATTATCTGCATGTGAATCTGCACCCTACTATTCATCTGTCTCCACACCCTCCATGCACACGATAACTGCACTTGATACTTGACTATTGCACTTAAACACACGGGCTGATGACCGGATCATGCAGCTTTATATGAAAATCCCTATTTATTATAATTGCCAGACTTGAAGTAACAAGCACTTTTCACCTATTGTGTTCCCCCATTTCCTTGTAGATTGTAAGCTTGCGAGCAGGAACCTCACCCCTAATGTCACTGTTTAAATTGTCTTAACTTGTACTGAATTTATTGTCTGTACATGTCCCCGCTTAATTGTAAAGTGCTGCGGAATATGTTGGCGATATATAAATAAAAATTATTATTATTATTGTGCCAACCCAACCCAAGTATTCCGATGTTTCATGTGCATAGTCATATGAGGGCTCGGTTTTGTATGGAGCTGGAATACGGCTGCCAGGAATGTCCGTAATGCCCCTACTCTACCTCTGTCACACAGAGCCATACAAGGTTTTTCCTATGTTGGGTTCCTGACGAAGGACACATAAAATGTGGCATGCTCCTTCAGACTCAATATGGTAGTATGGCTTTGTACTTGGAGCTGTAGACACCAAACCGACAGAGATATTTTCCACTAGATGTAATAATGACCTCTGTGCACACGTTTCTGCCGTGTCCCAGCAAATATCTGTAGATGTAATGTCACTGGCCCCGCTCAATGCCCAACGCGGAAGTGAGCAGAGTCGGATTACTCCCGTAACACGCAACGCAAGTCGTTTGTTCTCAGCTGAAAATCTGGAAATCTACGGGAAAACCTGGTGTTAATTACAGATGGGCAGCATGGTGGCTCAGTGGTTAACACTGCAGCCTTGTAGAGCTGGAGTTCTGGGTTCAAATGCCACCAAGGACAACATCTGCAAGGAGTTTGTATGTTCTCCCCGTGTTTGTGTGGGTTTCCTCCAGGTTCTCCGGTTTCCTCCCACATTCCAAAGACATACTGATAGGGAATTTAGATTGTGAGCCTCATCGGGGACAGTGATGATAATGTGTGCAAAACTGGATAGCACTATGTTGGCGCTATATAAAAGATTATTATTATGTTTTCTGAAGATTCTCATGTCTGTCAAATACTGACTGCTCGGATTAGAAGACCAATTAACTGGGTCTCCTGACCTGAGCCAACTGCCCCATATATATACCTATGAGGCAGTTAGCTCAGGCCAGTAGGGCCGGCTCTTCCAGTCCGAGCACAGTCTGTTTTATGAACGTGTAAATCCAGCCGAAAGATTCAGATCCAGGAAATGCTCAGATTTTAATGTATCCAACATATCCTCTTAAGATCAGTGGCATTTGTCTGTTCTTACTGTTAATTCCTTGTGTACCTATCATCATTGGTTACTAACACAGATGTCCATCAAGTTACATTTTTTCTGTAGCCTATAACTCTATGGGAAAACTGGTTATTGGTTCCAAATCCCCAAAATGTCACCCAAAATAAGAAAGATTATGAGCAAAGAAAAATTAGAAGCTAATGCAGATAAAGCAAGTGGTAACATGTACGAGTCAGAAATAGTCAAATAGTGATTCACCAGCTTGCAGCTATTATGGTGAAGTCATGAGCATGCTTCTTTCAACTGGTGTCCAAAGAGCAGTTCATCCTGCCACAGGTAGATGAGTCAGTACATGTAGTACTATACGACACTGCCAGGAGGAGCCAGTGCGTGCACTATGGCTGTACCTACCCCGATCACATGGCGAGCTATTAGACCTGTCTATGGTTATAGGCTATAGTACTCAGTCAATCACAGAGTTAGACGTGTGTATGGAGGAATCGGAAGAGGCATCGTTCAGCCTACAGCTATCTACTGGGTTTGAGGGTCAGTGCATTATCTAGGCCTGCCTCTTTTTTCTAATATTAATTTGTATTTGCAAATAGTGATGAGCAAACATGCTCGGATAAGGTGTCTGTTTATTGGGCAGTCCCTGCATGTGTTGCGGCTGTCGAACAGCTGCGAGACATGCAGCCGTGGGGTCTCAAAAATATTTTTTGAGCACACCCAAAATACTTGGTCAGCACTCGAGCAATCTCAGATAATGCCTTATCCGAGCACGTTCACTCATCAGTATTTGTAAACCCAAATATTTGTTATGTTCTTGGACAGCTCTTTCCATCTGCCCATTGTCCTAAGGAGTCTAGATACCAGGAATATAAAGTAAACCATTTAAAGCTAGACAGAGAGTCCTTACTGCTCCAGTGTACTGAATTTAGTACTGACACATGGCATGTCGACCCAGAAAACTATGGCGTACAGCAGCGAACATCTAACATGACAATGCAGTTGGCACAAACGCCATGTGATTTTTGCACCACAACATAGAAAACGTAAGAGTGTGGAGCCATCAGTCTCTGTAATGGATGGCCTGTTATCAGTGGTGAACACACTGTGGGAGATAAGGAAATGACCTGGTCAGCAGCCATTAGGGTGCCACACACAGCACTATACAGGGGGCAGGCACTGCTGCATCATGTATGATGGTATTATAGAGCTTTAGTCAGAATTCTTTTTTTGAAGGCTACATTCACACTTTTGCTTCTATTTTTACATTTGTGTAACACTAAGGCTGGGTTCACATTGCGTTAATGCAGTCCGTTAGATGGACTGCGCTATACAGCGGTGTAAAGCAGTCCGTTAACGCTGCCATTAACCCCTATTATCTGGCGCATTGCCAACACATGCCATAATCAGCATGTGCTAGCGATGTGCCGTCATTCAGAGATGGAGCCTCGGACCCGGCTGCAGCGTCTGAGGCTCCGTCACCATAGATGAATCATCTGCGCTAGCGGTATAGCATAACGCAATGGTGTGTATGCTATAGCGTTAACGCAGCCCCTCAACGCTATGCGATGAACGGGCTGCCTTAACACAATGTAAACCTGGCCTAAGGCCGGGATCACACATGTGAGAAATACGGATGAGTCTCACATGTTAATACCTGGCATTGCTGCCGTCACTCAGGAGCGGAGCATGTGGCTACGTGTATTGCTATGCGCCGACACACTCCGGTCCTGAGTGCCGGCGGCAATGCCGGGTATTAACATGCGAGACTCGGCCGTATTTCTCGCATGTGTGATCCCGGCCTAACCGTTTTATTTCTCAAGCCATTATTTTTTGCCTCCCCTATTCAAGTGATTCATCAGCTCTTTCTCATCGCTTTTTAAAAACTGAAGCCGGTAGATTGAACTTATTTATTTATTGACTAATAACAATGTATCAGTATAAAACATGGATGAAACTAGGATGGAAAACTGAAGTACAAAGTCTGTCTAATGTGTCTCATCTGTATTTAACAGGCTCCAAAAGATGATAAAGGCTGATGAGACTAGGACATGTCCTGAGCGTTACGGACCAGAGACCGCTGTTCAATTGGAAGTGTGTGGATCTATGGGTGATTGTGCTGCCCGAGAAAAAACGGCCAACGCTAAGACGTATCGCATGGTTGTGTGATGTAGCCTAAGAGACAAAGACAATACCATTCGGAGAGATTTCTTAATTAGATTTAGCAGAAAGCGCTGCCATGCTATCCGCAGCTGCGGAGCAAGAAAAATTTTTTTTGGCTTGGAAGCGGTTCTTCATGGCACACTGTCCAGCCCTGATGTTGGCTCCATAGAGTGTCATGTCAGACTGCTGGGAGTCTATTTATACCCTGCTCTCCAGGGAGAGGTGTGTAACAGCTGAGCTGTCTGCACATAATATATTCGCCTGCATGTGTGTACGGAAAGTGTAAGAAGACATGGAGAGAGCCATTCCCTTTCAAACCATCAGCAAAACATCAGGAGACAGGCACACCCATTCAGATGGGAAGCAGCGCACTTAACCCTGTGTGTGCATCCTCTAACACGCGGCCTCTATTCTGAATAGCTGACGGTGACGATGAAATAACCAATTGTTGTCGGCAGATTTGTAGGCAGTGAGAATGAAATTACACTTTCACTGAAAAATAATACAAAAATAACATTAAAAATAAGGCTGGAATAATTCATACTTTCATCTACTTAACGCCCAATTGTCTGAGACACTTCTAATGTTGCTTTAACAGGTTTCCAAAACTAGGAATAGTGATAAATTAATAAAAGATGCAAAAAAAAAATAAAATAAAGTATCCATGTTTCCTTTATAGTTTTCCCCCTTCTCCTGTCTTGACATTTCATTGTACTGTAGATACTTTGGTGGAGATTTCCATCTAAACGGTGGCAGAATTTTCGCATTCATGCCAGATGGAGTTTTTTTTTTAATGTTCAATTTGTGTTTATTAATCAATTTTGAAAATACAAAAAAAGTAACATATGACCAAATATATTATGATCAATTAAGTCAGGCAGAACTTAAAACTTGTAATGATAACAATATTCATGTAGCCTGGATTTTGCCAAGACGTGTGTAAAGAGGGCGATATTTCTTCCAGGGTCATCTGAAAGAACAGTCCATTTGGCGCTGTAATGAGTTTCTGGTCCCAGCAGAGCAGCATTAGTGTACAGAGTCAATGACCGCTTACACATTTACTTTATGTCTGTCTCGTCTAAAGTCGCATACCATGCAGCCTGAAGTCATTGATTCTTTTGGGCCTGAGTTGGCCATCAAATCTCTACAATTTAACATTGCACATGGAAATAAAATGACCTCCAGGAAGGGTTGGTAAAACACACAAAGATGATAATCTGGCTTTTATCTATTGGGACATGAATGTCTTGTCTACATGAAGTAGTGTGATTGTTTTTGTTATATACCACAATTTTCACTGGGATCCGCTGTCAATCTAAAGACCGTCCATGCTGTTAGACGTCTTCAGGAGTCTGTTCTCAGTGGGCAGAAAATAGATTGGCTATAGAGGGATTGTTTCCCCTGGAGAGAAGTGTCACTGGAGAGATTTGGCAGCTACTCGCCCCTTTGTTCCCTATAGACCTCAACATGCGTGTTAGATCACACCAAGCACATGTTAATGGGGAAACAGTCCGTGATCATTGTCAGCCTAAGATCTCTGTGTGATCTGCTTTACTCTATGTTTTAGTATGTGGTCAATGTGGGTGAAGAATATAATATTACATGGAGATCAATCAACTAAATGAGGTCAAATGCAGATTACATAGAATCTATTGAGTCCAAACCTCACACTGGATCCTCCGAGTGCTTTGCTGCACGCTCCCAATTATGTCATATTTCATTTACATTCAGCATAGATCTTCTATTCTGGGAATCTATGTTGTGTGGCCTCCTGTATTCTCATTTTATATTCTGCACCACATTACTGTAGTCATTTTACAATTCATTGTCATCATACTGAAACTATAATTGTGTAGTATTTTCGTCTGGCAACAATAGAGTTAATCATGCAATCCATTTTTTGTGAAAGCGTCTCTTTAATCCTCCCACTGAACAGATCTCGGAATAGCTAATCTATGTGCGCTCCCGCCGGAAGCCTCTGGGTTATAACTTTCCTTCCTTGCCTTTGAGCTTTCTTTTCAGCTTGATTCATTTCACATTGCCTGTACGATTGCGAATCACAGGTGCCTTTTTTTTTTCAGGACCCCTAAATTATTTTGTTTCATTGTGGTCATATTTGTGTTAGTGTACTGCTAATTGCGCATACTGAGAACCCAGGGTCTTGTAGACCAAACTGAAATAGCTTTTAATTGGTCTTTTAACAGTTGGCAGCAGTTGGTACACTGTAATTGCTAGAGGCAAGGCTCTCTATTAATGCTGACCAAATACTGTGGCACCGAAAATGATATCGCTAGGTGAGCGAGGAGGAGTATAAAAGTCTCACCCGAAAAATGACCTTGTGAACTGACGGGTTCCTTCAAAACAGACCCCATGCAATGGAAAAGAATTCAAATGATTTTATTCAATACTGAATATGATTATATTGATAATTTATATTTTTGTAGTTCCAACATATTCTGCAGAGCTTTGAAATTCATAGGAAATTGCATTATTATAATGATCATCATTAGTAATTCTCCTATATCTGTCTTTTCCCAAAACTGATCTCTTTACATTCAGCAGCAATTCTTGTCCTATAGGAGAGAGGCCAAAGGGAAATCAAATTTTGTTTGTGGCGTCTGTATTCTGTCAGCGGAGAGAGCAGATAATCTGCCGTGATGACCATCGGCATAATGCAGCAAGCCCTCTGCATTAGCAGCTGCTGAAAATGCTTCGGAGAGCAGCTACGGGGCCTTTGATGTTTCTAGGGTTGTCCCACAATACATAAAAGGAGTTGTGTGAGTAACCGTAATACAGGAGGGAATGGTTTATGTTTTTTATATGTTTTGCACGTGAAAACTTTATTATAAAGCATTATTGGGTCTTATTCTCTAAATTCACAGCTTACTTCTTGAGAGCGGAAAATGTAGCGGCACTCACCGGTCAATAAAATATCAATTCTATATTCCATCTAGTTTAAAAACAGCATGGAGTACAGCGAGGAGTACATGGATACATATGGCGACAGCCATTTTGAACCAGACAGAAGCGCTGGCTGTCGTTGATCGGCCGTTGCCGTATGTATCCATGTACTCCACGCTGTGCTCCATTCTGTACTCCATGCTGTTTTTAAACTAGATGGAATACAGAATTGACATTTTATTGACTGGTGGGTGCCGCCATATTTTCTGCTCTCACAGAGTATCTATGCTATTGAAACTGTTTTCTTATATGGCTGAGCACCACCGGATGGCTACAGTCCATGTAATGGTGTAGAAGTTTTCTACAGTGGTGGACATAGACAGGAGAGGGCTCCTATGCAACAATATATGGGCCCTTTGCAGTCCAATAGCTCACCATAGTGCACAATTCCATCTGATTTGGAGATGGCGGTGGGCCCATTTACTTCTTGGGACCCTGTGTGGCTGCACTAGTTGCACAAATGGATTGTTGCCCCTGGGTTTCCGTATGTGATGAAAAGAGCTTTACTGAGATGTCTCCACCTGATACACTCCCAACATTTGTCATAGGCAGAAGAAGAGATGCCGAAGCTTCTCCCCTTTCTTCAACACAACAGAGTTGCTAAACCCAGTGATTGGCTGCAGTGGTCACGTCACATGTGCTGTTGATGTCACTGCTGCAGCCTGTCGACAAAGATCATCAGAGAGGTAGTGCTGGACTCGGAGAAGGTGAGTATTGTTGTGGCTGTTATAATACAACCCTGAGGTTCAGTAAAACTGTAAACCTGACACCCCGTTTAAAAAAACTCTACCTGCCAGTGTGGCATTATTTTGAGACCCAAACATAGTAGCTATCAGTTACCATATGTGCTTGTAAATTATAGTGAAATTTTTTATCTTCCTGCAGATTTATAAATTCACATTTGATTATTTCTGTGCTATTCACACTATTCACATTTTTGAGCAGCAGATTTTTTTTTTTTCTTTTAAAGAAAAATTCCGATCTTGTATATCACACATCAAAACATCAAATGATCCATTATACTGTATACTAGGCTAAAATACTCATGTGTGGGATACCTGACGCGCTAATACCAAGGTGATGCTGTCTGGCATCCATGGGAGGTGGCACACACTCAGATCACACGTCCTGTCCTTGTACCTGAATGGAGTGGGTGTCCTGCACCACCACCTTTTTACTTTTCCCGTCCTTAAATATTTATATGACAATTGCTCAGACCGGGACAGGCGGAGACATTTGTGATGCACAGAGGGAAGATTTATAAAGGCTGAAGGATGTGTGTTATTCCACAATGCATCTTCGGTGTCTCGTAAAGCAATGGTGTGTTTCATGAGCCTGGATGACGGGAATGAAACCATGCATTTGCTGTTCAGGGAAAAATATAGGTAGCTGGAAGGTGTAATTCTATGTGGGCCTGTTTGAGTGGGGAATTGAGGGGGAAGAGAATGTAAATGAAGAGGAAACTGATTATTTTAGCAATGCGCATTAGTCACTTGTGCTCCAAGGCAGACCTCATTTGTACATCTGCCAGCTTCTTTGCATCTGCTCTACCACTGCGCTTTTTAACCTTGCAATAGCTGCACTTGTACTCTGTGCACGTCTGTCTATTATATATAGAGGACCGGTAGCACATATGGTGAATATTTCCAGTAACGGAGCCTACAGTGTGTTTCTGAATTAATCTTGTGCAGCTCCAGAAATCTGTCTTGTGTACCACACCTCACACTATAGTAATGTCTTGTATCTCCTTGGTGCTTCCCCAACAGATGCTCCTGAAGTCCTAACAACACCATAGCCTAAAAATATCCAAACGGCATAAAGAAATCATATCTGAAGACGTTTCCTACATGTGTTGTTGCTAATTAATTGACATACCATAAATGCAATCTGTTTTCTTTCCAAGCTGTTTGTTGCTTACTTATTGACAAAGTGCCTGCATCAGCCATAGTCCAGCGGTTGAGAGCCTGACCGAGCAGTAGAATGGGGTTTCTGAGCCCACCAATACAACCACACTAAGAAGTAGCTTGGAGTGGCATTTGCGCATGCTGCGTGCCAAAACATTATATCCCAAATCGATGTGGTGACAGGGACTCGGCTCGACTGGGACATTTTCAATATCTTTATGAATTCTCTTGATGCATTTGGATTGTTAGAGGTCATGCTGAAATACATATGTTTCCCAAGTCTTATGGGGCTTTCTTATAGATGCAACCCCTGTCCATACGTCCTATAAGGGCATATGAATGTCATAAAAGGAGGTTTCTTGCTTGGGACTCCATCTGTAAGCGCCAGTTGCTCTCCTTCTGACCAGCTTAAGACATTCGTATTTCTGGAGGTTAATCATTTTACGCAATGAAAATGTAGTTGGCTGCGTTAGGCAGATTACTGGTCACATTGTGGTCAAGGTTAGGTAACGTAGAGTAGCCGCTGACTGGTCGCTTAGGACAACATTCTTCCATTTAATCTTTATGGCTAAGTACTGTAAGGGTCCATCTACACGGACCGACTGGTGGCACGATACGAGCGATTGGTGGTCAATTAAATTCCGGTTTAAACAGGCTGCGCACAGAGCCATAATTCTCGACAGCGCGAGTCCTGTTTAAACAGAACGATGAACTACTGAGAACAATGTTTTTTTGCTCAAAAGCTCATTTTCCCCAATTAATGAGCGTTTCTCTCTTTCGTGCAAGAAATCGTAAGAAGAACGTTTTTAAGAACACGTGTTCAGGACTATCTTTCATTGTAAATGCAACTTAAGTTTGTCCATGCAGAAACTGCATGAATATAGCATCCAATAATCCAGAACTTCTGTCAATCCAGTACGTATTTCCAGCATGGACCTGCAAAATACAGCGATATTTAACCGGATCAGCAAAAAAGAGCCAGTTAGGAGCATTGTCTAGTTGCACACATTATTCTCTATAGTGATACAGAGCCTCTAAATAATATATAATATGCTCTGCTTTCATCCCAGATAAGGCCTTTTCCAAGATGACCTTCAGACACCTAGAATCCAGGATGCCTTTATGGGTTTAGTCCTCCAGAACTAAAACACTAAAACTACTGCATAGGATTTTAAGATGCATAGAATTATAAAAGCAAACTGCAGTGCGATACCTAAAGCAATCTTTTTTTTTTTTTTTAAATATATGACACTTTTGGACGTAATGAGTATTTCTAATACAAAAATGGTTGCCTTCTCTTTCCATTGATCTACTGTGTCCTGGAGTCAAAGCTCTGGCTGAATAAATAACAATGGTTCATTCAGGAATGGAATTGATTTTAGGTTAGTGAATTACCAATTCAGAGGTTTAATCCATGGGAGCGCTCTCCCATTTTAAGTCTTTTCCCTGGGGGTGTATGCTGAAATGCCTAGAACAACCTTGGCAGAAAAAAGTAACCCAGAGCACACAGCGGGCGCATTCTGCTTCATTCCAGCGGTTAATAGAGCTGTAACATCATTAGGACATGATGTCACAACAGCCTGTCATTGATTCTGTGGCCATGTGCGGTCTCTCTGGTGTCACACATCATCACATTAAAAGAAAAAATATATATATCAGCATGGGAAGCTGAGGTTGCTGGAGGTCAAAGGTCACTAGACGAACCCTGTAAATGTATCTCTTCTGGGCAAATAAATAGGAAAGCCCTAATTTACAAATTGTGTCTCCATGCTGCCGAACATAGCGCATGTATTTTCAACTGCATATGAAAGATCATCAGCTGGTAATGAACCTGACCTCCTGGATGAGACTGTCCATTCCATTTCTGTTTGGTTGCTTTCATATACAATATACGATTGCTTCCACTGCTTTTCACCGGAGGCATTGTTTCTTGAATGAGTCATTGACTGTAGCCTATTATTACTGACGCACAGGTCAATATGATAGCTTTTCTAATATTTCTGCACAATTTTTTGCTCTCTTTAGCTAACCGTTCTGGCTATGCTACTTGAAATTTAGAAATGGAAATAGTCCTAAAGGGGGTGCCTGGTACAATAAAAATGGGGCAACCACTGCTTATGTTTTAAAATAACATACCTATTACAATATATGACGACTGCAGCCAATCACTGTGCAATCTATGAGCTCACTCAGCATCACCACTGGGCCCAGAGATTGGCTGCAGTGGTTATGTGTCGTAGATGTGACATCATCGCTGCAGCCCTGCATACAAAGATCGCTGGGGAGCAATGGAAAGGCTACGATGAAGTGACACGGGCTTCTGTAAGGACTGCTGATTTTGTTATTTTAAAGCATAAGTCGCATTGGCACTTATAAAAAAAAATGCCAAACAGCCCCTTTAATTAAAAACATTTTGTCACATTAGGTTTGATATAGATGTTTGTATCTCCAAAGTAACAGACAACAAATAAACACTGTGCAGTCTTTATTCTGCCATAACACTTTCTTCTCTCTGTTCCCCACTTTCTACTAATATATCTAATATATAATTGTCCAAGGGTCACTTACGTCTTTCTGTCTGTCTGTAACGGAAATCCCAAGTCGCTGATTGGTCGCGGCAAAACAGCCATGACCAATCAGCGACTGGCACAGTCCAGCGGGAAAATGGCCGCTCCTTACTCCATGCAGTCAGCGCTTGCTCCATACTCCCCTCCAGTCAGCGCTCACACAGGGTTAATGGCAGCGGTAACGGACCGCATTATGCCGTGGTGTAACGCACTCCGTTAATGCTGCTATTAACCCTGTGTGACCAACTTTTTACTATTGATGCTGCCTATGCAGCATCAATAGTAAAAAGATCTAATGTTAAAAATAATGAAAAAAAATAAAAAATAGTTATATACTCACCGTCCGTTGGCCCCTCTGATCCAGAACAGGCCTTTCCCGCTCCTCGCGACGCTCCAGTGACCACTCCATGCATTGCGATCTCGCGAGATGATGATGTAGCGGTTTCGTGAGACCGCTACGTCATCATCTCGCGAGACCGCAATGCACTCTTGAGACTGGAGCGCGCGAGGAGCATCGGTAAACGCTTCGCCTGGATCCAGGGGCCAACGGAAGGTGAGTATAACTATTTTTTTATTTTAGTTCTTTTTTTTAACAGGGATATGATGCCCACATTGCTATATACTACGTGGGCTGTGCAATATACTACGTGGGCTGTGCAATATACTGCGTGGGCTGTGCAATATACTGCATGGGCTGTGCAATATACTGCGTGGGCTGTGCAATATACTACGTAGGCTGTGCAATATACTGCATGGGCTGTGCAATATACTGCATGGGCTGTGCAATTTACTACGTGGGCTGTGCTATATGCTGCGTGGGCTGTGCAATATGCTGCGTGGGCTGTGCAATATGCGTGGGCTGTGCAATATACTGCGTGGGCTGTGCAATATACTACGTGGGCTGTGCAATATACTGCGTGGGCTGTGCAATATACTGCATGGGCTGTGCAATATACTGCGTGGGCTGTGCAATATACTACGTAGGCTGTGCAATATACTGCATGGGCTGTGCAATATACTGCATGGGCTGTGCAATTTACTACGTGGGCTGTGCTATATGCTGCGTGGGCTGTGCAATATGCTGCGTGGGCTGTGCAATATGCGTGGGCTGTGCAATATACTGCGTGGGCTGTGCAATATACTACGTGGGCTGTGCAATATACTGCGTGGGCTGTGCAATATACTTCGTGGGCTGTGCAATATACTGCGTAGGCTGTGCAATATACTGCGTGGGCTGTGCAATATACTACGTGGGCTGTGCAATATACTGCGTGGGCTGTGCAATATACTACGTGGGCTGTGCAATATACTACGTAGGCTGTGCAATATACTGCATGGGCTGTGCAATATACTGCATGGGCTGTGCAATTTACTACGTGGGCTGTGCTATATGCTGCGTGGGCTGTGCAATATGCTGCGTGGGCTGTGCAATATGCGTGGGCTGTGCAATATACTGCGTGGGCTGTGCAATATACTACGTGGGCTGTGCAATATACTGCGTGGGCTGTGCAATATACTTCGTGGGCTGTGCAATATACTACGTGGGCTGTGCAATATATTACGTGGGCTGTGCAATATACTACGTGGGCTGTGCAATATATTGCATGGGCTGTGCAATATACTACGTGGGCTGTGCAATATACTGCGTGGGCTGTGCAATATACTACGTGGGCTGTGCAATATACTGCGTGGGCTGTGCAATTTACTACTTGGGCTGTGCTATATACTGCGTGGGCTGTGCAATATACTATGTGGGCTGTGCAATATACTGCGTGGGCTGTGCAATATACTACGTGGGCTGTGCAATATACTGCGTGGGCTGTGCAATATACTTCGTGGGCTGTGCAATATACTACGTGGGCTGTGCAATTTACTACGTGGGCTGTGCAATATACTACGTGGGCTGTGCAATATACTGCGTGGGCTGTGCAATATACTGCGTGGGCTGTGCAATATACTGCGTGGGCTGTGCAATATACTGCGTGGGCTGTGCAATATACTGCGTGGGCTGTGCAATATACTACGTGGGCTGTGCAATATACTACGTGGGCTGTGCAATATATTGCATGGGCTGTGCAATATACTACGTGGGCTGTGCAATATACTGCGTGGGCTGTGCAATATACTACGTGGGCTGTGCAATATACTGCATGGGCTGTGCAATTTACTACTTGGGCTGTGCTATATACTGCGTGGGCTGTGCAATATACTACGTGGGCTGTGCAATATACTGCATGGGCTGTGCAATATACTACGTGGGCTGTGCAATATACTGCGTGGGCTGTGCAATATACTACGTGGGCTGTGCAATATACTGCGTGGGCTGTGCAATATACTTCGTGGGCTGTGCAATATACTACGTGGGCTGTGCAATTTACTACGTGGGCTGTGCAATATACTATGTGGGCTGTGCAATATATTGCGTGGGCTGTGCAATATATTGCGTGGGCTGTGCAATATACTGCGTGGGCTGTGCAATATACTGCGTGGGCTGTGCAATATACTGCGTGGGCTGTGCAATATACTGCGTGGGCTGTGCTATATACTGCGTGGGCTGTGCAATATACTGCGTGGGCTGTGCAATATACTACGTGGGCTGTGCAATATACTGTGTGGGCTGTGCAATATACTTCGTGGGCTGTGCAATATACTACGTGGGCTGTGCAAAATACTACGTGGGCTGTGCAATATACTACGTGGGCTGTGCAATATATTGCGTGGGCTGTGCAATATACTACGTGGGCTGTGCAATATACTGCGTGGACTGTGCAATATACTGCGTGGGCTGTGCAATATACTGCGTGGGCTGTGCTATATACTACTTGGGCTGCGCAATATACTACGTGGGCTGCGCAATGTACTACGTGGGCTGTGCAATGTACTACGTGGGCTGTGCAATGTACTACGTGGGCTGTGCAATGTACTACGTGGCTGTGCAATATACTACGTGGCTGTGCTATATACTACGTGGGCTGTGTTATGCACTACGTGGCCTGTGTTATACACTACATGGCCTGTGTTATACACTACATGGCCTGTGTTATATACTGCGTGTGTGGGCTGTTATATACTACGTGAGCTGTGTTATGTTACGTGGGCTGTTAGCATATAACACAGCCACGTAGATTATAACAGGCCACATAGCATATAACACAGCCACGTAGATTATAACAGGCCACATAGCATATAACACAGCCACGCAGATTATATGTGGCCTGTTATAATCTACGTGGCTGTGATATATGCTATGTGGCCTGTTATACACTGTGTGAGCTGTGTTATATACTACGTGGCTGTGCTATATACTCCGTGGGCTGTGCTATATACTACGTGGCTCTGCTATATATTATGTGGCTCTGCTATATACTACGTGGCTGTGCAATTTACTACGTGGCCGGCCACGAACAATCAGCGACAGGCGCTGTCCGGCTGTGAATTGGCGCGGCATTTGAACCACGCTTCGCTAATTGGTCGCGGCCGACCTAATCCTGTGTATTCAATGTATTATTCTAAAATCTTCATAAATAAACTACATACATATTCTAGAATACCCGATGCGTTCGAATCGGGCTACCATCTAGTATATATATATATATATATATATATATATATATATATATATATATATATATATAATATGTTATGGATCTGCAAGAAGCGGGGACCAATATGACCGCAGGATCAGGCTATACAAAGCTTATAGTCTACAACCATAGAGACACATTGTTCACCAAAGGAGTTGTAGACACACATTAGTAATAGAGGCGTAAATATCAATATTTACCAACTTTTTTTTATTTTTAGATTACCGAAAATAAAGAGGTTTCAGTAGGGGACCTTCCCTTTAAAGCTTTGTGCACACAGAGTTTTTCAAGGAGGTTTCGGAGCAGAAGCTGAGTGGAAACTTTAAAAAACTTTATAAAATAAAAAAACTCTTCAAAAAACCTGCAGGTTCTGCTCAGTTTCTTCTCCGAAAACTCTGCAAAAATAATCCATGCTCACATAGTCTAAAGGTGTGTTTGCCTGATGCAGCAAAGAAGACTGCAGTTTTGTTATTTTGTTACGTTTTAAGGGACACTAATGAACAAGGAATGCATGTAGATGGCTGATATAATCCAAGGACACTACCCTTATCAGAGACTGGATAACACTTAAGGCCCCTTCACATTTAGCGACGCTGCAGCGATACCGACAACGATCCGGATCGCTGCAGCGTCGCTGTTTGGTCGCTGGAGAGCTGTCACACAGACCGCTCTCCAGCGACCAACGATGCCGGTAACCAGGGTAAACATCGGGTAACTAAGCGCAGGGCCGCGCTTAGTAACCCGATGTTTACCCTGGTTACCATGCTAAAAGTAAAAAAAAAACAAACAGTACATACTTACCTACAGCTGTCTGTCCTCCAGCGCTGCGCTCTGCTTCTCTGCTCTCCTCCTGTACTGTCTGTGAGCCGGAAAGCAGAGCGGTGACGTCACCGCTCTGCTTTCCGGCTCACAGCCAGTACAGGAGGAGAGCAGAGCGCAGCGCTGGAGGACAGACGGCTGTAGGTAAGTATGTACTGTTTGTTTTTTTTTACTTTTAGCATGGTAACCAGGGTAAACATCGGGTTACTAAGCGCGGCCCTGCGCTAAGTTACCCGATGTTTACCCTGGTTACCAGTGAAGACATCGCTGGATCGGTGTCACACACGCCGATCCAGCGATGTCAGCAGGAGTCCAGCGACGAAATAAAGTTCTGGACTTTATTCAGCGACCAACGATCTCCCAGCAGGGGCCTGATCGTTGGTCGCTGTCACACATAACGATTTCATTAACGATATCGTTGCTACGTCACAAATAGCAACGATATCGTTAACAATATCGTTATGTGTGAAGGTACCTTAATCCTCTGTAGCTAAAGTTGGCCAATGATCGGTTGGACTATTTGTCAAAACAGTTATCAGATATATTGGATAGTTTTCCACCGCAGATGGTCATTATTGTTGAAGCGTGGCTTCCAATGTGTAAATATGGAGATAATTTCCTGTGTGGGTAATGCAGGTGCTCATATCATAGCTACTGAGCTGTGGGTAAGGTGATTTTGATCCCAAATTATAAATTCCTTTATGGATGTGTGAATACAAATGCTATACTTTACCGTGTGCTAGTTTTGATCAATAAATATATTGTGCAATGCTTTTTCTGTTCTCTAAAGAGAACTACAACTCTAAATCCAAATGAAGAAGAAAGCAGCAACACTTCCGTTATGTGACGAAGAAACCTTAGTCCTTTATTTCCAATATATGTTCATGGACAAGGTAATCAGAGCAGGGACAACACAAGTAATAGGACGACGGCCGTTTCGCGTTATACACGCTTCCACGGGTCTTATCTGTACCCGTGGTTAACGCAAAACGGCCGTCGCCCTTTTACTTGTGCTGTCCCTGCTCTGATTACCTTGTCCATGAACATATATTGGAAATAAAGGACTAAGGTTTCTTCGTCACATAACGGAAGTGTTGCTGCTTTCTTCTTCATTTGGATTTATCTATATGTTTTTCTTCTGGCAAGCACCCTCCACCAAGTGACTCCACTCCCACAATGTGCCAATGATTCAGAGTGTATCCCTCCATACCAGTAAGTAACTCATTACATTTAATCTCAGTGCCATTCATTTTTTTCTTCTATTTGGAGAACTACAACTCTACCCAAACATATATCCGGCTGACAGAGCGTGTATATTCATGGGGTGTCAGGGAACGTGGTTGTCAGACAGTTATTATGTACACTCCTCAACATTGAAATTGCAAGACCAAGAAGGACAAGCTATAGGGTTATGCAATTCAAGGAAATAGCAGGTGTCGCTAAGATCTGCATATCATTTCATTTTCAAGCACCTTACTCTGATTTGTGGCAAACAGGAGGGGCATAATTTTTTTTAAGCCACATGAAACCTCAAAAATCAGATCACGTTTTGTGGGATGATTGTACGTTGCCTTCTGTTCATCGACGCACCAGTTATCACCACTTGTCGCAAGCAGAGAGGTACAGAATCCTTGAACTGACAGGCCTTGGTTTATCACTCCAGCAAATCGCAACGCACATAGGCAGAGATGTCAACACTATTCAGCATTGTGTGTCCCAGTGGTTGAGAGAACAATGACAAACTGGAACGACCGCAAAAGGTGCACAGAGGTGCAACCCTGCATTGACAGATTGTCAGATTAGAGGACTGGCACGTAGTGATCCATTCTGTACTGCAAGTGAAATTGTACGTCTCATACCAAGTTTAAGGCATCAAACAGCGTCTGCACAACCACCAGAAGGCGTTTTGCACGACATTGGGATACCAACCAAGTGTCCAGCTACAGATGTTCCATTGACCTCACACCACCGCTCTGAAAGGGTATAATGGTACAGAGCAATGGAGTCTAGAATGGAGATCTATCCTCTTTGGCGAAGAGTCCCTCTTTTATCTTAAAGCAATAATAGCTGGAAATTGGTCCAAAGACCACATGGGCAATGCCATGAAGAGGGCTTCTTGAGGGGACATCAGAGCAGTCCTAGTGTCAGGATTATGGTTTGGGGCGACATAATGCATGGTAGCTTGATGTCACTAGTCTTCATTCCATGTAAACTAGCAGCTTGGCATTACATTGATATGGTCGTGAAACCAGTGGTAAAGCCATTTTTCCGAAGTCTCCCTGGAGATGTTTTTCAACATGTCAACGCAGGTTGCATGTTGGTCATGCTACTGTGAGCAACCTGTGTGGCCTAAATGTAGTACCATGTCCTGCAGCGTCTCCGCACTTGTCTCCCATTGAGCATATCTGTGACATCCTTGGTCGACAATTGCAAAGGGAGCTGCCAGCAGCGGACCTTGATGATTTGCATGCCCAAGTACGTTGAGAGTATTTGAAGTTCGTACACTTCATTGCTATCTTTGAAAGCAAGGTGTACATATGCACTTCATTTGCTGTGTACTAGGACAAAGGTTATTCCTGGTTTTGTATGCATCTGGTTGTATAGTGGTCACTGACAGTATATAGGCGATAAATCTCATCATGAATAGTCGGAAGCGCAGATATCTACTCAAGCAGAGGGATTTAATTAGTATAATCATACTATATCTACTGTTTTAAAGAATAGGTGATGCAAGGAGGGTAACAAGGGAAACAGAAATGTTAGCAGCACATCCACTATGTTCTAGGAAAATGGCATACAAGTGACTTTTTATCATTAGGTTACAACAAGAGATGATAACCTTGCCAGCACAATCCTGGTTAGGTTGCTTTGATCATAATATATCAAACACTATGTTAAAGGGGTTGTCTAGTTTAAAAAAGCTGGTTTCACCCTATTAGGGAGTTTTGATTTAAAGCGGTATTTAAGTTACTATAATTTGTTACCAATCTATAGGATAAATGACAAGTCAATCAGCCCCAGTGTCTTTCTTTCAGCACTGACAGATTACCCTCATGGTATACAACCAACATAGCTATAAGGGTCCTGGCTACATCAAGATAAAATGTAACTTTTAATGATAACCTTTAAAAATGAATCCGGACTATCCACATTTGTAACACAAAAAAACAAAAAAACATATAAAGTGCTCGTGCTTAACAGTGCTCAATAAAAAATGGTTTGGTCTCACCACATCTCATTTTCCGATATCGAATCCACCATGGACAGGAGCATCTATAGCTATTTATGTCTAGGGAAGGAAAAATATCTAATCTTCCCTGTCGTGCCCATGCAGTTCTCCTGTCCTGACAAGGACAGTCCCCAGATATTTCTATTATGGGGTACCCACCACCACCTAGAATAATGTATGTAATCCACACATGTTTTTGTAATGCATTGTTAATGTTGGCGAAACGCACCGAGTATAAATATGTACTAGATGGTGGCCCGATTCTAACGCATCGGGTATTCAAGAATATGTATTTAGGTATGTATATAGCAGCCACATAGTATATAGCACAGGCCATGTAGTATATAGGAGCCATGTAGTATATAGCAGGCAAATACTACGTGGCCTGTGCTATATACTATGTGGCTGGTATATACTTACATATTGTAGAATACCCGATGCGTTAATATAGGCCACGCAATATATAACAGTGGGCACGCAGTATATAACACAGCCCAAACAGTATATAACACAGCCCACAAACTATATAATACAGCCCACGCAGTATATAGCAGCCACGCAGTATATAACACAGGCAACGTGGTATATAACACAGGCCACGCAGTATATAACATTGGCCACGTAATATATAGCAATGCCCACGCAGTATATAGCAGCCACATATTATATAACACTGGCCACGTAATATATAGCACAACCCATGCAGTACATAACACAGCCCACATAGTATATAACACTGCCTATGTAGTATGTAGTGTAGTAGTGCAGAAGAATGGTAGCTGGTTCTCTGGACTGATCAAAATGTGAAATATTTGATTGTAACCAAAGGCAGTTTGTTCACCAAAGGGCTGGAGAGCAGCTCAAAAGTGAGTGACTGCAGGCAACAGTGAAGAACAGTGGGACTATATTTCAGAAAATGGAGTTGGGGATTTGGTCAATGTGTCCTCAATGTTGAGAAATACAGAGAGGCACCTGATAAGCTACAAATTTATTCAGCAGCAGGACAACATTTTGAATTACATGGAAAGAAAGAATGATTTACGCAAGCCTACATACTCAGAAGATCTGTGGTTAGTTCTCTCATATGTTTGGACCAACCTCCCTGCAGAGTTCCTTCCAAAACGCTGTGCAAGTTTGAGGATTTGATGCTATTTTGAAGGCAAAGGGTGGTCACACCAAATAGCAATCTCAATTTAGATTTCTCTTTTGTTCATTCACTTAGCATTTTGTTAATTGATAAAACTAAACCATTAACCCTTCTGTTTTGGAAAGCATTCTTACTTTGCAGTATTTTATCAACCCCCTGCCTAAAACTTTTACACAGTATGTATACATACAAATGTTACTATAAAATGAACATTTATTCATGCAAGGACATTGCATTATTCTTTATGTAATAAGGCACTCAGACAAAGTGACACAGACCACTTCCATTAAGCACCATTATTTGCAGCTTAGTCAGATTAGTTAATGGTACTTGAGGCTGACTTTGTTGTATTAACCCTTTAGACGAGCACAGAGCGTGAACTGTACTCTTGTCTCTCCATGCCAATGACAGTCTCCTAGCACAGTATAATTAATAGGATCACCAGATGGCTCTAGTTATATAGTATGGGCTCAGACAATCCTAGGTTTTAGATTTCTGTCCCCAGGGCACTTCTTTGGGGAAAACACAGAATGCCAGTCCTGAGTTACACTTACCCTAATACTGAGACCACCTGGCTTTCAACGATCAGGAAGACCAGCATGACCAGCCTTGACTAGCAGCGCTTGTTCTTGTCTGCCCTCCGGAGCGCAAACTAAAATAGAAAAAAAACAAAATGAGTACCCGCTGATCCTACGTGCCATTCGCTGGCGTGTGCTAATCACGCTGCTCCGCATTACATTTCCATTTTAAATAGGAACATTTCTTGTGATAGCAGATCAACTAATAACATATTATTTATTAGTATAGGTAACTGACAGAACGGATAGCAGAGGCTATCGATTTTACAGCTACAAATAATCCAGCAGAAAGCTCCTGGCTGCAGAAACGTCTGCTGCTCAGCCAAGGTTGATGTGATTTAACTAGATTGCGCTGGTTGGCAAGGTTGGTATCCGTAACATTAAACAGGATTGACGACCAGATGACATTTTGGTAAGGTGAAGTCGCCTACATGTACCTGTGCTGATCTGCTCATAGAGGCCATCTGCGTATAATGTGGGCTGCTCCGCTGGCTTCAGATTATCAAGGACAGCCTGTCAGTGCCGGTTTTTTATGTTCCATATCAAGAGACTCCCTTTAGGGAAAATTGCAGCGTACTGTAGCAAACATAGATGTCAAGGTGCAAGGACTGGGATGAATTAAGCGTCCAGGGCCATGTAAGAGTGACCAAGGAAGCTCAGGGTTCCCGTATTCTGTGGCGCTCATGCACGGCTTTTGCCTATGGCAACCAATTTTATTTAGAAAGTGAAGGTTTGAAAGTATCTTGCTACTTTGGCCACTGTTTTTTTTTAAATTCCCATTACACTATAAACATCCACATAGATTTCTTTTGTTGCCTGTAGACTCATATGCAATATAGTGGATCCTCTAAGCCAGGGGTGGGGAATCTTTTTTCTGCAAGGGCCTACAAAGTACATCCTGACTGGCACTGGTTTCAGGATGTAATCTTTCATTGCATGCCCTTCAGTATTCAGTAGTGAACTCTGCATGTGTGTGCTAACAGAGCAAGAAGAAATTAATGAGCTGGTTGTAATCAAAAGACACCTCCCTGCCCAAGAACGTGGTCCCTGAGAATCTGCTCAGGGGGCCTGATAAAAGGTCATCATGGCCCTCGGGCCTGAGGTTCCCCACCCCTGCTCTAAGCCCTTGGTCAAAATGAGTAGCTGCAATGCAGCATAGGCAGGTAACATGGGGCGATTGAATAGGAACTATGGTGGTAATGTGGCAGAGCTGAAATAACGGCAGCTGGAGTATGTGGCTGGACTGGATCAATGACGGCAATGGTAGGAGTAACGACAATAAATGTATCAAGGTGTAATCCATGAAGACGCCGAGTACACCTCGTGAGGTGGAACCGATGAAATAGAGCTGAATCAGCAATCATAGCTCTGCGCAGCCAAACTGGAACAGAGATACTGTACCACATATGACTCAGTGAAGAGAAACTGATGTAGCAGAAGAGCTGAGCTGGCAGCAAAAATGTAATGTAGTAGGTCTGGTTACGGGATGTAGCAGAGTTGACTAAGCAAAAAGAGAACCTGAGTAGTAGAGTTGTGTTGGCAATTGAGAAATGGAGGTTTAATGTAGCAGAGCTAGTACAGTGATGTAGCAGAGTTGGCACAGCAGAGACTGGAGGAGCAGTAAAGTAACCAAGGAAAAGCAGAACCTGAGGCAGAGAGAAGGATATGCTAAGTAGTGGTAATATGCCATGTACCTGAATACTCGGGTGGGGTCTTGCCGCCTGAATTGGATTATATGGCCTAGGAGAATTACCCCACAAGAGCGCATTGGGGTGCAGTGTCAACTCGGTGACCATGTGAGTAGTGGACATTAAACACAACTCTTGGCCCTGGAAAGGTTAGTAAGGCCGGCGTCACACTAGCGTATTGTATCCGATGCGAGATCATGGGATGCGATATGCTAATGACACTCGGCTCCTGCTCGCAGCAGAGCGGGAGCCGAGTGTCATGCGTCTGTGCTCCGATTCTCTCGCACGGGGAGGATCGGAGCACAGCTGCGGAGGAGGCGGAGAAATGAATTTCTCCATCTCTTCCATTGCTGGGGTCCGCTTACAACGCACATCACTCGGATGATATCCGAGTGGTGTGCGCTGTCTCACTCGCACCCATAGGTTTATATGGGAGCGAGTGAGCCGAGAGTTTTCCTCGGTCCGAGACAATCGCAGCATGCTGCGATTGTCTCGGACTGAGGAAAACGGCCGACAAAAAGTCGGCTGCTGGGAGCTGCCCCATATGTTAACATTGGTCCGAGTGCAATGCGATTTTTTTTTTATCGCATTGCACTCGGCCGTTTAAAACGCCAGTGTGATGCCGGCCTAATAGTGTTTAAGGCAAAATGCATGATCCACAGGAGAAAATGTAAGTCAAGGAGAACAGATTCTAAGCCAGTATGTGTGGCAACCTTAACTAGATGTAGAGGCCAACTCAATGTTCAGTTTCTTTGATGCCGTGCTAGAATCAGTGCTCCATCTACTCTTCTGACTGATATTTTTGGCGATTTGACATCTAATATACCACGTGAAATGACATGAAATTTGTGTCACGTGATCTAGAGTAGTGAAACCACACATCCTCATTGTGTGCTTTTATGGAAAATTACCAGACACAATTCCAGCACCCAGAAAATTAAAAAAAATGGAAAATCTTTGTTGATGTAGTAAAAAGATAATGATAGCAATAAATACAAGAGTGGAGGAGGGGGTCGGGAAGGAATGGGGGGGGATTAACATGTTTTGGACAGAATTGAATTGTCCTTAGTCAGAGGATACCTATGACTAAGGACATGTCCAAAATGCATGAGGTTTTCTCCCACCCATCTCCCCTCTTGTATTTATTGCTATGGCTATGAACACACGTTGCGGATTTTGCTGCGGATCTGCAGCGGATTTGACGCTGCGGATCTGCAGCTGTTTTCCATGCGTTGCACAGTACCATGTAAACGTATGGAAAACAAAATCCGCAGTGCACATGCTGCGGAAAAAAACGCACGACAACTCTGCGTTGTTTTTTCCGCAGCATGTCAATTCTTTGTGCGGATTCCGCAGCAGTTTACACCTGCTACTCAATAGAAATCCGCAGGTGTAAAACCGCAGGTGGAGTCTGCACAAAAACCGTGGCATATCTGCGGGTAATGCGCAGTGCGGTTTACCTGCGGATTTTGCAAAAACAGTGCGGAAAAATCCGCACACCAATCCGCAACGTGTGCACATAGCCTATCATTATCTTTTTACTATATCAATAAGGATTTTCCATTTTTATTAAATATTTTTTTTTGGTGCTGGAATTTTCCTCTGGTTATTTTGCATGGCTTCTACAGTATGCTGGGGAACCTGGCCCCATTTTTTGCCCATGAATCAGTAGCGTAGCTACCGGGGGGGGGGGGCGCAGAGGGTGCGGGCGCCCCGGGCTTGGTGCTCTGAGGGGCCCACCCGGAGCTACGCTATTGTGACTGTATTGGGGGTGCTGCCTTATTACAGGGGCTGCCTTTTTACAGGGTCTGACTATGGGGGTGCTGCCTTATTACAGGGTCTGATTATAGGGGTGCTGCCTTATTACAGGGTCTGACTATGGGAGGGCTGCCTTATTACAGGGGCTGCCTTTTTACAGGGTTTGACTACGGGGGCTGCCTTATTACAGGGTCTGACTATGGGGGTGCTGCCTTATTACAGGGTCTGACTATGGGGGTGCTCCCTTATTATAGGGTCTGACTATAGGGGTGCTGCCTTATTACAGGGTCTGCCTATGGGGGTGCTGCCTTATTACCGGGTCTGACTAAGGGGGCTGCCTTATTACAGGGTCTGCCTATAGGGATGCTGCCTTATTACAGGGTCTGCCTTTGGGGGTTCTGCCTTATACTACAGAGTCTGCCTGTGGGGGTACTGCCTTATTACAGGGTCTGCCTATATGGGGGTGCTGCCTTATTACAGTGTGGGGGCTGCCGTATGCTATAGAGTCTGCCTATGGGGAGTGCACTATTTGGTGCATTATGCTACTGTATATGGAGGCTATATATAACTACAAGCGGTACAAAGACCACAAAAAAGAGTATAATCCTTAAATTAATATTTTATTGAAGTAACAAATGAACATATACATATAATAAATCAAAACACAAAGTAGTAAAAACAGATACTACTGGAAACCACAATGAACAGGGAGCTCTGAAACCAGCATGCCAAATGACCGAATATATACTAGTGCTCAATACCTCAGATCTAATTGATCAGCAGATCAACATACGTGTGCAAATAGCTAAGAAAAACATAGCAGCATCCATATTAAATTAGAAAGTGCAAAGTGCATCAAGTCCATAGTGGACCATCTTTAGGAATGCATAAGTATATAATAACAAGTTATTATATACTTATGCATTCCTAAAGATGGTCCACTATGGATGCTGCTATGTTTTTCTTAGCTATTTGCAGCATCCATATTAAATTAGAAAGTGCAAAGTGCATCAAGTCCATAGTGGACCATCTTTAGGAATGCATAAGTATATAATAACAAGTTATTATATACTTATGCATTCCTAAAGATGGTCCACTATGGATGCTGCTATGTTTTTCTTAGCTATTTGCACACGTATGTTGATCTGCTGATCAATTAGATCTGAGGTATTGAGCACTAGTATATATTCGGTCATTTGGCATGCTGGTTTCAGAGCTCCCTGTTCATTGTGGTTTCCAGTAGTATCTGTTTTTACTACTTTGTGTTTTGATTTATTATATGTATATGTTCATTTGTTACTTCAATAAAATATTAATTTAAGGATTATACTCTTTTTTGTGGTCCTTGTACCGCTTGTAGTTATATATAGTCATTTGAGTTTTGTTGTCCTATGTTATTTCTGTTGGGACATATGGTTTGGTGTTATTTGTATATGGAGGCTATCTAGGGGGCCATTATACAGTATGAAGATTACAGTGTGGGGGTCATTATACATTGTTGGAGCCATCAAACAGTTTGGAGGCTACTAAGGAGTCAGTATACTGTGTGGGTGCATTATACTGTGTATAAGAGAGCATCATGCTGTGTATAGGGTAGCTGTACAGGGGGAGACTCGGGACATTATTAAATGTAAAGTGGGCACTTATTGTTATAAGGGAACTCGGGTTACTGTGGCTCTTAAAGGAGCACCCAGGGCATTATTACTTTCTAGGGACAAAATATGGGCACTGTTTTCTAGGGCACTTTCACCTGGCATTACTAAATTGTAGAGTGGTGATTTAGAATTTAGAGGGCACAGAGAACCACACAGCAGGTGCAGTAATAGGGACACATACGGCAGCAGCGGCTCAGTATTGGGGTATCAGGTGCAGTAATAGGGACACATACGGCAGCAGCGGCTCAGTATTGGGGTATCAGGGGCAGTAATAGGGACACATACGGCAGCAGTGGCTCAGTATTGGGGTATCAGGTGCAGTAATAGAGACACATACGGCAGCAGCGGCTCAGTATTGGGGTATCAGGGGCAGTAATAGGGACACATACGGCAGCAACGGCTCAGTATTGGGGTATCAGGGGCAGTAATAGGGACACATACGGCAGCAACGGCTCAGTATTGGGGTATCAGGTGCAGTAATAGGGACACATACGGCAGCAACGGCTCAGTATTGGGGTATCAGGTGCAGTAATAGGGTCACATACGGTAGCAGCGGCTCAGTATTGGGGTATCAGGGGCAGTAATAGAGACATACGGCAGCAGCGGCTCAGTATTGGGGTATCAGGTGCAGTAATAGGGACACATACGGCAGCAGCGGCTCAGTATTGAGGTATCAGGTGCAGTAATAGGGACACATACGGCAGCAGCGGCTCAGTATTGGGGTATCAGGTGCAGTAATAGGGACACATACGGCAGCAGCGGCTCAGTATTGGGGTATCAGGGGCAGTAATAGGGACACATACGGCAGCAGCGGCTCAGTATTGGGGTATCAGGTGCAGTAATAGAGACACATACGGCAGCAGCGGCTCAGTATTGGGGTATTAGGTGCAGTAATAGAGACACATACGGCAGCAGCGGCTCAGTATTGGGGTATCAGGGGCCGTAATAGGGACACATACAGCAGCAACGGCTCAGTATTGGGGTATCAGGTGCAGTAATAGAGACACATACGGCAGCAGCGGCTCAGTATTGGGGTATTAGGTGCAGTAATAGAGACACATACGGCAGCAGCGGCTCAGAATTGGGGTATCAGGTGCAGTAATAGAGACACACGGCAGCAGCGGCTCAGTATTGGGGTATCAGGGGCAGTAATAGGGACACATACGGCAGCAGCGGCTCAGTATCGGGGTATCAGGTGCAGTAATACGGACACATACGGCAGCAGTGGCTCAGTATTGAGGTATCAGGTGCAGTAATAGGGACACATACGGCAGCAGCGGCTCAGTATTGGGGTATCAGGTGCAGTAATAGGGACACATACGGCAGCAGCGGCTCAGTATTGGGGTATCAGGGGCAGTAATAGGGACACATACGGCAGCAGCGGCTCAGTATTGGGGTATCAGGGGCAGTAATACGGACACATACGGCAGCAGCGGCTCAGTATCGGGGTATCAGCTGCAGTAATAGGGACACATACGGCAGCAGCGGCTCAGTATTGAGGTATCAGGTGCAGTAATAGGGACACATACGGCAGCAGCGGCTCAGTATTGGGGTATCAGGTGCAGTAATAGAGACACATACGGCAGCAGCGGCTCAGTATTGGGGTATCAGGGGCAGTAATAGGGACACATACGGCAGCAGCGGCTCAGTATTGGGGTATCAGGGGCAGTAATAGGGACACATACGGCAGCAGCGGCTCAGTATTGGGGTATCGGGTGCAGTAATAGAGACACATACGGCAGCAGCGGCTCAGTATTGGGGTATCAGGGGCAGTAATAGGGACACATACGGCAGCAGCGGCTCAGTATTGGGGTATCAGGGGCAGTAATAGGGACACATACGGCAGCAGCGGCTCAGTATTGGGGTATCAGGGGCAGTAATACGGACACATACGGCAGCAGCGGCTCAGTATCGGGGTATCAGCTGCAGCATTAGGGACACATACGGCAGCAGCGGCTCAGTATTGAGGTATCAGGTGCAGTAATAGGGACACATACGGCAGCAGCGGCTCAGTATTGGGGTATCAGGTGCAGTAATAGAGACACATACGGCAGCAGCGGCTCAGTATTGGGGTATCAGGGGCAGTAATAGGGACACATACGGCAGCAGCGGCTCAGTATTGGGGTATCAGGTGCAGTAATAGAGACACATACGGCAGCAGCGGCTCAGTATTGGGGTATCGGGCAGTAATAGGGACACATACGGCAGCAGCGGCTCAGTATTGGGGTATCAGGTGCAGTAATAGAGACACATACGGCAGCAGCGGCTCAGTATTGGGGTATCAGGGGCAGTAATAGGGACACATACGGCAGCAGCGGCTCAGTATTGGGGTATCAGGTGCAGTAATAGAGACACGGCAGCAGCGGCTCAGTATTGGGGTATCAGCAGGATGAGGAGTGTGTGCTGTATGGGAATAGATGGTGATGGGGCTGGAATATGAGAAGTGAAACGTATCTTTGTTGTATTGTCTGCAGGTGAGTCGTTGCTGGAAGAAGTTGTCATGTCGGTCTGAGCCAGATGGAAAAGACGGGAAAAATGAACGATTCCATCAGAAAGGACGTCAGCGGTAAGACATTATCTGTAACTGTGCAATGATCTGTCATATATTCTGTAGGGCTGGTATCTACCACTGACCATATGGCGGTAATATGCATGTTGGTCTTTATATAGAGATTATCTTCAGTAACAGTGCGGTCATCTGCTGAGGTTCTCCTCCAGTATTAGGGTGCGTCACCGAGTTGTAATCAAGGTTACCTGGTTACGGGCCCACTCAGAAGTTTCGCCCCCACTGGACCAAAACCCTAGCTGCGCCTCTGACATCAATATATGGATTCCGAATTTCCACAGTCTACAATGGTGAGCTGATAATATTTCTCCTTTTTCTGTGCTTTTATGGATCCATCTTTTAGTGTCCATTCCCTTTATTCTTTAGAAAGCAGAGCAAAAAGCATGTGCACGTGTAACCTAAAGTGAAGGAATGTGTCCTCCTCAATAAGATCCCATAGCATCATCTACAGGTCCTTCTCAAAAAATTAGCATATAGTGTTAAATTTCATTATTTACCATAATGTAATGATTACAATTAAACTTTCATATATTATAGATTCATTATCCACCAACTGAAATTTGTCAGGTCTTTTATTGTTTTAATACTGATGATTTTGGCATACAACTCCTGATAACCCAAAAAACCTGTCTCAATAAATTAGCATATTTCACCCATCCAATCAAATAAAAGTGTTTTTTAATAACAAACAAAAAAACCAACAAATAATAATGTTCAGTTATGCACTCAATACTTGGTCGGGAATCCTTTGGCAGAAATGACTGCTTCAATGCGGCGTGGCATGGAGGCAATCAGCCTGTGACACTGCTGAGATGTTATGGAGGCCCAGGATGCTTCAATAGCGGCCTTAAGCTCATCCAGAGTGTTGGGTCTTGCATCTCTCAACTTTCTCTTCACAATATCCCACAGATCCTCTATGGGGTTCAGGTCAGGAGAGTTGGCAGGCCAATTGAGCACAGTAATACCATGGTCAGTAAACCATTTACCCGTGGTTTTGGCACTGTGAGCAGGTGCCAGGTCGTGCTGAAAAATGAAATCTTCATCTCCATAAAGCATTTCAGCCGATGGAAGCATGAAGTGCTCCAAAATCTCCTGATAGCTAGCTGCATTGACCCTGCCCTTGATGAAACACAGTGGACCAACACCAGCAGCTGACATGGCACCCCACACCATCACTGACTGTGGGTACTTGACACTGGACTTCAGGCATTTTGGCATTTCCTTCTCCCCAGTCTTCCTCCAGACTCTGGCACCTTGATTTCCGAATGACATGCAAAATTTGCTTTCATCAGAAAAAAGTACTTGGGACCACTTAGCAACAGTCCAGTGCTGCTTCTCTGTAGCCCAGGTCAGGCGCCTCTGCCGCTGTTTATGGTTCAAAAGTGGCTTTACCTGGGGAATGCGGCACCTGTAGCCCATTTCCTGCACACGCCTGTGCACGGTGGCTCTGGATGTTTCCACACCAGACTCAGTCCACTGCTTCCTCAGGTTCCCCAAGGTCTGGAATCGGTCCTTCTCCACAATCTTCCTCAGGGTCCGGTCTCCTCTTCTCGTTGTACAGCGTTTTCTGCCACATTGTTTCCTTCCAACAGACTTACCATTGAGGTGCCTTGATACAGCACTCTGGGAACAGCCTATTTGTTGAGAAATTTCTTTCTGGGTCTTACCCTCTTGCTTGAGGGTGTCAATGATGGCCTTCTTGACATCTGTCAGGTCGCTAGTCTTACCCATGATGGGGGTTTTGAGTAATGAACCAGGCAGGGAGTTTATAAAAGCCTCAGGTATCTTTTGCATGTGTTTAGAGTTAATTAGTTGATTCAGAAGATTAGGGTAATAGGTCGTTTAGAGAACCTTTTCTTGATATGCTAATTTATTGAGACAGGTTTTTTGGGTTATCAGGAGTTGTATGCCAAAATCATCAGTATTAAAACAATAAAAGACCTGACAAATTTCAGTTGGTGGATAATGAATCTATAATATATGAAAGTTTAATTGTAATCATTACATTATGGTAAATAATGAAATTTAACACTATATGCTAATTTTTTGAGAAGGACCTGTATTTACTCTGTCAAAGCCAATCCAAGGGGGGTTTCTCACAATAGACATATATGGCATACTATTCACCTCTGAGACCACCACCCATCCACAAAACAATGATCCTCTGACCCTTGATAAACTGTCAGGCAGAAATAGAATACAGATCGGCTATGCATATCTCATAGAGTTATGGACAGATGAGCCATATCCTCAATCAGTCCCTATTTGGATTAATTGGAGTAATAAAGCATCACAGAACCCATTTTTCTGATATGTGGGGCCCTGTCGGTCGCTCCTACATGCCTCTCAGTCAATTACGTTATGGTTTGTAGATTAATGTCTTTCATGCAAAAAAGAAGAATTTTCAGTAAGCTTTTCCCAGTATGTAACTTTTCTGTCCATCATTCTTGTAGGTGTGTCTCCACAATGACTGTCATACAGATCCCCAGCGATGTAGAACCATCCGCTCTTACAGCAATGACGCAGGGTGTTATTTAATTGAAGCCGACCTGCAGGGATGTCCAGAGGTCTGTATCTTCACACCATGGCTGGTACTGACTGCAGGAGTCCTGAGTCACAGGGGACATACTTTATTAATAAATTAAGTTCTGCCCCGTGATAGGTCTTCTGTAATGAGATTTTTGTCTCGGTGATTTAATCACAGCAACTAAATTATAGCATGGGACTTTGCATGATTTCCTCATAAAATTGTGATCACTGACTATTTAATTTTCTATGAATGACGATTGCTGGCAAAAAAGTACACCATGCTGTGCCCATAACAGATAGCCTCACGCTGAATTACCTGCCGTAGTCAGTAGATTTGGTTGGTGGATCCCTCTGATTTTACCAGACTGGATCACATGGAAAGAACTACCGTCCAGGAAAGCAAGTTCCGGACAGGAGTTAATATTCCTGTTCATTCCTTGTTTTCTCTGGTGATAAGCCCCTGCTTCACTTAAATAACAACTAACTTGTAACATTGTACATTAAGGCCCATTTAGACAAGCCTAATAACACAACCAGTAAAACAATCGCCGGTCGTTTAATGGTCTGTTTCCACAGAATCCTATGGGCACATATGATCGTTAATATGATTGTTCTGTGTTCATAAAATATGATTATTGGCAGCACATCTGTTTACGTGGGATGATGTGCTGCTGAGTGATGATTTTAATGGTGGCATGAACCATCGAATCACCCAAAGATTGACCTCTTGGCTTGATCGTCGGGTGATTTCGTAGATTTACACAAGACGATAAAAGGCGAACCAGCATTCTAACGACCTCTCACTTCTCTATCAGCTCCTATAAGGCAGTGCTCACACGTTGAGCTGTAATAGTGGTAAAGCGCATAGTTTTGTTATGATTTTTGCGGTATAAATAGGCACCTTGGCCGCAATGTGTGAACGCAGGCTAATCGGCACATTATTGTATATAGAGCAGGAGTGCACGAGTTACAGCCCATGGGGCCATTCTGTGCAGATCCAAGCTGTTTGGCCACAGATCCGTTTGTGTCTGGTGGCCCCTCACGTCTATTTCCCACCCAAAGTGTATAGGGATGAGGGAATGAATAGAGGTGCAATGTGTGGACATGTCTGTGACTCCCGCATATTGGCAGAATCCCAGTCTCCTGACCATGTGGCAACGTTAGTAATGAGTAGAGGTGGCCATATATACTCTCTTCATTGCAGTGTATTGGATTAGTAAAAGCTCAGCTATGTCCTCTACGCATTAATTATGATGAAAAAAGCTGCATGCGATGCGATCATGGTGTGGACTGGAAATGAGGGAAAACATGACCCCTTATAGACCCGATAGGTGAGAGTCCTAGAAGTAGCACCAGCACTTATTAGACTTTTATGCCGTTACGGTACTTCTGTTAGGCCATAAATGTATCAGATGGTAATACCGCTTTCAGTTTTATTGCTGCCCTTGGGATCGGGTTTTATCCGACAATGTGGCCCTGAAACCGGGAAAGGTTGTACCCATCTGATCTAAAGCAACTGTCCACACGTACGAATCTAATCGCTATCAGCATGTTCATGCATGTGCTGACAAGCCACCAACCGGGCTGACAGGGGTAAGAGCATGGCCATGCAGTTGTGACACCATTAAATACTGCATTCGGTTGATGGGATTTCATTTTTGCATAAACTCGTCTGCTGCAGCGCTTCCTGAGAGCATATTATTTTGCATGGTCATTACTACGGTTGATCTATGTTTATTAAAAGGTTAGCTGACAGGTGATTTGTGCTGCCCAAACCGTAGGCAGAATGTATCAGCTGCTGTTTGTACGATCACAGGAAGGCATGTCTGTCTTTTAAGGGTATGTGCACACGATGCGGATTTTGCTGCGGATCCGCAGCACCTTCCCATGAGTTTCCAGTACAATGTAAACCTATGGGAAACCAATAACGCTGTACCCATGCTGCGGAAAAAAACGTGTGGAAACGCAGCGTTTTATTTTCCGCAGCATGTCAATTCTTTGTGCGGAATCCGCAGTGTTTTTACACCTGCTTCAATAGAAAACTGCAGATGTAAAACTGCAGTGCGAATCTGCAATAAAAAACACGATAAATCCGCAGTAAAAACCGCAGTGGTTTTGCACTGCGGATTTATCAAATCCGCAGAGAAGCTTTCTACGTGTGCACATAGTCTTACAGTCACCAGGACTGAGCCACGCAGCAGACTGGTCATATAGGTGGGTTCCTGGCAGCAGACACTGACTATACCCGCACATAGGCAGAGGCTTGTCAGTCACCGTCGGTGGGTGGGGAGAAGCTGCCGGGGACCCGCCTGTATAACTAGTGCACAGTGCTGCTCGGTCCCTGGCGATATAATGTAAGATTTTCTCTCAAATGCGATTGAGTCCGACATGCCTGGCTGTGATCGTGCAGCCAGCGGCGATATATGCTGCCTACGGTTTGGGCAGCACGAATCATCTCTCAGGTTCCCTATGAATTGGTCAATTAACCCCTTCCCGACCCATGACGCCACGTAGGCGTCATGAAAGTCGGTGCCATTCCGACCCATGACGCCTATGCGGCGTCATGGAAAGATCGCGTCCCTGCAGGCCGGGTGAAAGGGTTAACTCCCATTTCACCCGATCTGCAGGGACAGGGGGAGTGGTAGTTTAGCCCAGGGGGGGTGGCTTCACCCCCTCGTGGCTACGATCGCTCTGATTGGCTGTTGAAAGTGAAACTGCCAATCAGAGCGATTTGTAATATTTCACCCATTATAACGGGTGAAATATTACAATCCAGCCATGGCCGATGCTGAAATATCATCGGCCATGGCTGGAAATACTAGTGTGCCCCCACCCCACCCCTCCGATCGCCCCCCCACCCCCCCGATCTGGCCGGTACACTGCTCCGGCTCCCCTCCGCCCTGTGCTCTGCTCCCCCCCGTGCTCGTGTCCGCTCCCCCCGTGCTCCAATCACCCCCCCGTGCTCCAATCACCCCCCCTGCACTCCGATCCACCCCCCCCGTGCTCCGTTCCACCCCCCCGTGCTCCATTCCAGCCCCCCCGTGCTCCGTTCCACGCCCCCCGCGCTCCGTTCCACCCCTCCCGCGCTCCGATTCCCCCCCCCGTGCTCCGATCCCCCCCCCCCCCCGTGGTCCCCCCCCACCCTATCATACTTACCGATCCAGCCGTGGTCCCGTCCGTCTTCTCCCGGGCGCCGCCATCTTCCAAAATGGCGGGCGCATGCGCAGTGCGCCCGCCGAATCTGCCGGCCGGCAGATTCGTTCCAAAGTGCATTTTGATCACTGAGATATAATCTATCTCAGTGATCAAAATAAAAAAAATAATAAATGACCCCCCCCCCCCCTTTGTCACCCCCATAGGTAGGGACAATAAAAAAATAAAGAAATTTTTTTTTCCACTAATGTTAGAATAGGGTTAGGGGTAGGGTTAGGGTTAGGGGTAGGGTTAGGGGTAGGGTTAGGGTTAGGGGTAGGGTTAGGGGTAGGGTTAGGGGTAGGGTTAGGGGTAGGGCTAGGGGTAGGGTTAGGGGTAGGGTTAGGGTTAGGGCTAGGGCTAGGGTTAGGGTTAGGAATGTGCACACGTATTCTGGTCCTCTGCGGATTTTTCCGCTGCGGATTTGATAAATCCGCAGTGCTAAACCGCTGCGGATTTATGGCGGATTTACCGCGTTTTTATGCGCATTTCACTGCGGTTTTACAATTGCGATTTTCTATTGGAGCAGTTGTAAAACCGCTGCGGAATCCGCACAAAGAAGTGACATGCTGCGGAATGTAAACCGCTGCGTTTCCGTGCAGTTTTTCCGCAGCATGTGTACAGCGATTTTTGTTTCCCATAGGTTTACATTGAACTGTACACTCATGGGAAACTGCTGCGGATCCGCAGTGTTTTCCGCAGCGTGTGCACATACCTTTAGAATTAGGCTATGTGCACACGGTGTGGATTTGGCTGCGGATCCGCAGCAGTGTTCCATCAGGTTTACAGTACCATGTAAACATATGAAAAACCAAATCCGCTGTGCCCATGGTGCGGAAAATACCGCGCGGGAACGCTGCGTTGTATTTTCCGCAGCATGTCAATTCTTTGTGCGGATTCCGCAGCGTTTTACACCTGTTCCTCAATAGGAATCCGCAGGTGAAATCCGCACAAAAAACACTGGAAATCCGCGGAAAATCCGCAGGTAAAACACAGTGCCTTTTACCCGCAGATTTTTCAAAAATGGTGCGGAAATATCTCACACGAATCCGCAACGTGGGCACATAGCCTTAGGGTTAGGGTTGGAATTAGGGTTGTGGTTAGGGTTAGGGGTGTGTTGGGGTTAGTGTTGTGGTTAGGGGTGTGTTGGGGTTAGGGTTGTGATTAGGATTATGGCTACTGTTGGGATTAGGGTTAGGGGTGTGTTGGGGTTAGTGTTGGAGTTAGAATTGAGGGGTTACCACTGTTTAGGCACATCAGGGGTCTCCAAACGCAACATGGCGCCACCATTGATTCCAGCCAATCTCGTATTCAAAAAGTCAAATGGTGCTCCCTCACTTCCGAGCCCTGACGTGTGCCCAAACAGTGGTTTACCCCCACATATGGGGTACCAGCATACTCAGGACAAACTGCGCAACAATTACTGGGGTCCAATTTCTCCTGTTACCCTTGTGAATCTAAAAAAATGCTTGCTAAAACATAATTTTTGAGGAAAGAAAAATGATTTTTTATTTTCACGGCTCTGCGTTGTAAACGTCTGTGAAGCACTTGGGGGTTCAAAGTGCTCACCACATATCTAGATAAGTTCCTTGGGGGGTCTAGTTTCTAAAATGGGGTCACTTGTGGGGGGTTTCTACTGTTTAGGCACACCAGGGGCTCTGCAAACGCAACGTGACACCCGCAGACCATTCCATCAAAGTCTGCATTTCAAAAGTCACTACTTCCCTTCTGAGCCCCGACGTGTGCCCAAACAGTGGTTTACCCCCACATATGGGGTATCAGCGTACTCAGGAGAAACTGGACAACAACTTTTGGGGTCCAATTTCTCCTGTAACCCTTGGGAAAATAAAAAATTCTGGGCTAAATAATTATTTTTGAGGAAAGAAAACGTATTTATTATTTTCACGGCTCTGCATTATAAACTTCTATGAAGCACTTGGGGGTTCAAAGTGCTCACCACACATCTAGATAAGTTCCTTTCAGGGTCTAGTTTCCAAAATGGGGTCACTTGTGGGGGGTTTCTACTGTTTAGGCACATCAGGGGCTCTGCAAATGCAACGTGACGCCCGCAGAGCATTCCATCAAAGTCTGCATTTCAAAACGTCACTACTTCAATTCCAAGCCCCGGCATGTGCCCAAACAGTAGTTTACCCCCACATATGGGGTATCACCGTACTCAGGAGAAACTGGACAACAAATATTGGGGTCAAATTTCTCCTGTTACCCTTGGGAAAATTAAAAAATTCTGGGCTAAATAATTATTTTTGAGGAAAGAAAACGTATTTATTATTTTCACGGCTCTGCATTATAAACTTCTATGAAGCACTTGGGGGTTCAAAGTGCTCACCACACATCTAGATAAGTTCCTTTGGGGGTCTAGTTTCCAAAATGGGGTCACTTGTGGGGGGTTTCTACTGTTTAGTCACATCAGGGGCTCTGCAAATGGAACATGATGCCAGCAGAACATTCCATCAAAGTCTGCATTCCAAAACGTCACTACTTCCCTTTCGAGCCCCAACGTGTGCCCAAACAGTAGTTCCTCCCCACATATGGGGTATCAGCGTACTCAGGAGAAACTGGACAACAACTTTTGGGGTCAAATTTCTCCTGTTACCCTTGGGAAAATAAAAAATTGCAGGCTAAAAGATCATTTTTGAGAAAATAATTTTTTTTTTTATTTTCATGGCTCTGCGTTATAAACTTCTGTGAAGCACTTGGGGGTTCAAAGTCCTCACCACACATCTAGATTAGTTCCTTTGGGGGTCTAGTTTCTAAAATGGTGTCATTTCTGGGGGATCTCCAATGTTTAGGCACACAGGGGCTCTCCAAACGTGACATGGTGTCCGCTAATGATTGGAGCTAATTTTCCATTTAAAAAGCCAAATGGCGTGCCATCCCTTCCGAGCCCTGCCGTGCGCCCAAACAGTGGTTTACCCCCACATATGGGGTATCAGCGTACTCAGGACAAACTGGACAACAATATTTGGGGTCCAATTTCTCCTATTATCCTTGGCAAAATAGGAAATTCCAGGCTAAAAAATCATTTTTGAGGAAAGAAAAATTATTTTTTATTTTCATGGCTCTGCGTTATAAACTTCTGTGAAGCACCTGGGGGTTTAAAGTGCTCAATATGCATCTAGATAAGTTCCTTGGGGGGTCTAGTTTCCAAAATGGGGTCACTTGTGCGGGAGCTCCAATGTTTAGGCACACAGGGGCTCTCCAAACGCGACATGGTGTCCGCTAACAATTGGAGCTAATTTTCCATTCAAAAAGTCAAATGGCGCGCCTTCTCTTCCGAGCCCTGCCGAGTGCCCAAACAGTGGTTTACCCCCACATATGAGGTATCGGCGTACTCGGGAGAAATTGCCCAACAAATTTTATGATCCATTTTATCCTACTGCCCATGTGAAAATGAAAACATTGAGGCGAAAAGAATTTTTTTGTGAAAAAAAATTACTTTTTCATTTTTACAGATCAATTTGTGAAGCACCTGAGGGTTTAAAGTGCTCACTAGGCATCTAAATTAGTTCCTTGGGGGGTCTAGTTTCCAAAATGGGGTCACTTGTGGGGGAGCGCCAATGTTTAGGCACACAGGAGCTATCCAAACGCGACATGGTGTCCGCTAACGATGGAAATAATTTTTCATTCAAAAAGTCAAATGGCGCTCCTTCCCTTCCGAGCCTTACCATGTGCCCAAACAGTGGTTTACCTCCACATGTGAGGTATTGGTGTACTCAGGAGAAATTGCCCAACACATTTTAGGATCCATTTTATCCTGTTGCCCATGTGAAAATGAAAAAATTGAGGCTAAAAGAATTTTTTTGTGAAAAAAAAGTACTTTTTCATTTTTATGGATCAATTTGTGAAGCACCTGGGGGTTCAAAGTGCTCACTATGCATCTAGATAAGTTCCTTGGGGCGTCTAGTTTCCAAAATGGGGTCACTTGTGGGGGAGCTCCAATTTTTAGGCACACGGGGGCTCTCCAAACGTGACATGGTGTCCGCTAAAGAGTGGAGCCAATTTTTGATTCAAAAAGTCAAATGGCGCTCCTTCCCTTCCAAGCCCTGCCGTGCGCCAAAACAGTGGTTTACCCCCACATATGAGGTATCAGCGTACTCAGGACAAATTGGACAACAACTTTCGTGGTTCAGTTTCTCCTTTTACCATTGGGAAAATAAAAAAATTGTTGCTAAAAGATAATTTTTGTGACTAAAAAGTTAAATGTTCATTTTTTCCTTCCATGTTGCTTCTGCTGCTGTGAAGCACCTGAAGGGTTAATAAACTTCTTGAATGTGGTTTTGAGTACCTTGATGGGTGCAGTTTTTAGAATGGTGTCACTTTTGGGTATTTTCAGCCATATAGACCCCTCAAACTGACTTCAAATGTGAGGTGGTCCCTAAAAAAAATGGTTTTGTAAATTTCGTTGTAAAAATGACAAATCGCTGGTCGAATTTTAACCCTTATAACTTCCTAACAAAAAAAAATTTTGTTTCCAAAATTGTGCTGATGTAAAGTAAACATGTGGGAAATGTTATTTATTAACTATTTTGTGTCACATATCTCTCTGGTTTAACAGAATAAAAATTCAAAATGTGAAAATTGCGAAATTTTCAAAATTTTCGCCAAATTTCCGTGTTTATCACAAATAAATGCAGAATTTATTGACCTAAATTTACCACTAACATGAAGCCCAATATGTCACGAAAAAACAATCTCAGAACCGCTAGGATCCGTTGAAGCGTTCCTGAGTTATTACCTCATAAAGGGACACTGGTCAGAATTGCAAAAAACGGCAAGGTCTTTAAGGTCAAAATAGGCTGGGTCTTGAAGGGGTTAATTTAGGTAGCACAGTGAGAAAGTGCAATAACCCGCTTAGGCTATGTTCACACGTTGCGTTTTTTTTTGCAGGCAAAACCTGTTCTCTTGGCCGTAAAGCAGCTGCTTACAAAAACAGGTTTTGGTGCAGATCACCTGCCATTTCTCTGCAGTACACGTTTAATAAAGTTAGTTTTCTTCACCAAAAACTTGCGTCTTTCCAGCGTCTCTGCACTCATTGCTTTCTACGGGGCTAAACCGCTGAAAGAAGTGACAGTTTTCCAAATCAGTCAGGAAAAAAAAGCAAGTGTGTGCACGAGATAACCGAATATCAGCTTCTTCTGGTTTTATAAAAGCAGCTTTTCATTTAATGGCATAAGAACACAAGTAAACATAGCAGCCTAGTGATGACACTTGTACTGGGGGGAACAAGGAAGCATGTGAGGCCCCCATAGCCTAGTACTACAGGGGGGCGCACAGGTCGTGTTTGATGACTGGGAGCCCCCAGTAACGAGCTGACTGACACGTCCATAATCTAGAGGAACTCCGCATTGTGAGAGCCTGCACGGTATACAATGGCCGGTAGACTCGGCGCAGGAGACTATGTCTGGGACCTGCAGGCTGGGTGTCCGTGTACAGCTGCAGCAGTGCGGCCGCTTCCTCCGCCATTGCACGGGCGGCCGCCGCTCCTGTCAGGCTGGGTGCGCGCAGACAGACGTGTAATGTGTCGGCCATTTGCCGTATAATGAGACGCGCTGCTTCCCTCTCCCCCGGGGGATCTCCGTCCTGGTGAGCGGGGGAGGGGGTCGGCTCGGAGCGCTGGGGGAGGGCCGCCTAATCAATCAGCCGCTCTTCAGGCTGCTTCTTGCTAAACGAGGGAAACACAGCTTCTGTCAGGCGCGATCCTGCGAGATCAAACGCTGCGCGATGAATAGCCGCCTTGTTTAACCCTCATGGTTACCGCACTATCTGCGCACATCTTCCCCATGAAAGTCCCTTTCTTTCCCCGGCCGGCCGCGGATAATGCTCGGTTCCCAGGCCGTGCGCGCAGTGAATTATGCCCCAGCTCCTGCTATCGGCGGGGTCGCCCTCGGCACCATTATGGGGTCGTGCCATTATGAATGAACCATGTGTGACGCAGATACGGGAAGTGGCGGCGAGCGAAGGGTTACAGGCGTCCAGATAACCCTCCGCTGTGCGGGAGCGGCTCCGTGTGATCAGCGCTGCGCGGACGGACGATTTATGCCGGAGGCCCGGACTATTGCTGCAGGGAATCTAGCTGCAATGTTTTATTAATGTAATCCCTGAGCAGAGCGCCGTGTAGAGGGTCAAACGGCGTGACGAGGCTTCCCAGGAGAGCCGCATTAACCCCTTCCACAGCTGTAGGCCGAGGAGTGATGGCCGCTCATCGGCTCCAGTGTCTGTTCACACGGGGTCTCATTACGGTTTATGACCGTAATATCGCCAGGTGTCCAGTCGCCCTTTTACATGGGAACGTTGAGGCCTTGTATTGGCAGCAGCAGCACTTTCCCTGTGAGGAGAAGCGCGGCCAACAATCACTAAGCATAGGTTCACATTTGCGTCTGTGCGTGCAGCCTTTGACCCGCACGCATACATATATTTAACATGGTGTATACATGGACATGCTTTTGCGTACGCATGCGTCATTTCGCGGTGTGCTAAGAACGCAGCATGTTGCATTTTTTGAGGCATCAAAAATCCATCAACTATGCGCAGGGATGCCGATGAGTGCGTTAAAAAAACACATTACTGTATGGGAACACATGTCCTAAAGATGGGACTACGATGTATCGTAATGGCAATTTCCAGAGATTTGCGACTAAAACCGCATGCAACTTGTCCACCACTACATGCTGTTGTGTGACCAGTAGTAAAATAACAGCTGAATCGTAGGCAGGTCATGGGTGCACGAATCGTAGGCATGTCACAGGTGCCCGAATCGTAGGCAGGTCATGGGCGCACGAATCGTAGGCATGTCACAGGTGCCCGAATCGTAGGCAGGTCATGGGCGCAGGAATCGTAGGCAGGTCATGGGTGCCGGAATCACAGGCAGGTCATGGGCGCACGAATCGCAGGCAGGTCATGGGTGCACGAATCGCAGGCAGGTCACGGGTGCCGGAATCACAGGCAGGTCATGGGCGCACGAATCGCAGGCAGGTCATGGGTGCACGAATCGTAGGCAGGTCACGGGTGCCGGAATCGCAGGCAGGTCACAGGCACCGGAATCGCAGGCAGGTCATGGGCGCACGAATCGCAGGCAAGTCATGGGCGCACGAATCATAGGCTGGTCATGGGTGCACGTATCTTGCACTTATGTCTGTAGATCAATAATCCACCAGAATGCAGTAGATCGCAAGGTGTATCATGACCCCATCATGATCTTGATCTTCATGTGTAGCTCCAGCCATAAAAGATGTGATCCCCATAATGGGGCCGTGACGTACACTTCTTTGTGATTGCAATTCTCATTCATTTGTTTGGGAATTGTGACCACCCCTATACTGACAGCAGCTTGTGACAGTTCCCTGTTCTCAAGATAGTTCTGGACCCATTGGTTGGGCTTGTCTACCATATATTGTCATATTCTGTAAATTTACTATAAATACGCAAGATTGTAATACATTTATAATAGGATTGTGTTAAGGCATATTTACTAAGAATGGGTAACACTTGTGAACTGACAGGTATCGTCCCTGACACCCACGTATACATACACGGTGAGCAGAGTGTGCATATTTCGGTAGGGGCATCACATCTGCAGGTGTTTATCTGCTGAGGAACATACTGGCCACAATGATGTAGCATTGCTGTCCTCCATCAAGAATTAATGACGTACGAGTAGCCTCATTTCTTCTCAGACCTGCTGAGATTGGCACTGAATTGGCACGGATTCCTTGTCAGTCAGCACCTGGCAGTCGCTCCTTAGAGTTGCAGCCAGTTACCGCTACACTGGACAGCCTTGGCCCAACGCCATCTACAGCCTACCCATCTATGTCTCTGGCCAATCACAACATTCAAGCAGAATTATTAATGCATTTGTGCCAATCTTTCCATCAATTTTCTGGTTAGGATTTGGAAAAGAATGACAGTGCTCAGATTGTGCGCCGATTAAATCTATATTGTTGTTTATCATCAGCAATAAAGTAGATCTGTTAAAATGTGGCAAGTGCAATTTAATTCATTTTTGCATTGTCCACTATTTACTTTATAAAATGACTGGCAACTCAAGATAAATGTTCCATAAACTTCTATAAAGCGGTGCTAGTGGCCCCAGAAAATGAAATAATGAGTCTTATGCCAAGCTGCATGCCCCTTTAATGTAACTCCGTTAAATCAATGGCATTATACGGCTCTGCACAAACTGCGGGAAGAATAACACTCTTTAGGAAAGTGCAATCTCACGTTTATTTCCGCACAGCAATTATGGCTACAATCAGTCACTTTGTATTATCTAACAGAAATCACCACGTGTAAACTCACATTACTACTGACGCCATAAGACGATTTTAGTAAACAATTAGGAAAATCTGAAAAAATCCCTCCTTACTCAGCCCTGTCAGGGAACGCCAGTGTTCACATCTACGCAGACTCCAGGATTAGACTTTATTCATGTGCGTGTTTCTTTTGGCATCGCTGGCCATGTCAGGTGGTGACACATTATAAGGCTAGAAGAGGGCAGCGTTATAAAGTTTCACTTGATTTACTGAGTTTTATTGCTGTCTGTGGTTATTAAACATGGTTAACAAATATCCACATTGCCATAAGGAAGTCACTGAAGGGCAGAGTGAATAAGGTGAATCCAGTTCAAGGTCACCGGCTGCAGCAGCCAACAAGCACCTTATAGCGGAAGCCTGGGTACACTGGCACAGAGTACATGTAGTAGTGATACCGCCAGGAGTTGTAGGGAGGTGGGTAATAGGATAAGGGGAGCAGGGTACAAGGTTACAGGATGAACACAGCACAGAGAAGGGTAATAGGATCAGTGTGCTTCACCAGTCTGCCGTGTTTCCTAACACAGCTGAAAGGCAATACCAAGCTGGGCCTAACCTTTAGCCTCCCTGACATCTTGTAAACTGTACTGCCCCAAATGCCTGAAAACATCTGCAGAATCAAGCCAATGCAATGCCTCCTAATACTGGAAGCCAGCACTTAATCATTTGGATTGCTAGCTGTTGTGGAACTAGAATCCCCAGCATTACTTATCTTACAGAGAAGCGATATACATTTTTCTATTTCCCGGAAAAGCTAGGTTATAGGGAAGGCAGTAAAGTAAACTGTCATTGATGAAGCTTAATTTAGTCCAGTCTAACATATACCGTAGATATATTTTTGGCTTGACTCTGACTTTCAGGCTACCTGACCATGATGAGCTTTTATCTTGGTTTTGACGCTGTGTATTTTGGGCTGCAAAAATGCAGCGGTTTATAGTACCAGCAAAGTGGATGCCAGTTATAGAAATCTCAAGCCCACTTTGCTTTTTTTACGCTGCGTAAACTGATCTGCGGTACATTTTTCCGAATCGCAACATGTCCATTTCTCCTGAGTTTTCCGTGCTTAATTTACCTATAGACTTGCATTAGATGCAGAAAATCCGCAGGTAAAAAAAAACGCGCATACATCAAAAGCGCATGTCAATACCAAATTATGACACACCAGAGACAAAAAACACAGCGATAAAAACGCCCAAAATTGCAATGAAAAAAACCCCCGCAATACTCTAAGGTGCAGAAATTCTGCAGCATCAAAAACTCAATAAACACTGATGATGGGAACGTAGTCTTAGTATAACTGTTAATAGGTTTACCACATGTTGTACAGAGCCGTCCGTAATTTGGTAGAAGTAGACATGTATGCATTTTTTTCCTGTAGGATTCATTCAACCGAACCAAAAGTAATAAATGGGTCTGATAAATGTTGGCTGACTGCTAGGTGATGTGTACTGCCACCTTTACATTTAGAAACACCCATAGATTGCATTGCTTCATAGCATTTGTCCTTTGGCAAGAGCAGTGTACCTTTGTCTGCATCAATGAACATGATCTTTGAGGCGCAGTTAAGAGTCTCTGAGCCAGATCCCGGCGTATTTGACAGAAGGACCAGCACATAACGTGATAACGTTCTTTTTGTAAATATTATTAATCACTCCAGTATGAGTCTGTGGGGTCCGTTGGGTGCCGTTGGGGTCGGGTATGTGAGAAATCAACCACTTTCGGTATTCTCTTATGGCAGAACAGAAAACGGGCAATGACGACAATGCAGATGTGAATTTGGCTTAGGACTCCTACTCACGTGCGCGAGACTTGGATGAGTCTTGCAGGGCAATACCTGGCACTGCACCTGGCACAGAGGAGCGGAGCGTGCGGCTGCATGTATTCCTATTCAGCCGCACGCTCCGATCTGAGTGCCGGGTGCAGAGCCGGGTTTTAAACATGCGAGACTCATCCGAGGATCCAGCGATCTAATGTGTATTGGCCCAATGTCTGTTCCTAAGGCCGGTTTCACACATCAGTGGCTCTGATACGTGAGGTGACAGTTTCCTCACGTATCGGAGACATTGACTCACGTAGACACAATAAAGTAAATGTGTCTCTGCACATGTCAGCGTGTTTTCACGGACCGTGTGTCCGTTTGCAAAACACGGAGACATGTCAGTGTTCGTGGGAGCGCACGGATCACACGGACCCATTAAAGTCAATGGGTCCGTGTAAACACGTACCGCACATGGATGCCATCCGTGTGCCGTCCGTGTGCGTTTTTCCTGTCATAGGGTTAAAATTGTAAAAATTGTTGCAATACACGGACACACGTACAGCACACGGACCCTAAAAACGTACTCACGGACATCACATGGATCGCCTACGTGAGCACATGGACACGGATAACTCCGGTACCAGAATTATCTGGACGTGTGAGACTGGCCTAAACAGGAGATCAAGAAGATCCACCAATACAAACGAGTAGCTAAAACCATGCCGTTTTGCGACATGAAAACCTCTAACTATGTAGGTTTGTGACTAGATGTAGCCCGCTAGGCTCCCACAGGCTGTAATCTCCGTGTATATATAGATGCACGGACCGTCTGTGGCAGATAGCAGGGAGGAAACTCCCCCAGTTGTGTTGCGGGGAGACTTGTTCTCTCACAGGCAGTGTGTGTGTCTAATTCCGTGCATGTGTTTGTGTGTGGGTTTTTCCTTTTAACTTCAAGTTTCCTGTCGGCTGAAATGAGAAAGGAGACGAAGGAGCGTGTGGGGGAGGGAGCAGCATGAATTCAAGGCTTACGAGCAGACAAGTGCCGGGAAGCGCCGTGTCTCGCTCAGGCGCAGTCTCCCACGTCCTCATCTCGTCAGTGATGAGCGCCTCACATGCACCGCGCTTTTCTGCGCTCGTCCTCCGCTCGCTCGTGTTATTGTCTTCTGTGGACGCCACAATGTCCGACAGGGATCTTGCTTTGTTTAGAAATGTAGAGAAACTGTATGTGGTTTTGTAAATTTTAGTAATTGCTGATGTATATAAACAAGACGCCAAACAGATGACACTGCAGATAAAAAATCATATTTTTTTCTGGATGAAATTCAGATTTTTTAATATACTCCTGAATAGTGATGAGCAAATATACTTGTTACTCGAGATTTCTCGAGCACACTCAGGTGACCTCCGAGTATTTTTTAGTGCTCGGAGATTTAGTTTTCCTCACCTCAGCTGAATGATTTACATCTGTTAGCAGGCTAAGTACATGTGGGGATTCCCTAGCAACCAGGCAACCCCCACATGTACTTATGCTGGCTAACAGATGTAAATCATTCAGCTGCAGCGATGAAAACTAAATCTCCGAGCACTAAAAAATACTCAGAGGACACCCGAGCATGCTCGAGAAATCTCAAGTAACGAGTATATTCGCTCATCACTACTCCTGAACTTAACCAAGATAAAAGAATAATCTAGCCAATATTCTTCTCTTTATTATCACTGCAACAGACGTTCAACAGGGAAGACATGCGTGCATCCTCTGAATTAGAAAAGTATAATGCTATATACTGCACTCCGCGTGATGGTATACTGTATGTATAACAGCAGGGTCCTCCAGTAAGATTTCTGGCCCACCTGAGAGTTATGCAGATATACCCCAACCCCACAACCCAATTCCCAACTATTGCATTCTCCAAACCCGTCAATAGAAAGTGGCACAGGTTTGTGTGCAGACATATCTGTATGGAAGTGTGGGTGGGAATTGATATTTATGACTGACATTATCAGGGTGGAGTTAACCTCACAGTCACAGCATGCTGTTATGTGGTTTATAAAGCAAATAGGCCCAGTATTCAGATTTGCTTGCCTATTTTGCAGGTAAACAGGGTTTATTTGCGCGGCCATTAATAGATCGGAGCAGTCTGCTGCCACGTTGCGGCCTATATGTGTAAACTCGCCATTTGGAAAACGAAACGTACAGCAGACAACACCCATGCCACACATGCCAATGCACATGGTATCACTAACCAGTCAGGCAAATTTACCTGACTGTTTCCAAATTCTGATTGACATCTCCGGCTAACATCAAGACCCATCCCACATCCATTTTAGGCCATGCCCTCTTATATTACCGAGGTACACTCTCTCACAACCAGTCATACCACTGGCTTTCCATATAACTTAGGGTGGGGAGTGAAGAGTGCCCATCTGCTGCACAGGGGGTGGGCCCATCCCTGATGTTAGGAAGACTTGGCCCTGTAAGACAGGATCTCCCACTATCTTTGCAGCTAGCCAGCCTATGCCTCCAAATAGTAGTAAACTGGACATTTTGTTAAAGTGTCTACTTTGCTATATGGATGCACACACTGACTGTGTGCTGTTCCTGCTGAAGGCACTCCTGACTCAGGGGGCTCCCTTGGGAATGTTCACAAATGGTATTTTGACAACCATCAACATCAGGATCCACATCAAAACTCTCTTCAATTAATTTATCTTATGAATTTTAAAGTGGATCCAAGGCAAAGTCCATGTAAAATTACAGTGTACACATGCCCTTTCAGCCTCATTTTGTATGGCTAGGAAGTCATACAGACTCTGTGCACTGTGTCCTGTCTCCAGTGTTATGTAAGGCACTTGGTACGTGGAGCGGCCTGTTACAGATTTTGCAATGATGCCCAGAATCTTCAAGTTATCCCTCTGCTATGTTTCCCATTCAACAAAAGCCATCTTCAGATAGGATACACCAAGACTCTGCTGTATATATCACATAGGATAACTGAGGCTCTGCTACATACATCACAAAGGATACATTAAAACTGCTGTATACATTACATAGGATACACAGACTTGTATATACATCATACAAGATACATAGAAACTGCTGTATATCGCACATACAATATACTGAGACTGCTGCCTACATCACATAGGATACTTTGAGACTGCTGTATCCATCATATATAGGATACACTGAAGCTCTGCTGTATACATGACATAGGATACACTGCCTCTGCTCTATACATCACATGAGATACACTGAGACTACTGTGTACATCCCGTAGGATGCACAGACTGCTGTATACATCACATAGGAGACATTGAGACTCTGCCATATACATAACATAGGATACTCGGATCCTCTGCTGTAGACATCACACAGGATACACTGCTTCTCTGTAGTATACAGCAGAGCACAGCACCTCTGTCACTAATCTTTTTTCATCTTTACTTCAGTCACTGATAGTAAGAGGAATGTGATGAGACTGGCAACCTGCGATTTGTAGTCTACCTTAGAGAGAACAATACCAGAGGACGAAAGAAGGAATCAAGAAGGCAGACAACCCTGATATGATTCTTCAACTAAGACAGGTATACACAAAGCAGACACAAGAGGCTCTGCATTATTCTTCAATTATAGCATATGATGCACTAAATTAAAAAAATTACAAACATTGCTGGAATGCTTCATTACATTTTCAGCTGAGGAATATTAGCCTTAAAATGCATAAATAAAATTATTGTAGTATGTAGTCCAAATTTCGGCAATTTAGTGTTGTGAACATGCCACTGCTTTGAAAGCTACAGCACTTCTCATCTCACCCCTGCAGGCACTGGACAATTACAATTATTTACAGACCATCCAATTAATATCCGTCCAGTGCTGTGTAAATTGGATCACATTATAGATGAGTCAAGGTTTTGTGGATCACATATAGTCTGGATGTAACAGTAATATGTCAGTCGTTATGCCTGTGCTTTATGTGCAGATGTTCACACAGATGTAATTCAAATCTTTGCACCCATAAAATTATTAGATATTTCCATGTCTTTTAGTAGAATGTAAATTCCTTGTTTGCCCGCACCCCTGATTTATATTCCCCCAATTCATCCTCCGTCTGGTGATTCATGTATTGCAGGCATCCACACACCATGTACGGTATATTACATCTCTGCATCCCTCTTACGCCGTGTAATTATATGTCAATGAGACTGATGTATCGGCACTGCTGTTTTCTGTCACTGTTGCAACAGACTGACATACCCAGTTGCTGCATGTACAGCGCATACCTCTATATATCATTAAAATCACATCATTACTGCTGTCTCCTTTCCCTTTGTCTCCTCTTGAAAGAGTGGAAATCTCTAGCAATGGATGGATAATGCAGCCAAGGAGAGAAAGCGTTAAACCTAGTTAATGCAACTCTTTAGAGACTTTGCTCCAGGCCTGAATTGCTTGCATAATTACCTGAAATGCACATTACTGCCAGACCTGCCCCCCACTGCATATAATTCTTCTCTGAGCTGTCTCCAGCAGCTGAAATCCCTCCACCCCCTTTCTCCAACACGCTCTTGAAAATGGCGCAGACGCGTAAGAACTGGGAACATTTACAGACATTAATCCGTCGATAATAAAGGGGGTGTGGGGATTCCTCTCCAAGCCACAGTGAGAAGATAGAAAAAGTTTGCTGTGAGCTCTGCGATCATTAGACAGGCCTATAGGCTCTCCTGGCCAGACTCGCATCTTATCGTATGTTTTACTGTAGATCAAAGTTTGCAGGTTATTGACTGTGTTGGGCAAGACTTGGCCTTATGAGGGTTCTAGAAATCTTTGTAGTTTGGGCGTTATAATTAAAGACATACATTGACAAATACTCAAATGCATAATCTAAGTAAAATCAAAATATTTTCTGCATTTCGTTTCAGAGAAATCTCAATTTTAAAAGGGTTGTCCACCACTTTTAGCTTAAAAAACAGGCCCTTGGTTGTCTGAAAATAAAACATCATATATTCACCTTTCGGACCCACATTCTTCAGTACCAGTCTTTGTGTCCCTGACCAATTTCTTTTGCTTCCTTTTCTATCTGAGGGCATCACACAACCAATCATTGGCCAAAGTGATCAAGTGATGCCCACCGCCGGAAGATGAAACAATCAGACAAAACGAGGTGAACACGGGCAGCAGTACCGGAAGACCGTGGTGGAATGGTAATGGTTGATCACTGCTTACTGAGAAGTATAGACTGTAAAACATGATTGCTTTTTCCTAGCCAGACCTATAGCATAACCTGTCATACACCTAGCAATCAGAACTGACCACATGGTCTAAGCCAGAGGTCCCCAACCTTTCTGACCTTGAGAGCGCATTCAGCTATAAAAGAGGGTTGTGAGCCACACCCAGCTCCTGCCCCACTCACAGTAGTGACACCAGAGACCCCTATTACTGGTATAATAGCTTTTCCACTGAAATCACACCAAGGCAGTATGCCAAACTCCAAGGTTTCTTATCTTGCCCCAGTTCAGATCTGCTCTTCTGTGTAGGATTACACAAAAAAGTCACCATCTAGAGATTTACTCTTAGTAGCTGTTAGCTACATTCGGTGCTAATGCAAGTTGGCAGACAACTACACATCACAGGCCCGCGAGCCACATGTGGCTCTGGAGATACAAGTTGGGGACCCCTGGTCTAAGCTATGCTGATGCGCCACTGTGCCTGGATACATAAGGGGGTTATGGCACTCTGAAGAGCACTGATCCGCTTTCGTTTATCATGATTATTATTATTATTATTTATTGTTATAGCGCCATTTATTCCATGGCGCTTTACATGTGAGGAGGGGTATACATAATGAAAACAAGTACAATAATCTTAAACAATACAAGTCATAACTGGTACAGGAGGAATGAGGATCCTGCCCGCGAGGGCTCACAATGATTACTGGGTGTTGCAGGGTTTGGACACCCACCGATTACACATTGACTGTCGTTTTATCTCTTGGACTTTGGATGTGAATATTCATTAATCAAAGCCCATTTCCGTAACTTTAATCAATGAGCCCCGGGGTAAGGTAATTTAGCATTACTTCCAATACACGCTGTAAGCCATTACATGTAGTCATTTCCATAGGCGCACAATAGAGTAGAATGACCAACGCCAATAAAGTGACACTGGCAACGTGGCCGAATCCTATGACTGGGGTAAGGCTGGGTTCACCCAATGTAACCCACTCACTCCATTGGGGTCTGTTAGCTTTCCGTCATGGTGTCTGGCTTTTTCCACATACATTCTGAATTATATTTTCTGGCGAGATCCCCAATGTGAACATAGCCTAACTGTCCAGGTTTTGCCTAGATACCAAAATGAGAAAATATGAGTGTCTGTTCTTCAGCTTAATATAGGTGTGATCCTTCGCCTCTTTGTATGACTGACCTGACGAGTTATTGTTGTCGCAGAGGCTGACTAGCCTTGATTTAACCCATTATGTATTTCCTGTGAAGAGAATGGAAATAGCTGGTCAGCTTCCTCCTGCTTGTTGTGCTGGGGATTAGAGCCTGGGATAAGTAAAGTAGCAGACGTCTTGTATTAACACCTGCAGTGCCCGATAAGAGCGCACCCAATGTAATGGGCCATACTGTACAGTCACAACTAGACACTGGCATCGTGGCCGTGGGCAGGAGGAGGCTGGTCAGACCACCCAGGCAGAGGAGCAGTGCTTCTATGTACAGCTGCCATCGCTTCTCTTCGGCACACAGGGCACCCTGCAAGCTGCCGCCTCCTCACACGTCTTCTTACCTTTCATTGTATTCTGAAATACACAGTGACCTTCTGTATAATACGTGCTGCATAGCCGACAAAGACTAGCACATTTAATACCATGGTGCTGTACCACTCCATGACTGCAGGGTTACCCCACTATTCATGACAAGCTACTATATTGTCAAGTGCAATGTGTAGTCTGTTGTTAGTAGCACACAGCTAGAATTGTCTTTTTACAGCTGCTAACATTACAGTCGTAGCTTTGTAGAGGGGATGAATTGTGGCATATAGATCAATGTGTAATTAGTTGAAAAAAGACAAAACACATTACAACAGGCTACTTGCCCCTTTTATCTAGTGACTTGTAGGTGTGTTACCATACATTATTACTATCCCTGCACCATAAAAATCTTGTAAGCATACGGAAATCGGGAAGCAAGCCCAATAAAAGAGCAACCAATCTTACTGATTGTGCCATCCGGGAACCTACACTCGCCTCTGAGGATCAGCAAAAGATTGTCAGTTTCATAGCTAATGATATAATTACCTTGAAGGGGCTGATGGCCTATTGCATCCTCGAATGTGTTGTCATGGACGTTTGTAAGGTGGCACATATTATCCATTACCTCGACGACTTCTTATGCCTGGGCCCAAAAGCTTCACCACAGTGTGAAAACAAGCGGTAGTCCACCTGTGAGAAGGAGAGAGCTGGAGGGAGAGTGGACACCCCAGAGCCGAGGGGTTAAGGTACCGTCACACTTAGCGACGCTGCAGCGATACCGACAACGATCCGGATCGCTGCAGCGTCGCTGTTTGGTCGCTGGAGAGCTGTCACACAGACAGCTCTCCAGCGACCAACAATCCCGAGGTCCCCGTAACCAGGGTAAACATCGGGTAACTAAGCGCAGGGCCGCGCTTAGTAACCCGATGTTTACCCTGGTTACCAGCGTAAAAAAACAAACAGTACATACTTACATTCAGCTGTCTGTCCCTTGCCGTCTGGTACCTGCACTGACTGCTGGCCGTAAAGTGAAAGTGAAAGCACAGCACAGCGGTGAGTCACACAGCGGTGACTCACCGCTGTGGCTGTGCTCTGCTTTCACTTTACGGCCAGCAGTCAGTGCAGGAACCAGACGGCAAGGGACAGACAGCTGAATGTAAGTATGTACTGTTTGTTTTTTTACGCTGGTAACCAGGGTAAACATCGGGTTACTAAGCGCGGCCCTGCGCTTAGTTACCCGATGTTTACCCTGGTTACCAGTGAAGACATCGCTGAATCGGTGTCACACACGCTTCAGCGATGTCTACGGGGAGTCCAGCGACGAAATAAAGTTCTGGACTTTCTTCCCCGACCAGCGATCTCCCAGCAGGGGCCTGATCGCTGCTGCCTGTCACACTGGACGATATCGCTAGCGAGGACGCTGCAACGTCACGGATCGCTAGCGATATCGTCTAGTGTGACAGTACCTTTAGGGTAGGTAATCGAATCAGATCGGTGGGGGTGCAACACCCAGCACCCTCACCGATCAGCTGTTTTCAGTGCTGGATGAAAGTGATTGGTTGCAGAACAGACTACCACAGCTCTGGCACCAGTATAGTGGCTGCAGATCCACCCCCTATTCAACAGACAGGGCAGATGTGCAGTACTTGGCCGCGACCACTATACGGTTGATGGAGCTGAGCAGTTTAGATCCTCAGCAGAGCTCACTCAACCACCGCCAGCATGGAGAATGGCTGATCAATGGGGGGGCCAGGTGTCACACTTTCACCAGTCTGAGATTGGTGAACTATTCTAAGTATAGGCCAAGCAATATAGAGTACCAGAAAAGCCATAGACGTCTCCTGAGAAGGCTACCATCCAAACTCAAGTTCTCTAAATATATTCAAAATTTTATGTACTCGTCTAACCCTACATCCTCCATATTTGGGCAGCATCACATATCTTTTGTAGTGATGAGCAGTTTTGGATTCCAGATGACTGTCTATTCGGTAACTCTTTATACGAACACCACATTTAGAGTAAAATCACATTCCTAATGCAGTTTAATAACCCCCCAGCATCTGCAGTTAGTCAAAGGCTGCACAAATTTGAAGGTTTAACTTCAGCTGCCGGGTGAGCAGAGTTTTGTTTGCATTGGAAGCCGAACAACTTAATTTAGCCTTAATGAGAGCCAGTTCATAGGGGCCAATGACTGTCAGAAGCTGGTTTGTATCATTCATATAAGAGAGTGGAATCAAATTGCCTACTGGTTCCCAAAGGACACACCATTACAGTCCCCCAGTTCCTACAGCTCCTCTGTTTGCGTCAGCGCTCCTATGCTTAAATGTTTACTCTTCGACATGGCCTAGGTTGAGCGGAAGCTGATACTAATTTTTTCAGATGCTTCATTGCCCCCACCGTGGTAGCAGCCAGCTACCTAATACCCCCGATGTATGCATAATATCCCCCACCACCACTACCACCCAAGATCAGCAGCACTCCAAGGGTTTCCTAGTGTAATACAATCCACACATCCTGGAGGTTGAATGAAGTGTTCTGCTCGCCGAATTCTCAACATCTATTTTAGAATCTGAAATGTCCGCTTTATGGAAGTCTTGATTCGGTGCCAGGCCGCCCTCCCATCGCTGACCTATCGCAGTGGTGCGGCTTTCCTCTAGGTTATAAAGCCCGGAGGTTCTTATCAGATAGTCACATGCCAGAGCCAAAGAGGCAATAGGATTTTGGAACTTGAGGATACTGGAACAGAAGCTTCACGAATACGATCAGCTACTGCTTCTTTTGATACCAGAAACTATACGGCAGCATGAAATCCCCCTCTACCCATTACATTTCTCTTCATGTTTTCAGTTGCTTTGGACATTACAATGCAGGCAGTGTCTGGTATTAATGTTTCCCATTGTACAGTGGTACCGCCATTCATTCCGCCTAGTCCTGTAGAGTTAAAAACTCTGAGTGCTGATAGCGAATCTCCACAGCCCTTATTGTGGGATCTCAGCCTTTTCCCGCACACGTCTCGGAACTCATCCAGGCTTTTAACAACGCGCATTCCCCCGGCTGGGAACAGCTTTGCAACAACAAGCTACGAAAACGCCTCTTTCAGGACAGATGGCAGACTATTTCCGTTCAATCATAGCCTGTTACGCGGCATCTACTCGGCTAGAATGCTGAATATTCTGCGTGATTGTTCATCTGTCCTACAACCCTTCTCTCTGCCAGAGAGGCCTGCAGTGTATCGCAGGGTAATGTGCTCAAACTCCCTCTGACAATGCGGGCTTAACCCTAGAGCCGCAGCCAGGCGCTCTCCTCACACACTACATCCCCGCTGTATAAAATAGGATCAAGATAAATCAGCGCGACCGATGACGTACTGCGTTCCCATGCGCCAAACGCTAGGATTACAGAGGGCTGCTGGTCCCAGTTCAATATAGCATTTTCTTTGCATAATCAGAAATGTTGAAGGTTGATACTGACTCGTGCGGAATCCTAGAAATAATTGGTGACCGAGTGGTGCACGTGGCCGGAGCTCCAGCTTTGTGGACCAGGGCAAGAACAGACGTAATTAGGGAATGTATGTGCCCCCACACAATACAGCAGGAACGAGCTTTTCCAAAATGCTAAAAAAAAAAGTAACGGTCTATTTAGACAGGACGATACCAAAACAGAGCGATAAAATGAGCACTAATATTTCGGGTCCATTTTGCAGAACTGACTGGTGGTACTAAACAACAGACTGTTGGTAACTATGTACCGGTTAGTGGTCAATTAATAGGCTGTGCACAAGGGCAGCCAGCGCTAGCGGTAAGAGATCCGTGCACAGGCTGCCATTACTCTCGGCAGCACAAGGCCTGTTTACACAGGATGATGTGCTGCTGAGAACAATCATTTTTAAGCCTCCTTAAAAATCATTTCACCCCATGAGTGAGTGAGCGTTTTGCTCATTCATCGATGATCGGCGGCTTGTTTGCACTGATTTTGGTGAGAGGAGCCTTGTTAAGAAGCCTTGCTCACTATTATCTTTCAGTGTAAAGGTACCTTCACACATAATGATATTGTTAACGATATCGTTGCTTTTTGTGACGTAGCAACGATATCGTTAATGAAATCGTTATGTGTGACAGCGACCAACGATCAGGCCCCTGCTGGGAGATCGTTGGTCGCTGAATAAAGTCCAGAACTTTATTTCGTCGCTGGACTCCCTGGAGACATCGCTGGATCGGCGTGTGTGACACCGATCCAGCGATGTCTTCACTGGTAACCAGGGTAAACATCGGGTAACTAAGCGCAGGGCCGCACTTAGTAACCCGATGTTTACCCTGGTTACCATCCTAAAAGTAAAAAAAAAAAAACAGTACATACTTACCTACAGCCGTCTGTCCTCCAGCGCTGTGCTCTGCACTCCTCCTGTACTGGCTGTGAGCGTCGGTCAGCCGGAAAGCAGAGCGGTGACGTCACCGCTCTGCTTTCCGGCCGCTGTGCTCACAGCCAGTACAGGAGGAGTGCAGAGCACAGCGCTGGAGGACAGACGGCTGTAGGTAAGTATGTACTGTTTGTTTTTTTTTACTTTTAGGATGGTAACCAGGGTAAACATCGGGTTACTAAGCGCGGCCCTGCGCTTAGTTACCCGATGTTTACCCTGGTTACCGGCATCGTTGGTCGCTGGAGAGCGGTCTGTGTGACAGCTCTCCAGCGACCAAACAGCGACGCTGCAGCGATCCGGATCGTTGTCGGTATCGCTGCAGCGTCGCTTAATGTGAAGGTACCTTAAATGCAGTTTAAAGGGGTCTCCACTACTAGGACAACCTCTTCTTAAGCTGAGTGTTCGGCCCTGATAAAACAATAAAGCCTGTAATCCCTCCTGTGTCGGCTCAGTTCCTGCTTTTGTTTGCTGTCCCGGGGCTGTGATGCGGTGTTGTGACACGTGATGGCCGTCACCCAATCAGCGCTGGCGTCACTGTCCCCGCCTTCCGACAAACTGAACATGAAGAGGAAGTCAGGGATCAGCTGCAGTCAGGACTTCCTCTCAGTTTGTCCGAAGGCGGAGACAGTGACGCCAGCGTTGATTGGGTGACGGTCATCACGTGTCATTCCACCGCATCACAGCCTGGGAGCGCGAGTGCCGACACCGCTGGAACAGCGCAGGTACAGAAGGAGACTATAGGCCTTATTTTTTTTTACTGGGGCCAATCATTTACTTTAAGACAAGGTTGTCATAGTAGTGGACAACCCCTTTAAGGTTTGCGGATCGGGATTTTCCCAGCACATGTCCCTGGTGGAGTAATCCTTGCCAGTCATAAATGATGAAACTCTTTGCCATAAGTAATGGGCACGGAAGTATGTGGTCTGCTGCACATCCTGACCGACAATGGTCTCCAGTGATATGAGAGCCGCTGCCTGTGCACGGCCCGGCTTCCTCCTTCCCGGCCGGCCGGCAGGCAGGCCCGGCTTCTAGCTGTGAGGCCGGCCAGTGAGTGACTGCTGCCGTGTGAGGTGAGAGCACGCACGTCTCGGCTCCCTGCCCTCTGCGGACGGACGCAGCCGGCGCTCCGAGTCCCGCGATTGATTGACCTGATAAGGAGCGGTGGGCGGGCCGGTGTGCAGCTGCTGTGGCTGGCACTTGTTTTCCCAGCTTTAACTGCTTGAGTGCCGGATTAGAGCGAGCGAGCAGAATGTTGCGCGGAGCCCGGCTCCATCTCTCTTCTCGCAGCCTCATTTTTAATGTCTCAGCTGTGCAGTAACATCACGTGTCGCACATGTAACCCTTGTGTGCTGCGCTGCTGTCCCGCCGTGTACAATGCATTGTGAGCATAGCCCCACTAGTATGGGAAGGTCTTCTGATCTAGGGCATGTTCCCACGACGCCTTTTACACACGGCAGGAAGGTGCTTCAGGACATGCCCACGTAGTTTTTCGCCCCTTGTGACGGTTTTTTTGTGTAATTTGCGTTGTGTTCCTGAAGCCGCCTGTACAACGGCCAGGACGCTGATTTTTAACCATTTTTTTGCATCTTCGGAAACCTGAAGCTGTTAGAAGCTGAAACCTATGACTAGAGAGTCGTTTTTACATTGCAGTGCCCGTGTTCCTTATATTTTCACACATATTTAGCGCTTTTTCAGTCACGGAACGTTCCAGCCTGAGAGAGATGCCTGAAATTCCGTCCGCGCGGCCTCATAGATCTTCTGAGGCAAAGCCGCTTCGGGAAGAAGTCGCGGTGATGTGAGGCGGCGTCCCTTGCCGTTATGCCATCACCCCGCCGCCAGCGTCTTTTCAGTATACTGTAGAAGCAGTAGCTTCCAGATGGAGCCGACTGAACAATGAACGTTACTTCTTCTAACTGCTTCATGGCTTCTGAACAGTGAAGCAGTTAAAAGAGGCAACAAAAAACCGTGCACAGCAGTGTCGTCTTTACGTGGCTGTGTGTTACGTTTTATGCCGCATTTCTTTTCAGGCGGAATCCACCTGAGAAAAGCGTTGTGTGCGCATACCCTAATATGTGCATGGGCTTTTTTTCAGGTGATTGAAGATAAGTTTTCTACTGGAAACTCTCCTCCTTCAGGGAGGTCATTGATTCTTGTAGTGTTTTTTTCCTGGAGCATTTTTGGCAGCCATTTGAGTAGACAGTGCCTAGTTTGGAGCAGATTCCATGAGGAGCCGCTTCTGGAGGAGAGAAGGTTTTTCCACCAACATAGAAGAGGATTCTTTACTGTTAGGGCAGTGAGAATCTGGAATTGCTTGCCTGAGGAGGTGGTGATGGCGAACTCAGTCGAGGGGTTCAAGAGAGGCCTGGATGTCTTCCTGGAGCAGAACAATATTGTATCATACAATTAGGTTCTGTAGAAGGACGTAGATCTGGGGATTTATTATGATGGAATATAGGCTGAACTGGATGGACAAATGTCTTTTTTCGGCCTTACTAACTATGTTATGTTACTATGTTAATGAAGTGACATGCATTTTGTTTTCCCCACCACGCGTTTGTCGCAAACCAAAAGCCGCAAAAAACACTCATAAGACTGAACATATGAGTAAAAATTGCTTCACAATAAAAATGAAAAGTAGAGCCTTTCAAACATTTTAATTGATTTGTTTTTTCACATGTTATTTTGAGTACCTGCTTCAAACCATTAGGATATGTGCACACGGAGTTTTTGGAGTATATGGTGCAGCAACTGAGTGGAAACTTTCTGAATCCTCCTCTAAACTTGCAATTTGCTCCAAAAACTAATAAAAAAAACCTCACATATTCTTAGGGAACTCATGGGCCTGGTTTGTCACAACCAGTTTGCCACTATTCTAAACCACAGACATCCATGAAACACGGCTCAGGTACGGACTGGTGAGATATGGACTGATATAGGCAGATATGAGGCTGCTGAGAGCAGTGGTTCTTCTTGTGGCGCTAAGCCCTTGCATTACACAAGTGTAGATTTGTGTCATTCAGCGTTTTGCTGCTGTCCTGTCCTCCAGTCTTTTGGTGTGGAAACAGACCCCCTGAGGGTACGTGTCCACGTTCAGGATGGCCGGCGGTTTTGACGGAGTGGCTAACTCGCTCCGCCCGCATCTGGAGACTCAATGATGCCGGATGTGTTCATTGCACACCACACATAGAGCCATGTGTTATACCTTGCGGCAGCGCAGCGTCGCCGCAATGTAAACGGACATGCTGCGATCTAAAAAGACGCGCCGCATGTCCGGAATCGCAGGGCCGCCGGATGCGTGTTACCACGCATAGTGGAGACGGGATTTCATAAAATCCTCTCCACTATGCTGTAACATCTGGACGCTGCGTGTTTGACTCTGCGACTCAACGCAGCGTCAAAAATGCAGCGTTTCCTGAACGTGGAAACATACCCTAAGGCTACATCCCCCGATCAGGAATAGCAGCGTAGCTTCACTGTGTCCAAAACGCTGCTCTCTAATTGTCGCACTTGTTTGTCAGTATAATAGGATTCGCCGCTCTCCGCTGCAAATAATTGACGTGCTGCGGCTCGTAAACCTGCACCGCCAGTGAGCTTACAGAGCGTCAAGTAGCAACACAATAGGCATGGGATTTATATAAATTCCATCCACTATGCTTCTAATGTAGAACGCAGCGATTTTGGACTCTGCAAATGCACTGTGTCCAGAACACTGCTATTCCTGATCATGGGCACGTAGCATTAGGCTGCCGTCACGCTAGCAGTATTTGGTCAGTATTTTACATCAGTATTTGTAAGCCAAAACCAGGAGTGGGTGATAAATGCAGAAGTGGTGCATATGTTTCTATTATACTTTCCCTCTAAGGCTAGGTTCCCATTGCGTTAATGGGACCGCGCTAACGGACAGCGTTGCACGGCAAAATTAATGTCGTGCAACGCGTCCGTTAGCGCGCTCATTGGCAGCAATGGGAACGCGCATCGCTAGCGCGTGCCATTTTCGGCACGCGCTAGCGATGTGCCGGTGTTTTGTGTTTTGCGCCCGAGGTCCGTTCCCCGCTCTCGCAGATCGGGGATCTGCGCTAGCGGGGACGTTAAATGCGACCCCGAAAAAGACATTGCGTTAGCGCAATCCACTAGCGTGTGTATTTCGGCACCATGTGTGCTCCGTGCCGCCCAGTACTATGGCATTATATTATTGAGATACTCTATCCTACCTGCAATCCTTTGTGAGTGGCATCTGGTGGAGCATGAAATTATTGGCATGTCTATATTCTAGATAATCTGACATTTTGTGAACCGAGACAGGTTACTGGATTTACATAGCACCTAATCCACACATTAAACTTACGTTTTCCTTTGTCCATAGCCATTTTCAATTCATTTGGAATAAGCTGAGGATTTCACGTTCCCTTGTGATGTGGCATATATAGTGGGCACGGGGCCCACCCAGCAGCACAGCCTTGTGAATCTGTAAACTGCAGCTTCCAGAGGATGTGGGATTATGCGCACACGCCACTGCTCCCGGATACGATGACTGACTGCACTTGAAAGCCATATAAATATTTCATTTCTTTCAATAAATCAGGTATGAATCCTCCACTGGTTTAGTCTCAATCGTACATCTGGGAGAGTCCTAAATTTCGTTAGCTTGTCTACTCGCCCCACCATGTATTTTAAAATAATGAACTGGATGGAGGAAGGAAACGAGGCGATAATATCCTGAGTGAATGGCAATTTTCTACTTTTAGATCTCTATAGCAGTGCATAATTGTGCTGCATCTCATCAATATCCTAAATCTATGAGTCAAAACATTTCTAGCATTAGCCATGTCTGTTATATTCAGGCTATGTTATGCTGTGCATTTGCTTGCGAAAAGTCTGCTGCGTTTTACAGTGCCAGCAAAAGGCATAAGATTTTAAGAAATCTCATGCACATGCTGAAAATGTATCCATACCATAAAGTGACAGGAGCTGCAGGTTTGAAATATGCGGCTTGTCAATATATATTGCGACTGCAGGTACGGCTTTCATTCTTTGAAATTCAAAGGGAGAAACCTGAAGCTCCCCCGCTCCTTTGTCGCCATGATGTCCGCAGCGGTAAACGCCACTGCGGTGTCTCTGCTGCAGCTGGTCGACGGTGGAGATGCTACCAGTGAACACAACCTATAGTGGTCTGCTCTCCTCGACAAGCTAGCTGCCATGTTTAGTTATAGCTTGATTTTCAATATGTCTCTTCATACTGCCGTCATGGGTTCTGTTCTTCCCAAACCTTTATTAACCCCTTCAAGACGCAGCCCTTTTTCTTTTTGCATTTTCGTTTTTCGCTCCCCTCCTTCCCAGAGCCATAACTTTTTTTATTTTTCCGTCAATATGGTCATGTGAGGGCTTATTTTTTGCAGGACGAGTTGTACTTTTGAACGACACCATTGGTTTACCATGTATTGTACTAGAAAACGGGAAAAAAAATTCCAAGTGTGGTGAAATTGCAAAAAAGTGCAATCCCACACTTGTTTTTTGTTTGGCTTTTTTTCTAGCTTCACCTAATGCTAAAACTGACCTGATATTATGATTCTCTAGGTCATTACAAGTTCATAGATGCCAAACATGTCTTGGTTATTTTTTATCTAAGTGGTGAAAAAAAAGTCAAAACTTTGCTAAAAGGAAACCAAACAAATGCGCCATCTTTCGATACCCGTAGCGTCTCCATTTTTCGTGATCTGGGGTCGGGTGAGAGCTTATTTTTTGCGTTTTAATAATACCACTTTTGTGCAGATGCGTTCTTTTGATCGCCCGTTATTGCATTTTAATGCAATGTTGCGGCGACCAAAAAAACATAATTCTGGCGTTTTGAATTTTTTTTTCGCTATGCTGTTTAGCGATCAGGTTAATGAGGTTAATGCTTTTTTTTTATTTTTTATTGATCGGGCGATTCTGAACGCAGCGATACCAAATATGTGTAGGTTTGATTTTTTTTTTTTTTAATTGTTTTATTTAGGATGGGGCGAAAGGGGGGTGGATTTAAACTTTTATATTTTTTTTATTTTTTTTTTCATATTTTTAATAACATTTTTTTAACTTGTGCCATGCTTCAATAGCCTCCATGGGAGGCTAGAAGCTGGCACAATTCGATCGGCTCTGCTACATAGCAGCGATCATCAGATGACTGCTATGTAGCTGAAATGCAGGCTTGCTATGAGCGCCGACCACAGTGGGGCGCTCACAGCAGGCCGGCATCAGTTACCCCTCGAGGTCTCAAAGACCTCTATGGTTACTGTCCTGATACATCGCCGACCCCCGATCATGTGACGGGGATCGGCGATGCGCTCATTTCCGGCTGCGTGGCCGGAAGCGGTAGTTAAATGCCACTGTCAGCGTTTGACAGCGGCATTTAACAGGTTAATAGCGGCGGGTGAATCGCGATTTCACCCGCCGCTATTGCGCGCACATGTCAGCTGTACAAAACAGCTGACATGTCGCGACTTTGGTGTGGGCTCACCGCCGGAGCCCACATCAAAGGGGGAGACACGACATGCGCAGTTCTAGTACGGCGCATGTAGTGAAGGGGTTAAACAGATCCCTTATTTCAGAACCCCCATTGATATATAGATGCGTCAGGTTTCCAATGGGTCAAGCGGCACAGCAGACACTATTTTGACAGACAGTAGTCAAGAGAACAGCACCGCGATCCCAGTATAAACAGATCCTAATAACGCAGAACTGAAAATGGCTTTTGCTGCCACCGGCCACCTGCTGATCACGCACATGTCTCAGCAAGTATGGGCAGATGCAACATCATCACCTTCTGGTGTGAAAGTTAGCATCGATGGATAACCCCTTTAAGAGTACGAGGAACGCTCAATAAAGATGTCCCCTGACCCACTTCTATTTATCACAGGACGCTGAAACTGCATGTGTAATGATATAAGTCTCTATAGGTTACGTGCCAATTTGCAACTCAGAACTGTTGCAGTCTTGATTTTATAGGTGCTGAAGTGATGTGAGGTTTGAGTGGAATACAGAGCAGTCATCAAGTTCCTTTACTTGAGAGGCCGCACACCAAAGGAGATGTTCGATGAGATGAAAGAATTTTATGGTGAGGATTTCCCATCATATGATGTAGTCAATAACAGGCATCGTCAATTCAAATGTGGTCGGACTTCGGTGCAAACAGCCCTAATTCCAGGGCGACCTCACTCTGCTATTGATGAACACACCATCCAGCAAGTGGAGGTCGCCATTTTAGAAAATCTCCACGTAACCATTCACCCCTAGCCCAAAATGTCAAGATTAGTGCGGGGTTCGTGGAAAAAAATCATCCAAGACCATCTTCACATGCATAAGATATCTGCTCGCTGGGTTCCCTGGCTGCTAACACCTTTCCAGAGGCAGGAACGAGTCGAATGCTCTCAGGCTCTATTGACGATGTGCCATGTAATCCAGGAGGACTTTTTCAACAAACTGATCACACAATAAAAGCTGGGTCCATCATATGATCCTGAGACTAAATTCCAGTTGATGCAATGGAAGCATCATGACTCGCTGCCTCCAAAGAAGGCATGTGCCCAACCCTCGGCAGGAAAGGTCATGCTCACAGTGTTTTGGGACCAGCACGGAGTAGTATTGATGGATTTCCTAACAAAGGGTACCATGATCACTGGGGCATACTATGCTTTACTGCTGTGGAAATTGTGGGAGGCCATCCAAACCAAGAGATGTGGCATGCTCACCAAAGGTGTCCGCCTTCTGCAAGACAATGCACCTGTTCACAACTCACTTGTTGCCCAAATGGAAGCATGCTCCTGTGGCTTTTAAATTCTACCACATCCCCCTTATTCACCTGATCTTGCAACATCGGACTTCCACCTCTTTCCAACAATGAAGTTACCGTATTTTTCGGATGATAAGAAGCTCCGGTTTATAAGACACACCCCAAATTTTAAGGAGAAAAATAAATTATTTTTTTTTTTAATAAATTGGTGGTGCTTCTTATAATGCTTGCATCTTATTGCTTACCGGGGGTGGGGCTGCAGTGAAGCCGGGTCGCTGCTGGGGGAGGCAGGAGTGGGGTGATGCTCCAGGCCGCAGGCAGAGATGAGTGGGGCTCCGATGTGTGGCGCACTGCTGCAGGGTTCTTGTGCTGCTGCCTGGTGTCTCCAGGTGCCCGGCGGCTGCTGGCCATTGCTGCGGGTGTCTCCGGTGCCCAGCGGTGCTGTGTGGGTGCCGGCACTGCCCGGGGCTCTGCAGACATTTTGCGGCACTTCCAGGGTTTCACGTGTGCTGATCTCCGGGAATATGGCTGCCGCCAGGGGCGGCACATGCACCGGACACCCACGCAGCACCGCTGGGTACCGGAGACACCCGCAGCAACCGCCGGGCACCCGGAGACGCCCGGACACCCCCCACCCCCACCCCGGTAAGGCATGTTTGCTTTCTAAGACGTGCCCCCATTTCCCCCCCAATTTTGGGAAAAAAGTGCGTCTTGCAAAGTGAAAAATATGGTATTTTTGAAGGGCAAACTTTTTCCAGATGATGAGACTCTGATTTCCGAAGTCACAATGTGGCTTTTGGAGCAACCCGTCGACTTCTACAAGTGAGATGTTTACAGTTGCTTAAAGAGATGGGATAAGTGTGTGTCTGTAGATGGCACCTATGTAGAGAAGGACGAATAACTGTGCCAAGTTTCATTGCTCTCAGTCCACAGGAAGTGGGTCAGGGGAAATCTTTAATGAACGGCCCTCGTAAATGTTCCCTGTACAGTTTTACATTTTGAAGGTCAAACATTAGAGCACAATCTGCTGTTAAATCCTTTTTGCTATGATGAGGACATGGCAAGTAAATGATCGTCACCCTGCTTTTTCCTCCCAGTAACTCCAATCATGTTGTTGTAGACTAATTGATTGCAGGTAGAAGTGCAGAGTGGCAGACCAATCACCTACACCTCCTCCTGCAATCATTGAGGAAGCACAGTGACTGACAGTGTTAGTGCATGCGGGATAGCAGATGAAGAAATATCTCTGCTTCTAAGCCAGTGACCCTGTCAGTCAAAGCACTGTTCATACAGTAAGGATGCCAAGCTATTTGTCTCTCATGCTTTTGTTATCTAGCTGTGAGATGTATGGCAGACAATTAAAATCTGGATGTAATGTGGACTGATCAGCTGGCTCACTAGTCTAGTTAGTATGCCTTGTGTACAACGCAAAACATTGGAGATCCTATGGAACCTCATACTTCCAGGAGAGAGCAACATCTTGGGCAGGCAGCCACTTCCCACACATAAATGCAACAAGGTGGAGACAACAGTAACTAATAGCAGCTGGATCTTAAACCAGATTGTCCTGTGTCTGGTAAGCTATCCTCTACACCAGTGATTTTCAACCTTTTTTGAGCCGCGGCACACTTTCTATACTTAAAAAATCCCGAGGCACACCACCAACCAAAATGGCACAAAATGGTGCGTCCAGGTTTGAGATGAAAGTCTGCAGTCATTCTATGTGACTGCAGGCTTCTGAATTCTCACAGCGCAAGCACTGCACACTTTCAGAATTCTCCCTTGCCGGTGGCCAGAGTGGACGGTCATGACAGCACAAGTATGTGATTTGGATACTTCTGGCCACATTCTAACTAGACATGTCTGGCCTCAGTCAATTCATTTTCATTGAATGAGGCCACACATGTCTAGTCAGCACGTGACCGCATGTATGTAAATCACCAACATCAGAGAATTATGATAGCAGTGTGCACTGTGAGAATTCAGAAGTCTGCAGTCACATAGTATGACTGCAGACTCATCACAACCTTGGACATCCCCTTTAATGTTCCTAACAAATAAAAATGAGAATTAGTATCACAAAAAAAACACATTTACATCCAGGTACCTGATAGATGACGTTGTTTGTGGAGTCGCCTCTTTCTTTTGATCTTCACCTTGTCCAGATGCCATGATGACTCTTCTCATCCACCGGCAGAGCTCGTTTCTGCAGACTTCCATCTTCTCCTGTCTTCTGCAGCACATCCCGACACAACACCCTTAAAGATAGCAGTGTTATTATAATGCTCCGGAATAACAATATCTGCCCTAGGCTTAGCCCCTGAGTAAATAATTGCCCCTCACTTTATTCCCAGCACATAATATGACCCTCACTGTCCCTCTTATGGTACATGCCATCCACACTACCCTCTCTCTCTTTTCCATACTTCACGCTGCCTTCTCATACGGTGTCCCTCATAGAGAGCCCAGTCTCTCTACTGTGCCCCTTCATTACACTCCTCCTACTTGGCATACTGTCTCCTCCTGGCTGTTACCCTCACACTACTCAGTATCTATTCTGTGTCCACTCACACTTTCATCCCCCCATACTGTCTGCACACATTTCTAATAGCCTCCTCCTGTACATCCCCCCCTGCTAACATACCCCTTTGCTCTCTCCATATTCCCCCCTCACACATTCCCCCGACTCCCCATACTGTTCTCACACATCCCATCACCGTTGCTCCCAGTACTGTCAGCACACATTTTTCCCCTCGCTACTGTGTCCACCCCCATCTCCCCACTCACCCCCACAGAATATATCCACTGCCCTTCCGATAGAATAAATCCATCCCCTTCCACACAGAATAAATGCACCCTGCCCCACACATGCTAAATAAATTCCAGCCCCCCCCCCACGTACACACTGAATAAATCCCCCCCACACACTGAATAAATCCCCCCACACACTGAATAAATCCCCCCACACACTGAATAAATCCCCCCCACACACTGAATAAATCCCCCCACACACTGAATAAATCCCCCCCACACACTGAATAAATCCCCCCACACACTGAATAATTCCCCCCCCCCACACTGAATAAATCCCCCCCCACACTTAATAAATCCCCCCCCACACTTAATAAATCCCCCCCCACACTGAATAAATCCCCCCACACACTTAATAAATCCCCCCACACACTTAATAAATCCCCCCACATACTCCCCATAAACCCACCCCACGCTGAATCTTCGGTGTCTTCAGCTCCACAGCACAGGAGCACTTACCACCAAGTCTCTTCTTTCTCCTGCGCGCCGGATAGTGACGTCAGCAGCGTGATCACATGACTTGATCACGCTGCTGGCGTCGCTCTGACCCAGCGGTCAGAGCCTCAATTGTACTCGCAGCTGGTAGATGTCTGCGAGTACAATTGATCTCCGGGAGCCGGCGCGCTGCAGCTTCTCTGTGCCGGCTGTCAGCTTGACAGTCGGCACAGAGAACAGCTGACTCCCGTTCCCCCGCGGCACACCCGACCATGTCACACTGGTTGAAAAACACTGCTCTACACAGCCACTTTCACCTACTTTTCTCTGCAGATGAGTTGTGTGCCGATAATACTACAATCTAACTTTTTCTTTGCTTTGCACTGTACAAATTAGTAGTGTATTGTTTCTGGACCTAACTGTATATAGTGAATAATATTCTGTGGGCGATACTCACCCTTCTTTTTAACCATCCTTTTGCACCTTACTGTATATTGACTTATGATGCACTTTATGCTTGTTAATTTATTAAAATTTACTATTTTTCATTACCTCTATGCTCTGTTGGTATTCCTTTTCTAGTAGTTTGCATGGAGTTGGTTTGTTGCTTTGGCTGTGGGTATTACTGCACTACTTAGTGCACTAACTTCCCCTGGGTCTTAATATGTTGCCTGGTTTTGTTATCATATATAGCAGCCACGTAGCATATAGCACAGCCCACGTAGTATATAGCACAGCCGCGTAGTATATAACACAGCCCACGCGGTATATAACACAGCCCACGCGGTATATAACACAGCCCACGCAGTATATAACGCAGCCCACGCGGTATATAACGCTGCCCACGCAGTATATAACGCTGCCCACGCGGTATATAACGCTGCCCACGTAGTATATAGCAGTGTGGGCACCATATCCCCGTTAAAATAAAAAAGTTATATACTCACCCTACACTGTTAATAGCAGTGTTAACAGACTGCGTTACACCGCGTTATGCCGCAGTGTAACACAGTCGGTTTAATGGACTGCTACAATGCTATGTGGGTGAAGGGCGCTGACTGGGGGGGGAGTATGGAGGGGGCACTGACTGCAGGGGAGTAGGGAGTGGCCATTTTGCGGCCGAACTGTGCCCGTCGCTGATTGGTTGCGGCCAGCTGGCCGCGACCAATCATCGACTTGGGATTTCCGTGACAGACAGACGGAAGTGACCCGTAGACACTTATATCTAATATATAATTGCCTAGAATACTACTTCCTGCAATTTGTGCCAACTTCCTGTCCGGAGCTAATGTCCGGAGATCATGTCCGGAGCTAATGTCCGGAGATAAGTGACGTCAACAGTGTCCAGTGTCTGATTGGTTGCCGCCTGCTGCGAGCGACCAATCAGAAACGTGCCGTACTGTGACACACTCCGCCCGCCATTTTGGTGTGATTTTTGAATTTTTACCTCACAGCAAGTTTCTACTGCGTGGAGGCGGGCCCAGTGACGTTGCTCTTCAAGCTCCTGCCGAATTTCGTCAAAAAAATGATAATACCATTTACCAAAACTATATATATTTAGTTGTGACGTGGTTCAGTGACATTTTCACACCAATTTTGAACTTTTGTTTGGTGTTTTCTCCATATACTGCCTATTATTCACTGACTGTTATACTGAGAGACTGCCGTTTATTAACCTCTTCTTTGCCACATTGGGTATATTGCTCTATTATTTGCCACATAAGGACATTGTCCATTATTGCCCAGCAATTTCTCTGCAATATAAACTGCCTATTTATTAATATCTGCATTCCTGCAAAGAACTATTGCCTATTATTAACTGGCTATTTTCCTACTACCTGACATTGTTCTTAAGCAAAGAACCGTTGTTGTGGCATTTGCCACAACACGCAAAGTTGTCGTCTGATGTCTTTCATCCCTCCCCTCATAAGCATGTTCATGGATCCTGTGTAACTGTACCTTAAATAACAAGAATTGTCAAGAGCTGGTGAGTGCAGCCATTTTTTGTTCTTTCTTACTATTATTTATTAATTGTATTTTTACATTTGAATAAATAAAGTATATATGGATTCTAGACTCCCGATTCTTTAGAATCGGGCTGCCATCTAGTCTAATATATAATTGCCTAGAATACTACTTCCTGCAATTTGTGCCAACTTCCTGTCCGGAGCTAATGTCCGGAGCTAATGTCCGGAGATAAGTGACGTCATCAGTGTCCAGTGTCTGATTGGTTGCCGCCTGCTGCGAGCGACCAATCAGAAACGTGCCGTACTGTGACACACTCCGCCCGCCATTTTGGTGTGATTTTTGAATTTTTACCTCACAGCAAGTTTCTACTGCGTGGAGGCGGGCCCAGTGACGTTGCTCTTCAAGCTCCTGCCGAATTTCGTCAAAAAAATGATAATACCATTTACCAAAACTATATATATTTAGTTGTGAAGTGGTTCAGTGACATTTTCACACCAATTTTGAACTTTTGTTTGGTGTTTTCTCCATATGCTGCCTATTATTTTTGTTCTTTCTTACTATTATTTATTAATTGTATTATTCTTACATTTGAATAAATAAAGTATATATGGATTCTAGACTCCCGATTCTTTAGAATCGGGCTGCCATCTAGTAGTAGATAACGTCTCTGAGAAGTCAGTTTGCCCACCTGTGGATCTGCAGCAGCTGACATCTACATGCTCTTAGGCTTTATGCACACATTGCGGTTTTTGCTGCGGATCCGCAGCGGATTTGACGCTGCGGATCCGCAGCAGTTTTCCATGCGGTGTACAGTACAATGTTAACCTATGGAAAACAAAAACCGCAGTGCACATGATGCAGAAAATTCCGCGTGGAAACGCTGCGGAAAAAAAGAAGTAGCATGTCACTTCGTCCTGCGGATTCCGCAGCGGTTTTCAACCTACACCAATAGGAAAGTGCAGTTGAAAACCCACAGAGGAATCCGCAGAAGAAACCGCGTGAAAATCCGCAGTGAAAACCGCAGTGGTTTTGCACTGCGGATTTTCCAAATCCGCTGCGGAAAAATCTGCAGCAAAATCCGCAACGTGTGCACATACCCTTAGGGTATGTTCACACGTTCAGGATTTCCATCCTTTTTTTTTCCTGACTGTTTTTTAAAAAACTGCAGCTCTTGGCAGAAAACGCAGGTCCTTTTTTTGGTCCGTTTTTGATGCGTTTTTTGATGCGTTTTTTTGATGCAGTTTTCTAGCCAGAGTCTGTGTGTTTTCTTGGAATTTTTTTAGGGTTAAAATGGCTGAAAATGCCCTAACCCTACCCCTAACCCTAACCCTACCCCTAACCCTACCCCTAACCCTAACCCTACCCCTACCCCTAACCCTACCCCTAACCCTACCCCTAACCCTACCCCTAACCCTACCCCTATTCTAACCTTAGTGAAAAAAAAAAAAAAAAAATTCTTTATTTTTTTTATTGTCCCTACCTATGGGGGTGACAAAGGGGGGGGGTGTCATTTACTATTTTTTTATTTTGATCACTGAGATAGGTTATATCTCAGTGATCAAAATGCACTTTGGAACGAATCTGCCGGCCGGCAGATTCGGCGGGCGCACTGCGCATGCGCCCGCCATTTTGCAAGATGGCGGCGCCCAGGGAGAAGACGGCCGGACGGACACCGGGACGCCGGGTGAGTATAAGGGGGGGAGATTAGGGCACGGGGGGGGCATCGGAGCACTGGGGGGGGGCATCGGAGCACGGGGGGGCGGGATCGGAACACGGGGGGGGCAGCCACACTCCGCCCACGCACTTCCGCCCGCTCCCCGCACTTCCTGCTGCAGCGGTTCTGCACATCAAACCGCAGTAAAACCCGCAGATATATTTTTGATCTGCGGGTTTTACTGCGGTTTGGACCTCACAATGGAGGTCTATGGGTGCAGAACCGCTGCGGCTCCGGAAAAAGAATTGACATGCTCCTTCTTTTTTCCGGGAGCTATTCAGCGCGTCTTTTTTTTTTACAATTTCCGGACCATGTGCACAGTGTGTCCTGTTTTCCATAGGGTACAGTGTACTGTACCCTGCATGGAAAACAGCTGCGGAACCGCAGCGGCAAAACCGCCGCGGTTCCGCGGTAAAAAACGCACTGTGTGAACATGGCCTTACTCTGCACCACCAGGTGAGCAGTTCTCTAACATTAATTGGAGTAATCCTTGGGATGAGACCCTATTTGTGCTTTTTTGTTTCCTATTATTCTACTAATATAGATCAGGAGAGCAGACTGTCATTCACTACATGTCTCCCACTGGTAACGCCCCCTTTAATTTATAATAAACTGAAAGCAGATTCTCGGGGAGATCTGTGTAAGGCCCATAGATCATAACAGCTTACTTACATATTAAGAAAAATGTGGATTTCTCTGGAACTACACATTGGATCACAGATATCAATGTATCTTTTTTTTCTACTTTCTATAACCTACATGCCCATATAGATAGCTTACAAGGGTTGATCCTGCTGACAGATGCACTTTAAGGTAAGAAATAAATGTTCTAATGAAGGATGACTAGTAATATAAATTACATTCCGAAAAACCATATCAAACTGTATTATCTTGAAAGTGCCATGAGGAAATATCACTGGAAAGATATGCAAACGTTACTATGATAAGTATTATTGCTAGCCTGCCGTAATTTGTGGTTTAAATATATATGGATATTTTTAAGGCCCTTCCATCCACTTTAGACCAAAGTCACCAGAACCCACCAATATAAGCAGGATCAATCGATAGTCTTATGTCTCTGGGGGCCTCCCAAATCTCCGCCGAAGGATGATGTTGGGAGAGAAAAGGTATTGCACTTTGAAATTCCAAGCGCTGATCCCTTTGTTAGGCTGGAGTCACACTACAGCGAGATACGGCCGAGTCTTGCTTGTTAAAGCCAAGCTCCGGAGCAGAGCGTGCGGCTCCATGTATTGCTATGCGGCCACACGCTCCGCTCCGGAGTTCCAGAGCTTGGTTTTAACCAGCGAGACTCGGCCGTATCTCGCGTATGTGTGATCCCGGCCTTACTCAGGTAGTCAGCTGCCAGAGGAGTCTGGTAACAGCTTTCATACACAACACAGCAACGCTTGGCCAAACTGAGCGCTCAAGCATGTGGGGGAGTCGGGAGAGATAGCAGTTGGATGAACTATTAATGTCTATGGGGATCTTTAGGCTGTGTGCACACGTTGCGGTTTTTGCTGCGGATCCACAGCGGATTTGACGCTGCGGATCCGCAGCAGTTTTCCATGCGGTGTACAGTACAATGTTAACCTATGGGAAAACAAAAACCGCAGTGCACATGATGCAGAAAATTCCGTGCGGAAACGCTGCGGAAAAAAAGAAGTAGCATGTCACTTCTTCCTGCGGATTCCGCAGCGGTTTTCAACCTGCACCAATAGGAAAGTGCAGTTGAAAACCCGCAGAGGAATCCGCAGAAGAAACCGTGTGAAAATCCGCAGTGGAAAAATCCGCAGCAAAATCCGCAACATATGCAAATACCCTTAGAGCTGCATATGAGTATCCAGACTCAGACCCACAATTTGCAGTGATTTACAGAACCATAGCTTTTGATGAATTATCTGGCCAAGGCATCATTGTAAATGTAGTTACTAGTGCTACTGCCTGCAGACATTAATTTCTGCTCTCAAGATGGCAAACACAAGCTGCAAGTTAGAGGTAGCATTTAGCATTGGGGAATAATGGAGCTAGGCCATGGTGGGCATTATTTCATCCATCTACCGCTCCAATTTAAACTTTGCTTGGCGTATCCTGCAGACTATGACACTTAAAAACTAAATTTACCCTCTATAAATGTCAAATGCATCATCAACATAGCCTTCTTTTCAACAACCATCTTCACATGGCTAGCTATGGTTATGTTTGTGCTGCTGATGGTGCTGGTCCGATTGAAGGGCAGAATGCTCTAAATTCATAGAAATAAGTAGCCACTTTGGGAAGATATAAATGTGACTTCAGAATGGAGGAATGACGGCAGGTTCATCCAAAAGAAGGATACCAGGTTTGTTCACTATACATTTGACATGTAAAGTCAACTTTTTGATTTGGACTAGAGGATCATTTTAAGGTCTATGATGGCTGCCAGACAGATTTCGGCACCTCTTCCCTAATATCTCCCTTTGTATTTCAACCTGTCAATCCAGCTTGTTCCCCAAATTAAGAGGCACTTGGGGCTCTGTTAGGCATTCCCTTTAATGCACATTCCCTGTGGCCTTATTCAGATGTCTGGGTTTTTTGTGCACATGACAAACAGAGCAATTTTCATCAGTGCTTTGGTTCAGATTTACATCATGCTCTTTGGTCAGTGTGTTAGTTTTTGCCACCAGTGTTTCATCATCTTTTCTACTATGCAAAAAAAACCTGATGATGGTTTCTCCAGCTTCTCTCATCACAATGAAAAATGGGCAGAACTAGGATGGCGCCAGTGTACCGCCCGAGTTACAAACCCTTAGACTTTCCTTGGCAAGTATGTGCCATGAAACTTTGTCTGCGAAAAAAAAATCAAGATGTGAACAGTCCCGTAGACTATAATGGGTGTGTTCTATCCATGATAAAGAATAAATGCAGACGTGAAACACAGACGTCTGAATGAGGCCTAAGACGTAAAATGTTTTGGTATTTGGGACTGAGAACTGTTAGTGTATATCATGTTCATACTACATAGTAAAACGTTACTGCACAGATACTGTACTGAGATCCATAGAAATATAGAACAATATACTAGTAGAATTGTAAAAAAATGATTCTATCACTATTATATTCAATAGTGAATTCACAACTATTTTTTACCAGATCCTACTGTCTGTAATGCCAGCTACTCAACGACAAAACCTGGATACGGCGGGCATTTTTATTACACAAGACTGACTCCATATGTAAGGCAACTCCACCTTACATAAAATCACAAGGGCTGCTAGGACAGGCCCTCACTAATCCAGGGAAACCTAGGATTTGTCACCTCTGTAGCCGGATAAGCAGCGAGGCAAAGGGAGCCTTGAAACCTCCTCCTTACCAAACAGGCAGCAGAATAAAGCAGGTCAACAGCCGTCTACACAGACATTTCTAAAAACAGTCCCACCCCTCTCTCCACCGCCCTTCCAGCAAGTGCTGCTCTGGATGTCAATATCCATGCGAGCAATTCGAGGTCATTCAAGGAACAAACCCGCCACAAGTCCCTGGAAATACTTTCCACGTGTTGTAGTTTTGAAGAGAAAAGTTCAATGGCCTCGTAGGACAGGCAGCGCTCTGTGATATAACATATACTGTCATTTATAGTTGATAAATATGAAATATTACCTGCAAAATTCTATATCGACCATAACATTATTATCTCTAACAGGTGTAATGAATATCATTGATTATCTCAGGCAAATGGCACCTGTCACATGGTGGCATGTAATAACTGGCAGGTGTTGGGATCTGAACTACACTGGAATGGGCCAAATGGTGATGACTAGATGCAGGGCCGTATTTGCCACTAGGCACTTGAGGGCACGTGCCTAGGGCGGCAGGATGTGGGGGCGCACTTGAGCAAGGTGTTTTTTTTTTATAAAGTCCGGGGTCAAGCGCCCTCCCTCCCTCTCTCCCGCCCCCTCCCTGAAGACTTCATATTCACCCTCCAGCGGTGCCTGCTCCAACTCCGTCTCAGCGCCAGCAGCTCGTCCTGTCCTCAGCGGTCATGTGGTACCGCTCATTAAGGTGATGAATATGGACACATATTCATCACCTTAATGAGCGGTACCACGTGACCGCTCATACAGGCAGGAAGTTGCTGCGGGGACAGAGATGTCGGGAAGTACAGCGCCACACAGTGAGAAAAAGGTGAGTATGAGAGGGAGGGGAGGACGGGGGGAGGATGGAGGAGTCATGTTTACAGGGTGGGAGGATGGGGAAGCCTTGCATACAGGGTGGGAGGATGGGGGAGCCATGCATACAGGAGGGGAGGAATGAGCCATGCATACAGGAGGGGAGGGGGGGAATATGAGCCATGCACACAGGGGGGGGAATATGAGCCATGCATACAGGAGAAAGGGAGAATATGAGCCATGCATACTGGAGAAGGGGGGAACATGAGCCATGCATACAGGAGAAGGGGGGATATGAGCCATGCATACAGGGGGGGGATATGAGCCATGCATACGGGGGGGGGGGGGAATATGAGCCATGCATACGGGGGGGGGGGGGGGGAATATGAGCCATGCATACGGGAGGGGGGGGGAATATGAGCCATGCATACAGGAGGGGGGGGAGGGAATATGAGCCATGCATACAGGAGGGGGGGAATATGAGCCATGCATACAGAAGGGGGGGGGAATATGAGCCATGCATACAGGAGGGGGGGAATATGAGCCATGCATACAGGAGGGGGGGGGGAATATGAGCCATGCATAAAGGAGGGGGGAATATGAGCCATGCATACAGGATGGGAGATGAGCCATGCATACAAGATGGGAGGGGGGCATTATACAGTATTGAGCATCATGTGGGGTCACTATACAGTATGGAGCATCGTGTGGCCATTATACAGTATGGAGCATCATGTGTGGTCATTATACAGTATTGAGCATCATGTGGGATCATTATACAGTATGGAGAACTGTGTGTGGCCATGTTACAGTATGGAGCATCATGTGTGGCCGTTATACAGTATGGAGCACTGTGTGGCCATATTTGTTTTTGGTTATAATTATTGTATATGAAAGAGTGTGATCAGCTGTGCTAAATGGGTGTGGTTGGGACGTGGATATGGGTGTGACTAGTTGTGAAATAGGTGTGGTCATAGGCGTGACCTAAAATTTGCCACGGCGCACTATGCGCACCGCAAACTTTATACCTCTTTCCCTTCTTCAAAAGTTGGGAGGTATAGTACCGCATTTGCCAGATCACGGCAAGTGTTGCAAATCCCACAGGGAATGAATGAGGCCGAACGCAGTGTTGCAGTAAGTGATCCGTTACGCGGCAGATGCAGAAAAACTGCCGGATCTGCTTCAAAAGGCTACTTTCACATCAGCGATTTATGGCAAAGTCACTGCCGATGGTGTCATACTCACCAAAGAGGGAGGCAGCACTAAAAGTGCCTAGGGCAGCAGAAACTCTAAATACGGCCCTGACTAGATGATTGGGTCAGAACATGGCCTCACCATAAGGTCTTGTATTCAGTGGTCCAGAAATAGAACTAGTGAACCGTCAACTGTCTCATGGGTGCCCAAGGCTCATTGATGCTTCTGGAAGGCCACCCCACTTACTCCACTACGCAGAATAATTAGTGCAGTACCTATTGCTGAAGAACAGTTCTTATGGCGCTGAATATCCCCAGACCAGACAGAATGCCCTAGATGACCGTATACACTGTAGAAAGCAGCCACCGTAGATAAATAAGCCTTAGATCTGGTTCTTGGAGCAGTGGGAAAAGGAAAATGCACTTTGGCACATTGCAAACATTGCTAAGGAATGATTTGAGATAGAAGGATGTGCCTTGGACCATAGAGGACCTTCATCTTTAAAGGGATTGAACTTTTAGGCCGGCGTCACACTAAGGCTGGTTTCACATGTCCAGATAATTCCGGTACCGGAAAATATCGGTACCGGAATTATCCGTGTCCGTGTGCCCCTACGTTTCTGTGGCACATCAGTGTGGCACACGTGTGCCACCCGTGTGCCCACTGGGTACCACACGCACCGTGCTGAGTACCACACGTACCAGCATCTGGTGCTGAAGCCGCGATTCATATCTTCCCTGCAGCAGCGTTTGCTGCAGAGAAGATATGAATAATAGTGTTTAAAATAAAGATCTATGTGCCCCCCGCCCTCCCACCCCCTGTGTGCACCCGCCGATTACAGTAATGAAAATATGCGGCTCCACCCCTATGGGAGGAGGAGCCGCATATTCATTACTGTAAATGAGCGGCCCCACGTGACCGCATACAGGAGAAGATGCGGCCAGAACAGGAAGCAGCGACAGCCAACGAGGGAGCTGGGTGAGTATTTTCAGAACAGCGGGGGGCGCACAGGGGGTGGGAGGGCGGGGGGCACATAGATCTTTATTTTAGACACTATTATTCATATCTTCTCTGCAGCAAACGCTGCTGCAGGGAAGATATGAAACGTGGCTTCAGCACCAGTGGGGGGGACAGCGCTTAATGTAGCGCTGTCTCCTGCACCGGACACGGACTGCACACGGAAAACGTCCGTGTGCGGTACGTGTTTTACACGGACCCATTGACTTTAATGGGTCCGTGTAATACGTGCGCTCCCACGAACACTGACATGTCTCCGTGTTTGGCACACGGAGACACGGTCCGCAAAAAATCAATGACATCTGCACAGATGCATTGATTTTTCTGTGTCTACGTGTGTCAGTGTCTCCGGTACGTGAGGAAACTGTCACCTCTCGTACTGGAGACACTGACGTGTGAAACAGGCCTAAGGCTGTTGTCACACTAGCAGTATTTGGTCAGTATTTTACATCAGTATTTGTAGCCAAAACCAGGAGTGGGTGATAAATGCAGAAGTGGTGCATATGTTTCTATTAGGCTATGTGCACACGTAGCGGATTCTCTGCGGATCCGCAGCGTTTTTTGCAGTGCAGAAACGCTGCAGATCCGCAATTGATTTGCAGTGCAATTTAAATCAATGAGAAAAAAAAAAAGCTGTGCACACTTTGCGGAAAATCTGCTGCGGAAACGCTGCGGTTTAAAAGAAGTAGCATGTCACTTCTTTTTTGTGAATCTGCAGCGTTTTTGTACTCATTCCATTATAGAAAACCGCAGGGGTAAAAAACGCAGCAAATCCGCAATAAAACCGCAGCAAATACGCACAAAAAACACTGTGGAACCGCACAAAAAAACGCGACAAATCTGCAGGTGCGTTTTCTGCCAGGAGAGGCAGAATCCACACCAGAAATTCCTAAGCCTAATCCGCAACGTGTGCACATAGCCTTAAGGTACCGTCACACATAACGATATCGTTGCTTTTTGTGATGTAGCAACGATATCGTTAAGGAAATCGTTATGTGTGACAGCGACCAACGATCAGGCCCCTGCTGGGAGATCGTTGGTCGCTGAGTAAAGTCCAGAACTTTATTTCTTCGCTGGATCTCCCGCTGACATCGCTGGATCGGCGTGTGTGACACCGATCCAGCGATGTCTTCACTGGTAACCAGGGTAAACATCGGGTTACTAAGCGCAGGGCCGCGCTTAGTAACCCGATGTTTACCCTGGTTACGAGCGTAAACGTTAAAAAAACAAACACTACATACTTACCTTCAGCTGTCTGTCCCCGGCGCTGTGCTTCTCTGCACTCCTCCTGCATCCTGTGTCAGCGCCAGCCAGCCGGAAAGCACAGCGGTGACGTCACCGCTCTGCTTTCCGGCTGACCGGCGATGACAGTGCAGAGGAAAGCAGAGCGCCGGAGGACAGACAACTGAAGGTAAGTATGTAGTGTTTGTTTTTTTAAGGTTTACGCTGGTAACCAGGGTAAACATCGGGTTACTAAGCGTGGCCCTGCGCTTAGTAACCCGATGTTTACCCTGGTTATCGGGGAATTCAGGATCGTTGGTGGCTGGAGAGCTGTCTTTGTGACAGCTCTCCAGCGACCAAACAGCGACGCTGCAGCGATCGACATCGTTGTCGGTATCGCTGCAGCGTCGCTTAGTGTGACGGTACCTTTACACTTTTCCTCTAATTGTTCCACTCCTGGTTTTGGCTTACAAATATTGATGTAAAATACTGACCAAATACTGCTGGTGTGACGGCAACCTTACTGTATGAAAAATCAGTGCGATTCTCTCGCCCGAGAGTTGCACAAGTGTTCACCGTTTGGTCATCTGTGTTTAATCCGTTTGCAATGCGATGATATGATTTTCTCGCACCTATGTATCCGTATGACATCCATTTGGCTTTAAATTTCTCACTGCTTTTGCTCATTTCATTTTTATGGCTCAATGGGCTGAAATGAGGAAAACGTGTGCATATTTCTGGCAAGTCACACAGATGCTCTGTGTGGTGTCTGATTTTTTTTTTTTTTTCTCGCAAGCATAGACTTGCATTGGAGAGTCTCGGATGATATACGCGTACAATTGCAGAATGCTCCGATTTTACATGCACATAGAATATGCCTGAGAATAAATACGGTGATGTGATCTGCCCCACAGACTAACACTGGGCCGAGTGCTATGCAATGTTTTCTCACATAGCACTCGTCTGTATTATACGCTAGTGTGACTCCGGCCTTAGGCTAGGTTCACATTGCGTTAGTGCAGTCTGTTCAACACATACGTTAAACGGACTGCGTTAACGCAAGTGCCAAAAAAGATCGCATTTATGCGATCGCGCTAGCGCAGATGCTCTATCTGTGCTAGCGGTGATGGACCTGAAAACGCTGCAGACTGCGTCCGAGGGTCCGTCACAGAATGACGGCACATCGCTAACGCATGCCGATTATGGCATGCGTTAGTGATGCGCTAAATAATGGCAGTTAATGGGTGCGCTAACGCATCCGTTACATAGTGTTAGTGCCGCTATGTAACGGATGCCGTCAGCGCATTGCCATTAACGCAATGTGAACCCAGCCTTAGAAAAATGGTCTCAAAGCAATCAGAATCTAATACAAAGAAAAATAAAGATAGTGGTCACCACTCCAGATCCAGCACCAACTCCTGTCTGGGCTTTGGTTGCAGCGATGATGTGACGTCAATAGGTTACATTAATGCTCCAGCCAATCACTGAGCTCAGTGGTTCATCAGCATGATTGTCAATCATGGCGGTCTGAGATCCACAGACATCTGAATGAGCACTAAATGTTTATTCCATTTGCAGAAGGCACATAGGAGATAGCGGTCAGCTATAATTCGGTATACTTTTTCCATATCACGGGACGTTTGAGCAGATATTATATACAGTATATTAAAGAATGGCCATATCCTATTCCAGAACTATGCTCTTGAACTTGCTAGGAATTAAAGCCTTAGGGGATGTCTAATTAGAGACAATCCCTTTTACATTGGAGCCATGGCGAGAATCAGATCCGGTTTCCCGCACACAGCTGATTTTGCTTGGGGGATCCATCCGTGGCCAAACATATAATACATGGATGGCTCAAATCTGCCAAAACCAGGATTGAGCTCCTGTTTCCATTTTAGATTATTGAAAGGAGTCCTGAGTGGCGGATCCTCCTTCACACTATGATGTCCATATGGACAGGAGTTGCCACTGCCTGAATAAAGTTGAAATCTCGCTTTTGAAAGGGCCAGTACTAGATGGTGGTGTTCCTGGAGCCCAAATGACAATGCAGCTCACAGAGAGAGCCTCAGTAGCACTCGGCAAACACTACGTACAGCCTTGGGCTAGGTTCACATTGCGTTAATGGGTTAACGCTAGCGGACTCCGTTACATGGCGAAATTGTCACAATTAGCGCCATGCAACGGATCCGTTAGCGCACCCATTGACGGCAATGTGCTAACGGATCTCTAGCGCATCGCTAGCGCATGCCATTTTCGGCACGCGCTAGTGATGTCCCGTTTGTTTCGGACGGACCGCGGACGCTGCTTGCAGCGTCTGAGGTACGTTCCTCGCTAGCGCAGATCGGGTATCTGCGCTAGCGGTATCGCCGAACGCGATCCTTTTTGGGACATTGTTAGTGCAATCCGCTAGCATATGCGCTAAACGGATTGCCCTAACGCAATTTTAACCTAGCCTTAGTGTATCCCCCAACCATCCAGTGACAGACATGCTTGTCTGCAGGCTGCTCTCCTGTCTATTCCACGTCCGAGAGGTGGCACCCATCGCGCTGGTGTAAGGACATTTGGGATCTTCATATATTGGCACAATAGGAATCTCCTGACTCCTTTGTGGTACAGCAGAAGAGAAAATATAAGATGACTTGGTGCAGCAATAAGAATAGTAAAAACCTAGCTTTTCCAGCAAATTGCATAAATGGGAACCTCTATTCTCTTCATATGGGCTCTTTTCCATTTGCGAGAAACACGTCCGTGTCTCGCATGTGAAAACCAAGCTCTGGCACCAGCACTCCAGAGCGGAGCCCTAAGTGGGAGTTCTGGAAACGTCAGACGATCATGCCATATATTTTGATATGTCATTAATGTCGCATGTGACATACCCCTGTATGTTCTCTTGTGACCCTGGATTTGTGGCCTTTATGAGGCCCCCCCAACCTACTGGCCGATCTAAGCCGTTCTACCAGCTGTATGCCAATGTTATACCCTGCGGCCGTACCTTCCTTTGCCTGCCAACAATACTGAAGCACTGATGTCCTATATGCTGCTTGGGGTTAAAACTTGTAGCAGCTGTGTTTTGCCCAGGTGACCATGGCTTATATTGTATATAATGTATATATGTGTATATATTTTGATATTTACGTGATGTTTTTCCTTTCTTCACAGCGACATTATGAATAAGACCCAGGCAAGGATCGCATATTTCTGCACCTTTCATGTCTGTGCTTACATCTGAGTTTCTTTTCGTGAAATAGGAAAACAATTTATCTAAAGGAGTGTGCGTTGAATTACTACCTATGGCCTGTATGAGTTCAGCATCACTATCCCCCAACATCTGCTGTTGGGGGGGAACAAGGAACAGACATGCTGTATTTTACGTGTTCCCCAGGTTTGGTGCTTGTCTACACTTTCTCCGTGCAATCACCATGCCCACTTGGTGGCCTATATGAGATTGGAAGGAGTCGGCTGAATAAGGTGCTGTTCACATTACCATAATAAAGCATGTTAGTAATTTTGTACAAAATATTAAACAAATACACTGCTCAAAAAAATAAAGGGAACACCTAAACAACAGAATATAACTCCAAGTAAATCAAACTTCTGTGAAATCAAACTGTCCACTTAGGAAGCAACACTGTTTGACAATCAATTTCACATGCTGTTGTACAAATGGAATAGACAACAGATGTAAATTAATGGCAATTATCAAGACACACTCAATAAAGGAGTGGTTCTGTAGGTGGGGACCACAGGCCACATCTCAGTACCAATGCTTTCTGGCTGATGTTTTGGTCACTTTTGAATGTTGGTTGTGCTTTCAGACTCTTGGTAGCATGAGACGGACTTTACAACCCACACAAGTGGCTCAGGTAGTGCAGCTCATCCAGGAAGGCACATCAATGCGAGCTGTGGCAAGAAGGTTTGCGGTGTCTGTCAGCGTAGTGTCCAGAGGCGGGAGGAGCTACCAGGAGACAGACCAGTACACCAGGAGATGTGGATGGGTCCGTAGAAGGGCAACAACCCAGCAGCAGGACAGCTACCTCAACATTTGTGCAAGGAGGAACAGGAGGAGCACTGTCAGAGTCCTGCAAAATGACCTCCAGCAGGCCACAAATGTACATGTGTCTGCACAAACGGTTAGAAACCGACTCCATAAGGATGGTCTGAGTGCCCGACGTCCATAGATGGGAGTGGTGCTCACAGCCCAACACCGTGCAGGATGCTTGCCATTTACCACAGAACACCAGGGTTGTCAAATTCGCCACTGGCACCCTGTTCTCTTCACAGATGAAAGCAGGTTCACACTGAGCATATGTGACAGACATGACAGTCTGGAGATGCCGTGGAGAGCGATCTGCTGCCTGCAACATCCTTCAGTATGATCGGTTTGGCTGTGGGTCAGTAATGGTGTAGGGCGGCACAAGCCTCCATGTGCTCGCCAGAGGTACAGTAGCCTGACTGCCATTAGGTACTGAGATGAGAAACTCAGACCCCTTGTGAGACCATATGCTGGTGCGGTTAGCCCTGGGTTCTTCCTAATGCAGGACAATGCCAGACCTCATGTGGCTGGAGTGTCAGCAGTTCCTGCAAGATGAAGGCATTGAAGCTATGGACTGGCCCGCCCGTTCCCCAGACCTGAATACGATTGAACACATCTGGGACATCATGTCTCGCACCATCCACCAACGTCATTTTGCACCACAGACTGTCCAGGAGTTGACGGATGCTTTAGTCCAGGTCTGGGAGGAAATCCCTCAGGAGACCATCCGCCGCCTCATCAAGAGCATGCCCAGCGTTGTAGGGAGGTCATACAGATACGTGGAGGCCTCACACACTATTGAGCATCATTTCCTTGTCTTGAGGCATTTCCACTGAAGTTGGATCAGCCTGTAACTTCATTTTCCACTTTGATTTTAAGCATCATTCCAACTCCAGACCTCCGTGGGATATTAGTTGTGATTTACGTTGATCATTTTTAGGTTTTACTGTTCTCAACACATCCCACTATGTAATGAATAAAGATTTACAACTGGAATATTTCAATCAGTGATATGGGATTTTAGTGTTCCCTTTATTTTTTTGAACAGTGGACATTCTTGCCATACAGAGTACCCAAAAACCTTGTCAGACCTCATTAAAGGTAACAGTCACGTTACCACCTGTATTTGTTAATGGTCCATGTTTACCTGTCAGATAGTTTGTGGCAGGACTCATCAGGCACTATCTCTAAGGGTATGTGCACACGTCAGGATTTTTTCCTGGCAAAATCCTGAGAATTCTGTCTGAAATCCGCGTGCTCTTTTCGCGCGGATTTCTCGCGGAATTTGCGCAGATTTTTTTTTTTTTTTTAAATTTCCGGAATGTCCTTTTTGATAGGAAATCTGCAGAAAATCCAGAAAAAGATAGAGCATGTCCGGATTTTTTGCGGGATGCGTTTTTTTTTGCGGAAAAAAACGCTAACATCTGCACAAAAAATGCGGAATGCATTCTAAATGATAGGATGCATAATGTTAGCGTTTTTTTACCGGATTTATAGCGTTTTTATGGCGAAATTCCGCAAAAAAAAACGCTAAAATCCTGACGTGTGCACATACCCTTAGGCTTAGTTCACAGCACCGTATTTTTTGTAATCCAAGAAAGTTGGTCCAATTACGCTAATTGAACTCTGATCAGAGTTTGATCACAGTGTGATCCAATTTTCTCAGATGAGAAGATGGAAACAAAATGTCTCCATCTTCTCCGTTCTGTCAGTCTATGAAAATTGGACTGCATTCAGATGTCATCCGAGTTTTTACACACTCATTGACCTGCATGGCTGAGTGCAATCCGAATATGGGATGCAAATTGGGCATGCTGCGTTCTCAGACAGACTCTATCCAAGGAAAAAATTGAACATGTGCATGACCCCTTAGAATAACATTGGTCTGAGTGTGATCTGATGTTTGATTTGATCGGAGTACACTCCGGCCCAAAATTCGGAAGTCTCCACGAGCCCTAAGGCTTAGTTCACACAACTTCATCTTCAGGTTCTAGTGCTGTCCATCCAAAAAATGCTGTTTCATTGTACTGTTCAGGTGACCTGTTTTATTACGCGGACCGAGTGTCTTCATGAAAAAAATGGGAACATACACTAGTCTACTTCGTATTTTGGATGACACTTGCCTATTCAAGTCTATGGGTTCTGAAAAAATAGGAATCAATATGGATCATCCGTATAGCACCTGATTTGTGTTTATACACGGCAAGTCATTGACATAGGCATTTGGACTTGTAAATGTTAATAACTGCTGATGCCATATGGCGCCCGTCCTGTACAATACAGGAATATGGTGTGAACTGGGCCCCGGTCCCGCAGAGCAGTAATGCTGCTGGGCTCATGAGCTGTGGGCCGGACAGGACGCGGGATCCATTACCTGTAAACGTCCCGGGAATTCATTTTTGGGAATGAAATATTTCAGGCTGCACTAAAGATTGTTCATGTTCCCCACATGGGCTCATGGTTGGCACAGCAGTGCCCTGGTGAGTGTGGGGGCACTGGATGGACATAGTGGAGCAGTGGCTCGGTTTCCGGCACATCCTCCCGGGATAGAAGGGTGTCGGAGCCGGTTTCGAGGTGGTTATGAGCCTCAGGCTGCGAGCTCAGTGTGAGAGGGTTAACGGGAGTGAAGCGCTCATGTACAGAACAGGGAGAGGTGTTGGGAGCTTAGCTGCCTGCAGCTCTGGTGAGGACTCTGAGGCCATAGACAGTGGAAACTGGCGGCATGCCAAGCTGGAGAGGGAGGAGAGCGGCAAAGGAGGGCACAGGCAGCGGGGGGCGAGAGCGGCGGAACACAGGGCTCACACAAAGGCGAGCAGCCGCCCGCCCTCACCTCCGTCAGCACAGCCCTGAGTCACAGGGACAAGGTGCAAGCCCGAGTGATGGTGGCAGGGCCTGCTCTCCAGCCCCACTGCAGCGCCAATTATAGGGGCTACCACCTACACCGCAGCGCCAATTATAGGGGCTACCACCTACACCGCAGCGCCAATTATAGGGGCTACCACCTACACCGCAGCGCCAATTATAGGGGCTACCACCTACACCGCAGCGCCAATTATAGGGGCTACCACCTACACCGCAGCGCCAATTATAGGGGCTACCACCTACACCGCAGCGCCAATTATAGGGGCTACCACCTACACCGCAGCGCCAATTATAGGGGCTACCACCTACACCGCAGCGCCAATTATAGGGGCTACCACCTACACCGCAGCGCCAATTATAGGGGCTACCACCTACACCGCAGCGCCAATTATAGGGGCTACCACCTACACCGCAGCGCCAATTATAGGGGCTACCACCTACACCGCAGCGCCAATTATAGGGGCTACCACCTTCACCGCAGCGCCAATTATAGGGGCTACCACCTACACCGCAGCGCCAATTATAGGGGCTACCACCTACACCGCAGCGCCAATTATAGGGGCTACCACCTGCACCGCAGCGCCAATTATAGGGGCTACCACCTGCACCGCAGCGCCAATTATAGGGGCTACCACCCGCACCGCAGCGCCAATTATAGGGGCTACCACCTACACCGCAGCGCCAATTATAGGGGCTACCACCTACACCGCAGCGCCAATTATAGGGGCTACCACCTACACCGCAGCGCCAATTATAGGGGCTACCACCTACACCGCAGCGCCAATTATAGGCGCTACCACCTACACCGCAGCGCCAATTATAGGGGCTACCACCCACACCGCAGCGCCAATTATAGGGGCTACCACCTACACCGCAGCTCCAATTATAGGGGACACCTACACTGCAGCGCCAATTATAGGGGCTACCACCTACACCGCAGCGCCAATTATAGGGGCTACCACCTACACCGCAGCGCCAATTATAGGGGCTACCACCTACACCGCAGCGCCAATTATAGGGGCTACCACCTACACCGCAGCGCCAATTATAGGGGCTACCACCTACACCGCAGCGCCAATTATAGGGGCTACCACCTACACCGCAGCGCCAATTATAGGGGCTACCACCTACACCGCAGCGCCAATTATAGGGGCTACCACCTACACCGCAGCGCCAATTATAGGGGCTACCACCTACACCGCAGCGCCAATTATAGGGGCTACCACCTACACCGCAGCGCCAATTATAGGGGCTACCACCTACACCGCAGCGCCAATTATAGGGGCTACCACCTACACCGCAGCGCCAATTATAGGGGCTACCACCTACACCGCAGCGCCAATTATAGGGGCTACCACCTACACCGCAGCGCCAATTATAGGGGCTACCACCTACACCGCAGCGCCAATTATAGGGGCTACCACCTTCACCGCAGCGCCAATTATAGGGGCTACCACCTACACCGCAGCGCCAATTATAGGGGCTACCACCTACACCGCAGCGCCAATTATAGGGGCTACCACCTGCACCGCAGCGCCAATTATAGGGGCTACCACCTGCACCGCAGCGCCAATTATAGGGGCTACCACCCGCACCGCAGCGCCAATTATAGGGGCTACCACCTACACCGCAGCGCCAATTATAGGGGCTACCACCTACACCGCAGCGCCAATTATAGGGGCTACCACCTACACCGCAGCGCCAATTATAGGGGCTACCACCTACACCGCAGCGCCAATTATAGGCGCTACCACCTACACCGCAGCGCCAATTATAGGGGCTACCACCCACACCGCAGCGCCAATTATAGGGGCTACCACCTACACCGCAGCTCCAATTATAGGGGACACCTACACTGCAGCGCCAATTATAGGGGCTACCACCTACACCGCAGCGCCAATTATAGGGGCTACCACCTACACCGCAGCGCCAATTATAGGGGCTACCACCTACACCGCAGCGCCAATTATAGGGGCTACCACCTACACCGCAGCGCCAATTATAGGGGCTACCACCTACACCGCAGCGCCAATTATAGGGGCTACCACCTACACCGCAGCGCCAATTATAGGGGCTACCACCTACACCGCAGCGCCAATTATAGGAGCTACCACCTACACAACAGCGCCAATTATAGGGGCTACCACCTACACTGCAGCGCCAATTATAGGGGACACCTACACTGCAGCGCCAATTATAGGGGCTACCACCTACACCGCAGCGCCAATTATAGGAGCTACCACCTACACCGGAGCGCCAATTATAGGGTACACCACCTACACCGCAGCGCCAATTATAGGGGCTATCACCTACACAACAGCGCCAATTATAGGGGCTACCACCTACACTGCAGCGCCAATTATAGGGGACACCTACACTGCAGCGCCAATTATAGGGGCTACCACCTACACCGCAGCATCAATCGTTAGGGGCTTAAATGAATTATGGTGCAGCAGGAATTATCGGGGCTGCCGTGTATTACGGTACAGCGGGGATTATCGGGGCTGCCGTGTATTACGGTACAGCGGGGATTATCGGGGCTGCCGTGTATTACGGTACAGCGGGGATTATCGCGGCTGCCGTGTATTACGGTACAGCGGAGATTATCGGGGCTGCCGTGTATTACGGTACAGCGGGGATTATCGGGGCTGCCGTGTATTACGGTACAGCGGGGATTATCGGGGCTGCCGTGTATTACGGTACAGCGGGGATTATCGCGGCTGCCGTGTATTACGGTACAGCGGGGATTATCGGGGCTGCCGTGTATTACGGTACAGCGGGGATTATCGCGGCTGCCGTGTATTACGGTACAGCGGGGATTATCGCGGCTGCCGTGTATTACGGTACAGCGGGGATTATCGGGGCTGCCGTGTATTACGGTACAGCGGGGATTATCGGGGCTGCCTCATCTCGGTATGATTTGCCGTGTAATAGTCGGGGTATTAGGACAATGATTCCCAGCCGCTGTCTGGTGACGGACAGTCCGAGTCCCTACAATAGAGGCACATTCCGGGCTGCGCCTGCCAATCCTTGAGCTCCAGGCAAGGTACACAGCTGGCGAGGAAGGGACCGGGCGACTAATGAAGAGCCAGCAGAATGCAGCAGGCGCAGAGAGACTGAACGGAATGATCAAGTGTCCGCTCCTGTCCATGGGAAAGCTGGGTGACAGCTACTATAGCCTCCGCTCCTGCCATAGCTGATCCACGCTCCCCGTCCTATTTCCGCGATCTTTCACTCAGCCTTTCCCAGTACAATGTCATACAGGGACAGAAACCCTGATGATGGCAGGGGAGCGGGCAGAGGACAGGAATGCAGACAGGAGCAGAGAGGCATTCGTTGGGCTGGAGCCCCCTGACACTCCTCCTACGGGGCAGATGGCTACAGACCACCACTGTGCACATGAGTGGGTCACTATAGGGCGATCTCCCCTGCGATCTTTCTCTGCACGACTCAGATCGTTTCCCTGATCAGAGTTCAGCCGTGTGTTCATACTACACCAGTAAGGAGATGTGGCGACCTCAGGGCCGGGGCCGAGCTCCTCAGAGCCGGGGCCGAGCTCCTCAGGGTCGGGGCCGAGCTCCTCAGGGCCGGGGCCGAGCTCCTCAGGGTCGGGGCCGAGCTCCTCAGGGTCGGGGCCGAGCTCCTCAGGGTCGGGGCCGAGCTCCTCAGGGCCGGGGCCGAGCTCCTCAGGGTTGGGGCCGGGCTCCTCGGGGCCGGGCTCCTCAGGGTCGGGGCCGAGCTCCTCAGGGTCGGGGCCGAGCTCCTCAGGGTCGGGGCCGAGCTCCTCAGGGTCGGGGCCGGGCTCCTCAGGGCCGGGGCCGGGCTCCTCAGGGTTGGGGCCGGGCTCCTCAGGGCCGGGGCCGGGCTCCTCAGGGCCGGGCCGAGCTCCTCAGGGCCGGGGCCGAGCTCGCCGGGGCCGAGCTCCTCCTCAGGGCGGGGGCCGAGCTCCTCAGGGTCGGGGCCGAGCTCCTCAGGGCCGGGATGAGCTCCTCAGGGTCGGGGCCGAGCTCCTCAGGGTGGGGACCAAGTTCCTCAGGGCCGGGCTCCTCAGGGTCGGGGCCGAGCTCCTCAGGGCCGGGGCCGAGCTCCTCAGGGTCGGGGCCGGGCTCCTCAGGGCCGGGGCCGAGCTCTTCAGGGTCGGGGCCGAGCTCCTCAGGGTCGGGGCTGAGCTCCTCAGGGCCGGGGTGAGCTCCTCAGGGTCGGGGCTGAGCTCCTCAGGGCCGGGGCCGAGCTCTTCAGGGCCGGGGCCGAGCTCTTCAGGGTCGGGGCCGAGCTCCTGAGGGTCGGGGCCGAGCTCCTCAGCGTTGGGGCCGAGCTCCTCAGGGTCGGGGCCGAGCTCCTCAGGGCCGGGGCCGGGCTCCTCAGGTTTGGGGCCGAGCTCCTCAGGGCCGGGGCCGGGCTCCTCAGGTTTGGGGCCGAGCTCCTCAGGGCCGGGGCTGAGCTCCTCAGGGCCGGGCCGAGCTCCTCAGGGCCGGGGCCGAGCTCCTCAGGGCGGGGGCCGAGGTCCTCAGGGCGGGGGCCGAGCTCCTCAGGGTCGGGGCCGAGCTCCTCAGGGCCGGGATGAGCTCCTCAGGGTCGGGGCCGAGCTCCTCAGGGTCGGGGCCGAGCTCCTCAGGGTGGGGACCAAGTTCCTCAGGGCCGGGCTCCTCAGGGTCGGGGCCGAGCTCCTCAGGGCCGGGGCCGAGCTCCTCAGGGTCGGGGCCGGGCTCCTCAGGGCCGGGGCCGAGCTCTTCAGGGTCGGGGCCGAGCTCCTCAGGGTCGGGGCTGAGCTCCTCAGGGCCGGGGTGAGCTCCTCAGGGTCGGGGCCGAGCTCCTCAGGGCCGGGGCCGAGCTCTTCAGGGCCGGGGCCGAGCTCTTCAGGGTCGGGGCCGAGCTCCTCAGGGTCGGGGCCGAGCTCCTCAGCGTTGGGGCCGAGCTCCTCAGGGTCGGGGCCGAGCTCCTCAGGGCCGGGGCCGGGCTCCTCAGGTTTGGGGCCGAGCTCCTCAGGGCCGGGGCCGGGCTCCTCAGGTTTGGGGCCGAGCTCCTCAGGGCCGGGGCTGAGCTCCTCAGGGCCGGGCCGAGCTCCTCAGGGCCGGGGCCGAGCTCCTCAGGGCGGGGGCCGAGCTCCTCAGGGTCGGGGCTGAGCTCCTCAGGGCCGGGGTGAGCTCCTCAGGGTCGGGGCCGAGCTCCTCAGGGTGGGGACCAAGTTCCTCAGGGCCGGGCCGGGCTCCTCAGGGTCGAGGCCGAGCTCCTCAGGGTCAGGGCTGAGCTCCTCAGGGCCGGAGTGAGCTCCTCAGGGTGGGGACCAAGTTCCTCAGGGCCGGGCCGGGCTCCTCAGGGTCGGGGCCGAGCTCCTCAGGGCCCGGGCCGAGCTCCTCAGGGTCGGGGCCGAGCTCCTCAGGGCCGGGGCCGAGCTCTTCAGGGTCGGGGCCGAGCTCCTCAGGGTCGGGGCCGAGCTCCTCAGGGCCGGGGCCGAGCTCCTCAGGGTCGGGGCCGGGCTCCTCAGGGCCGGGGCCGGGCTCCTCAGGGTCGGGGCCGGGCTCCTCAGGGCCGGGGCCGGGCTCCTCAGGGTCTGGGCCGGGCTCCTCAGGGCCGGGCTCTTCAGGGTCGGGGCCGAGCTCCTCAGGGTCGGGGCCGAGCTCCTCAGCGTCGGGGCCGAGCTCCTCAGTGCCGGGGCCGGGCTCCTCAGGTTTGGGGCCGAGCTCCTCAGGGCCGGGGCTGAGCTCCTCAGGGCCGGGCCGAGCTCCTCAGGGCCGGGGCCGAGCTCCTCAGGGCGGGGGCCGATCTCCTCAGGGTCGGGGCTGAGCTCCTCAGGGCCGGGGTGAGCTCCTCAGGGTCGGGGCCGAGCTTCTCAGGGTGGGGACCAAGTTCCTCAGGGTCGGGGCCGAGCTCCTCAGGGTCGGGGCCGAGCTCCTCAGCGTCGGGGCCGAGCTCCTCAGGGCCGGGGCTGAGCTCCTCAGGGCCGGGCCGAGCTTCTCAGGGCCGGGGCCGAGCTCCTCAGGGCGGGGGCCGAACTCGTGAGGGTCGGGGCTGAGCTCCTCAGGGCCGGGGTGAGCTCCTCAGGGTCGGGGCCGAGCTCCTCAGGGTGGGGACCAAGTTCCTCAGGGCCGGGCTGGGCTCCTCAGGGTCGGGGCCGGGCTCCTCAGGGCCGGGGCCGAGCTCTTCAGGGTCGGGGCCGAGCTCCTCAGGGTCGGGGCTGAGCTCCTCAGGGCCGGGGTGAGCTCCTCAGGGTCGGGGCTGAGCTCCTCAGGGCCGGGGCCGAGCTCCTCAGGGTCGGGGCCGAGCTCCTCAGGGCCGGGGCCGAGCTCATCAGGGTTGGGGCCGGGCTCCTCAGGGCCGGGGCCGAGCTCCTCAGGGCCGGGGCCGAGCTCCTCAGGGTCGGGGCCGGGCTCCTCAGGGCCGGGGCCGGGCTCCTCAGCGTTGGGGCCGAGCTCCTCAGGACCGGGCTCCTCAGGTTTGGGGCCGAGCTCCTCAGGGCCGGGGCTGAGCTCCTCAGGGCCGGGCCGAGCTCCTCAGGGCCGTGGCCGAGCTCCTCAGGGCGGGGGCCGAGCTCCTCAGGGTCGGGGCTGAGCTCCTCAGGGTCGGGGCGAGCTCCTCAGGGCCGGGCCGAGCTCCTCAGGGTCGGGGCCGAGCTCCTCAGGGCCGGGCCGAGCTCCTCAGGGCCGGGCCGAGCTCCTCAGGGCCGGGGCCGAGCTCCTCAGGGTCGGGGCCGAGCTCCTCAGGGTCGGGGCCGAGCTCCTCAGGGCCGGGGCGAGCTCCTCAGGGCCGGGCCGAGCTCCTCAGGGTCGGGGCCGAGCTCCTCAGGGTCGGGGCCGAGCTCCTCAGGGTCGGGGCGAGCTCCTCAGGGCCGGGCCGAGCTCCTCAGGGTGGGGGCCGAGCTCCTCAGGGCCGGGCCGAGCTCCTCAGGGCGGGGGCCGAGCTCCTCAGGGCCGGGCCGAGCTCCTCAGGGCCGGGGCCGGGCTCCTCAGGTTCGGGGCCGAGCTCCTCAGGGCCGGGGCCAAGCTCCTCAGGGCCGGGGCCGAGCTCCTCAGGGCCGGGCCGAGCTCCTCAGGGTCGGGGCCGAGCTCCTCAGGGCCGGGCCGAACTCCTCAGGGCGGGGGCCGAGCTCCTCAGGGCGGGGGCCGAGCTCCTCAGGGCGGGGGCCGAGCTCCTCAGCGCCAGGGCCGAGCTCCACAGTACGCACCATTACATTGCAGCTTGGCAGAGCGCAGGATTTCCTTTCTTCTGCCGTGTCTCTCGGGGGAGAGCTTGTATTCGGGTATATACGGTATTCTCCGCTTTCACATTCACGAGTCTCGGAGCCAGCGAGGAAGTTCAAGGATTGTGCGAATGCAAATTGTGCCGTGAAATCTGCGCTGCGGCCTGGAGCTAATCCCGGGGCTGATCCCAGGGGCTGCGCCCTCAGGGTGCCCAGTCTGGGGGTCCCAGCACAATGTACGGTCTGTGGGTGGCTCAGTGATTAGTCTCATCACTCCTGAGGATGAGGATCGGGAATCTCCGTCACATTTGGTGTGAAAAATATTCCTGCAATTATTAATGATCCTGTGAAAACGCTCTGCTAGAAGTGATGGGGCTGCATCTTGGAGAAACCGCAGCAGATATGAACAGAGGCCATCTGTGTGTTAGTGCTCGGTCACAGCAGTGCGGTTCCGATGCGCGATCTCATTCACACTGCCGACATTCCTACAGTCCATGCAGCCATTCACATGTGTCTGGGAAATTGCGGAGACGTGACCCTCCGAGTAAAATCGGCACTGCAAGTCAGTGGGCGAGAAAACATCAGGCGGCACTCGGATGACATCTGAGTGCACTGTGATCTCACAGACTGTCAGAGATGAATTGTCGGTCAGCCTATCATGTCTGACCCCGCGCTACGCACAAGCGGCCCCGTCAGTCTCCGAACTGGCAGAGGTCCAAGCAGCCCGAAATAATGGCATACCCCGCAATACGCCATCGCTCCATGATTGGGGCCCCCGGTTCATCTACCATGCCCCCTCCGGTGATGGAATCGTAGGACCAAAGCTGGAGTCCTTATATTTAGGTGGTCGTGCCTCCGCCCCTCATAGATCTGCAGTCATGCGGGTGATCGGACAGAGGCAGCGCCACACTGACAGGCTGCAGCATGCCACGCCGAACTGAGGCCAAACCACGACGCGCACATGAAGCCCCTGCGTCACCGGCAGCCAGCGGACCCACGAGCACAGGGTTCTGCGTGGAACAATTCGGGCACGTGAAAATTCGAGCTGTAAACGGATTGCCCCGATGTGTGCACCATCATGTGGCCGGCGTGTATGGGGAGTCAGTGTGACAACATGCAGGATATGAAGTGTTAAATGTAACAATGTATCAACTGATCGCATCACATAATCCTGGGGGCTCCCCTCCCCCAGCTCCTGTGCAGACAGCTAGAGATAGATAGTAGATAACGGATGGATAGATGCTGGATGGATGGATAGATAAGATAGATAGATAATAGATAGATAATAGATAGATAGATGATGGATAGATAGATAAATAGATAGAGATAGATGATAGATAGATTATAGATAGAGATAGATAGATGATAGATAGATAATAGATGATAGATAGATAATAGATGATAGATAGATAATAGATAAATAGATAGACGATAGATAGATAATACTGTAGATGGATAGATGATAGATAGATGATGGATAGATAATAGATGATAGATAGATGATAGATAGATAATAGATAAATAGATAGATAGACGATAGATAGATAATACTGTAAATGGATAGAGATAGATAGATGATAGATAGATGATGGATAGATAATAGATGATAGATAGATAATAGATAGATAATAATAGATAGATGATAGATAGATAATAGATGATAGATAGATAGATAATAATAGATAGATAGATAATAATAGATAGATAGATAGATAATAATAGATAGATAGATGATAGATAATAGGTAGATAATGGATAGATAATTTTAGATGATAGATACTGGATAGATAGATGATGTTGCTCCGTCACCAGCCTGCCCTACACTGCTGATCGCTATCTGCCAGTAATGCTCGGGTGGGCTCCTGTTCCTGGGGTCCCCCGGTAATGCTCGGGTGGGCACCTGCTCCTGGGGTCCCCCGGTAATGCTCGGGTGGGCACCTGTTCCTGGGGTCCCCGGTAATGCTCGGGTGGGCACCTGTTCCTGGGGTCCCCGGTAATGCTCGGGTGGGCACCTGCTCCTGGGGTCCCCCGGTAATGCTCGGGTGGGCACCTGTTCCTGGGGTCCCCCGGTAATGCTCGGGTGGGCACCTGCTCCTGGGGTCCCCCGGTAATGCTCGGGTGGGCACCTGCTCCTGGGGTCCCCCGGTAATGCTCGGGTGGGCACCTGCTCCTGGGGTCCCCGGTAATGCTCGGGTGGGCACCTGCTCCTGGGGTCCCCCGGTAATGCTCGGGTGGGCACCTGTTCCTGGGGTCCCCCGGTAATGCTCGGGTGGGCACCTGTTCCTGGGGTCCCCCGGTAATGCTCGGGTGGGCACCTGCTCCTGGGGTCCCCCGGTAATGCTCGGGTGGGCACCTGTTCCTGGGGTCTCCCGGTAATGCTCGGGTGGGCACCTGTTCCTGGGGTCCCCCGGTAATGCTCGGGTGGGCACCTGCTCCTGGGGTCCCCCGGTAATGCTCGGGTGGGCACCTGTTCCTGGGGTCTCCCGGTAATGCTCGGGTGGGCACCTGCTCCTGGGGTCCCCCGGTAATGCTCGGGTGGGCACCTGCTCCTGGGGTCCTCGCAGCCCCCGCGATCTTCCCCGGCAGACGTGCTGCGCAGAGGAAAGAGACCGTTACACAGGAAGAGATTACACTGAGGATGGAAAGAATTAGCGCAGCCCTGAGCGCCGCGTGTGTAATGAGGACATGATGGGGAGACAGGCAGGAAGAACGAGGGGGATGGGTGGAAGGTAATTGCCGCCTGTCTGGGGAGTGTCAGCGGGACAGCACGTAGGACGGCGGCACTGCCGGGCTGCTCGGCGCTGTCACTGTCGGGCGCACGTGTGGCGCATTATTAGCGGCCTGCGCCCTCCGTGCGGCTCCTGCCCCGGGCTTCCCCTCTGCGAGCCGCCTCCCCGGCCCCACAGCCGCCGCCGCTCCCCAGCTAACACCGGGGGAGTAGAGGGAGGAAGGGGGAGGGGGCTGGCGCGGCTCCTGCTGCCGCCTCCCACCGCTCATCTTTCTTCTTTCCTGGGGGCTTCGGAGATTGACCTCGCTCACCCACCCCCCACCCAGCCAGGCAGCAGCGGCGCCTCCTCCTCCCGGGGAGGGACGGATCACTGCTCGCTCCGCTGTGCGCACCAGCCTGCAAATAACAAGAATAAACTTTAGTGCGTCCGCTGCGCGTCTGGAGAGAGCAGCGCGGAGACCGGGCTCTGCCGGCGGGACCGATCACTGCTACCGGACCGATCACTGCTGGTACCGATCACTGCTACCGGACCGGACCGATCACTGCTACCGGACCGATCACTGCTGGTACCGATCACTGCTACCGGACGGACCGATCACTGCTACCGGACCGGACCGATCACTGCTGCGGACCGATCACTGCTACCGGACCGATCACTGCTGGTACCGATCACTTCTGCGGGACGGGTCAGCCCTTATGTGGCAGGATGCTGCGGATGGACTGCCTTATTCTCACCGGGATTTACAAGGAGGATCAGTGCCGGACACAGACCTCTGCTGACTGAGGCTCCGCTGCGAGGACGACCCCGGCACCGCAGGTAGGCACGGAGGGTCGGTGGCACGGAGGCTCGGGGGTCGGCGGCACGGAGGGTCGGGGGTCGGAGGCACGGGGGTCGGCGGCACGGGGTGTGCGGTGTTGGATGTCCGCGGCGGGGAGTTTCCGAGTTTCCGAGAATCCCCGCACTTGCCCGGGAGCAGCAGGTCGCCTCCATTGTACGGTGCCAGGGTCTGGTGGGCGATCGCTGCTCCGGGGGTCTCTCGCACGTCGTGTTCTTGTGTTCTGGCTGCTGCCTCTGATCTATCGCAGCGATGTGGTCGCATTGATCGGCAATCAGTGCGTTCTGTGCAGGTTGCTGCGTGTCATTGATCGCCACGATGTGGGGGGGGGGGTAATTGTGGCTCTCGGGGAAAGTCCCGGGGTGTCGCATCCTGTGAGAATGTGCGCTGAGCGATGTACTGCTGATCGTCCGTCACCGGAGCAGGCTATGTAACCGGAGAGGACGATCGCGGCGCGATGTGTGTGCTGTGCCGCTGCGCCTGGAGCCCCGCACACGGTGATGCTTTGTCTCGGGGGTCGCCGTGCCCCTCGGATGGCAGCACTGACAGCTCCGGGCACGGTGATGTGTGAGGACACATAAAGCACCCGCTAATGTGTGACCCCGGTCTCCGGCGGAGGCTCCCGCGGCGCCGCTGATTGCAGCAGGGCATCATTAATCTTGTGTGCGGGCAGGAGACAGCGGAGCATCCGCCGAGCTGAATTATTAACGAGGAGTAATGGAAGGTTCCTGGCGTGCGGGCAGCGAGGGGTTAAGCGCCTGCTCCGGGGAAGCTCGCGGTATAATCCAGGGGCAGGACGTGTCGGGGTTAGGAGTGAAGTGTCGCGCTGCGGCGATCACCGGAGGACTCCGTGTCACGCAGCTCCCGGGGATGATCGGGTTAATGAGTGATGGATGGCGGCGCGGGATCGGCGGTTTTTCCGACTGGACGATCGGGCGTTGTTGCACTTTTGACCTCGGAGCGGAGGGCACGGGGCGCGGGGTTGTTTGGAAAGTATATGAGCTGTCGGTGTCTCCGGCCGGGCGTCAGCGCCAGTCTCCGCTCACAGGTAATTATCGCTGCTGTGCGCGGAGCCGCGGCGGCTGTAAAACACTAATTGCCCCGTTTTATGGCTGCTGTGACCTTCTTTATACGGCGCTCATTATACGAGGCTCTGGACGGGGAGCGCCGCGGAGCTCCTGACAGCACAGGACGAGCGGTACGAGCCTCTCACCGAGGACACGGCCATTATCGTGTGTAGCCAGAGGTCCGGCCTGAGTACTGCCGCCCGGGGCGACAACTGACAACTCCTCAGTAGGACGGGGCCGGATCTCCCCTGCCCGGCCGGCACTGCCAGCAGACACTACTCCCCGGCCGGGCCGGCACTGCCAGCAGACATCACTCCCCGGCCGGGTCGGCACTGCCAGCAGACATCACTCCCCGGCCGGGCCGGCACTGCCAGCAGACATTACTCCACTGTCGGGCCGGCACTGCCAGCAGACACTACTCCCCGGCCGGGTCGGCACTGCCAGCAGACATTACTCCACTGTCGGGCCGGCACTGCCAGCAGACATTACTCCCCGGCCGGGCCGGCACTGCCAGCAGACATTACTCCACTGTCGGGCCGGCACTGCCAGCAGACATTACTCCACTGTCGGGCCGGCACTGCCAGCAGACATTACTCCCCGGCCGGGCCGGCACTGCCAGCAGACATTACTCCCCGGCCGGGCCGGCACTGCCAGCAGACACTACTCCCCGGCCGGGTCGGCACTGCCAGCAGACACTACTCCCCGGCCGGGTCGGCACTGCCAGCAGACATTACTCCCCGGCCGGGCCGGCACTGCCAGCAGACATTACTCCACTGTCAGGCCGGCACTGCCAGCAGACATTACTCCACTGTCGGGCCGGCACTGCCAGCAGACATTACTCCCCGGCCGGGCCGGCACTGCCAGCAGACATTACTCCCCGGCCGGGCCGGCACTGCCAGCAGACACTACTCCCCGGCCGGGTCGGCACTGCCAGCAGACACTACTCCCCGGCCGGGTCGGCACTGCCAGCAGACACTACTCCCCGGCCGGGTCGGCACTGCCAGCAGACATCACTCCCCGGCCGGGCCGGCACCAGGTCCCGGTATCATTACCGGCCATCACTTCTGGCTCTGACTCCGGGTTCCCTACAATGGCGCGGTCTCCACTTGTGAGATTTGTATGCCGAGGAGAATCACGTCACAGACGGCAGTAAATCGCGCCTGGCAGACACTTCTGCTCCCCGCTGTGGCCCTCACAACCCAAACTGTGCTGCCAGGTCGTCTGCCTGTGAGGGCGCCGTGCCAGTCCTGCCGCGGAGACAACACGGGACGTGACCGGCATCACCCCCAGCTAGTCCGTGATCCGTCTGCCGGGAACCTCCGTCTTGGCTTATTTCCTATAGTCGCGCGTGACATTTCCTGCAATTCAGGCTGCGACAATTGATGAAGTACTGCGGCCATATACCGTGTCGTTATCATACATGGGACGTTCATTAGGGTCCTCGGGGGCCGGTTCTGAGCAAGAGACCTCCGCATTCACACGGCCGGCGGGGCTCTGTATGTTATGGATAGAATCCCACGGTTTACAGCCTGCGGGGTTGTTCACTTGTGGGGTGTTTTTTGTGGCGACATGTCCCATCGTGTTATGAGCCACAGATGAAAATTAAGGCCAATTCACACCTGAGTGATTCTTCTCATGCGCGAAAAACTGTCCCGAGTTTCATCAGCGTTTTTATCAGTTTCCTGATAGTTTGGTCAATGGTTTATCATAAAGGCAGATTCAGACCGCGCACATCAGCCCGAGACTTGGCCACAATGCCTTCTGTCAGACTGCACAGAGACAGGAGACAGGACAGAGACAGGACAGACTGCACAGAGACAGGACAGACTGCACAGAGACAGGACAGACTGCACGGAGACAGGACAGTGAAGGGACACAGGATAGACTGCACAGAGACATGACATACTGCACAGAGACAGGACACAGGACAGACTGCACAGAGACCGCACAGTTAAGAGACACAGTATAGACGGCACAGAGAAGGGACACAGGACAGACTGCACCGAGACCGCACAGAGGCAGGACAGACTGCACAGAGACAGGACAGACTGCACGGAGACAGGACAGTGAAGGGACACAGGATAGACTGCACAGAGACATGACATACTGCACAGAGACAGGACACAGGACAGACTGCACAGAGACCGCACAGTTAAGAGACACAGTATAGACGGCACAGAGAAGGGACACAGGACAGACTGCACCGAGACCGCACAGAGGCAGGACAGACTGCACAGAGACAGGACACAGGACAGTCTGCACGAAGACAGGACAGAGGCAGGACAGACTGCACAGAGACAGGACAGACTGCACAGAGACAGGACAGACTGCACAGAGACAGGACAGACTGCACAGAGACAGGACAGACTGCACAGAGACAGGACAGACTGCACAGAGACAGGACAGTGAAGGGACACAGGATAGACTGCACAGAGACACACACTGCACGGAGACAGGACAGAGATGGGACAGAGGACACAGACATGGTGCAGAGACGGCGGCCACTTCTCTCAGGACCCACACACTTGCATTGGAGAGATTGATCCGAGACAGACAAGTCTGTGCAGGTCACTGGGCCACACAAATCCACGGGAGCAGCCCCAGGATGTCACAGGTGCCGGTTAAATCTGTGAAAAGCCTGACTAGAACTTGTGCACTAACTCCCATGTGAATGAGGCCTTATGCTATCGGCCAGCACACTAACGGCCGGATCGGAAGTAGCTGGAGGGCAGGAGCTGGTATGGGTGGTCACTCCCTCATCCAGTTATAAAGATGGCAAACTCTTATTGCATTTCTCATGTAAAAACCGGAGGCCATACGGATGTACAGAACGGACACTGCTCGTACCAATGTACAGGGGGAAACTGTGACAATCACAGACGTGTGAACGAGGCCTTTGTGCCGTTTTTTTACTTGTGTTTCGTATTGGGGTCTTTCTGCTTCAGTTTTCTCCCCAGTCAATTTTAGGCGTTGTTTTCAAGCAGAAACGCCTCCAGCATGGCCATGTCCTGCTTTCTGCTCCAGGAGATACCAGCACCATGTGGACTGTAGAGGAAGGATATTTTGAACATCACTTGGCCATGTTCACACAGACAGGCTTTTTTACATGGATTTTGTACTAGATACTGCCATGAAATCCACAAAAACATTCTTGAATCAATGCAAAACCCCCTAAGGGCATGTCCACACTGAGTTTTGCTGCTGCATGTGTCAGGAGGAGTTGGAGTTTCCCACAGTTTTTCCTCCAAATCTCCTGAACATCTTAGTATGAACAAACCTACATGGGAATTATGGAGTCATTTCTGCCTGACAAAAAGCCCCAGAATTTGACCTATGAAAATCAATAGAAGCAGAAAAAATGCCCAATACTCAAAATAAAAAGGGTATGTGCGCACCAAGTATTTCCAGCAGAAACGCTCACATTTTTGAGAATTTGGAGAATCTGTGACTTGTTATGTGTGTTTGGACTAGATAGAAATAAAACATTGTGTGAACATACACGCAGAAAACTCCAGATTACGGCCACATTCAATATATGGTCGGTATTTTACATCAGTATTTGTAAGTGAAAACCAGGAGTGGGTATGAAATCCACAAGTGCTGACGTGTTTCTATTATTATTTTCTTCTGATTGTTCCTCTCCTGGTTTTGGTTTACAGATACTGAGGTAAATACTGACCAAATACTGACCTTGTGAACGTGGCCTAAGATTCATGGATGCTTTAGGCCACATTCACACATTCAGTATTTGGTCAGTATTTTACCTCAGTATTTGTAAGCCAAAACCAGGAGTAGGTGAGAAACACAAAAATGGTGACCTGTTTCTTTTCTACTTTTCTTCTGATTGTGCCACTCCTGGTTTTGGCTTAGAAATACTGATGTAAAATACTGACCAAATACTGAATGTGTGAATGTGGCCTTATGCTAGTATAATTAGCTGTGATCTCCTGCGGACGCTATTAGGACTTGTGTGCTTCAGGTAGAACCTGTGATCTCCTGCAGACGCCGATCGTACTTGTGTGCTTCAGGTATAAGCTGTGATCTCCTGCAGATGCCGATCGTACTTGTGTGCTTCAGGTATAAGCTGTGATCTCCTCTGGACCTAGATCGTACTTGTGTGCTTCAGGTATAAGCTGTGATCTCCTCTGGACCTAGATCGTACTTGTGTGCTTCTTGTATAAGCTGTGATCTCCTATGGACCTAGATCGTACTTGTGTGCTTCAGGTATAAGCTGTGATCTCCTGCGGACCTAGATCGTACTTGTCTGCTTCTTGTATAAGCTGTGATCTCCTATGGACCTAGATCGTACTTGTGTGCTTTAGGTATAAACTGTGATCTCCTGCGGACGTAGATCGTACTTGTGTGCTTCAGGTATAAGCTGTGATCTCCTGTGGACGTAGATCGTACTTGTGTGCTTCAGGTATAAGCTGTGATATCCTGTGGACGTAGATCGTACTTGTGTGCTTCAGGTATAAGCTGTGATATCCTGTGGACGTAGATCGTACTTGTGTGCTTCAGGTATAAGCTGTGATCTCCTGTGGACCTAGATCGCACTTGTGTGCTTCAGGTATAAGCTGTGATCTCCTGTGGACCTAGATCGCACTTGTGTGCTTCAGGTATAAGCTGTGATATCCTGTGGACCTAGATCGTACTTGTGTGCTTCAGGTATAAGCTGTGATATCCTGTGGACGTAGATCGTACTTGTGTGCTTCAGGTATAAGCTGTGATCTCCTGCGGACCTAGATCGTACTTGAGTGCTTCAGGTATAAGCTGTGATATCCTGTGGACGTAGATCATACTTGTGTGCTTCAGGTATAAGCTGTGATCTCCTGCGGACCTAGATCGTACTTGTGTGCTTCAGGTATAAGCTGTGATCTCCTATGGACCTAGATCGTACTTGTGTGCTTCAGGTATAAGCTGTGATCTCCTGCGGACCTAGATCGTACTTGTGTGCTTCAGGTATAAGCTGTGATCTCCTATGGAACTAGATCGTACTTGTGTGCTTCCGGTATAAGCTGTGATCTCCTGCGGACGTAGATCGTACTTGTGTGCTTCAGGTATAAGCTGTGATATCCTATGGACCTAGATCGTACTTGTGTGCTTCAGGTATAAGCTGTGATCTCCTGCGGACGTAGATCGTACTTGTGTGCTTCAGGTATAAGCTGTGATATCCTGTGGACGTAGATCGTACTTGTGTGCTTCAGGTATAAGCTGTGATATCCTATGGACCTAGATCGTACTTGTGTGCTTCAGGTTTAAGCTGTGATCTCCTGCGGACCTAGATCGTACTTGTGTGCTTCAGGTATAAGCTGTGATCTCCTATGGAACTAGATCGTACTTGTGTGCTTCAGGTATAAGCTGTGATCTCCTATGGAACTAGATCGTACTTGTGTGCTTCCGGTATAAGCTGTGATCTCCTGCGGACCTAGATCGTGCTTGTGTGCTTCAGGTATAAGCTGTGATCTCCTATGGACCTAGATCGTACTTGTGTGCTTCAGGTATAAGCTGTGATATCCTGTGGACGTAGATCGTGCTTGTGTGCTTCAGGTATAAGCTGTGATCTCCTGCGGACCTAGATCGTACTTGTGTGCTTTAGGTATAAGCTGTGATATCCTGTGGACGTAGATCGTACTTGTGTGCTTCAGGTATAAGCTGTGATCTCCTGCGGACCTAGATCGTACTTGTGTGCTTTAGGTATAAGCTGTGATATCCTGTGGACGTAGATCGTACTTGTGTGCTTCAGGTATAAGCTGTGATCTCCTGCGGACCTAGATCGTACTTGAGTGCTTCAGGTATAAGCTGTGATATCCTGTGGACGTAGATCGTACTTGTGTGCTTCAGGTATAAGCTGTGATATCCTGTGGACCTAGATCGTACTTGTGTGCTTCAGGTATAAGCTGTGATCTCCTGCGGACCTAGATCGTACTTGAGTGCTTCAGGTATAAGCTGTGATATCCTGTGGACGTAGATCGTACTTGTGTGCTTCAGGTATAAGCTGTGATCTCCTGCGGACGTAGATCGTACTTGTGTGCTTCAGGTATAAGCTGTGATCTCCTGCGGACGTAGATCGTACTTGTGTGCTTCAGGTATAAGCTGTGATCTCCTGCGGACCTAGATCGTACTTGTGTGCTTCAGGTATAAGCTGTGATCTCCTGCGGACCTAGATCGTACTTGTGTGCTTCAGGTATAAGCTGTGATATCCTGTGGACGTAGATCGTACTTGTGTGCTTCAGGTATAAGCTGTGATCTCCTATGGACCTAGATCGTACTTGTGTGCTTCAGGTATAAGCTGTGATCTCCTGCGGACCTAGATCGCACTTGTGTGCTTCAGGTATAAGCTGTGATATCCTGTGGACGTAGATCGTACTTGTGTGCTTCAGGTATAAGCTGTGATCTCCTGCGGACCTAGATCGTACTTGTGTGCTTCAGCTGTGATATCCCCCGACGCCGATCGTACTTGTGTGCGTCACTTTGATGGGCGCAGACGTGATGACTTCCAGATGAGACCATCCTTCTTCTCCTGCCACAGGAGCACGTGTCGGGCGCAGGGAGATCACAGACAGCCCGGGACCTCTGGAGTTAATTAGCTCGCGGCCGGCCGTGTGTGAGCGCTACATTTGGCGCAGTAATGAGCGTCCCCAGGGAGCGCGCCGTGTACCGTGCCGGGTCAGGTCCACGGTGTAGTCGCCCTTCTGGCCGCGCTCCGTGTCCTGACGGCCTGCGATGTGGGGAGACGTAAGCACTAGACCTGCTGGAGCGAGTCCGCGCAGAGTTTGGCTCCAGCGCATCGCGCTCGTAATGCGATCATTGTGTGGGAGCAGCTGTTTCCCCCACACTTCGCCCGGCGCTGTGAGCTGTCATGTGTCCTCCGGGCATTAACTCTATCAGGGAGGGAGGGGGACTACAAGTCCCAGCGCGTGGTGGAGAAAGATCAGCGGCTTCCCAGATCCGGGGGTTGTGCGCCCACACTGGTTCTGGGAGAGGTCGGATCGCGTGTCGGCCCGCACACTGCCACAAACGGCTGCCGGAGAGCTGCGCTCCGTTCTGGGACATAAAGGGTGTAGTCAGCTCGCCTGCAGCTGCGAGGAAAGTCACAGAGGAGGCTGTCTGCAGCGGAGGCTGTAAAATAATAATGGGAGCCTGTGTAATTGTGGGCACAGCGGGAGGAGCAGGAGCTGTGCGCCGCCATGTGTGCGCCCTCCGGAGCGGATCATTATCTCTGGTATCTGCCACATAGCGGAGCCTGGACACCTGGGTGACGGGGACACTTGGCTATGTGCACACCTTGCGGATTTTGCTGCGAATCCTCAGCAGTTTCCCATGAGTTTACAGTACAATGTAACCTATGGGAAACAAAAAAACGCTGTGCCGCGGAAAAAAAACGCGCAAAAACAGCGGTTTATTTTCCACAGCATGTCAATTCTTTGTGCGGAATCCGCAGTGTTTTTACATCTGCTCCAATAGAAAACTGCAGCGGAATCCACAATAGAAAATGCGATAAATCCGCAGGGAAAACCGCAGCGGTTTTGCCCTGCGGATTTATTAAATCCGCTGCGGAAAAATCCGCAGTGGACCATTCTACGTGTGCACATACCCTTTTACACACAGCGTCAGGGCGGCGGGTCCTGTCACTACTCACCTTTGTTATTAGCGTGTCTGTGCGCAGTGTATATCATCTGCATGCGCACACGCCTCCGTATCATCTTACGCAGGACACAAAAAACCTGCGTGTGCATGCGTTTCAATGCGTTTGCCTTGTTTACGCTGGCAATTGCGTACTTGGTGCTCTTCTGCATCTGTCTCCTGTACACTAGCTGCAGTTTTCTTGCGTTTCTATACACAGGTATATGTGGAAGTGTAACAAAAAAGCCAGAGCAGCAGTGCAAGGTCCGGATGTAGGTCCCCACAGAGAATGGTAGGGTGCACGATAACACCAATCTGTGGATTCCGTGTGTTTAGTCAGCCTGTGGACAGGCTACATAAAGCGCATCCACTATCCATAGTACACGCTGCGGAATTCACAAGCACCAAATACACAATGTGTGACCCCACTAGGAATTGCTTTGGGTTTTCTAGAAGCATAGGTGACGTTTACACTGCAGGAACCACCACATGTAAATGTATCGTGACAAGATTCCTCTTTTATTTCCACAAAAAACAACCTGCACAAAATCGGAGGCGCAGCCGAGACACGATCCGTTCTGTGCAGAGTCTGAATACAGGGTCACTACATTTGGAGCGTTACACTGAGGAGATGGACAACATGCACATCACGGCAGTGTGCGCCACACCGTTTGCTCTGCCGGCAGTCTGGGCCACACCAGGCGCTCTGCCGGCAGTTGTGCGCCACACCGTGTGCTCTGCCGGCAGTTGTGCGCCTCACCGGGCGCTCTGCCAGCAGTGTGGGCCACACCGGGCGCTCTGCGGGCAGTGGTGTCCTACACAGGGTGCTCTGCGGGCAGTGGTGTCCTACAGCAGGTGCTCTGCCGGCAGTGGTGTCCTACAGCGGGTGCTCTGCCGGCAGTGGTGTCCTACAGCGGGTGCTCTGCGGGCAGTGGTGTCCTACACAGGGTGCTCTGCGGGCAGTGGTGTCCTACACAGGGTGCTCTGCCGGCAGTGGTGTCCTACAGCGGGTGCTCTGCGGGCAGTGGTGTCCTACACAGGGTGCTCTGCCGGCAGTGGTGTCCTACACAGGGTGCTCTGCCGGCAGTGGTGTCCTACACAGGGTGCTCTGCCGGCAGTGGTGTCCTACAGCAGGTGCTCTGCCGGCAGTGGTGTCCTACAGCGGGTGCTCTGCCATTAGTGTGTCCTACACAGGGTGCTCTGCGGGCAGTGGTGTCCTACAGCGGGTGCTCTGCGGGCAGTGGTGTCCTACACAGGGTGCTCTGCGGGCAGTGGTGTCCTACACCGGGTGCTCTGCCATTGCACCAGTGCCGGGCGCTTGTTGCCCCCTGGAATGTGGCTGCCGCCTGTGATCGCCCCCGGGCTGAGGATTAGTGCTGCCGTGTATGTGCTGGAGCCGCGCGGACACCGGGAATGTGGAGCTATTGATCTGCGCAGGGTGAAGCCTCGGGGGAGCAGCTGCTGCGCAGAGCCGGAGCGCCACGTCCTCTCCTCCAGCACTGATGTTCGGGCGCCCCCTCCTCTTACTTATTAACCCGGCATTTAGCAGCGCGCCCTCCCCCCGGAGCAATTACACTCCAGCCCTGGAATAAATCATGCGCTGCGATAATCCTGTTAATAAGACGCAGCTTGTTCCTGACACGTCACCCGCGGGCTCACACCTCCGCCGCACCGAGCAGAGCAGGGACAGACGGCTCCGTGCTGTCACTGGTGTCTGTCCCTGGCGGTCACACTCCGGGGACGGTCTCCGGCCACTGGGGTAACCTCTCCCTGGGAGTGTGGCACACATGTGACTGAGCCTCGGGGTCACGGTGCCCTGGCTGAGAGGTTATAGCGGTGTACGCACTCGTACCCAGCAGCCGTCACCTCTCACCGCTGCAGACACGTTACACCGTGTGATCCCGGCACAGTGATCCAACACACGCACATAGAGACGGACGAGGCGGCGCCACCCGCGGGGTCTCTAATCCCCGGTGATGTGCGCCTGTCCTGATCTGCAAGAACAACTGCTTTTGGGAATAATCAAGCAGCCTGCGCCCCCCACCTCAGAGCGCACCCCCTCACCACAGACTGCTGCCCCACCTCAGAGTGCACCCCCTCACCACAGACTGCTGCCCCCACACCACAGTCTGCTGCCCCACCTCAGAGTGCACCCCCTCACCACAGACTGCTGCCCCCACACCACAGACTGCTGCCCCACCTCAGAGTGCACCCCCTCACCACAGACCGCTGCCCCCACACCACAGACTGCTGCCCCACCTCAGAGTGCACCCCCTCACCACAGACCGCTGCCCCCACACCACAGACTGCTGCCCCACCTCACCACAGACCGCTGCCCCCACACCACAGACTGCTGCCCCACCTCAGAGTGCACCCCCTCACCACAGACCGCTGCCCCCACACCACAGACTGCTGCCCCACCTCAGAGTGCACCCCCTCACCACAGACCGCTGCCCCCACACCACACCACAGACTGCTGCCCCACCTCAGAGTGCACCCCCTCACCACAGACTGCTGCCCCCTCACCACAGACCGCTGCCCCCACACCACACCACAGACTGCTGCCCCACCTCAGAGTGCACCCCCTCACCACAGACTGCTGCCCCCTCACCACAGACCGCTGCCCCCACACCACAGACTGCTGCCCCACCTCAGAGTGCACCCCCTCACCACAGACCGCTGCCCCCACACCACAGACTGCTGCCCCACCTCAGAGTGCACCCCCTCACCACAGACCGCTGCCCCCACACCACACCACAGACTGCTGCCCCACCTCAGAGTGCACCCCCTCACCACAGACTGCTGCCCCCACACCACACCACAGACTGCTGCCCCACCTCAGAGTGCACCCCCTCACCACAGACCGCTGCCCCCACACCACAGACTGCTGCCCCACCTCAGAGTGCACCCCCTCACCACAGACTGCTGCCCCCACATCAGAGTGCACCCCCTCACCACAGACTGCTGCCCCCACCTCAGAGTGCACCCCCTCACCAGATTGCTACCCCCACCTCAGAGTGCACCCCCTCACCACAGACTGCTGCCCCCACCTCAGAGTGCACCCCCTCACCACAGACTGCTGCCCCCAACTCAGACTGCTACCCCCACCTCAGAGTGCACCCCCTCACCAGAGTGCTGCCCCCACCACAGACTGCTGCCTCTACCTCAGAGCGCACCCTCTCACCACAGACTGCTGCCTCTACCTCAGAGTGCACCCCCTCACCACAGACTGCTGCCCCCACCTCAGAGCGCACCCCCTCACCACAGATTGCTGCCCTCACTTCAGAGTGCACCCCCTCGCCACAGACTGCTGCCCTCACCTCAGAGTGCACCCCTTCACAACAGACTGTGCCCCCTCACCAGACTGCTGCCCCATCTCAGAGTGCACCCTCACTGCGCCCCCACCAGAGTGCACCCCCTCACCAGACTGCTGCCCCCACCTCAGAGTGCACCCCCTCACTACAGACTGCTGCCCTCACATCAGAGTGCACCCCTTCACCAGACTGCGTCCCATCTGAAAGTGCACCCCCTCGCCACAGACAGCTGCCCCCACCTAAGAGTGCACCCCCTCACCAGACTGCGCCCCACCACAGATTGCGCCTCTATCTCAGAGTGCACCCCACTTCACCACAGACTGCTCCCCCCACCTCAGAGTGCACGCCCCCACCAGACTGCGCCCCTCACCACCAGACTGCGCCCCCCAACCACAGATTGCACTCCCCATCAGACTGCAACCTCTACAGACTGCTCTCTCCACCACCAGACTGTGCCCCCCACTACCAGACTGCACCCCACCACAGACTCACTACGCTCCCCACCACCACAGACTGCTCCCCCTCCTCCACCACCACAGACTGCGCTCCCCCTCCTCCACCAGACTGCGCTCCCCTCTACCAGACTCACTGCGCACCCCCTCCTCCACCACCACAGACTCACTGCGCTCCCCACCACCACAGACTGCGCTCCCCTCTACCACAGACTGCGCACCCCCTCCTCCACCACCACAGACTGCGCTCCCCCTCCTCCACCACCACAGACTGCGCTCCCCTCTACCACAGACTGCGCACCCCCTCCTCCACCACCACAGACTGCGCACCCCCTCCTCCACCACCAGACTGCGCACCCCCTCCTCCACCACCAGACTGCGCACCCCCTCCTCCACCACCACAGACTGCGCTCCCCTCTACCACAGACTGCGCACCCCCTCCTCCACCACCACAGACTGCGCTCCCCTCTACCACAGACTGCGCTCCCCCTCCTCCACCACCACAGACTGCGCTCCCCTCTACCACAGACTGCGCACCCCTCTACCACAGACTGCGCTCCCCTCTACCACAGACTGCGCTCCCCCTCCTCCACCACCACAGACTGCGCTCCCCTCTACCACAGACTGCGCACCCCTCTACCACAGACTGCGCTCCCCCTCCTCCACCACCACAGACTGCGCTCCCCCTCCTCCACAGACTGCGCACCCCCTCCTCCACCACCACAGACTGCGCTCCCCTCTACCACAGACTGCGCACCCCTCTACCACAGACTGCGCTCCCCCTCCTCCACCACCACAGACTGCGCTCCCCTCTACCACAGACTGCGCTCCCACTCCTCCACCACCACAGACTGCGCTCCCCTCTACCACAGACTGCGCACCCCTCTACCACAGACTGCGCTCCCCCTCCTCCACCACCACAGACTGCGCTCCCCCTCCTCCACCACCACAGACTGCGCTCCCCCTCCTCCACCACCACAGACTGCGCTCCCCTCTACCACAGACTGCGCTCCCACTCCTCCACCACCACAGACTGCGCTCCCCTCTACCACAGACTGCGCACCCCTCTACCACAGACTGCGCTCCCCCTCCTCCACCACCACAGACTGCGCTCCCCCTCCTCCACCACCACAGACTGCGCTCCCCCTCCTCCACCACCACAGACTGCGCTCCCCCTCCTCCACCACCACAGACTGCGCTCCCCCTCCTCCACCACCACAGACTGCGCTCCCCTCTACCACAGACTGCGCTCCCCCTCCTCCACCACCACAGACTGCGCTCCCCCTCCTCCACCACCACAGACTGCGCACCCCCTCCTCCACCACCACAGACTGCGCTCCCCTCTACCACAGACTGCGCACCCCCTCCTCCACCACCACAGACTGCGCTCCCCCTCCTCCACCACCACAGACTGCGCACCCCTCTACCACAGACTGCGCACCCCCTCCTCCACCACCACAGACTGCGCACCCCTCTACCACAGACTGCGCTCCCCCTCCTCCACCACCACAGACTGCGCTCCCCCTCCTCCACCACCACAGACTGCGCTCCCCCTCCTCCACCACCACAGACTGCGCTCCCCCTCCTCCACCACCACAGACTGCGCTCCCCTCTACCACAGACTGCGCTCCCCCTCCTCCACCACCACAGACTGCGCTCCCCCTCCTCCACCACCACAGACTGCGCACCCCCTCCTCCACCACCACAGACTGCGCTCCCCTCTACCACAGACTGCGCACCCCCTCCTCCACCACCACAGACTGCGCACCCCCTCCTCCACCACCACAGACTGCGCTCCCCTCTACCACAGACTGCGCTCCCCCTCCTCCACCACCACCACAGACTGGGCCCCCAGTACGTGCCTGGCCGGCTGCGCTGTCTCCCGCTCTCCCCGCGCTGCTCCCGGCCGTGTCATTGCTCCCAGCCGCTCCGGAGCCGCACGATCTCCGCCGCGCTGACAGGTCATCTATCAGGAGACGCCTGTGATTTATACACGTGCGGCTCCACGCGGGGCTCGTGTATAAAGACGCAGCCGATGTACGGCCATAAATATTCCCACTCGCAGCTCATCCCCGCCCGCATTACACACAACGGCCATTGTTCTTCCTGCAGCCAGGATGGGGTTAATGGCAGCAGCGTCCTTGATCGCGCCGATGTCTGTGTGGTCCCGGTATGGAGCGCAGGGCGCCGCAAGGGTTAAGCCGGCACAGCAGCCGCCTGATAATGACAGCAATTATGTGCTACAGGCCGCAGAGTGACTGCGCGGGGAGGACGTGATTGCGTGTGACAAATGGCTCCAGCGTGGAGCGGGTTAATGAGATCAGCGAGTAAGTTGCTTTTCCCTTGACCTAGTGACGACCTCCATTTGCATCGCCCCCGTCACCCTCCATTGCTGGGAATGTCCCTGAGCGATTAGCGGCGGCTGAGCTCCCTCCCGAGCAGCGCTTATTAACGACCCGGGGGAGCGCGGCCGCCGGCGGAGCCTGTGCGCTGCAGCCGATCTCACCGCTTCTCTCCTTCTATGTTTCCGCACAGGGGACACACGGACGACAAGGAGGCTGCACTGCTAAGGGGGCGACATGCTTTCCGCTACCCCCCTCTATGGGAACGTGCATAGCTGGATGAGCAATGAGCGGGTCCGCATGTGCGGCATCAATGAGGACAGGTAATGGCCCGAATTCATCTACATTACAGCATCTGCCGACCGGCGCCATCCATCAGCCCTGCAGGCACGGTAACGGCGCGTCCCCACCAGCCCGAGGTGTCCCACAAAATCCACACTGATCCCTGCAGCCGTGGTGTGGGGAGCACGATGTATAGCCAATGTAATCTGCCGATCCCTGCAGCCCTGGTGTGGGGAGCACGATGTATAGCCAATGTAATCTGCCGATCCCTGCAGCCCTGGTGTGGGGAGCACGATGTATAGCCAATGTAATCTGCCGATCCCTGGTGCGGGGAGCACGATGTATAGCCAATGTAATCTGCCGATCCCTACAGCCCTGGTGTGGGGAGCACGATGTATAGCAAATGTAATCTGCCGATCCCTACAGCCCTGGTGTGGGGAGCACGATGTATAGCAAATGTAATCTGCCGATACCTACAGCCCTGGTGTGGGGAGCACGATGTATAGCAAATGTAATCTGCCGATCCCTACAGCCCTGGTGTGGGGAGCACGATGTATAGCAAATGTAATCTGCCGATACCTACAGCCCTGGTGTGGGGAGCACGATGTATAGCAAATGTAATCTGCCGATACCTACAGCCCTGGTGTGGGGAGCACGATGTATAGCCAATGTAATCTCCCGATCCCTGCAGCCATGGTGTGGGGAGCACGATGTATACCCAATGTAATCTCCCGATCCCTGCAGCCATGGTGTGGGGAGCACGATGTATACCCAATGTAATCTCCCGATCCCTGCAGCCATGGTGTGGGGAGCACGATGTATACCCAATGTAATCTGCCGATCCCTGCAGCCCTGGTGTGGGGAGCATGATGTATAGCCAATGTAATCTGCCGATCCCTGCAGCCCTGGTGTGGGGAGCACGATGTATACCCAATGTAATCTGCCGATCCCTGCAGCCCTGGTGTGGGGAGCACGATGTATAGCCAATGTAATCTCCCGATCCCTGCAGCCATGGTGTGGGGAGCACGATGTATACCCAATGTAATCTGCCGATCCCTGCAGCCCTGGTGTGGGGAGCACGATGTATACCCAATGTAATCTGCCGATCCCTGCAGCCCTGGTGTGGGGAGCATGATGTATAGCAAATGTAATCTGCCGATACCTACAGCCCTGGTGTGGGGAGCACGATGTATAGCAAATGTAATCTGCCGATCCCTACAGCCCTGGTGTGGGGAGCACGATGTATAGCAAATGTAATCTGCCGATACCTACAGCCCTGGTGTGGGGAGCACGATGTATAGCAAATGTAATCTGCCGATCCCTACAGCCCTGGTGTGGGGAGCACGATGTATAGCCAATGTAATCTGCCGATCCCTACAGCCCTTGTGTGGGGAGCACGATGTATAGCCAATGTAATCTGTCGATCCCTACAGCCCTGGTGCGGGGAGCACGATGTATAGCCAATGTAATCTGCCGATCCCTACAGCCCCGGTGCGGGGAGCACGATGTATAGCCAATGTAATCTGCCGATCCCTGCAGCCCTGGTGTGGGGAGCACGATGTATAGCCAATGTAATCTGCCGATCCCTGCAGCCCTGGTGTGGGGAGCACGATGTATAGCCAATGTAATCTGCCGATCCCTGCAGCCCTGGTGCGGGGAGCACGATGTATAGCCAATGTAATCTGCCGATCCCTACAGCCCTGGTGCGGGGAGCACGATGTATAGCCAATGTAATCTGCCGATCCCTACAGCCTTGTGTGGGGAGCACGATGTATAGCCAATGTAATCTGCCGATCCCTACAGCCTTGTGTGGGGAGCACGATGTATAGCCAATGTAATCTGCCGATCCCTACAGCCCTGGTGCAGAGAACAGATGCACGTCCAGTGTAATCTGCCGATCCCACCCTTTCCATAGCTAATGTAATTACCGATCCATTCCTCCCCAATGTGAGGACTAGGCAGCGTGGCTAATATCTGCCGATCCCACATCCACACCTGATATGATCCACCTTTCTAAAAGACGTGCAGCCCAGATTATCAGGTCCGATCTCTCCGGGATCTATAGTCTACACTGATCTCTACCTAGAGCCAACAGTGCAGCGATCCCTCCAGCTCTGACGTACACGGTCTATACCGACATAATCCCCCGATGTCCCCAGCCCGGATTGCAGAGCACCACGTGTGCGGCAGGGAGTGATGGCCCCCGGCCCGATACGCGCTGCAGTGTGCGGACAACACGAGGGCTTTGTCTCTTACCGATGCTGCCCGCCCGCCCCCAGACATCGCTCATCCGTTCCGGAGACGCGGTTCCTCCTTTATATCCCAGCGCTATTACTGATTAGTGAGGGGGTTCAGCTCCTTCACAGGCGGCAATAGCGACACCTGCAGGCAACATGCGGAACGACCTAATTTACAAAGATCGTGATGAGAACGCTAAACTGCAAAATGAGAGGCTGGTGAGATCCGTGTAGATCATCTGCTGCACGGGATTAAAGCAGACCTTGCCTTTTCATGTCAAATATATGAATAAAGTAAAAGAATACTTCTAATGCTTTACCATATTTTATATCATGATATCCCCTGAGGTCAGGAACCAGGGAGGTTATAAATCTGCTAATTTAGCTACTGTATATATATAGATCCATAGAATCATTATAACTGATGATACATTAATAAAAAAAATTGTTAGATATTGCAATGTTCTCAAAAGTTATATTCTCCAATCATAAAAAAAATGTATTTAACCCCTTAATGACCGCCAATACGTCTTTTAACTGACCTGAGATATAAGAGAATAGCATCCCCATACAGATGACAATCCATTAGCTGTTGGCTGTGCACTATAGCTGACACCTTGCTGTATCAGCCACGATCAGTATTTGCACCTTCTAAATCTGTTTAACCCCTTAGATGCTGCTGTCAATAGTGACTACATCATTATAAATGGTTAACAGCGTGTGGGGGCTTCTTCTTTATCCCAATTGGTGCCCTCAGATCATGATTTTGTTGTCCTGATGTTTGCGATGGCAATTCATGACCAAATAGCGGCCTTAGAGTCTGACGGCTGTAGTAATCTGTTTAGAAGTTAGCAGCATTTAGGTGGTAAAAATACACATTTTCATTTCTGTCATGGCACTTTGCATTAATTCCTGTAAAGCACCTGAAGGGTTAATAAACTACCTGACAGCAGTTTTCAATATGTTTAGGGGTGCTGTTTTTAAAATGGTATCACGTTTGGGGGTTTCCCAATATATGGGACCCCTAAAGTCACTTCAAACATGTATAAGTCCCTAAAAAAATAAATGTGGTAAATTTCTTTGAAAAAATGAAAAATTGCTGCTACATTTTTAAACCTCCTAAAATGCTAACAAAATAAAATAACATTTTACAAATGGTGCTGATGTAAAGCAGACATGTGGGAAATGTTATTTATTAATGGTTTGCTGTTGTATGACCATCTGGATTAAAGGGATAATCATTCAAATTTAGAAAGTTGCTAATTTTTTAACATTTTTCTCAAATTTTTTATATTTTTTATAAATAAACACAAAAAATGTTGAACTAAATTTACCATTATCATAAAGTATAATGTGTCACGAAAAAACAATCTCAAAATCACTGGGATTTGTTGAAGCGTTGCAGAGTTATTACCACATAAAGTGACACTGGTCAGATTTCAAAAATTTGGCTCGGTCACTAAGGGGTTAAAGCAGATGTGTGATAGAGAGCAGCGTACTCCTCTTCCAGCAATCCCACTGTCCAGCACAGGCAACTCCAGAGATCTGCCATGGCTTCTCCATTCACAAGTCATATGACTGTTCTTGTCAACTGACCGCTGCAGCCAATCACATGCATCAGCAGTCCTATTGACTTCCGAACTGAGAAGGCATTGCTTCTAGAGTCGCCTGCATTTGCTTGTAGGGGCGATTGAAGGTCAGGATGCCACCATTTTTTTTGTTTTAAGAACAATCACACCTTTAAAAAAAAACAGGTCTCTATATCAGACAACCTCTGTAATGTTGCTTAAAGAAAAGTGCTCAGACTTGATCCATTATAATAATAATAATAGTAATAATCGATCACATTTTCTTAATCTTTTAGGAAAATTCTTATCAGTGATGGTGACATTCAGAAAGCCAGACTGGAGCTGAGAGAGGATCATCTCGGTCACACCTTGGTAAGATTGTTTCCAAAGAATGGATTATGTATCTGTTCACACTTTGTATTTTATTGCACACTGACATATATTTATTATTTGTTTGTATAGGAAGGTAGATGGCGAGGGAGGGATATATAGCGAGACACATAGTATACGGAGGGAGGGATATACAGATAGACACATTGTATCTCCATGGAAAGTCCTACAGGGCAAGCACATTTTTCTATTTAGATTTGACAAGTAATTGTTTGGTTTCATTACCTGTTATAGCACTGAGGACAGAGTGTTCTCCTATACATACGGTGCTGAGCGTTCTTATCCTATACATACGGTGCTGAGCGTTCTTATCCTATACATACGGTGCTGAGCGTTCTTATCCTATACATACGGTGTTGAGCGTTCTCGTCCTATACATACGGTGCTGAGCGTTCTCATCCTATACAAACGGTGCTGAGCGTTCTCATCCTATACATACGGTGCTGAGCGTTCTCATCCTATACATACGGTGCTGAGCGTTCTCATCCTATACATACGGTGCTGAGCACTCTCGTCCTATACATACGGTGCTGTGCGTTCTTATCCTATACATACGGTGCTGAGCGTTCTTATCCTATACATACGGTGCTGAGCGTTCTTATCCTATACATACGGTGCTGAGCGTTCTTATCCTATACATACGGTGTTGAGCGTTCTCGTCCTATACATACGGTGCTGAGCGTTCTCATCCTATACAAACGGTGCTGAGCGTTCTCATCCTATACATACGGTGCTGAGCGTTCTCATCCTATACAAACGGTGCTGAGCGTTCTCATCCTATACATACGGTGCTGAGCGTTCTCATCCTATACATACGGTGCTGAGCGTTCTCATCCTATACATACGGTGCTGAGCACTCTCGTCCTATACATACGGTGCTGTGCGTTCTTATCCTATACATACGGTGTTGAGCGTTCTTATCCAAATACATACGGTGCTGAGCGTTCTTATCCTATACATACGGTGCTGAGCGTTCTTATCCAAATACATACGGTGCTGTGCGTTCTTATCCTATACATACGGTGCTGTGCGTTCTTATCCTATACATACGGTGCTGAGCGTTCTCATCCTATACATACGGTGCTGAGCGTTCTTATCCTATACATACGGTGTTGAGCGTTCTTATCCAAATACATACGGTGCTGTGCGTTCTTATCCTATACATACGGTGTTGAGCGTTCTTATCCTATACATACGGTGCTGAGCGTTCTTATCCTATACATACGGTGTTGAGCGTTCTTATCCTATACATACGGAGCTGAGCGTTCTTATCCTATACATACGGTGATGAGCGTTCTTATCCTATACATACGGTGTTGAGCGTTCTTATCCTATACATACGGTGCTGAGCGTTCTCGTCCTATACATACGGTGTTGAGCGTTCTCGTCCTATACATACGGTGTTGAGCGTTCTTATCCTATACATATGATGCTGAGTGTTCTCGTCCTATACATACGGTGTTGAGCGTTCTCGTCCTATACACACGGTGCTGAGCGTTCTCGTCCTATACATACGGTGTTGAGCGTTCTCATCCTATACACACTGTGCTGAGCATTCTCGCCCTATAATACGGTGCTGAGCGTTCTCGCCCCACACAAATGGTGCTGAGCACTCTGGTGCTATGTAGTGATGACAGGAGCTGTATAATTATCAGCTGCCCCTCATGGTGCACTCTAGTTACCTAGTGGTGGTGTGGTGTTTGTATGAGCCTGGCATTATCCTCCATAGAGTTAATTGAGTCAGGGTAGGTAAGTAGGCAGATAATGCTGGAGGTCATCATTCTCTGTATGTACCTAGGTCAGTCATGTCAAAAGAATAGAAAACAAGGGTGAACTGTGTTTAGGGTCACACCCAAATCCAGTTAGAACCATGAATATCTAGTAAGGTGCTAACCAGCGCCTCGTTCTTCCTCCTTGACGTTCTTTGCAGTATGCAGTGTACTTTTACAATACGTGTTTCGTTCTCCTTATGATTCTTTACATTTTCTGCTTTGGACAGGTGGATGCAGCAGCCGTGCATCGAATGGACAGCCTAGCCGCGCTCGGCATGGACCGTACAGGTCTAATACAGGAAGGTTTAAGAGTCCCGGGAGGCATGGTCTACTCTAGTCTATGTGGCCTTGGCACAGAAAAAGTTAGAGAACCATCCAATTCAATACCAGGGCTTGGATACGCACCTGACCGAAATCCTGAACTTCAGTTTAAGCCAAATGCTGCTGAGACGATGGAGACTGCCCAAATGACTGGAAAACAGCCCAATGGTTTTAACTCCTTGTTTAAAACCCCACCTGGACTGCAAAAGACACCTGTCCCTACAAGTGAAGCACTGGTTTTGGACAGAACAGTAAATGACAAACAAAGTCCACTTGGCGTTAATGGTGCTAATTATTTAAGGATTCCATGGGTGCACTCCTATATGGACAGTGCATCTCCAGCAATGTATCCATTCATTGACTCACCAAATAAGTATTCTTTAAACATGTATAAGGCGTTTCTACCTCAGCAGTCGGCTTACAGTTTGCCGCAGCATTTGACCTACTCACCGATTTGCCCAAATGGTGAACGCTTTGTATATCTACCACCTTCCCCTTATGTAACATCCCATATTCCAACAACCCTGGCACCACCTATGAGGATCCCTGCACCACCAGCAGCTCCTGCCATTCCCACCAATGTTCATTGCATAGAAAAGAACTTACCATGGAAAATGGGGATTAATCCAGGATCCACTGTTGATCCCCATGCATATACTCACCTGCAAGCAAATAAGCAGCCTCGGGTTCCCTGCACAAAGTCTATGGCTAGTACTATGTCACCCGAAGCCTCTCTGTTGTTGGCACCTTCTCAGAGGCCATCTCCAAGGCTTCATCACTCCACTCAACCAGTTGGAGACAGCTACTCTGATTATCAGTCGTTCGTTAAAATCTCAACACCACCTACATCTGTCACCCACACAAAACCACACACCAGTATAAACAGTGACCTTGCACCTCTAAGGCCATCTAGCACTAAAACTAACAAAATCCTTGATGGAGAAAACACACAGATGCAAGCACCCCCAAAAAGGTATACAAAGGAGAGAAAGGACAACAAGTCTCCCAGCTTGCTAGAAAAGCAAACGACTCATAAAGAAGGGACTGAAAAACCACTTGATTTGTCATCAAAGCTGATTGATGCTGAAATGTCAGCTATGTTGCTTTCAGGGCGTTCTGGAAATGCCATAGGCATGTGCACCAGGGACATTCAGAAAGAAGCCATATCTCCTTCTGCTGGTGTCAGTGCTCTCTTCAGACCTGAAATCATCAGCACTGCTCCTTCATCATGGGTGGTACCTGGTATGAGCAGCACTGAAGACATGAATAGCATCATTATGCCACTTAAAAACAAAGCATTGGAGAGGGTTATGCCACAACAGAGAAGTTCTTCATGTCCCCGCATGGGAAGTTCTGAAGTAGTAATCACAAGCAGTTCTGGATGCATCTCCAGTGCAGGACGTCCAGCATCTGCTTCACCTGCACCAAATGCCAATGGAGAAAGTAAAAGTCCTGAAGAGAGTAGTAAGTCTGCTGTGCAACCTCAACATCCACCTGCTAGTTCACTTAGCAAGAGCAGCAAGGTAGCAAAGCCTTCCATAATGGAACCAACCATAAAAGTGAGTGAGAGTGGGCTGCCCCCTGCACCTATGTTCTTGCCCCAAGCTGAACCCTTCTGCTCTGCACCGTTGGCTTATCCAAGCAGTTTTATCCCTTATCAAGTCTCTGAAAGCCTTGCATTGTCTCATTTACATTTACATGGCAAAGCTCCAGTGTACCCTCACCCAGTTTTATTGCCGAATACGAGCCTTTATCCAAGTCCAATGGCACCAAAGCCTGGGATTTCTTACAGTTTACCAACCAACAGAGATTACATGGCCTATCAAGAGACACTGGGTATGGTGCATCCTATTTTGTTGCCACCTACCACATTGGAATTAAACAAAGATGACAAGTCCGAGAGAAGGTCTAGATCACATGAAAGACCAAGGTATGAGGAACCTGTTGGGAGGAGACTGTTGGATATATCTGATTCCACACCAAAATTCAATTTGGAAGCTACTTTAGAGAAGAGCTTGAGGTCTCAACAGCCCACTGTAGTAGCAAGCAAACATCCATCTAAGATGGAGGGGCTAAGTTCCAATGGAGAACGAGATTCAAAATGCGAATCAAACTTTGCCATTAATGGTTTTGTACCTGAAAAGCATGTCATAAATGATCTTCAGAAACCAGAACAGGGAAACCAGATCAGGGATTTTCTATTATCTAGAGAGGAGACTCCAAGAAAGACCGATTTTCATGATTCCTACCACATTCCCAAACATTCTCAGCATTCGCCCATTTTTCAGACCAGAGAAGAAAACGTATCTGGAAACCAAACTATGGATGTACCTACCGCAGAGCTGGGTGCTCATTTCTTGATTCCTAGTCAAAATCAGGATGCTCCAGCTGCATTTTATGGCCAAACACCTGAAAAAACGCTGCCCTTTGTTATGGCGAATGGCCATTCAGACACGGAAGGAGCTGAGGCCATCATGAGAGACAATTCAGATGAACTTGTGAAAACCAAATCTTCAAAATTAACTAAAAGGATAGCAAACTCTGCTGGCTATGTTGGTGACCGGTTTAAGTGCGTGACCACTGAATTATTTGCCGACTCAAGCCAACTAAGTCGCGAGCAGCGGGCGTTACAGGTGAGTGTCTCCGAATTGTTCTACCTCGTTGTATAGCATATTAAGTGGTGTACTTTTCAATGGACATTCATGAAGTAGAAAAACACGTAGCCACTTGGTGCATGCACTAGCCCAACCCTTGTGATGTCTTGTCTGCACTATTATCTGTGAATAATAAATTACATTTCCTAACTGCATACTGAAACATAAAGATAATTTTACTGATATGTTTATAATGAACTGAATAGTAAGGTCACCGTATATAAAGTATAGTCTTGTGCTATGTTCTTGTTGCCAAAAGGTAAAATATGAGCCAATAGTGTTACATTGTACATGTCAAAATGTATTGGATGATTATCCAGATAATAAGTGCCCATTTTAATTACTCAGATGGAAGGCATACAAGAGGACAGTATTTTAAGTCCATCCGCTGCTTACTGTGAGGTCAGTCCTTAAAGTTTTTATTCTTAGACTCTACTGCATTATTTTCTTCATTTCCGAGTATGTGACAGGCCATGGTTTTTGTGTCTGACATCCCGCTGTAAATGTATGTTTGCTAATTCGATGTTTACCTTGCATGTAGCAAAGCATCTGAATATGTTCCCTTTGGCTGTGACTTCCACCTCCTTAACCTTTCGAATAGTCTGCGTTTGCTCATTATTAGGAGGAAGAACGACAGACGCATTTGTTTAATTCCTAGTTCTTTTGTACGATCGATGTCGCTTGTGTGTTTAGGCATGCTTCCGCATTTTAAAGAGCCGCTCTATAAAGTTGTTCAAAAGAGGTCAGCGGGTCATGAAGGCTTGTGGTGTTCATAATGTCCTGGTCATTTATGGACGTACATGCAGGGAATTGGAAGTGACGCTGCTGCTGTAGGCCAGCTGTATTAATGGCGCTGTGCCCTACTCGATGGCAACCTGGAGAACTTTTGGTATAGAGGAATATGTAGAGTAAGACTGTTCAGGACAATTTCTTGCCTTTAAAATGTTCAAAACTCAAAATTGTTGGGAATGTGAAAAAGTGTGTTTAAAGCATCTAAAATGTGGCAAACATATCTCCATGCCCCGCGGGGCCTCCTGACCTTGGGGCTAGTTACTGCCTTCATTATGGGGAGGTAAGCATGCCATTGTTTCTACATCTATGACCCGGTTTACCCATCTGTGTTTTGCGGTCTGAGCACGGACGGTGATGCGTGCTTCGGCTGAGGCCGGTCTCCTGACCCTAACACAACCGCCCCATCGACATATGTGACTGGCGCATTTTGGTCAGGAGACCTGCGGCTGGTCTATACATCGCCATCTGTACTCGGACTGCAAAACATTGGTGTGTGAATCCGGCCTGAGCATGAGTAGAACATTTTCATTTCAATCGTGATAAAACATATTCAACTTTACTCTGAAACCCCCCCAAAAATCCCCAAGCTCCTATTGAACATCTGCGATCGTTGGAACCGCTTTCCCGGCAAGTCATTTCTCCGATGGCTTGTGTTCCTGCTTCCTCGCTCCACCGTGCCTGCGAACAGTTAAAGCTGAGCGCCTCCTTCCTTGCGAAGCGGCTGGCAGCATGAAGTGAGAAGGGCAGAAGTGTGCTTTTCATGAATAATTTCCACGGAATGACCGGGCAGAGCATTGGAACTGACTGCAGTATTAATTCTCCAATGTCATGAGTCACATCACAAATTCCGAACCGCTGTCCGTTTCTTAAAGGAGACTTGTGCCATAGGCCCAAAGAGCTGATCTAGAAATGTAATGGCAGGCTTTGCTGCCATTTATACAAAAGTTAATATAGTATGTAAATGTGAATAATCACAAGTAAATAGCATCCCCAGAGGTTTCATCTATTAGGAACTGTTCTATTCAGCCATTGAGTAGGTCCATTTCTGGATAAATTGACTGAAACTATTGTGGTCTCCATCATATTTACACTCCTATTTCTGAGTGCAAAAATTGGCTAATTACGTACCGCAGGGGAGAAGAAATGAACAGCATTAAATAAACTTAGTGGCTGTCTTCTAAAAACAGTGCCACACCTGCCCACAGGTTATCTGTGGTATTGCAGCTTGAGCCCATTGCCTTCAATCAATGATTTGCAATACCTGACACAGCCCATAGATCTGTGTGGTATTGTTTCTGAAAAAAAGCAGCCATCTTTTTGTAATCCAGGCCCCCTCCACCTCTTTCTTCTAAATGTTGTTAGTCACACCAAAGAATGCTTGCCCACAATCTCTCCGTTGGTAATTATGTCCGAAAAGTAATGTAAAGATATGAAAGATTGTATACAAATGAAAACTTGAATTATTTCTGACGACATGTTCATTTGTACATATCCCTGTGCCCGTCGGGTTCTTTTGGTATTCTACATGTTTTGTTCATTACGCCTTTCTTTTTAGCGCGCCATGATGCGCTTCTCGGAACTTGAAATGAAGAAACGGGAAGACCACACACCCACCAAAGACTTGGAGACTTGCAAAGTCAGTATGTCCGATGTGAAGCTTTCCGCAGAAAGTGTTAAACCAGCAGCATCAGTCTTGGGGGATTCGGTCATCAGCCAGAGCGAAGGTGAGGAAGTCCGAGTGGTGGTCAATAAATTGTCTCTGCTAGAACTGTAGTGCGAGGCCATTGAGATATTAGGCGCTGGCCTGAAGTGCTGCGGGTGTTTCATTAGCCTCTACATTTTCCAGGCAGCAGGACAATAAAGATACTGGAGCTAAAGGATTAGGTGATATCGAGAGTGCGGGCATGGTGCCAATAGCCAGACGTCAGTGTCTTGTGGTTTTTCTTTAAGACCTTCGTAGTGTTCACCAAATCCTCCTATAATCCACTCTGGTTAGCTTTGTCCTGCTGTTTGTGAGCTTACTGTAAACGCTGGATGTAGGTTTATGGATAAATCTGCCGTGTTTATGGCAGTATAATGTGGATGGTGATGGTACAAAGCCGAGCTTGAAATGATGAAGGCCTGGCCCATAACTATATTCAATCTTGGGCCTGCTAGTAAAACAATTCTTTTTGAGGAATGGACAAAAAAACTGTATCAGTGGCCTATAAGGCTGCACAAATCCTACAGTTCTAGAACAGGATCCAGATGTTGTTACCAGCACTGGCTGACAGCTGAGATTGGCCAGTGTGTGGTCCCACAATGACCATGGTGGGTGAGAATGAAATGTGGTCGGGAGGTGCCGCCAACTGCACATCAAGCACCACCACTGATCCTGAGCCGTGACTGCCACCGAGAGCCTGATCCTAACTGTCCGCTCTGTAGATGCCGAAAAGGAAGCGTAGCAGCCAGTAAAATGAGCCGGGAGCATAGAAATAAACTGATTGTAATCCCTATTGCTCCACAACGTCTGCACCATCTCCGCTCTGTCTCTTAATGCTGCTCATCACATTAGTGACACAATAGGGGTCAGGGTTACTGTACAATGCCTAGTTAATGGGTATTGGAACTCATTCTGTGTTAATTGCCACTCAAGTCTGGAACGCGGGGCTTTGTAAATCCCCACTGCGCGCCCTGCTCAGAAGTCAGCGCGCGGTGCTGCTATCATCACAACCTGCGCTGGTGGCTACAGCAAGACGAGAATATTTTCTGTTCCATTACAGCCTCACAGCTCTGCAGTGCGAAACATCTGTTTCCAAGTAGTTTCTTTTCACCGGTTTTTAACCCTTTCCTGGGCCAGACTACAATATTCTCCCAAATGAAAGCGACGTAGCACCTAGGCCAATGTTGTGACGTGACGGTTCATTTTGGAACGTTAGCAAAAGCATCGGGGACACAGTATAAAGCAATGGAAATACATATAGGAATAGCGATTTTGTTTGCCAGCCTGTAAGCTCCTGCTCGTACAAATCTAGGGAGGAATATACAGTGGGGCAAAAAAGTATTTAGTCAGTCAGCAATAGTGCAAGTTCCACCACTTAAAAAGATGAGAGGCGTCTGTAATTTACATCATAGGTAGACCTCAACTATGGGAGACAAACTGTGAAAAAAAAATCCTGAAAATCACATTGTCTGTTTTTTTAACATTTTATTTGCATATTATGGTGGAAAATAAGTATTTGGTCAGAAACAAAAGTTCATCTCAATACTTTGTAATATATCCTTTTTTGGCAATGACAGAGGTCAAACGTTTTCTGTAAGTCTTCACAAGGTTGCCACACACTGTTGTTGGTATGTTGGCCCATTCCTCCATGCAGATCTCCTCTAGAGCAGTGATGTTTTTGGCTTTTCGCTTGGCAACATGGACTTTCAACTCCCTCCAAAGGTTTTCTATAGGGTTGAGATCTGGAGACTGGCTAGGCCACTCCAGGACCAAGAAATGCTTCTTACGAAGCCACTCCTTCGTTGCCCTGGCGGTGTGCTTTGGATCATTGTCATGTTGAAAGACCCAGCCACGTTTCATCTTCAATGCCCTTGCTGATGGAAGGAGGTTTGCACTCAAAATCTCACGATACATGGCCCCATTCATTCTTTCATGTACCCGGATCAGTCGTCCTGGCCCCTTTGCAGAGAAACAGCCCCAAAGCATGATGTTTCCACCACCATGCTTTACAGTAGGTATGGTGTTTGATGGATGCAACTCAGTATTCTTTTTCCTCCAAACACGACAAGTTGTGTTTCTACCAAACAGTTCCAGTTTGGTTTCATCAGACCATAGGACATTCTCCCAAAACTCCTCTGGATCATCCAAATGCTCTCTAGCAAACTTCAGACGGGCCCGCACATGTACTGGCTTAAGCAGTGGGACACGTCTGGCACTGCATGATCTGAGTCCATGGTGGCGTAGTGTGTTACTTATGGTAGCCCTTGTTACATTGGTCCCAGCTCTCTGCAGTTCATTCACTAGGTCCCCCCGCTTGGTTCTGGGATTTTTGCTCACCGTTCTTGTGATCATTCTGACCCCACGGGGTGGGATTTTGCGTGGAGCCCCAGATCGAGGGAGATTATCAGTGGTCTTGTATGTCTTCCATTTTCTAATTATTGCTCCCACTGTTTATTTCTTCACTCCAAGCTGGTTGGCTATTGCAGATTCAGTCTTCCCAGCCTGGTGCAGGGCTACAATTTTGTTTCTGGTGTCCTTTGACAGCTCTTTGGTCTTCACCATAGTGGAGTTTGGAGTCAGACTGTTTGAGGGTGTGCACAGGTGTCTTTTTATACTGATAACAAGTTTAAACAGGTGCCATTACTACATTTAATGAGTGGAGGAAAGAGGAGACTCTTAAAGAAGAAGTTACAGGTCTGTGAGAGCCAGAAATCTTGATTGTTTGTTTCTGACCAAATACTTATTTTCCACCATAATATGCAAATAAAATGTTAAAAAAACAAGACAATGTGATTTTCTGGATTTTTTTTTCTCAGTTTGTCTCCCATAGTTGAGGTCTACCTATGATGTAAATTACAGACGCCTCTCATTTTTTTAAGTGGTGGAACTTGCACTATTGCTGACTGACTAAATACTTTTTTGCCCCACTGTATAGGTTAAGCTCTTCCTAATCTGCAGGCGGAGCTCAGCCTGGCTTCTCTCAGGAAGTTGTCAGGTACAGCAGACAGTCTCCCAGCCGGACAATACAATAAAAAAACAAGCTGTAAAAATTCTCTGGAAATCACAAACTCATAAAAAGATGTCATTTCCGTAGTAGCGTATTATTATTTTTTTCTCTTTAATTTAGATAGAGATCTGGTAATCGGTTAAACCTGCGTTCTTCTTTGTAATCCATGCCGCAGTAATTCTTGGGCCTCTCGTATGTTGCAGTTTTTTCTAATCTGTTCTCTCCCATTGCCGTCGATCTTGCGGCGCATTATTCTAATTACATTGAGTTAATATTGTGTTTTTGTCCTGCTGTGCTAATGGCACAAGTCCCCAGCTGCCCGAACACAGGGGAACGCTGATCCCAGGTCATTGTCCCTAAGTGGTTTCACATTCTTTTATCCTGTTTTGGAATCGGGGGCCCTGGTACGAGTGGCGGTGAAGCTGTCCTGGTTGCCCAGGAGACTAGTAAATGTTGCTATGGTGATTTATCTGTGGAGCCGTTTCTCTCTGCGAATGAGAGATTATGGGATGCATGTGCAGCGTGAGTCATATGATTGTTCTCGGATCAAATGATCGAATGATCTAAGCAACTGGCGTGCGAGCATCGCATCTGTGCGAGTCACGTGGACGCTCCGCACTCGGAGATAATGAATCTACAGGCAAATTTGACGTCCTGAGACGCCAGAGAGTGACTTAGACCTGCGGAGGAGATTGTGATCTCACCCGTGCAGACGCTCCAGCAAAGAAGATCTGTTACAAAACCGACTTCGTGCTCAGCAAGTCGCCATCATAGACCTGCCAAGCACATTCTGTGCGATCACGGGGTCAGGGGATTGCTAAGACTTTGCAGGTAATTAGGTTGGGGATAATAGGGAAATACAATTTTTGGGGTCTGAAGTGGAATTTTTTTTTTTCGGGCTGAAATGGCGTGTTCTACATTTCTGGTATTTGATGCAATGCTGTAAGTGGAAAGTTTGTGCTAGTTCTTTACTCTGCCAGTGGTATGGTAATATCAAGATCATTCATACACGTTGTGGTGGGAGAAATGCGCTCATCACTACTTCGAATGTTTGTGTCCTCAGTATGTGTGTTCACAAAGGGGAGAAAGTATATTCAAGTGGGTCGTAGTTAACTCCGTAATCGCCCTCCCACTGTCTTGTGAGGTCGTAGTTCACTTATCTTTTTAAAAAGAAATGAAATGGTGAGTACAGATTTTCCCTTAGCGGAGATGGGAGATAACAGTTGGTGCTCATAAAGTTCTATGGAGAACTGGCAGCAGAGTGTCTGTGTGTCTAGCTCCTCACACTCCTAAAGGCACCTACGGTCATCTATTTCAGTAATGGGAGAACCTGTCATCTGTCTTTTACGGATTTTACCTATGAATTGAGAGAAAGATCAATCCCGCCGGAGAAGGAAGCCGATTTCTCTGATGATGTATATTACAAAGTTGCTTATTTTCATGTGTACTATTAATTTAGGAAATACAAATCATAACAGTTCACACATTTTTATTTTTTCTCATGCATTTTTATGCACAGGTGTCAGAAGGAAAAACGCTGCTTTCATTACTCAGCTTTTTCATGCATTTTCATTATATTTTTTAGACATTATTTTAAATGGCTGAAAAATGCTGCAAAATCCCTGCAAGAATTGACTCTGCAGCATGTGGATGACATTTTGGAAATTACAGTCATTGTGCTGGAACTTTAAAAATTAGTTGTTGTTTTTTTTTTGTGCATGCAAAACGCGCCGGAAAAAATACTGCAGCGTGTGAACAAGCCCCACTTTAATTCTAACCTGCTACAATATACGGCGCCCTGACTTATTTACACTTAGGAAACGTCTTTTTTTAAGGGTGAAGTATGGCAGTGTTCTGAATACTACATTGATTTAAAGGGCACATTTTAACCCTTGCTTCTGTGCTTTCCAGGTGATCTGAAGACGATTAGTGGAAATCCGCCTGATGCCTCTCATCACATAGTAAAGGCAGCCCACATTGAAGGCAGTCATCCAGAGAATCTCATTTCCTGTGATACAGCAAATCAGAAACCCGAGCTGACAATAGATGGAAATCTGCAAGGACAATGTGTGGGGTTGAAACGGAAACAATCCCTTGAGCCCTTTCTCAATGACCATGACCAAACCTGCGAAGAAGCAGCACCGGAAGATGCCAGGGTGAAAAGGAGAAAGACTGGTGAGTAGACGTCTTTGTCGTCATAACAGAAGTTTATTCCAGTTGTAAAAATGCAGAAGTTGACGGCACAGCGAGATTATGCAACCTCTAGTAATGTCATAACAGACAGGGTACACCGCTTCCCCATTTTCTTACTATATTTTGAGCATAAGATCTTCAGTAGAATTGCTTCCTTCTTAACATTTTTGATGGATACCAACAAATTGATAGGCATTTTAATTTTTAAGAGAATTTTTAGATTTTGCATGACGCATTGACACAAAATATGTGCTTGTATATTTGCATTTTTAGCTGTATACTAATTCTGGATATTTTATCAGATGACTGGTCAGAAAGGGATGCCCCGGAACTTTCTAAGAAATCCTTTGACGAGTCCCACTGCAATGAGGTCACAAACTTGAAAGTGTGCATCGAGCTTACAGGACTGCACCCCAAAAAGCAAAGGCACCTACAGCACCTAAGGGAACTAGGCCAGCTGGGCAGAAAGGAGGCTCCTGAAAGTCGGGAGGTCGTAGAGGTCGAAAACAAGAACAAAAGTGTGGAGGAAAAGCCATTCAAAGCTAAAGCTGAAATCAAAAGCACCAGTGACCTGGAGGATCTTAATGGAGGTACCGTGCTGTCTGCTGGGAGTGCAGACTAATCTGTTATATATTTATTTATGCCTTAGAAGGGAGATAATTGCTGTTTAATTATTAATGCCGTGGGAATTGCAGGGTTAAGATGGCTTATTGGGTAAGAATCCATATTCCTTTCTATGCTCCAGCTGTGCAGCGCTTAGCATCTTCTCTTCTCCTGTCTTCAGACATCCCCGTGTCTGCGCATACGAAAGGCTTTCCACTCGGCTGCCCAAGCAGCAAGCGGCAGAGTCAGACAAACCCTACCCCAGCCGCCAGGTTAGCAGCCAAGCAGCAGAAAATTAGAGAGGGCCGCAAGGCGTACGTGCAATGTACAGATGAAGAGGGGAGTCTCCAAGTCACGTCATTGCCTGAGGATTACACAGACTACGAGAAACCCTCTGGAAAACGGCAGTTCAAGACAAAGCACATGACTCCACTGGAGAGAAAGAGGAGAAGCCTGCTAGCCAGGGATGACAGCATGGATAATGGAAGCGCAGACGAAAAGGTACGCGGCCTGTGTGCCTCTTTGGTTGTGTGTTTTTATCAGTGCTTGCATGATGTATATAGACAGATTCCGAGGTGTATGGGTCTCTGCCATTGCATCTTCAAGGGCAAGTGTTGACTTGCAAGAACATGGTCATTAGCAGGATGATGTGTAGGCCTGTTCCTCGCCACGTTTTGGGGTGCACTTGACATCCATCTTACAGTATAAACTGATATCTCTTTGACACACGTTTGTGCACATATTCATTTCGATCTGTTTTTTTCCCCAAAATGCTGAAAACGGAGTCTGCTGCGCTTTTCATCCCTTAAAAAATTAGATCCATTTTTAGAACATTGCAGACTATGGTAGACCTATGCAAATGGACTGTCATGTTTGCATCTGTTTTTTCAAGTTATTTTTTTCGAGAAAATAAGTCACATAATCATGTGACACTCTTTCCTGTTTCTTAATAAAACAGAATAAGTATATGTTGAGAAATGGATATCCTTACATTAAAATGCATCCATTTTTCTTAGTTTTGCACAGATCAAAGATCAGTATTTTGTTTGTTTACAATATAAAACCTTGTAGCTTTCAAAAGTTACAAAAACGAGGTGTGAAACCGATTCTAAAGAAACCCCTGAGCTAATTCATGCAACCTTAGACTGTGTGCCCACGTTGCGTTTTTTATGCTTTTCCGCCGTTCTTTTGCCGCAGCGGAAATGCTTAAACGCATTCCCATGCAATCCTATGGGATTCCGCATTTACCATTAGTGTTTTATCAGTGAATTTTCTTATACGAAAAAAATAGATACATTACAGAGCTACTTCTATACATTATAATGATGATCATGGCCAGCATACAGATGCAAAGAAAAAAGAGAGACTGACAGCACTCACTCATTGGGGCGCCAGGTCCACATCCAGGGAACCTTACTGGAACATCCACATAGTCCATAAAGAAACAAAGCTTGAAAAAGACCTCCGGGTCGAAACGTTGCTGTTACATGGCTCAATAAAGATCGTTATTTGGAATACTACACCTGGATGGAGCGCTGGTTCTTTGTTTCTTTATGGCCAGCATACAGATGTCATCCACGTGCTGTCTGTAATGTTTATGGATCCATGCACTTGAATCCGTAATTTTGATCCGTGATTTGGATCTAAAACGGTCACACATCTGTAGTTTTTTAACTTTTCTGTAAAAATACACAGTGTGAACAGCTGCATAGATTATAATAGGGGAGAATTAAGGGTAGCACATGTACATGGACATCTGAATGAAGCCTAAATCAGAGACTAGTTCTGGAGGTGAGGTGACTAACTAGTCAGAGGTGTGTCCCCAATAGTCTATCCCCGTTTTGCTCCTCTAGATAGATCGATTTCTCCCCATGTCTGTATAAGGATAGACCTGTCAGTCAAGAGGAAAGGATTGCGAGAAGCTGCAGAAGACCTGCGTTTTGTAATTATGACCTAAAAGTTCAACTTTGGTGTCATCAGACCATAACACGTTTTTCCACATGCTTTTGGCAGACTTGATGTAGGTTTTGGCAACACATGGCTAGACTTGGATATGTTTTCTTTGTAAGAAAAGGTTCTGTCTTGCCATCCTATCCCACAGGCCAAATATGTAAAGAATACAGGATACTGTTGTCACATGCAATAGACAACCAGTACTTGCCAGAAATTCCTGCAGCTCTTTTAATGTTGCTGTAGGCCTCGAGGCAGTTTCCGGACCAATGTTCTTCTTAACTTTTCAGCAATTTTTGAGGGACGTCCACTTCTAATGTCACTGTTGTGCAAAATTTAAAGGGAACCTGTCACCTGAATTTGGCTGGACAGGTTTGTGGTCATATGGGCGGGGTTTTCAGGTGTTTGATTCACCCTTTCCTTACCCGCTGGCTGCATGCTGGCCGCAATATTGGGTTGAAGTTCATGCTGTGTCCTCCATAGTACACGCCTGCGCAAGGCAAGATTGCACACGTACACTGCTTCCCATAAAAGCCTGCGGTCCTATACATTCAGAGACCAGTGTCATGCCTGCTAGCTAGGTAATCTGCACGATATTTGTATTTTCTTCCGTCTTTAATTGCCTGAAATGGTGTTCCGGGATAATTACGCCTGAGAGGTCCGCAGCATATTATTTTTTGCGACAGGCAGCATTTCACAAGTGAAAGGATTAATAGCTGGTTCCGTGCTAACTACATTGCAGTGCAGCTGAAAGGTCATCCGCTTATAGATTTCTAATATTTCCTGCTTCTCCATAGACATCTTGAAGTCATTCATTGTGTTACATTGTGTAATGTCTACTGGGCTTGTGCATTCATTCTCTTTTTCCCACTTGTTATGTCCCTTTATTATACATGTTGACCTCACATTGCGGAGCGTTTATTTACAGAGAGGACGATTTTTGTGCAAAAAAAAGTTTCTGCAAATAATCTGATCAACTAATGTAATTACTGCAATGAAGACATCATTTACCATGAGTGATATACAGAGCCCATCTCCCTTTTCTTAAAGTGTGGCCTCTGACTTCAGACAACTGCTCAGCCATAAATGTTGCGGCCTCTGCGCCTCTATCGCTATGAGTAGATAATTCCAGCCTGTGTCACCAAGATGGATGTGACCCAAGGTTTTCAGGTTCATCTTCTAATGTCCCTAAACTTTATTCCGGCTTTTATAGGTCAGCCTAAAGGGGTTCAGGAAGCAGATTGAGTTTTCACCAGACAACTCCCCGATGAAGGTGCCAGATCAGATGTCTCTATTGCACACCCCATCCCAGATGTCACCGCTGCTCAGCCATATTCAAGACAGTACACCCAGCCGCCCAATGCCACCTGAAGCCCGCCGTCTCATTGTGAACAAGAACGCTGGCGAGACTCTCCTGCAAAGAGCAGCACGGTTGGGATATGAAGTAAGTGCTTGTTGTACTAGTGACAGATTTTAGACATCTTGTCTACTTTTATGACACCCGGCCCACTCATACACCATATGCTGTGCATCATCCTGAATTTTGTGCCTACTAGTTTTACCGTGCCAATATCTAAGATACTGAGTTTTTTTTAACTTCCAGAGTATGTAACGAGTTATACTTTGCTGTTCCACCTTTGTTGGGGACCATGGAGTGAGCTTTCTATGGGCATCTTTTGCCAACAGTATACAAAGAGCTATGTATGACTTTCTCACCTCATTTCATACTGTTAAATGTACCATAAATCTCTGAATGAGAAGGGTCCCGTTTATGGACCACCGTACTTGCTCAGCTGTTTTCTGAACTCCTATAAAAGTTAAGGGAGAGAGCGGCTCAGGGAAGGTCACCTCTCTATATTAGAGGTCATACAGAAGACAGTGAAAATCGGATGAGTGCACGCTGTTGTTTTGATGGATGGCACTGATCTTGTTATGGGGCTGTGCACATGTCCGATTTTGTTTCCTTTGACCAAGCGATTATCGGATCGCACTCCGCTATTCATGTCTGTGGTTTCGGGGGTGACATCCGAATACGGTCCAATTTTTACAGACTGACTGAATGGAGAAGATCGACAATTTTTAGTTTTTTCTCCATATTCAAAAATTTGGATCATGCTCTGTTCAAATTCAGGCTCATAGCATGATTAGAATAATCGGACCAATTTTTTTTCGTCAGACCCAAGACATAGATATATATATATATATACTAGCCCGAAGACAGATAAAAACGTATTCCATCTACCTCTATTCCTCTCTTTCCCATGAGGAACAGTCTGGAGCCAGATCCTCTTCTCAGAGACAATGGCAGCCTTACTGCGCTAACCTGGAGAGACGTTTTGTGGTCTTTTTTGCTGGCCATTTGGACAGAACAAAATAAATAGTATTTATGTCCTCATAAAATAAATGCGAGCTGAGCTGGGTGAGGGGAATATGAAGACTTCTCCCCGGCCACCATGATCTGTGAGATGTTGCTGGTAGAACAGATTCTGCACTTTCTCATCCTGAAACCGAATTGTGAAACCCTGTACTGGTTTCTGTTTTCAGAGAAACGTGTCAGTTTGTCTGCACAGTCTTCATTACCAAGAAAGGGGGGCTTTCCAGACCGCGACGACACTTGTCACCATTCAGCTGTCTTCACCTTCCCGTGTGTTTTAGGTTAGAAGAAAGTAAAACTAGGTTCACCTCCTCACCATTTCCGACTTACAGTGGACTGATACTGCTTCATGCCGGCGTCATATTTCCACCGTGAGCAGTCACACCGTGTCACTTCAGCCTGGTTTCCTGGAACACCGTGAGCCTCATTTATCAAAACTGTCTATTGCTTATAGCAACTAATCAGAACTCCACTTTTGTTTTTTGAACAGCTCTGATAAAATAAAAGCTGCGCTCTGATTGGCTGCTGCGGCAACAACAGATTTTCTGTGAGGGAGTTGCGATAAATCTGCTGTTTTGTAGAATATGAAATAAATGCTAGCAGCAGTCATTGTTGCCAGTAGATTTTTTGCCTGTCAGGCGTATCTATGTATTGGCGGTGCAGAGGTGGCAATAACACCTAGAGCTTGGTACCTAAAAAGACCCAATTAGTCCACTGTCAAATACAAGGGCACCAGTACTGTAAATGACACATAGTAGTGTATGGGGGGATGACACAATTATTAAAGGGGTTGTACGGGACTTTAACATTGATGGCCTGTCCTTAAGATAGGTTATCAATGTGTGAACGGTGGGGGTGCGACACCTGGCACCACCGCTAATCAGCTGTTCTCAGTGTTAGACGGAACTGCTTGGTTACAAAGCTGCACAGTTCGATCGGCTGTATAGTGGCCACGGCCGGGTGGTGCACATCTGCCCCCTATTCAAATCAACATGGGGTGGATGTGCAGCACCTGCCCACAGACACTGTTCCATTGACTGAAATGTTGTGGGCAGCTCCTTAAAGGGAATCTGTCATACCCAAAATGTTATATGAGCTGCAGCCACCGGCATCAGGGGCTTATCTACAGCATTCTGTAATGCTGTAGATAAGCCCCCGATGTAACCTGAAAGGTAAGAAAACCCGCTGTGGTCCAGACCCGATGGGCATTGCGGTCCGGTCCAGCGCCTCCCATCTTCATACGATGACGTCCTCATTTTTTCTTCTTGCCGCGGCTCCGGCATACTTTGTCTGCCCTGTTGAGGGCAGAGCAAAGTACTGCAGTGTGCAGGCGCCGGGAAAGGTCAGAGAGGCCCGGTGCCTGCGCACTGCAGTACTTTGCCCTCAACAGGGCAGACAAAGTACGCCTGCGCCAGAGCCGCGGCAAGAAGAATAAAAGAGGACGTCATTGTATGAAGATGGGAGGCGCTGGACCAGACCGCGACGCCCATCGGACCTGGACCACAGCGGGACCGCCCCTGGGTGAGTATAATATAACCTGTTTTTCTTACCTTTCAGGTTACATTGGGGGCTTATCTACAGCAATACAGGATGCTGTAGATAAGCCCCTGATGCCGGTGGCTGCAGCTCATATACGATTTTGGGGGTGACAGATTCCCTTTAACTGACTGGTTCTCGGGTGCTGGGTGTCGCACCCCCACTGATCAGACGTTGATGACCAACCTAAGGCTAAGCAATCAGTGTTAAACCCCTTCAACCATATTTAAATTGTAACTGTCCTTTTTTCTTTCCTTTCATAAATAAAAACTAGACTTGTTATATCTTTTTAGAGAACTCTGATATTTTTCTTTTTATTCTCAAAATGTTCAGTTCACAGATAAAATCTGTCTTCAGTGAACACAGTTTTCCTTATTACTGAGATAGATGGCAGTTGGTGCTGATAACGTTCTATGGAGAGCTGTAACTTGAGGTCCAGGACTTGCAGTAGAATGTCTGTCATTAGTTCATCTTCATAGAATTTTAAAACCACCGTTATTGGCTGTCTCAGTAATGGGATACTCTCGTCACGAAGTCCAGATTTCCCCCCTGAATTGAGAGTGAAAGATCAGTCCAGGAGAAGAACGAAGCCAATTTCTGTGATAAAAATATACATCTTTGTAATATAGCTGATGTTTACTATTGATTTCTAGAATAATGATTATACTGATGGTTAATCTTTAGCCGTGCTGACAATGTCTGCTCTAGTTTGCTGGTAAGGAAGTTCCTCTCCCTGGTACCGGTTTGGACAGGCGGTAACGTTATATAGCAGCCGATGCTAGTCAGGTTGCAGAGTTACTGAAGCAGGCGTGAAACGCGCGTCGGGGTTGTTTGGAGGCACAGCACGCCACTGGGCATTTAATCTTTAAGTATTTGGACTCAGGTAATATGTGTTTATCAGGGGGTTTTTGACCTCTTCCCTTTACATTTATGATATGATATGTATGCTGTGGATAATGATGTGGTGATGTGCACCTTCTATGAATGGTTCCACAGGGTGTAATTACCAGCAGTTGGGATTTGTCAGTATGCTGGTTTCTTGAGCATGTGCTCTCATATATAATACGGTGGATTACTCTATACAAGTAATTGGGTATGCATAATTGCAATATTGATATACCGTATATATTGTAGTTTTTTTTCAAGTCACACCAGAGATATTCCAGATATAAAGTCCTGATTATCTGGTGATGTATACTATCTTTAACACCCTGGGCAGCATATGTAAATTTTGTATTGGTAAGAATTAGAATGGGAAATTGCAAAACCTATTAGCATGTTATGATAATTTATACCCATATGCTTTAGCTGGCCTATATATAATGTGTATCTGGTTGGAGGCACTTTTTTAATCTATGTGTTTTATGTATTTCTGATAAAGTTTTATTTTAATCTTTAAAAACAAAGACACTTTTTTGGTATAGTTTAATGACTATTTGGTCAGTATGTTTAAATCTTTGTAATAGAGCTGATGTTTACTATTGATTTCTAGAATAATGATTATACTGATGGTTAATCTTTAGCCGTGCTGACAATGTCGGCTCTAGTTTGCTGGTAAGGAAGTTCCTCTCCCTGGTACCGGTTTGGACAGGCGGTAACGTTATATAGCAGCCGATGCCAGTCAGGTTGTAGAGTTACTGAAGCATGCTTGCTTGGCCTCCCGCGTGTCAGAAAACCGATCCGTGAGCTGGTAGCACGCACTTGGCCGTACCTGATGCTGACACGTGACACCGGGGTATCTTTCCCTCACTTGGACGAGCATCTCATTAGCTGGCTGCCTCTCACTTTAGCCTTAATATGCCCGGCCCCAAATAAGCGAAAAGGCTTCATGCTGTATCCTAGCGACCGTCTCCTCGGGTCAGGCGCGCCCAGGGCACAGATTAGCGCGCTCTCCCTGCTCGGCTTGAATCAGAATGAATAAAACGCTCCTGAGCTCCTCTTCACCCCTTCCTCTGCCGGCTGACTAATAACAAGCTCCAACGCCAGGCAGTGAATCAACATGCGCGGCGTCTCTGAGCAGCCTCCTTAACCTTTATAGATCGGCAGAGCAGGTTTCCTGGATCCTACGTCTTCTGAGAAATGGCAATATGCTTTACGTGCAGCTTGGATGCTGGTTTGCCTTGCATGCAAATCGTGCCGCTGTGGTTTCTTCTCCTTCTCTTTCTGACGTTCTCCTCGGTCGCTGCGAATAATTTTTCTTATTTTAATAGGCAGAAAACAGTCAGTGTCTAAGTAGTTGCATGTGGGATCTCCATATCTCATCCTGTAACGGGTATCATGGTGTATAAAATCGGCCACTGCATATAAATAGTTGTGCTGAAGTAGCACTTTACATAGGTGACTGCACTTCCTCGAGGGACATATGTTAATGGCATATCTTAGTAGAAAAGCGAAGACCTATGAACCAAGAAATAATGTGTTTGTGTGTATATATATATATATATATATATATATGTATGTGTGTGTATATATAATGTGTGTATCTAGGGTATATTTATACAGGTATGAATATATATTGCTGTATTTTGCTGCATTTAGTCACTTGCGCAGCTCCGGTTAGCGCTCAGTGGGTAAGGAATCACTTAAATAGTGATTTACTAATAGACCCTAAATACTTGGTTTCAGCAATCAGAGCAGAATAATGGCACTTTTGCTTCCAAGCAGTGAAAATTAAAAATGTCCCTGCCTGCCCCTCTTCATCTCCAGGATGGTACATATGGGTTTTCCAGAAACAAGAATGTCTACGGGATATTTTAGGGATTTGTATAAGCAATCTGGTATGTACTTGTCAAATAGCTCTAAATTGGAAGACCTACATGAAGGGCTCATTCAGGCAGTGATTTTTCTCAGACGCTAAAAAAAGGCACAAATTTCATCATTTAGCTGGAAACATAAATTAATGGAGGTTTTTCGAGCTTCTCCTAATCAAACTGTCTTTGAAAATAAATAGATGACATCAGACTTGCATTGTTGTTTGATCGGAGATTCGGATCCATGTCGGACATGTGGCTGCGATTGTGTGCGAACTGCACAATTACATGGACGTGTGAACAAGCCCCATAGATAGAACTCGTACGAGAGCTGCTGCCATAACTAACTTGCCAATTACATTTATTTTTTGGTTGCCGTTTTATGGTTTGCTTTTTTGTTCCCACATCCCAGCTTGATTACTGAAGTTGCTACTCAGAAATTACAGAGTAATTTTCGGCCACGTGCACACATTCAGTATTAGGTCAGTATTTTACCTCAGTATTTGAAGCCAAAATCAGGAGAGGAACAGTCAGAGGAAAAGTATAATAGAAACTCGTCACCACTTCTGTATTTATCACCCACTCCTGGTTTTGGCTTACAAATACTGAGGTAAAACACTGACCGAATACTGAACGTGTGAACATGGCCTTAGTGTTCAGTTAACTGTTTGCTAAAGACACAGACCTCCTTCAACATGCCGACTCAGCTCTTCATACCTAGAAAATCCCTTAACTTTTAGTTTTTGCGTTTTACCTCGTCTTTCAATTATGTGAGGACATTAAGGATTATTGCATTGATTAAACTTGACATGGCGCCGTAACCTTTCATATCGATACAAATTGCTATAATTTGCAGCAATTCCCCTCCTACCTACTGCTTACAGCCTTGCATTAATTCTGACTATATTAGCATTGTGTGAACTAAAGACAATGTCGCCCGAATGTTAAATGATTTCAGGGAGCGAGCAAATGGTGTTGTGTCAGAAAGCCATTTACGCTGCTCGCCTCCCGCTCTTGGCTGATTTTACCTATTGTCTTGGGGCTGAATTGTGGCTCGTACTTTCTTAAAATGAAGACGGCACTTTGAAAACGATGTAATCATGGTGACCATCTCCAATTTCTTTTCCTGCAGGAAGTGGTTCTTTATTGCCTGGAAAGCAAATCTTGTGATGTTAACCACCGAGACAATGCCGGCTATTGTGCGCTACATGAGGCTTGTGCGAGAGGCTGGCTGACTATTGTTCGGCATCTCCTAGAGCACGGAGCAGACGTCAATTGCAGCGCACAGGATGGTACAAGGTGGGTAGCTGCTGGCGAGATCGCAGAGGGAGGAAATAGTCTTAGATTTCACTACCCTGTAATGTGTCAATTACTAGAATGTGAGGCTACTAAAAGTGGCCTAAATCAAAGCCAGCAATCCGCCGGCACAGTTAGTGTTTGATATAACAGCTCGCTTTCTCTTGAATGCAGCTGCAGTACTAGACGCAGCCTCTGGGCAGGGGTGGCGCCGTTTCTAGCTATATTTTTCCAATCTCATACAACTCATCTAATGCATCATATCGAATATGAAACCAACCACTAAGTCTGACATGGAAGCTGATGGATTGTCTTTCCTCAGGCCCATCCATGATGCCGTGGAGAATGATCACTTAGAAATTGTGCGTCTATTGCTATCCTACGGCGCGGATCCCACATTGGCGACATACTCTGGGAGAACAATTGCCAAAATGACGCACAGCGAGCTGATGGAAACCTTCCTGACTGGTGAGAATAGATTTTTTTCTATTTCATGTGTGGTCATGACTCAGTGCCTGAAATGCGTAAGTGACGGCTGTTACTATGTCTATGAGAATACGGCCTTGGCATTGTCTGATCCGCTGGATTACATTTCCTCTGTTGCTTTGTATGTTTGGACGTGTATCCGATATAACGCAGCCCATAATTGCAGACTGAAAATATAGATCATTCCAATTTCATTACCTGTTAAACATTAGCGATCATCGTTTCTGAGCGAACGTACAAGCGCGGCTTTCTTATCAAGGGCATTTTACCGTTCTGAGACAGCAGGGTACAGATCTTGGCAGCTTCTTCGCTACGCAGATGTGATGGCTGTTTCCTTCCCCCTCCTCCAGCCGTACCAAAGACAGCTAAATTAGGCAGTGAGAGTATGATCTTCGCTGTCACGTAACGAGAAATCCCAGTGACTGGATTGAAACCTGGTTTAACCCTTAGGTTTAATAGCTCCCGTGCCGCCATATGATGTCTGCGCTTCCCGCGCTGTCAGAATTCCCACTGTTTACACTGAATTGCTTTTTAAGACCCTTATGTGACAAAGAAAATGCTTTGGAAAGTCAAAACTGATATAACCAGATTAATTTACAGATTATTAGCAGTGCACATATCTAGGAGAAACAATTGACTAGTTTCTATTTTTTACCATTAATGTTATTACAGTGTACGTATGACAACCTATTCCTATTTTTTAAGTATCTTGAAGAATCATTAACTTAATGGTGTAAGAAAAATATGTTCCAGATTACCACTAATAGCAATTAGGGTTATGTAAGAAGAACTAGTTATGGACTTGGGAATTTTAGGTTTTTTTACACTTTCATCCCCCACACGCCCCTTTCAAGTTCCATCTATACATATAATTGTCTAAGGGCTCCACTCTTGCCTCCTCCAGCAGCGACCCTGGGACTCTGCTCCACCGTGGCCGGGAAGGTATATTCACATCACTAGACGCACCCCCATTTTCCCCCTACATACTGTATCTTTTATTTTTTAATATGTTTTTTAAAGCTTTGCTTTAATTTTTAGTAAGGCACTTGATTTTTTTAGTTGTTTTAGTAGTGTTTCTGTTATAAAGCTCAGCTCGTGGCAATGATGTCATTTAAATGCCGCTGTCAGAGATTGACAGTGGCATTTAAATGGCTATCTGCAGTGATGGGAGCTAACTCTGGTCAGTACAGCTACAGAGATACCGGTTAGGTAACACAGCTGGCGCCTGCCTGGTATTGAAGCAGGTTCAGCCCCTGAGCCGCCTTCATTCTTTCAATAATAATAATTTTATTTATATAGTGCAAACATATTCCACAACACATCGTCATTTAAGTGTCAACTCGTGATGAAATGGTATGTCATAGGTCGTTCAGGAGTTAATGCAGTATACAATGATACATGGCACAATATAACTCTGACTTTAAAGAGGGTTTTCAGGATTTTAATATGGATGACCCCGCCATAGGATATATCTTCAACAACAGGTCGCTGGAAGGTCTGACTCCAGAGGCATAGCTCTATAAAGCATAAGAAAGAGCATTAAAGTAAATCTGCCACCCTCCCGGGACGTATATGACCTATTAATATGGGCATACAGGTGACAGAAATGTTACACTAATACCTGTATGTTCATATTAGCGATCTTGTTGTTGAGAAGTCTTATATTATTTACTTATGCTAATGATTTCTTCCAGGCTCCAGGGTGTGCGGTGCTGTTAGAAGTCTCTTCCGCCTCTCCTCATTATAATACTATCCCTCTCCTACGCAAGTCAGTTGTGGCGCCGAATCCCCCGCCTGCGCCCTGCACTCCCTCCACAATACGCACCTTTTCATCCCTTTTATGGGCACTGCATTCAGGGATCTTCTGCGCAGGCGACTTCCTTTCCAGTGACCTCTGGCGTGCGCAACGATGAGGTGTTCTCCCCACTTTCTCCCTGCATAGTCATCGCTATGTACACATGGTTCCTAGCAATGACTATGCAGGAGGAAGTGGGGAGAGCACCTTATCGTCGTGCACGCCGGAGATCACAGTGACTCGCTGGTGCAGAAGATCCCTGAATGGAGTGCCCATAGAAGGGAGGAAAAGGTGTGTATTGTGGAGGGAGTGCAGGGCACAGGCGCAGGATTCCAGTTCCACGACTGACGTGCATGAGAGGGGGTAAGTATTACAATGAAGAGAGGAGGCCGGGATTTCCTACACGCACCGCAAGCCCTGGAGCCTAGAAGAAATCATTAGCATAAGGAAATAATATAAGATTTCTCAACAAGACCATTGATATGAGACACACAGGTAGGACTAGTGTAACATTTCTATCACCTGCATGCCCATATTAATAGATGATGTACAGCCCTGGGGTGACAGATTCCCTTTAAGTACCTTTCACGGCCACTACACAATGTACGGAGCTGTGTTATTTCCAGTGCACCCCAGTGGATTTGGACCTCCAGGAAAGTGATATTGATGACTTTTCCTACAGATAGGTCATCAATATTAAGGTCCTGGAAAACACACGGGGCACCCATTCATACACATTGGATGAACAGCCGGGAAAACAACTATGCTGAGCATGGCACAGTAATGCTAATCCTTGATCGCCTGCTGGTCTCAAGTAGTAAATGTGTCCGTACTTAAGACGAAGGCCGTGCCAATCTTTTATGTGAACAGCATTTTCTAATTGTCATAATTTGTGCTACGCAGCCTGGTGTTACGTGAATCTTAACGCCGTCCATTTCCCTCCCCTCCTCTAGAATACTTAACAGATTTACAAGGTCGGAGTGGAGATGACCCTGGACTCTCTTGGGATTTCTACGGCAGTTCCGTCTGTGGTGAGGATCATTATTATACCTTGTTAATTAGAAGACCAGAAAAGTTCCTTACAAGCAGATCGTAAGACACATTGCTGGGAATGAGTTGTCATCTAATGAAAGTGACTAATGGCGAGATCTAGCTGTCTCGTGACCAGGAACCGGTGGCTTGACAGGTGTTGGCACTTGTGTAATATACAATTATATCCTAGTGTCACATCAGTCAGGAAGCTGAGGAGGCAAAGTGTAGATCACGGGAAGATGAACACATTTGGGAAGCCTGCGGACTATGTATGTGCAGTGATATTGGAATGAATATGTCTATTAGTCAGATTGATTACTGGCTGTCTCATAGACACCATTACCTTTTGGCCGCTCTGAACTAGATACAGCTATCTTTATTGTGTTTGTATAATGAGTGATTTACACCAATCCATAGCTTAGGAGGAGCCGTCGCTTGCTATAAATGTAATTTGCTTTGTTACCTGCCACTGGTTTCCTGAATCTGACATTTTTGTAATTTGTTACTGTGCCTCTGCGCTCCTGAGAGTTGGCCCCTATCTGTGTAGGTAAATCTAGTCTCGTTGGCTAAGAGAATGTGATCCTCAAGATGACGTTCACAGAGAAGAGTTTAGGATCACTCCTCCTTGGCTGACAAGACTAGATTTACCTACCTAAGGAACAAAGGGGAAAAAAACCTATTCAGGAGAACAAGTAGCATTTCTACCAGGTGAAAAAGCCCTGTATATTTGTGGCAAGTAACAGGTCCTCTTTTAGGTTTAGCCATTTAGAAGAAGATTATTAATGAGGAATCAAATCTAATTAATATTTGTATTTCTGCAGATGCAAAGGATGAAAGTGGATTTGACATTTTGGCAAATCCTCCAGGTCCCGAGGAGGATGATGATGATGGTTGTGTGGACGCCTTTGAGTTTGAATTCTCAGATAACCCTCTTCTACCTTGCTATAATGTGCAGGTGTCTCTCTCTCAGGGGTAAGTTAACAAGTTTCACAACATTCTATTTTTGCTTTTTATTTGTGGTTTGTTTCTTCAGGAACTACGTGGGTTCCTTCCATGCATGATATATTTAAAGGGACCCTTGTCAGCAAATTTTTGCTATGTAATCTAACAGAAGCATGATGTAAGGAATGAGACCCTTATTCCAGCGTTGTTTCACTTAGTTTACTGGGTGCAGCAGTTGTGATAGCATCAGAGTTTTCACTGCTGCAGATGTAGCAGAGCTCAGAATGTTGGGCGCTGTATAACCCCGGCCACACAATTGGCAACTTTCTATGTACACTGTATATTGGCAGAAAGTTGCTAGTGATGGGGGGGGGGGGAGCTTGGACCAGGAGGCAGAAGATAACCAGTCCTCTAGTGATCTCCTGCTGACACACTGATTTCCGTAATAAAGCCTAATAAGTGACACATCACTGTAAACAGGCACTCAGACCCTACATCATGCTGCTCTCAGATGACATATCAATAACCTGCTAATCAGTGATGGGGGGCGAGCTTGGACCAGGAGGTACAAGACAACCAGTCCTCTAGTGATCATCTCCTGATGATAACACACTGATTTCCTTAAAACAGCCTAGTAAGTGACATATCACTGTAAACAGGCTCTCAGCCCCTACATAATGCTGCTCTCAGATTACATATCCAAAACCTGCTGACAGATTATATTTTTAAGAAGTTGTACTAACACCGAACTAGCAGGCACAATTGCGTTTCCAAAGCAGGCTCCAAAACGTGTGACTAGAGGTTTCAAAATAGCTCGTGACATCCTTCTCCCCTCGCAGACATTCAGCAGAGCCAAGAAGGGTCATCTGAGCAGAAACTGCCACCGAGTCCTGTTGTGCTCACTCAATTAGCCTTCAAAAGCATTCTTCCCAGGAGCCTGTAGCCATATCCGTGCACCAATTTCATAACTGGGCAGGTTTTTTTTCCACGATGACGTGCAGTCTGATCTATTTGGAGCCAAGTGTAGCACATTTGCTCCGTATCATATTTGTGGCCATTTGTCCTTTTTCTGTATCCCGTCACTGTAGACTGGCTTAGATGGAGCTAGATGTGAGAGTGAGATGTTACCCTGGGACTGGTAGATGGCAACGATGGTCAGAGGCACTGAAAGCCGGTCATATAGCAATATTTATGTGCATGGACGCCGTAGTCTAAAGTCATGGCTAGTACGACATCTTTCCCAGAGAAAAAGTGACCCTTCAACCGAAAGGTCCATACTAGTGATGAGTGAATATACTCGTCACTCGAGCACTCTCGAGGATCCTCCGAGTATTTTTTAGTGAATGATTTACATCTGTTAGCCAGCATAAGTACATGTGGGGGTTCCCTGGCAACCCCCACATGTACTTATGCTGGCTAACAGATGTAAATCATTCAGCTGCGGCAAGAAAAACTATATCTCCGAGCACTAAAAAATACTCGGAGGATCCCCGATTCGCTCATCACTAATCAAGACGCATCTGAGAGATAAAGATGGCAGCTAGTAAATGCCTATAACAGTGGCTTGTTTCCCATTGTAGGCCCAGGAATTGGTTGCTTCTGTCAGACGTCACCAAGCAGCTCAAGATGTCCTCGCAGTCCTTCAGCAGCGAGTATCCTCACCTGGAAATAGTCAGCGTTACCGGAGCCGAATTCTACAAGCAAGTCTCACTCAGCCAGCTCTTTTCTTCTCCCGAAGATCTCGAACGCTTCAGTCCAGACAGCAAAGACATGCTCGAGCTTGTGGAGATCACAAGTGAACTGCAAACGTTACTGGGGTCCTCCACTGAGTGGTTGGATCCCGAAGGAGACACGTCCTATGCCAGTTGTTAAAAAGCCAATTCTGTCAAATAATTTCTATTTTGTGAATATGTGATATAGAGAGAACACTATTCTATAAATACAGGTGTACAAATTGTATATAATATCTATAAATATATATATATATAAATATATATATCTCCATATATGGGGTTGGTTTGTTTTTGTTTTTCCCTTTGTCCCAGAAAACCCTAAATAGATTTATAAAATCCTGAAAAATTCAGTCCTCATTTGCTTTGGGAGAGCTAATTGTTTTTAATTGTAACCCTTTATTTTCTGATACATTTTTCTGAAGTAAGACTTTTTTTTCATAAAGCACTGAAGGCACGAGAAATACTTTATAATTTGTATTTAATAAGAAAAGTCGTACGGACAAAAAGGAGCAGCACTTCATGACATTTTTTTATGTTTACAAAAATTACCAGTTTTTTTGGTAAACGACGTTGGATTTGATCCAAGTTTTGTAATATAAGTGGAATTCTGCACATATAAATATATAAATATTATCCATAGAAAGGTGTTTGAAGTTTTTGTAATCTAATTTAAAAGAAAAAAAAAAAATCTTGGAAATTTTAGTTTTCACACTTAAATTAATGCGTGTGTGTATATATGCATACTGTCCGTGCATTTCTATCTGAGTGTGTGCACACGCCTGTATACATGTATAAATCTATACATAAGTTCAGACGTTTTATGCTCTAATTTAAAGACAAAGACTTTGAGCTATTTTTGTCGCTTGTATAATATTGAGGCTGTAAAATAAAGTGTTGCGATCCAGATGAATTGTATATAGACTCAAATTTCCTGAGATGTGTGTGCAATGTTTTCAGATCCGTGTTTAAACTTTGTAAGTAAACCACCTGCCTTTGTATTTATATTTTACAAGATTTTTTCTTAAAAAGGCAATAAAACCGTTCAGTAAATGGATTTCGCACTCTCGTGTTTCTCACTTTCTTTTTAGGGAATTGAAGTCTGCGTGGAAGGGGCGTATTTCTTTATATTTGAGGTTCTAGACAAGGGCTATGTGTGCACCATTCTTTATTTTTGATAAGTTTCATATAACTTTACTAGATGGTGGCCCGATTCTAACGCATCGGGTATTCTAGAATATGTATTTATGTATGTATATAGCAGCCACATAGTATATAGCACAGGCCACGTAGTATATAGGAGTCATGCAGTATATAGCAGACAAATACTACGTGGCCTGTGCTATATACTATGTGGCTGCTATATACATACATACATATTGTAGAATACCCGATGCGTTAACACAGCCCGCGCAGTATATAACAGCCACGCAGTATATAACACTGTCCACACAGTATATAGCAGCCACGTACTATATAAAACAGCCCGCGCAGTATATAACAGCCACGTAGTATATAGCAGCCACGTAGTATATAACACTGCCCACGCAGTATATAGCAGCCACGTAGTATATAACACTGCCCACGCAGTATATAGCAGCCACATAGTATATAACACTGCCCACGCAGTATATAGCAGCCATGTAGTATATAACACTGCCTATGTAGTATATAGCACAGCCCATGCAGTATATAGCACAGCCCACGCAGTATAGAACACAGCCCACATAGTATATAACACTGCCTATGTAGTATATAGCAGCCACGCGGTATCTAACAGCCCACGTAGTATACAGCAGTGTGGGCACCATATCCCTGTTAAAAAAAATAATTAAAATAAAAAAATAGTTATATATTCATCCCTGGGATCCAGCGAAGCTCCGGCGAGTCGTGCACGGCTGCCGCCATCTTCCGTTCCCAGGATGCATTGCAAAATTACCCAGATGACCTAGCGGTCTCGTGAGACCGCTAAGTCTTCTGGGTAATTTCGCAATGCATCACCGGGAACGGAAGATGGCGGCCGGCGCGAGCAGCTCGGCGGACAACAGAGGGTGAGTATAGCAGGTTTTTTGTTTTTTATTATTTTTAATATTACATTTTTTTACTATTGATGCCGCATAGGCAGCATCAATAGTAAAATGTTGGGGACATACATGGTTAATAGCAGCGGTAAACGTTACCCGCGGCATAACGCGGTCCGTTACCGCCGGCATTAACCCTGTGTGAGCAGTGACCGGAGGGGAGTATGCAGGCGCCGGGCACTGACTGCGGGGAGTAAGGAGTGGCCATTTTCTTCCAGACTGTGCCCGTCGCTGATTGGTCGTGGCTGTTATGCCGCGACCAATCAGCGACTTGGATTTCCATGACAGACAGAGGCCGCGACCAATGAATATCTGTGACAGACAGACAGACGGAAGTGACCCTTAAGGTACCTTCACACAACGATTTCGTTAACGATATCGTTGCTTTTTGTGACGTAGCAACGATATCGTTAACGAAATCGTTATGCGTGACAGCGACCAATGATCAGGCCCCTGCTGGGAGGTCGTTGGTCGCTGGGAATGATCAGGACCTCTTTTTTGGTCGCTGATCACCTGCTGTCATCGCTGGATTGGCGTGTGTGACGCCGATCCAGCGATGTGTTCACTGGTAACCAGGGTAAACATCGGGTTACTAAGTGCAGGGCCGCGCTTAGTAACCCGATGTTTACCCTGGTTACCATTGTAAAAGTAAAAAAAAAACAAACGCTACATACTTACATTCCGGTATCTGTCCCCCGGCGTCAGCTTCCCGCACTGACTGTGTCAGTGCCGGCCGGCCGTAAGGTATTTATCCGTGTCCGTGTGCCCCTACGTTTCTGTGGCACATCAGTGTGGCACACGTGTGCCGCCCGTGTGCCTACTGGGTACCACACGTACCAGCATCTGGGGCTGTTTGCTGTAGAGAAGATATGAATAATTGTGTTTAACCCCTTAATGACCGCCAATACGTCTTTTAACTGACCTGAGATATAAGAGAATAGCCTCCCCATACAGGTGACAATCCAGTAGCTGTTGGCTGTACACTGTAGCTGACAACTTGCTGTATCCGCGACGATCAGTGTTGGCACCGTACATATCTGTTTAACCCCTTAGATGCTGCTGTCAATAGTGACTACATCATTATAAATGGTTAACAGAGTGTGGGGGCTTCCTCTTTATCCCAATTGGCGCCCTCAGATCATGATTGTGTGGTCCTGATGTTTGCGATGGCAATTCATGACCAAATAGCGGCCTTAGAGTCTGTCGGCTGTTGTAACCTGTTCAGAAGTTACCGACATTTAGGTGGTAAAAATACACATTTTCATTTCTGTCATACCACTTTGCATTACTTCCTGTAAAGCATCTGAAGGGTTAATAAACTACCTGACAGCAGTTTTCAATATGTCAGGGGGTGCTGTTTTAAAAATGGTATCACATTTGGGGGTTTCCCAATTTATGAGACCCCTAAAGTCACTTCAAACATGGATAGTTCCCTAAAAAAATAAATGTTGTAAATTTCCATGAAAAAATGAAAAATTGCTGCTACATTTTTAAACCTCCTAAAATGCTAACAAAATAAAAGAACATTTTACAAATGGTGTTGATGTACAGCCGACATGTGGGAAATGTTATTTATTAATGGTTTGCTGTGGTATGACCATCTGGATTAAAGGGATAATCATTCAAATTTAGAAAATTGCTAATTTTTTAACATTTTTCTCAAATTTTTTATATTTTTTATAAATAAACACAAAACATATTGACCTAAATTTACCAAATTTACTGCTTCCAGTTCTGGCCGCATCTTCTCCTGTATGCGGTCACGTGGGGCCGCTCATTTACAGTAATGAATATGCGGCTCCACCCCTATGGGAGGTGGAGCCGCATATTCATGACTGTTATCGGCGGCACCACGTGACCGCATACAGTAGAAGATGCGGCCAGAACAGGAAGCAGCACCTGCGAGGGAGCGAGCGAGCCGGGTGAGTATTTTCAGAACAGCGGGGGGAGGGGAGGGGACACATAGATCTTTATTTTAAACACAATTATTTATATCTTCTCTACAGCAAACGCTGCTGCAGGGAAGATATGAATCGCGGCTTCAGCACCAGTGGGGGGAACAGCACTTAATGTAGCGCTGTCTCCTGCACGGCACACGGACTGCACATGGACAACATCCGTGTGCGGTACGTGTTTTACAAGGACCCATTGACTTTAATGGGTCCGTGTAATACGTGCGCTCCCACGAACACTGACATGTCTCCGTGTTTGGCACACGGAGAAACGGTCCGCAAAAAATCAATGACATCTGAACAGTTGCATTGATTTTAATGCGTCTACGTGTGTCAGTGTCTCCAGTACGTGAGGAAACTGTCACCTCACGTACCGGAGCCACTGACGTGTGAAACCGGCCTAAAGCAGAGCACAGCGGTGACATCACCGCTGTGCTCTGCTTTACGGCTGGCCGGCGCTGACACAGTGCAGGGAAGCTGACGGTTCGGGACAGACACCGGAATGTAAGTATGTAGTGTTTGTTTTTTTAACTTTTACAATGGTAACCAGGGTAAACATCGGGTTACTAAGCGCGACCCTGCGCTTAGTAACCCGATGTTTACCCTGGTTACCCGGGGACTTCGGCATCGTTGGTCGCTGGAGAGCTGTCTGTGTGACAGCTCTCCAGCGACCACACAACGACTAAACAGCAAAGCTGCAGCGATCGGCATCGTTGTCTATATCGCTGCAGCGTCGCTAAATGTGACGGTACCTTTAGACAATTATATAGTAGATAGGGCTTGGAGCTTTATTTTGCTGAAAAGCTCTCCAGATCTCTGGCTTAGGAGTCGCTCACACGTGCTAAGCGATGTTTTATCAAATAGCACTCAGACCAATGTCAGTGCATAGTTACACAGTTTCATAGGTTGAAAGAAGACCTAGGTCCATCAAGTTCAACCTTCCTCTACCAGATCTGCTTTTTTTTTTCTCATGACAATTCGGCATGAGAAAACAATCTCCGCATGCTGCAAGTGGATTTGCTAATCAGATGACACACACCCATACAAGTCTAGGTGTGCATGTGAAACATCGGACTGCACTTGGATGTCATCTGAGTGCAGTCTGATTTCCGCAGACTCAGACAATGGACAAGGTGCAGAAATTAAGTTCTCCTTCAACTGTGCTCCGATTTCCTGACTCGAGAGAATCAGATGACACTAAGCTGACACTCGGATCAAATTCTGTGTAGAGCATTATTAACATAATGGATCCGATTCTCTTGCAGAGAAAATATATGAACGTGTGACCCCGGCCTTACTCCAAACAGACAAAAAGTCCTTACTTCAGTTTGTTCTTTTCTATCAAGACTCTGTTGATTTTGCAGTTGAAATAGGACGGCATTGTTTTTTGTGAATTGTCCTTTTTGGACGTTTTTTGCTGCAGCTTCATTGCCACCATTTTTTTTACATTCTATGTGTATAAAATAGTGGGGTCTTCCATGCAGAAGCCCCCAGAACAATCATCAGGTCATTACTTTTAGCCACTTCTTGTCTTTCAGAGCCTGAAGAAGGTAAAAAAATGACAAAAGACAACATATTATGGCCAGTAAGTCGTTTTGCATAAGTTCATCCTTTTTAGCGCTTTTTCAAGCAGGTTCCAACTAATAAATAGTCCACGGGCGGATTTCCCACTGGATTTTATCTGTTTTACATTAATAGTTGTAATATAATGATGCACAGCATTTCTGCAAACGAATGCGCAAACTACGGGTAAGAAAGCGCACTAGCTAGTTCTCCATAAGATTTGTTCATTCTCATTATCTAACTAAATGATGCCACAAATCTACAGAGAATTTCTCCAACAGAGGGGGATGATGGATTATAGATCCTGAAAAATGGAGATCATGATGACTTAGTAATTACAGCCTTAAAAAGTATTAATTATATTATCCCACCACTAAGACCCCCACTAATCACAAGTATCAGGGACTCAAGTCCCCCGTTCATTAGTGAGCAAAAAGAGTGTCTAATTAGTAATAACTGTTAATTGAGGTTAACCCCTTCAGGGTGCAGTCACGTGTCAGTGTTACAAGGTCTCACAACCCTAGGACAGATCACGGGTGTCCTGACCCAAACTAAAAGTCTCCTAAACATATATGAGGCCGCTAGTTGGGGTCAGGAAGTTCCAGACAGTGAAGCACGGAGATGACCATGTCCCAAGCAGCGCCTAATTTGCAATGGAGAAAAGCCGCTGTGGATTGCACAGCAGATTTGCTGCTATCTACAGGTGGTTCTCACAAAATTAGAATATCATCAAAAAGTTAATTTATTTCAGTTCGTCAATACAAAAAGTGAAACTCATATGTAGAGTCACTGCAAACTGATTTATTTCAAGTGTTTATTTCTGTTTATGTTGATAATTATGGCTTACAGCCAATGAAAGACCAAAAGTCATTATCTCAGTAAATTAGAATAATTAACAAAAAACACCTGCAAAGAACAGAAATAAACACTTGGATTAGATCACTCTGTTTGTAGTGACTCTATGTATGAGTTTCACTTTTTGTATTGAAGAACTGAAATAAATTAACTTTTTGATGATATTCTAATTTTGTGAGAAGCACCTGTGTGTTTTTTGCAGTGAATTCCCGCACATCTTTCAATGCTAATTGAATGGGTCAAATCAGCAGTGAAAATAGCATAAATTGACATCCTACAGGTTAACCGTTTTTTCTGCAGCACATCGATGTTATTTGATGATGACAAACCTGCTACTCCAATACACTGCGATTTCCCTTGGAAAATTCGATCAGTAATTCTGCAGCTTATAAAATCTAAGTGAGCGGACCGTTAAATGATAACAATCTGGATAAGGCCACAAATAGGGGGGTGATTACTAAGAATGAAGTAGCATAGTAATTCCAGCTGTCGAGCAGATTTTAATCATATTAAACAGAGAGGAGAGAGAGATCGGACCCTCGTGCTCTAATGCTACCCGCACTAGCCTCAGCACGCCGTGCTCTTACTGCTGCGATTTACACAATTAATTTTACAGGGAAACTGCTGTTTCACCTGCCATACCATACAACCGATCGTAAGCGACTGCAGATGGCATTCGAATGCAGATAAGTAACACTTAAGAATGAGGGTAAGATCAGACAGAGCGGCCTTGTCTCAGCAAAGATCTTGGCTGCTGCAGTTTTCAAATTGCTCAATCACTTAGATTTGCCCGCAAACAGCTGCTTCACTAGCACATCCCCACGGCTACATCATATATTGGACACATATTCCTCAGAACCCAAACACTGACAATTTTATTGGACAACGCTAATAGTATGTGGCGTTTAAACCCCTGATTACTTCCTTTTTATGGCACTAAGGAATTAGTATATAGCGCCCCCAGCAGGTGCAGAGTGGATGGAAGAAATCTGTATACTACAGCTGACATGCTTCCACCATCCTTAGCACTGATTCTGGTTCTTTAACCCCTTAGATTGTCAGTAGGATGGGACACCTTTTTAACCCCATCTGTACCCTCATGATGAAATTGTTAGGCAATCTCTACAATCCGTGTTGTTAGATAGGGCACCATAGGTTCTTAATCCCTGCATGTGTTGTGGATGTCTAACAGCCTTGAGGACTCGAACATTTGTTTCAAAGACACTCCAGCATGGTTAGAAAACGCCTTATCCGAGCATGCTCACTCATCATTAATGACAACTCAAGGCCTCTAATGGCTTTGGAGTTCTGCCTGTTATGAAGGCCTATTAGGCCTTACCATAGGCAGGGTCTACCAGACTGTGTCAGCAATTAAAATGAAAAATGTACAAAACCATAGGGAGACTTAAAAAAAGAAAAAAGTTGCAAAACAAAAAGAAACTATATAAATGGAGTATTACTGGAATTGTACTGACCCAATGAATAACGCTGTCTAAGGCCTCCTTCACATGGCCGTGTTCACAGTACATGTGGCATCTGTTTTTTTTTTTTCATAGCTGCCACACATACCCATTATATCCTATGGGGCTACTGTTCACATGTCTGTGTTTTTACATGGTAGACAATATGTCCACGTAAGCCACACAGAGACATGTCCGTTTTTTACCAGCCTCATGGATGACAAGAGCCAATACAAATCTATGGGTCTGTGAAAAACACGTACAGAACATGGATGGCATTCGTGTGCCGTCTGTTTCCTGTATGTGTTCAACATGACAAAGTATAGGAGAAGCTTTGTAATTTCATTCTTTCTTAATTCATAGCAGAAAAATACTAATTACACCGGTACTGTTTTTTTCAGTACTCGTTTTATACGGACGTGTAAAAAGGCCTTATATTGTACAAGACCGTGAAAACAATTCTTATACTGCTGTGTATTTCTTCTTCCTGCCTCCCAAAAAACAGTGTAAGCTTAGGCTAACCTTTATCCTGAGGATTTATAATGGAGTTTCCATCTAAATTCCCAAAAAACATTATTGAGATTGAACCGTTCACTATAATGAAGCAGATGGAGTCACTTTTCACTTTGATGGTCTTTTTTTCCTGCAATGTCCATCTTTTTAGGTGTACACAAAAGTGTACACAGATTTTACCCATGAATTCTCCTCCTCAGTCCTAGAGGAGAAAGAAGTGGATTTTTCTATTTACATATATTACAAAGTTTTTTTTATCTTCTCTTGTACTATTGATTTATGAAAAATGAAATAAAAAGGTTAGAATTTGTGTTACCCCTCCTCTTTTCCTTATTGATTCCAATAGAGAATACATAAAAAATATATGGTATTGTTGTTGTATTTGAGTTCTGACATGAAAATTAGCCACAAAAGGGTCTTTGGCCTCAATGTTGAGCTTCATATATTAAAACTGATTTTTTTTTGCCTTCAGCGGCCCCACATCTCTATAGGTTATTTGAAGAAATGAAAGCTGAGCTCTGGTTTCTAAGGGCAAGCTGGCAAATTTTTCTGTTGGCGCTCATGGACACAGCCATATCAGGGCTGAGAAGGGATATGCCTGCCATATAGGCACATTAAGCAAGATAAGTGAAAGCAGTCAGAGGGGAGCGCAGAGGAATCAACCCAGGGAAGGGGAGATAAAAGGGAGTTGTCGAGCACCACCTCAGCTCCAGCTGAATACCTCCAAAGGAGGATAAGATTGTGTGTCAAACAGAAATCAGCCCCAGGAGCGCTGAAGGAAACTCAGACAACATATGTCGTTTGCCACAACGCGTTTCGACGGTAAACACCGTCTTCTTTTCAACTCCCACCTGAAGAAGACGGTGTTTACCGTCGAAATGCGTTGTGGCAAACGACATATGTTGTCTGAGTTTCCTTCAGCGCTCCTGGGACTGATTTCTGTTTGACACATATAGGCACATTAGTCATCCGCTGTCTAATCTATTCCTCTGAATTCATCCAGAAGTAATGATTTTTTTTCCCGTCGGAATACCGTTAAAATTTGGAAAATAAAAAAAAATCATGGCAAGTTCTGTTATGAATGATGGTCATCACCAAAAGCATTCCTTCTGGGGCAGAATGTTTTTGTACGTAATGAATCCGACAATGTTTACTTGTCTGCCATGTACAAGAGCCTTTCAAGAGCAATGGACTAAAAGAAGGTGTGACAAGAGATGAGCGAATATTCCAATGTTCAGTTCAGACTACGATTGCTGAATTTGCAATATTCGCCTATTAATTCGTCGAATATTCGCCAGACATAACCGAGCGCCATTCATGTCAATGGGAGGCAAAAACAAACGCATGCACAACACCTTAGAACGGCCCTAAATGCTGCCAAAACACATCAAATGAGGGACAGACGCCAGGAAAGTGACCTCACCCACAGTACAAATTGTAGCATGGCACTGCAGCAATCAGCCAGGCATGAGGTATGGGGGTCTGGGACAGCATTTACAGCTTTCAATTGAACGTCACAGTAAGATGAGGTGGGTGAGGGATCGGTGTAGGACCCCTTTTTCTGGCAACCCTGATACCACATGCAACCCCTCTACCTGCTTTCATGCTGAGCCACACTCAGGTGGCACAAATATCAATTTTGTAGACTGCCATTAACAGAAAAATGTAAGGATAGTAACACGGGAGTCCAAGGAAGTGGAGACCTGACGGTCTCAGAGGCCTACTGCTACAGGCAACACGCATGTAGGAGACCCAACCAGGAGTGTTCACATTTCCAAAAATTATTGGCAGACACCAACAAAGTGGCATTAATTTCACCACAGTAGAAATAGTATAATATGGACCGACAGGTCTTCCACTACGCCCAATCCACCAGATGAACTCAAAGGATACGATAACTAGCACTCAACTTAAAGATTAGAATGACGGTGCTAGTGAAAGGGGTCAGTGGTCCCATAAACAATAGCTAAAAAAAACACTGCACACGTACGAGTTGAAAATTATGCTTCAAGTGAGGATTTATTAATAAATTCTTATTTGAAGTATAATTTTCAACTCGTACGTTTGCAGTGATTTTTTTTAACCAATCCACCAGATGGACACCCAACCAGGAGGAGTGTTCACATTTAAACAAATGAGGGCCTTACACCACAGAAGTGGCATAAATTTCACAAGAGTAAAAATAGTATAATAGGGAATGACAGGTCTTCCATTACACCCAATCCAGCAGATGCACACCCAACCAGGAGTGTTAACATTTCCAAAAATTATTGGCAGACAATAGAAAAGTGGCATCAATTTCACCACAGTAGAAATAGTACAATAGGGACTGGCAGGTCTTCCACTACACCCAATCGAGCAGATGCACACCCTACCAGGAGTGTTCACATTTAAATAAATGAGGGACTTATACCACATAAGTGGCATAAATTTCACGAGAGTAGAAATAGAATATGGACTGACAGGTCTTCCACTACACCCAATCGAGCAGATGGACACCCAACCTGGAGTTTTTACATTATAAAAAATGAGGGCTTGACACCATCAAAGTGGAATAAATGTCACGATTATAAAAATAGTATAATTGGGACCGACACGTCTTCCACTACAGCCAACCCAGCAGATGTAGACCAACCATGACTGTTCACATTTCCACAAATTTGTGTTAACAGCAGCAGCAGCCACAGCAGGCACAGAAGTCACACTAAATATATCACAGAGTGCAGTTATTAATGCATTAATGCATCACATTAAAAATGCAATATCACCTAGTCTGTACAGTCTGCGATTGGGATGCAAAAGTCATTGGAGATACATGACTTGTTCATCTTAATGAAAGTTAGGTGGTTTACACTTTCAGGGGACAGCTGACTGCGCGTATCCATCAGGACACCACCAGCAGTGCTGAAGACATTCTCTGTGAGAATTCTGGCTGCTGGGCACGATAAAACCTCCACGGCGTGTGAGGCAAGCTCAGGCCACTCATCCAGTTTGGAAGACCAAAATGTGAAAGGTCCAAACCCACCCTGATGATATTGATATTCAGTTCTAGATACTCCTGCACCATCCTCTCAATTCTTTCACCACGTGTAAGACTTGGACTCTGTTGTGCTTGTGCACAAGCTGGTCTAAAAAAAAGTGTCAAAGGACTCACAGAAATTGCTTATTCCACTTACACCAGTGCTGCTGCTGCTAATGTTTTGGCGTTGATGAATTGATGTGCCAGAGCTTGGAAGTCTAGACCTCCGGTGTGAACTGTGTGCTTCAATGCTGTCTTGGGGAAAAGCTCTCTTAAGGTTATGTAAAAGTGTGTTTCGATACTCCAACATTCGCAGGACCCTTTCCAGGGCAGGAAGCATCTGGCAAAATTTGGTTTTATAACGTGGATCTAACAGAGTGGCAACCCAGTAGTGAGCAGTATTCCTAATAATAACTATACAGGGATCATGTTGTAGATAGTGCATCAAGAAGGCACTCATATGTCGGGCTCTACCATGAGGTCCAAGTCCATGCTGTGTTGGCTGGGTAGCAATGATGCTTGCTTCCTCCATCCCCTCCTGCCAACCACGAACAACAGAGAGGGAAAGATTATCCTCTTCATCTGACAGTTGCTCGCCTCTTCCTCCTCCATTTGTTCCTTGGATCTTGCACCTTCGATAACAGTTTTTCTGTTATCACCAGCCCCCCTCGATCGCAGTAATTAACCCTCCCTTGGCACCCGCCTGTGTGACAACAGTCTGGAACATAGAGACAATGTTATCCCTTCCGAATCCTGCTCTGCCTTCTCCTCTTCTTCTGGGAAAACCATCTCCTCCCACAGACTATTCAAAGTCTGCTACAGAATATAGATGACCGGAATATTGATGCTGATAACGGTGTCATCAGCGCTAACCATCTTAGTAGCCATTTCAAATTGGGCAGAGGCCCTTAATCTGTGACCACTCCGTAAACGTGATATGCGCCACGTCCGTACTGCGTTGGCCCAGGCTATACAACATGACATACTGCGTCAGGGCTCGTTGCTGCTGCCACAGTCACTACAACATGTTCAGAGTGGAATTCCACCATGTCGGCACATCGCATATCAACCTGTTAACTGGCATGGACAAAGACTTCTGTATCGATGCAAGTGGATGACCTGAGGGGTGCTAACGGCAAAAATGAGCACACAGTTTACGTGCTTTCTGGAGCACCCAGGCCAGGATAGTGGTGGACAAAATTCTGTACCACCAGGTTGAGGACGTGAGCCATGCAAGGCAGATGTGTGAGCTTGCCTCGCCATAGGGGCACCACCAGGTTTGCACCATTATCTGACAGGGCCTACCCTGGATGCAGTATCAGTGGAGACAGTCATTGATCAAACTCAGCCTGGAGAGCTGTCCACAACTTTTCAGCTGTGTGACTGCGATCTCCAAGGCATATCAATTTTAACACTGCCTGATAGTGGTGAGCCCTGGCTATGCAGTTTGGAGGTGGTGGGGATTCGCTTTTCAATGTTGGAACACTTATCTCATTAAGGCAGAGGTTGAGGGTGCAGGTGGAGGCCCTAGAGGAGATAGAGGAGGAGGCACAAGTAGTGGAGGAACTGTTAAATGTAGAGGGTTGTCCTGCAAGCCTTGGGGATTCCAAGACTTGTGGAGCAGCGCCTGCCCCCACAGCAACCAGAGTCACCCAGTGCCCAGTCAGCGAGATGTAACGCCCTTGGCTGTGCTTACTCGTCCTAGTGTCTGTGGTGAAATGCACCCTGGCAGACATAGATTTAGTCAACGAATGGGTGATGTTGTATGTGACATGCTGGTGTAGCGCAGGCACAGCTTTCTTAGAAAAGTAATTGCGACTGGGCAATTGGTACTGGGGGACTGCGACTGCCATCAGCTTTTGGAAACTGTCTGTATCTACCAGGCGGAAAGGCAGCATTTCCGTGGCCAAAGGATTAGAGATGGTGGATATACCTCTAAGCTTGGTTATGTGTCGGAGGAAACAACCTTCGACATGACCACAACTGCGGTACTGTGGGCTGGCTGCAGTGCTCAGGGAGGGTGGTGTATGGTGAATTGGACAAACTGCTGGACCGTGAGACTCGTGCAGGAGGAGATGTTATGGTGGATTGCAAAAGATGTGGTGTGCTCGTTCTCTGACATGGTTCTAAAACAGCAAGCATGTCCATTACAGCTGACGGCGGGCTCTCAGTCAGCATGACTGGAGTGGGTAAAGAACCCGAAGTTCTGCAGTCGAAGACCTGCATCTCAATAGATCACGGTTACAGAGAAGGAGGAAGAAGTAGCAGATGCGATTGATGTGGTGGCTGATGGTTGTTGACGTCCGCTGGTCTGCATTTTAGTGCAGTGGGATTCCCAGAGTAACGCATGTTGATTGCGCATGTGAACATTCATACATGTAGCAGTCAAATTATTGCACTTTTTACCTCTACTCAGTTTTTTTTTGCAAAGTTGGCAAAATACGTGAGTTGGCTCATTCTTTGCAGTGTCAAAAAAACACAGGCTAGGCAACCTTTGCCACCCATGCGAGCTACAGTTGTGGCTGAGGACGCATTGCTCGTCATGGCTGCATCACTACATGTCTGCGACGTACGGTACAACGTAACCTCCTAGTCTTCCTCCTCAGACGACCTACTCAGCTGTGTGCCTCTATGTTCACGCCAACTGGGATCTAACACCTCGTCATCATCATCCCTTGTGTTATCACATTCCTCACCCTTGGAGTTGCCCTCCTACTCTTCCTGCCCTGACATCACAGGACAGTCCGCGTTACCTGATATCTGAGTCTCATCAGGATCACCTCCCCCCAGGAGTTAACGTCTGATGACAAGGATCAGGATGCTGATCCCTACTTCGTCCTGCCCCAGATCCAAGCTAAAAAATTTTGGGCATCCATACAGATTTTCCTCCTCTTGACTCTGTGAAGCTTTTGAGCACACTTCTGATGACCATGGCATAGGATGTGTGAACAGCTCTTCAGACTCACCCACCTGTGGTTCCGTACAGTTGTAAGGAAGTGGCGGGGACCCTCAGTTGCTCCCTCTCTCCGGTTTGGCTCTAAAGTTAATGTATTAACAATGTGTATCACTGTTTTATTAACATGTCTGATGTTGTACTATTGCGAGTGTAATGTATTATGCCATATATATGTAATTAGTTCAGGGTTAGAACAGGTTACCCAAAAGGGGCTGGGTTAGCAACCTGGAAGGAGCAGCAATTTCCTGTTTCTGCAGCAGAGCCTGGCAGGACGAGCAAGGAGATCATCACCAGGTGCAGTGGCAGTGAGTAGTAGGCAGTGCCCGATCAGACGTCCACACCAGATCCTGTTTCCTCACCTCTGGGAGCACTCTCTGGAAGAGGTCTGTGGATCCAGGGGGTGATAAGAAAGAAAAAGCTGCGCGAACGCCGCATTGTGGGAGAATTGTCATCCACTCGAACATATGTTCTTTCTGGGCCCCATCAAAAAGGCGCACCGCTGTGCATCTGCCAAAGAAAGGTAGTGGAGTAGCCATCCAGTAACAGAAGTTGTCAGATCTCTTTGCATAGAACGTGACATTGTTGGTTCTCTAGTGCTTTCACTAACCTTACCACCTACCCCATGTACACCTTGAACACCGAGCCTAATTCCCCTTCCACCACAGCCTCACTTTTTCCCAGGCATGTTGCTCAGATGCAGTAGGAGCACAGAATTATCAGCAAAAAAAATGATTTTAAACTCTGCACCACCTCTGCAAATAGCCAAATTTCAGCGGCAGTAAATTCCAAGGTGAAATATGGTGTGCTGTATTGCATTAGTCACAGAAGAGAGAATTGTTTGAGTGTGGATAAGGCCTGTATGAGAAATAAGATATGCTACAAACAATTTGAAAGTCAGATGTCCCCTATTGTATGACGTTAGGAACAGAAGAATTTTTGTGTGGCCTCTGGATCAGGCCTCTATAACATACTAGATGCTACAAACTATTTGAAAGTCAGTTCCCCTAGTATATGACGCTATGAACAGAAGAATTGTTGGTGGCCTCTGTATCAGGACTCTATAACACACTAGATGCTACAAATAGTGATGAGCGAGTATACTCGGTACTCGAGACTTCCCGAGCACGCTTGGGTGTCCTCCGAGTATTTTTAAGTGCTCAGAGATTTAGTTTTCTGCGCCGCAGCTGAATGATTTACATCTGTTAGCCAGCATAAGTACATGTGGGGGTTGCCTGGTTGGAAGTCTCAAGTACCGAGTATACTCGCTCATCACTAGCTACAAACTACTTGAAAGTCAGGTCCCCTATTGTATGACACTGGGAACAGATGAATTTTTGGTGGCCTCTGTATAAGGCCTCTATAACACACTAGATGCTACAAGCTAATTGAATGGGAGATGTCCCCTACTGTATGACACGAGGAACAGAAAAAAATGTGTGGCCTTTGGATCAGGCCTCTATGACACACTAGATACTGCAAACTACCGTATTTTAAAGTCAGGTCCCCTACTGTATGACACTGGGAACAGAAGAATTTTTTGGTGACCTCTGGATCAGGCCTCCATAACACACTAGATGCTGCAAACTATTTTAAAGTCAGGTCCCCTACTGTAAAGAAGGAATAGGGTCAGGGCCAGCGTCAGCACCCGGGCAAGTGCCAGGGCCCTGACAAGACAGGGGGGCCCACTCACGCAGTCATACATCCATCTGGCCGCTTTAACCCTTTCTACCCTTTCAATTTGCCCTGCCTGGCACAAGCATCTTCTCAGTCAGTGCAGGGCCAGGCACATAGGGGTTAAGGACACAGCCAGCGTGACATTGTGGGCGGAGAGTTCTCCTGCTCTGCTCTCCTGGCTGTGTGCAGTGCTGAACTAATCAGGCACAGGCAGATTCCTGACTGGAGGAGCTGCTACCGTCACCTGAGTGAGTGTCATGCTATATCGCTGTATATTCTGACAGTCTGGGTGACCTGGGGGGGCGGCCATGGGATGGGCAACTGCAGCTGACATATATATGTATATATATATATATATACACTACAGCAGCCGCCCAGCCCAGGCCCCCAGCACAGCTTGTATAGATACAGTGTATAATATATATACAGGACAGGTGCTGGGGGCCTGGGCTGGGCGGCTGTCGAAGTATATACACCGCACAGTACCTCTCCCCTGTATATATACACCGCACAGTACCTCTCCCCTGTATATATACACCGCACAGTACCTCTCCCCTGTATATATACACCGCACAGTACCTCTCCCCTGTATATATACACTGCACAGTACCTCTCCCCTGTATATATACACCGCACAGTACCTCTCCCCTGTATATATACACTGCACAGTACCTCTCCCCTGTATATATTCACCGCACAGTACCTCTCCCCTGTATATATACACTGCACAGTACCTCTCCCCTGTATATATACACTGCACAGTACCTCTCCCCTGTATATATACACCACATAGTACCTCTCCCCTGTATATATACACTGCACAGTACCACTCCCCTCTATATATACTCCGCACAGTACCTCTCTCCTGTATATATACACCACACAGTACCACTCCTCCTGTCCTGTATATATACACTGCAGAATTTACAATAGCTATCACTCATGTAAGAAGTGAATTATGGCATTGGACTATACCTATATTTCTCTGCTGTATCTGGGCATCATGCATCGTGGTATGTGTTAAAGAAGGGGGGGGCCCACTGAGACTCTTTCGCCCGGGGCCCTCAAAAACCTGGAGCTGGCCCTGCGGTGCACATCCATTATATATATATATATATATATATATATATATATATATACAGTATATATATACAGTTAGGTCCATATATATTTGGACAGAGAAAACATTTTTCTAATTTTGGTTATAGACATTACCACAATGAATTTTAAACAAAACAATTCAGATGCAGTTGAAGTTCAGACTTTCAGCTTTCATTTGAGGGTATCCACATTAAAATTGGATGAAGGGTTTAGGAGTTTCAGCTCCTTAACATGCGCCACCCTGTTTTTAAAGGGACCGAAAGTAATTGGACAATTGAATCCAAAGCTATTTCATGGAATGGTGTGGGCAATCCCTTCATTATGTCATTCTCAATTAAGCAGATAAAAGGCCTGGAGTTGATTTGAGGTGTGGTGCTTGCATTTGGAAGATTTTGCTGTGAAGTAAACATGCGGTCAAAGGAGCTCTCCATGCAGGTGAAACAAGCCATCCTAAAGCTGCGAAAACAGAAAAAACCCATCCGAGAAATTGCTACAATATTAGGAGTGGCAAAATCTACAATTTGGTACATCCTGAGAAAGAAAGAAAGCACTGGTGAACTCATCAATGCAAAAAGACCTTGGTGCCCACGGGAGACAACAGTGGTGGATGATCGCAGAATAATCTCCATGGTCAAGAGAAACCCCTTCACAACAGCTAACCAAGTGAACAACACTCTCCAGGAGGTCGGCGTATCAATATTCTAATCTACCATAAAGAGAGACTGCATGAAAGTAAATACAGAGGGTTCACTGCACTGTGCAAGCCACTCACAAGATTCAAGAATAAAAAGGCTAGACTGGACTATGCTAAAAAACATCTAAAAAAGTCACCAAAGTTCTGGAAGAACTTTCATTGGACAGATGAAACCAAGATCAACCTCTACCAGAATGATGGAAAGAGAAAAGTATGGCGAAGGCATGGTACAGCTCATGATCCAAAGCATACCACATCATCTGTAAAACACGGCGGAGGCAGTGTGATGGCTTGGGCATGCATGGCTGCCAGTGGCACTGGGTCACTAGTGTTTATTGATGATGTGACACAGGACAGAAGCAGCAGAATGAATTCTGAGGTATTCAGAGCCATGCTGTGTGCTCAGATCCAGCCAAATGCAGCCAAACTGATTGGTCGTCGTTACATACTACAGATGGACAATGACCCAAAACATAAAGCCAAAGCAACCCAGGAGTTTATTAAAGCAAAGAAGTGGAATATTCTTGAATGGCCAAGTCAGTCACCTGATCTCAACCCAATTGAGCATGCATTTCACTTGTTAAAGACTAAACTTCAGACAGAAAGGCCCCAAAACAAACAGCAACTGAAAACCACTGCAGTGAAGGCCTGGCAGAGCATCAAAAAGGAGGAAACACGGCGTCTGGTGATGTCCATGAGTTCAAGACTTCAGGCAGTCATTGCCAGCAAAGGGTTTTCAACTAAGTACTAAAAATGAACATTTTATTTAAAATTATTGAATCTGTCCAATTACTTTTGGTCCCTTTAAAAACAGGGTGGCACATGTTAAGGAGCTGAAACTCCTAAACCCTTCATCCAATTTTAATGTGGATACCCTCAAATGAAAGCTGAAAGTCTGAACTTCAACTGCATCTGAATTGTTTTGTTTAAAATTCATTGTGGTAATGTCTATAAATAAAATTAGAAAAATGTTGTCTCTGTCCAAATATATATGCACCTAACTGTATATATATATATATACACATACATACACACACTGTATATATATAGCAGGATGCCAAACCTTGCCTGGGAGAATGACATAGGTGAAAGCAAGAAAGACGAAACACATGAAATGGTGTGTACACCTGATTGAATAACCTGAAAATGACAATATAAAACATACAGCTTTATTGGAAAACTCGGACATACAAAACCACAAGCATATAAAAACAATTCATGTATATAACATGGTAGTCAACCAACACTCCTGAATACTGAACGAGAAGCAACAACCTTGTAAGGCTTCACAAGTATATATTAAACCAGCAAATGTTGATTAATAATCAGTAATAAAGTGCAGCAAGGTCACGAGATGATGCAGAGAATTTATCCTAAGCATAGAGAAATTGTTGGCCCCCCCTAGCCAAAATAGTCCAAAACATCTATTATCAATTGCGTGACCAAATCCAACACAGACCATAACCTGTAAACATAGGTAGTACGATCCAGATAACCCCCTATACCCATATAGTAAATATATACCGGTTATATGTAGAGTTGCATTGTATGGAGGTCACAGTCCAGAAATATGGACAAAAAATAATCACAAATGTCAAAAACGGATTAAATAGGCAAAAAGTAGTGGAATAAAAGGAGAGGCCAAAGACCTTGATGGAAATGAGTCAGTGGGCTAGAAGGAAATACCTAAAGGCATGTCTACCTGATAACACACAGAAGACGCTGGTATACTGCCATAGTGGGCCGTCAGATCAAAAGACATGGGTGCGGGGAAGAGCCCACGCGTAAAGCTGTTCAGGACAGTTTCATCAGCTGTGCTTTTGTGGGTTTCCTCCAGGTTCTCCGGTTTCCTCAAACATTCCAAAGACATACTGATAGGGAATTTGGATTGTGAGCCCCATTGGAGACAGCGAAGATAATGTCTGTAAAGTGCTACTGAATATGATAGCATAGTAACATAGTAACATAGTAACATAGTTAGTAAGGCCGAAAAAAGACATTTGTCCATCCAGTTCAGCCTATATTCCATCATAATAAATCCCCAGATCTACGTCCTTCTACAGAACCTAATAATTGTATGATACAATATTGTTCTGCTCCAGGAAGACATCCAGGCCTCTCTTGAACCCCTCGACTGAGTTCGCCATCACCACCTCCTCAGGCAAGCAATTCCAGATTCTCACTGCCCTAACAGTAAAGAATCCTCTTCTATGTTGGTGGAAAAACCTTCTCTCCTCCAGACGCAAAGAATGCCCCCTTGTGCCCGTCACCTTCCTTGGTATAAACAGATCCTCAGCGAGATATTTGTATTGTCCCCTTATATACTTATACATGGTTATTAGATCGCCCCTCAGTCGTCTTTTTTCTAGACTAAATAATCCTAATTTCGCTAATCTATCTGGGTATTGTAGTTCTCCCATCCCCTTTATTAATTTTGTTGCCCTTCTTTGTACTCTCTCTAGTTCCATTATATCCTTCCTGAGCACCGGTGCCCAAAACTGGACACAGTACTCCATGTGCGGTCTAACTAGGGATTTGTACAGAGGCAGTATAATGCTCTCATCATGTGTATCCAGACCTCTTTTAATGCACCCCATGATCCTGTTTGCCTTGGCAGCTGCTGCCTGGCACTGGCTGCTCCAGGTAAGTTTATCATTAACTAGGATCCCCAAGTCCTTCTCCCTGTCAGATTTACCCAGTGGTTTCCCGTTCAGTGTGTAATGGTGATATTGATTCCCTCTTCCCAAGTGTATAACCTTACATTTATCATTGTTAAACCTCATCTGCCACCTTTCAGCCCAAGTTTCCAACTTATCCAGATCCATCTGTAGCAGAATACTATCTTCTCTTGTATTAACTGCTTTACATAGTTTTGTATCATCTGCAAATATCGATATTTTACTGTGTAAACCTTCTACCAGATCATTAATGAATATGTTGAAGAGAACAGGTCCCAATACTGACCCCTGCGGTACCCCACTGGTCACAGCGACCCAGTTAGAGACTATACCATTTATAACCACCCTCTGCTTTCTATCACTAAGCCAGTTACTAACCCATTTACACACATTTTCCCCCAGACCAAGCATTCTCATTTTGTGTACCAACCTCTTGTGCGGCACGGTATCAAACGCTTTGGAAAAATCGAGATATACCACGTCCAATGACTCACCGTGGTCCAGCCTATAGCTTACCTCTTCATAAAAACTGATTAGATTGGTTTGACAGGAGCGATTTCTCATAAACCCATGCTGATATGGAGTTAAACAGTTATTCTCATTGAGATAATCCAGAATTACATCCCTCAGAAACCCTTCAAATATTTTACCAACAATAGAGGTTAGACTTACTGGCCTATAATTTCCAGGTTCACTTTTACAGCCCTTTTTGAATATTGGCACCACATTTGCTATGCGCCAGTCCTGCGGAACAGACCCTGTCGCTATAGAGTCACTAAAAATAAGAAATAATGGTTTATCTATTACATTACTTAGTTCTCTTAGTAATAGCGCTATATAAGAAAAGCATAATAAATAGGTAAATTTAGAGAAATTCACGGCAGATTATTCATGAATATCTCATAATTCTAACATCAAATTTGATAAATTATAATCTCCCAGAAATATATTTGTGCACCATAGTCTAACAAAACAAAGTATTAACGGACATGTAAACTAATAAGTGACATTAACAGGTTTTCAAAGGCACGTGCACATGAAACGTTTTCCTTTAATCTTCTTCCTGTCATCGAAATCTCAAAGAGCCCAGACACAACGTTAATCCTTTCTGAAAACGCGCTGGTACAACAGAGTACTACCTTTCCCTGCCGAGAAAGGTCTATATCACATTGATTCTGCAATGTACACTGCAACCGATAAAGGGATGACATGAGGGTACACCATGAGACGAAGATGAAATTATCATATAGACAAAGAGTGAACTGAAGCTGCGGCACTACAGCTGCTTGACATCAGTTTTATTTTTCAGCATTCAATACATAATTGGTTTGTAATTTAGCTGTGGAGAGAATAAAGTTATGAGAAGCATAACGTTTGCCGTAGTCTGTAGAAAAATCAGAAACCGGATAATGTCAATATTCAGCCATCCCTGAATTGATCCTAGATGATTGTGTAAGTTCAAGAACAAATGATAATTTAGCTGTTTACTGATGTTAATAAGCAACGGAAATAATCACTGGGCCTGATTCACAGAGGGCAATTTGGTGCAGGGTATGAAGAGGGGGTCACACAATCACCTCTTTGCTGAAATGTTTTGGAAGTCATCATGTACACTTAGGCTGGGGTCACACTGCGTTATGTCAGTCTGGAAAGATGGACTGCGCTACCCAGCGGCATAATGCGGTGTAACGCAGTCCATTATTCTCTATTATCGGGCGCATCGCCAACGCATGCCATAATAGGCATGCGCTAGCGATGTGCCGTCATTCAGTGACGGAGCCTCGGACGCGGGCTGCAGCATCTGAGGCTCTGTCACCGCTAGCACAGATCTGCGCTAGCGGTATAGCATAATGAGATAGCGTGTATGCTATAGTGTTAACGTAGCCCGTCAACGCTATGCATTGAACGGGCTGCTTTAACGCAGTATGAACCTGGCCTTAGGCCCATTTCACTCATCCAAGATTCATGGTCCGCACTGTCTGGACCCATCACAGATATTCTGACCTGAACTCAACAGCTTCATAGACATACGTAAGGTTCCTGAGTCCAGGTCAAGAGACTTGCGGCTGGTCTGGACATCACAATCCAAACTCAGACTGTGGGAAACTGGCCTTAGTTTTTAGGTTGCGTTAATCACAGGGATTCCCTGATCCCCATTGCTAAATGTGTAATGAGACCCAAGCGGTCATGAGCCATTATATACAGCTCTGGCAAAAATTAAGAGACCACTGCAAAATTTTCAGTTTGTCTGATTTTTCTCTTTATTAGGTATATTTTTGAGTAAAAATTGTTCTTTTATTCTATAAAATACTGACAACATGTCTCCGATGTTCCAAGCAATACATTTTGATTTATTTTCTGAAAATGAGAAATGGTCAAAATAACAAAAAAATGCATTTGCTTGCAGACCTCAAATAATGCACACAAAAAAAACAAGTTCATAATAATTTAGAAACAACAATACTTATGTTTTAACTCAGGAAGAGTTCAGAAATCAATATATTGTGGAATAACCATGATTTTAATCATAGCTTTCATGCGTCTTGGCATGCTTTCCACCAGTCTTTCACATTGCTTTTGGATGACCTTATGCCGCTCCTGGTACAAAAATGTAAGCAGTTCTTCTTTGTTTGATGGCTTGTGACTATCATTCTTCCTCTTGATTACATTCCAGAGGTTTTCAATGGGGTTCAGGTCTAGAGATTGGGCTGGCCATGACAAGGATTTGATGTGGTGGCCCTTCATCCACACTTTGATTGACCTAGCCGTGTGGCATGGCGCACTATTCTGCTGGAAAAAAAACAGTCCTCAGAGTTGGGGAACATTGCCTGAGCAGAAGGAATCAACTGTTTTTCCAGGATAACCTTGTATGCGGCTTGATTCAAACGTCCTTCGCAAAGAACAATCTGCCCAATTCCAGCCTTGCACCTATGGCAATGATTAGATCGTCCATAGTATTTGCCAGCCTATCCATTGTATTCTACACTCTTCTGATGCTGCCAGCTGGGCATCTCCTGCCTATACATCATTGTATATCTATATTGTGCTACTACTGTCAAGGTAGCACTCACTATGGCTGTCACTGCCAATAAATAGCCACACCTCTACTGCCTGTCAATTGTGTTCTAGAGCTATACTTCACTGTTGCTGCAAAGGCTGCCAGTGTTGATCCTACAAAGCCGGACTTCTCTTTGCCTATTCATCATATTCTATGCTGTGCGGTTTCTGCCACAGCTGCAGCTGATGTACAGCCACACATATCTCCTGATTCTCCATAATGTTAAATAGCTATATTATACTGATGCTGGGAACCATAGCAGGTAAAAGCTAAATAAACCCGAGTCAGCTCCCAAAAAAGGGATAATTTTTGCATGACTTTTTAAGAAGCCATTGCTTCTTCTTTTTCAAAACAGCAAACCTGTTGTTGATTCCAAAAATGGGATAATTTTTTGATGGCTCATTAAAAAAAGTCATTTTTCTCGTTTAAAATGGAAACCTATTACTGCTCAAAAAAAAATTGCATGACTTTTATGTAAAAAGCTTTTAAAGATCGTTAATACGGTTGCTTCTTAATTTCATAACAAACTTATTGCTACTGTTAGTGAAATAAACTCTCTTCTAGGCCTTTCAAATTCCAAATATTAAAGTATGTTTCGAGATCCCAGGATATCAATACATCACATCCTTAGCATGGTGTACTAAGCATGATTTCTGGTTCATTAATGCACTTAACTACAACCCCTGGCAAAAATTATGGAATCACCGGCCTTGGAGGATGTTCGTTGTTTAATTTTGTAGAAAAAAAGCAGATCACAGACATGGCACAAAACTAAAGTCATTTCAAATGGCAAATTTCTGGCTTTAAGGAACACTAAAAGAAATCAATAGCAAAAAATGCGGTAGTCAGTAAATGGTTACTTTTTTAACCAAGTATAGGGGCAAAATTATGGAATCACTCATTCTGAGGAAAAAATTATGGAATCACCCTGTAAATTTTCATACCCAAAAATAACACCTGCATCAAATTAGATCTGCTCGTTGGTCTGCATCTAAAAAGGAGTGATCACACCTTGGAGGTGTTGCAAGTGGACTGACATGAATCATGGCTCCAACACGAGAGATGTCAATTGAAACAAAGGAGAGGATTATCAAACTCTTAAAAGAGGGTAAATCATCACGGAATGTTGCAAAAGATGTTGGTTGTTCACAGTCAGCTATGTCTAAAATCTGGACCAAATACAAACAACATGGGAAGGATGTTAAAGGCAAACATACTGGTAGACCAAGGAAGACATGAAAGCGTCAAGACCGAAAACTTAAACCAATATGTCTCCAAAACAGGAAATGCACAACAAAACAAATGAGGAACGAATGGGTGGAAACTGGAGTCAACGTCTGTGACTGAACTGTAAGAAACTGCCTAAAGACAATGGGATTTACGTACAGAAAAGCTAAAAGAAAGCCGTGATTAACACCTAAACAGAAAAAAACAAGGTTACAATAGGCTAATGAAAAGCAATTGTGGACTGTGGATGACTGGATGAAAGTCATATTCAGTGATGAATCACGAATCTGAATTGGGCAAGGTGATGATGCTGGAACTTTTGTTTGGTGCCATTCCAATGAGATTTATAAAGATGACGGCCTGAAGAGAACATGCAAATTTCCACAGTCATTGATGATATGAGGCTGCACATCAGGTAAAGGCACTGGGGAGATGGCTTCAATAAATGCACAAGTTTATGTTGATATTTTGGACACTTTTCTTATGCCATCAATTGAAAGGATGTTTGGGGATGATGAAATAATTTTTCAAGATGATAATGCATCCTGCCATAGAGCAAAAACTGTGAAAACATTCTTTGAAAAAAGACACATAAGGTCAATGTCATGGCCTGCAAATAGTCCGGATCTCAATCCAATTGAAAATCTTTGGTGGAAGTTGAAGAAAATGGTCCATGACAAGGCTCCGACCTGCAAAGCTGATCTGGCAACAGCAATCAGAGAAAGTTGGAGCCAGATTGATGAAGAGTACTGTTTGACACTCATTAAGTCCATGCCTCAGAGACTACAAGCTCTTATAAAAGCCAGAGGTGGTGCAACAAAATACTAGTGATGTTTTGGAGTGTTTTTTTTGTTTGTTTGCTTTTCATGATTCCATAATTTTTTCCTCAGAATTGAGTGATTCCATAATTTTTCCCCTATGCTTGGTTAAAAAAAGTAACCATTACTGACTACCACATTTTTTGTTCTTGATTTCTTTTAGTGTTTCTTAAAGCCAAAAAGTTGCCATTTGAAATGACTTTAGTTTTGTGCCATGTCTGTGAACTGCTTTTTTTCTACAAAATTAAACAACTGAATGAACATCCTCCAAGGCCGGTGATTCCATATTTTTTGCCAGGGGTTGTAGTGTTACGAACAAAGAAAACCTCCTGCAAAAGATGTAGCCAATATGAATTTTATGGGTATGAACAGGGATCCAAGAAGTATCGTTTCTCCTCCCGGAGAGTGACATGTTAAGCATGTCGAGGTGAGGAGACTTAAAGTCGCAATGCTCTTCTGGGAAATATGCAAATTGTCTCTTCAGAGAGGAAGAGGACTAGAACTCTAGTGCCACCTATTGGAAGTAGCAATCCTAACAGTCAATATCTACCCTTTAATGAGCCTTCTCACATGATTTAGGATAAAAGCCATACAGGAATCTCAATTTGCAGACACTGTGTTTCAGAGTACTGCCCCTCGTCAGTGCAAGTGGAGATCTAGTTTGGCTGAATGAGAGGCATCCAAGAAGTATCGTTTCTCCATGCGGAGAGTGACTTGTTAAGCATGTCGAGGTGACTTAAAGTCGCAATGCTCTAATAGGTGGCACTAGAGTTCTAGTCCTTTTCCTCTCTAAAGAGACAATTTGCATGGGTATGAACAGAAATGTGAAACTTTTTCACCCGGGCAATGTTACTTGACCATCATGAACCAAGAGTTATGAGACAAGATGGATACCACAGACACAAAAAGGAGTATATTGTCTTACAGGGCCAGACTGGCCATCTGGCAATTCTGGCAAATGCCAGAAGGTCCTGTCTGGTCATCAGCTGCTTTCTCTGCTACGTTGTTAACAGAATCAGCATTCTCAAGATACACATACTATTAAGAGTTGTGATGGAGCACAAAGTTGATGACTCCATCAATTACCCTAGCAAGCCACGGGTATGATTAGAAATATTGGTCTTGTAGAAAGTCTTCCTTTCCTCCATCCAGGGTAATATTAGTAATATATCCCATCTGGTTCATGGGGACAGGGACATGTGTGATTTCAAATGCCAGGACTGAATTTCAGCCCCAGTCCGTACCTGTTCTCCTACACTACTCGACAAGCCAGGATAACTTTTGGACCACCACTGGCTAAAAAGCCATGGGTTCTTCTGTCTTCTTCAAGTTGTCAAGTTGTACATTCCATGCCTAAAAGACTTGGTGCTATTCTTAAAAATAATGAAGGTTGTAGAAAATACTACATGTACTTTTTTATGTAAAACTGAATATTTTTTAATGAAAGTGATATTATTAAACTTATTTTCATGTTATGGGTTAAAAAAATGTTCTGTGAAACTCAGTGTAATCAATATTTTAGAATTTGTTCTCGTATTCAGTGAGATATTGATTAAATTGAGCACTGTATGTTGAGGGTACTTGTAAACTACTAAAGCTGTGTTTGTGTTAAAGAGCTTGAAAGGGGGTTCAATGCTTTGCAGAAATTGTGATTTGCGACACATAAATTAGCTGCAAATCAAATTATTTTGGAAAATTTGACAAAGCCAGCGAATTTGAATATCAAAAAATTTGCTCATCCCCAGTTTATAACCTAAAATATGTGATGGAAAGTTTGGAAATTGAAGAAACACTCTCCTGAAGAACTTATAGTGTTGATATATGTTATTGCTGAATTTTTCATATGGTGATGTTTGATTCAATTTTTTTTATTGTGTGATTAATTCCCCTCTATGCACTTGTGTTGGGAAAATGAAAGTAACTGTAGATGCAGGCAGGGCTGCCACCAGAAATTTCAGAGCCTCATACAACATTTTTGGGCCCCCTTGAGACTCCACGCAGGCTCCACCCCAGCTTCGTCTCCATCCCTCCAATCTTCCACAGTCCCACCACTTACTCTTGGAAAAACTCTACAGTACTTCACCAATCACACATTAACAGTTCCCATCGAACAGTTCCCACCAGATCACATACATAGCCATCATCCCATATGTTGTGTATAGGGCATGAGTATTAAGTTACTAGAATATCCCTTTTAAGACAGGCAACTGCACCTTCTTTCAGGCAGGCAGGCAGGCAACAGTCAGTAGGGTCGACTTACTAGTACTTAGTAGTTTGCAGTCAGGTAACAGACAATGATGGCCTCCATCTTCACACTGAATGAGCAGGGAGGGGGATCAAGAAGAGTAGTGGGTGGGTTCAACAGCGGGTGGGTGGGCAAATGGGAGGTCAGATAGGGGAATGGGAGGTCAAACGGGCGAGTGGAAGGCCGAGGGGGGGAACTCATCACTTTCGGGCCATCAACTCCTGCATATAATGTGCTGCAAGGAAAAGAGAGCGGGCCAGCAGCATCTGATGTCACTGATGTCTGAATTCTGATGTGTCTAGCCTTGCCTGCTGCGGCCATACAATGTAAGTAGCTACAGCTGTGAGTGACTGGGCTTAATAAAGCAAAATAAAGTCATTTGATCGAGTCCCAGTATTTCATGCAGTCTGCCATGCTGTATATACAGTTGCTCAGCTGTGCTGCTTCAGTGCAGGCTACAAAGCATGTCTTGCCCAGTCTGGGCCCTCCCTCTTTGTTTCTGCTTACTGGGCCCCATTCACCAGTAATGGCAAGACCTGGACCCTTAGGAGGGTAATGCATGACATTACTAGGCCTTAGGATTTTACACAACATGGGCTCCCTGGAAATCTTTTAGAACTAGCGATGAATACTTGGCTATCATCAACAATTAAGAAACTCTCCAGATCTATGGATTCTCCCAAACTTAAATGTAAACACTCCGAAGTGTCTTATTAACCCTTAAGCCGGATGTTCTCCTTTCTGAAGAGTTAACCCCAATCCCTGTTTCCCCCCATCTCTCCCTTTTGCTCTCTTTACTTTACTAAACTGTTTGTTGCATAGTTGTTAGGTAAATTTACTTCTAATGTTTATCTCAAGAGTGGTCATCAGTAAGCTACACTCCGTTGAAGACCGATTCTTACTAAATGCTGTATCCTGCTGTAACTTGATTTTCAACCAATCGGTCGCTTCTGATCAGGCTCGGACTGGCCCACCGGAGAACCGGAGGATCCTCCGGTGGGCCCTGGCACTGACACCTGCTGGCAGGGCCCCCACTGCTCCAGGGCCCTCACCTACCCTCCCTCCTTGAAGACGATACTCACACTGCTCCAGTGATGGTCTCGGCGTCTGCACTGCAGCTCGTCCTGAATGAGCGGTCACGTGGTACCGCTCATTAAGGTCATGAATATGTGCATATTTATGACCTTAATGAGCGGTGTCACATGACTGCTCAAGCAGGAAGAAGGTGCTGCGCCGCCGCCTGGAGTCAGGACAGAGCGGGAGGGATGTTGGCACGGCCATGCAGTGGGACAGGTTAGTATGAGGGACGGGGGAATGAAGGAGGACATAATCTGGCGCGCCGTGCAGGAGCAGGAGCGGGTGTGGGTGCGGAGAGATAAGCCATGCATACAGGGGCGGACTATGAGCCATGCATACAGGGGGGAATATAAGCCATGCATACAGGGGGGAATATAAGCCATGCATACAGGGGCGGAATATGAGCCATGCATACGGGGGGGGGGATATGAGCCATGCATATGGGGGGGAATATGAGCCATGCATACAGGAGGGGGGAATATGAGACATGCAAACAGGTGGGGGGGGGGGATATGAGCCATGCATGGGGGGGAATATGAGCCATACATACAGGGGGGAATATGAGCCATGTATACAGGAGGGGGGAATATGAGCCATGCATACAGGTGGGGGGGATTTGAGCCATGCATAGGGGGGGAATATGAGCCATGCATACAGGAGGGGGGAATATGAGCCATGCATACAGGAGGGGGGAATATGAGCCATGTATACAGGTGGGGGGATATGAGTCATGCATAGGGGGGGGATATGAGCCATGCATACAGGGGGAGATATGAGTCATGCATACAGGAGGGGTAATATGAGCTATGTATATGGGATGGGAGGGAGATGAGCCATGTATACAGGAGGGGGGTCATTATACAGTATTGAGCATCAAGTGGGATCATTATACAGTATGGAGAATTGTGTGTGGCCATTTTACAGTATTGAGCATCATGTGTGGCCGTTATACAGTATGGAGCATCATGTGTGGCCAATGGACATTATACAGTATGGAGCATCATGTGTGGCCGTTATACAGTATGGAGCATCATTTGTGGCCATTATACAGTATTGAGCATTATGTGCGATCATTATACAGTATGGAGAACTGTGTGGCCGTTATACAGTATGGAGCACTATGTGTGGGTGGTCATTATACAGTATGGAGCACTGTCTGGCCATTATACAGTATGGAGCAATGTGTGGCCATTATACACTATGGAGCATCATGTGTGGCCATTATACACTATGGAGCATCATGTGTGACCATTATACAGTATTGAGCATCATGTGTGGCCATTATACAGTATGGAGAACTGTGTGTGGCCATTATACAGTATGGAGCATCATGTGTGGTGGCCGTTATACAGTATTGAGCATCATGTGTGGCCATTATACAGTATGGATCACTGTGTGGCCATATTTTTGTTTGCTTATAATTATTGTATATAAAACAGTGTGATCAGCAGTGCTAAATGGCTGTGGTTGGGACGTGGATATGGGTGTGACTAGTTGTGAAATGGGTGTGGTCAGAGGCTTGGCCTAAAATTTGCAGCGGCGCACTATGCGCACCGCAAACTTTATACCTCCTTCCCTTCTTCAAAAGTTGGGAGGTATGGTACCGCATCTGCCAGATCACGGCAAGTGCCGCAACTCCCATAGGGAATAAATGAGGCTGAACGCAGTGTTGCTGTAAGTGATCCGTTACGTGGCAGATGCAGAAAAACTGCCAGATCTGCTGCAAAAGGCTACTTTCACATCAGCGATTCTTGCCACTGCCGATAGTGTCATACTCACCAAAGGGGGAGGCAGCACTAATAGTGCCTAGGGCAGCAGAAACTCTAAATATGGCCCTGGGGGGCTACATTATATTCTGTGGGGGGACTGCATTATACTCAGGGTGCTACATTATATTATGGGGGGCTGCATCATACTATATGAGGGGTTACAGTATACTCTATGGGGGGCTGCATTATATTCTGTGGTGGGGCTGCATTATTCTCTCAGGGGACTACATAATATTATGGGGGCTACATCATACTATATGAGGGGGCTACAGTATACTCTATGGGGGGCTGCATTATATTCTGTGGTGGAACTGCATTCTCTCAGGGGGCTACATTATTTTCTGTGGTGGGGACTGCGTCATACCTGAGAGGGTTGCATTATATTTTGTGGGGTGCTGCATTATATTCTATGAGAGGGGACTGCATTATATTTTATGAGGGGGCTACATTATATTCTGTGAGGGGGCTACCCCAACCCTTGCTACATTATTAAGCTGTGAACTACCTTATATTATACCCTGATATTAGCGCGTTTTACCGCACAATTGGTGGTCTTGTATCTATTTCTATGTAGCTAGATAGTGGGCCCCAAGAATGATTTTCTCTGGTGGGCCCAAGGTGCTCCAGTCCGACGCTGCTTCTGATACTGCTACAATTAGATGATTTGACTACTTTAATATCATTGTTTGATATCTCACTGATGTATCTCCATTGTCACTAGTTGTTTGTTGTATGTACTAAATTCAATAAAAAGATGTTTAAAGCAAAACATTACCAGGCCTTAGGTTTGGCTTTCATAAAGGGGTTAATCTTCGGCGGGAAAGGCTTTCTCAACACTTTTTTCCTTTTATTTTCTATCATTTTTGTGTCCAGGGATTGGTGGTGTGCCTGACCAATCAGCAGCAATTCGCTGGGTCATGTGTTTTTTTCCCCCCAGTGATGTGCATTGATAGGACTGGCTAACATAAACAAAGTATCGACTGGAGGGAGAAAGAGGGGGCAGTGATGAGGGGAGTTGTCATTCCTCATCACTGCCATAGCTGGGGTGCTACCCCATCTGCATACCTGTATTCCACGGATGCCATCCTGGAGGAGCTGTGGCTGAAGTACGGAGATGAGGGCACGCTGTCCTGCTTTCAACGCTGCTTGAGAGGACTGCCGGAGGATGCTGTCGAGCTGGGTGCCAGATGAAAAGTGAGCGAAGACCAGGAAGCGCAAGTAGAGGATGTCACCGGTGAAAAACTGGAAGAAGCGATGATGTCATCCCGGGGGGCGGGCATGTGCTCCGGGTCCCAGAATAAGAAAAGGAGAGTACTTTACTCTCCTTCACCAGTACACAGCAAGAGAAGCTCCACGAGGTGGCGAGGCCACAAGGGGTCAGCTGATACCCCACACACCGACCAGACCAGGCTGGCCTTAGTAGACCAGATGTCTGCAGGCGGAACCAAGCACAGGACACCAGATCTGAGGGTGGTGAGTACGCAGCGCCCCAGGGTCGTGGTCGTTGCAGTAATGTCATTCTTCCACCAGGGGGAGTGATGTTACGTCTGATGGCAATAAAGGAGATCACCTTACCAGGTATCACAAACCACACAACACACTTCATACTCCAGTCCAGCCCTATTTAGTAGGGCACTCTTCACAATTAGGTAAAACTGGTGGTCTGGATAGGAAGTTAGTCAGAATCTGACTGGGCTTAACCCAGGCAGCACCTGTCAGGCAGACAGGGGGAAGGAGGAACATCAAACAGCTGCAGACAGAGAGGTCCCTGACAGGGGTGGGATCCTGTCAGAGGCCTAGATAGAGGGTTACGGAGCTGCGCCTGCCCCTACATGCGGCAGCATCCTAACAAAGGACATGAAGAGAATTGCGTTGCTGAGAGTGAGAAACGAAGTCATAGCACAAGGAGGAATCCAGAGGGAGTTCTGCCCTGTAACAGGCTGCCTCCCTCTGAAGCGCAGAAGCCGGTAGCCAGAACACCGAGGGAGTAAGGAACTCTATCCTTTACTTCAGAGACTGGCAGGACAGTTAATTCCACGTTAGCTGCCCGACCTTGCACCCATGAGGCACGGTGGCAACTTGTGGGGGCTATGGCGTCTCTAAGGTCCCTGTAAAAAGCCTCAGGCCATCAGTCATACGGGTTTGTCCTATCCATACCATCTGGGGGACAGAGAGAGACAGAAAGAGACAGAACACCTAGAACATCGACATCAGTTGTGAGGACCTTACCGAGAAGCTCAGCAGGGAGGTACAACAACACTCAGGCGCTAGAGGAAGGCTACTGATTTCCACCTGGATAAGGGGACTCTGGAATTGCCTTCAGACCGGCCGGACTCTGCCTGCCCTGTTATCCGATGCTCTGGACTGTGGAAGCTGAAGCCTTCAGTAAAGGTAAAGAGACTGCAACCTTGTGTCCTCGTTATTCACTGCGCCTTACAACATCCACCATTCTCCATCTACACTCTGGGAAGCCCTGGGGATACACTTCACCTGTGGGAAGGTATACCATCTAGCTGCCATAACATCACCCCAGTGGACCCCTAAGCAGTGTCGGTCGCCCTGACCGAATACCACAGGTGGCGTCACGAACATTATCCTATAAACTTTCGTCCTTTTATTGGACGCCCCTCAAAGGGCCACAGACCGGGTCAAGCCACCGTGACATCCCTGACGAGAACCGAAGGGCCCGGCTCCGAGTACCCCATTGCCCTACACGGGGGGGCAATCCAAGTATAACCCTCAAAATACACTCCCCTAATTCAAACTGCACCAGCTGTCACAGGTGTTTGGGTCCCTAATGGAGATGTTACAACCTCCAGCAGACATTTCACACAGAGACTGCGTATCCTCCAGGGCCCCAGGGGTAGCAGAGGTATGGAGGCACCTGGATGATGGCCTGGAGGGAGGACAAGGGGATCATGTGTCTGCAGTTACATCTATAGCCTCTGGTGTTAAAGGGGTGAGGGAAGATTGCAATAAGTAAGCATTAGTCTGCACAGTCTCTCCCTTAGGTTATCATCAGTCTTTTACAATTAAAGAAAAAATATGGCATAATGAATTTATAGATATCCTGTCCTTGCTGCCAGCCTCTAAGGATTTTTAGCGAGGCTGGAGAAGACCAAAGATAGGCATAGACCCATTGCCAGGATATTTAATAACTGGTTACAACCTTTCTGCATTTATGTTAGTGTAATGGGGAGAAGTTCTCCAACAAATGCTCTAGGCTATTTCAACATGTTGAAATAGTGTTAGAGGCCTATAAAAATGTTGGTAATTTGAGTTGGTATTTCTATGACGAGAATTTTAGACAGAAGCCAGCTATTTACCCATCTTTAAAGTGGGGTGTTAAAGATGTAGGTTTATGGCGTAAACTAATGCTTCCAAGTAAGCCATCAATCGTACAGCATCAGGTATCAACTCAAACTACCTTTCAAAAAGATACACACTTTGCTTTTAATGATTCACAGTGTAAATGGCCTAATTCTGCAAGTATAAACAAGAGTGCTCCTTTTGTGGAAGGACGCACCCGATGGCCAGGGGTTTTAAAAAAACAAACCTGGCGGGACAGCCCTTAACAAGAGAGTACTTTAGTAAAGCTATTGAATCCAGTAACAGTGGAGAAAATTCAACCATGGTTAGAACGTTACCCAAACCGCAGGATGGCCAAATTATTAATTAATATTTTTTACATTTTTTTTAATTCCACAGTTTGATGGGGAAGGTTGTGTTTGGGTTAATAGTTTGAAATCCGCTGAGCTGCACCCATAGTTGTTATACACAAAATTGATAAAATAAGTTTTAGCTGGCAGGGTGGCGGGTCCGTTTATGGTTCATCTCGGAATGATAGCATTGATAGTAATCTAATTTCTGCTACTTAAACGTCTTTTGATAGAGCCGTTGATATTGTTAGAGAGTGTGGGCTGGAGGCTTTAGTGGCCAAGGCCGATGTTGGGTCAGCATTCAGATTATTGCCCATTCATCCCAGTGGTTTTAATTCATTATGTTTTCATTTTAATGGTCACTTTTATTTTGATAAATGTTTACCTATGGGTTGTTCGGTTTCTTGTTTTTATTTTGAAGATTTCGCCTCTTTTGTTGAGTGGGTTACATCAGTCGAATATATGAAAGGTGGTGTAACATTATCTGGATGACTTTTTGTTCATAGGACCTAAGGATTCAACAGTTTGTGAGAACATTCTTGATACTTTCCAGGTTATTTGTAGTGATTTTGGTATACCGTTAGCTGGTAATAAAACACTGGCTCCTGTTAATTGCATAGAGTTTTTGGGTATTACTATTGACACAGTCAAAGGTGAGCTTCACATGCCAATAGCCAAAATAGAAAAGCGTAGGCAGGCATTGCAGTCCTTGGTTGTAAGAAGGCCTCAGTAAAGGAAGTTGAGTCTCTTTTGGGATTGTAAGCCTTTGCAGGCAGAATTATGCCAATGGGCAGGGTTTTTTTGTTGTTGTAGGCGATTGTCCTCATGCATAACAGGTATTAGGAAGCCATGTTTTCATGTCTGAATTTCCAAAGAAATTAATGAAGATTTAGTGGTGTGGCTGGAATTCTTAGAATGTTTGAAAGAGCGGTCTATGTGGTGTTCTCCTTTTATCTCACACGAGCAGTTGTTTTTCTTTACAGATGCAGTCGCCTGCGGTTTTGGTGTCTTTTTAGATGGAGCGTGGTGTGTGGAGAGGTGGCACTGGGCTTGGGTAAAGAGAGGCGTTAAAAGCAACCTTGTTTTATTAGAATTGTTTTCCATATTAGTATCAGTAGTCATTTGGGGTAGTAAATTAGTTAATACAAATATTTTGATCAGGTCCAACAATAAGGGTCTTACTTATGCTGTGAACTGTTTATCCAGCAGATGTGATCTAGTGGTTAAATTGTTGAGACAGTTGGTTCTGTTATACCTTAAATGGAATATTTGGCTTAAAGCTGTAACAAAAATGCAATATAATTGCTGAATCACTCTCTCATTTTCAGTTCACAAATTTCTTCAAGCTCGATCCCAGTACCCAGAAAATAGGAGAGGATTGCCCGGATTACCTGTGGGGGCTAACCTGGTCATAGTGAATGATCTGCTACAGCGGTCGGTTGCCGGTTCGACTTGAAAAGGTTATTTAGCAGCCTAGGATGTTTGGCCCAAATTTTGTTTTAGTGAAAGGATAGATGCAGGAGCAAGATCAGAACAGTCTGCTTTAAGGTACCGTCACATTAAGCGACGCTGCAGCGATAAAGACAACGATGCCGATCGCTGCAGCGTCGCTGTGTGGTCACTGGAGAGCTGTCACACAGACAGCTCTCCAGCGACCAACAATGCCGAGGTCCCCGGGTAGCCAGGGTAAACATCGGGTTACTAAGCGCACGGCCGCGCTTAGTAACCCGATGTTTACCCTGGTTACCTAAAAAAAACAAACACTACATACTTACATTCCGGTGTCTGTCGCGTCCCTCGCAGTCAGCTTCCCGCACTGACTGTGAGCAACGGCTGGCCGTAAAGCAGAGCACAGCGGTGACGTCACCGCTGTGCTTTACGGCCGGCACTCACAGTCAGTTCGGGAAGCTGACTGCGAGGGACGCGACAGACACCGGAATGTAAGCATGTAGTGTTTTTTTTTTTTAGGTAACCAGGGTAAATATCAGGTTACTAAGCGCGGCCCTGTGCTTAGTAACCCGATGTTTACCATGGTTACCCGGGGACCTCGGCATTGTTGGTCGCTGGAGAGCTGTCTGTGTGACAGCTCTCCAGTGACCACACAGCGACGCTGCAGCGATCGGCATCGTTGTCTTTATCGCTGCAGCGTCGCTTAATGTGACACAACGATATCGCTATCCAGGACGCTGCAAAGTCACGGATCGCTATCGTTATCGTTGTTAAGTCGCTCAGTGTGAAGGTACCTTTAATGTTTTTGTTATCTCTGTTTGATAAAGGCTTCCAGTTCAGGAGTGTTTTCAAAAACTGTTTATTATAACTAGGTCTGGGTAATAGATACGTTTGCACCCATTTTTTCAGAATTGGAGCAGCGACGGAGGCGGCCAGAATTGGCTTCAATGAGGCTATGATTCAAAAACTGGGGAGATGGAGTTCAAAATGTTATAAGTTATACATTCATAAATAATTTTCTATTAACTTTTGTTTGTAGTTTTTTTTAGGTGTTATAGTTTGGATCCTGGGTCATTCTTTCATTCACTGGGCTGAATGGAACGTATCCATGTCGCCTGACTTAATAAGGATTTTTGGTTAGGTATTAGAGGACAGAGATCGGCTTCATGGACTAACTGATTCTTATATGCAGCAGGGCTCCATTACCAACATTATCATTATCCATTTAGGAGGAAACGACTTTCAGGCACGTTGACTTGGAGGAGGGTATACTAGACCTTTTTGGGAATGATTTGGTTCACCTGTCTGAGATAGGTAATGATATTTTTAATCTTAACCTGCAGGCAATGGTTGAATTGGCCATTGGCGGGGCCACTCTTGTCTGATGTATTTTAGGCGAGGTGGCCGTTGGGTAAGTTATTCAGGGAAGTGATTGGACAGCATGTTGGTAAATGGTAAATGAGCTTGAGTTTTGTCTAAGTTGCAGTAAGACACAGGAACACATGGGCTACTTGCACAGTGAACAGTAAGAACATGTTCCTGTTTCCATAAGTTGCAGTAAGGTTCATAAAGTTATTGAGTTATGTATGAAATTTTAATAAAGGCTGTGGCCAAATCTTCCATTTTAAAAAATGGTCAACGTGTCCTGTGTATTTTATTATATTATTATTTATTGTCTTGAAGGCAAATAGTAATTTACAGATAATAGGCTGTGTAATGCCATGGCAAGACATGGACCCTTAGGAGGGTAATGCATGGCATTACCAGGCCTTAAGTTTGGCTTCCCTAAAGGGGATAATCTTTGTCGAGAAAGGCTTTCCTGACACTTTTTTCCGGTATTTTCTATTATTTTTGTGTCCAGCGATTGGTGGTGGGCCTGTCCAGTCAACTGCACGTCGCTGGGTGAAATGTTGTTTTCTCTCCAGTGACGTGCGCTGATAGGACAGGCTAACATAAACAATTTCATTTGACTGACCATGACTGGAAAGCTAGAGATTCAGAAACTGACTGAAACATGTGAAATATGTGACGCAATCATCAAAGTACTGAGAAAAAGATGTCAGAGATGCAGAGATATTAGCGATGTACACCAGTAATAAGACATCGAGGGCATGTTAATAGCAAAAAAGGATGTGACAGGTTCCATTTAAGCCAATCACAAGTGACAGACTAGGCTGCACATTAGGTGAGTGCAAGGAGGAGAGATAACTGTACTGGATAAAATGGTAGTATGGATCTTAATATGGCCAGAGCAGCCTTGATCCTGGCAAGTGGAACAGACGAGGAAGGAAAGCTCAGGTTAATGTGTATCACTATCGATGTACCTTCTGTGTGCTGTCTGTGTTAAACATTGCAAAATATAGGATAAACTTTGTCATTTAATTCCTTCTTTAACCCCTTTCTGACCTCGGATGGGCTAGTATGTTCGAGGTCAGAACTCCCGCTTTGATGCGGGCTCCGGCTGTTTTGAACAGCTGACATGTGCCCACAATAGCGACGGGTGGAATCGCGATCCACCCGCCGCTATTAACTAGTTAAATGCCGCTGTCAAACGCTGAGAGTGGCATTTAACCGGCGCTTCCGTCCATCGGGCCAGAAATGAGTGCATCGCCGACCCCCGTCACATGATCGGGGGTTAGCGATGCGTCTGCATAGTAACCATAGAGGTCCTTGATACCCCTATGGTTGCTGATGCCGGCTTGCTATGAGCGCCACCCTGTGGTCGGCACTCATAGCAATGCAAGAATTCAGCTACATAGGAGCGATCTGATGATCGCTACCATGTAGCTGAGCCGATCGAGTTGTGCCAGCTTCTAACCTCCCATGGAGGCTATTGAAGCATGGCAAAAGTAAAAAACAAAAAGTAAAAAAAATGTGAAAAAAAAAATATATAAAAGTTTAATCACCCCCCTTTCGCCCCATTCAAAATGAAACAATAAAAAAAAATCAAACCTACACATATTTAGTATCTGTCAATAAAAAAAAGGATTAACCTGATCGCAAAATAACATAAAAAAAAATTTGAAACGCCAGAATTACATTTTTTTTGGTCGCCGCGACATTGCATTAAAATGCAATAACGGGCGATAAAAAGAACACATCTGCACAAGAGTGGAATCAATAAAAACGTCAGCTTGGAATGCAAAAAATAAGCCCTCAACCGACCCCAGATCACGAAAAATGGAGACGCTACAGGTATCGGAAAATGGCGCAATTTTTTTTTTAGCAAAGTTTGGAATTTTTTTTCACCACTTAGATAAAAGAGAACCTAGACATGTTTGGTGTCTATGAACTCGTAATGACCTGGAGAATCATAATGTCAGGTCAGTTTTAGTGAACCTAGTAAAAAAGCCAAACAAAAAACAAGTGTGGGATTGCACTTTTTTTTGCAATTTCACCGCACTTGGAATTTTTTTCCCGTTTTCTAGTACAAGACATGGTAAAACCAATGATGTCGTTCAAAAGTACAACTCGTTTCGCAAAAAATAAGCCCTCACATGGCCATATTGACGGAAAAATTAAAAAGTTATGGCTCTGGGAAGGAGGGGAGCGAAAAACGAACACGGAAAATCCCAAGTTCATGAAGGGGTTAACCATACCAGAAAAACACTGATGACGTTGATGGTAAAGACGATCAAACAGATAACACATTGATTGAAAACACTGATGACACCAGTAACGTTTTTTCACGTACGTGTTTAGACATATGAAGGGGTCCTTAATCTGTAGAATGGGCCCCCAGAATCAATGTTACTAGTGGGCCCTTGGCACTCTGGGTCAGGACTGATCATATACTATTTTAATATTTTACTTTCACATCAAATATTCACTTTGCTTAAGCATTTTTAGAACATGCAGTTTACTATGTGCTTGTCATCTGCTTTTCCACAATAAATTCTAAAAAGCCACTGTGATATTAACAATAGAGGATTATGACATTTAGGTTTATTTCAGATGTAAGTACTAAAGAGCATTTACTTACAAATAGCAGACTCGAATTAAAAGTCCTGAATATGTGTGAACTCATTTACAGCCTCAGGGATATTTACCAAAACAGTTGGTGAGAAATGTCCGTCACTTGATGTGGAGAGCACTACAATAAACGCAATGAGCCTAAGGCACATCTGGGTCTCAGCTGGCAGAAGTACAAAGTGTGATTATGCCCAGCTCAGGGCAAGATCAAATAATAAAACTATGCTATATAGGGGGACATTGTACCACACACAGAGAATCACTGCCAAGCTTCAATTTCTAGCCAACGTGGATGAAAGCTCTTTACTTTTCTTATGTTCCACTTCAGAATACGCTGAGGAGAACGCTTAGGCTGCCGTCACACTAGCAGTATTTGGTCAGTATTTTACCTCAGTATTTGTAAGCCAAAGCCAGGAGTGGGTGATAAATGCAGAAGTGGTGCATATGTTTCTATTATACTTTTCTCTGATTGTCCCACTCCTGGTTTTGGCTTACAAATACTGATGTAAAATACTGACCAAATACTGCTAGTGTGACGGCAGCCTTAGAATATTCATGTGGACAGACATTCCATTTACTGTCTGTATGATGATCTAATGATGCTGAACTGGTGGATTTATTTTCTAAATCTCCAAAAGTGCTCATCAGAGAGATGGGAAATAGCAATGTCAACAGGAATTCTGTAGTGGCACAGTTTCCTGGAGCCCAAATTCCCAAAAATGAGAAGATAAATATTTATACAGTGTAGTTGGGCTCACTTTTTATTATTATTATTATTATTATTATTTATTGTTATAGCGCCATTTTTTCCATGGCGCTTTACATGTAAGGAGGGGTATACATAATAAAAACAAGTACAATAATCTTAAACAATACAAGTCATAACTGGTACAAGAGGAGAGAGGACCCTGCCCGCCAAGGCTCACAATTTACAAACTTTTTATGGCTATGTGACTTTCAAGACTGGAGGTATCTTATAGAGAAAAATCATTGCCTGTCATTGGTTAAAGTTGAATGTAAGTGTGGCACCCCTAGGGGTATTTGCCACAAAAACAGTTACTAACAGTAAATACAAATATTAAAATAGCAAGACTGCACTACCACCTCCGGCCAGAAGGGGGAGCTCCAGAGACTCCCCTTAATCCATTCTGGTCTGAGAGAAGAAATGGCAGTTGGGCTAAGGAGCTGATAGTGAGAGGTCATACAGCTGAATTTCTAACAGCCCTATGACGGTTTCCAGGCCCAAATCACCGGCCTGAGGAGAAGAGGGACAGAGAAAAAGGATATTGTGAGAACCGGGTAGCATTAATCACTACCCAGAACAGGCGCAAAGACGGATACCGGATCCGTGGCTGTATTCATTATATATAATACAGCAACCGGAAAAACGTGAGGTGATATCAGCTTCACTAGGGCCGGACGCAGCAACAGACACAGAGTTCAGCGGTACTCCTGGAGGGGGTAAGCCGATAAAAGGACTCGGGTTGCCCGTCGAACCAGGACCCGGAGGGGACAGATTGGGCCGGCAGCCAGTTCACATACAGCAGCAGGGCCACACAGAAATTGCGTACAATAAGAGGCGAAGACCCCGGCAGGGTCAAAGTAACTCAGAGTTCCCAGACAGACTCCGGTGCCAGGACTGGTTGTAAATCCCTTTATGTTGAAGTAAACTGGTTAAACGTTTCAGTGCCTCAGTCTTTCATTTGGACAATAGCCATCTATCCAGGATCGGGATCGTCACCGCTGGGAGAACCTGCTGCTGATCAAGTAAGTGCCTGTCCCCTCACGATACCCCTTACACTGTGCATTGCCTGAGGCCACAGCACCGGGTCAAGCCACCCGTGACATCCCCCTCAAGAGACAGACCCCATTGGTCCGGTGCTGGGTATCCCTGTCTCTTGGGCGTCACGAACAGGATCTAGCCAGCCCGTATACCGGGTATTGTGTGCCGTGATTGGAGCCCAAAACTGTGAAAACTTGGATGAAAAATCTTGAAAATTGACTTTATTAAAGAAAAATCCATTCCCCATTGAAAACTATTGAAAGTGACTTTTCCCCATTGGTTATAATGGAGTAAAGATGGCCGCCATCCCCTGAGGTAATCACTTCATAACCGTTAGGCACGAGACTGTTAATTGAGCTACGCCATCACCTGAGCCCCAGTCTAACTGAAAAACTTCAGAATCCGCCATTACAGAGCGCGGTGGGTGGGAGCAGCAGGGGGCGTGTCATTGTGGGCGGCACCAAGCTGAGCGCTCTGACATCAGAGCAAGGGGAAAATCGATCCTGCTGCACAGCGGAATGAATCTACACTGTCCCGACGGAAGCGGAGGACCGGAAGGGTCCGGATTAACTAAGGGGGCACAGTATGTCGCAGCACGGAGACGCCGCAGCACCACCCGGCGACGCTAATGCAGCTGAAAGACAGAGTGTCGATAGAGAGTCCGGTAGCGCAGCGGTGCAAGGAGTGGCGCCCATCATGCCGGTGATGATGCCATATACCCCGGGTGGCCCATGGCTTCCAATGTATGAAGGTGAGCCTAATACCCTTGACGATTTCAGAGAAAAGATGCTGGCCCATTTTGACATGTTCCCCGTGGGTGAAGTTCAGCGTGTTAGTCTCCTGATGATGCAGTTAAGTGGCCATGCTAAGCGAGAAGTCACAGCATGGGCAGCTGATCTAAAAGGCACTGTTGAACGCATATTTGCTGGATTAAAAGCTACATTTGAAACCGCTGCCAGCAGCAAAGCTAAAGTACAATTCTTTAATTGCAAACAAAAAGTTAATGAGGGCGTGAGAGACTTTGCCTTAAACCTGCAGGAAGCCCTTAAATCACTTACACTGGCTGAACCCATTTTTAACACCGGAGCGGATAAACTGCTAAGAGATCAATTTATTGAGGGACTCTACACCCCTTCTCACCGGGGGCATGTGAGCATGCTTGTTTTTAAGAACCCTGAATTGACATTTGCCCAATTAAAGGAGAGCGTTATGCGTCTCCAGCTGGCAGAGGCACCTCGGGATCAGGAGCCTGCGCAACTCATGGCAGAGGCTCCTCAACAACATGGAGTACCAGTGACATCAGCTATGTCCGGGGCCATTGCTAAGCCCCTGGGGCCCAGTACTAATGAGGCTCTTCAACAAAAGCTTGACTCTTTAACTGATGTTGTTGCTTCAATGGCTAAAACCATGCAGGAGATGAGAGGACCCAAGATGGAGTTGTCAAAAGGTAGAGAAGGTGTTCCATGGATGAGACCCCGGAGATACCCGACATGGAGAGGACGACCCCGCGACCGCTACCAACCGGATGGACAGCCCATTTGCCGCCGTTGCCAGCAGCCAGGCCACTTTGCACGAGATTGTGATTTAAACGGGAATCCCCTGGGAATGCGGGCCGCTTCGCAGGAATGAACTTTCAAGGCCCAACACCCTGGCACGACAGGTACATCGGAGGACGACCCATTATCCCTATCGTGCTGGACGGAATGCCCCTCAACGCTTTGCTGGACACAGGTTCCCAGATTTCATCTATACCGTATATCCTTTATAAGAGGTACTGGGCTGATGCAGATATTGATAAAGGGCCCTCTGATGTTGAACTAGATATATGGGCCAGTAATGGTAAGTTGGATTCAGGGAGATGACCATAAAGATTGGTAAAGTAGAATTGAAGAAACAGGGTATAATTGTTATTGATGTTGACCGGCGGAACTGTGAACCAACTGTATTGATAGGAATGAATGTGTTAGAGAACTGCTTTTCCGAAGTCATTTCTGTCTTACAGCAAATTGCTGAAACTGCCCAATCCTGCCAGCAGAGAGTTCTCCGGAGGGAAATAAAAGTATTGATGTTAAGGCAACAGGTAGAAGTTGCAGGTGGAGAAATCGGCAGTGTGAGGGTAAGTGATCCAACGTCTATTGTAATCCCACCAAAAACAGAAATGCTGGTATGGTGTAGAGCAGCCATTGGTACTAAGGGACGAGATTATCAAGCCTTAATAGAACCAGTGTACACCGACAGCAGGCCCACTATACTCACAGCACGAGGGATAGTCGAGGTACACCGGGGACGAGTGCCGGTACGACTTTTGAACTGTGGAGAGGAAGAGGTCACTTTGCCAAGGTATGCTACAATGGCAAAGCTATATACTGTTGACAACAATGCCATTACAACCATTGAGCCCTTAGAACCAACCTGTCAGGTGGAAGGCAATGGCTCAGATGGAGAAATGGAGGATTGGTGCCAACAGCTACACGTGGGCATAAATTCAACACCTACCCATCAAAAACAAGGGGTGTATAGGCTAGTGACGGAATATGAACAAGTCTTCAGTAAACACCCATTGGACTTCGGACGGATAGAAGGGGTAGAACACACAATCCCCACAGGTGACCATCCCCCAATAAAAGAAAGATATAGACCCATACCGCCCGCTCACTATCAATGTGCAAAAGATATGCTGAGGGAAATGAAACAGGCCGGGGTAATAAGAGACAGCTGTAGCCCCTGGGCGGCCCCTCTAGTGATTGTCAAAAAAAAAGATGGAACTATGAGAATGTGCGTAGACTACCGGCAGATTAATAACATCACCCATAAAGATGCCTACCCCTTGCCTAGGATAGAAGAGTCCCTGACTGCTTTGAAATCTGCTAATTATTTTTCCACCTTAGACTTAACAAGCGGGTATTGGCAAGTCCCCGTGGCTGAGAGAGATAAGGAAAAGACGGCATTCACCACACCAATGGGTCTAAGTGAATTTAATCGCATGCCGTTCGGACTCTGCAATGCATCCGGTACCTTCCAGCGGCTGATGGAATGCTGCCTCGGACACAAGAACTTCGAGACCGTCCTCCTGTACCTAGATGATGTGATCGTCTACTCAAAGACTTACGAACAACACTTAAAAGACTTGGCAGAAGTGTTCGAAGCCTTATCCAGGTATGGCATGAAAATCAAGCCATCCAAATGTCACCTTCTCAAGCCAAAGGTACAGTACCTGGGACACATCGTGAGTTCGGAGGGAGTAGCACCGGATCCCGAGAAAATAACCGCCATAAGGGATTGGCCGAGACCTACCAGCGCAAAAGAAGTGAGGCAATTCCTGGGATTGGTGGGTTACTATCGCAGATTTATAAAAGGATTTACCAAGTTGGCAGCACCCTTGCAAGACGCCTTGGTAGGGCAGACGAAGAAACCTTCAAACCGAAACCCTCCTTTCCAGTGGAACGACGAAAGGGAAGACTCCTTTGAACAACTAAAGAAGGCACTAACCGGAGAAGAGGTTCTGGCATACCCAGATTACCATCAACCTTTCATCCTCTACACCGATGCCAGTAATGTGGGACTAGGAGCGTTGCTGTCACAAAAGCAAGAAGGTCGGGAGAAAGTCATCGCCTTTGCAAGTAGAAAGCTCCGGCCTACTGAAAGAAATCCAGAAAATTATAGCTCCTTCAAATTGGAACTACTGGCAGTAGTTTGGGCTGTGACTGAACGTTTCAAGCACTATCTGGCCGCTGCAGAATTTATTGTCTATACTGACAACAATCCGTTGACCCACCTGGACACAGCCAAATTAGGTGCGTTAGAACAGCGATGGATAGCCCGGTTATCTAATTACAACTTCAAGATCAAGTATCGAGCAGGTCGCAAGAATGGAAATGCCGATGCCCTATCCCGGATGCCACACTTGAGAGATGTAGAAGAAGAAACGGGGGAGCTTGAAGAAATTGAACTACCAGCCTTCCATCATCCCAAGGCAAAACATCATCAGTCAAGTACCTATCAGAAACATCAAGAGGTGAATTTTAATCCGTTAGCACACCATAGATGGGCTGACACCCAAGACAGCAATCCGGCTGTGAAGTTGGTGAAGGAACTGCTGACTGAGCAAAGTGCATATCCCGATGAGGATGCCCCAGAAGAGACGCATCAACTCTGGAAAGAGAGAGGCAAAATGTTCCTGTATCAAGGGAAGCTCTGTAGAAGGTACACCAATCCGAAAACACATGAATTGGTTTGGCAGATTATCGTGCCTAAACAAGATGTCAAGATGGTCCTCGAAGCTTACCATAATGGTGCTGGTCACTTTGGTTGGAAAAAGTTAGAAGTACTTCTAAGAGAAAGATTTTATTGGGTCGGGATGAGAAAATCAATCGAACAGTGGTGCAGAAATTGTGGCCCGTGCAACCTCAGAAGAAACGATCAAAAGAACCAAAGAGCACCACTGCAGCCCATAATCACCAAACAACCGCTTGAACTTGTAGCCATGGACCACGTGAAGTTGACACCAAGCCGGTCCGGCTATGTCTATGCCTTGACCATCGTGGACCATTATTCACGCTTCTTGGTAGTAGTACCCGTAAAAGATCTGACAGCAAAAACAGCAGCCAAAGCGTTCCAAACGTACTTTTGTAGACCCCATGGATATCCGGAACAGGTTCTCACCGACCAAGGTACAGCCTTTGAATCAGAGATCTTCAGAGAATTCTGTAATATGTATGGTTGCAAAAAGATCCGGATGACGGCCTATCATCCACAAACAAACGGCTTATGCGAGAAGATGAACCATATTGTAATAGACCTACTAAAGACTTTACCTGAGACAGAAAGGAATCAATGGCCAGAGAAATTGCCTGACTTGGTGGATCTGTATAATCATGTCCCGGTGAGCTCCACCAACTGCACCCCAGCTTACCTTATGCGTGCAAGACCCGGCCAATTACCAATCGATCTAGAAATGGGAATTCTGAAACCAGACGCAGAAGTTCAAGACTCCAATTGGGATATCATACGGCAAAAGCAGTATCGCCAAGTGCAAGAGAGTGTGGAAAGAAGCCTTCAGCAAACTAGAGAAAGACAAGAGCGAACTTTCAACCAGAATGCTCTAGCGACCCCATTAAGACCGGGTGACCAAGTGCTCAAGAGAAATCGTCGAACCAATAAACTAGACAATCAGTGGGAAGCCGTACCCTACACAGTTTTACCAACAAGAATGGATAATCCTAAAATGTGTCTCATTAGCAAAAACGGAGGCTTAACATCTGTGCTAGTGTCAAGAGACAATCTTAAATTGTGTCCGGAAGCATTGAAAGAGCCAGAAGTTGTCCAGCCAGAACCAGAAGTTATTCAACCCATACAGGTTCAACCAGTAAAGGAAAAAGAAGAGGAAATGTATCACACCTGTATAGGAGACTTTCCCAAAACCCTACTAACATACCATGGTGCAGTAGTGGTTCCCATGGTGGCCTTTTACCCAACACCGAACCCAATACCAGAAGTCCCAAGACAGGAAGAGGCTGACCCCGTACTACAGGAGGTTCCAGGCCAGGAAGAACAGATTCCTGATCAGAGTAATCCCATTCACGGTGGACTTGCCAACTCCATAGTCATGGTATTATCTTTAGCAGAACGGGCAGATACTACATCCGCAGTAGACAGTAGTACAACACATGAAGAGATACCGCCATTACGTAGATCACAGCGTAGTACCCAGGGTCAATTACCGGCCAGGTATGCAGATTACCAACTATAAAACTATAGTCATTGTTATCATTCTTGTCATGATTCCAATGGCAGGGAATCACAAAAGGACAAGCAACAACGAGCTCTAGGGTGATGGAACCTGAGCTGACCGCGACCCTAAACCTGAACACACAAATAACAATAGCCGGGGAACGTGCCTACGTTGATCCTAGACGTCTCGCACCAGCCGAAGATCTAACTTCCCCTATTAGAAGAAACACAGACCTCTCTTGCCTCCAGAGAAATACCCCACAGAAATAGCAGCCCCCCACATATAATGACGGTGAAATGAGAGGAAGGCACATACACAGTATGAAAACAGATTCAGCAAAATGAGGCCCGCTAAAACTAGATAGCAGAGGATACAAAAGTAAACTGCGCGGTCAGCAAAAAACCCTTCAAAAAACCATCCTGTAATTACTTGAACTCATGTTCCAACTCATGGAACATGAGGAGCAATTACAGCCCACTAAAGCAACCAGCAGCAAAGAGACAATTATATGCAAGCTGGAAAAGACAAAAATAAAGCAAAACGTGGAACAAGAAAATCAAAACTTAGCTTGTCCTGAAGATTACTGAAGCCAGAAGCTGAGGTAACAAAACACTCTGATAACCTTGATAGCCGGCGGGGAAATGACAAGAAAGCCCGGTTAAATAGGAAACTCCCAAATCCTAATAGAACAGGTGGACACCAGAGACAGCAGAACACAAATCACCCAGTACCATCAGTAACCACCAGAGGGAGCCCAAAAACAGAACTCACAACACATTCTGCAACGTTTAAGCCCAGTACCTACAGAGACTTGTCTGTATGAACTTCTTGCATATTCTTGAACTTTTTATCAGCCCGGAGGCACTAAATCAAAGCTCCGGAAAGACTGCTTTTTGAACTTTGCTTTTTGCTCTTTTTGAACTTTCTTTAGACTTTATATTGGTAACTCCGTTGGAAAAATGGAACTGAATTCTTGGACACAAAGTGCAGTGCCTTTCCTAGTACCTTCAAGGACAGAACTGTAATAATGGACGCTATTTGAAGTGACTTTTTACAGAACTCTATTTTTGTTTCCTTGAGTGGTTTTTGTAACTTTTCATTTTTAAGACTCTGTATATATTAATTGTTATTTCAAAATGTTATCGTCCCACAGTCCCGGAGTACTGTTCTTAACTAAGGGGGAATGTGGCACCCCTAGGGGTATTTGCCACAAAAACAGTTACTAACAGTAAATACAAATATTAAAATAGCAAGACTGCACTACCACCTCCGGCCAGAAGGGGGAGCTCCAGAGACTCCCCTTAATCCATTCTGGTCTGAGAGAAGAAATGGCAGTTGGGCTAAGGAGCTGATAGTGAGCGGTCATACAGCTGAATTTCTAACAGCCCTATGACGGTTTCCAGGCCCAAATCACCGGCCTGAGGAGAAGAGGGACAGAGAAAAAGGATATTGTGAGAACCGGGTAGCATTAATCACTACCCAGAACAGGCGCAAAGACGGATACCGGATCCGTGGCTGTATTCATTATATATAATACAGCAACCGGAAAAACGTGAGGTGATATCAGCTTCACTAGGGCCGGACGCAGCAACAGACACAGAGTTCAGCGGTACTCCTGGAGGGGGTAAGCCGATAAAAGGACTCGGGTTGCCCGTCGAACCAGGACCCGGAGGGGACAGATTGGGCCGGCAGCCAGTTCACATACAGCAGCAGGGCCACACAGAAATTGCGTACAATAAGAGGCGAAGACCCCGGCAGGGTCAAAGTAACTCAGAGTTCCCATACAGACTCCGGTGACAGGACTGGTTGTAAATCCCTTTATGTTGAAGTAAACTGGTTAAACGTTTCAGTGCCTCAGTCTTTCATTTGGACAATAGCCATCTATCCAGGATCGGGATCGTCACCGCTGGGAGAACCTGCTGCTGATCAAGTAAGTGCCTGTCCCCTCACACTGTGCATTGCCTGAGGCCACAGCAGCGGGTCAAGCCACCCGTGACATCCCCCTCAAGAGACAGACCCCATTGGTCCGGTGCTGGGTATCCCGGTCTCTTGGGCGTCACATAAGGTCTACCTACATGGTATAAACACAAAAAAACAGGCACTGGTTGCACAGATAAATTGCACTCTTTGATCTAAAACAGTGGCCATGTGCAGAAAATATTCTTGAAGATTAGCTGAGCAAAGTAATGGCAATGTAGACAGTTCAAACAGTTGTACAAAGTTCATGTAAAATAAATGAATCAAAATGTACCTAAATGGTGGGGAATCCTTAAATTTTAATCTGGTTGGTCTCAAAATCCATAAAGATATCAGTCCATAGTTCTGCAGTAATGAGGAACATTTGGCAAACAGACGCCCTTCCTGGGAGATCTGAATCAGGCACGTGTGCTGGAAGGGTTACTTATTCAATGTTCTGCTTAAGGTGCTCAAAAGTATGTCTGATATCAAGGTGATCCAAGTGAGAAATGAGACGAAGAATGTACTGTCCATCATAGTGTTTTCTAGGTACATTTTTTGAGCAATGTTGTTTACAGCTTGGATGTAATGTGAAATCTGAATTCGAATAAACCAGAGAGAAAATGTACAGTACTATTTGATTGTTTAATCAAATCAAAAAGGTGAGAACAAAGTTGAGTCATGTAAAGAAGAGAGCGCATGTGGTTTGCAAGGAACTGAATCTGTAAGCCTGATTTAGGTTTTTAAAGGGAACCTTTTAGTATGGTATTGCATATGGAAGTAGTGATATCACTCTGTAGGCACAGTCGCTGAACAAAAGTGATGCATTTTATTGGAAAGATCCGACATGCCAGTCATGAGAACTGTAGTGTAGAACTCATGTGCAAAATCAGGCTGGACATACACTGGGAGCATTTCTTTGCTCAAGGAGGATTCAATGAAAGTTCATTGGCACGCTTTTCATTCTTTTACAGTCTGATTTGCGTATGGCTTATATGCTAGATTTGGCATGATGGTATATCAGATCTTCACAAAAATGGTATAATTTTTATTGGTGGACAATCATCTATTCAGCCATACTACTACTTGAATATGTAAAAACATACTGGAAGATTCCCTTTACATTTTTGAGATCCCCATGGTTGGTGTCTATATCAGCAGAGCAACAGCAGATATACCTTTTCTTTGGTTGTTTTAGTTGTGCTATCTTTCTGTCGGTTTTGGGTAACAGGTGTTTTTCATTTACTCTGCTTGTCTGAACTATCACCTTTCAGGTGCAGCTAGTGTTTCCCTTGCTGGTGTTTCCTGCGCTGTCTGAGATCGATACCCAAAGAACCCACCAACACCCCTTCACTAAGAATTTTGACTGGATTTTATTCCCTCAACTCCGGAATTAAGCTAGGCCATAAGGCATCCGCCTTAACATTCTGAGTCCCATGGAGATATTTCACAGAGAAATCAAACCGAATGAACAAGAGAACCCAATGAGTCTGTCTGGAATTCAGGCAGTTTGTACTGTTTGTTGACACTGCTTTTTTGTGATCAGTAAAAACAGTTTACTCTATGCCTAGCCCTCTCCAAGCAATGCGTCAATTCCTTGAAAGCTCTATAACCTCCAAGAGTTCCCGATCAAATATATTATAGTTGGACTCTGCTTGTGAAAATTTCTGAGAAAATAAGCACAAGGATGAAAGTAGCTGTCCTTCTGTGAAAAAATACAGCACCCATCACTACAGAAGAGGCGTCCACCTCAACCACAAAAGGCAAATAAACATCGGGTTGACTGAGGGCAAAGCTTTAGAAAATTCTGTCTGGAAAGCAGTAGAAGCATCAACAGCCTCACCAGCAAAAGCATCAACATCTAATCAAGAGAACTGGGTGGATTTTCTTCCGCTGGCTGAGTTTGCACTGAATAACCACACCTCTACTGCTACCAGTATCTCACCTTTTTTTGTTGTTGAGATTTTCATACGGTTTTCAAAGATTTTTCTGGTTTGCAGTCTGCAGTCCCAGAGGTGGAAAAATATTCTTCTTATTTGATTAAGGTCTGGAGAGAAGTTAAAAGAGGTCTCTTGATAACTTGCGATTGGACCAAGAACACTGCCAATCGTAGACGTAGGAGAGCTCCAGTCAGTAAGGTAGGGTATTTTGTCTGGTTATCCTCTAAAAATCTGCATCTTAAAGTTCCATCTAGAAAATGTTTTCCTAAATTTATTGGACCGTATAAGATAATCAAGGATCAATTCTAATCAGGATTAATTATTCCTTCCATGTTTCTCTTCTTAAAAAGTTTGAAGAGATTCCGGTTCTCAGGACAATATTGAGGTAGACTTGGAGGAGGGCAAGGTGGAATGAGTCTTGAAATCCAGACATGTCAGACAGTGACTGCAGTTTCACGTTAAGTGGAACGGTTTCGGTAGTGAGGATATCTCCTGGTGGATGCTAAAGACCTACATGCAGATTGCGTAGTGAGCAGGTTCTCTCTGTGGCGTCAGCAGTTGGGGAGCTCGGTGGGTCCAGTGGCCCCTCATAGAAGGGGGATACTGTCATGCGTCTGCCTTTTTCCGCTGAGACACAGCAGATACACCTTTTGTCTGGGTGTTTTAGTTCTGATATCGGTTTTTTGGTAGCAGGTGCTTTTCATTTACTTTGTTTGTTTGCCTTATCATCTTTTTTGGTGCAGCTTTATATACCTTCCCTTCCTGGTGTTTCCTGCTGGTGATAGTCTTTCACACATGAAACAGCTGCAACCAACATAAACTACAGCCAAGAAAATGAATTTAATTCACTTGGCTGAAGTTTATGTTGGTTACAGCGGTGTCATGTGGGATTCCTTTAATACTTAGATAAATGCTACTCTAACGATCCAAGGAGTTGCTAATAGGGTTGAGCGAAACGGATCAGACAAATTCAAAAATCGCCGACTTTCGGCAAAGTCGGGTTTCATGAAACCCGGCTCGATCCTAGTGTGGGATCGGCCACAAGGTCAGAGATCTTCACGCCAAAGTCGCGTTTCCTATGACACTTTCAGCACCATTTTTCAGCCAATGAAGGAGGACGCAGAGTGTGGGCAGCGTGATGACATAGGTCTCGGTCCCCACCATCTTAGAGAAGGGCATGACAGTGATTGGCTTGCTTTCTGCGGCATCACAGGGGCTATAAAGGCGCATGCACGCCGACCGCAATTTTACTTCTCCCGATCGTAGCATAGGGAGAGGTTGCTGCAGCTTCATCAGAAGAAGGGAAATAGTTAGCGAGGGAAGATTAACCCCCAAACTGCTTGTGCTGTAGCGATTTCCACTGTCCAACACCACCTTTTCTTTGCAGGGACAGTGGAGGCAATATTTTTGTGCATCAGCTCTGTAGCTTATTAGGCTGCCTTATAAGGCTCCCTGATAGCTGCATTGCTGTTTGTACGCTGCTGTGCAAGCCAACTGCTTTTTTAAAAGCAAAAATCCTGTTGCTCCTTTCTGCACAGTTATCTTGTTTATTTGTCCACACTTTTGTGTGCAGCAGTCCTTTTTATTGCTGCCATACTTGTCCTGAGATCATTGTAGGGAGATTGAAATTGTACTACAGTCCTTGTATTTTTTCATATATCTTCCAGCCACGTTCTGCCACTTACATTGTGTAGTGTTATACACTGGGCCTGAGTTTTGGTGCATTCTCTCCCCCAAAAAAGGGAGATTCAAATTGTCACAAAGTTGATCTACGTCAGTTCTGTTAGTTTATCGTATATCTTCCAGCCACATTCTGCCACTTGCGTTGTGTAGTGTTATACACTGGGCCTGAGTTTTGGTGCAGTCCCCCCCAAAAAAAAGGGAGATTTAAATTGTCACAAAGTCGATCTACGTCAGTTCTGTTAGTTTGTCGTACATCAGCCAGCCACGTTCTGCCACTTACATTGTGTAGTGTTATACACTGGGCCTGAGTTTTGGTGCATTCTCCCCCCCAAAAAAGGGAGATTCAAATTGTCACAAAGTCGATCTACGTCAGTTCTGTTAGTTTGTCGTACATCAGCCAGCCACGTTCTGCCACTTACATTGTGTAGTGTGATACACTGGGCCTGAGTTTTGGTGCAGTCTCCCCCCAAAAAAGGGAGATTTAAATTCTCAACAAGTTTGTATACACCTTCTACCTTGTTTTCCAGTACCATATAACGGTTGTTATTTTGGTTAGATTTTCCCAAAAATGAGGAAGTCTGGTGGAAGACGCCAACGTCAGACACACCGTCGTAATATGAGGGGCCCTGTGCCAGTACCGCCGCCCACGAGAGTGTTCCCCCAGCTCGAACAGTGCTCTACCACTTGCAATACTTACCTCTCCCTGCTCCACCACTGTGTAGTCTGTGCTGTTAAATCCTTCAATGGTACTGCCAATACAAATTTGTTGAAATGATAGATGCTAGTAAAAATATACAGGGGCCCTGGCCTCCATTTAGACCAGTTAATTCTTTGCGCCAACTACCACTGTCTGAAAGACAAAAGAAAAAGCACAGGCCATATAGAATGGGGGATCACCAGTCGGCAATATAAATTTCAAAACACAGCTTTATTAAAGTACAACACAGGAAAAAAGAGAACATTAAAAACATCTAAAACACATTAGAACTACTGCCTAGAAAATGGCATATGCCTGTATACACATTAGAGGGGAGACATGATAATAATGATGACTGACATGTGTGTGCAAATACTCCTCACACTACTATATGGACAGCATATTTTACACCAAACATAGTGTCAAAAAAACACATAACGCAAATACGTCATATAAAGCACATAGACAAATGCAATGGTGAAGGTGAATATATGCAGTATAGTACAAGGGCTCAAGATGAACTCAAAGTAAAGCTCAAAGCCATAAGTAATGTGTATGCAATAATCATACTCAAGTCAGTGCAGCCAGAGGAAGCATAAAACACAACATTAGCCACAGACTCCTATTTCCCAAATAGTGCGAAGTAGGACAGGCACAATAGCCCTGAATGACCCAGAACTAATACAGGAGCATAGCACTCAGAGTGAGCACTAAATACCGTGCACAACCAACAGAGCATGCACAGCAGTCATCTCCCCAGAAAAGTTTAGCGGGTATAATAACCCATATGTCCCAACAGGCATAGAGAGAGCGAATACCTATGCCTGTTGGGACATATGGGTTATTATACCCGCTAAACTTTTCTGGGGAGATGACTGCTGTGCATGCTCTGTTGGTTGTGCACGGTATTTAGTGCTCACTCTGAGTGCTATGCTCCTGTATTAGTTCTGGGTCATTCAGGGCTATTGTGCCTGTCCTACTTCGCACTATTTGGGAAATAGGAGTCTGTGGCTAATGTTGTGTTTTATGCTTCCTCTGGCTGCACTGACTTGAGTATGATTATTGCATACACATTACTTATGGCTTTGAGCTTTACTTTGAGTTCATCTTGAGCCCTTGTACTATACTGCATATATTCACCTTCACCATTGCATTTGTCTATGTGCTTTATATGACGTATTTGCGTTATGTGTTTTTTTGACACTATGTTTGGTGTAAAATATGCTGTCCATATAGTAGTGTGAGGAGTATTTGCACACACATGTCAGTCATCATTATTATCATGTCTCCCCTCTAATGTGTATACAGGCATATGCCATTTTCTAGGCAGTAGTTCTAATGTGTTTTAGATGTTTTTAATGTTCTCTTTTTTCCTGTGTTGTACTTTAATAAAGCTGTGTTTTGAAATTTATATTGCCGACTGGTGATCCCCCATTCTATATGGCCTGTGCTTTTTCTTTTGTCTTTCGTATGTTCATATTCTCAGGTCGGGGTTGGATCCCTATGCTGTATACTCTGTGGTGCCCCCATTTCTTAGTATTAAACTACCACTGTCTGCTACTCAGCAGAGGAGCCCACCCCTGTACCTAGCTATGCCACTTGTTTATTTATGAACAATTTTTTGGCAGAGATTTAGCCCACTTTATTATTTTGGCATACTAACTGTGTCAGCCGCTCATTACAGTTGTCCTCTGCTGAACAAAGCAATGCAGCCTTTTTAGTCTTATTACCAATTTTGCACTGCATTTAGCCTACTTACTTATTTGGGCCTAGTAACTGTGTCAGCCACTCCTTACAATTGTCCTCCGCTGAACAAAGCAATGCCGCCAGTTTAGTCCTGATAAAAATTTTGAACTGCATTTAGCCTACTTACTTTTTTGGGCCTACTAACTGTGTCAGCCTCTCATTACAGTTGTCCTCCACTGAACAAAGCAATGCCGCCTTTTTAGTCTGGTTACCAATTTTTGAACTGCATTTAGCCTACTTACTTATTTGGGCCTAGTAACTGTGTCAGCCACTCCTTACAGTTGTCCTCCGCTGAACAAAGCAATGCCGCCAGTTTAGTCCTGTTATCAATTTTGAACTGCATTTAGCCTTCTTACTTATTTGGGCCTAGTAATTGTGTCTGCCTCTCATTACAGTTGTCCTCCTCCACTGAACAAAGCTATGCCGCCTGTTTAGTGCTGTTACCAAATTTGGACTGCATTTAGCCTCCTTTTTAATTTTGGGCCTACAAACTGTGTCTGTGGAGCGCCCCCAGACACAGGGCCACGACGTTTCGGTACCGGGCCTCTCTGGTTCGGTTCTGAGGCTGTCACGGTGGCTAGACCCAGTCCGCGACCCTGCTAAGGGGCGTCCAATGAAGGTAGTAGTATAGTCTGTCAGGAGTTCGTGACGCCACCTGTGGTGTTCGGTCAGGGTGACCGACGCTGCTGTAGGGTCCGCTGGGGTGATGGAATGGCAGCTGGATGGTATACCTTCCCACAGGAGAAGTATGTCCCCAGGGCTTCCCAGTAAGGTGGATGGTGATGGTGTGAGGTGCAGGCAATAACGAGGACACAGGGTTGCAGTCTCTTTACCTTTTACTGAAGGCTTCAGTACACTCAGTCCAGAGCACGTTCAACCGGGCTATCAGAGACCGGCTGGTCCGATGCGCACATCCAGAGTTTTCCCTTAAGAGGTGTTTGCACTGGGTCGGGTAAGGGATACTTTGGAATCTAGCAGGAGGGTGAATTGGTGGTAATGATTGGGGACTAGTGCCTCTATACCATACGCCTTAGCGACCACGCTAGTTAGTGGTATATTTGTATCAATCCGACTGCCTGGTATTTTGAAGCATTTATTTATACAGTGCGCACTAGTTTGTATTATGTAGGCTATTGGGATCAGATGTTGTTTATGTCCAATAGTAACAGAATATCTGCATTAGCTGTGTAGGATGCTTTTGTTTGTCAGCATTTATCTGCTATTACGGTGGACCCATTATTCTTATCTATGTTTTTAGATGTTTTTAATGTCTTTGTGTATGTTGTTCTCTCAATAAAGATTATTTTGTTATTCTTAGTTATTTGTGGTGATCCCTATTTTTATGCATACGCTTGTTCTTGTTTGCTGCTACTATCGTTTGGTATGCATATGGTGATCCCCGTTTGTGCTTTAATATTTGGATGGTGCCCGCTCAACAAAGTGTTTATGCATTCGGAATAGTCCTCACAACTGCTGTACTCTTTCGTTCGTTCTCTACAGCTTTTTCTCTCTCTCTTTCTTTGGTTCCAGATGTTGCTAGTTTCTAACGTCCCCCAGATATGTTATGGCTAGGACGCCACCCGTTTGACGGGAAGGCTTGGAGGTCTTCCGGGACCCTAGAGACGCCCCTCTCCCAATGTTGCCCCCTATGTCTTCGTAGGTGTAGAAGGTAGACAGCCAACCTATAATTGACTGTCCAGCGGAATTTGAAGTAATGTGGGAAGTCATTTACTCCTACGGTGATCCGGCCACCGACTATGCGCCTCAGTAAGATGTTGCCTTCCTCTCTCGGCACGACTCTTACTGGCTCTCCTTTGTGCTGATCTCGTTTACACTGTTCCACAATATTCTTCCCCTCTTGTCTCTTCCTTAGGATACCGCCGCAAGGTGTGCAGGCGCGGTTCCGTAATGTTCTGTTCTGTCGCTAGGCACCTGCCAGGTTCCCATGCCTGACAGGGACCCCCCCTGTGTCTTGTCCCCGCAACACCCCCTGCCACGGGATGTTGCCTGGTTCCAACCCAGTCAGCTTCTGACTAACTTCCTCCCCAGCCCCTAGTTTTACCAGTGTGAGGAGTGGCCCAATAAATAAAGCCTTTTGCTCCCCCTAGTGGCCGGAGTGTGAAGTGTAATGTGTTCTGGTGATACCTGGTCAGGAGAACTCCTTAGTGCCATCGGACGTACCGCTACTCGCCTTGGGGCCTTACTGCAACGACCAGGTCTCTGGGGCGCTACATCTGCGACACTCATTACAGTTGTCCTCCACTGAGCAAAGCTATGCCGCCTGTTTAGTCCTGTTACCAAATTTGGACTGCATTTAGCCTCCTTTTTAATTTTGGGCCTACAAACTGTGTCTGAGACACTCATTACAGTTGTCCTCCACTGAACAAAGCTATGCTGCCTGTTTAGTCCTGTCAGGGCTGCCACTAGGAATTTCAGGGCCCCATACTGGCAAAATTTTCAGGGCCCCCTTAAGACTCCGCCCAGGCTCCACCCCAGCCCCGCCTATATTACACTTTCCCCATGTAATATATAAATTAATTAGCACCTGTATACTTTCTCCCAATTTATTACCAGTCACTTTATCCTCAACGACCCCCACTATTTACCTCCCGCTCTAACCCTTACCCCAAGTCATTATAGTTACATGCCCCTTCTGCCTCAATTCATTGCCATGTCTTCTCTCTCTCCCACCCTCTATTCATTATCAATTGCTCTTCCCCACCCTCAAAATTCATTATTTGCTTTCCCTACCTTCAATACACCATTTGCTCTTCCCACCCCCACCTTCAATTCAATTTCTGTCCACGTCCCTCACACTCACTTCATGTGCAGTCCCCATCACCCCCACTTCATCATTTAGTCCCCTATCATCATTTAGTCCCCTATCCCCCCGTCACTACATCTGCAGTCCCCCTTACTTCATCATTTGCAGCCCCCTATCATTTCATCATGTGCAGAACCCCCTCAAACATACTTCATCATCTGCAGTCCCTATCACTCCCACATCATTTCCTGCCCCCATCACCCCCACATCATCATATGCAGTCCCCATCACCCCCACATCATCATTTGCAGTCCCCATCACCCCCACATCATCATTTGCTGTCCCCATCACCCTTACATCATTTGCAGTCCCCATCACCCCCACATCATCATTTGCAGTCCCCCCACATCATTTGCAGTCCCCATCACCCCCACATCATTTGCAGTCCCCATCACCCCCACATCATCATTTGCAGTCCACATCACCCCCACATCATTTACAGTCCCCATCACCCCCACATCATAATTTGCAGTCCCCATCACTCCCACATCATAATTTGCAGTTCCCATCACCCCCACATCATTTGCAGTCCCCATCATCCCCACATCATTTGCAGTCCCCATCACCCCCACATCATTTGCAGTCCCCCCACATACTTTGCAGTCCCCATCACCCCACATCATCATTTGCAGTCCACATCACCCCCACATCATTTGCAGTCCCCCCACATCATTTGCAGTCCCCATCACCCCCACATCATCATTTGCAGTCCACATCACCTCCACATCATTTGCAGTCCCCCCACATCATTTGCAGTCCCCATCACCCCCACATCATCATTTGCAGTCCACATCACCCCCACATCATTTGCAGTCCCCATCACCCCCACATCATAATTTGCAGTCCCCATCACCCCCACATCATAATTTGCAGTTCCCATCACCCCCAGATCATAATTTGCAGTCCCCATCACCCCCACATCATTTGCAGTCCCCATCATCCCCACATCATTTGCAGTCCCCATCACCCCCACATCATTTGTAGTCCCCATCACCCCCACATCATTTGCAGTCCCCCTCATCATTTGCAGTCCCCATCACCCCCACATCATTTGCAGTCCACATCACCCCCACATCATTTGCAGTCCCCCACATCAATTGCAGTCCCCATCACCCCCACATCATCATTTCCTGTCCCCATCACCCCCACATCATTTGCAGTCCCCATCACCCCCACATCATTTGCAGTCCACATCACCCCCACATCATTTGCAGTCCCCATCACCCCCACATCATTTGCAGTCCCCCACATCATGTGCAGTCCCCATCACCCCCACATCATCATTTGCAGTCCACATCACCCCCACATCATTTGCAGTCCCCCCACATCATTTGCAGTCCCATCACCCCGACATCATCATTTGCAGTCCACATCACCCCCACATCATTTGCAGTCCCCCCACATCATTTGCAGTCCCCATCACCCCCACATCATTTGCAGTCCACATCACCCCCACATCATTTGCAGTCCCCATCACCCCCACATCATTTGCAGTCCCCCACATCATTTGCAGTCCCCATCACCCCCACATCATCATTTGCAGTCCACATCACCCCCACATCATTTGCAGCCCCCCCACATCAATTGCAGTCCCCATCACCCCCACATCATCATTTCCTGTCCCCATCACCCCCACATCATTTGCAGTCCCCCACATCATTTGCAGTCCCCATCACCCCCACATCATCATTTGCAGTCCACATCACCCCCACATCATTTGCAGTCCCCCCACATCATTTGCAGTCCCCATCACCCCCACATCATCATTTCCTGTCCCCATCACCCCCACATCATTTGCAGTCCCCATCACCCCCACATCATTTGCAGTCCCCATCACCCCCACATCATCATTTGCAGTCCCCCCACATCATTTGCAGTCCCCATCACCCCCACATCATCATTTGCAGTCCCCCCACATCATTTGCAGTTCCCATCACCCCCACATCATCATTTGCAGTCCCCTATCCCCTTCACTTCATCTGCAGTCCCCCTTACGTCATCATTTGCAGCCCCCTATCATTTCATGTGCAGTACCCCCTCAAATACACTTCATCATTTGCAGCCCCCTATTTTTTCGCCATGTGCAGTACTCACTAAAACACACTTCATCATCTGCAGTCTCACTCCCCCCACCTCACCTCAGTCATTCCCAGGGCATCTAGGGTTTCCATCAGTGAAGCAGCAGCTAGAATGCATGGGCTGCTGAGAGGACCTGACAGGAGCCCATATATTCTAGCACAATCACTACTGAGACGGCTAGAATGTATGGGCTGTAGTCAGGACCTACAGGGAGCCCATACATTTTAGCTACAGCCGAGCAGGAGCTGCGCAGCCGACTAGGTGAGACGGCTGTGTACAGCTCCAAGATTGCTCCCGGGCCCCAGCGCCAACGTGTGCGCCGCAGTGCACACTATTTTAGTGCATGATGGGGCCCGATCAGTAGAAGCTCAACAGTGGGGCCCCGGATCTGCGGGCCCCTCTTTGTACTGCTGCTGACCGGGCCCCATACAGCAGTAACGGCTGTAATGCCCTGATGGCGGCCCTGAGTCCTGTTACCAAATTTGGACTGCATTTAGCCTCCATTTTAATTTTGGGCCTACAAACTGTGTCTGCGACACTCATTACAGTTGTCCTCCACTGAACAAAGCTATGCCGCTTGTTTAGTCCTGTTACCAAATTTGGACTGCATTTAGCCTCCTTTTTAATTTTGGGTCTACAAACTGTGTCTGCAACACTCATTACAGTTGTCCTCCACTGAACAAAGCTATGCCGCCTGTTTAGTCCTGTTACCAATTTTGAACTGCATTTAGCCTACTTTATTATTTGGGCCTATATCTGTGTTTCCTCCTCATCCTGCCCATTACCAAGCCACTGCTTGATGAGTCTGCTGGTACATTGACCCAGACCACTACATTCCCCTTGCACTCTACATAGCCAGAATCTGACCCTGCTGAAAGGCAGGTTCCCCTTCCCGCATACTGTACCACCTTACACGGGGACAAAGAGGAAGGTGCAGATGAAAGTGCAGGTTCCTTCATCAGGTAGGGGGCATACTCATTGGCACTGGCACAGGGCACCTCATAGTACGCAAAAGTGTCTCTGGCAGTGGGAGGCGCCGCCCACCGTCAAACACACCGCCGTACTATGAGGGGCCCTGTGCCAGTGCCAACTAGTGGGCCCCCACTGCTTGCTCAGGATCACAGCACTTGCAATGTTGAAATACCTCTTCCTGCTCCACCGCCATGACGTATTCCGCGCTTCCTGGCCCCTCGAAAATCTTGAGCCAGCCCTACCCCTCACAACTTTAGCCAAATGACCCCCTGTTTTCAATGCCTAACTATTATTATAAAGTAAATTAAGATTGACAAGCTACAGTAATACGAATTGATGTTTTTGGCATTAACCCCTTAAGCCCCGGGGGTGGTTTGCACGTTAATGACCGGGCCAATTTTTACAATTCTGACCACTGTCCCTTTATGAGGTTATAACTCTGGAACGCTTCAACGGATCTTGGCGATTCTGACATTGTTTTCTCGTGACATATTGTACTTCATGATAGTGCTAAAATTTCTTTGATATTACCTGCGTTTATTTGTGAAAAAAATGGAAATTTGGCGAAAATTTAGAAAATTTCACAATTTTCCAACTTTGAATTTTTATGCCCTTAAATCACAGAGATATGTCACGCAAAAAACTTAATAATTAACATTTCCCACATGTCTACTTTACATCAGCACAATTTTGGAACCAAATTTTTTTTTTGTTAGGGAGTTATAAGGGTTAAAAGTTGACCAGCAATTTCTCATTTTTACAACAAAATTTACAAAACCATTTTTTTTAGGGACCACCTCACATTTGAAGTCACATTTAGGGGTCTATTTAGCAAAAAATACCCAAAAGTGACACCATTCTAAAAACTGCACCCCTCAAGCTGATCAAAACCACATTTAAGAAGTTTATTAACCCTTCTGGTGCTTCATGAGAGCTAAAGCAATGTTGAAAGAAAAAATGAAAATGTAACTTTTTAGTCATGAAAACGATCTTTTAGCAACAATTTTTTTATTTTCCCAAAGGTAACAGGAGAAATTGGACTGCAAAAGTTGTTGTCCAATTTGTCCTGAGTACGCTGATACCCCATATGTGGGGGGAACCACTGTTTGGGCGCATGGCAGGGCTCAGAAGGGAAGGAGCGCCATTTGACTTTTTCACGCTAAAATTAGCTGGAATTGAGATTGGACTCCATGTCGCGTTTGGTGAGCCCCTGATGTGCCTAAACAGTGGAAACCCCCCACAAGTGACCCCATTTTGGAAACTAGACCCCCTAAGGAACTTATCTAGATGTGTGATGAGCACTTTTATCCCCCAAGTGCTTCACAGAAGTTTATACTGCCCGTGCGTAAAAATAAAAAAACGTATTTTTTCCACAAACATGATCGTTTAGTCCCCAATTTTTTATTTTCGCAAGGGTAACTGAAGAAATTGGACCATGAAAGTTGTAGTCCAATTTGTCCTGAGTAAGACAATACCCCATATGTGGGGGGGAACCACTGTTTGGGCGCATGGCAGGGCTCAGAAGGGAAGGAGCGCCATAAGACTTTTTCAAGCTAAAATTAGCTGGAATTGAGATCGGACGCCACGTCGTGTTTGGTGAGACCCTGATGTGCCTAAACAGTGGAAACCCCCCACAAGTGACCCCATTTTGGAAACTAGACTCCCTAAGGAACTTATCTAGATGTGTGGTGAGCACTTTTATCCCCGAAGTGCTTCACAGAAGTTTATACCGCCCGTGCGTAAAAATAAAAAAAGTATTTTTTCCACAAACATGATCGTTTAGTCCCCAATTTTTTATTTTCACAAGGGTAACTGAAGAAATTGGACCATAAAAGTTGTAGTCCAATTTGTCCTGAGTAAGACAATACCCCATATGTGGGGGGGAACCACTGTTTGGGCGCATGGCAGGGCTCAGAAGGGAAGGAGCGCCATAAGACTTTTTCAAGCTAAAATTAGCTGGAATTGAGATCGGACGCCACGTCGCGTTTGGTGAGCCCCTGATGTGCCTAAACAGTGGAAACCCCCCCACAAGTGACCCCATTTTGGAAACTAGACCCCCTAAGGAACTTATCTAGATGTGTGGTGAGCACTTTTATCCCCCAAGTGCTTCACAGAAGTTTATACCGCCCGTGCGTAAAAATAAAAAAATGTATTTTTTCCACAAACATGATCGTTTAGTCCCCAATTTTTTATTTTCACAAGGGTAACTGAAAAAATTGGACCATAAAAGTTGTAGTCCAATTTGTCCTGAGTAAGACAATACCCCATATGTGGGGGGGAACCACTGTTTGGGCGCATGGCAGGGCTCAGAAGGGAAGGAGCGCCATAAGACTTTTTCAAGCTAAAATTAGCTGGAATTGAGATCGGACGCCACGTCGCGTTTGGTGAGCCCCTGATGTGCCTAAACAGTGGAAACCCCCCCACAAGTGACCCCATTTTGGAAACTAGACCCCCTAAGGAACTTATCTAGATGTGTGGTGAGCACTTTTATCCCCCAAGTGCTTCACAGAAGTTTATACCGCCCGTGCGTAAAAATAAAAAAATGTATTTTTTCCACAAACATGATCGTTTAGTCCCCAATTTTTTATTTTCACAAGGGTAACTGAAAAAATTGGACCATAAAAGTTGTAGTCCAATTTGTCCTGAGTAAGACAATTCCCCATATGTGGGGGGGAACCACTGTTTGGGCGCATGGCAGGGCTCAGAAGGGAAGGAGCGCCATAAGACTTTTTCAAGCTAAAATTAGCTGGAATTGAGATCGGACGCCACGTCACGTTTGGTGAGCCCCTGATGTGCCTAAACAGTGGAAACCCCCCACAAGTGACCCCATTTTGGAAACTAGACCCCCTAAGGAACTTATCTAGATGTGTGGTGAGCACTTTTATCCCCCAAGTGCTTCACAGAAGTTTATACCGCCTGGGCGTGAAAATAAAAAATCCTATTTTTTGCCCACAAAAATGATCTTTTAGTCCCCAATTTTTTAATTTCCCAAGGGTAACAGGAGAAATTGGACCACAAAAGTTGTTGTCCAATTTGTCCTGAGTAGGCTGGTACCCCATATGTGGGAGAAAACTACTGTTTGGGCACACGTCAGGGCTCAGAAGGGAAGTAGTGACGTTTTGGAATGCAGGCTTTGATGGAATCGTCTGCGGCCGTCACGTTCCGTTTGAGGAGCCCCTGATGTGCCTAAACAGTGGAAACCCCCCACAAGTGACCCCAATTTGGAAACTAGACCCCCTAAGGAACTTGTCTAGATGTGTGGTGACAACTTTGAACCCCCAAGTGTTTCACTAAAGTTTATAACGCCCGGGCGTGAAAATAAAAAATCCTATTTTTTGCCCACAAAAATGATCTTTTAGTCCCCAATTTTTTAATTTCCCAAGGGTAACAGGAGAAATTGGACCACAAAAGTTGTTGTCCAATTTGCCCTGAGTACGCTGGTACCCGACATGTGGGAAAAAACTGTTTGGGCACACGTTGGGGCTCGAAAGGGAAGTACTGACGTTTTTGAATGCAGACTTTGATGGAATCGTCTGCGGGCGTCATGTTCCGTTTGCAGAGCCCCTGATGTGCCTAAACAGGAAAAAAACCCACAAGTGACAACATTTTGGAAAGTAGACCCCCAGAGAACCTACGTAGATGTGCCAACTTTGGAATTATTCTATTTCCTGGAAAGTAAATTAGTAGTGCATGGAGGTGTGGTACAATTTAAAGCAATCCTTCATACACAGGCCAGGTTTGTCGGGGCAGGTGTCGCATTGATAGGTGGTGTCCCTTCGAATTCCTCTTTTGTAGCACACTCGGCACCTTTTTTGCGGCTTACCTTTTTTTTCAGTTGGCGGGACCACCCCAGGAAAATGCTGGCCTGGTACGATACGTGCACCTTCAGTTCCAGAAGTACTGGGGCCCGCTCCTTCCCTCGTGCCAAACATCAGGGCCTTAACCACTACCTCTTGGAAATGAAGGTACGACGTATCGGTGTTGCGTGCACATCGTGACAGCAGGAAAGCGTTGAGCATTGCCATTTGTACCATGTGCACGGACAGCTTTTTGTACCACACCCTGGCCTTTCTCAAAGCACTGTACGGTTGGAGGAGTTGATCGGAGAGATCAACGCCCCCCATGTTTTTGTTGTACCCAAGTACACAGTCCGGTTTGAAGACCTGTGCAGAGGTACCCCGAACAGTGCTGAGGGCGCTGCCATCACCGTGTATGGTGGTCAACAGAAGGACATCCCTTTTGTCCTTGTACTTGACAACCAGCAGGTGGTCGCTACATTGGGCTTTGCTCTCACCTTTTCTGAGAATCTGCCCAAGTAGCGTCTTTGGGAGGCCTCTCTGATTTTTGCAGACAGTACCGCAAGCTGCGGTACCTCACGCAAAGAGAGATTTGTAGAGTGGGATGCTGGAATAAAAGTTATCGGTATAGAGGTGATAACCTTTATCCAGCAGTGGGTGCACCAAATCCCACACTATTTTCCCACTCACTCCCAGGACAGGGGGACACTCAGGCGGTTCAATCCTGCTGTCCTTCCCCTCGTAGACTCTAAAGCTGTGGGTGTACCCTGAGGTACTCTCACACAGCTTGTAGAGTTTGATTCCGTACCTGGCCCTCTTGCTGGGCAGGTATTGACGGAATCCGAGCCGCCCCTTAAAATGAATTAAGGACTCATCCACGCAGATGTCCCTTTGAGGCACGTACACTTCTGCAAACTTTTTGTTGAAGTGTTCGATGACCGGCCGAACTTTGAACAGACGGTCAAAGTTGGGGTCATCTCGTGCGGGACACCGTGCATTATCGGAATAATGCAGGAATTTATGGATGGCCTCAAAACGCGTCCGGGTCATGACCATTCTGAATACTGGAGTGTTATATAAAATATCCACACTCCAATATTGCCGAAGTTCAGGCTTTTTCAGAATCCCCATATGGAGGACCAGGCCCCAAAACTGCATCATTTCAACTGCGTCTACAGGAGACCAGTTAGAATATGATGAACCCGAGTTTTGGTCCAAAAATTGCCGAGCATACAGATTAGTTTGCTCCACCATGAGGTTGACGAAAGCCTCAGAGAAAAAGACTTTGAAAAAGTCTAGTTCTGTGAGGCCGGTGGTGTCAAACTTGATTCCTGATTCTGCCACAAAATCAGGAATCATTAGCTCGTAATTTTCGGGGGCCTGGTCCATATGGGATCCGCAGTGGGGTGTGCTGGTTCGTCTTCAGCAATGGTGGGCCTAGCCTCATCTTCTGTCCTGCGGCGTCTGCGTGGCGGTTCCGCAGGGCCGGAGGAGGAAGATGAGGAGTGGGAAGAGGATGAGGAAGAATCAGAAAAATAAAGAAAAGTGGGATCCTCTCCCTCGCTATCAGTGTCGGAGGCAAGGAAAGCATATGCCTCCTCCACTGAATAGCGCTGTTGGGACGAACGGGACGAGCGGGACATTTTTTTTGTAAATGTGGTGCTTGAGTGTACTTTATTGGTAACTATGTGTAAGTGTTGGGGGATAGTGCTTGGTGCAAACTACTCTGAAAAGAAAAAGCTAAAGGAAAAAAAAATACCTGTGAAAGAAAAGTATAAAACAGCAGGCCCTAGCTCTGATAAGTGAACCGCGTCACTTACCAAAGTTTGGCGGCTGCTGGGTGTGTGAACGGGGATGTGAAAAAAAACCCGCAGGCACGAGAGCTCTGAGAAATGAACCGCGTCACTTACCAAAGTTCAGCGGCTGCTGGGTGCGTGCACAGGGATGTGAGAAAAAAAAAAAAAAGGAAAGCACGGGTTAGATGCGGTGGGCTGAGCGCACGGAGATGTGGGGGGAAAAAAAAGGAAAGCACGGGTTAGATGCGCGCGGGGTGAGCGCACGGAGATGTGGGGAAAAAAAAAGAAAAAAGGAAAGCACGGGTTAGACGCGGTGGGGTGAGCGCACGGAGATGTGGGGGAAAAATAAAGGAAAGCACGGGTTAGATGCGCGCGGGGTGAGCGCACGGAGATGTGGGAAAAAAAAAAAAAGGAAAGCACGGGTTAGACGCGCGCGGGGTGAGCGCACGGAGATGTGGGGGAAAAAAAAGGAAAGCACGGGTTAGATGCGCGCGGGGTGAGCGCACGGAGATGTGGGAGGAAAAAAAAAAAAAAAGGAAAGCACGGGTTAGACGCGGTGGGGTGAGCGCACGGAGATGTGGAGGGAAAAAAAAGGAAAGCACGGGTTAGACGCGGTGGGGTGAGCGCACGGAGATGTGGGGGAAAAAAAAAGGAAAGCACGGGTTAGATGCGCGCGGGGTGAGCGCACGGGTTAGATGTGGTGGGCTGAGCGCACGGAGATGTGGGGGGAAAAAAAAGGAAAGCACGGGTTAGATGCGCGCGGGGTGAGCGCACGGAGATGTGGGAAAAAAAAAAAGGAAAGCACGGGTTAGACGCGGTGGGGTGAGCGCACGGAGATGTGGGGAAAAAAAAAAGGAAAGCACGGGTTAGATGCGCGCGGGGTGAGCGCACGGAGATGTGGGAAAAAAAAAAAAGGAAAGCACGGGTTAGACACGGCGGGGTGAGCGCACGGAGATGTGGGGGAAAAAAAAGGAAAGCACGGGTTAGATGCGCGCGGGGTGAACGCACGGAGATGTGGGAGAAAAAAAAAAAAGGAAAACGGCAGGCACAAGCTCTGATAAGTGAACTGCGTCACTTATCAAAGTTTGGCGGCTGCGGGATGGGTGTACGGAATTGGGCAAAGGGGGCTGCTGAAAAAAAAGCGAGCACGAGTGTTGATCGGTGAACTGCGTCACCAATCAACGCTCGGCGGCTGCTAAACGTGTGCACGGAGGCGGCGCAAAGAGGGACGGAGGGGGTAAAGAAGGGGGGGAAGGGGGGGATGGGGGATGGGTGGAAGGGGGGGATGGGGGGGTGAAATGAGACCGGGTAGGGGCTGTTAGCACTTACCTTTTGTAGTCTCTCTTCTTTCTTTGGTTTTCTTTCTTTGGTTTTCTTTCTTCCGCATTTTTGTATCGCAGGGGATTGTGGTGTTACAGGCTTCTGTAGCACCACAAGGCCCAGCAAGACAAGATCTGGCTGTGTGACCGCTCAGCAGGAGTCCCTCAGCTAGAGTGAGGACCCCTGCAGAGTGGTCACACAGGTCACCTGCAGGTGACAGACAGGTCACAGAGCGGTCACACCGCTGCTGTGAGCTGTCATTGGTGGGATCGAATGATAACATCGATCCCACCAATCCCTGCAGGGCTTGGTGACCATGGCAACTGCCTAGGATCCCTCCGATCCTAGGCAGGTCACTGCCAGGTCACCAGCAGGGCACACAGCGGTCACAACGTGACCGCCGCTGTGCCCTGTGATTGGCGCGATCGTTGATCGCGCCAATCAGCTCCTGCAGGCCCTGCTGGGCCTGCACTAGTCACTGGCCTGTGATCGGTGCCATGGCAGCACCGATCCAGGCCGCTACAGCAGGGGGCAGGGGGTATGACAGCCGGCACGGGGCAGGGAAAAGCCGGGCACGGGGCAGGGAACAGGTGGGCACAGCGCGGTAACACCGCCGCTGTGCCCGGTGATTGGCGCGATCGTCGTTCGCATCGATCGCGCCAATCAGCCTCTGCAGGCCCTGCTGGGCCTACACTAGGCTCTGGCATACGATCGGTGCTATTGCAGCACCGATCCAGGCCAGTACAGCAGGGCACAGCGGCGGTAATACCGCCGCTGTGCCCTGCGATTGGCGCGATCGATACGATCGGCGATTGTGCCAATCCAGGGGGTTTTTGCCGGTGCCTGGCGTTGCCAGGCACCGGCCCTAGGATCGAGTACATCGGTACTCGATCCTAGCCTGCGACCTCATTGTTTCAGCCGCTCCGATTGGCTGAAACAATGAGGAACGCTGTGATTGGCTGTTCAGAATTGAACAGCCAATCACAGCGATCCAGAGGCCTGGGGGGCGAAGCCATGCCCGGGGATGTCGGCGCCATCTTCCTCCAGGTAAGATGGCGCCGGAAATTTAATGCGATCACCGCGATTTAAGTCGCGATGTCGCATTAAACACTATGACGTACTATCCCGTCACTGGGAATTAAGTCCCAGGTCACCTGGACGGGATAGTACGTCATATGGGATAAAGGGGTTAAAATGGGCACTGCAGCTGTTTTCCTGTCCTCCACTCACTGCCGACTTTGATTCCCCATTGACTTGCATTGGGTTTCGTGTTTCAGTCGGCACCCGACTTTTTGCAATAATCGGACGATTTCACATGACCCGACTTTTGAGAAAGTCTGGTTTCGCGAAACCCGCTCGTTCCTAAAAAAGTAAAAGTCGCTCAACTCTACTCACGGTCACATCGTGTACAGCACCTGGTACTCCCTGGCTGTCACTGGGCTCACACCGCACGTCCCGCTCTCTCGGGTCCCTGCTGTTGGTGGCGGGCGATGTTGGTCTGTTTGGAGCTACTGCTCCCGGCCGCAGCACTCCTTTCTATTTCTGCTGCGGCACCCGGCTCGGCTCCGCTCTGTGTGCACGGCTCTGCACACCTCTGTTCTGCACGGCTCTGTACAGCTCTCTCTGCAGAACGGTGTCCCGGACCTCTTGTCCAGCTGCAGCACAGCCCGTCACAGTGCCGGTACTCTATCTCAGGAAGAGGAGCGGAGCGCGCTGCTCACCCGACGACACGCTACTCTGCCCTAGCGCGCAACTCTCCTCCTGCACACGCTTTTTCCTCTGTTTCTGCATGCCCTTACCTGGCTCTCTCCGCCCCCTGCCATCAGCAGGAAGCTCCGTCGTGCTCAGACTTCCCCCAGACAGCAGGGGAAGGCCCACCTCTCTAAAGCTTCCCCCCGGGAACAGAGTATGCAGCTCTTTCAGTTCTGGACCTGGCATGCAGGTACCCGCAGTCCAGTCTATCTCCTTACACATGTACATTGTGGTGTTCCTGATGAAGAAGTCTTGTACTTTTAAACGCGTTGAATAAATCCACATTTTAATGGCTACACATTTTGACCTTGAATCATTCAGCAGTGCAGATTAAATCCATGTTTTACCCATTTTTTACCCCTAATTGGTCACGAGCGGACCGGTGGATCTGCTGCAGCATGATATCTCTATAAGCCTGTTTGTCTGCTAAAATTGGTGAGTAGAATCTCATCATTTCAATCATTTGTGTCCCGGATAAGACCGTATTGCGCTATTTTCTCCAGCAGCACTTATTGTGTATAGTTAGGGACAGCAATGAGTTAACAAGGTGGGCAGGGTTAGCAGCCCAAGGAGCGGGAAGCTGCTGCTTCCTGGTCAGTAGTTCGTGCATGTCTGCCCTGGGCAGGTGTGCAGCAGCAGCCGGGGCATTGCCAGACCCCAGGAGGGGATAGAATCTGTTGCCCAAGACTTAAGAACTGCAACACAGGCCCCAAGACTTTGAAAGGGCCCTGCCAAAGGGACTTCAAGCGTCCAGATTCCGGCGTATGGACTACTGCTTCTACCGGCCACCGTGTCTGTTGTGAGTACAGCCGCAGACATTGCTATGGAAAGGGCAGGAAGCCAGGGTTGTACTTCATTTCATCACTGTCATTAAATTTCGTTCGCTGTTGGACTGCAAGTTGTATCTGAGGATTGTGTTCGTCCGATCTATCTCTGTGCAAGGTGCGAGTTGTCTACTGACTGTGGCTTAGTTGACTCAGCTGGGACTACCACCCCGGACCACCTTGTTACACTTGGCGTAGTCAGCAGGATGCACCCCCGCAACTCTGCAACCCTGAGAGTAATGGAAGAAATGTCTGGAACCTGTGATTTTGAACTTGGGACTTGTGTTCTGTTGCCCGCCGTGACAGTTTTGCAGATGGCGGCTGGCATAGATTTTGAGATGTTGACCGCCATGGAAAAGAGAACAAAGATGGTGCTGACATCTGCTGAAAAGATGGTGGCCATTGGCACGAAAATTAGGGATGAGACTGCCAATCATGGGCATCAAACAAGCATCTTGGCTCCAAAAAGATGAAAGCCACTTCCCTTTGTAAAGAATGCCTGCCTTAAATGGGTGCAGGTGAAGAAGGAGATGCCACCTTCCCAGCCTGACCAGAAGAACCGGGTGGAGCAGCAGGAAGTGACCCCAACCACGAATGGGTGGGACCCGAAGAAACATGTTTACCGGAGAGGCGCCATTACCTGGGATCATACAACGGAATAATATTAAAAATCCCAGCTGCATACTGAATGCCAGGGTGACAACATGTATCAGGTGATATAGGGTAAAATCAAGTATAAACTTTACTCAGTATCATATAGAAACTCAAAGTGCATATCTGTAACATAGTACCAAGACAATAGAGAATGTCCAAAGTCACCAAATAGAAAAGACTGAAATGTAATTAGAAATAACAGAGAAAATACAAGTAATCAGCCATAAGCCGCATGGTGAGCCCAAACCAATAAAGACATAAGATGTATATAGTAGCCGGTGGCTCAGTAGTGAATGATGCCAGAGAGCATGGCTTACCAGCGGTTTAAGTAGTGACCCGGGACCAAGGACAGACCCCAGAGAACCCGAACATGTGTTTTGTGGCTATAACACACCGCTTTCTCAAGGGGGCGTTGCAAACTATAAAAATTATCAATATAAATCAAAATTAATATCTCAAGGAGACCGGGATTTGGAACGATACTCAAAATCAAAGTGGAAAATCAAATTACAGGCTGATCCAACTTCAGTGGAAATTCCTCAAGACAAGGAAATGATGCTCAGTAGTGTGTGTGTGCGGCCTCCACGTGCCTGAATGACCTCTCTACAATGCCTGGGAATGTTCCTGATGAGGCAGCGGATGGTCTCCTGCGGTATCTCCTCCCAGACCTGGATTAAAGCATCCGCCAACTCCTGGACAGTCTGTCATGCAACGTGATGTTGGTGGATGGTGCAAGACAAGATGTCCCAGATGTGTTCAATCGGATTCAGGTCTGGGGAACGGGCGGGCCAGTCCATAGCCTCATTATCTTCATCTTGCAGGAACTGCTGACACACTCCAGCCACATGAGGTCTGGCATTGTCCTGCATTAGAAGGAACCCAGGGCCAACCGCACCAGCATATGGTCTAACAAGGGGTCTGAGGATCTCATCTCGGTACTTAATTGCAGTCAGGCTACCTCTGGCGAGCACATGGAGCGTTGTGCGGCATTCTAAAGAAATGCCACCCCACACCATTTCTGACCCATTGCCAATCTGGTCATGCTGAAGGATGTTGCAGGCAGATCACTCTCCACGGCGTCTCCAGACTCTGTCACATTTGTCACATGTGCTCAGTGTAAACCTGCTTTCATCTGTGTAGAGCACAGGGCACCAGTGGCGAATTTGCCAATCCTAGTGTTCTGTGGCAAATGCCAAGTGTCCTGCATGGTGTTGGGCTGTGGACGTCGGGTACTCAGACCATCCTCAAGGAGTCGGTTTCTAACCGTTTGTGCAGACGCATGCACATTTCTGGCCTGCTGGAGGTTATTTTGCAGGGCTCTGGCAGTGCTCCTCCTGTTCCTCATTGCACAAAGGCTGAGGTAGCGGACCTGCTGCTGGGTTGTTGCCCTCCTACGGCCCCCTCCACATCTCCTGGTGTACTGGCCTGTATCCTGGTAACACCTCCAGCCTCTGGACACTACGCTGACAGACACAGCAAACCTTCTTGCCACAGCTCACATTGATGTGCCATCCTGGATGAGCTGCACTGCCTGAGCCACTTGTGTGGGTTGTAGGGTCCGTCTCATGCTGCCACAAGTGTGAAAGCACAACCAACATTCAAAAGTGACCAAAACATCAGCCAGAAAGCATTGGTACTGAGATGTGGTCTGTGGTCCCCACCTATAGAACCACTCCTTTATTGAGCGTGTCTTGATAACTGCCAATAATTTCCATCCGTTGTCTATTCCATTTACACAATAGCATGTGAAATTGATTTTCAAACAGTGTTGCTTCCTCAGTGGACAGTTTGATTTCACTGAAGTTTAATTTACTTGGAGTTATATATGTTGTTGTTTAAGTGTTCCCTTTATTTTTTTGAGCAGTGTATATTGGAGTAACGCCATAAGCACAGCCCAGCTGCACTCAGTTGTTTTCATAGCTAAACTATAAAGAGTTATTACTGTCTTGGCCTTCGAAGACTGAGATGTGAATAACCATTTAAAGACTGATAAAAGGCAAATATTCTCTTTCTATAAAACTGCATAAAGTGTCAGGCAAAATTTTCAAATTTTTACTACTTGAGCTAACAAAACCTTTTTATGTTATAAATTTTGCAACAATGGAGGAGCAAAGTGTTGTGACCTGAAAGCAAACTTTATACCCGACTGGGAAAACAATTACAAACTTATACATATTTTAGCTAACATAAACCGGATTCAATTCTACTGAATTCGTCTCCTATTTAATCAGAAAATATATTTACGGTAATTGGGAATTGTAATGAGCACAGTTATTTTTCTTTAATGAATCACAAGGGGAATATTTTTATGGAAAATGATGAGGAAAGTTTGCGGATTTTAGAAATATTAATTTAGTTTATAAATCTTTATTGGTCCCCAACTGAAGTCATATAAATAGTGAACTGTAGTTTATATTTCATAAATTGTCCCAGTGCTAATAAATCTTAAAATCCCCTTATAAGCCTCAGTAAGTCATATAAATCTAAAATTTAAGTTTGGGAATATCTTCTACCTTTGGTCTGAGCAACACACTGACAAGTAGAATTGGCAGGACATACAGTTAGGTCCATATATATTTGGACAGAGACAACATTTTTCTAATTTTGGTTCTAGACATTACCACAATGAATTTTAAACAAAACAATTCAGATGCAGTTGAAGTTCGGACTTTCAGCTTTCATTTGAGGGTATCCACATTAAAATTGGATGAAGGGTTTAGGAGTTTCAGCTCCTTAACATGTGCCACCCTGTTTTTAAAGGGACCAAAAGTAATTGGTCAAATTAAATAATTATAAATAAAATGTTTATCTCTAGTACTTGGTTGAAAACCCTTTGTTGGCAATGACTGTCTGAAGTCTTGAACTCACGGACATCTGTTATGTTTGCTAATGACAGGTGTTATGAAGGCAATCCAGAAACACAGTGTGCTTAGCGATCAGAGCGCACACAGTGATCTGACAAATACCCAAAAATACAAGAACGAGCTCTGAGACGTGGAAACTCTGTAGACTGCACACCTGATCCTATCCTAAACACAACTAAAAGCGGCTGTGGATTGCGCCTAACAACTACCTAGGCAACTCGGCACAGCCTAAGAAACTAGCTAGCCTGAAGATAGAAAAATAGGCCTGACTTGCCCCAGAGAAATTCCCCAAAGGAAAAGGCAGCCCCCCACATATAATGACTGTGAGTAAGATGAAAAGACAAAACGTAGGGATGAAATAGATTCAGCAAAGTGGGGCCCGATATTCTAGGACAGAGCGAGGACAGTAAAGCGAACTTTGCAGTCTACAAAAAACTCTAAAGCAAAACCACGCAAAGGGGGCAAAAAAAACCCACCGTGCCGAACTAACGGCACGGCGGTACACCCTTTGCGTCTCAGAGCTTCCAGCAAAACAAAAGACAAGCTGGACAGAAAAAAAGCAACAAAAAAGCAAAAAGCACTTAGCTATACAGAGCAGCAGGTCACAGGAACAATCAGGAGAAGCTCAGATCCAACACTGAAACATTGACAAGGAGCAAGGATAGCAGCATCAGGCGGAGTTAAGTAATGAAGCAGTTAACGAGCTCACCAGAACACCTGAGGGAGGAAGCTCAGAAGCTGCAGTACCACTTGTGACCACAGGAGTGAATTCAGCCACAGAATTCACAACAGTACCCCCCCCTTGAGGAGGGGTCACCGAACCCTCACCAGAGCCCCCAGGCCGACCAGGATGAGCCGCATGAAAGGCACGAACAAGATCGGAAGCATGAACATCAGAGGCAAAAACCCAGGAATTATCTTCCTGAGCATAACCCTTCCATTTAACCAGATACTGGAGTTTCCGTCTAGAAACACGAGAATCCAAAATCTTCTCCACAATATACTCCAATTCCCCCTCCACCAAAACCGGGGCAGGAGGCTCAACAGATGGAACCATAGGTGCCACGTATCTCCGCAACAACGACCTATGGAATACATTATGTATGGAAAAGGAGTCTGGGAGGGTCAAACGAAAAGACACAGGATTGAGAACCTCAGAAATCCTATACGGACCAATAAAACGAGGTTTAAATTTAGGAGAGGAAACCTTCATAGGAATATGACGAGAAGATAACCAAACCAGATCCCCAACACGAAGTCGGGGACCCACACGGCGTCTGCGATTAGCGAAAAGTTGAGCTTTCTCCTGGAACAAGATCAAATTGTCCACTACCTGAGTCCAGATCTGCTGCAACCTATCCACCACAGAATCCACACCAGGACAGTCCGAAGACTCAACCTGTCCTGAAGAGAAACGAGGATGGAACCCAGAATTGCAAAAAAATGGAGAAACCAAGGTAGCCGAGCTGGCCCGATTATTAAGGGCGAACTCAGCCAACGGCAAAAAGGACACCCAATCATCCTGGTCTGCAGAAACAAAACATCTCAGATATGTTTCCAAGGTCTGATTGGTTCGTTCGGTCTGGCCATTAGTCTGAGGATGGAAAGCCGAGGAAAAGGATAGGTCAATGCCCATCCTACCACAAAAGGCTCGCCAAAACCTTGAAACAAACTGGGAACCTCTGTCAGAAACAATATTCTCAGGAATGCCATGCAACCGAACCACATGCTGAAAGAACAAAGGTACCAAATCAGAGGAGGAAGGCAATTTAGCCAAGGGCACCAGATGGACCATTTTAGAAAAGCGATCACAGACCACCCAAATGACTGACATCTTTTGAGAAACGGGAAGGTCAGAAATGAAATCCATCGAAATATGTGTCCAAGGCCTCTTTGGGACCGGCAAGGGCAAAAGCAACCCACTGGCACGAGAACAGCAGGGCTTAGCCCTAGCACAAATCCCACAGGACTGCACAAAAGTACGTACATCCCGTGACAGAGATGGCCACCAGAAGGATCTAGCCACTAACTCTCTGGTACCAAAGATTCCAGGATGACCAGCCAACACCGAACAATGAAGTTCAGAGATAAGTTTATTAGTCCACCTATCAGGGACGAACAGTTTCTCTGCTGGACAACGATCAGGTTTATTCGCCTGAAATTTTTGCAGCACCCGCCGCAAATCAGGGGAGATGGCAGACACAATGACTCCTTCCTTGAGGATACCCGCTGGCTCAGATAAACCCGGAGAGTCGGGCACAAAACTCCTAGACAGAGCATCCGCCTTCACATTTTTAGAGCCCGGAAGGTACGAAATCACAAAGTCGAAGCGGGCAAAAAATAACGACCAACGGGCCTGTCTAGGATTCAAGCGCTTGGCAGACTCGAGATAAGTCAAGTTCTTATGATCAGTCAATACCACCACGCGATGCTTAGCTCCTTCAAGCCAATGACGCCACTCCTCGAATGCCCACTTCATGGCCAGCAACTCTCGATTGCCCACATCATAATTACGCTCAGCGGGCGAAAACTTCCTGGAAAAGAAAGCACATGGTTTCATCACTGAGCAATCAGAACCTCTCTGTGACAAAACCGCCCCTGCTCCAATCTCAGAAGCATCAACCTCGACCTGGAACGGAAGAGAAACATCTGGCTGACACAACACAGGGGCAGAACAAAAACGACGCTTCAACTCCTGAAAAGCTTCCACAGCAGCAGAAGACCAATTAACCAAATCAGCACCCTTCTTGGTCAAATCGGTCAATGGTTTGGCAATGCTAGAAAAATTACAGATGAAGCGACGATAAAAATTAGCAAAGCCCAGGAACTTTTGCAGACTTTTCAGAGATGTCGGCTGAATCCAATCCTGGATGGCTTGGACCTTAACTGGATCCATCTCGATAGTAGAAGGGGTAAAGATGAACCCCAAAAATGAAACTTTCTGCACACCGAAGAGACACTTTGATCCCTTCACAAACAAAGAGTTAGCACGCAGGACCTGAAAAACCATTCTGACCTGCTTCACATGAGACTCCCAATCATCTGAGAAGATCAAAATGTCATCCAAGTAAACAATCAGGAATTTATCCAGATACTCACGGAAGATGTCATGCATAAAAGACTGAAACACAGATGGAGCATTGGCAAGTCCGAACGGCATCACTAGATACTCAAAATGACCCTCGGGCGTATTGAATGCAGTTTTCCATTCATCTCCTTGCCTGATTCTCACCAGATTATACGCACCACGAAGATCTATCTTAGTGAACCAACTAGCCCCCTTAATCCGAGCAAACAAGTCAGATAACAATGGCAAGGGATACTGAAATTTAACAGTGATCTTATTAAGAAGGCGGTAATCAATACACGGTCTCAGCGAACCATCCTTCTTGGCTACAAAGAAGAACCCTGCTCCCAGTGGTGATGACGATGGGCGAATATGTCCCTTCTCCAGGGATTCCTTCACATAACTGCGCATAGCGGCGTGTTCGGGCACGGATAAATTAAATAATCGACCTTTAGGGAATTTACTACCAGGAATCAAATTGATAGCACAATCACAATCCCTATGCGGAGGTAGAGCATCGGACTTGGGCTCTTCAAATACATCCTGATAATCAGACAAGAACTCTGGGACCTCAGAAGGGGTGGATGACGAAATCGACAAAAATGGAACATCACCATGTAGCCCCTGACAACCCCAGCTGGATACCGACATGGAATTCCAATCCAATACTGGATTATGGGTTTGTAGCCATGGCAACCCCAACACGACCACATCATGCAGATTATGCAACACCAGAAAGCGAATAACTTCCTGATGTGCAGGAGCCATGCACATGGTCAGCTGGGCCCAGTATTGAGGTTTATTCTTGGCCAAAGGTGTAGCATCAATTCCTCTCAATGGAATAGGACACCGCAAAGGCTCCAAGAAAAACCCACAACGTTTAGCATAATCCAAATCCATCAGATTCAGGGCAGCGCCCGAATCCACAAACGCCATGACAGAAAACGACGACAAAGAGCATATCAAGGTAATGGACAGAAGGAATTTGGACTGTACAGTACCAATGACGGCAGACCTAGCGGACCGCTTAGTGCGCTTAGGACAATCAGAAATAGCATGAGTGGAATCACCACAGTAGAAACACAGACCATTCAGACGTCTGTATTCCTGCCGTTCAACTCTAGTCATAGTCCTATCGCACTGCATAGGCTCAGGTTTAACCTCAGGCAGTACCGCCAAATGGTGCACAGATTTACGCTCGCGCAAGCGTCGACCGATCTGAATGGCCAAAGACAAAGACTCATTCAAACCAGCAGGCATAGGAAATCCCACCATGACATCCTTAAGAGCCTCAGAGAGACCCTTTCTGAACAAAGCTGCCAGCGCAGATTCATTCCACTGAGTGAGTACTGACCATTTCCTAAATTTCTGACAATATACTTCTATATCATCCTGACCCTGGCACAAAGCCAGCAAATTTTTCTCAGCCTGATCCACTGAATTAGGCTCATCGTACAGCAATCCGAGCGCCAGGAAAAACGCATCGACACTACTCAATGCAGGGTCTCCTGGCGCAAGAGAAAATGCCCAGTCTTGAGGGTCGCCGCGCAAAAAAGAAATAATAATCAAAACCTGTTGAATAGGATTACCAGAAGAATGAGGTTTCAAGGCCAGAAATAGCTTACAATTATTTTTGAAACTTAGAAACTTAGTTCTATCTCCAAAAAACAAATCAGGAATAGGAATTCTTGGTTCTAACATAGATTTCTGATCAATAGTATCATGAATTTTTTGTACATTTATAACGAGATTATCCATTGAAGAGCACAGACCCTGAATATCCATGTCCACACCTGTGTCCAGAATCACCCAAATGTCTAGGGGAAAAAAAAAAAAGTGAACACAGAGCAGAAAAAAAAAAAAAAAATGATGTCAGAACTTTTTCTTTCCCTCTATTGAGAATCATTAGTTGGGCTCCTTGTACTGTTATGTTTGCTAATGACAGGTGTTATGAAGGCAATCCAGAAACACAGTGTGCTTAGCGATCAGAGCGCACACAGTGATCTGACAAATACCCAAAAATACAAGAACGAGCTCTGAGACGTGGAAACTCTGTAGACTGCACACCTGATCCTATCCTAAACACAACTAAAAGCGGCTGTGGATTGCGCCTAACAACTACCTAGGCAACTCGGCACAGCCTAAGAAACTAGCTAGCCTGAAGATAGAAAAATAGGCCTGACTTGCCCCAGAGAAATTCCCCAAAGGAAAAGGCAGCCCCCCACATATAATGACTGTGAGTAAGATGAAAAGACAAAACGTAGGGATGAAATAGATTCAGCAAAGTGGGGCCCGATATTCTAGGACAGAGCGAGGACAGTAAAGCGAACTTTGCAGTCTACAAAAAACTCTAAAGCAAAACCACGCAAAGGGGGCAAAAAAAACCCACCGTGCCGAACTAACGGCACGGCGGTACACCCTTTGCGTCTCAGAGCTTCCAGCAAAACAAAAGACAAGCTGGACAGAAAAAAAGCAACAAAAAAGCAAAAAGCACTTAGCTATACAGAGCAGCAGGTCACAGGAACAATCAGGAGAAGCTCAGATCCAACACTGAAACATTGACAAGGAGCAAGGATAGCAGCATCAGGCGGAGTTAAGTAATGAAGCAGTTAACGAGCTCACCAGAACACCTGAGGGAGGAAGCTCAGAAGCTGCAGTACCACTTGTGACCACAGGAGTGAATTCAGCCACAGAATTCACAACAGACATCACCAGACGCTGTGTTTCCTCCTTTTTGATGCTCTGCCAGGCCTTCACTGCGGTGGTTTTCAGTTGCTGTTTGTTTGTGGGCCTTTCTGTCTGAAGTTTATTCTTTAACAAGTGAAATGCATGCTCAATTGGGTTGAGATCAGGTGACTGACTTGGCCATTCAAGAATATTCCACTTCTTTGCTTTAATTAACTCCTGGGTTGCTTTGGCTTTATGCTTTGGGTCATTGTCCATCTGTAGTATGAAACGACGACCAATCAGTTTTGCTGCATTTGGCTGGATCTGAGCACACAGTATGGCTCTGAATACCTCAGAATTCATTCAGCTGCTTCTGTCCTGTGTCACATCATCAATGAAGACTAGTGACCTAGTGCCACTGGCAGCCATGCATGCCCAAGACATCACACTGCCTCTGTCGTGTTTTACAGATGATGTGGTATACTTTGGATCATGAGCTGTACCACGCCTTCGCCATACTTTTCTCTTTCCATCATTCTGGTAGAGGTTGATCTTGGTTTCATCTGTCCAAAGAATGTTCTTCCAGAACTGTGCTGGCTTTTTTAGATTTTTTTTTAGCAAAGTCCAGTCTAGCGTTTTTATTCTTGATGCTTATGAGTGGCTTGCACTGTGCAGTGAACCCTCTGTATTTACTTTCATGCAGTCTTCTCTTTATGGTAGATTTGGATATTGATACGCCGACCTCCTGGAGAGTGTTGTTCACTTGGTTGGCTGTTGTGAAGGGGTTTCTCTTCACCATGGAGATTATTCTGCGATCATCCACCACTGTTGTCTTCCGTGGGCGCCCAGGTCTTTTTTCTTTGATGAGTTCACCAGTGCTTTCTTTCTTTCTCTGGATGTACCAAACTGTAGATTTTGCCACTCCTAATATTGTAGCAATTTCTCTGATGTGTTTTTTCTGTTTTCGCAGCTTAAGGAAGGCTTGTTTCACCTGCATGGAGAGCTCCTTTGACTGCATGTTTACTTCACAGCAAAACGTTCCAAATGCAAGCAACACACCTGAAATCAACTCCAGGCCTTTTATCTGCTTAATTGAGAATGACATAACGAAGGGATTGCTTACACCTGTCCATGAAATAGCATTGGAGTCAATTGTCCAATTACTTTTGGTCCCTTTAAAAACAGGGTGGCACATGTTAAGGAGCTGAAACTCTTAAACCCTTTATCCAATTTTAATGTGGATACCCTCAAATGAAAGCTGAAAGTCGGAACTTCAACTGCATCTGAATTGTTTTGCTTAAAATTCATTGTGGTAATGTCTAGAACCAAAATTAGAAAAATGTTGTCTCTGTCCAAATACAAATGGACCTAACTGAACATATCCAAGGTTCAAACCTTCCATGGGTACCAGTTCCATGTTCCGCTAGTAAAAGTTCCACATTCCACTGTCCAATCAGGCCCATTACGAGGATTTGTTGGGTTGCTATGGCAAACGGAAGCCTACAGTATGGCTGGCAGTTATAGGAGAGCTCATTTCTACTTTTAACTGCAATATTGTAGTAGTAGTAATGTAGTATATTGAATAAGTAAAGTTAAAAAAATTAAAAATGTATTTTTATTATATTACAGTTGAAAGCAGAAGTTTACATACACTATATAAAAAGACACATATGCATGTTTTTCTCAATATCTGACATGAAATAAGAATAAACCTTCCACAAGCTTCTCACAATAGATGGTCAGAATTTGGACCCATTCCTCCTGATAAAACAGGTTTGTAGGTCACCTTGCTCGCACCTGCCTTTTCAGCTTTGTCCATAAATTTTCAATAGGATTGAGATCAGGGCTTTGTGATAGCATCTCCAAAACATTGCCTTTGTTATCCTTAAGCCACTTTGTTAGCATTTTTGGCAGTATGCTTCAGTTCATTAGCCATTTGCAAGGACCATTTCAGCCGAAGCTTTAACTTCACTTCCTGGCTGATGTCTTGAGATGTAGCTTTTGTGTTGCCACATAATCTTCTTCTCTTGATGCCATCTATTTTGTGAAGTGCACCTAGAGCACCCCTTCAGGGCAATGGGTACTCGGTACCGGGTCCTGTGTTCACAGGGGAATGTCACGGTGGCTGACCCGGTCCGTGGCCCTGGGACGTCCATATAAAAGGGAAAGGTCTTTAAAAGGATAAGGTTTATGTTCATGACGCCACCTGTGGTATTCGGTCAGGGTGACCAACGCTGCTTTAAGGGGTCCGCTGGGGTGATGTTATGGCAGCTGGATGGTATAATTTCCCACAGGTGACGTGTATCCCCAGGGCTTCCCGGTGTACAGATGGTGAATGGTGAGTGGCGCAGAGAAGAACGAGGACACAGGGTTGCAGTCTCTTTACCTTTACTGAAGACTTGGGCATCCACAGTCCAGAGCACCAGACCACAGGGCAGGCAGAGTCTGGCCAGTTTGGAGGCAAGTCCAGAGTCCCCTTGTCCAGGTGGAGAATAGAAGCCTTTCCTCTAGCGCCGTGGTGGTGTAGTCCCTTACTGCTAAGCTTCTCATAAGGTCCTCACAGATGTTATCTCTCTCTGTCCCCCGGATTGGATAGGACATACCCGTATGACTGGTGACTTGAGGCGGTTTATAGGGACTCTAGCATGCCCCAGCCTCTAAGATTGTCACCATGCCTCCTGGGTGCTAGGTTGGATAGGTAATGTAGAGTTCAGCTATCCTGCCGGTCTCTGATGTAAGTCATAGAGGTCCTTACAACCTCGGTGTTCCGGCTACCGGTCTCTGCACCTCAGAAGGAGGCAGCCTGCTCGGGGCTGGTCCCCTTCTGATATCCTCTCCTGTGCTTCCTCTCCTGCACGTTAGCTGCAAACAATTCGGCCTTCAAATGTCTCTTTCTGGGAGCTGCAGCTCTGTGGGCATGCACAGCTCCATGGACCCTATGTCCTCCTCAGACGGATGTCTTGAACTGACTCCCGTCTGGAACTAACTTTCCCTACAGACTACCAGTTATATATATATGGGGAGTCACCCTATAAACAGCATCAAAAGCTCCCCCTGGTGGCCTGGAGTGTGAAATGTTTCATGTTTGTGGTACCTGGATGCAGTTATCCTTCCTTGCCTCCAAACGTAGCATCGCTTTCCCCGGGAGGAAAGGAATACCACTGTGATGACCAGGACCATGTGGCGCCACACACCAGTCCCTCCTGCAGCAAAATAACCCCACAACATGATGCAGCCACCCCCGTGTCTCACAATTGGGATGGTGTTCCAAGGCTTCCAAGCTTCTCCCGTTTTCCTCCAAATGTAACGATGGTTATTATGCCCAAAAAGTTAAATTTTAGTTTCATCAGACCACAGGACATGTCTCCAAAAATTAAGGTCTTTGTTCCTGTGTGCATTTGCAAACATTAATCTGGCTTTTTTATGTTTCTTTTGGAGTAATGGCTTTTTCCTGGCAGAATGGCCTTTCAGCCAATCTTGATACAGTACTCGTTTCATTTTGGATATTGAGACAATATTACCAGATTCTGCCATCATCTTCACAAGGTCTTCTGCTTTTGTCCTTGGATTGATACGCACATGTCAGACCAAAGCACTGGGATGCAGAACCCATCTCCTTCCTGTACAGTATGATGGCTGGACATTCCCATCTTGTTTGTACTTGCGTATAAGGCTATGTTCACACTTTGCGGATTTTGCTGCGGATCCGCAGCAGATTTGACCGCTGCGGATCTGCAGCAGTTTCCCATGAGTTTACAGTACAATGTAAACCTATGGGAAACAAAAAACGCCGTGCACATGCTGCGGAAAAAAACGCGCGGAAACGCAGCGGATTACATTCCGCAGCATGTCACTTCTTTTCTGTGGATTTTCACCTGCTCCAATAGGAAACTGCAGATGAAAATCCGCAGAAGAAACCACAGTAAAAACCGTGATAAATCCGCAGTAAAAACCGCGACGGGTTTTCACTGCGGATTTTGGAATTCTGCTGTGGAAAAATCCGCAGTGGAATCCGCAAAGTGTGAACTTAGCCTAATTGTACAAGGCACCTTTAGATATCTTGGAATTGTACCAAAGGATGAGCAAGACTTGTGCAAGTCCACAATTCTCTTCCTGATATCTTGGTTGATTTCTTGAGACTTCCAAACACATGACCTCATCATATGGGCAGTCCAGAATTGTTTAAATTCATAGTAATCTTAGTGTATGTAAATTTTTGACTTTGCAGTAAGTAATAAAAATGCCTTAAAACATTCTTTCTCTCATTATTCTGGCATTTGTCAAATATTAATAATTAGGGTAATCCTATTTGACCTAAAACAGGAAAGGTTTATTCTGATTTCATGTGAGATATTGAGAAAAACACGCATATGTGTCTTTTTATATAGTGTAAACTTCTGGTCTCAACTGTATATATATATATATATATATATATATATATATATATACAAGAGGAGGCAGCACTCCAAGTCCTTTTGAAGGTGAAAAAATGTGACGTTTATTCAACCCACATCTCTGTGCGACGTTTCGGCTCACACTGAGCCTTTTTCAAGCCTTGGCCTTGGCTTGAAAAAGGCTCAGTGTGAGCCGAAACGTCGCACAGAGATGTGGGTTGAATAAACGTCACATTTTTTTCACCTTCAAAAGGACTTGGAGTGCTGCCTCCTCTTTCTTACTTTTGTATACATATGGGCAGATGAGTGGACCATTCTACCCAGGAGGCTAGGCACCCACCGGTGAGACATTGTGCTGTTCCAATTTTTTCTATTTTATATATATATATATATATATATATATATATATACATACATACAGTAAAAAGATGAAAATTGTAATCTCCCACTTTAACAATAAATAAATGATAAAAATAAAAAAAATTATGTGTCAGTATAAGTTTGATCCATCTAAATATTAATCTCTCTCTGACATCAGACGTACTATCCCGTCGAGGTGACCTGGACCCGTATGACCATCGATGGGACAGTATGTCATATGCGATCAGCCCCGCTCACGGGGGGAGCGCGGCCGATAGCAGCCAGGTGTCAGCTGATTATCACAGCTGACATCCGGCACTATGTGCCAGGAGCGATCACATACCGCTCCTGACACTATAACCCGCGGAACACTACGATCAAACAAGATTGCAGCGTTCCGGTGGCATAGGGAAGCATTGCGCAGGGCGGGGGCTCCCTGTGTGCTTCCCACCATAGGACAATGTAAACAAGTTTGAAAAAAATATTACACTGTGTAAAAATATATTTTTTTTAAATTCCTAAAGAAAGAAAAATAAATATTGTTCCAATAAATACTAAATACATTTCTTTATGTAAATAAAAAAACAATAAAAGTACACATATTTAGCTTCACGACCCGACCTATAAAACTGTCCCACTAGTTAACCCTTTCAGTGAACACCGTAAAAAAAACGAAGCTAAAAACAATCATCATACCACCGAATAAAAAGTGGAATAACACGCAATCAAAAAGACAGAAATAAATAATCATGGTACCGCTGAAAATGTCATCTTGTCCCGCAAAATCGAGCCAACATACAGCGTCATCAGCGAAAAAATAAAAAAGTTATAGCCCTCAGAATAAAGCGTTGCAAAATAATTATTTTTTATATAAAATAGTTTTTATTATATAAAAGCGCCAAAACATAAAAAATGATATAAATGAGGTATCGCTGTAATCGTACTGACCCGAAGACTAAAACTGCTTTATCAATTTTACCAAATGCGGATCGGTATAAATGCCCTCTCCAAAAAAATTCATGAATTGCTGGTTTTTGTTCATTCTGCCTAACAAAAATCGGAATAAAAAGCGATAAAAAAAAGTCATGTGCCCGAAAATGGTACCAATAAAAAGTCAACTCGTCCCGCAAAAAACAAGACCTCACATGACTCTGTGGACCAAAATATGGAAAAATTGACAGCTGCCAAACATAAAAACCTGCTATAAAAACCCACTATAAATAGTGAATGAAACCCCCCTTTATCACCGCCTTAGTTAGGAAAAAATAATAAAATAAAAAAATGTATTTATTTCCATTTTCCCATTAGGGTTGGGGTTAGGGTTGGGGCTAAAGTTGGGGTTAGCATTGGGGCTAAAGTTAAGGTTAGGGTTGGGGCTAGAGTTGTGGTTATGGTTTGGATTACGTTTACGGTTGGGTTAGGGGTGTGTCAGGGCTAGCGGTGTGGTTAGGGTTATGGTTGGGATTAGGGTTAGGGGTGTGTTGGGGTTAGGGATGTGGTTAGGGTTGGGATTAGGGTTAGGGGTGTGTTTGGGTTATGGTTGGAGCTGGAATTTTGGGGTTTCCACTGTTCAGGCACATCAGGGGCTCTGCAAATGCAACATGACGTCCGATCTCAATTCCATCCAATTCTGCGTTGAAAAAATAAAACGGTGCTCCTTCCCTTCCGAGCCCCAACGTGTGCCCAAACAGTAGTTTTCTCCCACATATGGGGTATCAGCATACTGAGGACAAATTGCACAACAACTTTTGGGGTCCAATTTCTCCTGTTACCCTTGGGAAAATATAAAAAATTGGGGGCAAAATGATCATTATAAACTTCTGTGAAGCAATTGGGGGTTCAAAGTGCTCATCACACATCTAGGTAAGTTCTTTAGGTGGTCTTGTTTCCAAAATGGGGTCACTTGTGGGAGATTTCCACTGTTTAGGCACATCATGGGCTCTCCAAACGCGACATGGCGTCTGATCTCGATTCCAGCCAATTCTGCATTGAAAAAGTCAAACGGCGCTCCTTCCCTTCCAAGCTCTGCCATACGCCCAAACAGTGGTTTACCCCCACATATGGGGTATCAGCATACTCAGGACAAATTGCACAACAACTTTTGTTGTCCAATTTCTCCTGTTACCCTTGGGAAAATAAAAAATTGGGGGCTCTCCAAACGCGACATGGCATCCTATCTCAATTCCAGCCAATTTTGCATTGAAAAGTCAAATAGAGCTCCTTCCATTCCGAGCTCTGCCGTGCGCCCAAACAGTGGTTTACCACCACATTTGGGGTTTCAGCATACTCAGGGCAAATTGTACAACAACGTTTGTAGTCCAATTTCTCCTGTTACCCTTGGTAAAATAAAACAAATTGGATCTGAATAATTTTTTTGTGAAAAAAAGTTAAATATTCATTTTTTTTTAAACATTCCAAAAATTCCTGTGAAGGACCTGAAGGGTTAATAAACTTCTTACATGTGGTTTTGAGCACCTTGAGGGGTGCAGTTTTTCATATGGTGTAACCTTTTGGTATTTTCTATCATATAGACCCCTCAAAGTGACCTCAAATGTGATGTGGTCCCTAAAAGAAAATGGTGTTGTAAAAATGAGAAATCGCTGGTCAACTTTTAACCCTTTAACTCCATAATTAAAAAAAAAAAATTTGTTCCAAAATTGTGCTGATGTAAAGTAGACTTGTGGGAAATGTTACTTTTTAAGTATTTTGTGTAACATATCTCTGTGATTTAAGGGCATGAAAATTCAAAGTTAGAAAATTGCAAAATTTTCAAAATTTTCCTCAAATTTCCATTTTTTTCACAAATAAACGCAAGTAATATCAAAGAAATTTTACCACTACCATGAAGTACAATATGTCACGAGATAACAATGTCAGAGTCACTGGGATCCGTTTGAGTGCTCCAGAGTTATAACCTCATAAAGGGACAATGATCAGAATTGTAAAAATTGGCCTGGTCATTAATGTGCAAACCACCCTTGGGGGTAAAGGGGTTAAATTGGTGAACCCAGCTGGTAAACGCCATAAAAAATCCTGAAACTGCAGATCAAGAATTCAATTTTTTTGGACGATATAAAAACACAACAAAAAATACAATAAGAAACGATAAAAAAATTGCAACTACTCCAAAATTGTATTAATAAAAACATCAGCCCTTACAAGCCCTTATATAGTTCCATCAACTAAAAAAAGAAAACGTTATAGATCTTGGAAAAATGGCAACACAAACAAATTTTTTTTTACAAATTTCTGTTTTTTGTTCACCACCAAAATAAAAAAAACGATAGGTTTGATATCTCCATAATTGTAGTGACCTGGAGAATCGTGTTTATTCATAACTTTTATCACACAATGAACGCAATAAAAAAAAAGGCTGTTCACACCGCTGTACACATTGTCTTTCTGATCTGATACTGGAGATACCACAAGGGGTGCTGATGTAAGAATAAAAACCACTCACACTGCTGTTGGCCCTGTCTCTCAGTTCTAAGGCCGGGATCACACATACGCGAGATACGGCTGAGTCTCGCAGGTGAAAACCCAGCTCTGGCGCTGTCACTCTGGAGCGGAGCGTGCAGCCGCACAGCAATACATGGAGCTGCACGCTCCGCTCCGGAGTGTCGGCGCCAGAGCTGGGTTTTCACCTGCGAGACTCAGCCGTATCTCGCGTATGTGTGATCCCGGCCTAATACTGGAGATATAAACAGCTGAAGTGAAAAAATTGGGCAAAATAGGGTCTTATCTGATAGTAATTACTATAAATGGTATCAATATATGCTGACCTGATCCCAGGTTGTATGGCTGCTGCAGATCCACAGGTGATTTCATCAGAGAAATATGTAAAAAATGGAAAGTTTTTGGTCTGCATCCATGCTACCAGGTGCTGAAGAAACATCAAATGGCGGAGATGTTTATTAAGGTTTTTCTTGTCCTGAAGAAGTGGGAAAATAAATTAAAAAAATTGTTTACCATATCTCTAGCATTTGATGTTTCTTCATCACTTGGCAGCATGGACACAGACCACAAACTTTCAATTTTTTACTAATACTGGAGATAACAGGGTAGATGCTGCTCCCATTGCGGTTCCCCATGTGTTTCTGATGTAATACTGGAGATACCAGGGGCGCTTCCTCCTCAAAATGCTGACAGGCACCTGTCCATTTGACATACTAGGACAGGTTTGTTTCATGTAAAAAAGTTGCTGCTATTTTAATTCTCCAGTGAATACTTACCTACAAGAAATTATTGCGATTTGCTAGTTAAAAGTATTTAGAAATATATTTATAACTAGCTGAAGAGCCCGGCGTTGCCTGGGCATAGTAAATATCTGTGGTTAGTTATAGCACCTCACTTCTCTTATTTTCCCATCACGCCTCTCATTTTCCCAATCACATCTTTCATTTTCCCCCTCACATATCTCATTTTCTCCCTCAAACCTCTCATTTTCTCCCTCACTCCTCTCATTCCCCCCTAACACTTGTCATTTCGACCTCACATCTGTCATTTTCCGATCACTCCACTATTTTCCCTCACTCCTCTCATTTTGCACTCACACCTTTTCATTTTCACCTCACACCTCTCATTTTCACCTCAGTATTAACATGTTTGTCATCTCCCTTATATATAGTATACACCCGTATGTCATCTCCTGTATATAGTATATACCTGTATGTCATCTCCCCTGTATATAGTATATACCTGCTGTGTGTCATCTCCCCTGTATATAGTTTATACCTGTATGTCATCACCTCCTATATATAGTATATACCTGTATGTCATCTCCTTCTATATATAGTATATACCTGTATGTCATCTCCTCCTGTATATAGTATATACCCGTGTGTCATCTCCCCTGTATATAGTATATATCTGTGTGTAATCTCCTCCTGTATATAGTATATACCTGTATGTCATCTTCTATATATAGCATATACCTGTATGTCATCTCCTCCTGTATTTAGTATATACAGTTAGGTCCATATATATTTGGACAGAGACAACATTTTTCTAATTTTGGTTATAGACATTACCACAATGAATTTTAAACAAAACAATTCAGGTGCAGTTGAAGTTCAGACTTTCAGCTTTCATTTGAGGGTATCCACATTAAAATTGGATGAAGGGTTTAGGAGTTTCAGCTCCTTAACATGTGCCACCCTGTTTTTAAAGGGACCAAAAGTAATTGGACAGTTGACTCCAAGGCTATTTCATGGACAGGTGTGGGCAATCCATTCGTTATGTCATTCTCAATAAAGCAGATAAAAGTCCTGGAATTGATTTGAGGTGTGGTGCTTGCATTTGGAAGGTTTTGCTGTGAAGTAAACTTGTGGTCAAAGGAGCTTTCTATGCAGGTGAAACAAGCCATCCTTAAGCTGCCAAAACAGAAAAAACCCATCCGAGAAATTGCTAAAATATTAGGAGTGGCAAAATCTACAGTTTGGTACATCCTGAGAAAGAAAGAAAGCACTGGTGAACTCATCAATGCAAAAAGCCCTGGGCACCCACGGAAGACAACAGTGGTGGATGATCGCAGAATAATCTCCATAGTGAAGAGAAACCCCTTCACAACAGACAACCAAGTGACCAACACTCTCCAGGGTGTAGGCGTATCAATATCCAAATCTACCATAAAGAGAAGACTGCATGAAAGTAAATACAGAGGGTTCACTGCACGGTGCGAGCCACTCATAAGCATCAAGAAGAAAAAGGCTAGACTGGACTTTGCTAAAAACATCTAAAAAAGTCAGCACAGTTCTGGAATAACATTCTTTGGACAGATGTAACCAAGATCAACCTCTACCAGAATGATGGAAAGAGAAAAGTATTGCGAAGGCGTGGTACAGTCATGATCCAAAGCATACCAGATCATCTGTAAAACACGGCAGAGGCAGTGTGATGTCTTGGGCATGCATGGCTGCCAGTGGCACTGGGTCACTAGTGTTTATTGATGATGTGACACAGGACAGAAGCAGACAAATTAATTCTGAGGTATTCAGAGCCATACTGTGTGCTCAGATCCAGCCAAATGCAGCCAAACTGATTGGTCGTCATTTCATACTACAGATGGACAATGACCCAAAACATAAAGTCAAAGCAACCCAGGAGTTTATTAAAGCAAAGAAGTGGAATATTCTTGAATGGCCAAGTCAGTCACCTGATCTCAACCCAATTGAGCATGCATTTCACTTGTTAAAGACTAAATTTCAGACAGAAAGGCCCACAAACAAACAGCAACTGAAAACCACCGCAGTGAAGGCCTGGCAGAGCATCAAAAAGGAGGAAACACAGCGTCTGATGATGTCCATGAGTTCAAGACTTCAGGCAGTCATTGCCAAGAAAGGGTTTTCAACCAAGTACTAAAAATGAACATTTTATTTAAAATTATTGAATCTGTCCAATTACTTTTGGTCTCTTTAAAAACAGGGTGGCACATGTTAAGGAGCTGAAACTCCTAAGCCCTTCATCCTATTTTAATGTGGATACCCTCAAATGAAAGCTGAAAGTCTGAACTTCAGCTGCATCTGAATTGCTTTGTTTAAAATTTATTGTGGTAATGTATATAACCAAAATTAGAAAAATGTTGTCTCTGTCCAAATATATATGGACCTAACTGTACCTGTAGGTCATCTGCACCTGTATATAGTATATATCTGTGTGTCATCTCCTCCTGTATATAGTATATACCTGTATGTCATCTCCTCCTGTATATAGTATGTACCTGTATGTCATCTCCTCCTCTATATAGTATATACCTGTGTGTCATCTCCTCCTGTATTAGACCTCGTTCACACGTTATTTGCTCAGTATTTTTACCTCAGTATTTGTAAGCTAAATTTGCAGCCTGATAAATCCCCAGCCAACAGGAAGCCCTCCCCCTGGCAGTATATATTAGCTCACACATACACATAATAGACAGGTCATGTGACTGACAGCTGCCGTATTTCCTATATGGTACATTTGTTGCTCTTGTAGTTTGTCTGCTTATTAATCAGACTTTTATTTTTGAAGGATAATACCAGACTTGTGTGTGTTTTAGGGCGAGTTTCGTTTGTCAAGTTGTGTGTGTTGAGTTGCGTGTGGCGACATGCATGTAGCGAATTTTGTGAGATGAGTTTTGTGTGGCAACATGCGTGTAGCAACTTTTTGTGTGTCGAGTTGCATTTGACCGGTTAGTGTAGCAAGTTGTGTGCAGCAAGTTTTGCGCATGGCGAGTTTTGGACGTGGCGAGTTTTATGTGTGGTGCCTTTTGAGTATGTGCAAGTTTTGTGTGAGGCAACTTTTGCATGTGTTGCAACTTTTGTGCATGTGGCAATTTTTGCGCGTGTGCAAGTTTTGCGTGTGGCGAGTTTTGCACTTGTGGCGAGTTTTGCCTGAGCCTAGTTTTTGCATGTGGCGAGTTTTGCGCGTGGCGACTTTTGTGTTTTGACTTTTATGTGGCGAGGTTGGTGTATGTGTGGTGAAATGTGTGCTGAGGGTAATATGTGTTCAAGCATGTGGTAGTGTGTGGCGCATTTTGTGTGTGTGTTCATATCCCTGTGTGTGGTGGGTATCCCATGTCGGGGCCCCACCTTAGCAACTGTACGGTATATACTCTTTGGCGCCATCGCTCTCACTCTTTAAGTCCCCCTTGTTCACATCTGGCAGCTGTCAATTTGCCTCCAATACTTTTCCTTTCACTTTTTCCCCATTATGTAGACAGGGGCAAAATTGTTTGGTGAATTGGAAAGCGCGGGGTTAAAATTTCACCTCACAACATAGCATTTGACGCTCTCGGGGTCCAGACGTGTGACTGTGCAAAATTTTGTGGCTGTAGCTGCGACGCCTCCAACACTTTTCCTTTCACTTTTTCCCCATTATGTAGATAGGGGCAAAATTGTTTGGTGAATTAGAACGCACGGGGTTAAAATTTCGCCTCACAACATAGCCTATGACGCTCTCGGGGTCCAGACGTGTGACTGTGCAAAATTTTGTGGCTGTAGCTGCGACGGTGCAGATGCCAATCCCGGACATACACACACACACATGCACACACACATTCAGCTTTATATATTAGACTATCTGAAGAGCCCGGCGTTGCCTGGGCATAGTAAATATCTGTGGTTAGTTATAGCACGTCACTTCTCTTATTTTCCCATCACGCCTCTCATTTTCCCAATCACATCTTTAATTTTCCCCCTCACATCTCTCATTTTCTCCCTCACACCTCTCATTTTCTCCCTCACTCCTCTCATTCCCCCCTAACACTTGTCATTTCGACCTCACATCTGTCATTTTCCGATCAGTACACTATTTTCCCTCACTCCTCTCATTTTGCACTCACACCTTTTCATTTTCACCTCACACTTCTCATTTTCACCTCAGTATATACATGTTTGTCATCTCCCTTATATATAGTATACACCCGTATGTCATCTCCTGTATATAGTATATACCTGTATGTCATCTCCCCTGTATATAGTATATACCTGCTGTGTGTCATCTCCCCTGTATATAGTATATACCTGTATGTCATCTCCTCCTATGTATAGTATATACCTGTATGTCATCTCCTCCTATATATAGTATATACGTGTATGTCATCTCCTCCTATATATAGTATATACCTGTATGTCATCTCCTTCTATATATAGTATATACCTGTATGTCATCTCCTCCTGTATATAGTATATACCTGTGTCATCTCCCCTGTATATAGTATATATCTGTGTGTCATCTCCTCCTGTATATAGTATATACCTGTATGTCATCTTCTATATATAGCATATACCTGTATGTCATCTCCTCCTGTATATAGTATATACCTGTAGGTAATCTGCTCCTGTATATAGTATATACCTTGTGTCATCTCCTCCTGTATATAGTATATACCTGTATGTCATCTCCTCCTGTATATAGTATGTACCTGTATGTCATCTCCTCCTCTATATAGTATATACCTGTGTGTCATCTCTCCTGTATATAGTATATATCTGTGTGTCATCTCCCCTGTATATAATATATACCTGTGTGATCTCCTGTATTAGACCTCGTTAACACGTTATTTGCTCAGTATTTTTACCTCAGTATTTGTAAGATAAATTGGCAGCCTGATAAATCCCCAGCCAACAGGAAGCCCTCCCCCTGGCAGTATATATTAGCTCACACATACACATAATAGACAGGTCATGTGACTGACAGCTGCTGTATTTCCTATATGGTACATTTGTTGTTCTTGTAGTTTGTCTGCTTATTAATCAGATTTTTATTTTTGAAGGCTAATACCAGACTTGTGTGTGTTTTAGGGCGAGTTTCGTTTGTCAAGTTGTGTGTGTTGAGTTGTGTGTGGCGACATGCATGTAGCGACTTTTGTGAGATGAGTTTTGTGTGGCAACATGCGTGTAGCAACTTTTTGTGTGTCGAGTTGCATGTGACAGGTTAGTGTAGCAAGTTGTGTGCAGCAAGTTTTGCACATGGCGAGTTTTGCGCGTGGTGAGTTTTATGTCTGGTGCCTTTTGAGTATGTTAAGTTTTGTGTGAGGCAACTTTTGCATGTGTTGCAACTTTTGTGCATGTGGCAATTTTTCCGCGTGTGCAAGTTTTGCGTGTGGCGAGTTTTCCATGAGGTTAGTTTTGCACTTGTGGCGAGTTTTGCGTGAGCCTAGTTTTTGCATGTGGCGAGTTTTGCGCGTGGCGAGTTTTGAGCGGCGACTTTTGTGTTTTGACTTTTATGTGGCGAGGTTGGTGTATGTGTGGTGAAATGTGTGCTGAGGGTGGTATATGTGTTCAAGCACGTGGTAGTGTGTGGCACATTTTGTGTGTGTGTTCATATCCCCGTGTGTGGTGAGTATCCCATGTCGGGGCCCCACCTTAGCAACTGTACGGTATATACTCTTTTGCGCCATCGCTCTCTTGTCCCCCTTGTTCACATCTGGCAGCTGTCAATTTGCCTCCAAAACTTTTCCTTTCACTTTTCCCCATTATGTAGATAGGGGAAAAATAGTTTGGTGAATTGGAAAGCGCGGAGTTAAAATGTCACCTCACAACATAGCCTATGACGCTCTCAGGGTCCAGACGTGTGACTGTGCAAAATTTTGTGGCTGTAGCTGCGACGCCTCCAACACTTTTCCTTTCACTTTTTTCCCCATTATGTAGATAGGGGCAAAATTGTTTGGTGAATTGGAAAGCGCGGGGTTAAAATTTCGCCTCACAACATAGCCTATGATGCTCTCGGGGTCCAGACGTGTGACTGTGCAAAATTTTGTGGCTGTAGCTGCGACGGTGCAGATGCCAATCCCGGACATACATACACACATACACACACACACACACATACACACATTCAGCTTTATATAGTAGAAGATGACATTTCCCTTTATAATTTATTTTTTTCCATCCCTGGAAAACCCGTGAAAGATTAGTTTTTATTCAAGTTAAAGGGTTGTCTTACCCAAGCAAGTCCCCTTTATTGAAAATAAGTGCAATATCAACCGATCATTGATGGCCTACCTTTACAAGCTGGGTTTGAGGTAATGGCAATCTGGATGAAAGTACTCCATGTTTGTTAAGCCTAAGGGAACACACATGGTGTGAGACCTGATTACAGGCCTAAAATATCTAACTTTTATTCGATTTTGTTAGCTCCCGTAAGTCTAGAAATAACAGAATAAAAATGTCTGAAATCTGAGTAGCCGGTAGAGAAGAAAAGGAATCATGGCTCCTATAATAAAATAACTGGCTTTTAAAACATCCTCAAAGAACAAGAAAAGGCCCTGTACATGAAATATGGCTTCAACTCCCAGGGGTCTCCATGGTTTAATAGAAAGGAATGTGACGAAATGCATGGGGACTCTACCAGGCAAAAGTTTCAAACTCAGGCCAACCTTTTTAGGGCTACTCCTCAACTTGATTACTAAGGGGATAAGTAACACAGTTAATAGGCAATAGACTACGCTTAGCATTATATCGTGAACCGTATGTTACATAGAAGATCTAAAATCAAATTTTTGCACTGGTTTGAACTGGTTAACTAGACTATTTCTAGTTCTGTAGGCTACATCAGTGTTATTATTTTTTTTTTAATGTCTACAAAGAGATTTACCTTAAGGAGGATTTCCAGGATTAGAAAAACATGGTCACGTTTTTCAGTAACAGTGCCAACCTTGCCTATGGGTTTATGTCTGGTATTGCAACACTACCTCATTGGAGTGAATGGAGCTGATCTGAAATACTATGCATGTTCTGTCCATTCTAATAAGGACAGTGTAGCTCGTTTCATGCATTAAAGTTTTACTAACATTAGTGTTTTTGGTTTGCTGTGTTATAGCACCACCCAGTGGTGGTTAAATTTATAACCTGTGTTTTAGTAATAATTAGAGTGCTGCATTGTGTGATTGTACCAAGGAATGCTGGGAGAGAGAGACTCCATTACTTTCCTGTGTACTTCCTGTACACACGTGTTCATATGCTGTGCTGAATTATCTCACTTACTTGCCATCCTGGTTAAGTTTATCCAGTGAGATTGTTAACTCTGTTCTTCAAACTTAGTGTTGTACAGAATGTGATTTACTGTTTAGCAACTAGTACTCAGGAAATCTATTATCTGTGATTTACTGTATGTAGTTATATATAGAGGTTGCATCATCCTGTATACTTTTCTATTAGCTGTAAAGTATCAGCTGTGTTATTATTTGGTCCAATACTTATTCATATCATTTGTATTCTTATAGTTTTACCACGCTCATGTTTACCAATAAACAAGTTAGACTACAGAGAACAGTCTGCTTATTTGGGAGACAGAAGTGGTTTATGCCGTATGTCGGATCACACACCGTATCAACGTGTATGAAGACAGAACAATGCACAACCCATGAGATCAGAGATGTTTATTAAAGAAAGCATCCATCTGATCATGAAAAACATCTGTACTATCTCAGACTTGTAACTATTAGTCCAATTTGAGAGCATAAGTTCCTGAATCCAGTAGCGAAGCTATTGTGGCGTGAAGGGTGAGGCTTCTTTCACACTAGCGTCAGAATCTCCTCGTCGCAATGCGTCGGGGAGAGATTCCGACGCTAGCGTTTGCTGCATTGCACAATGGGTGCAGCGGATGCATTTTTACGGCGCATCCGCTGCCCCATTGTAAGGAGCGGGGAGGTGGGAGCGGAGTTCCGGCCGCGCATGCGCGGTCGGAAAAAGCGGTCCGTCAGGAGAAAAAAACGTTACATGTAGCGTTTTTTTCTCCTGACGGTCTGCAAAAGCACGACGCATCCGTCGCTCGACAGATGCGACGTGTGACAATCCGTCGCAAATGCGTCGTCAATGCAAGTCTATGGGGAAAAAACGCATCCTGCAAGCACTTTTGCAGGATGTGTTTTTTCTGCAAAACGACGCATTGTGACGGATTGCAGAAAACGCTAGTGTGAAAGTAGCCTAAGAGGGGGTGGTCGTCTTGGACCTCGCACTCTGAAGGTCGCACCTGGATCTAGACTACTGTAACTGTATCGGTGTGGGCAGCGCACCCTTAGAATTACACTCTACGGCAGAGCAGGAAGACTCTATTTCCCTGCATTACCACCAGGCCACTATGCGGTCCTTGAGCAGGAGTGAGATCCCGGACCCAGCGCGATAGCGTTAGTACCCACTGTGTTGAGATGAGCGGGCTCTCGGAGCAGCGCTGTAATGAGGAGGAGAGGTGAGCATTGTATTTTTTTTATGGGAATTGCATTTTACTGCTTTGAGGCCTATGGGGAGTGCATTACACTGTATAGAGGCATTTGGGGGGTGGATTTTACTGTAAAGAGGCCTATGTGGAGTGCATTATACTATATAGAGGATTTGGGGGTGCATCATACTGTATAGAGGCCTATGGGGACTGCATTATACTATATGGAGGCCTATGAGGAGTTCAGTATACCATATGGAGGACAATGGGATGCATTATACTATATGGAAGCTACTTAGCAAGCTACTATACAATGTGGGATTACAGTGAGGGGACTATCATACAGTGTGGGAGCTAATATGGGGTCTTTGTGCAGTGTGGGGGCCATAATATAGTGTTGGAGCCATCAAACAGTTTGGGTGCTACTAAAGGGTCAGTATACTTTGTGAGGGCATTATACTGTTTATAGGGAAGCATCAAACTGTGGAGAGGGTAGACCAGCTCTACCCTCACCTACTGTATTCTCACCCATCCCTTGTAGATTGTGAGTCTTCGCGGGCAGGGTCCTCATTCCTCCTGTACCAGTTATGACTTGTATTGTTTAAGATTATTGTACTTGTTTTTATTATGTATACCCCTCCTCACATGTAAAGCGCCATGGAATAAATGGCGCTATAACAATAAATAATAATAATAAATAATAATGTACTGGGGGTAGACTCAGAACATTATTAAATGTTAAGTGGGCACTTATTGTTATAGGGTAACTCAGGTTATTGTGACTGTCAAAGGAGCACACAGAGGGAATTATTACTTTCGAGGGGGCAAAATGTGGGCACTGTTTTCTAGGGCACTTGCATAGGGCATTAATATATTCTAGTGGTTTGTTTTACCATCTAGAGGGCTCACAGTGCCATACAGTAGGTGCAGTAATAGGGATACATGTAGCAGCAGTGGCTCAGCATTGGGGTATTAACAGAATAAGAAGTTTTTGCAGGTTGGGAATAGTTGTAATCTCTGCAGCTGAGTCTTGGCTGGAGAAGTTGTCTTATCAGTCTGGGCCAGATGGAAAAGCAAACGACTCCACGAGAATGAACCTCAGCTGTAAGTCACCATCTATAACTGTACTGTAATCTCTCATGTTTTGCAGGATTGGTGTCTACCACTATATGGTCACCGTATGGTGGTAATATCAGTTTTGGTCTTTGTATAGAGATGTTTATTAGTAACAGCGTGGTCATCTGCTGAGGTTCTCTTACATCCACTATTAGGGTGCGCCACCATGAGGTTTACCTGGTTAGGGGCCCACTCAGAATTTTTACCCGCTGAACCAAAAACCTAGTTATGCCTCTGCGTGAATCACAATATCCTCACACAAGGATCTTACTTTCTTACCATTCACAGTCTTGTTTTGAGAAACCTTGATTGTTATTAGATTAAAATGTTCAGCATAAGTTAGCCATGGGAGAAGGCATTGGCAGCATGCTATGGTCATCATGTTTGCATTATATCATATATTTCATATATTAGGGCTGCAGTATGTGTGATTCATTTTAGAGCGTATTCTGCTACATCTCTTTCTCAGCAAAGAATTCTGGGTAATTGTAAGAAATTATACAATAACTCCAGTTCTATAAAAGTCCTTATCTCACAGCAACAAACATCCTGAAATACATAAAAGAGACAAAGTCATTTAAAGATTATCCATTGCTGTTCTAAGGGTGGTTACACACTGCGTTTTTCAAACACTGCAGTTTTTTGTGCCAGTTTTTCATACAATTTATGTAGTTAAAGCAGGAAATGGGTTTAAAAGTAATGTGAACTATAAAGAACAGACAAATACTTCTTACTCAATGCGCTTATAACTCTGGTTAAAAAGACTGTATCAAACACTTGAGATGCACTTTTTGGAAAAAAAGCACTGTGACTGTCAGTGAAACTATAAGGCTTTCTTCACACACTTTTGCAGGTTTATTTGTTTTTATTTATTTATTTTGCCAAGATATATAGGTAAAAACTCAAGCATTTGTGTTTTCTGGCTTTTTTTTTAGATAATATGGCTTAGCACCTGTGATATTTGCTTGCTTTTTTATGATGTTTCTTTTATATAAATAATGTCATTCATAGATCATGTGACAACAAAAAGACATGAAACACAGGTTACGCTTTTAATTCACCTATAGTCACACACAGTGTCGGACTGGGGTGCTAAGGGCAGACCAGTAACATTGACTTTTGGGGGCCCACTTTTCACCTGCATGCAAATATTACACTACCCTCATTCACAAATATACATATATCCAGGCTCGGACTGGCCCACCGGAGAACCGGAGACACAGGAACATTCAGGTCTTTGGAGATGGACTTGTAGCCTTGAGATTGCTCATGTTTCCTCACAATTTGGTTTCTCAAGTCCTCAGACAGTTCTTTGGTCTTCTTTCTTTTCTCCATGCTCAATGTGGTACACACAAGGACATAGGACAGTGGCTGAGTCAACTTTAATCCATGTCAACTGGCTGCAAGTGTGATTTAGTTATTGCCAACACCTGTTAGGTGCCACAGGTAAGTTACAGGTGCTGTTAATTACACAAATTAGAGAAGCATCACATGATTTTTCGAACAGTGCCAATACTTTTGTCCACCCCCTTTTTTATGTTTGGTGTGGAATTATATCCAATTTGGCTTTAGGACAATTCTTTTTGTGTTTTCTCATGTAAGACAAATTAAATCGAGATAATAATACCAAATAATTTGTGTTTGCAATCATTTCAGGAAGAAAATGAGTATTATCTGACAGAATTGCAGGGGTGTCAATACTTTTGGCCATGACTGTACACACACATGCAGGCACACAGACTCACACAGAGCAGCTCACCTCCCGGAGTCCTGCTTCCTGTCTGAGACAGCCCAGCTGGATGACGTCATCATCCAGTGGTGCTGTCTCAGTCAGAAAGCTTCCAGCAAGGAAGAGGCTGCTGGGATGAGCTGCTGTGCGGGGAGGTGAGCTGTGCTGTGTGCCTGTGTGTGTGTGTGTCTGAGTGTGTGTGAGAGTGTGTGTGCCTGCCTGCGTGTGTGTGTGATGAGCTGCTGCTGCGGTGAGGTTTGTGTGTGGTGGTGAAGGACAATGATATTGGTGGGGGAGACAATGATGGAGGTGATGGCAATGATGGTGGTGGGGGGAGACAATGATGGAGGTGATGGGCAATGATGGTGGTGGGGGGAGACAATGATGGAGGTGATGGGCAATGATGGAGGTGATAGGCAATGGAGGTGATAGGCAATGATGGTCAGAAGGCAATGATGGAGGTGATGGGCAATGATGGTGATGGGGGAGGCAATGATGGAGGTGGTGGGCAATGATAGAGGTGATGGGCAATGATGGTGATGGGGGAGGCAATGATGGAGGTGATGGGCAATGATGGTGGTGGGGGGAGGCAATGATGGAGGTGATGGGCAATGGTGGTGGTGGGAGGCAATGATGGAGGTGATGAAATGGGCAATGATGGTGGTGAGGGGAGGCAATGATGGAGGTGATGATGGTTTGTCTCCCATAGTTGAGGTCTACCTATGATGTAAATTACAGACGCCTCTCATCTTTTTAAGTGGTGGAACTTGCACTATTGCTGACTGACTAAATACTTTTTTGCCCCACTGTAACTGGGTAGTTTGCTTAATTAATGAGATGCTGCTTTTTCTGTACATACTGAATCAAGTGAATTATACCAAGTACTGCCCATACAGTTGGGTTGGGGGCCCACATTGCACAGGGGCTCCCACCAGGGGATTCCCCTGTTACCCTATGGGCCAGTCCGAGCATGGTCACACATTTCTTCATAAACACTCTTTTCATGTTTTTCCTTTAACCATGATCTGATCATTGTCTTTCCTTGCCTCATTTTTCCCTTCTTCTCTTTATTGACTATCCCATCACTGTATCTTCACTTTTTTCTTGTTTTTCCACTCTCACCCTTCAGCGGCATTTCTCTTTTTATTGCCACCCCTTAACCCTTTATAAAATTTGTAGTTGCTGTACCCTGCTCATTTGTTTTTTGACTTCGAGAAAGGTGCCGAAATGCATTGGTACTAATTAGAACCTTATCTGAAGCTCCAAGGCTCATTTCCTACAGCGCAGCGCACCTACTGTGATTCTCTCAATTCTGGTAAAGATTCCAGTATTGTGGTACCGTGTTAGCCAGAAAAATCAATGTGAATACTTTTCTGCCCAATGATGACAAAAGTATTCTAGGAGTGACATCTTTATTGGCTAACCAGAACCCTAACCTTCAACCCTAACCTTCAACATGCTTAGAAAAGAAACTTGCTCGTTAAAAAAAGGCACAGTAAAAAAGAAAATTTTTATCTCACTGCCTCATGGAGAAATGCAATATATTGATGCATATAAAATGCTATACACAGCAGATGAAGTAAGTATTGAAAATGCAACACTTTTTATATTTCTAAAGGTACTATTGATGAAATTCTCACCAGATGTCAGTAATAGGGTTGAGCGAAACGGGTCGAACATTTTCAAAAGTCGCCGACTTTTGGCTAAGTCGGGGTTTCATGAAACCCGATCCGACCCCTGTGCGGGGTCGGCCATGCGGTACGCGACTTTCGCGCCAAAGTCGCGTTTCAATGACGCGAAAAGCGCCATTTCTCAGCCAATGAAGGTAAACGCAGAGTGTGGGCAGCGTGATGACATAGGTCCTGGTCCCCACCATCTTAGAGAAGGGCATTGCAGTGATTGGCTTGCTGTCTGCGACGTCACAGGGGCTATAAAGAGGCGTTCCCGCCGACCGCCATCTTACTGCTGCTGATCTGAGCTTAGGGAGAGGTTGCTGCCGCTTTGTCAGAAGCAGGGATAGCGTTAGGCAGGGTCCATTAACCACAAAACCGCTTGTGCTGCAGCGATTTGCACTGTCCAACACCACCCTCGGTGTGCAGGGACAGTGGAAGTTTTTTTTTTTTTTTTTTCCCCTCAGCGCTGTAGCTCATTGGGCTGCCCTAGAAGGCTCCCTGATAGCTGCATTGCTGTGTGTACGCCGCTGTGCAAACCAACTGCTTTTTTCAAAGCACAAATCCTCTTGTTCCTTCCTTTCTGCACAGCTATCTTTTTTGTTTGTCCACACTTTTTATTTCATTTGTGCATCAGTCCACTCCTTATTGCTGCCTGCCATACCTGGCTGAGATTACTGCAGGCAGGGAGATAGTAGCTGCCTGCCATACCTGGCTGAGATTACTGCAGGCAGGGAGATAGTAATTGTAGGACATTCCCTGTGTTTTTTTTTTTTTTTTTTTTGGTGGGAGATTAAGATTGGCAATTTGGCATTTCTGCTAGAGTGCCATCCCTGTGTGTGCCATCTCTCTCACATAGTGGGCCATAGAAAGCCTTTTCATTTTTCTGTATTTTTTTTGTGGGGTGTATAAATTCTCCCTGATAAAAATACAGTGGGAGATTAATATTGGCCTTTGGGCTTGTGTGCCAGTCCTGAGTGTGCCATCTCTCTCACAAATAGTGGGCCATAGAAAGCCTATTTTATTTTTTTTTGGGTTTTATAAATTCTCCCTGAAAAAAAGGGAGATTAATATTGGCCTCTGGGCTTGTGTGCCAGTCCTGAGCGTGCCATCTGTGCCAGCCCTGAGCGTGCCATCTCTCTCACAAATAGTGGGCCATAGAAAGCCTATTTAATTTTTTTTTTGGTTTTATAAATTCTCCCTGAAAAAAAGGGAGATTAATATTGGCCTCTGGGCTTGTGTGCCAGTTGTGAGCGTGCCATCTGTGCCAGTCCTGAGCGTGCCATCTCTCTCACAAATAGTGGGCCATAGAAAGCCTATTTAATTTTTTTTTTGGTTTTATAAATTTTCCCTGAAAAAAGGGAGATTAATATTGGCCTCTGGGCTTGTGTGCCAGTTGTGAGCGTGCCATCTGTGCCAGTCCTGAGCGTGCCATCTCTCTCACAAATAGTGGGCCATAGAAAGCCTATTTAATTTTTTTTTTGGTTTTATAAATTTTCCCTGAAAAAAGGGAGATTAATATTGGCCTCTGGGCTTGTGTGCCAGTTGTGAGCGTGCCATCTGTGCCAGTCCTGAGCGTGCCATCTCTCTCACAAATAGTGGGCCATAGAAAGCCTATTTAAATATTTTTTTGGTTTTATAAATTCTCCCAGAAAAAAAGGGAGATTAATATTGGCCTCTGGGCTTCTGTGCCAGTCCTGAGCGTGCCATCTGTGCCAGTCCTGAGCGTCCCATCTCTCTCACAAATAGTGGGCCATAGAAAGCCTATTTTTTTTTTTTTGGGGGTTTTAGAAATTCTCCCTGGAAAAAAAAAGGGAGATTAATATTGCCCTTTGGGCTTGTGTGCCAGTACTAAGCGTTCCATCTCTCTCTCTCTCTCTTAGTCAGTGGGCCATAGAACGCCTATTTTTGGTTTTATTTGTTTTCTAAATTCTCCCTGAAAAAATCATTTTATTTTATTTGGTTTCTAAATTCTTCCTGATAAAATCATATTTTTTTTATTATTTTTTTTTCTAAAGTCTCCCTGAAAAAAAAAAAAAAAAAAAAAAAAAAACAGTGGGAGATTAATATTGGCCTTTCTGCTTGTGTGCCAGTCTTGACTCCTGGGTGCGTCATCTCTCAGTCAGTGGGCCATAGAACGCCTATTTTTGGTTTTATTTGTTTTATAAATTCTCCCTGAAAAAATCATTTTATTTTATTTGGTTTCTAAATTCTTCCTGATAAAATCATATTTTTTTTATTATTTTTTTTTCTAAAGTCTCCCTGAAAAAAAAAAAAAAAAACAACCAAAAAAAACAGTGGGAGATTAATATTGGCCTTTCTGCTTGTGTGCCAGTCTTGACTCCTGGGTGTGCCATCTCTCTCTCTCTCTCTCTCTCTCTCCAATTGTGGTCCATAGAAAGCCTATATTTTTTTTCCTTGATTTGGGTTCCAAAATCTACCAGAGAAAATAACTCCATCAATCATTGGTAGAAAAATATTGGCCTCTGGGCTTGTGTGCCACTCCTGATTCCTGTGTGCGTCATCTCTCAGTCAGTGGGCCATAGAACGCCTATTTTTGGTTTTATTTGTTTTATAAATTCTCCCTGAAAAAATCATTTTATTTTATTTGGTTTCTAAATTCTTCCTGATAAAATCATATTTTTTTTATTATTTTTTTTTCTAAAGTCTCCCTGAAAAAAAAAAAAAAAAAAACAGTGGGAGATTAATATTGGCCTTTCTGCTTGTGTGCCAGTCTTGACTCCTGGGTGCGTCATCTCTCAGTCAGTGGGCCATAGAACGCCTATTTTTGGTTTTATTTGTTTTATAAATTCTCCCTGAAAAAATCATTTTATTTTATTTGGTTTCTAAATTCTTCCTGATAAAATCATATTTTTTTTATTATTTTTTTTTCTAAAGTCTCCCTGAAAAAAAAAAAAAAAAAAAAAAAAAACAGTGGGAGATTAATATTGGCCTTTCTGCTTGTGTGCCAGTCTTGACTCCTGGGTGTGCCATCTCTCTCTCTCTCTCTCTCTCTCTCCAATTGTGGTCCATAGAAAGCCTATATTTTTTTTCCTTGATTTGGGTTCCAAAATCTACCAGAGAAAATAACTCCATCAATCATTGGTAGAAAAATATTGGCCTCTGGGCTTGTGTGCCACTCCTGATTCCTGTGTGCGTCATCTCTCACTCAGTGGCCCATAGAAAGCATATAGTTTGTTACATTTGTTTTCTAAATTCTCCCTGCAAAAATCAATGTTTTTTTTTGGGGGGGGTTTCTAAAGTGTTCCTGAAAAAAATTAAAAAAAAAAAAAAATAATAGTGTGACATTAATATTAACATTTGTGCTTCAGTGACAGTCCTGCGTGTGGGGCATCTCTCTAATTTGCAGCCACCAAAAAAAGAGTGTGTAACATTGGGCCTGATTTTCGCTGTGGTCTCACCAACCTGTAAAGGGGTAGCTAAATCATACTGAAGTTATAGCTCACCGTGTAAGTTGTGTGACTGCAACAAATAACGTTAGTTTGGTTACGTTTTTAAAACAATGAGGAAGTCTAGTGGAAGAGGTCGTGGCCGGGGGCGTTCATTGTCAGCTGGTAATGAGGGTAGTGGTAGTGGTGGAGCATCAGGTGGTCGTGGGGAAAAAAATATTGCACCTAAGTCTGGAGCTGTGGAGCCAGGTTCGTCGTCCGGCTACACAAGGCCTCGAACGCTCCCTTTTCTGGGATTAGGAAAACCGCTTTTAAAGCCGGAGCAGCAAGAGCAAGTTTTGGCTTATCTTGCTGACTCAGCCTCTAGCTCTTTTGCCTCCTCTCGTGAAACTGGTAAAAGTAAAAGCAGCGCGTCGTTAGTGGATGTTCACGGTCAGGGACAAGTCACTTCCTTGTCCTCTTCAGCAAAAACAACAACAGAGAAGAATGCAGCAGGCGACACAACGGGTTACTCCATGGAGCTCTTTACACATACCGTCCCTGGCTTAGAAAGTGAAGCAGTTAACAGTCCATGCCCATTACAAATTGAATCTGACATGGAGTGCACTGACGCACAGCCACAGCCAGACTACTATGCTGGTCCTTTGACTCAGACCACAACATTGCCCTCGCAGGGTGCTGATCAAGAATCAGACCCTGATGAGACTATGTTGCCCCATCACGAACGCTATACCACCGAACGACACGGTGACACAGACGAAGTTGCGCAGGAGGTACAAGAAGAGTTATTAGATGACCCAGTTCTTGACCCCGATTGGCAGCCATTGGGGGAACAGGGTGCAGGCGGCAGCAGTTCTGAAGCAGAGGAGGAGGAGGGGCCGCAGCAGGCATCAACATCGCCACAGGTTCCATCTGCCGGGCCCGTATCTTGCCCAAAACGCGTGGCAAAGCCAAAACCTGGTGGAGGACAGCGTGGCCATCCGGTTAAAGCTCAGTCTGCAATGCCTGAAAAGGTATCCGATGCTAGAAAGAGTGCAGTCTGGCATTTTTTTAAACAACATCCAATTGATCAGCGCAAAGTCATCTGTCAAAAATGTTCTACTTCCTTAAGCAGAGGTCAGAATCTGAAAAGTCTCAATACTAGTTGCATGCATAGACATTTAACCACCATGCATTTGAAAGCTTGGACTAACTACCAAACGTCCCTTAAGGTTGTTGCACCCTCGGCCAATGAAGCTAGTCATCAACGCAACATCCCTTCCGGCAGTGTAGGACCACCATTTAGCGCACCACCTGCTGTATCTGTGCAGGTATCTTTGCCAGGCCAAAGCAGTCAGGGTCAGGGAATCACCAGTTTCGTAGTAGGAAACACTGCATCTAGGGCACCGGCGGCAACAATACCATCTCCCACCGTCTCTCAGTCTGCCATGTCCACCGGCACCCCCGCTAGTTCCACGATCTCCATCTCTCCAGTCCAGCTCACCCTACATGAGACTATGGTTAGAAAAAGGAAGTACTTAGCCTCGCATCCGCGTACACAGGGTTTGAACGCCCACATAGCTAGACTAATCTCGTTAGAGATGATGCCCTACCGGTTAGTTGAAAGCGAAGCTTTCAAAGACCTGATGGACTACGCTGTACCACGCTACGAGCTACCCAGTCGACACTTTTTTTCCAGAAAAGCCATCCCAGCCCTCCACCAGCATGTTAAAGAGCGCATCGTCCATGCACTCAGGCAATCTGTGAGCACAAAGGTGCACCTGACAACAGATGCATGGACCAGTAGGCATGGCCAGGGACGTTACGTGTCCATCACGGCACACTGGGTAAATGTGGTGGATTCAGGGTCCACAGGGGACAGCAAGTTTGGGACAGTTCTGCCTAGCCCACGGTCTAGTAAACAGTTGTCTGTAGCCGTTCGCACCCCCTCCTCCTCCTCCTCCTCCTCGTCCTCCTGCAGAAGCAAGAGCTCGTCCACAGACCGCAGTCGCACAAACACTCCATCCGCACCTGCCACTGTTGCACACCAGGTCTCCCATTATGGGGCAGCTACTGGCATACGTCAGCAGGCTGTATTGGCTATGAAGTGTTTGGGCGACAATAGACACACCGCGGAAGTTCTGTCCGAGTTCTTGCAGCAAGAAACGCAGTCGTGGCTGGGCACTGTAGATCTTGAGGCAGGCAAGGTAGTGAGTGATAACGGAAGGAATTTCATGGCTGCCATCTCCCTTTCCCAACTGAAACACATTCCTTGCCTGGCTCACACCTTAAACCTGGTGGTGCAGTGCTTCCTGAAAAGTTATCCGGGGTTATCCGACCTGCTCCTCAAAGTGCGTGGACTTTGCGCACATATCCGCCGTTCGCCTGTACACTCCAGCCGTATGCAGACCTATCAGCGTTCTTTGAACCTTCCCCAGCATCGCCTAATCATAGACGTTGCAACAAGGTGGAACTCAACACTGCACATGCTTCAGAGACTGTGCGAACAGAGGCGGGCTGTTATGTTTTTGTGGGAGGATACACATACACGGGCAGGCAGTAGGATGGCAGACATGGAGTTGTCAGGTGTGCAGTGGTCGAAGATTCAAGACATGTGTCAAGTCCTTCAGTGTTTTGAGGAATGCACACGGCTGGTTAGTGCAGACAACGCCATAATAAGCATGAGCATCCCCCTAATGCGTCTGCTGATGCAAAGTTTGACGCACATAAAGGATCAGGCGTCTGCACCAGAGGAAGAGGAAAGCCTTGATGACAGTCAGCGATTGTCTGGTCAGGGCAGTGTACATGACGAGGTACCGGGCGAAGAGGAGGTGGAGGATGAGGAGGATGATGGGGATGAGTATATTTTTAATGAGGAAGCTTTCCCGGGGGCACGGGAAATTGGTGGCGTGGCAAGGCCGGGTTCTGGTTTTTTGAGGGACACAAGTGACGTAGATTTGCCTGCAACTGCCCCTCAACCAAGCACAACCGCAGATTTGACAACGGGAACTTTGGCCCACATGGCGGATTATGCCTTGCGTATCCTCAAAAGGGACACACGCATTACAAAAATGATGAACGATGACGATTACTGGTTGGCCTGCCTCCTTGATCCTCGCTATAAAGGCAAATTGCAAAATATTATGCCACATGAGAACTTGGAACTAATATTAGCAACAAAACAATCAACTCTTGTTGACCGTTTGCTTCTGGCATTCCCTGCACACAGCGCCCGTGATCGTTCTCACACGAGCTCCAGGGGCCAGCAGACCAGAGGTGTTAGAGGGGCAGAAATCAGAAGTGGCGTTGGCCAGAGGGGTTTTCTGACCAGGTTGTGGAGTGATTTTTCTATGACCGCAGACAGGACAGGTACTGCAGCATCAATTCAAAGTGACAGGAGACAACATTTGTCCAGTATGGTTACAAACTATTTTTCATCCCTTATCGACGTTCTCCCTCAACCGTCATTCCCATTTGATTACTGGGCATCCAAATTAGACACCTGGCCAGAATTGGCAGAATATGCATTGCAGGAGCTTGCTTGCCCGGCAGCTAGTGTCCTATCAGAAAGAGTATTCAGTGCTGCAGGTTCAATACTAACAGAAAAAAGGACTCGTCTGGCTACCCAAAATGTAGATGATCTAACCTTCATTAAAATGAACCACAACTGGATTTCAAAATCTTTTGCCCCACCCTGCCCGGCTGACACCTAGCTTTCCTATGAAAAGGTCTTGCCTGTGGACTATTCTGAATGACTTTTCCAATCTCGTAATTTTCTTCACCTGATTGTCCAGCATACGACATGTTTCCACCTCACGAAATGGCCAAACTCCCCACACGGGGCCGTGCTATCGCCACTTTGCGCTTGGACCCTTGAGAGTGCTGTTTGTCTGAAGAGGTGGGTGTGGCCGCTTTTGGTCGACGGCACTGCCACTGGGTCCCTCATAGTACAATAAAGTGTCTCTGGCGGTGGTGGTGCGCACCCAACGTCAGACACACCGTTGTAATATGAGGGGCCCTGTGCCTGTACCGCCGGCCACAAGCCAGTTCCCCCCCCAGCTCAAACAGTGCTCTACCACTAGCAAAATTATCTCTCACAGCTTCACCAATGTGTAGTCTAGGCGCTGACATCCTTCAATGCCTGGCACTGACAATACCATTGTTTTGACATTTTTGTTATGTTAGGCCTTCGAAGCCTGTCTGCGGTCCCTTCTTTCTACAACTACTACACTGACCAGGCCACTGCTGGCCGTGTTACCCTGGAACCAATTTAAAAGTGCCTACAGTCAGCCCAATTTTGTTATGTTAGGCCTTCGAAGACTGTCTGCCGTCACTCCTTCCACTAGACTTCCACTGACCATACACTGCTGCCCATGTACCCCTGGAACCAATTTAAAGTGCCTACAGCCAGCCCAATTTTGTTATGTTAGGCCTTGGAAGCCTGTCTGCGGTCACTCCTTCCACTAGACTTCCACTGACCAGACCACTGCTGCCCGTGTACCCCTGGAACCAATTTAAAAGTGCCTACAGCCAGCCCAAGTTTGTTATGTTAGGCCTTGGAAGCCTGTCTGCGGTCACTCCTTCCACTAGACTTCCACTGACCAGACCACTGCTGCCCGTGTACCCCTGGAACCAATTTAAAAGTGCCTACAGCCAGCCCAAGTTTGTTATGTTAGGCCTTGGAAGCCTGTCTGCGGTCACTCCTTCCACTAGACTTCCACTGACCATACACTGCTGCCCATCTACCCCTGGAACCAATTTAAAAGTGCCTACAGCCAGCCCAAGTTTGTTATGTTAGGCCTTCGAAGCCTGTCTGCGGTCACTCCTTCCACTAGACTTCCACTGACCAGACCACTGCTGCCCGTGTACCCCTGGAACCAATTTAAAAGTGCCTACAGCCAGCCCAAGTTTGTTATGTTAGGCCTTGGAAGCCTGTCTGCGGTCACTCCTTCCACTAGACTTCCACTGACCAGACCACTGCTGCCCGTGTACCCCTGGAACCAATTTAAAAGTGCCTACAGCCAGCCCAAGTTTGTTATGTTAGGCCTTGGAAGCCTGTCTGCGGTCACTCCTTCCACTAGACTTCCACTGACCATACACTGCTGCCCATGTACCCCTGGAACCAATTTAAAAGTGCCTACAGCCAGCCCAAGTTTGTTATGTTAGGCCTTCGAAGCCTGTCTGCGGTCACTCCTTCCACTAGACTTCCACTGACCAGACCACTGCTGCCCGTGTACCCCTGGAACCAATTTAAAAGTGCCTACAGCCAGCCCAAGTTTGTTATGTTAGGCCTTGGAAGCCTGTCTGCGGTCACTCCTTCCACTAGACTTCCACTGACCAGACCACTGCTGCCCGTGTACCCCTGGAACCAATTTAAAAGTGCCTACAGCCAGCCCAAGTTTGTTATGTTAGGCCTTGGAAGCCTGTCTGCGGTCACTCCTTCCACTAGACTTCCACTGACCATACACTGCTGCCCATGTACCCCTGGAACCAATTTAAAAGTGCCTACAGCCAGCCCAAGTTTGTTATGTTAGGCCTTCGAAGCCTGTCTGCGGTCACTCCTTCCACTAGACTTCCACTGACCAGACCACTGCTGCCCGTGTACCCCTGGAACCAATTTAAAAGTGCCTACAGCCAGCCCAAGTTTGTTATGTTAGGCCTTGGAAGCCTGTCTGCGGTCACTCCTTCCACTAGACTTCCACTGACCATACACTGCTGCCCATGTACCCCTGGAACCAATTTAAAAGTGCCTACAGCCAGCCCAAGTTTGTTATGTTAGGCCTTCGAAGCCTGTCTGCGGTCACTCCTTCCACTAGACTTCCACTGACCAGACCACTGCTGCCCGTGTACCCCTGGAACCAATTTAAAAGTGCCTACAGCCAGCCCAAGTTTGTTATGTTAGGCCTTGGAAGCCTGTCTGCGGTCACTCCTTCCACTAGACTTCCACTGACCATACACTGCTGCCCATGTACCCCTGGAACCAATTTAAAAGTGCCTACAGCCAGCCCAAGTTTGTTATGTTAGGCCTTCGAAGCCTGTCTGCGGTCACTCCTTCCACTAGACTTCCACTGACCAGACCACTGCTGCCCGTGTACCCCTGGAACCAATTTAAAAGTGCCTACAGCCAGCCCAAGTTTGTTATGTTAGGCCTTGGAAGCCTGTCTGCGGTCACTCCTTCCACTAGACTTCCACTGACCATACACTGCTGCCCATGTACCCCTGGAACCAATTTAAAAGTGCCTACAGCCAGCCCAAGTTTGTTATGTTAGGCCTTCGAAGCCTGTCTGCGGTCACTCCTTCCACTAGACTTCCACTGACCAGACCACTGCTGCCCGTGTACCCCTGGAACCAATTTAAAAGTGCCTACAGCCAGCCCTATGTTATTATGTTAGGCCTTCGAAGCCTGTCTGCGGTCACTCCTTCCACTAGGCCTCCACTGACCACACCACTGCTGCCCGTGTACCCCTGGAACCAATTTAAAATTGCCTACAGCCATGTGTGATTATTTTAGGCCTTCGATGCCTGTCTGCGGTCACTCCTTCCACTAGGCCTCCACTGACCACACCACTGCTGCCCGTGTACCCCTGGAACCAATTTAAAATTGCCTACAGCCAGCCCAATTTTTTTATTTTAGGCCTTCGATGCCTGTCTGCGGTCCATTCTTTCAACTACTACTACACTGACCAGGGCACTGCTGCCCAAGTACCCCTGGAACCAATTTAAAATTGACTACAGCCATGTGTTAATATTTTAGGCCTTCGATGCCTGTCTGTGGTCACTCCTTCCACTAGGCCTCCACTGACCACACCACTGCTGCCCGTGTACCCCTGGAACCAATTTAAAATTGCCTACAGCCATGTTTTATTATTTTAGGCCTTCGATGCCTGTCTGCGGTCACTCCTTCCACTAGGCCTCCACTGACCACACCACTGCTGCCCGTGTACCCCTGGAACCAATTTAAAATTGCCTACAGCCAGCCCAATTTTTTTATTTTAGGCCTTCGATGCCTGTCTGCGGTCCATTCTTTCAACTACTACTACACTGACCAGGGCACTGCTGCCCAAGTACCCCTGGAACCAATTTAAAATTGACTACAGCCATGTGTTAATATTTTAGGCCTTCGATGCCTGTCTGTGGTCACTCCTTCCACTAGGCCTCCACTGACCACACCACTGCTGCCCGTGTACCCCTGGAACCAATTTAAAATTGCCTACAGCCATGTGTGATTATTTTAGGCCTTCGATGCCTGTCTGCGGTCACTCCTTCCACTAGGCCTCCACTGACCACACCACTGCTGCCCGTGTAACCCTGGAACCAATTTAAAATTGCCTACAGCCATGTGTTATTATTTTAGGCCTTCGATGCCTGTCTGCGGTCACTCCTTCCACTAGGCCTCCACTGACCACACCACTGCTGCCCGTGTACCCCTGGAACCAATTTAAAATTGCCTACAGGCAGCCCAATTTTTTTATTTTAGGCCTTCGATGCCTGTCTGCGGTCCATTCTTTCAACTACTACTACACTGACCAGGGCACTGCTGCCCAAGTACCCCTGGAACCAATTTAAAATTGACTACAGCCATGTGTTAATATTTTAGGCCTTCGATGCCTGTCTGTGGTCACTCCTTCCACTAGGCCTCCACTGACCACACCACTGCTGCCCGTGTACCCCTGGAACCAATTTAAAATTGCCTACAGCCATGTGTGATTATTTTAGGCCTTCGATGCCTGTCTGCGGTCACTCCTTCCACTAGGCCTCCACTGACCACACCACTGCTGCCCGTGTAACCCTGGAACCAATTTAAAATTGCCTACAGCCATGTGTTATTATTTTAGGCCTTCGATGCCTGTCTGCGGTCACTCCTTCCACTAGGCCTCCACTGACCACACCACTGCTGCCCGTGTACCCCTGGAACCAATTTAAAATTGCCTACAGCCAGCCCAATTTTTTTATTTTAGGCCTTCGATGCCTGTCTGCGGTCCATTCTTTCAACTACTATTACACTGACCAGGGCACTGCTGCCCGTGTACCCCTGGAACCAATTTAAAATTGCCTACAGCCATGTGTTATTATTTTAGGCCTTCGATGCCTGTCTGCGGTCACTCCTTCCACTAGGCCTCCACTGACCACACCACTGCTGCCCGTGTACCCCTGGAACCAATTTAAAATTGCCTACAGCCATGTGTTATTATTTTAGGCCTTCGATGCCTGTCTGCGGTCACTCCTTCCACTAGGCCTCCACTGACCACACCACTGCTGCCCGTGTACCCCTGGAACCAATTTAAAATTGCCTACAGCCATGTGTGATTATTTTAGGCCTTCGATGCCTGTCTGCGGTCACTCCTTCCACTAGGCCTCCACTGACCACACCACTGCTGCCCGTGTACCCCTGGAACCAATTTAAAATTGCCTACAGCCAGCCCAATTTTTTTATTTTAGGCCTTCGATGCCTGTCTGCGGTCCATTCTTTCAACTACTACTACACTGACCAGGGCACTGCTGCCCAAGTACCCCTGGAACCAATTTAAAATTGACTACAGCCATGTGTTAATATTTTAGGCCTTCGATGCCTGTCTGCGGTCACTCCTTCCACTAGGCCTCCACTGACCACACCACTGCTGCCCGTGTACCCCTGGAACCAATTTAAAATTGCCTACAGCCAGCCCAATTTTTTTATTTTAGGCCTTCGATGCCTGTCTGCGGTCCATTCTTTCAACTACTACTACACTGACCAGGGCACTGCTGCCCGTGTACCCCTGGAACCAATTTAAAATTGCCTACAGCCATGTGTTATTATTTTAGGCCTTCGATGCCTGTCTGTGGTCCCTCCTTCCACTAGGCCTCCACTGACCTGTCTACTGCGGCCCGTGTACCCCTTGAACCAACCTAATAAAATATTTAAAAAATTAATTTGATTATAAAAAATAAGATCGTGTTGAGATCTCAAATGCAGACATTTTAACAATCAAAACAAACACACAACAAATATCTGGAACTGTACTACAAAGGTCCAACAGCTACAATTTCTTTCTCCTGCAAGAAGTTAACTGAAAGTTTTTTGGAGTTGTTAACACAGATATGGCATCCACCGAGTGTTGTCCTGTCGCGTCTCCTTTAAATTATTTCCAATAAGATGTTAAACTATTAATTTAATAAAATCAATAATTAAAAAAATAATTGAGTAAGTCAAAAGCACATTGCAAATAAACATTAATTACAAATCAAGAAGCATGGCGCGTCCGAGGGTGAGTAGATACCGAATAAGAATATAATCACCCTCGGACGCGCAATGCTTATTTACAACAGCCTTCCTTCCTAAGAATCAGCCCTTCCGTGGTGTAGAGAGAGGTTGTTGTTACACTCCAAGGTGTTCCCCAGGTTGCCTTTCCTGAGCTTCGATCTTCCGGCTCTCGTTTAGTAGCTGTTGGAAACTACGCTGCATTAGGCCTACTAATTGTGTATGGGTGAAACAGTGGCGCATCTGCGGTCCCTCCTTCCACTAGGCCTCCACTGACCTGTCTACTGCGGCCCGTGTACCCCTTGAACCAACCTAATAAAATATTTAAAAAATTAATTTGATTATAAAAAATAAGATCGTGTTGAGATCTCAAATGCAGACATTTTAACAATCAAAACAAACACACAACAAATATCTGGAACTGTACTACAAAGGTCCAACAGCTACAATTTCTTTCTCCTGCAAGAAGTTAACTGAAAGTTTTTTGGAGTTGTTAACACAGATATGGCATCCACCGAGTGTTGTCCTGTCGCGTCTCCTTTAAATTATTTCCAATAAGATGTTAAACTATTAATTTAATAAAATCAATAATTAAAAAAATAATTGAGTAAGTCAAAAGCACATTGCAAATAAACATTAATTACAAATCAAGAAGCATGGCGCGTCCGAGGGTGAGTAGATACCGAATAAGAATATAATCACCCTCGGACGCGCAATGCTTATTTACAACAGCCTTCCTTCCTAAGAATCAGCCCTTCCGTGGTGTAGAGAGAGGTTGTGTTACACTCCAAGGTGTTCCCCAGGTTGCCTTTCCTGAGCTTCGATCTTCCGGCTCTCGTTTAGTAGCTGTTGGAAACAACGCTGCATTAGGCCTACTAATTGTGTATGGGGTGTAGAGACAGGTTGTGTTACACTCCAAGGTTTTCACCAGGTTGCCTTTCCTGAGCTTCGATCTTCATGCTCTCGTTTAGTAGGTGTCGGAAAGTAGGCTGCATTAGGCCTACAAATTGGGTATGGGGTGGAGAGAGATGGTGTGTTACACTCCAAGGTGTTCCCCAGGTTTCCTTGCCATTGCTTCGGTCTTCCGACTCTCGTTTAGTAGTTGTAGAAAAGTACACAGCATTAGGCCTACAAAATGGGTATGGGGTGGAGAGAGATGGTGTGTTACACTCCAAGGTGTTCCCCAGGTTGCCTTTCCTGAGCTTCGATCTTCATGCTCTCGTTTAGTAGGTGTCGGAAAGTAGGCTGCATTAGGCCTAAAAAATGGGGAATGGGGTGGAGAGAGATGGTGTGTTACACTCCAAGGTGTTCCCCAGGTTTCCTTGCCATTGCTTCGGTCTTCCGACTCTCGTTTAGTAGTTGTAGAAAAGTACACTGCATTAGGCCTAAAAAATGGGTATGGGGTGGAGAGAGATGGTGTGTTACACTCCAAGGTGTTCCCCAGGTTGCCTTTCCTGAGCTTCGATCTTCATGCTCTCGTTTAGTAGGTGTCGGAAAGTAGGCTGCATTAGGCCTACAAATTGGGTATGGGGTGGAGAGAGATGGTGTGTTACACTCCAAGGTGTTCCCCAGGTTTCCTTGCCATTGCTTCGGTCTTCCGACTCTCGTTTAGTAGTTGTAGAAAAGTACACAGCATTAGGCCTACAAAATGGGTATGGGGTGGAGAGAGATGGTGTGTTACACTCCAAGGTGTTCCCCAGGTTGCCTTTCCTGAGCTTCTATCTTCAGGCTCTCATTAAATTGTGGTTAAATGGAACAACTGCATTTGGCGTACTAGTTGGTTTGGGGCCTACTATCGGTGTCTGCCACTCCTTGCTGTTCTCCTGGTTTCCTGTCCTGAAATTCCATTTTCAGCCTCTCGTTAAGTAGTTGTTAATGTTAGACTGCATTTGGCCTACTAGTTGGGTTGGGGCCTACTATCGGTGTCTGCCACTCCTTGCTGTTCTCCTCCACTGAACAAAGCTGTGCCGCCTGTTTACTACGGTTGCCAATTTTGAACTGCATTTCGACTACTTACTGATTTGGCCCTACTCTCTGTGTCAGCCTCTCATTCCAGTTGTCCTCCACTGCAATGCCCCCTGGTTATTCCTGTGTTACCAATTTTGAACTGCATTTAGCCCACTTTCTTCTTTGGGCCTATATCTGTGTTTCCACTTCATCGTGCCCATTGCCCAGCCAGTGATAGATGAGTCTGCTGGTACATTGACCCATAACGCAACATTCCCCGTGCACGCTACACAACAACATTGTGACCCTGCTGAAAGTCAGGTTGCTCTTCCCGCATACCATACCACCTTACACGGGGACAAAGAGGAAGGTGCAGATGAAAGTGCAGGTTCCTTCATCAGGTGGGGGGAGGAATACTAGTTGGCGACGTCACTGGCACAGGGCCTCTCATAGTACGCAAAAGTGTTGCTGCCGGTGGGAGGCGCCCCCGCCGTGCAAACACACCGCTGTACTTTGAGGGGCCCTGTGCCAGTGCCAATGCCAACGAGTGGGCCCCCCCTGCTTGCTCAGGATCACAGCACTTGCAAAGTTGAAATACTTACCTCTCCCTGCTCCACTGCCGTGACGTGGTCCAGATTTACTGGGCCCACTAATTACTTGAACCAGCCCTACCCCCCACAACTTTAGCCAAATGACCCCCAATTTCAAATGCCTTCCAATTATTTTAAGGTAAATTACGCTTGACAAGCTTCATTAAGAAGAATGGATGGTTTTGACATTAAAATGGGCACTCTAGGTGTTTTCCTGGCCCCCACTCACTGCCGACTATGCTGCCCCATTGACTTGCATTGGGTTTCGTGTTTCGGTCGATCCCGACTTTACGTCATAATCGGCCGATTTCACTCGACCCGACTTTGGACATAGTCGGGTTTCGCAAAACCCGGCTCGACTCTAAAAAGGTCAAGGTCGCTCAACTCTAGTCAGTAACAAATCATCCAATCCACACAGGCAAAGAAAAAGAAATAAAACCATAAATGTCAATAAATTATCTTAATATATACTTACCTTGTAATGTCTTCACATCCTGTTCCGTCCAGATCTGTCCGGATCTCAGAATTCCGGATCTGTCCGGATCTCAGTTCACCGACCTCCGTATTGGGACACCCAAGTGATGGGTGTCTCAATATGGAAACTGATGGTGGTACCAGCCTCTTGCGCAGTACCACCAGTGGAACACCATCGTACCACACACACACGCACACACACTGTATACGCCGTACGCACCACAGACACGCACACACTGTATATGCCGTATGCACCACACACATATACACACACACTGTATACGCCATACACAGCCTCTTGTGTGGTACCACCAGCGGAATACCATCGCACCACACACACACTGTATACGACGTACGCACCACACACACGCTGTATATGACGTAAACAGCCTCTTGCGTGGTACCATCAGCGGAACACCGGCGCGAACACGCCGCTGCCGGGATTAGCTGAATGATTCACTGACCACCGCCATCTTTGTACAGAAGGAGTGCATGCGCAGTTTTAATGTGACCGCCGCTATATGCACATAGATGGTAGCGGTCTGATTTACTGCCCCTGCGCGAATTCCGCGCAGGCGCAGTGAATCATTCGGCTGATTCCGGAGGCAGATGCACGACGTGTCTACATGCAGAGGAAGCCGGTCACATTACAGGGGTTTTCCCACGAACAAAAGTTCTTTTTAAAAAATTTCTGTGTCTGACCGTGTACGGAGCATACCACATCTCCTGAGCATGGGAGGAAGCAAAAGACAATACTTGCATTACAGCAGGGGATCACAGAGGATTTCTTTTGTCAGATAAAATATTTCACTGACTGTTTTTAAACAATATTTTACCTCACAAAATGTATCCTCTGCGATCTCCTGCTGTAACATCAGTATTGGATGGGGGAGAGAGATAGCGCACAGGGGTGAGAGAGACAGAGCACAGGGGGGAGACAGCTCAAACGGGACAGCATATGAGGGGAGAACACAGCACAGGAAGGAGACAGCAGACAAGGGGGATAGCACATGGGGTAGACAGGTCAAAGAAGAGAGCACAGACGGAAGAAAGCACATGGGGAAAGACAGAATGGATAGGTGGGTGAGCACAAGGGAGGAGAGATTCTCAATGCTGCAAAGCCTGCCCCCATCGTTACATTACCGCCCTCCAGATGCGATAGCATCGGGCCTCCATCTATTATGAAATAATGAGAAATGACACAGGGAAAAAGTATTGAGCAAGATTACTGAAATGTAATACTAAGTACAAAAACATTTCTTGGTGATGACAGCTTCAATACACCTGTTTTATGGAGCAACTAATCGCATACATTGCTCAGGTGTGATTTTGGCCCATTCTTCCACACAAACGCTATTCAAATCTTGAAGGGTCTGTGGGCTCCGTCTGTGAACTCTGAGCTTTAGTTCTTTTCATAAATTTTGTTTTGGATTCAGGTCAGGTGATTGGCTAAGCCTTTCTAGCAGCTTTATATTCTTTCACTGAAACTAATTGAGAGTCTCCTTGGCTAGGTGTTTGAGATCATTGTCTTGCTGAAATGTTCACCCTTGTTTCATCTTCATGATCCTGGTAGATGGCAGCAGATTTTTATTAAAAATGTCTCGGTATATTTGGCAATTCATCCTTACTTCAGGTATATGAAGTTTGCCAGTGTCATATGCCGAAAAACAGCCCCACACCATGATGTCCCCACCTTCAAACTTCACTGTTGGTATGATGTTTTTGGCCTCCAAACATGGTGTGTATTATTGCATCCAAAGAGTTCAAGTTTTCCCCTCCCATATACTAATGTGCCACAAACAGGAAGTTGATATTACCAACCATTCTCATTTTATTTAGGTGTATCCATATACACCTAAATAAATGGACCACCCTGCATATTCTACCAGCATTTTATAGGCTTGTCTAAATGTTGTTGAGCGAATTTTTAGGCTATGTGCACACGTTGCGGATTTCCTGCAGATCCGCAGCGTTTTTTGCCTTGCAGAAACGCTGCAGATTTGCAAGTGATTTACAGTACAATGTAAATCAATAGGAAAAAAGACATGCTGTGCTAATGGTGCGGAAAATTCTATGCGGAAACACTGCGGATTAAAAGAAGTAGCATGTCACTTCCTTTGTGCGGATCTGCAGCGTTTTTGTACCCATTCCATTATAGAAATCCGCAGGGGTAAAAAACACAGCAAATCCGCACAAAATCCGCACCTGCGTTTTCTGCCAAGAGATGCAGAATCAGCACAAAAAATTCCTGAGGCTAATCCACAACGTGTGCACATGGCCTAAACATGCTTGAACATGCTTTTTGTTCAGCAAAGGAGTGTTGTGTAGTGAGCGTCTATACAGGCCATGGAGGTTGATTGCAGTATTCTTTGAAACAATTGTACCTGCTGATTCCAGGTCTTTCTGTACCTCTACACAGGTGGTCATTGACACTTCCACAACCCTTCTCATAATTCCTTTAACTCTTCTGTCTGAAATCTTGGATTTGCAACTTTTTTCTACCTTTTCTATGACACTGTAGTGCACTTATTATTTCCCAATTGATTTACAGGACACCTTATATCTGGCAGTAGCAATGTGTGTGAAAGCACCCTAGGGTATGTTTTCAAGATTTTTGATGTCACAATCAAGAGTGGATTCAAAAAAGAAAAAAAAATAATAATTACAAGTGCCTTCAGTTTATGATCCATTCCTGGCTGTAGCTTCAAAAACTACATGAAAAAACCTGGATGTGGAAATATACCCTAAAGATGGCAAACTGAAATACATTCACAGCTGCAAAGACTAGTGGTTTTATCGAAAAAGGACTGCTTGTAGTAAGGAGAAGGAACACACCTGACTCTCACAAACACGCACAGCTAAAATAGAATACAAAACCATCTCGCAGCCGCCTAATTATTTCCCAGGAATCGCAAGAAACACTCGGATAAGGCATTGAGCTCTCACTATAGGTAATGGGAGTTTTTACGATTCAAGCTCAGTGCTGTCATTTGCAACATGTGGGGTAACAGAACACTCATACAGAGATGATCACAGTACAATACAACCTAATTAGATGTATAGCCAATAAAGACACAGTAAACACATGAGTGAGCATGAGTCTACATTGAAACCCAGCTAGCGAGAAGCATACACAGGTGTCAAGATGCTCAGTCTGTTGCAATGGTAATACCAGCTTCTGCAATTATTCTCGCTCTGGATTGCAGAGTCCCTGAGTGTTCACAAGGAAAATAATTACATGGGAGGAAAAATTGGAAGAAAATTGTTAGAAAAGGGAAGTAGAAATAATAAGGATAAATAGTGGAAATATTTCTTATTAATATTAGAGCATTTTCCTACACAAGATTAGTTCAGTTACTTGGGTATAAAATAAATATGTATTTTGGGTAAAATTAATGAACCCGATGTGGTATGCCGTAATGAGAAAAAAAAATTGAAACCATTTTTTGGATGACAAACATGGCAAAATATGCAAAAATAGTGCAGTAAATAGCGATCAAAACATTATATTTATCCCAAAAATGTATAAAAAAAATAACAAATGCACAGCTTTATGAACCAAAAAATGAAAATGTTATAGGTCTTGGAAAATTGCAACACAAATACATATTTTTTTACAGATTTACAACTAAAATAGAAAAGTATTAGTACTATAGGTATGGTATGATCGTAATTTTAGTTATAGCAGTTGCTACTGATAAGATTTTATACAGACATGAGGTGGTAGGAGAAAGAAGGAACTCTGCCTCTATCTCCTTTCCCCTCCTTCCCCCTCCCACTACATAGAATCTGGTCAGTAGTAACTGTCATCCCCATCTCAGTAATGTAATAATCTGTTTTCACTTAACACAGATTTTAGCCCTAAATTGATCATTTTGAGAATGAAAAATTGGATCAGTCCAAGAGACGAAAAAAGCAAATGTCTCTGATAATATATATTATATAGTTTCTTATTTTCATGTGCACTCTTGATTTATGAAATAAAAGCCAATATAAAATAAAAATAAAACTTTTCATACCACACAATACTTTATTTTCATAGCCATGTATCATGTTATCTGATAAGTTGTGGATTGCTACATGGCTACATCACCAGCACCACCATCAGTACAGAAATAGATTACCAGAACCCCCATCAGTACTTTATTACATCACCAGAGCCACCTTTAGTACATGAATACATCACCAGAATCACTAAAATTACAAAAATACAGCATAACAAAAAACTATGAGTACAAGAATGCATCAATCACCAAGCTTAGTACTGCGATCGATTACAATGTCAGGTCAGCCACATATACAATTGTAGCACATGAAGCTACAATTTCCAGTATGTCCTTAACAATGGTAAGAAGATAGTGAAGTTCTTGTTACCACCCATCATCAGATGATGGAAGACACAGGAAACATCGTACTGATGAGACAAGCAGTATGACAAATAACCATTGACAACCAGGTACTTCATTGGTGACATTTTCTGATTGCAGTTGCTCTCTTTCTTTTCTTCTGTAGCTTGTCCAAATGCCATGATGACTTTTCACCTCCATAGCTTGTTTCTCCTTTTTCTCTAGTCTTATGGAGCACATTTTGGCACAGTGCCTTTAAAAATAGAAGTGTCATTGTAATGCGCCTAAATAAAAAATGTCTGCCCTACGCTAGGTCCTGAGTCAATAATTTTCTGTCTCTGTTCTCCCTTCACAAGATTATGACTTCCGCACAGTACCTCCACACTGTCCTCTCCTATAAAATATTGCCCCCACACTGTCTTCCATTATGAACTATAACCTCCATTTTCTGCCTTTACTAGCTATAACCGCCACACTGTCCCCATCTTAAGTGTCCCTCACCATTACACTTCCTCTCTATACCGTGTACACTCACACTATCCCCCCATACTGTCCCCTACGACTTTTCATCTCCCTACTATCGACTCACATCCCCCATACTGTCCTCAAATTTGTCAACTCACTTTTCCTTCCATACTGTCCCCTTGCACTTTTCTTCCCTCAGACTTCCCTCATACTCTCTCGTCACCCCTTATATTGTTCCCTAACCCCAATACTGTTGCATCACTTTTCCCCTTGTACTGACCCCTTAAATTCCCTCCCATGCTGACCCTTCATTTATTTCTCCACCCATACTGCCCCCTCATACTATTCTCTACCCATACTGTTCCCTCATATTATTCCCTCCCATACTGTTTCCTCCCACTTCCTCCCCAATACTGTTACTTTTCTTCCTCATATTGTCCCTTCAAACTTTCCCCCATACTATTCCCTCACAGTTCCCAATTCTGTTCCCTCACATTTTTACCTCCCATACTGTCCTCTCACACTTTTATTCACCCATACTTTCCACTCACACTATTCCCCCATACTGTCCCCTCACACTTTGTCCCATAGCTATTCCACATACTGTCCCCTCAACACTTCTCCCCCATAATGCCCCTTCACACTTTTACCCCCATACTGTCCCCTCACCATTTCCCCATACCGTCTCCTCATATTTTTACCCCCATATTGTCCAATCACACATCCCCATGCTGTCTCCTCACACTCCCCTACATTCTGTCTCCTCACAATTTTCCCCCTCATATACTGTCTCCTCACACTCTCCCCATACTGTTCCTATCACACTTCCCCTCCCCTCATACTGCTCGCCTTACACTTCTACCATACTGTTACGCTCATACTTTCTCCCCATACTGTTCCTTTACACTTCCTCAACACACAGTTCCCATCACACTTTCCCATCATACTGTTTCGCTCACACTTCTACTCCATATCTCTATACTGTTCCCTTACACTCCCCCCATTTTTTCCACTCACTTTTCCCCTCATACTATCCTTTTGTACTTTTCTCACAATACTACCCCCTCACACTTTTCCCCCCATACAGCCCTCTGACACTTGACCCCTCCATACTCTGACCTAACAGAGGTTATAAACAAACAGTGAGGTGACTCAAGCAGAGAAACCTGAACAACAGAACATGGCCAATATATAAATACTAGATTGTGGCCCGATTGTAACGCATCGGGTATTCTAGAATATGCATGTCCCCGTAGTATATGGACAATGATGATTCCAGAATTCGCGGCAGATTGTGCCCGTCGCTTATTGGTCGAGGCAACCTTTATGACATCATCGTCGCCATGGCAACCATTATGACATCATCGTCGCTGTGCCCGTTGCTGATTGGTCGAGGCCTGGCGGCCTCGACCAATCAGAGACGCGGGATGTCTACGTCCTTTATGACATCATCGTCGCTGTGCCTGATGCTGATTGGTCGAGGCCTGGCGGCCTCGACCAATCAGAGACGCGGGATTTCTACATCGATGCTGTGCCGGTCTCTGATTGGTCGAGGCCGCCAGGCCCGATTCTAACGTATCGGGTATTCTAGAATATGCATGTCCCCGTAGTATATGGACAATGATGATTCCAGAATTCGCGGCAGACTGTGCCCGTCGCTGATTGGTCGAGGCAACCTTTATGACATCATCGTCGCCATGGCAACCATTATGACATCTACGTCGATACTGTGCCCGTCGCTGAATCAGAAACGTGGGATTTCTATGTCCTTTATGACATCATTGTCGCTGTGCCCGTTGCTGATTGGTCGAGGCCTGGCGGCCTCGACCAATCAGCGACGTGGGATGTCTACGTCCTTTATGACATCATCGTCGCTGTGCCCGTCGCTGATTGGTCGAGGCCTGGCGGCTTCGACCAATCAGAGACGCGGGATTTCCTGGACAGACAGACAGACAGACAGACAGACAGAAAGACAGACAGACAGACAGAAAGACAGACAGACGGAAAAACCCTTAGGCAATTATATATATAGATGTACAGATTGTTAAGCATTATCAACATTAAAGGGAACCTATCATATAAAAAGCCGATGTTAACCTGTAGGTATGGGGTTAATCTGCAAGTTAATAGCATTCTAAAGCCATGTGGCTGCCACACTAACAGCCCAGCTGTCGGGAGGAAATGAACATTATTCCTCCCGGCAGCCTGCGCCTTTCTGTCATAGAGGCACAGCTGGCAGCTTCAGTCACTGCTCAGTACATAATAAGCGGCTGCTAGAACTACATCCCGACACTGATTGACAACCGGCTCAGCACTGATGCACTATATAGTATAACAATCTGACAGAAAAACCCAATAATAAGATAAAATTCTAAGTAATATGTCTACATTTTACAGTTATGTAGACCCGGAATAACAGATTTTATTATTAGAATCTATTTTGTTTTGATCCGCCATCTTGTTGTGGTTTTCAGGCTGCTGTTTTTTTTCCACTGGTGCTGGGTTTGTCCTAGGTCAGGTGATTGCTTCACCCATTATTACCCTGCACCTGCCTCCCAGTCCTTGCTGGACAACAGTGTTAATCCGCTATTGTTCTGGCTTGGTGCCTTGCTAGCTTTCTGTGTTAGATATTGTGCAGTTCTGGGATCTCTACTTCTGCCAGTTTTGTTTTCCCATTCATTTCTGCGGCTTCGTCTATTCTTCCTACTAGGATGTTACCTGTTTTTGTTCCCAGTCCCTAGATCGTTCAGGGACACCCTTCCCCCCTACCTGTAGGTCTTCGTTTGAGTTTAGCCTAGGAAACATTGGTGGGTTTATTCACAAGGAATAGGTCGCCCACTCCATTGTAGGGTTTCAGTCTAGTCCTCTAATGTTGCACCTCCAGTTGAAAATATTGTTGGTTCCGAAAAGCCGTCCTCCTTCCTGGGCATGGTCGCACACTCTGCGATTGTTATGCCCCTTTCTGCTGGCCCTACTGCTAAGAGCAAAGTGTTCAGGAGTTTAGAGACATCATGTTACTCACCTCTCCTGGATCCAGCATTTGGTGCTGTGTCCTTCTTGTTCCACCGACTCTCGCTGCTCCTCAGCATGTCAGGTTACCATGACAACCCAAACAGCACCTCTGACATCATATCCCCAAGCCTTACATTATGGCTAAGGTGACTGGACATCAAAAAATTATTCAACTAGTTGGCATTTACTGCTAAAGTGGACTGCTATTCAGTGGGCCAGTTCTGCTTGTGACCCTATGACAAACCCAGCTCTGCCACCAACTTCTGCTGTATCATGAGTCAACTCAGTTCTGCTCCATCAATTCCTCACTTCTGAATTTCCTCTGCTCCCTTGTATATAACAAGCCTGTTACTCCTGTTGCTGTTCTGCCACTTCAGCTTCCATACTTCAACCTGAATCTCCCTGCTGCTCCATCTGTCCATACTGCATAACCACTGCTCAACGTGACCATTGGTTTCGAGTATCCATATCACCAGGTAAGATATAACACATTTGTGGATCTTGGCAAGGATTTCACATCCCATATTATTTATATGTGTATGTATCGTTTTCAAAGACAAGTCCAGCAATACCTTTATGTGGCCAGGCAGCTCATTTATTACTGATAAATAATTATTTGAATTGATATGTAAATTAGGATGAAATGCTATTTTAGATGTAAAGCCTATGTGACTGACAGCTCTTTCGCCTGAAGTCACACAGCATTGAGGCTGTCAGTCAAGCAGCAGGAGGCAGCAACTGGAAGTGGAATAGAGCTGGAGTGACAGAGGCTTCAGATCTACCATAGTCATTTACATATGAAATCATACAATGATTTCTCAGTAATGGAAAAACAGACTTCTATGGTATTGGTCACTTGGACAATTTGTCAGGATATGATAGTACCTTAATTTGGAAAAGTAGGCAAACCATGCAAATAGGTATTTTTCACTTTATTAGCTAAATATCCATCCAGTATAGATAGTTCAATCTATAAAGTCATTTATTTCAAACAGCTATTTCTAAGATGTTGGCGCTTAATATTGCAAAATATGAATACCATAGCTCTATGGAGTAAGTAATATGGATCAACCAGACAACATAACGAATATATCACTCGATAGCCTACAGAAACTGGCTGTCCTCCTGCTACCATTGACATTTGTCATAGCATAAATGCTGCATAAACTTTTTTATGTCTTTATTCTGAGGCATATGCATTTTTAATTAATTACTAGCTGAAGAGCCCGGCGTTGCCTGGCATAGTAAATATCTGTGGTTAGTTATAGCACCTCACTTCTCTTATTTTCCCATCACGCCTCTCATTTTCCCCCTCACATTTTTCATTTTCTCCCTTATACCTCTCATTTTCCCCTTCACTCCTCTTACTTTCCCTCTCACTCCTCTCATTCCCCCCTAACACTTGTCATTTCGACCTCACTTGTTATTTTCCGATCACTCCACTATTTTCCCTCACTCCTCTCATTTTGCACTCACACCTTTTCATTTTCACCTCACACCCCTCATTTTCACCTTACACCTCTCTTTTTCCCCTCAGTATGTACTGTACATGTTTGTCATCTCCCTTATACAGTATATAGTATACACCTGTATGTCATCTCCTGTATATAGTATATACCTGTATGTCATCTCCCTTGTAAATAGTATATACCTGATGTATGTCATCTCCTCTTGTATATTGTATATACCTATGTGTCATCTCCTCCTGTATATAGTATATACCTGTATGTCATCTCTTCTGTATATATTATATACCTGTATGTCATCTCCTCCTATATATAGTATATACCTGTATGTCATCTCCCGTATATAGTATATACCTGTATGTCATCTCTCCTGTATATAGTATATACCTGCTGTATGTCATCTCCTTCTCTATATACCTATGTGTCATCTCCTCTTTTATATAGTATATACCTGTATGTCATCTCCTCCTGTATATAGTATATACCTGTGTGTCATCTCCTCCTGTATATAGTATATACCTGTGAGTCATCTCCTCCTGTATATAGTATATACCTGTGTGTCATCTCCTCCTGTATATAGTATATACCTGTGTGTCATCTGCTCCTGTATATAGTATATATCTGTGTGTCATCTCCTCCTGTATATAGTATATACGTGTGTCATCTCCCCTGTATATAGTATTTACCTGTGTGTCATCTCCTCCTGTATATAGTATATACCTGTGTGTCATCTCCTCCTGTATATAGTATATATCTGTGTGTCATCTCCTCCTGTATATAGTATATACCTGTGTGTCATCCCCTCCTGTATATAGTATGTACCTGTATGTCATCTCCTCCTGTATATAGTATATACCTGTGTGTCATCTCCCCTGTATATAGTATATACCTGTGTGTCATCTCCCCTGTATATAGTATATACCTGTGTGTCATCTCCCTTGTATATAGTATGTACCTGTATGTCATCTCCCCTGTATATAGTATATACCAGTGTGTCATCTCCTCCTGTATATAGTATATACCTGTGTGTTATCTCCTCCTGTATATAGTATATACCTGTGTGTCATCTCCCCTGTATATAGTATATATCTGTATGTCATCTCCTCCTGTATTAGACTGCGTTCACACGTTATTTCTTCAGTATTTTTACCTCAGTATTTGTAAGCTAAATTGGCAGCCTGATAAATCCCCAGCCAACAGGAAGCCCTCCCACTGGCAGTATATATTAGCTCACACATACACATAATAGACAGGCCATGTGACTAACAGCTGCCGTTTTTCCTATATGGTACATTTGTTGCTCTTGTAGTTTGTCTGCTTATTAATCAGATTTTTATTTTTGAAGGATAATACCAGACTTGTGTATGTTTTAGGGCGAGTTTCATGTGTCAAGTTGTGTGTGTTGAGTTGCATGTGGCGACATGCAGGGAGCGACTTTTGTGAGATGAGTTTTGTGTGGCGACATGCGTGTAGCAACTTTTTGTGTGTCGAGTTGCATGTGACAGGTTAGTGTAGCAAGTTGTGTGCAGCAAGTTTTGCGCATGGCGAGTTTTGGACGTGGCGAGTTTTATGTGTGGTGCGTTTTGAGTATGTGCAAGTTTTGTGTGAGGCAACTTTTGCATGTATTGCAACTTTTGTGCATGTGGCAATTTTTCCGCGTGTGCAAGTTTTGCATGTGGCGAGTTTTCCATGAGGTGAGTTTTGCAAGTGTGGCGAGTTTTGCGTGAGCCTAGTTTTGCATGTGGCGAGTTTTGCGCGTGGCGAGTTTTGAGGGGTGACTTTTGTGTTTCGACTTTTATGTGGCGAGGTTGGTGTATGTGTGGTGAAATGTGTTCTGAGGGTGGTATATGTGTTCAAGCACGTGGTAGTGTGTGGCGCATTTTGTATGTGTGTTCATATCCCTGTGTGTGGTGAGTATCCCATGTTGAGGCCCCACCTTAGCAACTGTACGGTATATACTCTTTGGCGCCATCGCTCTCACTCTTTAAGTCCCCCTTGTTCATATCTGGCAGCTGTCAATTTGCCTCCAACACTTTTCCTTTCACTTTTTCCCCATTATGTAGATAGGGGCAAAATTGTTTGGTGAATTGGAACGCACAGGGTTAAAATTTCGCCTCACAACATAGCCTATGACGCTCTCGGGGTCCAGACGTGTGACTGTGCAAAATTTTGTGGCTGTAGCTGCGACGGTGCAGATGCCAATCCCGGACATACACAATACACACATACACACACACACACACATTCAGCTTTATATATTAGATTATGGTAAGCAATGGTCTTATTAAGCTCCTTATATTGTTGACCAATATAATTCATTAAAGATTTCAAGATAATTTATTTAATTATTGTATTTTAATCTTAAAATAGCAAACGGTGCCTGCACCATGAGGATAAAACATATAAATATTTCTCAATATAGGAGCACAACTTGAAAAAGACAGTGGGAAGCCAGCTCTCAGTAGAACTTTCAAACATAATGTTTGTCTGTAAATGTAAAAGGGACACAAATTTGTAAGAGTAGTTAAGATTTTGTTTTTGCTGTAGTACATCTATCGACAACCAGGGCTGGGGCAAGGGGTAGGCAGATTAGGCACCCTTCTTGGGTGTTTTCTCCTGCCTCCCTAAGAAGGGCACACTTTGGGGGAAAAAAACTGACATTGCTGAATGATGCCTGTAGCCACCTGGCGTCTTCCTCCAGCCACAGGCATTCAGCACAGTGATGGCCGGGTCGCGGGCATACAGGGAATCCGTGTGAATCAATGACACCGCTTATAGATCTCTCTGTCTGCGCCACAAGCATCACACCCACCCTGCACCGTCATATTTGCGTATATCAGATGCGAATACAATTGCTGTGAGCTGCACTTCTGGTACAGAAGCAGAGAAGCTGTAATCAGCTCGATCCTCCACCGGGACCTCCTGCAAGACGCAGACCACTTCCAGTATCAGCTGGAAGCGACACGCAGGGATAGGGGGAGGCTGACATGACACTGAGAGGGAGCGGCAATAATAGAAGGAGACTAACGTGACGTGGGGAGGGAATGACAACATGGGTGAAGTTAGGGGGGAATAAGCAAAAGGGGGATTGGTTTTTAAGAAAGAGGGGGAAGTGATATAAGGGAAATGACATAGGACGGGGGGTTAGGGTACAAAAGGGGCTGACATTGGGCGAGCGGCCCTCTTTGACCCCTGACAACCAGAACAGCAAGTCCCTCCCAAGAAGAAAATCTGGGTCACAGTGGCGATCATCGGTGGAGTTACCAATGTCAATAATTTTAATTAATGAAGAAAAAAAATATATATATATATACAGTATATATAACAGTGATAATAAAGAAAGGTAATTTGCATTCACCTTCTAAGCACAGGGGAAAGGTAATTCGTCAGCCATGGTTCCCCGAAGGTTTCCACCACAGGGAGTTTTTCCTCACCATAAGTACAGAAATAGATTACCAGGACCCCCATCAGTACTTTATTACATCACCAGAGCCACCTTTAGTACATGAATACATCACCAGAATCACTAAAATTACAAAAATACAGCATAACAAAAAACTATGAGTACAGGAATGCATCAATCACCACCAAGCTTAGTACTGCGATCGATTACAATGTCAGGTCAGCCACATATACAATTGTAGCACATGAACCTACAATTTCCAGTATGTCCTTAACAATGGTAAGAAGATAGTGAAGTTCTTGTTACCACCCATCATCAGATGATGGAAGACACAGGAAACATCGTACTGATGAGACAAGCAGTATGACAAATAACCATTTACAACCAGGTACCTCATTGGTGACATTTTCTGATTGTAGTTGCTCTCTTTCTTTTCTTCTGTAGCTTGTCCAAATGCCATGATGACTTTTCACCTCCATAGCTTGTTTCTCCTTTTTCTCTAGTCTTATGCAGCACATTTTGGCACAGTGCCTTTAAAAATAGAAGTGTCATTGTAATGCGCCTAAATAAAAAATGTCTGCCCTACGCTAGGTCCTGAGTCAATAATTTTCTGTCTCTGTTCTCCCTTCACAAGATTATGACTTCCGCACAGTACCTCCACACTGTCCTCTCCTATAAAATATTGCCCCCACACTGTCTTCCATTATGAACTATAACCTCCGTTGTCTGCCTTTACTAGCTATAACCGCCACTGTCCCTATCTTAAGTGTCCCTCACCATTACACTTCCTCTCTATACCGTGTCCACTCACACTATCCCCCCATACTGTCTCCTATGACTTTTCCTCCCCCTACTATCGACTCACATCCCCCATACTGTCCTCAAATTTGTCAACTCACTTTTCCTTCCATACTGTCCCCCTTACACTTTTCTTCCCTCAGACTTCCCTCATACTCTCTCGTCACCCCTTATATTGTTCCCTAACCCCAATACTGTTGCATCACTTTTCCCCTTGTACTGACCCCTTAAATTCCCTCCCATGCTGTCCCCTCATACTATTCTCTACCCATACTGTTCCCTCATATTATTCCCTCCCATACTGTTTCCTCACACTTCATCCCCAATACTGTTAGTCTTCTTCCTCATATTGTCCCTTCAAACTTTCCCCCATACTATTCCCTCACACTTCCCAATTCTGTTCCCTCACATTTTTACCTCCCATACTGTCCTCTCACACTTTTATTCACCCATACTTACCACTCACACTATTCCCCCATACTGTCTCCTCACACTTTGTCCCATAGCTATTCCACATACTGTCCCCTCAACACTTCTCCCCCATAATGCCCCTTCACACTTTTACCCCCATACTGTCCCCTCACCATTTCCCCATACCGTCTCCTCATATTTTTACCCCTATATTGTCCAATCACACATCCCCATGCTGTCTCCTCACACTCCCCTCCATTCTGTCTCCTCACAATTTTCCCCCTCATATACTGTCTCCTCACACTCTCCCCATACTGTTCCTATCACACTTCCCCTCCCCTCATACTGCTCGCTTACACTTCTACCATACTGTTGCGCTCATACTTTCTCCCCATACTGTTCCTTTACACTTCCTCAACACACAGTTCCCATCACACTTTCCCATCATACTGTTTCACTCACACTTCTCCATATCTCTATATTGTTCCCTTACACTCCCCCCATTTTTCCACTCGCTTTTCCCCTCATACTATCCTTTTGTACTTTTCTCACCATACTACCCCCTCACACTTTTCCCTCCATACCGCCCTCTCACACTTGACCCCTCCATACTCTGACCTAACAGAGGTTATAAACAAACATTGAGGTGACTCAAGCAGAGAAATAAGAACCTGAACAACAGAACATGGCCAATATATAAACATGTACAGATTGTTAAGCATTATCAACATTAAAGGGAACCTGTCATATAAAAAGCCGATGTTAACCTGTAGGTATGGGGTTAATCTGCAAGTTAATAGCATTCTAAAGCCATGTGGCTGCCACACTAACAGCCCAGCTGTCGGGAGGAAATGAACATTATTCCTCCCGGCAGCCTGCGCCTTTCTGTCATAGAGGCACAGCTGGCAGCTTCAGTCACTGCTCAGTACATAATAAGCGGCTGCTAGAACTACATCCAGACACTGATTGACAACCGGCTCAGCACTGATGCACTATATAGTATAACAATCTGACAGAAAAACCCAATAATAAGATAAAATTCTAAGTAATATGTCTACATTTTACAGTTATGTAGACCCGGAATAACAGATTTTATTGTTAGAATCTATTTTGTTTTGATCCGCCATCTTGTTGTGGTTTTCAGGCTGCTGTTTTTTTTCCACTGGTGCTGGGTTTGTCCTAGGTCAGGTGATTGCTTCACCCATTATTACCCTGCACCTGCCTCCCAGTCCTTGCTGGACAACAGTGTTAATCCGCTATTGTTCTGGCTTGGTGCCTTGCTAGCTTTCTGTGTTAGATATTGTGCAGTTCTGGGATCTCTACTTCTGCCAGTTTTGTTTTCCCATTCATTTCTGCGGCTTCGTCTATTCTTCCTACTAGGATGTTACCTGTTTTTGTTCCCAGTCCCTAGATCGTTCAGGGACACCCTTCCCCCCTACCTGTAGGTCTTCGTTTGAGTTTAGCCTAGGAAACATTGGTGGGTTTATTCACAAGGAATAGGTCGCCCACTCCATTGTAGGGTTTCAGTCTAGTCCTCTAATGTTGCACCTCCAGTTGAAAATATTGTTGGTTCCGAAAAGCCGTCCTCCTTCCTGGGCATGGTCGCACACTCTGCGATTGTTATGCCCCTTTCTGCTGGCCCTACTGCTAAGAGCAAAGTGTTCAGGAGTTTAGAGACATCATGTTACTCACCTCTCCTGGATCCAGCATTTGGTGCTGTGTCCTTCTTGTTCCACCGACTCTCGCTGCTCCTCAGCATGTCAGGTTACCATGACAACCCAAACAGCACCTCTGACATCATATCCCCAAGCCTTACATTATGGCTAAGGTGACTGGACATCAAAAAATTATTCAACTAGTTGGCATTTACTGCTAAAGTGGACTGCTATTCAGTGGGCCAGTTCTGCTTGTGACCCTATGACAAACCCAGCTCTGCCACCAACTTCTGCTGTATCATGAGTCAACTCAGTTCTGCTCCATCAATTCCTCACTTCTGAATTTCCTCTGCTCCCTTGTATATAACAAGCCTGTTACTCCTGTTGCTGTTCTGCCACTTCAGCTTCCATACTTCAACCTGAATCTCCCTGCTGCTCCATCTGTCCATACTGCATAACCACTGCTCAACGTGACCATTGGTTTCGAGTATCCATATCACCAGGTAAGATATAACACATTTGTGGATCTTGGCAAGGATTTCACATCCCATATTATTTATATGTGTATGTATCGTTTTCAAAGACAAGTCCAGCAATACCTTTATGTGGCCAGGCAGCTCATTTATTACTGATAAATAATTATTTGAATTGATATGTAAATTAGGATGAAATGCTATTTTAGATGTAAAGCCTATGTGACTGACAGCTCTTTCGCCTGAAGTCACACAGCATTGAGGCTGTCAGTCAAGCAGCAGGAGGCAGCAACTGGAAGTGGAATAGAGCTGGAGTGACAGAGGCTTCAGATCTACCATAGTCATTTACATATGAAATCATACAATGATTTCTCAGTAATGGAAAAACAGACTTCTATGGTATTGGTCACTTGGACAATTTGTCAGGATATGATAGTACCTTAATTTGGAAAAGTAGGCAAACCATGCAAATAGGTATTTTTCACTTTATTAGCTAAATATCCATCCAGTATAGATAGTTCAATCTATAAAGTCATTTATTTCAAACAGCTATTTCTAAGATGTTGGCGCTTAATATTGCAAAATATGAATACCATAGCTCTATGGAGTAAGTAATATGGATCAACCAGACAACATAACGAATATATCACTCGATAGCCTACAGAAACTGGCTGTCCTCCTGCTACCATTGACATTTGTCATAGCATAAATGCTGCATAAACTTTTTTATGTCTTTATTCTGAGGCATATGCATTTTTAATTAATTACTAGCTGAAGAGCCCGGCGTTGCCTGGCATAGTAAATATCTGTGGTTAGTTATAGCACCTCACTTCTCTTATTTTCCCATCACGCCTCTCATTTTCCCCCTCACATTTTTCATTTTCTCCCTTACACCTCTCATTTTCCCACTCACTCATCTTATTTTCCCCCTCACTCCTCTCATTCCCCCCTAACACTTGTCATTTCGACCTCACTTCTGTTATTTTCCGATCACTCCACTATTTTCCCTCACTCCTCTCATTTTGCACTCACACCTTTTCATTTTCACCTCACACCCCACATTTTCACCTCACACCTCTCATTTTCCCCTCAGTATATACATGTTTGTCATCTCCCTTATATATAGTATACACCTGTATGTCATCTCCTGTATATAGTATATACCTGTATGTCATCTCCCTTGTAAATAGTATATACCTGCTGTATGTCATCTCCTCCTGTATATAGTATATACCTATGTGTCATCTCCTCCTGTATATAGTATATACCTGTATGTCATCTCTTCTGTATATACTATATACCTGTATGTCATTTCCTCCTATATATAGTATATACCTGTATGTCATCTCCCGTATATAGTATATACCTGTATGTCATCTCCCCTGTATATAGTATATACCTGCTGTATGTCATCTCCTCCTCTATATACCTATGTGTCATCTCGTCTTTTATATAGTATATACCTGTATGTCATCTCCTCCTGTATATAGTATATACGTGTGTCCTCTCCTCCTGTATATAGTATATACCTGTAAATCATCTCCTCCTGTATATAGTATATACCTGTGTGTCATTTGCTCCTGTATATAGTATATACCTGTGTGTCATCTCCTCCTGTATATAGTATGTACCTGTATGTCATCTCCTCCTGTATATAGTATATACCTGTGTGTCATCTCCTTCTGTATATAGTATATACCTGTGTGTCATCTCCTCCTGTATATAGTATATACCTGTGTGTCATCTCCTCCTGTATATAGTATATATCTGTGTGTCATCTCCTCCTGTATATAGTATATACCTGTGTGTCATCCCCTCCTGTATATAGTATGTACCTATATGTCATCTTCTCCTGTATATAGTATATACCTGTGTGTCATCTCCCCTGTATATAGTATATATGTGTGTGTCATCTCCTCCTGTATATAGTATATACCTATGTGTCATCTCCTCCTGTCTATAGTATATACCTGTTTGTCATCTCTTCTGTATATACTATATACCTGTATGTCATCTCCTCCTATATATAGTATATACCTGTATGTCATCTCCCGTATATAGTATATACCTGTATGTCATCTCCCCTGTATATCTATATATATAATTGCCTAAGGGTTTTTCCGTCTGTCTGTCTGTCTGTCCTGGAAATCCCGCGTCTCTGATTGGTCGAGGCCGCCAGGCCTCGACCAATCAGCGACGGGCACAGCGACGATGATGTCATAAAGGACGTAGAGCCTGGCGGCCTCGACCAATCAGCGACGGGCACAGTATCGACGTAGATGTCATAATGGTTGCCATGGCGACGATGATGTCATAAAGGTTGCCTCAACCAATCAGCGACGGGCACAGTCTGCCTCGAATTCTGGAATCATCATTGTCCATATACTACGGGGACATGCATATTCTAGAATACCCGATGCGTTAGAATCGGGCCACAATCTAGTAGTATATACCTGCTGTATGTCATCTCCTCCTCTATATACCTATGTGTCATCTCCTTTTTTATATAGTATATACCTGTATGTCATCTCCTCCTGTATATAGTATATACGTGTGTCCTCTCCTCATGTATATAGTATATACCTGTAAATCATCTCCTCCTGTATATAGTATATACCTGTGTGTCATTTGCTCCTGTATATAGTATATACCTGTGTGTCATCTCCTCCTGTATATAGTATATACCTGTATGTCATCTCCTCCTGTATATAGTATGTACCTGTATGTCATCTCCTCCTGTATATAGTATATACCTGTGTCATCTCCTCCTGTATATAGTATATACCTGTGTGTCATCTGCTCCTGTATATAGTATATACCTGTGTGTCATCTCCTCCTGTATATAGTATATACCTGTATGTCATCTCCTCCTGTATATAGTATGTACCTGTATGTCATCTCCTCCTGTATATAGTATATACCTGTGTCATCTCCTCCTGTATATAGTATATACCTGTGTGTCATCTGCTCCTGTATATAGTATATATCTGTGTGTCATCTCCTCCTGTATATAGTATATACGTGTGTCATCTCCCCTGTATATAGTATTTACCTGTGTGTCATCTCCTCCTGTATATAGTATATACCTGTGTGTCATCTCCTCCTGTATATAGTATATATCTGTGTGTCATCTCCTCCCGTATATAGTATATACCTGTGTGTCATCTCCTCCTGTATATAGTATATATCTGTGTGTCATCTCCTCCTGTATATAGTATATACCTGTGTGTCATCCCCTCCTATATATAGTATATACCTGTATGTCATCTCCCGTATATAGTATATACCTGTATGTCATCTCCCGTATCTATATATATAATTGTCTAAGGGTTTTTCCGTCTGTCTGTCTGTCTGTCTTTCTGTCTGTCTGTCTATCTGTCCTGGAAATCCCGGCTCTCTGATTGGTCGAGGCCGCCAGGCCTCGACCAATCAGCAACGGGCACAGCGACGATGATGTCATAAAGGACGTAGACATCCCGCGTCTCTGATTGGTCGAGGCCGCCAGGCCTCGACCAATCAGCAACGGGCACAGCGTCGATGATGTCATAAAGGACGTAGACATCTCACGTTTCTGATTCAGCAACGGGCACAGTATCGACAATGATGTCATAATGGTTGCCATGGTGACGATGATGTCATAAAGGTTGCCTCGACCAAGCAGCGACGGGCACAGTCTGCCGCGAATTCTGGAATCATCATTGTCCATATACTACGGGGACATGCATATTCTAGAATACCCGATGCGTTAGAATCGGGCCACAATCTAGTATAGTATATACCTGTATGTCATCTCCCCTGTATATAGTATATACCTGTGTGTCATCTCCTCCTGTACATATATGGTACATTTGTTGCTGTTGTAGTTTGTCTGCTTATTAATAAGATTTTTATTTTTGAAGGATAATACCAGACTTGTGTATGTTTTAGGGCGAGTTTCATGTGTCAAGTTGTGTGTGTTGAGTTGCATGTGGCGACATGCAGGGAGCGACTTTTGTTTTGTGTGGCAACATGCGTGTAGCAACTTTTTGTGTGTTTAGTTGCATGTGACAGGTTAGTGTAGCAAGTTGTGTGCAGCAAGTTTTGCGCATGGCGAGTTTTATGTGTGGTGCCTTTTGAGTATGTGCAAGTTTTGTGTGAGGCAACTTTTGCATGTGTTGCAACTTTTGTGCATGTGGCAATTTTTCCACGTGTGCAAGTTTTGCGTGTGGTGAGTTTTCCATGAGGTGAGTTTTGCACGTGTGGTGAGTTTTGCGTGAGCCTAGTTTTGCATGTGGCGAGTTTTGCGTGTGGCGAGTTTTGAGGGGTGACTTTTGTGTTTCGACTTTTATGTGGAGAGGTTGGTGTATGTGGGGTGAAATGTGTTCTGAGGGTGGTATATGTGTTCAAGCACGTGGTAGTGTGTGGCGCATTTTGTGTGTGTTTATATCCCCGTATGTGGTGAGTATCCCATGTCGGGGCCCCACCTTAGCAACTGTACGGTATATACTCTTTGGCGCCATCGCTCTCACTCTTTAAGTCCCCCTTGTTCACATCTGGCAGCTGTCAATTTGCCTCCAACACTTTTCCTTTCACTTTTTCCCCATTATGTAGATAGGGGCAAAATTGTTTGGTGAATTGGAATGCACAGGGTTAAAATTTCGCCTCACAACATAGCCTATGACGCTCTCGGGGTCCAGACGTGTGAGTGTGCAAAATTTTGTGGCTGTAGCTGCGACGGTGCAGATGCCAATCCTGGACATACACACACACACACACACACACACATTCAGCTTTATATATTAGATTATGGTAAGCAATGGTCTTATTAAGCTCCTTATATTGTTGACCAATATAATTCATTAAAGATTTCAAGATTATTTAATTATTGTATTTTAATCTTAAAATAGCAAACGGTGCCTGCACCATGAAGATAAAGCATATACATATTTCTCAATATAGGAGCACAACTTGAAAAAGACAGTGGGAAGCCAGCTCTCAGTAGACCTTTCAAACATAATGTTTGTCTGTAAATGTAAAAGGGACACAAATTTGTAAGAGTAGTTAAGATTTTGTTTTTGCTGTAGTACATCTATCGACAACCAGGGCTGGGGCAAGGGGTAGGCAGATTAGGCACCCTTCTTGGGTGTTATCTCCTGCCTCCCTAAGGAGGGCACACTTTGGGGGAAAAAAACTGACATTGCTGAATGATGCCTGTAGCCACCTGGCGTCTTCCTCCAGCCACAGGCATTCAGCACAGTGATGGCCGGGTCGCAGGCATACAGGGAATCCGTGTGAATCAATGACACCGCTTATAGATCTCTCTGTCTGCGCCACAAGCATCACACCCACCCTGCACCCAGTCATATTTGCGTATATCAGATGCGAATACGATTGCTGTGAGCTGTGCTGCTGGTACAGAAGCAGAGAAGCTGTAATCAGCTCGCTCCTCCACCGGGACCTCCTGCAAGACGCAGACCACTTCCAGTATCAGAAGCGACACGCAGGGATAGGGGGAGGCTGACATGACACTGAGAGGGATTGGCAATAATAGAAGGAGACTAAGGTGATGTGGGGAGGGAATGACAACATGGGTGAAGTTATAGGGGATTAAGCAAAAGGGGGATTGGTTTTTAAGAAAGAGGGGGAAGTGATATAAGGGAAATGACATAGGACGGGGGGTTAGGGGGAAAGGGTACAAAAGGGGCTGACATTGGGCGAGCGGCCCTCTTTGACTCCTGACAACCAGAACAGCAAGTCCCTCCCAAGAAGAAAATCTGGGTCACAGTGGCGATCATCGGTGGAGTTACCAATGTCAATAATTTTAATTAATGAAAAATAAATAAATATATATATATAATATATATATATACAGTATATATAACAGTGATAATAAAGAAAGGTAATTTGCATTCACCTTCTAAGCCCAGGGGAAAGGCAATTTGTCAGCCATGGTTCCCCGAAGGTTTCCACCACAGGGAGTTTTTCCTCTCCTGAGTGCTGTCGAATGGTTCTGCGTGAGCCGAAGGTTTTGCTATAATTTGTTCATGATTGTTTTAAGGCATTGGTGGGTCCTCAAAGTGGGTTAAAAATTCGGGTTGGGGGATTCTTTAAATACATGGATCCCCTTCATTGGATGGTGATGTGGTGGTGGTCTGGTGAGATTTGGGTGATACCCGGCGATGGAACGTCGGATTCACATTAACTTGAATTTTGAGTGATACCCGGCAATGGAACTTCGGGGTCACAGTAACACGAGTTTGGGTGATACCCGACATTCCATCGCCGGGTTCACTTTAATATGAGGTTTGGGTGATAACCGGCGATGGAACGTCGGGATTACATTGTCTGGAGGGCAACCTCTCCCATGGTTTCACGGTACTTCTGAGCCTAAAACCGCGGCTAGAAGTAAGGATGGGAGGGAAAGGGCATTGCCCTGGGATAAATCACCAGACCATTGTAGCTTCGAGGACCTCACCAAGTGTCTTTTAATTATCAAGTAATATCAATAAATTGGCTGCTGTGGCCGTTATATCCAAAAGAAAATGGTTGTCACTTATCTTTCTGGTTTTCGCTTGTCTTCTGGGGGATTAACCTCCGAGGGGAGGTAGCTTGGTTAATTGTCGGTCAAAAATCGACCTGTCCAGAGTCAAGTCTGCAAGTCCACATATAGGAAAAAGGTAATTCGCACTGCTGAGCCACACAAGCTAGTCTTCCCAGCTTTGGGATCACGAACGCTGAAGGCATATATGCCTGGACCTACGGGTGCTCATCCAAGAAGACAACATAGCCAAAAGTCCAAGCCATTACAAAAAGATAAGGGTGGCACTCACCATTCTGTAAAATCCATGCTTTATTCAAACAATAAAAACATCTTCGACAGGGGAGTAATGTACAGGATACAATGGACGACGGCAGTTTTGCGCAATTATACTTCTACGGGTCCTCGTCCGTTTTGATGACCCACAGACGGGCAATTGCGTAAAATAGCCATCATCCATTGTATCCTGTACATTACTGCCCTGCCAAAGATGTTTTAATTGTTTAAATAAAGCATGGTTCTTACAGGATGATGAGTGCCACCCTCATTTTTTTCTACGGCTTGCACTTCCAGTCTTAGCTCTTTTGGAGATGGCACACACAGGGGACTTCGGATGGTGCAATGTAGTGATGTCATCGCACCATCCAGCACCCACTTGTCACGATGTGACTGACCCGGTATGAAACGACCCAACCATAGGTAGGGACTGGGGGAATGGGCACCTCCTGCACTGGCCTGCAGATGTGTCTTGATCTTCCTATACGGGTTCTTTCACCCCTCACTTGCCCTGCACCTATCCCTAAGTAGGGAACTGGCAGGTGAGAGCACTGGTCCCAGCGCTGCACTAATACAACAAGGAAAGACAGACAAGGAATAGGAAAACAACACTTAGCTTATTGCTGCAAAGCACAGCACAGCGAGAAGAAACACCAGATTCACCGGACTCAGCAGAAGAACAACTGTTCCCAGCAAGCTCCTTCTCCCAGCTAGGTCTCTGCAGAATGAACTAACACCGACAGTCAGCTGATGCATCAGGTGACCTCTTAAAGGATGGTGGGAGTGGTCACCACCAACATCAGCTGACCCAGCAGCAATGCAATGCAATAACTCCAGCGGCCACCAGGGGGGGGGGGAGGGGGACTGCATTAACCCCCGATGACCAGAAAGGAAAAAAGGTCTTAAACTGAGGGAAACCAGATCTGCCACAAATCCAAAAATGGATCGTGACACCACTGCTGTACGGGGTAGAAGAAGAGATGGAGCTGCGCTGCACAGGAGCCTGGATTAGGTGAGTATAAGCTTTTTTTAAATGTATTCTCATATTAGTTTGCCCATGAATGGGAACATTTGGGGACATAAATATGTGGGTCTGTGTTGACATACATACTTGGGGCTGGCTGTGGAGATATATGCATGGGGAGTTGGCTGTGGGGATATTTACTCATGGGGATGACTGTGAGGACATATACAGGTGTTTCTCCCCAAATTAGAATATCATCAAAAAGTTAATTTATTTCAGTTCTTCAATACAAAAAATGAATCTCATATTTTATATAGTCATTACAAACAGAGTGATCTATTTCAATTGTTTATTTCTGTCTATGTTGATATGTTTTTTTAAGACGTTTTGTGAGAAGTACCTGTGTATACTTGGGGCTGGATGTGGGGACATCATATATGGGAGATTGTGAGGAACATTAGACTGTGAGCTGAGGGAACATTATGCGATATATGATATCTGGAGGGCATCATATTGTATAGGGGCTGTGGGTGACATTATACTGAGGCTGTGGAGGGTATCATATTGTATAAGGGGCATCATACTGCATAAGTGGCTGTGGGGGACATCATAATGTATAGGGGATTGTGTGGGGACATTATACTGAAGGCTGTGGAGATGTCATACTGTAAAGGGGATGTGGTGACCATGCTGTATAGGGGCTGTGGTGACCATGCTGTATAGGGGCTGTTGAGGACATCTTACTGTGTAAGGCACTGTGGTAATGATATTTTATAAGGGACTGTGGTGTATATTATATTGTATATTCTGCCTGTGGAGGACATTATACTGCATGGGGGACTGTGGTGTACATCATAGTGTATATTGGGGCAGTTTTGGATATCTTACTGTTTCGGCTGCTGTGGTGACCATCATACTGTCCTGAAGAGACAGTGTGCAGATATTGACAGTGTAAGGGGAAAACAATGGAGAGGGGACAGCCATGGTATAGGCGGTGGTGCAGTTTATGAGATACAAATGTATATGGGCCTGACTTGACTTGACATTACATTTCATTGCTGTACTGAGCTTGGTGATGTATTTATGTAGTGATGGTGGTTCCAATAGCCCTGAGCCACGGTGCTGACCTAATAATAATAATGAAGTCCTGATACAACTAGATTCAAAGTCCGGTCTCAAAGACTAGATGTATAACTACACAGTTGCGCAAACCAGAACCTTCAGGTGTTAATGGTGGACAGGTGACCTGCAATCTCCTGTCTGCCGGTTTCTGCCGTAGGGCATAGAGTTACCTCCACAACCTCGGTCTTCCGGCTACCGGAATTCTGCGCTTCAGCGTGGAGAAAGCTCAGTCGCAGCTTCCCTTAAGCTCTTTACTCTCCTGTGATTCTCTTTCCTTTTCAAACCAATGCATAATGAACAGCGCTCCACCCAGGTGTAGAAATCTTCAGAATACGCTTTTATTGAGCCATGGTACAGCAGCAACGTTTCGACCACCACTTTGTCTTTGTCAAGCATACAATACAGCATAGAGGGCTGTCTTAAGTAGTGTGGATGCCACACAGTGCACCAATCAGCACCAAGTACCGCCCACATAACAAAATTAACAAATATCATATAAAAAACAGACATCGGTAGTACACGTACAATTTCTTTATCAACATATATCCATATAGTAAATAAAAACTCCCACTCTTCACCATACAGTATATATACACAGATCTTCACATATTCCTTCTTGATCGGCGAACCGCTACTTCCTGTATCTTCGTCTCCATGGGGACAATCAGCCAACCAACTGTATCAGAACCATCACGGTATCCAATCCCGGTTCATTGCACCAAAAAGGAAAACATCCTATCACCATGTCCGGTACATATTATCCTATGAATCCGCCCAATCTAAAGTGCTCTTCATTCTAGTAAAGATCCCAGTACCTGTATATCGCTTCCGGGTCACTGGAGTTCACCCAAAAAGACATGAGGGAGCGCAGGCACCAGGAGCGTCAGGCGAGCCCCCACCACATGACCGCAGCCGTGGTCACCCCCAACGCATCGGGCGGAGGTGAATAAATTTAAAACTAGGGCTCGCAATTTGTCACGTGAGAGCATTCGAAATATGCCACCGAGTAGACAGCCTTGTGAACGTATCCCCTTTGTGTCTACCTATAACTCTGCCAGTAACCAAATTGGCCGGGTTTTGAAGAAACACTGGGCGTTTCTCCAACGGGGGCTCCCATTTGTTATAGGTTTCAGGTCGTTTCCAATGATGTCGTTTAGGAGGGGTCAGAATTTGAGGGACAGACTAGTGAAGTCTGACATTGGCACTGAGAGGACTTCTACCCAGCGGTTCTGGATTTTACACACTATTATTCATATCTTCTCTACAGCAAACGCTGCTGCAGGGAAGATATGAATGGGGCTTCAGCACGATGCAGGGGACACCGCTAAACTTTAGCGCTGTCTCCGGCACGGTGCATGTGGTACTTTGGTATGTGTGGTAGATTTGCGTGTGGTAGATTTTTTTCTATATGTATAATATTTTGGATTTTTATGCTCCCTGAGCACACTTTTGGTTCAGTAACTGCACCACTGGAATAAGTGATGCACTAAATATGTGGAAAATAGGCCCGCTATTGGATTGGGACATGCGCAATGAGTGTCTTTAAGGACTTAGACACCGCCGACCGGAAAGGACTTTGGAGGTTATACGCACCTTTTTTTAACCTGAGGAGCACAGGCTGGAGTTAACTTGGACATACACAGTTTGGTTAACTGTGCAATCACTGGAGGACTGATACAGCTGTCTGGATGCTGAGGTGTAACAGCTGCTGTGATAGGCTTGGGAACTTCAAGGGCATGTCTGTGGGGGTGGTTATTGCCATGGGGACTGTAATGCTGTGCATTGATTGGTGTTATTTCTTTGTTTACAATTTAGTGAAGGGAGCTCTAATCTGATGGGATCTGCTTATAAGAGAAATCAGAGCTTTTTATTGTCTATTATATGTACGGGCATTGTGGTAATAAATATATGGGACTGTTTTTAGTATTTTTGTATGTGTGTTAAGGTTATAATGTTTTTTTTTTCACTTTTGTACTGACACCCTATTGGTGCTTTGTTAATTGTTGGGAGGGGTTATGTATATATAATGGTGGTTAGAATGCTGTATACTGTGCTTGATAAAGGTCTGTTGACCAAAACGTCACTACAGAAGGCAGAATAAATGTGAGTCTCTATTTTTTCACCATCCATTGTGGCGCTGTCTTTTTTCTCTGAAGTCTTGGTACGTTGTCCGGGATGGGCTCCCTGGCTCTGGACGTGCGCCCCTGTGTCCGCTGTGACCTTAAGAAAAAAAGGGTGCGGTGTTGACTTTTTTCTGTCAGAACTCCTTCCCTGTCTCTGACAGACTGCTCAACTCCTCCCCCAGGTCAGAATATATATATCTAGGGAAGCTCCCCTGAAACTGGGTTCAGAGCTCCTCCTTCTGGCCTGGAGTCAGAACAGTGTTGTATGTGCTGGTTACCGGTTAAAGGGATCCTTCCTCACTTCCAAGCATGGTATCACCCTCTCCGAGATGAAAGCAATGCCACTGTAACAACCGATTACCTTGGGTGTTACATGTACAATAATCAACAATGTTATGTCTCACCTGGTGCGGAGAATTGCCTCAGATCCTGGGCCTTGATGAGTTGTTAATGACTCTATGGAAGGATGATGTTGGTTCATCAAAATGGACAGGTTGGAGGCATGGAGGCTTTAATGGCTGGTTGGAAAATGGAGGAGTGGAGAAGTAGACCACAGTTTAGGCAGAGACTAAGCAAAGAGAGACTAATAAGGCAAAGTCAGAATATAGACGCGTTAGACTTGTAGATGTAGCAGAGCCCAGCAAAGCAGCAAAACTGGACAGATTAGGAGACGCTCTGTAGTAAAGTAGGCGAGCTCATTGACGCAATAGTCGAATATATCAAATGAATCCCTGTGATACAGCTATTTGAACTGCATAAATATGTAAATAATATGTATGTGTGGATTCCATACCTGCATCCTACCAGAATTCTGCCTGCAATGAAAATAAATGTGATTTATTTGTGAATTTTAACCCCTTCAAGGAGGAGCCCTTTTTTTCGTTATTGTTTTTTGCTCACTTTCTTCCCAGACCAATACTTATTTTATTTTTCCATAAATATGGCCATGTGAGGCCTTGTTTTTGGGAGGACAAGTTGTGCTTTTGAATTACACTATTGGTTTCACCATATCATGCACTCAAAAAGTGGGAAAAATTCAAAGTGCAGTGAAATAACAAAAAAAGGGCAATTCCACAACAGTTTTTTGGATTTTTTTTTAACTATGTTCACCAGATGCTAAAACTGACCGCCATTATGATTTCCCAGATCATTACAAGTTCATAGACACCAAACATGTCTAGGTTCTTTTTTATTTAAGTGCTGAAAAAAGATCCAAAGTTTGTAAAAAAAAATTGCTTCATTTTCTGATACCTGTAGCGTTTCCATTTTTTGGGATCTTGGGTTCAGTGAGGACTTATTTTTTGAATGCCAAGCTGACATTTTTATTTATACCATTTTAGTGCAGATACAATCTTTTGATTGCCCGTTATTGCATTTTAATGCAATGTTGCGGCAACAAAAAACGTAATTCTGGTGTTTTGACTTTTTCTATCGTTACGCTGTTTAGCAATCAGGTTAATTGTTTCTTTATATTGATAGATCTGGTGATTCTGAATGCAGCGATATCAAATGTGTGTATGTTTAACGCTTCTTTTTTTGTTTTTTTTGAATGGGGCTAAAGGGGGGTGATTTGAATTCATATATTTTTTGTTTTAATATTTTGAAACCCTTTTTTTTAACTTTTGGCATGCTTAAATAGTGTCCATTGGAGACTAGAAGCTGCCATAACCCCAATCAGCTCTGCTACATACAGACGATGATCAGATCACCTGTATGTAGCAGAATTGCTGACTTGCTTTGAGCGCCGACCACCCGGTGGTGCTCCTAACAAGCCAGCAATGACAACTATAGAGTTTGACAGCGGCATTTAACGGGTTAATAGCCGTGAGTAGTTCGCAATTACACCCCTGGATGTTCCGGGCACATGTCAGCTGTTCAAAACAGCTGACATGTGTCGGGAAAGATGTAGGCTCAGCGCCGGAGCCCACATCAAAGGGGGAGACATGACATGTGCAGTATATGTAACTGCATATGTTGTGAAGGGGTTAAAATCTACAGAACATATATTACTGCTGCAGATTTTTTGCTTAAATGCAGTGGTTGTCTCTACTGAGAAACAATGAGGCTAATGTGATTGTAGATCAATGTTTCAATTTGGGGCAGAAAACCAAGTTTCAGCTCTATAAACCAATCCTGGCAATGTTTTCATAATTCTCATTCAAAATTCACTAATTTTTGCTATTGATAAACCGGATTACTTATCGGTAATGCTCCTTTAATGAGTCCATGACAGCACCCACTAGAGAGAGGGGATCCACCCATAGGAGCAGGAAACCTACAGAAATAAAAGGGAGCGGTCGACCTCTCCTCCTCAGTTGGATTTCAGAGTACCAGAGGAACCACCCAGTATTAGGTACATACAATATAAAGTTATATATTCAAGAATCCTATTTTGCTATCTAATTATCCATAATTTTTAATGTGCACTGTTTACAACTAGCTTAGGGAGGGAAGTGAGTGGGTGTTGTCGTGGACTCTTTTAAAGAGCATTACCGGTAAGTAATCTGGCTTTTTACCCTTCGCTACGACAGCACCCACTAGAGAGATTTCTAGAGATCCATCACCTGGGAGGGACCACCGTGATGAGTACGGCTCTGCCAAAGGCTAAGTCAGAAGAAGAAGAAAGATCAAGTCTGTAGTGATTATAGAAAGCAGATGGAGTGGACCATGTAGCGGCCTTACATATAGATTCAATTGGAACTTCTGCTCTCTCAGCCCAGGAAGATGACATGGCTCGAGCTGAATGTGCCCTTATACCCTCAGGAGGATTTTCATTTTTTGAGGAGTATGCCAGGTAAATCGCATCCCTGATCCAATGAGATAAGGTGCCTCTCGTGACACCATACTCTTTTTTGCGGCCCTGAAAGGATATCAACAGAGCCCTGCACTGTTTCTAGTCCCTAGATCTATGTATTTCATGACTGCTCTTTTCATGTCTAGGGTATGACATTTTTCTTCTTCTGGAGTGGGGGGGGGGGGGGGGGTATCACTAAAATAAGAAGGTTAGAAACATTTCTTGAGATCTATGAAATTTTGCTGCCACCATAGGGAGATACAAGGGATATGATTTAAGTATTAAACTATCCTGGGATATTAATAAAAAAGGTGGGTATTTGGATAGCGCCTGGATATCACTAACCCATCTAGCTGATGTCAGTGCTACTAGAAGGGCAATCTTTAGAGATAAATATTTTAGTGGAACTGAGACTAATGGTTCAAATGGTGATCCTGCCAGGGCCTCCAGGGCTAGATTCAAGTCCCAGGGAGGAATACGGGATATGTGGACCAGATTCATGCGTTCACATGCTTTGATGAAACGAGATATCCATCTATCTCCTACTACATTATAACTGTAAAGGGTCTGATTTTGACATGGCCTGCAGACAGGAGAACCACAGCCTCCTGGGCCAAAATGGTGCGATCAGGATTATTCTCGTTTTCTCCTCCCTGATTTTCCTGATGACCAGCGGTGACAATATTATTGGTGGAAAGGCATACGCTAGTTTGAAATGCCATGGAGCTTGAAGGGCATCCAGGGCTGGCTCCAGGTTTTTGAGGGCCCCCGGGCGAAAGAGTCTCAGTGGGCCCCCCCTTTAACACATACCCCGATTCATGATTGCATATAAACACAGCCATGTAGTATATAACACTGCCCACGTAGTATATAGCAGCCCATGTAGTATATAGCAGCCCACGTAGCATATAGCAGCCCATGTAGTATATAGCACAGCTTACGTAGTATATAGCAGCGCAGCCCACGTAGTATATAGCAGCGCAGCCCACGTAGTATATAGCAGCGCAGTCCACGTAGTATGTAGCAGCGCAGCCCACGTAGTATATAGCAGCGCAGCCCACGTAGTATATAGCAGCGCCACTCACTCAGGCACTGGTAGGACTAGGAGCTCCTCCTGAATCTGCCTCATAACTTCAGCAGCATGGCAGCCAGCCAGGGGCGGAGATCAGAGCAGAGAACGTGCTCTCTCCGCCAACAAACAATGTCACACTGGCTGCCTTCTCTTAACCCCTATGTGTGCCTGCCTGGCTGCACTGACTGAGTGAGAAGATGCTTGTGTCAGAGCTGGCACATAGGGGTTAAGAGAACGCAGCCAGCAGTGACTTTGTGGGCGGAGAGAGCATGTTATCTCCTGCTCTGCTCTCCCAGCTGTATCTATGACAGCGTGAGTGGGCCCCCTCTCTTCCCAGGGCCCCGGCATTTGCCCGGGTGCTGACGCCGGCCCTGAGGGCATCCACTATTTCTGGATAATCTGTTATATCAGGGAGGCAAATCTCTGTACTCCCTTGTTGTTTCTTGTGGCGAAAACATCTATTTGAGGAAGACCCCCACATGTCCACGATCTTTCTGAATATTTGATGGTTCAGACACCATTCCCCTTGCCTCAACTTATGGCGGCTTAGAAAATCTGCTTTTAGATTGTCCTTGCCCTTGATATGAACAACAGAGAGGGATATTAAATGACCTTCAGCTAAATCAAATATTTCTTCTGCGGAAGACATCAGGCTTTCTGATCTGGTTCTGCCCTGCCTGTTCACATAGGCGACCTCAGTGGTGTTGTCCGACATGATTCTTACGTGTTTTCCTCGAAGCTGTGGGAGATAATGGTGCAGAGCATAACTAACCGCATTTAATTCCTTTAGGTTTGACGGCCCTTGTAATTCTCTTATATTCCACCGAGTCTAGGTGAGGACCCAAAAAGGACTCGAGGGTTTGTGGTATGAGCCTGGACTTTTCGAAATTAATGATCAGCCCTAATGCCTACAAGGACAAAATTGTATCAGCTAGACAATCTTTACATTGGGTGGCCGAATTTCCTACTATGAGGAAGTCATCAAGACATGGTATAAGTAATGTGTCCTTCTGATGTAAGAAAGCCATAACCTCCAACATCACCTTTGTAAACACTCGGGGTGCCATAGAGAGACCAAAGGGCATCACTGTGAACTGACTCAAGAGCCGCCTGTTGTATTGGCGACTTGAGAGATGTATCTATAAATGATTCCTGGGGAATCTGCTGGAATTCTAATCTCAGTCCTTCTTTAACTATGTTCAAGATCCAGGTACTCACTGTTATTGTTTGCCATTTTTGGGAAAAATATTTTAGTCTGCTTCCTAATGGAGGATCAGGATTATCTGTATCCACCACCTTTCTGGAAGGAAGATCCTTTAAATATGGCACTTCTTTGCTTGTCTACCTTTGTAGTCCAACGGCTCTGTCTTTCTGACGTCCCCCTCCTATTAAATGGACATCTCCTAAATGTTCTCCTATAGAATGGGAGAGATGGATTAGGGAAACCTTTCTTTCTTTCTTTCTTTCTTTCTTTCTTTCTTTCTTTCTTTCTTTCTTTCTTTCTTTCTTTCTTTCTTTCTTGAGAATTTAATCTAGGACACTTCGAAAGAGAAACTCACCCTGACACGGGATAGCGCAGAGTTTTGATTTAGTCTGCATGTCCCCCTTCCAACTTTTGAGCCATAGAGCGCATCTTACATTATTAATCAGGTCCGCCGACCTGGCTGCGAAGCGTAAAGAGTCAGCCGAAACGTCTGCCATAAATGCTGCAGCCCCTCTGATTAACGGAATGGCAGATAGCAATATGCCTCTAGACACTTTTTGCTGAACCTGCTGCTCCAGCTGATCAATCCATACCAGCATGGACCTAGCCGTACATGTACTGGCTATGGCTGGTTTAAACACTCCTGTAGTGGCTTCCCACGATCTTTTAAGTGAAGATTCTGCTTTGCGATCAAGAGGATCTGCCAACATACCTGCATCTTCTACTTTTAGAACTGACTGCCTGGAAGTAGAGGCTACAGCTGCGTCTACCTTAGGGACCTTAGACCAGCTCAGTGGCTCCTCGTCACTAAATGGATACTTCCTTTTAAATGCTGAGGGAAGGAAGCCCCGCTGATTCTGTTTGTTCTATTCCCTTTTGATTAGGATTTTTACTGCTGAGATTACAGGGACAGGCTCTTCTTTTCCTTTCTGCTAGTCCTGAAAACATTATTTCTTGCGGTGTTTGGGCCTCCTTGGTATCTGTGCACCCAATAGTATTCCTAACCGATCTAACTAGATTGTCGATACTGTCTATAGGTAAGCATGAACGTCCTTCTATGTCTGATGAAAGAGGTGATGAAGATGAATTTGAGGAGTCAGAGGCTCCCTTAATGTCACTGTCGGAATCCAAACTGTGGATGTGGGATATTTCCTTTCTCTTGCTCCTGTGCCTCTGTGGTATACTGGTCTGGCTCAGGGCCTGCAGCTCTTGCCTTATCATCGTGCGGATGTCTACTGATGACACCGCTGCCTCCTCCTGCATTGTTCTACTAATACAATCCCGACACAATCTTTTGGAGTAAGAGTCAGGGAGGGGCTGGGTACATAGGGCAGGGTACTAGCGGAGGCGGCCGGAGTCTGGACCGGATGCTCCTCGCAGTGTCACGCGTGTCGGGGCGGCCGCACCCGGTACCCAGTACACATGGACGCCTTACCAGACGAGGAGGGAGGCTGATAGACAGTGCTCCCATGACACTGCTTCTGGACTGCAGCCCCTGCCGTTCCTACGGAAACCGCACTGATGGCATGCATTGGCCCAGGTATCTTTTCTTTCTTCCGTAGGTGTCCATGCTTCAGGAAACCAACTGAGGAGGAGAGGTCGACCGCCCCTTTTATTTCTGTAGGTTTCCTGTTCATATGGGTGGAACCCCTCTCTCTAGTGGGTGCTGTCGTGGCGAAGGGTAAAACATTATTCAGTTTTAGTTTATGCACTTGGCCCACATCGGTATTTACTAATATATCAGGTCTCTTTTGTTGTGATAGGATTTATATTTCTTTTTTTAGCAAAAAGTGTTGTGTGGAACTAAACAATAAGATGACATATACAGGGGCATGTGAAAGTATGGGCACCAGTGGTCAAAATTACTGTTATTGTGAACAGTTATGGAAGTTGAAGATGAAATGATCTCTAAGAGGCCTAAAGTTAAAGATAACACATTTCCTTTGTATTTTAGGCAAAAAATATATATACTGTAATTTTTTACATTTTAAAATTTATAAAAAGGAAAATGGGCCAATGCAAAAGTTTAGAAACCTTTGGAGATTTGTTTCCTCAGCTAACTTTGACCAAGGTTTCAGTCTATAATTAGTCTGTTATGGTTATGGCTTGTTCACTATCATTGTTAGAAAAGGCCAGGTCATGGAAATTTCCCAGCTTTATAAAAACCCAGCCTCCTCTAACCTTGTGCCAAAAACAGCAGCCATGGGTTCTTCCAAGCAGCTACCAAGCACTCTGAAAATAAAAATGGTGAAGGCCTACAAAGTAGGAGAAGGCTATAAGAAGATAGAAAGGCATTTTCATGTTGCCCTCTCCTCAGTTCGAAATGTAATTAAGAAATGGAAATTGCCAGGAGGTCAAGATAAGGTCAGGAAGACCAAGCAAAAGTTCAGTGAAAGCTGCCCGTAGTATTGCTAGAGAGGCAAATCAGACTCCACACGTGACTGCAAAAGACCTACAGAAAGATTTAGCCGACACTGGAGTTGTGATACATTGTTCTACTGTTCAGAAACACCTGCATAAATATGGCCTTCATGGAGGAGTGATCAGAAGAAAACCTCTCCTGCATCCTCACCATAAAATTCAACATTAGATGTATGCAAAAGAATATCTAAAGAAGCCTGACGCATTTTGTAAACAAGTTCTGTGGACTGATGAGGTTAAAATATAACTCTTTGGCCACAATGATCAAAGATATATGTGGAGAAAAAAAGCACAGAATTTCAGTAAAAGAGCATCTTGCCAACCATTAAGCATGCAGTGGATACATCATGCTTTGGGGTTGTGTTGCAGCCAAAGGCACAGGGAACAATTCATTTGTAGAGGGAAGACTGGATTCAATGAAATTTCAACAAATTCTTGATGCAAACACAAGATCATCTGTAAAATACTGAAATTGAAAAGATGATGGCTTCTACAAATGGATAATGACCCTAAACACATGTCAAAATCCACAATACACTACCTCAAAAGGCACAAGCTGAAGGTCTTACAATGGCCCTCATAGTCCCTTGACCTGAACATCATTGAAAATCTGTGGCTAGATCTCAAAATAGCAGTGCTTTTGTAAGGCAGCCAGGATGGTAGTCGTGGCAACGGGCTCTACTATTCCCACACCCTGGCACCCCAGAGATGTTTACTGTCAGTCCGGCTCCCAATCCACGAGCTCCACAAACTTCTTCAGAGACAAAGTCCTTTTCCAACAAGTTAACTTTACTGAGCAGTAGGGTATCCATCACACGTGCAGCACAATATAGAGTGGCATTTCCTCAGCTTTCCCTGTTTCCTGCAATCTCTTCTCCTTCTGGCAATCCCTGCCAGGCTTGTGAACAACCTCTGTCACACTTTTGGACAATCTCTGTCCCATCTGTGCTCCAGGTCCACCAGCTTCTCACCATTCCCTGGCCTGGCTTCAATAGGAAAAGGTGCCAGGTCTGCAGTCTCAGCTTCACTTGCCCCTGTTGTAGACCCAGGATCCTCGGGTTGGCCTTTATTTTAGTTGTTGACCACTCGTACGATGCTCAGCCTGGGTTCCCTTTCTGCTGTAGCTGCCTTATCCCCATGGCTAGCAGACTGTCCTTTCTCACTGCTGCATCATGACTGCACTGAGCCCTAACCACAAAGTGCCTGACTATATCCCCTTTCATGCTGCACTGCTCTATAGCCCCTTCCTGCTGAAAACCCCCCATGCTAACTAAACTTAAGCCAATATTCCTATTCCCTATCTCTAATGTGCCCCACTAATCTAACCCCACTATTTTCCTATGCTAACCTCTATACTATCCCTAAGCTTACGCACAGTACATAACAAATGCATCACATTACAGTATAATAACATTAGTGAATATGAATAACTGTCAGGGTGCCGCACACGAAACATGTGATCAGTGCTCGGAAGAGAGAAGGCATGTGAGGGTCCATGCCACCTCCTTACACATTCATGGGGACCCATGGATCTCACAGGGTGACTGCAAAAGGTATAGGGTGCACTACACAAATAGGCGTAAATGACCTATAGATGGGTGCAGCACCATGCATGAAGGGAAATGTGCCAGAAAAAAAAAAGGAAAAGGTCAATGCATGGAAATGGTGCCTTCCCCCTTCCCAACGATCCTGTAGTGAAACACAGACATGCCTAGATGGGTTGAACAGGTCAGTCACAGTTTATTAATTACATGCACAGAGAAAGGCAATTATATTAACCCCTTCACCCCGAAGCCTGTTTTCAACTTCCTGACCAGGCCATTTTTTTCAATTCTGACCACTGTCACTTTATGAGGTCATAACTCTGAAACGCTTCAACGGATCCTGGTGATTCTGAGAATGTTTTCTCGTGACATATTGTACTTTATGATAGTGGTAAAATTTCTTCGATTTGACTTGCGTTTATTTGTGAAAAAAATGGAAATTTGGCGAAAATGTTGAAAATGTTGCAATTTTTAAACTTAGTTTTTATGCCCTTAAATTCGAGAGTCATATCATACAATATAGTTAATAAATAACATTACCCACATGTCTGCTTTACATTAGTACAATTTTGGAAACATAATTTTTTTTTAGGGAAGTTATAAGGGTTACAAATTGACCAGCGATTTCTAATTTTTACAACAAAATTTGCAAAACCATTTTTTTAGGGACCACCCCACACTTGAAGTGACTTTGAGGGGTCTATAAGACAGAAAATGCCCCAAAGTAGTGACACCATTCTAAAAATTGCACCCCTCAAGGTACTCAAAACCACATTCAAAAAGTTTATCAACCCTTCAGGTGCTTCACAGGAATTTTTGGAATGTTTAAAAAAAATTGAACATTTAACTTTTTTCACAAAATGTTTACTTCAGATCCAATTTGTTTTATTTTACCAAGGGTAACAGGAGAAATTGGACCACAAAAGTCGTTGTACAATTTGTACTGAGTATGCCGATACCCCATATGTGGGGGTAAACCACTGTTTGGGCGCATGGCAGAGCTCGGAAGGGAAGGAGCGCCATTTGACTTTTCAATGTAAAATTTGATGGAATTGAGATCGGACACCATGTCGCGTTTGGAGAGCCTCTGATGTGCCTAAACAGTGGAAACCCCCCACAAGTGACACCATTTTAGAATGTAGACCCCCTAAGGAACTAATCTAGATGTGTGGTGAGCACTTTTAACCCCCAATTGTTTCATTAAAGTTTAGAATGTAGAGCCGTGAAAATAAAAAGTTTATTTTTTTTCCACAAAAATGATCTTTTAGCCCGCAATTTTTTTCCCAAGGGTAACAGGAGAAATTGGACCCCAAAAGTTGTTGTCCTGAGTACGCTGATACCCCATATGTGGGGGGAACCACTGTTTGGGCGCATGGCAGAGCTCGGAAGGGAAGGAGCGCCGTTTGAAATGCAGATGGATTGGTCTGCAGGCGTTACGTTGCATTTGGAGAGCCCCTGATGTACCTAAACAGTTGAAACCCCCACAAGTGACCCCATATTGGAAACTAGACCCCCCAAGGAACTTATCTAGATGTGTTGTGAGAACTTTGAACCCCCAAGTGTTTCACTACAGTTTATTACGCAGAGCCATGAAAATAAAAATCTTTTTTTTCCACAAAAATTATTTTTTAGCCCCCGGTTTTGTATTTTCCCAAGGGTAACAGGAGAAATTGGACCCCAAAATTTATTGTCCAATTTGTCCTGAGTACACTGATACTCCAAATGTTGGGGTAAACCCCTGTTTGGGCGCATGGGAGAGCTCGGAAGGGAAGGAGCATTGTTTTAGTTTTTCAACGCAGAATTGGCTGGAATTGAGATCGGACGCGATGTTGCATTTGGAGAGCCCCTGATGTGCCTAAACAGTGGAAACCCCCCAATTCTAACTGAAACGCTAACCCAAACACACCCCTATCCCTAATCTCAACTATAACCCTAACAACACCCCTAAGCCTAAACCCAACCCTAATCCCAACCGTAAATGTAATCCAAACCCTAACTTTAGCCCCAACCCTAACCCTAACCCAACCCTCTTATTTGGGGATTTTTTTTTTTTTACTTTCTAACATTATCCCAGGGTGGGACATCACTATAATAGATCAGATCGCTGATCTGACACTTTGCATAGCACTGAGTCTGATCAGCGATCTGACAGGCAGTGCTCGGAAGGGAAGGAGCGCAGTTTGAAATGCAGATGGATTGGTCTGCAGGCGTCACGTTGCATTTGCAAAGCCCCTGATGTACCTAAACAGTTGAAACCCCCACAAGTCACCCCATATTGGAAACTAGACCCCCCAAGGAACTTATCTAGATGTGTTGTGAGAACTTTGAACCCCCAAGTGTTTCACTACAGTTTATTACGCAGAGCCATGAAAATAAAAATCTTTTTTTTCCACAAAAATAATTTTTTAGCCCCCGGTTTTGTATTTTCCCAAGGGTAACAGGAGAAATTGGACCCCAAAATTTATTGTCCAATTTGTCCTGAGTACACTGATACTCCAAATGTTGGGGTAAACCCCTGTTTGGGCGCATGGGAGAGCTCGGAAGGGAAGGAGCATTGTTTTAGTTTTTCAACGCAGAATTGGCTGGAATTGAGATCGGACGCGATGTTGCATTTGGAGAGCCCCTGATGTGCCTAAACAGTGGAAACCCCCCAATTCTAACTGAAACGCTAACCCAAACACACCCCTATCCCTAATCTCAACTATAACCCTAACAACACCCCTAAGCCTAAACCCAACCCTAATCCCAACCGTAAATGTAATCCAAACCCTAACTTTAGCCCCAACCCTAACCCTAACCCAACCCTCTTATTTGGGGATTTTTTTTTTTTTTTACTTTCTAACATTATCCCAGGGTGGGACATCACTATAATAGATCAGATCGCTGATCTGACACTTTGCATAGCACTGTGTCTGATCAGCGATCTGACAGGCAGTGCAGGAGGCTTTCTGGCGCCTGCTCTGAGCAGGCGCTGGCTTACCACCTCACTTCAGGACCCGGAAGGAGTCCCGTGGCCATTTTCTATCCGGGGACTCCTTCCTGGACACCGGAACAACGCGATCGCTTTGCGTTGTTCCGGTGGGAGAGCGCAGGGAGCCCCCGTCCCTGCGCGATGCCCCTCTATGTTGCTGTCACTACTGACAGCGGCATCAGAGGGGTTAAATTCCCACGATTGGCCCTAGCGCCAATCGTGGGCATTGCTGCGGGGTGTCAGCTGTCATATACAGCTGACACCTGCACGCGATCGCCGCGGCGCTCAGCGTGAGGCCGCGCGATCGTGCCGCCATACTAGTACTGCGGTTTGCGGGAACTCAGTTCCCGCAGAGCAGTACTAGTATGTCGCATGTCAGGAAGGGGTTAAATAACGGGCTCATTGCCGAAGGTCCTGTCCGCAATCGACAGGCAAGCGGGCCAATGAGTGGTTACGAACCTTTGCCCTCCTCCGCATTTTCCCCTGTGACTTAATATCATTAACAAGGGTTATATATATATATTGTAGCGTGGCTAAAGGATGTCTAATCGATGGGAGATATGTGTCTTATAGATGGCTTGCTGCTGTGATGTAACCATAGCTACCTATATGTGTTTCAGGACCTGTGGTGATGTCACAACCACATGTCTGGTCATGTGATGGGTTCTGGGTGTGGTTAGACATATAAAAGAAAGCCTAATGCTTAACACAGGTAGATATGTGTGGAGGTGAAACCCTCCTGAGTGTGTTACGGTTTCAGGACTGAGCCGGATGAACTGGACACTTGTTTTTCTTTGCCTGAACCAAAGGCTATTTGCTTTCTGTTGTTTTGTCATATGGTTTATGGAGCAATAAACCCATTGAACTTTAAAGGAACCTGCCTCCTGAGTGTCAGCCGTCGCAGCTGAGTGAGTGGAACCCCTACAATTGGTGGTAGACGTGCGGGCAGCGTTCCCAGCAGAGGCGTAAGTCTGTTGTTTAATGTCCTGGGTCAAATCTGTTGCAAGCCAGCAAGCGTCGCCGGGGAAAATGGAGGACCTGCTGAAACACTTGGTCCAGTTGCAGAGCCAGCAGGAGCAACGGCAGCAAGAGACCAACAGGCTGTTGATGCAGCAGATACAACAGAGCCAGCAGGAGCAACGGCAGAGCCAGCAGGAGCAGAGGCAGCAGATGCAACAGAGCCAGCAGGAGCAACGGCAGCAGATGCAGCTTCTGGCAATCGCCATCCAGGGCAAGACGAGTGCCCCAACCCCAGGTCTGGCTGATGACGCCCACGTCCGGAAGACGGTAAGACGCGCATTGCAGAAAATGACCCCCGGGGATGATGTTGAGGCCTTCCTGACAGTGTTTGAGAGGGTCGCTGAGAGGGAAAAACTTCCGCCAGAGCAGTGGGCAGAGGTATTGGCGCCATACCTGACGGGAGAACCCCAGAAGGCGTACTATGACTTGACCTTGCAGGATGCCAAGGAGTATCACAAGTTGAAAGCCGAGATTCTCGCACGTTTGGGGGTGACACTGACTGTCAGGGCACAGCGAATTCACTGCTGGGCCTATCACCAGGACAAACCACCTCGTTCCCAAATGTTTGATCTGTTGCACCTGGTCCAGAAATGGCTGCAGCCAGAGTCATCTACGCCTGCTCAAATGGTAGAACGGGTGATGATGGATCGGTTTGTCCATTCCCTCCCGAGGCCTATACAGACTTGGGTTGCCCAGGGTGATCCCCAGAATGCCGACGAGCTGATCGGACTGGTTGAGAGATACCAAGGGTTGGAAGGCTCCTTCAGGAGGCAGCCCATGCCATACTGGGAGTCCCAGAAGGGAGCTGAGCCCCAAAAAGGGGTGGCGCGTCCAAGGTCACCAAGGGCGGGGGAGGTGGTGCCCAAGGTCCCTGATATTATTTGTTGGAGGTGCCACGGGCCAGGACATATAGCTGCCCGTTGTTCCCAGATCACTGAGCAGATGGACTGCAGCATGGGACGCCGTTGTTCATACTATGCGTATCCAGCCTGCAGTGTGAACTCTCCGCCCAACGAGGGACCTCAAGCGTGTCCCGTAAAGGTGAACGGTCGAGCAGTAACGGCACTGTTAGACTCGGGGAGCCTAGTGACCCTGGTGAGGGCCACTTTTCCTCTCCACCTGCTCCCGGGAAAGAAGGTCGGAGTGCGGTGCATACATGGTTGATGCAAAGGACTACCCTGTGGCCAGTGTGAACATTGAAACGACATGTGGCACGGAGTCCCACATAGTCGGCGTCGTTCAGGACTTGTTGCACCCTATAATTATTGGTCGGGATTTCTGTTTGTTTTGGGAGTTGTGGGGGAAAGGTTCTGAGCTCCCTAGCAAGAGTAGGGAACCAGTGAACCCTGGAAGGGTGGTGCGACACCCAGAGTCAGACAGGTTTCCTTTTTGTGTCCTGGCTGGAGATGAGGAGGAAGTGTCCCCTGCATCTGACATTCTGGAGTTAGAGGTATCCGGTGAAAATTTTGGGACTGCCCAACATAGGGACCCCACTCTGAGGGAAGCCTTTAATAATGTCACAGTTATTGACGGGGTGGTACAGGAGCCGGGGGCAGACACAAGATTTCCCCATTTTCTAATGAGCAGGGAGTTGTTGTACCGGGTCACGAAAATAAGGGAGGAGTTGGTAGAGCAGTTGGTAGTGCCGGGTCCATATAGACGGAAGGTGTTGGACATGGCCCATTCACACATCTTGGGTGGACACCTAGGGGTGGAAAAAACGCAGGAACGGGTTGTGCAGAGGTTCTATTGGCCTGGGTGCCACCGGGAAATAGTGAACTATTGCAGGTCCTGCCCTACATGTCAGCTAACTGCTCCCACTCCTCATTTCCGGAACCCCCTTGTGTCACTGCCCATTATTGAGGTGCCATTCGAGAGAATTGCCATGAACTTGGTCGGTCCCTTAGTTAAATCAGCCCGGGGCCATCAGTATATATTAGTCATCCTGGACTATGCCACACGCTATCCTGAGGCAATTCCCTTGAGAAATTCTTCTTCAAAGAGTATAGCTCGCGAGTTGGTCCATGTCTTTTCCCGGACAGGTCTGCCGAAGGAGATCCTGACTGACCAGGGGACACCTTTCATGAGCAAGGTGATGAGGGAACTATGCAAAGCCCTGAAAATCTCCCAGTTGAGGACCTCGGTGTACCATCCCCAGTCAGATGGCCTTGTTGAGAGATTTAACAAGACACTGAAGAGCATGCTGAGAAAAGCTATAGAGAAAGACGGTAGAGACTGGGATTGTCTCTTACCCTATTTGATGTTTTCCATTCGTGAAGTTCCACAGGCCTCCACAGGTTTCTCACCGTTTGAGCTTCTGTATGGCCGACATCCACGAGGACTCCTGGATATAGCCAAGGAAACCTGGGAAGCCGAAGTCACGCCCCACAGAAGCGTCATTGAGCATGTGGCCCTGATGCAGCAGAGGATTGCAAAGGTGATGCCTATCGTGAAAGAACACCTTCTCCAAGCACAAGAAGCTCAGGCCAGGGTCTACAACCGGTCTGCAAGAGTGAGGCAATTCAATCCGGGAGACCGAGTTCTTGTGTTAGTTCCGACAGTGGAAAGCAAGTTCTTGGCCAAATGGCAAGGGCCATATGAGGTTGTCGAGAAACTTGGTGAAGTAAACTATAAAATTCACCAACCAGGAAGACGGAAACCATTCCAAGTATACCATGTCAACCTTATCAAGCCGTGGCAAGATAGAGAGCCCACAGTAACTCCATCGTTGTTAAGCAACCCAGAAGATGAGGTTGGAGCGGTTACTATAGCGGAGACGCTATCGGAGTCCCAGAAACAGCAATGCCGGGAGTTACTCCAGAAAAACAGGGACCTGTTTTCCGAGTTGCCTGGGTACACGAAGGTCATAGAGCATGAGGTCCTGACAGAGCCCCATGTGCGCGTGAACGTGAAGCCCTATAGAATTCCTGAGGCCCGTCGAGAAATAGTCTCCAAGGAAGTGGAGCGTATGTTGAAGCTTGGAGTCATTGAGGAATCCAAGAGCGGTTGGTCGAGCCCAATTGTCCTGGTCCCAAAACCTGATGGGGAGTGGAGATTTTGCAACGACTATAGGAAGTTGAATGAGGTCTCCAAGTTCGACGCATATCCCATGCCCCGCGTTGATGAGCTCATCGAAAGGTTTGGGCCCGCCAGGTACATAACCACCTTGGATTTGACGAAGGGGTATTGGCAGATCCCCATGGCACAGGAAGCCAAGGAGAAGACAGCGTTTTCTACACCAGATGGATACTTCCAGTATGTCCGGATGCCATTTGGCCTACAGGGAGCACCGGCCACCTTCCAAAGGGCTATGGATAGAGTCCTTGCACCCCACAAGGCATACGCTGCTGCGTACCTAGATGATATCGTCATCTTTAGCCCGGACTGGGAGAGTCATCTGGAGAAAGTCCAAGCGGTGTTTGATGCTATAAGAGAGGCCGGATTTACAATAAACCCGAAGAAGTGTGCATTGGGTAAAGAAGAAGCTAAGTACCTTGGATACATAGTGGGTCATGGAGAAATAAAACCCCAAATCAGTAAAGTGGAGGCAATTCAAACATGGCCAAAACCAGTTTCCAAGAAGCAAGTTAAAGCCTTCCTGGGAATCGTGGGATATTACAGGAGGTTCATCCCAAACTTCGCCACAATGGCGGCGCCTCTGACTGACCTGCTAAAAGGGACAAAATCAGTAATGGTTAAGTGGTCCGAAGAAACAGATTCAGCCTTCCAAGAAATGAAAGAGGCTTTATGTAAGCAACCCGTTCTGATGGCCCCAAACTTCAAGAAAGAGTTTATTCTTCAGACAGATGCCTCAGATGTTGGGGTGGGAGCAATCCTTTCCCAAGAACTACATGGAGAGGAGCATCCTGTTCTCTATCTGAGTAGGAAGCTGTCCTCGTCTGAAAAGAACTACTCAGTCGTTGAAAAGGAGTGCTTGGCCATAAAATGGGCAGGCGACACATTACGGTACTATTTGCTGGGACGTAAATTTAGACTGATATCCGACCATGCCCCACTTAGGTGGATGAGGGAAACGAAGGGTAGAAATGCTAGGGTCACCCGTTGGTTCTTAGCCCTGCAGGACTTCTGTTTCCATGTGGAACATAGGGCCGGAAAGCTGCACGGTAATGCTGATGCCCTGTCAAGAATCCCTTGTCTAGTGGGAGAAAGTGCCAAGCCCCACGGCTTTAGGCAGAGGGGGGAGGTATGTAGTGTGGCTAAAGGATGTCTAATCGATGGGAGATATGTGTCTTATAGATGGCTTGCTGCTGTGATGTAACCATAGCTACCTATATGTGTTTCAGGACCTGTGGTGATGTCACAACCACATGTCTGGTCATGTGATGGGTTCTGGGTGTGGTTAGACATATAAAAGAAAGCCTAATGCTTAACACAGGTAGATATGTGTGGAGGTGAAACCCTCCTGAGTGCGTTACGGCTTCAGGACTGAGCCGGATGAACTGGACACTTGTTTTTCTTTGCCTGAACCAAAGGCTATTTGCTTTCTGTTGTTTTGTCATATGGTTTATGGAGCAATAAACCCAGTGAACTTTAAAGGAACCTGCCTCCTGAGTGTCAGCCGTCGCAGCTGAGTGAGTGGAACCCCTACAATATATATATATATATATATATATATATATATATATAAATATATATATATATATATACATATATATATATATATATTTATTTAAAATATTTATACACATATGAACAATTAGCGCGGCAATTTCAGCACCATTCAAATATATAAGGAAGGGAAGTTTTTTTGCAATAAAAAGCGTCTTTTAGTGTTTAACAGCTGCCAAACATAAAAGCACAATATAAATCTGGTATAGCTGTAATGGCACTGACCTGAAGAATAGTCGCCTAATCACTAGGGTTGAGCGAAACAAGTCGGCCATTTTCAGAAGTCGCCGACTTTTGGCAAAGTCGGGTTTCATGAAACCCGACCCGACCCCTGTGTGGGGTCGGCCATGAGGTCGGCGATCTTCTGAATCTGGTATCGGAATTCCGATACCGAGTTCCGATATGTTTGCAATATCGGATAGCGGTATCGGAATCCATATTTAAGTGTAAAATAAAGAATTAAAATAAAAAATATTGCTATACTCACCCTCTGACGCGCCCTGGTACTAAGCGGCAGCCTTCCTTCCTTAGAATCAGCGCGTGAAGGGCCTTAGATGACGTCGCGGCTTGTGATTGGTCGCGCGACCGCCCATGTGACCGCTCGCGCGACCAATCACAAGCCGCGACGTCATCTAAGGCCCTTCACGCGCTGATTCTAAGGAAGGAAGGCTGCCGCTTAGTACCAGGGCGCGTCAGAGGGTGAGTATAGCAATATTTTTTATTTTAATTCTTTATTTTACACTTAAATATGGATCCCAGGGCCTGAAGGAGAGTTTCCTCTCCTTCAGACCCTGGGAACCATTGGAAACCCAATGCGCTGCATTGGGTTTCGTGTTTCGGCCGACCCCAACCCCGACTTTTTTATAAGATCGGCCGATTTCACTCGACCCGACTTTTGAAAAAGTCGGGTTTCGTGAGACCCGATCCTATAAAAGTAAAAGTCGCTCAACCCTACTAATCACTTATACCGCACGAGGAATGACGTAAAAAATAAATATAACCAATTCTTCACATGCTGTTGATTTTTTTTTTTATTCTGCCTCCCAAAGATCGCAGTATGGCTCGGCACAAATTTATCCTGCGCTCTGTGCAGAGAGTTTACACCAGGGTTTCCGTGTACATCTCTGAAATACGTGACCTCCTGGCAGAGCATTCCCTGTAATAAGGCAAATGGAGGCACTGTGGACACCGTCTGACCTGTGATTCAGTGGTGTCCATCTTTTTAGGATTACCGTAAATAAAAGTGCCATCAGCCATAGTTTTGTGCACTTCTGAAAAAAAAGGACACCTCTGGACAGAGGCCATACGGAGTCCAGAGTACCTCTGCTGCCTAATTATAGTGAATGGATCCCTCAGGGGTTTCATCTGAATCAACATCACTCATAGATTTTGATGGAAACCCCAAAGTAAGTGCTCAGGGCAGAGAGACGGATAAATGTGATTCCAAACACTATGTAAAATGTTTCCAATATAAGCTTCAACGCAATCCACAAAAAAAGCAGGTCCCCACTCAGGTCCATCATCTGTTAATGGAAATATAGGGGGCTTTCACGCTACTGGTAGCACAAAGGCTCTGGAAAAGCACTATGGCTCCTGAGTCCTGACCCACCAAAAGAAATTCAGTAAATTCTGCACTCCAAAATCCAAATGCCCCCCTCCCTTCTGAGCCCCACAGTGTACCTAAACCACATATGGCATCCACGTTTGGCATTTCTGAAGCGATGAGAGCCTGCCTAACTGACCGGTGCATGTCTCCAGAAGCACAATGTACTGGTGACTGCAACATACTGGTCACTACAGCATACTGGCCACTACAATGGCAGTTTATAATTTTCACTCGGCAACATTCAATGCTGCTTGTTTCTGGAAAATACCCATGGAGTCAAAATCATCCTTACACCTGTAAATAAATTCCCCAAGGGGTATGGTTTCCCAAATAGGGTGACTTGAGGTGAGATTCTGCTCATCTAGCAATTAGGGGCTCTTTATATGATGTCTGCAAACTGTTCTAGGAAACTAGGAACGGAGCGCTCCAGGAGGCAAATAGCGCTCCGTTCCTCCCGAGTCTCTTCATATGGCTAAGTAGTACTGTACAGCCACATATGGGGGTATTGCCACTTCAGTAGAAATTGTGGAACACATTTTGGTGCCATTTTTACCCACTTGTTGTGCGAAAATGTAAAATATGGGGCTAAAACAACATTTGGGTGGTAAAAATGTAGTTATTTTGTCTTTACTGCCCAATGATATAAAATTCTGTGATACACCCATGGCGTCAATATGATCACTGCACCCCTAGATGAATTCATTAAGTGGTGTAGTTTGTAAAATGGGGTCACTTATGGGGGAGTTCTGCTGTTCTGGCACCTCATGGGCTCTCACAGTGGGTCATGGCACCTGCAAATCATAGCAGTAAAATCTGGCGCTCCTTGCCTTCTGAGCTTTTCACTGTGCCTGAAAAAAAACTTGGGGCTAAAACAACATTTTAGTGATAAAAATGTAATTTATATAATATTGCTCAATGTTATAAAATTCTTTGAGGCACATGTCATGTCAAAATGATCGATCACTGCACCCCTAGATGACTTTATTGTGAGTGTAGTTTATAAAATGAGTTCACATATAGAGGGTTTCTGTTATTATGACACCTCAGGGGCTCTGCCAATGTGACATAGCATCCTCCAACTATTCCAGCAAAATCTGGACTCCAATATGGCGTATCTTCCCTTCTGAGCTTTGCACTGTGCCTCAAAAGTAGTATTCCCCCACATATGGAGTATCAACATACTCAGGAGAAATTGCACAACAAATTGTATGGTGCAATTTCTCCTGTTACCCTTATGAAAATGCTAAATTTTGTGCTAAAATAACATTTTTGTGGGGAAAATGTGATTTTATTATTTTCATGGCTCAACGTTATAAACTTCTGTGAAACATCGGGGGGATAAAGGTGCTCACTCCACATCTAAATACATTCCTTGAGGGGTCTAGTTTCCAAAATGGGGTCACTTATGGGTTTTTTGTACTGTTTAGGTACATCAGGGGCTCTCCAAATGGGACATGACGTCCGCTAATGATTCCAGGAAATTTTACATTCAAAAAGTTAAATGATGCTTCTTCTTTTCCGAGCCCTGCCATTCACCCAAACAGTAGTTTTCTCCCTCATATGATGTATCGGCATACTCAGAATAAAGTGCACTACAAATTGTTTGGTGTGATTTCTCCTGTTACCCTTATGAAAATGTTAAATTTTGGGCTAAAATAACATTTTTGTGGGGAAAATGTGATTTTATTATTTTCATGGCTCAACGTTATAAACTTCTGTGAAGCACTAGGGGTTCGAGGTGCTCACCACACATCTAAATACATTCCTTAAGGAGCTTAGTTTCCAAAATGGGGTCACTTGTTGGGGGTTTCCACTGTTTAGGCACATCAAGGGCTCTCTCAACGGGACATGGCGTTCCACTAATGATTCCAAGAAATTTTGCATTCAAGAAGTCAAATGAGGCTCCTTCCCTTCTGAGCCCTGACGTGCACTTGAACAGTAGTTTTCTCCCTCGTATGGGATATCGGCGTAGGAGAAATTGCACAACAAATTGTATGGTGCAATTTCTCCTGTTACCCTTATGGAAATGCAAAATTTGGTGCTAAAAACATATTTGTGGGGAAAAAGCGATTTTTTTTTTTGGGTTTTCACGGCTCAATGTTATAAACTTCTGTGAGGCACCTGAGAGTTTAATGTGCTCACCACATATCTAGATCAATTCCCTGAGGGGTCTAGTTTCCAAAATGGTGTCACTTGTGGGGGATTTTCACTATTTATCCACATCAGACATAACGCCCACCAATGTTCCATCAAAATTTTGCATTCAAAAAGTCAAATGGCGCTCCTTCCCTTCCGAGCTTTGCTGTGCGCCCAAACAGTGGTTTTCTCCCTCATATGGGGTATCTGCATACTAAGGAGAAATTACACAACAAAGTTTGTGGTCCGTTTTTTCCAGTTACCCTTGTCAAAATAAAAAAATTTGGATCTGAATTAAATTTTTTGTGAAAAAAATTAAATGTTCAATTTTTTCCCACATTCCAAAAATACCTGTGAAGCACCTGAAGGGTTAATAAACTTCTTGAATGTGGTTTGGAGCACCTGAGAGTTGCAGATTTTAGAATTGTCATTTGCCCCAACAATTCTTTGGGAATTCTTCTGGAATTCTTTGCCCCAGCACGTCCGACTATCAACCACATTCGGATCCTTCAGACGGAACCTGAAAACCCACCTTTTCAGGAAAGCCTGCAGCTTGCACTGACCCCACTGCCTCCTCACCACTACCGAAGCTACCGCCTCACCAACATCAGAGCTCCCTATGGGAGGTGGAGCCGCATATTCATCACTGTAATAGGCGGCACCACGTGACCGCTCATACAGGAGAAGCTGCGGCGAGGACAGGAAGTAGCGCCAGCGAGGGAACCAGGTAAGTATTTTATTAACTGCGGGGGGGGGGGGGGGGGGGGGCTGGTCAACTTTTATCCCTTGTAACTTCCTAACAAAAAAAAAATTTGCTTCCAAAATTGTGCTGATGTAAAGTAGACATGTGGGAAATGTTACTTATTATGTCACACAAAATACTTAGTAACATCTCTGTGATTTATGGGCATGAAAATTCAAAGTTGGAAAATTGCAAAGAATTTTACATTTTCACAAATTTGTTTTTCACAAATAAATGCAAGTCATACCAAAGAAATTTTACTGCTCTCATGAAGTACAATATGTCACGAAAAAAAACATTGTCAGAATCACCGAGATCCTTTTAAAGCTTTCCAGAATTATTACCTCATAAAAGGATTGTAAAAATTGGCCCAGTCATTAACGTGCAAGCCACCCTCAGGGGTAAAGGAGTTAAATGTGGTTCTTAAATAATTCTTGCAGGAACGGAGAGGCTCCTCACACAGTCACACAGCAAAACTCACGCTTTGCAGAGTGATGTTTACGAACTCTAATCTCACCCTAGATTGCTTATAATGCAATCCCATTTCATCCTACACTGTATGTCTCCTGTAAATCTAGTCTGCGATCAGTGGAAGTAATGTAACGCAGTCACATATGAGCAACGCAGGAGAACGCAATTGCTACACTGCTTTTTAGATCAACAAGGCAGCCGCTCAGAAAAATGGGCTCTGAGTACTTTGGGGGCACTCCCAGATATAATTGAAGCACTAACGAGATTGAGGTTAGATTTTGACTGTCAATTCGAATTTTGTTGCTAGGAAACAAGATGTTATGTCAGCTCTCAAAAGGAGCGGCCTCCTCTTGAAATAGTATTATAGGAGCCACAAATTATATCAGCTGCAACCCATTTGTGTAGAGAATGATGCTGCTCATGCAGCTGATAGATTGATTTGTATGGCAAGGTTTTGTCCTTTTCTGTTCGGCCTGAGCAGTGACCCATGTTTACATTTTTTTTTTCACATTAAATTTCCTGTAACACTTTACATGTGTCAATTTAGCCCTGAGATGGCAGCATGTTTAGCTTTTTTAGGCTGGTTTCACATTTGCGTTTTTTTTTTTGCGTTTTTGCGGTAAAAAACGCAAAAAAAAGCATGCGTTTTCCCCCCTATATTTAACATTAAAAACACATGCGTTTTTTTGCATGCGTTTGACGCGTTTTTGCAACGCATGCTTTTTTCTCTGCATGCGTTGTGTTGCAGAAATGCAACATGTAGTAATTTTTGCGGTGTTTCTTTGCCGCAAAAAAACGCATGTGTTTTTTCACGGCGAAAAACCTATTGATTTCTATGTAAACGCATGCGTTTTTAAGCACATGCATTTGTTTGCGTTAAAAACGCATGCGTTTTTATTAAAAAAAAGCCAGAAAACACACTGATATGCCACCCCCCACCATAAAGGTGATAAAGGGATCCTAACCCTAACCCTAAAGGGATCCTAACCCTATCCCTAACCCTACCCCTAACCCTAACCCTACCCCTAACCCTAACTATTTCTGTTTATAGTGGGTTTTTTACTTTATTTTGATAATTGTCAGCTGTCACACATTTCTCAGCATGCGTTTAAAAAATGCAAACGCATGAAAAAACGCATGTAAACGCATCAAAACGCCGCGTTTTTTTTCACCACATGCAAAAACGCATGCGTAAAAAAAACACAGCATTTGCATGCGTTTACATGCGTTTTTTCACCATGTGTTTTTTTTAAAACGCATGCGTTTTGAAACGCAAGTGTGAAACCAGCCTTACAGAACGATTGCCTACTGTCTGTCCTTTCTGTCAATTAGAAACAGTACAAACCCAGAAGTGACACTGTTACTATCTAGCATCATGTCCAGTAGGTAATGATCTCTATTAGAGTGCGATACAATGATAATGCAAACTATTGGAATTTTAGCATAGAACTAGTTGAGTTTTTTTTCATAACATGTCTTTTTATTGTCCTTATGGTTCTGAATGACATAAAAAGACAATGTCAATTAGAGGTATGACTGAAAAAGCAGCCAGAAGATGACCTAGTGGGCTGCTTCTGTGCTTATCTTTCAGCTTCAATAATATAATGTATTCAGTTCTCCGTAACTTGGATCTTATCTGATATGGTCATCCACATGGATGCTCACATCAGAAATATATCCAGGAGATTGAACAACTGGGTAAGATTGTGGCAAAAAAAGTCTTAAGATGGATTTATTGTCAGACAAAAGATATTTCATCTGACAACATTCTAGGCTGGAGTCACACTAGCGTATCACATCTAATGCAAGAGGATTGGATGCGATATGCTAATGACCCTCGGCTCCAGCTCTGCTCTGAGCGTGAGCCGAGTGTCTCTGTGCTCAGATGCTCTTGCATGAGAGGATTACAGCTAGGGAGGAGACGGAGAAATTAATCTTCTCATGAATCTCCATCTTCTCCATTGCCGGTCTCCACGAGAATCGCACTGCAATCGGGTGATATTCGAGTGCAGTGTGATGTTTCACACGCAACCATAGACTTATATGGGTGCATGCAATCTGATTCATAGGTGCAGTTGCACCTTGCTGCAATTGTCTTCTCATGCCGAATTGGCATGAGAAAATAATCGCAGATGTGAGCTGCCCCATAGGTTATCATTCGGCCAAGTGCAATCTGATTTTTTTATCGAATTGCACTAGTCCAATTACATCACAAGTGGGACTGAGCCCTTAGGGTGGCTGTTTACCCCAATATCATCTCTATAGAGTCACAAAACTCTGGTGCATCTGTAAGGAGATGGACCAGCTGCCGTGTTCCCCCTGAAGACATCAATGCTAGTGTGGTGTAGGCTGTGAATAATGTTTTGTACCTGATATGTTTCCTTGTTATAACAGTTGTAATTCCCCTGTGGGCTATAGTAATAACTAACAGTCACAAGATGTAGGTGAAGTCTGCCCAGTAACACAACAGGCATAGAATTAGTTGAAGATTAACAGCAAGCCCAGATTGGAGAGGAGGAACTGAGGGTTAGGCTGCTTTCACACATCAGATTTTTTGTCTTCAAGCACAATTCGGCGAATTTTGAGAAAAACAGATCCTTTGGAAACTGTCAAGAACTGATGCGATGGATCTGTTTTTCCACCGGATCCGAGTTTGTGGATCTGCCGGCAATTTTGGATTCTGGGGAAGACAGAGAAAGAGAGACAGAGACTCCAGAATGGAAAATGCATGATTTGTATAAAAAAAACGGAATCCATCACCGGATTCCAGCATTTGACGTCACGTTTCACCCGTTTTTCGCTGGATCCGTCGCTGTCCGCTTTTTTGACAGACAGAAAAAACGTTCCTATGTAAGTTTTCTCTGCCGCTGGAAAACGGATTTTCGATGGATCCGGCAAAAAACTGATGAAACATGAGGCCATCGGTCAGAATCCGGCTCTAATACAAGTCTATGATAAAAAAACGGTACCGGCGGCAACTTTTGCCGGATCCATTTTTTTTCAAAATTCGCCAGATTGTGCCTGAAGTAAGTGTGATGCATCTCACACACAGCAACACACCGGGACTGAGACACGAGATGTCTGTAGGATACCAAAGCAAGTGGGAGCAGAAGCTCGCCCACAACTACCTCGCGTTGGCCTCTTACATGAAGAAAGAGGGGAAGATATGGCTCATGGCACAGATGGAAGAGTGCTGGAATACATGTGGCCCAAGATGGCAGCCTGAAGCATGGATTCTAAGATGGCAATGGTGGCAGTGAAGAGAAGAAGAAACATCGCCTATCGTGGGTGTGGGCAGTGCCAGAGAGTACAAAAATGTATTCAGCCCCCATGAATTATGGCCTGAAGAAGCATGAGCCCAACAGCCAGAGTTCAGCCCAGAATATGAGGTACGCTCCGGAGAAGGGCGTGGCGCAGCATGATGCGTACCCATTGAGAGGATGGTTGTTATGGAAGGGGGTATGGATGAAAGCGAAGCTGCCGAAAGTGAAGTGTGACACTGTGGTCATTTCAGAAGCTCGGCCTAGGAAGAGGCGAAGCCAGATGTGCAGGAAGTGTGTCACCAGGAAGCGACTGGCATCATTTTCTCCACAATACACAAGGAGTGAGAAGTGAAGCGGTGAGCCCCGAGTAACTATGGCGAAGAGCAGGCAGAACATTAGCGACTTTCCCGACTGCTCTACGGACATTAGCGAGAGAGAGCTGGAAGCGGAGCAAGAGATGCCCTCTGCTCAGGGAGAGAAAACACCCAGTGTCACGATAGCGACGAAGGCGCGAAAAGCAATGGAACGATGCCGCGTAGAGGCCACGCAGACGGTGGTCCGTGATTACCGCATCTACTGCTGGGGTGATCAGAGTGTGCTGGTGGAGGCACGAGTGGCAATTGAGGCTGAAGAACTGAGCTGTGGTGAGTCAGGGTAGACTCCAGCCAGTGAAAAGCAGGGCCATGATGGGCCTCGGGGGCCGAAAGAGATGACTCAATTTGAGAATTGTAAGCCACTGGGAGAACATCAGCATGAAGTAATGGTGGAATGGCAAGTTACGCTGGCCCATTGTGAGTTGGCCAAGGAGAAAGCCGACCAAGGACGAGTGTGCCAGCTGCTGCAGATACCAAACAAGAAGGTGAGACCAAGTGGTCTACTGGAAAGAGTCAAGGCCAAGAAGGAGCCATGGAGGCCGCTTGGTTTGCGGCCTGTGATAGGGCCAAGTGCATGGAAACACTGTAGTCCCAGATGCCGGAAGTAAACCCCAACCTGGGGTGGACACCCCTTGCCACACAAGTGAAGATTATTGCGGGGGTGGTCTGGGTCCAGCTGAACAGTTCCGATAGGCAAAGAAGCCGTGATTGACTGTGGAAGTTGATAGGCCTTGTCCTTCAGATGGGGTCTGAAGGATGACTTCATGGAGGAAGTGATCACTTCCCTGTCCGGTGGGATCCTGGTGCCGAGTAAGGTACCAATTCCTGTAACAAGCCCTGCTGGTGTCAAGAGTTACAGACATGCGGCCTGATGCTAAAGTGCAGCCGTGTGATCTGGCGGTGAAGGTCATCGGGTCCCCTAGAGAAGAGCCAGAGGACTGGTGAGGAAAATAGTCTGATGTTGAAGTACACATTGTGCTTGTTGCATATTTTGCTGGAGCAGCTTGGAACGCCAGGAAGATGAATGCTTTAGCAGGTCTAGAACCCATCTGTCCAAGACTTCTTGTTGTTGGCCACGGATGGCCATAGGTTTAGTTTATCCCTTTATTATCCCCCCCTTGATTGAAGGACTTTGCAAGAGGATTTTACACCCTTTGCTGGGTACCTTGCTTTACCAGTTGGGGACTTTTTCCCTCATATGAACTCGAGCCTGGGAAAATATTCATAATAGTTCCCAGGCTCGAGTTCATATGAGGACATCCAGCAGAGGGCGCATCACCGCAACTCGAGGTAACTACAGGTCATTCACCTACATTCCATTCATTCGCTGGGTTTCTACAGGCAGGGGCGGCTGCATTAGTAGGCTTCTGCTTGTAAAATTAGTTAACCCTTTCAGATGGATTTACAGCGTGGGACGAGACTGATCGTCGGAAGGTATGGAATATTGTTGTTTGTTTTGTTTACATTTGTTACAGGTGACAAGGGTCTTCAGGTGGATTACCAGTATAATAAAATATTACAACAACCTGTGTATTTATTTCATTAAAATACTTTGTAATAATGTGTGTGTGTGTTTTTTTAACCATTTGATACTATTGGATTAATAATGGAGAGGTGTCATAAATGACACCTCTCCATTATTAATCTGGCTTAATGTCACCTTACAATAGCAGGGTTACAATAGCAAGGTGACATTAACCCTTCATTACCCCATATCCCACAGCTACACAGAAATGGGAAGAGTGTGGCCAAGTGCCAGAATAGGCGTATCTTCCAGATGTGCCCTTTCTGGGGTGGCTGGGGGCAGATGTTTTTAGCCAGGGGGGGCCAATAACCATGGACCCTCTCCAGGCTATGAGGTGCGAAACCGGCTAAATAAGATTAAAATAGATAAATCTCCGGGTCCGGATGGCATACACCCACGAGTACTAAGAGAACTAAGTAATGTAATAGATAAACCATTATTTCTTATTTTTAGTGACTCTATAGCGACAGGGTCTGTTCCGCAGGACTGGCGCATAGCAAATGTGGTGCCAATATTCAAAAAGGGCTCTAAAAGTGAACCTGGAAATTATAGGCCAGTAAGTCTAACCTCTGTTGTTGGTAAAATATTTGAAGGGTTTCTGAGGGATGTTATTCTGGATTATCTCAATGAGAATAACTGTTTAAGTCCATATCAGCATGGGTTTATGAGAAATCGCTCCTGTCAAACCAATCTAATCAGTTTTTATGAAGAGGTAAGCTATAGACTGGACCACGGTGAGTCATTGGACGTGGTATATCTCGATTTTTCCAAAGCGTTTGATACCGTGCCGCACAAGAGGTTGGTACACAAAATGAGAATGCTTGGTCTGGGGGAAAATGTGTGTAAATGGGTTAGTAACTGGCTTAGTGATAGAAAGCAGAGGGTGGTTATAAATGGTATAGTCTCTAACTGGGTCGCTGTGACCAGTGGGGTACCGCAGGGGTCAGTATTGGGACCTGTTCTCTTCAACATATTCATTAATGATCTGGTAGAAGGTTTACACAGTAAAATATCGATATTTGCAGATGATACAAAACTATGTAAAGCAGTTAATACAAGAGAAGATAGTATTCTGCTACAGATGGATCTGGATAAGTTGGAAACTTGGGCTGAAAGGTGGCAGATGAGGTTTAACAATGATAAATGTAAGGTTATACACATGGGAAGAGGGAATCAATATCACCATTACACACTGAACGGGAAACCACTGGGTGAATCTGACAGGGAGAAGGACTTGGGGATCCTAGTTAATGATAAACTTACCTGGAGCAGCCAGTGCCAGGCAGCAGCTGCCAAGGCAAACAGGATCATGGGGTGCATTAAAAGAGGTCTGGATACACATGATGAGAGCATTATACTGCCTCTGTACAAATCCCTAGTTAGACCGCACATGGAGTACTGTGTCCAGTTTTGGGCACCGGTGCTCAGGAAGGATATAATGGAACTAGAGAGAGTACAAAGGAGGGCAACAAAATTAATAAAGGGGATGGGAGAACTACAATACCCAGATAGATTAGCGAAATTAGGATTATTTAGTCTAGAAAAAAGACGACTGAGGGGCGATCTAATAACCATGTATAAGTATATAAGGGGACAATATAAATATCTCGCTGAGGATCTGTTTATACCAAGGAAGGTGACGGGCACAAGGGGGCATTCTTTGCGTCTGGAGGAGAGAAGGTTTTTCCACCAACATAGAAGAGGATTCTTTACTGTTAGGGCAGTGAGAATCTGGAATTGCTTGCCTGAGGAGGTGGTGATGGCGAACTCAGTCGAGGGGTTCAAGAGAGGCCTGGATGTCTTCCTGGAGCAGAACAGTGTTGTATCGTGCAATTATTGGGTTCTGTAGAAGGACGTAGATCTGGGTATTTATTATGATGGAATATAGGCTGAACTGGATGGACAAATGTCTTTTTTCGGCCTTACTAACTATGTTACTATGTTACTATGTAATATCTGCCCTCAGTCACTGGCTTTACCATTCTGGCGGAGAAAATTGCGCGGGAGCCCATGCCAATTTTTTCTGCGATTTAACCATTTAATTTAATAGCTAGAGCGCCCAAATTTTGCACATACACACTACTAACATTAGTAGTGTGGAATATGCAAAAAAAGGGATATGAGATGGTTTACTGTATGTAAACCATGTCTCATATCATGTCGGGTTTGTGAAGGAGATAGCTTAAAAGCCGCTAATTCAATTCCCGGCTTTTCCTATCTAGCGCTGTATGATATATATATATATATATATATATATATATATATATATATATATATATATATATATTGGTCTCGGCAGCTGCCTGTCATGGCTGCCGCGAACAATCAGCAACGGCCACAGTCCGATTAGTCCCTCCCCTACTCCCCTGCACTCACTGCCCGGCGCCCACTCCGTAATCCCCTCCACTCACCGCTCACACAGGGTTAATGGCAGCGGTAACGGCCCGAGGTGTAACGCACTCCGTTACCGCTGCTATTAACCCTGTGGGTCCCCAACTATTTACTACTGATGCTGCCTATGCAGCATCAATAGTAAAAATATGTCATGTTAAAAATAATAAAAAAAACCAAAAAACCTGCTGTACTCACCCTCCGCCGCCTTTCTCGCTCCTCGCCACACTCCTGGGACCGCTCCATTGCAAGCGACAGCTTCCGGTCCCGTCCCAGGGCTGGTGTGCGACAAGGACTTGCCGTGACGTCACGGTCATGTGACCGCGACATCATCATAGGTCCTGCTCACACCAGCCCTGGAACCGCAAGCTGCCGCTTGCAATGGAGCGATCCCGGGGAAGAGTGGCGAGGAGCGAGAAAGGCAGCGGATGGTAAGTATAGCAGGACGTCAATGGGCTATAGGTGAGTATATGTTTATTTTTTTTTTAACTCTATACTACGTGGCTCTGTGCTGGCCAATATACTACGTGGCTGGGCAATATACTACGTGGCTCTGCTATATACTATGTGGCTGGGCAATATACTACGTGGGCTGTGCTATATACTATGTGACTGGGCAGTATACTACGTGGCTGGACAATATACTACGTGGCTGGGCAATATACTACGTCGCTGGGCAATATACTACGTGGACATGCATATTCTAGAATACCCGATGCGTTAGAATCGGGCCACCATCTAGTGTGTGTATGTGTGTGTATATATATATATATATATATATATATATATAATTTCGATTTGAGCCCATGGATCCATTGTATGTCCGTATTGCAAGCCTGCGAGAAAATCTCGCAGTACGGATGCCATACAGATTACATACGGAGGATAGGATGCCATGCGCAAAATACGCTGACACACCCTGCCTACGGATGACATACAGATCACTATTTTGGGGACTTTTCTGCATATTACGGCCATAAATAACGGACCATATGTTCATACGCTGAGTGTGACACCGGCCTAAGGCTATGTTCCCACGATCAGGAGATAGCAGCATTTTGGATGTAGTGTATTTTTGCTGCATCCAAAACGCTGCGTTCTAATCACACAGGTAAATCCTCATGTGTTCATTGAATAGGCGGATTTTTCATATGTAATGAATGACTAAGGCCGCCGTCACACATGCGAGTTTTACGGACGTAAGAGCGCAGAATCTACGTCCGTAAAACTCGCAAAACATACGGCACAATTATTCTCTATGCCCCTGCTCCTATTTGCCGTATTTTACTGATCAGTATTATACGGCTTTCTACGGCCGTACAAAATCGCAGCATGCTGCGTTTGTCACCGTACTGCGCAAGAAATATGCCAATGAAAGTCTATGGAAGCGTGAAAAATACGGATTACACACGGACAAGCAGTGTGACTTGCGAGAAATACGCAGCGCTGTTAGAGAGAAAAGCCGGTAATTCAGTGCGGTGTACAGTAAAATCACACTGACAGCTTACAATAGAATAGGTAGAATAAATGTGTACACATAGAATAGGTATATATATATATGTCAGTGAGACACATATATGTATATATATTAATATTTATTCCAGCGCTATACAGCTTGAAAGCCGGTAATTCAATTACCGGCTTTTTCTTTCTCCTTCCTAAAACCCGACATGATTTGAGACATGGTTTACATACAGTAAACCATGTCTTCTCTCCATTTTTTTTGCAGATTCCACACTACTAATGTCAGTAGTGTGTATCTGCAAAATTTGGCCGTTCTAGCTCTTAAGATAAAGGGTTAAATGGCGGAAAAAATTGGCGTGGGCTCCCGCGCAATTTTCTCCGCCAGAGTAGTAAAGCCAGTGACTGAGGGCAGATATTAATAGCCTGGAGAGGGTCCATGGTTATTGGCCCCCCCCTGGCTAAAAATATCTGCCCCCAGCCACCCCAGAAAAGGCACATCTGGAAGATGCGCCTATTCTGGCACTTGGCCACTCTCTTCCCATTCCCGTGTAGCGGTGGGATATGGGGTAATGAAGGGTTAATGCCACCTTGCTATTGTAAGGTGACATTAAGCCTAATTAATAATGGAGAGGCGTCAATTATGACACCTATCCATTATTAATCCAATTGTAGTGAAGGGTTAAATAAAACACAAACACATTATTTAAATTAATGTGGGAAATTACCTAGAAAGCTCCCAGGCTTTAAGTATATTGTTGGTTTATTATGTTTTTTTACTCACAGAACGAGGGTCTTCAGTGACTGGATTGGGCGTTGAATAAAATACTGCAACAACCATTGTTTTTATTTCATTAAAATAATTTTAAATAATGTGTTTGTGTTTTATTTAACCCTTCACTACAATTGGATTAATAATGGATAGGTGTCATAATTGACGCCTCTCCATTATTAATTAGGCTTAATGTCACCTTACAATAGCAAGGTGGCATTAACCCTTCATTACCCCATATCCCACCGCTACACGGGAATGGGAAGAGAGTGGCCAAGTGCCAGAATAGGCGCATCTTCCAGATGTGCCTTTTCTGGGGTGGCTGGGGGCAGATATTTTTAGCCAGGGGGGGGCCAATAACCATGGACCCTCTCCAGGCTATTAATATCTGCCCTCAGTCACTGGCTTTACTACTCTGGCGGAGAAAATTGCGCGGGAGCCCACGCCAATTTTTTCCGCCATTTAACCCTTTATTTTAAGAGCTAGAACGGCCAAATTTTGCAGATACACACTACTGACATTAGTAGTGTGGAATCTGCAAAAAAAATGGAGAGAAGACATGGTTTACTGCATGTAAACCATGTCTCAAATCATGTCGGGTTTTAGGAAGGAGAAAGAAAAAGCCGGTAATTGAATTACCGGCTTTCAAGCTGTATAGCGCTGGAATAAATATTAATATATATACATATATGTGTCTCACTGACATATATATATATATACCTATTCTATGTGTACACATTTATTCTACCTATTCTATTGTAAGCTGTCAGTGTGATTTTACTGTACACCGCACTGAATTACCGGCTTTTCTCTCTAATATATGTGTCTACTGACATATATATATATATATATATATATATATATATATATATAGACAGTATATATATATATTTTCTTTTCTTTTTGGGACACATGGATCACTTCTATAGCGGTATGTTGGTTTTGCTAGCCTGCGAGAAAACCACGCAGTACGGATGCCATACGGATTACATACGGAGGATGCCATGCGCAAAAAACGCTGACACACCCTGCCTACGGAGGAGCTACGGACCACTTTTTTCGGGACTTTTCAGCGTATTACGGCCGTAATATACGGACCGTATTGTTTTACGCTGTGTGTGACGCCGGCCTAAGGGTGAGACTAAATAATTGACATGCTGCGGCTCATAAAACCACACAGCGGGTGAGTTTACGCAGCGGTAGATAGAAGCACAGTGGGCATGGGATTTCTCGAAATCCCATCCACTGTGTTTGTAACCTAGAATGCAGCATTTTGGATGCAGCGCAGGGGAGCTGCGTGCTAAAGCTATGTGCCCACGTTGCACAAAAGAAGCAGATTTTTCTGCTTCAAATCCGCACTTCCTTGGCAAGGAAAACACTTGTGGCTTTTAATGCGTTTTTGTCTCGTTTTTGTCGCATTTTTGTTGCTTTTTTCTTGCATTTTTTCCAAGCCTTTTCCCACGCAACTCTATGGTGGCGGAATCACCACGATTCTGCAAAATTAATGAACATGCTACGTATTTTTCCGCGATGTGATTCCGCTGCAGAAAAATATGCAGCATGGGCACAGCAATTGCGGAATGCTATTAAAATTAATGGGGTGCGTTTTGTGAGCGTTTTTTAAGCATTTCCACAGCGGTAAAACGCTTTAAAAATGCAATGTGGGCACACAGCCTAAATGCTGCTATTCCTGATCGTACACTAAAGAGGAGCAGGAACATCACTGGTATTCTGAAACACATAGAGAAGATTTTATTATCTACTCCTTTTATTTATTTCACCATTTTAATTGTAAAATGAAAGAAAAAGGAGATTGAGAGAGGAAGGATATGTTTTAACCCCATAATGACCAGAGATATTTTTGCTTTTGCATTTTCATTTTTTCTCCCCTTCTTTCCAGAACCATAACTTTTTTATTTTTTGGTCAAAATGGCCATGTGAGGACTTATTTTTTGCAGGAAAAGTTGTACTTTTGAATAACCCTATTGATTTTACCATGATGTGAACTGGAAAACAGGAAAAAAAATTCCAAGTGCGGTGAGATTGAAAAAAGTGCAATTCCACAATTGTTTTTTTTTTTTTTTGGTGCTTTTTTACTAGGTTCACTAAATGCTAAAACTGACCTGCTATTATAATTCTCCAGGTCATTTTGAGTTCATAGACACCAAACATGTATAGGTTAACATTTAAAAAAATTTTTTTTTAAATTTGTTAAAAAAAATTAGTAATTTTCCCATACCCATAGCGCCGCCATTTTTTGTGATCTCGGGTTGGGTGAGGGCTTAGTTTTTGTGTACTGAGCTGACGTTTTTAACGATAGCATTTTGGTGCAGATACAATGTTTTGATCGCCCGTTATTGCATTTTAATGCAATGTTGCGGTGACCAAAAAAACATAATTCTGGGCCAGGTTTTACTTTTTTCCTTGTTATGCCGTTTAGCGATGGGGTTAATTTTTTTTATAGTGATAGATCGGGTGATTCTGAAAGCAGTGATACCAAATATGTGTATGTTTGATTTTGTTTTTATTGTTTTACTTTGAATGGGGCAAAAGGGGTGTGATTTGAACTTTTATATGTTTTTATTAATTTTCAGTGTTTAGATTTTATTTCTAAAAATAAATATGAGTCGAAGCAGTATTCTGGAAGACTATTGATAGCAACTGGAGGATAAAAAAATGATAACCTAGGTGAAGAAAAAAACTCCTTCACAATAGTTGGCAAGATCAAAAACAACATTCTGGTGTATTTGTGACAATGTAAGCAGGTGTGGCAATGCAGTAACGCAGGGATTGCAGAACAAGGCTGTATAACAAAGTTGTTTAATTAGTTGTTAACAAAAAGGATGGAAATGGTCTCCTCGAAGGAAGCTAGTGACATTAAACTTTGAATAGTAACAAGGGCGGTAAACCAAGGGTTAATATGACAGTCTGATATGTAAATGGCAGTTATGGTGGTCTTCTCTGGTCCTCATCCGAATACAGTCTGATGGGGGTTGTAGTACTGGCATCAGCCGGTGTGGTGTCCTAAGATTAATTACAGCAACTCAAGGTCCAGCTTCTGGTGTCAATGGGAGGTCACCGGCTTTACCCGTTGAGCCCCTAGTCCATAAATCTGTGCAGCCAAAGTGGGGAGAGCTGCAGGAGTCTCTGTCCAACACGCTTGCTGGTGCTGCTGCTCGTCTTTCAGCAGAAGGGAACGCTTCTCGGGGTCTTGCGCTTGACACCCACTCCTTCGCACGAGCGGAACCCTCTGCCTAGCCGCACTCATGGCACTCTGCATACTCACTGTCTGACTGGAGTGGTCACTTAACCTCTGCTGGGGCTCAACTCCGCTCTGCCTCTCGCGCTGCGAAGCGCATCGCACACTTGCCTCTGCGCTCACTGCCAGCGGGAAACTGAGAGCTCTTTCCCGCGCTTCCTGTTCACTGCCCGGCTTAGCCACGCCTCCTCTCCCTGGGTCATGGGACCTGTCTGGTCTCTCATTTGTTCCCCCGGCAACACTGGGCGCAGCCTCGGCAGTTCTGGACCTAGCACAATGCAGGCACCCACAGCCCGGTCTTTCTCCGTACACTAAGAGTCTGGCTGCAGCTTATCACTTGAGGTCGGCTGTCAGTCAGGGTCAGAGATACGGTTACAGAGGCTGCTCTGTATACTCAGAGCAATGATTGAACTGACATCGCCCTGCCTCTATAACTGAGTACCAAATGCTGGCAATAAAGATCATTTTCTCTAGCAGCCTTCCACGACAGCCACAGGAGGTTGTCTCCATACCCTAATGGGGGACAGGAAGCACAAGAGGTTAAAAACCCCTCCCACCTCCCATTAACCAGTGTCTTTCCTGTTCCCCATGGGGCATGGAGAGGTTCTGGTGCGCTGCGCGGCCGGCTCTGCAGTGTACCTGTGTTTCTTATTTTCTGCCGGGCATTGGTGGTCGGGCCCCTGGGCTTCCTCCTCCGGTACTTGCTCCTGTCTCTTCGGATTCGGGACCGCGTTTCCCGGTCCTCCTGCGCTCCCCTTGGGGGTAAAGCGGACCGGTGAGCCCATCCCGGAGGCCTCCCTGAGCTCTCCGGCGTCTCCCCCTCCTGTGCGCGCTGTTCGGCGACCCGGAATTCACATGGTGTCTTCTACTTCCGGGTCGGCGCTCCTGCATAGGAGCGATACTGTCCAGCGAAATGGACTACTGAACGGCGTGTGAGGCACGCTGCACCCTCGCACGCCTGCCTAGGACCGCGGAGGGGGAGGGGCGGCTAATTGCCACGCACTGGTGCAGCCTTTATTTTCTATATAAGCTGCAAAGACGTCTCAGGTAAGCCTGCTATAAGCATGGATTCATCTTGCCCTGCAGCTGCAGAGCCCAGCGCTCCTCAAGCCCCTGTAAGTGTGGCAGAGATGGGTCCCATTTAATGGTAGTTTTATGTATACCTTCTTACGCCGCTTCCTCTCTCATTGCAGGGAGTCAAGCCTGGCCCTAGAACAACTACTAAGCGCAAATGCGCTACCTGTAGTGTGAAAATGCCCTTAAATTGGGAGAAAAAGCTGTGCCAACCTTGTACGGATAAAATAGTCCGGGCGGAACACCCTTCATTAATTGAAGAAATTCGCTCCATGGTTAGACAAGAGGTTCAGACCTCTTTGGCCACGCTCGCCCCTCCTCCACCACCACCACCATCCTCACCTGGTCCATCACTTCCCAAAAAGAGGAAAATCCAGGAATATTCCGGGTCAGAGTCTGAAGACTCTTCAGTCAAATGGGAAGATGTGTTACCCCATAAATCTGCGGAAGTCAGGAAATATCTGTTTTCATCTGAATACATTGAGGAATTGGTGTCTGCAGTGAGAAATACTATGGGGCTAAAGGAGGAACCAGTTCCTCAGTGTATACAAGACGAGTTATTCGGTATACATTCCGAAAAGCAACCAGGTTTCCCCGTACATAGAAGTATCATAGACATGATTAACAACGAGTGGGAACTACCTGAGAAACGGCTATCACCAATCGGACTTTAAAAAACGGTTTCCTCTAGATGAGGATTCAATCAAATGGAACATCCCCAAGATAGACGTTCAGGTGGCTAGAGTGGCTATGAAGACGGCACTGCCGTTAGAAGATTCTTCCCAATTAAAGGACCCTTTAGATAGGAAGATTGAGAGCCTTCTCAAAAAGTCCTGGGAAACGTCTACCTCGGCCCTCAGATTTAATATTGCATCCACCTGTGTGGCCCGCTCTCTCTTCTGCTGGATAGAAGAGCTAGAAAACCACATCTCTCAGGGTACCCCGCGAGAGGAAGTGTTGGATTCCTTGCCTATTTTACATAGAGCAACTGGATTCCTTGCGGACGCCTCACTTGAGTCTATCCGTGTGGCCGTCAGATTTCTAGTCCAAACGAATTCAGCCAGAAGGGCTCTCTGGTTAAAAATGTGGAGTGGAGATGTCACCTCAAAAATAAAGCTGTGTTCTATCCCCTTTAAGGGTGATTATGTGTTTGGGTCCTCACTGGATGACATCCTAGAGAAAGCCACGGACCGAAAGAAAACTCTTCCTGAACAAAGACCTCCCAGGAAGCGTTTTTTTCGACCCTCCCAGTCTCAGCCCTCCCAGGGTAAAGGGAAAGGAAAATCCGGGAGGTGGAGTTATGCTAAGGGGAAACCCAAGAATATCCTTATTCCCCAACAAACTCAGCAAGAAAAACAATGACTCCGATCCGGTGGGGGGGAGGCTTTCGAACTTTGTTCTCAGTTTGCAAAATATCTCCAACAGCCCTTGGGTAGTAAGTGTAATCCAGCAGGGTCTTCTCATAGAGTTCGATGCGCCTCCTCCCAGGATCTTAAGAGTCACCTCCCCGTCATCTCGGGAGACTCAAAAACTGATGATGGCAGGAATACAGGACTTACTAGACTCGAGAGCTATTTCCGTGGTCCCGGTAAACGAGCGGGGAAAGGTCACTATTCCCGTATCTTCATGGTAAAAAAGCCTTCCGGGCAGGCTCGGATTATAATAAATCTAAAAGTTCTCAACAAATACATAACTTACCGCAAATTCAAAATGGAGTCAGTAAAAACAGCCATTCCTCTGATAGCTCCTCATTCCTATATGGCGACAATAGATCTCAAAGATGCCTATTTCCATATTCCAATGCATCCTCGCCACAGGAAATACCTGAGATTTGCGGTCCAGATCAATCAAAAGGTCCTACACTTCCAATACAATGTTCTTCCCTTCGGCATCTCCTCGACCCCAAGGGTTTTCTCCAGAGTCATGGCAGAAGCTGTAGATCACATCAGGAACCAAGACGTCGCTATAGTGCCATACTTGGACGACCTTCTAGTAATTGGTCCTTCACCCGAAATTCTCAATCAGAGGATTTCCAAAACTATGGATATCTTACAGCTTTTGGGTTGGATACCCAATCTAAGCAAGTCCCAACTATTACCATCAAAGGTGATAAAATTTCTCGGAGTCCTTTTGGACTCGGAAAATCAAAAATCTTTCCTTCCAGAGGAACACCAGAGGAACCTGATATCCAAGATCCTAGACTTCAAAAAACAACGGTCTCCGACTCTGCGGACTGCAATGTCTCTTCTGGGGTTGATGACGGCCTGTATACAATCAGTCCAGTGGGCTCAAAGCCACTCCAGAGTTCTGCAGACACACATTCTAGGAAATTGGAACGGAAATCCAAATTCCTTGAACAGGAGAGTGTACACTCCAGGGAAGGTAAAGGCCTCGTTAACCTGGTGGGCGATCCAAAAAAACCTGCTAAGAGGAGTAGACTGGATACAAGATCCACTGGTGACAGTGACAACAGATGCCAGTCAAAGAGGTTGGGGAGCAGTTGTCTCGCAGATCCCGTTCCAGGGTCTCTGGAATCAGAAAGAAAGTTCCAGGTCCTCCAACTTCAGAGAATTGATGGCTGTGGAGAGGGCCCTTCTGGCCTCCAGCAGTCTTATTCTAGGTCAACATGTCAGAGTTTACAGACAATATCACGACTGTGGCACATCTAAAGCACCAGGGGAGCTCGAAGTTCAATCATTTGAAGACAATATCGAACAGAATTTTTTGCTGTGCAGAGAAACATCTCCTCTCTCTATCAGCAATACACCTCAAGGGATCCGTAAATACTCATGCAGATCTCCTGAGCCATCGCGACTTGCATCCAAGAGAATGGAGCCTGAAGGCGGATGTTTTCAGAGTGTTGACGGACAGATGGGGACTTCCCGACATAGATCTTCTAGCATCAAGCCAGAATGCACAGGTCGAGAACTACTTCTCTCTAGACCCCAGAGACAGGTCTCAAGGAGTAGACGCTTTTGCTCATTCTTGGAGATTCCGTCTAGCGTACGTGTTTCCTCCAATACCGTTGCTTGCAAAGACCCTCCGGAAGATCCGAGACGATCAAGTCCAGACTATTCTAGTAGCTCCGGCATGGCCAAAGAGAAGTTGGTATCACCTCATCAGAGAACTGAAGGTGGATGGTCCGGTCTTTCTCCAGACATCAGAAGATCTACTCTGCCAGGGCCCCTTTTATCATCCGGAACCGCAAAAGTTCAAGCTGGCAGCCTGGCTATTGAAGCCCAGGTATTAAGAGCTAAAGGTCTCTCGGAATCAGTAATTTCTACTTTACAAAAATCTAGAAAACCTGTCACCAATGCTATATATAGCAAAATTTGGAAGAGATTCTCCTCGTGGTGTCATCCTCATAATCCTGACCCTTTCCATCCTAATCACTCTCAAATATTAGACTTTCTACAAAAAGGATTGGAGTTGGGGCTGAAGCCAAGTACCTTAAAGGTCCAAGTGTCAGCTTTGAGTTCTGTCTTCGACCAAGACCTGGCAGGACATCGTTGGATAAAAAGATTTATGGTTGCAGCATCAAGGCATTGTCCAAGAAAACAAATCTTTGTGCCATCATGGGACTTAAACATAGTTCTAAAGGGTCTTATGGCTCCTCCATTTGAGCCATTATCATCTTGTTCCTCACAGCTTCTGTCCTGCAAGACTGCCTTCTTAGTTGCAATTTCTACTGCAAGAAGAGTGGGGGAAATACAAGCTCTCTCAATCAGAGAACCTTATCTTACTATAAGAGACGATTCCATTGAGTTCCGACTAGATCCATGTTTCCTTCCGAAGGTAGTGTCAGAATTTCATCGATCACAGGATATAGTCCTTCCATCATTCTGTCACAATCCTTCAAACCCGGAACAAACCAAATCCTTCAGAATTGACAAAAATCTCTTCGTTCATCTATCTGGCCGAAACAAGGGCAAGAAGGTAGCGAAGAGTACCATTGCCAACTGGATAAAGAAGGCCATTACTGAAGCATACCTAGCTCAGAATATTGCAATTCCTGCGGGCCTAAAGGCTCATTCCACCAGATCTACTTCCGTCTCTTGGGCTGAAAGGGCTGGCGCTTCAACAGAGCAGATTTGCAGAGCTGCAACATGGTCTTCTCTACACACATTTACTAAGCATTATAGATTGGACTTCTGGTCCAATCGGGATCTTCCCTTTGGCCGAAAGGTTCTTCAGGCTGTGGTCCCTCCCTAAATTCAGAATTGGTTGGCATTCCTCCTGTGGCTGTCGTGGAAGGCTGCTAGAGAAAATAGAATTATTCTTACCATTAATTCGGTTTCTAGGAGCCTTCCACGACAGCATTAATTCCCTCCTGATGTTCTTGGATATTTAGTCTGAGAACCTAAAGGTAACCGGTGCTATGGGTTCAGTTGTAAGTCACTGGTTAATGGGAGGTGGGAGGGGTTTTTAACCTCTTGTGCTTCCTGTCCCCCATTAGGGTATGGAGACAACCTCCTGTGGCTGTCGTGGAAGGCTCCTAGAAACCGAATTAACGGTAAGAATAATTCTATTTTCTCCCCGCTGCATTCAGCTACATGCAGGCACGAGGCAGCATAATAACACTGTTAACCTGCAGATTAACCCCATAACTGCAGGTTAACAGCGTTATTTCTGGTGACAAGATCCCTTTAACGTGTGCGCATACCCTTAGACTGCTTTCACATATTAAGCAGCCATATTTATCACACCAAGACAAAGCTAAATGTACTGCAGCAGGGGCGGACACAGACTGCAGAGGGCCCCTGTGCAAGAAATCTTCCCGGGCCCCCCCCCATAGCGCAACAAAGTTATGTAAACATATAGGCAGGGGTGAGATTCAAATTTTTAACAGGTTCTGTGTTTGTGTAGGAAAACCACACCCATTTTGTAAGCCACACCCATTTACACACACCTTTTCCTCAAACATGTACAAGTAGGGGCGAAGTTAAACCATACCTCCCAACTTTTGAAGAGGGGAAAGAGGGATAAAGTTTGCGGCGCGTGCAGCGGCAAATTTTAAGCCACGCCTCTGACCACACCCATTTCACAACTAGTCATACCCATATCCACATCCGAACCACAGCCATTTAGCATTGCTGATCACACTGTTTCACAAACAGTAATTATAAACAAAAAAATATGGCCACACAGTGCTCCATATTGTATAATGGCCACACATGATGCTCCATAATGTATAATGGCCACACATGATGCTTCATACTGTATAACGGCCATACAGTGCTCCATACTGTATAATGGCCACACATAATGCTCCATACTGTATAATGACCACATATGATGCTCCATTTATATATATAACTAGATTGTGGCCCGATTCTAACGCATCGGGTATTCTAGAATATGCATGGCCCCGTAGAATATGGACAATGATGAGTCCAGAATTCGCGGCAGACTGTGCCCGTCGCTGATTGGTCGAGGCAACCTTTATGACATCATCATCGCCATGCTGTGCCCATCTCTGATTGGTCGAGGCCTGGTGGCCTCGACCAATCAGAGACGCGGGATTTCCAGGACAGACAGACAGACAGACAGACAGACTATCACTGAAATGCTATATGCAGGTCATTTTGGGGCAGGGTTGAAATTCAGTGGGGATAGGGTTTTTGTGATTAAGCTAATTCCCATGGCGAGGTATTCTTTTGCAATTCATCCGATCATTCATCATAACAATCTAGAGTTACTGAAAATTGCCACTATAACATGTGAACATGTGTTTATGTGCTGCATGTATACCAACTCGAACCAAGCTCAATTTTAGTGTTTTTTCTTTGCATTTTTGCATTCTGTGCAAGCCAGGATGTGGCCTCCCTCTTCTGAGCTGGAAATTACATTTAAAGGCTTCCCCAGACAGGTGTCCACAGGTTGCGACCCGATCCTTTTGTCTGCCCTTATTCACACACTGAGATCAACTCTGACACATGGTAAAGGTTTTTAATATTAAACAGTGTGGGACCGCCCTGATCAGAGTCACCTTGATGGTGGGATGGCTTTTATGCTATTTTATGCTATTTTTGATTGGTCGAGGCAACCTTTATGACATCATCGTCGCCATGGCAACCATTATGACATCATCGTCGTTGTGCCCGTTGCTGATTGGTCGAGGCCTGGCGGCCTCGACCAATCAGAGACGCGGGATTTCTACGTCGATGCTGTGCCGGTCTCTGATTGGTCGAGGCCTGGCGGCCTCGACCAATCAGAGAGCCGGGATTTCCAGGACACACAGACAGACAGAAAGACAGACAGACAGACGGAAAAACCCTTAGGCAATTATATATATAGATTGTCTAAGGGTTTTTCCGTCTGTCTGTCTGTCTGTCCTGGAAATCCCACGTCCCTGATTGGTCGATGCCGCCAATCAGCAACGGGCACAGCGACGATGATGTCTCTCTCTGTACACCTCATACACACACACGGCTCCGCTCCGTACACCTCATTCACACACGGTTCCGCTCCGAACACCTCAAACACACACGGCTCCACTCCGTACATCTCATATACACACATGGCTCCGCTCCGTACACCTCATACACACACGGCTCCGCTCCGTACACCTCATACACACACACGGCTTCCCTCCGTACACCTCATACACACACGGCTCTGCTCCGTACACCTCATTCACACACACGGTTCCGCTCCGCACACCTCAAACACACACACGGCTCCGCTCCGTACACCTCATTCACACACACGGTTCCGCTCCGCACACCTCAAACACACACACGGCTCTGCTCCGTACACCTCATACACACACACGGCTCCGCTCCGTACACCTCATACACACACACGGCTTCCCTCCGTACACCTCATACACACACGCGGCTTCCCTCCGTACACCTCATACACACACACGGCTCTGCTCCGTACACCTCATACACACACGGCTTTGCTCCGTACACCTCATACACACACACACTGCTCCGCTCCGTACACCTCATACACACACGGCTCCGCTCCATACACCTCATACACACACATGGGGGCCCCCTCCCACTCTGGGCCCCTGTGCGGTTGCACAGGTTGAACAGGCGGTATGTCCGCCCATGTACTGCAGGATGCAATTCTACATCTTTTTCATCTTTGTTGCACATTTTTTATCTTTTGCAGGATGCAGCCAGGCCATTTAGGGTATGTGCACACGTTGCGGATTCTCTGCGGATCCGCAGCGTTTTTTGAGGTGCAGAAACGCTGCAGATCCGCAATTGATTTACAGTACAATGTAAATCAATGAGAAAAAAAATGCTCTGCACACTTTGCGGAAAATCCGCTGCGGAAACGCTGCGGTTTAAAAGAAGTAGCATGTCACTTCTTTTTTGGGAATCTGCAGCGTTTTTGTACCCATTCCATTATAGAAAACCGCAGGGGTAAAAAACGCAGCAAATCCGCAAGAAAACCACAGCAAAAACGCACAAAAAACGCTGCGGAACCGCACAAAATAGCAACAAATCCGCAGGTGCGTTTTCTGCCAGGAGAGGCAGAATCCGCACCAGAAATTCCTAAGCCTAATCTGCAACGTGTGCACATAGCCTTATTGTTGGCTTTTTTATGAATAGGGGTGTCTGTCCCTGTATGGAGCACTTACATAGTGCTGGACAGCCCGCCTGATCTGATAGTATGGGTGTCACTAGTAGGCTGTAAGCCAGACACTGTGCACTGCACTTGTCTGTGTAGCATTTGTAATACCACTGGCTTCATGAAAGTTAGGGGTGTGAGTTGCTATTTCCTCAGTATTTTATGTCCTTTTCTGTGAGATGATTTTGTAGAATGGCACAGGGTGGTAGTCGGCGAGGAACTGATTCCCGTCACCCGGACACACTACATGGAAGACACGGTCCTGGTTGGGTGTATGGACTTTGGTATTGCGGGCTGTGTGTTCATGCAAGTCATATGCTGCCACTGTTCTCGGCTAGCCAGGACTACACAAATCGAGAGATCAATAGTTCGTCTTAAAGTGAACCTGTCACCCCGTTTTTTGAGATTGAGATATAAATACTGTTAAATAGGGCCTGCGCTGTGTGTTACTATAGTGTATGTAGTGTACCCCGATTCCCCACCTATGCTGAGAAATAACTTACCAAAGTCGCCGTTTTCGCCTGTCAATCAGGCTGGTCAGGTCGGGAGGGCGTGTTCACAGCGCTGGTTCTTCCTCAGCTTTACGTTGGTGGCGTAGTGGTGTCCGCATGTTGAGGTGACTAATCCACTGTGGGCACGTGAACAAGCAGCGCGCGATCTCCGCTGTCATCCCTTTCGTTGGTGGGGGCGGCCATCTTCCTGGGGCCGCGCGTGCGCAGATCGAGTGCTCTGCTGCACGGGGCTTCAGGAAAATGGCCACGGGATGCTGCGCGTGCGCATTAGAGATCGCGGCGGCCATTTTCCCAAAGGCGAGTTTGCATCTTATTTTTATATAGCGCTAACATATTACGCAGCGCTTTACAGTTTTGCACACATTATCATCGCTGTCCCCGATGGGGCTCACAATCTAAATTCCCTATCAGTATGTCTTTGGAATGTGGGAGGAAACCCACGCAAACACGGAGAGAACATACAAACTCTTTGCAGATGTTGTCCAAGGTGGGATTAGAACCCAGGACTCCAGCGCTGCAAGGCGCCCGCACGTCAATAGTTAACAACAGCTGCCAGCCAATTGGAGGCTGGCAGCTGAAGTCGGCCAGGCGCAGCGCACACGTCGCCGGCGTCTGACGTCATGTCAGATGCCTGCGAGTGCGCGCTGCTGTAGGGAGCTCGCCGCCTGGAGTGCTGCTCAGGTGAGAATTCGGTTTGTTTGTTTTTTTTTTTGTTAACCTAATGGTGGAGACACTGGGGGCAATGCTGGAGGACACACTTGGGCAGATGATTGCTGGACACACTGACTGGGGCAATGCTGGAGACACTGGGGCAATGCTGGAGACACTGGGGCTGATTGTTGGACACACTGGAGGCAATGCTGGAGGACACACTGGGGCAGATGATTGCTGGACACACTGGGGCAATGCTGGAGACACTGGGGCAATGCTGGAAACCAGGGCCGCCATCAGGGCATGACATCATTGTCAGTCGCCGGCGAGTGCACGCTGCAGCTGCGTGGAGAACTTCGCCCGCCGCAGGAGCACGGCCAGGTAAGAAGAACTCCTTTTTTTTTTTTTCCTTGAGAGCGGCGATCCGGGGGGCCCAGGGAAGAACGCTGGACACAGGGGCAAAACGCTGGACACAGATGGGGCAGAGTGCTGGACACAGATGGGGCAGGATTGGAAACAGATGGGGCAGAGTGCTGGACACAGATGGGGCAGGATTGGAAACAGATGGGGCAGAGTGCTGGACACAGATGGGGCAGAGTGCTGGACACAGATGGGGCAGAGTGCTGGACACAGATGGGGCAGAGTGCTGGACACAGATGGGGCAGAGTGCTGGACACAGATGAGGCAGGATTGGACACAGATGGGGCAGAGTGCTGGACACAGATGGGGCAGAGTGCTGGACACAGATGGGGCAGAATGGAGACAGATGGAGCAGGATTGGAGACAGATGGGGCAGGATGGATACGATGGAGACAGATGGGGCAGGATGGGGAGATCATATGGGGCAGAATGGATACTCATGAGGGCAGGATGAGAGAACAAATGGCTGATGCCAGGAATGAGACACACGGTGGCCAGGATGGCGAATATTACCATTGGGGCTAATTAAGGGATATTATTATTGCAGTGATGTATTTATTTTATTTATTGAGTATACTGTTTTAAATGGGGGGCGGTCCTGTTACTGTGTAGAGTGATACTATGTCGCCTTCTTCATGTGGTGTAATGTAGAGGCTGGGAAAATTAAGTAATGTGTTCTGCAAGCGGAACTCGAGATAACTGTTATTTCCTGCAGAGACGAGTCCTGGCTGGATGAAGTGATGGCGGTCTGTGCTGGATGAAAGATGAAGGACTTCACCTAGAGATGTCACTGGTGAGTCAGTGTTACCTATACACTGACACTATACACTGTATACTATATACAGAGGTCCTGTGTACAATGTCACCGGTGATCACTGTATTACCTGTACACAGACACTGCTTACTAATTACAGATCTCCTGTGTATAATGGCACTGATGGTGATAGTATTGTGGGTTTTTTTTTTATTACTGATCAGTATTGTAGTATTCAGTCATTGGTGGTAATATGCGGTCTGGTCATGGTGTAGCGGTATTTGTTCCTTGTATTTGATATTATTCTATCACTGTGGTGGTAATATGTCATCTAGTCATAGTGCTGTGGTATTTGTTCCTTGTATGTAGTATTATAGGTCATTTTAAAAATTGAAAAATAAAAGTATACCTAAATTGTATTGCATATTTTAACAAATATTTAATAGGTTACAGCAGAGTAGGGCCCGGCCAAAAGTGTCTACCGTGTTATGGTGGCGGCTTAAAAAATCTTTTGGCCAAAACAAAAGCTGCTGGCTGTATGTGTGATCTGGTGATGGGAACTGTCAATGTGTGATAGGTGAGAAGTGGAGATTTTCCAAGAGAGAGCGGTGGGACTGTGGACAGTTCGAGGAGTGGAGCCTGGAGGTGGGGCTGGGGTGGAGCCTGGGCGGAGTTTCAAGGGGGCCCCGAAAATTTTGCCAGTATGGGGCCCCAAAATTTCTAGTGGCAGCCCTGCTGGAAACACTGGGGCAGATTGCTGGACACACTGGGGGCAATGCTGGAGGTCACACTGGGGCAGATGATTGCTGGACACACTGAGTGCGGCAATGCTGGAGACACTGGGGCAATGCTGGAGACACTGGGGCAGATTGCTGGACACACTGGGGGCAATGCTGGAGGACACACTGGGGCAGATGATTGCTGGAGACACTGGGGCAATGCTGGAGACACTGGGGCAGATTGCTGGACACACTGGGGGCAATGCTGGAGGACACACTGGGGCAGATGATTGCTGGAGACACTTGGGCAATGCTGGAGACACAGGGGCAATGCTGGAGACACTGGGGCAGATTGCTGGACACACTGGGGGCAATGCTGGAGGACATACTGGGGCAGATGATTGCTGGATACACTGACTGGGGCAATGCTGGAGACACTGGGGCAGATTGCTGGACACACTGGGCAATGCTGGACCATTGGACATACTGGGGCATATTGCTGGACAGGAGACACTGGGGGCAATGCTGGACATATTGGGGCAGATTGCTGGACACACTGGGGGCAATGCTGGAGGACACACTAGGGCAGATGATTGCTGGAGACACTGGGGCAATGCTGGACACACTGGGGCAGATTGCTGGACACACTGGGGCAGATTGCTGGACACACTGGGGCAGATTGCTGGACACACTGGGGCAGATTGCTTGACACACTGGGGCAATGCTGGACATACTGGGGCAGACTGCTGGACACACTGGTGGTAATATGCTGAACACACTGGGGGCAATGCTGGACAATTGGACATACTGGGGCATATTGCTGGACAGGAGACACTGGGGGCAATGCTGGACATATTGGGGCAGATTGCTGGACACACTGGGGGCAATGCTGGAGGACACACTAGGGCAGATGATTGCTGGAGACACTGGGGCAATGCTGGACACACTGGGGCAATGCTGGACACACAGGGGCAGATTGCTGGACACACTGGGGCAGATTGCTGGACACACTGGGGCAGATTGCTGGACACACTGTGGGCAATGCTGGACAATTGGACATACTGGGGCAGACTGCTGGACACACTGGTGGTAATATGCTGAACACACTGGGGGCAATGCTGGACATACTGGGGCAGATTGCTGGACACACTGGTGGTAATATGCTGGACACACTTGGGCAGATTGCTGGACACACTGTCTGGGGGCAATGCTGGAGACACTGGGGCAATGCTAGAGACACTGGGGCAGATTGCTGGACACACTGGGCAATGCTGGACAATTGGACATACTGGGGCAGATTGTTGAACACACTATCTGGGGCAATGCTAGACACTGGGGAAGATTGCTGGACACACTGTGGGCAATGCTGGACAATTGGACATACTGGGGCAGATTGTTAAACACGCTGTCTAGGGGCAATGCTGGAGACACTGGTGCAATGCTAGAGACACTGGGGCAATGCTGGACACTGGGGTAGATTGCTGGACACACTGGGCAATGCTGGACAATTGGACATACTGGGGCAGATTGCTGGACACACTGTCTGGGGGCAATGCTGGACACACTGGGGCAGATTGCTGGACACTGGGGCAATAGGGTGGACATACTGGGGAAGATTGCTGGGCACACTGGGGGTAATATGTTGGACACACTGTGGCAGATTGCTGAACACACTGGGGGCAGGACTGGAGGCTTGGGCAGAATGTGTTATGACCTGGTGGTTAGGAGCACCCGGAATCACCTGATAGTTAAACCTCATACAGGATGAGCTCTGGGATGTGGGAGCTCTGCTGACCGCAAGCCCTAATCCTATCACACACACTAAAAATAGCCGTGGAGCGCTCCTGACCAGACCTAGGCGCCTCGTCACAGCCTAAGAACTATCTAGAGATAGAAAATAAAGCCTACCTTGCCTCAGAGAAACTCCCCAAAGGTAAAGGAAGCCCCCCACATATATTGACTGTGAGTAAAGATGAAAGTCACAAACGCAGAGATGAAACAGGTTTCAGCAAAGGGAGGCCAGACTTACTAAATAGACAGAGGATAGGAAAGGTAACTTTGCGATCAGCACAAAAACCTACAAAAGACCACGCAGAGTGTGCAAAAAAGACCTCCGCACCGACTCACAGTGCGGAGGGACCACTCTGCATCCCAGAGCTTCCAGCTAGCAAGACAAAATCATGAAAACCAGCTGGACAAGAAAACAGTGAACAAATAATGACTATCAGGAACTTAGCTTCTGCAGGAGAAGGCAGGTCACCAGAGAGATCCAGGAGCGAACTGAACAAATGCAAAAACATTGACAGCTGGCATGGAGTAATGATCTGAGAGGAGTTAAATAGAGCAGCCAACCAAAGGACAACCCACGTCACCTGTGTAAGGAACCTCAGAAGCAGCAGCTTCACTCATAGCCACCAGAGGGAGCCCATAGACAGAACTCGCCGAAGTACCACTCACGACCACAGGAGGGAGTTCGACAACAGAATTCACAACAGTACCCCCCCCTTGAGGAGGGGTCACCGAACCCTCAGCAGAGCCCCCAGGCCGATCAGGATGAGCCAAATGAAAGGCATGAACAAGATCGGCAGCATGAACATCAGAGGCAAAAACCCATGAATTATCTTCCTGACCATAACCCTTCCACTTGACCAGGTACTGGAGTTTCCGTCTCGAAACACGAGAATCCAAAATCTTCTCCACCACATACTCCAACTCCCCCTCGACCAACACCGGGGCAGGAGGATCAACGGAGGGAACCATAGGTGCCACGTATCTCCGCAACAACGACCTATGGAACACATTATGGATGGCAAAAGAAGCTGGAAGATCCAAACGAAATGACACAGGATTAAGAACTTCAGAAATCTTATATGGTCCAATGAAACGAGGCTTAAACTTAGGAGAGGAAACATTCATAGGAACGTGACGAGATGACAACCAAACCAAATCCCCAACACGAAGTCGGGGACCAACACTACGCCGGCGGTTAGCGAAACGTTGAGCCTTCTCCTGGGACAATGTCAAATTGTCCACCACATGAGTCCAAATCTGCTGCAACCTGTCCACCACCGCATCCACACCAGGACAGTCCGAAGACTCAACCTGCCCTGAAGAGAAACGAGGATGGAAACCAGAATTCAGAAAAACGGAGAAACTAATGTAGCCGAGCTGGCCCGATTATTAAGGGCGAACTCAGCCAAAGGCAAGAAAGACACCCAATCATCCTGATCAGCAGAAACAAAGCATCTCAGATATGTCTCCAAAGTCTGATTAGTTCGTTCGGTTTGGCCATTAGTCTGAGGATGGAAAGCCAAAGAAAAAGACAAATCAATGCCCATCTTAGCGCAAAAGGACCGCCAAAACCTCGAAACAAACTGGGAACCTCTGTCCGAGACGATGTTCTCTGGAATGCCATGCAAACGAACCACATGCTGGAAAAACAATGGCACCAAATCAGAGGAGGAAGGCAGTTTAGATAAGGGTACCAAATGGACCATCTTAGAGAAGTGATCACAAACCCCCCAAATGACCGACATCTTTTGAGAAACAGGGAGATCAGAATTAAAATCCATGGAAATATGCGTCCAGGGCCTCTTCGGAATCGGCAAGGGCAAAAGCAACCCACTGGCACGAGAACAGCAGGGCTTAGCCCGTGCACAAATCCCACAGGACTGCACAAAAGAACGCACATCCCGTGACAAAGAAGGCCACCAAAAGGATCTAGCCACCAAATCTCTGGTACCAAAGATTCCAGGATGACCAGCCAATACTGAACAATGAATCTCCGAGATAACTCTAATAGTCCATCTATCAGGGACAAACAGTTTCTCCGTAGGACAACGGTCAGGTCTATCAGCCTGAAACTTTTGCAGCACACGCCGCAAATCAGGGGAAATGGCAGACAAAATTACCCCTTCTTTAAGAATACCCGCCGGCTCCGGAACACCCGGAGAGTCAGGCACAAAACTCCTTGACAGGGCGTCAGCCTTCACATTCTTAGATCCCGGAAGGTATGAAACCACAAAATCAAAACGGGAGAAAAAGAGCGACCATCGAGCCTGTCTAGAATTCAACCGTTTTTGGCAGACTCGAGATAAGTTAAATTCTTGTGGTCCGTCAAGACCACCACGCGATGTTTAGCTCCTTCAAGCCAATGTCGCCACTCCTCGAGTGCCCACTTCATGGCCAACAACTCCCGATTGCCCACATCATAATTGCGCTCAGCAGGCGAGAATTTTCTAGAAAAGAAGGCACAGGGTTTCATCACCGAGCCATGAGAACTTCTTTGCGACAAAACAGCCCCTGCTCCAATTTCAGAAGCATCAACCTCCACCTGAAAAGGAAGCGAAACATCTGGCTGGCACAACACAGGGGCAGAAGCAAAACGACGCTTCAACTCCTGAAAAGCCTCTACAGCCGCAGAGGACCAATTGACCACATCAGCACCTTTTTTGGTCAAATCAGTCAACGGCTTAGCAACACTGGAAAAGTTAGTGATGAAGCGACGATAAAAATTAGCAAAGCCCAGGAACTTCTGCAAGCTCTTCACAGATGTCGGCTGAGTCCAATCGTAAATGGCCTGAACTTTAACAGGGTCCATCTCGATAGTAGAAGGGGAAAAAATGAAACCCAAAAATGAAACCTTCTGAACACCAAAGAGACACTTTGACCCCTTCACAAACAAGGAATTCGCACGAAGGACCTGGAACACCATTCTGACCTGCTTCACATGAGATTCCCAATCATCCGAAAAGACCAAAATGTCATCCAAATATACAATCATGAATCTATCCAGGTACACTCGGAAGATGTCATGCATAAAGGACTGAAACACAGATGGAGCATTAGAAAGCCCAAATGGCATAACCAGGTACTCAAAATGACCCTCGGGCGTATTAAATGCTGTTTTCCATTCATCACCCTGTTTAATTCGCACAAGATTATACGCACCACGAAGATCTATCTTGGTGAACCAACTAGCCCCCTTAATCCGAGCAAATAAATCAGACAGCAGCGGCAAAGGATACTGAAATTTGACTGTGATCTTATTAAGAAGGCGGTAATCAATACAAGGTCTCAAAGAACCATCCTTCTTGGCCACAAAAAAGAACCCTGCTCCCAATGGTGACGACGACGGGCGAATATGACCCTTCTCTAAGGATTCCTTTACATAACTCCGCATAGCAGCGTGCTCTGGCACAGATAAATTAAACAGACGGCCCTTAGGAAACTTACTACCAGGAATCAAATCAATAGCACAGTCGCAATCCCTATGAGGAGGTAGGGCACCAGATTTGGGCTCTTCAAATACATCCCGGTAATCTGATAAAAACTCAGGGACTTCAGAAGGAGTGGAAGGTGAAATTGAGAGCAATGGAACATCACCATGTACCCCCTGACAACCCCAACTGGACACAGACATAGATTTCCAATCCAACACTGGATTATGGACCTGTAGCCATGGCAACCCCAAAACGACCACATCATGCAGATTATGCAACACCAAAAAGCGAATATCCTCCTGATGTGCAGGAGCCATGCACATGGTCAATTGAGTCCAGTACTGAGGCTTATTCTTGGCCAAAGGCGTAGCATCAATTCCTCTCAATGGAATAGGATACTGCAAGGGCTCCAAGAAAAAACCACAGCGCCTGGCAAACTCCAAGTCCATCAAATTCAGGGCAGCGCCTGAATCCACAAATGCCATTACAGAATAGGACGACAGAGAGCAAATCAGAGTAACGGACAAAAGAAATTTAGACTGTACCATACCAATGGTGGCAGACCTAGCGAACCGCTTAGTGCGCTTAGGACAATCGGAGATAGCATGAGTGGATTCACCACAGTAAAAACACAGCCCATTCCGACGTCTGTGTTCTTGCCGTTCAGCTCTGGTCAAAGTCCTATCACACTGCATAGGCTCAGGCCTATGCTCAGAGAATACCGCCAGATGGTGAACAGCTTTGCGCTCACGCATGCGCCGATCGATCTGAATGGCCAAAGACATAGACTCATTCAGACCAGCAGGCGTGGGAAATCCCATCATGACATCCTTAAGGGCTTCAGAAAGACCCTTTCTGAAAATTGCCGCCAGGGCACATTCATTCCACTGAGTAAGCACAGACCACTTTCTAAACTTTTGACAGTACACCTCCATTTCATCCTGACCCTGACACAAAGCCAGCAAGATTTTCTATGCCTGATCCACTGAATTAGGTTCATCATTAAGCAATCCAAGTGCCAGAAAAAATGCATCAACATCACGCAATGCAGGATCTCCTGGCGCAAGGGAAAATGCCCAGTCTTGAGGGTCACCACGCAACAAAGAAATAATGATTTTTACCTGTTGAACAGGGTCACCAGAGGAGCGGGGTTTCAAAGCTAGAAACAGTTTACAATTATTTTTGAAATTCAAGAACCTAGATCTATCCCCAGAAAATAAGTCAGGAATAGGAATTCTAGGCTCTAACATAGGATTCTGAACCACAAAATCTTGAGTGTTTTGTACCCTTTCAGTGAGATGATCCACACAAGAGGACAGACCTTGAATGTCCATGTCTACACCTGTGTCCTGAACCACCCAAAGGTCTAGGGGAAAAGAAAGACAAAACACAGTGCAAAGAAAAAAAATGGTCTCAGAAGTTCTCTTATCCCTCTATTGAGATGCATTAATACTTTGGGCCAGCTGTACTGTTATGACCTGGTGGTTAGGAGCACCCGGAATGACCTGATAGTTAAACCTCATACAGGACGAGCTCTGGGATGTGGGAGCTCTGCTGACCGCAAGCCCTAATCCTATCACACACACTAAAAATAGCCGTGGAGTGCTCCTGACCAGACCTAGGCGCCTCGTCACAGCCTAAGAACTATCTAGAGATAGAAAATAAAGCCTACCTTGCCTCAGAGAAACTCCCCAAAGGTAAAGGAAGCCCCCCACATATATTGACTGTGAGTAAAGATGAAGGTCACAAACGCAGAGATGAAACAGGTTTCAGCAAAGGGAGGCCAGACTTACTAAATAGACAGAGGATAGGAAAGGTAACTTTGCGATCAGCACAAAAACCTACAAAAGACCACGCAGAGTGTGCAAAAAAGACCTCCGCACCGACTCACGGTGCGGAGGGACCACTCTGCATCCCAGAGCTTCCAGCTAGCAAGACAAAATCATGAAAACCAGCTGGACAAGAAAACAGTGAACAAATAATGACTATCAGGAACTTAGCTTCTGCAGGAGAATGCAGGTCACCAGAGAGATCCAGGAGCGAACTGAACAAATGCAAAGACATTGACAGCTGGCATGGAGTAACGATCTGAGAGGAGTTAAATAGAGCAGCCAACCAAAGGACAACCCACGTCACCTGTGTAAGGAACCTCAGAAGCAGCAGCTTCACGCATAGCCACCAGAGGGAGCCCATAGACAGAACTCGCCGAAGTACCACTCACGACCACAGGAGGGAGTTCGACAACAGAATTCACAACAAGAATGTAGATATGGGGCATGATTAGAGACACGGAGCAGAATGAAAGACATGGGGCAGGATTGGATCATGGGGCAGGATGGATACGATGGAGACAGATGGGGCAGGATAGGGAGATCATATGGGGTAGAATGGATACTCATGAGTGCAGGATGCAAGAACATATGGCTGGAGCCAGGAATGAGATAAACGGGGCCAGGGTTGGGAATATTATTACCATAGGGCCTAATTAAGGGATATTACTACTGCAGTGATATATTTATTTTATTTTTTGAGTATACTGCTTTAAATACGGGGGGGGGGGGGGGGCGGTCCTGTTACTGTGTAGAGTGACACTATATCACCTTTTTTTCTTCATGTGGTGTAATGTAGCAGTTGTGAAAAATTAAGTAATGTGTTCTGCAAGCGGAGCTCGAGATAACTGTGTTATTTCCTGCAGAAACGAGTCCTGGCTGGAAGAAATGATGGCTGTCTGTGCTAGATGAAAGATGAAGGACTTCACCTAGAGACGTCACTGGTGAGTCAGTGTTACCTATACACTGACACTATACACTGTATACTATACACAGAGCTCCTGGGTATAATGTCACCCGTGATCTCTGTATTACCTCTACACAGTCACTGCATACTAAGTACAGATCTCCTGTGAATACTGGCACTTATGGTGATAGTATTGTGTTTTTTTTTTTTATTACTGATCAGTATTGTAGTATTCAGTCACAATGTGGTGGTAATATGTGGTCTGGAAATGGTGTTGTGGTATTTGTCCCTTGTATGTGCTATTTGGTCACCAAGAAGTGGTAATATGTGGTCTTGACATGGTGCGGTGGTATTTGTTCCTTGTATGTGATATTATTTGATCACTGTGGTTTTAATTTGTGGTCTGGTCATGGTTCGGTGGTATTTGTTCCTTGTATGTGATATTATTCGATCACTGTGGTTGTAATTTGTGGTCTGGTCATGGTTCGGTGGTATTTGTTCCTTGTATGTAATATTGGTCAAAATATACCTAAATTGTATTGCATATTTTAACAAATATTTCATAGGTTACAGTAGAGTAGGGCCCGGCCATTTTTCTGGAATAATCTGGTTCAGGTATCACATGGCCCCCGTCACATGACCCCCGTCACATGACCCCCGTCACATGACCCCGTCACATGATCGGGGGGGCCCACAGTGTCTGAACAGCGGGGGCCCTGGCTATCCTTAATCCACCCCTGAGTGGAGATATCCCAGTTACTTGATGGATAAGGGGCCTGGCCATTAGTCTGTACTCTGGCTCCTTTGGTCTAGGGCCGCTTATTAGAGGGTCGGTCTCAAGCCTTCTCATTGTTGTCATCCATTACTTAAACCCCAGCTTGAGGATCATGCTATCTTCAGTCCCGTCTCCTCCTTCTCAGACCACAAGTCACCCAATGCATATGGCCTTGTCAGCCTACGGATTAAATGTACAGACCTGTCCTAATCACACACTAGGTCTACTATTGCTTCATTCCCAACTTCAACTACCCTGAGGAACCGTTTCTGTACCTATGTATACTAACCCTATTGCGGGCTAATCCCAACAGTTAACTATCTCAGTCCCTGCAGTTTTTTGCTGGGCAGAACTTCCTTCTAAAAATTAAACGTTTCTACAGTCAAACTACACATATCAAAAGCATTACATTATTGTTACGGCTGCGTCCGCAGATGCGGCCGAGCTGACGTCTCCACGTCGCCTGACCATGACGACGTGGGCGAGCATCCCAAAAAGGAATGCAATGTGGACCCACTGGACCACATAGAGTAACCTGAACCTACCCAGACTAGGGAAGGGCAGCAAGCAGGGTCTGTGGCAGCTGAGCATGTGAACAAGATGTCGATATGCAGAACTAGACTACACTGCACAACTTCAGGTATGAAGAAACAAAGTTTACTTAAATGAAAGCACAGTACACAGCATATCATAATGATGTCAGAATCCCGATTCCACACGTCTAGGAAGGCTACACGTCTCAGATGTCAGACGATGGCAGGAGTCATCATGGGTTGATGCAGTCCAGGATCATCTGGCACGGTCTTACTAGAACAGCCTCTCTCTCAGGCTTCAGGCGTAGCACAGGCTCAGCAGGAGAACATCAGACACCAATCCCAGAAGGACGTCATCACAGGGTGGACCTCAGGCCACCAGGACACAGGCAGGACACCAGGACATCGAACACTGGATAGACATCTGGGACACTGGCGTGGCAACCCAGGGCATCAGGACATCGGACACAGGAAGGACATCAGGACAAAAGCAGGACATCAGGTCATAGGCAGGACATCACAACACAGGCAGGACATCGGACACTGGAAAGATATCTGGGACACTGGCGTGGCAGCCCAGGTCATGGGCTGGGACACTGGAATGGCAGCCCAGAGCATCAGAAACACAACACAAAGGACAAAGTTCAGACAGGATTAGGTACTGGATATGCAGCCTCCAGGACAGGCGGATCTGGGTACTCTGCCCCCAGAACAGGCGGAAAAAACAAGATACAAATGGATCTGGGTATTCTGCCCCCAGAGTAGGCGGGATCTGGGTACTCTGCTCCCAGAACAGGGGGAAAAAACAAGATACAAATGGATCTGGGTATTCTGCCCCCAGAGTAGGCGGGATCTGGGTACTCTGCCCCCAGAATAAGCGGTAGACAGGTATCAGCTCTGCCAGAACAGACTGCAGATAGAACGGCAGCTGCATACCTAACTCACTAGGCAAAACACAGAAACACAATGCAATGCTCTGGCCACGCCCAACAGGAAACATCGGATTACTTACCGGTAATACTCTTTTATAGAGCCACGACAGCACCCACTTGAGAGAGGGGATCCGCCCCTAAGAACAGGAAACCGTATGGAGAGAATAAAAGGGGCGGTCCCCCTCGCTCCCACAGTTGGGTTACAGAGAATGAAAGGAACCGCCCACCAGCATTAGAAGGCAATCCAATATCATTATTTATCTTTAGTTAACTTAAGTTTAGCTAACTACAAGAACCATTCACCCTTATCAGTGCTCTTATGAAAGAATAATTATTAGGGAGGGAAGTGAAGGGGTGGTGTCGTGGCTCTATGAAAGAGTATTACCGGTAAGTAATCCGGTGTTTTCTCTTCGCCACGACAGCACCCACTTGAGAGACTTACAGAGATAGTCATTTGGGAGGGATCACCGTGTTAAGAACTGATCTACCAAAAGATAAGTCAGATGAGGAAGACAAGTCCAATCTATAGTGAGTATAGAAGGTAGTAGGAGAAGACCAAGTTGCGGCCTTACATATCAGTTCTATTGGAACCTCCGCTCTCTCAGCCGATGATAAAGTCATCGCCCGAGTAGAGTGTGCCTTTACAGTCTCAGGTGGGTTCTCTCCTTTTGATGAATAGGCCAGACAAATTGCATCCTGAATCCACCGGGATAACGTATTCTTCGTGCACTAGAACCTTTCTTATGGCCCTGGAAGGAAATAAAGAGAGACCTGCTCTTCCTCCAGGGGCTAGTTCTGCCTAGGTAAGCTACTATAACCCTTCTTACATCTAGTGTATGGTATCTTTTCTCTTCCTGATTTGTGGGGTTACTATAGAAGGAAGAAAGGAAGATTTCCTGGGATCTGTGGAATTTGGTCCCTACTTTAGGTAAGTAAGAAGGGTCTGTTTTTAAGACAATTCTATCCTGGAATATTGACAGAAAGGGAGAATCTATTAATAATGCCTGAATGTCACCTACTCTTCTGGCTGACACTAAAGCAACAAGAAGAGCTGTCTTAAGAGAGACATATTTTATGTGGGCCGAGTGTAGTTGCTCGAATGGCTCCCCTGTTAGGACCTCTAGAACTAGATTAAGATCCCACGGTGGTATATGGGGGATCTGGATTGGTTCTGCCCTTTGGCATGCTGAAATAAATTGTGCTACCCATCTGTCTCCGGCAATATTGTGACCATATAGGGCTCCTAGAGCAGAAACCTGTACCTTCAGTGTACTGACTGATAAGCCTAAGTCACGCCCTCTCTGAAGAAATTCTAAAATAGCAGAAATGGGAATTTCTTTTGACATATCTGCTGAGTAGAAGGTAAGTCTTTTTTCCATACTCCTACATATATAGTTGTTGTAGATCTTTCTACTTAGTAGAATGGTATCAATCAACTTTTCTGAAAAGCCCCTTAGTTTTAATAGCTGCCTCTCAAATTCCAGGCTGTCAACCGTAGGCCCTTCACCTGAGGGTGGTTGAAGGGTCCCTAGGAGAGAAGGTCCTCAGCCTCTGGAAGGATCCATGGATCCAAGATCGACATGGCTCTGAGCCAGGAAAACCATGGTCGCTTGGGCCAAAAAGATGCTACTTAAATTATGTTCGCTTTGTCCTCCCTTATCTTCCTGATTACAGTCAGAAGGAGTATTAATGGAGGAAATGCATATGCTTGCCGGAATGTCCACGGAACCTGGAGAGCATCGAGGATATTGGGGTTGTCGGACAGGAATAATGAAGCAAACTTTTTGACTTGTCTGTAGTGTTGAGCATTCCGATACCGCAAGTATCGGGTATCGGCCGATATTTGCGGTATCGGAATTCCGATACCGAGTTCCGATATTTTTGTGATATCGGGAATCGGTATCGGGATTTAGATTAATGTGTAAAATAAAGCATAAAAATAAAAAATATTGATATACTTACCCTCGGACGGGCCCTGGTTGTCACCGCTGCAATCGCCATGTTTTCCTTCCTATGAATGAGCTTGTTAAGTACCTTCGATGACGTCGCGGCTTGTGATTGGTCGCGTGAGCGGTCACATGACCGCTCAGCGACCAATCACAAGCCGCGACGTCATCGAAGGTCATTAAAGCGCTCATTCTTAGGAAGAAAAGCATGGCGATTGCAGCGGTGACAACCAGGGCCCGTCCGAGGGTAAGTATATCAATATTTTTTATTTTTATTCTTTATTTTACACATTAATATGGATCCCAGGGCCTGAAGGAGAGTTTCCTCTCCTTCAGACCCTGGGAACCATTATGGATACCTTCCGATATTTGTGTCCCATTGACTTGTATTGGTATCGGATATCGGTATCGGCGATATCCGATATTTTTCTGATATCGGCCGATACCATCCGATACCGATACTTTCAAATATCGGACGGTATCGCTCAACACTACTTGTCTGTTTCTTGTTGCAAAAAGGTCTATCTCGGGAGTACCCCATTTCTTGGTTATCATTGTGAAGATACGACGAATGAGTACCCACTCTCCTTGATGGAGAGTGTGACGGCTGAGGAAATCTGCCTTTGAATTGTTCACTCCTCTGATATGCAGTGCTGACAAAGATAGAAGATGCATCTCGGCCATAGATAGGATGTCGTCTGTTATAGATATTAGAGCTCCTGATCTTGTTCCTCCTTGATGGTTTATGTATGCAACAGATGTCATGTTGTCTGATAGTATTCTTGTGCGAGTTCCGTGTAACTGCGGAAGGAATTTACATATGGCATGATAGACAGCTTTTTGTTCCCTTTCATTAGATGAATCGTTTGACTCAATATTATAGACCATTGCCCTTAAACTATCTGGTCTTCTAGATGTGCCCTCCAACCCATAGGACTGGCGTCAGTAAAAATTGTTTTTGAAGGTTTAATTACCCAAGGGACCCCACTGACAAGGTGATTCGGTTCTAACCACCAGGAGAGGGACTCAATTACTTTTAATGGAAGGTATAGACGGCTACCTAAATGGCCTGGTAATTTCCCTTCTTCCTGTAATATTGTATACTGCAACCGTCTAGTGTGGAATTGAGCCCATGGAACCGCTGGAATGCATGATGTAAAGGAACCTAGAAGGGACATACCTTCTCTGAGGGAGATTACAGGGTTATTAATTACTGATTGTACTTTATTTTTTATTGTTAACTGTTTGGATTCTGGAAGGAAACACCTCTGCCATTCAGAGTCTAAGATAAGACCCAAGAATGTTTGATGGGTTGTTGGAGACAATCTGGATTTTTCCCAGTTAATCAACCATCCCATTTCCTGTAGGGATAAGATCGTATTAGATAGGGGCTGTTCACATTGTGAAGGGGAGTTTCCCACCACCAGAAGGTCATCTAAGTATGGAACTATGAGGGTATCTTTTAATCTTAAGAATGACATCACTTCTGACATTAATTAAGTAAAGACTCTGGGAGCTATCGACAGTCCGAAGGGCATTGCTGTATATTGAAAATGACGTATTCGCCCCTTCATCATGATTGCCACACGCAGATACTGCTGATGTTCTATATAAATTGGTAGATGGTAATACGCATCTTTTAGGTCGAGGACTGTCATAAAGCACCCAGGGAACAAATCACTGCACACGTCAGGGAAAGTCAATTTTGCTGAAGTGAAAGTTTTTATTCAAGGTGCAAAAGTTGAAGACGTAACAAGGCAACAATTCTAATTCTAACGTTTCGGCCACACAGTGGCCTTGATCACAGAGTGGTGCCTTAGTAGTAGTCCGTATCGTATGTGTGGCCGAAACGTTAGAATTAGAATTGTTGCCAACGTTTCGGCCACACAGTGGCCTTGATCACAGAGTGGTGCCTTAGTAGTAGTCCAAATCGTATCGTATGTGTGGCCGAAACGTTAGAATTAGAATTGTTGCCTTGTTACGTCTTCAACTTTTGCACCTTGAATAAAAACTTTCACTTCAGCAAAATTGACTTTCCCTGACGTGTGCAGTGTTTTGTTTTCTTCAAGTATTGGGGGTCATCTGACTCCGTTCACTTGCACCGCCTACATCCCATCTACAGTCGAGTGCTAGCTCTTTGTTTACTCTACTATAAAGCACCCAGGGAACAGAAGTTTTACAGTAGATCTGATCAACTCCATCTTGAAGGTTTGGTTCTCTAAAAAGATATTCAATTTTTTTTAAGATTTACTATAGTTCTATATGATCCGTCAGGTTTTGGAATAAAAAATAAAGGGGAGTAAAAACCTTTTCCCCTCTGATGAACCGGGACTTCCACTAATACATTTTTGGATAGGAGATTTATTATTTCCTACTCCAAAAAAAGTTGTTGAAATTGAGACTTTAAAGAATTCAACAGGAATGAGTCCGGAGGGACGCGGGCAAAACTTAATTTTAGGACTGAAATTATGAGGCTAGTTGCTGAAGAGTTGGAGGTTACCACACGCCATTGTGTGGAGAAAAAAGACAATCTACCACCTCACTGGTAGATCAGTCCTAACGTTGTTTGTCTTCAATTTTAAATGGGTGTTTTCTGAAAAAAAGAACCTTTCTGTATGGTAACCTTATTGGCCCAGTGGTCTTGGTTTCTAAAATCCCTTCTCTTATTAAAAACGGGCTTCCAGAATGCTCCCTATAAGATGGAAAAAAGTTATTAGGGAACCCCTTTTTCCTTTCACCCGCTTTGGTTAGGATTTCATCTAGTTTTGTACCAAACAGGTACTCACCCTGGCATGGAAGGCCACATAATTTTGATTTTGTTTGGGCGTCTCCCTTCCAACCCTTTAGCCAAAGGGCCCGACGAGCCGTATTGGTTAGGCCTGCTGATTTGGCTGCTAACCGGATAGTCAGCAGATGAGTCCGCCAAAAACGCCGTAGCGTCTCTGATTAGGGGTAAAGAAGAGATCAGCTTATCTCTGGAGAGGCCACCTTTTAGACCTTCTACTAGGTCATTAAGCCAGACTAACATGGACCTTGCCGTACATGTAGCTGATATAGCTGGTTTGAATGCCCCTGTACATGATTCCCATGCCCGATTTAACAGAGAGTCGGCTTTGCGATCCAGTGGGTCTTGTAAGGAACCAGAATCGTCTACTGAAAGTAAGAATTTCTTGGACGTGGATGCAACCGCCGTGTCTACCATCGGGGCTTTGGCCCAGGTAGATATGTCCTTGTCCTTAAAGGGATAATATCTGTTTGATGAAGGCAGCCCTCTTTGCCCCTGGCTCTCCCATTCTTTTTTAACTAAATTTTTGATTGCTGTTATTACGGATAAGGTCTTTTCCTTTCTGACAATCCTGCGAAAATTATATCCTGTGGTGTTTTGGGGTCTTTAGTGTCCTTAATAACCATGGTGTCACATACAGATTTAACAAGATTATCAATGCTCTCTGTTGGAAAGCTTGTATCTTGTTCACCTTCCGAGGAAATATATTCCTGGGAAACATCCGTATCTTCATTATCAGTAGAATAGTCTGGTTTTGGTGAATTATACTTCCTGCTTTTACTTTCAGGAATACTTTCTGAACTACGTAAGGCCCGTAATTCGTCCCTGATCATCTGTCTGATGTCATCTGGTCTTACTGAGGATTCCTCACGTAAGGTGTTTTCAATACAAATATAACACATTCTTTTTGTATGATTATCCGGGAGGGGCTGGGTACATAAGGCACACTGTTTCTTTGATTTTTCGGATCTTTTTGCCTAGGGTGCATAGAGAAAAGAGGGGGCAACAATCAGCTTAATAGGGTGGGATACACACTCACCCCAGTGAAGCAGTCGAACAAGGTACTGGCTGGAGAGGAGGAGATGAAGGCACAGGCTGAGAGGAGGATCGGTTGGATCTTTTCTTTTTAGTGCTTTTTGTGGAGGATCTGCTCTGCTTGGATCGTCCACGGCTTGTGCTGCTGCGAGGTACATTAGCTTTGTCTTCTAACGAAGGCACCGCTGAGTCCTGAGGTGAAGCCATGCTTGGACGCCGGGAGATCTGCGCTGGCGTCCTTTACCCTGGAGGCCGCCATCTTCTTCCTGTTGTACCTGGAAGTCTTCATCACTTCCGGGTAGCGGCCATCTTGCGTGTGTCTGCGCACTGCCTGGCATCATCTCTCCCCTCCACTCACCCCTGAAGCTTTTGCTTTACTTCTGGGGGAGCAAATACCAGGCTCCACACTCGCACGTACCGCCGAGCGTGGTGTCGTGCTTACCCAGGTGCTTTTCTGCCCGCCGCAGGCCCGCCGAAGAGTCTCCTTCCTCCGTGAGCCAGGCGACTCCCCGATCCTGGCCTCACTGTGCCTGTCAGCAGAGGGGGGAAGCTGACATCAGGACCCCTGACGCTGCTTCCAGCACTGGAGCCCCTGCCGTCCTCTAAGGTAAACCGCGCAGGCGGCGTCCAGGCCAGGTATCCTCTTCTCCACGGGTTCCCTTAGGAACAGGAAACCAACTGTGGGAGCGAGGGGGACTGCCCCTTTTATTCTCTCCATAGGGTTTCCTGTTCCTAGGGGCGGATCCCCTCTCTCAAGTGGGTGCTGTCATGGCAAAGAGAAAAGAGGGAGTTGATATAGGAGCTGCCCCTCAGCAATAGGAAGCAACACTGGTGCACACTCAAACCCTAATAAAAGCAGGGTAGGTGTGACCGCGCGTACCCGAAGCACAAACAGAAACTGTGGCTTAGGGCACCTGGCAGTGACTGCTAGCCTGGACACACGTGGAAAGTCATGCACCAGCTGCACGGGACCTCGCAAGCCGTGGCTACCTTCCACAGCGGCAGCCAGGGACCGCACATGCGAGTGGCTATGCAGCAGAGCAAAAACATCACAGGACATGTACAGCTACGCAGCGGTGGCAGGGAACTGAGCAGCGTCTATACAGGTAACAGACAACAGTATCCCTGCACATTAGGGGGAGAGGAGCAAGGGTTAAAGCAGAGACATGCAGAGTAATGCCGAAGAAACAAGGTATAAACCCCACGGCGTTAGTTATCCCCTCCTCATGCCCCCTCTGCTGAAGACCCAAAAACAGTTTCAGAGAAAATTCTTTTAGGTTAGGCAGTAAGGCCCACAGTTCACAATATGGCAGCAGAGTTCATAGCTCAAACAATCCAGACCGCTGACCAAGCGCTGGATTGAGCAATATAGTCCACTATCTGGTGGGATCCGAGCAGTCTAATCCACTGACGAAATGGGGCTCGGGAAAGTTCTGCAGTCCACACATGCTCAGCGGAGTCCATGGCCAGAGCATTCTGTTACAGCAGCGACCGCAGACGTGGCTGAGCTGACGCCTCCACGTCGCCTGACCATGACTACGTGGGCGAGCGTCCCAAGAAGGAATGCAATGTGGACCCACTGGACCACATAGAGTATGTGTATGAAAGCACAGTACATAACATAATGATGTCAGGATCCCGATTCCACATGTCTAGGAAGAGTACACGTCTCAGACGTCAGACGATGGCAGGAGTCATCACGGGTTGATGCAGTCCAGTCATCTGGCACGGGCTTACTAGGACAGCCTCTCTCTCAGGCGTAGCACAGGCTCAGTAGGAGAACATCAGACACTGATCCCGGAAGGACGTCGTCATAGGGTGAACCTCAGGACATCAGGACACAGACAGGACATCAGGACACAGGCAGGACATCAGGACACAGGCAGGACACCTTGGACAGACGTCAGACGATGGCAGCAGTCATCATGGGTTGATGCAGTCCAGGGTCATCTGGCACAGGCTTACTAGAACGGCCTCTCTTTCAGGCCTCAGGCATAGCACAGGCTCAGCAGGAGAATATCAGACACCTATCCCAGAAGGATGTCATCACATGGTGGACCTCAGGCCATCAGGACACAGGCAGGACATCAGGACACAGGCAGAACATCGAACACTGGATAGACATCTGGGATGCTGGCGTGGCAGCCCAGGTCATCAGCTGGGACACTGGCGTGACAACCCAGGACATCAGGACATCGGACACAGGAAGGACATCAGGACAAAAGCAGGACATCAGGTCATAGGCAGGACATCAGGACACAAGCAGGACATCAGGACACAGGCAGGACATCGGACACTGGAAAGATATCTGGGACACTGGCGTGGCAGCCCAGGTCATGGGCTGGGACACTGGCGTGGCAGCCCAGAGCATCAGGAGCATAACACAAAGGACACAGTTCAGACAGATTTTTTGGCCGTGCATAAAGAGCAAAAAGCAGAAATTAAATTTTATATTTATTAAGATTATGCTTATGTGTTCTTAAGTGAAAATGTTGCATTTAATATAAACATAGCCAAGGTCAGGCCGGGGTACCATAAGGCCACCCTATGGCATGGCTTGCGGTGCAACAGTCAGAGGAAATAACCAAATATTTACAAACTTTTCAGTATTATTTTGAAACGGCTACATAAAATGTTGTTTTTTAAATTTACATCCATATACAGTGGGTACAGAAAGTATTCATACCCCTTTACATTTTTCACACTTTGTTTCATTGCTGTCAATTGGTAAATTTTAAAAAGTTCATTTTTTTCCCATTAATGTACACTCCGCACCCCATTTTGATTGAAAAAACCCATAAATGTAGAAAAGTTTGCAAATGTATTAAAAAAGAAAAACTGAAATATCACATGGTGATAAGTATTCAGACCCTTTGCTCAGTGTTGAGCAGAAGCACCCTTTTGAGCTAGTACAGCCATGAATCTTCTTGGGAATGACTCAACAAGTTTTTCACACCTGGATTTGGGGATCTTCTGCCATTCTTCCTTACAGATCCTTAGTGGAGCACACTTGGACTGGGTCGCGGTTAGTAGTGGGGTACCACAGGGGTCCGTATTGGGCCCTCTTCTTTTCAACACATTTATTAATGACCTTGTAGGGGGTATACAGAGCAGAATTTCAATATTTGCAGATGACACTAAACTCTGCAGGGTAATCAATACAGAGGAGGACAACTTTATATTACAGGATGATTTATGTAAACTAGAAGCTGGGGCTGATAAATGGCAAATGAGCTTTAATGGGGATAAATGTAAGGTCATGCACTTGGGTAGAAGTAATAAGATGTATAACTATGTGCTTAATTGTAAAACACTGGGCAAAACCGTCAATGAAAAAGACCTGGGAGTATGGGTGGATGACAAACTCACATTTAGTGGCCAGTGTCAGGCAGCTGCTAAAAAGGCAAATAAAATAATGGGATGCATTAAAAGAGGCATAGATACTCATGAGGAGATCATAATTTTACCTCTATACAAGTCACTAGTTCGACCACACTTAAAATACTGTGTACAGTTCTGGTCTCCGGTGTATAAGAAAGACATAGCTGAACTAGAACGGGTGCAGAGAAGAGCGACCAAGGTTATTAGAGGACTGGGGGGTCTGCAATACCAAGATTGATTATTACACTTGGGGCTTTTTAGTTTGGAAAAACGAAGGCTAAGGGGTGATCTTATTTTAATGTATAAATATATGAGGGGACAGTACAAAGACCTTTCCGATGATCTTTTTAATCATAGACCTTAGACAGTGACAAGGGGGCATCCTCTACGTCTGGAGGAAAGAAGGTTTAAGCATAATAACAGACGCGGATTCTTTACTGTAAGAGCAGTGAGACTATGGAACTCTCTGCCATATGATGTTGTAATGAGTGATTCATTACTAAAATTTAAGAGGGGACTGGATGCCTTTCTTGAAAAGTATTATGTTACAGGCTATATATGTTAGATTCCTTGATAGTGCGTTGATCCAGGGAACTAGTCTGATTGCCGTATGTGGAGTTGGGAAGAAATTTTTTTTCCCCAATGTGGAGCTTACTCTTTGCCACATGGTTTTTTTTGCCTTCCTCTGGATCAACATATTAGGGCATGTTAGGTTAGGCTATGGGTTGAACTAGATGGACTAAAAGTCTTCCTTAAACCTTTATAACTATGTTACTATGTTTTCTCCACACATACCCCTTAGAGTTATTACCAAAAATGTCTATCTTCATCTCAACAGATCAGATAATCTTATTTCTCAGTCTGGGAGTCCTTCATGTGTTTTTTTTTTAGCAAACTCTATGTGGGCTTTCATATGTCTTTCACTGAAGAGAGGCTTCTGTCGGGCCACTTTGCCATAAAGGCCCGACTGGTGGAGGGATGCAGTGATAGTTGACTTTGTGGAACTTTCTCCCTTCTCCCTATTGCATCTCTGGAGATCAGCCACAGTGATCTTGGGGTTCTTCTTTACGTCTCTCACCAAGGCTCTTCTCCCACGATTGCTCAGTTTGGCTGGATGGCGAGGTGTAGGAAGACTTCTGGTGGTCCCAAACTTCTTCCATGTAAGGATTATGGGGGCCAATGTGCTCTTAGGAACCTTGAGTACTGCAGAAATTCTGTTGTATCCATGGCCAGATCTGTGCTTTGCCACAATTCTGTCACTGGGCTCCTTGGCCAGTTCCTTTGACCCCATGATTCTCATTTGGTCTGACATGCACAGTGAGGTGTGAGGTCTTATATAGACAGGTGTGTGCCTTTCCAAGTCAATTCCTATCAGTTTAATTAAACACAGCTGGACTCCAATGATGGAGTATAACCATCTCAAGGAGGATCACGAGGAAATGGACAGCATGAGACTTAAATTTGAGTGTCTGAGCAAAGAGTCTGAATACTTATGACCATATGATATTTCAGTTTTCTTTTTTAATAAATATGCAAAAATGTCTACGTTTCTGTTTATTTTCAGTCAAGATGGGGTGCAGAGTGTACATTAATGAGAAAAAAATGAACTTTTTTGAATTTACCAAATTGCTGCAATGAAACAGAGTGAAAAATTTATAGGGGTCTGAATACTTTCCATACCCACTGTATATATACATGTAAAAAGTAATTCTGGTGTTTTGACTTTTTTTTATCACTACGCCGTTTAGTGATCAGGTTAATCCTTTTTTTATTGATAGATTGGTTAATTCTGAACACGGCCATACCAAATATGTGTGGGCTTGATTCTTTTTTATCGTTTTAGTTTGAATGGGGCAAAAGGGGGGTGATTTAAACTTTTATTTTTTTTAAAACATTTTTTTTACTTTTGCCATGCTTCAATAGTCTCCATAGGAGACTAGAAGCTGGCATAACTTGATCGGCTCAGCTACATAGAGGCGATGTTCAGATCGTCTCTATGTAGCTGAATTACTGAGCTGCTATCAGCGCAGACCACTGGGTGGTGCTCATAGCAATCCCACACTGACAGCCATAGAGGTCTCAAAGAGACCTCTGGTTGTCATACTGATGCACCGATGTCACCCGATCATGTGACTGGGGTCACGGATGTGCATATTTCTGGCCCGATGGCCGTAAGCATGATTTAAATGCCGCTTTCAGAGTTTGACATCAACATTTAGCTAGTTAATAGGCGCAGGTGGATCAAAACAGCTGACATGTCCCGGCTTAGATGTAGGCTCACCACCGGAGCCCACATCAAAGCGGGGAATACTGGCAGCGGCATATTAGTACGTCTGATGTCAGTAAGGGGTTAAATAAATGGTCTTTACAGACAGTCTGGATTCAGCAAGATTGGAGAGAGGAGTCGGCTCAAGTGGCTTTGTGTCTGCATCGTCCGGATCTGAATAAACAGTTCTTGCTTGAGGTGGACGCATCCTCATTAGGGGCTGGAGCTGTGCTTATGCAGAAGTCCTCCTTGGGTCTCTGCGTGTCCTGCGGCTTCTTATCCAAGGCCTTCTCCACTTCTGAACGGAAATATTACATTGGGGACTGGGAATTGCTCGCCGTTAAGATGGCTCTGGGGAAGTGGCATTACCTGCTGGGCGCAGATATTATCCAGTAGTGATCTACACGGACAATAAGAATCTGGCATATCTCCAGTCCGCTCAGAGACTAAATCCTCGCCAAGCCAGGAGGTCTTTGTTTTTTGTCTGCTTTAACTTTCTTTTGCATTTTAGATCCGGTGACAAGAATATCAGAGCTGATGCCCTTTCTCTCTCATTTCTGTCTGGGGACCAAGAGGAGGATCCTCAATTTATCACTGAACCCTCTAAGATGGTTACGGTCACCCCTATCTGCCTGTCGCAAGTTCCTCCACCATTGTGGGTGAATCTGAGAAGGAGCGAGTTTTGTCTTGGGGTCACTCCTCCAAGGTGGCTGGTCACGCGGGACAAAGGAGGACATTACAATTGATCTCTTGTCATTACTGGTGGCCATCCATTAGGAAGGAGATCTATGTCTATGTGGATGCCTGTCCGACGTGTGCCCGCAATAAAATTCCTAGACAATTTTCTACCGGTCCTCTCCTGCCACTGCCTGTATCATCCGTTCCTTGGCAGCACATTATGGATTTGCCAGTTTCTGAGGGTTGCACCGTGATCTGGGAGGTCATGGATCGCTTCTCTAAAATGACGCATTTTACCCCATTGTCTGCTCTTCCGTCCTTTCCTGAATTGGCCGTCAGCTTCATTAAGCATATTTTCTGCCTGCCTGGATTTCCTCGCCCAATCGAGTTTACTTCCAGATTCTGGCGAGCACTCTATAAACATTTGGATTTTGTCTTGGACTTCTCCTCGGCTTATCACCCTCAGTCCAATGGACAAGTGAAGTGTGTCAACCAGGTCCTGGGCAACTACCTGCGACACTTCATCAATGCCCACCATAATGATTGGGTGAAATTACTTCCCTGGGCTGAGTTCTTGTATAACAATCTATGGCAAGTTGTCATTCTGCATTGTGTTCGGTCGGCAACCCAAGATTCCTCTTCCAGTGATGGTTCCTTCTGATGTTCCTGTAGCAGATGTCCTTTCCAAGGATTTTGTGAAGATGTGGGAGGACACCAGAGTCACGTTAGAAGTGTCCTCGGTTCTATGAAGAGACATGAAGACAAGAGGTGTCTGGACCTTCTGTGCTTCCATTGTGGAGACAAGGTATTGCTTTCATCCAGGTACGTCTGGCTGAAGATCCCTTCTTACAAGTTGGGTCCTCATTTTATCGGGCCTTTCGAGGTGTTGAAGCGGATTAATGAGGTCTCCTATAACTTGAAGCTGCCTCCTTCTCTGCGGATTCCAAATTCCTTTCATGTATCCCTACTGAAGCCAGTCATCCTAAGTCCCTTCTTCAAGGATCCCAGTACCACACCCATGCCAACAGCCTCGGATGATGTTTTTGAAGTGGAGAACATCTTGGCCATGAAGAAGGTGAGAGGCAAGACCTTCTTCCTTGTTGACTGGAAGGGATTTGGTCCTGGAGAGATGTCCTGGCAGCCCAAGAAGAATATCCACGCTCCGATTCTTCTCCGGAACTTCATCGATGGCCTGAAGAGGAGGGGGCGTAAAGGGTGGGTATTGTTAGCATCACGCTGGCTTCCTGGCATGTCAGTTCATTCACCTGTGCTGCAGTTGGTCCCCCTCCCTCTCATGCTTCGCATGCTCCCAGCAGCATTTCCAGCCGGGCCTCTGGACATGTTCTAAGGGTGCACAAGTGCACGCTCTCACCCTCTTAAAGGTCCAGCGCATGCACTTGCTATTTCCTCCCCAGCCAATGGTTTTGAGGCATTATCAATATATTGCTTCCTCTCCACTGAGGAGGTGCCTGAGCAACCTTCCTGTTACAGTCTGTTGTGTAAAATTGCATACCAGTGCAAATCCTGCTTACTGTACTCTTAACTACAAATCCTGCCTGCAGTACTCTAAGTACCAATCCTGCCTGCTGTACTCCAAGAGCAAATCCTGCTTGCTGCACTCCATAGCAAATCCTGCTTGCTGCACTCAGAAGTCAATCCTGCATTCTGCACTAAGAAGCAAATCTTGCTTGTTGCACTCAGAAGCCAATCCTGCATGCTGCACTCAGAAGCAAATCCTCCTTGCTGCACTCAGTAGCAAATGCTAGCTGCATTCAGACGCAAACTCTGTCTCTGATACAAGCTCTGCCTGCTGCTCCACCCAGTCTGTCTTTCGGGTCCAGCTGCTGCGCAACCGTTGGTCTGCCCTTGAGTGGTACCTGGCATTCATCGGGAGCCAAGACTAACCTCACCATCAGAGGCTCTAGTGAATAGTCAGGTGATCGCTTAGTCGCCCCTCCAGGCTCTCCACGGTCCGTGGTACAGTGGTTCCACAAACCTCATTCGTGACAGTCATCGACTGTTGTCATCAGATGAGTCCTTGTTGGTGGTGGTGGTGGTCTTTGCTAATTGAATAACATCATTAATTCAGTCATTGGGACTCTGCATGAACAACACATGCCTAATTTCATCTTCATAGATGACAATGCTCCAGCTCATCAAGGTCATATCATTAGGGCATGTCTGCTGGGGTACCTCAAATGGATTGGCCTGCACTTTCTCCAGACCTGAATCCTGTAGAAAACCCATGGGATCAGCTGAGCCACCGTTTAGAGGCTTATAACTCTGTACTCCAGAATCTCATTGACTATAACTCGGCGTGTGAACATCATGAGACATCATTGTCAAGCTGTAATTGGTGCTGAAGGCACCAATGTATTGAAACATTGACATTTTTTGTTGGCCTATACCCACCACTGTTGTTGGCTTTTGTCTCAACAAGTTATTTGAGATGAGGAAATCACCATTGCATGCTTCTACTTAAGTGCCCTACTTTCATGATAAAAGATCACTGTAGTGTGAACTGTAGTGTTATATTTATATGTATATATATATATATATATACATATATATATATATATATATATATATATATATATATATATATAACGTCGACATGTCAGCCACGGGTAAAATAAGCAAGCGGCCATGCTACCTCCTTAGACAAAAATGAAACTGACAACATTTCATGTATAGGCAAATTGCTAAAAAGGCCGATGTATTTTAAGACGGATTTAACCCCTTAACGACCGCCGGTACGCCTTTTAACGGCGGAAGTTAAGGGATTTTCTCTGGGGTCTCGGTTGCCAGGGGTAACCGAGACCCCAGAGAACATGATTTGGGTCGGTTTTTACTGACCCCCGGGGTTGCGATCGCCGGTTAATAACCGTTTACCGGCAGCCACAAAAAAAACCCAAAACTCGATTTCCCATTTAATTTCTCTGTCCTCCAATGTGATCGCACATCAGAGGACAGAGAATTGGTGTCCCCCATAGCTCCCCGATACTCACCCGTCTCGCCCGATGCTCCTCATGGCTCCCGATGTGCGCCGCCATCTTTTTTCGGGAAAAAAATGGTGGGCACATGCGCAGTGCGCCCGCTGGCGGCACCCGGCAGATCTTTGGGGTCTCGGCTGCCGGGGGTAGCTGAGACCCCAAAGAACATAATCGGGGTTGGTTTTTATCGAACCCTCTTTTGCGATCGCCGGTAAATAACCGCTTACCGGCGATCGCTAAAAGAAAAAAAAAGTGGCGTGTCATTCTCTGTCCTCTGATGTGATCGCACATCAGAGGACAGAGAAATAAGGGGATCAGGGACCCTGTTACACTTACCGGTGTCCCTTGGTCCTCCTGTGTCCCCTCCTGGCCGCCGGCTTCTTCCTCCGGGAAGAAAATGGCGGATTCATGCGCAGTGTGCCCGCTGTGATCTGACGGCCGGCAGAAGAAGATTCTTTCTCTTGTTTTATTTTGGTCACTGTGAGATCCTATCACAGTAATCAAAATAAAAAAATAGTAAATAACCCCCCTTTATCACTCCTTTAGTAAGGAAAAAATAATAAAATAAAAAAGGTATGTATTTCTATTTGGAAATTGGGGTCAGGGCTAGGGTTAGGGCTAGGGTTAGGGTTGGTGCTAAAGTTAGGGTTAGGGTTGGGGCTAAAGTTAGGGTTAGGGTTGGGGCTAAAGTTAGGGTTAAGGTTGGAGCTAAAGTTAGGGTTAAGGCTAGGTCTAGGGTTGGTGCTAGAGTAAGGGTTAGGATTGGGACTAAAGTTAGGGCTAGGATTAGGGTTGGTGCTAATGTTAGGGTTAGGGTTGGGGCTAAAGTTAGGGTTAGGGTTGGTGCTAGGGTTAGGGTTAGGTTTTGGGCTAAAGTTAGGGATCGGGTTGGGGCTAGGGTTAGGGTTGGGGCTGAAGTTAGGGTTATGGTTGGGGCTAAAGTTAGGGTTAGAGTTGGGATTAGGGTTAGAGTTGGGATTAGGGTTTGGATTAGGGTTAGGGTTGGCATTAGGGTTAGGGTTGGCATTAGGGTTACATTTGGGATTAGGGTTAGGTTTGGGATTAGGGTTAAGGTAAGGGTTGAGATTAGGGTTAGGTTTGAGGTGAGGGTTGAGATTATGATTAGGGGTGTGTTGTGTTTAGGGTAGGGTTGGGATTAGGGTTAGGGGTGTTTTGGGGTTAGGGTTTTGATTAGGGTTATGGATTGGGTTGAGATTATCGTTAGGGGTGTTGGTGGTGGGGTTACGGTTGGAGTTATAATTGGGGGGTTTCCACTTTATGTACATCAGGGGGTCTGCAAACGCGACAGCCAATTTTGCGCTGAAAAAGTCAAATGGTGCTCCCTCCCTTCTGAGGTTTGCCGTGCGCCTAAACAGTGGTTTACCCCCACATATGGGGTATCGACGTACTCAGGACCAATTGGACATCAACTTTTGTGGTCCAGTTTCTCCTGTTACCCTTGCAAAAATAAAAAAATTGGAGGCTAAAAAAATCATTTTTGTGGGAAAAAAATGATTTTTTATTTTCATGGCTCTGCGTCAAACCTCTGTGAAGCACTTGGGCGTTCAAAATGATCACCACATATCTAGATAAGTTCCTTGGGGGTCTAGTTTCCAAAACAGGGTCACTTGTGGGGGGTTTCTACGGTTTAGGTACATCAGGGGCTCTGAAAATGCAACATGACACCCGCAGACCATTCCATCAAAGTCTGCTTTTTTTGAACCGTCACTACTTCCCTTCCGAGCCCTGATGTGTGCCCAAACAGTGGTCACTCCCACATATGGGGTATCAGCGTACTCGGAACAAATTGGACAACAAATTTTGGGGTCCAATTTGTCCTGTTACCCTTGGGAAAATAAAAAATTGGGGGCTAAAAAAATCATTTTTGTGGAAAAAAAATATTTTCACGACTCTGCATTATAAACTTCTGTGAAGCACTTTAGCTTTGAAAGTGCTCAACACACATCTAGATAAGTTCCTTGGGGGGTCTAGTTTCCAAAATGGGGTCACTTGTGTTTTTTTTTACTGTTTAGGTACATCAGAGGCTCTGCAAAGGCAACATAACGCCCGCAGACCATTCTATCAAAGTCTGCATTCCAAAACGGTGCTCCTTCCCTTCCGAGCTCTGCCATGCGCCCAAACAGTGGTCCCCCCCATATATGGGATATCAGCGTACTAAGCATAAATTGCACAATACATTTTGGGGTCCAATTTCTCCTGTTACCCTTGTAAAAGTAAAAATCTGGGGGTGAAAAGATCATTTTTGTGGAAAAATTATGATTTTTTATTTTCATAGCTCTACATTATAAACTTCTGTGAAGCACCACACATCTAGATAGGCTCTTGGGGGGGAAGTCTAGTTTCCAAAATGGGGTCACTTGTGGGGGTTTCTACTGTTTAGGCACATCAGTAGCTCTGCAAATGCAACATGACGCCCGCAGACCATTCCATCAAAGTCTGCAGTTTAAAACGTCACTACTTCCCTACCGAGCACCGATGTGTGCCCAAACATTGGTCCCCCCCCCCACATATGGAGTATCAGCGTACTCAGGACAAACTAGAAAACAAATTTTGGGGTCCAATTTCTCCTGTTACCCTTGAGAAAATAACAAATTGCGAGCTAAAAAATTATTTTTGAGGAAAAAAAGGATTTTTTATTTTCAAGGCTCTGCATTATAAAGTTCTGTGTAGCATTTGGGAGTTCAAAGTGCTTACCACACATCTAGATAAGTTCCTTGGGGGGTCTAGGTTCCAAAATGGCATCACTTGTGGGGGGTTTCTACTGTTTAGGTACATGAAGAGCTCTGCAAATGCAACATGACGCCCGCAGACCATTCCATCAAAGTCTGCATTTTAAAACGTCACTACTTCCATTCCGAGCCCCGATGTGTGTGCAAACAGTGGTCCCCCCCACATATGGGATATCAGCGTACTCAGGACAAACCGGACAACAAATTTTGTGGTCCAATTTCTCCTGTTACCCTTGAAAAAAGAAACAATTGTGAGCTAAAAAATCATTTTTGAGGGAAAAAAAAGGATTTTTTTTTCACGGCTCTGTTATAAATTTCTGTGAAGTACGTGGGGGTTCAAAGTGCTCACCACACATTTAGGTAAGTTCCTTAATGGGTCTAGTTTCCAAAATGGGGTCACTTGTGGGGAGTTTCCACTGGTTAGCCACATGAGGGGCTCTCCAAACGCGACATGGCGTCCGATCTCAATTCCAGCCAATTCTGCATTGAAAAAGTCAAACAGAACTCCTTCTCTTTCCAAGCTCTTCCGTGCGCCCAAACTGTAGTTTACCCCCACATATGGGGTATCGGCGTACTCAGGACAAATTGCACAACAACTTTTCAGGTCCAATTTCTCCTGTTACCCTTGTGAAAATTAAAATTTTGGGGCAAAAAGATCATTTTTGTAGAAAAAATGCGATTTTTTTTATTTTCTCGCCTCTATGTTATAAACTTCTGTGAAGCACCTGGGGCTTTAAAGTGCTCACCACACACCTAGACAAGTTCCCTAAAGGGTCTAGTTTCCAAAATGGTGTCATTTGTGGGGGTTTCCACTATTTAGGCACATCAGGGGCTCTCCAAACGCGACATGGCGTCCTATCTCAATTTCAGCCAATGCTGCATTGAAAAAGTCAAACGGTGCTCCTTCTCTTCCCAGCTCTGCCATGCGCCCAAACTGTGGTTTTCCCCCACATATGGGGTATCGGCATACTCAGGACAAATTGCTTAACAAATTTTGTGGTTCATTTTCTCTTTCTACACTTGTGAAAATAAAAAAAATTGGTTCTGAAGTAAAATGTTTGCACAAAAAAGTTAAATATTCATTTTTTCCTTCTACATTGTTTCAGTTGCTGTGAAGCACACCAAGGGTTAATAAACTTCTTGAATGTGGTTTTGAGCACCTTGATGGGTGAGGTTTTATATAAAAAACACACTGGCGCTAAACCCTCTGAAATAAAAGGTAGAAAAAGAGAGCTGCTGGAATTTAGACAGAGGCTGTGCGTACCTCTGTCAGTTATATGAAATTAAATAATAAATCGAAAATACCGTGCTGCAAAAGATGATAAATTGAATGACCCAAGGTACACACAGAGTCACCAATTGTACTGTAAACTGTTTCTAGAGAAATCAGTCCGTCTGATAGCTAATCCAGGTACCTATTACACATAAAAATGTGAGTCCGCTTTTAAGGAACTGTACTAATTATATGTTCGTTCCGTTGCTACTTGTATATTTTTAGGTAATCCACGTACCTTCTAGATGTCTGGCAGATGAGGGGTTACCCAACATAGGTGCACACCGTCATCCCGGGTGACTGAAGGTGTTGCTGCAAAGTATGTTGCTGGGCGAGGGAACACTGCGCGTGTATCACCCAGGGGTTATGTGATAGGTGGAGAGAACTGCCGCTACGTGCAGAGCCAGAGACGTCCCGGACGGTGGCATCCCTGGTTACATGACAAGGAAAAAAATGGCCGACGCTTCTCGGCCGCTCGATCGCTTGTGACGTCACCGGTCTACGGAGCCTGATTAGGACCAAAAAACCAACGCATTTCTAAGTGAGTCGCACTTCTTCGTCGTGGTTACGGCTCCCTATCGGTCACTTCATTTATATAGTATAACCGGCAAGTCACCTGCCTACCACAATTAACCCTGTGTATAACCAAACTATATTTTCACCTACTAGGGGAGTAGCTTAGTGCGTTCCCTAATTATATTGGATACTTAGTTAACAAATTAAAATATAACTTTATTATACTACAAATGTAAATCATTAAAAACTGAAATTGATTCTAAAATATAAATATTCTTAAAAATGCCTGTTAATTTAGATTTCTCTGGATGTGGCCCTTTGTATTAATACATATCAGGCTAATTATGCCTGTAATTTATTTGCAATTTGTTACACTTCTAAAATGGTCATTATAATAATGATGATAATTGTACTACCACCAGCATCTTTTTATTAATTTATATTGCCAATTATACTGGTGGTATGAAAAATGATCATAATAATAATAATGTTAGTTCCACCTTACAGAGATGTCAGTCATCTATAACAGAGTACATCCTGGTATATTTCATTCTACAGTAGTTCACTTTACTACAGGTAGTCCTTAGAAAGCATACAGCTCCAGTTCAGAATTGAGACCTTTAGGAACTAGACTATCTAAGATAAAAATCCATTCGGATTCCCTTCTGGACATTTGTTTAATAAAATCCCCCCTCTCCAAGTTTGGTGTACCACTTGAATTCCACAGAATTGGACACCTTTAAATGATTGTTGATGTTTTTCTTTAAAATGGCGGGAGAGGGGGTGTCCCATAAAAGCTTTTAAAATATTCTTACAGTGTTCTTTCATACGTTCACTGAGCTTTCGTTTCGTGTGGCCCACATAAAGCTTTTTGCATGGACATTGGATTATATAGATGACTCCCTTGGAGTTTCAGGATATATGGTCTTTAATAATAAATTCATTAGTCCCGTTCATATCTGAAAATTTTGATTGCCTTGTTTTCTTAAAAGTGGTATGTGTGCATGCAAAGCAAGCCCCACAGGGTAAAAATCCAGTTCTCGCTTTATCCTTCGTCACTGGGTTATTGTCTGTTCTCGTGTGGGTCATTCTCATTGTGGGGGCTATAAGATGGCCCAGCGATTGAGTTTTTCTATATACAAATCTGGGGTTATTGGGGAAAAATTCCCCTACTACCTTATCCTTTTTTTAAATTGGCCAATGTCTCTGTATGATGTTGACAAATTTTTTGTATCCTGCATGGAACTGTGTAATGAATGGTAGTGTTAAAATTTGTTCCTGCAGGTTCACATTTTCAACACCATGCGTCCTATCATTGCGGTTATCATTCCTATTATTACTACTGTTTTTCATCACCAGGGACTCTCTTGATATAAGGGCTACATCCTTTTGTGCTTTTTCCAACAATGGTCTCGGGTATCCTTTATCAATAAACTGTTGTGATAGATGGTTGGCTTCCCTATTGTAATCTACCATGTTGGAACAATTATGTCTTATCCTGGTGAATTGACTTTTGGGTATGTTGGTTAGCCATATCGGGAGGTGGCAGCTGGTGATGTGAATGAAACTGTTAGAATCCACCTCCATTCGATGGCACTTGGTGCATAACTGATTGTGTTCAACATAGATATTTAAGTCCAGAAAATTAACGTTAGTCGTACTAATATTGGGTGTAAATTCTAGACCATATTGATTGTTATTAAGGCTTGAAATAAAAATGTTTAAATCAATTTGGGAGCCTTCCCATATAAATAAAATGTCGTCTATTAACTGACGCCACATGACTAGGCCTGGGTGTAATTGTCCTGCAGATTGGATGTGGGACTCCTCTCATTTGGCAACATATAGATTTGCATAACTTGGTGCGAACCGCATCCCCATTGTGGTTCCCCACGTCTGTAGGTAGTGTTGGCCTTCATATAGAAAGTAATTATGCTATAATATAAATTTGATGCAATCTAGAATATATTGGATTTGTATTGGGGTATATGTGCCAAGGGTGCTAAGAAAATAACCTGCTGCTTGGCAGCCTTTTCCATGAATAATGACTGTATATAATGATTTAATATCTAGAGTACCTAGTATATATCCATCATTCCATTTTATTCCCTCTACAATTTCCAGCGTGTGGCCTGTGTCTTTTAGGTATCCTGGAATTAATTTCATGCATTTCTGCAAGTGTACATCCACATATCGGGATAAAGGGATAAATTGGCTGTTAAGTTATTGATCCCAGATATGATAGGCCTGCCGGAAGGACATGTCTTATTTTTATGTAACTTGGGGATGTGATAGAAAATCACTTAACTAGGATTTTTATTCAAGATATAATGGAACTCCTTCTTGTTCAAAATCCCTAAGGATTTACCTTTTTGAGCTAGAATATTTAATTTGCTGATATACTGAATAGTGGGATCGTGATTTAATTTTTTATACGTGATCTGATCATCTAAAAGTCTAATGGATTCCTGATGGTACATGGATTGATCAAGGATCACAATACCCCCACCTTTATCTGCCGGTCTAACGACTAGATCATGATTGGTTTGTAGATCTTTAATTGCCTTTCTTTCCTGGGGATTCAAATTATGCGGTGCGTATTTTAGGTTCTTCATGTGACGGGGTGTACGGCAGAGCAAGAAGGGACAACAGGCCGAGGGATGATTCAACAGATTTATTATCAAGAACGCTGGAACAACACATGCAGGTAGATCTACAGAGTCCACAATTAGTCCAACAGAACAGGTTCGGGGGCATCTCCAGATAATCCTTGTGCCAGCTAACAAAGCAATAGTCCACACGAGTCCAAGGGATCCCAAAACAATCCCACGAGCGACGAGATATGTCCTCAGCTCAAGTCTCGCCCCATTCGCTTCCGCAGTCACAGATGGACATGGGGTCTTGCCTCAGCTAAGAATCCCCACTCCTTCTCCTACAAGGATCAACTCACATCTGATCTCAAAATAAGAATGGATTGTCTGAGCTCCTGGGATCCGCCCATGAAGGGGGGTAGGGGTCACACCTTCTATTCAATGGTTGGGTCCACCAGAAGATTCTAGACTGGTGGGCTCCACATAGTCTATGTAGTATGTACATTTGACTAGCCAGTGGCCACCTGCTGTGAGGAAGAATTGCTATTCCTCCACTAGTGATGTTGACAAAGCTTAATTACATTAGAGCTGAGGGCTGCAAGTATTGGGGGAAGGAGACATATTGTTACAGGTGAACTCCCAGCACAATTAAATACATAAATTACAGCTAATAGAAACCAGAGAACAGTTACATACATCAAATGGCATATTATTCAAATACAGGACAGGGCAAAAGTACATATCATGACAATCCCTTCCCCTCCCAATTTGTGTACGTACCAGGGACCTCTACAGGTTGCTGGTTAAGTACACACAGGCAGAGCGTAACTTACATGTGGCTTCATGCAGCCACAAATTGGCATCGTAGCTCTCCCACATCATTGCCCAGGAGAACATCTGCAGGCAGACCACCCATCACCCCAACCACACATCGCCTGACCCCAAAACCAAAGTTCAGATCCACAGTGGCTGTGGGAATAGTCCTCCATTGTCCACCAGCCAGTTCAATGACAATCCCAGGTCCTCGATGGATTGCCTCAGGCCGAACCACTCGGGGATCAGCCAGTGTGAGGAAAGCCCCTGAGTCACAAAATCCAATAAGTCTCTGTCCATCCAGCATGACCTCCTGCAAGTGCTTACCTCGATGTGCAGAAGTCATCATAGCTGCATGTCGCACACCATAAACTCCTAGTGGTGCAACATGGGTGGGTGAGGCACAAGGCCAGTCCTCCCGTAGTGGTGACACGTCGTCCTCCTTGGCACTTGGCTGTACATAATTAATAATACGACTGGGTACAGGATCAATCCTCATTTGAACAGCTGGGCAGGAGGCTTGCAGATGCCCCGGCTGTCCACATCGATAGCATCTGTGCTGGGTCTCACTCCATCCAAGGCGTCCTCTTGGGCGAGGGGTAAGGGAACCTGGAGGCCGGCCCCCACCTGAAGGTGCTATAGGGTTTTGAGGACGACTCCTCCATGGGCTGGCTGGGCATGAGGCCTGCAGATGCCCCAGATGCCCACAACCATAACACCTGCGCTCTGCTACTTCCTCTCCTCGTCGTATTCCAGAAAACGCAGTAGAAGCAACTGGAGGCACATTTACACGGGTATCAGCATGAGGTGGTGGCTTAGAGGAACGGGGAACAATGGGGACAGAAGAACAGGGGGCCACCGGTGTTGTGGAGCTGGTAGGCCTCTCTCCATCCTCCAACAGAATCCTCCACTGAGGCTTGATGGTGAGAGCCTCATCAGCTAGAGCTGCAGCTTCCTCCACAGTGGCTGGTCTCCTTTCATGCACCCATTCCCGGATCTCAGCAGGGCACTTGAAGTAAAACTGCTCTTTTAGGATAACCTGGAGGAAGGTCTCCCAGGTTAAGGCCCCCTCTGCCTCCAGCCAGTGGCGACATATCTGTTTGAGTCTGTGGGCATACATCTTGAAAGACACTTCCTCATCACAGGCTAAAGTACGGAACTGAGTCTTGTAAGTGTCTGGGGTAACAGCATAATGTTCTAGAATAGTCCGTTTAATCTCCGCATACTCACAGTTCCCCTGAGGGTCCATAGCTCTATAGGCTGCGGCAGCTCCACCCTCTAAGAGCCCCACCAGATGTCGGACTCGGTCCCTTTCTGGGACTTCCATTAATCGACACTGAAGCTCAAAGTCCTGGAAGAAGCCCTCAATGTCGCCTACAGCCTCATTAAAGGGCTTGAAGTCTTTGCGGGACACTCTGGGGAGTTCCCTCATGGTGGGTGCTGGGGTTAGAGTCTGTCTGGAGCTTCTAGCTGCTTCCAAAGCGATCTGCCTCTCCAGCAATGCCATCTCCTGAGCTCTGTCCTCGGCTCTGTGAATGGCCTCCCTCTCCTCGGCTCTGTGAATGGCCTCCCTCTCCTCGGCTCTGTGAATGGCCTCCCTCTCCCTCTCCTCGGCTCTGTGAATGGCCTCCCTCTCCCTCTCTTGAGCTCGGTGAATGGCCTCTTTCTTATAGTCTATGGTGGCCTCTTCGTCCAGCAATGCCAACTCCTCCTCGTACCACATAACCCACTGACTTTTTTGGGTATTTACCTCCGGCTGCAGTCTTTCCTCCATTTGCTGTGAGGATCCTTCCTCAGCGTCATCTTGCAGGCGAACTCCTTCCAAAGCCTCAATAAGCTGCTCCTCGGAGAGTCCCTTAAAGCGGACTCCTACTTCACGGGCCTTTGATTGTAGGCTCCCCAAAGTCCAGTTCTTGTACTCTGCGGTGTTGGTTCCCGATGTTGATGGGCCTTTGTCCTCCATTCCTTCTGCTCTGGTCCCACTGCTGCCACCAGTTTGTGACGGGGTGTACGGCAGAGCAAGAAGGGACAACAGGCCGAGGGATGATTCAACAGATTTATTATCAAGAACGCTGGAACTACACATGCAGGTAGATCTAGAGAGTCCACAATTATTCCAACAGAACAGGTTCGGGGGCACCTCCAGATAATCCTTGTGCCAGCTAACAAAGCAATAGTCCACACGAGTCCAAGGGATCCCAAAACAATCCCACGAGCGACGAGATATGTCCTCAGCTCAAGTCTCGCCCCATTCGCTTCCGCAGTCACAGATGGACATGGGGTCTTGCCTCAGCTAAGAATCCCCACTCCTTCTCCTTCAAGGATCAACTTACATCTGATCTCAAAATAAGAATGGATTGTCTGAGCTCCTGGGATCCGCCCATGAAGGGGGGTAGGGGTCACACCTTCTATTCAATGGTTGGGTCCACCAGAAGATTCTAGACTGGTGGGCTCTGCTTAATCTATGTAGTATGTACATTTGACTAGCCACCTGCTGTGAGGAAGAATGGCTATTCCTCCACTAGTGATGTTGACAAAGCTTAATTACATTAGAGCTGAGGGCTGCAAGTATTGGGGGAAGGAGACATATTAACATAGTAACATAGTAACATAGTTAGTAAGGCCGAAAAAAGACATTTGTCCATCCAGTTCAGCCTATATTCCATCATAATAAATCCCCAGATCTACGTCCTTCTACAGAACCTAATAATTGTATGATACAATATTGTTCTGCTCCAGGAAGACATCCAGGCCTCTCTTGAACCCCTCTCTTGAAATATTGTTACAGGTGAACTCCCAGCACAAGAAAATACATAAATTACAGCTAATAGAAACCAGAGAACAGTTACATACATCAAATGGCATATTATTCAAATACAGGACAGGGCAAAAGTACATATCATGACACTTCATATTGTATTTCCTGACATCTCTGGATACAAACATGTCAAAAGAATGAAAGGCACTTGAGTATTCATGAATTGGATTAAATGTTGATGGATTGGCCAGAGAAGTGTGTACAAATTCTGATGTATTGTACTGCCTATGGTTAGTTGGTACTCGCTCCTTTTTTATAAAGTATTTTTTGAGTGATAGATTACGTAGATACTTTTTCATACTAATATATAAATTAAATGGTTTTGCTTCTCTGGTTGGGGCGAACATCAATCCTTTTTGTAGGAGGGAAATTTCATTATCTGTTAATTGGTGAGAGCTCAGGTTATACATTTGTTGAGAATAATTCATTATTCTGTTTGCTTTCTTTTTGGAGAATTTCCCCCCTCTTTTCCCTCTTTTAGTTTTTGTTTTGAGGGTACGACCCGAAAAAAATCCCGATTGATTTGTTGTTGGGTTAATGCTCCCCTATTGTTTTTGTATGTTGAGATGGTTCTGTTAGTGTTCCTGTTTGTCGAATTTTGGATATTTCTACCCACATCCCCATTCATTTGTGGGTTTTGAACAATGAGGGGTCTATTCGCCACCCCTTAATTTGTCATGGAGGTGTCCTTTCTATTGGTTTTATGTTTACTGGTTGGTGCTGCATTTTTATTCAGTTCGCTAACTGATTCAGTGTCCTCCACCTGAAATGTTCAAGGCAGATACCTGTTAGTTGACCAAATAGAAGTGTTCACATATTCATTGTATTGTAATGAAGTATTGGGGGGTCCATCGTTTGGGGTATATGGATACACTGGGGACTTGAGCGCGGCATATAATGCTGGGTTTGAGGAACTTTCCTTGGTTCGACTTGTTTTTTTTCCTCCTCATGTAACCAGGGATGCCACCGGCTGGGACGTCTCTGGCTCTGCACGTAGCAGCAGTTCTCTCTGCCTATCGCACAACCCCTGGGTGATACACGCGCAGTGTTCCCTCGCCCAGCAACGTACTTTGCAGCAACACCTTCATTCACTCGGGACGGTGGTGTGCACCTATCTATTGGGTAACCCCTCACCTGCCAGACATCTAGAAGGTACGTGGATTACAAAAAGATATGCAAGTAGCAATGGAACTAACGTATAATTAGTACAGTTCTTTAAAAGCGGACTCACCTTTTTATGTGTAATAGGTACTGGGTGTAGTTTTTAGAATAGTGTCAAGTTTGGGTATTTTCTGTCATGTACACCCCTCAAAGTGACTTTAAATGTGAGATGATCCCTAAAAAATGGTATTGTAAATTTTGTTGTAAAAATGAGAAATCGCTGGTCAACATTTAACCCTTATAACTTCCTAACTCCTAACAAAAAAAATGTTGTTTCCAAAATTGTGCTGATGTAAAGTAGAAATGTGGGAAATGTTATTTATTAACTATTTTGTGTGACATATCTCTCTAATTTAAGGGCATATAAAGTTTGAAAATTGCAAAATTTAAAAAACTTTCGCCATATTTCTGTTTTTTTCATAAATAATCGCAAGTAATATCGAAGAAATGTTACCACTAACATGAAGTACAATATGTCACGAAAAAAATTCTCAGAATCAGCGGGATCCGTTAAAGCGTTCCAGAGTTATCACCTCATAAAGTGACAGTGGTCAGAATTGTAAAAATTGGCCTGGTCATTAAGTACCAAGGCCCTGTCACTAAGGGGTTAATATAAAAAAAACTTGCTGGTATAAAATGTGCAAGACCAAAGACTCCAGCACACTATTTGCTGTGTATGAGCTAAAAAAATCAATCAAATATACTATAAATTTGCACTATAATTATGCCAGTTTGTGACATATATTATAATAAATGTGTGGGGCCATGTGTGGCCTGTCCCCCTTGTCACAGAGATGGCTGGTCTCTGTGATGTAACCTGGAGTATTTTCTCCAGTGCATGTAAGCACTGAGAGGTTCGTTTGTTGCACCTATCATTGGGTTGTGGGTAGCTGTGAGAGATGGGCAGGTCTAGCTACCCACAAGCCTCACCTCTGGGTGTGGTTAACAGCCTATATAATGGTGGCTGTTGTTTGGCACATGGTCTGTGACTGGAGGTGTGGAGGCCTCCAGTGTGTGTTTGCTAAGACACTGACCTGAGCTGGTGGACCCCAGTATTAAATGGACTGTTTGTTTGTTATTTGCTCTCACTTTGGGCTGCAAAAGGCTATCTTTTGTTTGCTTAACCCCTTCACGACATGAGCCGTACTAGTACTGCGCATGCCGTGTCACCCCCTTTGATGTGGGCTCTGGTGGTGAGCCCACATCAAAGTTGTGACATGTCAGCTGTTTTGTACAGCTGACATGTGCGCGCAATAGCGGCGGGTGAAATCGCTATTCACCCGCCGCTATTAACCTGTTAAATGTCGCTGTCAAACACAGACAGCGGCATTTAACTACCGCATCCGGCCGGGCGGCCGGAAATGACGTCATCGCCGACCCCCGTCACATGATCGGGGGTCGGCGATGCATCAGGAAGGTAACCATAGAGGTCCTTGAGACCTCTATGGTTACTGATGCAGGCCTGCTGTGAGCGCCCCCCTGTGGTCGGCGCTCACAGCACACCTGCATTTCAGCTACATAGCAGCGATCTGATGATCGCTGTTATGTAGCTGAGCCGATCAAGTGGTGCCAGCTTCTAGCCTCCCATGGAGGCTATTGAAGCATGGCACAAGTAAAAAAAAAAATGTTTTTAAAAATATGAAAAAAATATAAAAAATATAAAAGTTTAAATCACCCCCCTTTTGCCCCATCCTAAATAAAACAATAAAAAAAAAATCAAACATACACATATTTGGTATCGCCGTGTTCAGAATCGCCCGATCTATCAACTTAAAAAAAGCATTAACCTGATCGCTAAACGGCGTAGCGGGAAAAAAATCTGAAACGTCAGAATTACGTTTTTTTGGTCGCCGCGACATTGCATTAAAATGCAATAACGGGCGATCAAAAGAACGTATCTGCACAAAAATGGTATCATTAAAAACATCAGCTCGGCACGCAAAAAATAAGCCCTCACCCGACCCCAGATCACGAAAAATGGAGCCGCTACGGGTATCGGAAAATGGCACTTTTTTTTTTTTTTTAGCAAAGTTTGGAATTTTTTTTCACCACTTAGATAAAAAATAACCTAGACATGTTTGGTGTCTATGAACTCGTAATGACCTAGGGAATCATAATGGCAGGTTAGTTTTAGCATTTAGTGAACCTAGCAAAAAAGCCAAACAAAAAACAAGTGTGGGATTGCACTTTTTTTGCAATTTCACCGCACTTGGAATTTTTTTCCCGTTTTCTAGTAAAAGACATGGTAAAACCAATGGTGTCGTTCAAAAGTACAACTTGTCCCGCAAAAAATAAGCCCTCACATGACCATATTGACGGAAAAATAAAAAGTTATGGCTCTGGGAAGGAGGGGAGTGAAAAACGAAAACGCAAAAATGAAAAAGGGGTGCGACTTGAAGGGGTTGAACTTAAGCAGGTTTATGGAGCTAATAAACCTGATTGGACATTTTTATGAAATCCGCTTCCTGTGCTTACCTCAAACCGCAGCTGAGTGAGTACAACCTTACACCCCTCATAAAGGTTGGCCCTCTTTATACAAAGCCGTGTGAGCAGGGCATGAAAGTTTAAAGTTTCAAGTCATGGTGTGTACATGGTGTGCACCATAATTTTTTACTTTCTTACGCAAGACAGCAGCACAAATGCAATTATACGTGTTCCCAGTATGTCTAACAACTCTGCCAACCCATTTTCTTGGCCCTGTACGAAATCAATTTTCTTACAGACTAAAGGATCAATTTGAATCCTGGGTAATGTAGATGCAAGTAAAACATTTCCTTTCCAAATTTTACAGGACAAGGAATAATGATCTTGATTTTGTCCTGGAATTCTCCTAACTGGCGCAAAATACTTGATCAATTATATCCTACTAGATGGTGGCCTGATTCTAACGCATCGGGTATTCTAGAATATGCATGTCCACATAGTATATTGCACAGCCCACGTAGTATATTGCCCAGCCACGTAGTATATTGCCCAACCACGTAGTATATTGCCTAGTCACGGAGTATATTGCACAGCCCACGTAGTATATTGCCCAGCCACGTAGTATATTGCCCAGCCACGTAGTATATTGCCCAGCCACGTAGTATATTGCCCAGCCACGTAGTATATTGCCCAGTCACGTAGTATATTGCCCAGTGACGTAGTATATTGCCCAGTGACGTAGTATATTGCCCAGCCATGTAGTATATTGCCCAGCGACGTAGTATATTGCCCAGACACGTAGTATGTTGCAGTCACGTAGTATATTGCCCAGTCACATAGTATATTGCCCAGCCACGTAGTATATTGCCCAACCACGTAGTATATTGCCCAGTGATGTAGTATATTGCGCAGCCACGTAGTATATTGCCCAGTTACGTAGTATATTGCGCAGCCACGTAGTATATTGCGCAGCCACGTAGTATATTGCCCAGTGACGTAGTATATTGCCCAGTGACGTAGTATATTGTGCAGCCACGTAGTATATTGCCCAGTTACGTAGTATATTGCCCAGTTACGTAGTATACAACACAGAGCCACGTAGTATATTGCACAGCGACGTAGTATACAGCACAGAGCCATGTAGTATATTGGCCAGTTACGTAGTATATTGCCTAGTTATGTAGTATATTGCCCAGTGACGTAGTATACAGCACAGAGCCACGTAGTATATTGCACAGCGAAGTAGTATACAACACAGAGCCACGTAGTATATTGGCCAGCTACGTAGTATACTGCCCAGCGAGCTTTGTCACAGTTTAAAAAATAAAAAATAAACATATACTCACCTTTCCAAGGGAGCCCTTGTAGTCCACGGCACGGTCACATGACCGTGATGTCATGGCAGGTCTTTCTAGCACAGGCGCCCAGGGCCTGTAATGACGTCACGATTTATGTAAACTAGAAGCTTGGGCTGATAAATGGCAAATGAGCTTTAATGGGGATAAATGTAAGGTCATGCACTTGGGTAGAAGTAATAAGATGTATAATTATGTGCTTAATTCTAAAACTCTGGGCAAAACCGTCAATGAAAAAGACCTGGGTGTATGGGTGGATGACAAACTTAAATTCAGTGGCCAGTGTCAGGCAGCTGCTACAAAGGCAAATAAAATAATGGGATGCATTAAAAGAGGCATAGATGCTCATGAGGAGAATATAATTTTACCTCTATACAAGTCACTAGTTTGACCACACTTAGAATACTGTGCACAGTTCTGGTCTCCGGTGTATAAGAAAGACATAGCTGAACTGGAGCGGGTGCAGAGAAGAGCGACCAAGGTTATTAGAGGACTGGGGGGTCTGCAATACCAAGATAGGTTATTACACTTGGGGCTATTTAGTTTGGAAAAACGAAGACTAAGGGGTGATCTTATTTTCATGTATAAATATATGAGGGGACAGTACAAAGACCTTTCTGATGATCTTTTTAATCATAGACCTGAAACAGGGACAAGGGGGCATCCTCTGCGGTTGGAGGAAAAAAGGTTTAAGCATAATAACAGACGCGGATTCTTTACTGTAAGAGCAGTGAGACTATGGAACTCTCTGCCGTGTGATGTTGTAATGAGTGATTCATTACTTAAATTTAAGAGGGGACTGGATACCTTTCTGGAAAAGTATAATGTTACAGGGTATATACACTAGATTCCTTGATAGGGCGTTGATCCAGGGAACTAGTCTGATTGCCGTATGTGGAGTCGGGAAGGAATTTTTTTCCCCAATGTGGAGCTTACTCTTTGCACATGGGGTTTTTTTGCCTTCCTCTGGATCAACATGTAAGGGCATGTTAGGTTAGGCTATGGGTTGAACTAGATGGACATATAGTCTTCCTTCAACCTTAATAACTATGTAACATGACCGTGACGTCATGGCAGGTCCTTCTCGCGCAGGCGCGCAGGGCATGTGATGACGTCGCGGTCACATGACCATGACGTTATGGCAGGTCCTTCTCCCATACCATCTTTGCTACCGGAACTGCAACGGAAGATGGTGGCCGGCGCGAGAGGCTCAGCGGACTACAGAGGGTGAGTATAGCAGGTTTTTTTTTTTATTATTATTTTTAACATTACATTTTTTACTATTGATGCCGCATAGGCAGCGTCAATAGTAAAAAGTTGGGGACACACAGGGTTAATAGCGGCGGTAACGGAGTGCATTACCCGCGGCATAACGCGGTCCATTACCGCTGGCATTAACACTGTTAGCGGTGACCGGAGGGGAGTATGCGGGTGACAGGCACTGACTGCGGGGAGTTTGGAGCGGCCATTTTCTTCCGGACTGTGCCCGTCGCTGATTGGTCGCGGCAGCCATGACAGGCAGCTGCCGAGACCAATCAGCGAATGAATAACCATGACAGAAGGACAGACAGACAGACGGAAGTGACCCTTAGACAATTATATAGTAGATGTGCCAGCTTGTATGACCCATCATGAAACTAATGCCCTTGTGCCTCAGGACACATTTCTATAACCTTATTCAAATAACAGACAAATGCGGATAGATGGACAAATAAATATAAATAAAAAGGTTAAACAGAGATAAGTAGACAGTTCAAAAGATAGATAGATTAATAGATTAGAATAATAATATACATAGATACAAAGTTACATGAATAGATAGACAGACAGACATAGAGATAGATCAATCTGTGAAATAACAGATTAAGACGGCTGTTGGTTAAAATGAAAATACTAAGTTTTGGTCTGAAAAAAAAACTAAAAAATTGTGCTATATTTAACGTGCTCAATGTGCAAGACTTCTTGTAGGATGCATTAAATCACATAAATCTGTCATTGATATTTTAAAGATTTATAACATTATGCCTGGTGGCCTTAGCTATGGGATGAGCATATCGTGGTTAGCTTTATAGGATATCCACTTATCATCAGGTGTAACTAGAGCTGCAATATATTTGTACAATGTAGACAGCATAAACTAACCACAAATCTTTTCGGAAATGTCACTTTTTATCCACAGTCTTGCAGAAATTTGCTTCATCAGCCTATTACCTGCTAGCAGGTGATATATCAGGCGACTCCACCTCGCCTGAACGTTGGTTCCTAGTTGGTTCCTAGTTGGTTCATGTGCTAGTATCCTGTTTGTGTTTGTTTGTATTGATTGTAGCAGTGTGTTAAAAAAAATATGAGTTAATCACAATATCTTTATACTAATTTTTATTTCCATGCATTGGGAACATTGCACACTGTTTTCTAATTCAAAACATGAAAATAAATGTATATAATTTGTAACTACTTTACAGAAAATAACAAAAAGTGAACATTGGGCTCTTCTAAAAAATAACAGTGTCTGTGTATGTCCTTTTTTTCAGGATTTAGCATTGCTGTGAATCACTAACCTAATATTTAGTTGTATACCCACAGTTTTTTTTAGAACTGCTTCACAAACATGTTGACTAGAGTCAACCAACTCCTGGCACCTGTCAACTGTTATTTGAGCCCAGGATGCTGTGACTACATCCCACATTTTTTGGCATTAGTTGTCTTTGCCTCAGAAACAGAATTTTTCATTTCACCCCAAAAATGTTCTATCAGATTAAGGTCCCCAGAATGGGCTGGCCACTCCATAACCTCAATTTTGTTGGACTGGAACCAAGATTTTGCTCATTTATTGGTGTGTTTAGGGTCTTTGTCTTGTTGAAACACCCATTTCAAGGGCATATCCACTTCAGGCAAGATGATCTCATCAAGTATTTTAATATATGCAAACTGGTTCATGATCCCTGGTATGTGGTAAATAGGTCTGGCACCATAGTAAGAGAGACTTGCCCATATCATGATGTTTGCACCACAATGCTTCACTGCCTTCAGAGTGTACTGTGTCTTGAATTCAGAGTTTGGGGGTCATCCGACAAACTGTCAGTGGCCCTTGGACCCAAACAGAACAATTTAACTTTTTTCAGTCCACAAAATTTTACTTTCATCAGTCCACAAAATGTTTCTCCATTTCTCTTTAGGCCAGTTGATGTGTTCTTTGGCAAATTGTATCCGGTTCAGTGCATGTCTTTTTTTTTTTTTTAACAGTGGGACTTTGCATGGTCTTCTTGCTAAGGGTATGTGTCCACGTTCAGGATTGCATCAGGATTTGGTCAGGATTTTATGCAGGTAAAATCCTGACCAAATCTGCACCTGAGGTCACTGGCAGGTCAACTGTGCTGTCCTTGCGTTTTTTCTGCAATGTAAGGACATGCTGCGTTCTTAAAAGACGTGCCGCATGTCCGTTTCCGCGGGTATGCCGCATGCGTCTTTTAATGCGTCAAAAACGCAGCATTTCCTGAACGTGGAAACATACCCTAAGAGATTAGCTTCACACAGGTGCATTCTAAGTGCCACAGTACTAACAGGTAACTTGAGATTGTCTTTGATCATCCTGGAGCTGATCATTGGCTGAGTTTTGCCATTCTGGCTTTTCTTCCATCCATTCGAATGGTAGTCTTCCGGTTTCTTCAACGTCTCTATGGTTTGGCCTTCTATTTTAAAGCATTGGAGATCTTTTTACCTTAACAGCCTATTATTGTCTGCACTTCTTTATAAGTGTTACCATCTCTAATCAACTTTTTAATCAAAGTACGCTGTTCTTCTGAACAATGTCTCGAATGACCCATATTTCTCAGGCTTTCAAGGAGAAATGCATGTACAACATGTCCTGGCTTCACCCTTAAATCAGGACTACCTGATTCACACCTGTTTCTTCAAAGAGTGATTGACCTCACTAATTGAACTCCACACTGCTATTATTTAGAACACACATTGCTAAGGAGAGTAAAACTAATCCCAAACTGTTCTTCAACTATATCAATAGTAAAAGAATAAAAACTGAAAATGTAGGCCCCTTAAAAAATAGTGAGGAAAGAATGGTTGTAGATGACGAGGAAAAAGCTAACATATTAAACACCTTCTTCTCCACGGTATTCACGGTGGAAAATGAAATGCTAGGTGAAATCCCAAGAAACAATGAAAACCCTATATTAAGGGTCACCAATCTAACCCAAGAAGAGGTGCGAAACCGGCTAAATAAGATTAAAATAGATAAATCTCCGGGTCCGGATGGCATACACCCACGAGTACTAAGAGAACTAAGTAATGTAATAGATAAACCATTATTTCTTATTTTTAGGGACTCTATAGAGACAGGGTCTGTTCCGCAGGATTGGCGCATAGCAAATGTGGTGCCAATATTCAAAAAGGGCTCTAAAAGTGAACCTGGAAATTATAGGCCAGTAAGTCTAACCTCTATTGTTGGTAAAATATTTGAAGGGTTTCTGAGGGATGTTATTCTGGATTATCTCAATGAGAATAACTGTTTAACTCCATATCAGCATGGGTTTATGAGAAATCGCTCCTGTCAAACCAATCTAATCAGTTTTTATGAAGAGGTAAGCTATAGACTGGACCACGGTGAGTCATTGGACGTGGTATATCTCGATTTTTCCAAAGCGTTTGATACTGTGCCGCACAAGAGGTTGGTACACAAAATGAGAATGCTTGGTCTGGGGGAAAATGTGTGTAAATGGGTTAGTAACTGGCTTAGTGATAGAAAGCAGAGGGTGGTTATAAATGGTATAGTCTCTAACTGGGTCGCTGTGACCAGTGGGGTACCGCAGGGGTCAGTATTGGGACCTGTTCTCTTCAACATATTCATTAATGATCTGGTAGAAGGTTTACACAGTAAAATATCGATATTTGCAGATGATACAAAACTATGTAAAGCAGTTAATACAAGAGAAGATAGTATTCTGCTACAGATGGATCTGGATAAGTTGGAAACTTGGGCTGAAAGGTGGCAGATGAGGTTTAACAATGATAAATGTAAGGTTATACACATGGGAAGAGGGAATCAATATCACCATTACACACTGAACGGGAAACCACTGGGTAAATCTGACAGGGAGAAGGACTTGGGGATCCTAGTTAATGATAAACTTACCTGGAGCAGCCAGTGCCAGGCAGCAGCTGCCAAGGCAAACAGGATCATGGGGTGCATTAAAAGAGGTCTGGATACACATGATGAGAGCATTATACTGCCTCTGTACAAATCCCTAGTTAGACCGCACATGGAGTACTGTGTCCAGTTTTGGGCACCGGTGCTCAGGAAGGATATAATGGAACTAGAGAGAGTACAAAGGAGGGCAACACAATTAATAAAGGGGATGGGAGAACTACAATACCCAGATAGATTAGCAAAATTAGGATTATTTAGTCTAGAAAAAAGACGACTGAGGGGCGATCTAATAACCATGTATAAGTATATAAGGGGACAATACAAATATCTCGCTGAGGATCTGTTTATACCAAGGAAGGTGACGGGCACAAGGGGGCATTCTTTGCGTCTGGAGGAGAGAAGGTTTTTCCACCAACATAGAAGAGGATTCTTTACTGTTAGGGCAGTGAGAATCTGGAATTGCTTGCCTGAGGAGGTGGTGATGACGAACTCAGTCGAGGGGTTCAAGAGAGGCCTGGATGTCTTCCTGGAGCAGAACAATATTGTATCATACAATTATTAGGTTCTGTAGAAGGACGTAGATCTGGGTATTTATTATGATGGAATATAGGCTGAACTGGATGGACAAATGTCTTTTTTCGGCCTTACTAACTATGTTACTATGTTACTATGTTACCCCCTTTCAATTAATTACTCTAATACATAGACTCAAAAACATGCAGATCATGAATGCGGAGTCTGTTGGTTTTCTTAGAATCTACTACAACAACTAGTAAATTGTTTGATGTGGTAATGTAATTTATACCAAAAACTAATCCTGTGCGATCTTCCACGACCTCAGACCATCTGACTACGCCTCTGTCTTGCCCTACGCTCCTGACTCTTTGGTCAGCGACTCCAGTCCTGGAGACTTCCCTGGAGTGGTACCTCATGTTGACCAGCAGCCCCAGCCTATTCTCAAGACCCAGTAGACACTTAGTCATGCACCTCTAGGGCAAGCTTAACCTGTGGCGCAGTGAGTCCACACCCACCAGCATTACATTACATTCGGGCCATGGATCCTGCTGATAAATCGGGAGCCAGGGATCCCAAGACAAGTGTACAAGTATTGTACGAGGAGGTCCACCCTAGGTGAGAGTTATTGACTGACGTTACCTTGACCTGGCAGGAGAGGCCCTCTCTGCTACTGCCCATCTGGATTCTGACTCCATGGGTAGCTTAATTCCTTTGGATCTGGTCTGTCAACTTTAGCTCCCTATTCAACTGCTGAATCACCCCCTGACTGTTGCCTCCATTGATGGACAACTCCTGGCAGAGTCTATTCATTTCATCACTCTGCCAGTCACATAGCAGAATTGGAGTCCTGCATAAGGAGATGATATTCTTCTACGTGCTACCCAGATTTGTGAATTTGGTTCTCCTGGTTCTTCCATTGTTCCATTTACAAGCGCCGGTTATTGACTAATTCTTCAGTCTGGTACTTCATTCCATTTCAAAAACCTGACCTGCACATCCCAACATAGACTCAGTGTGAACAGGGCCTGAACCTAGAGTCGCCAACTCGTATATAGCTAAATAAATAAGGCAGCACACTGCAGCGCTAGAACATACAAACTTGAAATACGAAATTTGAACTGCATTACTGCACTAGAAATATGAAAAATGAGAGCGTTTAGCGCATAAAAATGGCCAATTTTATGTGTACCTGGTAGTCCCTTTATGGCATCTCTCTTATACCAGGTCCTACGCTTGCCTTACCTCAAATTGGTACTTCATTCCAGACCTTCTAGTGCCTGCAACTGCTTAGCCAAGGTCACGCCCAAAACTCTGCCTCCTGTTCCTTCGAACATTTCTTCTCTGCTCATCCACTATCGTGCCTTTGTAGACCTTTTTAGTGAAAAGAAAGCAGAGCTCCTGCCACCCCACCGACCTTATGACTGTCCTGTCGACCTTCTAACTTGTACTTCACCGCCTTGGGGCCGGGTGTATTCTCTATCTCTACCTGAGACTCAGGCATTGTCTGGTCTGAATATATCCAAAACAATTTATCCAAGGGATTCATCTGTAATCTGCTACTTCGTGACTTAGAAGACTGGTTCCTTACATCCCTGTATAGACTATGGAGGTCTTAACAAAATCACTATAAAGAACAAGTACCCTCTGCATTTGATTTCTGAGATATTTGACAAGATTCATGGAGCTAAGGTTATCATCAAGTGGTTGAATCCTCGTCAAGCCAGGAGGGCAATCTTCTTCACTCATTTTAACTTCAAGTTACACTTCCATCTTGCAGAGAAGAATGTCAAAGCAGATGCCCTGCCTCAATCTTTTGATGTGATCAATTCAGTGGAGGAGCCTCAGCAAATTATTGACCTGGTCAAGATTATTGAAGCAGCCCCTGTCCTTTTTAAATAAATTCCTCCAGGAAAACCTTTGTCCATACTGCTAGAAGGAGAAGAGTTCCATCCTAGGGACAGAAATCCAACTTGGCTGGTCATATAGGCATACGTAAGTCCACTGATCTGACTGCTCATCGCTTCTGGTTGCCCTCGCTTGTCAAGGATCTCCGAGACTTCCTAAACACCTATTCACAGTGCACCAGAAACAAATCTTCCAGGGACAAGCCTACTGGCCTCATCCAGCCTCTGCTAGTTCCTTTCGCTCCTGGGCAACATATTGCTCTGGACTTCATCATGGACATGCCTCACTCCGATGGTTGCAACACCATCTGGGTTGTAGTGAGTAGGTTCATTAAGATGGTTCAATTTCTTTTTTTGGCTGGTTTCCCTCCGCTCCTAAGTCTCGCTCCTGAAGTTGGTGGTCTTGAATCGCTTCTCGATGCCCCATGCTACTTTCACTACTGCTGTCCCAGGGGAACCCCTCAGACGTCTTCGAGGTTCAATACATCCTGAATACTAAAAAGGTTCGCAGGAGGACCTTCTTTCTGGTATACTGGAAGGGATTTGGACCTGAGGATAGATCCTGGGGACCTGAAGAGAATATCTGTGTCCCTACCTACAGTGTGTTTCGTGTTGTGAATTCTGCTCTTGGGCTCCCTCCGGTGGTTGTTGATGGTAATGCAGTTATTCCTGAGCAGCAGTCTTGGACAGGTGTTTCTGCTAATTGCAATTCTGACTGGGGTATTTAGCTGTGCAGGACTCATTAGTCCTTGCCAGTAGTCAATGTTCCTTTGGAAGTGTTGGTCCTCTGCCTGGCCTCTCCTGCTTGCTGCCAATTCAGCTAAGATAAGTGTTTGCTTCATTTTTTGACACACTGCTGTGTGTTTATTTTCTGTGCTTATCTTGTTTCTATTTTGTTCCTGCTAGACTGTGCCTGATGTTTTTCTCAGTCTAGTTGGACTCGCTGGAGTCGCAGATATACTCTCCAGATCTTTAGTTAGGTGGTGGAGTTTTTGTATTTTTCTGCTGTGGATATTTTGTAGTGTTTTATGCTGACCGCATAGTATCCTGTACTTTCCTTTCCTATCTAGGTAGAAGTGGCCTCCTTTGCTTATCCCTGTTTTCTGTCTGCGTGTGTCTTTTCCTCTCCTACTCACAGTCATTATTTGTAGGGGGCTACCTATCCTTTGGGGATCTACTCGGAGGCAAGAGAGTTTTCCTATTTCCATCTTTAGGGATATTTAGTCCTTAGGCTGTGTCGAGGTGTCTAGGTCTGGTTAGGCACACCCCACGGCTACTTCTAGTTGCGGTGATAGGATCAGGGTTTGCAGTCAGTAAAGTTACCACTGCTCCAGCAAAGGTCTTTTCATGCTGCTCCAAGGCCACCTGATCATAACAGTTTCGCTCTGCTCTACTAAGTACCAGATGATCTTTTTGAGTTGCTTTGTGCTGGTTGTGAGTCGTAGGGGGGCGAGGCCAAACTCTGCAGAAATTTATATCTACCCTGTCCTGCAGAAATTTGCTTCCCCAAATTTGCTACCAGGTAATTTATCAAGTGACTCCACTATGGATTCCTCACCTCAACAGTGGTCTGTTTATGCGTTTGTTTGTATTGATTCTCTCGTTATTGAACTGGCTTGTAAACCCATCCTATGACCTCTCCGCTCCTGACCTTGGCTTTGTATTCTGATCCTGCTCTTCCTGCCCTGACCTCGGCCCATCTGACTATGCCTCTGTCTTACCCTCCTGTACCTCGTACCCGTGTCTCTAACCATCCAGTCAACTGCTTCAGTCCTGGGGACTGCCCTGGAGTGATACCTCGTGTCTACCGGCAGCCCAGCCTATCTTCACCATCAGAGGCTCTATTGAAGACCTGGGAGACACTTAATCACACCCCTCCAGGGTAAGCCCTGCCTATGGCGCAGTGGGTCCACATCCACCAGCGTTACCAAAGAGTTCTATTTTAGACTTTTATTACATATTCCCAGGATTTTCAATATTTGCTTGCGAGATCCATATATACTCGTCCTCTGGTAGATACAGGCACAAGTGGATCATGTGCAAGAACAATAAATGGGCCCTTTTCAGTCCAATCATAAAGCACAACTTTACTTGCTTTGGAGTTCAAAATAAGCCTTGGGCCCTTGAAGGGCTGCACAATGACTGTACTCAACCAGTCTAACCCTTCTTTCCTTTGTTGTAAGCCTTTAAAGAACAGTTTGGCCTGGTCCATACAAAATGAGGCATATCCTTTTAAAATTACCGGTAGTTTGTAAGCTTGCTAGCAGGTCCCTCACTCCTTTTTGAACTGTGATTATTGTTATGCTGTAATGTCTATTGTCTGTACAAATCCCCTCTATAATTGTAAAGCGCTGTGGAATATTTTGGCGCTATATAAATAAAATTATTATTATTAGTTTGGAGCAGGGTGCATTAGTAGCATATTATTGCTAAAAGATATAGTGATATTTATAAATATGTTCATGGATAGTTCCTTTTTCTCCTTATGTTTGTATGCCGTCCAGTCACTGAAATTCTAAATATATCCTTTAGAGACTCCTAAAAGATTGGTAATGGTTTCAAACATATATACTGTATAAATTTCAGAAAATGACATTTCTGCTAAAATAACTCAAGCACTACTAGTTTTAAAGAGATTATTTTTCCAAAGTTGTTGAAAAAGAAGAATGCTATGAGCATATAAGAAAAGTCATAAACAAAAGTGCCATTCTGTTTGAAATAGAGAAATGTGTCATCCCAAAGTTAGAAAAAAACTATGAACAATCATAGATGTGGGTATTTTGTCTACAGCTCCTTGGCCTACTAAGGCTGCCGTCACACTAGCAGTATTTGGTCAGTATTTTACATCAGTATTTGTAAGCCAAAACCAGGAGTGGGTGATAAGTGCAGAAGTGGTACATATGTTTCTATTATACTTTTCCTCTAATTGTTCTACTCCTGGTTTTGGCTTACAAATACTGATGTAAAATACTGACCAAATACTGCTAGTGTGATGGCAGCCTTACAATGGGGAAAAAAAGTATTTAGTCAGCCACCAATTGAGCAAGTTCTCCCACTTAAAAAGATGAGAGAGGCCTGTAATTGACATCATACGTAGACCACAACTATGAGACTCAAAATGAGAAAACAAATCCAGAAAATCACCTTGTCTGATTTAGCAAAATTTATTTTGCAAATTATGGTGGAAAATAAGTATTTGGTCATTAGTAAAAGTTCATCTCAATATTTTGCTGTATATCCTTTGTTGACAATGACAGAGGTCAAACGTTTTCTTTAGGTCTTCACAAGGTTGGCACACACTGTTGGTGGTATGTTGGCCATGCAGATCTCTTCTAGAGCAGTGATGTTTTGGGCCTGTCGCTTGGCAACACGGACTTTCAACTCCCTCCAAAGATTTTCTATGGGGTTAAGAGCTGGAGACTGGCTAGGACAGTGGCAATCGCGCCAGAAATCCGCCCATCAGTGACTCCCGTCACATGATCACGGGTCACCGATGGGTTGGCATGACAACCAGAGGTGTCCTGGAGACCTCTACGGTTGTCACTGCCAGATTGCTATGAGCACCACCCGCTGGTCGGCGTTGATATCAAGTGAGGTACATGCAGGCAATTTGATCGCCAGCATGTAGCAGACCCAATCGGGTTATGGCAACTTCTAGTCTCCCAATGGAGACTATTGAAGCATGCCAAGAGTGAAAAACAAAAGTTTTTAAAAATATTAAAAAAAAAAAATATATATATATATATAAAAGTTCAAATCACACCCCCTTTTCCCCATTCAAAATAAAACAATAAAACAAAATCAAACATACACATATTTGGTATCGCCCAATCTATCAATAAAAAAAGGGCTTAACCTGATCGCTAAACGGCGTAGCAAGAGATAAAGTCAAAACTCCAGAATTATGTTTTTTTGGCCGCTGCGACATTGCATTAAAATGCAATAAAGGGAAATCAAAAGATCATATCTGCACCAATATGGTATCATTAAAAGCATCAGCTCCGCATGCAAAAAGTGATGCTACAGGTATCGGAAAATGGTGCTTTTTTTTTTTTTTGCAAAGTTTGGAAGTTTTTCACCACTTAAATAAAAAACAACCTAGACATGTTTGGTGTCAACGAACTCATAATGACCTGGAGAATCATATCAGCAGGTCAGTTTTAGCATTTAGTGAACCGCGTAAAAAAGCAAAACAAAAAACAACTGTGGGATTGCACTTTTGTTGAAATTTCACTGCACTTTGAATTTTTTTTCCAGTTTTCCAGGAAGTGCAACGCTATGGGTGTTTGGTGGTGCAGTGGATTCACTGACATTTTGTGAAAGCCCAGAGTCCCCACGCTTCTATGTTTATATATTGTAGTAAACTCTGGGAAAATGGCCGTCGTTTGCAGCGCAGGCACACACGGAGATCTCAACACCAAGATCTCCATCTGCGCACGCGCTGGCCCCTGCGGCCATTTTTCTGGAGTCGACCGCAATGTAAACCATGGAAGTGTAGGGGCGCCGAGCTTTCACAAAATGTTGACGGAGCCCCCGATCCACTGAACACCCATAGAGTCGCACCTCTGAACACCCCTTCCTCTCAGCCTGGGGTCCACAGCATTGCCCCACTCCTGACTCAACCAGCAAGCCCCCTGGTTCCCCACTACACTGCAGCCCACACTCCCGATAAGCAATAAGACGTACGGATTATAAGAAGCACCACCATTTTATTAAAAAAGTATTTTTCCTATTTTTCTCCCTAAAATTTGTGGTGTGTCTTATAATCTGGTGCATCTTATAATACGCAAAACACGATTATTTAAAAATAACACATTATTTTTTCATTATTATTTTTTACTAATTTTATAGGATGAAAAAATCTCTTATTCTCCCTCTAGAATACAAATTCATCCATTGTACCTAGCATTGTATTTCTACCAGTATAATCTGCCTGTGAGGTTAGTAGCTGCAAAACAGATCAAGTACACAAAGTTCTCCCTATTACATCATCATAACTTGTGGTTCAGTAGCTTAAGCATCTGCCGTTAAGATTGTAGGTTTGAGACCTGGGGAGACTCACAGGAAAAAAAATGACATTTGTGTAAAAAAGCAAAAAAAATACTTTTTTTTAGCTTAGTATACAGGGACCATAGAAATACACTGTTAGGCTGGAGTCACACACAACATATAAAAAATCGATCTGTTTTTCATGGACAAGAATCGCACAAATGTTTCATGAACAGTGATCCATATGTCATCCGTGTGCAATGCGAGGATGCGATTTCCTCACATCAAAATATCCGTGTGACATCCGTATGGCATCCGTATGGCGAGATTTTCTCGCCGGCTAGCAAAATGAACATATAATGGATCCATGGCCTCAAATATTCGTGAAAACATATATATATTATATATATATATATATATATATATATATATATATATATATATAGTCATTGACGCACATATGTTTATATTTCATAGAGATTTAGGTAGCAGAATAGATAATAATGCAATTGTCGGGTTCTGTAAAATCATTACAGAACCCGACGGGATAAGAGACATGGTTTACATACAGTAAACCATTGCATATCCGTTATTTTCTTTATATGTCCCTCACTAATAATGTTAGTAGTGTGTGTGTAAAAATTTGGGGCTGTAGGTGTTAAATTAAAGGATTAATTCATAGAAAAAACTACTGGAGTGGGTTCCCACGCAATTTTCTCCGTCAGAGAGGGAAAGTCAGTGACTGAGGGCAGATATTAATAGCCTACAGAAGGACCATGGTTATTGCCCTTGGCTTATAAAATCTGCCCCCACCCACCCCAGAAAAGATGTGCCTATTCCAGCACTTAGCCTCTCTCTTCCCATTGCCCTGTAGCGTTGGCATATGGGGTAATAAGGGGTTAATGTTACTTTGCTATTGTAAGGCGACATTAAGCCTTGTTAATAATGGAGAGGTTTCAATAAGACACCTATCCATTATTAATCCAATAGTATGAATGGTTTAAAAAAAAATACACACACACATTAAGAATAAAGTCTTTTATTGAAATAATTAAACACACTGGTTTACCATCTTTATTACACTCTCAATCCAAGTGAAACCCTCGTTCTTCTGTAAAAAAAAATCCAAAATAAAAAAGCAACAATATCCCATACCTGTCCGCTGTACAGTCATGTCCCACACTGCAATCCATCTCAAGGGGTTAAATAGTTTACAACCGGGATTGTAAACCACTGTGTAATGAATGAAAAGCTGCCTGCGCAGCCTCCCCGCCTGACCGGACATGATCTCATTAGCGTGGGAAAGTTTCTGAACATTTTCCCATGTTGTCAAGTTGACCTCAAGACAGGCTGTGAGTCTGTGCATGCTCAGTGACGTCAGCAGAAGTCGGCCCCGCCTGACCTGAGTTGAACTTGACAGCATGGGAAAATGTTCAGAAACTTTCCCACGCTAATGAGTTCATGTCTGGTCAGGCGGGGAGGCTGCGCAGGCAGCTTTTCATTCATTACACAGTGGTTTACAATCGAGGCGGTAGTATAGTAGGAGGGAAAAAAGCTCTGACAAGGGACAGTCCTTCTGAATCTGGGACAGTTGGGAGCTATGTCATTGTACATCATACGCTACCTCCAAACCTACTGCTGGGAAAAAGAGGTGATACTGAAGGGGAAAGTACTTCTCATCATTGTTCAGTGCTGAAATGCCTTAGTTTTTGTCATTTGCAGTTCTTCCCAGAGCAGGGAGAATATCTGGACCTTTTTTCGCAACTGTTCATGTTACTATGGTTACGTGATATCATGCAATTTCTAGAAATCCACTAGGCAGGAGATAAGTGAAGAGAAGTAATATCATATCCTACCAAAAGAAGTGTGAAACTCTTATATGCCCTGGGTATTAGCTTGTAAAGGTTACAAATCTAGGTATACCAATACGAGTCGTTTCTGTGTTATCTGAAGATATAATACACATAGCTTATACCCTAAAACCAATGTAATGTACAAACACTACATGACAGAGATCATGTCCAGTGATAATACTTGACCTGCAACCCCTTACCAATTGATCATCCATATAACACTTTAATTGCTAAGGAATCAATCGGACCAAAAAATAGAAAAGGATAATTGAAACTCCCTTATGTATAATTGGCCCATCATGACCCATCCACCTAAAAGACCACTGCTTATATTAAATTAGATATGCACCTTATAATTTTCCTAGTGGCTGTAATGAACAATAAATCGCAAGTAAAGTTAATAGAAAGTCAATAAATAGGAAGTCAAATACTGACCATACTGTACATAATGTTTCTACTATAATCTTGCGCAGTTTTAGTCCAAAATATGGACAGGATGCATGTTATAGAGGACTTGTCAATTCTGATAAAAATGCAATAGTGACATTTGATAGAATTATAAGTAGCGCTGCGGCGCCGGACAGCTGATCAGCAGGAGCGCTCCAGGTATCCGGGTTCCCTCTGCAGCTTATTCGGTAAGCGCTATAGCTTGCCAAATAAGCAGGGAGCCGAACATATTCGCTCATCTCTAATTAAAACAGGTTACTTTAGCTACTGCTTCTAATCTTTCTCCTGCTACTCTATAATACTGTATGTAGAAATGTATTTTACATTGCTTCTTATATAGCTTCACCCAGTTTGTACTTAGATAACAGCACAGATCTCCCTTGCATATACAGTACATGCTGCACAGCCTCCTCTCACACAACTGTATCTCAGAAACTTGAAATCTCACATAGCTTTTATCCCAATTTAATCGAACTTCAGGCATCCTTTCTTAAAGTTTTAGAGCAGTGGTGGCGAATGTATAGAACGCATGCTAGAGCACTCAGAGCTCTGTGGGCACCCATGCCATCGCTCTTCCTAGGGGAAGCAAGGGTGATTGGGGTGCCACTTCTGAGGATTGTACTGTGTGTGATATTAAGGTGGAGGAAAAGGAGGAGAGGCCACTTGAAGCAGAACTTGCTATCCACTCGAGCACATACTCATTGTCAACCTCATCTACAAGGCGTACCGCTGTGTGGCTGCCAAAGAAAGGGAGTCGAGAAGCCCAGCCAGTAACATATATTGTCAGTGGTCTTTGGATAGGACAAGACTGTGTTTGATCAGTTGAGCTTTCATTCACATTAACACCTAACCCATATTCACGTCGAACATCAAGCCTATTTCCCCTTCCACCACGACCTCGCTTTTTCCCACTCATGTTGTAAGTTATGCTCCCCTCTTGCAGCCTGATGTTTCACAACGTTAAGCCCACAGCTGTCAGTTACCTGTCACTAAATGAACAATCACTTTTTATTTTCTTAGATAGTTTGCGTGTACAAGACTGTTATGCCTATTGATTTTTAAGTGGAAATCTGGACTTCTGATTTGCCACTGAAACACTTTTTTCTCACAAACAATTTGGAGTAGCTAATTGGGACTCGTGGCTGCAACACTATATTAGGCCTAACGATTTTTAGGTGGGAATCTGGTCTTCTAATTTGCCACTGAAACATAGTTTTATCACAAACGAATTGGAGAAGCAAATGGGGCTTCTGGAGACTGCCACACAGTTTTTGCACAATCTACTTTGATGCTGGAAGATCGATTTTATACAGGACAGGATTCTATCTATTTCACTGACAGGTTCACTTTTAGCACCTGCACCAGCGCAGGAGCGATCTCTCTGCACTGTGACACTGAGCAAATGGCGCCAGCAAAACCAGATGTCTGCTTTTTATATGGACAGGGACTGAGACTTTGTCAGTCAATCACAGGAGACCTTGCGTCATGACGATGTGGATGGTCTCTGTGCCCTGATTGGTTGCCGGAATCAACATGCAAAGTTAAGAAGAAAAAAAAGCATGCGCCACTCCTGTAATCTCTTCACATGCTCCTCTAACCTCTCCAAACACCCTCCCCTCATCAAATACATCCACCCGTCTCTCTCGCTCATCATTCAGCAGCACTATCCTAGCCAAAGTAATAACAAAAGCATTAGTGGAAACGAGAGGATTTCCCAAACTGCGACCTACTTTTTCAGAGTAAAAATGCTGTTGAAGACAAGCACAAATCCAAATGTGCTACATTTGTGCCGAATTTGAGATTGGCAAACGTTTTCCGAACACATTCGCTCATCTCTAGTTAACAATCCATTTCTCAAGATTTGGGACTACAGTGAACCACAGTTAGAGTATCAACAAATGGCGAATAGATAGAACAGTGGGGATTCTTCCCAGGAGTCACTAGCAGACCAAAATTACCCAAAGAGCGCAGCAACTCATCCAAGAGGTCACAAAACACCCCACAACAAAATCCAAAGAGCTGCACACCTCACTTTCCTCAGTTAAGATCATTGTTCATGACTCTACCTTAAGAAAGAGACTGGGCAAAAAAGGTCTGAATCACAGAGTTCCAAGACGAAAAATCACTGTTAAACAATAAGAACATAAAGGCTCATCTCAGTTTTGCCAGAAAACATCTTGATGATCCCCAAGAGTTTAGGGAGAATACTCTGTGGACTGATGAGACAAAAGTTAAACTTTTTGAAAGGTGTAGGCCCATTTATATCTGGCATAGAAGTAACACAGTATTTCAGGAAAGGAACATCATACATACAGTAAAATATGGTGGTGTTCGTGTGATGGTCTGGGGCTGTTTTGCTGCTTCAGGGCCTGAATGACTTGCTGTGGTAAGTGGAACCATACATGCTGCTGTCTACCAATAATCCTAAAGGAGGAAGTCTGGCTATCTGTTCATGACCTCATGCTAAAGCTCACTTAGGTTATGCAGCAGGACAATGATACTAAATTCCTCCAGAGTGTTGAAAAAGACTCATAGCCAGTTATCGCAAACACTTGATTGAAGTTGTTCTGCTAAGGGTGACCCAACCAGTTATTAGCTTTATGGGACAATCACCTTTTCACCCAGTGCCCTGTAGGTTTGATTTATTTTTCTCTTAATGACACCTTAATTTAAAAATGTCATTTTGTATATACTTGTGTTATCTTTGTCTAACATTTAACCTCTTTCTGACATCAGGAGTAATAGTACGCAGATGCCGGATACCCTCCCTTTGATGTGGGCTCCGGTGGTGAGCCCACATCTTTCCCGGCACATGTCAGCTGTTTTGAACAGCTGACGTGCCCGGAACAGCAGAGGGTGGAATTGTGATCTACTCGCAGCTATTCACCCACTAAATGCCACTATCAAACGCTGACAGCGGCATTTAACGTGCAGATCCAGCGATCGCGCCGGAAATCCACCCATCGGTGATCCCTGTCACGTGATCGCGGGTCACCGATGGGTTGGCATGACAACCAGACGTCTGTCGTAGCTGTTTGCGTTCTGACCAAATGTCAGACATGCCAGATCACCAGTGAGGCCAAATCAGGAGGTTACGCCCTTCATTGACAAGCGCGATTGGAGAAAAAGTAAACCGCACACGTGCTGTGAGCAAAGTCACTTTATCTGATCTAATGGAGCAAGAGGCAGTATTTTATACCATTTACAACAAATGTAATTCTCAATGTAATTCATGATGCCCTCCCCCTGTTTCCCCGGGTCATGCTGACCTTTATTTCTCACGTACCCAGAATATGCTGTTTGCTGACTATTGAAAACATATAAGATAAGAAGTATACAATCCTTGAAGAGGAGACTAACAGACTACAGCATCATAAGAATACATTCTAGCAATTCTAGCTATTAAAGATAAAAGGCAATTAAAGGCAAAACATTAACCCTTCTATATCAATTTCCCCCTTTTGTAAATGGTATAACCTCTGCCACAGGGTCAGCTGATGTCCACAAAGGAGCTACTGTCTCATGGGTCTAGTACCCATAAGGGGGCTTTCTACCTGCTTCACCCATCCACCCTTAGTGTGGACAATTACTTCCCCCGTCAGCAGTGGCTATCCAGGGTCTATGACACACTACGGAAGGTTCAGCCTTAGATTTTTTTTCCTTACACATACACTATTCAATAGCTTATGTAATGCATATATTAAAGGGAACCTGTCACCTGAATTTGGCGGGACTGGTTTTGGGTCATATGGGCGGAGTTTTCGGGTGTTTGATTCACCCTTTCCTTACCCGCTGGCTGCATGCTGCCTGCAATATGGGATTGAAATTCATTCTCTGTCCTCCATTGTACACGCCTGTACTAGTAATCTTGCCTTGTGCAGGCATGTACTACGGAGGACAGAGAATGAACTTCAATCCAATATTGCGGCCAGCATGCAGCCAGCGGGTAAGGAAAGGGTGAATCAAACACCCGAAAACTCCGCCCATATGACCCAAAACCAGTCCCGCCAAATTCAGGTGACAGGTTCCCTTTAAATTAGCGCTTTTACAGCTACATAAAGCAATAAGCAAAACAATAAAATTTGCATGCAAGTCTGTAAAATACCAAAAAATCCATCCCGCTAGTCCACTGCACCAATTGGCTAGATTTAAAAAGGAGTCTCTGTATTGTATTAGCCTCATTAAGAACCTCAAGGAACCTAGAAAATCCAAGTTTCATTGTGTATGCAGTGTGGTGTTAATACATTCCTTGGCTCCAGGGGTAAGGCTAAATACAGCATAGTCCTTGCAGATAATGGGCTGTGTACACAGATCCAACAGTCCAACAGTTGTTGTCCTTCCATGTCCTTTATAAGAAGAGCATGATGTTGAATAAGTATGTTGTTCCTGTCAGAGGCGTAGCTAGAGCTTTTGCCGCCCGGGGCTGATCCCGAGTTTGGCGCCCCCCCCCCTTTCCCCCCCCCCCCCAGCTCAATACACACAAAGGTTACCAAAAATGGTTTTCCTGTTTTGTAGAACTTAAACTGGGCCTAATGGTGTCACCCCCACATGCCACACCTGTGACTTAATACCACCACACCATGACCAGGCCACATAGTGACCGAATAATACTACATACAAGGGACAAATACCACCGCACCATTTCCAGACCACATATTACCACCACATAGTGACTGAATACTACAATACTGATCAGTAATAAAAAAAGAACCACAATACTATCACCATAAGTGCCAGTATTCACAGGAGATCTGTACTTAGTATGCAGTGTCTGTGTAGAGGTAATACAGAGATCACTGGTGACATTATACACAGGACCTCTATATAGTATACAGTGTATAGTGTCAGTGTATAGGTAACACTGACTCACCAGTGACGTCTCTAGGTGAAGTCCTTCATCTTTCATCCAGCACAGACCGCCATCATTCCTTCCAGCCAGGACTCGTTTCTGCAGGAAATAACACAGTTATCTCGAGCTCCGCTTGCAGAACACATTACTTAATTTTTCACAACTGCTACATTACACCACATGAAGAAAAAAAGGTGATATAGTGTCACTCTACACAGTAACAGGACCGCCCCCCCCCCCCGTATTTAAAGCAGTATACTCAAAAAATAAAATAAATATATCACTGCAGTAGTAATATCCCTTAATTAGGCCCTATGGTAATAATATTCCCAACCCTGGCCCCGTTTATCTCATTCCTGGCTCCAGCCATATGTTCTTGCATCCTGCACTCATGAGTATCCATTCTACCCCATATGATCTCCCCATCCTGCCCCATCTGTCTCCATCGTATCCATCCTGCCCCATGATCCAATCCTGCCCCATGTCTTTCATTCTGCTCCGTGTCTCTAATCATGCCCCATATCTACATTCTTGTTGTGAATTCTGTTGTCGAACTCGAACTCGAACAGTTATCTCGAGCTCCGCTTGCAGAACACATTACTTAATTTTTCACAACTTCTACATTACACCACATGAAGAAAAAAAGGTGATAGTGTCACTCTGCACAGTAACAGGACCGCCCCCCCATTTAAAACAGTATACTCAAAAAATAAAATAAATACATCACTGCAGTAACAATATCCCTTAATTATCCCCTATGGTAATAATATTCCCCACCCTGGCCCCGTTTATCTCATTCCTGGCTCCAGCCATATGTTGTCGTATCCTGCCCTCATGAGTATCCATTCTACCCCATATGATCTCCCCATCCTGCCCCACCAGCCTCCATCGTATCCGTCCTGCCCCATGATCCAATCCTGCCCCGTGTCTCCAATCATGCCCCGTATCTACATTCTGCCCATGCCTCAAGTCCTGCCCCCAGTGTGTCCAGCATATTACCCCCATGTTGTCCAGCAATCTGCCCCAGTGTGTCCAGCATATTACCCCCAGTGTGTCCAGCAATCTGCCCCAGTATGTCCAGCATATTACCCCCAGTGTGTCCAGCAATCTGCCCTCAGTGTGTCCAGCAATCTGCCCCAGTGTCCAGCCTTTCCCCAGTGTGTCCAGCAGTCTGCCCCAGTGTGTCCAGCATATTACCCCCAGTGTCCAGCATTGCCCCAGTGTGTCCAGTATATTACCCCCAGTGTGTCCAGCAATCTGCCCCAGTGTCCAGCATTGCCCCAGTGTGTCCAGAAGTCTGCCCCAGGGTCTCCAGCATTGCCTCAATGTGTCCAGAAATCTGCCCCAGGGTCTCCAGTATTGCCCCAGTGTGTCCAGCAATCTGCCCCAGGGTCTCCAGTATTGCCCCAGTGTGTCCAGCAATCTGCCCCATGGTCTCCTGTATTGCCCCAGTGTGTCCAGCATTCTGCCCCATGGTCTCCAGTATTGCCCCGGTGTGTCCAGCAATCTGCCCCATGGTCTCCAGTATTGCCCCAGTATGTCCAGAAGTCTGCCCCATGGTCTCCAGTATTGCCCCAGTATGTCCAGAAGTCTGCCCCAGGGTCTCCAGCATTGCCTCAATGTGTCCTGAAATCTGCCCCATGGTCTCCAGTATTCAGTGTGTCCAGCATTCTGCCCCATAGTCTCCTGTACTGCCCCAGTGTGTCCAGCATTCTGCCCCATGGTCTCCAGTATTGCCCCAGTGTGTCCAGCAATCTGCCCCATGGTCTCCTGTATTGCCCCAGTGTGTCCAGCATTCTGCCCCATGGTCTCCAGTATTGCCCCGGTGTGTCCAGCAATCTGCCCCATGGTCTCCAGTATTGCCCCAGTATGTCCAGCATTCTGCCCCATGGTCTCCAGTATTGCCCCAGTGTGTCCAGCATTCTGCCCCATGGTCTCCAGTATTGCCCCAGTGTGTCCAGCATTCTGCCCCATGGTCTCCAGTATTGCCCCAGTGTGTCCAGCATTCTGCCCCATGGTCTCCAGTATTGCCCCAGTGTGTCCAGCAATCTGCCCCATAGTCTCCTGTATTGCCCCAGTGTGTCCAGCAATCTGCCCCATGGTCTCCTGTATTGCCCCAGTGTGTCCAGCAATCTGCCCCATGGTCTCCTGTATTGCCCCAGTGTGTCCAGCAATCTGCCCCATAGTCTCCTGTATTGCCCCAGTGTGTCCAGCAATCTGCCCCATGGTCTCCTGTATTGCCCCAGTGTGTCCAGCATTCTGCCCCATGGTCTCCAGTACTGCCCCAGTGTGTCCAGCAATCTGCCCCATGGTCTCCAGCATTGCCCCAGCCCCAGACAGTCAGACATAAAGAAAAAAAAAAAAAAAGTAAAATCCTCACCTCTCCCGTTCCCAGCGCAGGTCCGGTGCAGTCAGCGTCTCTCCGGCTCTGCGACGCTCAGGACAGAGAGGCAGAGCGGCGCGCACAGTAGTGACGTCATCGCGCCCTCTGCTCTGAGACGTCGCAGAGTCAGAGGACGCTGAAGCCGCAGGAACCAGGAGAGGTGAGTATTAGAGCGGGGGGCGGGGGCGGGGGCGGGACCCGGGGGTGGGGGGAGCTGGCCCTGGTCGTGGCGGCGGACGGCGCCGCCCGAAGATTTAAAGGGGCGTCTTTTTTTTTTTTTTTTTTTATCTTCTTCTCCTGCAGCGCCGGCCGCCCCCAGCATTGTGCCGCCCGGGGCGGACCGCCCCCCCCGCACCCCCCTTCCTACGCCACTGGTTCCTGTCAACATTTTAAAAGTTTATCCAGTGTCTCTGCAAAGTGCAATAATCTTGCCACTGCCAGCAAGGTGATTAGGAGAACAGTCATTTTGCTGGTGAAAAGATCTTTTTGCAGTGACTGGCATGGATCCAGGTGGGCTTTTCCTCAAGTTTCACTGAGGTGAATGTGGTCAGCTAGACTTTAAACCGGGCTGTCAAACCTGGACTCAGCTGATGTACGTCTGCACTGGCATTAGGATCTGGAATGGATGAGAACACATGTTTATGCACCACATTAGGTCTTTTCTGTAAGGCCTGGACATAGGCTGTCATTAGCACTGTGCTGCATTTGTAGCACCTGTGGGAAGTACAGACTAGACAAGCTTATCTTTCTATTTAGAGTTTTGTCTGACCGAAAAGAGTGCAAGAGACAAGCACTCTACCCAGCTCTTTCCTATGTCTGCCATGGCCTTTGAATTTTCAGTTTAAGTGTCCCATTTAGCCTTTCCACTTTCCCACTACTTTGTGGTCTATATGGTGTATGAAATGCTTGCTGTATTCCCAGGGCCTGCATGACTTCCCTTATTATTTCTCCCGTGAAGTGTGTATGGGACACCATACCTGCAGATCAGTTCTTTCATCAGTTTGCAGTCGTTTTAGCATTTGCACATTTTACTGGATAGGCTTTAGGCCAACCAGAGAAGAGATCTACACATACTAGGACATTTTTTATACAGTCCACCCGCCTATCCTGGTGGTATCTGGAGCCATCAACAAAAATAAAAACCTAAAAATATGCATTAGGAACAGGTTTTTTCATGAACATATGTAAAACCCACTGTCTCCTGACTCATCAGTTCCTATGCAGTCATGTTCGTGCCTCAAGTCAAAGTCCTCTTCCTCACCTGCCAACACTGTCACCAATTCCCCCTTTTCTGAATCCACAGGCAGATGAGTGGCTGGATTCAGAACATTATATCTTTTGAGGGTGACGTATTCAGGAATTAGTATTAGAGCACATTCAAGTCTGAGCTGTCTAGCCATAGACAGGTGTTTTGTTTGAACAGGTATGAGTATGGCATGGATGTCATATGGGGAATAAATTGTCAAAGGAAAAAGTCAGTGTGATCTCACATGACTAGCAGTAATACAGCAGCTCTTACAGCACGGACACATGTAGTCTTCTAATCACTGGGTCTAAATATGCTGAGTAATAAGCTATTGGTCTCTGTTTCCCTCCATGTTGTTGTGTCAGTACTGCGGTGGCATGTCCTCCCTGCTCTGTGCAAAACAAGAAAACTGGCTGATCATATTTGGGAATGCCTAAGGCCAGGGCTGACACAATGAGCAGTTTGAGAGAATGGAAGGAATCGATTGCTTCTTGAGTGAGATCGTAGGGGTCTGATGACAAGCAGTCATAGAGTGGTTGCATCATTTGTAAAGCAGACCTTATCCAAGGCCTACAGTTGGTCACCAAGCCTAGGAAAGTGCATAGATGCTGGAATGACCTGGGCAAAATGAGATTTTGAATTGCCTACTTTACGTCTTCAGTCAGGTGTTTTGTACCTTCAGCAATACCATGTCCTAAAAAGTCACCGTTTGTTTTCAATACTGTAATTTGTCACGTGAGACCTGGCAACCCTTTTCTGCCAAAAAACATAGCAAAGAAACTGTAGCTTCCTTGCAGGACCTCTGGTCCAGGCAGCAGAGCAGGAGGTCATCCACGTACTGTAATAGTAAAATCTGTGGATGAGGTGAAGAATGCATTTGCCAAATCAGTGATTGTGAAACATTTTGACGTCGCTGGATCTGTGACAGTACGGTGTGTGTATTAGGGACAATTGAGGTCACACTCTCTGTAACATCATTAATAGCCCTTATACTGTAAGTGTGAGGGGAACCCTTGGGTCCTTTTTTCTTAATGGGATACAAAGGGGTGTTGCAGGGGGAAGATCTCTGCATCAGAACCCCTGCCTTAACATACTCTTTAATATCCCTGCTCAGAGACATTGATTTGGCTATGCTTAAAAGAGGTATTGCTTTAACCAAAGAGGCGTGGTTCCTTCTTTTAATTTTTATCATGACCGGTGGAATGGGCAGCCAACCCACATCAGTTTTTCCCTTGCCCAAATGGTGTTTGGCACCTGACTTACTTCCCTGTCCTCAGACATTCTGGTGTCAGGTGTTACTTTCACTGCTTTTGTCATATACACCATTGCTGCAATCTTACACAAGTGTTTATCTGAGAGGGGACTTGTAACTGTAATACCCTCAAGAGAGTACTATATGGTGGCCTGGATAGCACTCAACACATCTGCTCCCAGCAAATTCATAGGGGTATTGTCACTAACAATAAGTTTTGTAAGCAGCTCTGGGCTATCTCGTAATTTTAGTCTTATTTATTTAGTCATGGGGGCTTCAGTCATTTGTCCCTCTACTCCCACACATTCCACAGTCTTGTTAGTAATCATGTCTGGCATTATCAAGTCTTTGTGTACCACAGTCCAGGCTGCCCCAGTGTCAATCAAAAATTCTGCCTCTTTCCCTCCCACTATTGTTATGGTGGTCATCAAGGCAGTACCAGGTCCGGAGGGGACAAGAACAGGGCACACATTTGTCACTGGGTTGTCAGTTTCCTAGTCTGAAGGTGAATGAGGTGGAAGATTGGTCTGCTTAGTCTCCTTTGTAGGGTTTTTGCAGTGGTTGGCGTAGTGTCCATTTTCTCCACAATTTCAGCACTTCACTGTTTCTAAGTCCTTAGATCCCTTACTACGTCTCCACTGTTTTCCTTGTGCTCCAGCATACATGACAGGTCATCTTATTGTCCTGGTCTGTTCAACTCCTTTAGCCACCTGCAGGAGGTCTTTTGGATCTACATTTCTCCATTCAGATCTGACTGTCTTTACTGCATCTCATAAGCCTTTGTTCATACCGTCAATAAATGCATTTACCAGTATTTTAACATCGAGTGGGTTTATGGGACTGTACCCCATGTGTTAGGGGTCGAGTTCCTGACTCTGCACAGGGGGAATCTCAAGCCATCTCCGCTGCGGTCTCCCATTCTTCTCCTGCCGCAGTGGAGCCTGCTCAGCGGAGGCGTCGGTCCCAGCGTCATGCTTAGTCTGACACTGTGCAAAGGGTTACTGCTGTCCTTCCAGCTTCTGCCATTGTAGCCAGTACTGGTCAGCAGTGAGCAGACGTCTTTGGGACTAAGTCCTACTTTTCCCCTTCTGAGCATGCCCAGGGTAAGATCTCTCATTGGAGATCAAGGATCACATGCTCAGGTACTGCAGCAAATCCTATTGGTCCTCTAGGAAGGTCCTGAAGGTGTTCAACGTCTGTGGCAGCCTCTCATTGCTCCTTCTAGGAAGGTTCTGTACTTGCTGCAGCCATAAGAGGTGCGCATGACCGCACGGCCATGTGCTAGTATCAATTTATGTATTAGCTCAGCGCCAGTGTGGTCATGTTTGTATGCAGTCAGGGACCCGGCTGAAATAAGCCCCTAGAATGCTGGCACCTCCAGCGAGGAGTTTCGTGTGTGTGTGTATTCAGGGACCAGGCTGAAATAAAACCCTAGAATGCTGGCACCTCTGGTGAGGAGTTTCATGTTTGCACTTGACTGCATGACCACCATCTGCTCTACCAAGTAGCTGTGTTCCTCTGTGATCCAAACAGGGCACAGCGTTATCTTTTGCTAACAGACTGTCTGAAGTAACAGAGTCTGTTTACACTACTATATTGTACCGCCATATCTAGCAGCAGGTGCTTTCCTGCACGGTGGATCCCGGGTTACGAACGCACCAACTTCTTCTAATAAATATATATTCGGTGCGTTCCGCCAACCCTAACACCATGTCTGTCCATTTCAGCTGTAACCGTCCAAAGTACATCTCTCCTTTTCTGCTGTGTCACGTCAGTCAGGAGAACAGACAGCTCTTATTGTTTCACTATAGCCCATTGTTTTAGTGAGTCTCAGTACGTCTCCCCAGAACGTGCAGATTTATCATCCATGCCCCATGCTTGATCCTTTTCCACATCTGTATGTGTCTTAATTATGTGTCCTAGTACACCACCTGCCTTTGCACACTCACCAAACTCTCTAGGTCTGCCTAGGCGCACTTATACGTCCATTGTATTGTCTTTATTTGTCTGTAAAATGGGAAAGTTTGGTTCTCAGGGTCAGGCAACTGTTTTAGCATAGCTAGCTACTCAGAAGGGCTCCAGGGATAATACTCCTGTATCTGTCTTACCCTATTCACCCTTCTTGGTCCTGATGTGGTTGGTTCTCTGGTAATGGGTCTGGTGGTGAAGGCGACTGGATGATCGGTGGGGGTGACATGCTGTTCTACAACTTCCTCCCTCTCAGGATTATTGTACTGTCAGCTTACTCCCGAAAAGTCTTTGTCCCCACTACCCACTAACCACACTCCTGTGTCAGCTTCTTATGTCACTACATGTGATCTTGTCTGGACAGGATTTAGTGTAATTCACTTAGGTCGGGTTGCAGCACAGGCCATACAAGTGTTTCTCCAGTCTGGGTTTGTCTGACCACAGTGTTTACAAGTCCATCTGTCTTGTCTGAGTCTCTGGTTTTACAAAGGTATGATGGTAGCAGTAATGTGTCAGTCATAGTCGGAGTTTTGAGCATCAAAACATTCATAATACACCTTACTTCCGTACTGCTGCACTCAGACACCATTTATTCACTTGCTATTTTACTCCCTTGTCTGTGCCTTTTTTTATGCAAACATCCACACTCTGGCATGTTTGCCTTTTTCAATATTGGTCCCACATCTTTCACTGCTTCCTTTTCTTCTCTGTCTTTTACAATCTGCATAGCTGTTCTGGATCCCATTGGGAGCCCTGACTGCACACGGAACAAGTTGCCATGGCTTCGACTTATTCTTCAGACAGCTCACCTTTATTCTGCAAATGCCCTTTTAGTGTGCCTGGACCTTGTCTACAGGCCACATGTAGCAAGTCCGAGCAAGCCTTTCAAAGTTTAGCAAGTTAGGTATTCTGCTACATACAGGTGATCTGATCATCACTTGTATGTAGCAGAGCCAATCAGGTTATGGCAGCTTCTAGTCTCCCACAGAGACTATTGAAGCATGCCAAAAGTGAAAAAAAATATATTTTAAAAATATATATATATAAAAAAAGATATATCAAAGTTCAAATCACCCCCTTTCACCCCATTCAAAATAAAACAATAAAAAAAGCAAACATACACATATTTGGTATCGCCGCATTCGGAATCACCCGATCTATCAATAAAAAAAAAGGATTAACAGCATAGCGAGAAAAAAAAGTAAAAACGACAGAATTACATTTTTTTAGTAGCCACGACATTGCATTAAAATGTAATAACGGGTGATCAAAAGATCATATCTGCACCAAAATGGTATAATTAAAAACATCAGCTCAGAGCGCAAAAAAATAAGCCCTCACCCAACCCGAGATCACGAAAAATTGACACGATGCGGGTATTGGAAAATAGCATCTTGTTTTTGTAGCAAAGTTTGGAATTTTTTGTTACCACTAGAGATGAGAGGCGTTCGAGTCGAACTGTTCACCAATTTCAAATTCGAGCTGTTTTGGGTGGTGTTCGTGTCATTCGTCGAACCGAACAATTTGCTTAAAATTCGGCTGTTCGAGTTTCTGTTCGATAACTGTTCGTTCAGCAAAAGCCTCGCTTGATTTGCACATTAAAACTGTTTATCATTGTTAATAGACTGCTTCAGTGTACAGTGGGCGGGGGGGGGGGAGTTATTAGTTTTGGGCCTAGGAGCAGTGTCTGCATGTCAGCAGAGTAGCCCGCCTGTGAAACTAACTACACCGCCTGTGTATCTCTATTTTCACTGCATCTAATGCAGTTAATAGTTTAGGGCCAAGGAGCATTGTCTGCACATCAGCAGAGTAGCCCGCCTGTGAAACTAACTACACCTCCTGTGTATCTCTATTTTTACTGCATCTAATCCAGGTAATAGTTTTGGGCCTAGGAGCAGCGTCTGCACGTCAGCAGAGTAGCCTGCCTGTGAAACTAACAACACAGCCTGTGTATCTCAATTTTTGCTGCCTCTAATCCAGTTAATAGTTTTGGGCCTAGGAGCAGTGTCTGCACGTCAGCATAGTAGCCCGCCTGTGAAACTAACTACACCGCCTGTGTATCTCAATTTTCACTGCATCTAATCCAGTTAATAGTTAAGGGCCTAGGAGCAGTGTCTGCACGTCAGCAGAGTAGCCCGCCTGTGTAACTAACTACACCGCCTGTGTATCTCAATTTTCACTGCATTTAATCCAGTTAATAGTTTAGGGCCTAGGAGCAGTGTCTGCACGTCAGCAAAGTAGCCCGCCTGTGTAACTAACTACACCGCCTGTGTATCTAAATTTTCACTGCATCTAATCCAGTTATTAGTTTAGGGCCTAGGAGCAGTGTCTGCACGTCAGCAGAGTAGCCTGCCTGTGAAACAAACTATACCGCCTGTGTATCTCAATTTTCACTGCATCTAATCCAGGTAATAGTTTAGGGCCTAGGAGCAGTGTCTGCACGTCAGCATAGTAGCCCGCCTGTGAAACTAACTACACCGCCTGTGTATCTCTATTTTTACTGCATCTAATCCAGTTAATAGTTTTGGGCCTAGGAGCAGTGTCTGCACGTCAGCAGAGTAGCCCCCCTGTATAACTAACTACACCGCCTGTGTATCTCAATTTTCACTGCATCTAATCCAGTTAATAGTTTAGGGCCTAGGAGCAGTGTCTGCACGTCAGCAGAGTAGCCCGCCTGTGTAACTAACTACACCGCCTGTGTATCTCAATTTTCACTGCATCTAATCCAGTTAATAGTTTAGGGCCTAGGAGCAGTGTCTGCACGTCAGCAAAGTAGCCCGCCTGTGTAACTAACTACACCGCCTGTGTATCTCAATTTTCACTGCATCTAATCCAGTTATTAGTTTACGGCAAAGGAGCAGTGTCTGCACATCAGCAGAGTAGCCTGCCTGTGAAACAAACTATACCACCTGTGTATCTCTATTTTCACTGCATCTAATCCAGTTATTAGTTTTGGGCCTAGTACCACAGTTTGGCCACTCAGTTCTGCTCGGTTTTCATCCATTGGTTGTTGTGCCAACAACTACAGATACAGAGTTGCCAATTAGTTAAAGGGAACCTGTCACCCCGAAATTCGCGGGTGAGGTAAGCCCACCGGCATCAGGGGCTTATCTACAGCATTCTGTAATGCTGTAGATAAGCCCCCGATGTTACCTGAAAAAGGAGAAAAAGACGTTAGATTATACTTACCCAGGGGCGGTCCCGCTGCTGGTCAGGTCAGATGGGCGTCTCTGGTCCGCTGCGGCGCCTCCTATCTTCTTTCCATGACGTCCTCTTCTGATCTTCAGCCACGGCTCCGGCGCAGGCGTACTTTGCTCTGCCCTGTTGAGGGCAGACAAAGTACTGCAGTGCGCAGGCGCCGGAAAGGTCAGAGGCTCGGCGCCTGCGCACTGCAGTACTTTGTCTGCCCTCAACAGGGCAGAGCAAAGTACGCCTGCGCCGGAGCCGTGGCTGAAGATCAGAAGAGGACGTCATGGAAAGAAGATAGGAGGCGCCGCAGCGGACCGGAGATGCCCATCTGACCTGACCAGCAGCGGGACCGCCCCTGGGTAAGTATAATATAACGTCTTTTTCTCCTTTTTCAGGTAACATCGGGGGCTTATCTACAGCATTACAGAATGCTGTAGATAAGCCCCTGATGCCGGTGGGCTTACCTCACCCGCGATTTTCGGGGTGACAGGTGCCCTTTAAGCACTAAAATGAGTGGCAAAAGGCCTGCTGCTGGTAGAAAGGGGAATAGGCGTGTTGGAAAAGGGAAAAAAGGTTGTGTCCGTGGGTGTGATACAAATGAGACAAGAATGTCTGAATGTATGTGTAGATAGTGATTTCATGTATCTATTGCCATAAACTGAGTAAAACAAAGACAAAATGGAAGCGGGGAAGTGCCCTCCGAGTGACCTTTTCGTATTGCATGAGGAGATGTGGCATAAACAACTATGTATGCACGCGCAGCATGCTTGCAGTATGAGAAAAAATATTCTCAGAGCGAATAACAAGATAAGCATGGAGTTTGCACAATAACAACTCGTGATCTGTACAATGATAAGTCATATAAGAAAAATGCCAGTACGCATGATCAAACTAGATCCAGTTTTAAGTGTATAAAACAGGACAGCACCTCGGTGGGGGTAGGGACTTTTCCAGACTCTTCAAGTGGACGCACTTTGGTCTGTGATGCACGCTGGAATTTTTCCTCCCCCTGCCGAGGTCCCCCGTCAGGACAAGTGATGCTACAATATCCGGTAATGTATTGATGCTTACTATCTCTCTCTATATATAGTTGTATAATAAAGATGTTGATCATTGCATGTCAGAACTTTTGAACTAATCTTGTGCCAAAGGTCATTATAAATCTTTTTAATCATAATTAATAAATTTTATAATCTTGTTTTACCGAAAAAGACTTTTGTCTATGCCTAAATATTTTATTAGTGAGCGCTCCGTAAGTAAGGGTACCGTCACACTATACGATTTACCTACGATCACGACCAGCGATATGACCTGGCCGTGATCGTAGGTAAATCGTAGTGTGGTCGCTGGGGAGCAGTCACACAGACAGCTCTCCAGCGACCAACGATGCCGAGGTCCCCGGGTAACCAGGGTAAACATCGGGTTACTAAGCACAGGACCGCGCTTAGTAACTCGATGTTTACCCTGGTTACCAGCGTAAAAACAAACAAACAGCACATACTTACATTCTGGTGTCCGTCAGGTCCCTTGCCGTCTCTGCTTCCCGCACTCAGTGACTGCCGGCCGTAAAGTGAAAGTGAAAGCACACGTCACCGCTGTGCTCTGCTTTCACTTTACGGCCGGCAGTCACAGTGCGGGAAGCAGACGGCAAGGGACCTGACGGACATTGGAATGTAAGTATGTGCTGTTTGTTTTCTTTTAGTTTTACGCTTGTAACCAGGGTAAACATCGGGTTGCTAAGCGCGGCCCTGCGCTTAGTAACCCGATGTTTACCCTGGTTACAAGCGAACGCATCGCTAGATCGCATCGCTAGATCGGTGTCACACACACCGATCTAGCGATGACAGTGGGAGATCCAGCGACGAAAGAAAGTTCTAAACGATCTGCTACGACGTACGATTCTCAGCAGGATCCCTGATCGCTGCTGCGTGTCAGACACAGCGATATCGTAACGATATCACTGGAACGTCACGAATCGTACCGTCGTAGCGATCGAAATGGCAGTGTGTGACGGTACCCTAAGGCATAACGCCTCTTCAATTGTGACTCGGTAAGACATAAATTGGCGTAGTCGGCAGGATCATTTTGTAGTTTTTAAGTTTTGTTATATTTCTTTTTCTGTAAGGTATATTTAAAAAAAAATTGTATACCATATAGTAATTATAGTATACACATTCTGTGTGCAAAAAAAAAAAAATGTTTAAAAAGCATAAGGAAAAAGCTGAAGAAGTTGTCGAGGTTCCCGGCTGGACCGCAGCCCCGTACAACATTTTGGCACAGGAGTTGGTAAATTCGGGTCTGGCGGAGCAATGGTCAAGTAAGCTCAAGGTAAGTGAACCCAATGATGTTGTTGAAGTACTCAGGGGGGTCCCCGAAAAGGCAGGTGATGCAGTGTCGCTTGGGCGACGTACAGTGGGGCAAAAAAGTATTTAGTCAGTCAGCAATAGTGCAAGTTCCACCACTTAAAAAGATGAGAGGCGTCTGTAATTTACATCATAGGTAGACCTCAACTATGGGAGACAAACTGAGAAAAAAAAATCCAGAAAATCACATTGTCTGTTTTTTTAACATTTTATTTGCATATTGTGGTGGAAAATAAGTATTTGGGCAGAAACAAACAATCAAGATTTCTGGCTCTCACAGACCTGTAACTTCTTCTTTAAGAGTCTTCTCTTTCCTCCACTCATTACCTGTAGTAATGGCACCTGTTTAAACTTGTTATCAGTATAAAAAGACACCTGTGCACACCCTCAAACAGTCTGACTCCAAACTCCACTATGGTGAAGACCAAAGAGCTGTCAAAGGACACCAGAAACAAAATTGTAGCCCTGCACCAGGTTGGGAAGACTGAATCTGCAATAGCCAACCAGCTTGGAGTGAAGAAATCAACAGTGGGAGCAATAATTAGAAAATGGAAGACATACAAGACCACTGATAATCTCCCTCGATCTGGGGCTCCACGCAAAATCCCACCCCGTGGGGTCAGAATGATCACAAGAACGGTGAGCAAAAATCCCAGAACCACGCGGGGGGACCTAGTGAATGAACTGCAGAGAGCTGGGACCAATGTAACAAGGCCTACCATAAGTAACACACTATGCCACCATGGACTCAGATCCTGCAGTGCCAGACGTGTCCCATTGCTTAAGCCAGTACATGTCCGGGCCCGTCTGAAGTTTGCTAGAGAGCATTTGGATGATCCAGAGGAGTTTTGGGAGAATGTCCTATGGTCTGATGAAACCAAACTGGAACTGTTTGGTACAAACACAACTTGTCGTGTTTGGAGGAAAAAGAATACTGAGTTGCATCCATCAAACACCATACCTACTGTAAAGCATGGTGGTGGAAACATCATGCTTTGGAGCTGTTTCTCTGCAAAGGGGCCAGGACGACTGATCCGGGTACATGAAAGAATGAATGGGGCCATGTATCGTGAGATTTTGAGTGCAAACCTCCTTCCATCAGCAAGGGCATTGAAGATGAAACGTGGCTGGGTCTTTCAACATGACAATGATCCAAAGCACACCGCCAGGGCAAAGAAGGAGTGGCTTCGTAAGAAGCATTTCAAGGTCCTGGAGTGGCCTAGCCAGTCTCCAGATCTCAACCCTATAGAAAACCTTTGGAGGGAGTTGAAAGTCCGTGTTGCCAAGCGAAAAGCCAAAAACATCACTGCTCTAGAGGAGATCTGCATGGAGGAATGGGCCAACATACCAACAACAGTGTGTGGCAACTTTGTGAAGACTTACAGAAAACGTTTGACCTCTGTCATTGCCAACAAAGGATAAATGACAAAGTATAGAGATGAAATTTTGTATCTGACCAAATACTTATTTTCCACCATAATATGCAAATAAAATGCTAAAAAAACAGACAATGTGATTTTCTGGATTTTTTTTTCTCAGTTTGTCTCCCATAGTTGAGGTCTACCTATGATGTAAATTACAGACGCCTCTCATCTTTTTAAGTGGTGGAACTTGCACTATTGCTGACTGACTAAATACTTTTTTGCCCCACTGTACGTGGATCCTACTTAGTGCATATCGTATTATGCATGAGAGGAATTTGCAAATGCAGAAAAAGTGTTCCCAGTTGGAACAAAAGGTGGTAGAATTAGGAGGGCAGAAAGTGGTGTTGGATTGCAATACCCGCCTTCTCAAAGATAAGTTGGAACACTATCAGGGTGTAGCAGAAAAAGCTGCCATCAAAGTTGCTCAAAATAAATACCGTAAACGAAAAGGAAAAATCAATAAGGAAAAAGTATATAAAAGTATAGCCGCTGCATCTGTAAATTGGGACCCGGATAAATGGGACGGGGATGTGTGGGATACCTCATCATCAGACGATTGGGAGGACCCACCAGCTCCTGTTATTGATCCTCCAAAAGGTTCATCAAAATTAAAAGCTAATCCTATTCAAAGGCATATGGAACGTACGGAAAATGAAATAATCCGGGAGCAAGCCCGTGATGCAGCTGGTCACCTTCAATTTGGAGATGACGGACAGCCCATTATGGTGGAACGAGGTGTTCCCCATACTCGAACCAGGATCTCGACTGAGGATTATACTCAAAATGAAGTAGATAGCATCTTAACCCAGTTTAAACAAAAACCCGGAGAAACAGAAATTGCATGGTTGGTTAGGATGCATGATTATGCAGGAACAGGAATAAGATTGGATTCTCAGGATGTCTCTAAATTTGTTACTTTATCTCGAGATCCTGTGATTCAAAGATATTTTAAAAATTATTTTAGAGAAAATGAACACGACCAACTACAAAATATTGTAATGATTGTAGCACGGGCTGTACTGGATAAGTATCCTACGGAGACTGATATTCCAGTTAATGATAAACCATGGTATACTCTCCGTGATGGCATTGAAAGGTTAAAAGAGGAAGCTATGCGGAGTGCACTTTCAGTGCTTGCTGTGGAAGAAGAATATATTGACTATCCAATGACGGCTAGTATGAGGAGTAGGTTGGTGAAGACCGCCCCTCCCGCATACAAGGCTGTGATATTAACCCTAACAGTAGCTATGACAGGAGAGCCAGTGAGTAGAGTAATTTCTCGAATGAGGGAATTGCAGGATATGGGTGACTGGAAAGCTGCAGCCCAGACATCCTCTCCTCAAAATATCTCCCAAAAGCATCCCGGTAACAGCAAACCTTATAATCCGGAATGGAAAAAAGAAGGGACTCCGTCAAATTCAACGGAGCGGGTGTCCAGAAGAGAAATGTTTCAAGCATTGTTGAAAGCAGGAGTGAGTAAGGAATCTATTGATGGTAAGCAGACAGGTGAACTATGGAAGCTGTACAAACAAAAGGTGTTGTCAGCTAAGAAAGTAAGCACTGCCCCAACAGCTTCGGCAGTAGAAACAGAGAAGAAGGAGGAGAAGACTAAAAGGTCTGAACCTCCAAAGAAAGTGTCATGGGAGGATTTTCAAAATATCTACCCATGGGAAGAACTGGCGGCATCAGTCGCCACCAGAATAAATAAGGATGACAGTCCCAGAGATTTTCATGGCAGAAGGAGTTACTCGGATGAGGAAGATTCAGCATAGGTAGCCAGCCAAACCTCCGTATGGGCCCGAAGGGACGCACGTCCCTATGTAAATTTGAGTATTCATTGGAAAGGGGGAAATGTGCAAAGAGTCCCCGCTCTAATAGATATGGGGGCAGAGGCTACCTTAATATATGGAAATCCCAACAAATTCAAGGGCCCTAAAATAAAAATAGCTGGATTAGGAGGTCAAGTTATTACAGGGGTACAGACACATGTAGCTCTAAAAATAGGTAATTTACCTATTAGAAAATATAGGGTGCTGGTGGTACCCATTCCAGAATATATCTTGGGGATTGATATCCTTAAAGGTATGACGTTGAACTTGCATGAAGGAAAATTCTCCTTCGGAATAAAATCAAATGCAATACAGATGAGGCAGGTAGTAGTAGGAAAAGTCAAAATGCCACCAGTACATGTGCCTCCGGCTACCAAAATGGTGGCGATGAAACAATATCGTATACCAGGAGGACACAAAGAAATAACTGAACAATTAAAGAATTGGTGGATGTAGGGGTAATGCGTCCCACTACCACTGCATGGAACAATCCCGTGTGGCCAGTGAAAAAGAGCGATGGCTCCTGGCGTATGACAGTGGATTATCGAGAATTAAATAAGAATACTCCACCTTTGACCGCTGCAGTACCAGATACTATTACTATAGTAGAGAATATTCAAAGTCATAATGGCACATGGTATGCCGTTAACAATCTAGCAAATGCGTTCTTCAAAATCCTCATCGAAGAAAAGGCGCAGGACCAATTTGCTTTCACCTGGTTGGGAAGGCAGTACACATTTACTAGGTTACCGCAAGGATGGTTGCATAGTCCAACTATCTGTCATCGGACGATGGCAGAGCATTTGGATCAGTTCCAATTACCATCCGATATGCAAATTTCACATTATATCGATGATATAATGATACTAGGACAAGATGAAGAATCTGTCAAAGCGCAATTACATCAATTATTATCTCACATGAGAGCTCGAGGATGGGAGATTAACGAAGCAAAGGTCCAAGGACCGGCCCAAGTGGTGAAATTTTTAGGAATTCAATGGAACAAAGGACATAAGGAAATCTTGCCTAAAGCTAGACAGAAAATAATCAATTTCCCAGTTCCTAAATCTAAACAGGAAACTCAATCATATATTGGATTATTTGGATTCTGGAGGCAGCACATTCCCCATTTGGGACAAATGTTGTCCCCATTGTACAAGGTAACTCGGAAAAAATATGAGTTCCATTGGGGAGAGGAGCAACAAGTTGCTTTTGAGATGGTAAAAGAAGCTATTCAACAGGCTGTAGACTTATGGCCAATGACACCCGGAGGGGTGGAACTAGACGTGTCAGTACAAAATATGTATGCAAATTGGTCTTTGTGGCAGAAACAACAAGGGAAGAGAGTCCCTTTGGGATTCTGGAATCGCAAGTTACCTATTGCAGGGGAGAAATACACTCCCTTTGAACAGCAATTGCTAGCCTGCTATTGGGCACTAGTGGAAACAGAACAGCTAACACTAGGCCATGAAGTGTTATTAAGACCGGCAATACCTATAATGCAATGGGTTTTGTCCAACCCAAAAACCAACAGAGTAGGACATGCTCAAGAACAAAGTATTATTAAGTGGAAATGGTCCATTTCAGAGAGAGCTAAGAAAGGAGAAAGTGGGATCGCTGTTCTCCATGAGAAAATAGCTGATGTGGGGGAAAATGAATCATCTCCCATAAAACCCACTATTCTGGAGGAATCCCCAGTGAAATGGGGAAAATCATATGAAGATCTTACTGCTGAACAACAACAGCATGCCTGGTTTACGGATGGTTCTGCCAGATATGTCAATGGCAAAAAACAATGGAAAAGTGTGGCATATAATCCCAAATTGGAAAAACATATAAAAATGGAAGGTCATGGCAAGAGTACTCAATATGCGGAATTATATGCAATTTTCTTAGCTCTGAGTTTTGAGCAAGGACGTGAATGTCACTTGTATACAGACTCTTGGTCAGTAGCAAATAGGCTAGCCACCTGGATGATGGGGTGGAAAAAATATGGGTGGCTTATCCATGGAAAAGAAGTTTGGGGGAAAGAGGTGTGGGAGAGTATTGAAGAAATAATACAAACCACGCCTACCACTGTTTTTCATGTTGATGCACATGTACCTGCTGATTCACTTGAACGTTTGTTTAATTCCGAAGCAGATAGAGCAGCTGCCATTCGACAAACAACAGCAGAAACCGATAAAGCAAAAGAAACATGGCTTCACGGTACAGCCGTTTGGGCACATCAGAAAAGTGGACACCTGGGAGAAAAAGCCACTTACAGGTGGGCCCAGGAAAGAGGAGTTCCCCTCACCATGGACATAATAAAACAAATTATTGCACAGTGTCCTGTTTGTCAACATTCCCAAAGGAGAGAGGTGCCACACCCAGTAATGAGGCACATAGGGAGGGGACAATTACCTGCACAAATTTGGCAAATGGATTTTATAGGGCCACTATCAGAAAGCAGAGGATGCAAATATATCTGTACCGCAGTAGATACATACTCAGGTCTGATGGTAGGTTTCCCATGCAAGGCAGCCACACAATGGAGTACACTGAGAACTTTAGAAATCATAACACAGTATTATGGGGTCCCACTACAAGTACAGACAGATAATGGGTCACATTTTACCGGACAACAAGTCAAAGACCATGCTATGGAACATAACATTCAATGGCTATATCACATGCCTTATTACCCTCAAGCAGCAGGGTTAGTAGAGAGAATGAATGGGTTACTAAAGGTCACCCTAAAAAAGTTGAACCAATCTGATACTTCATTTGGGCAATGGAGGGATAATCTGAGTGATGCCCTCCCGATAATACACAATAAGCCCATAACTGATTCCATGACTCCTCTGATGAGGATGCTGACACCCAATCTCACAATACATGAAGCACACGTAATAGAGACTATTATCTACTGGAAAATACATGAAGAGGCCAGGATCCCTGAAAGGGCAACACCCCTGTCAGCTGGACTGGATTTGAGTGCACTAGATGTAACAGTCATTCCTTCAGGTAAGGTGGTTCCAATTTCCACTGGATTGGGTTGTCAGATCCCTAAAGGTCACTATGGTCAGATTGCTACTCGTTCCAGTTTTGCATTAAAAGGGGCCATAGTGGTGGGAGGAATTATTGATGCAGATTATCAAGGAGAGATTAAAGTATTGATGTTAAATTTGGGAACAGAGCCATTGATCATTGAGAAGAAACAGAAAATGGCTCAGATGCTATTAATACCCGTAAACTTATCTCTGGGGGAAGAAGGTCATGCCCCTACTGAATTAACTGTAAGAGGAGATAAAGGTTTTGGTTCCTCTGACATAACTAATGTTGGAGCTAAAATTTGGGTATAAAATGCTCAAGGACCGCCTTCAGAAGCTGAGGTAATTGCAGTAGGCAGGGACCGCACCTTGCTGATCATGAGGCCAGGTGTAGAAAAATGGGAGTATATCCCACAGGAAAAATGTTATTTGCAGGAATAAAAGTGTTATGTTCTGATTTCTGCAGATTTCCTTCCTAATCGTATGTGGAACCCTTGGAGGCGTATTTTTGGACATCGTTAAAGCATGGACTCCAGGTGTTCAATTAACAAGTGAGCGAGTGCCACCTTTGAGGTCACCCGGTGATTGGAATGTCTACAATTACACGAAGGATGGAAAAAGAAAAAACTTTAGTGATATACTGGCTACTGTAAATATAACTTTATCTAACACCAGTTCTGTATGGATGTATGGACCTGTAATTGAAGAACCAGCTCCATATAATTATCCAGGAAGGAAGTATTGGCCAAGTACTGTTTTGACCAACGGAACTGGAACTGTAAAGATAACACATGAAGAAAATATAGCATGTTGGGAAGCTGAAATGACGGAATTAAATTTAACGACTGGACTAATCGAATCTCGAGTATACGCTAATTATACTTCTAGAAGGTTAAATGATACCAGCTTTATATTTTGTTTAAATCGAACAAAATTGATAGTGTGTTCCAATATGACAGATAAAGTATATTTCACTGATCTTAAGAGGTATTATCCAAATTGGAGAGATTATCTTAGAATAATACAGGTTAATGCATCAAAAATTGATCCTGGACATATCAAAAGATTACCATCATCATGTGTCAAAGTAGGCCGTCAGGCTCAAAAGACTATAATAATTGCCAATATTTGGTTTCCTCCCACTCCTGTTTGTCCTTCAAGAAAAACAAGAGCATGGTATGATGCCCTATTGGGGGGTTATGGAGCAGTAACAGGAACATTAAATGGTTTTGACATAGAGACATTAGCTAATAGAATGCATAATGCTGGTAAAAATATACAAGATGCTTTAACTATCCAGGGACAATGGATGCCTACTATATGGCACCCTTGGAAGCAACAACTGAAAGCTGATAAATATTTGTTAAATATGCAAAATAAATCAAATAATTTTGCTTGGGAAGCTAATAATATAACTAGGATTGTAAAATGGACGATATGTACTATGCAGACTATATATCAAATATAGCAGAAGAATAATATGCAAACACAGCTAATGACAGGAAATGAACAAATTTGGAGAACTGTTTTTAACAAAACTATTCCCATATCTAGTTGGATTAAAATTGAAGCTCCTAAAATGGTCTGCAGTGATACAACTTGTTCAGGAATAATTCAAATGCATAATGTTGGCGATATACAGGTAATGTGTAGGTATATAGTATTGCCATTGATGTTGGGGCTTCCGGGGAATATATTTTTCTGGATGCCAAAATTCAACAGAGGAGGTGGAGGATGCTAGAGACGAGTCTGACGACAAGGTAACGGTGCGCCTTCCTGGACAGAGATGGAGTACTGGAAGCACGTCAACAACTGCATCCTCAACCCCAACTGTGCCTCGACCAGAAGTCGTGGTGGCTCTTCAGGTCGCACGGGCTCTAAGCCTTGCATAGCCTGGGCATTTTTTGACATCACAAAGGATGACCCAACTCATGTTGTCTGTAAGATTTGTCAACAAATTCTCAGTAGAGGCCAAAAAATCACTAGCTTGAGTACTTCATGCATGAACCGTCACATGGATATGAGGCATAAGTTGCAGTGGGAAGCTCACTGTGCTACAATGCGGCCTAGTGGGCTGGGTCAACCACCGTCTGCCCCATCAAGTGCATCCGCGTCTTCTTCATCCTCTGTGACTGTGGGGACAGCAGTCGCACATGGTTTTGGATGTAGACCTTCCATTTCTTTACCCGCAACAGCCAGTGTGATTGGCAGGTCGTCAGGACATTTGCAAGTGGAAACACCTGCTGGTGTTAAGCGCTCTCTGACATCGACACCACATTTTGATCAAGGCAACATAACATCTCCGCCTGCACCTTCCTCACAGTCCAGCAGTTTGCCGGGGACACACCCTACTCAACTCCGTCTAAGCACGGTAGTCAGCCCTCAGTCCCTCAGATGTGGACAAGTTAAAGACCATTTCCTCCTAGCCATGACAAAGCTGTTGGCTACAGAAATGCTGGCTTTCCGCCTGGTGGACACAGAGGATTTTCGAGACCTTATGTCCGTTGCAGTGCCCCAGTACCAGATGCCCAGTCGCCACTACTTCTCAAAGAAAGCTGTGCCTGTGCTACACCAGCATGTCGCACACCACATCACTGCTTCCTTGAGAATCTCTGTGTGTGATAGGGTGCATTTCACCACAGACACTTGGATGAGTAGACCTGGACAGGGGCGTTACATGTCTGTCGGTGACTGGGCACTGGGTAACTACGGCGACATCAGGAGAAGGGGATGCTGTCCAAGTCTTGCCATCGCCACGAGTTGCTCGTCGATCCTCTGAATCTAGAAGTTTCTCCACTGCTTCTGCCTCCTCAACCTCCTCTCTGTCCTCCATCTGCACCCAAAGCCTGTCTGGTAATGCCACCTGTGTTTTAACTGCGCAGATGGAATCCAGCACACCTCCTCACTATGCTGTCACCAGGGCTCAACTGCATCAATCAGTGTTTACATTAAAATGTCTGGGAAATGTGAGTCACACAGCTGAGGAGTTGCGGTCAGCTCTGGAGACCGAGTTCCATCAATGGTTGTCTCCACTCAACCTGCAGCCAGGGAAGGCTGTGTGTGACAATGCTGCAAACCTGGGTGCGGCCCTTCGCCGGGGCAATGTCACACACGTGCCTTGTATGGCTCACGTTTTGAACTTGGTTGTCCAGCAATTTTTATCCCACTATTCCAGACTAGATGGGCTTCTGCAGAGGGCATGGTCGCTGTGTGCTCACTTCCGCCGTTCGCATCAAACAGCTTGACGACTTGCATCTCTACAGAAGTCGTCGGGCCTGCCAGTTCACCGGCTGAAATACGATGTGCCCACATGGTGGAATTCAACTCTGCACATGTTGCAGCGACTGTGGCAGCACCGACGAGCCCTGTTGCAATACATTATGACGTATAGCCTGGGCCAAAGAGATCAAGAGGTGGGGCAAATCACGCTGCAGGAGTGGTCTCAGATCAGGGACCTATGCACCCTTCCGCACAGTTTTGAAATAGCGACGAAGATGTTTAGTGCTGATGATGCCATTATCAGCATGACCATTCCGGTGATTTACATGCTGGAGCCTTACACAGTGTTCGGAGTCAGGTGGTGGAACAAGAGGAGGAGGAGGAGGAGGAGGAACAGGAGGAGTCGTATGCGGAAGGGATTATATCTCCAAGGTCAAGAAGGTTGGCAGCACCAAGGTGGCTGGCATTGGAGGCTGGGGGAGAGGGATTACCGAGGGCGCATGGTAGCAGCCAAACTGTTGAGGAAGGTGCAGGAGGCGAGGAAGAAGTGGAGCACGAACTGGCGCTGGGCATGGGAGACTCATCAGATGAGGGAGACCTAGATCAAATTTCTGTTGTGCGAGTTTGGTGGGAGAGGGCTGACGAAGGAAGCATGATTCTCACTTTGCCACCACCAAGACAACAAGAACTTGATCCTCCTGGATGCGCAAGACACATGAGTGCCTTCTTGCTGCACTACCTGCAACATGACCCTCGGATTGTCAGAATCCGAAGTAATGCCGACTACTGGGTTGCCACACTCTTAGATCCCCGGTACAAAAGCAAATTTGGCGAAATAATTCCTGCCATAGAAAGGGATTCACGCCTGCAGGAGTATCAGCAGAGACTGTTACAGAATCTAACATCTCCTTTTCCACAAAACACCAGTGGTGCACGTAGTGAATCTCTGAGTTCTAACTTGCCAACTGTGGGAATATCGAGTCATCACTCAAACCGTAACAGTAACATCGTATCTGGTGGTAACAGCAATTTTTTCCAATCGTTTCAAGATTTTTTTAGACCATCCTTTGCAAGGCCACAGGAGACAAGAAGTCTGACGCACAGCCAACGCCTAGAGAGGATAGTACAAGAGTATCTCCAAGTTAACATCGATGCCATGACTGTGGAACTGGACCCTTGCTCAATTTGGGCTTCCATTCTTTAAAAATGGCCTGAGCTCGCCACTCATGCCTTTGAAATCTTGCTGTGCCCCGCAGCAAGTGTTCTCTCTGAACGTGTGTTCAGCGCTGCTGGTGGTGTGCTGACAGATAAGCGCACGCGGCTGTCCAGTGACAATGTAGACAGACTAACGTTCATCAAGATGAACAAATCCTGGATCTGCAAGGACTTTTATATCCCTGTGTCATCTTGGGGAGACTAAAAGCTTGATGATTTTTGAAAATCACCTCACCAACCGTTTTAAAAAACTCTGACGAAATTGATGCCACTTAAGTGGTGTCTGTGGCTGAATTTTTGGAAAAAATGGAGACTCTTTTACTTAGTCCCCTTGCTGAGTTTTACATGATGTTGCCATTAGGGTTGAGCGACTTTTGTTTTTATAGGATCGGGTCAGATCGGGTCGAGTGAAATCGGCCGATCCTATAGAAAAGTCGGGGTCGGCCGAAACACGAAACCCAATGCAGTGCATTGGGTTTCTAATGGTTCCCAGGGTCTGAAGGAGGGGAAACTCTCCTTCAGGCCCTACGATCCATATTAATGTGTAAAATAAAGAATAAAAATAAAAAATATTGCTATACTCACCCTTGGACGTGCCCTGGTTGTAACCGGGAGCCTTCCTTCCTAAGAATTAGCGCTTGTAGGACCTTTCGATGACATCGCGGCTTGTGATTGGTCGCGTGAGCGGTCACATGGGCGTCACGCGACCAATCAGAACCCGTGACGTCATCGAAAGGTCCTTCAAGCGCTGATTCTTAGGAAGGAAGGCTCCCGGTTACAACCAGGGCGCGTTCGAGGGTGAGTATAGCAATATTTTTTTTTTTTATTCTTTATTTTACACTTAAATCTGAATTCCGATACCAATTCCCGATATCTTAAACATATCGGGAATCGGTATCGGAATTCCGATTCCAGATTCAGAAGATCGCCGACTTCATGGCCGACCCCACACAGGGGTCGGGTCGGGTTTCATGAAACCCGACTTTGCCAAAAGTCGGTGACTTCTGAAAATGGCCGACCCGTTTTGCTCAACGCTAGTTGCCATCATCAATTCCAGGTGGGTGGGGTCATCTGCAGAGTTGTTTCCTCATACTATGGCCTGGGATTCAGAGGTCTGCTCCAAAGCTTCAGTGTCTGCTAGTCAGCAGAGTAGCCCAGCCACCAACCGCCTGTTTACCTAAGTACTATTTTTAACGGCATCTGGCCCAGGAAATCCTTTTGGGCCTAGTAGAATTTGGTGCTAGTCAGCAGCGTACTTCACCCATGAAGCAAGCTACACCGCCTGCTTACCTAAGTACCATTTTTTAATGGCATCTAGCCCAGGAAATCCTTTTGGGCCTAGTAGAATTTGGTGCAACTCAGCAGCGTACCCCACCCATGAAGCAAGCTACACCGCCTGTTTACCTAAGCACTATTTTTTAACGGCGTCTAGCCCAGGAAATCCTTTTGGGCCTAGTAGAATTTTGTGCAACTCTGCAGCATACCCCACCCATGAAGCAAGCTACACCGCCTGTTTACCTAAGTACTATTTTTTAATGGCATCTAGCCCAGGAAATCCTTTTGGGCCTAGTAGAATTTGGTGCTACTCAGCAGCGTACTTCACCCATGAAGCAAGCTACACCACCTGTTGATCTAATTACTAATTTTTAACCGCATCTAGCCCAGGAAATCATTTTGTACCTAATAGCATTTGGTGCTACTAAGCAGCAAACTTCACCCATGAAGCAAGCTACACCACCTGTTTACCTAACTACTATTTTGTAACGGCATCTAGCCCAGGAAATTCTTTTGGGCCTAGTAGAATTTGGTGCTACTCAGCAGCGTATTTCACCCATGAAGCAAGCTAGACCGCCTGTTTACCTAACTACTATTTTGTAACGGCATCTAGCCCAGGAAATCCTTTTGGGCCTAGTAGAATTTTGTGCAACTCAGCAGCGTACCCCACCCATGAAGCAAGCTACACCGCCTGTTTACCTAAGTACTATTTTTTAATGGCATCTAGCCGAGGAAATCCTTTTGGGCCTAGTAGAATCTGGTGCTACTCAGCAGCGTACCCCACCCATGAAGCAAGCTACACCGCCTGTTTACCTAACTACTATTTTGTAATGGCATCTAGCCCAGGAAATCCTTTTGGGCCTAATAGAATTTGGTGCTACTCTGCAGCGTACTTCACCCATGAAGCAAGCTACACAGCCTGTTTATCTAACTACTATTTTTTAACGGCATCTAGCCCAGGAAATCATTTTGGGCCTAGTAGAATTTTGTGCAACTCTGCAGCGTACCCCACCCATGAAGCAAGCTACACCGCCTTCTTTCTTTCTCAATCTAAAGGTACCGTCACACTAGACGATATCGCTAGCGATCCGTGACGTTGCAGCGTCCTCGCTAGCGATATCGTCCAGTGTGACAGGCAGCAGCGATCAGGCCCCTGCTGTGATGTCGCTGGTCGGGGAAGAAAGTCCAGAACTTTATTTGGTCGCTGGACTCCCCGCAGACATCGCTGGATCGGCGTGTGTGACACTGATTCAGCGATGTCTTCACTGGTAACCAGGGTAAACATCGGGTAACTAAGCGCAGGGCCGCGCTTAGTAACCCGATGTTTACCCTGGTTACCATCCTAAAAGTAAAAAAAAACAAACACTACATACTTACCTACAGCCGTCTGTCCTCCAGCGCTGTGCTCTGCACTCCTCCTGTACTGGCTGTGAGCGTCAGTCAGCCGGAAAGCAGAGCGGTGACGTCACTGCTCTGCTTTCCGGCCGCTGTGCTCACAGTCAGTGCAGGATGAGTGCAGAGCACAGCGCTGGAGGACAGACGCCTGTAGGTAAGTATGTAGTGTTTGTTTTTTTTACTTTTACGCTGGTAACCAGGGTAAACATCGGGTTACTAAGCGCGGCCCTGCGCTTAGTTACCCGATGTTTACCCTGGTTACCGGCATCGTTGGTCGCTGGAGAGCGGTCTGTGTGACAGCTCTCCAGCGACCAAACAGCGACGCTGCAGCGATCCGGATCGTTGTCGGTATCGCTGCAGCGTCGCTAAGTGTGACGGTACCTTAACCCCTCGGCTCTGGGGTGTCCACTCTCCCTCCAGCTCTCTCCTTCTCACAGGTGGACTACCGCTTGTTTTCACACTGTGGTGAAGCTTTTGGGCCCAGGCATAAGAAGTCGTCGAGGTAATGGATAATATGTGCCATCTTACAAACGTCCATGACAACACATTCGAGGATGCAACTAAACGCCTCAAATAGAAAGCAGGATATGGAGCACCCCATGGGCAAACAGCGATCTATATGCAGTATGCTCCTTCACAGAAGCATCCCAATGGGAGGACACTATTCGGAGGCACAGGTAGTAACCGGAATGCCCCCTCAATGTCTGTTTTGGCCATTAGGGTGCCCCTTACTAACTTTTTGACCCGCCTGATTGCCTCGTCAAAGGAGGTACAGTACATAGTACTGTACTTGGTTCCGCGTCGATGTTGTCGTTTACTGACCTGCCCCTTGGATATGACAAATGGTGGTTTAGTCTGAATGTATTGGGTTCATTTTTTGGCAAAACTCCCAACGGGGGTACCACTACGTCTTCTAAGGAAAGTGTTCTGAATGAACCCACCGCCATTCTTCCCAAAGATATTTCTTTTTTTATTTTTTTTGTCAAGACATCTGGGTGTTGGTAGAATGAGTTTACATTTTTACTCCAGCCATTCTTGATTTTAGAAGAGCATGATATGCCTATATCTGTGTCTCCTCCTCCTTTCACTCCTCCACCTCTTTTCTTTTCGCATGACTATATGTAGTTGTGACTTTTCCATGTGTTTGTTGTGTCTTCTGAGCAGTTTGTCAGCTTTTGGACACCAAGGTGTTTTTTATGTGTTTTCCATGTGTTTGTATGTGTTTGTATTTGCCTGCCATTGGTTTCAATAGGGTTCGATGGTGTTCATCGAACGTTCGACGAACATTTTGTCGAACATGTCCCTGTTCGACGAACCGAACCGAACCCGAACACTAGGAAGGTGGCTCAACAATAGTTACCACTTGGATAAAAAAGAACTTAGACATGTTTGGTGTGTATTAACTCGTAATGACCTGGAGAATCATAGCTAAAAAGCAAAATAAAAAACAACTGTGGGATTGCACTTTTTTTGCAATTTCAACGCACTTTGAATTTGTTTCCCATTTTCCAGTACACAATATGTTAAAACCGAAGGTGTCGTTCAAAAGTAAAACTCATCCCGCAAAAAACAAGCCCTCACATGGCCATATTGACAGAAAAATAAAAAGTTATGGCTCTGGGAAGAAAGGAGCAAAAAATGAAAATGCAAAACCGCAAATACCTGATGGGGCTGAATTTGTTTGGTGGTCTGAAATATTTAAATGTGAGAAGCATGCAAAAGAATAGGAAATCGGGAAGGGGGCAAAAACTTTTTCACACAACTGTATGTTTTAATTTTCCTAATTTTCTACAGCTGAGAAAGTTTTTAGATTCAATGGTCTTTTCATTGATGAGTAGTGTTGAGCGATACCTTCTGATATTCGGAAATATTGGTGTCGGATTGGATCGGCCAATATTCAAAAAATATCGGATATCGCCGATACCGATACCCGATCCCAATGCAAGTCAATGAGACAAAAATATCTGAATTAAAATAAACCCTTTCTTTCCTTGTAGGTTAATTCTACATGAAGGAAAACAACTAAGAATAATGTAGGATGTATTGGTGGAGGTGGAGGAGACAATAAATGCATAGAGGTTTAGCCCAATCAAATGGAATAGCAGGAATTAATTTTTTTTAAGACGTTCGGAGCTACAAAGATATTGACTATGTTAAGATTTTTTATATTTTGTCAGATATTTATGATTCACTAATTCCATGCTCTTCACCTTCTTTTTTTACTTCTCCCACACTTTCTTCTTCATCATCCTTAGCAGCATCAAGTTCTTCTTCACCTTATTCATCTTCTTCACCTTCTTCCTATTATTCTTTTTTTTTACATTCTTCATATTCTTTTCATTCAACTATTATTATTATTATTATTATTATTCATATTCTACTTCTTCATCTTCTTCATATTCTTCTTCTTCATCATCATATTCTTATTTGTGACAGGCATTCCTGTAGTTATCTATAAAAGTTTGACGATTACACCTTCCGTTATGCCTGTCACAGAACAGTTACAACAGGATTTGACCGCGTTCAGTTTGGCCTGCAGCAGCAGGCTTTTTCCCGGGGCACCAAGAGGAGGAATGGACTCACCCCCATACACTGCTTAGTCTTCTTCTGCTTATAATTTAGATAATATCTTTTGCTCTGATTTTTAGTCTTATGCTTCATGTTCTTCTGCTCTTTGTGCTGCAGATTCTTGTTCTTCTGCTTCTTGGTCTTCAGGGTCGTCGTCTCTGGGGTCATTGTCTTCTTTTGGGTGGTCTTCAGGGTCGTCGTCTCTAGAGTCATCACCTCCGGGGTCGTCGCCTCCGGGGTCGTCATCTCCGAGGTCATCGTCTTTAGTGTCTTGAACTTGAAAATGTAGCAGAAGGTACAAGAAGGCTGAGGAACTGCCGAGAACCAGCTGACGGTACTGGAACCCGGATGGCTACCCGAAAGTCCCAGAGCCAATGGAACTACCGAGGACCAGCCGACGTTACTGGAAACCGGTTACTAAGCAGGAGGTACCCGTGCCAGAAAGCACTACCAAGGACCAGCTGACGTTGGTGGAACTCGGATACCCAGAAGGAGGCACCTAAGCCAAAGGCTCTGCCCAGAACCAGCTGACGGTACTGAAACCAGGGGGATCTATTCAATATTGTCTTCCTAAGAACCAGCTAATGGGGCTGGAACTCAGATTGGCAGCAGCAGGTCCACAGGAAAAAAAAATTGCTAGGCCGCGAGCCGGCCGTAGTTACCGAAAACCCACAGTCCTACAGGGGGAGCTTGTCCTATTGGCACTACGGAACCAGCCTTGATTGCCAGTTCCCGCAGCCCACATAGGAAGCATCTAAACTGCAGGCACCATAGAGTCGGCAAACCCGACCGCAAAACGACAGGACAATGTATTGGAGGCAAAGTGACCTTGACACTACCCGGAAACAGCTGGCGTGCTGGAACCAGGCTGGGCAGGTGGGAGTACCCGTGCCAAAGATACTGCCGAGAACAAGCTGACGGTACTGGAACCCGGAAGCGTTGCCGAAGGTACAAGAGCCATGGGAACTACTGAGGACCAGCTGACGGTACTGGAACCCGGTTACTAAGCAGGAGGTACCCATGCCAGAAAGCACTACCAAGGACCACCTGACTTTGGTGGAACTCGGATACCCAGAAGGAGGAACGTAAGCCAAAGGCTCTGCCCAGAACCAGCTGACGGTACTGGAACCAGGGGGACCTATTCAATATTGTCTTCCTAAGAACCAGCTAATGGTGCTGGAACTCAGATAGGCAGCAGAAGGTCCACAGGGAAAAAAAATTGCAAGGCTGCGAGCCGGCCGTAGTTACCGAAAACCCACAGTCCTACAGGGGGAGCTTGTCCTATTGGCACTACGGAATCAGCCTTGATTGCCAGTTCCCGCAGCCCACATAGGAAGCACCTAAACTGCAGGCACCATAGAGTCGGCAAACCCGACCGCAAAACGACAGGATAACATATTGAAGGCAAAGTGACCTCGACACTACCCGGAAACAGCTGGCGTGCTGGAACCAGGCTGGGCAGGTGGGAGTACCTGTTCCAGAGACACTTCTGAGCAGCAACTGGCGGTGTTGGAGCCCAGAGATTACATGACAAACAGAGTGTAGGCTGAGGCCTAATTGGAGCAAGTTGAAAGGGAACCTTTAACACCCCAGGCTTTTGCAACTAGAAGAGCCACCTTGTGCAGCAGTAATGCTGCACAAGGAAAAGGTGGCTCTTTTAATTATGCTCCTTGCACACGCTGAACAAAACACTTATAAAATGTGGCCTCTCATACCGTGAAATCATTCCGGAGGTGGGACTTTCCTTTTTAATGAGACGCAGCAGCACAGCCGTCATTCATACCCCCTTGGCGCCGGGCGCAGCCTCCTGAGCGTTGTTTGTTCCTGTCCCGGAGCCTGCGCTGTTATGTTATCAATTGGCCATGCGCAGTTAGCGCTGCCCATCTTCTGACATCATTTGATGACAGGCTGAGATTCCACCCCGCAGTGTCACACTGCGGGCCGGGATTCATGGGCATGCGCAGTACATATCTTCGCCTCTCACTCATCTCCTTCCGCCTTCTTCAGACTGCGTGGCTTCAGCTGATCCCTAATCACATGCCACGGCCATCACACCGCACAGTCTGAACAAGGCGGAAGGAGATGAGTGAGAGGTAAAGATATGCACTGCGCATGCCCATGAATCCCAGCCCCGCAGTGTCTTCTGATTTATTCACACTGCGGGGCTGGGATGCATGGCCTTGCGTAGTGCATAACTTCGCCTCTCACTCATCTCCTTCCGCTTTCTTCAGACTGTGCGCCATCAGCTGATCCCTAATCACATGCCACGGCCGTGGCGCTGCACAGTCTGAAGAAGGCAGAAGATGACTGAGAGGCGAAGATATGCACTGCGCATCCCCATGAATTCCAGCCCCGCAGTGTCCATAAATCAGAAGACACTGTGGGGCGGGTTCTCGGGCAGCGCGACCGCAGAGGCGCAGTCAGCCTGACATCAACTGCGCATGGCCAAGGGATAACCTAACAGCGCAGGCTCCGGGACAGAAACCAACAACGCTCAGGAGGCTTCGCCCGGTGCCATGGGGGTATGAACGACGGCTGTGCTGCGTCTCATTAAGAAGGAAAGTCTCACCTCCGGGACAGTTTGAAGGGATGAGGGGACACATTTTCTAAGTGTTTAGTTCAGCGTGTGCAAGGAGAATAACTAAAAGAGCTACCTTGTCCAAATGCAGCATTAGTGCTGCACAAGGTGGCTCTTTCAGTTACAAATGCCTGGGGGGGACAGGTTCCCGTTAATTTCTGTTGTAGTGTCAGCGTGGAGGTAGCAGGACACATTTCCAGATACACAGCAGGGGAGAAGCTGACGTTACCGAACCCCAATAACACTGCAGCAAGTGTTGACTGTGCAAACGGCACTTCCGGGCAGCAACTGGTGGTGTTGGAGCCCAGGGTCAATCAGGGTGCAGACCGAGGCCTAATTGGAGCCAGTTTAATATCTGATGTAGTCTTAGTGTGGAGGGAGCAGGAGAACTTGCCGCACACACAGCAGAGGAACAGCTGGCGTTATTGAACCCCACTAACACCTGAGCGAGTGTTTTTCTCTGTGCAGACAGCACTTCCGAGCAACAACTGGTGGTGTTGGAGCCCAGGATCAATGCAAGAAACTGGCAAGAGAACTTGCCGCACACACAGCAGGGGAGCAGCTGGCGTTACTGAACCCCAATAACAGAGGAGCAACTGTTGACTGTGCAGACAGCACTTCTGAGCAACAACTGGCGGTGTTGGAGGCCAGAGTCAATGCAAGAAACTGGCAGGAGAACTTGCCGCACACATAGCAGGGGAGCAGCTGGCGTTACTGAACCCCAATAACAGAGGAGCAACTGTTGACTGTGCGGACAGCACTTCTGAGCAACAACTGGCGGTGTTGGAGCCCAGGGTCAATGTAAGAAACTGGCAGGAGAACTTGCCACACACACAGCAGGGGAGCAGCTGGCATTACTGAACCCCAATCACAGAGGAGCAACTCTTGACTGTGCAGACAGCACTTCCGAGCAACAACTGGCGGTGTTGGAGCCCAGGGTCAATGCAAGAAACTGGCAGGGGAACTTGCTGCACACACAGCAGGGGAACAGCTGGCATTACTGAACCCAAGTAACAGAGGAGCAACTGTTGACTGTGCAGACAGCACTTCCGGGCAGCAACTGGCGGTGTTGGCGCCCAGGGTCAATGCAAGAAACTGGCAGGAGAACTTGCCGCACACACAGCAGGGGAGCAGCTGGCGTTACTGAATTCCAATCACCGAGGAGCAACTGTTGACTGTGCGGACAGCACTTCTAAGCAACAACTGGCGGTGTTGGAGCCCAGGGTCAATGCAAGAAACTGGCAGGGGAACTTGCCACACACACAGCAGGGGAACAGCTGGCGTTACTGAACCCAAATAACAGAGGAGCAACTGTTGACTGTGCACACAGCACTTCAAAGCAACAACTGGTGGTGTTGGAGCCCATGGTCAATGCAAGAAACTGGCAGGAGAACTTGCCGCACACACAGCAGGGGAGCAGCTGGTGTTATTGAACCCCAATAACAGAGGAGCAACTGTTGACTGTGCAGACAGCACTTCCGAGCAACAACTGGCAGTGTTGGAGCCCAGGGTCAATGCAAGAAACTGGCAGGAGAACTTGCCGCACACACAGCAGGGGAGCAGCTGGCGTTACTGAACCCCAATCACAGAGGAGCAACTGTTGACTGTCCAGACGGCACTTCTGAGCAACAACTGGTGGTGTTGGAGCCCAGGGTCAATGCAAGAAACTGGCAGGAGATATTGCCGCACACACAGCAGGGGAGCAGCTGGCGTTACTGAACCCCAATCACTAAGGAGCAACTGTTGACTGTGCAGACAGCACTTCTAAGCAACAACTGGCGGTGTTGGAGCCCAGGGTCAATGCAAGAAACTGGCAGGAGATATTGCCGCACACACAGCAGGGGAGCAGCTGGCGTTACTGAACCCCAATCACTAAGGAGCAACTGTTGACTGTGCGGACAGCACTTCTAAGCAACAACTGGCGGTGTTGGAGCCCAGGGTCAATGCAAGAAACTGGCAGGGGAACTTGCCGCACACACAGCAGGGGAACAGCTGGCGTTACTGAACCCAAATAACAGAGGAGCAACTGTTGACTGTGCAGACAGCACTTCCGGGCAGCAACTGGCGGGGTTGGAGCCCAGGGTCAATGCAAGAAACTGGCAGGAGAACTTGCCGCACACACAGCAGGGAAGCAACTGGAGTTACTGAACCCCAGTAACAGAGGAGCAACTATTGACTGTGCAGACAGCACTTCTGAGCAACAACTGGCGGTTAGGAGCCCAGGGTCAATGCAAGAAACTGGCAGGAGAACTTGCCGCACAAACAGCAGGGGAGCAGCTGGCGTTACTGTACCCCAATAACAGAGGAGCAACTGTTGACTGTGCAGACAGCACTTCCGAGCAACAATTGGCGGTGTTGGAGCCCAGGGTCAATGCTAGAAGCAGAGTGTAGGCCGAGGCCTATTTGGAGCTAGTTTAAAATCTGATGTAGTCTTAGTGTGGAGGGAGCAGGAGAACTTGCCGCACACACAGCAGGGGAGCAGCTGGCGTTACTGAACCCCAATAACAGAGGAGCAACTGTTAACTGTGCGGACAACACTTCTGGGCAGCAACTGGCGGTGTTGGAGTCCAGGGTCAATGCATGAGAAGCAGAGTGTAGGCCTAGGCCTGCACTCTAGGCAGTTTAATATCTGTTGTTGTGTCAGCGTGGAGGTAGCAGGAGCAATTGCCGGATACCCAGCTGGGGATCAGCTGTTACTGAAACCCAATTACATGGCTGCAAGTGTTGACTGTGCAGACGGCACTTCCGAGCAGCAACTGGTGGTGTTGGAGCCCAGGGAATCCAGGAGAAGCAGAGTGTAGGCCGAGTCCTGATTGGAGCAATTTGAAAGGGAACCTTTTACCCCCCCAGGCATTAGTAACTGAAAGAGCCATCTTGTGCAGCAGTAATGCTGCACAAGGAAAAGGTGGCTCTTTTAGTTATGCTCCTTGCACACGCTGAAGCAAACACTTATAAAATGCGTCCTCTCATACTGTGAAAGTCCTGGAGGCAGGACTTTCCTTCCAAATCAGAAGGGGCACAGCCGTCATTCATACCATGTCGCCGGTCGCCGCCTCCTCAGCGTTGATTGAATCCCGGAGTATGCGCTGTTATGTTAAACCTTGGGCATAGGCAGTTAGCGCTGCCCGTCTTCTGACATCATTTGTTGTCAGGCTGACCGCACCTGTGCGGGCGCGCAGCCCGAGATCCCGCCTCACAGTGTCTTCTGATTTATTCACACTGTGGGGCTGAGATTCATGGGCATGCGCAGTGCATATCTTCGCATCTCACTCACCTCCTTCCGCCTTCTTCAGACTGTGCGGCGTCCCGGCCGTGGCATGTGATTAGGGATCACCTGACGGCGCACAGTCTGAAGAAGGCGGAAGGAGATGAGTGACAGGCAAAGATATGCACTGCGCCTGGCCGTGAATCCCCGCCCCACAGTGTGAATAAATCTGAAGACACTGCGGTGCGGGATCTCTGGCAGCGTGGCCGCACATGCGCAGTCAACCTGACAACAAATGATGTCAGAAGACGGGTAGCGCTATCTGCCCATGCCCAAGGTTTAACATAACAGCGCATGCTCTGGGACAGATTTAAACAACGCTGAGGAGGCGGCACCCAGCGCCAAGGGGGTATGAATGCCAGCTGTACTGCATCTCCTTACGAAGGAAAGTCCCACCTCCGGGACGGTTTCACGGTGTGAGGGGACACATTTTATAAGTGTTAAGTTCAGCATGTGCAAGGAGCAAAACTAAAAGAGCCACTTTTTCCTGGTGCAGCATTTGTGCTGCACAAGGTGGCTCTTTCAGTTACAAATGCCTGAGGGGGACAGGTTCCCTTTCATTTCTGTAGTAGTGTGAGTGGGGAGGTAGCAGGAACAATTGCCGGATACACAGCAGGGGATCAGCTGACGTTACTGAAACCCAATAACACTGGGTGATGTGTTGACTGTGCAGACGGCACTTCTGAGCAGCAACTGGCGGTGTTGGAGCCCAGGGATTACAGTTCAGGTGGTAGAAACATGAACACAACAGGAGACCGGGATACTGTTGCCAACCAAGTATTTAATCTGGAAGAGGAGTGGCAAATTCCTGTGAGATCCAGGCCTTGTTCATTTTCAGAAAAGTAAGCCGGTCAAAGTTATCGGAGGATAGTCGCATGCGACGGTCTGTTAGTACACCACCTGCGGCACTAAAGACGCATTCCGATAATAAACTAGCAGCAGGGAAAGCGAGGACCTCCAATGCATACTGACTAAAGGTACCTTCACATTAAGCGACGCTGCAGCGATATAGACAACGATGCCGATCGCTGCAGCGTTGCTGTTTAGTCGTTGTGTGGTCGCTGGAGAGCTGTCACACAGACAGCTCTCCAGCGACCAACGATGCCGAAGTCCCCGGGTAACCAGGGTAAACATCGGGTTACTAAGCGCAGGGCCGCGCTTAGTAACCCGATGTTTACCCTGGTTACCGTTGTAAATGTAAAAAAAAACAAACACTACATACTTACATTCCGGTGTCTGTCGCGTCCCTGCACTGTGTAAGCGCCGGCCGTAAAGCAGAGCGGTGACGTCACCGCTGTGCTCTGCTTTACGGCCGGCCGGTGCTGACACAGTGCAGGGAAGCTGACGCCGGGGGACGCGACAGACACCGGAATGTACGTATGTAGTGTTTGTTTTTTTTTACATTTACAATGGTAACCAGGGTAAATATCGGGTTACTAAGTGTGGCCCTGCGCTTAGTAACCCGATGTTTACCCTAGTTACAAGTGAAGACATCGCTGGATCGGCGTCACACACGCCGATTCAGCGATGTCAGCGGGTGATCCAGCGACGAAATAAAGTTCTGGCCTTCTAGCTCCGACCAGCGATGTCACAGCTGGATCCTGATCGCTGCTGCGTGTCAAACACAACGATATCGCTATCCAGGACGCTGCAACGTCACGGATCGCTATCGTTATCGTTCTAAAGTTGCTCCGTGTGAAGTTACCTTAAGCTCTGGCCATGTATCCAGCTTAGAGACCCAAAACTTGAAGGGGGAAGAGCCGTGTGGGAGTACACTGAGAGGGCAAGACATGTAGTCTGTCACCATCTGACGGAAAAGTTGCATCCTGCTGACTGGAGCCGTCTGTGATGGTGTAGACTAGTGTTGAGCGACTTTTACTTTTATAGGATCGGGTCGGGTTTCACGAAACCCGACTTTTTCAAAAGTCGGGTCGAGTGAAATCGGCCGATCCTATAAAAAAGTCGGGGTCGGCCGAAACTCGAAACCCAATGCAATGCATTGGGTTTCCAATGGTTCCCAGGGTCTGAAGGAGAGGAAACTCTCCTTAAGGCCCTGCGATCCATATTTAAGTGTAAAATAAAGAATTAAAATAAAAAATATCGCTATACTTACCCTCGGACGCGCCCTGGTACTAACCGGGAACCTTCCTTCCTTGGAATCAGCGCTTCCAGGACCTTGCGGTGACGTCGCGGTGACGTCGCGGCTTGCGATTGGTCGCGCGACCGCCCATGTGACCGCTCTCGCGACCAATCAGAAGCCGTGACGTCACCGCAAGGTCCTGCAAGCGCTGATTCTTAGGAAGGAAGGCTGCCGGAAACAAGCAGGTGCGCGTCCGAGGGTGAGTATATTCATATTAGGTGGTTGTGGTTGTGAAGTTGTGAGGTTGTGAGGTATTAGTGGTTGTGAAGTCTGTATGGCGCACAGTGCGACTTCTTTGCGCCTGATGCAGCTGGTACTCCATTACTGCTGGCTGCTGCTCACACAACCGCTCCAACTATTCCTATTAGGTATATACTCACCCTCGGACGCGCCCTGCTTCTTTCCGGCAGCCTTCCTTCCTATGAATCAGCGCTTGAAGGACCTTGCGGTGACGTCACGGCTTCTGATTGGTCGCGCGAGAGGTCACATGGGCGGTCGCGCGACCAATCGCAAGCCGCGACGTCACCGCGACGTCACCGCAAGGTCCTGGAAGCTCTGATTCGAAGGAAGGAAGGTTCCCGGTTAGTACCAGGGTGCGTCCGAGGGTAAGTATAGCGATATTTTTTATTTTTATTCTTTATTTTACACTTAAATCTGAATTCCGATACCAATTCCCGATATCTTAAACATATCGGGAATCGGTATCGGAATTCCGATTCCAGATTCAGAAGATCGCCGACTTCATGGCCGACCCCACACAGGGGTCGGGTCGGGTTTCATGAAACCCGACTTTGCCAAAAGTCGGCGACTTCTGAAAATTGCCGACCCGTTTCGCTCAACCCTAGTGTAGACATTTGTGGCGGGCACACAAAAGTTTGCCACAGTTGGGCCATACTGGTCTTGCCTTGTGCTGAGGCACTGCTTCTGCTCCTTGTTTGTGCTGAGCTTCCTCCACTGCCTCGATGCACTGAGATGATGGAATGCACCAGTGTGTCTACGTACTCCCACATTTTACGCTCCCGTTTCAATGGTGTTATGAGGCTTTGTAAGTTGTCCCAGTAGCGAGGATCTAGGAGGGTGTACACCCAATAATCAGCCATGTGGAGAATGTGGACAATGAGGCAGTTGTTTCTCAGGCACTGCAGCATGAAATCAACCATGTGCTGCAGACTGCCAACTGGCCAAGAAATGCTGTTCCCTTCTTGAGCCAGATGTCCTTCATAGTGGCCCACTCAGTGGTTGTGAAGTCTGTATGGCGCACAGTGCGACTTCTTTGCGCCTGATGCAGCTGGTACTCCATTACTGCTGGCTGCTGCTCACACAACCGCTCCAACATATGTAACGTTGAATTCCACCTGGTGGGTAAGTCACATATGATGCGATGTTCCGGAAGGCGGAATAGGCGCTGCAGAGCTGCAAGGCACGATCTTGCCCTGCTGGAATGCCGCAAGTGAGCGCACTCTAGGTGGACCTTGCGTAGCAGTGCATCAAGATCCGGATAGTCCCTCAAAAAACTCTGCACGACCAAGTTGAGCACATGTGCCAGACATGGGATGTGAGTGAGGTTGCCTAGGGCCAGAGCTGCCACCAGATTTCGGCCATTGTCACACACTACCATGCCTGGCTGGAGATTCGCTGGCACAAACCACACGTCGCTCTCCTGCTTGATGGCATTCCAGAGCTCCTGCGTTGTGTGGCTTCGGTTCCCCAAAGAAATTAATTTCAGTACGGCCTGTTGACGTTTGGAGACGGCTGTGCTCATATCCGTCGTAACAGGTAAGCGTTCACGGGTCAAGGTGGAGGAAGACCATGACGGCTCCTGCAGCGATGATTCAGAGGAACTGGAGTATGAGGAGGAGTCAATGTGTACAGACTGGATTCCTGCAATCCTTGGAGTTGGCAGAACACGTACAGCGCCACTCGCAAGATCTGTATCCGGCTCCACAACATTGACCCAATGGGCAGTGAGGGAAAGGTATCATCCCTGTCCATGGTGACTGGTCCACGCATCGGTGGGGAGGTGGACCTTGCTACTGATGGTGTTTAGTAGCGCATGTTTAATGTTTCCCTCCACATGCTTTTGCAGGGCAGGGACGGTTTGCCTGCTGAAATAAAAGCGGCTGGGCACGTTATATTGTGGGACTGCCAATGCCATCAAGTTATGGAAGGTATATAAAAAATAGTCCCGAAGTCATATTAAACTAATAGTATTACCATGCATATAGTAGCATGTATATGCTGAGTAGCATATTAACAACAGGCAAAAAGCGACTCAGAACATATCTGGTATGACAGGAGAACAATGAGTCGAGAGACTATGCCAATATTATACAAATGTGAAAAAACTTTATTAAATATGAAATAAGACAAAAGAACAGAACTGTTATGCGACATATCTGCAGTTCAAATGAGCAATCAGTACAAAACATAACAACATACTAGCAAAAGGTGTAGGGCAAGATTCCAACTAAAATAACGAACGGTACACCAAGCCTAAATATGTATACAGGGTATAAAATGCTAGGTCAAATTTCCTCCATAACAGCGGTACTATGTGTTATATGTAGAGGGGATATGATACAATAAATAAATAGGACAGACTAAATTATATATCTGTAAGTAAGGAAAAGAGAGGGGAGGTTTTATAATCCAGAGCAACACAGGTCATGTGGCCTCCATCCGTCCAGATCACACCCACTCACAAACAGCCCAGAGCGTAAATAGCCAGTCTAAAAAAAGTGATCAATATCCCCAAGGTGAACCGCAGTGACGGGTCCCCTGAGGAAGGTGTACCCGCACCGAAACGTGCGTTGGGGATCTAGGATCGGTTTCGCCTGCCTCTTACCACATAGGTAATTATTACTTATAACTAGTGTTGAGCATTCCGATACCGCAAGTATAGGGTATCGGCCGATACTTGCGGTATCGGAATTCCGATACCGAGTTCCGATATTTTTGTGATATCGGGAATCGGTATCGGATCCATATTAATGTGTAAAATAAAGAATTAAAATAAAAAATATTGATATGCTCACCTCTCCGGAGGCCCCTGGACATCACCGCTGGTAACCGGCAGCCTTCTTTGTTTAAAATGAGCGCGTTTAGGGACTTCCATGACGTCACGGCTTCTGATTGGTCGCCTGCCACTCATGTGACCGCCACGCGACCAATCAGAAGCCGCGACGTCCTTCTCAGGCCCTAAACTCCTCATTTTAGGAATTTAGGACCTGAGAATGACGTCGCGGCTTCTGATTGGTCGCGTGGCGGTTACATGAGCAGCACGCGACCAATCAGAAGTCGCGACGTCATTCCCAGGTCCTAAATGCGCTCATTTTAAACAAAGAAGGCTGCCGGTTACCAGCGGTGATGTCCAGGGGCCTCCGGAGAGGTAAGTATATCAATATTTTTTATTTGAATTCTTTATTTTACACATTAATATGGATCCCAGGGCTTGATGGAGAGTTTCCACTCCTTCAGACCCTGGGAACCATCAGGATACCTTCCGATACTTGGTGTCCCATTGACTTGTATTGGTATCGGGTATCGGTATCGGCGATATCCGATACTTTTCGGGTATCGGCCGATACTATCCGATACCGATACTTTCAAGTATCGGACGGTATCGCTCAACACTACTTATAACATCTCCGTCACTGCGGTTCACCTTGGGGATATTGATCACTTTTTTTAGACTGGCTATTTGCGCTCTGGGCTGTTTGTGAGTGGGTGTGATCTGGACGGATGGAGGCCACATGACCTGTGTTGCTCTGGATTATAAAACCTCCCCTCTCTTTTCCTTACATACGGATATATGATTTAGTCTGTCCTATTTATTGCATCATATCCCCTCTACATATAACACATAGTACCGCTGTTATGGAGGAAATTTGTCCTAGCATTTCATACCCTGTATACATATTTAGGCTTGATGTACCGTTCGTTATTTTAGTTGGAATCTTGCCCTACACCTGTTGCTAGTATGTTGTTATGTTTTGTACTGATTGCTCATTTGAACTGTAGATATGTCACATAACAGTTCTGTTCTTTTGTCTTATTTCACATTTAATAAAGTTTTTTCACATTTGTATAATATTGGCATAGTCTCTCGACTCATTGTTCTCCTGTCATACAAGTTATGGAAGGTGTCAGTCTCCACCAGCCTGAATGACAGCATTTCAAGGGACAGTAGTTTTTCAATGCCAGCATTCAGAGCCTGTGCTCGGGAGTGGTTTGCCGAGAATGGCCGCCTTTTCTCCCATGCCTGTGCTACCGATGGCTGTAGAGTGGGCTGGGAATGTGAGGATGACTGGGAACGTGGTGCTGTGTGTGGAATTATATTGGGTCTCTGGACAACAGTTCCAGAGGTTCTTCCATGGCGATCCTGGGAGGAAGCCGAACCAGCTGTGTGTGAGCTGGAGGAAGAGGCAACAACACGACCTGAAGAGGTGGTAGGGGTTGCTGTTGGTTGGCTTAGGTCTTCAGTGTGTTTTTGTAACTCCACCACGTGCTTGGTCCGCACATGTTTCCACATATTTGTGGTATTGAGGTTGCTGACACTTTTCCCTCTTTTGACTTTCTGATGACACAGCTTGCATTTGGCAAAGCAAATGTCATCTGCAACGGTGTCAAAAAAGGACCAGGCACTGCAAGTCTTGGGAGCGCCCGTTTTGGATTTGGAAGAGGCATGCTCCTAATGGGTGCTGAAGTGGAGGCTACAGGCAACACAGTCTTCCCCCTCCCTCTTCCTCTTTGGGCCGTTCGGGGAATCTCTTCCTCAGAGCTGCTCCCACCACCTTCCTGTACCGCACGCCATGATGGGTCAAGGACCTCATCATCTACACTACCCTCTTCCACCAACTGCTTCTCCTGGGTAGTCTCGGCAGCACAGTACGCACCAGAAAGTGGCACCTGAGTCTCATCATCAGATGCGTACTGAGGTGTGCTGACCGGAGGCACTGGCCCACCCGCCTCTTCAGAGTCAGAGAGACTAAGCTGTTGGGCATCACTGCATACTGCCTCTTCTTTCATTTCTCGAATGCTGCTTGGCTGGCCCCCTCTTTCCAAGCCAAGAGATTCAGAGAACAGAAGTAGAGATGGCTCCTGCCCTGGGCTCTCTGACTGCCTGGGCAATTTGGCAGGTGGTGAAGAGACAGATGGGTGCTCTCCAGTGATCTGTGCCTGAGAGAATGTGGCACTAATTGAAGTCGATGCGTTAGCTGCCATCCATCCGACAACGGCTTCAATTTGTTCTTCCCGCAGCAGCGCGGTACGGCGATCTCCTACAAAGCTGCGCATGAAGGACTGTTCCCTGCTGAAAATGGGGGATGATGAGTCACCGATGCCCACAGCAGGCACAGAATCCCCACGTCCTCTCCCTGCTCCACGACCATGTTCCTTACTCCCTGCCTTCTTCATCTTGGTAGACTGATAAAGATAGGCAGAAAAGTACTAAGGGCTTAGTGTGCTTATTCCTGAACAGCTCCTAACAGGTATAAGAAACACTAATTTTCTAAAATGTGGACTAGACTTTAATATGAGCTAATGTGGCCTACACAACTGTAAAGTGGAGTGTTTGGTGAACTTTATTAATTTTTTTTTTTCACAGAACAGACTACAGAGTGAGCTGCACTCACACACAGACCGTGCAGACAGCCGTGAACGGCGCTGCAAGGCCAAAAAAAGCTCCTCTATGTACTCCTATATAGTGTTTTTCCACAACCTAGCAGGATACGGGTGGAAACGCACTAATAGGCTAAATTTGAAAAAAGGTGCAGAAGGCAGCACTAATTGAAAAAAGGACAATGGAACAGTATGAGGCGGTGACGCACCCTGAGCTGACTACAACCGGCTGTGGTGGCAGAACAGACTGCAGAGTGAGCTGCACTCACACACAGACCGTGCAGACAGCCGTGAACGGCGCTGCAAGGCCAAAAAAAACTCCTCTATGTAATCCTATATAGTGTTTTTCCACAATCTAGCAGGATACGGGTGGAAACCCACTAATTGGCTAAATTTTTAAAAATGTGCAGCAGGCAGCACTAATTGAAAAAAGGACAATGGAACAGTATGAGGCAGTGACGCACCCTGAGCTGACTACAACCGGCTGTGGCGACAGAACAGAGTACAGAGTGATCTGCACCCACACCCAGACCATGCAGACAGCCGTGAACAGCGCTGCAAGGCCAAAAAAGCTCCTCTACGTAATCCTATATAGTGTTTTTCCACAATCTAGCAGGATATGGGTGGAAACCCACTAATAAGCTAAATTTGAAAAAAGATGCAGCAGGCAGCACTAATTGAAAAATAGAAAATAGAACAGTATGAGGCAGTGACGCACCCTGAGCTGACTACAACTGGCTGTGGTGGCAGCATAGACTACAGAGTGAGCTGCACTCACACACAGACCGTGCAGACAGCTGTGAACGGCGCTGCAAGGCCAAAAAAAGCTCCTCTTTGTAATCATATATAGTGTTTTTCCACAATCTAGCAGGATACGGATGGAAACCCACTAATAGGAGAAAAACAGGAAAAATGTGCTGCAGGCAGCACTAATGCAAAAAAGGACAATTGAACAGTTTGAGGCAGTGACGCACGCTGAGCTGACTACAACCAGTGGTGGCTGTAGAACAGACAACAGCGTGAGCTGCACTCACACAGAGACCTTGTAGACAGCTGTGAACAGCGCTGCAAGGCAAAAACAAGGTTCTCACACAGCGGTTGCTAAATTAGCCTGGGTAAAGCACAATGAAGCAAATTGCTATCTCTAAACTGGCCCTCAGTCAGAATACAGCGTCCTGTCCCTAACTGAATTCGCAGCAGAGTGAACCCAAAATGGCAGCGGCGACTTTTATAGTGCATCATTTCAGCAGCCAATCACAGCCATGCCAATAGTTACATGCCTACCATACAGAACAGGATGTGCCCACACTTCTAATCATTCCTCATTGGCTGAATTCTGGCTGTTTGAATTATGGGAACTTCTGATTCCGGTATCTGATATACTGAAAGTATCGAAACTCGGTATCAGAATTCCGATACCACAAATATTGTCCGATACCCGATACTTGCGGTATCGGAATGCTCAACACTATTGATGAGGTTTCATAGAAGGTGAAAGGTCTTCCTTAAGGTTTCTTTTCAAGTCACAACATTTGGAAGATAAGAAAATGCAAATCCAGTTATAGGATCCTGACATTGTTATTTTTAAGTGGTTCATACCAATCCCTTCAGAGATTTTATTGTAATGTTAATTTATTTATGACATGGTATCCAACACGAAATGAACGATCTTAATTGTTTATGTTCATAGCTGTTTGCGTTCTGACCAAATGTCAGACATGCCAGATGACCTGTGAGGCCAAATCAGGAGGTTAGGCTCTTCATTGACAAGCGCGCTTGGAGAAAAAGTAAACCGCACACGTTATGTGAGCAAAGTCACTTTATCTGATCTAATGGAGCAAGAGGCAGTATTTTATATCATTTACAACAAATGTAATTCTCAATGAAATTCTTTGTGTGACATGCAAAAATAGTGCTAACTGCTGTTGCTTCAAAAGCATCCAGCAAATATAGGGGTTAACACAGTTACAGGAGACAGGGAATGGTTAGCAGAGCCCCAGGGGATTGTGGTAAATTTGTTTACCTTTCTGGCAGCAGCCAAAGGAATGAGTGATGTGTTTCTGTGATCTCTCACACAGTTCAGGCAAGTGAACCATAGGGATTTTGGATTCATGTACAGAGTGGAGTTGGGCTACCCCTATACTGCTATTTGAGGTAGTCTGACAGGAGCGGAAAGATAAGGACTGGAAGAAGTTGTGTACAGGGATAATCTCCCTCAGCATATCCTCCCCCCTCCTCCATTACACTGCTAGAAGGAATGCTGTATACTCCTGTGCTTTTGTAAAGAGTCTTGATCTGTGCTCAACTGTGCTATCTAAAGAGACTGTTAGGCTACTTTCACACTAGCGTTTTTTGATGTACGTCGCAATGCGTCATTTTGGAGTAAAAACGCATCCTGCAAAGTTGCCTGCAGGATGCGTTTTTCTCCATAAACTTTCATTAGGGATGCATTGCGACGTATCGCCACACATCGCATCCGTCGTGCGACGGATGTGTCGTGTTTGGCGCACCGTCGGCACAAAAAAATGTTACATGTAACGTTTTTTGTGCGTTGAGTCCGCCATTTCCGACCGCACATGCGCTGCCGGATCTCCGCCCTCCTCCCCAGACCTTACAATGGGGCAGCGGATGCGTTGTAAAACTGCATCCACTGCCCCGTTGTTAATTTTTTTCGCAGTTTACGTCAGTACGTCGGGCCGACGCATGGCGACAGCCCCGTACCGACGCTAGTGTGAAAGTAGCCTTAGTCAATGTGCCTATAAGGAGCAGCTGTACTGTTTATAAAGCCTGTGCTTAAGAGGCTTGAATTGTACCGAATGTGCTGTGACATTAAACTACCCTGTTCATCTGTTCATGAGGACTCAATCAATTGAATCTGTGTGAGCAAGTGGATCCATCTTGTGACTGAGGAAGCTGCATTACATGGTCATCCTTAGTAACAGTTCCTCCAGAGTTACAAAGAATTCATGAGACTTGTCCCGCCCCTATCTGAACCTAGTGGCGTGCATAGCATATGCTAAGAGGTTTAAAATGTCATATGGCAGTTAATACATTTAACCCCTTCCCGACCTTTGACGCCACGTAGGCGTCATGAAAGTCGGTGCCAATCCGACCTGTGACGCCTATGTGGCGTCATGAAAAGATCGCATCCCTGCAGATCCGGTGAAAGGGTTAACTCCCATTTCACCCGGCCTGCAGGGACAGGGGGAGTGGTAGTTTAGCCCAGGGAGGGTGGCTTCACCCCCCGTGGCTACGATCGCTCTGATTGGCTGTTGAAAGTGAAACTGCCAATCAGAGCGATTTGTAATATTTCACCTATTAAAACTGGTGAAATATTACAATCCAGCCATGGCCGATGCTGCAATATCATCGGCCATGGCTGGAAACACTAATGTGCCCCCACCCCACCCCACCCCACCGATCGCCCCCCCAAGCCACCGATCTGTCCGGTACACTGCTCCGGCTCCCCTCCGTCCTGTGCTCCGCTCCCTCCGTGCTCTTGTCCGCTCCCCCCGCAGTGCGCAGTGTGCCCGCCGAATCTGCTGGCCGGCAGATTCGTTCCAAAGTGCATTTTGATCACTGAGATATAATCTATCACAGTGATCAAAATAAAAAAAATAATAAATGACCCCCCCCCTTTGTCACCCCCATAGGTAGGGACAATAAAAAAATAAAGAATTTTTTTTTTCCACTAAGGTTAGGGTTTCGGTATGTGCACACGTATTCTGTTCCTCTGCGGATTTTTCCACTGCGGATTTGATAAATCCGCAGTGCTAAACCGCTGCGGATTTATGGCGGATTTACCACGGTTTTTCTGCGCATTTCACTGCGGTTTTACAACTGCGATTTTCTATTGGAGCAGTTGTAAAACCGCTGCGGAATCCGCAGAAAGAAGTGACATGCTGCAGAATGTAAACCCCTGCATTTCCATGCAGTTTTTCCGCAGCATGTGTACAGCGATTTTTGTTTCCCATAGGTTTACATTGAACTGTAAACTCATGGGAAACTGCTGCGGATCCGCAGCATTTTCCGCAGTGTGTGCACATACCTTTAGAATTAGGCTATGTGCACACGGTGCGGATTTGGCTGCGGATCCGCAGCGGATTGGCCACTGCGGATTCGCAGCAGTGTTCCATCAGGTTTACAGTACCATGTAAACCTACGGAAAACCAAATTCGCTGTGCCCATGGTGCGGAAAATACAGCGCGGAAACGCTGCGTTGTATTTTCCGCAGCATGTCAATTCTTTGTGCGGATTCCGCAGCGTTTTACACCTGTTCCTCAATAGGAATCCACAGGTGAAATCCGCACAAAAAACACTGGAAATCCGTGGTAAATCCGCAGGTAAAACGCAGTGCCTTTTACCCGCGGATTTTTCAAAAATGATGCTGAAAAATCTCACACGAATCCGCAACGTGGGCACATAGCCTTAGGGTTAGGGTTGGAATTAGGGTTGTGGTTAGGGTTGTGATTAGGGTTATGGCTACAGTTGGGATTAGGGTTAGGGGTGTGGGGGGGGTTAGTGTTGGAGGTAGAATTGAGGGGTTTCCACTGTTTAGGCACATCAGGGGTCTCCAAACGCAACATGGCGCCACCATTGATTCCAGCCAATCTTGTATTCAAAAAGTCAAATGGTGCTCCCTCACTTCCGAGCCCCGACGTGTGCCCAAACAGTGGTTTACTCCAACATATGGGGTATCAGTGTACTCAGGACAAACTGCGCAACAATTATTGGGGTCCAATTTCTCCTGTTACCCTTGTGAAAATAAAAAATTGCTTGCTAAAACATCATTTTTGAGGAAAGAAAAATGATTTTTTATTTTCACGGCTCTGCGTTGTAAACGTCTGTGAAGCACTTGGGGGTTCAAAGTGCTCAACACATATCTAGATAAGTTCCTTGGGGGGTCTAGTTTCTAAAATGGGGTCACTTGTGGTGGGTTTCTACTGTTTAGGCACACCAGGGGCTCTGCAAACGCAACGTGACGCCCGCAGACAATTCCATCAAAGTCTGCATTTCAAAAGTCACTACTTCCCTTCTGAGCCCCGACGTGTGCCCAAACAGTGGTTTACCCCCACACATGAGGTATCAGCGTACTCAGGAGAAACTGGACAACAACTTTTGGGGTCCAATTTCTCCTGTAACCCTTGGGAAAATAAAAAATTCTGGGCTCAATTATTATTTTTGAGGAAAATAAACGTATTTATTATTTTCACGGCTCTGCATTATAAACTTCTGTGAAGCACTTGGGGGTTCAAAGTGCTCACCACACATCTAGATAAGTTCCTTTCGGGGTCTAGTTTCCAAAATGGGGTCACTTGTGGGGGGTTTCTACTGTTTAGCCACATCAGGGGCTCTGCAAACGCAACGTGACGCCCGCAGAGCATTCCATCAAAGTCTGCATTTCAAAACGTCAATACTTCACTTCCGAGCCCCGGCATGTGCCCAAACAGTGGTTTACCCCCACATATGGGGTATCAGCGTACTCAGGACAAACTGGACAACAACATTTGGGGTCCAATTTCTCCTATTACTCTTGGCAAAATAGGAAATTCCAGGCTAAAAAATCATTTTTGAGGAAAGAAAAATTATTTTTTATTTTCATGGCTCTGCATTATAAACTTCTGTGAAGCACTTGGGGGTTTAAAGTGCTCAATATGCATCTAGATAAGTTCCTTGGGGGGTCTAGTTTCCAAAATGGGGTCACTTGTGGGGGAGCTCCAATGTTTAGGCACACAGGGGCTCTCCAAACGCGACATGGTGTCCGCTAACGATGGAGATAATTTTTCATTCAAAAAGTCAAATGGCGCTCCTTCCCTTCCGAGCCTTACCATGTGCCCAAACAGTGGTTTACCCCCACATGTGAGGTATCGGTGTACTCAGGAGAAATTGCCCAACAAATTTTACGATCCATTTTATCCTGTTGCCTGTTGTGAGTTCTGTTTTTGGGCTCCCTCTGGTGGTTACTGATGGTACTGGGTGACTTGTCTTTCCTGGGTTTCTGGGTTCCACCTGTTCCATCAGCATATGGGAGTTTCCTATTTAACCTGGCTTTGCTGGCATTTCCTCGCCGGTTATCAATGTATCCAGTGTGTCTTGTTACCTCTGCTCCCTGCTCCTAGAACCTTCTGGACAAGCTAAGTTTGGATTTTCCTGTGTTGTGTTTTGCTTAATTTGGTTTTTAGTCCAGCCTGCAGATATGTGATTCTCTGCTGCTGGTTGCTCTAGTGGGCTGAAATTGCTTTTCATGTACCATGAGTTGGCACATGAGTTCAAGTAATTTCAGGATGGTTTTTTGAAGGGTTTTTCGCTGACCGCGCAGTTCACTTTTGTATCCTCTGCTATCTAGCTTTAGCGGGCCTCATTTTGCTGAAACTGTTTTAATACTACGTATGTGCTTTCCTCTCATTTCACCGTCATTATATGTGGGGGGCTGCTATTTGCTGTGGGGTATTTCTCTGGAGGCAAGAGAGGTCTGTGTTTCTTCTGATAGGGGAAGTTAGATCTTCGGCTGGAGCGAGACGTCTAGGATCATCGTAGGCACGTTCCCCGGCTACTTTTATTTGTGTGTTAGGTTCAGGGTCGCGGTCAGCTCAGGTTCCATCGCCCTAGAGCTTGTTTGTATCTGTGCTTGTCCTTTTTGTGATCCCCTGCCATTGGGATCATGACAGTATAACCGGCCCACAAAGTGTTAATTGTATTGGCTGAAGTAGGAGGATAAGTAGTCTGAGGAAGTTTTTTTTTTTTTTTTTTTTTCCCCTCAGAGTTTGCTGCCTAGCCTTATTGCAGCCTGGCTACTTCCTCCTCCTCTTAATCTTTGAATGGCTCTGATCTCAGCTGTTTATCATGGACGTCCAGAGTTTGGCTTCCAGCCTGAATAATCTTGCCACTAAGGTTCAAAATATACAGGATTTTGTTGTACATGCTCCTATGTCTGAACCTAGAATTCCTGTCCCAGAGTTTTTTTCTGGAGATAGATCTCGTTTTCTGAATTTTAGGAACAATTGCAAGTTGTTTCTTTCTTTGAAATCTCGCTCCTCTGGAGACCCTGCTCAGCAAGTCAAGATAATTATATCTTTCCTGCGGGGTGACCCTCAGGATTGGGCATTTGCATTGGCACCAGGTTACCCTGCGTTGCTTAATGCAGATGCGTTTTTTCTGCCATTGGGTTTGCTCTATGAGGAACCTAACCAAGAGATTCAGGCTGAAAAAGCTTTGTTGGCCCTCTCTCAGGGGCAAGATGAAGCAGAAATTTATTGTCAAAAATTTCGGAAGTGGTCGGTACTTACTCAGTGGAATGAGTGCGCTCTGGCTGCAAAGTTTAGAGATGGCCTTTCTGAGGTCATTAAAGATGTTATGGTGGGGTTCCCTGCGCCTGCTGGTCTGAATGAGTCTATGACTATGGCTGTTCAGATTGATCGGCGTTTACGGGAGCGCAAACCTGTGCATCATTTGGCGGTGTCGTCTGAACCGTCACCTGAGATAATGCAATGTGATAGAATTCAGTCCAGAAGTGAACGGCAAAAGTATAGGCGGAAAAAAGGGTTGTGCTTTTATTGTGGTGATTCAGCTCATGTTATATCAGCATGCTCTAAACGCACAAAAAAGGTTGATAAGTCTGTTGCCATTAGTACTTTACAGTCTAAGTTCATTCTGTCTGTGACTCTGATTTGTTCATTATCATCCATTTCCGTCGATGCCTATGTGGATTCAGGCGCTGCCCTGAGTCTTATGGATTGGTCATTTGCCAATCGCTGTGGGTTTAGTCTGGAGCCTCTGGAAGTCCCTATTCCTTTGAAGGGAATTGACTCTACACCTTTGGCTATGAATAAACCTCAGTACTGGACACAAGTGACCATGCGTATGACTCCCGTTCATCAGGAGGTGATTCGCTTCCTGGTACTGTATAATTTGCATGATGTTCTAGTACTTGGTCTGCCATGGTTACAAGCTCATAATCCAGTCCTTGACTGGAAATCAGTGTCTGTGTTAAGCTGGGGTTGTCAGGGGGTTCATGATGATGCACCTCCGATTTCTATCGCTTCATCTACTCCTTCTGAGATTCCTGTGTTTTTGTCTGACTATCGGGATGTTTTTGAGGAGCCTAAGCTCAGTTCGCTTCCTCCTCACAGGGATTGCGATTGTGCTATAAATTTAATTCCGGGCAGTAAATTTCCTAAAGGTCGTTTGTTCAATCTGTCAGTGCCAGAGCATACTGCTATGCGGGATTATGTTAAGGAGTCCTTGGAAAAGGGACATATCCGTCCATCTTTGTCCCCTTTGGGAGCAGGTTTTTTTTTTGTGGCCAAGAAAGATGGTTCCTTGAGGCCTTGTATAGATTATCGTCTTTTGAATAAGATTACCGTAAAATATCAGTATCCTTTGCCATTGTTGACTGATTTGTTTGCTCGCATTAAGGGGGCTAAATGGTTCACTAAGATTGATCTTCGGGGTGCGTATAATCTTATACGAATAAAGCAAGGTGATGAGTGGAAAACCGCATTTAATACGCCTGAGGGCCATTTTGAGTATTTGGTAATGCCTTTTGGACTTTCTAATGCTCCTTCAGTCTTCCAGTCCTTTATGCATGATATTTTCCGTGAATATCTGGATAAATTTATGATTGTGTATTTGGATGATATTTTGGTTTTTTCTGATGACTGGGAGTCTCATGTTCAGCAGGTCAGGAAGGTGTTTCAGGTCCTGCGGGCCAATTCCTTGTTTGTAAAAGGCTCAAAGTGTCTCTTTGGAGTCCAGAAGATTTCTTTCTTGGGGTATATTTTTTCCCCTTCTACTATTGAGATGGATCCCGTCAAGGTTCAGGCTATTTGTGACTGGACGCAGCCTACATCTCTTAAGAGTCTACAGAAGTTCTTGGGCTTTGCTAATTTCTATCGTCGTTTTATAACTAATTTTTCTAGTGTTGTTAAGCCTTTGACGGATTTGACTAAGAAGGGTGCTGATGTTGCTAATTGGTCTCCTGCGGCTGTGGAGGCCTTTCAGGAACTTAAGCGCCGGTTTTCTTCTGCTCCTGTGTTGCGTCAGCCAGATGTTTCGCTCCCTTTTCAGGTTGAGGTTGATGCTTCCGAGATTGGAGCGGGGGCGGTTTTGTCACAGAGAAGCTCCGATGGCTCAGTGATGAAGCCATGCGCGTTTTTTTCTAGAAAGTTTTCGCCGGCTGAGCGGAATTATGATGTTGGTAATCGGGAACTTTTGGCCATGAAGTGGGCATTTGAGGAGTGGCGTCATTGGCTAGAGGGTGCTAGACATCGTGTGGTGGTCTTGACTGATCACAAAAATTTGATTTACCTTGAGTCTGCCAGGCGTCTGAATCCTAGACAGGCTCGTTGGTCACTGTTTTTCTCTCGTTTCAATTTTGTGGTTTCATACCTGCCAGGTTCAAAGAATGTGAAGGCGGATGCTCTTTCTAGGAGTTTTGTGCCTGACTCCCTTGGAAATTCTGAGCCCTCTGGTATCCTTAGGGATGGGGTGATTTTGTCTGCTGTCTCCCCAGACTTGCGACGTGCTTTGCAGGAGTTTCAGGTGGCTAAACCTGATCGTTGTCCGCCTGAGAGACTGTTTGTTCCGGATAATTGGACCAGTAGAGTCATCTCCGAGGTCCATTCTTCTGCGTTGGCAGGTCATCCTGGAATATTTGGTACTAGAGACTTGGTGGCCAGGTCTTTTTGGTGGCCTTCCTTGTCGAGGGATGTGCGTTCTTTTGTGCAGTCTTGTGAGGTTTGTGCTCGGGCTAAGCCTTGCTGTTCTCGGGCCAGTGGATTGTTGTCACCTTTGCCTATCCCGAAGAGGCCTTGGACGCACATTTCCATGGACTTTATTTCGGATCTCCCTGTCTCTCAAAAAATGTCCGTCATCTGGGTTGTGTGTGATCGCTTTTCTAAAATGGTTCATCTGGTACCCTTGCCTAAGTTGCCTTCCTCCTCTGAGTTGGTCCCTCTGTTTTTTCAGAATGTGGTTCGTTTGCATGGGATTCCTGAGAACATCGTTTCTGACAGGGGATCCCAGTTTGTGTCTAGATTTTGGCGGACTTTCTGTGCTAAGATGGGCATTGATTTGTCCTTTTCGTCTGCATTCCATCCTCAGACGAATGGCCAGACTGAACGAACTAATCAGACCTTGGAAACTTATTTAAGGTGTTTTGTTTCTGCTGATCAGGATGACTGGGTTACCTTTTTGCCGCTGGCCGAGTTTGCGCTTAATAATCGGGCTAGTTCTGCTACCTTGGTTTCTCCTTTCTTTTGTAATTCGGGGTTTCATCCTCGTTTTTCCTCTGGTCAGGTGGAACCTTCTGATTGTCCTGGAGTGGACATGGTGGTGGATAGGTTGCATCGGATTTGGAGTCATGTGGTGGACAATTTGAAGTTGTCCCAGGAGAAGGCTCAGCAGTTTGCTAATCGCCGTCGCCGCGTGGGTCCTCGACTTCTTGTTGGTGACTTGGTGTGGTTGTCTTCTCGTTTTGTTCCTATGAAGGTCTCTTCTCCTAAGTTCAAGCCTCGGTTCATCGGTCCCTATAGGATCTTGGAAATTCTTAACCCTGTGTCGTTTCGTTTGGATCTCCCGGCATCGTTTGCTATTCATAATGTGTTTCATCGGTCGTTGTTGCGGAAGTATGAGGTACCTGTTGTTCCTTCTCTTGAGCCTCCTGCTCCAGTGCTGGTGGAGGGAGAATTGGAGTATGTTGTGGAGAAGATCTTGGATTCTCGTGTTTCCAGACGGAAACTCCAGTATTTGGTCAAGTGGAAGGGTTATGGTCAGGAGGATAATTCTTGGGTGGTTGCCTCGGATGTTCATGCTGATGATTTGGTTCGCGCTTTTCATAGGGCTCATCCTGGTCGCCCTGGTGGTTCTCGTGAGGGTTCGGTGACCCCTCCTCAAGGGGGGGGTACTGTTGTGAGTTCTGTTTTTGGGCTCCCTCTGGTGGTTACTGATGGTACTGGGTGACTTGTCTTTCCTGGGTTTCTGGGTTCCACCTGTTCCATCAGCATATGGGAGTTTCCTATTTAACCTGGCTTTGCTGGCATTTCCTCGCCGGTTATCAATGTATCCAGTGTGTCTTGTTACCTCTGCTCCCTGCTCCTAGAACCTTCTGGACAAGCTAAGTTTGGATTTTCCTGTGTTGTGTTTTGCTTAATTTGGTTTTTAGTCCAGCCTGCAGATATGTGATTCTCTGCTGCTGGTTGCTCTAGTGGGCTGAAATTGCTTTTCATGTACCATGAGTTGGCACATGAGTTCAAGTAATTTCAGGATGGTTTTTTGAAGGGTTTTTCACTGACCGCGCAGTTCACTTTTGTATCCTCTGCTATCTAGCTTTAGCGGGCCTCATTTTGCTGAAACTGTTTTCATACTACGTATGTGCTTTCCTCTCATTTCACCGTCATTATATGTGGGGGGCTGCTATTTGCTGTGGGGTATTTCTCTGGAGGCAAGAGAGGTCTGTGTTTCTTCTGATAGGGGAAGTTAGATCTTCGGCTGGAGCGAGACGTCTAGGATCATCGTAGGCACGTTCCCCGGCTACTTTTATTTGTGTGTTAGGTTCAGGGTCGCGGTCAGCTCAGGTTCCATCGCCCTAGAGCTTGTTTGTATCTGTGCTTGTCCTTTTTGTGATCTCCTGCCATTGGGATCATGACAGTTGCCCATGTGAAAATGAAAAAAATGAGGCTAAAAGAATTTTTTTGTGAAAAAAAAGTACTTTTTCATTTTTACGGATCAATTTGTGAAGCACCTGGGGGTTCAAAGTGCTCACTATGCATCTAGATAAGTTCCTTGGGGCGTCTAGTTTCCAAAATGGGGTCACTTGTGGGGGAGCTCCAATTTTTAGGCACACGGTGGCTCTCCAAACGTGACATGGTGTCCGCTAAAGAGTGAGCCAATTTTTCATTCAAAAAGTCAAATGGCGCTCCTTCCCTTCCAAGCCCTGCCGTGCACCCAAACAGTGGTTTACCCCCACATATGAGGTATCAACGTACTCAGGACAAATTGGACAACAACTTTCGTGGTTCAGTTTCTCCTTTTACCATTGGGAAAATTAAAAAAATTGTTGCTAAAAGATAATTTTTGTGACTAAAAAGTGAAATGTTCATTTTTTCCTTCCATGTTGCTTCTGCTGCTGTGAAGTACCTGAAGGGTTAATAAACTTCTTGAATGTGGTTTTGAGTACCTTGAGGGGTGCAGTTTTTAGAATGGTGTCACTTTTGGGTATTTTCAGCCATATAGACCCCTCAAACTGACTTCCAATGTGAGGTGGTCCCTAAAAAAAATGGTTTTGTAAATTTCGTTGTAAAAATGAGAAATCGCTGGTCAAATTTTAACCCTTATAACTTCCTAGCAAAAAAAATGTTGTTTCCAAAATTGTGCTGATGTAAAGTATACATGTGGGAAATGTAATTTATTAACTATTTTGTGTCACATAACTCTCTGGTTTAACAGAATAAAAATTCAAAATGTGAAAATTGCGAAATTTTCAAAATTTTCGCCAAATTTCCGTTTTTATCACAAATAAACGCAGAATTTATTGACTTAAATTTACCACTAACATGAAGCCCAATATGTCACGAAAAAACAATCTCAGAACCGCTAGGATCCGTTGAAGCGTTCCTGAGTTATTACCTCATAAAGAGACACTGGTCAGAATTGCAAAAAACAGCAAGGTCTTTAAGGTCAAAATAGGCTGGGTCATGAAGGGGTTAATTTCATGAGAAAGCCACATTTGGGTATATTTATTAACATTGTATAATACATGCTGTTCATTAAATCTGACTTATTTTTAGCTTCCCACATTCCTCCTTCAGACTAAGCACAGAATGTATCTAAAACACAAAATAAATATGGTGCAAGTAGGTTTTAGGGGCAAATTATGCAAGAATTCTGGTGCATTTAGTTTCATAAATCTCCCTCAGTCTTTGCGATAGATTTTTAATTTTTAATTTAATAATGTTTCCTAAAATTGTCTTCCAGAATCAACAAATACTGGCAGGAAAATTACCTAGAAGAACTAAATGTCTGATGCTAGTCAAAGACTGAACAGCAAAGGTATTAGTTGATTAATAAAAAAGAAACTGTGACTAATTGCATTCAAACAATTGTGCAAATTAACTCAGTGTGAAAACAAATAAATGGCCTCTGCTGCATGTAGAATTTCATTCCAAAACACTTCAAGGGCAGAAAAGAACAACTGCATCAAGAAAGCTGTGTGCTGGGTCTGGCTGTAGATTGCAGTCACAGTGAGTATTATGTATGCCCAGTGCGATATAACAAGCACTGTAAAAATGTACGGTATGTCACTGGCAATTACAACTATTTATATGGTCAATTACTATCAATTATCTTTAATATTTGTGCATGTGTTCAAATATCAAGAGACACATCTGTTAGAGGCCACAGGCTCAAAAAGGCTACCTCAGACAGAGACATACATGGTGTGAGCCACTCTGACTGTCTGCTAAAGTAATCTAGCCAGATAGTGGAGTCCACTGGATTTCTCCCATAGAAGGGTTGCTGGACAGAGGAGGGAAGGAAAGACAAGAAAGGCCATGATGCAGGGTCAATTTGTGATGTATATGTGATGTTGTGTGGAGCGCCCCATCAGGGCAAGGGGGATACTCGGTACCAGGTCCTGCAGTTCACAGGGGGATGTCACTGTGGCCGACCCGGTCAGTGGCCCTGGGACGTCCATATGAAAGGGAAAGGTCTTTAAAGGGATGAGGTTGATGTTCGTGACGCCACCTGTGGTATTCGGTCAGAGTGACTGACGGTGCATTAAGGGGTCCGCTGGGGTGATGTTATGGCAGCTAGATGGTATACCTTCCCACAGGTGAAGTATATCCCCAGGGCTTCCCAGTATGTAAATGGTAGAATGGTGAGAGGTGCAGTGAAGAACGAGGACACAGATTTGCAGTCTCTTTACCTTGTTTACTGTTGGTTTCAGCAGCCACAGTCCAGGGCACCAGATCACAGGGCACGTAGAGTCCGGTTGGTTTGGAGGCAAGTCCAGAGTCCCCTTGTCCAGGTGGAAATCAATAGCCTTCCCTTGCACTGTAGTGGTGTAGTCCCTGACTGCATAAGCTTCAAATAAGGTCCTCACAGATGTGGTGTTTCTCTCTCTGCCCCCCATAGTCGGATAGGACAAAACCCGTATGACTAGTGGCTTGAGGCGGTTTATAGGGACTCTAGCATGCCCCAGACTCTGAGGGGTGCCACCGTGCCTCCTGGGTGTAGGTGCGGACAGATAACGTGCAATTAGCTGTCCTGCCGGGCTCTGAAGTAAGGCGTAGAGGTCCTTACTACCTCGGTTGTTCCGGCTACCGGTTATCTGCGCCTCAGAAGGAGGCAGCCTGCTTGGGGCTGGTCCTCTTCTGGTATCCTCTCCTGTGCTTTGCTTTCCTGCACGCTCACTGCAACATATTCTGCTTTCTGAAATGTCTCCTTCTGGGAGCTGCAGCTCTTAGGGCATGCACAGCTCCGTGGACCCTCTGTCCTCCTCAGACAAATGTCTGGAACTTTCTAACTTTCCCTACAGACTACCAGTTATATATATATATGGGGAGTCACCTAGTAAATAGGATCAAAAGCTTCCCCTGGTGGCCTGGAGTATGAATGTGTTGCATGCTTGTGGTACGTGGATGCAGTTATCCTTCCTTGCCTCTGAACATAGAATCACTCTCCCCTGGAGGAAAGCAATGCCACTGTAATGACCAGGACCCTGGCGTGCCACACTCCTACCCCCCCCCCCCCCATTAGATCAGTACTCTCGGACTGGGAAAAGAAAAACAACAATACATGTTAGCAAAAAGACATACAATTTTTAAAATGCTGTAAAACTTATAAAACTAATTACTATTATGTAAACTAGAGCTTCCCTTTATGGGAGGTAAATAACATATTTACATTGTACGCGTACTTTTGTGAATAGAGAAATTTAATGAAACAATATGACTATGAACTAACTATGAAATACAATAACCCACTACGGGTATACTATCTTAGGACTTCAAAGTGCAAAACAATCATTTTATCTGTACTCTTCTTCAAGTGCAAAACTTTCTATCAACCCCCACGGGCTCACTATATCTTACTCATTTTATTCAAAAGTGCATCATCACGAATTATCTTTATGCGATACTATCTAACTTCAACTCTCAATTTTATTATTATTTACTATATTAACTCGGTCATATATTAACCTTCTATCTTGCAACATACAAGTCTATCTGGCAAAGTGCAACAAGTAAACATTCTCTTTAAGGATTCAAACAGTATTCAAGTCTTTCAATGAGGTAGTGCAAATAATACTCAAGTCAATCATTAACTCTAAAACAGCAGCAATGATGCGAGGGACCTGTCATTAACCCCAACGTTGGCTTGGGCGGGCTACAAGGCGTGTATCCAGACCACTTGGAATCCTGCTTCGCCAGATGGGTTTTCTTCAGGTCTCTGGAAAACAAAACAACTTTCAAAGCAATATTAGTCTCTTTAAAAGCTTCTTTGTAAAACAAGTAGGAAGCACCTTTAAGAAGGTGCAAACTATTTACAAGTGAAAGTTTTTGAGCCATTCACTGTCCATGACTCCAGTGTCTTTAAATGGAAGGCAGCGAGCAACTTGTGCAACACAGAGGATCCCTTGGAACGTGGGTCCCCTTTAAGTGGCAATCCTGGTCAGGTTCAATAAACTTCTAAACAGCAAAAAGAGTTAAATTAACTATGTATAGTCATTTTCAGATTTTGACGTGCTTTACTTAGGCTGTGGCAGTTTCCACGGCAGTATATGTGGATTTGGGTGATCCCCACGCAGTACATATAAGGAGTCCACACTCTGAATAGGCATCTGGGTGCCCTCTGAGGTCTGCCTGGTGGTGGTCTGTGTGGCCTTTGTGCACATGGTGACTGGTGCAGGGGTCACCCTGGCCAGGTGGAGGCGATGATGAGTAATATGGAGCCGCTGGTGGTAGGGGCTCCCGGCCACGAGGTGGCGATTTCTCCTCATTTAGCTCACACTTATGGACATGGAGGGCGTAGCACCCCTTATCTCCCCAATGTCTGGTGTAAGTGATGCGGTCACCAGAGTAGAGGTCCCTGCCTGGGTGCCCCTCCATTAAGTGCACCTCTACGTCTCGCTCACTCACAAAGACTTCGGGGAAAAGGTCTGGTTCTTTAATGAATCCCCAGCCGAAATCGAGGCGAAATGTTACGACAGTCCACATCTCTGCGGGCCCCGTTCCTCATGACCCAACTTCCAGGCCCAGGATTTGGCCTGTAGATCTTTTTCTTTTGCAGCCTGGCGCCTGAGCTCCTCCTCCCTCTCTTTCCGCTTTCGTTGAAGCACCTGCTGCCGGCGGTACTCCTGCTGGCTAATGACTTCGATCTGCTGCCCTTCCGCCTTGGCCTCCACGGGAACCCAATCAAGTCAGTGGTGTTGTGGATCCATCTGAAGGTTACCCACTCCCCCTGTATGTCCACGGCCTTTTTGGTGGGCTGCAGCTGGGCATCGGAAGTCTCTAGGGTCTCCCAGGGCCGCTCCCACTCTAGGCGACTACACACCCAGCCGGGTGGTGGTGGTGGCGGGGCATCAATGGGCATTAGCAGGGTGGTATCCTCGGCTACCGGGGCAGGGTTGGTTTTAGTATTACCCGCCACTGCGGTGTCTCTGGTGCCGGTCTTCTCTGTTGCATGCTGCTGCTCCTGGATGCTAGCGGCTGCGCGGTACCATGACCTCCGGAGCTGACAACACAGCTCCTCGACCTCCGCACCAAGAACCTCCGGGTTCATACATGACGGCGGGGTTCCTTCTTCCTCCGATTGGCCAGTACAGCTGAGGGTTTTCTTCCCCTCCTCCAGGTGACCTCCGCTCGCCATCTTGCCAACCAGGTCTGTGTCGGCATCTTCCTGTTCTGGGCAGTCGCTGCTCCTGCCCCCTCCATCCCAGACCAGGAGGTGGATCTTTTTGGTTGATGGGCATATTCTTCTGACATAGTAGTACCTGTGAGGGGCATCCTTTACTTTCGTGCCGTTTTTCCAGGCTACGCCCACGATGACACACCCCACTCCTCCTGATCTCCACATGGCGCTGTAATGGCTGCGGTTTTGGTGGTGGTTTTGGCGGTCTTTTGCGATACACAGTCTCTGAGCACAAAACAGTTTGACACAATCAGTTAGGCGCACATGACCCGATTTTTCAAGGTCAGTCCATCCTGTTCGTGACGCCAAGTTGGAGCACCCCATCAGGGCAAGGGGGATACTCGGTACCGTGTCCTGCGGTTCACAGGGGGATGTCACGGTGGCTTACCCGGTCCGTGGCCCTGGCACATCCGTATAAAAGGGAAAGGTCTTTAAAAGGATAAGGTTGATGTTCATGACTAAATTTTAGTATAATATGTTTAGCTTGGGATAATTTATTAGAGTAATCATAAAATGCCCAAATTTTATTAATATATAATATCTAAAATGCCACCAACCTGTGGCTGCACCAAAAAACAAAAAACAAACAACAAAACACACCGTGAATAAAAACTGGGTAGGGAGAGAAAAAAGCCCTATAAAGACCTATTCTGGTGTCTGCCTATCAGCGGGGGTTGGCGCCCTAGGGGGAACGTATTGGCGCCCCCGCTCAACGAAGGCTTGCCCTGGGGTCCCTACTAGGCCCTATTATAGCCAATGGGTCCCTCTACCCGCACAATAAATATAAACTAAGGGTATATCTCGAAGTAGGAATTGTTGTTATGCACATACGTATTTATCAGTATGTGCATAACAACAATGCCTACTTCGAGATATAGTGACTAGGTGTTGTATGTACACGCTTCATACCCGTCATCAGCCGTCTACATGTTCTCATTTTGTTTTTATATTCACAGTGTGGGGGTTGAGGATTCCCTAGTATAGGTGTGTCATTTGTATAGCTTTTGAGGGGTACCCTTAGTTTATATTTATTGTGCGGGTAGAGGGACCCATTGGCTATAATAGGGCCTAGTAGGGACCCCAGGGCAAGCCTTCGTTGAGCGGGGGCGCCAATACGTTCCCCCTAGGGCGCCAACCCCCGCTGATAGGCAGACACCAGAATAGGTCTTTGTAGGGCTTTTTTCTCTCCCTACCCAGTTTTTATTCACGGTGTGTTTTGTTGTTTGTTTTTTGGTGCAGCCACAGGTTGGTGGCATTTTAGATATTATATATTAATAAAATTTGGGCATTTTATGATTACTTAGATGTTCATGACGCCACCTGTGGTATTCGGTCAGAGTGACTGACGGTGCATTAAAGGGTCCGCTGGGGTGATGTTATGGCAGCTACATGGTATACCTTCCCACAGGTGAAGTGTATCCCCAGGGCTTCCCAGTATGTAAATGGTAGAATGGTGAAAGGTGCAGTGAAGAATGAGGACACAGGTTTGCAGTCTCTTTACCTTGTTTACTGTTGGTTTCAGCAGCCACAGTCCAGGGCACCAGATCACAGGGCAGGTAGAGTCTGGCCGGCTTGGAGGCAAGTCCAGAGTCCCCTTGTCCAGGTGGAAATCAATAGCCTTCCCTTGCGCTGCAGTGGTGTAGTCACTGCATAAGCTTCAAATAAGGTCCTCACAGATGTAGTGTTTCTCTCTCTGTCGGATAGTACAAAACCCATGTGACTAGTGGCTTGAGGTGGTTTATAGGGACTCTAGCATGCCCCAGACTCTGAGGGGTGCTACCGTGCCTCCTGGGTGTAGGTGCGGACAGGTAACGTGCAATTAGCTGTCCTGTTGGTCTCTGAAGTAAGGCATAGAGGTCCTTACTACCTCGGTGTTCCGGCTACTGGTTATCTGCGCCTCAGAAGGAGGCAGCCTGCTCGGGGCTGGTTCCCTTCTGGTATCCTCTCCTGTGCTTTGCTTTCCTGCACGCTCACTGCAACATATTCTGCTTTTTAAAATGTCTCCTTCTGGGAGCTGCAGCTCTTAGGGCATGCACAGCTCCGTGGACCCTCTGTCCTCCTCAGACGGATGTCAGGAACTTTCTAACTTTCCCTACAGACTACCAGTTATATATATACAGTATATGGGGAGTCACCTAGTAAATAAGATCAAAAGCTCCCCCTGGTGGCCTTGAGTATGAATGTATTGCATGCTTATGTATGTAAACTTTTGAGCACAACTGTGAAACACCCCAGGTAATCGGTTGTTACAGTGGCATTGTTTTCCTCTCGGGGAGGGTGATACCATGCTTGGAGGCGAGGAAGGATTACTTTAACAAGTAACCAGTACATGCAACACTGTTCTGACTCCAGGCCAGAAGGAGGAACTCGAGACCCAGATTCAGGGGAACTTCCCTATATATTTTGGCTGGAGGAAGAGTTAGTCAGTCAGTCTGTCAGAGGGACAGAGGAGAGAGGAAGCAGACAGAGAGAGTCTGAGAGAGGAAAGCAGGGGCCGTGCAGACAAGTGGTGTTGCAGCTCCTGGAAGGAGAGAGAAACAGGGCAGCCTGTAGGAGACTGAAAGTGGAGGAGAAGCACAGGAGATGTAAAGAGCTGGAGGAAAGCTGCGACTGAGCTTCCTCCACGCTGAAGCGCAAGAAACCGGTAGCTGGAAGACCAAGGTTGTGGGGTAACTGTATGCTCCACAGTAGAAACTGTCGGACAGGAGATTGCAGGTCGCCTGCCCACCTTAAACACCTTAAACACCCGAAGGCACAGCAGCACATAGAGCCCGGAGTCATACTGAGAGACACCTATAAAAAGGCTCGCGATGCCTGCCTTGCAATGTGTCCTACTAAAAGGGACACAGATAGAGTAAGAGAGAGGACCTTGTAAGAAGCCATAGGCAGCAAGGGACACACCTTACCGCGCAGCAAGGAAGGCTCCTAATCCCACCTGGCTATGGGGATCCCTAATCATTTCCAGGCTGCCTGGACCTCACCATCATCTGTTACCTGTACCCTGGGCTGCTGCTTTTCACCACCAGTAAACAGGTAAAGAGACTGCAACCTTGTGTCCTCTGATTCTTTCTGGCACCACACAATCTTTGACACTCAGGAGACGGTACAATACCAGTCACTTCGAAGTAATAACATCCATATCAAATTCAACAATCTTTTATTGAAAAAATATAACAAAAAAGTTAAAATAGCCACATATTCAAAATCTCACTATGTTATAACCCCAGGGAGGGTAGACAACCGACAAACTGAGAATAAATAATCAAGAGGAGGAAAAGTAACTCTGTATTTGAATATTCTTTTGTTAGTCTTAAATACATAACGGCCTAAATGGATAATTCAGGTGCTAAAAAGCATCCTCTTAGTTACTCACTATTGCATATTATCACAGAACAATTACATATAGTATTGTAAACAATTTATACATTCATAACTGTATCTTTATGCAAAAAAAGCAAGATAACTGCCCATAAATAATAGACCTTTAAGTGCCCTGATTCTAAGTCATGAAAGAGGGACGTGTAAATAAATTTGTTCACAGAAATAGTAGTCAAAATATCCGCATTACCTTACCTCCGTAGTAGCTGTGGTTTTGTCTCAATTATTCCCTGTTCTGAGCTTTAGGGCTCCTACTTACTTGCGAGCAACTCGGATGAGTCTCACATGTTTAAAACCTGTGTTATGATAAGATAATTCAGTACCACAATGGACATAGAGGTCAGAGCACATACAGTGACCTGACAATAACCCAAAAACATAGAACGAGCTCTGAGACGTGGGAACTCTGCTGACCGCAATCCCTAATCCTCTCCAACCACACTAGAGGCAGCCGTGGATTGCGCCTAACGCTACCTATGCAACTCGGCACAGCCTGAGAAACTAGCTAGCCTGAAGATAGAAAATAAGCCTACCTTGCCTCAGAGAAATACCCCAAAGGAAAAGGCAGCCCCCACATATAATGACTGTGCGTTAAGATGAAAAGACAAACGTAGAGATGAAATAGATTTAGCAAAGTGAGGCCCGACTTTCTGAACAGAGCGAGGATAGGAAAGGTAACTTTGCGGTCAACACAAAACCCTACAAACACCACGCAAAGGGGGCAAAAAGACCCTCCGTACCGAACTAACGGCACGGAGGTACACCCTCTGCGTCCCAGAGCTTCCAGCAAGCAGGAAAAAAACAAATAGACAAGCTGGACAGAAAAAACAGCAAACAAAATAGCAAAGCAGAACTTAGCTATGCAGAGCAGCAGGCCACAGGAACGATCCAGGAGGAAACAGGTCCAATACTAGAACATTGACTGGAGGCCAGGATCAAAGCACTAGGTGGAGTTAAATAGAGCAGCACCTAACGACTCCACCACATCACCTGAGGAAGGAAACTCAGAAGCCGCAGTACCACTTTCCTCCACCAATGGAAGCTCACAGAGAGAATCAGCCGAAGTACCACTTGTGACCACAGGAGGGAGCTCTGCCACAGAATTCACAACAGTACCCCCCCGGGGTCACCGAACCCTCACCAGAGCCCCCAGGACGACCAGGATGAGCCATATGAAAGGCACGAACAAGATCGGGAGCATGGACATCAGAGGCAAAGACCCAGGAATTATCTTCCTGAGCATAACCCTTCCACTTAACCAGATACTGGAGTTTCCGTCTTGAAACACGAGAATCCAAAATCTTCTCCACAATATACTCCAACTCCCCCTCCACCAAAACCGGGGCAGGAGGATCAACAGATGGAACCATAGGTGCCACGTATCTCCGCAACAATGACCTATGGAATACATTATGGATGGAAAAAGAATCTGGAAGGGTCAGACGAAAAGACACAGGATTAAGAACCTCAGAAATCCTATACGGACCAATGAAACGAGGTTTAAACTTAGGAGAGGAAACCTTCATAGGAATATGACGAGAAGATAACCAAACCAAATCCCCAACACGAAGTCGGGGACCCACATAGCATCTGCGATTAGCGAAACGTTGAGCCTTCTCCTGGGACAAGGTCAAATTGTCCACTACATGAGTCCAAATCTGCTGCAACCTGTCCACCACAGTATCCACACCAGGACAGTCCGAAGACTCAACCTGCCCTGAAGAGAAACGAAGATGGAACCCAGAGTTGCAGAAAAACGGTGAAACCAAGGTAGCCGAGCTGGCCCGATTATTAAGGGCGAACTCAGCCAAAGGCAAAAAGGACACCCAGTCATCCTGATCAGCAGAAACAAAGCATCTCAGATATGTTTCCAAGGTCTGATTGGTTCGTTCGGTCTGGCCATTAGTCTGAGGATGGAAAGCCGAGGAAAAAGATAAGTCAATGCCCATCCTACCACAAAAGGCTCGCCAAAACCTCGAAACAAACTGGGAACCTCTGTCAGACACGATATTCTCTGGAATGCCATGTAAACGAACCACATGCTGGAAGAACAATGGCACCAAATCAGAGGAGGAAGGTAATTTAGACAAGGGTACCAAATGGACCATCTTAGAGAAGCGATCACAGACCACCCAAATGACTGACATCTTTTGAGAGACGGGAAGATCTGAAATAAAATCCATAGAGATATGTGTCCAAGGCCTCTTCGGGACCGGCAAGGGCAAAAGCAACCCACTGGCACGAGAACAGCAGGGCTTAGCCCGAGCACAAATCCCACAGGACTGCACAAAAGTACGCACATCCCGCGACAGAGATGGCCACCAAAAGGATCTAGCCACTAACTCTCTGGTACCAAAGATTCCAGGATGACCAGCCAACACCGAACAATGAACCTCAGAGATAACTTTATTCGTCCACCTATCAGGGACAAACAGTTTCTCCGCTGGGCAACGATCAGGTTTATTAGCCTGAAATTTTTGCAGCACCCGCCGCAAATCAGGGGAGATGGCAGACACAATTACTCCCTCTTTGAGGATACCCGCCGGCTCAGATAAACCCGGAGAGTCGGGCACAAAACTCCTAGACAGAGCATCCGCCTTCACATTTTTAGAGCCCGGAAGGTACGAAATCACAAAGTCAAAACGGGCAAAAAACAGCGACCAACGAGCCTGTCTAGGATTCAACCGCTTGGCAGACTCGAGATAAGTCAAGTTCTTATGATCAGTCAAGACCACCACGCGATGCTTAGCTCCTTCAAGCCAATGACGCCACTCCTCGAATGCCCACTTCATGGCCAGCAACTCTCGATTGCCCACATCATAATTTCGCTCAGCAGGCGAAAACTTCCTGGAAAAGAAGGCGCATGGTTTCATCACCGAGCAATCAGAACTTCTCTGCGACAAAACAGCCCCTGCTCCAATCTCAGAAGCATCAACCTCGACCTGAAACGGAAGCGAAACATCTGGTTGACACAACACAGGGGCAGAAGAAAAACGACGCTTCAACTCTTGAAAAGCTTCCACAGCAGCAGAAGACCAATTGACCACATCAGCACCCTTCTTGGTCAAATCGGTCAATGGTTTAGCAATACTAGAAAAATTGCAGATGAAGCGACGATAAAAATTAGCAAAGCCCAGGAACTTTTGCAGACTTTTCAGAGATGTCGGCTGAGTCCAATCATGGATGGCTTGGACCTTAACAGGGTCCATCTCGATAGTAGAAGGGGAAAAGATGAACCCCAAAAATGAAACCTTCTGAACACCAAAGAGACACTTTGATCCCTTCACAAACAAAGAATTAGCACGCAGGACCTGAAACACCGTTCTGACCTGCTTCACATGAGACTCCCAATCATCCGAGAAGATCAAAATGTCATCCAAGTACACAATCAGGAATTTATCCAGGTACTCTCGGAAGATGTCATGCATAAAGGACTGAAACACTGATGGAGCATTGGCAAGTCCGAATGGCATTACTAGGTACTCAAAATGGCCCTCGGGCGTATTAAATGCAGTTTTCCATTCATCGCCTTGCTTAATACGCACAAGATTATACGCACCACGAAGATCTATCTTGGTGAACCAACTAGCCCCCTTAATCCGAGCAAACAAATCAGATAACAATGGCAAGGGGTACTGAAATTTAACCGTGATCTTATTTAGAAGGCGGTAATCTATACAAGGTCTCAGTGAACCATCCTTCTTGGCTACAAAAAAGAACCCTGCTCCTAATGGCGACGATGACGGGCGAATATGCCCCTTCTCCAAGGACTCCTTCACATAACTCCGCATAGCGGCGTGCTTAGGCACAGATAAATTAAACAGTCGACCTTTTGGGAATTTACTACCAGGAATCAAATCGATAGCACAATCACAATCCCTATGCGGAGGTAGGGTATCGGACTTGGGCTCATCAAATAGATCCCGATAATCAGACAAGAACTCTGGAACCTCAGAAGGGGTGGATGACAAAATAGTCAGAAATGGGACATCACCATGTACCCCCTGACAACCCCAGCTGGACACAGACATGGATTTCTAATCTAATACTGGATTATGGACTTGTAGCCATGGCAACCCCAACACGACCACATCATGCAGATTATGCAACACCAGAAAGCGAATAACCTCCTGATGTGCAGGAGCCATGCACATGGTCAGCTGGGTCCAGTACTGAGGCTTATTCTTGGCCAAAGGCGTAGCATCAATTCCTCTCAATGGAATAGGACACTGTAAGGGCTCCAAGAAAAACCCACAACGCCTAGCATACTCCAAGTCCATCAAATTCAGGGCAGCGCCTGAATCCACTAATGCCATGACAGAATATGATGACAAAGAGCAGATCAAGGTAACGGACAGAAGAAATTTTGACTGTACCGTACCAATGGTGGCAGACCTAGCGAACCGCTTAGTGCGCTTAGGACAATCAGAGATAGCATGAGTGGAATCACCACAGTAGAAACACAGCCCATTCAGACGTCTGTGTTCTTGCCGTTCAACTCTGGTCAAAGTCCTATCGCACTGCATAGGCTCAGGTTTAAGCTCAGGTAATACCGCCAAATGGTGCACAGATTTACGTTCACGCAAGCGTCGACCGATCTGAATGGCCAAAGACATAGACTCATTCAGACCAGCAGGCATAGGAGATCCCACCATGACATCCTTAAGGGCTTCAGAGAGACCTTTTCTGAAAATAGCTGCAAGCGCACCTTCATTCCATTGAGTGAGTACGGACCACTTTCTAAATTTCTGACAATATACCTCTATCTCATCCTGACCCTGACACAGAGCCAGCAAATGTTTCTCTGCCTGATCCACTGAATTAGGTTCATCGTACAGCAATCCGAGCGCCAGGAAAAACGCATCGATATTACTTAATGCAGGATCTCCTGACGCAAGAGAAAATGCCCAGTCCTGAGGGTCGCCACGTAAAAAAGAAATAATGATCCTAACTTGTTGAACTGGGTCACCAGAGGAGCGAGGTTTCAAAGCCAGAAATCGTTTACAATTATTTTTGAAACTCAGAAATTTAGTTCTATCTCCAAAAAACAAATCAGGAATAGGAATTCTCGGTTCTAACATAGAATTCTGAACCACAAAGTCTTGAATATTTTGTACTCTTGCCGTGAGCTGATCCACACATGAAGACAGACCTTTAATGTCCATCGCTACACCTGTGTCCTGAACCACCCAAATGTCTAGGGGGAAAAAAAAGGCAAAACACAGTGCAGAGAAAAAAAAATGGTCTCAGAACTTCTTTTTTCCCTCTATTGAGAATCATTAGTACTTTTGGCCTCCAGTACTGTTATGATAAGATAATTCAGTACCACAATTGTTGTGAAAGGTAATTCAGTACCACAATGGACATAGAGGTCAGCGCACATACAGTGACCTGGCAATAACCCAAAAAACAAGAACGAGTTCTGAGACGTGGAAACTCTGTTGACCGCAATCCCTAATCCTCTCAAACCACACTAAAGGCAGCTGTGGATTGCGCCTAACGCTCCCTATGCAACTCGGCACGGCCTGAGAAACTAGCTAGCCTGAAGATAGAAAATAAGCCTACCTTGCCTCAGAGTAATACCCCAAAGGAAAAGGCAGCCCCCACATATAATGACTGTGAGTTAAGATGAAAAGACAAACGTAGAGATGAAATAGATTTAGCAAAGTGAGGCCCAACTTTCTGAACAGAGCGAGGATAGGAAAGGTAACTTTGCGGTCAACACAAAACCCTACAAACACCACGCAAAGGGGGCAAAAAGACCCTCCGTACCGAACTAACGGCACGGAGGTACACCCTCTGCGTCCCAGAGCTTCCAGCAAGCAGAAAAAAAACAAATTGACAAGCTGGACAGAAAAAAACAGCAAACAAATAGCAAAGAGGAACTTAGCTATGCAGAGCAGCAGGCCACAGGAACGATCCAGGAGGAAACAGGTCCAATACTAGAACATTGACTGGAGGCCAGGATCAAAGCACTAGGTGGAGTTAAATAGAGCAGCACCCAACGACTTCACCACATCACCTGAGGAAGGAAACTCAGAAGCCGCAGTACCACTTTCCTCCACCAACGGAAGCTCACAGAGAGAACCAGCCAAAGTACCACTTGTGACCACAGGAGGGAGCTCTGCCACAGAATTCACAACACACAATGGACATAGAGGTCAGAGCACATACAGTGACCTGACAATAACCCAAAAACATAGAACGAGCTCTGAGACGTGGGAACTCTGCTGACCGCAATCCCTAATCCTCTCCAACCACACTAGAGGCAGCCGTGGATTGCGCCTAACGCTACCTATGCAACTCGGCACAGCCTGAGAAACTAGCTAGCCTGAAGATAGAAAATAAGCCTTCCTTGCCTCAGAGAAATACCCCAAAGGAAAAGGCAGCCCCCACATATAATGACTGTGAGTTAAGATGAAAAGACAAACGTAGAGATGAAATAGATTTAGCAAAGTGAGGCCCGACTTTCTGAACAGAGCGAGGATAGGAAAGGTAACTTTGCGGTCAACACAAAACCCTACAAAAACCACGCAAAGGGGGCAAAAAGACCCTCCGTACCGAACTAACGGCACGGAGGTACACCCTCTGCGTCCCAGAGCTTCCAGCAAGCAGGAAAAAAACAAATAGACAAGCTGGACAGAAAAAACAGCAAACAAAATAGCAAAGCAGAACTTAGCTATGCAGAGCAGCAGGCCACAGGAACGATCCAGGAGGAAACAGGTCCAATACTAGAACATTGACTGGAGGCCAGGATCAAAGCACTAGGTGGAGTTAAATAGAGCAGCACCTAACGACTCCACCACATCACCTGAGGAAGGAAACTCAGAAGCCGCAGTACCACTTTCCTCCACCAACGGAAGCTCACAGAGAGAATCAGCCGAAGTACCACTTGTGACCACAGGAGGGAGCTCTGCCACAGAATTCACAACAAACCTGGCTCTGCACCCGGCACTCAGATTGGAGCGTGCGGCCGCATAGGAATACATGCAGCCACCCACTCCACTTTGTACCAGGTGCAGTGTCGGGGTATTGCCGTGCGATACTCATCCGAGTCTCGCGCAAGTGAGTAGGAGCCCTTAGGTGGGACTTCACACTATTTAAACCCCTGGCTCCCTGCTTCCAATGTAGTTTTAGGTTTCTGTACCCTTCTGAACATTCTCTGACAACCCGCTACTAGTGATGAGCGAATATACTCGTTACTCGAGATTTCCCGAGCATGTTCGGGTGTCTTCCGAGTATTTTTTAGTGCTCAGAAATTTACTTTTTATTGCCGCAGCTGAATGATTTACATCTGTTAGCCAGCATAAGTACATGTGGGGATTCCATAGCAACAAGGCAACCCCCACATGTACTTATGCTGGCTAACAGATGTAAATCATTCAGCTGAGGTGATGAAAACGAAATCTCCGAGCACTAAATCATACTTGGAGGACACCCGAGCATGCTCAGGAAATCTCGAGTAACGAGTATATTTGCTCATCACTAGTAGTGGGTTGTCAGAGAATGTTCAGAAGGCTACAGAGAACCTAAAACTACATGAAGGATAACTGCATCCAGGTATCACAAACATGCAACACATTCATACTCCAGGCCACCAGGGGGAGCTTTTGATCCTATTTACTAGGTGACTCCCCATATATATATATAACTGGTAGTCTGTAGGGAAAGTCAGTTAGTCCTTCAGGGAAGCTGTTCCTGGCAGGAGCAAATTCCTGTCAGAGGACAGAGGAGTTGGTCCATGGAGCTGTGCATGCCCTAAGAGCTGCAGCTCCTAGAAAGAGACATTTGGAAGGCAGAATTGTATTGCAGCGAGCGTGAAGGAAGGCAAAGCAAAGGAGAGGATACCAGAAAGGGACCAGCCTCGAACAGGCTGCCTCCTTCTGAGGCGCAGAACACCAGTAGCCGGAATACCAAAGTAGTAAGGACCTCTATGGCTTACTTCAAAGACCGGTAGGACAGCTAATTACATGTTACCTGTCCACACCTACACCCAGGAGGCACGGTGGCACCCCTCAGAGGCCGTGGCATGCTAGAGTCCCCTTAACAGCCTCAAGCCACCAGTCATACGGGTTTTGTCCTATCCGACTACGGGGGACAGAGAGAGAGACACTACATCTGTGAGGACCTTTTTTGAAGCTTATGCAGTAAGGGACTACACCACTACAGCGCAAGGAAAGGCAATTAATTTCCACCTGGACAAGGGGACTCTGGACTTGCCTCCGAACCGGCGGGACTCTGCCTGCCCTGTGGTCTGGTGCCCTGGACTGTGGAAGCTGAAGTCTTCAGTAAAGGTAAAGAGACTGCAACCTTGTGTCCTCGTTCTTCACTGTGCCATTCACCATTCACCATCTACATACTGGGAAGCCCTGGGGATATACTTCACCTGTGGGAAGGTATATCATCTAGCTGCCATAACATCACCCCAGCGGACCCCTTAAAGCAGCGTCGGCCACTCTGACCGAATATCACAGATGGCATCACGAACCTAAACTTTATCCCTTTAAAGACCTTTTTCCTTTTATACGGATGTCCCAGGGCCACGGACCGGGTGAGCTACCGTGACATCCCCCTGTGAATCGCAGGACCCGGTAACAACTAACCCCTAGCCCTGACGGGGTGCCCCACTAACCATATTTCTAACCATAACCTTAATCGTTTCTCTAACCGCAGTTAGAAAAAAAAGTATGTAAAATATTATAGATTATTATAATTTTAGTGTTTTTTTTTTTTGTCCAATTTTTTTTTCATAGGGGACATTTTTTAACATTTTGTAATGCTCCACCACAATGTACCTGTCTCTCCTGCAACAAAAGTACCAGTGAGAAGAGTGGCAAGGAGCTGTGGGAGTGCACAGTTCAGCCGTTGTTGTTTCAGGTCCTGCCTATGCAGAGTGCAGCAGATGAGATGAGTTTGACATTTGCACGGAAACGCAGCGGTTTACATTCCGCAGCATGTCACTTCTTTCTGCGGATTCCGCAGCGGTTTTACAACTGATCCAATAGAAAATCGCAGTTGTAAAACCGCAGTGAAATGCGCAGAAAAAACGCGGTAAATCCGCCATAAATCCGCAGCGGTTTAGCACTGCAGATTTATCAAATCCGCAGCGGAAAAATCCGCAGAGGACCAGAATACGTGTGCACATACCGAAACCCTAACCCTAACCCTAACCTTAGTGGAAAAAAAAAAATTATTTTATTATTGTCGCTACCTATGGGGGTGACAAAGGGGGGGGGGGTCATTTACTATTTTTTTATTTTGATCACTGTGATAGGTTTTATCACAGTGATCAAAATGCACATTGGAACGAATCTGCCGGCCGGCAGATTCGGCGGGCGCACTGCGCATGCGCCCGCCATTTTGGAAGATGGCGGCGCCCATGGAGAAGACGGACGGACCCTGGGAGGCTCGGTAAGTATGATGGGGTGGGGGGGAGCACAGGGGGGTGGATCGGAGCGCAGGGGGGGGTGGATTGGAGCACGGGGGGGTGGATCGGAGTATGGGGGGTGGATTGGAGCACGGGGGGATGGATCGGAGCACAGGGGGGTGGATCGAAGTGCAGGGGCGTTGGATCGGAGCATGGGGGGTGGGATTGGAGCACGGGGGGAGCGGACAAGAGCACGGGGGGAGCGGACAGGAGGACAGATGGGAGCAGAGCAGTGTAAAGGACAGATCGGTGGCTTGGGGGGGCGATCGGTGGGGTGGGGGGGCAGACCAGTGTTTCCAGCCATGGCCGATGATATTGCAGCATCGACCATGGCTGGATTGTAATATTTCACCAGTTTTAATAGGTGAAATATTACAAATCGCTCTGATTGGCAGTTTCACTTTCAACAGCCAATCAGAGCGATTGTAGCCACGGGCTGTACTACCACTCTCCCTGTCCCTGCAGATCGGGTGAAATTGGAGTTAACCCTTTCATCCGATCTGCAGGGACGCAATCTTTCCATGACGCCACATAGGCGTCATGGGTCGGATTGGCACCGACTTTCATGACGCCTACGTGGCGTCAAAGGTCGGGAAGGGGGTTAAAGGACCCCCCAGCTAAAAACATCTGCCCCAGCCACCCCAGAAAAGGCACATGTGTAAGATGCGCCTTTTCTGGCACTTGGCCACTCTCTTCCCTCTCCCCTGTAGCGGTGGGATATGGGGTAATAAAGGGTTAATGTCACCTTGCTATTGTAAGGTGATATTAAGCCAGGTTAATAATGGAGAGGTGTCAATAAGACACCTATCCATTATTAATCCAATATTAATAACGGGTAAAAAAAAACACACACACATTAGAAAAAAAGTATTTTAATGAAATAAAGACACATGGTGTTGTAATAGTTTATTAAACGCTCAATCCAATTGAAGACCTTTGTCACCTGAAACAAAGTTAAAATAAAAAAACAACAATATCCCATACCTCTCCGGCATTGCAGTCAAGTCCCACGATGTAAATCCATCAGAAGGGGTTAAATAATTTTACAAGCAGAAGCTCTGCTAATGCAGCTGTGCTCCTGCCTGTAAAAAGTGGGGAATGAATGAAAAGCAGGGGAATGTAGCTACTTAGAATTGCGATGCTGCGCCCCCTGCTGGCATAAACTCATATGAACTCGATCATGAGAAAATATTCAGAAAAATTCCCACGCTTGAGTTCATATGACATATACAGTTATATGAAAAAGTTTGGGCACCCCTATTAATCTTAAGCTTAATGTTTTATAAAAATTGTTTTTTTTGCAACAGCTATTTCAGTTTCATATATCTAATAACTGTTGGACACAGTAATGTTTCTGCCTTGAAATGAGGTTTATTGTACTAACAGAAAATGTGCAATCTGCATTCAAACAAAATTTGACAGGCGCATAAGTATGGGCACCCCACGAGAAAAGTGACATTAATATTTAGTAGATTCTCCTTTTGCAAAAATAACAGCCTCTAGTCGCTTCCTGTAGCTTTTAATGAGTTCCTGGATCCTGGATGAAGGTATTTTTGACCATTCCTCTTTACAAAACAATTCCAGTTCAGTTAAGTTTGATGGTCACCGAGCATGGACAGCCCTCTTCAAATGATCCCACAGATGTTCAATGATATTCAGCTCTGGGGACTGGGATGGCCATTCCAGAACAGTGTAATTGTTCCTCTGCATGAATGCCTGAGTAGATTTGGAGCAGTGTTTTGGAGCATTGTCTTGCTGAAAGATCCATCCCCTGCGTAACTTCAACTTTGTCACTGATTCATGAACATTATTGTCAAGAATCTGCTGATACTGAGAGGAATCCATGCGTCCCTCAACTTTAACAAGATTCCCGGTGCCGGCATTGGCCACACAGCCCCAAAGCATGATGGAACCTCCACCAAATTTTACTGTGGGTATCAAGTGTTTTTCTTGGAATGCTGTGTTTTTTGACCACCATGCATAATGCCTTTTTGTATGACCAAAGAACTCAAGCTTGGTTTCATCAGTCCACAGGACCTTCTTCCAAAAAGAAATTGGCTTCTCCAAATGTGCTTTTGCATACTTCAGCCGACTTTGTTTGTGGCGTGCTTGCAGAAATGGCTTCTTTCGCATCACTCTCCCATACAGCTTCTCCTTGTGCAAAGTGCGTTGTATAGTTGACCGATGCACAGTGACACCATCTGCAGCAAGTTGATGCTGCAGCTCTCTGGAGGTGGTCTGAGGATTGTCCTTGACTGATCTCACCATTCTTCTTCTCTGCCTTTCTGATGTTTTTCTTGGCCTGCCACTTCTGCCCTTAGCAAGAACTGTACCAGTGTTCTTCCATTTCCTTACTATGTTCCTCACAGTGGAAATTGACAGGTTAAATCTCTGATACAGCTTTTTCTATCCTTCCCCTGAACAACTGTGTTGAATAATCTTTGTTTTCAGATCATTAGACAGTTGTTTTGAGGAGCCCATGATGCCACTCTTCAGAGGAGATTCAAACAGGAGAACAACTTGCAAGTGGCCACTTTAAGTAGCTTTTCTCATGATTGCATACACCTGGCTATGAAGTTCAAAGCTCAATGAGGTTAGAGAACCAAAAAAAGTGCTTTAGTAAGTCAGTAAAAAGTAGGTAGGAGTATTTAAAACAAGAAAATGATAAGGGTGCCCATACTTATGCACCTGTCAAATTTTGTTTGAATGCAGATTGCACATTTTCTGTTAGTACAATAAACCTCATTTCAAGGCAGAAACATTACTGTGTCCAACAGTTATTAGATATATGAAACTGAAATAGCTGTTGCAAAAAAAAACAATTTTTATAAAACATTAAGCTTAAGATTAATAGGGGTGCCCAAACTTTTTCATATAACTGTATTATATATATACTGTATATATGTTTTTATAATTATTTGAGGCCATGGATCCATTCTCTGTCCATTTTGCACGCCAGCGAGAAAATCTCGCAGTACAGATGCCACACAGATGCCATACGGATGACACATGGATAATTTTTGGAGAAAAAATCACATCCTTGCATTGAATATGGATCACTGTTCAGGAAATTATCTTGGCCATCAAAAACGGACTGTATTTTTATACGTTGTGTGTGACTCCGGCCTAAGTGCCAGTCCAGCCTTGATGATTGGAATTCTGTGTTAGACATAAAGCAGTTGATAAGGGATGGTGGGTGGCTGCTGTTTCTGAAAGCGTTATCAGATTAAACTTCGTTTTGATGTTATAATGCGGAGAATCCACAGCATAGAACATGACCAAGAGCAAACATAGGGAGAATTTGTACAAGTATGAATGTATTCAATTATTTTCTATATTTTTTATCAATATCCCACTCTGAAAGTGTATTTTTTTAAAAGGTACATAATCCAGATTTCAATAAACGAATGAAAATTTCTATTAGTAAATATCACTATGTGAGAAGGGTGATACTGCACTGAAATCACTTGAGCATGAGACGATTTCAATAATAATCTGTATATTTCATCCTTTGCTGAAGGATATATAAACATTTCACATATATATATTATATAGAGACAATCTATACCAACTGAGCCCGACATTTGCTGCGCTTTCCAAATATAGCTTATTATTGTACTGACATTGAAACGCTCAAAGTACAGGGGAAGAAATCATTCTGCTCTACCTATTGCATTGTTCCGCTTTGTATTTCTGCTGTAACTTATAATGTCTCTTAGCTTTTAAGGTTTATCTCGAATTATCCCCAGCTGCATTTTGTTCTCCCACTCCAAGTCTGGTTTCCTGTGGAGCCTCTTTATTTCTAAGACATGATTTTTTCAGTGGAGAATTTTTCTTGTCCTGTTGTCACACTGCAATAACTTTTATCAATGTACCGCCATCATATTCCACGGCCCTTTACAAAAGTAGCATATAAAATGACAATTATAAAAAAATTAAAAAGTGTGTTTGAGAGCAAGAAGAATATGATATAGTTTGGAATGGATTACTTGGGTTTGTAGCATTGGATAACACAGGTTATTTTTTTTTTGTGGTTTGCTGCAATGGAGACACATAGATCTGCATAAAAAAAGAGTAGACATGCTTGTAGGTTTTTCATTTAGGATAAATGCTTATTTTTTTATTTTTAGATGCATTGAATCAACGAAATTGTTGCAAAAAATTTAACACCCTTTAATAATGGGCAGCACGGTGGCTCAGTGGTTAGCACTGCAGCGCTGGGGTCCTGAGTTCAAATCCCACCAAGGACAACATCTGCAAGGAGTTTGTATGTTCTCCCCGTGTTTGTGTGGGTTTTTTCCAGGTTCTCCGATTTCCTCCCACACTCCAAAGACATACTGATAGGGAAATTAGATTTTGTTTCCCAATGGAGACAGCGAGGATGTCTGTAAAGTGCTGTGGAATTAATGGCGCTATATAAACAAGTAAAATATATAATATTCTATACAAACTCAAAATTCTCATTGCACAGACACATAGAACAGACCACTACATACCAATTTAGAGAAAAGATAATAGGACAATGAAAATTCACCTGTTGATAGAGTGGAGCAAAAAGATTTGCAGGACCACAGTCCAGGGTCTCCGATCGTAATATTGGGCCACAATGATGATATCCATCAGGCCCACTAATAAGGGGAAGCAAAAAAGAGGAGCCAAGCATATTATCCAAGATAATAAGGGACAAGAAAGTATATAGGTAACATATCTTTATTCACAGAAGCGGTAAAGAGTAGCTCCGCATGCAAGAGGTACCCGCACCATTAAAATAGAAAGGCAATATAGTATGAAATAAAATAAATTTAGAAAGGCCACCTCCCAGGTAACAGTATATATAGTATAGTCAACATTTTTAATTATATACCTCATATAGTACAATGTGCATAGAAATATATATCAAATTGTGAATCTCATGAAGTACATACTGTATATATTAAAGGGAACCTGTCACCTGAATTTGGCGGGACCGGTTTTCGGTCATATGGGCGGAGTTTTGAGGTGTTTGATTCACCCTTTCCTTACCCGCTGGCTGCATGCTGGCCGCAATATTGGATTGAAGTTCATTCTCTGTCCTCCGTAGTACACGCCTGTGCAAAGAATAAAACTGCTTTATCAATTTTACCAAACGTGGAACGGTATACACGCCCCTCCCAAAAGAAATTCATGAATAGCTGTTTTTTGGTCATTCTGACTCACAAAAATCGAAATAAAAAGCGATCAAAAAATGTCACATGTCCGAAATTGGTACCAATAAAAACGTTTTTCTGTCATTTCTATGTTGACTTGCTGACTGAGCACTCCTCCCGTCACCATGTGGTTTTTGATTGCATCTAATCACACTTGCTTCCGGCCAACCCATATGTAGGTTTTGCTGACAGAGGTGTCCACATTCACCCAGGCATACAGACGTTGACCTTCGGTAAGTGTTCGCATTTGGACAGGGAGGTCAGGGACCCATCAGATTAATGAGACCACCTTGACGATGGTTGATGGGCTCACACTATTTGATCAAATTCTGTGCAAAGCGTCTCTCAAATATTTTCCTAATGTTCAAAAGCCATTTTGCTATTCATATTTCATGTATTTCATATTAGAAATGCTTTGGCACGATAGAGTGCAACCTTTTTTGTGTGTTGTGTATGGAGGTAGCTGCTCCTGGTATGCACCTATTCACAGTAGTTTGGATGTGCCAGTCGTTTTTCTGTCATTGTTTACTGATGAGTGTCGAGCAATCCTGAATGGTCCAGATGGATGGAGTAGTGGATGGTTGGTGGATGGCCACCATGTCCCAACAAGGCTGCGACGTCTGCAAGGAGGTGGAGGAATCATGTTTTGGGCCGGAATAATGGGGAAACAGCTGGTAGGGCCCTTTAAAGGGACACTGTCACCTGAATTTGGAGGGAACAATCTTCAGCCATGGAGGCGGGGTTTTTGGGTGTTTGATTCACCCTTTCCTTACCCGCTGGCTGCATGCTGGCTGCAATATTGGATTGAAGTTCATTCTCTGTCCTCCATAGTACATGCCTGCACAAGGAAATCTTGCCTTGCGCAGGCGTGTACTATGGAGGACAGAGAATGAACTTCAATCCAATATTGCAGCCAGCGGGTAAGGAAAGGGTGAATCAAACACCCAAAAACCCCGCCTCCATGGCTAAAGATTGTTCTTTCCAAATTCAGGTGACAGTGTCCCTTTAAGGTTCCTGAAGGTGTGAAAATGACCTCTGCAAAGTATATAGAGCTTCTGACTGACAACTTTCTTCCATGGTATAAAAAGCAGAAAAGTTCCTTCAGGGTCAAAATCATCTTCATGCATGACAATGCACCATCTCCTGCTGAAAAGAATACCTCTGAGTCATTGGCTGCTATGGGCATAAAAGGAGATAAACTCATGGTGTGGCCACCATCTTCCCCTGACCTCAACCCTATAGAGAACCTTTGTAGTATCATCAAGCAAAAGATCTATGAGGGTGGGAGGCAGTTCACATCAAAACAGCGGCTCTGGGAAGCTATTCTGACTTCATGCAAAGAAATACAAGCAGAAACTCTCCAAAAACTCACAAGTTCAATGGATGCAAGAATTGTGAAGGTGATACCAAAGAAGGGGTCCTATGTTAACATGTAACTTGGCCTGTTAGGATGTTTTGGAGTTAAATAGCTTTTTTGTTCAGTGAATGTGACCTCCTAATGCTGCAAATTCCTCAAATGAGCAGTTTTCCCGTCTCCCATGACAGCACACATGAGAGAGGGATCCGCCCAGTCGGGACAGGAAACCTACTGAAATAAAAGGGCGGTACCTCTCCCTCGCTTCAGTTGGGTTTCCTGTCCTGATGGGAACCCTTGTGCTGAATCACGGCGGTACTTTTTTACTTTTTTTTTTTTTCTTCTCGACTGTTGATTGAAGATCCACTTACCCATTCCCGTCCATGCGCTAGTGTACAATTGTATATGTGTGTTTGTTGTGAGTGCAAGTCGTTCATTAAATACCCCTTCCCTATTGTATGACTGTTCGCGTATGGAGTATGGCTGCTATCTAGCGCCCGACTAACCACTCAACGTGTCACACACGTATCAGCGTCTATTGCTGTGACCGCCAGTGCGGCGCCACGCGCCAGTAGTGCGCTTCCTGACCCACGTCTGGGTTCTTAGTGGTGTCTGCCAGCACGGCACAGTTCGCACTTCGGTGCTCTAATTACTATAGTTGCCTAACACACCCAGTTGCGGTGTTGTGTCAGCAAGTGGTCTAATCGGACTTCAATCCTGTGTCTTGGGGTTGTGTTCGCTGACTCCTTGCTTGCACTCTTTAGTGCGGTATTGCGGACCTGTAGCTTTACCGGGTTCACTTCCACCGCCATATTACGCTGCCATTTACTAGCAGCAGGTTTTCACCTGCACGGTGGACCGCGGACTGCGAACGCATCTATTACATCTTTCTTGGTGCGTTCCGCCAGTCCTAACAGAACACTAGCGCCAGGGTCTGGCTAGTAAATGGCGGACGATCAGCGTTTACAGCGGTACATCCAGCAGCTGGAGGGAAGGTTGGCGGCTCTTGAGCGTTCAACCTCAGCTGTGGATGTCACTGCTGTCGCTGTTCAAGCTGTAACTGTAGCCACAGCCAGTTTGTCCGCTGCCACCCCTGCTCCGACTTTATCCCGTCTCCCGCTTCCTGACAAGTTTGCTGGCGACAGTAAACTATGTCGCGGATTCGTGAGCCAGTGCTCCATACACCTTGAGCTCCTGGCGTCACGTTTCCCTACGGAACGGGCGAGAGTGGGATTTATTCTATCTCTCTTGTCGGGCAGGGCGTTGGAGTGGGCAACGCCACTTTGGGAGCGAGATGATCGTGTGGTACAGAGTGCTCCTCTCTTCCTGGACGCTCTGAAGCAGGTCTTTTTAGGACCTCGTGTTACCCACGATACCGCGCTCCAGTTGTTGACTATTACTCAGGGCTCGTCCGTGGTCAGCCAGTTTGCCATCCAGTTCCGGACTCTAGCTTCAGAGTTAGAGTGGCCAGACAAAGTTCTTATTCCGGTGTTCTGGAGGGGACTGGCAGACCACGTGAAGGACGCCTTGGCCACCAGGGAGATACCCTCCACACTGGAGGAGCTTATTTCTGTATCTACCCGCATCGACCTCCGTTTTCACGAGCGGAGGTTAGAGCGGACCCAGTGTAGGCAGAGGTTTCGGCTGGCTCCCACCTTCGCCAAACCTCTAGAATCTCCTGTCTTGGCGGCCGACTCCCATGAGGCCATGGAGGTTTCTCGAGCGGGACCTAAGTCTCAGGCCGCTCGAGTACTCATGGTTTGTAAAAACTGTCATCAACTAGGACATTACGCCAATAAATGTCCACGGCGGTCGGGAAACGATCGCGTCTAGTAACCATTGGGGGAGGTTCACTAGACACAGCTGCATTTTCCTCCAAACTGTCCTTTAAAGGGACAATCCTGTTAGGTTCCTCCACTCTATCAGTCGAGCTTTGTGTGGATTCAGGAGCAGAGGGAAACTTCATGTCCTCTGCTTTTGCTCTGCGCCACGCTATACCACTAGTCATGCTCGCCAAACCTGTTACAGTTAGAGTTGTGAATGGGGCGACACTTCCACTGCAAATCACACACCAGACAGTACCATTCTTGCTGTCCATGTCCCCTTCCCACCAGGAGATTATTTCCCTTCTTGTTCTTTCCGAGGGAATGGATGAGATTTTGCTGGGAATACCCTGGCTCCGTTTCCACTCCCCACATATTGAGTGGTCCTCAGGGAGAATATTGGGTTGGAGTAAGTCTTGTATGGGCAGGTGTGTGAGTGAGTGTGTACAGGTTTCTACTACCGAGTTACCCGCAGACTTTTCTTCTCTTCCCAAGTGCTATTGGTGCTATGCTGACGTATTCTCTAAAAAGGCTGCTGAGACTCTACCGCCTCATCGCCCCTACGACTGTCCTATTGACCTCTTGCCTGGAGCTGAACCTCCTCGGGGAAGGGTATATCCCCTCTCTCTCCCAGAGACGGAGGCTATGTCTCAATATATTCAGGAGAATTTGGCAAGAGGGTTCATTAGGAAGTCAGTGTCTCCTGCAGGGGCGGGATTCTTCTTCGTACAGAAGAAGAACGGGGAATTACGTCCTTGCATCGATTACAGGGGTCTTAATGCTATCACCATTAAAAATAAGTACCCGTTGCCCCTGATATCTGAGCTCTTTGACAGGCTAAGGGGAGCGAAGGTTTTCACCAAACTAGATCTGCGGGGTGCCTACAACCTGATTCGCATCCGTGAGGGGGACGAATGGAAAACGGCTTTTAATACCAGGGATGGGCACTATGAGTATCTGGTGATGCCCTTCGGGCTCTGTAATGCCCCAGCCGTTTTTCAGGACTTTGTCAACGATATCTTCCGGGATATGCTTTCCACCTCGGTTGTAGTCCATCTGGATGATATCCTCATCTTCTCTCCAGATATTGACTCCCACCGGAGAGATGTTGGCAGAGTCTTCGAACTCCTACGGGCGAATTCCCTTTATGCTAAATTGGAGAAGTGTGTGTTTGAGCAGGAGTCCTTACCTTTCCTGGGCTATATCATCTCGGCCCAGGGATTGGCTATGGATCCTGCCAAACTACAGGCTGTGATGGACTGGCAGGAACCCCATTCTCTTAAAGCGGTGCAGCGCTTTATGGGGTTCATGAATTACTATCGCCAGTTCATCCCCCACTTCTCAACTTTGGTAGCTCCCTTGGTATCCCTCACCAAGAAGGGAGCGAATCCCAAATTGTGGTCGGAAGAGGTCTCCAAGGCCTTCACTTCTATAAAGTCCCATTTTGCTAGCGCTCCCATCTTACATCGTCCCGATGTGTATAAGCCATTCCTTATGGAGGTGGATGCCTCATCCGTTGGTGCTGGAGCAGTCCTCTATCAAAAGGATGCTCAAGGTCGGAAGCATCCATGCTTCTTCTTCTCAAAGACCTTCACACCAGTGGAGAGAAATTACTCCATCGGGGACAGGGAGTTGCTAGCAATGAAGTTGGCCTTTTCAGAGTGGAGACATCTTTTGGAAGGTGCTCGGTTTCCCTTCCAAGTCTTCACGGACCACAAAAATTTGGTCTATTTGCGTACAGCCCAGCGGCTGAATTCTCGTCAGGCTAGATGGTCCTTGTTTTTCTCCCGGTTCCACTTCACTCTCCATTATCTTGCCGGGGAGAAGAACATTCGTGCTGATGCTCTCTCTCGCTCCCTTGTGTCAACTGAGGAGGAGGAAGAGGAGCCTCGGCTTATTGTCCCTTCAGAGAGTCTGAGAACCGTAGCTCCGGTTTCGCTAGAGTCTGTGCCTCCGGGCAAGACTTTTGTTCCCATCAAATTGCGACTGGAGGTTCTCTCTTGGGCTCATTCGTCCAGAGTGGGTGGACACTTTGGGGCAAAGAGGACATCTGAGTTGCTGGCGAGAATATACTGGTGGCCGCATATGGTTCGTGATGTTGGAGACTATGTCCGGGCATGTGTCTCCTGTGCCAAAAATAAGTCTCCTCGTCAACGGCCAGCTGGATTGTTATATCCTCTGCCGGTGGCAGACAGGCCCTGGGAGATGGTCGGGATGGACTTTGTGGTGGGTTTGCCCAAGTTTCGTGGCTGTACCATCATTTGGGTAATTACCGACCATTTTTCTAAAATGGTGCATTTGGTGCCGCTTCCTCGGCTACCTTCTGCACGGGCCTTGGCAGCGTTGTTTATTAAACACATCTTCTGCCTCCACGGTATGCCAGACAAAATTGTCAGTGACCGGGGTCCCCAGTTTGCGTCTCGGTTCTGGAGAGAGCTTTCTCGTCTTCTCAGTACTGAGTTAAATCTCTCTTCGGCATATCATCCCGAGACGAATGGGTTGGTGGAGAGAGCCATCCAGACCTTGGTCACATATCTGCGACATTTTGTCTCTGCTAGGCAAGATGACTGGGCATCTTTGCTACCGTGGGCGGAGTTTGCTCTTAACAATGCTGTAGCTGACTCCACTGGACAGACCCCATTCCTCCTTAACTATGGTCAGCATCCGCGGGTACCTGTGTCCATGCCCGTGTCTTCCGCCGATTCCAGGGTGGCAGACTGGGCTGTGGAGGCACAGGACATTTGGGATCGCACTTAGGATGCCATTCGGGCTTCCAAGGAGAGAATGAGGTCCTCCGCCGACGCACATCGGCGCCCCGCTCCAACCTTTGCTCCTGGCGACTTAGTGTGGCTCTCCGCCCGTAACATCAGGCTGCGAGTTGAGTCTACTAAGTTCGCACCTCGCTACTTAGGTCCTTTTAAGGTCCTCGAACAGGTTAATCCTGTGGTTTACCGTCTAGCCCTTCCTCCACGCCTAGGTATCACCGACACCTTTCATGTGTCCCTCCTTGAGCCCGTGTATATGTCCCGGTTTTCTGAGTCATCTACTGGGACGTCGGGTTCATCTACGGACGATTACGAGGTGAACGCTATCTTGGGGTACAAGGTGGTTCGTGGCAAAAAATTTTATTTGGTGGACTGGAGGGGTTACGGTCCTGAGGATAGATCCTGGGAGCCTGCTGAGCACATTCGGGCTCCGCAGCTCATTGCTGCCTTCGAACGTAGCGAGGCCCAAGGAGGGGGGGACCCTAGGAGGGGGGGTAATGTTAGGGGTCGAGTTCCCGCTTCTGCACAGGGGGAATCTCGGGCCGCTTCTGCTGCGGTCTCCCATTTCTCTCCTGCCACAGGTAAACCTGCTCAGCAGAGACGACGGTCCTTGCGTCTGGCTCAGTCTCACTCGGTGCTTAGGCTTGCTGTTGCTTCTCCAGCTTTTGCCATTAAAGCCAGCAGCGAGCGGGCTTCTCTGGGACTAAGTCCTTATTTGCACACACTGAGCATGCCCAGGGCAAGATCTTCTGTTGGAGATCGAGGGTCACATGCTCAGGCACTGCAGCACATCCCATTGGTCCTCTTGGCAGGTCCTGAAAGGGCAAAACTTCTGTAGCTACTTCCTGTGCTGCAACTATATAAACTGCGCATGACCGCACGGCCATGCGCTAGTGTACAATTGTATACGTGTGTTTGTTGTGAGTGCAAGTCGTTCATTAAATACCCCTTCCCTATTGTATGACTGTTCGCGTATGGAGTATGGCTGCTATCTAGCGCCCGACTAACCACTCAACGTGTCACACACGTATTAGCGTCTATTGCTGTGACCGCCAGTGCGGCGCCACGCGCCAGTAGTGCGCTTCCTGACCCACGTCTGGGTTCTTAGTGGTGTCTGCCAGCACGGCACAGTTCGCACTTCGGTGCTCTAATTACTATAGTTGCCTAACACACCCAGTTGCGGTGTTGTGTCAGCAAGTGGTCTAATCGGACTTCAATCCTGTGTCATGGGGTTGTGTTCGCTGACTCCTTGCTTGCACTCTTTAGTGCGGTATTGCGGACCTGTGGCTTTACCGGGTTCACTTCCACCGCCATATTACACTGCCATTTACTAGCAGCAGGTTTTCACCTGCACGGTGGACCCCGGACTGCGAATGCATCTATTACATCTTTCTTGGTGCGTTCCGCCAGTCCTAACAAAGACTATCCAGGAAGAGACCCCTGACTTTGCCTCTAGTCTTAGAGCAATAATCAGAGCCAAAGTGCAGGACTCTGTTAAAGCAGCCCTTAAGAAAAAGTGTAGTAAACACACTGATCCAGTTTCAGCTTCTGAAGTATCTCCTTCTGAGGAGGAATATCAAGAGGAACCGTTATCTCCCTGCTCCTCTTCCTCTAAATCCTCGGGCTCCTCTTCTGATAGTGATGTGGGGGGCCGTCCGTGCTTTCTTACTGAGAACACGGACAAGCTAGTAAAAGCTGTTAGAGCTTCAATGGGCCTCAAAGATGAGAAAGCGGCCAAGTCCCTGGAGGACATAATGTTTGGGGGTTTAGAGGAAAAGAGGAAGCGCACCTTTCCAGTGAATTCCAGAATAAAGGCCCTTATAGAAAAAGAGTGGAGGAGGCCAGAAAAATCGGGTAATCTTCCCTCAGCTTCTAAAAGACGTTACCCCTTTGAGGACAAAGATTCAGAGACTTGGGATAAGGTTCCGAAAATCGATGGTGCGGTTGCTAGATCATCTAAAAAGTTGTCCCTTCCCTTAGAAGACTCTGGGGTATTAAGGGATCCCTTAGATAAAAAAGCGGATGGGTTCCTAAAGGCCCCTTCACATTAAGCGACGCTGCAGCGATACCGACAACGATCCGGATCGCTGCAGCGTCGCTGTTTGGTCGCTGGAGAGCTGTCACACAGACAGCTCTCCAGCGACCAACGACCCCGAAGTCCCCGGGTAACCAGGGTAAACATCGGGTTACTAAGCGCAGGGCCGCGCTTAGTAACCCGATGTTTACCCTGGTTACCAGCGTAAAAGTAAAAAAAAACAAACACTACATACTTACCTACCGCTGTCTGTCCCCGGCGCTCTGCTTCTCTGCACTCCTCCTGTACTGGCTGTGAGCACAGCGGCCGGAAAGCAGAGCGGTGACGTCACCGCTCTGCTTTCCGGCTGACCGACGCTCACAGCCAGTACAGGAGGAGTGCAGAGCACAGCGCCGGGGACAGACAGCGGTAGGTAAGTATGTAGTGTTTGTTTTTTTTTACTTTTACGCTGGTAACCAGGGTAAACATCGGGTTACTAAGCGCGGCCCTGCGCTTAGTTACCCGATGTTTACCCTGGTTACCAGTGAAGACATCGCTGGATCGGTGTCACACACGCCGATCCAGCGATGTCCACGGGAGATCCAGCGGCGAAATAAAGTTCTGGACTTTGTTCAGCGACCAACGATCTCCCAGCAGGGGCCTGATCGTTGGTCGCTGTCACACATAACGATTTCCTTAACGATATCGTTGCTACATCACAAAAAGCAACGATATTGTTAACGATATTGTTATGTGTGAAGGTACCTTAAGACACACCTGGGAAGCAACCGCAGGGGGCTTGAAACCAGCAATTGCAGGGACCTGTGTCTCTCGCTCCCTTATCGTCTGGCTGCATCAGATAGAGGAGCAACTGAAGTCTAAAGCCCCGAGAGATGAAATTCTAACGAATGTAACTTTGGCTAAAGGTGCAGCTGCCTTCGTAGCAGATTCCTCAGCAGACTCCGTAAGGCTGGCAGCTAGGGCCGCAAGTTTATCCAACGCGGCTAGACGTGCTCTCTTGTTGAAGGGGTGCCCGGGTGATTTACCTTCAAAAAATAGACTTTGTTCTATACCATGTGACGGCCATTTCCTCTTCGGTCAAAAGTTGGAAGACATTTTAGAAAAAGCAGGAGATAGGAAAAAGGGGTTTCCTCGTTTTCCTGTGGACTTTAGAAGGCCTTATTTTCGGAGGGGCAAATTTAATAGGGGCCGCCCCCCGGGAGATAGAAGAAATTGGGACTCCAGAGACAGGAAGGGATCTGGATATATGTTTAAGGGTCCCTCAACATCGGCAAAAAAGCCCTCCCAATGACGCCAGGCCGGAGGTGGGGGGAAGGCTTTCATCTTTTCTCCCAGCCTGGGTAGACATCTCCCCCAGCCATTGGACTCTAAAAGTCATCGAACATGACCTAAAAATAGATTTTGTTTTTCCACCGCGACAAACTTTTGTTTTAACGCCCCAAAGAAAAACCCCGGAGGAGCAGCTAGCCTTGGAGACAGAAGTACTGGAGCTCGTGTCAAAACGGGTTCTGTTATGAATAGGTAATTCAGAACCACAATGGACCTTGAAGTTCAGAGCACACAAAGTGACTTGACAATAACCAAAAAGCATAGGACGAGCTCTGAGACGTGGGAACTCTGCTGACCGCAATCCCTAATCCTATCCAACCACACCAGAGGCAGCCGTGGAGCGCTCCTGACCAGACCTATGCGCCTCGAGCACAGCCTGAGAAACTAGCTAGCCCTAAGATAGAAAAATAAGCCTACCTAGCCTCAGAGAAATACCCCAAAGGAAAAGGCAGCCCCCCACATATAATGACTGTGAGTTGAGATGAAAATACAAACGCAGAGATGAAATAGATTTAGCAAATTGAGGCCCAACTTACTGAACAGACCGAAGATAGGAAAGATTGCTTTGCGGTCAACACAAAACCCTACAAACAACCACGCAGAGGGGGCAAAAAGACCCTCCGCACCGACTAACGGTACGGAGGTGCTCCCTCTGCGTCCCAGAGCTTCCAGCAAGCAAGAAAAACCAATATAGCAAGCTGGACAGAAAAAATAGCAAACAAAAACAACACAAGCAAAACTTAGCTTATGCAGGATAGAAAGGCCACAGGAACGATCCAGGAGGAAGCAAGACCAATACTAGAACATTGACTGGAGGCCAGGATCAAAGCACTAGGTGGAGTTAAATAGAGCAGCACCTAACGACTTAACCTCATCACCTGAGGAAGGAAACTCAGAAGCCGCAGTACCACTCACATCCACCAATGGAAGCCCATAGACAGAATCAGCCGAAGTACCACTTGTGACCACAGGAGGGAGCTCGACCACAGAATTCACAACAGTACCCCCCCTTGAGGAGGGGTCACCGAACCCTCACCAGAGCCCCCAGGCCGACCAGGATGAGCCATATGAAAGGCACGAACAAGATCGGCAGCATGGACATCAGAGGCAAAGACCCAGGAATTATCTTCCTGACCATAACCCTTCCACTTAACCAGATACTGGAGTTTCCGTCTCGAAACACGAGAATCCAAAATCTTCTCCACTATATATTCCAACTCCCCCTCCACCAAAACCGGGGCAGGAGGATCAACAGATGGAACCATAGGTGCCACGTATCTCCGCAACAATGACCTATGGAATACATTATGGATGGAAAAAGAATCTGGAAGGGTCAAACGAAAAGACACAGGATTAAGAACCTCAGAAATCCTATACGGACCAATGAAACGAGGCTTAAACTTAGGAGAGGAAACCTTCATAGGAATATGACGAGATGACAACCAAACCAAATCCCCAACACGAAGTCGGGGACCCACACAGCGTCTGCGATTAGCGAAACGTTGAGCCTTCTCCTGGGACAAGGTCAAATTGTCCACTACATGAGTCCAAATCTGCTGCAACCTGTCCACCACAGTATCCACACCAGGACAGTCCGAAGACTCAACCTGCCCTGAAGAGAAACGAGGATGGAACCCAGAATTGCAGAAAAACGGCGAAACCAAGGTAGCCGAGCTGGCCCGATTATTAAGGGCGAACTCAGCCAACGGCAAAAAGGACACCCAATCATCCTGATCAGCAGAAACAAAGCATCTCAGATATGTTTCCAAGGTCTGATTGGTTCGTTCAGTCTGGCCATTTGTCTGAGGATGGAAAGCCGAGGAAAAAGACAAATCAATGCCCATCCTAGCACAAAAGGCTCGCCAAAACCTCGAAACAAACTGGGAACCTCTGTCAGAAACGATGTTCTCTGGAATGCCATGTAAACGAACCACATTCTGGAAGAACAATGGCACCAAATCAGAGGAGGAAGGTAATTTAGACAAGGGTACCAAATGGATCATCTTAGAGAAGCGATCACAAACCACCCAAATGACCGACATTTTTTGAGAGACGGGGAGATCCGAAATAAAATCCATAGAGATATGTGTCCAAGGCCTCTTCGGGACCGGCAAGGGCAAAAGCAACCCACTGGCACGAGAACAGCAGGGCTTAGCCCGAGCACAAATCCCACAGGACTGCACAAAAGAACGCACATCCCGCGACAGAGACGGCCACCAAAAGGATCTAGTCACTAAATCTCTGGTACCAAAGATTCCAGGATGACCAGCTAACACCTAACAATGAACCTCAGAGATAACTTTATTCGTCCACCTATCAGGGACAAACAGTTTCTCCGCTGGGCAACGATCAGGTTTATTAGCCTGAAATTTTTGCAGCACCCGCCGCAAATCAGGGGAGATGGCAGACACAATTACTCCCTCTTTGAGAATACCTGCCGGCTCAGACAAACCCGGAGAGTCGGGCACAAAATTCGTAGAAAGGGCTTCCGCCTTCACATTTTTAGAGCCCGGAAGGTACGAAACCACAAAGTCAAAACGGGAGAAAAACAGCGACCAACGAGCCTGTCTAGGATTCAACCGTTTGGCAGACTCGAGATAAGTCAAGTTCTTGTGATCAGTCAAGACCACCACGCGATGCTTAGCTCCTTCAAGCCAATGACGCCACTCCTCGAATGCCCACTTCATGGCCAGCAACTCTCGATTGCCAACATCATAATTTTGCTCAGCAGGCGAAAACTTCCTGGAAAAGAAGGCGCATGGCTTCATCACCGAGCAATCAGAACCTCTTTGCGACAAAACAGCCCCCACTCCAATTTCAGAAGCATCAACCTCGACCTGGAACGGAAGCGAAACATCTGGTTGACACAACACAGGGGCAGAAGAAAAACGACGCTTTAACTCTTGAAAAGCTTCCACAGCAGCAGAAGACCAATTGACCACATCAGCACCCTTCTTGGTCAAATCGGTCAATGGTTTAACAATACTAGAAAAATTACAAATGAAGCGACGATAAAAATTAGCAAAGCCCAGGAACTTTTGCAGACTCTTCAGAGATGTCAGCTGAGTCCAATCATGAATGGCCTGGACCTTAACAGGGTCCATCTCGATAGTAGAAGGGGAAAAAATGAACCCCAAAAATGAAACCTTCTGAACACCAAAGAGACACTTTGATCCCTTCACAAACAAAGAATTAGCACGCAGGACCTGGAACACCATTCTGACCTGCTTCACATGAGACTCCCAATCATCCGAGAAGACCAAAATATCATCCAAGTATACAATCAGGAATTTATCCAGGTACTCTCGGAAGATGTCATGCATAAAGGACTGAAATACTGATGGAGCATTGGCAAGTCCGAATGGCATAACTAGGTACTCAAAATGGCCCTCGGGCGTATTAAATGCAGTTTTCCATTCATCGCCCCGTTTAATACGCACAAGATTATATGCACCACGAAGATCTATCTTGGTGAACCAACTAGCCCCCTTAATCCGAGCAAACAAATCAAATAGCAGCGGCAAGGGGTACTGAAATTTGACCGTGATTTTATTTAGAAGGCGGTAATCAATACAAGGTCTCAGCGAACCATCCTTCTTGGCCACAAAAAAGAACCCTGCTCCCAATGGCGATGACGACGGGCGAATATGACCCTTCTCCAAGGATTCTTTTACGTAGCTCAGCATAGCGGCGTGCTCAGGTACAGATAAATTAAACAGTCGACCCTTAGGAAACTTACTACCAGGAATCAAATCGATAGCACAATCACAATCCCTATGCGGAGATAGGGCATTGGACTTGGGCTCATCGAATACATCCCGGTAATCAGACAAGAACTCTGGGACCTCAGAAGGGGTGGATGATGAGATAGACAGAAATGGAACATCACCATGTACCCCCTGACAACCCCAGCTGGACACAGACATTGATTTCCAATCTAATACTGGGTTATGGACTTGTAGCCATGGCAACCCCAACACGACCACATCATGCAGATTATGCAACACCAGAAAGCGAATATCCTCCTGGTGCGCAGGAGCCATGCACATGGTCAGCTGGGTCCAATACTGAGGCTTATTCTTGGCCAAAGGTGTAGCATCAATTCCTCTCAATGGAATAAGACACTGCAAGGGCTCCAAGACAAACCCACAGCGCCTAGCAAACTCCAAGTCCATCAAATTCAGGGCAGCACCTGAATCCACAAATGCCATGACAGAATAGGAAGACAAAGAGCAGATCAAAGTAACGGACAAAAGAAATTTAGACTGTACCGTACCAATGGTGGCAGACTTAGCGAACCGCTTAGTGCGCTTAGGACAGTCGGAGATAGCATGAGTGGAATCACCACAGTAGAAACACAGCCCATTCTGACGTCTGTTTTCTTGCCTTTCAGCTCTGGTCAAAGTCCTATCGCACTGCATAGGCTCAGGTTTATGCTCAGATAATACCGCCAAATGGTGCACAGATTTACGCTCACGCAAGCGTCGACCGATCTGAATGGCCAAAGACATAGACTCATTCAGACCAGCAGGCATAGGAAATCCCACCATGACATCCTTAAGGGCTTCAGAGAGACCCTTTCTGAAAATAGCTGCCAGCGCACATTCATTCCATTGAGTGAGCACGGACCACTTTCTAAACTTCTGACAATAAATCTCTATCTCATCCTGACCCTGACACAGAGCCAGCAAATTTTTCTCTGCCTGATCCACTGAATTAGGTTCATCGTACAGTAATCCGAGCGCCAGAAAAAACGCATCAATATTACATAATGCAGGATCTCTTGGCGCAAGGGAAAATGCCCAGTCTTGAGGGTCGCCACGTAATAAAGAAATGATGATCTTAACTTGTTGAACCAGAGGAGCAAGGTTTCAAAGCCAGAAACAGTTTGCAATTATTTTTAAAACTCAGAAATTTAGCTCTATCTCCAGAAAACAAATCAGGAATAGGAATTCTTGGTTCTAACATAGAATTCTGAGCCACAAAGTCTTGAATATTTTGTACTCTTGCAGTGAGATGATCCACACATGAAGACAGACCTTTAATGTTCATCACTACACCTGTGTCCTGAACCACCCAAATGTCTAGGGGGAAAAAAAGGCAAAACACAGTGCAAAGAAAAAAAAATGGTCTCAGAACTTCTTTTTTCCCTCTATTGAGAAGCATTAGTACTTTTGGCCTCCAGTACTGTTATGAATAGGTAATTCAGAACCACAATGGACCTTGAAGTTCAGAGCACACAAAGTGACCTGACAATAACCAAAAAGCATAGGACGAGCTCTGAGACGTGGGAACTCTGCTGACCGCAATCCCTTATCCTATCCAACCACACTAGAGGCAGCCGTGGAGCGCTCCTGACCAGACCTATGCGCCTCGAGCACAGCCTGAGAAACTAGCTAGCCCTAAGATAGAAAAATAAGCCTACCTTGCCTCAGAGAAATACCCCAAAGGAAAAGGCAGCCCCCCACATATAATGACTGTGAGTTGAGATGAAAATACAAACGCAGAGATGAAATAGATTTAGCAAATTGAGGCCCAACTTACTGAACAGACCGAAGATAGGAAAGATTGCTTTGCGGTCAACACAAAACCCTACAAACAACCACGCAGAGGGGGCAAAAAGACCCTCCGCACCAACTAACGGTACGGAGGTGCTCCCTCTGCGTCCCAGAGCTTCCAGCAAGCAAGAAAAACCAATATAGCAAGCTGGACAGAAAAAATAGCAAACAAAAACAACACAAGCAAAACTTAGCTTATGCAGGATAGAAAGGCCACAGGAACGATCCAGGAGGAAGCAAGACCAATACTAGAACATTGACTGGAGGCCAGGATCAAAGCACTAGGTGGAGTTAAATAGAGCAGCACCTAACGACTTAACCTCATCACCTGAGGAAGGAAACTCAGAAGCCGCAGTACCACTCACATCCACCAACGGAAGCCCATAGACAGAATCAGCCGAAGTACCACTTGAGACCACAGGAGGGAGCTCGACCACAGAATTCACAACAGGGTTCTAGTGGAGGTCCCAGGGGAAGAGCAAGGAAAAGGTTTTTACTCCCCTCTTTTTTTGGTACGAAAACCGGACGGGTCTTTGAGAACCATTGTCAATTTAAAAAATCTAAATCGGTCAGTAGTAAACTGCTCCTTCAAAATGGAGTCGGTAAATACGGCAATAAAACTTTTGTTCCCAAATTGCTTCATGGCAGCCATAGACCTAAAGGACGCTTATTACCACGTCCCAATTCATCAAGACTACCAAAAATTCCTAAGAGTGGCGGTTTATGTCCAAGGTTGTCTCAGGCACTATCAATATGCTGCCCTACCATTCGGCCTATCAATAGCACCGAGAATTTTTACAAAGCTAATGTCAGAGGTCATGTCCTTCCTCCGCTCTCAGAATGTAGTTATTGTTCCGTATCTGGATGACTTCCTTATTATAGGGAACTCAGCACCACATTGCCTGACACACATAAAAGAAGTCATAGCGACGCTAGAGCGGTTGGGGTGGAAAGTAAATCTTGCCAAGTCAAGGTTGACGCCGGAGCTAGTGCAATCTTTTCTGGGCTTAGTTCTGGACTCCAGGCATCAGCTTTGTCTTCTACCAGAAAACAAGCTGGTCAAAATTCAAAATTTTGTAGAGTTGGCAATTCATCACCCCGTAATGACGTTGAGAAAGGCAATGTCCCTGTTGGGTTCTCTGACGTCCTGTATACCCGCAGTAAGATGGGCTCAGTTCCATCTGAGACAGTTACAATGGGAGGTCCTGTCAGCGCAGAGGTGGTTAAAAGGGCATTTAGAGGGGAAGCTACGCCTTTCATTAGAGGTAACAAGTTCCCTAAAATGGTGGGCCGTGAGAGATCATTTGACATCAGGGGTCCAGTGGATAACTCCGATAGATCAGATCATCACCACAGATGCAAGCGGTTCAGGATGGGGAGCTCATTTGGGGGCACTCTCATTTCAGGGATCTTGGTCCCAATCGGAATCTCAACAGGCATCAAACCTAAGAGAGTTATGGCTGTAGAGAGAGCTGTAAAACATTTCCTTCCCATCCTTCAGGGCCATCATACCAGGGTGATGTCAGACAATCACGCAGTGGTTGCATATATCAATCACCAAGGGGGGACGAGATCCCCTTCCCTGATGAAGTCAGCATCTGTCCTCCTACAACTAGCGGAGCGCCACCTACTATCCCTCTCGGCTCTCCACATAAAGGGAGTCGAGAATACAGAGCAGACTACCTAAGTCGCAAGACACTGAAACAAGGAGAGTGGTCTTTGAATCCCCAGGTGTTTCAACAAATAGTGCAGGCCTGGGGCTTACCTGTGATAGATTTATTTGCCACCCTAAACAACAGGAAAGTAGAGAGCTTCTGTTCATTAAACCCAAGAGAAAAACCCTTCGCGGTAGATGCTCTCCAAATACAATGGAATTTCAGTCTCGCGTATGTGTTTCCACCAATAGCGATGATTCCGACAGTAGTAAGAAAAATCAGAATGGAGCAGGCGAGAGTAATTTTGATTGCTCCATTTTGGCCAAAAATACCTTGGTTCTCCCTCCTGAGACATATGTCAGTGACCGATCCATGGATCCTGCCAGAAATTCCGGACCTGCTTACTCAGGGTCCAATATGCCACTCTCAAGTGAAGGGCTTCCATCTTGCAGCCTGGAATTTGAGAGGGCATTACTGAGTAGGCAGGGGTTTTCACCAGGGTTAGTCTCCACCCTGTTGAAAAGTAGAAAACCAGTTACATCAAGGATATACGGCAGAACATGGAAAAAGTTTCTAGATTTTTCAGGGCAACCTTTAGGGGACAAGGCTCCTGTGGGTACTATTTTAGAATTTTTACAGGCAGGGTTGCAGTTGGGATTAGCAACTAATACGCTCAAGGTACAAGTGTCGGCATTAGGAGCCTTGTATAACTGTAATCTGGCCTCCAATAGATGGGTGTCCCGCTTTATTAAATCTTGTAGTAGGTCTAGACCAGTGGTAATTCAGAGGGTTCCTCCATGGGATTTAAATCTGGTGTTAGAAGCTCTGACTAGTGATCCGTTTGAACCCTTGCAGGAGTCATCAATAAAAATACTTACGCTTAAGACAGTACTTCTGGTAGCGTTGACATCAGCCCGTAGGGTGAGTGACTTGCAAGCCCTGTCCATCTCCCCTCCTTACACACATATATTTGATGACAGAGTAGTGCTCAGACCAGATCCGGCATATCTGCCGAAGGTAGTACTTAAGTTCCACAGGAGTCAAGAAATTGTGTTGCCCTCTTTCTGTGATAATCCCAAGAACCCAGGGGAAGAGAAATTTCATACGCTTGACATAAGAAGAGCTATTTTGTAGTATATATCTCTGACTAGTCAGTGGAGGAAGGATCAATCCCTATTTATAGCTTTCCAGGGTAGCAGGAAGGGATATGGGGTATCCAAGGGTACTATTGCTAGGTGGATTAGGGAGGCCATTTCCTTATCCTATGCTTCTCGTGGCGCCCCGATCCCTGAAGGCATCAAGGCTCACTCCACCAGAGCCGTGGCTACTTCCTGGGCAGAAAAAGCAGAGGTATCGATTGATCAAATTTGTAAGGCCGCTACCTGGTCCTCACCGTCTACCTTCTTTAGACACTACCGGCTAGATCAGGGGTCCCCAACTCCAGTCCTCAAGGCCCACCAACAGGTCATGTTTTCAGGATTTCCTTTGCATTGCACAGGTGATGCAATTATTACCTGGGCAAGACTAAGGAAATCCTGAAAACATGACATGTTGGTGGGCCTTGAGGACTGGAGTTGGGGACCCCTGGGCTAGATCTATCCTCCTCAACTGACCTTACCTTTGGTAGAAGGGTGCTGCAAGCGGTGGTCCCTCCCTAAGGTGTTTCTTTCTCCAAAAATCTCTCATGTGTGCTGTCATGGAGACATGAAAACACCAAGGTTACTTACTGGTAGCCGGTTTTTCCGGAGCCCATGACAGCACCTGTATATTCCCTCCCTTTTTTCACCTTTTGGTGTGCACTTTTAGTTGGGTGTTTTTGTTATTATTATGATGTGGTGGTGGTTTACCATGTGTACTAACCAAGGAGGCCTCTCATGCTCTGAAAACCAACTGAAGCGAGGGAGAGGTACCGCCCTTTTATTTCAGTAGGTTTCCTGTCCCGACTGGGCGGATCCCTCTCTCATGTGTGCTGTCATGGGCTCCGGAAAAACCAGCTACCAGTAAGTAACCTTGGTGTTTCAGTTTTTTAAAACATATCAAATGTTTAGAAATTCTACTGTGCCTAATAATTTGGAACAATGCATTTTGAGTTTTTATTCATTTTGGAGATTATACTGTTATCATTGGGAGGTTTCTTCAATAAAATTCGATGTATACTCTAACGGGTGATGACTTTTATTAGACTGACTGTCATTTGCACTGACCATTTAGGAAAATCTGAGAAAAATATAATTTGCGTAATAATTTGGAACATGGTATAATGTTGGGGCAGCGACCCTGATTCCAGCTATGTGTCACTATTACTGAGCTACTTGCTGTCATCACTTTTCTACGCTGCAGGTTTAGCAGTTCTCTGAATATTGAGCTCTGTATATCCCTGCCCTGACCATTGATTGGCAGCTTTCTACCCATGTAGAGTGTACACAGGAAGCTGACAATCAGTGGTGGGGTCAGGGCTATACAGAACTCGTGAATATGCAGGGCTACATGCAGCAGGTTTGCTAATTCTCTAATTAATACTCCTGCTAATAAAGCAGTGACTAAAACTACACTAAGCAGCCCAGTTAGTGACGCATCGCTGGAATCAAGCACTCTGCCTCCACACCATGATTAGGTGACAAAAACATGGTGACAGATTTCCTTTAGCATAAGCATGCCAAAAAACAGGTGACATAGGTGTTCCTGGCCATTTTTGGAACGTCCCCAGCCAGACCTGCGAGAGGGGCTTAGGCCGGTTTCACATTTGCGGTTGTGTCCGCAGCGTTTCTTCCGCAATTATCCGCATGTATTGTGTATTCCTATATTTAACATTAGAGACGCATGTGTCTGCGATCGATTGCGTTTTGCCGCATTTGACGACGCATGCGTCATTTCGTCGTCTGCGGTTTGGCGTGGTAAACGCTACATGTAGTAATTTTAGAGGCATCAATTTGCCACCTAGAAACGTATGCGGTTGTTAACGGATGGAATGCGGCAAAAAAATGCATTGCTGTCTACGTGAACGCATGCGGCCGCAAGCACATGCGTTTGCTTGCGTTTGTGAACGCATGCGTTGCACCACAGAAAAACATGTCTAGACACTGATTAGCCACCCCCCACATACAAGGTGATAAAGGGAGGGAGTGGACATTTGCAGGTCACTACACAGCAGACAGAGAAGCTTTCCAGACACAGCAGAGCAGACACAGGAAGAAATCTACACTCAGAACAATGTAAGTATATCCTAGCCAATGCCTTTATTTTTTATTTTCTGTCTCTACATGTCCTAATTTCTGCCATTTCTTTCTTTCTGCATGCATCAGAATGTCATCTTCTTCTAATGAGGAGCAACGTCCTGGGCCTTCTCAAGCTGAACATGTCAGTGAAGTGAGTACTCAACTCCTCAGATTGGTAAGTATTCACTGTCACATCTACACATGTGACAATTTTTTATTCCTTTTTTTAGAGTATTTCTTCCACTGCGGCAGAGGGTGAGCAGGTCCAGCGGGGTCATGGTCGGGTGGCAAGGCGGCAGCGTGTAATTATACCTGGCTGACTGTTTACTGTATCCTCACTTTAGTATTCTTGAATCTTCCTTTCTTTACTTCTTTTTATCTTGACTTTCATTATTCATGCCATTTCTCATCCTCTGTTTTCTCTTTTCCTTATGTTAATGTATCCAACATTAATGTATTCATTTATTTTTTAGGTTCCAGAACGGGATGAGGACCTCATTGACAATGATATCCTCATCTTCCTGGTCCATGAGCGAGTCCCGTTGTGGGATACCCGGGTTCCCCAGCACTCGGACAACGTGACGATCCGGCGGCTATGGAATGAGGTGGCCAAAGTTATGTGGGATGGCTGGGACAATGCCCCGACTCGGGTCCGAAATGCATTTTGTAAGTAAGTATTGCAATGCAGTGTGATGCAGCAAAGACCTTGGCCGTGCTCACTAAAACTGTGTGTGATGACAGAAACTCTCAGGAGTTTCTCTCATCACACACAGTTGTGTGAGCACGGCCAAAAGTCCATTGTCTAACCATTATTTTTTGTTAGTTCAATAGTGCTCAAAGTCAAAACACGTTGGCGTTCGATGAAGGTCCGCTTCAACAAGGACCTTTGTCAAGAGAGCCGTGTTCCCAGTGGTTCTGGAGCAAGGATCCGAAAGTATAAATACCACCGCATTCTGGCATTTTTAAGACAGGTCCTTGCCCAGAGAACGTAAGTATTCTTTCTGTGTATTAGGTTGTGTTGTAGTGCCATAATCTGTATGTTTCTATTCAACAGGAGTTGGTGTTTTTTAAGTTTTTGGTATTCATTTATTTTTCCTTTTTTCACAGCACATGGAGCAGCACTGTTGACCCAGGTTCTGGAGCGGTCCTTCATCAGACATCCACGGACCCGTCCCAGCCATCCAGCAGCGCTGCAGCAAGTGGGCCTGCCACAATAACTGGAGACCAGGAAGCTGGTCCATCAGGTGTTCCCCTTTCCCAGTCCTCTGCCCCTTTTTTTTGGGCTTCTCCTGGCAGCGTCAGAGGGCATCGGACAGGTCACTCATGCCCGAGTTTTTGCACTTGAGCTCGGTTTTCACAATGGACTCAAGGCTTTGGGTGACCGACTGGATACTGCCATTAGCCATATAAATACACGTATCCAGGTGGTCACCAAAAGTCTTGACCAAGTAAAAGCCGACCTCCAGAGGCCAGCACATAATTTTTTTAATGAAATTGAACAGGGCATGTCGGAACACCTTACTCCTGATCTCCAGCTTAGTGCCATCAGGCCTGCAATGCTGCTTACATGCAGGCTATGCAGCAGAGTCAGTATTTTCAGCAGACAGTGGTGGCATATCCACCTGTGCCTACACTGTCACGCTTTACCTCAATGCCGACCTCTGTTGCATACCACTGCACGGCCACCTCCATTCCAAGCACTGCCGGCCACCACTACAGCATCACCACCATGCTGAGTGCTGTTGGACAGCCCACCGCCACCATCATAACAACTGCTGCTCCTGCTTGGACTTCCTCCACTGCCACCACCATGCAGCAGCAGGACCCTGGCATGACCTTCCACTCCACCACCACCACGATGCAGCAGGACCCAGGCATGGCCTTCCGCTCTACAAGCACAATGGACCCTGGCATGGCCTTCCGCTCTACGAGCACTATGGACTCTGATATGGCTGCCCACTTTACGAGCACAATGGACCCTGGCATGGCTGCGCGCTCTACGAGTACTATGGACTCTGGCATGGCTGCACGCTCTACAATCACAGTGCAGCCGGACCCTGACAGGTCACCCACCATGACCATGCTGCAACAAATGAGCCCACCAAGGCTTCCAAGACCACATAGATCTCAGAAAGGGAAAAAAAAAATAAAAAACTGCGTACTATCAGTATTCCTCCCCCCTCACCTCCCAGTGTGTCTGTAATTTCAGGTTTGTCTCACCCTTCCAGTGCGAGAAGGAAGCCTCTCATGTGTCAAGCCCCATCCCCGAACTACCAGACCCCACTAGTTTAATTGCCCCTTTTCCTGCCACCCCTGCGTCGTCCACACTTAGCCAGGCCTCACAGCTACACCCCCCCCCATTTCCGCCACTCTACCCCAAGCAGGCGCAGTTAAATAAATATTTTGGTTGTCATAAAATAAATACTTCTGTTTTTGCCCCCAATTATGTATGGTTAATTGTGTATTTTGCCGTCGGCAACACATACTGTGCACCAGATAAAACACTGCGCCGTACACTTTATTTTTTGGCCACATCATAGCTCCAGTAGTTAGCAAGTACAACACTGCAGCTTTGTGTGTCTTTAGTATAGAGATATGAGGTGTGCCAAAAAATTTTATTTTCTCCATAATCTCTTCCTTCTGCTTAATCTGTGACTAGTGTTGCAGACTGAAGAGAAAATGGTAGCAATACAATGCAGAACTATACTCAACAGGTCATGTGTCCAAAAACTAATTAATTAGGACACCTGACCTTGTGAGTAGAGAACTGCCTTGTATAACCTCCATTTTCTCTTCTGTGTACGTAATCTATTTCACACAAAGTGAAGGGATGATGGCGGTCATACAAGGCATATCTATGCTCACCTGGACATGTGTCAGAAATAGTGAATTCATGAGGCTGTTATATGTGCATCATGAATTCATTATTTCTGACACCTGACTTGATGAGTATAGATCTGTTTTGTATTAACCCCTTCAAGACCCAGCCTATTTTGACCTTAAAGACCTTGCCGTTTTTTGCAATTCTGACCAGTGTCCCTTTATGAGGTAATAACTCAGGAACGCTTCAACGGATCCTAGCGGTTCTGAGATTGTTTTTTCGTGACATATTGGGCTTCATGTTAGTGGTAAATTTAGGTCAATAAATTCTGCATTTATTTGTGATAAACACGGAAATTTGGCGAAAATTTTGAAAATTTCGCAATTTTCACATTTTGAATTTTTATTCTGTTAAACCAGAGAGATATGTGACACAAAATAGTTAATAAATAACATTTCCCACATGTTTACTTTACATCAGCACAATTTTGGAAACAAAATTTTTTTTTGTTAGGAAGTTATAAGGGTTAAAATTCGACCAGCGATTTGTCATTTTTACAACGAAATTTACAAAACCATTTTTTTTAGGGACCACCTCACATTTGAAGTCAGTTTGAGGGGTCTATATGGCTGAAAATACCCAAAAGTGACACCATTCTAAAAACTGCACCCCTCAAGGTACTCAAAACCACATTCAAGAAGTTTATTAACCCTTCAGGTGCTTCACAGCAGCAGAAGCAACATGGAAGGAAAAAATGAACATTTAACTTTTTAGTCACAAAAATTATCTTTTAGCAACAATTTTTTTATTTTCCCAATGGTAAAAGGAGAAACTGAACCACGAAAGTTGTTGTCCAATTTGTCCTGAGTACGCTGATACCTCATATCTGGGGGTAAACCACTGTTTTGGCGCACGGCAGGGCTTGGAAGGGAAGGAGCGCCATTTGACTTTTTGAATCAAAAATTGGCTCCACTCTTTAGCGGACACCATGTCACGTTTGGAGAGCCCCCGTGTGCCTAAAAATTGGAGCTCCCCCACAAGTGACCCCATTTTGGAAACTAGACGCCCCAAGGAACTTATCTAGATGCATAGTGAGCACTTTGAACCCCCAGGTGCTTCACAAATTGATCCGTAAAAATGAAAAAGTACTTTTTTTTCACAAAAAAATTCTTTTAGCCTCAATTTTTTCATTTTCACATGGGCAACAGGATAAAATGGATCCTAAAATGTGTTGGGCAATTTCTCCTGAGTACACCAATACCTCACATGTGGAGGTAAACCACTGTTTGGGCACATGGTAAGGCTCGGAAGGGAAGGAGCGCCATTTGACTTTTTGAATGAAAAATTATTTCCATCGTTAGCGGACACCATGTCGCGTTTGGCTAGCTCCTGTGTGCCTAAACATTGGCGCTCCCCCACAAGTGACCCCATTTTGGAAACTAGACCCCCCAAGGAACTAATTTAGATGCCTAGTGAGCACTTTAAACCCTCAGGTGCTTCACAAATTGATCTGTAAAAATGAAAAAGTAATTTTTTTTCACAAAAAAATTCTTTTCGCCTCAATTTTTTCATTTTCACATGGGCAGTAGGATAAAATGGATCATAAAATTTGTTGGGCAATTTCTCCCGAGTACGCCGATACCTCATATGTGGGGGTAAACCACTGTTTGGGCACTCGGCAGGGCTCGGAAGAGAAGGCGCGCCATTTGACTTTTTGAATGGAAAATTAGCTCCAATTGTTAGCGGACACCATGTCGCGTTTGGAGAGCCCCTGTGTGCCTAAACATTGGAGCTCCCGCACAAGTGACCCCATTTTGGAAACTAGACCCCCCAAGGAACTTATCTAGATGCATATTGAGCACTTTAAACCCCCAGGTGCTTCACAGAAGTTTATAACGCAGAGCCATGAAAATAAAAAATAATTTTTCTTTCCTCAAAAATGATTTTTTAGCCTGGAATTTCCTATTTTGCCAAGGATAATAGGAGAAATTAGACCCCAAATATTGTTGTCCAGTTTGTCCTGAGTACGCTGATACCCCATATGTGGGGGTAAACCACTGTTTGGGCGCACGGCAGGGCTCGGAAGGGATGGCACGCCATTTGGCTTTTTAAATGGAAAATTAGCTCCAATCATTAGCGGACACCATGTCACGTTTGGAGAGCCCCTGTGTGCCTAAACATTGGAGATCCCCCAGAAATGACACCATTTTAGAAACTAGACCCCCAAAGGAACTAATCTAGATGTGTGGTGAGGACTTTGAACCCCCAAGTGCTTCACAGAAGTTTATAACGCAGAGCCATGAAAATAAAAAAAAAAATTATTTTCTCAAAAATGATCTTTTAGCCTGCAATTTTTTATTTTCCCAAGGGTAACAGGGGAAATTTGACCCCAAAAGTTGTTGTCCAGTTTCTCCTGAGTACGCTGATACCCCATATGTGGGGGTAAATCACTGTTTGGGCACATGCCGGGGCTCGGAAGTGAAGTAGTGACGTTTTGAAATGCAGACTTTGATGGAATGCTCTGTGGGCGTCACGTTGCGTTTGCAGAGCCCCTGATGTGGCTTAACAGTAGAAACCCCCCACAAGTGACCCCATTTTGGAAACTAGACCCCCAAAGGAACTTATCTAGATGTGTGGTGAGCACTTTGAACCCCCAAGTGCTTCAAAGAAGTTTATAATGCAGAGCCGTGAAAATAATAAATACGTTTTCTTTCCTCAAAAATAATTATTTAGCCCAGAATTTTTTAATTTTCCCAAGGGTAACAGGAGAAATTGGACCCCAAAAGTTGTTGTCCAGTTTCTCCTGAGTACGCTGATACCCCATATGTGGGGGTAAACCACTGTTTGGGCACACGTCGGGGCTCAGAAGGGAAGTAGTGACTTTTGAAATGCAGACTTTGATGGAATGGTCTGCGGGTGTCACGTTGCGTTTGCAGAGCCCCTGGTGTGCCTAAACAGTAGAAACCCCCCACAAGTGACCCCATTTTAGAAACTAGACCCCCCAAGGAACTTATCTAGATAGTGGTGAGCACTTTGAACCCCCAAGTGCTTCACAGACGTTTACAACGCAGAGCCGTGAAAATAAAAAATCATTTTTCTTTCCTCAAAAATTATGTTTTAGCAAGCATTTTTTTAGATTCACAAGGGTAACAGGAGAAATTGGACCCCAGTAATTGTTGCGCAGTTTGTCCTGAGTATGCTGGTACCCCATATGTGGGGGTAAACCACTGTTTGGGCACACGTCAGGGCTCGGAAGTGAGGGAGCACCATTTGACTTTTTGAATACGAGATTGGCTGGAATCAATGGTGGCGCCATGTTGCGTTTGGAGACCCCTGATGTGCCTAAACAGTGGTAACCCCTCAATTCTAACTCCAACACTAACCCCAACACACCCCTAACCCTAATCCCAACTGTAGCCATAATCCTAATCACAACCCTAACCCCAACACACCCCTAACCACAACACTAACCCCAACACACCCCTAACCCTAACCACAACCCTAATTCCAACCCTAACCCTAAGGCTATGTGCCCACGTTGCGGATTCGTGTGAGATATTTCCGCACCATTTTTGAAAAATCTGCGGGTAAAAGGCACTGTGTTTTACCTGCGGATTTTCCGCGGATTTCCAGTGTTTTTTGTGCGGATTTCACCTGCGGATTCCTATTGAGGAACAGGTGTAAAACGCTGCGGAATCCGCACAAAGAATTGACATGCTGCGGAAAATACAACGCAGCGTTCCCGCGCGGTATTTTCCGCACCATGGGCACAGCGGATTTGGTTTTTCATATGTTTACATGGTACTGTAAACCTGATGGAACACTGCTGCGAATCCGCAGCCAAATCAGCACCGTGTGCACATAGCCTAATTCTAAAGGTATGTGCACACGCTGCGGAAAACGCTGCGGATCCGCAGCAGTTTCCCATGAGTGTACAGTTCAATGTAAACCTATGGGAAACAAAAATCGCTGTACACATGCTGCGGAAAAACTGCACGGAAACGCAGCGGTTTACATTCCGCAGCATGTCACTTCTTTGTGCGGATTCCGCAGCGGTTTTACAACTGCTCCAATAGAAAATCGCAATTGTAAAACCGCAGTGAAATGCGCAGAAAAAAACGCGGTAAATCCGCCATAAATCCGCAGCGGTTTAGCACTGCGGATTTATCAAATCCGCAGCGGAAAAATCCGCAGAGGACCAGAATACGTGTGCACATTCCTAACCCTAACCCTACCCCTAACCCTACCCCTAACCCTAGCCCTAACCCTAGCCCTAACCCTAACCCTAACCCTACCCCTAACCCTACCCCTAACCCTAACCCTAGCCCTACCCCTAACCCTACCCCTAACCCTACCCCTAACCCTAACCCTACCCCTAACCCTAACCCTATTCTAACATTAGTGGAAAAAAAAAATTTCTTTATTTTTTTATTGTCCCTACCTATGGGGGTGACAAAGGGGGGGGGGGGGGGTCATTTATTATTTTTTTTATTTTGATCACTGAGATAGATTATATCTCAGCGATCAAAATGCACTTTGGAACGAATCTGCCGGCCGGCAGATTCGGCGGGCGCACTGCGTATGCGCCCGCCATTTTGGAAGATGGCGGCGCCCGGGAGAAGACGGACGGGACCACGGCTGGATCGGTAAGTATGATAGGGTGGGGGGGGACCACGGGGGGGGGATCGGAGCACGGGGGGGGGAATCGGAGCGCGGGAGGGGTGGAACGGAGCGCGGGGGGCGTGGAACGGAGCACGGGGGGGCTGGAACGGAGCACGGGGGGGGTGGAACGGAGCACGGGGGGGGTGGATCGGAGTGCAGGGGGGGTGATTGGAGCACGGGGGGGTGATTGGAGCACGGGGGGAGCGGACACGAGCACGGGGGGTAGCGGAGCACTGGATGGAGGGGAGCCGGAGCAGTGTACCGGCCAGATCGGGGGGGTGGGGGGGCGATCGGAGGGGTGGGGTGGGGGCACACTAGTATTTCCAGCCATGGCCGATGATATTTCAGCATCGGCCATGGCTGGATTGTAATATTTCACCCGTTATAATGGGTGAAATATTACAAATCGCTCTGATTGGCAGTTTCACTTTCAACAGCCAATCAGAGCGATCGTAGCCACGAGGGGGTGAAGCCACCCCCCCTGGGCTAAACTACCACTCCCCCTGTCCCTGCAGATCGGGTGAAATGGGAGTTAACCCTTTCACCCGGTCTGCAGGGACGCGATCTTTCCATGACGCCGCATAGGCGTCATGGGTCGGATTGGCACCGACTTTCATGACGCCTACGTGGCGTCAAAGGTCGGGAAGGGGTTAAACAGCCATCGTCTCTTCAGTCTGTGTCCAATAGATACTGTAGAACAGAATCAGGACGCAATGATGTCAACAACCTTACCACTAGCAACCTAAGGCTGCCATCACACTAGCAGTATTTGGTCAGTATTTTACATCAGTATTTGTAAGCCAAAACCATAAAATAAAATAAAATAAATTAAAAAAAATTAACAATCAATTCTATTTATGGTGTTGTTCTGCTAAAGACATAAAGGAAAATACAAAGAATACATGTCAGAACAGCTAAAATTAGGACTGGCCTTTGTTTAGAATTGTTACGCACCTTAATGTAACCAGCAGATGTTCCTCTGGTGGAATCGCTCTACGGAGCTGGGTGTCCTGTCTCTGGATGGCTCCTTGGACATGACCAAGCAAATCACGGAAAGAGTCTTGCGACATCCTTGTATATTCTGGGAATTTGTCCAGGTTGGCATTAAGCTCGCCATATAGCGTGTGATAGGCTCCACGGCTCTCACGTAGTTCGATAATGGGGTGTCGCCAAAAGATTTTTCTCCTGTAAAATTTTCCACCATGCGCACAAAAAACGCAAACGCATGATAAAGCGTGAAAACGCAGCGCTTTTTTAACCGCATGCGTTCCCGCATGCGTCTAAAAAACGCTGCGTTTGTACATGTTTCTATGCGTTTTTTCCTGCACTTGCCGATGCGGATTAAATGCTGTACTACGTGGGCAGTGCTATATACTACATGGCTGCTATATACTACGTGCGCAGTACTATATACTACATGGCTGCTATATACTACGTGGACAGTACTATATACTACATGGCTGCTATATACTACCTGGGCAGTACTATATACTATATACTACATGGCTGCTATATACTACGTGGTCAGTACTGTATACTACATGGCTGCTATATACTACGTGGGCAGTACTATATACTACATGGCTGCTATATACTACGTGGGTAGTACTATATACTACATGGCTGCTATATAATTCGTGGGCAGTACTGTATACTACATGGCTGCTATATTCTACGTGGACAGTACTGTATACTACATGGCTGCTATATACTACGTGGGCTGTACTATATATTACATGGCTGCTATATACTACGTGGATAGTACTATATACTACATGGCTGCTATATACTACGTGGGCAGTACTATATACTACATGGCTGCTATATACTACGTGGGCAGTGTTATATACTACATGGCTGCTGTATACTACGTGGCCTGTGTTAAATACTGCGTGGGCTGCGTTATATACAACTCATTGGGTATTCTACAATATGTATGTATATAGCAACCACATACTATATAGCACAGGCCACGTACTATTTGTATGCTATATACTACATGGCTCCTATATACTGCGTGGCCTGTACTATATAGTATGTGGCTGCTATATATATACATATTCTAGAATACCCGATGCGTTAGAATCGGGCCACTATCTAGTATATATATCTATATATATAATTGCCTAAGGGTTTTTCCGTCTGTCTTTCTGTCTGTCTGTCTGTCTGTCCTGGAAATCCCGCGTCTCTGATTGGTCGAGGCCGCCAGGCCTCGACCAATCAGAGACGTGGGATTTCTACGTCGATACTGTGCCCGTCGCTGATTGGTCGAGGCCTGGCGGCCTCGACCAATCAGAGACGCGGGATTTCCAGGACAGACAGACAGACAGAAAGACAGACAGACAGACAGACGGAAAAACCCTTAGACAATTATATATATAGATATATATATGTATATATACTAGATTGTGGCCCGATTCTAACGCATTGGGTATTCTAGAATATGCATGTCCCCGTAGTATATGGACAATGATGATTCCATAATTCGCGGCAGACTGTGCCAGTCACTGATTGGTCGAGGCAACCTTTATGACATCATCGTCGCCATGGCAACCATTATGAGATCATCGTCGCTGTGCCCGTTGCTGATTGGTCGAGGCCTGGCGGCCTCGACCAATCAGAGACTTGGGATGTCTACGTCCTTTATGACATCATCGTCGCCAGGCCTCGACCAATCAGCGGCAGGCACAGCGACGATGATGTCATAAAGGACGTGCATATTCTAGAATACCCGATGCGTTAGAATCGGGCCACAATCTAGTATATATATATTTTAAAAACTTTCTTCTAACCCCCACCCCAATGGGGGTGGTCTTTGTTGCCTTTTTCTCATTTTTGGGTCCTCTACCAGAGGCAGCGTCGGACTGCAGCATCTTGGGCCCACCAGAGAAAATCATTCTTGGGGCCCACTATGTAGCTACATAAATACAAGACCACCAATTGTGCAGTAAAACGCGCTAATATCAGGGTATAATATAAGGCAGTTAATATAAGGCAGTTAATTATGTAGCAGGGGTTGGGGTAGCCCCCCTCATAGAATATAAAGTAGCCAACTCATAGAATATAAAGTAGCCCCCTCATAGGGTATAATGCAGCCCCCTCGTAGTGTCAGTGCCTCTGGTTCCCCAATGGCCCAGTCCGACCCTGACCAGAGGCCTAGGAGTTTGAGGGTTCTGCGCAGGATCTTAGTTGTTCCCAGCATTGCGCTTTTCTGGACAGAGAGTTCAGATGTTGCTCCTGGGATCTGTTGTAGCCATTTTCCCAACTTAGGGGTCACTGCTCCAAGTGCTTCTATCACTATTGGAATCACTGTTGCCTTCAACTTCCATATCTTCTCCAGTCCTCCTTTGAGGCCCTGGTATTTCTCCAGCTTCTCATATTCCTTCTTTCTGATATTGCTGTCACTTGGCACTGCCACATCTATTATCATTGCTGTCTTCTGATCCTTGTCTACTATCACAATGTCTGGTTGGTTAGCCAACACCTCAGTGGTTATCCGTCAGTCCCACAGGATTTTAGCCCTTTCATTCTTCATGACTTTTTCTGGGATCTCCCACCTGGACTTAGGGGGACTTAGCCCATATGCTGTGCAGATGTTCCTGTATACAATTCCCGCTACTTGGTTATGGCATTTGGTATACGCTGTTACTGCTTGCATTTTGCATCCTGACACTATGTGTTGGACTGTTTCTGAGGTTTCTTTGCATAATTTGTGTAAGAAGAGGAACTGGACCGGAGGTACCTCTCTTGCGCCGGGTCTGGAACTGTTGGGGCCGTCTCTTCTATTATCCGGGGGAAAGCTTAGGGGACCAGACCAACGTTTGCACTTGAATGTAGAGGGTGTGGCTAAGGGGAAAAGAAGAGCGTGCGTGGAAGTGATCAGACTTTTGCTGGAGCGTACAGCGGCATCAAGGAGAAGAGAGTGCTCCTGGCCCGTGAGTACCACGTGTGCATCGCTTAAGAAAGAATGGGGTTGCTACCATGAACTGTACCTTGACCCCCCGGTGCATGTCTGTCGAGCTACGCTAGGCACCTGGCAACTCTGTTAACTGTCCCACTCTTCCTTTACTGGATCCGGATCAAGACACCGGAGACTGATCGTTGACGCCAGGACCCTGCCCATAGACGACATCAGGACTACATCAGACATACTACATGCTAACTATTGTTAGTGTCATTCTCCATCCTGTGGACATTGCATACTGGATGTCGTCAGGACCAGATAAGTTATACCGTGAACCCTGTTGTTTTTGTAGTATCTTGCATTTCCCCAAACTGCTTATCCTTCATTCCTTAATATCCCTGTTTCCCCATCCTCCTTCCTGCATGGAGTATACACCTATTAGAAGTAAAAACTGTTAACCCTTGCTCCGCCTCCGGTCTATTACTGCATCCCGCAACCTGCTCACATCTGCACCTTGGGTCTTGTCTTGTGTGGTTGCTCTTGTGCCGCTATGATTAGTGCCTCTGTGCTGTCTTGGAGTCCAGATTTCTCCAGCCATTGATAGGATTTCTCCATGTCAGCCACCTCCATTATCTGTCGATGGTACATCCCATGCAACAGCTTGTCTTACCATGGCTATATACTGTACAGGTGCATCTCACAAAATTAGGATATCATAAAAAAGTTAATTTTTCTGGATTTGTTTTCTCATTTTGACACTCATAGTTGTGGTCTACCTATGATGTCAAATACAGGTCTCTCTCATCTCAAGTGGGAGAACTTACACAATTGGTGGCTGACTAAATAATTTTTTTCCGCACTGATATATATATATATATATATATATATATATATACTGTATATTCATGGCTAGAAGTATTATTTTAACCCCTTTCCCACATTAGGCATAATAGAACGCCAATGTGCCCTTTCTGGGCACATGATAGCTGATCTATACAGCTGACATGTGCCCGCAACAGCCGCAGGTGGAATCGCGATCCACCCGCGGCTGTTAATTAGTTAAATGCCTCTGTCAATTTCTGACAGTGGCATTTAACTACACTTACCGCATTGCTAATCCCGCCCATCGGTGACCCTGTCACATGATCGCGGGTCATTGATGGGTCAGCATGACAACCAGAGGTCTGCAGCAGACCTCTATGGTTGTCATTGCCGGACTTCTATAAGCACCACCCCGTGGTCAGCACTCATAGCAAGTAAGCATTTCTGCTGCACACATTTGTGTAGCAGAAGCGATTGAAGAAGTGCAGCTTCTAGTCTCCCTTGGAGACTATTGAAGCATGCAAAAAGTAAAAACAAATGTTTTTAAAAATATAAAAACTATATAAAAGTTTAATTCGCCCCATTCAAAATAAAACAATTAAAAAAATCAAATATACACATATTTGGTGTCACGACTTTCAGAATCGCCCAATCTCTCAATCTGAAAAAAGAATTTAAAAAATTAAAAACTTCAGAATTACATTTTTTGGGGTCGTCACTTCATTGCAATTAAATGCAATAACGGGCGATCAAAAGATGATATCAGCACCAAATTGTTATCAATAAAAACGTCAGCTCAGCACACAAAAAATAAGTCCTCATCATGCCCCAGACGACAAAAAATGGAGGAGCTACAAATCTCGGAATATGGTGCCATTTTTTTAAGAAAAAACACCAAAAAACAGGCAAAGATGCTTACCTGTCCAAATAGGCCTCAATACAAATGCACAAGCATTGTTAGAGTAGGACTGGCAATACGTAAGGACCCTTGGCGTGGGTTGCCAGCTTCCATATTATGGCCCTAATATCAACTAATACCTTACATATATTCATATTTTTTTTTTTTGCACGTATATTTTTTGCAGGGTGCAGCTGGGCCCAAATTGTCCTGTGCACTTGCTATTTTGTTTGGGTCCGCTGCACCCTGCTTGTGCATTTGTATTGAGGCCTATTTAGAGAGGTAAGCATCTTTGCCAGTTTTTTGGTGTTTTTTCTTGAATGTGTCCTGTTTTGGTGTTTTTCATGCCATTTTTTTTAAACCAAATTTTAGATTTTTTTTTCACCACTTAAAGAAAAAAGAACCTAGACATGTTTGGTGTCTGTGAACTCATAATGACCTGGAGAAGCATACTGGCATGTCAGTTTTAGCATTTAATGAACGTGGTAAAGATAAAAGCCAAAAAACAACTGTGGAATTGCACTTTTTGCAATTTCACCGCACTTTGAATTTTTTTCCCGCTTTCCAGTACATGATATGTTAAAACTAGTAATGAGCGAATGTACTCATTGCTCGGGTTTTCCCTAGCACGCTCAGGTGGTCTCCGAGTATTTGTAAGTGCTCAGAGATTTAGTTTTCGTTGCCTCAGCTGCATGATTTACAGCTGACAGACAGCTTGATTACATGTGAGGATTCCCTAGCAACCACGCAACCCCAACATGTACTCAGGCTGGCTAGCAACCGTAAATCATGCAGCTGAGTCAACAAAAACTAAATCTCCGAGCAGTTACAAATACTCGGAGACCACCCGAGCATGCTAAGGAAAACCCGAACAACGAGTACACTTGCTCATCACTAGTTAAAACCAATGGTGTCGTTCAAAAGTACAACTTGTCCAGCAAAAAACAAGCCCTCAGTTGGCCATTTTGACAGAAAAATAAAAAAATTATGGCTCTGGGAAGAAGGGGAGCAAAAACTGAAATACCTCTGGTTGTTAAGGGATTAAGCAAATGGTTGGTAAAAAGAATGACTTTTTTGTTGTGTGTAAAGGTACTCTTTTACCATATTTTGGTGTAGAGGTCTTCTGCAAAAATGTGCTATATTTGTGTGGGAGAACTTACCACTATGCCGTTAGTAAATATAGGTGTATATTTTAGCCTGCAATGTGAATAAGAAAAGAAGTGAGTGTACTGTAGACACCTTGGCAGTGATTCAATGCATTCCCACCGGGGTATTACCGCTAAGCACACTTTAACTGCCATTCACGTTAGTCATGATTACTGAATCTCCTCTATTGGGTTTAAAGTGATAAACAGCCAGTGGATGCTCTTGCCCAGAAGGTATTCACACTTCCCAAACCAGGCCGCAGACTTCATCACTCTTTCTAGGAATCCAGCACGCTATATTAGGTGATTTGCTATTACTATTAACAGTGTGCTATCCATTTGCTGCCAAATTCACCCAGAAAATACTGCTGCTTCTTTCTCTTTTCTTTTATCATTAGACTTTCCAAACAATAATGATTTGATGCCGCCTTACTATTCACAGATGAGAGGCTTAAGCAACCACTCAGGGAGGATTTCCACTTGTGGTATGAATATTGCTGCTGCCAATTCATGATTGTTTGGAGTTTTTGTTTGAAGTCTTGAAAGCAAAGGGTTTAACATGGACGCCTCTGTCTGACATCCGTACCAATAGCATCTTATAATGATTCAAGTACAAGTGATAAGAAAATAAGCACTGAAAAATAAAACTTCTCATCACGTTACATTTGTATGCTAAGGTGATGTACTGTACATTTCACAGAGGAGCATGGCATCTCTATATAGCTGGAATTGTTCACAATCTTTGTCATACATGCACCCACCATACATTTGTCATTAGGATTATTTCCATTAAAGTTTTTAATCATTCTTTATCAAGAAAAATGAATCAATATAACTTTCAATAAACTATTCACCCATAACCTATTTTTCATAGGTGCAACGGTAAAATGAGGTCAAAATTAGTGACGAGCAAATATACTCGTTACTCGAGACTTCCTGAACACGCTCGGGTGTCCTCCGAGTATTTTTTAGTGCTCTGAGATTTAGTTTTCATCACGGCAGCTGAATGATTTACATCTCTTAGCCAGCTTGATTACATGTGGGGATTCCCTAGCAACCAGGCAACCCCCACATGTACTTATGCTGGCTAACAGATGTAAATCATTCAGCTGAGGCGATGAAAACAAAATCTCCGAGCACTACAAAATACTTGAAGGACACCATGCTTTCCACCAGTCTTTCACACTGATTCTTAAGCAGTTCTTCTTTGCTTGATGGCTCGTGACTATCGATCATCATCTTGATTACATTCAGCTGCGGCGATGAAAACTAAATCTCTGAGCACTAATAAATACTCGGAGGACACCTGATCGTGCTCGGGAAATCTCGAGTAACGAGTATATTCGATCATCACTAGTCAAAATCCATAATGCCATCTCTTACCTAGGGAAGTCTCACTCTCATATTTAGATTTGAAGCATGGCCTAATTATAACCTAGGAAGGGAAAAAGAGCGCTCACTTTATTCCAATACCTAACATAGTAACATAGTAACATAGTTAGTAAGGCCGAAAAAAGACATTTGTCCATCCAGTTCAGCCTATATTCCATCATAATAAATACCCAGATCTACGTCCTTCTACAGAACCTAATAATTGTATGATACAATATTGTTCTGCTCCAGGAAGACATCAAGGCCTCTCTTGAACCCCTCGACTGAGTTCGCCATCACCACCTCCTCAGGCAAGCAATTCCAGATTCTCACTGCCCTAACAGTAAAGAATCCTCTTCTATGTTGGTGGAAAAACCTTCTCTCCTCCAGACGCAAAGAATGCCCCCTTGTGCCCGTCACCTTCCTTGGTATAAACAGATCCTCAGCGAGATATTTGTATTGTCCCCTTATATACTTATACATGGTTATTAGATCGCCCCTCAGTCGTCTTTTTTCTAGACTAAATAATCCTAATTTCGCTAATCTATCTGGGTATTGTAGTTCTCCCATCCCCTTTATTAATTTTGTTGCCCTCCTTTGTACTCTCTCTAGTTCCATTATATCCTTCCTGAGCACCGGTGCCCAAAACTGGACACAGTACTCCATGTGCGGTCTAACTAGGGATTTGTACAGAGGCAGTATAATGCTCTCATCATGTGTATCCAGACCTCTTTTAATGCACCCCATGATCCTGTTTGCTTTGGCAGCTGCTGCCTGGCACTGGCTGCTCCAGGTAAGTTTATCATTAACTAGGATCCCCAAGTCCTTCTCCCTGTCAGATTTACCCAGTGGTTTCCCGTTCAGTGTGTAATGGTGATATTGATTCCCTCTTCCCATGTGTATAACCTTACATTTATCATTGTTAAACCTCATCTGCCACCTTTCAGCCCAAGTTTCCAACTTATCCAGATCTATCTGTAGCAGAATACTATCTTCTCTTGTATTAACTGCTTTACATAGTTTTGTATCATCTGCAAATATCGATATTTTACTGTGTAAACCTTCTACCAGATCATTAATGAATATGTTGAAGAGAACAGGTCCCAATACTGACCCCTGCGGTACCCCACTGGTCACAGCGACCCAGTTAGAGACTATACCATTTATAACCACCCTCTGCTTTCTATCACTAAGCCAGTTACTAACCCATTTACACACATTTTCCCCCAGACCAAGCATTCTCATTTTGTGTACCAACCTCTTGTGCGGCACGGTATCAAACGCTTTGGAAAAATCGAGATATACCACGTCCAATGACTCACCGTGGTCCAGCCTATAGCTTACCTCTTCATAAAAACTGATTAGATTGGTTTGACAGGAGCGATTTCTCATAAACCCATGCTGATATGGAGTTAAACAGTTATTCTCATTGAGATAATCCAGAATAACATCCCTCAGAAACCCTTCAAATATTTTACCAACAATAGAGGTTAGACTTACTGGCCTATAATTTCCAGGTTCACTTTTAGAGCCCTTTTTGAATATTGGCACCACATTTGCTATGCGCCAGTCCTGTGGAACAGACCCTGTCGCTATAGAGTCACTAAAAATAAGAAATAATGGTTTATCTATTACATTACTTAGTTCTCTTAGTACTCGTGGGTGTATGCCATCCGGACCCGGAGATTTATCTATTTTAATCTTATTTAGCCGGTTTCGCACCTCTTCTTGGGTTAGATTGGTGACCCTTAATATAGGGTTTTCATTGTTTCTTGGGATTTCACCTAGCATTTCATTTTCCACCGTGAATACCGTGGAGAAGTAGGTGTTTAATATGTTAGCTTTTTCCTCGTCATCTACAACCATTCTTTCCTCACTATTTTTTAAGGGGCCTACATTTTCAGTTTTTATTCTTTTACTATTGATATAGTTGAAGAACAGTTTGGGATTAGTTTTACTCTCCTTAGCAATGTGCTTCTCTGTTTCCTTTTTGGCAGCTTTAATTAGTTTTTTAGATAAAGTATTTTTCTCCCTATAGTTTTTTAGAGCTTCAATGGTGCCATCCTGCTTTAGTAGTGCAAATGCTTTCTTTTTACTGTTAATTGCCTGTCTTACTTCTTTGTTTAGCCACATTGGGTTTTTCCTATTTCTAGTCCTTTTATTCCCACAAGGTATAAACCGCTTACACTGCCTATTTAGGATGTTCTTAAACATTTCCCATTTATTATCTGTATTCTCATTTCTGAGGATATTGTCCCAGTCTACCAGATTAAGGGCATCTCTAAGCTGTTCAAACTTTGCCTTCCTAAAGTTCAATGTTTTTGTGACTCCCTGACAAGTCCCCCTAGTGAAAGACAGGTGAAACTGCACAATATTGTGGTCGCTATTTCCTAAATGCCCAACCACCTGCAGATTTGTTATTCTGACAGGTCTATTAGATAGTATTAGGTCTAAAAGTGCTGCTCCTCTGGTTGGATTCTGCACCAATTGTGAAAGATAATTTTTCTTGGTTATTAGCAGAAACCTGTTGCCTTTATGGGTTTCACAGGTTTCTGTTTCCCAGTTAATATCCGGGTAGTTAAAGTCCCCCATAACCAGGACCTCATTATGGGTTGCAGCTTCATCTATCTGCTTTAGAAGTAGACTTTCCATGCTTTCTGTTATATTTGGGGGTTTGTAACAGACCCCAATGAGAATTTTGTTACCATTTTTCCCTCCATGAATTTCAACCCATATGGACTCGACATCCTCATTCCCTTCGCTAATATCCTCCCTTAAAGTGGACTTTAGACAAGACTTTACATAGAGACAAACCCCTCCTCCTCTCCGATTTTTATGATCCTTTCTAAACAGACTGTAACCCTGTAAGTTAACTGCCCAGTCATAGCTTTCATCTAACCATGTCTCGGTTATTCCCACTATGTCAAAGTTACCTGTAGATATTTCTGCTTCTAGTTCTTCCATCTTGTTTGTCAGGCTTCTGGCGTTTGCGAGCATGCAGTTTAGAGGATTTTGTTTTGTTCCAATCTCCTCACTGTGGATTGTTTTAGAAATGTTCTTACCTCCCTTCTGAGTATGTTTTCCTGGGTCGTCTTTGTTCGAGTCTAATGTTTTTCTTCCCGTCCCCTCTTCTTCTAGTTTAACGCCCTCCTGATGAGTGTAGCGAGTCTTCTGGCGAATGTGTGTTTCCCAGGTTTGTTGAGGTGTAGTCCGTCTCTGGCAAGGAGTCCATCATACCAGTAATTCACACCGTGGTCCAGGAATCCAAATCCTTGTTGTCTGCACCATCGTCTTAGCCAGTTGTTTGCATCAAGGATCCTGTTCCATCTCCTGGTGCCATGCCCGTCTACTGGAAGGATAGAAGAAAAAACTACCTGTGCATCCAGTTCCTTTACTTTCTTCCCCAACTCTTCAAAGTCCTTGCAGATTGTCGGTAGGTCCTTCCTTGCTGTGTCATTGGTGCCAACATGTATCAGAAGAAATGGGTGGACGTCCTTGGAGCTGAAGAGCTTTGGTATCCTATCGGTCACATCCTTGATCATCGCACCTGGAAGGCAGCATACTTCTCTTGCAGTTATGTCCGGTCTGCAGGTTATGACCTAGGTTATGACCTATTCAACTATGACCCCCTGCTGGGGTCAGGTAATTGAAGTGGGTTACCTACTGAAGAGCAGACACCAAGTCTAGGCTCAGTGATTACAAGAGGCTATGAGGTGTGACTTTTCTCATCAGTGGAAATAAGTTATTTCCTCTCTTCAAAGCCACATTTGGCCAAGAATGTCAGACAGGAGGGCACCGAAGTCCAGTTATGAATATTGTTTCCTTTTTTGACAGGCATACTTACTCTAGTTATGGTAGACATATTTTCGGCATCGTGACAAAGTGGCAAACATGACGCATTTTCTTACGTCACTGGGAGGCCTGCATATCAGCTCCAAATTAGTTTCAGACAGATAGATAACATATATGCCATGTTTGCTATCTATAGAGAGCTAAAATCATGATGGGAAATATGGCATTAATATCTCCTGCCTGGGACCTCCAGGTAGATAGATATCCTGAAAATCAGGGATCCTATCATATTTTGGGACTTATTCACATCCTATGACCAGCCTTCATTTGAAGTCACCAACGGGAGGTATGTGGATGTGACTTTTATCTAATAAAAGCAGATTTTGAATTTTTGTCATTGTCAGTTCTGAAAGAAACAGTTCTCTGTGGTTCTGTAGAGTTTTCGAAGATCTGTGCTATTCCAATGACACAGGTTTAGTATTTTTCTTTTGTTATCCCTTTTTATTTTACGCAATTGTACTAACTGAATGGTTTTCTCTTCTTTTGTAATATATTTTGTATATTTTTATAAACTCTACCTACTTTTCAGATTAATATATAAAATGTAATAGCTTTGTTCCTCTTGCTCTGAGACAACTCAGTAACAGCTTGAGGATAACTGTGCGAGCCATTGGCTGTTGTCTTGACTGTTGACACTATACAACTTGGGTGCAATAGATATTTGAATATCAGTCCTTCTGATGCTAACCTGTAAGTTTTGCCTTTAGTTACTCTAGGTTCATTATTAAAGTGGTATTTCCACACATTTACAGAATAGTTGACCCATTTCTTTGACAGAACTGGTATAACTGATCCAGCTTTGTTTAGTGTGCCTCTTGCTCACACATGGTTTTTCAGTACTGCCATAAACTTTTGATGGGATTATGGTCAGGGCATTGTGATAGCCACTCCTTTACCTTCACTTAGTCATTCCTTAGCCATTTTGCAACCACTTTGGAAGTATGTTTGAGGTCAATCATTGCCCATTTTAAAGAACCATTTGTGTCCAAGCTTTAACTTTCTGCCTGATGTGTGGATGTATTACTTGAATATGTTCATATAATGTTCCTTCCTCATAATGCCATTTAATTTATCAAGTGCACCATTCCCTTCTACAGCAAAGCACCCCTACAACATAATGTCGCCAGCTGTATGCTTCACAGTTGGGATGATGTTTTTTTGACTTGCAAGGCTCTCCAATTTTCCCCAGTACAATATGATTATCATTATGGCCAAACAGTTCTATTTTTGTTTCATCAGACCAGACATTTCTCCAAAAAGAAAGATCTTTGTCCATTTTGCTATTGCAAATGATGCCTCTATTTTTGTACGGCTGTTTTGGTGCCTTGGGTTTCAACTTGTTGAGAGGGCTGTTTCAGTGTATGTCAATATTAGTCAACTTTTAGTGTTGATTTAGATACTTGTGCACCCGTTTTCTTCAGTATCTTCAAAAGTTTGTCTGCTGTTGCTCTTGGTATTACAAGTATTTTTTGCACTGAAGTACGTTCATCTCTAGGAGACAAAATGCATATCTTTCCTGAACAGTATGATGACTGCGTAGTCACAGAATGTTTAACCTTGTATATCATATTTTGAATGCATGAACATGGTACCTTCAGGAATTTAAATATTTTTCCTAAGAATGCATCAGACATGTGGAGAACCACTGTTCTTTTTCTGATGTCTTGACTGATTTGTTTTGATTTTCGATAATGTCAAGCAAAGGGGCAACTAGACCATGGAAGTGGGCCTCAAAATGCTGCCTTATGTACAACTCCAATTTTAGAGGTTGTCTGAACGGATTGATGATTTATCCTCAGGTGGATGTCAGAAATATACCACTGCAAACAATCAGTTGACATGTGCTCTGGCAGGTGCTATACATTGGCATGTAAAAGTTTGGGCACCCCTGGTCAAAATTACTGTTATGGTGAACAGATAAGCAAGTTGAGGATGAAATGATATCTAAAAGGCCTAAAGTTAAAGATGACACATTTCCTTTGTATTTTAGGTATATATATATATATATATATATATATATATATATATATATATATATATATATATATATATATATATATATATATATATATATATATATATATATATATTCATCTTTTACCATTTCAAAATTACAAAAAAGGAAAATCAGCAGATGCAAAGTTTGGAGATTTGTGTGCTTAGATAACTTTGACCAAGGTTGCTGTTCTGTCTCCACCATCTAATATTGTTACCCTGATTATTTGCTTGCATAATTGCAGTTTCCTCAGTATACAGAATTGATATATTCATGCCTTTATTCATCTGTGATGCTTTGGCTCCCTCTAGCGGTCAGAGTTATGTTGGCAGTTCAATCTTGTTTTTGTATTATCCATGTCTGATTCTCCTCCTCCTTTGCAATGCATTATGGTAGCTCAGCCTCCATTTCCCTCCATTTTTCCTTTCACTTTCTTCAGTTTGCCTTCAAGGAAAGACGCTTCACTTCATCCCCCTTGCGATTGCATTGCCGGTATGTCTTTATGCTTCATATAGATATTCCTGCCCTATATTAGCTTAGTTTAACCAGTTGTACTCCCAGTTTAGTCACTAGCTTTCTAAATGTTATGCATAATGTATATCATGTGTATTATGTATCTGTTCTATGCCATGCACTGATTCTATGTATATCATTGTTCACAGTTTCACCGCATCAATATACCACTACGTTTAATAAAGCACAGACTCAACCACAGTCTCCTTATTGGACCCCGGTATAGCGGTTTAGCGGACTGTATAGCTACGTATGAGCCTGCCTCAGCTAGTGAGGACAGAACAGTGAAACGGCAGCCATCCAACTAGTGGGATTCAAGTCACCGGCTACACAGAGACTGAATACAGCTGCAGCAATCTCTGCACAGCCAAGCACTCTCCCAAGACACCATGTCTCACAAATCACATAGGACAAGATCTGTTACTTCCGTCTCCTCAAAGACAACATCCATCAGCAGCGCGGTCGCCATTGCCCGCGCAAATGCTGAAGCCGCCAAAATACGAGCGAGCTTTGCTGACCAAGAGATGCAACTTAAATTAGAAAAAGCACGCCTAGATGACGAAGAGAGAAGGTCGCGCTTAGAGAGAGACGAGCAAGAGAGAAGGTCACGCTTAGAGAGAGCCGACCAAGAGAGAAGAACGCAGTTAGAGAAGGCACGTGTGGATGCCGCCTTAGAAAGCCTAGCAGCAAAAAGGGAAGCTGCCGCAGCCCTCGCCGAAGCAGAATCGCTAGAAGCCACGCAAAATCCCAAGCTGCATAGCCAAAGCAGTATGTCGAGTCTGGAGTTCCCACTGCAAGACTCACCACAACGCACATCTCAGTATGTTAATGAACTTCCTGATCCAAACTATAACCCTGAACCAGTACCAAAACCTGAATACGACACCTCCAGCGAAGTGAGCGAGAGACGTCACGAGGCTCAGGACAGAAACAAACTCGAAAATGTGAGGCAAAACAACTCTGCTAATGACTACCTTGCCCCTCACCAGGTAACCAACATGAATCACCCTGCTGACACACCTTACGTCAGACCGAAGCAATACGACACCGGCTGGCGCCACCCTGAGGACACTAACAGGTATGAACGCACCTCACATCATTATCAGGGCGACCCATCACCAGTATACTCTGCTGACAACCGGTTCACGACAGAATTTGCCAAGTTCTTCACACGACGTGAACTGGTTGCCAAGGGACTCATGAAATTCACTGACCGAGCTGAAGGTTACAGAGCTTGGAAAGCTTCCTTCCAAAATGTCATTAGAGACTTGGGGCTACAACACAGGGAAGAGATAGACCTGTTAGTCAAATACCTGGGAGAAGAGTCAGTCAAACACGCAGTAAGGATCAGAGACATTAATATAAACCGCCCTGAGACTGGCCTCAAAGAGATCTGGAAAAGGCTGGATGAGTGTTACGGCTCAGCAGAAGTAATAGAAAGAGCCTTGTTCAAAAGAATCGATGACTTTCCTAAAATATCTAACAAAGGTCTCCAGAAACTTAGAGAGCTAAGCGACTTGCTAAAGGAAGTCCAAGTTGCCAAATACGAGGACGACCTACAGGGACTTGCATTTCTCGACACAGCCAGAGGTGTTAACCCTATAGTCCAGAAGTTGCCCTACAATCTACAGGAGAGGTGGCTTACACATGGTTCCACGTACAAATACAAACACAGTGTTCCATTCCCTCCCTTCTCCGTTTTTGTAGACTTCATACAACAACAAGCGAGAATTAGAAACGATCCCAGCTTTGACTTTGATATACCATATGCCACACCATCACCACCTGCAAATCCACGCAGAACATCTGTGGCAGTACACAAGACTTATGTTTCTTCTTCAGATTCTAATTACAGGTCTGCTGGCTGCTCCCAATCAGAGACAAAGGTGCAGGACCCTGACAAGCAGTGCCAACTTCATCAGAAGCCTCATCCTCTCCTGAAATGCAGAGCCTTCAGAGCAAAATCTATGCCAGATCGCAGAAGCTTCCTGAAAGAAAACGGTATCTGCTACAAGTGCTGCTCGTCCACAACTCATCTCGCCAAGGATTGCAAGGTCAGTGTAAAATGCACAGAATGTGGCACCACAGATCATAACACCGCTCTACACCCTGGCCCAGCAACATGGAGTACACAAAACACGCCAGCTGACAGTGAGCATGGCGGGGAGGAAAGGAACACTGATACAGCTACGCCAGAGATCACTTCACAATGTACCGAGGTCTGCAAAGGGACAATAGACAGTAGGTCCTGTTCAAAAATATGCCTCGTCAAAGTATACCCGAAGGGCCATAGAGACCAAGCTGTAAGACTGTATGCTATCTTAGATGACCAAAGTAATCGATCCTTGGCTAGATCAACGTTCTTTGACCTATTCAACATCAAAGGGCCAAGCACTCCCTACTCCTTAAAGACGTGTGCAGGTACTGTGACAACAGCAGGCAGGAAAGCTACTGACTACCAGATCGAGTCTTTAGACGGACAATTCTGCCTACCACTACCTACGATCATCGAATGTAACCAGATCCCAGACAACAGATCTGAAATCCCTACGCCAGATGTAGCAATCCATCACGCTCACTTAAAACAAATAGCACACCTCATACCGGAACTCGACCATCAGGCCCAGATAATTCTGCTGTTGGGGAGAGATATCCTACAGGTTCATAAAGTGAGACGTCATATCAACGGACTCCACAATGCTCCCTATGCCCAAAGGCTAGACCTAGGATGGGTCATAATTGGCAACGTATGCTTGGGACGCATGCACGCCCCATCTTCTGTGACAAGCATGCTGACAAATACATTGGAGAAAGGACGTCCATCTCTGTTTCAACCTTGTAACAATGAGTTCCATGTCAGGGAACTGCCACACAGCATCCAACTGCCCAACCATCTAATAGATTTTACTCACGACAGCAGTATAGTGTCGGGAAGCTATGAGGATCAGTTAGGGGGCACAGTCTTCCAGAGAACTAAACAGGACAACCAAGTGGCAATGTCGGTAGAGGACAAGTTGTTCTTAGAGGTAATGGACAAGGGACTCGTTAAAGATGAGACCAACAGCTGGGTCGCACCTCTTCCCTTCAAAACCCACAGACCACGTCTACCGAACAACAGAAATCAGGCATTACAACGTTTCTCCTCTCTCATTCGTAATCTGCAAAAGAAACCAGAGATGAAAGATCACTTTTTCTCCTTCATGTCAAAGATTTTTGAAAACCGTCACACAGAACTAGCTCCCACTCTCAAAGACTCTGAAGAATGCTGGTTCCTACGCATGTTCGGAGTTTACCACCCTAAGAAACCAGGCCAGATCAGAGTCGTGTTTGATTCCAGTGCTAAATTTAATGATGTCTCCCTGAATGACGTTCTGCTGACAGGACCAGACCTCAATAACAAACTACTGGGTGTACTTATGCGCTTCCGTAAGGATTCCATTGCCTTCATCGCTGACATCCAGCAAATGTTCCATTGTTTCCTTGTGAGAGAGAGACAGGAACTTCCTAAGATTCTTCTGGTACAGAGACAATGATCCTACTAAAGAAGTCACAGAGTATCGCATGAGAGTGCACATCTTTGTCAACAATCCTTCACCTGCAGTCGCCATTTACGGACTCAAAAGGTCGGCTCAGGAAGGAGAAGCAGAATACGGAGCAGATGTCAGACAATTCATAGAAAAGGACTTTTATGTCGACGACTGTCTAAAAGCCATGCCTTCAAATGAGACTGCCATCAGTCTTCTCAGGAGAGCCCAGGACATGCTTGCCTGCTCGAACCTTAGGCTTCATAAAATAGCCTCAAACAGCCAAGAACTCATGGAAGCGTTCCCATCTCAGGACCTATGTAATGGTCTCAGAGACCTGGACCTTAGGTCAGACCCCGCACCAATGCAACGCAGCCTCGGGCTTCTCTGGAATCTACAATCTGACACTTTCACCTTTCAGGTCAGCCAGGAAGAAAGGCCTTTCACACGTAGAGGCGTCCTGTCTACCATCAACAGTCTGTACGATCCCTTGGGTTTCGCAGCTCCTGTTACTATACAAGGCAAGGCCCTACTAAGAGACTTAACTAGGGAAACATCTGACTGGGATGCACCTCTGCCACCTGATAAGAGGATCCAGTGGGAAGAGTGGAAGAACTCGTTAGCGGCACTCTCCAACTTGCATATGCCAAGACCATACACCCCTGTGCCATCTACTGAGATACAGAGCCAAAGACTGTACGTATTTGCAGATGCTTCTGTCAAAGCAATTGCCGCTGTTGCCTACCTCAAAACTGTAGACTCCAAATGTCAGTGCCACATTGGTTTCGTCATGGGAAAGGCCAAACTCACACCACAACCAGAGCACACTATACCCAGGTTAGAGCTTTGTGCCGCAGTCTTAGCCATTGAGTTAGCGGAGTTCATCGCATCCGAAATGGATATCGACCTGACACAAGCCAAGTTCTACTCAGACAGCAAAGTAGTCCTGGGATATATCCACAAAGAAACCAGGCGATTCTACGTTTATGTCAATAACAGAGTGCTACGAATCAGGAGATCAGTTCACCCACAGCAGTGGCATTACATACCCACAGACCAGAATCCCGCAGATCATGCAACTAGAGCAGTTGACGCAAGTCGACTAGGAAGCACAACGTGGCTCTCTGGACCAAAACTATTGTACATTGAGGAATGTTTTCCAGACACCTTTGAACTAGTAGGAGAGGACTCAGATGCTGAAATCCGCCCTCAGGTGTCTACACTACATACAATGACCTCTGTTATCCAGCTTGGATCTTGCAGGTTCGACAGATTCTCAAGTTGGAAGTCACTTACTCGAGCCATTACCTGCCTGACACATATAGCTCGCTCATTCAGGACCACCAGAACTCGTGACATGGAAAAATGTAAAGGAGCAGCAAGGCTCACTCACGAAAGCCTAATCACCTTCATGGCTGAAGCTGCAACAATAATCAATGCAAGACCCCTGGTTCCAGTTCCTAACGACCCTGAGGAGCCTTTGTTATTGACTCCAGCTACTCTACTTACCCAGAAAACGGGACTGTCCAGTGCCCCTCCAGGAGGATTCGACGCTAAGGACCTCTACAAGCGCCAATGGAGACAGGTACAAAGTCTTGCATATACTTTCTGGGACAGGTGGCGCAAACAATATTTGTCTACCCTGCAGCCACGTACAAAGTGGCAATCTGCTAAACCTAATCTGAACATAGGTGACCTTGTTCTTGTGAAAGACTGTCAGATTCACCGGAACCAGTGGCCACTTGGTCTAGTTACCGCAACATTCCCGAGCAATGACGGCAACGTCCGCAAAGTTGAGCTAAGGATGATAAAAGGGAATGAACCTAAGACATTTTCCAGACCGGTATCTGAACTGGTCCTATTGTTGCCTTTGGAAGAAAGGAGTAGTGACATCCGTTGATGCCAGACGGGGAGTGTTCTGTCTCCGCCATCTAATATTGTTACCCTGATTATTTGCTTGCATAATTGCAGTTTCCTCAGTATACAGTATTGATATATTCATGCCTTTATTCATCTGTGATGCTTTGGCTCCCTCTAGCGGTCAGAGTTATGTTGGCAGTTCAATCTTGTTTTTGTATTATCCATGTCTGATTCTCCTCCTCCTTTGCAATGCATTATGGTAGCTCAGCCTCCATTTCCCTCCATTTTTCCTTTCACTTTCTTCAGTTTGCCTTCAAGGAAAGACGCTTCACTTCATCCCCCTTGCGATTGCATTGCCGGTATGTCTTTATGCTTCATATAGATATTCCTGCCCTATATTAGCTTAGTTTAACCAGTTGTACTCCCAGTTTAGTCACTAGCTTTCTAAATGTTATGCATAATGTATATCATGTGTATTATGTATCTGTTCTATGCCATGCACTGATTCTATGTATATCATTGTTCACAGTTTCACCGCATCAATATACCACTACGTTTAATAAAGCACAGACTCAACCACAGTCTCCTTATTGGACCCCGGTATAGCGGTTTAGCTGACTGTATAGCTACGTATGAGCCTGCCTCAGCTAGTGAGGACAGAACAGTTGCAGACCTTAATTGTGCTGTTATGGTTATGGCTTGTTCACTATCCAGGTAATGCAAATTTCCCAGCTTCATAAAAACCCAGCCTCCTCTATCCTTCTGCCTAAAAACAGCAGCCATGGGTACTTCTAAGCAGCTGCCTAGCACCTTGAAAATGAAAATGGTGGAGGCCCTCAAAGCAGGAGAAGGCTATAAGAAAATAGATGAGATGTAATTAAGAAATGGCAGTTAACAGGAACAGTGGAGGTCAATATAAGGTTATGGAATTCCAAGCAAAGTTTCAGCGAGAGCTGCTTGTAGGATTGCTAGAGGGGCAAATCAGAACCCCCACTTGACTGCAAAACACATTCAGAAAGATTAAGCAGACTCTGGAGTTGTGGTACATTGTTCAGAGACACCTGCACAAATGTGGCCTTCGTAGAAGAGTCATCAGAAAAAAACCCTGTGTCCAGTGGACCAATGAGATTAAAATAGAACTCTTTGACCACAATGATCAAAGGTATGTGTGGAGAAAAAATGGCACAGAATTTCAGAAAAAAAAAAATATCTCGCCAAACATTAAGCATGGGGATGGATCAATCATGATTTGGGGTTGTCAGTGGCACAGGGAACATTTCATAGGTAGATGAAAGAATGAATTCAACTAAATTTCAACAAATTCTTGATGCGAACATAACACCATCTGTAAAAAAAAAAGTGGAAGTTGAAAAGAGGATGGCTTCTACAAATGAATTATCCTAAATTAGTGGAACAGGCTGCCATGAGAGGTGGTGAGTTCTCCTTCCATGGAAGATTTCAAACAGAGGCTGGACAGACATCTGTCTGGGATGATTTAGTGAATCCTGCTTTGAGCAGGGGGTTGGACCAGATGACCCAGGAGGTCCCTTCCAACTCTATCATTCTATGATTCTAAACACATGTCAAAATCCACAATAGACTACCTCAAAAGCTGAAGGTTTTACAATGGCCCTCACAGTCCCCTGTTCTGAACATTAGTTTTAAGACGTTAAAGGTGGAAAAGTATATATATATATGTATATATATATATATATATATATATATATATATATATATAATTATTATTTTTTGCCTAAAATGCAAAATCTTTCACTTTTAGGCTTTATAGAGATCATTTCATGTTCAACTTCCTTAACTGTTCACAATAACAGTAATCTTGACCAGGGATGCCCAAACTTTTATATGCCACTATATTTTTCTGCCATTCAAGAGAATGTGTAACCTTGTGGTCAGTACGGAAAGGTTTTGAAATTTTTGAATCAGGATTTTCCTAACAATATTCATTACTTATTCACAGTATAATGCCCCAAACAAAATTTATTAGCAAAAGAAATGTAGAGGAGTTGGATGCTGTGACAAATAACAAATAAAAAGATGCAAAAGAACTCTGAGTGTACTAAGGTATACACATTTATTTAATATAAGGAACCAATCAGCCTTTTGAATTTGTAGGCCTAGGAGAGATAGATCTGTTAGGCTATGTTTCCATGGGGCATAATCTCAGCGCTTAGGATGCAGTGGATACCCCACTCCGCCCAAAGCGCCGCCCCCTATTTTACGCGTGGTGATTCCACATGTGTTCATTCAACCCATGCAGAATCACCACACTGTATTCATAGACTGGGTTATTTATCTTGCGGAGATGGAGCGTCTGTGCAAGTTAAATAGACATGCTTTGGTCTGGAAAGACTTGCCGCATGTCCTGTTACGCAGGGCCGCCGGAAGCGGCCCTGCATGCATAGTGGACACAGGATTTCATAAAATCCCCTCCACTATGCTGCGGATGTACACAGCATCCACTCTGCATCAAATCCTGAAGATTTCCTGACCGTGGAAACATACCCTTAGTGTAGGTCATCTTGTTGCTGGCAGATGGGTTCCCAGAATTTGATGAAAATATGCATTAAGAACATTACACACATTTCCATGAAGCAGTAATGCAGTTAAATTTTTATATAAGCAATGTTTGTATAAACCTTAGCATGGTCAGAGTTCAATTGTGTCTGTTTGTTACTCTCCACAGTATAAGACTCTCTTGACAACATTGTTTCAGCACTCCGTGTTCCGTTTCATTTAGAAATTGCTGCCCCCAAAACGGATCTGTTGTGTAAACAGAAGCAGAAAAGCCCAACAGATTATTATGGGGTCTGTATGGTATCTGTTCTGTGCCAGGTTTTTTTTTGGAGCAAAATAAATAGTTTTCCATGCATCGACTGAAACCCAGAAATAGCACAGGGACAAGCAGTATTGGTTATCCCTATGGTTAACTAAAATCGCACCCACATGTATGGCCGGGGTCACACTAGACCGTAATACGGACGAGTGCAAGGCGATAAAAAATCGCATAGCACTCGTCCCAATGTTAATCAATGGGGCAGCTCCCATCATCCGATATTTTCTCGGCCGTATTCAGGATCCGAGTGAAATCGCAGCATGCTGCGATTGTCAGCGTTTCTCGGCTGAGAATCGCCAATGAAAGTCTATGGGGGTGAGAAAAAATAGCACAGCACACGGACCATCAGTGTGACTTGCGAGAAATTCTCAGGCATTGGGCAGGTGACAGGAAAGGCTCAGCCATTATTTGCTCATTTTGCAAGTGTGTGAGAAAATCTCACCATACGGATGCCATACGGATGTCACACGGATCATTTAATGCGAGAAAATCGCATCCTCGCACTGCACACGGATCATTGTTTTGGTAACATTTGTGCGATTCTCGTCCGTCAAAAAAGGACCGTTTTTTTATACGTTGTGTGTGTCCCCGGCCTATCTGACAGCCTGAGCTGATAGCAGAAAAAATTCTGCATACTAGTCCCTGTTAGAGAGGTCAGTCTTTCCTGTTGCAACACGGGCCGCAAAATGTATCCCTCACGTGCACATTGTTAACACACAGATGACATCCCTGTATCATCAGTGTGACACACACTGGCACGTGGGAATCAGCGGTACAGTTTGCACGGTTTCCCAGCGCCGGGTGCTGAAAAAGACTTTGTGGCACTTTCTCCCATCTCCCTGCTGCATCTCTGGAGCTCAGCCACAGTGATCTTGGGGTTCTTCTTTACTTCTCTCACTAAGGCTCTTCTCCCACGATTGCTCAGTTTGGCTGGATGGCCAGGTCTAGGAAGACTTCTGGTGGTCCCAATCTTCTTCCATTTAATGATTATGGAGTCCACTGTGCTCTTAGGAACTTTGAGTACGGAAGAAATTCTGTTATAACCTTGGCCAGATCTGTGCCTTGCCACGATTCTGTCAATCCTTGGCCAGTTCCTTTAACCTCATGATTCTTATTTGCACCAAGAAAACGGAGTACAAGAACACGACCAATAATATAAAAATAAAATTATTTTATTAAAGAAGTATCACATAAAGATATCAAATACATCATAAATTATGACACAGAGCCAATCTCTGACAGCGGCATTTAACTTTTGCTTACAGGAAGCGTGTCACAAACCCCCACCGATTGGCGCCCCTGTCACATAATCACAGGGCATCAATGGGTTGGCATGACAACCGGGGGTCTGCAGAAGTTCATAAGAGATGATGATTTTTGCTACACATAGCAGTAAAATATTGAGCCAGTACAAAGTAGAAAAAATGTTTTTAAAATACTAAAAGAATTTAAAAAAAATTGAATGCTCAAATCACCCCCTTTTTGCCCAATTCAAAATAAAACAATAATAAAATTCACAATGAGAAATTGAAACAACAGAATTAAGTTTTTTGGTCTCTGCAACATTACAATAAAATTAAGACTTTCTAGACAGAACAGAAGGATCTCTACTGGTCACAGAAGGTGAAGAAAGTATCAGAGAACCTCCAAAAGCAGGTGAGTGGAAGCATATGATCAGAAGAAGCAGAAGACCATGGAGACATCGCCAACCATACTACTTGCTGGTAGTGCCTCATCCTTAGGTGTGCCGTCTTCGTCCGGCACACCTAAGGATGAGGCACTACCAGCAAGCAAAGAAGAAAGGGGCACACATCAACACCCTGAAGTGACAACAAAAAAGTACAGCCAAGAAGCGAAGAATAGTGGTAGTGGTGGGAGACTCACTACTGAGAGGCACAGAAGCAGCCATCTGCAGACCGAAAGGTAGCAGATGCAGTTTAACAATGATAAATGTAAGGTTATACACATGGGAAGAAGGAACCAATATCACCATTACACACTGAATGGGAAACCACTGGGTAAATCTGGCATGGAATAGGACTTGGGCATACTAGTTAATGATAAACTTACCTGGAACAGCGATCGCCAGGCTGCAGCTGCTAAGACAAACAGGATCATGAGGTGCATTAAAAGAGGTCTGGATACACATGATGAGAGCATTATACTGCCTCTGTACAAATCCCTGGTTATATCGCACATGGAGTACTGTGTACAGTTTTGGGCACTGGTGCTCAGGAAGGATATAATAGAATTAGAGCGAGTGCAAAGGAGGGCAACAAAATTAATAAAGGGGATGGGGAAACTACAATACCCAGAGAGATAAGCAAAATTAGGATTATTTAGTCTAGAAAAAAGACGACTGAGGGGTGATCTAATAACCATGTAAAAGTATATAAGGGGACAATACAAATATCTCTCCAAGGATCTGCTTATACCAATGACAGTGACAGTCACAAGGGGGCATTATCTGTGTCTGGAGTAGAGAAGGTTTTTCACCAACATAGAAGAGGATTCTTTACTGTTAGGGCAGTGAGAATCTGGAAGTCCTTGGCTGAGGAAGTGATGATGGCGAACTCAGTCGACGGGTTCAGGAGAGGCCTAGATGTCTTCCTGGAGCTAAACATTATTGCATCTTACAGTTATTAGGTTATTTAGAAGGATGTAGATCTGGGGATTTTTTTCTGATGGAATATAGGCTGAACTAGTGTTAGGGCTGGTGGAACGCACCAAGTAAATATAATGATAGTAAAGGTACGTTCGCAGCCCGCTGTCCACCATGCTGCTAGTTAATGGCGGCACTATATGGCGGTACTATGACAGAATCGACACGGGTTCCGTCACCCAGTCTGTATAGAAGCGAACTCTGTTGCTTCACAGAGTCGCAAGGAATAACAGTAATGCAGTGCCCTGTTAGCAGTCACAGGGTGCAGCAAATGGATACTAGTGGGATCCCTGCAATTCACCACCACTATGCTGGTAATTGATCCAGCTCTGACCCTCGGTGGCTTTTGAGCACGCGTCTGAGGACGCACTGAGTCAGATGCTGGGATCAAGCGGGAGTTCCCACCCTACACTTACGGATTGTCAGGAGAAACTGGAGATAGCCACACAGAGTGCGTACAGTACTGCACTGGTGGTCACTGCTAGTTAGACGCAGTTTAGATTGTGCCTGGTGCTGGATGGCACTATCTGGTGCTAGACAGCTCTAACATTCGCGAACATTCATCAACTCTAGGGATGGGAATGATTCGGAGCTTTCACCAGAACAGGCATACATCCACACACACACAATTACTGATTTATACTAGCGCATGGCTGCAGCCATGCAAACCTTTTATAGAGGAAGCTCTCCGGGACCTTCCTAGTGGTCCAATAGGAGTTGCTACAGGACCTGAGCATGAGAGGTCATCCCTTGGGCATGCTCAGTAGAGGAAAAGCAGAAGTTAGTCCCAGGAGCGTCTGTTCGCCGCTGATCAGTGCTGGTTACAATGGCTAAACCTGGAAGATTAGCAATAACCAAGCGCACAATATCTGCCTGAGCCAGACGCTGGGACGTCTCTGCTGAGCAGGCTCCACTGCGGCTGGAGACGAATGGGAGACTACAGTGGAGGTGGTTCAAGATTCCCCCTGTGCAGCGGTGGGAACTTGACACCTAACATTACCCCCTCCTTGGGCCTTGCTACGCTCGAAGGCAGCAATGAGCTGCGGAGCGCGAATGTGCTCAACAGGCTCCCAGGTCCTGTCCTCTGGGCCATGACCCTTCCAATCCACCAAATAGAATCTTTTGCCATGTACCACCTTACACCCCATGATGGCGTTCACCTCGTAATCGTCCATAGATGAACCCGATGTCGCGGCAGATGACTCGGAAAACTGGAACATATGAACTGGCTTTAAGAGGAACACATGAAAGGTGTCGGTGATGCCTAGGCATGGAGAAATGGCCAGATGGTAGACCACAGCGTTAACCTGTTCCAGGACCTTGAAGGGACCCAAGTAGCGAGGTGCAAGCTTAGTGGACTCAACTCGCAGCCTGATGTTACGGGCAGATAGCAACACTAAATCGCCAGGAGCAAAGGTCAGAGCGGGGCGCCGATGTGCATCGGCGGAGACCCTCATTCTCTCCTTGGAGGCCCAGATTGCATCCTGTGTGCGGTCCCAAATATCACATGCCTCCACAGCCCAGTCTGCCACCCAGAAGTCAGCGGATGACACGGGCATGAGCACAGGAACACGTGGATGCTGGCCGTAATTAAGGAGGAATGGGGTCTGCCCAGTGGAGTTGGCTGCGGCGTTATTCAGCACAAACTCCGCCCATGGTAGCAAGGATGCCCAGTTATCCTGCCTGGCTGAGACAAAATGTCGCAGGTATGTGACCAGGGTCTGGTTGGCCCTCACTACCACCCCATTCATCTCGGGATGGTATGCTGAAGAGAGATTCAGCTCAATGCTGAGAAGACGACAAAGCTCTCTCCAGAACCGAGACGCAAACTGGGGACCCCAGTCACTGACAATTTTGTCAGGCATACCGTGTAGACGGAAAGCGTGCTTGATTAACGCCGCTAAGGCTTGTGCAGAAGGTAGCCATGGAAGTGTCACCAAGTGCACCATGTTGGAAAAATGGTCAGTGACTGTTGTGAATTCTGTGGCTGAGTTCACTTCTGTGGTCACAAGTGGTATTGCAGTCTCTGGGCTTCCTCCCTCAGGTGTTTTGGTGAGCTCGTTGGCTGCCTTGCTATTTTGCTCCACCTGAGTCTGTCTTCCTTGCTCCTTGTCAATGTTCCAGTGTTGGATCTGAGCTACTGCATCTTTCCTTGGGCCTGCTGCTCTGCTAGATAAGTGCTTCTAGTTTGTTTTCTGTTTTTTCTGTCCAGCTTGTTATTATCTTTTGCTGGAAGCTCTGAGAAGCAAAGGGGTGCACCGCCGTGCTGTTAGTTCGGCACGGTGGGTCTTTTGCCCCTTTGCGTGGTTTTCGTTTTAGGGTTTTTTGTAGACTGCATAGTTCTCTTTGCTATCCTCGCTCTGTCTAGAATATCGGGCCTCACTTTGCTGAATCTATTTCATTCCTACGTTTGTCTTTTCATCTTGCTAACAGTCATTATATGTGGGGGCTGCCTATTCCTTTGGGGTATTTCTCTGAGGTAAGTCAGGCTTGTATTTCTATCTTCAGGCTAGTCAGCTCCTCAGGCAGTGCCGAGTTGCATAGGTAGTTGTTAGGCGCAATCCACTGCTGCTTCCAGTTGTGTGAGGACAGTTCAGGTACTGCAGTCTACAGAGATTCCACGTCTCAGAGCTCGTCCTATTGTTTTGGGTTTTTGCCAGATCTCTGTATGTGCGCTGATTACTGCACGCTGTGTTGCCTGATTGCCAGCCATAACAGTACAAGGAGCCCCTTCAATGATTTCCAATAGAGGGAAAAAAGAAATCCTGACATCATTTTTTTTTCTTAGCTCTGTCTTCAGTCTTTTTTTTCCCCTAGACATTAGAGTGCTTCAGGACACAGCTGTGGACATGGATATTCAGGCTCTGTGCTCCTCAATGGATAATCTCGTTGTAAATGTACAAAAGATTCAAGATACTATTGATCAGAAATCGATGCTAGAACCAAGAATTCCGATTCCTGATTTGTTTTTTGGTGACAGAACTAAGTTCCTGAGCTTCAGAAATAATTGTAAGCTATTTTTGGCCTTGAAACCTCATTCTTCTGGTAATCCTATTCAACAGGTTTTGATTATTATTTCTTTTTTGCGCGGCGACCCACAGGACTGGGCGTTTTCTCTTGCACCAGGAGATTCTGCATTGAGTAATGTTGATGCATTTTTCCAGGCGCTGGGATTGCTTTACGATGAGCCTAATTCAGTGGATCAAGCTGAGAAAAATCTGCTGGCTTTATGCCAGGGTCAGGATGATGTAGAAGTATATTGTCAGAAATTTAGAAAATGGTCAGTACTCACTCTGTGGAATGAATCTGCACTAGCGGCTTTGTTCAGAAAGGGTCTCTCTGAAGCTCTTAAGGATGTAATGGTGGGATTTCCTATGCCTGCTGGTTTGAATGAGTCTATGTCCTTGGCCATTCAGATCGGTCGTCGCTTGCGCGAGCGTAAATCTGTGCACCATCTGGCGGTATTGTCTGAGAGTAAGCCTGAGCCTATGCAGTGCAACAGGACTATGACTAAAGTAGAACGGCACGAACACAGACGTCTGAACAGACTGTGTTTCTATTGTGGTGATTCTACTCATGCTATTTCTAATTGTCCTAAACGCACTAGGCGGTTCGATAGCTCTGCCGTTATTGGTACTGTACAGTCCAAATTCCTTTTGTCCATTACCTTAATGTGCTCTTTGTCATCATATTCTGTCATGGCGTTTGTGGATTCAGGCGCTGCCCTGAATCTGATGGATTTGGATTATGCTAAACGTTGTGGATTTTTCTTGGAGCCTTTGCGGTGTCCTATTCCGTTGAGAGGAATTGATGCTACACCTCTGGCCAAGAATAAGCCTCAGTACTGGGCCCAGCTGACCATGTGCATGGCTCCTGCACATCAGGAAGTTATTCGCTTTTTGGTACTGCATAATTTGCATGATGTGGTCGTGTTGGGGTTGCCATGGCTACAAACCCATAATCCAGTATTGGATTGGAACTCTATGTCGGTAACCAGCTGGGGTTGTCAGGGAGTACATGGTGATGTTCCATTTTTGTCTATTTCGTCATCCATTCCTTCTGACATCCCAGAGTTCTTATCGGACTTTCAGGATGTATTTGAAGAGTCCAAGTCTGATGCCCTTCCTCCGCATAGGAATTGTGATTGTGCTATCGATTTGATTCCTGGTAGTAAATTCCCTAAGGGTCGTTTATTTAATTTGTCCGTACCTGGACACACCGCTATGCGCAGTTATGTGAAGGAGTCCCTGGAGAAGGGACATATTCGCCCATCGTCGTCACCATTGGGAGCAGGGTTCTTTTTTGTAGCCAAGAAGGATGGTTCGCTAAGACCGTGTATTGATTACCGCCTTCTTAATAAGATCACTGTTAAGTTTCAGTATCCCTTGCCATTGATTTCTGACTTGTTTGCTCGGATTAAGGGGGCTAGTTGGTTTACTAAGATTGATCTTCGTGGTGCGTATAATCTGGTGAGAATCAGGCAGGGAGATGAATGGAAAACGGCATTTAATACGCCCGAGGGTCATTTTGAGTATCTGGTGATGCCGTTCGGACTTGCCAATGCTCCATCTGTTTTTCAGTCTTTTATGCATGACATTTTCCGTGAGTATCTGGATAAATTCTTGATTGTTTACTTGGATGACATTTTGATCTTCTCAGATGATTGGGAGTCTCATGTAAAGCAAGTCAGAATGGTTTTCCAGGTACTGCGTGCTAATTCCTTGTTCGTGAAGGGATCAAAGTGTCTCTTCGGTGTGCAGAAACTTTCATTTTTGGGGTTCATCTTTTCCCCTTCTACTATCGAGATGGATCCGGTTAAGGTTCAGGCCATCCAGGATTGGACTCAGCCGACATCTCTAAAAAGTTTGCAGAAATTCCTGGGCTTTGCTAATTTTTATCGTCGCTTCATCTGTAATTTTTCTAGCATTGCCAGACCATTGACCGATTTGACCAAGAAGGGTGCTGATTTGGTTAATTGGTCTTCTGCTGCCGTGGAAGCTTTTCAGGAGTTGAAGCGTCGTTTTTGCTGTGCCCCTGTGTTGTGTCAACCTGATGTTTCTCTTCCGTTCCAGGTCGAGGTTGATGCTTCTGAGATTGGTGCAGGGGCGGTTTTGTCACAGAGAGGTTCTGGTTGCTCAGTGTTCAAACCATGTGCTTTCTTTTCCAGGAAATTTTCTGCTGCTGAGCGTAATTATGATGTGGGCAACCGAGAGTTGCTGGCCATGAAGTGGGCATTCGAGGAGTGGCGTCATTGGCTTGAGGGTGCTAAGCATCGCGTGGTGGTTTTGACTGATCATAAGAACCTTACTTATCTTGAGTCTGCCAAGCGCTTGAATCCTAGACAGGCCCGTTGGTCGTTATTTTTTGCTCGTTTTGATTTTGTGATTTCATACCTTCCGGGCTCTAAAAATGTGAAGGCGGATGCTCTGTCTAGGAGTTTTGTGCCCGACTCTCCGGGGTTATCTGAGCCGGCGAGTATCCTCAAGGAAGGAGTCATTGTGTCTGCCATCTCCCCTGATTTGCGGAGAGTGTTGCAGAAATTTCAGGCTAATAAACCTGATCGTTGTCCGGCCGAGAAACTGTTCGTCCCTGATAGGTGGACTAGTAAAGTTATCTCTGAACTTCATTGTTCGGTGCTGGCCGGTCATCCAGGAATCTTTGGTACCAGGGAGTTGGTTGCTAGATCCTTCTGGTGGCCATCTCTGTCGCGGGATGTGCGTGCTTTTGTGCAGTCCTGTGGAATTTGTGCTAGGGCTAAGCCCTGCTGTTCACGTGCCAGTGGGTTGCTTTTGCCCTTGCCGGTCCCGAAGAGGCCTTGGACACATATTTCGATGGATTTCATTTCTGACCTTCCCGTTTCTCAAAAGATGTCTGTCATTTGGGTGGTCTGTGATCGCTTTTCTAAAATGGTCCATCTGGTGCCCTTGGTTAAATTGCCTTCCTCCTCTGATTTGGTGCCTTTGTTCTTCCAGCATGTGGTTCGTTTACATGGCATTCCTGAGAATATTGTTTCTGACAGAGGTTCCCAGTTTGTCTCGAGGTTCTGGCGAGCCTTTTGTGGTAGGATGGGCATTGACCTATCTTTTTCCTCGGCCTTCCATCCTCAGACTAATGGCCAGACCGAACGAACCAATCAGACCTTGGAAACATATCTGAGATGTTTTGTTTCCGCTGACCAGGATGATTGGGTGTCATTTTTGCCGTTGGCTGAGTTCGCCCTTAATAATCGGGCCAGCTCGGCTACCTTGGTCTCTCCATTTTTCTGCAATTCTGGGTTCCATCCTCGTTTCTCTTCAGGACAGGTTGAGTCTTCGGACTGTCCTGGTGTGGATTATGTGGTGGACAGGTTGCAGCAGATCTGGACTCAGGTAGTGGACAATTTGACCTTGTCCCAGGAGAAGGCTCAGCTTTTCGCTAATCGCAGACGCCGTGTGGGACCCCGACTTCGTGTTGGGGATCTGGTTTGGTTATCTTCTCGTCATATACCTATGAAGGTTTCCTCTCCTAAATTTAAACCTCGTTTTATTGGTCCGTATAGGATTTCTGAGATTCTCAATCCGGTGTCTTTTCGTCTGACCCTCCCAGACTCCTTTTCCATACATAATGTATTCCATAGGTCGTTGTTGAGGAGATACGTGGCACCTATGGTTCCATCTGTGGAGCCTCCTGCCCCTGTTTTGGTGGAGGGGGAATTGGAGTATATTGTGGAGAAGATTTTGGATTCTCGTGTCTCTAGACGGAAACTCCAGTATCTGGTCAAATGGAAGGGTTATGCTCAGGAAGATAATTCCTGGGTTTTTGCCTCTGATGTCCATGCCCCAGATCTTGTTCGTGCCTTTCATGTGGCTCATCCTGGTCGGCCTGGGGGTTCTGGTGAGGGTTCGGTGACCCCTCCTCAAGGGGGGGGTACTGTTGTGAATTCTGTGGCTGAGTTCACTTCTGTGGTCACAAGTGGTATTGCAGTCTCTGGGCTTCCTCCCTCAGGTGTTTTGGTGAGCTCGTTGGCTGCCTTGCTATTTTGCTCCACCTGAGTCTGTCTTCCTTGCTCCTTGTCAATGTTCCAGTGTTGGATCTGAGCTACTGCATCTTTCCTTGGGCCTGCTGCTCTGCTAGATAAGTGCTTCTAGTTTGTTTTCTGTTTTTTCTGTCCAGCTTGTTATTATCTTTTGCTGGAAGCTCTGAGAAGCAAAGGGGTGCACCGCCGTGCTGTTAGTTCGGCACGGTGGGTCTTTTGCCCCTTTGCGTGGTTTTCGTTTTAGGGTTTTTTGTAGACTGCATAGTTCTCTTTGCTATCCTCGCTCTGTCTAGAATATCGGGCCTCACTTTGCTGAATCTATTTCATTCCTACGTTTGTCTTTTCATCTTGCTAACAGTCATTATATGTGGGGGCTGCCTATTCCTTTGGGGTATTTCTCTGAGGTAAGTCAGGCTTGTATTTCTATCTTCAGGCTAGTCAGCTCCTCAGGCAGTGCCGAGTTGCATAGGTAGTTGTTAGGCGCAATCCACTGCTGCTTCCAGTTGTGTGAGGACAGTTCAGGTACTGCAGTCTACAGAGATTCCACGTCTCAGAGCTCGTCCTATTGTTTTGGGTTTTTGCCAGATCTCTGTATGTGCGCTGATTACTGCACGCTGTGTTGCCTGATTGCCAGCCATAACAAGTGACTACCCAAATAATGGTGCAGTTACGAGACATGGGTAAGCCCACCACAAAGTCCATCCCGACCATTTCTCAGGGCCTGTCCGCCACCGGCAGGGGGTTAAGTAGCCCAGCAGGCTGTTGTCGAGGAGACTTATTCTTGGTGGAGGAGACACACGCCCGAATATAGTCTCCTATATCACGGGCCATATGCGGCCACCAGTACGTCCTCGCCAGAAGCTCAGATGTCCTTTTGGTCCCAAAGTGTCCACCCACCCTGGACGAGTGAGCCCAAGAGAGAACCTCCGGCCACAGATTAGATGGCACAAAAGTCTTGCCTGGGGGCACAGACTCTAGCGAAACCAGGGCCACGGTCGTCAGGCTCTCAGAAGGGACAATAAGCTGAGGTTCCTCCTGTGCTGATGACACTACGGAGAAGGAGAGAGCGTCGGCACGAATGTTCTTCTCGCCGGAGAGAAAATGGAGGGTAAAATGGAACCGGGAGAACCATGGTAACCATGAATACTGAAGGTCCTTGAATTCCTGCATGTGAGGAAAGAGACATAGCGAATCAGAACAACTATACAGCATTTCTAATTGGAGACTTGAATGGGCGATTCTTATCCGAAAGTATGTAAGGGACAAATTGCAGGGTGTGATTTTCCTTTTCAACAATAACTCAGGTTCAGAGAGGAAAAGTCCATGTGGACATGCTGAGTGGAATAGCTTTTGTGCAGATAGCCCAAGAGGAGTGGTGGGTTCCTCCTTCTTTCTATCTCGGACTCCATCTGGATATCATCTGAGACTGCACCTTCGTCTGTGAGACTGACACCATCACCTAATGAGGTACCTGCTGGCATTTTGCACTTTATCATACTTAACTGCCTACAAACTTGCGGTACTTGAACCAATTGGTTTTATATTCTTAGAGATTTGGTTGATTGTTTTAGATGTGCGGCCATGATACTTAGATACGGATTGTATTTTATGAAGTTGGATCTCTTGTTATCTGTTGTATGTTATTTATATTAAAAAATGAGTGGGTTCTATTACATATAGGGAGTTGAGTCATCACAAAGGGGAAATTACACGCATAGTGCGAAACAACCTTAGATTTTTTTATAGAAATTTTTTTTTACAACACTTGTGCTTTTTGTCCTGTTTTGCAGCTGCATTTTTCCCCTTAATATTGCCGCCTTTGCGCCAACTGCCATATACTTATATATACATTTTGTAAAAATGGTCAGTGACTAGCCAAATAATGGTGCAGCTACAAGACTTGGGTAAGCCCACCACAAAGTCCATCCCGATCGTTTCTCAGGGCCTGTCCGCCACCGGCAGGGGGTAAAGTAGCCCAGCAGGCTGTTGTTGAGGAGACTTATTCTTGGTGCAGGAGACACACGCCCGAATATAGTCTCCTACATCACGGGCCATATGCGGCCACCAGTACATCCTCGCCAGAAGCTCAGATGTCCTTTTGGTCCCAAAGTGCCCATCCACCCTGGACGAGTGAGCCCAAGAGAGAACGTCCGGTCGCAGATTAGATGGCACAAAAGTCTTGCCCGGGGGCACAGACTCTAGCGAAACTGGGGCCATGCTCCTCAGGCTCTCAGAAGGGTCAATAAGCCGAGGTTCCTCCTCTGCTGATGACACTATGGAGCGGGAGAGAGTGTCGGCACAAATGTTCTTCTCCTGGAGAGAAAATGGAGGGTGAAATGGAATCGGGAGAAGAATAGGGACCATCTACCCTGGCAAGAATTTAGTCGCTGGGCAGTCGGTATATACACCAAATTTTTGTGGTGGGTGTAAACTTGGAAGGGAAAGCGAGCCCCCTCCAGGAGGTGTCTCCACTCCGAGAAAGCCAACTTCATGGCTAGCAACTCCCTGTCCCCAATGGAATAATTCCTCTCCGCTGGTGTGAAGGTCTTGGAGAAGAAGAAGCAAGGATGCTTCTGACCTTGAGCATCCTTCTGGAAAAGGACTGCTCCAGCACTGATGGAGGAGGCATCCACCTCCATAATAAATGGTTTATCAACATCGGGGCAATGTAAAATGGGAGCGCTAGCGAAGTGTGACTTAATAGAGAGAAAGGCCTTGGAAACCTCCTCCAACCACAATTTGGGATTTGCTCCCTTTTTGGTGAGGGCAACCAAGGGAGCTACCAAAGCTGAGAAGTGGGGAATGAACTGGCAATAATAATTAATGAACCCCATAAAGCACAGCACTGCTTTAAGAGAATGGGGTTCCTGCCAGTCCATCACAGCCTGAAGCTTGGCAGGATCCATGGCCAATCCCCGGGCGGAGATGATATAGCCCAGGAAAGGCAAGGACTCCTGCTCAAACACACACTTCTCTAACTTGGCATAGAGGGAGTTTGCCCGTAGGAGGTCGAAGACTTTGCAAACATCTCTCCGGTGGGAGTCTATATCTGGAGAGTAGATGAGAATATCATCCAGATAGACTACGACCAAGGTGGAGAGCATATCCCGGAAGATATCATTGACAAAGTCTTGGAAAACGGCAGGAGCATTACAGAGCCCGAAGGGCATCACCAGTTATTCATAGTGCCCATCACTGGTGTTAAATGCCGTCTTTCATTTGTCCCCCTCACCGATGCGAATCAGGTTGTAAGCACCCACAGATCAAGTTTAGTAAATACCCTCGCTCCCTGCCACCTATCGAATAGCTCTGATATCAGAGGCAGAGGATATTTGTTCTTAATGGTGATGGCGTTAAGACCCCTGTAATCAATGCATGGACGAAGTTCTCCGTTCTTCTTCTGCACGAAGAAGAATTCACCCCTGCAGGTGACACTGACTTCCTAATGAATCCTCTTGCCAAATTCTCCTGGATATATTCGGACATCGCCTCCATCTCCGGGAGAGATAGTGGATAGACTCGACCCTGGGGAGGCTCTGCACCAAGCAAGAGGTCAATAGGACAGTCATAGGGGTGGTGGGGCAGAAGGGTCTCCGCAGCCCTCTTGGAGAATACGTTCGCATAGGGCCAATAGTGCTTGGGGAGAAAGGAAAGATCTGCTTGTACTTCAGTAGTAGCAACCTGAATGCACTCCCTCAGACATCTACCCTCACAAGATTCACTCCATCCCAAAATTCTCCCTGTGGACCAGTCTATATGTGGGGAGTGGTAACATAACCAGGGTATCCCAAGCAGGATCTCGCCTATCCCCTCAGAAATGACCAGTAAAGAAATAATCTCCTGATGGGATGGCAACATAGAAAGAGTAAATGGGATGGTCTGGTGTGTTATCTGTGAGGGCAGTGTCGAGTCGACCCATTCACCACTCTTACGGTCACTGGTTTGGTTAGCATCACCAGAGGTATTGCCTGTCGTTGGGTGAAGGCAGAAGACATGAAGTTGCCCTCCGCCCCGGAATCCATGCAAAGCTCTACCGTATGAGTAGATGAGCCTATAATAATTGTCCCCTTGAAGGACAGTTTAGAGGAAAACGTTGCCGTATCTAGTGCACCTCCTCCTGCAACCACTAGAAGCTGACGGTTTCCCGACCGCTGGGGATATTTCCAAGCATAATGTCCAGACTACTGGCATACAGGACAGACCTTGGGTGCACGAGCGGTCCAGGACTTAGACCCCGCCCATGACACCTCCATGGCCTCAGGTGGCTCGGACGCCTGGATTGGAGATTCCAGAGGTTTGGTGAAGGTGGGAGCCAGGCGAAACCTCTGCCTACACTGGGCTCGCTCCAACCTTCGCTCATTAAAACAAAGGTCGATGCGGGTAGATATTGCTATTAGCTCCTCCAGTGTGGCAGGAATCTCCCTAGTGGCCAAGGCGTCCTTCACATGGTCAGCCAGTCCCCTCCAGAACACTGGGATAAGGACTTTATCTGACCAGTCCAGCTCAGATGCCAATGTCCGGAAGTGGATAGCAAAATGACTGACGATGGACGGACCCTGTATCAATGCCAGCAGTTTGAGCGCCGAATCATGAGTGACACGCGGTCCCATAAAGACCTGTTTCAGAGTGTCGAGGAACCTTGGAGCACTCTGCACCACATGATCGTCATGCTCCCACAGCTGCGTTGCCCACTCCAATCCCCTGCCCGACAGAAGGGATACAATAAATCCCACTCTAGCCTGTTCCATGGGAAAACGTGCAGCCAGGGGCTCAAGATGTATGGCACACTGGCTCACGAATCCCCAACACAGCTTACTGTCACCAGCAAACTTATCCGGCAACAGGAGACGGTATAATGTCGGAGAAGAGATGGCAGTAGACAAACTGGCTGCAGCCACGCTAGCAGCCTGAACAGCCACTGCGGTAACATCCACAGCTGAGGTTGTATGCTCGAGAGCCACCAACCTGCCCTCCAGCTGCTGGAAGTACCGCTGCAGTCACTGTTCATCCACTATTACTAGCCAGACCCTGGCGCTAGTATAATGTTAGGGCTGGCGGAACACACCGAGAAAATATAATGATAGTAAAGGTGCGTTCGCAGCCCAGGGTCCACCGTGCAGGAGTGGAACCTGCTGCTAGTTAATGGCGGCACTATATGGCAGTACTACTCCAGAATAGACACGGATTCCGTCACCCGGTCTGTATAAGAGCGAACTCTGCTTTACAGAGTCGCAGGAAATAACAGTAACACTGTGCCCTGTTAGCAGTCACAGGGTGCAGCAAATGGATACTAGAGGGATCACTGCAAATCATCCCCACTGTGCTGGTGATTGGTCCCACTCTGACCCTTGGTGGCTTTTGAGCCCGCGCCGGAGTACGCACTGAGCCAGATGCTGGGAATAAGCGGGAGTTACCACCCTACACTGATGGATTGTCAGGAGAAACTGGAGATAGCCACACAGAGTGCGTACAGCACCTCACTGGTGGTCACTGCTGGTTAGATGCAGTATAGATTGTGCCTGGTGCTGGATGGCACTATCTGGCGCTAGACAGCTCCAACATTCGCGAACATTCATCAACTCTAGGGATGGGAATGATTCGGAGCTTTCACCAGAACAGGCATACCTACACACACACAATTATTGATTAATACTAGCGCATGGCCGTGCAGCCATGCAAACTTTTTATAGAGGAAGCTCTCTGGGACCTTCCTAGTGGTCCAATAGGAGCTACCACAGGACCTGAGCATGTGACCCCCTACCTCCAATGAGAGGTTTTCCCTTGGGCATGCTCAGTAGAGGAAAAGCAGGACTTAGTCCCAGTAGGGTCTACTCATCCCTGATCAGTGCTGGTTACAATGGCTGAACCTGGAAGATCAGCAGTAACCAAGCGCACAATATCTGCCTGAGCCAGATGCTGGGACCGACGTCTCTGCTGAGCAGGCTTCATTGCGGCTGGAGAAGAATGGGAAACCTCAGTGAAGGTGGTTTCAGATTCTCTCTGTGCAGCGGTGGGAACTCGACACCTAAGAACTGGATTGGCAAATGTCTTTTTTCAGCCTTACTAACTATGTTATTATGTTACTATGTTCAATGCTATGGGTCTTGGAATATGGCACCATTTTTAAAAAACATTTTTTTACAAATGTTGGATTTTTTTCACCACTTAAATAAAAAGAAACCACACATGTTTGGTATCTCATAATGAACTGGATAAAAAAAAATTTCTGTGGACTTGCACTTTTTGACAATTTCACCTCACTTGACATTTTGTTTCCCATTTTCCAGTAGATTATATGGTATAATCAATGGTGACTTTCAAAAATACAACTCGTCCCACAAAAAAAAGTCCTCACATGGCTATATTGACAAATAAAAAATGTGTGGCTCTGTGAAGAAGGGAAACAAAAAACGAAAATGCAAAAACGGAAAACTTTAAGGATGTGAAGGGGTTAAACTACACAAGGAAGACACTATATATCTTTCTACCCCATATCTATGTATATCTTTGCACATAGAAACAAAAATGCTTGCTGCAAATACTCATGCAAAAACGCAAATGAGCTGATGTGCGGGATTCATGCTGATATTCAGATGAGTAAAAGTCTGATCGTGGGAACGTACCCTTAAAGAGTAACCATATATTTATGGCATATTAGTATTTATATTTATAATGTCTTTGATACGTGTTTTCTATAGACATTGTATCTATTGGTTGATATTGTAGGGAATCACGCACTCAGGAAAGCATTAGGTAGCATTCACCCAGGCAATACAGTTTGGTCCAAACATGTGCAATTCAAAATGAAAACAGCTTCTTCTGAGCAAATAAGCAGCAAATAAACAGCTCAGTCAGCAGACACTTATATGTCAGAGTGGGCAAACCCTAACAGATTACAGTCCATTCTCTTTGAGAAAACTTTAAACACGAAAGAGGTACGGTACTACCTGTCTTGGTATCATCTTCAGCCTGAGCTCCAGCAGCTTCCAGCACCAAACAGAAGTGTTCAACAGGCTGCAACTTCCACATGTTACTCTGCAGCTCCAACGCACAGACTGATCAGCTTTCTTAGCTGACCCATGAAGTCTCCATTCAGACAGAGACTCGGGCTTTTATCTCTCCCAGCTACAGCACACATTTTGACTGGTCACTCACCAGTGTCAACACACTCCCTTCTGCTCAACATCCAGCAGACTCACACAAGGTGAATTAATGTTCTAGTTCTTAGTCAAAGCTAGCCAAGTGCATCTAATTAAGACCTGCAGTGCTAGAATTTTATCCGGTCCTACCTGGCTATGCTACAATATGTACAGATGATTTAAAGAATAACTCTCATTTTAATTTTTATTTCATAATATATAGCACACATGCAAATAAGCAACTTTGCAATATATTTTACCCCTCCCTCTCAGACGCTGCAAATCTAAGCACAGACATATCTGAGTCTGCTGTGCTCATACATTTTGAGGATGAATTAGTAACTATTATCTGTCGCTTTGTGAGCTCCTCTCTGTTGATTTATAACCACAGACCACATCAAAATAGAATGTGTAGGCAACCAAAAGGCCTTCAAACAACAAACAGTGCAACATATTTAATGAAAACCCAACTGTAAACATTATTTGTAGTTCTAAATACATGCATAAAAGTAAAAAAAAAGGCTCCAAAGATGGACAACCCCTTTAAATGTACCATGTGACAGTATATAATAATATAAGAGCCTTAGAGCATGTACAATGGGGGCATTCAGTTATATGTCCACAATATAGGATATTACTTAGCATTTACTCATACATGGCAAGAAGGACTCCATCATAATTTGTGGGTATGTATTCCTACTTGCCACATTATTATAGATACAGTGGTGTTAAAACGTGTTTGCCCCTTCCTGATTTCCTAGTCTTTTGCATGTTTTTCACATTTAAATGTTTCAGATCAACAATCAAATTTAAATATTAGACAAAGATCACACAAGTAAACACAAAATGCAGTTTATCAATTAAAGTATTTATTATTAAGGGAAAAAGAAATCCAAACCTACAGAGCCCTGTGTGAAAAAGTTATTTCCTCATAAACTAAATAACTGGTTGGGCAACACTTAGCAGCAATACCTGCAATCAAACATTTGCAATAACCAGCAATGAGCCTTTTACAACACTCTGGAGGAATTTTGGCCTGCACATCTTTGCAGAATTGTTGTAATTTAACCACATTGGAGGGTTGCCAAGCATGAACCGCCATTTTAAGGTCATGTCACAGCATCTTAATCAGGTTAAGGTCAGGACTTTGACTAGGCCACTCAAAAGTCTTAATTTTTTTTTAAGCCATTCAGAGGTGAACTTTCTGGTGTGTTTTGGATCATTGTCCTGCTGCATAACCCAAGCACACTTCAGCCTGAACTCACGAACAGATGGCCGAACATTTTACTTCAACATTTTTTGGTAGACAGCAGAATTCATGGTTCCATTTACCACAAGACGTTTTACAAGTCCTGAAGCTGCAAAAAAGCCCCAGACCCCCAAACTATCACCACATTTTACTGTTGGTATGATGTTCTTTTTCTGAAATGCCGGCCACTCCTGGGAAGATTCACCACTTTTCCATGTTTTCGCCTTTTGTGGATAGTAGCTCTTACTGTGGTTTTCTGGAGTCCCAAAGCTTTATTAAATGGCTGTATAGCCTTTATAAGATTTATAGGTTTTAGTTAAGTTGTTTTTCATTTTTTCCAGAATTTCTTTGGCTCCTGGCATAATGTCTACCTTTTGAGGAACTTGTGGTCTACTTTACTTTGTCAGGCATTTATTTAAGTGATTTCTTGATTGAGAAAGGGTGTGGTGGTTATCAGACCTAGGTGTGGCTAGGGAATTTGAACTCAACTTCCCAAAGATGTGATAAACCACAGTTAATTTATACTATAAGTGAGGGTGGGGAATCACTTTTTCAAACAGGGCCCTGTAGGTTTAGATTTCTTTTTCTCTTAATAATAAAGACCTTCATTTATAAACAGCATTTTGTGTTCACTTGTGTTACCTTGGTCTAATATTTAAATTTGTTTGAGGATCTCAAATATTTAAGTGTGACAAACATGTAAAAGAATACAAAATCAGGAAGGGGGAAACACTGTTTTAAACTACTGTATGTGAATTATATAAATGAACATGTGTTTGGAAGATCCACTATCCAAATATCTTCATATATATTACTTGGCTTTTGTATGACTTTATTGGCTTTCATTTTTATCTCTCTGTAAAGGGCTGGCTGTTTAATAATCTTTTGTAACATTTGAATATAGAAATAAAAATTGCTGATGTAGTGCTAACATTCTGTCCTCAAATGAAATATTGAAAATCCCAGCTTTGCAGAGTTTATTATGCTCTAAGAGGAAAGCCGTAGATCAGAGTATATGATTAACTTGGTTTTATTTAGCTTATATTGATTATCCGTCTTTGACTAAATTATTTTGTATTTCAGGGTGGAAATCAGCAGCAATTTGAAAAGCAGTTTCAATTTAAAAAAGTATAGTAATTGGCGTTAAAAGAAAAACTTTTTCCTAAGTAAGGCAACAATCCTCACATTGTAGTCTCCACATAAAGGGTAACTACATCCTTCGCATTTAAGAAAAAAATGTTTTCCCCTGTGGTAGATCGGCTCACTCAACACACACACAGAGGTAAACACAGGAACGCTGTCTCTTTAAGTCTCTCACTGGTTTATTAAGGGTGTTGCATAAGCCAAATGCAGAGTTAGCAAAAATAAACACAGCCTTTCTGGACTAAGGGAAAAACAAAACATAACATGCAGCACAGTCTATGTCGTTGCGGGGATCCGCCCGCTCAGGCGAATAAAAATACACTGGTTCAGCTCTTCCTATCAGGACACATAGAGCTAGAGTTCCTCTTTCTAGGCCTACTGAACACTGAATGCCTAAGAAGGCTGAATGTTTACATCCTGGGCTCCACACTGGGGATGAGATATGGTGAACAGCCTCCCACCCACTCTTCAGCGTTCACTTAAAAACCTAGCCCTTAAAATGACTGATTAACCCTTCTCAGCGCTTAGTGTGCTGGAGAAAATTTCCAGGTTTAAAATTACTGAAGTCAATAGTGTCAGTGAAACATAACTCCCCTCTAGTACTTTGCCAGTGACTTTGTCACATATCCGCCCCATTAACAAAATTGGAGGTTTTGGCACCTTTAATCATATAGTTTCCTGGGCCTGTGCTCCACATGCAAACTAATATTTTGGAGTGCTAGAAACCATTTAGTCACCCGGGCATTCTTCCCCTTCTGCTCCCTCATCCATCTCAGGGGTGCATGATCTGTTACTAGCCAAAACTTCCAGCCTAACAGATAGTACTTCAGCATGTCAATTGCCCATGTGATGACCAAACACTCTTTCTTTACGATTACATAATAATTGTCACAGGAGGACAGTTTCCTACTCAGGTACAAGACTGGATGTTCATCCCTATCTATTTCAACATCAACACAGCTCCCAAACTAATTTTGCAGGTGTCCGTCTGTACCACTAACTCTTTAGTGGTCAGGTGCAACCAAGACCGGCAGTTTACATAGGACGAGCTTCAACTCTTGGAATGCCATTTCCGCTTGAGAGGATCATTTGGTCATCGACATCTTCGTGCCCTTAAGAAGATCAGTCTGATGGGAGCTTTCATGGCGAAATTCGGGATAAATTGCTGATAGTAGACCACAATTCACAGAAACGCCCTAATCTGCTTCTTGGAGACCGTTTGAGGCCAATTCTGGATTGCCTTTATTTTATTAACGTGCAGTTGATTTTGCCTCTTCTGACTACATAGCACAACTATTCCGCTTCTTTTTCCGCCATGGCCCACTTCTTAAGGTTTATGGAAAACCCTGCCTTTATCAGTGCACCCAGTACCGCCTGGACCTTCTGCAGGATACTTTCCCAGTCCGGGCCGTAGATCACAATGTCATTTAGTTAAGCTGTGGCATACTTTTTGTGAGTGGCTAGGATCCCGTCCATGGCCCTCAGGAAGGTAGCGCTGGACCATGGCCCTCCCTGTAGACCAAATGGCATCCTGGTATACTGCATGTCCTGGTATACTGAAAGCACCCATCAAGTGTAGAGAATACCACCTTCTCCTAGGCACTTGGGGACAGGAGAATTTGCGAGTACCCATTTGTTAGGTCCAGGGTGGTGATGTATCTGGCTGACCCAAGCCAATGAGCTCATCAACCCGTGGCATCAGATATGCATCAAATTTGGACACCTGTAACAACCCTGCTGGCATCACTGCGTGGCCTCCCATCCCCCACCTGCATTACACTGAAAATCACTCACTTCTCTGGGCCTTGTTGTGACTTCTCTCTGCTGCCAGCTCCATGCTGTGTGCCTCATGTCTGCTGTTTGCTCTGTGCATGTTCTCTCTGTGTGCATAGGGGGGCGGTGCTGGCAACTCCTGTGTCTTATTAAGTCTGTGTGCACCTTGCTAAGGTGTCCCCGGCCAATTGCCATGAGGCTTCCTGCATTTAAGATTTCCCCACCCATTGGTGGGGGCCTGTGCAACTTACTCCCTCAGTCAGTTCTTAGCTGCTGAGGTGCCAGGCCCTGTCTCTGTGACTCTTGTTTCCGCCACCCAGGTGGGCATTGTACCCTGGTCTGTTTCCTGTGTTAGCCACCCAGTGGGGCATAGTACCCTGGCCTGTGACCTTGTGTAGGCACCCAGTGGGGTGTAGTACCCTGGCCTGTGTCCTTGTGTAGCCACCCAGTGGGGCGTCGTACCCTGGCTTGTGTCCGTGTCTCTGTGCCTTGTCTCGTTCCTGACTCTGTCTTAGTTTAGTCCTGTTCCTGTGTTCATTTATATCCCTGTCTTGTTTTGCTTTCTCTGCTGTGCATACTCTGTGTCTTGCTTTGCTCTGCTCTGCACTCTGTATCTAGCATTGCTCTGCTCTGCACTTTGTGTCTTGCTTTGCTCTGCTTTCGGCTCTGCTCTCTGCAACCTTGCTTTGCTCCTAGCTCTGCATTCTGTGACCTTGCTCTGCGCTCTGTGGTTTTGCACTCAGCTCTGCGCTCTGACTTTGCTCTGCTCTCAGCTCTGCACTCTGTGGCTTTGCTTTTGGGTCTGCTCTCTGTAGCTTTTCTCTGCACTCTGACTTTGCTCTGCTCTCAGCTCTGCACTCTGTGGCTTTGCTCTGTGGCTCTGCTCCTTGCGGTTCTACCTTGCTCCGCTTCTTACGGCTCTTCCCTGCTTCGCCTCCTGCGTCTCTGCACTTGGCTCCGCTTCCTGCATTTCTGCTCTTGGCTCTGCCTTCTGCTCTTGGCTCCACCTCCTGCGTGTCCGCACTTGGCTCTGCCTCCAGCTCTTGGCTCCGCCTCCTGCGGTTCTGCACTTGGCTCTGCCTCCTGCTCTTGGCTCCGCTTCCTGCGTTTCCGCACTTGGCTCCGCCTCCTGTGTTTCCGTGCTTGGCTCCGCCTCCTGCTCTTGGCTCCAACTCCTGCATTTCTGTTCTTGGCTCTAGTTCCTGTACTTCCGCTTTGAATCTGCTCTTGCGGTCTTTCTCTACCTATTCATAAATCCTCCTGTCTGAACAGGTTCTTACCTGTTTTACATACCTGCCTTCAGACCGGTCCCTACCATTTCTTCCAGTGTACCACCTTGGCCGCCAGTCCTGCTAGAGCCAGCCGTACCTGCCTGCCAAACAGAGAGCCAGCCGTGCCCGCCTGCCTGCCAGTGTCTCTGTTGTTCCCATCCGCCTGCCTGTGTCCCAGCCGTGCCTGCCTGTCTGCCAGAGTGCCACCTGTGCTCGCCTGCCTATCTATGTTCAATTCTCCCAGTGAGATCAGCAGCCACAGCTAGACACCACCCTGGAATGGTACCCGATGGCTTCCTGCCGCACAAGCCTAACCTCACCATCAGAGGCTCCAGCAAAGACCAAGGAAGCTACTTAGTTACGCCCCTTCCAGGGTAGTCTGGTCTGTGGTCCAGTGGGGCCACACCCCCGCACCAACCAGTCAGGGCACGAGCGTGACAACACCTCATTTAGCTTCCTGTGTTCGTCACAGAAACACCACTTTCCATCCGGCTTTGGCACAAAGACAATGGGGCTGGACTCCTTGATGATGCCCAGTGTTGTGAATTCTGCTTTTGGGTTCCCTCCGGTGGTTGTAGGTGGGAATGCAGTTGTCTCTGAGTCGCAGTCCTGGCCAGGTGTATCTGCTGATTGCAGTTCTGACTGGGATATTTAGGTGTGTAGGATTCATTAGTCCTTGCCAGTTGTCAATGTTTCTTTGGAAGTGTTGGATCTTTGTCTGGCTTCTCCTGCTTAGCTGCCAATTCAGCAAAGATAAGTGTCTGTTTCTTTTTCTGTGGCACACATGCAGTGTGCTTATATTCTGTGCTATTCATTTGTTTTCTCTTGTCCAGCTTCGACTGTGTCAGTGTTTTTCTCAGTCTTGTTGGATTCTCTGGAGTTGCAGATATACGCTCCACATCTTTAGTTAGATGGTGGAGTTTTTGTATTTTCTGCTGTGGATATTTTTGGAAGGCTTTTAATACTGACCGCTTAGTATCCTGTCCTATACTTTCCTATTTTAGTTAGTGTGGCCTCTTTTGCTAAATCATGTTTCCTGCCTGCGTGTGTCTTTTCCCCTACTACTCACAGTCATTATTTGTGGGGGGCTGCCTATTCTTTGGGGTTCTGCTCTGAGGCAAGGTAGAATTCCTATTTCCATCTGTAGGGGTACTTAGTCCTCCGGCTGTGTCGAGGTGTCTAGGTTTTGTTAGGCACACCCCACGGCTACTTCTAGTTGCAGTGTTAAGATCAGGGTTTGCGGCCAGTATAGTTACCACCTACTCCAGTGAAAGTTTTCATGCTGCTTCAAGGTCACCGGATCATAACAGTACAACTGGCCAATAATGAGTTAAATGCATCTCAGAAGAAGGGAAGAAAGGTCTTGAGCCATTTTTTTTCTTCAGTCTACTTTGTCTTCTCCTCCCTCTTAATCTCTGGGTGGCTGAGAAACCTTGTGCTAGCATGAATGTTCAGGAATTAGCTTCTCATGTAGACCAGCTTGCTGCTAGGGTACAGGGTATTTCTGATTATATTGTTCAGACTCCTGTTTTAGAACCTAAGATTCCTACTCCTGATTTGTTTTTTGGTGACAGGTCCAAATTTTTGAGTTTTAAAAACAACTGTAAACTGTTTTTTGCTCTGAGACCTCGATCCTCCGGAGATTCCATTCAGCAGGTTAAAATCGTCATCTCCCTGCTGCGTGGCGACCCGCAGGATTGGGCTTTTTCCCTGGAATCTGGGGATCCGGCTTTGCTTAATGTAGACTCCTTTTTTCAGGCCTTAGGATTATTATATGATGAACCTAATTCTGTGGATCAAGCTGAGAAGACCTTGTTGGCCCTGTCTCAGGGTCAAGAGGCGGCAGAATTGTATTGTCAGAAATTCAGAAAATGGTCTGTGTTGACTAAATGGAATAATGATGCTTTGGCAGCAATTTTCAGAAAGGGTCTTTCTGAATCCGTTAAAGATGTTATGGTGGGTTTCCCACGCCTTCCGGTCTGAGTGATTCTATGTCTCTGGCCATTCAGATTGACCGGCGCTTACGGGAGCGCAGAACTGTGCGCGCTGTGCCATTATCCTCAGTGCAAATTCCTGAGCCAATGCAGTGTGATAGGATTCTGTCTAGAACGGAACGACAAGGTTTCAGATGTCAGAATAGGTTGTGTTATTATTGTGGCGACGCTTCTCATGTCATTTCTGTCTGCCCTAAGCAGACAAAGACGATCGCCAGTTCAATTACCATCAGTACTGTACAACCTAAATTTTTGTTATCTGTGTCCTTGATCTGCTCATTGTCATCATTTTCTGTCATGGCATTTGTGGATTCAGGTGCCGCCTTGAACTTAATGGACTTTGAGTTTTCCAAGCGTTGTGGTTTTCCCTTGCAGCTTTTGCAGAACCCTATTCCTTTAAGGGGCATTGATGCTACACCCTTGGCTAAAAATAAGCCCCAGTTTTGGACACAGGTGACCATGCGCATGGCGCCAGCCCATCAGGAAGATTGCCGATTTCTGGTGTTGCATAATTTGCATGATGCTATCGTGCTGGGTTTCCCATGGTTGCAGGTACATAATCCTGTGTTGGATTGGAGGTCCATGTCTGTGACTAGTTGGGGTTGTCAGGGGGTTCATAATGATGTTCCTTTGATGTCAATCTCCTCTTCTTCCTCTTCTGAAATTCTGGAGTTTTTGTCTGATTTTTCAGGATGTATTCAATGAGCCCAAGTCCAGTTTCCTTCCACCGCACAGGGACTGCGATTGTGCTATTGACTTGATTCCAGGCTGTAAGTTTCCTAAGGGTCGACTTTTCAACCTGTCTGTGCCTGAACATACCGCCATGCGGAGCTATATTAAGGAGTCTTTGGAGAAAGGGCATATTCGACCATCTTCTTCACCGTTGGGAGTGGGGTTCTTTTTTGTTGCTAAAAAAGATGGTTCCTTGAGACCCTGTATTGATTATCGCCTCTTGAATAAGATCACGGTCAAGTTTCAATACCCTTTACCTTTGCTTTCCGATTTCTTTGCTAGGATTAAGGGAGCTAGTTGGTTTACGAAGATTGACCTTCGAGGGGCATATAATCTTGTTCGTATTAAGCAGGGTGATGAATGGAAAACTGCGTTTAGCACGCCTGAAGGCCATTTTGAATACCTTGTGATGCCATTCGGACTCTCTAATGCTCCATCTGTTTTTCAGTCCTTCATGCATGATATCTTCCGGACTTATCTTGATAAATTCTTGATTGTATATTTGGACGATATTTTGATTTTTTCCGATGATTGGGAGTCTCATGTGCAACAGGTCAGGATGGTATTTCAGATCCTTCGTGACAATGCTTTGTTTGTGAAAGGGTCTAAGTGTCTCTTTGGGGTGCGTAAGGTTTCTTTTTTGGGATTTATTTTTTCTCCCTTGTCTATAGAGATGGATCCGGTTAAGGTTCAGGCCATTCATGATTGGATTCAGCCCACATCTGTGAAGAGCCTTCAGAAATTTTGGGGTTTTGCAAATTTTTATCGCCGTTTCATTGCTAATTTTTCCAGCGTGGTTAAACCCTTGACCGATTTTAATAGGTTTTGTTAGGCACACCCCACGGCTACTTCTAGTTGCGGTGTTAAGATCAGGGTTTGCGGTCAGTATAGTTACCTCCTACTCCAGTGAAAGTTTTCATGCTGCTTCAAGGTCACCGGATCATAACAGCCCAGGCTCAACATTCTCCTCAACTCCTTTGTAATCACCTTGCAGTGGGCTTCAGGGATTCAATATGGATTTTGGTTAACCTGCACATGCAGTTCATGCAAGATCTCATGCTCCACAACCTACTTACATCCTGGCAACTCCAAAAACAGGTCCAGTCACCAAGCTACATTTTAGCATCTAAATAATTTGCGCTAATTGTGTGGTGCAGCCATCAGTCCACATTTCATCATATAAATCCTGTGTGCTAATTTTGTGGTCCAGCCACCAGTCCACATTTCAGCATATAAATCCTTTCTGCTAATTGTGCGGTCCAGCCACCAGTCCACATTTCAGCAAATAAATCCTTTAAGTTAATTGTGTGGTTCAGCTACCAGTCCATATTTCATCATATAAATAGTTTGTGTGAATTGTGTGGTTCAGCCCCCAGTCCACCTTTCAGCATATCAATCTTATGTTCTAATTGTGTGGTCCAGCCACCAGTCCACATTTCAGCATCTAAATCCCTTAAGATAATTGTGTGGTTCAGCTGCTAGTCCACATTTCAGCATATAAATTCTTTTGTTCTAATTGGGTGGTCCAGTCATCAGTCCACCTTTCAGCATATCAATCCTTTGTGCTTATTGTGTGGTTCCGCTAGCAGTCCACATTTCGGCATCTAAATCCTTTGTGCTAATTGTGTGGTTCAGCCACCAGTCCACATTTCATCATATAAATCCTTTGTGCTAATTGTGTGGTCCCGCCAACAGTACACTAGTCAGTATATAAATCACTTGTGCCAATTGTGTGTGATCCAGCCACAAGTCCACATTTCAGCATATCAATCATTTGTGCTTATTGTGTGGTCCAGCCTGCAGTCCACATTTCAGCATCTAAATAATTTGTGCTAATTCTGTGGTCCAGCCACTAGTCCACATATCAGCATATAATTCCTTTGTGCCAATTGTGTTGTCCAGCCACCAGTCCATATTTCAGCATCTAAATCCTTTGTGCTAGATGTGTGGTCCAGCCACCAGAGAACATTTCATCATATAAATCCTTTGTGCTAATTGTGTGGTCCCGCCAGCAGTCCACATTTCAGCATCTAAATCCCTTATGCTCATTGTGTGGTCCAGCCACCAGCCCACATTTCAGCATATAAATCCTTTGTGCTAATTGTATGGTCCAGTCACCAAGCTACATTTTAGCATCTAATTAATTTGTGCTAATTGTGTGGTGCAGCTATCAGTCCACATTTCATCATATAAATCCTGTGTGCTAATTTTGTGGTCCAGCCACCAGTCCACATTTCAGCATATAAATCCTTTCTGCTAATTGTGCGGTCCAGCCACCAGTCCACATTTCAGCAAATAAATCCTTTAAGTTAATTGTGTGGTTCAGCTACCAGTCCACATTTCAGCGTATAAATCCTTTGGTTCTACTTGGGTGGTCCAGCCATCAGTCCACCTTTCAGCATATCAATCCTTGGTGCTAATTGTGTGGTTCCGCTAGCAGTCCACATTTCAGCATCTAAATCCTTTGTGCTAATCGTGTGGTTCAGCCACCAGTCCACATTTCATCATATAAATCCTTTGTGCTAATTGTGTGGTCCCGCCAGCAGTACACTAGTCAGTATATAAATCATTTGTTCCTATTGTGTGTGATCCAGCCACAAGTCCACATTTCAGCATATTAATCATTTGTGCATATTGTGTGGTCCAGCCACCAGTCCACATTTCAGCATCTAAATAATTTGTGCTAATTCTGTGGTCCAGCCACCAGTCCACATTTCATCATATAAATCCTTTTTGCTAATTGTATGGTCCAGTCACCAATCTACATTTTAGCATCTAAAAAATTTGTGCTAATTGTGTGGTGCAGCCTTCAGTCCACATTTCAGTATATCAATTCTTTGTGCTAATTTTGTGGTCCAGCCACCAGTCCACATTTCATCACATGAATTCTTTTTGCTAATTGTGTGGTCCCGCCAGCAGTCCATATTTCAGCATCTAAATCCCTTATGCTCATTGTGTGGTCCAGCCCCCAGTCCACATTTCAGCATATAAATTCTTTGTGCTAGTTGTCTGGTCCAGCCACCAGTCTACATTTCAGCATATAAATTTTTGTGCTAATTTTGTGGTCCGGCCACCAGTCTACATTTCAGCATATAAATCTTTTGTGCTAATTCTGTGGTCCAGTTACACTATCTGATTGTTAATTTAGACACAGATTACTGACAATTATGGGCCTAGGGTTGTGAAACAGCTGGTTAAAATAGGGGAAGGGTATATGCAACATGAGTGGGAAAAAGCGAGGTCATGGTGGAAGGGGGAATAGGCATGGTGTTTGAGGTGTATTTGGTATAGGTGATAATGTTACTGAAAGCTCTACTGAACAAACACTGTCTTGTTCTATCCAAAGGAAACTGACAACTTATGTTACTGGATGGGCTACTCGACTCCCTTAGGCAGCTGCACAACGGTATGCCTTGTCAATAATTTTTGGAAACGTGGAGACTCTAAGTTGGGTCTCTATCTGGTGGGTTTCCTGTAATGGAAGGGGTCTCAGAGCACCAGGCCTATACCTGTCACTCATCCAACGCTTACTGATGAATTTACAAGCTAGAAATGCTGGGTCAGGCCCTGTCCCATTCATCCATGCTGCGCCTTTATAAAATTTTCACTGTGGGTCAATTGATACCACTTTTCCTAGTGCACAACTCCCAGCACAGCAGCCTGACACCAGTCCCTCACCCACCTCTTAATTTCAAAGCTGTAAATGCTGGTCTTGACCCTGTCTCATGCATGGCCAAGCCTGGCTGCTAGCGATAGTAGTCTATAAAGCTGAAATTTGTGCCACCTGAGTGTGGCTGAAAATAAAAGCAGTTTGAGCTGTTGCATGGTTTATCAGGGCTCTCAGCACAGCAGGTGTCATGGCATTTACGGCGATAAAGGGGCAGGACGGTGTACTGGAACCCGCACCTGTCCCTGTCACTATTAGGGGTCCTGGCTTTCCCTTATCTCGGGGGTACCTATGATGGTTAGGAGGCCCGAGTCGCCAGCGTATCCCTGTCTCCTGTGCAGGCCCTATCAGTGACCCCCTCTCCCCCCAAGGGAGGTGGACTGCACTAGTGTATAAATATCACAATTAACAGGTAAACAGACAAGGTAAAGGAAAACCACACTTAGCTTAATGCTGCAAGGCACAGCACAGCAGGAAGAAACACCAGATACAACGGAGACAGCTGTAGAACAACAGTTCCCAGCTAGCTCCTACTCCTGGCTTGGTCGCTGAAGAATGAACTAACACCGACAGTCAGCTGATGAACCAGGTGACCTCTTAAAGGATGGAGGGAGTGGTCAACACAAACATCAGCTGACCCAGCAGTAATGCAGTAACATCAGCGGCCACCGGGGGGGGAAAAACTGCATTAACCCCCGATGACCAGAAAGGAAAAAAGGTCTAAAACTGAGGCAAACCAGATCTGCCACAAATCCAAAATTGGATCGTGACAGCAGGCCTACAATGGTCCCTCACCCACCTCTTAATTTCAACTTAATTTCAAAGCTGCAAATGCTGACCCACACCCTGTTTGATACTTGGCCCATGCCTGACTGCTGCACAACTATAAAATGTCTACTATGGGTCAATTCATGCCAGTTTTTCTTGTGCCTGCCCCTCATTTTTGGAAATGTTTGGACTCCAAGTTGGGTCTCCTTCATGTAGGTTGCCTGAATTTGGAAGGGCTCTTGGGGCACCAGGCCTACACCTGTCACTCATCCACCTGTTACTGATCAATGTTTAAGCTAGAAATGCTGGTCCAAGCCCTGTTCCAGGCCATGTCCCATGCATCAATCCTGCACAATTATACTATTTTTACTCTGCGTTAATTGTTGCCACTTTTCCTGGTGTGTGCACCTAATGTGAGCTGTTTTGGCAGCTTTTACCTCCTCCTGAAGCTGTTGTCTATGCATTTGGTTTTGCTACCCATTGATTTCAGTGGGGTTCGGATGAGTTCCGCGAAATGTTAGGTGAATATTGGAAAGTTCGCCAAGCCGAACCGAACCTCAAAAGGCTCGCTGATCTCTAGACTTAACCACCACAAATTCATCATCATGATTATCAATGATTTGGCTGACAGTGTTGGAGATGTCCTGAGCACCTTTCTCCCTACCTGTTTCCACTTTTAAATTGGCCCAGACTCCTAGTGCCACTACTACTACTACCTCAGTTGACACTGCTTGTATCTGTAACATCAAGAATAAACAATCGTGAACAAACAGGCACATCAATAAAAGTACTAAAGGTACCGTCACATTAAGCGACGCTGCAGCGATCTAGACAACGATGCTAATCGCTGCAGCATCGCTGTTTGGTCGCTGGAGAGCTGTCACACAGACAGCTCTCCAGCGACCAACGATTCCGAAGTCCCCGGGTAACCAGAGTAAACATTGGGTTACTTAGCGCAGGGCCGCGCTTAGTAACCCGATGTTTACCCTGGTTACCATTGTAAAAGTAAAAAAAAAAACAGTACATACTTACATTCCTGTCGCGTCCCCCGCCGTCAGCTTCCCTGCACTGTGTAAGCGTGCTGGCCGGAAAGCAGAGCGGTGACGCCACCGCTGTGCTTTGCTTTACAGCCGGCCGGTGCTGACACTGGGGGACGCAGGGAAGCTGACGCTGATAAACGTGACAGGAATGTAAGTATGTAGTGTTTTTTTTTTTACTTTTACAATGGTAACCAGTAGGGTTGAGCGAAACGGATCGTTCATTTTCAAAAGTCGCCGACTTTTGGCAAAGTCGGGTTTCATGAAACCCGACCCGATCTCTGTGTGGGGTCGGCCATGCGGTACGTGACTTTCGCGCCAAAGCCGTGTTTCGTATGACGCGCTTGGCGCCATTTTTTCAGCCAATGAAGGAGCATGGGCAGAGTGATGACATAGGTCTTAGGGGCGTGGACGCCTATCGCCATCTTGTCGCTTGTGCGCTGTAGCGATTTGCAATGTGTAACACCAGCTTTTCTGTTCAGGAACGGAGGAGAGAGAGAGAGAGGGAGAGAGAGAGAGAGAGAGAGAGAGAGAGAGAAAAAAAAAAATCCCATTGGCTTTGCATTGGGTTTCGTGTTTCGGTCGATCCCCGACTTTTCGCCATAAGCGGCCGATTTCACTCGACTCGACTTTTGAGATAGTCGGGTTTCGCGAAACCCGACTCGACCCTAAAAAACTAAAAGTCGCTCAAACCTAGTAACCAGGGTAAACATCGGGTTACTAAGCGCGGCCCTGCGCTTAGTAACCCGATGTTTACCCTGGTTACCAGTGAAGACATCGCTGAATCGGCAGTGTCAGCGGGTGATGCAGCAACGAAATAAAGTCCTGGACTTTCCCCAGCGACCAGCGATCTCCCAGCAGGGGCCTGATCGTTGGTCGCTGTCACGCATAACGATTTCGTTATGTGTGACGGTACCTTTACAGTAGCACACTCAGTACTCATCTTGTCCCAGGGTTTCACCTTTCTGACTTTTTCAAGTTTTTTCAAGCAATAATGGAGAAACCTTCAGGTCAGCACTGAAGATTGAGTGGCCACTGCAAATAATTTTACAGATGTACCTGTTTTCTGATGGCTGTTTGAATATTCTTCCTGTTTCTTTTATGATAATTACATTTTTGCAGTCTTACATACCATGTACATTACATGAAAATCAAAGAAATGAGCTGGAACACATGTATAGGTGCAATGTATAGTTGTACATTCACACTGTGGCCATTAACAAATGTAAACTAAGATAAAAACAAAATGAGGTATGCAAATACGTAAATAGTAATAATAGTACATGTAAATAACATAAGGTACTTAGTTAACACTATTTTGATCAAAAAAGTGTAAAAGCCTTCCTACCACAACAAAGTGTACCCAATCAGGATGGTCTTATCTCTAGTAGTTCATCTTTGTATGTGCCAGCAGGCCTCAATATATGTGGATAGAGCAGAACCCAGGCCTGTTTTGCACCTGCCCGTGGATAGCTATATAGACTAAATGCGCAGCCCAAATTGGGGGGAGCCACAGTCCCGATGTACAAAGTACACAAAACTAAAGCAAAACCAAACAAATGAGCTGCAACATATGTTGGCATCTGTGCATTGTGCAGGCGCACATACACACTGCGCCCATTACCAAATGTAACCTTTCATAAAAACAAAATGACCAAATACCTTGCAGTAAGCAAATAAGTAAATACAAATAGTATATGCAAATAACATAGGGTACTTAGTTGAGATTATTTTGATAAAGAAAGCATAAAAACCATCTCACCATGACAAGGTGTACCCAAATAGGATAATCTTATCTCTAATATTAAACCTCTCTATATGAAAGCAGACTTCAATAGACTGGGCAAAGCAAAACCCAAGCCTGACTGTAGATTATAGCTTCGAAAACATCTCCATGGACAGGAGTCTTCTTCTATTGTGTGAAATTATCAGTTCCATTTTGTCAGATATATTTCTTCTTACGTGAAGAATATTTGATGGTGTAATGAGAGAGAAAATTGCTTCACACTTGATAATGCTTGATAAGAATTTACAGTATTAACAGTTCATTAAATCCTTTGTTTATATATCTAGTAAAATGTAGCTGTAATATATTCATATTGTTGCTCTTGTCAATCACATTTTAATATACACATTTTTCAAATATTCCTATTGTTCCCTTTTTGGGCTAAGCATGCCAAAAGCAGTGAGCTTATCCACACAGCCTAATGCATCTCAGTATTTGCTATGATGCACAAAACAGAGCTGCAATGCTTACCATATTGTGGACAGAACTGCTCTATACTGGGCTGTGTATCTTGGTGCTCATCGAGAAAGCTGAAAAGAGTATTTTTAGGCTAAGTTCCCATAAGCATACCTGTGCGCAGCGTATCATCTGCATGCGCAAACGCATTTGCCAAAAGGCATGCACACGCATGCTTACACTGCATTTTTACTCCACATTATCTTACGCATGATGCAAAAAGCGCTGCGTGTGCATGCGTTTGCATTGTTTTTGCGCTTGGTGGAGGTGGTGAAATCATTTCCTGGACACGCACAGACTGAAGTACGCATGCGTAGTGAAAGCATATGAACGCATGTCCTAGTGTTCCAATGCCTTCCCATAGACAGCAGTAATGCGTTGTTTTGACGCTCTCATCCACAAGCACAAAACTGCGCATATTTGCCGCCTCAAACAATGCAACATGTTGCATTTGCCGCACACCGTGAAATGACGCATGCGCACGCAAACGAATGCGGACTGATGCAAATGCATGTCCCTGCTTACACAATGTTAAATATATGTACGCAAGACGCATGCTGATAGGTACGCAGGTATATGCTGCGCACACCAGCGCTAATGTGAACCCTTAGCAAACAGTTCATTAAAAATTATGCAGTATGCATGTGCCCAAGAGACTTTCATGAACTACATGGTTGGTATTACAATACATCTTAATTTAATCAAGCGAGCCTAAACCACAATAATAGATGCAACTTATGAACAGCACCGTTTTTCTAAAACTAAATAATAAATTCCACTTCAATTAATTTGAAACTTTACATAATGGTACTGCATGATCAGTAATTCCCTGATATATAATACTGTTCAAAACTTTAAGGCAGGTCTGCAAAATATACTGCAAAGTAAGAATGTTTTAAAAACTAGAAAAATATTAAAATTTGGGAGTCTTCAGTGGTTGATTTTAATGGCTGAGTGAAAAGATGGTAATAAATAGTAAGCTTTCGAGACTACTTAGGTCTCTTCACCAGGCATAGTACAGCACAAAGTTACATATTTATTTATACACAACAGGTCATAGGAATTCTGCAGTAAATAAGACAAGTGACGTGAAATAGAACTATCAATATAGAAGGAGAGAAACAGTTGTGGCCAGTGGCGTACCGCCAATTGTGGCAGACACGCAACCGCTATGGGGAACTTGAGTCAATAACCCAAAGAATGTGGAGTTCAAAATCCTAATTGATTTAAAAAGTATAAATGTATTACACATACAATAGTATACAAAGACTAAAGACAGAATCAAATATCACAAGTTTCTATAACTTATTCAGCAAGGGATGCTAGGATAGCACAGACAAAACAGTGTGGCCACCTAGAAGATACCACATATATACATCAATAAAGTGCACAGTGCATATAAGGTGGAAGGGAAAGAACACCAGGGCTGGGAGATAAGTAGCACTAATATATAGATCCTCCAAAGAAAAGCAGATAGCACTCACCGGTCTATTGTAGAAATTCCACTCTTTATTTGTAGTAAAAAAGCATGTTGGCCGGGGAAGGGAAGATGGGAGTGGGCAGAAGCTGGACGATGGCCGTTTCGCACCTGCTAGCGCTTCCACGGGTCAATGAATTAAAGAGCGAAATTTTTACAAAAGTCCGGTGAGTGTTATCTGCTTTTCTTTGGAGGATTTATGACACTGTGTTTTCCTGGACTAGCACCCAGGGTCATAAGGCTAAGCCTGAAGTATGGTATGACATTGACAGCACAGGAATCAGCAGCACTGGCGGTGCTGTCCATCTTTTTACCTTATAGCTCAGTGGTCACTAATATATAGGTCTCATTAAGAGACAGGAATCAAGTGTTCCGTCATTATGAAATGTTCCCCATCCCTGAGCTCCTTACCCATTCTGGAACAGGAGCAGCTTAGTATACATTTTTTTGCAAAACGACGTATCAACTAAATACCCTGTTTTTTCCATCTTTTGACTAGCACTTGCTTATTACTGTGATTTTTTTTACAACAGATTATTTTTGACCTCACTGTGCTCTTTTGTGTCTCCTTACCCATTCTGTAGTATCAAGAGGTCCACACCATATTTTGGTATGGTCCTTTCTGCTATTAGCTCTTCCACCTGGTGTTGAGCATGTGGGAGAGATCTATTTATATGGTTTCCAGTTTGGGCTGTATCTATTATGGGGAACATGAGTCAGGGGGGCCAGGTGCCAACACCTGCACCGGGCACCACCCCTCCTGGCATCACATGTTCAACTGTATCGGCATCCTGAATGCCAACACTGTTCAGAGGAATGATGAAAGAGGGCTCCCTCATCCATCATTCTTCCTGTGCACCTGAGATGTGACGTCTCGGTTCAGCGGGCGCGATGACATTATACTATATGGAAGACTGTGTAGGGTGCATTATACTATATGGATGACTATGGAGTGCATTATACTATATGGAGCACTATGGGGGTGCATTATACTAAATGGATCACCATGGGGACTGCATTAAACTATATGAAATATTATGTGGAGTGCATTATACTATATGGAGGACTATGGATAGTGTATTATGCTATATAGAAGGCAATGTGAGGCCTTTCATACTGTATTGAGGACAATGATTGTACATTATACTGTATGGTGGACTATTTTGGGTGCATTATGCTATATGGAAGGCAATGTGGGGCCCATTATATTGTATGGAGGGTTATGTTGGGCCCATTATACTATATGGGCTATGTGGTGCAATGATATTATTTGGAAGCTATGTGGGAGTCTTTATACTTTATAGAGGGCTATGGGGGAGTGCATTATACTATACAGAGGACTATGGGGTGCACTATACTATATGGAGGACTATGGTGATTGCATTTTAATATATGGATGGCTATGTGAAGCGCTTTATACTATATGGATGACTATGTGGAGTGTATTATACTATATGGAGGACTATGGAGAGTGCACTCTACTATATAGATGATTATGGGGAGTGCATTATACTATATTGAGGACTATGGAGAATGCATTACAATATATTGAAGGCAATGTGGACACCATCATACAGTATGGAGGACTATGAGTATGCATTAAACTGTATGGAAGACTATGTGGGGTGCATTGTACTATATGAAGGACTATGCGGGGTGCATTATACAGTATAGATGACTGTGAGGTTAATGATATTATATTGAACGCAATGTAGGGCACATTATGCTGTATGGAGGGATATGTGGGGCCCATTATACTATATGGGCTATGTGGGGACCATTATACTATTTGGAGGATGTGTGGGGCTATTATTATATTTGGATGGCTATGTGGGAGTCTTTTTACTTTATGGAGGGCTATGTGGGTGCCATTATACTATATAAAAGCAATTATACAGTGTGAAGGTTTCTGTGGTGTACATCATACTGTGTGGAAGGCTGTGTGGGGGCCATTATACTGTTTGAAGGGCTAGTGGGAGCCATTAAACAGTGTGGAAAGGAGTGGGGGCCATGATACTGCAGGGAGGCTAATTATATTTCTTGGTGCGCTGTATGGGGTAACAGTTTGGGGTTCATACTGTGTTGGGGTCAACATACATTGCTAGAACAGTTGAGATTGATACAGTATGGTCATGATACTGTGCTTGTGGAGGGTAATATGGAGGAATTCTCTGTGGGGATAACATACACTGTGGGTCACGTTTCTTCGCATCATACTTTATGGATGTAATGAAAGAGGAATCTTGGGACATCAATAGGAGGAAAATTACTTTGTAAGGGCTTCAAAGTTGTGAGATATGCTCTTACGTGACCCTGTTGAATATATATATATATTTTTTTTATTTGGGGGGGCAACTAGATCTTCATCTATGGGGTCCATGATTTCTATGAATGCCCATGGTAGTGGCAGAAAATATTGGAGTAGTTCATAGATAAGGAGTGTGAAAGTTTTATTGTCCCTTGATTGAGGTCTGGTCCAGGGTTGTGATGCCCCTGAATGGTCTGAGGAGCATTAAAAACTAGAAGTCTTAATAGTTTATCTAGCAATTAACCTGTGAAAAGTTAATGAACAAAAAAAAAATCTAAATCAAATCAATATTTGCCTTCAAAAGAGCATCAAAGCATCAATTCTACTTGGTACGCTTACACACAGTGTCAGGGCTGGCAGAACGCACCGAGTAAATATATATGTTAAATTGGTGCATTCGCAACCCAAGGTCCACCGTGCAGGAGAGAAACCTGCTGCTAGAAAATGGCGGCGCTATATGGCAGTATAAGCGAACTCTGTTAGTTCACAGAATCGCAAAGATATGAAAACGTTGTGCCCTGTTAAGCTCACAGAGGATCACAGCTACCTAACTGAGCAAAAGCAAAGAGTGGTCATGCAGTCAGCCTAGCACACAAACTACTCCTCTCGGGTGGAGCCAGAATTCTAGTGGCTATACGCCAGCCCTGATTCCATACACACAAAGCTCCTCACCGGAGGTGCCGGTATTCTAGGGGCCTATTTCAGCCAACCCTGACCACATGCATTCATGACCACAAGATAGCAAAGCTCATAACATGGGTTGATACTAGCGCATGGCCTTGCAGCCATGCAAACCTTTTATAGCTGCAGCAGACAAGGACCTTTCTAGTGGTCCAATAGGAGCTGCTACAGGACCTGAGCATGTGACTCCGACCTCCAATGAGAGGTCCTCCCGTGGGCATGCTCAGTGTATGCAAAGCAGGACTTAGTCCCAGAAAAGCCTGCTCGCCGCTGACCAGTGCTGACTACAAAAGTAGAGCCTGGAAAAGCAGCAGTAACCCTTTGCACAGTATCAGGCTGAGCGAGATGCCTGGACCGACGTCTCCGCTGAGCAGGCTCCACTGCGGCTGATGCAGAATGGGAGACTGCAGCAGACATGGCTTGAGATTCCCCCTGTGCAGCGGCGGGAACTCGACACCCAACACACAGTTTAAAGAATTTAACAGAGAGGGTGTTTCAAGAATTTTGGAGAAATAACCAAAGATCTACTGTGGATATAAGCTTGTGCAAATCCTGTCTCTCTATGTAATCACTGACAGATTCAATGATGTTGAGATCAAGACTCTGTGGGGTCATACCATCACTTCAGGCCAGGATTTCTTGGTTTTCTTTACACTGAAGATAGTTCATAATGACATTTGCCGTATGTTTTGGGTCATTTTTCTGCTGCAGAATAAATTTTGAGTCAATCAGACGCCTCCCTTGTTATTGCATTATTGCTAAGTATCTGCCTGAATTTCTCAAAATGGAAGGCACCATTAATCCTGACCAAATTCCCATCTCCATTTGCTGAAACGCAGAAACAAACTTGCAAGGAATCTCCTCCGTGCTCAACTGTTGCCTGCAGACAATCATTACTGTACCACTCTCCAGCTCTTCAGTAAACAAACTGCCTTTTGTTACAGCTAAATAATACATTTGTCTGCACTCCAATTCCTATGTTTTCATGCATAGTTGATGCACTTGGCCTTATTTCTGTTTTGAAGGTATGATATTTGGTCCAGCTCAACGAAATAGTGAAAAATCCATAGTTTATTTCACTTAAAATATAGTGAAAGGACAAAACATCAGCATACAAAAAAATATTATAAAACCAAGGTCAACGCGTTTCCGGTGACTAAGCACCCTTAATCATGATACCTGGTACAAGACATGTGTATACTTTTATACTAGTATCCGGTTATCGCTCCGGTGCTGCAATTGGTGGAATTGTCTAATCAAGCAAAAATAGACACACATGATAATGGAAGCAAGACAAGCTTGATAGAAGCACAAAAACAAATGTTTAAGTTAAACAAAAAAGCAGAGAAAACAGAAATAGCATAAGATACAAAAACTATATACAAAATGAAAAATAAAATAACATTACCATAATCATTGAATAAATCCAAAAATATAATGGTAAGATAATATGTACAGTGTCATATGTTGTGAACCCACATAACAATATAAAGCTTGAGTTGCTAGATATTATTTGTAAACCCTCGGAATACTAATAAAATGCCCTAGTACCTTTATACATAGCGGGTTCACAAACAACTATGAAAACAGCCAAAATAGGTTGGAGCAAGTAGGTAAAAGCACAGCTGCAGACGCCGTGACAATGTAACAGCAGTCGGCAAACAGGGGGAAACAAAAGGGCAGATTGATAACTATTAGCCTCACAAAAGAGTCGATAATTATGCGGGAAATATAAACTACAAATTTAGTAACTAGATGTCAAAAAAGCGACTTCATTGTTTGCAAACCCTCGGAATACTAATAAAATTCCCTGATACCTTTGAAAGTAGCAAGCTCACAGACAACCATGGATGGAAAAACAAAACAATCAATGGCAGAGATCTCCCAAACAGGGAGTTGAAACAGCTGAAATAGGTAGGAGCAAATAGGTAAAAACACAGCTGAAGACACCGTAACAATGTAACAGCGGCCGGCAAACAGGAGGGAACGGAAGGGAAAATAGATAGCTATTAGCCTCACAAAAAAGTTATTGATTATGCAGAAAGTATAAACTACAAATTTGGTTACTAGATGTTAGAAAAACAACATCCTTATTTGTGAACCCTCAGAATACTAATAAAATTCCTTAATATCTTTGAAAGTAGCGGGCTCACAAGCAGCTATAGATAAAAAAGCAAAACAATCTATGGCAGAAATCTCTCAAACAGAGAGCTGAAACAGCCAAAGTAGGTTGGAGCAAAATGGGTAGAGGCACAGCTGAAGACGCCGTGACAATGTAACAGCGGCCTGCAAACAAGGAAAAAAAAAAATGGGTGCCAAATACTCACCTTCCATTGCCAATCTGGTTATGAGTTGGTGGGAAGAATCTTACATATATAATGATGAGAATCCATTTAAAGACTGTATACGTTGGTACGGTAGGTACATTGATGACCTGATATTTATCTGGAGTTCTGATGTATCTACCGTACATGATTTAACAAATTATCTCAATCACAATCCATTCAATCTTAAATTTATTTCACGCCAAGACCACACGTGTATAGAGTTTCTAGATTTAAAACTAAAGGGGATACCTAATACCCCAATTGTTACTTCTACTTTCCGGAAAATTACAGCAGGGAATACAATATTGCGTGCTAACAGTCACCATCCCAAACATACTATCAAAAGTATTCCTATAGGGGAGATGGTAAGAGCAAAACGTAATTGTAGCACACTGGAAGATTACTCCCAAGAGATCGAGGGCATAAAGGATAGACTTGTGCAGAGAGGCTACAGTGACTGGCATCTAAAAAGAGCAGAAAAAATTGTCGCTCGACGACCTCGTTTCCATAGTAAACAAAATCAAAGTTTATCTCCTCAAAATCCAATCACTGTGGTCTTCCAGTACAGTAATCAATTTAATACAATCAGGAAAATTTTGACTAATAATCTGACTATTCTGAAGGAGGATGCTGATATAGCTCAAATTTTGAGTAATGGATACAGAATTGTGTCCAGAAGAGCCCCCTCTTTAGGCTCGAGCTTATCTCCGAGTTCTCTTCATGCCCACTCTGCGCAACCCTCTCATTGGCTCAGCACGAAAGGCTTTTTTAAATGTGGTGCGATGGCATGTAAAACTTGCAAATTTTCGGGTAAATGCCATAATTTCACTGATGCCAGTAATCAAAATGTTTATCCCATTAAGACTTTCATGAACTGTAACACCAAAAATGTGATATACATCATGGAGTGCATGGCATGTCATCTTAAATACGTGGGGAGTACCATACGGTCTTTAAAAACACGTATTCGTGAACATATTTATGATGTTGAAAATATTAGTGCTAATAGGAACACCTCACAAGTTTCACAACATTTTATTAATTATCATCACTCTAACCTTGAGTCACTTAAAATTTATGCGATAGAAAAAATTCATAAACCATTTAGAGGAGGAGACATTGAGGTGACCCTGAGAAACAGGGAATCATGGTGGATCTTTAAACTCGGAACAAGAATTCCACATGGTCTAAATAAAAGGAAAGATCTCATGCTCTTTTATTAGTTTTCTGAGGGTTCACAAACAATGAAGTTACTATTCTGACATCTAATAATTAAATTTGTAGTTTATATTTCCCGTATAATAAATGACTCTTTTTTGAGGCTAATAGCTATCTACTCGCTCCTTTTTTTTTTTTTTTTTTTTCCTTGTTTGCAGGCCGCTGTTACATTGTCACGGCGTCTTCAGCTGTGCTTCTACCCATTTTGCTCCAACCTACTTTGGCTGTTTCAGCTCTCTGTTTGAGAGATTTCTGCCATAGATTGTTTTGCTTTTTTATCTATAGCTGCTTGTGAGCCCGCTACTTTCAAAGATATTAAGGAATTTTATTAGTATTCTGAGGGTTCACAAATAAGGATGTTGTTTTTCTAACATCTAGTAACCAAATTTGTAGTTTATACTTTCTGCATAATCAATAACTTTTTTGTGAGGCTAATAGCTATCTATTTTCCCTTCCGTTCCCTCCTGTTTGCCGGCCGCTGTTACATTGTTACGGCGTCTTCAGCTGTGTTTTTACCTATTTGCTCCTACCTATTTCAGCTGTTTCAACTCCCTGTTTGGGAGATCTCTGCCATTGATTGTTTTGTTTTTCCATCCATGGTTGTCTGTGAGCTTGCTACTTTCAAAGGTATCAGGGAATTTTATTAGTATTCCGAGGGTTTGCAAACAATGAAGTCGCTTTTTTGACATCTAGTTACTAAATTTGTAGTTTATATTTCCCGCATAATTATCGACTCTTTTGTGAGGCTAATAGTTATCAATCTGCCCTTTTGTTTCCCCCTGTTTGCCGACTGCTGTTACATTGTCACGGCGTCTGCAGCTGTGCTTTTACCTACTTGCTCCAACCTATTTTGGCTGTTTTCATAGTTGTTTGTGAACCCGCTATGTATAAAGGTACTAGGGCATTTTATTAGTATTCCGAGGGTTTACAAATAATATCTAGCAACTCAAGCTTTATATTGTTATGTGGGTTCACAACATATGACACTGTACATATTATTTTACCATTATATTTTTGGATTTATTCAATGATTATGGTAATGTTATTTCATTTTTCATTTTGTATATAGTTTTTGTATCTTATGCTATTTCTGTTTTCTCTGCTTTTTTGTTTAACTTAAACATTTGTTTTTGTGCTTCTATCAAGCTTGTCTTGCTTCCATTATCATGTGTGTCTATTTTTGCTTGATTAGACAATTCCACCAATTGCAGCATCGGAGCGATAACCGGATACTAGTATAAAAGTATACACATGTCTTGTACCAGGTATCATGATTAAGGGTGCTTAGTCACCGGAAACGCGTTGACCTTGGTTTTATAATATTTTTTTGTATGCTGATGTTTTGTCCTTTCACTATATTTTAAGTGAAATAAACTATGGATTTTTCACTATTTCGTTGAGCTGGATCTCCTTCTCTTTCCTGTTCGTCTACGCCCTGACACAGCGGTTCCGTGCTCCGAGCTCTTGGGAATGTCGGTATGGTGAGCTGGATTTTGTTTTTTTATGATATTTGGTCACAGTTCTCCCATGAAGACCACTTCTGGACAGACTTGTAAATGGTTGCAGCTTGGTACCACTAATTGCTGCCAGTTATGAGCTGATGACACTGCTACATATCTTCTGATTTTGAAGGGATGTGTCTTTCATCTGCTGTTTCTTTGGCTGACCACAATATCTAAGATTCTCAACATTGGCCATTTCTTGGTATCAGCAATGCTGAGAAAAACAGTCAGACACTTATCCATCATGCTATGCCATCAAATAGGTGTTTGATTGGCTCCAAATTTATTCTGAAGTAGAATAATGACCATAAATATAAAGAAAATGTAAATAAGAACTTTCTTCAGCATAAAGAAGAAACAGGAGTCATCAAAGTAATGATATGGCCATCATAGGAGTACGAATCTCAATATTATTGATTTTGTCTGGGATTACATTAAGTAACAAAATGATTTTCACAAGCCTACATCCACAGAAGATGTATAGTTAGTTCTTCAAGATGTTTGGAATAATCTCCCTGCCGAGTTCCTTCAAAACTTATGCCAAGTGTACCTAGAAGAATTAATGTTTTGATGCTCTTTTGAAGGCAAAGGGTGGTCACACCAGATATTGATTTGTTTTAGATTTCTCTCTTGTTCGTTCACTTTGAATTTTGTTAATTGATATGCAGAAACTATTAGCACTTCCATTTTTGAAAGCATTCTTTCTTTCCAATATTTTTTTCTCACCTGACAAAATATTTTGCACAGTATAGTACATCTATTAATGGAAATACTTTTTGATATGACCATAAGTGATTGTACCCATCGAGTACAGCAGCTGTTAAGAACATAACAGCAAACACAGATGCCATGTACGGTATTCTCATAATGGATTACACATAGGTGCCATCTCAATGCACTACGGATTTCATAAACCTTCACTGACTACATTTACAGTCATGGCCAAAAGTATTAACACCCCTGCAATTCTGTCAGATAATACTCAGTTTTTTCCTGAAAATGATTGCAATCACAAATTCTTTGGTATTATTATCTTCATTTAATTTGTCTTAAATGAAAAAACACAAAAGAGAATGAAGCAAAAAGCAAAACATTGATCATTTCACGCAAAACTCCAAAAATGGGCCAGACAAAAGTATTGGCACCCTCAGCCTAATACTTGGTTGCACAACCTTTAGCCAAAATAACTGCGACCAACCGCTTCCGTTTACCATCAATGAGCTTCTTACAATGCTCTGCTGGAATTTTAGACCATTCTTCTTTGGCAAACTGCTTCAGGTCCCTGATATTTGAAGGGTGCCTTCTCCAAACTGCATTTTTAGATCTCTCCACAGGTGTTCTATGGGATTCGGGTCTGAACTCATTGCTGGCTCCCTTAGAAGTCTCCAGTGCTTTCTCTCAAACCATTTTCTAGTGTTTTTTGAAGTGTGTTTTGGGTCATTACCCTGCTGGAAGACCCATGACCTCTGAGGGAGACCCAGCTTTCTCACACTGGGCCATACATTATGCTGCAAAATTTGTTTGTAGTCTTCAGACTTCATAGGACCATGCACACGGTCAAGGAGTCCAGTGCCAGAGGAAGCAAAGCAACTCCAAAACATCAGGGAACTACCGCCATGTTTGACTGTAGGGACCATGTTCTTTTCTTTGAATGCCTCTTTTTTCTCTTGTAAACTCTATGTTGATGCCTTTGCCCAAAAAGCTCTACTTTTGTCTCATCTGACCAGAGAACATTCTTCCAAAACGTTTTATGCTTTTTCAGGTAAGTTTTGGCAAACTCCAGCCTGGCTTTTTTATGTCTCGGGGTAAGAAGTGGGGTCTTCCTGGGTTTCCTACCATACAGTCCCTTTTCATTCAGATGCCGACGGATAGTACGGGTTGACACTGTTGTACCCTCGGACTGCTGGGCAGCTTGAACTTGTTTGGATGTTAGTCTAGGTTCTTTATCCAACATCTGCACAATCTTGCGTTGAAATCTCTTGTCAATTTTTCTTTTCCATCGACATCTAGGGAGGTTAGCCATAGTGCCATGGGCTTTAAACTTCTTGATGACACTGCGCACAGTAGACACAGGAACATTCAGGTCTTTGGAGATGGACTTGTAGCCTTGAGATTACTCATGCTTCCTCACAATTTGGTTTCTCAAGTCCTCAGACAGTTCTTTGGTCTTCTTTCTTTTCTCCATGCTCAATGTGGTGCACACAGGGACACAGGACAGAGGTTGAGTCAACTTTATCCATGTCAACTGGCTGCAAGTGTGATTTAGTTATTGCCAACACCTGTTAGGTGCCACAGGTAAGTTACAGGTGCTGTTAATTACACAAATTAGGGAAGCATCACATGATTTTTCGAACGGTGCCAATACTTTTGTCCACCCCCTTTTTTATGTTTGCTGTGGAATTATATCCAATTTGGCTTTAGGACAATTCTTTTTGTGTTTTTTTTCCTTTAAGACAAATTAAATGAAGACAATAATACTTTTGGCCATGACTGTATATTCAGTTGATGTCACTAGGAAAATTTGAATTTGCAATGACTGTCCATAAAAGGAGCACTTATTGTATATTAGGCCATATATTCAGGAATTAGTTACTGTATACACCAATAACCAATATGCTTTAACCCCTTAACGACCGCCGATACGCCTGTTAACGGTGACAGTTAAGGGTACTTAAGGTTACCGTCACACAGTGGCACTTTTGTCGCTACGACGGTACGATTCGTGACGTTCCAGCGATATCGTTACGATATCGCTGTGTCTGACACGCAGCAGCGATCAGGGATCCTGCTGAGAATCGTACGTCGTAGCAGATCGTTTGGAACATACTTTCGTAGCTGGATCTCCCACTGTCATTGCTAGATCGGTGTGTGTGACACCGATCTAGCGATGCGTTCGCTTGTAACCAGGCTAAACCCGATGTTTACCCTGGTTACCAGCGTAAATGTAAAAAAAAAAAACAGTACATACTTACATTCCGGTGTCCGTCAGGTCCCTTGCCGTCTGCTTCCCGCACTCACTGACTGCCGGCCGTAAAGTGAAAGCATAGCACAGCGGTGATGTCACCGCTGTGCTGTGCTTTCACTTTACGGCCGGCAGTCAGTGAGTGGCAGTGCGGGAAGCAGACGGCAAGGGACAGACACCGGAATGTAAGTATGTACTGTTTGTTTGTTTTTACGCTGGTAACCAGGGTAAACATCGGGTTACTAAGCGCGGCCCTGCGCTTAGTAACCCGATGTTTACCCTGGTTACCCGGGGACTTCGGCATCGTTGGTCACTGGAGAGCTGTCTGTGTGACAGCTCTCCAGCGACCACACAACGACTTACCAACGATCACGGCCAGGTCGTATCGCTGGTCGTGATCGTTGGTAAATCGTATAGTGTGACGGTACCCTAACACTAGAAGTCCCAGAGAGGGGTCATTTAACATTTCTACCTTTGGAACCCAGAGACAGGTCGAATGACCTGAAGGATTTTAGCTAACATCCTCTAATCACCGTCTTTTGTTCTGTAATTAAGGCCATTATTGTCGGTCGCACCACAGGAGGTTGTTGTTTTCCATTGAGTTTAGCCATATAGTTTCTAGTTGGTTCTATTCAGTTTATTGTATTTGATAATATAAAGACTATACATATTGTATTTAGTTTAGTTTTATTTGAGCAAAAAAGCACTGAAACAATGAATCATTTTTATATATTTTAATTAGAGAATTAGAAATTTTAGAGCAAGGTACAGCTCTGAGTAATGACCAGAAGCATTTGTGTCTACGGCCTCAAACACACTAGCGAAAAAAAATTGCGCAAAAATCGCACAAGAGAACTGAAATTTCAGTGTGAAAAATATACAAAAGAACAACTGTTATTTGTTTCCATGCTTTTTATTTTTGTTATAAAATTAATAAAAAAAATACAAAGAATAAAACAATTCCACACATATTTACATAGGCTGCAGTGGGGGGCTGCGTGTGTGTGTGTGTGTGTGAGTTTCATGTCCTTCTTGTGTGACTAGCATTTCAGCACTCACTCAGCAGTCTGTCTGCACTGTCGGAACATACCTGGCACTGCCTGGTTATGTCCCTGGTACATTTGCAGCCCCGCATCCCCCCCCGCACAGAGAACTCCTCAAGATGCGTTCCCTAGGGAGGGGGGATGCGGGGGGTGCGAATCGCACTCCCCGCAGCCCGCTGTGTAGCTGGTAACTAGTAAACACAGCTGGATGCTAGGGACCGCGTTCCCCGCTCTCCCGCATGTGGGGAACATGCGGAGGCTGAGAAAATTGTTACCATCCACCTCTCGTGTCTCCCCTTTTCCTCATAGTTTGTAAGCTTGCGAGCAGGGCCCTCATTCCTCCTGGTATCTGTTTTGAACTGTATTTCTGTTATGCTGTAATGTCTATTGTCTGTACAAGTCCCCTCTATAATTTGTAAAGCGCTGCGGAATATGTTGGCGCTATATAAATAAAAAATTATTATTATTATTAAAATTTCTAAGTTCCCTGCTGGATTCGCAGGGAACTGAAATTCTCTCAAATGTGAACCTAGCAAAAAGATAGGAAATAAAAATAGTTAATTTGAAAAATCTAACCTGAAGACAGCTCAGAGTCCGAATCCGGTTGAAGTACTATGTCTTCTCCATCTGAGTCAGAAGGGTTGGTGTTGCTCAGGATCAGTTCCAATGCCTGTTGAATGGTGTGCCTTCTCTGCATTTTGTTTCTTGTGAACAAAATAGGTGAAGCAGTCACCTATTTATCCCCCACAGCCCAAAAGGCTGCAGGCAAATTTGCTAAGCTGGGGGCTGGGGGGTGGACAGACACACTTAGGAGCAGCTTACATTTTTTTGTTTACACTCTCTTACAAGACCTTTGTTGTGGTGGATCAACACAATTGCCCCCTGCAGATTCCTCAGGCAATGGCCACATTTACAAATGAAAGGATGCTAATTGGAGCCATCAGAGTTGTCAGTTGTCATTTGACCCTCTTTCAGGACTTCAGGGGGGAGCTTGAAATTTCTGGGACTTCTAGTGTTAAACCACAGCGCTGTTAATTAACAGCGCTGTGGAAAAAGTGCCCCCCAGAGTCAGATTTTCTTTGGGGTCTCGGTTGCCGTGGGTAGCCAAGACCCCAGAGAACATGATTTGGGGGGGTTTTACCGACCCCCAGGTTGTGATCGCCGGTAAATAACCATTTATCGGCGGCCGCAAAAAAAACTAAAAAACAAAAAACGCAATTTGTCATTTAATCGTCTCCCCCGATGCTCCTCATGGCTCCCGATGGGCGCCGCCATCTTTTTCCGGGTAAAAAATGGCGGGCGCAGAGCGCAGTGTGCAGGCCGGCCGGCACCCGGCCAATCTTTGGGGTCTCGGCTGCCGGGGTAGCCGAGACCCCAGAGAACATGATCAGGGTTGGTGTTTACCGTTTACTGTTTTGTGATCGCCAGTAATTACCCGTTTACCGCCAAACGCAAAAAAGCGATGTGTCATTCTCTGTCCTCTGATGTGATCGCACATCAGAGGACAGAGAAATAGGGTGATTCGGGGACCCTATCATACTTGCCGGTATCCCTGGGTCCTCCTGCGTCCCCTCCTGGCCGCCAGCTTCTTCCTCCAGAAAGAAAATGTCGGGCGCATGCACAGTGCGCCCGCCGTGATGTGCCGGCCGGCAGAGGAAGATTCTTCCTCTTGTTTTATTTTGGTCACTGTGACATTCTATCACAGTGATCAAAATAAAAAAAATAGTAAATAACCCCCCCTTTATCACCCCCTTAGTTAGGAAAAATTAGAAAATAAAAAAAGTATGCATTTCTATTTTCCAATTAGGGTTAGGGTTAGGGCTAGGGTTAGGGTTGGGGCTAAAGTTAGGGTTAGGGTTGGGGCTAAAGTTAGGGTTAGGGCTAGGGTTAGGGTTGGGGCTAAAGTTAGGGTTAGGGTTGGGGCTAAAGTTAGGGTTAGGGCTAGGGTTAGGGTTGGTGCTAAAATAAGGTTTAGGGCTAGGGTTAGGGTTGGTGCCAAAGTTAGGGTTGGGGCTAAACTTAGGGTTAGGGCTAAAGTTATGGTTAGGGTTGGTGCTAAAGTTAGGGTTAGGGCTAGGGTTGGGGCTAAAGTTAGGGTTGTGGCTAAAGTTAGGGTTAGAGTTGGGATTAGGGTAAGGGTTGGGATTAGGGTTTGAATTAGGGTTAAGGTTGGCGTTAGGGTTACGTTTGGGATTAGGGTTAGGTTTGGGATTAGGGTTAAGGTTAAGGTTAGGGTTGGGGTTAGGGTTAGGTTTGAGGTTAGGGTTGAGATTATGATTAGGGGTGTGTTGGGCTTAGGGATTTGGTTAGGGTTGGGATTAGGGTTAGGGGTGTTTTGGCATTAGGGTTGTGATTAGGGTTATGCCAAAAAAATGATTTTTGTGGGAAAAAATTTCTGTGAAGCACTTGGGCTTTCAAAGTGCTAACTACACATCTAGATAAGTTCCTTGGGGGGTCTAGTTTCCAAAATGGGGTCACTTGTGGGGGGTTTCTACTGTTTAGGTACATCAGGGTCTCTGCAAACGCAACATAACGCCCGCAGACCATTCTATCAAAGTCTGCATTCCAAAACGGCGTGCCTTCCCTTCCGAGCTTTGCCATGCGCCAAAACAGTGGTCCCCCCCATATATGAGGTGTCAGCATACTCAGGATAAATACATTTTGGGGTCCAATTTCTCCTGTTACCCTTGTGAAAGTAAAAATCTGGGGGTGAAAAGATCATTTTTGTGGAAAAAATATGTTTTTTTTATTTTCATGGCTCTACATTATAAACTTCTGTCAAGCAGTTGGGGTTTCATAGCGCTCACCACACATCTAGATAAGCTCTTGGGAGGGGTCTAGTTTCCAACATGGGGTCACTTGTGGGGGGTTTCTATTGTTTAGGTACATCAGGAGCTCTGCAAATGCAACATGACGCCCACAGACGATTCCATCAAAGTCTGCATTTTAAAACGTCACTACTTCCCTTCCGAGCTGATGTAAAGTAGACATGTGGGAAATGTTATTTATTAACTATTTTGTGTGACATATCTCTGATTTAAGGGCATAAAAATTAAAAGTTTGAAAATTGCAACATTTTAAAAATTTCGCCATATTTCCGTTTTTTCATAAATAATCGCAAATAATATGAAAGAAATGTTAACACTAACATGAAGTACAATATGTAATGAAAAAACAATCTCAGAATCAGCGGGATCCGTTAAAGCGTTCCAGAGTTCTAACCTCATAAAGTGGTCAGAATTGTAAAAATTGGCTCGGTCATTAAGTACCAAACTGGCTCTGTCACTAAGGGTATGTGCACACGCTGCGAATCCGCAGCGGATACGCAGCTGCGGTTCCGCAGCGGTTTCCTATGCGTTTACAGTATAATGTAAACCTATGGGAAATGAAATCCGCAGTGCACATGCTGCGGAAAAAAACGTGCGGAAACGGTTGACGGTTTACATTCCGCAGCATGTCAATTCTTTGTGCGGATTCCGCTGCGGTTTTACACCTGCTCCAATAGAAAACTGCAGGTGTAAACCCGCAGCGGAATCCGCAATAGAAACCGCGATAAATCCGCAGTAAAAACCACAGCGGTTTTGCACTGCGGATTTATCAAATCCGCTGAGGAAAAATCCGCAGCCCTCACAGATACGTGTGCACATACCCTAAGGGGTTAAGGACCAGGGGTATTTTCGTTTTTGCATTTCCATTTCTTGCTCCCCTTCTTACCACAGTCATAACTTTTTTATTTTTCCGTCAATATGACCATGTGAGGGCTTGTTTTCTGTGGGACAAGTTGTACTTTATAATGGCATCATTGGTTTTACTATATCATGTAGTAGAAAACGGGAAAAAAATCCAAATGCCGTGAAATTGCAAAAAAAGTGCAATTCCACAATTGTTTTTTGGATTTTTACTTTTTACCATGTTCACTAAATGTTAAAACTGACCTGCCATTATGATTCTCCAGGTTATTACGAGTTCACAGATTCCAAACATGTCTAGTTTCTTTTTTATTTAAGTGGTGAAAAAAAATTCCAAAGTTTGTAGAAACAATCTACTATATAATTGTCTAAGGGTCACTTCCGTCTTTCTGTCCTTCTGTCTTTCTGTCACGGTTATTCATTTGCTGATTGGTCTTGCCAGCTGCCTGTCATGGCTGCCACGACCAATCAGCGACGGGCACAGTCCAGAAGAAAATGGCCGCTCCTTACTCCCCGCAGTCAGTGCCTGTCGCCCGCATACTCCCCTCCGGTCACCGCTAACACAGGGTTAATGCCGGCAGTAATGGACCGCGTTATGCCGCAGGTAATGCACTCCGTTACCGCCGCTATTAACCCTGTGTCTCCTCAACTTTTTACTATTGACGCTACCTATGCGGCATCAATAGTAAAAAATGTAATGTTAAAAATAATAAAATAAAAAACAAAAACCTGCTATACTCACCCTCTGTAGTCCATCTTCCGTTGCAGGTCCCGGTAGCAAAGATGGTATGGGAGAAGGACCTGCCATGACGTCACGGTCATGTGACCGCGACGTCATCGCAGGCCCTGCGCGCCTGCACGAGAAGGACCTGCCATGACGTCACGGTCATGTGACCGCGACATCATCACAGGCCCTGCGCGCCTGCGCTAAAAAAACCTGCCAATGACGTCACGGTCATGTGACCGCGACGTTATCACAGGTCCTGCGCTCATACCAACCCTGGGACCAGAAGCTGCCGTGGACTATAAGGGGCCCTCGGAAAGGTGAGTATATGTTTATTTTTTATTTTTTAAACTGTGACAAACCTGGCTGGATAATATACTACGTAGCTGGGCAATATACTACGTAGCTGGGCAATATACTATGTGGCTTTGTGCTGTATACTACTTTGCTGTGCAATATGCTACGTGGCTCTGTGCTGTATACTACGTCACTGGGCAATATACTACGTCACTGGGCAATATACTACGTCACTGGGCAATATACTACGTGGTTGGGCAATATACTACGTGGCTGGGCAATATACTCTGACTGGACAATATAGTACGTGACTGCAATATACTACGTGGCTGGGCAATATACTACGTGGTTGGGCAATATACTACATTGCTGGGCATTATACTATGTCACTGGGCAATACACTATGTGGCTGGGCAATATACTACGTGGTTGGGCAATATACTACGTGACTGGGCTTCATACTACGTGGCTGGACAATATAATACGTGGCTGGGCAATATACTACGTGGCTGGGCAATATACTACGTGGCTGGGCAATATACTGTGTGGCTGGGCAATATACTATGTGGCTGGGCAATATACTACGTGACTGGGCAATATACTACATGGCTGGACAATATACTACGTAACTGGGCAATATACTACGTGACTGGGCAATATACTACGTGACTGGGCAATATACTACGTGGCTGGGCAATATACTACGTGGCTGGGCAATATACTACGTGGCTGGGCAATATACTACGTGGCTGGGCAATATACTACGTGGCTGGGCAATATACTACGTGGCTGGGCAATATACTATGTGGGCTGTGCAATATACTACGTGGACATGCATAATCTAGAATACCCGATGCGTTAGAATCGGGCCACCATCTAGTAAATAATAAATCCAAAAAAGAGAAAAAAATGCAGCTTCCAAAAACTTACAAATTTATTCAGGATAAAAGGCAAAGTCCAGTCCAATCCAATAAATTACATAGTGAAGAGTAGCAAGCAACGCGTTTCGAACAATGGTATGTTCTTTCTCAAAGCTTTCTTGAGCTTTGAGAAAGAACATACCATTGTTCGAAACGCGTTGCTTGCTACTCTTCACTATGTAATTTATTGGATTGGACTGGACTTTGCCTTTTATCCTGAATAAATTTGTAAGTTTTTGGAAGCTGGATTTCTTTCTCTTTTTTGGATTGCTTGCTCACGTGATGACTACACGTTATCCGTGCTTCCGCACAACACATGCCGACAGGTGAGCTGGTATATATTTTTTTCTTTTTTATAGTAAATAATAATGTTGCCATTTTCTGAGACCTGTAGCGTCTCATTTTTTTCAGGATCTGGGGCCAGTTGAGGGCTTATTTTTTGCGTGCTGATCTGTTGATCTCCCGTTATTGCATTTTATTGCAATGTTGCAGCAACTAAAAAAACATAATTGCTATGCCATTTACCGATTGGATCAATTCTTTTTTATATTGATAGATCTGAAGGCAGTGATACCAATATATGTATATTTGATTTTTTTTATTGTTTTATTTTGAATAGGGCGAACGGGGGGTGATTTAAACATATATATATATATATATATATATATATATATATATATATACATACATACAGTCATGGCCAAAAGTATTGACACCCCTGCAATTCTGTCAGATAACACTCATTTTCTTCCTGAAAATGATTGCAAACATAAATTATTTGGTATTATTACCTTCATTTAATGTCTTAAATGAAAAAACACAAAAAGAATTGTCCTAAAGCCAAATTGGATATAATTCCACAGCAAACATAAAAAAGGGGGTGGACAAAAGTATTGGCACTGTTCGAAAAGTATGTGATGCTTCCCTAATTTGTGTAATTAACAGCACCTGTAACTTACCTGTGGCACCTAACAGGTGTTGGCAATAACTAAATCACACTTGCAGCCAGTTGACATGGATAAAGTTGACTCAACCTCTGTCCTGTGTCCCTGTGTGCACCACATTGAGCATGGAGAAAAGAAAGAAGACCAAAGAACTGTCTGAGGACTTGAGAAACCAAATTGTGAGGAAGCATGAGCAATCTCAAGGCTACAAGTCCATCTCCAAAGACCTGAATGCTCCTGTGTCTACCGTGCGCAGTGTCATCAAGAAGTTTAAAGCCCATGGCACTGTGGCTAAGCTCCCTAGATGTGGACGGAAAAGAAAAATTGACAAGAGATTTCAACGCAAGATTGTGCGGATGTTGGATAAAGAACCTCGACTAACATGCAAACAAGTTCAAGCTGCCCTGCAGTCCGAGGGTACAACAGTGTCAACCCGTACTATCCGTCAGCGTCTTAATGAAAAGGGACTGTATGGTAGGAGACCCAGGAAGACCCCACTTCTTACCTCGAGGCATAAAAAAGCCTGGCTGGAGTTTTCCAAAACTTACCTGAAAAAGCCTAAAACATTTTGGAAGAATTATCTCTGGTCAGATTAGACAAAAGTAGAGCTTTTTGGGCAAAGGCATCAACATACAGTTTACAGGAGAAAAAAAAGGCATTCAAAGAAAAGAACACAGTCCCTACAGTCAAACATGGCAGAGGTTCCCTGATGTTTTGGGGTTGCTTTGCTGCCTCTGGCACTGGACTGCTTGACCGTGTGCATGGCATTATGAAGTCTGAAGACTACTGTTACAGAACCCCCAGCACCAAGAATATGTTATGCAGTATATATTATGTATAATAGGTTCCATGTGAAATGCATCAGTCCACAGGCTGCGCCCCTGGGCAGAGAGGACAAGATATCCCCCTTCTGTCCTCCCCCACCTTTGTAATTCCCACAGTAAATATCAGCAGGCTCCGGCCCCCTGCGGCTATTGTAATGTATGTCTGGCCTGCTTTTTCTATTGGCCTGCCCTGTGTTATATATTCTGTGTGCTGTAAATAAAGTGTGTTCTTTTAGACTGGAAATACGTGGGGCAGCAGTCAGCTTTTATATGCTCTCACGTAACCAAGGAATTCCAGCCAGCGTCCTTCATTCAGAATCCAGCAAAAGCAGAGTGGACCTCCTGAAACACGGGGTGGTAGTGAAAGAGGTACCCCAGCTTGGTAGACCCCGTTACAACTACCAACAAATTTTGCAGCATAATATAGGGCCCAGTGTGAGAAAGCTGGGTCTCCCTCAGAGGTCATGGGTCTTCCAGCAGGACAATGACCCAAAACACACTTCAAGAAGCACTAGAAAATGGTTTGAGAGAAAGCACTGGAGACTTCTAAGGTGGCCAGCAATGAGTCCAGACCTGAATCCCCTAGAACACCTGTGGAGAGATCTAAAAATGGCAGTTTGGTGAAGGCACCCTTCAAATATCAGGGACCTGGAGCAGGTTGCCAAAGAAGAATGGTCTAAATTTCCAGCAGAGTATTGTAAGAAACTCATTGATGGTTACCGGAAGCGGTTGGTCGCAGTTATTTTGGCTAAAGGTTGTGCAACCAAGTATTCGGCTGAGGGTGCCAATACTTTTGTCTGGCCCATTTCTGGAGTTTTGTGTGAAATGATCAATGTTTTGCTTTTTGCTTCATTCTCTTTTGTGTTTTTTTCATTTAAGACAAATTAAATGAAGATAATAATACCAAATAATTTGTGTTTGCAATCATTTTCAGGAAGAAACTGAGTATTATCTGACAGAATTGCAGGGGTGTCAATACTTTTGGCCATGACTGTATATATATATATATATATATATATATATAATTATATTTTTAAAAACATTTTTTTTTTACTTTTGGCATGCTTCAATAGTCTCCATAGGAGACTAGAAGCTGCCATAACCCAATCAGCTCTGCTACATGCAGGTGATGATCAGATTGCCTGCATGTAGCAGAATGCCTCACTTGTGGCGCTCATAGTTGTCTAGCCAACCCATCGGCGACCCGCGATTAGATCAGCTGTCATGTGCCGGAAAAGGTGCCCGCACAAGCTGTTTTCTATGTTTTAAAATAATTATCACAAAATGATGGAACTAATCATTCCCTCCCTTATGAAGAGACAATGAAGTCCCTTTTTGCTCCATGCCATTACTGTAAGGGCTCATACTTGCGCGAGACTTGGATCAGTCTCGCACTGCAATACCCTGCGCTGCTGCCAGCACTCAGATCGGAGCGTGAGGCCGCATAGGAATACATGTAGCTGCACGCTCTGCTCCTTTGTGCCAGGTGCAGTGCCGGGTATTGCCGTGCGAGATTCATCCGAGTCTCGTGCAAGTGAGTATGAGCCTTTAGATTAGAAAATATTATTAATTAATTACAGTATGGATGTCAAAGCAAGCCACCAAGTTAGTTTTCAACACATCTAGGTTTGATGTCACCAGATTTATCAGGTTTTCTATAACAAGGATCTTAATCACTCATCGCTATCATAAACCACATTTATGATTTATAGCAATAACTTTTACAATAACCTTCAAGTGAAAAGAAATGGACAGTATGATTATATTTATGATCATAAGATTTCCAGGAAAGAAAGTAGAGGTTTGTGGACGATTTCCGCACTTGCTGATCAATGATGAGACATATATCCCAGATTGTCAAGTGGATAGTGGTTTATTCTAGGCTTTTCAAAGTACAGAAAACTTCTTCATCATGAAAGACCACAAGTATCATACTTAAATCATACAGTGATCAAAATAAAAAAAATAGTAAATCAACCCCCTCGTTATCACCCCCTTATTTAGGTAAAAATAATAAAATGAAAAAATGTATTTATTTCTATTTTTCCATTAGGTTTAGCATTAGGCTAGGATTAGGGTTAGCGTTGGGGCTAGGATTAGGGTTGGGCTAGGTTTAGGGTTGGGACTAGAGTTAGGTTTGGGGTTAGGGTTGGGCTAGGGTTAGGCTGGGAGCGAGGGTTATGGTTGGAGCTAGGGTTAGGGTTAGGGTTGGGCTAGGGTTGGGATTAGGGTTAGGGATGTGTTGGGGTTAGGGTTGTGGTTAAGGTTATGGTTAGGGTTGGGATTAGGGTTAGGGGTGTGTTGGGGTTAGGGTTGGAGTTAGAATTGGGGGGTTTCCACTATTTAGGTACATCAGGAGGTTTCCAAAAGCGACATGGCGCCAACCATTGATTCCAGCCAATTTTGCATTCAAAAAGTCAAACGGTGCTCCCTTGGCTTTCTCCCAAATACCAGGTATCGGTGTACACAGGAGAAATTGCACAACTAATTTTGTGGTTCATTTTTTCTTGATACCCTTGTAAAAATAAAAAAATGTAGTTCCAAAGTTAATTTTTTGTACAAAAAGTAAAATGTTAATTTTTTCCTTCAACATTGCTATAGTTGTCGTGAAGCACCAGAAGGGTTAATAAACTTCTTGAATGTGGTTTTGCACACCTTGATGTTTTTAGAGTGGTGTGACTTTTGGGTATTTTCTCTTATATTGACCCCCCAAACTCACTTCAAATGTGAGGTGGTTCCTGAAAAAATGGTTTTGTAAATTTTGTTGGAAAAATGAGAAATCGCAATTTTTAACCCTTATAACATCATAAGTCCTAACAAAAAAAAATTACCGTATATACTCGAGTATAAGCCGAGATTTTCAGCCCAAATTTTTGGGCTGAAAGTGCCCCTCTCGGCTTATACTCGAGTCAAGGTGGGTGGCAGGGTCGGCGGGTGAGGGCGCTGAGGCATACTTACCTGCTTCCAGTGATCCTGACGCTCCCCCTGCAGTCCCACGGTCTTCGGTGCTGCAGTTCTTCCACTGTTCAGCGGTCACGTGGGACCGCTCATTAGAGAAATGAATAAGCGGCTCCACCTCCCATAGGGGTGGAGCCGCCTATTCATTTCTCTAATCAGCGGTAACGGTGACCGCTGATAGAGGAAGAAGCTGCGACACCGAAGACCAGCTGTCCGGGGGAAGGAGCGGGACTCCGGGACCAGGTAAGTATGTAATATTCACCTGTCCCCGTTCCAGCCGCCAGGCGCCGCTCCATCTTCCTGGCGCCGCTCCATCTTCCCGGCGCCGCTCCGCTCTGACTGTGCAGGTCAGAGGGCACGATGATGCATATAGTGTGCGCGGTGCCTTCTGCCTGATCACTCAGAGCGGAGAGACGCCGGGACCGGCGGGAGCTGCAAGCAAGAGAGGTGAGTATGTGTTTTTTTTTTTTTTTTACTGCAGCAGCAATGGCACAGATATATGTGGAGCATCTATGGGGAAATATGAACGGAGCAGAGCAGTATATGGCAGAGCTATGGGGAAATATGAACGGTGCAGAGCACTATATGGGGCACAGCTATGGGGAAATATGAACGGTGCAGAGCACTATATGGGGCACAGCTATGGGGAAATATGAACGGTGCAGAGCACTATATGGCAGCTATGGGGAAATATGAACGGTGCAGAGCACTATATAGCACAGCTATGGGGAAATATGAATGGTGCAGAGCACTATATGGCACAGTTATGGGGCAATAATGAACAGCGCAGAGCACTATATGGCACAGCTATGGGGCAATAATGAACGGTGCAGAACACTATATGGCACAGCTATGGGGCAATAATGAACGGTGCAGAGCACTATATGGCACAGCTATGGGGAAATAATGATCTATTTTTATTTTTGAAATTCACCGGTAAATAACACAGTAACATAGTAACATAGTTAGTAAGGCCGAAAAAAGACATTTGTCCATCCAGTTCAGCCTATATTCCATCATAATAAATCCCCAGATCTACGTCCTTCTACAGAACCTAATAATTGTATGATACAATATTGTTCTGCTCCAGGAAGACATCCAGGCCTCTCTTGAACCCCTCGACTGAGTTCACCATCACCACCTCCTCAGGCAAGCAATTCCAGATTCTCACTGCCCTAACAGTAAAGAATCCTCTTCTATGTTGGTGGAAAAACCTTCTCTCCTCCAGACGCAAAGAATGCCCCCTTGTGCCCGTCACCTTCCTTGGTATAAACAGATCCTCAGCGAGATATTTGTATTGTCCCCTTATATACTTATACATGGTTATTAGAGCGCCCCTCAGTCGTCTTTTTTCTAGACTAAATAATCCTAATTTCGCTAATCTATCTGGGTATTGTAGTTCTCCCATCCCCTTTATTAATTTTGTTGCCCTCCTTTGTACTCTCTCTAGTTCCATTATATCCTTCCTGAGCACCGGTGCCCAAAACTGGACACAGTACTCCATGTGCGGTCTAACTAGGGATTTGTACAGAGGCAGTATAATGCTCTCATCATGTGTATCCAGACCTCTTTTAATGCACCCCATGATCCTGTTTGCCTTGGCAGCTGCTGCCTGGCACTGGCAGCTCCAGGTAAGTTTATCATTAACTAGGATCCCCAAGTCCTTCTCCCTGTCAGATTTACCCAGTGGTTTCCCATTCAGTGTGTAATGGTGATATTGATTCCTTCTTCCCATGTGTATAACCTTACATTTATCATTGTTAAACCTCATCTGCCACCTTTCAGCCCAGGTTTCCAACTTATCCAGATCCATCTGTAGCAGAATACTATCTTCTCTTGTATTAACTGCTTTACATAGTTTTGTATCATCTGCAAATATCGATATTTTACTGTGTAAACCTTCTACCTGATCATTAATGAATATGTTGAAGAGAACAGGTCCCAATACTGACCCCTGCGGTACCCCACTGGTCACAGCGACCCAGTTAGAGACTATACCATTTATAACCACCCTCTGCTTTCTACCACTAAGCCAGTTACTAACCCATTTACACACATTTTCCCCCAGACCAAGCATTCTCATTTTGTGTACCAACCTCTTGTGCGGCACGGTATCAAACGCTTTGGAAATATCGAGATCTACCACGTCCAATGACTCACCGTGGTCCAGCCTACAGCTTACCTCTTCATAAAAACTGATTAGATTGGTTTGACAGGAGCGATTTCTCATAAACCCATGCTGATATGGAGTTAAACAGTTATTCTCATTGAGATAATCCAGAATAACATCCCTCAGAAACCCTTCAAATATTTTACCAACAATAGAGGTTAGACTTACTGGCCTATAATTTCCAGGTTCACTTTTAGAGCCCTTTTTGAATATTGGCACCACATTTGCTATGCGCCAGTGCTGCATTTCTACCCTAGGCTTATACTCGAGTCAATACGTTTTCCCAGTTTTTTGTGGCAAAATTAGGGGGGTCGGTTTATACTCGGGTCAGCTTATACTCGAGTATATACGGTATGTTTCCAAAATTCTGCTGATGTAAAGTTGACATGTGGGAAATGTTTCCAAAATTGTGCTGATGTAAAGTTGACATGTGAGAAATACTAGTTGTTAACTATTTTGTGTGAAACCACTCTCTGATTTAAGGGTACAAAAATTAAAATATTGAAAATTGATAAATTTTCAAAATTTTTGCCAAGTTTCAGGTTTTTTCATAAATAAACGTAAGTTACATCAAAGAAATGTTACTACTAACAATATGTCACAAAAAAGCAGTCACAGAATCATGGGATACGTTCCAGAGTTATAACCACATAAAGTGACAGTTGTCAAAATTGTAAAAATTGGCTTGGTCATTAAGTACCAAATTGGCTCTGTCACTAAGGGGTTAAGCCGTCACCACAACAAAGTAGACTATTTTGGCAGAGCCTTACTCTACTCTATAAAAAAAATTTTAAACTGTCTAATGCTCTTTTTATGTATAAAAAGCAAAGCACTACTCTGTGAATGCCAAGACATATAGTGTCAATGGAAATAACAGCTTCCAACCACATTATCCCTCAGCAAGATGTACTTACAAAAAAAGGGAAGGTTCTTAAATTGGCCAATTCATGTGTGCCCATCAACCACGGCAAGGTGACACCTCTCTCATGGGTCCAATCATAACCCTTCCCTATCCTACTGTACATGCCACTATCGAGCTAAAAAGCCTACGATAAAGGACAAACATGTCTTTTCTGGGCTGGAAGCCTACAATTTGAATGGGCAAGTAGAATTGGTTCTTCTTCTTGGACATTTCTTTGATGGGTCCTATCATAACTTATGGTATGATAATTGTGGTCTTTCCTGATCAAGAAGTCTTTTGTACTTTGAAACGCGTAGAATAAACCACTATCCATTTGACAATCTGGGATATATGTCTCATCATTGATAAGCAAGCGTTGAAATCATCCACAAACCTTTCCTTTATTTCCTGGAAATTGTTTGGTCATTTACTGACCTTTGGATCTTCTGCAGCTGATATGCTTTATTACATGCTTTATAGATGCTCAAAAAGGTGAGTGTAATTTTGATTTTATTGCATACCATACTCCTCGGATAAGACCCTATGTTGCACTTATCTCTCCTACAGCTCTGCGACTATGATCATAAGATTAACATATTGGGGATTGAATGACATTTTCAACCTAAACTCTTGAGACTGGGTGCAGATACATATAATTGTTATTGTAAATTCTTGTCAAACTTACAAAATATTTTACATAAAGCAGAATACTATAAAAGTATTGTCCAAGACAATGAAGCACTCCAATAAATGTAAAATAATGAAGTAATACATACTTACTCCTTTTACTACTAATCATTCAAGCCCCGCATTCCTCCTGTTCTGGTAACCTTTGCTCTAGACGTCACAGTTCTTACAGCCCACATGATATTGCAGCAAGGGCTGCTGTTGTGAATTCTGTTATCGAACTCCCTCCTGTGGTCATGAATGGTACTTCGGCGAGTTCTGTCCATGGACTCCCTCTGGTGGCTGTGAGTGGTGCTGCTGGTTCTGAGGTTCCTTCCACAGGTGACCTAGTTTATTCTTTGGCTGGCTGCTCTATTTAACTCCACTCAGATCGTTACTCCATGCCAGCTGTCAATGTTCTAGTACTGGTTCAGTTCGCTCTTGGATCTTGCACTATATGGGGCAAGTGTCTGTATGGGGCCATAATCAATGTTTGTGCAGCACTATATGGGGCAAGTGTCTGTATGGAGCATCTTATGGGGACATAATCAACGTTTCTGCAGCACTTTATGGCGCAAATATCTTTATGGAGCATCTAATGGGGCCATAATCAATGTTTCTGCAGCACTATATTGGGCAAATATGTCTATGGAGCATCTTATGGGGCCATTATTAACCTTTATGCAGGATTATATGGGGCTCCTGATTCAATATGGATATTCAAAAACACTTAACCTACTGATGTCTCAATTAATTTTACTTTTATTGGTATCTATTTTAACATTATGGGGATTCAGGAATGTATCTTGGCTTGGTTATACAGTTTCAATAGAGTTAAGGTTCAAATGGGGGAGGTTTGGGGGGTGGGGGGGCGCCAAACTGATCCTTTGCCCCAGGTGCAGGAAAGGCTAGACACACCTTTGTTCCAACATGTATTGACAAAAACTGGGGGAAACTGGAGAAGCGGACGATAGGTTGAGTATTTGTTGTTGTTTTTTTTTTTTTTTTACAATTTACCAGCCCATATGCAACTTAAATACTAAGTCAAGATAGGAACCAACATACTGTTAGGGTTGGCGGAACGCACCGAGTACATATATATGTATAAATAGGTGCGCTCGCAACTCGGGGTCCACCGTGCAGGAGAGGAACCTGCTGCTGGTAAATGGCGGCGCTATATGGTGGTATAAGCGAACTCTGTTAACTCCACAGAGTCACTAGAAATAAAGTGCTGTGTGTTATGATCCGGTGACCTTGGAGCTGCATGAGAACTTTCACTGGAGAAAGTGGCCACTATACTGACCGCAAACCTGAACTTAACACCGAAACTAGAAGTAGCCGTGGAGTATACCTAACACACCTAGATACCTCATCATAGCTGGAGGACTAAATACCCCTAAAGATGGAAATCGGAATACTGTCTTGCCTCAGAGAAAATCCCCAAAGGATAGACAGCCCCCCACAAATATTGGCGGTGAGTCGGAGAGGAAAAAACATACACCGGCAGAAAAAACAGGATTTAGCACAGGAGGCCACTCTAGCTAGATAGGACAGGATAGGACAGAGTTCTGTGCGGTCAGTATTAGGGTATGTTCACACTTTCAGGATTTCCATCCTTTTTTTTTTTCCTGACTGTTTTTTAAAAAACTGCAGCTCTTGGCAGAAAACGCAGGTCCTTTTTTTGGTCCTTTTTTGGTCCGTTTTTGATGCGTTTTTTGATGCGTTTTTTTATGCAGTTTTCTAGCCAGAGTCTGTGTGTTTTCTAGGAATTTTTTTAGGGTTAAAATGGCTGAAAATACCCTAACCCTACCCCTACCCCTAACCCTACCCCTAACCCTACCCCTACCCCTACCCCTACCCCTACCCCTACCCCTAACCCTAACCCTAACCCTAACCCTACCCCTACCCCTATTCTAACCTTAGTGGAAAAAAAAAAAAAAAATTCTTTATTTTTTTTATTGTCCCTACCTATGGGGGTGACAAAGGGGGGGGGGGGTGTCATTTACTATTTTTTTATTTTGATCACTGAGATAGGTTATATCTCAGTGATCAAAATGCACTTTGGAACGAATCTGCCGGCCGGCAGATTCGGCGGGCGCACTGCGCATGCGCCCGCCATTTTGCAAGATGGCGGCGCCCAGGGAGAAGACGGCCGGACGGACACCGGGACGCCGGGTGAGTATAAGGGGGGGAGATTAGGGCACGGGGGGGGGCATCAGAGCACTGGGGAGGGGCATCGGAGCACTGGGGGGGGCATCGGAGCACGGGGGGGCGGGATCGGAACACGGGGGGGGCAGCCACACTCCGCCCACGCACTTCCGCCCGCTCCCCGCACTTCCTGCTGCAGCGGTTCTGCACATCAAACCGCAGTAAAACCCGCAGATATATTTTTGATCTGCGGGTTTTACTGCGGTTTGGACCTCACATTGGAGGTCTATGGGTGCAGAACCGCTGCGGCTCCGGAAAAAGAATTGACATGCTCCTTCTTTTTTCCGGGAGCTATTCAGCGCGTCTTTTTTTTTACAATTTCCGGACCATGTGCACAGTGTGTCCTGTTTTCCATAGGGTACAGTGTACTGTACCCTGCATGGAAAACAGCTGCGGAACCGCAGCGGCAAAACCGCCGCGGTTCCGCGGTAAAAAACGCACTGTGTGAACATGGCCTAAAAACCCTTCAAAAAATCCACAGCAGAATATACAAAAAACTTCCTACATCTAACTAAAGATGTAGGAGCGTATATCTGCAACTCTAGTGAAACCAACCAGACTGAGAAAACACAGACACAGTCTAATCTGGACAAAAGAAAAACAAACGAACAGTACTGAAAATAAGCACACTGCATGTGTGCCACAGGAAAAGAAACAGACACTTATCTTTGCTGAACTGGCAGATAAGCAGGAGAGGCCAGGCAGAGATCCAATACTTCCAAAGAAACATTGACAACTGGAAAGGGTTAAAGGATCCTGCACACCTAAATATCCCAGTCAGAATTGTAATTATCCGATACACCTGGCCAGGACTGCGAGTCAGAGACAACTGCATTCCCACCAACAACCACTGGAGGGAACCCAAGAGCAGAATTCACAACAGCTGTGCCCTGTTAGCATCACAGGGGAACACAGCTAACTGCTGAGCTGGAGGCAGTCAGTGGTCACGCACCCAGAAAAGCATGCAAACAGTCCTCACCGGAGGAGCCGGTATTCTAGGGGCTTATTTCAGCCGGGTCCCTGAATACATTCATGCAATACTCCTCACCGGAGGTGCTGGTGTTCTAGGGGCTTATTTCAGCCGGGTCCCTGAACACACACATACAGGCGCAACCACAATTAACAAGCTCATGATATGAGGTGATAGTAGCGCATGGCCGTGCGGCCATGCGAACCTTTTATAGCTGCAGCATGTACAGGACCTTCCAAGAAGGACAAATGGAAGGCTGCAACAGAACTTGATCAGGTACAGGGCCTTCCTGGAGGACCAATGGAAGTCGCTGCAGTACCTGAGCATGTGACCCTAGACCTCCACTGAGAGATCTTACCCTGGGCATGCTCAGTGTGTGCAAAGCAGGACTTAGTCCCAGAAAAGCCTGCTCGCCGCAGACCAGTGCAGAGTACAATAGCAGAGCCTGAAAAGGCAGCAGTAACCCTTTGCACAGTATCAGGCTGAGTGAGACGCTGGGACCGACGTCTCCGCTGAGCAGGCTCCACTGCAGCTGATGCAGAATGAGAGATCGCAGAAGACACGTCTCGAGATTCCCCCTGTGCAGCAGCGGAAACTCGACTCCTAACACATACGAGCCTATCTATCTAATAAATCAGGGATTGCCTCTCTGACATTAGAAGAACAGCCAGTCAAGGCTTAGTGTTATATATAAAATGGAAAAACTCCGGCACACTATGAATTCCAAATGAGATTATGGTTTATTTTCCGGTAATTTTCAGCAATGCATGACACACCATAGGATTTCCAAAAAAGAAGACGTTCTGTACACTTTATTGGACATACACAATTTCTTTCTCAACGTTTCGGCTTTGAAAGCCTTTCTCAAGAGATTAAATGTCCTTTTGCGGGTACAGGGAACTGGGCAAGGAAACCCACTTAATATGGAGACAGGAGAGCGTCGCATCAAGTGCAGAGGGCCAGGGAGCTGTTAATCTATGGGGCAACTTGCATCACCGTTTTTTCTAGGGCATATTTAGCGTGCCAGTTAAATCGCGTATATTGGCTGAGTCTCGCCAATGCAATTCTATGGGTGGGAGAAAAAGGCGGACACCACACATACCATGTACCTTGTGAGAAATACGCACACATTTTCCTCATTGCAGCCAATTGAGCCATTAAATTCAATGGGGAAAAGCAGTGAGAAATGTAAAGCCATACGGATGTCACACCGATACATAGGTGCAAGAAAATCCCATCATATTGCAAACGCATTACACACACGGTTGACCATATGGAGGACACTGGTGCAACTCTTGGCAGGGAGACTTGGACCAATTTTACATATGTTAAGTGTGATCCCAGCCTTAGGGGGAAAGTATAATAGAAACACTTCACCACTTCTGTATTTTTCACCTACTCCTAATTTGACTTACAAATACTGATTTGAAATACTGACCAAATACTGAATGGCCTTAGGCCTCATTCAGATGTCAGAATCTCTCAAGTACGAGAAAAAGAGAACAATTATTCTGATCAGACTATGATCAGAGTTTGATAAGAGTTTGATCAGTGTGCGGTCTGAGTGACATCCAATTTTCTCGCACTTTGAGAAATTGGAAAAAAAAATTTCCAAATTCTCCATTCTCACAGTCTGTGAAAATTGGGCCATACTCAGACAACTTTCATCTCAAAATCAGATGTCTCCGTGATGTTCCGCGGACCTCTTGCGAAAAATCACAGACATGTGTATGACCTCATTGGCTATCACAGGTATGAATGCTTTCCACGAAAACCACAGATAGCACTAATGCACAAAAATCAGACATGTGAATGAGGACCTACCTGCGATAAGAGCCACTTGGTAGTCTAGTTGTATTGTACCAATAATATTGCTAGGACGTGCATTGTCTACCATGTGTGTAATGTGAGTGTTTCTGTTGGCACAAATATAGATAAGAAGAGATTGGTTTGCTGTTGTTTTATTCCTGTTCGGATACATTCATACAACTATATTTTCAGTCCAAGAGCTGACCATCATAAAATTGACCTCACTCGGACAGCACTAGGAGCCATGTTATACAATAAGTTGTTTTCATGGGTGAAATCTGTTTGTTAAAAAAAATCACAGCATGCACTAGTTTCTTCAGCCTCTTTCAGCCAAAGAGGTATCAGATGTGTCAATGTTAAAAACTTTTCCCAGGCACTTTAAGACATTTCCTGACTGTGATTCCATGGTCCCAAAATCAGAGCCATAGACAATATTCATGGTGGTATTAGTGGGAGCAATGTGAATCAGATCCTTGCCCAACATGAGTGTTGATGGATGGTAACACTTAATACAATGTCATCGATGGGTCTCAATGAGAAATTGAGTTTTGCTTCTTTTCTGTAATTGTTCTTATTTATCTTACCCTGTTACTTTCCATAACTCTCCTCAATTTGGTGTGTTTTTTCCTTATTGTTTTGTTTGTCTTGCGTTTAATGTCGTCGGCATGTCTTTTGATGGTCTGCTTGGCTCTTGGATTCTAACCCATAGCTTCTTATTTGACCATGATACTTAGCATGCATGGTTATATTAAACTTATTTCAATAAATTATCTTTTCAGTCTCTTTGGTGGTTTTTGGCTACTCCATCAACGGTGGGTTGACAGGTTTGAGATGCCATATGGATAGCATACTGATTGAATATGTCCAATAAAAAAAGAAAAAGGTGGCACTCACCGGTCCCAATAAAATGTCCTTTATTCGGATTTACATTAAAAACAGAGGCAGGAGAGTTCTGAGTGAAAATGCATTGGACGATGGCCATTTTGCGCTGGTATGCGCTTCTTCTGATCCTCATACTGATTGAATACTAATTACATACTGACCACCATACGGATTAAAAACATCGTCTTTTTGAGGACGAAAACCCCACAATTTGTGTTAGACATTATACACAGCTTGATGAAGAATGCTCAGAATAGCATTTGCTCCTATTAGAGAATCTATATGCCAGATTTCACAATTATAATAGAAATACGCAATCTTTCATGTCATATTACAGGTCCTTCTCAAAAAATTAGCATATAGTGTTAAATTTCATTATTTACCATAATGTAATGATTACAATTAAACTTTCATATATTATAGATTCATTATCCACCAACTGAAATTTGTCAGGTCTTTTATTGTTTTAATACTGATGATTTTGGCATACAACTCCTGATAACCCAAAAAACCTGTCTCAATAAATTAGCATATCAAGAAAAGGTTCTCTAAACAACCTATTACCCTAATCTTCTGAATCAACTAATTAACTCTAAACACATGCAAAAGATACCTGAGGCTTTTATAAACTCCCTGCCTGGTTCATTACTCAAAACCCCCATCATGGGTAAGACTAGCGACCTGACAGATGTCAAGAAGGCCATCATTGACACCCTCAAGCAAGAGGGTAAGACCCAGAAAGAAATTTCTCAACAAATAGGCTGTTCCCAGAGTGCTGTATCAAGGCACCTCAATGGTAAGTCTGTTGGAAGGAAACAATGTGGCAGAAAACGCTGTACAACGAGAAGAGGAGACTGGACCCTGAGGAAGATTGTGGAGAAGGACCGATTCCAGACCTTGGGGAACCTGAGGAAGCAGTGGACTGAGTCTGGTGTGGAAACATCCAGAGCCACCGTGCACAGGCGTGTGCAGGAAATGGGCTACAGGTGCCGCATTCCCCAGGTAAAGCCACTTTTGAACCATAAACAGCGGCAGAGGCGCCTGACCTGGGCTACAGAGAAGCAGCACTGGACTGTTGCTAAGTGGTCCCAAGTACTTTTTTCTGATGAAAGCAAATTTTGCATGTCATTCGGAAATCAAGGTGCCAGAGTCTGGAGGAAGACTGGGGAGAAGGAAATGCCAAAATGCCTGAAGTCCAGTGTCAAGTACCCACAGTCAGTGATGGTGTGGGGTGCCATGTCAGCCGCTGGTGTTGGTCCACTGTGTTTCATCAAGGGCAGGGTCAATGCAGCTAGCTATCAGGAGATTTTGGAGCACTTCATGCTTCCATCGGCTGAAATGCTTTATGGAGATGAAGATTTCATTTTTCAGCACGACCTGGCACCTGCTCACAGTGCCAAAACCACTGGTAAATGGTTTACTGACCATGGTATTACTGTGCTCAATTGGCCTGCCAACTCTCCTGATCTGAACCCCATAGAGAATCTGTGGGATATTGTGAAGAGAAAGGTGAGAGACGCAAGACCCAACACTCTGGATGAGCTTAAGGCCGCTATTGAAGCATCCTGGGCCTCCATAACATCTCAGCAGTGTCACAGGCTGATTGCCTCCATGCCACGCCGCATTGAAGCAGTCATTTCTGCCAAAGGATTCCCGACCAAGTATTGAGTGCATGACTGAACATTATTATTTGTTGGTTTTTTTGTTTGTTATTAAAAAACACTTTTATTTGATTGGATGGGTGAAATATGCTAATTTATTGAGACAGGTTTTTTGGGTTATCAGGAGTTGTATGCCAAAATCATCAGTATTAAAACAATAAAAGACCTGACAAATTTCAGTTGGTGGATAATGAATCTATAATATATGAAAGTTTAATTGTAATCATTACATTATGGTAAATAATGAAATTTAACACTATATGCTAATTTTTGGAGAAGGACCTGTATCTCAGATTTCTTTGACACACCTGAAGAATTTCTCGGAATTGTATGACATTGGTGGTCCACTTGAAGCAAGAGTGTAGCAAGAGCTTAAGTGGAGTACAGAACACATTGTTCAAACCAGGTTTTTGTATTACATGGATTAAATAATTGTGGAAGTTTTTTTTTCTGTACAATCTTTATTAAAATAAAAAAGAAACAAATTTAGTAATCCTGCAATTTTCTCACTAGACACTGGGGCTTTTTAGATTCATACTTCCTGTTCTTTCAGGAAGAGTTTTCAGAAGACTCATTGTCAGTGGCCAGATTACTATGAGAGGTAAAACCTTTATACACATCCGATAACAATGGATCCACTCTTCACAATAGATGATATCGCATTTGACCTTGCTTCCCTCCCTTCACAATGACCTTTGCTCAGGCTCATTAGACAATTCAATTCAAAACATAGGATCAGAATCAGACCATTGAGGCTACATACATGTGTAATTTCCTGAAACAATCGTAAGTTAAAGTCTAGTGTGAAAATTGCAAGACTTCTTTTTTTTATTTTTAATACAGATTGTGACATTAATAAAAAAAAAATGCCAAAAATATTTTAAACACATTTACCGTAATTAAAAAACCTGATTTAAACAACAGGTAATTTTCTGATGACACATTCTCTTTAAGGGACTTATAGCGCCCCTATGGCTCTATTCTATTGAGTTACGGGAATTCAATATAACTTTTTATTATAGAAAAATTCTCTCCTTGAATAAATGAATCAGTTGTTATATGAAATCGGACACTTATAGAGGCACAGTATGACTCCATGTACAGAGGTTGTATATAGGTGTAATAAAGGCATGTTAAAGCAGATATGTCACATAACTGACTGCATATATTATTAAATAGATCTGACAAACCTTGTGAAAATCCATCACTATCCAATCCTTTTTTACACGGTAAAGTCTGTTTCCACCAACATAGACTGTTTGACAGTTTCTCACTGTTCCTCTTCCCTGGTGCTGCTGAGATCTCACACTGTACAGTACAAGCTGCATCTGTCAGTCAGGCTGGGTGGGCAATGCATTCTCACTCTTTAGCTGGACACATAAAATGCTCATTTTAATATCAGAATTATACTTCCAATCTGACAGATTTTAAAAATAAATACACCAGTCTCATCAGAGCACTATTTATAAAGTAAAGTACCATTTGTACCATACAGTAATATACATACAGTAAAGTACCATTTGTACCATACAGAGTAATTTGATGATTTGATTGATAATGTGATCTGTGTTATTTAGGTATGGTGACAAGTGTTCAATCCCACAAGTTTGAACAGAGGGGAGGATATGTGAGGCAGTGAGGGGGATCATATGCGAGGGTTGATATGTATCCCCTATGATGCAGATGGAGGCCTATTAGACCCGCTGGAGTGCCTTGTATTTACAACAGGACGCCTGCGAGTCACAAGGTAAAATAAAAGTAGGTGTGGACCTGGTCAAGCTATTTGACCATGGCAATGTTCAGGAAAACCCAGTAAGGGCTTTTATTTTTGAAGCAGACTACAGGATGGTAGTGGGGCGGTCCGCTTCCTCCAAGCCGGGTCTTACAAGTGCAACAGATTCCAGTTAAAAACCCTGCAGTATAGGGTTTGGGTGTGTCAGTGTTTGTTTGCAAGTAGCAGAGCAGGTGGGTCTGCAGCGTCCAGCCTGTGAGGTAACACAGAGCCAAGAGCAGCGAACGTCTGGCATCCAGCAGCGTTATTTGGTGGTGCAGTCACTCTCGGCAACCGGTCTTGTGTACGGATTGTTGTGATGCCCCGACTGTGATCTGGAGGATACCGTGTGCTGTGCACTGTGTGAGCTGTATGGACATTAAACATGTTTGCTGTGAACTTTCCTGTGGTCCCTGTCTATCTGTCACCCTTTCCTTACCCGCTGGCCGCAATATTGGATTGAAGTTCATTCTATTTCCTCCGTAGTACACGCCTGCGCAAAACAAGATTGCCTTGCGCAAGCGTGTACTACGGAGGACATAGAATGAACTTCAATCCAATATTGCGGCCAGCATGCAGCCAGTGGGTAAGGAAAGGGTGAATTAAACACCCGAAAACTCCGCCCATGTGACCGAAAACCGGTCCCGCCAAATTCAGGTGACAGGTTCCCTTTAAACACAAAGTCAAGGTAGGCTTTATCTATCTAATAAATCAGGGATTGCCTCTCTGACATTAGAAGAGCAGCAGGTCAAGGCTCAGTTTTATGACACGTTCACAAGTTCAGTATTTGGTAAGTATTTCACATCAGTATTTGTAAGACAAAATCAGGAGTGGTACAATTAGGCCGGAGACACACTAGCGTTGAAAACGGACAAGTGCTATGCGAGTAAACATTGCATAGCACTCGGACCATTGTTAATCTATGGGGCAGCTTGCATCACCGTTTTTTTTCAGTATTTTTTTCAGTACAGTATTACAGTAATATACATACCGTAATATACATACAGTACAGACCGAAAGTTTGGACACACCTTCTCATTTAAAGATTTTTCTGTATTTTCATGACTATGAAAATTGTACATTCACACTGAAGGCATCAAAACTATGAACCAACACATGTGGAATTATATACTTTTCAAAAAAGTGTGAAACAACTGAATTTATGTCTTATATTCTAGGTTCTTCAAAGTAGCCACCTTTTGCTTTGATGACTGCTTTGCACACTCTTGGCATTCTCTTGATGAGCTTCAAGAGGTAGTCACCGGAAATGGTCTTCCAACAATCTTGAAGGAGTTTCCAGAGAAGCTTAGCTCTTGTTGGACCTTTTGCCTTCACTCTGCGGTCTAGCTCACCCCAAACCATCTCGATTGGGTTCAGGTCTGGTGACTGTGGAGGCCAGGTCATCTGGCGTAGCACCCCAACACTCTCCTTCTTGGTCAAATCGCCCTTACACAGCCTGGAGGTGTGTTTGGGGTCATTGTCCTGTTGAAAAATAAATGATGGTCAAACTAAACGCAAACCGGAAGGAATAGCATGCCACTGCAAGATGCTGTGGTAGCCATGCTAGTTCAGTATGCCTTCAATTTTGAATAAATCCCCAACAGTGTCACCAGCAAAGCACCCCCACACCATCACACCTCCTCCTCCATGCTTCACGGTGGGAACCAGGCATGTAGAGTCCATCCGTTCACCTTTTCTGCATGGCACAAAGACACGGTGGTTGGAACCAAAGATCTCAAATTTAGACTCATCAGACCAAAGCACAGATTTCCACTGGTCTAATGTCCATTCCTTGTGTTCTTTAGCCCAAACAAGTCTCTTCTGCTTGTTGCCTGTCCTTAGCAGTGGTTTCCTAGCAGCTATTTTACCATGAAGGTCTGCTGCACAAAGTCTCCTCTTAACCCCTTCCTGACCTTTGACGCATACGCTGCGTCATGAAAGTCGGTGCCATTCCGACCCATGACGCAGCATATGCGTCATGGCGGAATCGCGTTCCTGCAGGCCGGGTGAAAGGGTTAACTGTAATTTCACCCAGCGTGCAGGGACAGGAGGAGTTGTACTTTAGCCCAGGGGGGGTGGCTTCACCCCCCCGTGGCTACGATCGCTCTGATTGGCTGTTGAAAGTGAAACAGCCAATCAGAGCGATTTGTAATATTTCACCTAAAAAACTGGTGAAATATTACAATCCAGCCATGGCCGATGCTGCAATATCATCGGCCATGGCTGGAAACACTAATGTGCCCCCACCCCACCGATCGCCCCCCCAGCCCTCCGATCTGTGGTCCACTCCCCTCCGTCCTGTGCTCCGCTCCCCCGTCCTCCTGTCTGCTCCCCCCGTGCTCCAATCCCACCCCCGTGCTCCAATCCCACCCCCCTGCACTCCGATCCACCCCTCCGCACTGCGATCCACCCCCCGCACACCGATCCACCCCCCCACACACCGATCCACTCGCCCGCACACCGATCCACCCGCCCGCACACCGATCCACCCCCCCATGCTCCGATCCCTCCCCCCGTGCTCCGACGCCCCCACCGTGCCTTGATCTCCCCCCCCCCCCTTATACTTACCTAGCCTCCCGGGGTCCGTCCGTCTTCTTTCCTGGGCGCCGCCATCTTCCAAAATGGTGGGCGCATGCGCAGTGCGCCCGCCGAATCTGCCGGCCGGCAGATTCGTTCCAGAGTGAATTTTGATCACTGTGATAAAACCTCACAGCGATCAAAATAAAAAAAAACAGTAAATGACCCCCCCCCTTTGTCACCCCCATAGGTAGGGACAATAATAAAATAAAGATTTTTTTTTTTCCCCCACTAAGGTTGGAGTTAGAACTAGGGTTAGGGGTAGGGTTAGTGTTAGGGGTAGGGGTAGGGTTAGGGGTAGGGTTAGGGGTAGGGTTAGGGTTAGGGGTAGGGTTAGGGTTAGGGGTAGGGTTAGGGTTGGGGTTAGGGCTAGGGTTAGGAATGTGCACACGTATTCTGGTCCTCTGCGGATTTTTCCGCAGCGGATTTCATAAATCCGCAGTGCTAAACCGCTGTGGATTTATCGTGGATTTACCGCGGTTTTTCTGTGCATTTCACTGCGGTTTTACAACTGCGATTTTCTATTGGAGCAGTTGTAAAACCGCTGCGGAATCCGCAGAAAGAAGTGACATGCTGCGGAATGTAAACCCCTGCGTTTCCGTGCAGTTTTTCTGCAGCATGTGAACAGCTATTTTTGTTTCCCATAGGTTTACATTGAACTGAAAACTCATGGGAAACTGCTGCGGATCCGCAGCGTTTTCCGCAGCGTGTGCACATACCTTTAGAATTAGTCTATGTGCACACGGGGCGGATTTGGCTGCGGATCCGCAGCGGATTGGCCGCTGCGGATCCGCAGCAGAGTTCCATCAGGTTTACAGTACCATGTAAACATATGGAAAACCAAATCCGCTGTGCCCATGGTGCGGAAAATACCACGCGGAAATGCTGCGTTGTATTTTCCGCAGCATGTCAATTCTTTGTGCGGATTCCGCAGCGTTTTACACCTGTTCCTCAATAGGAATCCGCAGGTGAAATCCGCACAAAAAACACTGGCAATCCGCGGTAAATCCGCAGGTAAAAGGCAGTGCCTTTTACCCGCGGATTTTTCAAAAATAATGCAGAAAAATCTCACACGAATCCGCAACGTGGGCACATAGCCTTAGGGTTGGGGTTGGGTTGGAATTAGGGTTGTGGTTAGGGTTAGGGGTGTGTTGGGGTTAGGGTTGTGGTTAGGGGTGTGTTGGGGTTAGGGTTGTGATTAGGGTTACGGCTACAGTTGGGATAAGGGTTAGGGGTGTGTTGGGGTTAGTGTTGGAGTTAGAATTGAGGGGTTTCCACTGTTTAGGCACATCAGGGGTCTCCAAACGCAACATGGCGCCACCATTGATTCCAGCCAATCTTGTATTCAAAAAGTCAAATGGTGCTCCCTCACTTCGAGCCCCGACGTGTGCCCAAAAAGTGGTTTACCCCCACATATGGGGTACCAGCATACTCATTGACAAACTGCGCAACAATTACTTGGGTCCAATTTCTCCTGTTACCCTTGAGAAAATAAAAAATTGCTTGCTAAAACATCATTTTTGAGGAAAGAAAAATGATTTTTTATTTTCACGGCTCTGCGTTGTAAACGTCTGTGAAGCATTTGGGGGTTCAAAGTGCTCACCACATATCTAGATAAGTTCCTTGGGGGGTCTAGTTTACAAAATGGGGTCACTTGTGGGGGGTTTCTACTGTTTAGGCACACCAGGGGCTCTGCAAACGCAACGTGATGTCCGCAGACCATTCCATCAAAGTCTGCATTTCAAAAGTCACTACTTCCCTTCTGAGCCCCGACGTGTGCCCAAACAGTGGTTTACCCCCACACATCGGGTATCAGCGTACTCAGGAGAAACTGGACAAGAACTTTTGGGTCCAATTTCTCCTGTAACCCTTGGGAAAATAAAAAATTCTGGGCTAAAAAATTATTTTTGAGGAAAGAAAACGTATTTATTATTTTCACGGCTCTGCGTTATAAACTTCTGTGAAGCACTTGGGGGTTGAAAGTGCTCACCACATATCTAGATAAGTTCCTTTTGGGGTCTAGTTTCCAAAATAGGGTCACTTGTGGGGGGTTTCTACTGTTTAGCCACATCAGGGGCTCTGCAAACGCAACGTGACGCCCGTAGAGCATTCCATCAAAGTCTGCATTTCAAAACGTCACTACTTCACTTCCGAGCCCCGGCATGTGCCCAAACAGTAGTTTACCCCCACATATGGGGTATCACTGTACTCAGGAGAAACTGGACAACAAATATTGGGGTCAAATTGCTCCTGTTACCCTTGGGAAAATTTAAAAATTCTGGGCTAAAAAATTATTTTTGAGGAAAGAAAACGTATTTATTATTTTCACTGCTCTGTGTTATAAACTTCTGTGAAGCACTTGGGGGTTCAAAGTGCTCACCTCACATCTAGATAAGTTCCTTTCAGGGTCTAGTTTCCAAAATGGGGTCACTTGTGGGAGGTTTCTACTGTTCAGCCACATCAGGGGCTCTGCAAACGCAACGTGACGCCCGCAGAGCATTCCATCAAAGTCTGCATTTCAAAACGTCACTACTTCACTTCCGAGCCCCAGCATGTGCCCAAACAGTGGTTTACCCCCACATATGGGGTATCAGCGTACTCAGGAGAAACTGGACAACAACATTTGGGGTCAAATTTCTCCTGTTACCCTTGGGAAAATAAAAAATTGCGGGCTAAAAAATCATTTTTGAGAAAAGAATTTTTTATTTTTATTTTCATGGCTCTGCGTTATAAACTTCTGTGAAGCACTTGAGGGTTCAAAGTGCTCACCACTCGTCTAGATTAGTTCCTTTGGGGTCTAGCTTCCAAAATGGGGTCATTTGTGGGGGATCTCCAATGTTTAGGCACACAGGGGCTCTCCAAACGTGACATGGTGTCCGCTAATGATTGGAACTAATTTTCCATTTAAAAAGTCAAATGACGTGCCTTCCCTTCTGAGCCCTGCCGTGCGCCCAAACAGTGGTTTACCCCCACATATGGGGTATCTACGTACTCAGAACAAACTGGACAACAAAATTTGTGGTCCAATTTCTCCTATTACCATTGGCAAAATAGGAAATTCCAGGCTAAAAAATCATTTTTGAGGAAAGAAAAATTATTTTTTATTTTCATGGCTCTGCATTATAAACTTCTGTGAAGCACCTGGGGGTTTAAAGTGCTCAGTATGTATCTAGATAAGTTCCTGGGGGGGTCTAGTTTCCAAAATGGGGTCACTTGTGGGGGAGCTCCAATGTTTAGGCACACAGGGGCTCTCCAAACACGACATGGTGTCCGCTAACAATTTCCACTCAATTTCCATTCAAAAAGTCAAATAGCGCGCCTTCCCTTCCGAGCCCTGCCGTGTGCCCAAACAGTGGTTTACCCCCATATATGAGGTATCGGCGTACTCGGGAGAAATTGCCCAACAAATTTTAGGATCTATTTAATCCTATTGCCCATGTGAAAATGAAAAAATTGAGGCGAAAAGAAATTTGTTGTGAAAAAAAAGTACTTTTTCATTTTTACGGATCAATTTGTGAAGCACCTGAGGGTTTAAAGTGCTCACTAGGCATCTAGATAAGTTCCTTGGGGGGTCCAGTTTCCAAAATGGGGTCACTTGTGGGGGAGCTCCAATTTTTAGGCACACGGGGGCTCTCCAAATGTGACATGGTGTCCGCTAAAGAGTGCAGCCAATTTTTCATTCAAAAAGTCAAATGGCGGTCCTTCCCTTCCAAGCCCTGCCGTGCGCCAAACAGTGGTTTACCCCCACATATGAGGTATCAGCGTACTCAGGACAAATTGGACAACAACGTTCGTGGTTCAGTTTCTCCTTTTACCATTGGGAAAATAAAAAAATTGTTGCTCAAAGATCATTTTTGTGACTAAAAAGTTAAATGTTCATTTTTTCCTTCCATGTTGCTTCTGCTGCTGCGAAGCACCTGAAGGGTTAATAAACTTCTGGAATGTGGTTTTGTGCACCTTGAGGGGTGCAGTTTTTAGAATGGTGTCACTTTTGGGTATTTTCAGCTATATAGACCCCTCAAACTGACTTCAAATGTGAGGTGGTCCCTAAAAAAAAATGGTTTTGTAAATTTCGTTGTAAAAATGAGAAATCGCTGGTCAAATTTTAACCCTTATAACTTCCTAGCAAAAAAAAATGTTTCCAAAATTGTGCTGATGTAAATTAGACGTGTGGGAAATGTTATTTATTAACTATTTTTTGTCACATAACTCTCTGGTTTAACAGAATAAAAATTCAAAATGTGAAAATTGCACAATTTTCAAAATTTTCGCCAAATTTCCGTTTTTATCACAAATAAACACAGAATTTATTGACCTAAATTTACCACTAACATGAAGCCCAATATGTCACGAGAAAACATTCTCAGAATCGCTAGGATCCGTTGAAGCGTTCCCGAGTTATTACCTCATAAAGGGACACTGGTCAGAATTGCAAAAAATGGCAGGGTCTTTAAGGTCAAAATAGGCTGGGTCATGAAGGGGTTAACAGTTGTTGTAGAGATGTGTCTGCTGCTAGAACGCTGTGTGACATTGACCTGGTCTCTAATCTGAGCTGCTGTTAACCTGCAATTTCTGAAGCTGGTGACTCGATAAACTTATCCTCAGAAGCAGAGGTGACTCTTGGTCTTCCTTTCCTGGGGCGGTCCTCATGTGAACCAGTTTCTTTGTAGCGCTTGATGGTTTTTGCCACTGCACTTGGGGACACTTTCAAAGTTTTCCCAATTTTTCGGACTGACTGACGTTCATTTCTTAAAGTAATGAAGGCCACTCGTTTTTCTTTACTTAGCTGCTTTTTTCTTGCCATAATACAAATTCTAACAGTCTATTCAGTAGGACTATCAGCTGTGTATCCACCAGACTCCTGCACAACACAACTGATGGTCCCAACCCCATTTATAAGGCAAGAAATCCCACTTATTAAATCTGACAGGGCACACCTGTGAAGTGAAAACCATTCCCAGTGACTACCTCTTGAAGCTCATCAAGAGAATGCCAAGAGTGTGCAAGCAGTCATCAAAGCAAAAGGTGGCTACTTTGAAGAACCTAGAATATAAGACATAATTTCAGTTGTTTCACACTTTTTTGTTAAGTATATAATTCCACATGTGTTAATTCATAGTTTTGATACCTTCAGTGTGAATGTAGAATTTTCATAGTCATGAAAATACAGAAAAATCTTTAAATGAGAAGGTGCGTCCAAACTTTTGGTCTGTACTGTACATACATAATATACATACATACAGTAAGGTACCATTTGTACCATTCAGAGTAATTTGATTGATAATATGATCTGTTATTTAGGCCCAAAAGTGAAAAGTTTGTAATATTATACAGATATTACTTGCATTATGTAAGATAGATATTGATTTTTGCATGATCCTGATTTTGCCACTGAGCACATAAAACAAGTCTGTTAGTGATGAGGGAACATGCTCGGATGTTATCCGAGTATCTTGGGTGTGCTCGGATAATATATTTGAGTCCCTGCGGCCTGTTTGTTTGGCAATCCCTGCATATGTTGCGGCTGTCTACCACCACAAAACATGCAGCAGCAGGGACTCGAATACATTATCTGAGCATGTCCAAGATAATCGGATAACACTCAAGCATGCTTGGATAACACGTTATCTGAACACATTCACTCATCACTACAGTCTGTATAAGGCCGGTTTCACACGTCAGTGTCTCCGGTACGTGAGGTGACAGTTTCCTCACGTACCGGAGACACTGACACACGTAGATACATAAAAATCAATGCATCTGTGCAGATGTCATTGGTTTTTTGCGGACCGTGTCTCCGTGTGCAAAACACGGAGACATGTCAGTGTTCGTGGGAGTGCACATATTACATGGACCCATTAAAGTCAATGGGTCCGTGTAAAACACGTACCGCACACGGACGTTGTCCGTGTGCCGTGCAGGAGACAGCGCTACATTAAGCGCTCTCCCCCCCACTGGTGCTGAAGCCGCGATTCATATCTTCCCTGCAGCAGCGTTTGCTGCAGAGAAGATATGAATAATAGTGTTTAAAATAAAGATCTATGTGCCCCCCGCCCTCCCACCCCCTGTGCGCCCCCCCCCCGCTGTTCTGAAAATACTCACCCTGCTCACTCCCTTGCCAGCACTGCTTCCTGTTCTGGCCGCATATTCTCCTGTATGCGGTCACGTGGGGCCGCTCATTTACAGTAATGAATATGCGGCTCCTCCTCCCATAGGGGTGGAGCCGCATATTCATTACTGTAATCGGCGGCCCCACGTGACCGCATACAGGAGAAGATGCGGCCAGAACAGGAAGCAGTGACAGCCAACGAGGGAGCCGGGTGAGTATTTTCAGAACAGCGGGGGGCGCACAGGGGGTGGGAGGGCGGGGGGCACATAGATCTTTATTTTAAACACTATTATTCATATCTTCTCTGCAGCAAACGCTGCTGCAGGGAAGATATGAATCGGGGCTTCAGCACCAGATGCTGGTACGTGTGGTATCCAGCACGGTGCGTGTGGTACCCAGTGGGCACACGGGCGGCACAAGTGTGCCACGCGTGTGCCACACTGATGTGCCACAGAAACGTAGGGCCACACGGACACGGATAATTCCGGTACCAATTTTTTCCGGTACCGGAATTTTCTGGACGTGTGAAACCGGCCTAACACGGTTTGCTCTTTTTTTCATCTGTATACCCATATGATTAAGGCATATGATAAATTATTTTTGAAGATCGAATAATGTCACAAAATCTTCAAAAATGTTTTAAAGAAAGAGGTAAAAAAAAGTCCACTTTGTATGTTTGGCAAAATTATGTAGATACTCAATAACAGATTCGTCATAATGGATTTTTTCACACATAATATTAGTAATTAAATAGTGGGGAAAAATATGGTGGTTTGATGAATTTATTCTGCAACTGTAGACTTTTTGGATTGGAAGTTACAGTTTCACACCACTTGACAGGTATAGGCTGAGTATTTTCTGCATAATGTTAATTTATATGACTCTGCACTGTTTACTGCAAAACTCTAGCAAACATTCCGCACATTACTGCCAGATAGCTGCCACACTAACTACAAACACCTGCCAAGCTCTGTCGCAGAGCGATCCCTCACATTGCCGGAGAAATCTCTGCAGACTGGAGTTCCTGTGTTTGGTAGGGGAAATTATCCAAGTTGCATCTGCAGAGTTAATACATTCAGCTGAAACAATGAGAAAAATAAGGTTGGACACGAGTGCACAAGGTGTGGTGGCATCCTGGCACACGGCATATCCCCACTTGTAAGATAAATTCAGTATGTGAAGATAACATTCAACGAACATTCCTGCTGATTTATTGTTTGCCTATTCTAAACACCCCAGGGCAAAAAAGTAAAGAAAAGATCAAGAGCACAAGATATCTCATACATACTAACAGCAATATAGCAACAGTAAACTTTTCATTTTCTTGTTTGCATTTCATTTATGTATGCTATGCAAATATTCATAGGATAGAAAAACTGAATTTAATTAAACTGAAATTAGAAGAGTCTAATGTCACAGTATTGCCATTTACATTGATCTTTCTGGGCAGGAACGGAAACAGACAGAAAAGGGCCTCAGTGCAAGAACAAAATGTAGGCTCTTTGCAGTCCAACAGCTCATCATAATGTACAATTCCACCTGCTTTGGAGGTAGTGTAATTAGATGGACTTATTGCCCACGTTCCCCTTGAAAAAACAAGTGCTGTTATGTTACGTAGTGTGAACTGGAATGTGCAATAATGATGTTGATAATGTGAATTGCTTGACAGTTGAGATAGCAAGAGTTAATGTTTTGTACTAGCCCATAGTCTAGTATGGGCTAAGCTGAAGGGAAAGAGACAGTTTCCTGTTGAGATGCCAGATAGGGCCCAGAGTGCATAGAGAGGAGACCTAAGGTCTGGTGTAAGCAGTGCCGCATTTCTTGGGTGTCCCTTGAAGTGAGAGGAGACCAGCAGAGAGTTAACGTGATCCAGAGCAGAAGTGAGGAAGAGTGACCGAGAGACAGAGTGACTTATCGGAGACATGTCCTGGGGGAAGATGCCTAGCAGTAAGGCCTAGAGTTTATAACTCCAAAAGGTAAATGACCCAGACAGGATAGAGTACGCAAGACGGACTGCCCTAGGTGAGAGTTCAAGAGCCTCAACCTCAGAGAATATTTGTACTGGCCATACTGGCAAAGTAGCTCTCCTGAGGGGAAAGGACAATGCAGAACTATGGGTTGAGAAAAGGACTCTTGCTAGCTGGAGGAATAGTGAAGACAGAGGATAAGTAAAGAAACAGAGGAGAAATGGATTGAATTTGTAGGGAAAATGTTACGCATTGCTAAGGAAACGTTTAAGCCATCTATTGTATATAACCCACCCCAAGTTAATGTTCAGTAAAAAGTTTATTTTAAACTGGTTATCTCCCTCCTTGAACTGGCAAACATCTGGTCCTGGCAAATCAGCAACATTGGTTACATTCAGCCTGCACTGGTGTAGCGCCCTCACATCACAAATTCTAACACCCAGCCAGGACCCTACCTTCATTTAGGCCATGTGCACACGTACAGGTTTTTTCGCGCTAAAAACGCTATAAAAACTAATTAAAAACGCATACATTATGCATTCTATCATTTAGAATGCATTCTGCATGTTTTGTGCACATGGATGCATTTTTTTCCGCGAAAAAAACGCATCGCGGTAAAAAAATGAGCATGTTCATTATTTTTGCGGATTTTCTGCATTTTTCCCGCAATTCTATGCATTTGGGAAAAAACGCACCAAAAACGCGTCAAAAACGCAAGAAATCCTGACATGTGCACATACCCTTAATGTTCCGGGGCACAAAAGACCAGTACCTCGCCCATGGCTACCACCCCACGACACATTCTTGCAGAACCCTTACCTCTTGGGTCAATGTGTAGCTGCAAAGGTTGCACCAATGGTCTGCCCCTGTCTCTTGAGAAATTGCAACTTAAAACCAGATAAAACCATAGATATTCTGTGGTGTTTGCAACTGACCACAAGAAAAGTAAGGTTCACATAAAATCCCAATACCAAAAAAGTTGAGATGTTGTGTAAAATGTGAATTAAACTAGAATGCAATGATTTGGAAATCTCTTATAGCCATATTGCATTAAAAACTGAAAATTGATCACTTATCAGAGGTTGAAAGTATTTTTTTCAAACGAAATGCAATAATTCTATCTCATTTTGAAGTTGATGGCAACAACACATCTTACAAAAGTTGGGACAGGGTTAACAAAAGCCTGGAAAGTAAGTGGTTCTAACGAAAAACAACTGGAAGGTCAAGTTTCAACTAGGTCACACGACTGGATATTAAAAAAAAGCATGTTGGAGAGGCATAGTCTCTCAGAATCAAATATAGTCAGAGATTCACCAATCTGTGAACATTTGTATCTAAACATTAAATTGTGGAACAATTTCAGAAAAAATATTTGTCAACGTAAAAAGCCAAAGATTTGGAATATCAAACTAACTACAGTCCATAATATTATTTAACAATTCAGAGATTCTGGTAAAATCCATGTGCACAAAGGACAAGGCCAACAGTCAATATTGAATGCTTGTGATCTATGGGCCCTCAGAGTGCACTGCATTAAAAACAGGCACAAATAAGTCATGAAAATCAGTGAATGGGCTCAGGAATACTTTAAAAAATCATTGTCTGTGAACACAGGTCACCACGCAATTCACACATGCTAGATAAAGCTCTATCATGCACAATAGAAGCCATATATCGATATAACCCAGAAACACTGCTGTCTTCTCTGGGCTAAAGATCACTTCTTAATGGACTTAGGCAAAATGGAAAACTATTCTTTGGTCAGATTAATCAAAATTTGAAATTCTTTATGAAAGCCACAAATGCCATATCATGCGGACTCAAGATGAGAGGAACCATCCAGCTTGTTATCGATACACAGTTCCTGCATCTCTGATGGTATGGGGTTACATTAGTTCCCATGTCATGGGCAACTTGCACATCTTTAAAGGCACTAGCAATGCATTATGCATTATGCAGAGGATTTCAAACATCTTTTGCTCCTACCCATACAACGTCTATTTCAGGGAAGGCCTTGCATATTTCAGCAAGACAATGATAAATCATATACTGCATCCATCAAAACAGCATGAGGAAGAGTTTGGGTGATGAATCTGCTGCCTGCAGTCCAGACCTTTCCGCAAAATAAAACATTTGGTGATTTATAAAATGAAAAATCCAGCAAAAAAGACCAGGACTGTTCAGCAGCTAGAATCCTACATTAGACAAAAATAGAACAAACTTCTTCTCCCAAGAATCCAACAATTGGTCTCTTCATTTCACAGATATTTACAGACTGAAAAGAAGAGGGGATGTTACATAATGTCCTGGTCATGGGGAGCAGTGAGTATTCCGGCAGCTGTCCTCAGCTTGCAAGCAGCGCATGTCGTCACTGCCATGCCCTGCTTAACAAGCATAAATCAGCTGCTGGCATCCCAACAGGACACTGCGAGGGAGTGCAGGGAAGGTAAGTAGAATGATTTATGGGTTTTTTTTAATGTTTTTCTGATAGGGCCATGCATACCAAGATAGGAATAAGGGGGCCATAAATACTAGGGTAGGGATGAGGGGGCCATGCATACCAGGAAGGGGGTGAAGGAACCATGTATACCAAAATGGGAATGAGTGGACCATGTATACCAGGATGGTGATGAGGGGGCCATGTATACCTGGATTTGGGACATACATATACAGGGGCCATGTATACCTGGATTTGGGGCATATATATACCAGAATGGGGGATATTAGTACAGAATTGACCACATGTTTTGCTTCAATTTTTTTTTTCCTATTTTTCTCCTCTAAAACCTACGTGCGTCTCATGGTGCTGTGCGTCTTATAATCCAAAAAATATGGTATACAGTATGGTCGTGTGCCAAGCTAGAATAAAGCAGCCTACAAAAAGACACATGGCCAAAAATAAGGTGTTTGTTCCAGAACCTTCTAGCAGAACCACTTGTGCTGTGCTGTTGGGTAGACTACAAGTTTCAGATACTCGATGGCTGCTGAGGACTGTCTTTAAGTCCAGGGCTGCATATAAATCCATAGTTAAATGCAATATCATAGTTTAACACAAGAGCATAGTTCAGTGTTTTCCTTACTAGCTTTCCATTATTTTTTTTCTGCTTTTATCTGTATGGTTTATCCCCATTGAATATGTGCTCCATGGACAATGATACCAGATGTGCATCTTGTGAGATGTATGAATGTCTTGAACAACCGTTTGAGGGTGAATACGTCTGCACTCGATGCCAGAGAGTAAGGTTACTTTCACACTAGCGTCGGGCTCGGCCCGTCGCAGTGAGTCGGGCCGAGGTTACCGACGCTAGCGTTGTTTGCGCCGCACAACGGGTGCAGCATTGCAGATTTTCATCGCATCCGCTGCCCCATTGTGAGGTGCGGGGAGGTGGGGAAGGAGTTCCGGCCGCGCATGCGCGGTCGGAAAAAGTGGTCCGTCGGCAGCAAAAAAACGTTACATGTAGCGTTTTTTGCTCCCGACGGTCCGCCAAAGCACGACGCATCCATCGCACGATGGATGCGACATGTGGCAATCCGTCGCAATGCGTCGTCAATACAAGTCTATGGGGAAAAAACGCATCCTGCAAGCACTTTTGCAGGATGCGTTTTTTCTGCAAAACGACGCATTGTGACGGATTGCAGTTAACGCTGGTGTGAAAGTAGCCTTCCATGTTTGGAAACCCAGTTAATGGATCTAAATGTGCAGCTGGCAACACTCAGGAGAATTACAAACATGGAGAGGAGTTTTGAGCTCACTGAGGAGGGAAGAGGGTTTGGGGAAGATCAGGACAGAAAAGTAAGGAGCTGGGTAAATGTTACAAGAAGGGGTACGGGTATAGGAAAAGTGCGAGGGAACCCAATCATTATCTGACACAACCTAGTAAATATGCCTGTTTGGAACCTAGTAAATATGCCTGTTTGGCTGATATTAGGAGTGCAAGTACAGGACTGGGGATCACTGCAGCAGGACGTTGCTCCTAGCAACCAGGAAAACGACTGCTGTAGGAAGGAGGGAAATAGGAGTGCAGAAAAGGCCAGACAGATGTTGGTGTTAGGAGACTAAAATTAGGTGCACAGACAGGATCATCTAACGCCGAAACCATGAATGCCGAACAGTGTGCTGTCTGCCAGCTGCTCGGGTATGACATATTGGGGGTCGGATAGACAGATTGCTTAGTGGGTCTGGGGAAAATCCAGTGGTCATGATACACATCGGTACCCGTGACAAAGTTAGAGGAGGGTGAAGGTCCTTAAGAATGATTACAGGAAACTATGAGATAAGCTGAAGGCCAGTACCTCCAAGGTGGTGTTTTCAGAAATACTGCCAGTGCTACGAGCATCACTAGAGAGACAGCGGGATCTTAGGGAGATAAATAAGTGGCTTAGAAATTGGTGCATGAAGGAAGGGTTTGGGTTCCTGGAGAACTGGGCCCACTTCTCTGTTAGGCTAGGTTCCCATTGCGTTAATGGGACCGCGCTAACAGACAGCGTTGCACAGCGAAATTAACGCCGTGCAACGCGTCCGTTAGCGCGCCCATTAACAGCAATGGTGACGCGCATCACTAGCGATGTGCCGGTGTATTGTGGTGTGCCGCGGACGCTGCTTGCAGCGTCCGAGGCGCGCCCGCGGTCCGTTCCCCGCTCTCGCAGATCGGAGATCTGCGAGAGCGGGGACGTTTAATGCGACCCCTTTATATCACATTGCGTTAGTGCAATCCGCTAGCGCTAGGCGCTAAACAGATTGCACTAACGCAATCTGAACCTAGCCTTAGCTACAGGCTCTACAGAAGGGACAGGCTGCACCTCAATGGGGAGGGTGCAGCTTTGCTTGGGGAAAAAATGGTAAAACAATGGACAAGCTTTTAAATTAGTATCTGGGGAGAGATGGTAGTTGTGCTAATAAGTGGAAAGATAGAATAGACAGAGAGAGGGAGGCAGTAGGGGTAAATGAGGATTTAGGGGCTGGGATATGCAAGGAAAGCAGGGAGCTGAGTATGAGCAACAAATGTGCTAATATTAAATGTCTGCTGGGAAATGCAGGAAGTCTAGCAAACAAAATGGATGAACTGGAGACTCTTAGGGTCTGTTTCCACGTGCAGGAAACGCTGCGTGTCTGACGCTGCATAGAGCCGCAGCGTCAGACACGCAGCGTCCAGATGTTACAGCATAGTGGAGGGGATTTAATGAAATCCCCTCTCCACTATGCGTGGTAACACGCACGCGGTGGCCCTGCGACTCCGGACATGCTGCGTGTCTTTTCAGATCGCAGCATGTCCGTATATCTTGCGGCGACGCTGCGTCACCGCAAGATATAGCACAGGGCCCTATGCGATGGGTGCGATGATGCCGGATGTGTGCTGTGAACACATCCGGCATCATCGCGTCCCAGAAGGGGGCGGGGCATACCGCAGAGCGGCAAAGCCGCTCCGACGATACCGCCGGCCATCCTGATCGTGGAAACATACCCCAATGATTGTCACAGAATACAATGTGGTGGGCATTACTGAAACCTGGCTTGACTATAGCCATGACCGGGTAAGAAAGGAAGAGGGTTACACTACATTCAGAAAGAACAGGAAGGATAAAAAAGGTGTAGAGGTGTGCATTTTCATAAAATACAAATTAAAACCTGTGCTCTATGAAGACATTGGGGGAGTTACAGCAATGTAGAGTCCTATGGCTAACTGTACATGGGTATGACCATAATGGAACACTGCTAATTAGAGTTTGATACAAGCCTCCTAATATAGCCGAAGAGACAGAGAATGAAATGCTGCAGCAAATTAAAAAGGCAGCAAACAGCAATAGGGTTCTTATAATGGGGGATTTTAACTATCCAGACACTTAATGGGACATAGAATCTTCTGGTTGTGCTAAAAGCTACAATTTCTTACCCCCCAAAACAAAATTAAAAAAAATGAGCTTGGATTAAGTTGGTATACATGCAGCACATAAATGAATGTTCACATTAGCCATAAAGTGCACAAAACCTACAAGAAACAAAATGCTAAAAAAAAACTGCTGTAACTAAATAAGTAAAAAGCAAGTGCATCTAAATTACTCAGGGTTCTTAGTAATACTGTTTTTGAACCACAGTTCAGGACAATTACATCTCAGCTGCTAGATGAACAAAACTAGGAGAGGTAATCTGCTGGATCTGGTTCTGTCAAATAGACCAGATACAATTTCAGATCTACAGGTCAGGGAGCATTTGGGATGCAGTAACCATAAAATGGTAAGTTTCAATGTAATTTTCAATCAAACCTTCAAGAGGGAAATGCCAAAACCTGGAACTTTAGGAAAGCTGATTTCAACAAATTAAGGGAAGCGCTTAATCATGTAGACTGGGACCACGTCATGGTAACTGGGGATACTGAACATAAGTGGGGCATTTTAAAGGAAATACTACTAGAATCCTACAAAAAACTTAAACCCTCTGGTAATAAAATGTCAAGGAAGCAAGATTTTAGGATGTATGGAAAGAGATAAAATCCTGCGATCCCAACGTATTATTACCCCTTTATAAATCACTGGTGAGGACACTTATAGAATATGGAATCCAGTTTTCTGCTTCACATTTTAAAAATGTTTTTCAGAATTTAGAATCAAAGACAGGCAACTAGATTATTACAAGGGATGGAAGGCCTCTCATATGATGAAAGGTTGGAAAAGTTTGTCTTGTTTAGATTAGAACAAAGACACATCAGAGATCGCATTTTCATGTATAAATATATGTGTGGTCAGTACAAATCACTGGCGCATGACTTATTCCTTCCAAAGACCATACTAAGGACCAGGGGGCATTCATTACGGGTGGAAGAAAGGCGATTCCGGCAGCTAAATAGGAAAGGGTTCTCTACAGTTAGAGCAGTCAGACTGTGGAATGCCCTGCCACAAGAGGTAGTAATGGCAGACACTGTATCAGCTTTTTAAAAAAAAGCTAGACAATTTCCTGGATACACATAACATTGTGGGTTATAGTTAAATTAGTGGCAAAATGTACAATTGGTGGAGGAAGGTTGAACTTGATGGACCTAGGTCTTTTTTCAACCTATGTAACTATAAAAAAAAATCATCAAATTAAAATAAATGAGCTTAATTAGATATGAGAATATATAGAGAAGGGGGAGAATACCACAGATAAATTAAAAACTATGTATACATCCAATGGTAAGAGGCACTGATGTCACAAATAGAAATATCGCTATATCATGCACATATATATGTATATATATCCTGCTGTGCTACAAAGTAAACAAGTAAAAAAGAAGGTTCCATTCAATATGCATAGCATAAATTCAATCAAATGTGTATGTGTAATTTTATACATAATATCATAAAATAACAAACCAACAGGGGTATATTCTTAGTGTATCACATCTATAGTCTCTATGCCTGTCTTAAGATAGTGAGCCTAAATAAAGTGCAGACCATAGATAAATATTAGTGTTAACCCCTTCATGACCTTGGGATTTTCCGTTTTTCCGTGTTCCTTTTTCGCTCCCCTCCTTCCCAGAGCCATAACTTTTTTATTTTTATGTCAATATGGCCATGTGAGGGCTTCTTTTTTGCGAAACAAGTTGTACATTTGAACGACATCATTGCGGTGAAATTGCAAAAAAAGTGCACTCACACATTTGTTTTTTGTTTGGCTTTTTTGCTGGGTTCACTAAATGCTAAAACTGACCTGCCATTATGATTCTCCAGGTCATTACAAGTTCACAGACACCTAACATGTCTAGTTTATTTTTTATCTAAGTGGTGAAAAATAATTCCAAACTTTGCTAAAAAAAAAGAAATTGTGCCATTTTCCGATACCCGTAGCGTCTCCATTTTTCGTGATCTGGGGTCGGTTGAGGGCTTATTTTTTGCGTGCCGAGCTGGCATTTTTTAATGATACCATTTTGGTGCAGATACGTTCTTTTAATCGCCCGTTATTGCATTTTAATGCAATGTAGCGGCGACCAAAAAAACGTAATTCTGGCGTTTTAAATTTTTTTCTCGCTACGCTGTTTAGCGATCAGGTTAATGCTTTTTTTATTGACAGATCAGGCGATTCTGAACGCGGCGAAACCAAATATGTGTAGGTTTGATTTTTTTTTTATTGATTTATTTTGAATGGGGCGAAAGGGGGGTGATTTAAACTTTTATATTTTTTCACATTTTTTTTACTTTTTTTTTTTTTTACTTTTGCAATGCTTCAATAGCCTCCATAGGAGGCTAGAAGCTGGCACAACTCGATCGTCTCTGCTACATAGCAGCGATCATCAGATCGCTGCTATGTAGCTGAATTGCAGGTGTGCTATGAGCGCCGACCACAGGGTGGCGCTCACAGCTAGCCGGGATCAGTAACCATAGAGGTCTCAAGGACCTCTATGGTTACCATTCTGATGCATCGCTGACCCCCGATCATGTAACGGAGGTCAGCGATGCGCTCATTTCCGGCCAGAAGCGCCGGTTAAATGCCGCTGTCAGCGTTTGACAGTGGCATTTAGCTAGTTAATAGCAGCGGGTGAATCGCGATTTCACCCACCGCTATTGCGGGCACATGTCAGCTGTTCAAAACAGCGGGAGTTCTGACCTCGGACGTACTATCCCGTCACAGGTCAGAAAGGGGTTAAGTTCAGAAATGACAAATATATGCAGTGACCCATATATAGGACATGATAAAGCGTTATATAGTTTACTGCTGACCTCAAACCAAACTTTACCAACAAAGTTACTCAAGGGTGTAAAGACTGGATTAATGGATCAATCCAAGCATGGGTAATGCGGAAGCTCCAACGGGGCCCCCAAATATTTTAAATCTTTAATAGCAATAGTCTTTTTATATAGGAAAAGGGAATTTTAGGGCCCCCTAGGCTCCAGGGCTCAGGTGCGATCGCAACCCCTGCACCTGTTGTAGTTACGCCCCTGCCTGCATATATATACATGTTCATTAGCGCATCTCCTGGAGAGTGCAGGACATGACGGCGGATAGGAAGTGCATCTCATTCCACCAAATGTCATATTCAAACCGGAAGTGCCGTGAGTTCCAAAGTGGAACACAAACGTTTGGGCAGAAACCAGAAGTGTAAAGCGTTCACAGTGGAATGTAAATACATTAACAAATCAACATGGCATTAGCGGTATCCTTCCGAAGTACAGAAACTATTCAATAATATTAAAACAGGCTATATGTATGTGTGTGAATGTAAACACACATAATTAAATATATAGTACAATATAATGATACCAACCACTTAAATATATATATATATATACTATATATATATATATATATATATATATATATATATATATATATATATATATATATATATATATATATATATATATGCATACATATATATATACATTATATATATATATATATATATATATATATATATATATATATATATACACTGTATATATGTGTATATATATATATATATATATATATATATATACACCGTATATACTCGAGTATAAGCCGACCCGAGTATAAGCCGACCCCCCTAATTTTGCCACAAAAAACTGGGAAAACTTATTGACTCGAGTATAAGCCTAGGGTAGAAAATGCAGCATTTACCGATGAATTTCAAAAATAAAAATAGATGCTCCATACCGTTCATTATTGCCCCATAGATGCTCCATATACAACTGTGCTATATAGAATGCTCTGCACCGTTGATTATGGCCCCATAGATGCTCCTTATAATGCTGTGCCATATATGCTCTGCACCTTTGATTATGGCCCCATAAATGCTCCTTTTAATGCTGTGCCCCATATATGCTCTGCACCTTTATGGCCCCATAGGTGCTCCTTATAATGCTGTGCCCCATATATGCTCTGCACCTTTATGGCCCCATAGGTGCTCCTTATAATGCTGTGCCCCATATATGCTCTGCACCTTTATGGCCCCATAGGTGCTCCTTATAATGCTGTGCCCCTTATATGCTCTGCACCTTTATGGCCCCATAGGTGCTCCTTATAATGCTGTGCCCCTTATATGCTCTGCACCTTTATGGCCCCATAGGTGCTCCTTATAATGCTGTGCCCCATTTATGCTCTGCACCTTTATGGCCCCATAGGTGCTCCTTATAATGCTGTGCCCCTTATATGCTCTGCACCTTTATGGCCCCATAGGTGCTCCTTATAATGCTGTGCCCCATTTATGCTCTGCACCTTTATGGCCCCATAGGTGCTCCTTATAATGCTGTGCCCCTTATATGCTCTGCACCTTTATGGCCCCATAGGTGCTCCTTATAATGCTGTGCCCCTTATATGCTCTGCACCTTTATGGCCCCATAGGTGCTCCTTATAATGCTGTGCCCCATATATGCTCTGCACCTTTATGGCCCCATATGTGCTCCTTATAATGCTGTGCCCCATATATGCTCTGCACCTTTATGGCCCCATAGGTGCTCCTTATAATGCTGTGCCCCTTATATGCTCTGCACCTTTATGGCCCCATAGGTGCTCCTTAGAATGCTGCTGGTGCTGCCATAAAAAAAAAAAAAATCACATACTCACCTCTCTTCTCAGGACGCCAGCGCTTTCAATAATTACCTGCTCCTCGTGCGGCTCCGTCTCCAGCACTGACGCTCAGCAGAGGGCGCGCACTGACTACGTCACAGCGCCCTCTAACCTGAGCGTCATTGCTAGAGGACGCTGCAGACGGAGCCGCACCGGAGCGAGGAGCAGGTAATTATAGCGCTACGCTCCCCTTACCTGCTGCGGCGCGGTCCCTGCAGTCCCTGGCTTCCCCGGCGCTGCGGCTTCTTCCTGTAATTGAGCGGTCACATGGCACCGATCATTTACAGCAATGAATATGCGGCTCCACCCCTATGGGGGTGGAGCTGCCTATTCATTTCTGTAATGAGCGGTGCCATGTGACCGCTCAGTGCAGGAAGAATCTGCAGCGCCGGAGAAGCCAGGGACTGCAGGGACCGCGCTGGGAGCAGGTAAGTATGATTACACAGCCCCCGCTCCCCCTCCCCTGCTGACACCCGGGTATATGACTCGAGTATAAGCCGAGAGGGGGACTTTCAGCCCAAAAAAATGGGCTGAAAATCTCGGCTTATACTCGAGTATATACGGTATATATATATATATATATATATATATATATATATATATATAATATGTAATGGTGAAAAAATAGAAATTGAAATGAGTATAAAGATAAAATATATATATACACATATAAAAAGAGGAATAAATATATAATAGAAAATGTAAAATACAAAATTTGAAAAATATAAATAAATAAAACAAAAATATTTTTTGTTTTCTTGGGGTCAAATAAAGAAATTAAGAGGGTGCTTTATTACTGAAGGCTATTGGCTTCCTTGTAGCACCACTTTGCAATAGAGGACACAGGTTTGAGAAAAGTGGTGCTCAAAGCAGAAAACTCCTTCAGTTCTTGATATTAAGCATGACAAATTAAAACTGATAAGTATTCATTTAGCTGCCCATATTCCCTCTTTCCCACCTATTTCTGGCATGTTTATTTACAATACAAGATTTCTACTTCTCTTCACTTCATTCCCTCCACAAATGTGCAGTTTTTAAAGAAACCATATTAGGTACATAGAAATCATCGGACTCAATAGCAAAAGTCCTAATTGGGCCCCAATCCTCAATACCCCAAAAAATAAATAACTCCCACCTTTTAAAGATAGGAAGAGAAACATACATTGTGACACAAACACAATAGCTGTGTCCCTATTGAAGCCCTTTAGTTTTCTCATGCACTATCATACCACCCAAACTGCCACTCAACACACAGTATGATACCCCCAATTTGATTTCCCTCCCCCACACTATTTGCTCCACAGTACTGTCAACACACAGTAAGATAACCCCACAGTGCCATTAGCAAATTATGATGCCCTCTCATTGCCTCTCCTAGGGTTGAGCAAAACGGATCGGACAAATTCAAAAATCACCTACTTTCGGCAAAGTCGGGTTTCGTGAAACTCAAACCGATCCTAGTGTGGGATCAGCCATGAGGTCGGCGATCTTCGCGCCAAAGTCGCGTTTAGTATGACGCTTTCAGCGCCATTTCTCATCCAATGAAGGAGGACGCAGAGTGTGGGCAGCGTGATGACATAGGTCTCGGTCCCCACCATCTTAGAGAAGGGCATTACAGTGATTGGCTTGCTTTCTGCGGCGTTACAGGGGCTATAAAGGGGCGTGCACGCCGACCGCCATCTTACTTCTGCCGATCTTAGCATAGGGAGAGGTTGCTGCAGCTTCATCAGAAAAAGGGATATAGTTTGGGAGGGAAGATTAACCCCGAAACTGCTTGTGCTGTAGCGATTTCCACTGTTCAACACCACCTTTTCTTTGCAGGGACAGTGGAGTTTTTTTTTGTGTGCATCTCCTCTGTAGCTTATTAGGCTGCCTTATAAGGCTCCCTGATAGCTGCATTGCTGTTTGTACGCCGCTGTGAAAACCAACTGCTTTTTTAAAAGCAAAAATCCTGTTGCTCCTTTCTGCACAGTTCTCTTGTTTCTTTGTCCACACTCTTCTGTGTGCAGCAGTCCATTTTATTGCTGCCATACTTGTCCTGAGATCATTGTAGGGAGATTGAAATTGTACTACAGCCCTTTTTTTTTTTTATATATATATATATATATCTTCCAGCCACGTTCTGCCACTTACATTGTGTAGTGTAATACACTGGGCCTGAGTTTTGTTGCAGTCTCCCCCCCCAAAAAAAGGAGAGTTAAATTGGCACTAAGTGGATCTACATCGCAGTTCTGTTAGTTTGTTGTACATCTTCCAGCCACGTTCTGCCACTTACATTGTGTAGTGTAATACACTGGGCCTGAGTTTTGTTGCAGTCTCCCCCAAATAAAAGGGAGATTTAAATTCTCCACAAGTTTATATACACCTTCTACCTTGTTTCACAGTACCATATAACGGTTGTTATTTTGGTTAGTTTTTTCCAAAAATGAGGAAGACTGGTGGAAGAGGCCGTGGGTGGGCGTTGCCAGCTGGTACTGATGGTGAAGGTGGTGGTGGTGGAGCATCTGGTGGTAGTGGGAATAGCAAAATAGCACCAAAGGCTCGAGGTGTTGAGCCAGCGTCATCGTCTGGCTACAAAAGGCCTCGAAGGCTCCCTTATCTGGGAGTAGGAAAACAGGTTTTAAACCCGGAGCCTCCTCTTCAGAAGGTTCGAAATCTAAAAGCAGCGAGTCGTCAGTGGATGCTCCCAGTCAGGAACAAGTCGCTTCCTTGTGTCCTTCACCCAAACCAAAAGTGAAGGATGCGGCAGGCGAAACTACAGTTTACTCCATGGAGCTCTTTACACATACCATGCCTGGGTTAGAGAGGGATATTGTTAAAAGCCCATTACAAGATGAATCGGACATGGAGTGCACAGATGCACATCCACAGCTAGATTATTATGGTGTTCCATTGACTCAGATCACTACATTGCCCTCGCAGTGTACTGAGCCAGAATCTGACCCTGATGAGACTATGGTGCCCCGTTATGAACGCTATAGCACCTTACACGGTGACACAGAGGAAGGTGCACATGAAATTGAAGAGGAGGTGATAGATGACCCAGTTGTTGACCCAGATTGGCAGCCATTGGGGGAAGAGGGTGCCGCTGCCAGTAGCTCAGAAGCGGAGGAGGATGATCCGCAGCAGCCATCTACATTGCAACAGCTTTCATCTGGCAAGCTTGTATCTGGCCAAAAATGTTTGTCAAATCCAAAAACAGTTTTAGGACACCGTGGCCATCTGGTGAAAGTAGCACAGCGTGCAATATGTGAAAAGGTAATCCATAGGAAGAGTGCAGTGAGGACATTTTTTAACCAAGATCCGAATGATCAGTGCAAAGTTATCTGTAAGAAGTGCTCAAAACCTTTAGCAGAGGGAAGAATCTCCTAAATTTAAATAAAACGTGCATGCGTAGACATTTAACCAGCATGCACTTGCAAGCCTGGACTAACTACCAAACGTCCAGTACCAATGGTGCACCTGCTCAGAATGAAGGTAGTCAGCAACGCTACATTGCTTCCCTCACAGTAAGCCCACAGGTTAGGACACCACCAGCACCAAATGTGGAGGTATCGTCGCAAGGCCAAAGCAGTCAGGGAATCACAAGGTTCTTGATAGGAAACACTGTAGGTAGGCCAACATCATGAATGCCATCACCAACCCTCTCTCAATCTGCCATGTCTACCACCACCCCTGCTAGTTCCACCATATGCAGCTCTCCAGTCCAGCTCACCCTACAAAAGACTCTTGTTAGGAAAAGAAAGTACTCATCCTGTCATCCGCGTACGCAGGGTTTGAACGCCCACATTGCTAGACTTTCAAAGCCCTGATGGCCTACGCAATACCACGCTATGACCTACCCAGTCAACACTTCTTTGTGAGAAAAGCCATCCCAGCCCTCCACAAGCATGTCAAAGACCGCATTGTCCATACACTGAGGCAATCAGTCAGTAGAAAGGTGCACCTCACAACAGATGCATGGACCAGTAGGCATGGCCAGGGACGTTACGTGTCCATCACGGCACACTGGGTTAATGTGGTGGATGCAGGGTCTACAGGGGACAGCCATAGTGGGACAATTTTGCCTAGCCCATGGTCTAGGAAACAGTTGGCTGTAGGCGTTCACCACCCCTCCTCCTCCTCCTCCAGAAGTGAAAGCTAGTCCACAGAGCACAGTTGCACGACCACTCCATCCGCAGCTGCCAGTGCTGAACACGAGTTGTCCCATTATGGAACAGCTAGTGGTAAGCGTCAGCAGGCTGTGCTACAAATTAAGTGTTTGGGCAACAACAGACACACCGCCGAAGTACTGGCCGAGTACTTGCAGCAAGAAACTCAGTCATGGCTGGACAGTGTACATCTTGAGGCAGGCAAGGTAGTCAGTGATAACGGAAGGAATTTTATGACTGCCATAGCCCATTCAGAACTGAAAAACATTCCTTGCCTGGCTCACACCTTGAACCTGGTGGTGCAGTGCTTCCTGAAAAATTATCCGGAGTTACCAGCCCTGCTCCTGAAGGTGCGAAGACTTTGATCACACATCCGCCGGTCGCCCGTACACTCCAGCCGTATGCAGAACCATCAGCGATGGCTGAATCTTCCCCAGCACCGCCTAATAATCGACATTGCAACAAGGTGGAACTCCATACTGCACATGCTTCAGAGGCTGTGCGAACAGAGGCGTGCTGTCATTTATTTGTGGGAGGATACACATACACGGGCAGGCAGTTGGATGGCAGACATGGAGCTGTCTGGTGTGCAGTGGTCGAAGCTACAAGACCTCTGTCAAGTCCTTCAGTGTTTTGAGGAATGCACACGTCTGGTAAGTGCAGACGACGCCATCATAAGCATGAGCATCCCACTAATGCTTCTGCTGATGCAAAGTTTGACGCACATCAAGGAGCAGGCGTCTGCAGCCAAGGAGGAGGGAAGCCTTGATGACAGTCAGCCATTGTCTGCTCAGGGAACTCTCCTGGACGAGGTGGCGGATGAAGAGGAGGAGGAGGATGATGGGGATTAATATTTATGGGAGGAGGATGCTTCTCAGAGAGCAATAGAAACTGATGGCGTTGCAAGGTAAGGTACAGGGTTTTTGCGGGCCACAAGTAATGTTGATTTGCAAGAAAGTGCTCCTCAACCCAGCACAAGCAGTGAATTGACACCTGGAACATTGGCCCACATGGCAGAGAATGCCTTGCGTATCCTAAAAAGGGACCCCCGCATTATCAAAATGATGACCGATGATGATTACTGGTTGGCCTGCCTCCTGGATCCACGATACACAGGAAATTTACAAAATATCATGCCACATGAGAACCTGGAGTAAATATTGGCTACCAAACAAGCAACTCTTGCAGACCGTTTGGTTCAGGCATTCCCAGCACACAGAGGCAGTGATGGTTCTCACACGAGCTGTAGGGGGTAACATGGCAGAGGTGTTAGAGGTGCACAAATCCGAAGTGGCGTTGGACAGAAGGGTTTTATGACCAGGTTGTGGAGTGATTTCACAATGACCACAGACACGACAGGTACTGCTGCATCAATTCAAAGTGACATTTGTCCAGTATGGTTACCAATTATTTTTCCTCCCTTAGGCTGGTTTCACACTTACGTTTTGATCTGCAGCCTTTTAAACGCGTCTGCAAACGCATGAAAAAATGCATGTAAACGCGTGCAAACGCAGCGTTTTTTAGCCGCATGCGTTAACGCATGCGGCTAAAAAACGCAGCGTTTGTACGCATTTACATGCGTTTTTTCATGCGTTTGCGTTTTTTTTGTGCACATGTCCAAAAATTTCACAAGAGGCAAAAAAATATAACGAGACACCACCAATGGGAATAGAGAGGGCGTATATGATGGGCTCTCTATATATAAACCCTAGGGCTACTGAAATTTTAACAGCTTGCTACTGTTTCCTGTGTCATGATGGATCTTTGCATGGAGAGCTTTTATTTCAACCTGGATTTCAGCTTCAAGATTTTTCTGGCCTGTGCTTTTGCTTGGGAGCAAGACCGAAACCTATTTATCCAGGTACTCTCGGAAGATGTCATGCATAAAGGACTGAAACACTGATGGAGCATTGGCAAGTCCGAATGGCATCACTAGATACTCAAAATGACCCTCGGGCGTATTAAATGCAGTTTTCCATTCATCTCCTCGCCTGATTCGCACCAGATTATACGCACCACTAAGATCTATCTTTGTGAACCAACTAGCCCCCTTAATCCGAGCAAACAAATCAGATAACAATGGCAAGGGGTACTGAAATTTAACCGTGATCTTATTTAGAAGGCGGTAATCTATACAAGGTCTCAGCGAACCATCCTTCTTGGCTACAAAAAAGAACCCTGCTCCTAATGGTGACGATGACGGGCGAATATGCCCCTTCTCCAGGGATTCCTTCACATAAATGCGCATAGCGGCGTGCTCAGGCACGGATAAATTAAACAGTCGACCTTTTGGGAATTTACTACCAGGAATCAAATTGATAGCACAATCACAATCCCTATGCGGAGGTAGGGCATCGGACTTGGGCTCATCAAATACATCCCGGTAATCAGACAAGAACTCTGGAACCTCAGAAGGGGTGGATGATGAAATTGACAGAAATGGAACATCACCATGTACCCCCTGACAACCCCAGCTGGACACCGACATGGATTTCCAATCTAATACTGGATTATGGGCTTGTAGCCATGACAACCCCAACACGACCACATCATGCAGATTATGCAACACCAGAAAGCGAATAACCTCCTGATGTGCAGGAGCCATGCACATGGTCAGCTGGGTCCAGTATTGAGGCTTATTCTTGGCCAAAGGCGTGGCATCAATTCCTCTCAATGGAATAGGACACTGCAAGGGCTCTAAGAGAAACCCACAATGCTTAGCATACTCCAAGTCCATCAAATTCAGGGCAGCGCCTGAATCCACAAATGCCATGACAGAATACGATGACAAAGAGCAGATCAAGGTAACGGACAGAAGAAATTTTGACTGTACCGTACCAATGGTGGCAGACCTAGCGAACCGCTTAGTGCAATCAGAGATAGCATGAGTGGAATCACCACAGTAGAAACACAGCCCATTCAGACGTCTGTGTTCTTGCCGTTCAACTCTGGTCAAAGTCCTATCGCACTGCATAGGCTCAGGTTTAAGCTCAGGTAATACCGCCAAATGGTGCACAGATTTACGCTCACGCAAGCGTCGACCGATCTGAATGGCCAAAGACATAGACTCATTCAAACCAGCAAGCATAGGAAATCCCACCATGACATCCTTAAGGGCTTCAGAGAGACCCTTTCTGAACATAGCTGTCAGCGCAGATTCATTCCATTGAGTGAGCACGGACCACTTTCTAAATTTCTGACAATATACCTCTATCTCATCCTGACCCTGACAAAGAGCCAGCACATTTTTCTCTGCCTGATCCACTGAATTAGGTTCATCGTACAGCAATCCGAGCACCAGGAAAAACGCATCGATATTACTCAATGCAGGATCTCCTGGCGCAAGAGAAAATGCCCAGTCCTGAGGGTCGCCGCGCAAAAAAGAAATAACAATCAAAACCTGTTGAACTGGATCACCAGAGGAGCGAGGTTTCAAGGCCAGAAATAATTTACAATTATTTTTGAAACTCAGAAACTTAGTTCTATCTCCAAAAAAACAAATCAGGAATAGGAATTATTGGTTCCAACATAGCTTTCTGATCAATAGTGTCTTGAATCTTTTGTACTCTTGCCGAGAGCTGATCCACAAATGAAGACAGACTTCTAATGTCCATCGCTACACCTGTGTACTGAACCACCCAAATGTCTAGGGGAAAAAAAAGGCAAAACACAGTGCAAAGAAAAAAAAATGGTCTCAGAACTTCTTTTTTCCCTCTATTGAGAATCATTAGTACTTTTGGCTTCCTGTACTGTTATGAAAGGCAATTCAGTACTACAATGGACATAGCGGTCAGAGCACATACAGTGATCTGACAATAACCCAAAATCATAGAACGAGCTCTGAGACGTGGGAACTCTGCAGACCGCAATCCCTAATCCTCTCCAAACAACACTAGAGGCAGCCGTGGATTGTGCCTAACTCTGCCTATGCAACTCGGCACAGCCTGAGAAACTAACTAGCCTGAAGATAGAAAATAAGCCTACCTTGCCTCAGAGAAATACCCCAAAGGAAAAGGCAGCCCCCCACATATAATGACTGTGAGTTAAGATGAAAAGACAAACGTAGAGATGAAATAGATTCAGCAAAGTGAGGCCCGACTTTCTTAACAGATCGAGGATAGAAAAGGTAACTTTGCGGTCTACACAAAACCCTAAAGAAAACCACGCAAAGGGGGCAAAAAGACCCTCCGTACCGAACTAACGGCATGGAGGTACACCCTTTGCGTCCCAGAGCTTCCAGCAACAAATTAGACAAGCTGGACAGAAAAAATAGCAAACAAATAGCAAAGAAGAACTTAGCTATGCAGAGCAGCAGGCCACAGGAATGATCCAGGGAAAAGCAAGACCAACACTGGAACATTGACAGGAAGCCAGGATCAAAGCATTAGGTGGAGTTAAGTAGAGAAGCACCTAACGACCTTACCAGATCACCTGATGGAGGAAACTCAGAAGCCGCAGTACCACTTCCCTCCACCAACAGAAGCTCACAGAGAGAATCAGCCGAAGTACCACTTGTGACCACAGGAGGGAGCTCTGCCACAGAATTGACAACAGAAACCGCGAAAGATGGAGAAGGAGAAAATGTAGGCGTTTTTGGAGGCACCCCATTATAGAAGTGCGTGAGAGCCGTGGAGCCTATCACACGCTCTATGCCGAGCTGAATGCCAACCCGGAGAAATTCCAGGAGTACACGAGAATGTCGCAAGAATCTTTCCGGGATTTGCTGTCTCGTGTCCAAGGAGCCATACGGTGACAGGACACCAAGCTCCGTAGAGCGATTCCACCCGAGGAACGTCTGCTGGTGACATTAAGGTACGTTCTAAATCTAAACCAATGACAGTCCAAATTTTGTTTATTCTGACATGTATTTTTTGTGTATTTTCCTTTTTTTTTTAACCACACCATAAAAAGAGTAGATTGTAATGTTGTTTTTTGTTTGTGTTTTTCTTCTAGATTTCTTGCCACAGGGGAGAGCTTATCTTCCCTCCACTTCCAATACCGGATTGGAATATCCACCCTGTCCGGAATAGTTGTGGACACCTGTCGGGCTTTATGGAATGTACCCCGTGATGAGTTTATACCAGTACCCACCACGGACATGTGGCGTGAAATTGCAGAGAAATTCTTGAATGTGTGTGATTTCCCCAACTGTTTAGGAGCGGTGGATGGAAAGCACATCCGCATTATCAAACCTGCCAGAACCGGATCGGAGTTTTTCAACTACAAAAAATATTTTTCTGTAGTGCTCATGGCAATAGCTGATGCGGACTGTCGCTTCATCGCCGTGGACATTGGAGCTTTTGGCCGTGGCAATGATTCCCAGACTTTCAAGAGCTCTGATATGGGCCGGCGTGTGTATGGCAACAATTTTAATTTTCCCCCTCCACAGCCTCTCCCCAACACTCAAGGCCCACCACTGCCATTTGTTATGGTTGGGGATGAGGCCTTCCAGATGTGTGAAAATCTACTGAAGCCCTATTCCAGTCGGGACTTGGACCACACTAGAAGGATCTTCAACTACAGACTGACCAGGGCCCGAAGAACAGTAGAGTGTACCTTTGGCATTCTGGTTGCTAAATGGCGCATTCTTGCAACAGCCATAAATCTAAAAGTGGAATCAGTCGACGAGGTGGTCAAAGCCTGTGTGGTTCTCCACAATTACATAATTACTAAGGAGTGACCCGACATTGAACTGGATGAACCAGTTGCACACCCACTGCCTGATTTCCAGCATCACCCGCTGCGGTCAACTGCAGCCGTTGGTCTCATGCGGGACCAATTTGCGGCCTATTTTGATTCAGATATTGGACGGTTGTCATGGCAGGACAATGTTATGTAAATGTCCAGTTGTATCTTTATCTGTACCAGTAAGTTTCAACAATGAAAATAATATTTCAAATTAATAAACTTTAGTGTTGGTTGTGTTGACCGCGTCACCTATCTTTTTCCCTCCAAACCAAGGTTACCCAAAAGCGGGCAGTAGATATGTATTTAATATCATTTTTTGTAATCCAAAACCAGGAGTGGGTGATACAGGCAGAGGTACTAGTTATTATGTTAATATCATAATTGACCTCTAATTGTTCCACTCCCTATTTTGGTTTACAAATACTGATATAAAACACCGGCCACATACTTCTAATAATGGCAACCATGTTGCTTTATTGGTAAGCTTGTTGACGTCATTGCTTAAAGACCCTATACCCATATATCCATTGGACACAAAATGGAGAGACAATCACTGTCACGCTATCTATACTCATCAAGTCAAGTGTCAGAAATAATGAATTCATGATAAACATATACAGGCTCATGAATTCACTATTTCTTACACCTGGGCAGGTGAGCATAGATATGTAGCGTGTGACAACCATTGTCACCTCAATTGGTGTGTAATAGATTATGTATAAAGAAGAGAAAATGGTGAATATACAAGGCAGTTATCTACTCAACAGGACAGGTGTCCTAACTTATGAGTTTTTGGACACCTGACCTGTTCAGTAGAGGACTGAACAGGATTTCCACCATTTTCTCTTTGTACTGTCACACTAGGCATATACAAAAAGAGAGTATGGAAATACATGTTATATTTTTGGGGCCACCTCATATCTCTATACAAAAGACACACATATAGCTACAGTCTTGTATTTTAAACTACTGGAGATATGTTGTGGCCCAAAGAATCTGTGTGTGGCGAAGTTTCTTGGCGCACGGTGTGTGTTGCCGGCGGCGATAGACACAATAAACCAAATATAATTGTGGCATATTAAACTTTTTTTATTTAGTTAACAAAGTCTCAAACTTATTTTTTTGTACCGCGAAGGGATGTACCGCGACGGCTTGGGGTAGAGTGATGTAAACGGGGGTGTGAAGAACTGAGGCCTGGCTAACCGTGGACGACGCAGAGGTGGCAGGAGAAGGGGCAATGAAACTAGAAGGGTCTGGAAGTTCGGGGATGGGGCTTGACACATGAGAGGCTTGAGACGCACTGGAAGGGTGAGACAAAACTGACAATACAGACACATCGGTAGGTGATGGGGGAGGAATACTAAGAGTTTTTTTCTTTTTCTGAGTTTTTGTTTGGGTTTGCCTGGTAGGGGGGATGTCTTGGTGGGCTCATATGCTGTAGCGTGGTGGCGGGAGACACGTCAGGGTCCGGCTGCACTGTCTCACAGTCCATTGCGCTTGTCGAGCGCTCGGCCACGCCAGAGTCCTGCTGCGTCATGGTGGGGGGGAACATACAGCCCTGACAGGGTCCTGCTGCATCGTGGTGGGTCTGGTCCGATAAGCCATGCCTGGGTCCTGCTGCATCGGGGTGGGTCCAGTCCGAAAAGCCATGCATGGGTCCTGCTGCATCGGGGTGGGGCCGGTCCGATAAGCCATGCCTGGGTCCTGCTGCATCGGGGTTGGTCCTGGCCGGAAAGCCATGCCTGGGTCATGCTGCATCGGGGTGGGGCCGGTCCGAAAAGCCATGCATGGGTCCTGCTGCATCGGGGTGTCAGTGGAGGAGGTCCAAGCCGGAGCAGAGGTTGTCACGGTGGTGGCGGTGGGATGTCGAACTGCACTCGTCATGGTGTTGGCGCTGTAGTGGAGTCCACCTGTGGAAGGAATTGAGGTGGCCGTGCAGTGGTATGCAGCAGAGGTCGGCATGGAGGTTAATCATGACAGTGACGGCACTGTTGGATATGCTGCCACTGTCTGCTGTAAATTCCGACTCTGCTGCATAGCCTGCACAAAAGCAGCATTGCAGGCCTGCATCACACTGAGCTGGAGATCAGGGCTAAGGTGTTCCGACATGCCCTGCTCAATTTGGTTGAAAAAATGATGAGCTGGCCTCTGGAGGTCGGCTTTCACTTGATCAAGGCTTTTGGTGACCTCCTGGATACGGCAATTCAAGAGGTTATGAGAAACATCCATTCGGTCACCTAAAGCCTTGATTGCTTCGTGTAAAACCGAGCTCAAGTGCAAAAACTCGGGCATGAGTGACCTGTCCGAAGCCCTCTCACGCAGCCGGAATGAGCCGGAAAAAAAGGGTGCACTGGAAGAGGACTGCGAAAGGGGAAGACCTGATGGGCAAGCTCCCTGGTCTCCAGTTAGTGTGGAAGGCCCACCTGCTGCTGCGCTGCTGGATGGCTGGGACGGGTCCGTGGCTTCCGGCTGAAGGACCGCTCCAGAACCTGGGCCGATAGTCGTGCTGTGTGTGCTGTGAAAAAAGGAAACAGAAAATTAATACCAAAAAATCACCAGACGCTAAATCCTGTGGAATTTGAAAATACATATTATGTCAATGCAATACAACCGAAAGCATGTGAGAAAAACTTGCGTTCTCTGGAGAAGGACCGGTCTTAAAAATGACAGCATGCGATGATATTTCTACAGTCTGATCCTTGCTCCTGAACCACTGGCAGCACGACTCTCTTCGCGCAGGTCCTTGTTGAAGCGGTCCTTCATGGAACGCCAACGTGTTTTTACTTTGTCCACTGTTAAAAAAAAAAAATTATGGTCAGGAAATGGACTTTTTGCCGTGCAAAGACAACTGTGTGTGATGAAAGAAACTCCGAAGAGTTTCTTTCATCACACACAGTCAAGAGAGCACGGCCAAGGTCTCTGCTGCTTCACACTGCAGTGCAATACTTACCTAATGCATTACGGACCCGTGGCGGGGCATTGTCCCAGCCATCCCACAACGCTTGGGCCACCTCATTCCATAAACGGCGAAGCGTGCTGTTCATCGAATGCAGTGGATCCCGGCTGTCCCACAATGGAACTTGCTCCTGGACCAGGGTTATTAGGAGGTCGTTGTCGATAAGGTCATCGTCCCATCGTGAAACCTAAAATTTCAAGAAAATCAGTAAAGTTTGCTCAATCACATAAGGAAAAGAAAGATAACAGATGATGAGAAATGGCATGAATATGAAAGTCAACATACAAAAGGATTCCAGAAGAAAAATTTAAAGAAATACAAGGGTAAAGAAAGGAAGATTCAAGAATATTACAATGAGGACAGTCAGCCTTGAAAACATACCCGCTGCCGTCTTCCCACCGGAGGTTGACTCCGCTGCTCCTGCCCGGTCTGTGCCTCAGTGGAAGTGCTCTAAAAAAAGGAAAAATAAAATTGTCACATGTGTCGATGTGACAGTGAATACTTACCAAGCTGAAGAAGAAAATACTCACCTCACTGACATGCTCCACTTCCGACTGACGTGGCTCAAACTCCTCACCAGATGAAGACTCCGAAGAAGACATTCTGATGCATGTAGAAAAAAAGAAATGGAAGAAATTAGGACATGTAGAGCCAAAAATTAGAAAATAAATGCATTGGTTAGGATATACTCACATTGATCTGGGTCTTGTCCTCCAAAATGCGGCCTGACAGTGTCTTGTCTTCTTGAGAGTCTGATGAGAAGTGTCCTGAAACTTCCCCCAACCTCCCTTTTATCACCTTGTTGATGCTAGGGGGTGGCTTATCAGTGTCTAGACATGCTTATCTTAATTGCTTATCTTAATTGAAACGCATGCGTTCAAAAACACATGCATGTACGTAAAAATGCATGTGTTTCCATAGACTCCAATGCATTTTTTTACGCAAAACAAACGCAAACCAACGCATGCGTTTTTATGCGTCAAAAAAAGCCTGCTGTAATTAAAACACCTGAAGCTAGGAGGTGGAGTGCACGATCAGGAGGCTAGAGAATACATTTCAAAAACCTGACCTGCACATCCAAACATAGACTCAGTGTGAACAGGTGCTGAACCTAGAGTAGCCAACTCGTATATAGTTAAGTAAATAAGGCATCACACTTCAGCAGTAAAACATGCAAACTTGAAAACCTGGTAGGACCTGGTATAAGAGAGATGCCGTAAAGGGGCTACCAGGTACACATAAAATTTGCCATTTTTATGCGCTAAAAGCTCTCATTTTTCATATTTCTAGTGCAGTAATGCAGTTCAAATTTCGTGTTTTCAAGTTTGCATGTTTTAGCGCTGCAGTGTGCTGCCTTATTTACTTAACTATATACGAGTTGGCGACTCTAGGTTCAGCACCTGTTCACACTGAGTCTATGTTTGGATGTGCAGGTCAGGTTTTTGAAATGTATTCTCTAGCCTTCTGATCGTGCACTCTGCCCCCTAGCTTCAGGTGTTTTAATTACAACAGGTCCAATACCCCTCCACAGAGAGAGAGAATTTTAGTCTAAGAAGAGGTTTCACATGTACCCATTCAGATGGAGATGTTTATTCTCAGCGAGGTAAGGCAAGCGTAGGACCTGGTATAGGAGAGATAAAATTGGCCATTTTTATGCGCTAAAAGCTCTCATTTTTCATATTTCTAGTGCAGTAATGCAGTTCAAATTTCGTGTTTTCAAGTTTGCATGTTTTAGCGCTGCAGTGTGCTGCCTTATTTACTTAACTTGCCACTCATTACAGTTGTCCTCCACTGAACAAAGCAATGCCGCCAGTTTAGTCCTGTTCCAATTTTGAAATGCACTTAGCCTACTTTATTATTTGGGCCTACTAACTGTGTTTTCTCCTAATCCTGCCCATTGCCCAGCCACTGCTAGATGAGTCTGCTGGTACATTGACCCAGACCACTACATTCCCCTTGCACTCTACACAGCCAGAATCTGACCCTGCTGAAAGTCAGGTTCCCCTTCCTGCATACTATACCACCTTACACGGGGACAAAGAGGAAGGTGCAGATGAAAGTGCAGGTTCCTTCATCAGGTGGGGGGGGGCATACTCGTTGGCACTGGCACAGGGCCCCTCATACTAAGCAAAAGTGTCTTTGGCAGTGGGAGGCGCCACCCGCCGTCAAACACACTGCCGTACTATGAGGGGTCCTGTGCCAGTGCCAACTAGTGGGCCCCCCCTGCTTGCTCAGGATCACAGCACTTGCAAAGTTGAAATACTTGCCTCTCCTTGCTCCACCGCCATGACGTATTCCGTGTTTCCTGGGCCCAAGAAAATCTTGAGCCAGCCCTACCCCCCACAACTTTAGCCAAATGACCCCCAGTTTTCAATGTCTAACTATTATTATAAAGTAAATTAAGATTGACAAGCTTAAGTAATAAGAATTGATGTTTTTGGCATTAAAATGGGAACTGTAGGTGTTTTCCTGTCCTCCACTCACTACCGACTTTGATTACCCATTGACTTGCATTGGGTTTCGTGTTTCAGTCGGCTCCCGACTTTTCACAATAATTGGCCAATTTCACCCGACCTGACTTTTGAGAAAGTCGGGTTTCGTGAAACCCGACTCGATCCTAAAAAAGTAAAAGTCACTCAACTCTACTCTCTCCCATTATGATGCTGACATTGCCCCAACACACTAGGATCTCCCTAGATTGCCCTAACACAGTATAATCCCCCTCACGACTCCACAAACATAGTAGCACGTGAATGCCCCTAAAGTGTTCCCACACAGTATGATGTCCCCACAGTTTTCTCACACACATTATGAGGCCCCTCACATACTGCAGTATTATTCCCTGATTTCCCCACTGTCAGCTCTACGGTATTAGGTCCTTATAGTCATCTCACCCACAGTATTATGCTCCCACAGCCCTTCACACAGCATGATAACCCCATATTCCCCCCACACACATTATGATGCCTTGCTCATATTATTATGTCCCACACAGTATGATTCCCGACATACTATAAAACCCACACAGTCCTCTAACCACACATTATGATGACCCTATATAACCACACACAGTATGAAGCACATAATTTTCCCCCACACAGTATGATGCTCCAACAGCCCCCACAAACAGTATGATGGCCCACACATAAAAGTATGTCTCCCACACACTATGACAGTTCCGACAGACCCTCACACAATATGATGGCCCCTACAGCTTCCTCCCACAATATTATGCCTCTCACATACACCAACACAGTATGATGCCCCACCAGAGCCATCCCCACCCATGGTATCATAGCCCCCACAACTCACCCACACAGTATGATGCTCCCACAAACAGTATGATGCCCCCACATACAGTATGAAGGCCTCCACAGTTTCCCCCTCCACAGTATGATGCCCCCACTCCCACACAGTATCAATACTCCCACATTTCCCAAACTCATTTGGATGCCCACAAAGTTAAACCCCACACAGGGTGTCCAAACCGCATGCACGGGCTTAAGTGCCGGGAATGATGGCAGTGACCATGCAACGTTAATTAAGGGAGAAGCCCAGCAATCCGCAGCACCGGGCCTTGGACAGTAGTAGGCCAGAACAGCAGCAGGAAAAGAAGCTTTAGACAGAAGCAGTGACAGTATGGGTATGCAGGTGGCTCCATAATGTGGCAACTTATAGCATTGGCTGATGCCCTCAGATCTGGGAGGAAACAGCTGAGGGAAACCTCAGATGCAGTGAGTTTGGACCAAGAGGACGCTGTGTTACCGCAAGAGACAGTGCAGATAGGCAGGTCGCTCGCCATGTGGCAACTGACTTCGGAGGCTGATACTCTCATGTCTGGTGTGAAACAGACTAAGTAAGGTCTATCCATAGCAGAGCTGAACAGGGAGGATTTTGAGGAACTGCACAGTAGGGTTCGACCCGGGTATGTGCTGTGTGACAGAAAGGGAAGTATAGGGAAAGAAGAAGTGTGCAATGTGAAACCTGTTATAAATGCTGTGAAGAATGTGGATGTGCTGCGTAAAGGAAATAGTAAAGTTGTTCATATGAATGTTAAAATGCACTGTGTCTCAATCTGTGCAAAACAGTCTAAAGAAAGCCTACAGCAGAGGAGATCCTGACAGTGGAGCCACAGGTATGCACAATAATAGACATTGTTTTCATGTGATGGGAGGCCAGGGCATAAGTGCCCCGGTGTCCTGGCCCTCCCTCACAATTGCTCTTTCACACACAGTATGGCACACATGTAGCACCCTAAAGTTTCTGACTGGCAAAATAAAAAAAGCAAACAAACAAAAAAACTACTCCCTTATCTCAATTCCCCAGATGCTCTGTTTCAGTCTGTGCTGCATATTGACTGAAGCACTACTCAGCATTCACAATCTAGTGACATCACTACATCTACTGCACTGAAACGCATACACACAGGTTGAACGGTGGAACAGGAAGCAGTTCTACCATTGATGGTGGGGAAGGAGACAGTAGGTTGGGGGGTTGCAGCAGCTCCGGTGATGGTGAGGCGGTGGCTCTGGTAGTGGTGAGGAGGCAGCGGGGTCATTGCAGGCTGTAAACTTTCTTGAAGAGTTGGGTTTTCAGGTTACGTCAGAAGGATCCGAATGTGGTTGATAGGCGGACGTGTTAGGGCACTGAATTCCAGAGGATGTGGGATATTCGGGAGAAGTCTTGGGGGCAATTAGGTGATTTTTAATACTTAATTCCTCCCACAATAATTCTCTAAAAGGCCTGATATTATGCCTGATGAATCGCTCTGAGAGGTTTAAAAAACTTGCGTTTGTTACCATCTTTTCAGTTGGCCATTAAAATGTATCAACCACTAAGGACTACTGTTGAGCGATACCTTCCGATATTCGGAAATATCGGCATTGGATTGGATCGCCCGATATCCAAAAAATATCGGCTATCTCCAATACCGATACCCGATACCAATGCAAGTCAATGGGACACAAATATCGGAATTAAAATAAGCCCTTTCTGTCCTTGTACATCCTGTTCCAGAGGGGGGGAATCACTTGTCATTTTGATCCCCGAAGCCAGTGTCATCTGTAAAAAAGATTAAAATAACAAACAACCAATATACTTCCTGTCCGCAGAAATCCACGAGTATCCCACGACGATCTCCCGTGGAGAACGGCAGCATCAGTTGATGCGACCGCTCTCTAGGGGCTCCAGGAACACAATGATGGGAGGAAGGTATCATTCCGCGCTGTATTCCTCCGCCGCTGTAAAAAAAATAGTCCCTAATCTCACTGTTGGCATTGCTGTGTGAGAAATTTTCCCACCCAGCAATTGCCATAAAGTGAGACTCTGAGAGGTTACTATAGTCGAGTGATGCACTGCAGGAGCCATTGTCTCCTGTCAGTGTGTCACTGAAGGTCCTATACAGTCATGGCCAAAATGTTTGAGAATGACACCAAAATTATATTTTCACATGATCTGCTGCCCTCTGGTTTTTATTAGTGTTTGTCTGATGTTTATATCACATACAGAAACATAATTGCAATCATATTATGAGTACCAATAAGTTATATTGACAGAATGAGTTAATGCAGCAAGTCAATATTTGCAGTGTTGACCCTTCTTCTTCAAGACCTCTGCAATTCTCCCTGGCATGCTCTCAATCAACTTATGGACCAAATCCTGACTGATAGCTGTCCATTCTTGCATAATCAATGCTTGCATTTTGCCAGAATTTGTTGGTTTTTGTTTGTCCACCCGTCTCTTGATGATTGACCACAAGTTCTCAATGGGATTAAGATCTGGGGAGTTTCCAGGCCATGGACCCAAAATCTCTATGTTTTGTTCCATGAGCCATTTAGTTATCACCTTTGCTTTATGGCAAGGTGCTCCATTATGCTGGAAAAGGCATTGTTGGGCGCCAAACTGCTCTTGGACGGTTGGGAGAAGTTGCTCTTGGAGGACATTCTGGTACCATTCTTTATTCATGGCTGTGTTTTTAGGCAAGACTGTGAGTGAGCCGATTCCCTTGGCTGAGAAGCAACCCCACACATGAATGGTTTCAGGATGCTTTACAGTTGGCATGAGACAAGACTGGTGGTAGCGCTCACCTCTTCTTCTCCGAATAAGCTGTTTTCCAGATGTCCCAAACAATGGAAAAGGGGATTCATCAGAGAAAATGACTTTGCCCCAGTCCTCAGCAGTCCACTCCCTGTACCTTTTGCAGAATATCAGTCGGTCCCTGATGTTTTTTCTGGAGAGAAGTGGCTTCTTTGCTGCCCTCCTTGAAACCAGGCCTTGCTCAAAGAGTCTCCGCCTCACAGTGTGTGCAGAAGCACTCACACCAGCCTGCTGCTATTCCTGAGCAAGCTCGGCACTGCTGCTAGTCCGATCCCACAGCTGAAACAGTTTTAAGATACGGTCCTGGCGCTTGCTGGTCTTTCTTGGGCGCCCTGGAGCCTTTTTGACAACAATGGAAGCTCTCTCCTTGAAGTTCTTGATGATGCGATAGATTGTTGACTGAGGTGCAATCTTTGTAGCTGCAATACTCTTCCCTGTTAGGCCATTTTTGTGCAGTGCAATGATGGCTGCACGTGTTTCTTTAGAGATAACCATGGTTAACTGAAGAGAAACAATGATACCAAGCACCAGCCTCCTTTTAAAGTGTCCAGTGATGTCATTCCTACTTAATCATGACTGATTGATCGCCAACCCTGTCCTCATCAACACCCACACCTGTGTTAATGGATCAATCACTAAAACGATGCTAGCTGCTCCTTTTAAGGCAGGACTGCAATGATGTTGAAATGTGTTTTGGGGGTTAAAGTTAATTTTCTGGGCAAATATTGACTTTGCAAGTACAGTAATTGCTCTTAAGCTGATCACTCTGACATTCAGGAGTATATGCAAATTGCATTTAGAAAAAAATGAAGCAGTAGACTTTGGAAAAATTAATATTTGTCTCATTCTCAAAATTTTTGTCCATGACTGTAGAGCAGTGACATCACCCGATGTCACTGCTCTATAGGGGAGATCGTCATGGGACACTCGTTATTAATTGGACTACGGCGGACAGGTAGTATACGGTTTATTATTTTACGTTTTTTGCAGGCGCTGAAGTATGGTAAGTATGGTTAATGAAGAATATTAAAATACTTTTTTCCTAATGTGTGTGTGTTTTATTAACCCTTTACAAGTATTGGATTAATAATGGATAGGCGTCTTACATCTTACAGCTGCGCCATTTCTGGGGTGGCTGCGCACTGGTATTTGTAGCCGTGGGGGCTAATATCCATGGCCCCTCTCTAGGCTATGAATATAAGCCGGCAGCTGTTTGCGTAGCCTTTCTGGCAATAAAATATAAGGGACCCCACGTCGTTTTTTGGGGGTCCCCCTATTTTAATAGCCAGTAAAGGCTACGCAGACAGCTGCGGGCTAATGTTCATAGCAGGCTGCAAATATTGCCCCCTGGCCGTCGGCTTTCCCCCTCTGGTGCAGAAAATTGCACGGGAGCCAACGTAGTTTTTTTCCTTTTTTTAAAAATTGAACGCTCATTAAGGCCTCTTTGATACTTGCGTCGGTACTAGTCCGTCGCTATGCGTCGGGCTGACGTACCGATGCACGTTGAGAAACTTGTGCATGACGTGGGCAGCGGATGCAGTTTTTCAACGCATCCGCTGCGCATTCTGAAGTCCGGGGGTGGCGTTAAAAAATGGGGGACGCGATGGAGAAAAAAAAAGGTCACTTGAACATTTTTTCGTGCTGACGGTCCGCCAAAACACAACGGATCTATTGCACGACGGACGCGACGTGTGGCCATCCATCGCGATCCATCGCTAATACAAGTCTATGGGTAAAAACGCATCCTGCAAGCACATTTGCAGGATCCGTTTTTTTCTCATGGAGTTGTATTAGCGCCGGATTGCGCCTGATGGCCACACATTTCATCCGTTTTTTGCCGGATCTGTCGCTGTGCGTTTTTTCGCTGGACAGAAAAACTGTTCCTCTGCATGTGTTTTCCATCTGGCGGAAACAGCTTTTTTGACGGGTGATGTCACTGCTCTATAGGACCTTCAGTGACACATTGACAGGAGACAATGGCTCCTGCAGTGCATCACTGAACTATAGTAACCTCTCAGAGTCTTTATGGCAATTGCTGCGTGGGAAACTTTCTCACACAGCAATGCCAAAAGTGAGACTAGGGACTATTTTTTGTACAGCGGCGGAGGAATACAATGCAGAAGGATATCTTCCTCCCTTCATTGTGTTTTTGGACCCCCTAGAGAGCGGTCGCATCAGCTGAAGCTGCCGTTCTCCACGGGAGATCATCGTGGGACACTCGTGGATTTCTGCGGACAGGGAGTATATTGGTTGTTTGTTATTTTTATCTTTTTTACAGATGACACTGGCTTCGGGGATCAAAATGACAAGTAATGGTTAGTATGTACTCTATGTTTTATGTACTGTATGTATGTATTGTATGTAATGTATGATTGTATTGTATGTAGTATGTATGTAGCATGCATGTAGTATGTTGTATGTAGTATGTATGTAGCATGTTGTATGTATGTAGTATGTATGTAGTATGTATATATGTAATGTTGTATGTATGTTGTATGTAGTATGTATGCAGTATGTTGTATGTATGTAGTATGTAGTTTTTTTTTTTTTTACATTCAACATCCGGATGATTGGACTGCTACTGTCCCATCATTGACTAATTGGTCAATCACTGCCATTGTAGCAGGTATAGCCCAATGGGACTTGTAGTCCCATCGGACGATGCCTGCACACCTGCTCAGACCCCCAGCAGGCCGCACAGACCCCCGAGAGGCCCATACAGACCCCCGGCAGGCCGCACAGACCCCCCAAAAAGGCCCGTACAGACCCCTGGCAGGCCGCACAGAACCCCGGCAGGCCGTACAGATCCCTGGCAGGCCGCACAGACCCCAGGCAGGCCGCACAGACCCCCGAGAGGCTGAACAGACCCCCGGCAGGCCGCACAGACCCCTGGCAGGCCGCACAGACCCCAGAGAGGCCCATACAGACCCCCAGCAGGCCGCACAGACCCCCGGCAGGCCGTACAGACCCCCGGCAGGCCCGTACAGACCCCCCATTGTCACGCACAGACCCCGCCCGCACACACAGACGCAGTCTCCGCCCACGCACCACTCACACTCCATTATAGTGCATCATTGCACTATAGGAACTTCCAATTCTGGTATCCGATATCTTAAAAATATCGAAACTCAGTATCGGAAATCCAATACAGCGAATATCGGCTGATACCCGATATTTGCAGTATCGGAATTCTCAACACTACTAAGGACTCTCAATTTTTTTCCAACAATAAATTTTTATTGAAAATTTTACGATTTACATATGGTGCATTAATAAGTATCATTACAAAGCTGTAAATATAACATATGCACAAATGTTTGTAAACGAGTAGTATGCAATCCTATATACTAACAACAATGGGGGTAGGGGGAGGAGGGAGTAAGAAGGGGGAAAAGAAAAAAGTGGGGGGAGGGGGAAGGAAGGGGGAAAGGGGGGACCGGGGGTAAAATCACTGCGTGATAATTGCGGAAAGTCATTCTGAGTCCGATGGTTCAGTGTTAGCTAAATAAAATGTTGGTACGGCAAAGGGAGTGTGATTAGTATATTCCGCCCAGGGAAGCCATACTTTCTCGAATTTACCCACTTTGTCCATAAGAATAGCTGACAGTTTTTCATTGACCATGTACCAGGAGAGGCGTGTTTTAACTGCGGAGAAGTCTATGGTTGTTTTTTTCCAAGCCAGAGCTATAGTTTGCTTGGTTGCAAAAAATATAAATGATATAAGAGCCTGGGTGTGTTTGGGAATGTTGGAGATACGTTTATTGAGTAGGGCCTCCCAAGGGTTTTTTCTGAGATTTATATTTGTGACAGAGAACACTAAATGGTAGATTCTGATCCATAGTCTCCTGACAATTGGGCATAGCCACCAGGTATGGAACATGTCTCCAATAGAGTTACAACTTCTAAAGCAATTTGGGGGATAGTTGGCAACTGCCTTGGCCACTCTAGCTGGGGTCAGATACCAACGGGTCAGCACTTTATAATTGGTTTCCAGCATGAGGGTATTTAGTATTCCTCCAGTGGAGGAGGACCAGATTTGGGACCACTCTGAGTCAGACAGGATAGACCCAATATCGGACTCCCAGCGAGAGGTGTATTTCAAGCAGTTTCTATGTGAGGGGGAGTTTAATTGTGAGTAAAGGAGGGATATAGTACCTGAGGCGAGGGGGCTTTGACGACACCTTTGTTCGAATGATGTAAAGGAGTATAGAGAGGTAGAATTTTTCAATAAGGAGCTGACAAAGTTTTTTAGTTGTAAGTATCTAAATATCTCTCCAGGGGGGAAAACCGTGTTTTTCTTGAAGGGCCAGGAATGGGATAATCCCGTCCACATTGAAGATATGGTGAACTCTAGTTATCCCCGCTTCAACCCACTTTTGGAAGTATCTAGGGGATCTCATGCCTGGGGGGAATAGGATGTTGTCCCATAGTGGAGCGAGGGGCAAAAAGGGTGAAATTAGCTTTGAAGAATATTTATGCGAGTCCCAGATTGCAAGAGAGTGTTTTACAATGGGGTCCGAGATATGTTTGCGTTGGGTTGAAAGAATCCATAAAATTGTATCTATGGTGTCGGATTGTAGCTCGGAGGCCTCTAAGGATAGCCATAATGGAGGTTCAATGTAGGCGTGGTATAGGGTCAGTTGGCCCAACTGGGTGGCGCGGTAATACTTAGAAAGGTTAGGAACACCCAAGCCCCCTTTCAGGCGGTGGCGCTAGAGGGTGGCTTTATTTACTCTGGGAAGACCTCTTCTCCAAACGAAAGTATCTATTGATCTTTGAGCCATTTTAAGGAAGTGCGAAGGGATAGGGATTGGCAGGATGCGGAATAGATAAAGTAGCTTGGGGAGAATCAACATCTTCAAGGCACTCACTTGGCCTAGCCATGAGAGGTGCAGCTTCTCCCAAGATTGAAGTAGAAGGCGAAGTTTACGGAGCATCGGTGGATAATTGGCTGTGTAGAGGGAGTCTAAGTTAGCCGTCAGCTTTACTCCTAAATAATCCAAATGTTTAGTAACCCACTGGAACGGAAAATCTTTTTGGAGTTGTGTTATAGTTGATTGTGGGAGGGATACATTCATTGCGTAAGATTTGGCAGTGTTTATTTGCAGACCAGATATAGATTCAAAATCTTGTAAGGTTTGGAGAAGGGCCGGTAAGGACGTCTGAGGGGACAATAGAAGGAGTAGAATATCATCTGCAAACATGAATAGCTTGTGTGGAACTGTTGCCACTTCTACGCCCTGTATTTTGGAGTTGAGACGCAGCTGGATAGCCAGTGGTTCGAGCGCTAGGAGGAACAATAGGGGTGAGAGGGGACAACCCTGTCGGGTACATCTGCTTATTGGGAAGAGTGTAGAGGAGAAGCCGCTGTAGCGCACGTAGGCAGAAGGGGAACTATAGAGAGCATGGATCCAGGAGAGGAAGTGGTCCGGAAACTTCCATCTCTGCAGCACCGCAAACAAGTAAGGCCACGACACAGAGTCAAAGGCTTTTTTGATGTCTAATGACAGTAACATGCTTGATATGTTGCGGTGCTTACAGAGATGTAGCAAATGGGAGACCCTCCGTATGTTGTCTGAGGCCTGTCGGCGCGGGACGAAGCCTACTTGATCTTTGTGTATCAATGCACCTAAGCCTGAATTCAACCTTTAAGATAGGATTTTAGCCAGTATTTTAAGGTCTATGTTAACTAGAGATATTGGTCTATAATTGGACCAAAATAAGTGGTCTGAATTGGGCTTAGGTATCATTGATATTGCAGCCATTAATGAGGCTGTGCCTGGTTTATTACCATCTCTCAGGGAGTTGAAATAATTAGTGAGGTGTGGGGTCAGTGCCAGGGCATATTTTTTATAGTAAAGGGCCGTAAACCCGTTAGGGCCTGGTTTTTTGTTAATTTTCAAATTTTTAATGGCTATCTCGATTTCGTTAGGGGTTATGACTTGGTCAAGAAGTTCGACCATATCAGAACTAAGGGCTGGAAGGGGGACGGAGTCTAAAAAGTTCTCCACGGTATCTATATTTGTGGTAGATGGGGTGTTATACAGCTGTTTTAGTTTTTGCTGGAAAACATGAATAATTTGCTGTGGGTTAGTTGTAACACCTGTGGAGGTGCGCAAGCGTATGGGGGGTCTAGGTAGAGGATTGCATTTTAAGCGGCGAGCGAGGTTAGAATTATTTTTATTATTAAGCGCGTAGAAGCGTTGCTGTGACCAACGTATAGCACGGTCGGCATTCTCGGAGAGGTGAAGGTCTAGTTCTGTCCAAGCGTGGAGGAGGTCTCGATATGTGGTGGGTGAAGGTGTGGTTTTCATCTGGGACTCCAAAGCTGACACCCTGCTCTCCAAATCGATAATTTTCGCATCTCTATCTTTTTTCTTGCGAGAGTCTTCTTGGATGCAGAGACCTCTAAGTACTGCTTTGTGTGCTTCCCATAAGGAAATCGGCGAAGAGGCTGATTGTTTGTTCAAAGAGAAATATTCATCGATATGATTTTTCAATTTTTGGGCGATTTCAGGGTAGGAGAGCAGTGAATCATTAATGGTCCAGTTGAATGAGCGGGGCCGCGGGTGGAGTGTTGAGCATGTTATTAGATTTGGGGAATGATCTGACCAGGGAGTAGATTGGATTGAGATATTTGATACATTTGGGATAAAGGAAGGATGAACCAGAATATGATCAATTCTGGTGTACACTAAGTGGCGTGTGGAGAAAAAGGTGAAGTCTTTTTCTGTGGGGTGAAGTTTCCTCCATAGGTCAATCCAGTGGTATTGGGAAAGGAGTTTGCTGAGGGCGGCTGAGTCTGCAGAAGGGTATGGTAGCGGAGGAGTAGATGAGTGGGGGCTTAAGGATTTGTCTAGGCTAGCTTTAAGTACACAATTGGAATCTCCGCATAAGATTGTGGTGCCTTGGGCATGCTCTGAAATTAATTCTAGTAGCTGAGAAAAGAAGGCGGCTTGGTGGGTATTAGGGGCATAGTAGGAAACAAAGGTCACCAGTTCGTCAGTTATTGTGCCCATCACCATGATATATCGACCCTCTTTATCAGCTACTGAAGATTTATAAACAAACGGGACAGATTTCTTGAAACAGATAGCTACGCCTTTAGTTTTGTTTGGGGCGTTTGCTGTATAGAATAGCGGGTAAGAAGCGGACAAAAATCTAGGGCAAGATTTAGTTGAGAAGTGCGTTTCTTGAAGACATACCACATCTGCCTGCTGGGATCTATAGTAGCGGAAGACCTTGGTGCGTTTATGTGGGGAGTTAAGTCCCCTCACATTGTACGATATGATTTTGAGTGGCATTTTAGAAAGTTGTGTGATTTGCTTGTGGTTTTCGTTTATCAGTAGGAGTAGTGGAGGTATTGCAGAATGGACTGAGCAAATAGTTTGGGCCCGGGTAAGTGGTTTGGTTGGGAAATAGGGTAGATTGAAAAGTGTTTATAGTTTGGGTAGGGTGAGAAAGCTTGTTGAGGGGGAAGGGGTGATTGTAGTGTTGGCTAAGCACTATGTGCTGAGCGGCAGTGTGTGAGGACACTGTGGGGTCATAAAGGTCTGCTAGGGGCAGCGCAGGGAAAAAAAATTTATGTGATCGCAACGGAATACGGAAATGTAGTCAAGTATGTGACAGGGTCAAACTGGGGGTCTGATTCAACTTTCAAGGGGGTGTTCAACGAAGTTCTATCTTATCAACCTATTGTAGCGGCTGGTAACTAGAGGGCATAGGTCGGGTTACAAAAGATAACAACTGCGCTCAATAGCATAACTAACTGAAGCCGTTATATAAGTATGTGTTGTATTTGAAACATTGTAGTAGAATAGAATGTATGTAACCTGACGCTAGAACTTAACAATCAATAGGCAAGAAAAAAACAAACAAACAAAACATTATATTAGCTTATGGGTTGAACATATTCACATGTTTGCAGTGAAGATCAAGTCGGGAGGTAGGGTCACTCCAGTCCAGGGTTTCAGTAGACGTAAAAGGCGCAGTAGTGTCCGGTGATGGAATGTTAGAGTTGTGCAGTTCAGGAACTCCTGCGAAAATAAACTGAAAAACATATGTAACTATGTCATTCTGGAACTGTAGGAGTGTCAGGCGGAGTTGCCTGTATGGTATCAGAGGCCCAGAATAAAGCCAGTGGTTGCATTGCCCATCACGGGGGATCAGGTGGGGCTCGTGGTCGAGATCGGCGACTCTCTGGCCGAGGCTGAGAGCAGGCAAGCGGGGGGGTGAAGAGGGATCATGAGTTGCAGTTTGGCCAAGCAACAGCTCGCTCCTTCAGGAGAGAGAACCCTGTGGGTCATATCAAGGTGGGAGAATATCAGTTTAAAGGGGAATCCCCAGTGATATTTGATGTTATTAGAACATAGAATCTCCAGATATGGCTTCATAGCTCGTCGCTTGGCGATGGTGGTAGGGGCCAGGTCTGAGAACAGCTCATATGGGTGACCTTGGAATGATAGCGGTGAATATTTTCTTGCCGCTTGTAGGAGCTGTTCTTTAGTTTTGTAAAAGTGCATTTTAAGGATGATGTGTCGTGGCGGACCATCTGCCTTAAGCCTACTCAAGGCTCTGTGGATGCGGTCCATTTCTAAGCGCTTGATGGAGATTCCCGGTAGTAGTTCTTGAAACAGAGCTGTCGCTGTGGACTGGAGGTCGGTGACCGTTTCTGGTATTCCCCTAATCCTAATATTGCTCCTACGGTCTCGGTTTTCAAAGTCTTCTATCTTGCTGTTTAGGGTGAGGATCTCGTCCTGTAACATTTCGATATCTTTTTCATGGGTTGCAATATTTACAAGGGTCGAGTCCATTTTATCTTCAAGGTCGGAGGTATGGGAACCAAGTTCTCTGATCTCTTTGGTTAAGTCCTTAGTCAACTTGTCCGACATCTTGAGCAATTCAGAATGTAAGATAGATTGGAACTGCGACAGTAGAGCCGTTTGGTCCGGAGTAGGGGTGTTTGGGGTTTTGGTGGTAGAAGCCGGAATCATCTCAGAGTCTGCTCCGTCAGGCATGGAGGAGTTGGAGGACTCCGACTGGGAAAATGGTCCACAAGACATGTCAACGTCTAAGTCTGTTAATGCAGCAAACCTGTTACTAGTTTGTTTTGAATTGGCTCTACGCGCTTTAGGCATGAGGGCGATTAGAATTTGGATGGAAGTAGATCCCCGTGATGTATATTCCGTATTAAAGAGAGTGAGGTCTAGGATATGGCATATTGCGCTGTATCCCCTAGCAGTTGTATGAGGGGAAGGTTAGGGCATTGCAACAATTACGGAGTATTTTGTAGGCTGGGTCTTACTAGGCAGTTGTTGCATTAGAGCCAGTGGAGAAGGATTAGCAGGTCGTGAGGCCGGTGGCGTGTGGTGCTTTCAGCGGGAGCCAGAGCACTGCAAGAATTCCAGACTCTCACGAGTCGTGTGCGCCTAGCCTGGGGGGATGACAGATCCCTTGCCTCCAAATCCCACTCCCCTCACAGATAGTTCAAGCGGGGGGGTATAGCAAATGTTTCACCTTTGCTAGCAGGAGCTGATAGGCCTGCCGTCCACAGGGGGGTGCTGGGTCTTTTTTGGCAGAGCTGTTTAGGGCTGCAGCCCCAGGGATCCAGTGTGCTGTGCCCACAGATCTGCAGTTGGTGGCTGTGTGTCTCCTGGGGATCCGGCCTCGAGCACGGGCCACCCGCCTCCCAGCGGCAGAAGCGATCACCGCAGGGCCCACACTACAAAGGAGAGCGCGTGGGGGAGCGAGCAGTATGGTCCAGCAGGGGCTCCGGGACCGCCGGCGGCAGATAACCACCGCCTTTGCTCCAGCAGCGCGAGCCGGGGGTCCGCGACATCACCTTCAAGGAGCGGGAGGAGGCTGAGCAGGGCGCTGTCCCGCGGCGCTGCCGCGACTCACCGTGCGGCGGCCTCCGGCCGCGTCTAGACCTCGGCGGCGGGGGTCCCTCCACTCCGGGCAGCCGGGACGGACTTCCCAGGGAGGCACAGTCCAGGCACTTCCCAAGGGGCAGGGAGGCACCCAAAGCCTCCCGGCCGGAGATGGGCCTCGCCGGCGTCTCTCAGGCCTCACAGGCTTCAGGCCCGGCAGTAGGCCTCAATCTGGTGCCGCAACTCCGGTCCGCCTCTCTCACCGCCACGGCTCGGTTTTGCTTCTGTGGCCCAGGGGCTATGTGCTGCTGCTTTTTGCAGCTTGGATGGGCCTCTAAAGTGCCGATAAACCGGCGGATTGTCTCAGGGAGCTCAGAGAGGCACGTCCTGCTCCTTTGGCTGCTGGCCTCGCCCCCCAAGGACTCTCAATTTTTAATATTTTTCTCTCTAACAAGCTGCATTTTCTACCTACCACTTATCACAACACTATGAATACAGTGTTAGATGGACTTTATCCAAAGTTAGCTACTTATTGGGTCCCAAAAAGAATAAAGCTGCTTTTAAACATCTTTCCGCCTAACCCAGTTTTCACTTTCTGATGTTTCACTTTATGTGGTAATAATGACTGTGGATTACGTCTATGTATATCCTGTAAATTTAGCCGGAGATCATTTGTATTTATTTATGAAAATATCTGAAATCTGATAAAAATGTTGAGAAATTAATTTTATTTTTCCTTAAAATAAATGTAATTCCTGTTCAAAAACAATATATGCGCCCTTTGCAATCCAATAGCTCATGATAATGCACAATCCCATCTGCTTTTGAGCTTGAAGTGGACCACCTTACCTCTTGGACCCCTGTACGGCTGCATAGGTTGCCCAAATAGTATGTCCACTTCTGTATCACCAGAAACTACTGTTCAAGCACACTGAAAATCTGATATGGGAAAGAGCATCATTTTAGAGTGAAAGTTTTGCTGGAATAGTTTTTGGATGCAATGTCACATTAGCTGCCAGAAAAGCATAACCCCCCCAAAAGTTACCCCATTTTAAAAACAATATCACTCAATGATTATATCAGTGTTTCACATAATTTTATACCATTGGGCTGTGAAGATTAAAAAAAATTACCTCTAAAATGTGGTATTAGCTTCAAATTTTTCATTTTCACAAACGGTAATAGGTGAAAACGGATCCTATAATTTACTACACAATTTCTCCCGACTGGGAATGAAATTCAGCCCTGGCATTTGAAAGCACACAGGCCCATGACCCCTCCCCCAGAATGGAGTCTCTGTTACTATTATCAGCCTGCCAGGAGGAAATCAAAATTTACTGTAAGTCCAATAATAGTGCTATGTAAGATTTAATAAAAATAATAACAATGTTACTGCTATAATAATATTGCAATAAAACATAAAAATACCACCAGACTATAACCAAATGTTACCAGCATATTCAATAGTGATAATTAGAGTTGAGCGACTTTAACTTTTTTCGGATCGAGTCGGGTTTCGCAAAACCCGACTTTGTCAAAAGTCGGGTCGGGTGAAATCGACCTATTATTGCAAAAAGTCGGGGGCCGACTGAAACACGAAACCCAATGCAAGTCAATGGGGAATCAAAGTCGGCAGTGAGTGGAGGACAGGAAAACACCTACAGTGCCCATTTTAATGCCAAAAACATCAATTCTTATTACTTAAGCTTGTCAATCATAATTTACTTTGTAATATTAGTTAGGCATTGAAAATTGGGGGTCATTTGGCTAAGGTTGTGGGGGGGTAGGGCTGGCTCAAGATTTTCATGGGCCCAGGAGACGCGGAATACGTCACGGCGGTGGAGGGAGAAGTAAGTATTTCAACTTTGCAAGTGCTGTGATCCTGAGCAAGCGGGGGGGGCACTCGTTGGCACTGGCACAGGGCCCCTCATAGTACGGCGTTGTGTTTGACGGCGGGTGGCGCCTTCCCCTGGCAGAGATACTTTTGCATACTATGAGGGGCCCTGTGCCAGTGACGTCATCAACGAGTATGCCTCCCCACCTGATGAAGGAACCTGCACTTTCATCTGCACCTTCCTCTTTGTCCCCGTGTAAGGTGATATAGTATGCGGGATGTGGAACCTGACTTTCAGCAGGGTCAGATTCTGGCTGTGTAGAGTGCAAGGGGAATGTAGTGGTCTGGGTCAATGTACCAGCAGACTCATCTAGCAGTGGCTGGGCAATGGGCAGGATGAGGAGAAAACGCAGATATAGGCCCAAATAATAAAGTAGGCTAAATGAAGGTCAAAATTGGTAACAGGACTATACAGGCGGCATTGCTTTGTTCAGTGGAGGACAACTGTAATGAGTGGCAGACACAGTTAGTAGGCCTAAATAATAAAGTAGGCTAAATGCAGGTCAAAATTGGTAACAGGACTAAACAGGCGGCATTGCTTTGTTCAGTGGAGGACAACTGTAATGAGTGGCAGACACAGTTAGTAGGCCCAAATAATAAAGTAGGCTAAATGCAGTTCAAAATTGATAACAGGACTAAACAGGCGGCATTGCTTTGTTCAGTGGAGGACAACTGTAATGAGTGTCAGGCACAATTAGTTGGCCCAAATAATAAAGTAGGCTAAATGCAGTTCAAAATTGGTAACAGGACTAAACAGGCGGAATTGCTTTGTTCAGTGGAGGACAACTGTAATGAGTGGCAGACACAGTTAGTTGGCCCAAATAATAAAGTAGGCTAAATGCAGTTCAAAATTGGTAACAGCACTAAACAGTCGGCATTGCTTTGTTCAGTGGAGGACAACTGTAAGGAGTGGTAGACACAGTTAATAGGCCCAAATAATAAAGTAGGCTAAACGCAGTTCAAAATTGGTAACAGGACTAAACAGGCGGCATTGCTTTGTTCAGTTGAGAACAACTGTAATGAGTGGCAGACACAGTTAGTTGGTCCAAATAATAAAGTAGGCTAAATGCAGTTCAAAATTGGTAACAGGACTAAACAGGTGGCATAGCTAGGTACAGGGGTGGACTTCTCTGCTGAGTAGCAGACAGTGGTAGTAGGCGCAAAGTATTAACTGGTCTAAATGGAGGCCAGGGCCCCTGTATATTTTAACTATCATCTATCATTTCAACAAATTTGTATTGCCAGTGCCATTGAAGGATTTAACAGCACAGACTACACAGTGGTGGAGCAGGGAGAGGTAAGTATTGCAAGTGGTAGAGCACTGTTCGAGCTGGGGGAACACTCTTTCGTGGGCGGCGGTACTGGCACAGGGCCCCTCATATTACGATGGTGTGTCTGACGTTGGTTGTGCACCACCACCATCAGAGACACTTCATTGTACTATGAGGGACACTGTGCGAGTGCCGTCGCCCAAGAGTGGGCCCACCCACCTGTCCAGGCAAAAAGCATTCTCATGGGTGCTTGCGCCAGGTGGTGACCACGGCCCTGTGGGGGGAGTCAGCCCATTTAGGGAGGTATAAAAATGACCTATGGTGGACATTCAGAAGCTGCAAATGGAGGATTTGGAGAAGTCAGTAAGAGGAGGCCAAAGGCAAGACATTTTTCAGGCAAGCTACGTGTCGGCAGGGGAAGGTGAGGCAAAATAATTAGAAATCCATGATTGGTTCATTTTAATGAAGGTTAGGTCATCAACATTCTGGGTAGCCAGGCGTGTCCTTTTTTCGGTCAGTATTGAACCAGCAGCACTGAAGACTCTTTCTGATAGCACGCTAGCAGCAGGGCAAGCGAGCTCCTGTAATGCATATTCTGCCAATTCAGGCCAGCTGTCTATTTTAGATGCCCAGTAATCAAAGGGAAATGACCTGTGAGGGAGAACATCGATAAGGGAGAAAAAGTAGTTCGTAACCATACTGGACAAAGGCTGTCTCCTGTCACTTTGAATCGATGCAGCAGTACCTGTCGTGTCAGCGGTCATTGCGAAATCACTCCACAAACTGGTCATAAAACCCCTCTGTCCAACGCCACTTCGGATTTGTGCACCACTAACACCTCTGCCATGTTGCCCCCCACGGCTCATGTGAGAACCATCACCACCGCTGTGTGCTGGGAATGCCTGAACCAAACGGTCTACAAGAGTTGCTTGTTTGGTAGCCAATATTTGCTCAAGGCTCTCATGTAGCATGATATTTTGTAATTTTCCTTTATATCGTGGATCCAAGAGGCAGGCCAACCAGTAACCGTCATCGGCCATCATTTTGATAATGCAGGAGTCCCTTTTTAGGATACGCAAGGCATACTCAGCCATGTGGGCCAATGTTCCAGGTGTCAATTCACTGCTTGTGCTGGGTTGAGGAGCACTTTCTTGCAAAACAACATAACTTGTGTCCCGCAAAAACCCTGTACCTGACCATGCAACGCCACCAGTTTGTATTGCCCCCTGAGAAACATCCTCCTCCCATAAATATTCATCCCCATCATCCTCCTCCTCTTCGTCCACCACCTCATCCAGGAGAGTTCCCTGAACAGACAATGGCTGACTGTCATCAAGGCTTCCCTCCTCTTCGGCTGCAGACGCCAGCTCCTTAATGTGCATCAAACTTTGCATCAGCAGACGCATTAGTGGGATGCTCATGCTTATGATGGTGTCGCCTGCAATTACCAGCCGTGTGCATTCCTCAGAACACTGAAGGACTTCACAGAGGTCTTGTAGCTTCGACCACTGCACACCAGACAACTCCATGTCTGCCAACCAAGTGCCTGCCCGTGTATGTGTATCCTCCCACAAATTAATTATAGCATGCCTCTGTTCACACAGCCTCTGAACCATGTGCAGTGTGGAGTTGCACCTTGTTGCAACGTTGATTATTAGGCGGAGCGGGGAAGATTCAGCATACGGCTGGAGTGTACGGGCGACCAGCGGATGCGCGAGCAAAGTCTTCGCACCTGCAGGAGCAGGGCTGGTAACTCCGGATAATTTTTGAGGAAGCACTGCACCATCAGGTCCAAGGTGTGAGCCAGGCAAGGTATGTTTTTAAGTTGTGAAAGGGCTATGGCAGCCATAAAATTCCTTCCGTTATCACTGACTACCTTGCCTGCCTCAAGATGTACACTGCCCAGCCATGTCTGAGTTTGTTGCTGCAAGTACTCGGCCAGTACTTCTGCGGTGTGTCTGTTGTCATCCAAACACTTTATTTGTAACAGCCTGCTGACGCTTACCACGAGATGTTCGATAATGGGTCACCTCGTGTGCAACACTGGCAGCTGCGGATGGAGTGGTCGTGTGACTGCACGCTGTGGATGAGCTTTTGCTTCTGAAGGAGGTTGGAGGAGGAGGAGGAGGGGTGGCAAACGCCTATAGCCAACTGTTTCCTAGACCGTGGGCTAGGCAGAACTGTCCCACTATGGCTGTCCTCTGTGGCCCCTGCATCCACCACATTAACCCAGTGCGCCGTGATGGACACATAACGTCCCTGGCCATGCCTACTGGTCCATGCTTCTGTTGTGAGGTGCACCTTTCCACTGACTGATTGCCTCAGTGCATGGACAATGCGGTTTTTGACATGCTGGTGGAGGGCTGGGATGGCTTTTCTCGCAGAGAAGTGCCAACTGGGTAGGTCATAGCGTGGTACTGTGTAGGCCATCAGGTCTTTGAAAGCTTTGCTTTCAACCAACCGGTAGGGCATCATCTCTAATGAGATTAGTATAGCAATGTGGGCGTTCAAACCCTGTGTACGCGGATGAGAGGATGAGTACTTTCTTTTCCTAATGAGAGTCTCTTGTAGGGTGAGCTGGACTGGAGAGCTGCATATGGTGGAACTAGCCGTGGTGGTGGTGGACATGGTGGATTGAGAGAGGGTTAGTGATGGTATTCTTGATGTTGGCCTACATACAGTGTTTCCTACCAATAACCATGTAATTCCCTGACTGCTTTGGCCTTGTGACGATACCACCACATTTGCTGCTGGTGGTGTCCTCACCGGTGGGCTTACAGTGAGGGAAGCAATGTAGCGTTGCTAACTACCTTCATTCTGAGCAGGTGCACCAATGGTACAGGACGTTTGGTAGTTAGTCCAGGCTTGCAAGTGCATGCTGGTTAAATGTCTAAGCATGCATGTGATGTAGATGGCTGCTGCGGATCATCCTCCTCCGCTTCTGAGCTACTGGCAGTGGCACCCTCTTCCCCCAATGGCTGCCAATCTGGGTCAACAACTGGGTCATCTATCACCTCCTCTTCAATGTCATGTGCACCTCCCTCTGTGTCACCATGTAAGGTGCTATAGCGTTCGAGACGGGGCACCATAGTCTCAGCAGGGTCAGATTCTGGCTCAGTACACTGGGAGGGCAATGTAGTGATCTGAGTCAATGTAACAGCATAATAATCTAGCTGTGGCTGTGCATCAGTGAACTCCATGTCCGATTCATCTTGTAATGGGCAGTTAACAATTTCCCTTTCTAACCCAGGCATGGTATGTGTAAAGAGCTCCATGGAGTAACCTGTAGTGTCGCCTGTCGCATCCTTCACTTTTGGTTTCGGTGAAGGACACAAGGAAACAACTTGTTCCTGACCAGGAGCATCCACTGACGAATCGCTGCTTTTATATTTGGAACTTTCTGAAGAGGAGGCGAAAGAGCTAGAGGCTGAGTCAGCAAGGAAAGCCAAAACTTTTTCCTGCTGCTCCGGCTTTAAAAGCCGTTTTCCTACTCCCAGATAAGAGAGCCTTCGAGGCCTTGTGTAACCAGACGATGACGCTGGCTCAACACCTCCAGCCTTAGGTGCTATTGTGCTTTTGCCACTACCACCATATGCACCACCACCACCACCATCAGTACCAGCTGTCAACCACCGCCCACAGGCTCTTCCACCAGACTTCCTCAATTTTTGGAAAATCTAACCAAAATAAAAACCTTTATATGGTACTGTAAAACAAGGTAGAAGGTGTATATAAACTTGTTGAGAATTTAAATCTACTTTTTATTTTGGGTGACTGAACCAAATCTCAGGCCCAGTGTATATAACAACGCAATCTAAGTGGCAGAAAGTGGCTGGCTGACATACGACAAACTAACAGGACTGAAGTATATCCACTTTGTGAAAATTTGAATCTCATTTTTTTGGGGGGAGACTGAACCAAAGCTCAGGCTCAGTGTATAAAACAACACAATGTAAGTGGCAGAAAGTGGCTGGCAGATATACTACAAACTAACAGGACTGAAGTATATCCACTTTGTGAGAATTTGAATCTCACTTTTTTTGGGGAGACTGAACCAAAACTCACACCCTGTGCATAAAACAACAAAATGTAAGTGGCAGAAAGTGGCTGGCTGATATACGACAAACTAACAGGACTGAAGTATATCCACTTTGTGAGAATTAGAATCTCCCTTTTTTGGGGGGGAGACTGAACCAAAACTCAGGCCCAGTGTATATAACAACGCAATCTAAGTGGCAGAAAGTGGCTGGCTGACATGCGACAAACTAACAGGACTGAAGTATATCCACTTTGTGAGAATTTGAATCTCACTTTTTTTGGGGGAGACTGAACCAAAACTCAGGCCCAGTGTATAAAACAACACAATGTAAGTGGCAGAAAGTGGCTGGCTGATATACGACAAACTAACAGGACTGAAGTATATCCACTTTGTGAGAATTTGAATCTCACTTTTTTTTGGGGAGACTGAACCAAAACTCAGGCCCAGTGCATAAAACAACACAATGTAAGTGGCAGAAAGTGGCTGGCTGATATACAACAAACTAACAGGACTGAAGTATATCCACTTTGTGAGAATTTGAATCTCACTTTTTTTGGGGAGACTGAACCAAAACTCAGGCCCTGTGCATAAAACAACACAATGTAAGTGGCAGAAAGTGGCTGGCTGATATACGACAAACTAACAGGACTGAAGTATATCCACTTTGTGAGAATTAGAATCTCCCTTTTTTGGGGGGGAGACTGAACCAAAACTCAGGCCCAGTGTATATAACAACGCAATCTAAGTGGCAGAAAGTGGCTGGCTGACATGCGACAAACTAACAGGACTGAAGTATATCCACTTTGTGAGAATTTGAATCTCACTTTTTTTGGGGGAGACTGAACCAAAACTCAGGCCCAGTGTATAAAACAACACAATGTAAGTGGCAGAAAGTGGCTGGCTGATATACGACAAACTAACAGGACTGAAGTATATCCACTTTGTGAGAATTTGAATCTCACTTTTTTTTGGGGAGACTGAACCAAAACTCAGGCCCAGTGCATAAAACAACACAATGTAAGTGGCAGAAAGTGGCTGGCTGATATACAACAAACTAACAGGACTGAAGTATATCCACTTTGTGAGAATTTGAATCTCACTTTTTTTGGGGAGACTGAACCAAAACTCAGGCCCTGTGCATAAAACAACACAATGTAAGTGGCAGAAAGTGGCTGGCTGATATACGATAAACTAACAGGACTGAAGTACCGTATATACTCGAGTATAAGCCGAGATTTTCAGCCCAAATTTTTGGGCTGAAAGTGCCCCCCTCGGCTTATACTCGAGTCACGGTAGCGGTGGGGTCGGCGGGTGAGGGCGCTGAGGCATACTTACCTAGTCCCAGCGATCCTCGCGCTGTCCCTGCCGTCCCACGGGCTTCGGCGCTGCAGTTTCTTCCTCTCTTCAGCGGTCACGTGGGACCGCTCATTACAGAAATGAATAAGCGGCTCCACCTCCCATAGGGGCGGAGCCGCTTATTCATTTCTCTAATCAGCGGTGCCGGTGACCGCTGATAGAGAAATAAGCTGCGGCACCGAAGACAGGAGGGGACAGCGCGAGGATCGCCAGGACTAGGTGAGTATAGCATATTCACCTGTCCTCGTTCCAGCCGCCGAGCACCGATCCATCTTCCCGGCCGGCGCCTCCATCTTCCCGGCGTCTCTGCGCTCTGACTGTTCAGGCAGAGGGCGCGATGACGCATACAGTGTGCGCGGCGCCCTCTGCCTGATCAGTCAGAGCAGAGACGCCGGGAAGATGGAGGCGCCGGAACGAGACGCCGGGAGCTGCAATCAAGGGAGGTGAGTATGTGTTTTTTTTTCTTTATTGCGGCAGCGGCGGCACAAATTTATGTGGAACATCTATGGGGCACAGTGAACGGTGCAGAGCACCGTATATGGCACAGCACAGCTATGGGGCACAGTGAACGGTGCAGAGCACCGTATATGGCACAGCACAGCTATGGGGTACAGTGAACGGTGCAGAGCACCGTATATGGCACAGCACAGCTATGGGGCACAGTGAACGGTGCAGAGCACCGTATATGGCACAGCACAGCTATGGGGCACAGTGAACGGTGCAGAGCACCGTATATGGCACAGCACAGCTATGGGGCACAGTGAACGGTGCAGAGCACCGTATATGGCACAGCACAGCTATGGGGCACAGTGAACGGTGCAGAGCACCGTATATGGCACAGCACAGCTATGGGGTACAGTGAACGGTGCAGAGCACCGTATATGGCACAGCACAGCTATGGGGCACAGTGAACGGTGCAGAGCACCGTATATGGCACAGCACAGCTATGGGGCACAGTGAACGGTGCAGAGCACCGTATATGGCACAACACAGCTATGTATGGGGCACAGTGAACGGTGCAGAGCACCGTATATGGCACAGCTATGTATGGGGCACAGTGAACGGTGCAGAGCACCGTATATGGCACAGCACAGCTATGGGGCACAGTGAACGGTGCAGAGCACCGTATATGGCACAGCACAGCTATGTATGGGGCACAGTGAACGGTGCAGAGCACCGTATATGGCACAGCACAGCTATGGGGCACAGTGAACGGTGCAGAGCACCGTATATGGCACAGCTATGGGGCACAGTGAACGGTGCAGAGCACCGTATATGGCACAGCACAGCTATGTATGGGGCACAGTGAACGGTGCAGAGCACCGTATATGGCACAGCTATGGGGCACAGTGAACGGTGCAGAGCACCGTATATGGGGCACAGCTATGGGGCACAGTGAACGGTGCAGAGCACCGTATATGGCACAGCTAGGGGGCACAATGAACGGTGCAGAGCACCGTATATGGCACAGCTATGGGGCACAGTGAACGGTGCAGAGCACTGTATATGGGGCACAGCTATGGGGCACAGTGAACGGTGCAGAGCACCGTATATGGCACAGCTAGGGGGCACAATGAACGGTGCAGAGCACCGTATATGGGGCACAGCTATGGGGCACAATGAACGGTGCAGAGCACCGTATATGGGGCACAGCTATGGGGCACAATGAACGGTGCAGAGCACCGTATATGGCACAGCTAGGGGGCACAATGAACGGTGCAGAGCACTATATGGTTCACACCTATGGGGAAATATGAACGGTGTAGAGCACTATATGGCACAGCTATGGGGAAATAATGATCTATTTTTATTTTTGAAATTCACCGGTAAATGCTGCATTTCCACCCTAGGCTTATACTCGAGTCAATAAGTTTTCCCAGTTTTTTGTGGCAAAATTAGGGGGGTCGGCTTATACTCGGGTCGGCTTATACTCGAGTATATACGGTATATCCACTTTGTGAGAATTAGCATCTCCCTTTTTTTTGAGGAGCCTGAACCAAAACTCAGGCCCAGTGTATTTAAAATGAAATCTAAGTGGCAGAAAGTGGCTGGCTGACATACGATAAACTAACAGGACTGAAGTTTATCCACTTTGTGAGAATTAGCATCTCCCTTTTTTTTGAGGAGCCTGAACCAAAACTCAGGCCCAGTGTATATAACAACGCAATCTAAGTGGCAGAAAGTGGCTTGCTGACACACGACAAACTAACAGGACTGAAGTATATCCACTTTGTGAGAATTTGAATCTCACTTTTTTGGGGGGAGACTGAACCAAACCTCAGGCCCTGTGCATAAAACAACACAATGTAAGTGGCAGAAAGTGGCTGGCTGATATACGACAAACCAACTGGACTGAAGTATATCCACTTTGTGAGAATTAGAATCTCCCTTTTTTTTGAGGAGCCTGAACCAAAACTCAGGCCTAAAACAACACAATGTAAGTGGCAGAAAGTGGCTGGCTGATATACGACAAACTAACAGGACTGAAATATATCTGCAGCGCCCCAGAGATCTGGTCGTTGCAGTATGACACTCTGCCTCTATGGGGAGTGATGGTACGTCTGATGGCACTGAAGGAGTTCTACTGACCAGGTATCACCAGCACACATTACACTTCACACTCCGGCCACTAGGGGGAGCAAAAGGCTTTATTTATTGGGCCACTCCTCACACTGGTAAAACTAGGGGTTGGATAGGAAGTTAGTCAGAAGCTGACTGGGTTGGATTCAGGCAACATCCCGTGGCAGGGGGTGTTGCAGGGAGAAGAAACAGGGGGGTCCCTGTCAGGCATGGGAACCTGGCAGGTGCCTAGCGAACAGAGCAGAACGTTACGGAACCGCGCCTGCACACCCCGCGGCGGTATCCTAAGAAAGAGACACGAAGCGAAGGATATTGTGGAACAGTGAGAAACGAGATCAAGCACAAAGGAGAACCAGTAGGAGTCGTGCCGTGAGACCGAGGCAACATCCTACTGAGGCGCGTAGCCAGTGGCCGGAACACCGAGGGAGTAACTGACTCTACGCTTTACTTCAAACTCCGCAGGACAGTTAATTATAGGTTGGCTGTCTCACCTAAACACCTACGAAGACATAGGGGGCAACAGTGGGAGAGGAGCGTCTCTAGGGTCCCGGAAGAACTCCAGGCCTTCCCGTCATACGGGTGCGTCCTAGCCATAACATACCTGGGGGACGTTGAACTAGAAAGATCTGGAACGAATTAGAAAGAACGAATGAACGAGAACAGAAGTTGTGAGGACTATTCCGAATTCTCAGCAGGGTAGCACTACAACACACCGGCGCTATTGGTAGGCAACGATTTCCACCTGCAAAGGGAATTCTGGATGTGCCCATCGGACCGGCTGGTCTCAGATAGCCCGATTAAGCGTGCTCTGGATTGAGGATCCTGAAGTCTTCAGTAAAGAGGTAAAGAGACTGCAACCCTGTGTCCTCGTTATTGACTGCACCTCACACCATCACCACCCACCTCACTGGGAAGCCCCGGGGACATACTTCACCTGTGGGAAGGTATACCATTCAGCTGCCATTCCATCACCCCAGCGGACCCCACAGCAGCGTCGGTCACCCTGACCGAACACCACAGGTGGTGTCACGAATCCCTGATAGACTGTACCACCTTTATTGGACGCCCCTTAGCGGGGTCGCGGACCAGGTCTAGCCATCGTGACAGCCTCAGAACCGAACCAGAGAGGCCCGGTACCGAGAATTCGTGGCCCTGTGTCTGGGGGTGCTCCATATCCACTGTGTGAGAATTTGAATCTCACTTTTTTTGGGGGAGACTGAACCAAAACTCAGGCCCTGTGCATAAAACAAAACAATGTTAAGTTGGAGAAAGTGGCTGGCTGATATACGACAAACTAACAGGACTGAAGTATATCCACTTTGTGAGAATTAGAATCTCCCTTTTTTGGGGGTGAGACTGAACCAAAACTCAGGCCCAGTGTATATAAAAGCAATCTACATGGCACAAAGTGGCTGGCTGACATACAACAAACTAACAGGACTGAAGTATATCCACTTTGTGAGAATTTGAATCTCACATTTTTGGGGGGAGACTGAACCAAAACTCAGGCCCAGTGCATAAAACAATACAATGTAAGTGGCAGAAAGTGACTGGAAGATATATGAAAAAATACAAGGACTGTAGTACAATTTCAATCTCCCTACAATGATCTCAGGAAAAGTATGGCAGCAATAAAAAGGACTGCTGCACACAAAAGTGTGGACAAATAAACAAGCATACTGTGCAGAAAGGAGCAACAGGATTTTTACTTTTAAAAAAGCAGTTGGTTTGCACAGCAGCGTGCAAACAGCAATGCAGCTATCAGGGAGCCTTGTAAGGCAGCCTAATAAGCTACAGAGATGATGCACAAAAATATAGCTTCCACTGTCCCTGCAAAAAAATGGTGGTGTTGGACAGTGGAATTTGCTACAGCACAAGCAGTTTGGAGGTTATTCTTCCCTCCCTAACTATATCCCTTCTTCTGATGAAGCTGCAGCAACCTCTCCCTATGTTAAGATCGGCAGAAGTAAGATGGCGGCCGGCGTGCACGCCCCTTTATAGCCCCTGTGACGCCGCAAAAAGCAAGCCAATCACTGTCATGCCTTTCTCTAAGATGGTGGGGACTGAGACCTATGTCATCACGCTGCTCACACTCTGCATCCTCCTTCATTGGCTGAAAAATGGCGCTGAAAGCGTCATACGAAACTTGACTTTTGCGCGCAGATCGCCGACCTTATGGCCAATCCCACACTAGGATCGGGTCGGGTTTCATGAAACCCGACTTTGCCGAAATTCGGTGATTTTTTAATTTGTCCGATCCGTTTCGCTCAACCCTAGTGATAATACCATTATACCGATCATAAACCAAAACTTCTATACTAGGAGTGAAATGACAACCATACATTAACCATATAATGGTAATATCTTACCTCACCAGTAACATATTTGTCTGATTGTAGTCATTCATTTTCCCTTTTCTTTTGCATTCAGACCAGATTGTCATTGACCTCTTCTACGATCCATTACTCACCATCTATGGCTTACTTTTTTCCACCACCCTCCTCATATTCTCCCATCTCTAAACAAAACAAATAGGGCTATAAGCAGTGCCATAGTAGGCACTAATAATGTCCCTTCTATGCCCTGCTCAGTTACACTAACCTACATTTGCTCCCCCCCCCACAATAACAGTGATTTTTTTGTACCCCATACAGCAATAATGCTTCCTCTGTACTTCCTCATAGAAATATGTTCCCCTGTGCCTTATTATAGTAATCCCCCTTGTGCCTTGTTTAATAATATTTCCCCTTGGCCGCATACTAATAATATACTAATATAAACCCCCCACTTCCTTACAGTAATGTTTCCAGAAGTTCTCCTATTATCATGATGATCCCCTCTTTATAATTACGCAACCTCCCCATTGTGCACTTTTATAATAATGTCTCTCAGTGGCTCTTTATTGTAATAATGCCTCTAAGCAGCTTGAGAAAGCACATTCAACTGAAAATGACACTAGAGACAGCGACCCCCTGACTACACGGGTCTAGTTGAGGTTGCTCCCTTTGTGACCGCGATCTTTATGCACATGTACACTGCAATCATTTAGAGGATTAAATAGCCAGGGTCACTGCTGGTACCCACCATGGCATTTGATTTAGGAGCTCAGCAGTCACTTAAACCAAGCGTGAAACATCTGAGTAGACCCCTAAGGTAACGTTCACACTAGCGTTTCCCGTTTTGCGTCGTGTTTGCGTCGGGCGACGCAGCGGCGGCGCATGCGTCATGCGCCTCTATATTTTACATGGGGGACGCATGCGTCTTTTTGTGCTGCATTGTGCGACGCATGCGTCTTTTTTGCCGCAAGCGTCGGACCAAGAAAACGCAACAAGTTGCATTTTTCTTGCGTCCAAATTTCGGCAAAAAACGACGCATTTGTCGCAAAACGCATCGTTTTTGCGTGCGTTTTGGTGCGTTTTAGCGTGCGTTGCGTCGCCGACGCAGCGGTGCACAACGCTAATGTGAACGTAGCCTAACTGATAACCCTCATTACAACTATGGTGGCGCACCCTAGTTGTGGGTACGGTGGAAACTCAGCAGATGACCAGGCTGTTACTGAAAATAAATCGCTATACTAAGAACAAGACTGATACTACCACCCTATGGTGACCATATAATGGTAGTCCTACAGAACTTACAAGTGATTACAGTACAGTTATAGATGGTGGCTTACAGCTGATGTTTGTGGGCATGGATTCATTCACTTTTCTTGTCTTTTCCATCTGGCCCAGACCGACATAACAGCTTCTCCAGCCAGGAATCGCTGCAGAGATTACAACAAAGAGACATCTGACTTCTCACATTTGAGGCACCGTCCCCATCCATTCCCAACCCACACAAAGTACTCAAGTCTATGCTGAGCTGCTGCTGTTATATGTGCCCCTATTATGGTACCTGCTCCTCTTACCACCCAACATAGTAAAATCCACCACTGTGCCCCTTACATAGTAATAATGCCTCTTTTGTGCCCTTTAGATGGTAAAATTGCCATTGCCCCCTAGAAAATATGAATGCCCTGTGCAAATGCCCTAGAATATAGTGTTCCCCTTAGGGTATTGTGACCATAAAAGGTGCACAGGGAGCATTATCATTTTCTGAGTGCCCACTTAACATTTAATAATGTCCCCTAAGACCTCCAATGTACACACACAGTATATTGGACCAACAACTCCCCTATACACAGCACAGTATAATTCACCCACAGCTCCCTTATAAACAGTATGATGGGTCCACAGCTCCACTATACACAGTACGATGGGCCAACATCTGCCCTATATACAGTATACAGTACATGGCCAACAGCTCCCCTATGCACAGTATGATGGACCAAATGCTCTCCTTTACACATTATAATGGGCCAAGAGCTCCCCTTTACACAGTATAATGCCCTCACAGTTCCCCTATGCACAGTATGATGGGCACACAGGTCATTTGTACATAGTTTGATGGGCCTATAGCTCCCCTACATACAGTATAATGGCTCCACAGTTCTCTAAATGCATTATGATGTCCCCACTGTCCACCCAAGATACAGTATAATGAACCCACAGTAGCCCTCACACTGCAAAATGGCCCCCACATTGTATGGATACACCCACCATAGGCCCCAAACTGTATAATGGTACTCAAATTAGCTCCCACATTAAAAAGAACACAGTGCAGATAGAAAACTGGTGTCATATGATGCATCATAATTATAACAGTAAGTAAAAAGAGGTACTCATCATATTTCTTTTCTCTTTCACCCCCATACTACTTTCCTTCTTACAATCTCCTGCAATCCCTCCACCTAGTAAGGAACTAGTAATTTCTTCCTCCATACTCCCCAGCCATCTCACCTTCTCCTCAGAACTGTTCCTCCACATACAATCCTTTTTCTCCAGACACACACGGCCACATCATGTCCTATCCTGCTCCCACCTTCTAATATTCTGTCTGCTACTCCTCATCGCTGGTGACATATACCCAAATCCCGGCCCTCCCCAACTCATCCCCACACTCATTTCTAATCCCCTGCCTCGATCCTCCCCACGTTTTCCCAACCATGACAACCTCATACCCATTCATCCAGCCCCCACTCCCCCGCTCCCCTACTTGGAGCACTATGGAACGCACGCTACATCTGCAACAAACTGACATTTATCCACGACCTCTTCATCACCAACAAACTCTCCTTCCTCGGCCTCACCGAAACCTGGCTCACCCCATCTGACTCTGCCTCTCCAGCTGCGCTCTCCTATGGCGGATTCCACCTCTCTCACACCCCTCGCCCCAGCAACAAACGTGGTGGAGGAGTTGGTTTGCTCCTGTCCGACACCTGCTCCTTTACTCCAATCCCACTACCACCCTCCGCTAATCTTCCCTCGTTTGAGGTGCACTCTGTCCGCATCTACTCCCCCTCCAACCTCCAGCTGGCTGTCATCTACCGCCCCCCAGAACTAGCCATCTCCACCTTTCTCGACCACTTCACCACCTGGCTACTTAATTTCCTCTCTGTCGACATCCCCACTATCATCATGGGTGATTTCAATATCCCCATTGACACCTCCACCTCAGCTGCCTCTAAACTTCTATCACTGACTGCCTCCTTTGGCCTCACTCAATGGTCCTCTGAGGCCACTCACAAAGATGGCCACACGCTGGACCTCATTTTCACCCGCCTCTGCTCCCTTACTAATCTCACTAACACACCCCTCCCCCTGTCTGACCACAACCTACTGACATTCTCTTCCCTCTCCTCTCCTAATGTGCAACCCCCACTCCACAAACTCCCTCGCAGAAATCTCAAACATCTCAACTTACAATCAATCGGGAGTCCCTTCTCCCTCTCACAGACATAGCCTCCCTTCATGACACAGATGCTGCTGCCACTTTTTATAACACCACAATAACAGCAACACTCGATTCGCATAGTAAAACTCGTACAATTAACAGGCAGCCCTGGCTGACCAGCCTGACCAAAGAATTAAGACGGGCTTCCAGGATTGCTGAGCGGAGATGGAAGCAATCCCGCTCTGCCGACCACTTCACTACATACAAGCAGTCCCTCGCCAGCTTCAAGTCTGCACTCACTGCCGCAAAACAAACTTACTTCTCATCTCTCATATCCTCCCTGTCTCACAACCCTAAACAGCTTTTCAACACTTTCAATTCTCTACTCCGTCCCCCAGCACCTCCTCCCTCCCCCCTCATTTCTGCTGAAGACTTCGCCTCTTTCTTTAAACAGAAGATCGATACGATCAGAGAAAGCTTTGGCCCACAGCGCCCACTGCCCCTCTTAGCTGCTCAACCCTGCTCCTCCAAAACCAGCTTCTCCACCATGACAGAAGATCAGCTCTCCACCCTCCTGTCAAGATCACACCTCACCACCTGCACGCTTGACCCGCTCCCATCCCACCTCATCCCTAACCTTTCCATGGTCTTCATCCCAACCCTAACGCACCTCTTCAACCTCTCACTCACAACAGGTGTCTTCCCCTCATCCTTCAAGCATGCCAAGATCACACCCATCCTCAAAAAGCCCTCCCTCGACCCATCCTCTGTGTCTAGCTATCGCTCGATATCTCTTCTCCCTTATGCCTCCAAATTGCTGGAGCAACACGTCCATCTTGAACTGTCCTCCCATCTCTCCTCCTGCTCCCTCTTTGATCGGTTACAATCAGGCTTCCGTTCCCATCACTCAACTGAAACTGCCCTAACTAAAGTCACCAATGACCTACTAACTGCCAGGAGCAAGCGACACTACTCTGTCCTCTTTCTCCTGGACCTGTCTTCTGCCTTTGACACTGTGGACCACTCCCTTTTGCTACAAATCCTCTCATCTCTTGGCATCACAGACTTGGCCCTTTCCTGGATCTCGTCATATCTGACAGACCGAACATTCAGTGTCTCCCTCCCCCACACCACCTCCTCACTTCGCCCCTTGTCAGTCGGTGTTCCTCAAGGCTCTGTTCTAGGACCCCTACTCTTCTCCATCTACACTTTCGGCTTGGGACAGCTCATAGAATCCCACAGTATGCAGTACCATCTCTGCGCTGATGACACGCAGATCTACCTATCCGGACCTGACCTCACCTCCTTACTTACCAAAATCCCGCACTGTCTGTCTGCTATTTCAGCCTTCTTTTCTGCTCGCTTTCTACAACTGAACATGGACAAAACAGAATTCATCATCTTTCCCCCATCTCACTCTACCCTTCCACCAGACCTATCCATCAATGTCAATGGCTGCTCACTTTCCCCAGTCCCACACGCCCGGTGCCTCGGGGTGATCCTCGACTCTGCCCTCTCTTTCAAGCCACATATCCAAGCCCTTGCCTCCTCCTGCCGTCTCAAACTCAAAAATATTTCCCGGATCCGTGCTTTCCTTGACCGCGACACCGCAAAAACGCTAGTGCATGCCCTTATCATCTCCCGCCTCGACTACTGCAACCTCCTACTCTCTGGACTCCCCTCTAGCACTCTGGCACCGCTCCAATCCATCCTACACTCTGCTGCCCGACTAATCTACCTGTCTCCCCGCTATTCCCCAGCCTCTCCCCTATGTCAAGCCCTTCACTGGCTTCCTATCGCCCAGAGACTCCAGTTCAAAACCCTCATAATGACATACAAAGCCATCCACAACCTTTCTCCTCCATACATCTGTGACATGGTCTCCCGGTACCTACCTACACGCAACCTCCGATCCTCTTAAGACTTCCTTCTCTACTCCCCTCTCATCTCTTCTTCCCACAACCGCATCCAAGACTTCTCCCGTGCTTGCCCCATACTCTGGAACTCTCTACCCCAACACATCAGACTCTCGCCTACCATAGAAACTTTCAAAAAGAACCTGAAGACCCACCTCTTCCGACAAGCCTACAGCCTGCAGTGATCCTGAAGTTACTGAACCGCCGCGCAACCTGCCCTACCCTCTCCTAGTGTTTCATCACCCATCCCCTGCAGACTGTGAGCCCTCGCGGGCAGGGTCCTCCCTCCTTATGTACCCGTGTGCCTGTTATCTGCTCATGTTTAATGTATTTGTCTATAGACTGCCCAAAACTAACTAATATGGCCACCCATTGGGTCCATTATATGGTTATCTTATGAGGGTATCAGTTAATCTCTAGGGATCTCTAGGGTGAGCCGCCGCAGAGTGGGGGCACCAAATCCGCTGAATAGTAGGGTACCTACCTCCGCAGTTAGGCAGGGTTTTGCAGCAGCAAGGAACAGTTCAGTGAGGTACCACATGTCTTATGCACTTTTTACACTTTGCTATTGTGTCATTCACCCTTTCACACTGTTTTATTATTGCCATTCATCATTTCTCAATTGGCAATCCCTGTTTTTCTCCATTTTCCTGTTGTGTTTAAATGGTGGTTTATCTGACACACCAGGTCAGGTGACACACCAGGTCAGGGTATACATAGGAGATTCAGGGACAGCCGCCGAGATGCAGGGGCTCCAATCTCCTGTTATTTGTAGGGTGCCAACCTCCGCTGACAGGCAGTTTCTATCAGGCTAAATTGCAAGGGTTATTTAGTCAGCGCGGTTGCCTGTATGTTGATTGTGTCTATTTCATGATATTAAATTGATCAATAAATGGTTAAGTTTTATCTGTAATATCATTGGGATACAAGGTTATTTTTGTTGTTTTTCTTAAAATGGTCCTATACCAGAAGGCCATTGTGGAAAATATGTTGAAAAAATAACCATCAGAGAATGGCAAGGGGCAAGCTTGCCAACCAAGGAGGAGATGCCAGGGAGACACACAGCAGAGAGAGGGGTACACTGTGAAAGGCTTGGGCCAAATTCATGGCTCCAGCCCAGTGTCCAGTCCCTAATGACAGTGTATTTTTGACAAGGAGGGAAAAGATTTTACAGATTTTCAAGCAATACCTGGCTGACAAAACCAGTGTACTCCCTAATTCCTCTGTGTCCTTCAGCTATTGGGAATAAAAGCTGGACACCTGACATGAGCTGTCCCTCTATGCCTTGGAGGTGTTGTGCAGCCCTGCCACTAGCATCTTGTCTGAGCGGGTTTTTAGTGCCACCAGGGCGGTCATAACAGACAGGCACTTTCACCTGTCAACAGAAAGTGCTGACAGGGTCTCCCTGGTAAAAATGAGCAAAGACTGGATTAGACACGACTTATCTACATCACCAGATGACAGCAGCACATAAAAAATGTTTAATGTTCAATGTTTGAATGAGGCCCGACAGTTGTTGCCTTCTAGGGTCTATGGCTAACTGGTTGACACTCCTTATAATTTTTTCCTGGCTTTGGACTTTGTGACCTTTTTTTTTATGTGACACCCCAGTTGGTGCCTTTAAGGGTGTATGGATGACTCTGTCTGTAATCATTGGCAGGCTTGGCACTGTGTGCAGAGTTTATATGAGTGCAGGAATACTACAACTACACTTTGTTAACAATTTTTGAATAAGGAACTACAGTTGGTGCCTTCAAGGATGTACGGATGACTCTGCTTGCAATTTTTGGCAGGATTTGCACTTAGTGCAAAATGCTTAATGAGTCTAGGAGTACCACTAGATGACTATTTGAACAGAATTTGTATAAGGCACTTCTTTATGTCTAATACAGGGTATATCTGAGTCCCTGAGTCCCTAATTTTTGGCACTTCTTGTTTCCTTCATAACTTACACTGAAATGTCCAATTTTTTAATAAAAAAATTAATTTTGGTTTACTTAAATTATACTTTTTTTTTAAAAAAAATCATTTTTACATTTTGCCTCATATACAAGTCATTATACAGGAAAAAATGTTTATCAATTTTTTTCCTGTAAACTCAAATTTCTCTTCCAGTTTCAATGTTTTATTGTCAGTCCTTAACCTCTTACTGCCATTGGACGGGATAGTACGTCCAATGGCAGCACTCCCGCTTTGATGTGGGCTCCAGCGGTGAGCCCACATCAAAGCCTGTTTTGAACAGCTGACATATGCCCGCAACAGGCGCGGGTGGAATCGCGATCCACCTGCACCTATTAACTAGTTAACTGCTGATGTCAAACTCTGACAGCGGCATTAAACATGTGCTTCAGGCCATCGGGTCAGAAATACGCACACCGCTGACCCCATGATCGGGGGTCATCTGTTCGTTGGCATAACAACAAGAAGTCTCGTTGACACCTTTATGGTTGCTGATGCCGGATTGCTATGAGCACCACTCTGTGGTTGGCGCTCATAGCAATGCAGTAATTCTGCTACATAGAGGCGATCTGAGCATCGCCTCTATGTAGCAGAGGCGATCAAGTTGTGGCAGCTTATAGCCTCCCATTGAAGCATGCCAAAACTTAAAGAAAAATAGTTTTAAAAATATAAAAGAAATTAAAAAATATAAAAGTTTAAGTCACCACCCTTTCACCCCATTCAAAATAAAACAATTAAAAAAAATCAAACATAAACATATTTGGTATCACCTGTTATGATCTGGTGGTTTAGGAGCAACATGGGACGAGCTCTGAAGGAAGTGGTACCTGTACTGACCGCAGTCCCTAAGCTCAACACAACACTAGAAGTAGCCGTGGGATGCTCCTAACACTCCCTAGGCACTTCATCACAGCCTGAGAACTAACTACCCCTAAAGATAGAAACAGGAAAACTATCTTGCCTCAGAGAAAATCCCCAAAGGATAGATAGCCCCCCACAAGTAATGACTGTGAGTGGAGAGGGAAAAGACATACACAGAATGAAACCAGGATGAGCACAGGAGGCCAGTCTAGCTAGATAGATAGGACAGGATGGAATACTGTGCGGTCAGTATAAAACACTACAAAAAATCCACACAGAGTTTACAAAAATCTCCACACCTGACTAAAGGTGTGGAGGGTAAATCTGCTTCCCAGAGCTTCCAGCAACACAGAATTAATTCATACTGACAAGCTGGACAAACATAGAAAGCACAGAACGGATAAGTCCACAACCTGTGGACAGAAAAGAGCAAGCAAGGACTTAGCTTTGCTGAACTGGTCAGGATAACAGGGAAATCCAAAGAGATGTGAATCCAACCAGGAACCATAGACAAGTGGCACAAGCTGAAGGAAAGAGCCAGGCTAAATAGCCGAGCAGAATAGACAATCAGTGGAAGCAGCTGCTGACAGCTAAATCCAAGGAGCAGCCATACCACTTAAAACCACCGGAGGGAGCCCAAGAGCAGAACTCACAAAAGTGCCACTTACAACCACCGGAGGGAGCCCAAGAGCGGAATTCGCAACAATCACCGCATTCACAATCGCCCAATCTATCAATTAAAAAAGGATTAACCTGATCGCTAACTGGCATTGCAAGAAAAAAATTAAACGCCAGAATTACATTTTTTTGGTCGCCGTGACATTGAATTAGGCTGGTTTCACATTTGCGTTTTTTTTTTTTGGCGTTTTTGTGCAAAAAACGCAAAAAAAGCATGCGTTTTTTCCCTATACTTTTTTTTGCATGCGTTTTGACGCGTTTTGACAACGCATGAGGATTAGGGTTAGGATCCCTAGGGTTAGGGTTAGGGTTAGGATCCCTAGGGTTAGGGTTAGGGTTAGAGTTAGGATCCCTAGGGTTAGGGTTAGAGTTAGGATCCCTAAGGTTAGGGTTAGGGCTAGGGTTGGGGTTAGTGTTAGAGTTTGTGTTAGGGTTCGAGTTTGTGTTAGGGTTAGGGTTAGAGTTTGTGTTAGGGTTAGGGTTAGAGTTTGTGTTAGGGTTAGAGTTTGGGTTAGGGTTATAGTTTGTGTTTTAGGGTTAGGGTTAGGGTTAGAGTTTGTGTAAGAGTTTGTGTTAGGGTTAAGGTTAGAGTTTGTGTAAGAATTTGTGTTAGAGTTTGTGTTAGGGTTAGGGTTAGAGTTTGGGTTAGGGTTAGAGTTTGTGTTTTAGGATTTTATGATTTTGATGATTGGCAGCTGTCACACACTTATCATGCGTTTCAAAAATGCAAACGCAGGAAAAAACGCATGTAAACGCGTCAAAACACCGCGTTTGTGCTAAAACATGCAAAAACGCATGCGCCTAAAAAAACGCAGCGTTTAAACATGTTTAATCGCGTTTTTTCACCAAATGCATTTGCATTTAATACGCTGCGTTTTTATCGCAAATGTGAAACCAGCCTGAAAATGCAATAACGGGCGATCAAAAGAACGTATCTGCACAAATGTGGTATCATTAAAAATGTCAGCTTGGTGCGCAAAAAATAAGCCCTCACCCAACCCGAGATCACGAAAAATGGAGACGTTACGGGTATCGGAAAATTGCACTTTTTTTTTTAGCAAACTTTTGAATTTTTTTTCACCACATAAAAAAGAGAACCTAGACATTTTTGGTGTCTATGAACTCATAATGACCTGGAGACTCATACTGGTAGGTCAGTTTTAGCTTTTCATGAACCTAGCGAAAGAGCCAAACACAAAACAAGTGTGGGATTGCACTTTTTTTTTGCAATTTCACTGCACTTGGAATTTTTTCCCCCTTTTTGAGTACATGACATGCTAAAACCAATTATTTCGTTCAAAAGTACAGCTTGTCCCGCAAAGAAAAAGCCCTCACATGGCCATATTGATGGAAAAATAAAAAAGTTATGGCTCTGGGAAGGAGTGGAGTGAAAAACGAAAGCGCAAAACCGAAAAAAACTCTGGTCATGAAGGGGTTCAAGTTGAGTGAAACTGTGACACCATTGTTCTCAGCAGTAAACTAGGAGTTAGAGATGCTTCCAAGGGTCTTTGCCAAGCTGCTCTCTTTACATTCAGCACTTTTTCATCCTTTTCAACATTTTCACTGCCCCCCAGACCTCATTATAGGGTCTGCTATAAAAATGCTCACATAGACTCCCATTATACTCGTTACTAGAAACGAGCACCTGAGCATTAGAAATCGCTTGGTTCAAGTAACAAACATCAGAGCATTTTAGTGCTTGCTCACCTTTAGTATTCATTTGTCAGGTTTTGCTTTACCTGTATTGGCTATGCACTCATTTTACAATTTCAAATTCATTTATATTTTAGATTGACATTTTCAGGGCTTTACATTAAGTTTTTATCTCAGATAGTTCTAAAATACAATGGTCATCCTGAAATAAACTAATATTTCAACTTGAGGAACCACTTTATTTAAAAGAAAGAGGGTAATTTAAGGGTGAATGAGCAAGTTTGCAAGGAATACCTGTTCCACAAAACTTTTGTGCTCATATACACCTGCAGGGTGTGGTCTTAGGATACATGTTGACCCTGTGAGGACTCTGCTCTAATGGAATCATTCAATTGATCAATCAACATAGCCAGGTGATACATATAGACAAACTGATGTGTTAAATGTTCCTTTTGCATGGCTTGCATTTGGATTTTATCAACAATCTTCCTTTAAATGTTTTTGTGTGCTTGCTGATATGCCCATGCTGCTTTCTGATTTCAGGGCCTGCATGTTCCGTAAAAATGAAGGCTTTTTTACTTTGGTAAATCTTAATACAACTCGAGACTCCTTAAAAGTAATTACACTTCAGGTGGAAAGTATATCCCGTTAAAAAGGACTCCTGGCTGCAACTGTGCTGCTCAGAGTGTAAGAGCGCTAGTCACTTTATCTGACAGCAGATCGATAGTATGATGAACGATAGGTAATTGGGATTAGGATCTCATTTTTCTGTTTCACAGGAATATGGCATTTCTCTACTGTAATCTAGCTCTCGCTGCAGACAGCGCATATATTAAAAAGGCATTTGGGGAAATCTAAAAGTTCCGTGTTCCTGCACCAATGAAGATCTCTGAAGATATTGGTATTCAGATCGTATTTAAAGTTAAAAATAATGGAATGTGCATGTACAGAACAGCGACATCCTCCACACTGATGTTGAGGATGGAACATTTTTCTAGAACACCATCCCGTAACAGAACAATTTTTCAAAATAATAAAGGTTTGTTGCCACATGATTTTATTAAAGCAACAGACTGAGTGCAAGATTGTTGCTGTGGAGCTGTGTATGTGGAAGGTTTCTCTCAGAACCATGGAATCTTAGCCTGGCACTTCCTCTTGCTGGTAAGAAGTGGTGGCAACAGTGGTTACCACACAGCACTATGATGAACAGATTAGGAAGCCACTAAATAGTTCTCTCTGATGTGGCAGTATTATGAAGCAATATCCTTCTCCCTCTAGGACACAATAGTATCTTCTACCTTCTGCTGCTAATCACACACCTGTGCTGAAGGTTTAAATACATTCAATTGCTGCAGTATGGTGTGGGAGTTAGCTTATACTTGCCTCAGTCTTGTTGAAAGTTCTAGCAGTCGGTTAGTATCTTTGTCTTATGAACCTTGTCTTCTCAAGCTAAGTGTTTTCGCCATCAGTCTTCCCTCTCTGTCTTCAGTGAAGACTGACTAGTGCTCACCCTGTCCTCTCCCTATGTAGGGTCTATCGCTATGGTCAGTCAGGGATTAGGTTCCTGCTCTGCGATAGGTGCAGAACCTATATAGTACTGTTTAGGGCAGACAGGGTAATTTTAGATCTGCCTAGTGGTCTCCACTCTCCTCTTCCCCAGTGTTTGGGCACCCCTCCCCCTTCCCGTTGTTGTGCGCAAACGTATATTTCACCCAACATGATACTTCACTACTAAAGTGGCATTTACATGCTACTCCTGGCCAGCTGCTCCAATATGGGTGTAGAATGAGTGGGGCATGGGCGAGGCAGAGGTGTGGTTATGCCCCGGAGTCACATTCATCTTAAGCAACGCTGCTAAAGTGGCGTAACTTACTCCAGAAATTAATTAATGAGGTCAGTGTACTCCAATTACGATTGGAGTGTGTTATGCCAGTCTTAGTGAATTGACCATCTTGTATTTGGTTTTGAAAATTTTACAGTACCCCACAAAATTTTGGACACTACTGTTCATGCAATGTAAATCAAGAGAAGTTAAAGATACAAAAACTAGAAATTGTCTAAAAAAGTGAAAAAATATGCCACCCAGTTTTGGAACAAGATTGCAACCAAGAACAGTATGAGAACAGTTTGAAGAAAGAAAGTAAGGGTTCATGATCTGAAGCATACCACATTATCTTTCATAAGAGGTCAAGGCAATATTATGGCATGGACATGTATGTATGAAGCTAATCACTACTCATGCACAGGCCGTGAGGCAGGGTAGTCGAATGTTCCATGAGCAGATACCAATAGAGCACATCATAAACTAAGGGATAAGACAAAGGTGTAGTCAGGTGATGATCCGAGGTCAGAATATCAGGAAAATAGCTGCTCAAAGCAATGGGATTAGACAAGCGGAGGGTCAGAGCAAGGTCCAAGGTCAGCCAGCAATAGGTCAATGAACAGAGCACTGAAATGTAAAGCAAACATGCACCACCGACCAAATGCTACAACTGGCATGTGATCTTGATATGACAGTTTAGCTAAGTAGCTGGGTAATAACTAAGAACAGGGAACACCTGAAGGAAGCTTAGCACCTCCCAGTCTCAGATTGAATGTATAGCATGACCCTGCAGTACCTTAAACTACTGAGCTGTCTGTCAAAATACTGACAGCTCAGCACTCCCCTAAACTAGATTGTATGACTGAGCTGTCACTCACAAAACTGACAGCTCAGCATGACCCTGATTCCATAGGTCAGCAAATCTGTCACCAACTGCATCAAAGACACACTGAATGGAGGAATGGTGACAGCATGGCTGCCAATAGGCTTGAGTCACAAATGATATGAATGGAGATTGAAGCTTTCATTTCTCCGGTGTTGCAGTGTGTCAGCAAGGTGATATTAAAAAAAAAATTCTATTGGTTTAATAAATAGCGTATCTTTATCTAGCAGTTGTGCAACTGGCGCAATCCGGGTAGAGATAAGAATATGTCGCAATTTACCTGTGGCAATAACTTTCATTACTTCGCTGTTGCAGTGTGTCAACAAGGCGATATAAAATATAACTTTCTATTGGTTTAATCAATAGGGTATCTTTATCTAGCAGTTGTATGACTGGCACAATCCAGGTAGAGATAAGCAAACGTCACAATTTACAAGTGGCAATAATATTCATTACTCAGCTGTTGCACTGTGTCAGCAAGGCAATCTAGAAAAACATAATTTTTTATTGGTTTAATAAATAGCGCATCTTTATCCAGATGTTGTGTGACTGGCGCAAAGACTGCAAAGATATGGAAACGTGAATATTTACCTGTAATTTACATCAGTCTGCTGTTGCTGTGCATAAGAAAGCTGAGATATCAAGAAAATATCCACACATTGCTAGATACTGTGAATTTGTACATAAGACCTTTATGAGAGTACTTGTTAAAATTAAAGCTAGTATTTTTTTCATAAGCATAACACATTCAATATGAGAAAGGGTGATGATAAGGGACATGGGTGTATTGGTGCCTGCCAAGGCCGTGTGACAGATCAGAAGGTGACTGTTTCTCATTCTAACTTCCCATCAACATTTGGTCAGCGCGCTACACCACTAACGAACCCAGACAAGTGTGAGGATGTTGTGGGTTGGATGGCAGACAAAGGCTCCAGTGTGATGACAAGCAGCACAACCAAGTCTTCCACATGGTCTAGTCTCAGTAGCCAAGAGGCTGGGGCTCTGAATTCTCAACCTGGTCCTTCTTCCTCCCACTATCAAGAGTCCCAGGAGACATATGACCCCCAATGCTGGCCAGTATGAGGAACTGTTTACGTTCTCTTGTAATTTGTCAGGCCTCTCAACGTGCACTATTAAAGAGGGTTATAATGAGGTGGAGTGCAGTGATGCCCAAAAATTTGGCACCCACGGCCAGGAGAAAGCCACATTGGGGAAGGTCAATTCATGTCTGAAGAAGGGAAAGATAATCATGATGCACAGTTGCCATCAGGTCAGCCTAAAATTGCAACTCAGAAGGAGGATCAGATTGAGGAATTTGAAAACAACGTGGTAGATCATGAGGCCACCGATCCAACCAGGTACGGTGGCATGCCTAGCAAGCACAGCAGTGCAGAGATGGATGGTTACATAGCATGAAAACAGGCAAGAAGAGGTAGTGGCTTGACCAGAGGGAGAACGTGGTCAACTGTTCCACAGAGCCCTGCCCCCTACTCGGCTAGATAACAGGCCAAGGGTGCACTGTTCCCCACTATGGCAGTTTTTTTACATTCCTTCAGATAAAACAACTGTAATTGGCAGCATCTGCCAAGCTAAGCTAAGAAGAGGCAAGAACACTGCCAACCTGAGCACCACCAGCATGCAAAAGCACATGGCAGCCAAGCACCCCAGTAAGTTGTCAGAATGCCTGGGTACAAAATCTGTGTCTGATGGTGAAATCACTGTCCCTTCCCCTGTGTTACAGCCTTCCCAATCTGCTGTCCAAGAAGCAGGCACTGTTGCCTCCTGTCCACAACCTGCAGTTGCACAGACCCAACAGTCAGCAACCACGTCCAGGTTGTTGTTCCAGCTCAGCATTCACTTGTCCCTTGTCAGCATATATGTCTGTTCACAAATTGTTAGCTAGATAGTGCATACATATTCGTTAGCATTTTACATTGTCATTTGCTGCTTCGACCTTTCTTATGTCAGCAAGGCTTAGTGAGCAGCAAAGGGCAGTGTTTGAATTCCAGCTTCTCAATGCCCGTCAGAGCAACACTCTGATCCCACGCATAACAGCTGCCAAGTGGGTGTGGATCACTGACATATGTGAGATTCTTCAAAACTTTGAGTACTGCACCAAGATGGTGAGCGTTGATAAAGCTATAATGAGCGTAACCATCCCACTGCTCTGTCTATTAAAACGATAGCTGCAGAACTTCAAAGAGGCAGCTTTGAAAGCTGAGCAGGTGGCTATGGAGCAAGATTTTACAGTGGCTGATACCACACAGCCCAGCCTCACACAATATTTTCAGTCCACATTGGCTGATGATGAGGAACAGGAGGATGGTATGAAGAGGAGGAGGAGGAGGCTATGTGTTGTGAGAAGGAGAGGATGGTTAGTGTTCTTCCTGGTGAGGACACTGAACTCTTGACTCTTTGTAGTCTGCCATACATGGCAGAGTTCATGTCCAGATGCCTTTCCCAAGACCCTCGCATGAAACCCATTTTGTCAAACATGAAATACTGACTGTGCACCTTTCTTGACCCACGGTGCAAGGAGAAATTTGCTTCTCTCATGTCTGAGGCAAACGTGCCATTTTTAGTGCATGCATATCACAGGGCCGTATTGGAAGACTTACTAAAAAGATTACCCTCAGCAATGCTGCTTTCAGCGGTACCGGCTCTTTTCACTCATAAGAATTACAGGGAAGGGTGACGCACACCAGGTGAAACTCGGGGAGGGGAATTGTCCACAAACTGGTCCATTTTCATGAAACCGTCACTTCAGCAAGGGCTACCTGTGGGTGTAACTATGACAAGGAGGGAGAAGTTGACCAGGCTGACTCTTCTAAAACTGAACAAGGGCTGGATTTCCCCCAACTTTGTATGCCCTACGGAAGACAGCAACATCATGCAAATGCAGCCCAAATGATTTTTTTGGGAAGTTCTCTTAGCGTCCATAATGTTTAATTTTAACTTTTTGAAAACTGTGCATATTGTGCAATGGTGAAACTTGTACTCCCTACTAGCGATAAGCGAGTATACTCGTTGCTCGAAATTTCCCGAGCATGCTTGGGGGGTCTCCGAGTATTTGTAAGTGCTCGGAGATTTAGTTTTTGATGATGCAGCTGCATGATTTACAGCTGCTAGCCAGCATAAGTAAATGTGGGGGTTGCCTGGTTGCTAGGGAATCCCCACATGTAGTCAAGCTGGCTAACAGATGTAAATCATTCAGCCGCGGCGATGAAAACTAAATCTCCGAGCACTAAAAAAATATTCGGAGGACACCAGAGTGTGCTTGGGAAATCTCGAGTAATGAATATACTCGCTCATCACTACTCCCTACCTCTACCTCTTGTAATAACTGTTAAATGTATTGTGAAGTCTCAATCATGGCCTCTTTCAGCGTGTATGATACAGACCCCTTGGGGTAATTTTTGCCACATTGTGCAAAGGTGAAACTTGTACTCCCTACCTCTACCTCTTGTAATAACTGCTAAATGTATTGTGAGGCGCTTATCACGGTCTCTTTCAACGTGTATGATAAAGTCCGCCTGGGGTAAGTTTTGGAAACCTTTGAGAGTAAAAATTTCACCATTGCACAATGTACAATCTCTACCTCTTGTAATAACTACAAAGTGTATTGTGATGCCCCCATCTTTCAGTTGGTCTGATACAGACCCCTCTGGGTATTTTTTTTTAAATCTTTGCACATTGTGCAATTTTGAAACTTGCACTCCCTATCGCTACATCTTGTAATGACTGCAAAGAATATTGTGATGTCCCCAACACAGCATCTTTCAGCTGGTCTGATACAGACCCTTTTGTAATTTTTTAAAAACTTTGCACATTGTGCAATTTTGAAACTTGTACTCTCTATCTCTACCTCTTGTAATAACTGCTAAATGTATAGTGAAGTCCCCATCAAGGCCTCTTTCAGCGTATATGATACAGACCCCTTGGGATAACTTCTGGAAATTTTTGTACATTGTGCAAAGGTCAAATTTCTACTCTCAATCTCTATATATTCTATTATTATCATCTTTTTTATTGTGTTGCCCTTCTCACGGTCTTTTTTTTTAAGCATATATCTGGTAGCCTGATGTTCATTTTTGGGTCTGCACTTGGACATTTTGGAACATGAATGCATTAATATGCTCCACACAATTCTTCAGGTTTCAGTCTTACACAGAATATTAGTATGATTAATGAAGCATACTCTATATATATATGCAGCTAGTTCGAAAATCTTACCCACACATCCCTTCATAAAGGGAAATTCGACATAATACCTCTGTTAGCATACACCATATGCTCCTCATATACGCAGCACACCAGTAGGTGGATGGAAAGTCCGAGTACAAAGTCTGTGTCTGATAGGGAATACCACTGGCCCTTCCCCTGTGTTACGTCTTTCCCTATCTGCTGTCCAGGAAGGATTAGCTGATGTCCCCTGTCCACAACCTGCAGTCGCAGACACAACAGTCAGCAACCACATCCAGTTCGTTGTCCCAGCGCAGCATTCACTTGTCCCTTGTCAGCATATACAGTATGTCTGTTCACAAATTGTTAGCTAGATAGGGCATACATATTCGTTAGCAATTTACATTGTCCTTTGCTGGACAAAGGCCATTGCTGATTTTTCCAGGCTCCTAAAGGAGACTTTAGGAGCCTGAAAATTTTTAGTTTGGTTTGGTGGGTATTTTTAAAAATCCGTAAAACTGGCGCATTATTCCCAGATATCATATGTGAGTCAGAAAGGCATGCAGACATCTTCTCCATGCTGTTCCCATTTAGTTTTAGCTCTTTATCATCTATTTCAGATTTTTTCCAATGCCCCCAGACCTGTTTGTTGGGTCCAGCCGAAAAATATTCATCTTTCCTATTGACTTGCATTGGATTCGTTATTCGGTAAGAATGCAGGGATATTAGAAATTATTTGTGCCAATTTTCCCGAATGCAAATATTTTACTATTCGCTCATCACTAATGGAAATCTTAAATTCGATAGGTGTGATAATGATATGTACATTTTCAAAACTTCTCAATTTATTATTCAGTATTGAGCATGAGCGCTACACGCAGAAATATACAGTGGGGCAAAAAAGTATTTAGTCAGTCAGCAATAGTGCAAGTTCCACCACTTAAAAAGATGAGAGGCGTCTGTAATTTACATCATAGGTAGACCTCAACTATGGGAGACAAACTGAGAAAAAAAAATCCAGAAAATCACATTGTCTGTTTTTTTAACAATTTATTTGCATATTATGGTGGAAAATAAGTATTTGGTCAGAAACAAACAATCCAGATTTCTGGCTCTCACAGACCTGTAACTTCTTCTTTAAGAGTCTCCTCTTTCCTCCACTCATTACCTGTAGTAATGGCACCTGTTTAAACTTGTTATCAGTATAAAAAGACACCTGTGCACACCCTCAAACAGTCTGACTCCAAACTCCACTATGGTGAAGACCAAAGAGCTGTCAAAGGACACCAGAAACAAAATTGTAGCCCTGCACCAGGCTGGGAAGACTGAATCTGCAATAGCCAACCAGCTTGGAGTGAAGAAATCAACAGTGGGAGCAATAATTAGAAAATGGAAGACATACAAGACCACTGATAATCTCCCTCGATCTGGGGCTCCACGCAAAATCCCACCCCGTGGGGTCAGAATGATCACAAGAACGGTGAGCAAAAATCCCAGAACCACGCGGGGGGACCTAGTGAATGAACTGCAGAGAGCTGGGACCAATGTAACAAGGCCTACCATAAGTAACACACTACGCCACCATGGACTCAGATCCTGCAGTGCCAGACGTGTCCCACTGCTTAAGCCAGTACATGTCCGGGCCCGTCTGAAGTTTGCTAGAGAGCATTTGGATGATCCAGAGGAGTTTTGGGAGAATGTCCTATGGTCTGATGAAACCAAACTGGAACTGTTTGGTAGAAACACAACTTGTCGTGTTTGGAGGAAAAAGAATACTGAGTTGCATCCATCAAACACCATACCTACTGTAAAGCATGGTGGTGGAAACATCATGCTTTGGGGCTGTTTCTCTGCAAAGGGGCCAGGATGACTAATCAGGGTACATGAAAGAATGAATGGGGCCATGTATCGTGAGATTTTGAGTGCAAACCTCCTTCCATCAGCAAGGGCATTGAAGATGAAACGTGGCTGGGTCTTTCAACATGACAATGATCCAAAGCACACTGCCAGGGCAATGAAGGCGTGGCTTCGTAAGAAGCATTTCAAGGTCCTGGAGTGGCCTAGCCAGTCTCCAGATCTCAACCCTATAGAAAACCTTTGGAGGGAGTTGAAAGTCCGTGTTGCCAAGCGAAAAGCCAAAAACATCACTGCTCTAGAGGAGATCTGCATGGAGGAATGGGCCAACATACCAACAACAGTGTGTGGCAACCTTGTGAAGACTTACAGAAAACGTTTGACCTCTGTCATTGCCAACAAAAGATATATTACAAAGTATTGAGATGAAATTTTGTTTCTGACCAAATACTTATTTTCCACCATAATATGCAAATAAAATGTTAAAAAAACAGACAATGTGATTTTCTGGATTTTTTTTTCTCAGTTTGTCTCCCATAGTTGAGGTCTACCTATGATGTAAATTACAGACGCCTCTCATCTTTTTAAGTGGTGGAACTTGCACTATTGCTGACTGACTAAATACTTTTTTGCCCCACTGTACTTACATTCCTTGGCATGCTATCAATGAGTTTATTAACCCTTTTGTCCATTGTGCTGTACCTGGACATCATGGTTAGGGTACAAATGAATGGAACAGGGCAGATGGTGACTGTAATACACAGCCAGCATCTGCCTGTAACAGCAAAGATTGTCGCAGGAACAAACTCTGCTGTTTACAATAAGTTTAATAAGTTCTTCCACCAATATCTGACAGTAGCATTTAAATATCATGATCGACCAGAGTGCACTGTGTGTTTCTTGCTTCTCACCTGAAGCTCAGTTCATCGTAGGTTAAAGCCTTCTAGGAGGACTAAAAATAATGGGAAAAAAAGTTTTAAAAATATACATAATTGTTTAAATCAGCCCCTCTTTTTCCAGTTTTAAAATAAAAAAATAATACAATTATAAACATATTTGGTATTGCTGCATTCATAAATGTCTAGTCTTTCAAAATCTTAAAAAATGTAAAACATACGTTAAATGATGGAAAACAAATCAAAACACCAGATTTGCATTTTTTCAGTCACCACAGTTCAGACAAAAAATGCAATAAATAGTAATCAAAAGTGTCATATTTACCTCAAAATGGTATCAATAAAAACTACAGCTTGGCACTCCAAAAACAATTCCTCCAAACAACTCCATCAATGGAAACATCTGAAATTTATGGGTATCAGATAATGGCAACGCAAACATTATTTTTACCCCCAAAAATTTTCGACTATTAAAATGAAAATAAAAAAATAATAAAATTATACGTGCTTGAAATGGCCGTAAATTTACTGACTTATTGACCTTGAGAATCATGTTCCAGGCCATTTTCACTGTGCAATGAATCTGGAAAAACAAACCCCCAAAAACACATTTTTTTTCACAATTTCACCCCACTTGAAATTTTTTTCATGTTTTTCAGTACATGATTGGTTAAATGAATGGTGTTTTTCAAAACTACAACTCGTTCTGCCAAAAAACAAGTTCTTATGCGGTTATATGAACTGAAAAAATGAAAAAGTCACGGCTCTTGGGAAAAGAGGAAGAGAAAAAAAAACATACATCGTATATACTCGAGTATTGCCAAAAAATGGGCTAAAAGTGCCCCTCTCGGCTTATACTCGAGTCAGGGTCAGCGGGTGAGGGGTCACACACTCACCTGCTCCTGCTCCCATAGGGGTGGAGCTGCATATTCATTACTGTAATGCGCGGTACCAGTGACCACTGAACAGAGGAACAAGCTGCCGTTGCCGGAGACCATCGCGCCGGAGACCATCTGTCCGGGAGAAGCTGCCAGGGACCGCGGCGGGAGGAGGTGAGTATTTCATATTCACCTTTCCTCGTTCCACCGCCACCCCATCTTCCGCGTTCTCTGCAGTGACTGTTCAGGTCAGAGGGTGCGATTGACTGCCTGAACAGTCAATGCGGAGAGACGGGACGCTGAGGAGCAGCGGGCAGCGACGAGAGGGGAGTATGTCATTTTTTTTATTGCAGCAGCAGCATTATATGTGGCACATTGTTATATGGAGCATCTGTGGGGCCATAATGAACTGTATGGAGCATTATATGTGGCACAATGTTATATGGAGCATCTCATAGGGCCAAAATGAACTGTATGGAGCATTATATGTGGCACATTGTTATATGGAGCATCTTATGGGGCCATAATGAACTGTATGGAGCATTGTATGTAGCACATTTGTATATGGAGCATCTATGGGGCCATAATGAACTGTATGGAGCATTATCTGTGGCACATTGTTATATGGAGCATCTTATGGGGCCAAAATGAACTGTATGGAGCATTATATGTGGCACAATTTTTATGGAGCATCTTATAGGGCCATAATGAACTGTATGGAGCATCATATGTAGCACATTTGTATATGGAGCATCTTATGGGGCCATAATGAACTGTATGGAGCATTATATGTGGCACAGTTTTATATGGAGCATCTTCTGGGGCCATAATGAACTGTATGGAGCATTATATGTGGCACATTGTAATATGGAGCATCTTATGGGGCCATAATGAACTGTATGGAGCATTATATGTGGCACATTGTTATATGGAGCATCTTCTGGGGCCATAAGAACTGTATGAAGCATTATATGTGGCACATTGTTATATGGAGCATCTTATGGGGCCATAAAGAACTGTATGGAGCATTATATGTGGCACATTGTTATATGGAGCATCTTATGGGGCCATAATGAACTGTATGAAGCATTATATGTGGCACATTTTTATATGGAGCATCTTATGGGGCCATAATCAGCATTTGTGCAGCACTATATGGGCCAAATATCCATATGGAGCATCTTATGGGGCCATAATCAGCATTTGTGCAGCATTATATGGGGCATATTTTATTATGGAGCATCTTATGGGGCCCATCATAAATTTTATGGAGCAATATATGGGGCGTATTTTGTATGGAGCATCTTATGGGGCTCCATGAATTCTATGGAGCATTATATGGGGCTTCTGATTCAATATGAATATTCAAAAACACTTAACCTGCTGATGTCTCAAATAATTTTACTTTAATTGGTATCTTTTTATTTTTGACATTTACCGGTAGCTGCTGCATTTTCCACCCTAGGCTTATACTCAAGTTAATAAGTTTTCCCAGTTTTTTGTTACAAAGTTAGGGCGGTCGGCTTATACTCGGGTCGGCTTATACTCGAGTATATACACTAAGTGAAAAATCAGCCAGTCGCAAAGAGGTCAATGGCCTAAATGTGCTACTATGGCCTGCAACGTCTACGGACTTGTCTACCGCCAAGCACATCAGTGACGTCATTTGCAATTGCAAGTCAGCTGCCAGCAGTGAGTCTTGATGATTTTCACGCCCAAGCATTCAGCATTGAAGAACAATTTTTTTGAAGATACTGTGCCTGCAAATTTGCATATACATTGTCTTTAATGAAATGGCCCAGCAATCTCCCAGCACTTGCACACAGCCGAATGCAGTGGGGACAAAATTCACTTTATTCTCGCAGCCAGCATTCGGTTTTAGTAATGGGGGCATGAGTGTTGCCACTTCAGTCATAGCTCTGAATATACAGAGCAGCAGCTGTAACCACGTCCTCAGCCCTGACTAACAGACAGCCCCAATGTAGAGCCAGTGCAAGCGTCGGACAGCATAATATCGCTGTTAACCTGCAGCTTCAAAGAAAAGATTTGCAGGTTACAGCGTCATTTCTGGTGACTTTAATTTTGTAGTACAATACTTCACAAAAATGTCGCCAGACGACACGTGCGCACTGCAATAAATTCTGTGTAAGCCACTTTTTTTTAAAAGAGTCTGTGGTATTTACGTTGGATTGTTGGTGCAGAAGACTGTGGGTGGGATCTTATATACACATCCTCCCCTTGGCTGCTTTCCCCACTTTTATTTTCATTTTCAGTGTTTCATTTTTTTTTCACAGCAATTGTTTTTTCACTGTTCATTAAAATGGTCAGCTCGAGCGCATACCGTGCCTATGATCGGCGCGTGCCCACACCTCTCATGATGTCCTATTCTTCATTAAAATGGCACCAGAGTCAGCACAGGCGCACACCGCAATCTCCTGCACCATTTTATTGAGTCCGCCGATCCCACCCCGGCCGCGGAGGACCTGCTGATAGGCCCGGTCGCGGTGCCCCCTCTCCCTGGGACCCATAAACTTCAGCGCCTTCCACAATGGGACCAACCCACGGGCATGAAGCACTTCCTCAAGGCCCCGATCTCGCCGCTTACCATGCCAGGCGAGGTCTATGCAGAGCGTACGGTGTGCCGCTGGATGAACCCGGGGTCAAACATCATGGGGTTCCCCGGGGTGCAGACACAGGAGGGAGAGATGGTGGAGGCCCTTAGCTGGGAGCAATACCAGGCCCAGCTGGATCGGCGGTGGGAGGAGACGGAGAGACAGCACCAGGCCCAGTGGGAAGCCCACTACCGGCGAGAGCTTGAAGTAAAGACCGGGCCCGCAAGGACCGTACCACCCACCAGGCCCCACGCAGGCAGGGCACCGTTGTTGAGTTCCGGCTCCGTGGAGGATGGGGCTTCATTAAGGAGCCGGACCTATATTCCGAGGTTTTTGTAAAGCGGAGGGATGTAGAGTCCCATCTCAAGGAAGGCCACCCGGACCGGGATCTGTACAAGGGGGACGAAGTTACCTATACCCGGCACTTCGGGGAGAGGGGTTGGTTCGCCCTGAATGTGTGCAAGCGACCAGCCCCCATGACATCATCAACCAAAGCGGCAGAGAAGCCGTCCCCCATAGCGAGGGTGCCCCCTTGTGATCGGACCACGACCATCACCAAGACCACGGTGGTGACCCCTACATGCACTGTTGTGAAAACCACCACTTGCACTGTGGATACCGTTACTACGGTGGTGGCGGAGAGCTCAACCTCGGGAGTGGTTGGCGCCTCGGCTGTTGCGAGGTCCAGGACAATCGCCACACAGACCCCTGACTGGAGCCCGGGATCTCCTGTGACCACACCGAGTGCCCGCGAGTACCCGGCGGGGTGGCCCCGCCCACTGTTGCCGGTGGAGTTGTCACAGCCACTAACGCCGAGGAAATAAACCTCGGAGACCCGACTTGTATATAGTTCACTGTTTCCTGCTGCTACCTTAAACCCATCCAGGGTTAACTCCTAGGGATCCTTTTGTTTACCCGGGATCCCTATTGTTTTCTACTGTTTTTCTACTGTTGCACAAAGTTCATCATTGTTTTAAAGACTGCCGGATCATGGACGGTGAATGATTCAGAACTGCTTTGTATATAGTTTGCACCTTTTTAAAGGTGCTCCCTACTGGTTTTACAAGCAAAAGAAGACTTTGAGAAGACATGATGCAGAAGGTCTTGCTTGCAGTGAACTTGCAGACAGAGAGAGAATCTGCACTAGAGACTTGGGTCCCTCTTAAAGGGAATGTTTACACGATTGCCTTAATAAAAGTTGAAACGTTAAGGCTGTGTGCACACGATGCAGATTTGGTGCAGAAAAATCTGCTGCAGTTCTGCACTAAATCTGCATCTCCTGGCAGAATCTGCAGGTTCGTTTTTTATGCGTTTTGATGCGTTTATTATGCGTTTTTTGAGCACAAATCTGCACAAAAACGCATCAAAAACGCATCAAAAACGCACCTGCAGATTTCTATTATGGAAGGGTGCAGAAACGCTGCAGAACTGCACAAAAGAAGTGACATGCACTTCTTTGAAATCTGCAGCGTTTCTGCGCAGATTTTTCTGCACCATGTGCACAGCTTTTTTTTTTCACATTGATTTACATTGTACTGTGACCACAGTGCAGTTCTGCAGCGTTTCTGCTGCAGAAAAATCTGCTGCAGTTCTGCACTAAATCTGCATCGTGTGCACATACCCTATTAATGTTGAAAATTTAGAAAGTTTGATAATGTTAACAGAGACTGAGGACAGGAAAGCTTGAAAGTGAACCCGTAGGGGTTAGAGAGAGAGTCCTCCTGAGAATGGTAGAAAGATGGTCGGCACAATGACAGTAGGCCCAGCCAAGGAGCTAGGCGGTCCTGCATTGGGGAAGTTAGAACGGAAAGAAAAGCTGAGTTAGTTATATAGCATTCTATGGTAGGCCTTTAGTGGGTTCAGCGTATACGCCCTAAAAGGAAAAGTTAACTTATTGTTCAGAGTTTGCACTTAGTAGAATACCCGGCTGGGTACTGAGAGTTCAAAATGTTATTTAAAAATAATTAATCCTGTTTTTTGTTTGTAACGTTCAAGTGTTCTCACCTCCCATAAAGGGAAGCACCTTTTCTATTTACTTGTTCTAAGCATTTCAAAAATTTTGTATGTCTTTTGCTGTATTATATTGTTGTTCTTCTTCCCAGTCCAGGAGTACTGGATTTAACCGGGGGGGAGTGCAGCGCCCCAGAGACCTGGTCGTTGCAGTATGGCACTCTACCGCTAAGGAGAGTGGCGGTACGTCTGATGGCACTAAGGAGTTCTCCTGACCAGGTATCACCAGAACACATTACACTTCACACTCCGGCCAATATTGGGAGAAAAAGGCTTTATTTATTGGGCCACTCCTCACACTGGTAAAACTAGGGGCTGAGGAGGAAGTTAGTCAGAAGCTGACTGGGTTGGAACCAGGCAACATCCCGTTGCAGGGGGTGTTGCAGGGAGAAGGCACAGGGGGGTCCCTGTCAGGCGTGGGAACCTGGCAGGTGCCTAGCGAACAGAACAGAATGTAACAGAACTGCGCCTGCACACGCTGCGGCGGTATCCAGGAGAGAGACATGAAGGGAAGGATATTGTGGAACAGTGTAAACGAGATCAAGCACAAAGGAGAGCCAGTAAGAGTCATGCCGAGAGAGAGAGAGGCAACATCTTACTGAGGCGCGTAGTCGGTGGCCGGAACACCGCAGGAGTAACTGACTTCAAGCCTTACTTCAAACTCCACCGGACAGTCAATTATAGGTTGGCTGTCCACCTTAAATTTCCTAAGCAGACATAGGGGGCAACATTGGGAGAGGGGCGTCTCTAGGGTCCCTGAAGACCTCCAAGCCTTCCCGTCATACGGGTGCGTCCTAGCCAAAACATACTGGGGGACGAGAAACTAGTAACATCTGGAACTGAAGAGAGAGAGAGCTGTAGAGAACGAACGAACGAGGACAGCAGTTTTGAGGACTATTCCGAATGCTCAGCAGGGTAGGACTATGTTAGCCGGAGTATTACCACAGCAGCGCGTGTTACTTCATATAAGCAGCAGAATCCAACGTAAGGCAAACTGTGTTTAATATATGCAGCTTGAACTGGAACAAAATAAGAAAGCTTTGACAGTAACTACCGATATAATCTAGTCCATGTAACACATGTCTCTCTGTGAAGGAAACAGCAGCAGAATGATGCAATCAGTGAGAGTCCTCTGACCTTTTTGTACAAACTTTAACAATCACAGCATAGCTGACAAATGAACACTCATAGACATTCAATGCAGACTACAACAGGAATGGAGTTGTTGCATTTAAACTTATTCCAACACCCCCACTCAACAACTGCTTATCCTGTTAGTCCCATTGCAGTTCTGAATTCTTCAAACTTGGCTCTTGACAATGGCTTTGTCAAAACATCTGCTAACATCTTGTCAGATTCACAGTAAACAAACTTTAGAACTTCACGCTCTACTAAGTCACGCAAGTGATGATGTTTAACATCAATGTGCTTTGTTCTTGCACTTATCCTTTCACTGCTGGCGAGCTTGATACATCCTTGGTTGTCCTCATAGATAACAGTTGGTTCAGCTAGTGGTTTGCCGAATTCTTCCAAAAGTTGCTTCAACCAAATTAACTCTTGACTTGCATGAGCAGCTGATGTATATTCTGCTTCTGTAGAAGACAATGCAACTGACACTTGTTTTCTACTGGACCATGAGATTGAAGTGTGTCCTAACTTGAACAAGTAACCACTTGTTGATCTTCGATCACTTGAGTCTCCAGCCCAATCTGCATCTACATATCCTCTGAGAATTAGATCTCCTGATGCAGAAATCTTTAGACTTAACTCTTGGGTTGCCTTAAGATACTGAAGAAGTCTCTTAATTGCATTCCAATCTCTTTGGCGTGGCTTGCTTACACGTCGGCAGAGAATTCCCACTGTGGCTGAGATATCTGGACGGGTTGTGGTTGCTATGTATAGAAGTGCCCCCACTGCTTGTCTGTAACTGTCATTTGTGGGTAGCAGATCTTCTTCTCCTTCCAATTTTAGGTAAGATGGATCCATTGGAGTTGATATGCCTTTGGCTTCTGACATTCCAAACTGGTTTAGAACTGTGGAGATTTTAGAATTTTGATTAAGAAGAAAACTTCCATCTTCCTCTCTCTGGATTTGGATTCCCAAATAGTATGTCACATCTCCAAGGTCCTTGGTCTCGAAATGCTTGTTCAGAATTTGACCTAGTTTTGAAATTTCTCTCTCTTCTTGATGCGCTATTATTACATCATCCACATATAGAATAACATACATCCAATCTTGTGATACACCTTTTGTATACAAACATGGATCCGCTTGAGACCTTTTAAATCCTTCGTCGATTAACACTTTGTTCATCTTAGTGTTCCATGCTCTTGCTGATTGCTTAAGGCCGTAGAGAGATTTTTGCATTCTGCAAACAAGGTTCTCTTTACCCCTTTTAACATAGCCTTCTGGTTGAGTCATGTACAGCTCTTCTTCAATGTCTCCATGTAGAAAGGCTGTTTTGATGTCAAAATGTCTTACTTTCATCTGCTGAACAGCAGCTATGGATAATAAAGTTCTGAATGTAGTTTGCTTGGCAACTGGAGCAAAAGTAGCATCATAATCTTCACCATATTTTTGTGAATATCCTTTTGCGACCAATCTTGCTTTAAAACGGTGAACATTACCTTCGGAGTCATATTTGTTCTTAAAGACCCACTTACATCCAATTGCTTTCTTGCCTTGAGGTAGCTCTGTGAGCTCCCATGTTTTGAGCTTATGAAGGGATTCCATTTCTTCATCAGCAGCTTTTATCCATTTTTGCTTCTTATGAATAGGCAGTTTTTGCATTTCCTGCCATGACTGTGGCTCTTCTTCTGGAATTGATCTGACCATATAAGAAAGGCGTTTAGCTGGAATTCCTTTATTTGATCTTTCTGATCTTCTGATCTCCTGAGGTTGGCTTGGTTCTTCTGTTTCTTTTTCAGTACTTTCAGAGCATATCCAGACTTCAGTATTTTCTTTGAGATTCTCTTCAATGTCTGGAATCACTGACTGAAATTCTTGTTCCTTAGGTTGAATTATTTGCGTAACCTCATGAAATTTGAGCGATACTGAGTTTTCATCAATCACTACATCTCTGCTGATTGTTACTGTGTTGGTCTGTGGGTGCAGGATTCTGTATCCTTTCTGAGTTTCACTGTACCCCACAAGAACTCCTTCCTTTGCATGAGATTCCCACTTAGAACGTTTTTCTTTGGGAACATGCACAAAAGTTTTGCTTCCGAATATCCTGAGATGCTTCAGGTTGGGCTTCTCACAGTTCCATAGCTCATATGGAGTTTTACTTGTAGCTTTACTTGGCAGTCGATTTTGAAGATAGGTAGCAGTCATGATGGCTTCTCCCCAATATGTTGTAGGTAGGTTTCCATCAAATAGCATACTTCTTCCACTTTCACAAAGAGTTCGGTTCTTTCTCTCTGCTGTGCCATTCTGCTCTGGGTTGTATGGAACGGTTGTCTGGAACACGATTCCATTCTTTTTCAGGATGGTTTGCACTTTACCACTTGTATATTCAGTTCCATTATCTGCTCGCAGTACCTTTGGTATTCTTCCAAATTTGTTAAGAACTGCAGCAAGATATTCTTCAAGTTTCTGTGGAACTTCATCTTTACTTTGAAGTAGGTAAGTAACAGTATATCTGGAATAATCATCAATGAATGTGAGAAAATATCTCTTCTTGCTGGGAGTAAGAACACTCATTGGACCACACACATCTGTATGTATCAAATCCAGTATCTGTGCAGATTTAGTAGTGCTTACTTTAGGAAACGATTTTCTGGACATTTTCCCTTTTAGGCAACTTGTGCACTTCATTGTTTGATTACACTGGTTGATTGCAATACCATTTGCAAGTTGAGCTAGTTTCTTTACTGCTTCTGGATCTCTGTGGCCTAGGCGTCTGTGCCACACATGAATACAGTCCTTATGAAAATCTTGTCTAGCACTGTAAACAGTTTCATTGCATTTCAGCTGATAAAGTTCATCTTTAATTTTTCCTTCGGCAAGGGTATGACCCTTCTTTGAAATGATGCATCTGTCATCCTTAAATGTAACTATATTTCCCTGTTGTGCAAGCTTCTTTACAGATAAAAGGTTACTTTCAAGTTTGGGAACATACAGCACGTCTTTAACTGGGATTTTTCTGACTTGTGCTGAGGATTGAACTTGACAATGGAGATAACCATCTCCTATTCCTTCTGATGTCATATAGTGACCATTAGCTAAAATTACCTTTTCAGACTTGCTTTCATCTAGATTAATGAAGAAATCTTTATCACGTGTCATGTGAGCAGTCGCTCCAGAGTCAATACACCAAACATGGTTTGCATATGGGCTTGTGCTGACCCCAAATGCAGTCGCAATACATGCATCTTCCTTCTTTACAGCTGTTTTAACCTTTTGATGACTGTCCTGCTTTTTAAACTGATTCATTCTTGCTTTCCACACTCTGCAGTCTGCTTTAAGGTGACCAGGCTTTTTACAGACAAAACATTCACGAGTTTCCTTTAAATGACTCTGAGCTTTAGAAAAGTACTGTGTCTTTAATGCTGCTTCTGCTTTGCATATATTATTGCTAATAGTCTCTGACTTTCTCTTGTATTCATCTGCAAGTTTCCCTTTCACATATTCTAGTGTGAGTTCATCATCTGGTCTGGCATCTAATGCAGTCACAAGCGTGTCATAACTTTCTGGAAGACCACTTAATAGTAATGCAGCAACATGAAAATCTTTAATTTCTTCACCAATACCCCTTAGGCGCTCCACAATCTCTAGGGTGTTTCTGATATAGTCCTGCATATGCTGGCCATCACTTAATTTAGACTGATACAGCTTTCTCATAAGATATAGCTTATTGCTGAGATTTGACCTTTCATGCACTTTCTGTAATTCTTCCCACATTTTCTTTGCAGTATCACATTTGCATACATGTACAATCTGGTTATCATCTATGCTGAGGGAAATAGTGCTTTGTGCTTTCTGATCAGTCTCTAGCCAATCACCCGGTACTGGGTCAGGCACAGGCTGTTCAATACATTTCCATGTACCCTCTCTTATAAGTAACATCTTTACCTTGAATTTCCAGGAGCTGTAATTGTGATTTGTGAGACTTGGCACTGTGTACTTCACTGCATTCCTTTCTGTAGACATTCTTGTCTCTTGTACCTTTTTTTTTTTTTTTTTTTTGTTTGTTACTGGCCCTTTAAGCTGCGCTGTCCGGTGCTCTGTACACTGCGGTACCTTTGCGTTCCGGTGTCCTTGTATTCCGGGGGTTCCTCTGTGCTGTCTGCGCTTGGCTCGCTGCTTATTCCGGTGACTGGGCTTTTTACCATTTACTTTCCGGTGGCTGGGCCCATAACCTGTTAGCCGGAGTATTACCACAGCAGCGCGTGTTACTTCATATAAGCAGCAGAATCCAACGTAAGGCAAACTGTGTTTAATATATGCAGCTTGAACTGGAACAAAATAAGAAAGCTTTGACAGTAACTACCGATATAATCTAGTCCATGTAACACATGTCTCTCTGTGAAGGAAACAGCAGCAGAATGATGCAATCAGTGAGAGTCCTCTGACCTTTTTGTACAAACTTTAACAATCACAGCATAGCTGACAAATGAACACTCATAGACATTCAATGCAGACTACAACAGGAATGGAGTTGTTGCATTTAAACTTATTCCAACAGACTACAACACACAGGCGCTAGTGGTAGGCAACGATTTCCATCTGCGAAGGAAACTCTGGATGTGCCCATCGGATCGGCCGGTCTCTGATAGCCCTGTTAAACGTGCTCTGTATTGAGGATCCTGAAGTCTTCAATAAAGAGGTAAAGAGACTGCAACCCTGTGTCCTCGTTATTGCCTGCACCTCACACCATCACCATCCACCTTACTGGGAAGCCCTGGGGACACACTTCACCTGTGGGAAGTTATACCATCCAGCTGCCATTCCATCACCCACAGCAGCGTCGGTCACCCTGACCGAACACCACAGGTGGCGTCACGAACCCCTGACAGACTGTACCACCACCTTCATTGGACGCCCCTTAGCAGGGTCGCGGACCGGGCCTAGCCACCGTGACAGCCTCAGAACCGAACCAGAGAGGCCCGGTACCGAGAACCCGTGGCCCTGTGTCTGGGGGCGATCCACACTGCCAGAAGCTTCAGGCAGAATGAACACATCCCTCAATATATAGGACTAGATGGTGGCCCGATTCTAACGCATCGGGTATTCTAGAATATGTATGTAGTTTATTTATGAAGATTTAAGAATAATGCAATGAATACACAGGATTTTCCGGGTAAAATATATACATTATCAGTGAAGTGGTGTTTAAATTCCGCGCCAATATCAGTATTGGTCGCGGCCGGCCGGGCGCGACCAATCAGCGCAGCGGGGTTTAAATCCAGAGAAAATATCGCTCATTGGTTGTGGCTGGCCGGGCGCAACCAATCAGCGAAGGGTGGTTCAAATCCTGCACCAATTCGCGGCCGGACTGCGCCGCCGGTCGGCCGCGACCAATCAGTGAAGCGGTGTTTAAATCCCACGCCAATATCACTGATTGGTTACGCCTGGCTGATCAGCGCAGCGGGGTTTAAGTCCTGAGTCAATATCGCTGATTGGTTGCGGCCGGCCAGGCACAACCAATCAGCGAAGCGTGGTTCAAATCCCGTGCCAATTCACGGCCGGCTGCGCCTGTCGCTGATTGGTCGCGGGCAGCTGACGAGACCAATCAGCGACACGGGATTTCCATTACAGACAAACAGAATTAGACGATTATATAGTAGATACCCGATGCGTTAAAATCGGGCCACCATCTAATATTCATATAAACATTGGTGCTTACATTTATGTTTTAACCCATTGGACACACTGCCATTGTTTTTCTCCTGTCTTTATTTTAAGAGTCAAAATTTTATTAGTCATCTATCGCTGTATGACAGCTTGTTTTCTACAGGATGACCTATAGTTTTCAAAGACACCATTTATTTTACCGTATGATAAACTTAAAAACGGGGAAAAATTTTATTCTCTGTCATCCATGTTGTTTTCTCCCTCACAGACTGTCCTCCATGTTATTATCTCCCTCACACACTGTCCTCCATGTTATTCTCTCCCTCACAGACTGTCCTCCATGTTATTATCTCCCTCACAGACTGTCCTCCATGTTATTCTCTCCCTCACAGACCGTCCTCCATGTTATTCTCTCCCTCATAGACTGTCCTCCATGTTATTTTCTCCCTCAGAGACTGTCCTCCATGTTAATCTCTCCCTCACAGAGCGTCCTCCATGTTATTCTCTCCCTCACAGATTGTCCTTCATGTTATTCTCGCCCTCACAGACTGTACTCCATGTTATTCTCACCCTCACACACTGTCCTCCATGTTATTCTCTCCCTCACAGACTGTCCTTCATGTTATTCTCTCCCTCACAGACTGTTCTCCATGTTATTCTCTCCCTCACACTGTCCTCCATGTTATTCTCTCCCTCACACACTGTCCTCCATGTTATTCTCGCCCGCACAGACTGTCCTCCATGTTATTCTCTCCCTCACAGACTGTCCTCCATGTTATTCTCTCCCTCACAGACTGTCCTCCATGTTATTCTCTCCCTCACAGACTGTCCTCCATGTTGTTCTCTCCCTCACACACTGTCCTCCATGTTATTCTCTTCCTCACAGACTGTCCTTCATGTTATTCTCGCCCTCACAGACTGACCTCCAAGTTATTCTCTCCCTCACAGACTGTCCTCCATGTTATTCTCTTCCTCACACACTGTCCTCCATGTAATTATCTCCCTCACAGACTGTGCTCCATGTTACTCTCTCCCTCATAAACTGTCCTCCATGTTATTCTCTCCCTCACAGACTGTTCTCCATGTTATTCTCTTCCTCACAGACCGTCTTCCATGTTATTCTCTCCCTCACAGGCTGTCCTTCATGTTATTCTCATTCTAGTATTTGTATGTAGTTTATTTATGAACGCTGATTGGTTGAGGCCGGCCAGGCGCGACCAATCAGCGACGCGGGATTTCGGTTACAGACAAACAGACCCTTAGACAATTATATATAGAGATGAAACCAATATGAGATCTGTGAGAGTTTTGATGGCGGCACCCCACCACTTATCTGATACTTGGAGCCATGGCAAGGGAAAGTTCATTTCGCATATAGCCAGTACACCACAGCTCCATACAATGTTTCTATTGAAGTCAGGAGTGGCCTGATCAGGGAGTAGAGTACAGTGGGGGAGATACCGTATTTACTCGAGTATAAGCTGACCCGAGTATGAGCCGACCCCCTAATTTTGCCACAAAAACTGGGAAAACTTAATGACTCGAGTATAAGCCTAGGTTGGGAAATGCAGCAGCTACCGGTAAATGTCAAAAGTAAAAATAGATACCAATAAAAGTAAAATTAATTGAGACATCAGTAGGTTAAGTGTTTTTGAATATCCATATTGAATCAGGAGCCCCATATAATGCTCCATAAAGTTTATGATGGCCCCATAAGATGCTGAATATTAAAATATGGCCCATATAATCCTGCACAAAGGTTAATAATGGCCCCATAAGATGCTCCATAGACACATTTACCCAATATAATGCTGCACAAATGTTGATTATGGCCCCATAAGATGCTCCATAAAGATATTTGCCCCATATAGTGCTGCACAAACTTTGATTATTGGCCCCATAAGATGCTCCATACAGACACTTGCCCCATATAATGCTCCACAAACATTAATTATGGCCCCATAAGATGCTCCATAAAGATATTTGCCCCATATAGTGCTGCACAAACGTTATGGCCCCAAATGATACTCCATACAGACATTTGCCCCATATAATGCTGCACAAAAGTTAATTATGGCCCCATAAGATGCTCCATTAAGATATTTGCCTCATATAGTGCTGCACAAATGTTGATTATGGCCCCATAAGATGCTCCATACAGACACTTGCCCCACTGACATTCTGGCAGAGGGCGCGCACTAACCACGTCACCACGCCCTCTGACCTGAGCGTCACTGCGGAAGACACTGAAGACGGAGTGGCGCCCGGAATGGGGATCAGGTGAATATCGCGCAGCGCAGCGCTCCCCTACCTGTTATACTCACCTGCTCCTGACGGGGTGCAGTCCCTGCTTCTCCGACACCGCAGCTTCTTCCTGTACTGAGCGGTCACCGTTACCGCTCATTACAGTAATGACTATGCGGCTTCACCCTTATCGGAGGTGGAGCAGCATATTCATTACTGTAATGAGCGGTACCATGTGACTGCTCAGTACAGGAAGAAGCTGGGGCGCCGGGGACCTGCAGAGACCGTGCCAGGAGTAGGTGAGTATAATAGACAGCCCCCGCTCCCCCTCCCCTGCCGACCTCTGGGTATGGCTTGAGTATAAGCCGAGAGGGGGACTTTCAGCCCAAAAAAATGGGCTGAAAATCTCGGCTTATACTCGAGTAAGTATTTGATCCCTTGCTGATTTTGTAAGTTTGCCCGCTGACAAAGACATGAACAGTCTATAATTTTAAGGGTAGGATAATTTTTAACATTGAGAGAATATCAAAAATAAAATCCAGAAAATCACATTCTATAAAATATATAAATTTATTTGCATTTTGCAGTGAGAAATAAGTATTTGATCCCTCACCAACCATTAAGAGTTCTGTTTCCTACAGACCAGTTATTCGCTCCTCACTCAACCGCCTCCAAGACTTCTCCCAAATATCCCCCATCCTCTGGAATTCTTTGCCCCAACACGTCCGACTATCAACCACATTCAGATCCTTCAGATGGAACCTGAAAACCCACCTCTTCAGGAAAGCCTACAGCCTGCACTGACCCCACTGCCTCTTCTCCACTACCAAAGCTACCGCCCCACCAACAATGGAGCTCTTGCAACCCTCAACCTATTGTCTCCTTCCCCACCATCCTGTAGAATGTGAGCCCACAATGGGAGGGTCCTCGTCCCTCTATATCAGTCTGTAATTGATAGTTTGCTTACTGTAAGTGATATCTGTAATTTGTATGTAACCCCTTCTCATTTATAGCACCATGGAATCAATGGTGCTATATAACTAAATAATAATAATAATCATAATAATAAAAATAATAGTCACCTTTATAAAAGACTCCTGTTCACAGACTCAATTAATCAGTCAGACTCTAACCTCTAAAACATGGGCAAGACCAAAAAGTTTTATAAGGATATCAGGGACAAGATCATAGACCTGCACAAAGCTGGAATGGGCGACAAAACCATAAGTAAGAAGCTGGGTGAGAAGTAGACAACTGTTGGTGCAATAGTAAGAAAATGGAAGAAATACAAAATGACTGTCAATCGACATCGATCTGGGGTACCATGCAAAATCTCCCCTTTTGGGGTATTCTTGATCATGAGGAAGGTGAGATATCAGCCTAAAACTACACGGGGGGAACTTGTTAATGATCTCAAGGCAGCTGGGACCACAGTCACCAAGAAAACCCACTGTTAATACATTACACCGTAAAGGTTTAAAATACTACAGTGCCCACAAGGTCCCCCTGTTCAAGAAGGCACATATGCAGGCCTGTCTGAAGTTTGCCAATGAACACCTGGATGATTCTGTGAGTGATTGGAAGAAAGTGCTGTGGTCAGTGAGACAAAAATTGAGGTCTTTGGCATTAACTCAACCCGCCGTGTTTTGAGGAAAAGAAATGCTGCCTATGACCCAAAGAACATCATCCCCACTGTCAAGCATGGATGTGGAAACATTATGTTTTGGGGGTGTTTCTTTGCTAAGGGCCCAGGACTACTTCACCGCATCAATGGGAGAATGGATGGAGCCATGTGCCATAAAATCCTGAGTGACAACCTCCTTCCCTCCGCCAGGACATTAAAAATGGGTCATGGCTGGGTCTCCAGCAAGACAATCACCCAAAACATATAGCCAAGGCAACAAAGGAGTGGCTTAGAAAGAAGCACATTAAGGTCATGGAGTGGCCTAGTCAGTCTCCAGATATTAATCCCATAGAAAACTTATGGAGGGAGTTGAAGCTCCGAGTTGCCAAGCGACAGCCTCAAAATCTTAATGATTTAGAGATGATTTGCAAAGAGGAGTGGACCAAAAATCCCCCTGACATGTGCGCAAACCTCATCATCAACTACAAAAAACGTCTGACAGCTGTCTTGTTTGCCAGAGGAATTAAATACTTATTTCTCACTGCGAAGTGCAAATAAATTTATATAATTTATACCATGTGATTTTTCTGGATTTTATTTTTGATATTCTCTCTTACAATGTTAAATTAACCTACCCTTAAAGTCATAGATTGTTCATATCTTTGTCAGTGGGCAAACATACAAAATCAGCTCCAGACAAAAAGAAAAACAACTCCGCACTGCTGCTATCAGTTAGACTCAAATACCTCTGCCTTGCTGAAAAGTGCGGCCACAATGTCGCCCTTCAATGATTACCCGGGTGCTGCATCCACAAAAACAGTCATCATAAATCAGTCCAAAGATAAAAAACTGGAGCACACTCACCGGTATTCAGGTGTCAAACTTTTTTCAGACATAACATAGTACAGCAGGGAGGGATGTAAATGCAGATGGACGACAGCCGTTTCGTGCACAAGGCACTTCAACAGGTCTCTATGTAAGGAGGTGAAGCACAAAAAAAATCCGGGGGCCGTTACCTTCTCGGCTCTGTGCCTGGAACCATTGAGCTGTGCTACGGGTTCCCCAGGGGGCAGACTTAGAGACTGGGACAGGAAGGAAGCCGGGCAGAGAGCAGGAAAGGCACACGCGCAAGGAACAGAGCAGCGTGAGCAGCCGTCAGAGCAGGGTGCAGCTGCGCTCCGGGAGAGAGAGAGCTCCCGGTCAGAGGACAAATACAGGGAGATTGCCCAGAAAGACTGCATCTTGTGAGTACATGAAAACAGACTCTTCTGTGACTGGAGAGGGGTGCTTTGAGACCCGTGTAGAGACATTGGCCTGTGTAGAGACTGCGACCCCCTGGTACCCACGGTATCAGTGCAGAGCCCCTGATTCCTGGTGAGAGACTTAATAATAGACTGGCCATTGTTTTCATGGGATAGGCTGTGCTGTAAAAGCTAAAGACTCAGAGTCTGTGCATATCACATTATCTCCCGAAACCCCAGGCAGCGGGCTCCTAGAGACTACTCAGCCCACTGACAACAGAGGGTCGACAAGTGCCGCTGTTTCTCGGCGCCTACGTTGGAGAAGACGACCCTTCAAGCAAGTCCTCATCAGACGGATAAGTGTTCTTTTCTCAAGAAGTCCTGCTTATTTCTATTACAATGTTTGACTACCAATTTTTTGCATTGTTTTGTTGTTAGTTATATTCCAGTGCTTCGTTCCTGTGAGGAGAACCTGATTCCTGTTATTGAAACCCCTCAACTGTTGGTCTGTCTGTTCCGTGGTGACATACTCAGTACCTGCATACTATTACATCTATAGCAGTATCATGGCCTGCCACCATTGGCAGTACCCAACTGCAATTTATGTCTCTACAGAGCGGTACCTTTGAATACCTTTTTGTGTGTATTTTTGCATTAACTCATTTGACTGATGCTGAGACTGTAATTTGAAGAACCCCTAAAGTAGATTTGCACCACATTTTAAAATATAACCCCTCTACTACAATAAAATAGAATGCAACTGTATGTCAAGTATAATCTGCTTTAGGCTAAGTTCACACTTGCGGTTGAGTCCGCTGCGTATCGTCCGCAACTGCAAACGCATGAAAACGCAGCGTTTTTTATTCGCATCACCTTATGCATGACGGCAAAAAAACGCAGCGTTTGCATGCGTTTTTACATGCGTTTGCACTTTTTATGCTCATGCATTTGATATTACCAGGAGGGCGTGTCTCAATGGGCATGTCTCAATCAGTTCCTGGACATGCGCAGTCCGAAGTACTCAAGCACTTCGAATGCACGCTTACGCAAAGACATGCTACACATGCGTTCCCATAGTAATGTGTTTTTTTAATGCACTCATCCGCATGTGCATGCCTGCGCATATTTGACGAAAAATTGCCGCCTCAAAAATTCCAACATGGTGCGTTAGCGGTACCCCGACGCACACCGCGAAAAAACACATGTGTAAGCAAACGCATGCAAACGCATGCACCTGCGTCTACAATGTTAAAGATATGAATTCAAGACGCCTGCTGATGTATGCGTCAGAAACGTTGTGGACACAACCGCAAATGTGAAACGAGCCTTAGATGGACATGTTTTGTCTTTTTTACAGTACAGATGTACAGTATATGTATTTTCCTTCTGACAGATTGCTTGGATATGGCTACCATCAAATTACATTGAAGAAGGTATCATCAAAATTTTAATTCTGTATTGCCTCCTATACACATGGTCAAAATTGTTGGTACCCCTCGCTTAACCCCTTTCTGACATCGGATGTACTATCCCGTCGAGGTGGGGTGGGCCCCTATGACCACGGACGGGATAGTACGTCCAGCGCGATCGGCGGCGCTCACGGGGGGAGCGCGGCCGATCGCGGCCGGGTGTCAGCTGCCTATCGCAGCTGACATCCGGCACTATGTGCCAGGAGCGGTCACGGACCGCCCCCGACACATTAACCCCTGGCACTCCGCGATCAAAGATGATCGCGATGTGCCGGCGGTGCAGGGAAACATCGCGCAGGGAGGGGGCTCCCTGCGGGCTTCCCTGAGCCCCCCGCAGCAACGCGATGTGATCGCGTTGCTGCGAGGGTCTTACCTCCCTCCCTGCCTGCTCCAGACCCGGATCAAAGATGGCCGCGGATCCGGGTCCTGCAGGGAGGGAGGTGGCTTCACAGAGCCTGCTCAGAGCAGGCACTGTGAAGCAGCCTGCACTGCTATCAGATCGGTGATCTGACAGAGTGCTGTGCAAACTGTCAGATCATCGATCTGTGATGTCCCCCCCTGGGACAAAGTAAAAAAATTAAAAAAAAAAATTTCCAAATGTGTAACAAAAAATTAAAAAAAATATTCCTAAATAATGAAAAAAAAATAAAAATATTATTCCCATAAATACATTTCTTTATCTAAATAAATAAAAAAAACAATAAAAGTACATATATTTAGTATCGCCGCGTCCGTATCGGCCCGACCTATAAAACTGGCCCACTAGTTAACCCCTTCAGTAAACACCGTAAGAAAAAAAAAAAAAAACGAGGCAAAAAACAACGCTTTATTATCATACTGCCGAACAAAAAGTGGAATAACACGCGATCAAAAGGACAGATATAAATAGCCATGGTACCGCTGAAAGCATCATCTTGTCCCGCAAAAAACGAGCCGCCATACAGCATCATCAGCAAAAAAAATAAAAAAGTTATAGTCCTGAGAATAAAGTGATGCCAAAATTATTATTTTTTTCTATAAAATAGTTTTTATCGTATAAAAGCGCCAAAACATTAAAAAATGATAAAAATGAGGTGTCGCTGTAATCGTACTGACCCAAAGAATAAAACTGCTTTATCAATTTTACCAAACGCGGAACGGTATAAACGCCTCCCCCAAAAGAAATTCATGAATAGCTGGTTTTTGGTCATTCTGCCTCACAAAAATCGGAATAAAAAGCGATCAAAAAATGTCACGTGCCCGAAAATGTTTCCAATAAAAATGACAACTCGTCCCGCAAAAAACAAGACCTCACATGACTCTGTGGACCAAAATATGGAAAAATTATAGCTCTCAAAATGTGGTAACGCAAAAACAATTTTTTGCAATAAAAAGCATCTTTCAGTGTGTGACGGCTGCCAATCATAAAAATCCGCTAAAAAACCCACTATAAAAGTAAATCAAACCCCCCTTCACCACCCCCTTAGTTAGGGAAAAATTAAAAAAATGTATTTATTTCCATTTTCCCATTAGGGCTAGGGTTAGGGTTAGGGCTAGGGTTAGGGCTAGGGTTAGGGCTAGGGTTAGGGTTAGGGCTAGGGTTGGGGTTAAGGCTAGGGTTAGGGTTAAGGCTAGGGCTAGGGTTAGGGCTCGGGTTAGGGCTAGGGTTAGGGTTAGGGTTAGGGCTAGGGTTAGGGCTAGGGTTAGGGCTAGGGCTACAGTTTGGGTTGGGGCTAAAGTTACAGTTAGGGTTTAGATTTCATTTACAGTTGGGAATAGGGTTGGGATTAGGGTTAGGGGTGTGTCAGGGTTAGAGGTGTGGTTAGGGTTACGTTGGAATTAGGGTTAGGGGAGTGTTTGGATTAGGGTTTCAGTTATAATTGGGGGGTTTCCACTGTTTAGGCACATCAGGGGCTCTCCAAAAGCGACATGGCGTCCGATCTCAATTCCAGCCAATTCTACGTTGAAAAAGTAAAACAGTGCTTCTTCCCTTCCGAGCTCTCCCGTGTGCCCAAACAGGGGTTTACCCCAACATATGGGGTATCAGCGTACTCAGGACAAATAGGACAACAAATGTTGGGGTCAAATTTCTCCTGTTACCCTTGGGAAAATACAAAACTGGGGGCTAAAAAATAATTTTTGTGGGAAAAAAAAAGATTTTTTATTTTTACGGCTCTGCGTTATAAACTGTAGTGAAACACTTGGGGGTTCAAAGTTCTCACAACACATCTAGATAAGTTCCCTGGGGGGTCTAGTTTCCAATATGGTGTCACTTGTGGGGGGTTTCTACTGTTTAGGTACATTAGGGGCTCTGCAAATGCAATGTGACACCTGCAGACCATTCCATCTAAGTCTGCATTCCAAATGGAGCTCCTTCCCTTCCGAGCCCTCCCATGCGCCCAAACAGTGTTTCCCCCCCACATATGGGGTATCAGCGCACTCAGGACAAATTGGACAACAAATTTTGGGGTCCAATTTCTTCTGTTACCCTCGGGAAAATACAAAACTGGGGGCTAAAAAATAATTTTTGTGGGAAAAAATTTTTGTTTTAATTTTACGGCTCTCCATTATAAACTTCTGTGAAGCCCTTGGTGGGTCAAAGCGCTCACCACACATCTAGATAAGTTCCTTAGGGGGTCTACTTTCCAAAATGGTGTCACTTGTGGGGGGTTTCTACTGTTTAGGTACATTAGGGGCTCTGCAAACGCAATGTGACATCTGCAGACCATTCCATCTAAGTCTGCATTCAAATGGCACTCCTTCCCTTCCGAGCCCTCCCATGCGCCCAAACAGGGGTTTCAATGTTTAGGCACATCAGGGGCTCTCCAAACGAAACATGGCGTCCCATCTCAATTCCAGTCAATTTTGCATTGAAAAGTCAAATGGCGCTCCTTCTCTTCCGAGCTGTGCCATGCGCCCAAACAGTGGTTTACTCCCACATGTGGGGTATTGGCGTACTCAGGACAAATTGTACAACAATGTTTGGGGTCCATTTTCTCCTGTTAACCTTGGTAAAATAAAACAAATTGGAGCTGAATTAAATTTTTTGTGAAATAAAGTTAAATGTTCACTTTTATTTAAACATTCAAAAAATTCCTGTGAAGCACCAGAAGGGTTAATAAACTTCTTGAATGTGGTTTTGAGCACATTGAGGGGTGTAGTTTTTAGAATGGTGTCACACTTGGGTATTTTCTATCATATAGACCCCTCAAAATGACTTCAAATGAGATGTGGTCCCTAAAAAAAAATGGTGTTGTAGAAATGAGAAATTGCTGGTCAAATTTTCACCCTTATAACTCCCTAACAAAAAAAAATTTTGGTTCCAAAATTGTGCTGATGTAAAGTAGACATGTGGAAAATGTTACTTATTAAGTATTTTGTGTGACATATCTCTGTGATTTAATTGCATAAAAATTCAAAGTTGGAAAATTGCGAAATTTTCATAATTTTCGCCAAATTTCCATTTTTTTCACAAATAAACGCAGGTACTATCAAATAATTTTTACCATTGTCATGAAGTACAATATGTCACGAGAAAACAATGTCAGATTCACTGGGATCCGTTGAAGCGTTCCAGAGTTATATCCTCATAAAGGGATAGTGGTCAGAATTGTAAAAATTGGCCCGGTCATTAACGTGCAAACCACCCTTGGGGGTAGAGGGGTTAATAACAGAAAAACCCACAATGGTCACAGAAATAACTTGAATCTGATAAAAGTAATAATAAATAAAAGATCTATGAAAATGAACAAATAAAAGTCATTGCTTTTCAACCATGCTTCCACAGAAATAAAAAAAAAAGTAAAATTCATGAAATAGGCCAGGACAGAAATGATGGTACCCTTAACTTATTATTTTGTTGCACAACCTTTTGAGGCAATCACTGCAATCAAAGAATTCCTGTAACTGTCAATGAGAATTCTACACCTCTCGACAGGTATTTTGGCCCACTCCTCAAGAGCAAACTGCTCCAGTTGTCTCATGTTTGAAGGTTGCCGGGTATGCATTGTCCCCTCATCCCTGTCCTGCAATGTTTGGCTCCCCGGTCTCCTCGTTGTATGCATGGCTTGGCACGGCGTCCTCCCCTGTCCTCCCTAACCTCCCCCTTCTATGCATGGCTTGGCGTCCTCCCCCTTGTATGCAAGACTCGGTGTCCTCCCCAATCCTCCCCCTTGTATACATTGCTCCGTGTCCTCCCCTGTTCTCCCCCGTTCTCCTCCACCCTCCCCTGTCCTCCCCTTCATACTCACCCTCCTCACGTGGTCTCTGCACGTCCCTGCATCTCTGTTGTCCTGGTGCTGACAGCTCTCCTCTCCACGCGCTCCACGCCTATGGGTACATATTCATTACCTTAATGAGCGGTACCACGTGACTGCTGAGCAGAGGAGAGGAGAGCTGCTGGCGCTGGACAACAGAGATGCATAGACGTGCAGGACCGCGCGAGGAGGGTGAATATGTTGTCCGGGTCCTGCAGGGAGGTGGCTTTCAAGCGCCTACTCAGAGCAGGCGCAGGGTAACCCCCCTGCAGTGCCTGACAGATCGCTGATCTGACACACTGCTTTGCAAAGTGTCAGATCAGCGATCTGACACTATAGTATGATGTCCCAACCCCCCCCCACCCCCACCCCCCGGGACAAAGTAAAAAAAAAATATTTACATGTGTAAAAAGAAAAACAAAATCCTAAATAAAGAAAAAATATATATTGTTCCAATAAATACATTTCTTTATCTAAATAAAAAAAAACAATAAAAGTACACATATTTAGTATTACCCTGTCCGTAACGACCCGACCTATAAAACTGTCCCACTAGTTAACCCCTTCAGTGAAGACCGTAAAAAAAAAAAGAGGCAAAAAACAACGCTTTATTATCATACCGTCAAAAAAAAAAATGGAATAACACGCAATCAAAAAGACAGATATAACTAACCATGGTACCGCTGAAAACGTCATCTTATCCCGCAAAAAACGAGCCGCCATACAGCATCATCAGCGAAAAAATAAAAGTTATAGTCCTTAGAATAAAGCGATGCAAAAATAATTATTTTTTATATAAAATAATTTTTATTGTATAAAAGCGCCAAAACATTAAAAAATGATATAAATGAGGTATCGCTGTAATCATACTGACCCGAAGAATCAAACTGCTTTATCAATTTTACCAAACGTGGAACGATTTAAACATTCCCCCTCCCAAAAGAAATTCATGAATAGCTGGTTTTTGGTCATTTGGCCTCACAAAAATGGGAATAAAAAGCGATCAAAAAATGTCACGCACCCGAAAATGGTACCAATAAAAACATCAACTCGTCCCACAAAAAACAAGACCTCACTTGACTCTGTGAACCAAAATATGGAAAAATTATAGCTCTCAAAATGTGGAGACGCAAAAACAATTTTTTGCAATAAAAAGAGTCTTTTAATGTGGGATGGCTGCCAATCATAAAAATCCGCTATAAAACCCACTATAAAAGTAAATCAACCCCCCCCTTCATCACCCCCTTAGTTAGGGAAAAGTAATACAATTTTAAAAAATGTATTTATTTCCATTTTCCCATTAGGGTTAGGGGTAGGGTTGGGGCTAAAGTAAGGGTTAGGTTTGGGGCTAAAGTTAGGGTTAGGGTTGGGACTAAAGTTAGGGTTAGGGTTGGGGCTAAAGTTAGGGTTAGGGCTACAGTTAGGGTTGCGGCTAAAGTTAGGGTTAGGATTGGGGCTAAAGTTAGGGTTGATGCTACAGTAAGGGTTGGGGCTAAAGTTAGGGTTGGGGCTAAAGTTTGGGTTAGGGTTGGGGCTAAAGTTAGGGTTAGGGTTGGGGCTAAAGTTAGGATTGGGGCTAAAGTTAGGGTTGAGGCTACAGTTAGGGTTGGGGCTAAAGTTAGGATTAGGGTTGGGGCTAAAGTTAGGGTTAGGGTTGGGGCTAAAGTTAGGGTTGGGCTAAAGTTAGGGTTGGGCTAAAGTTAGGGTTTGGGTTGGGGCTAAAGTTAGGGTTAGGTTTGGGGCTAAAGTTAGGGATAGGGTTGGGGCTAAAGTTAGGGTTTGGATTACATTTTTAGATGGAATTAGGGTTGGGATTAGAGTTAGTGGTGTGGTTAGGGTTATGGTTGAGATTAGGGTTAGGTGTGTGTTGGAGTTAGGGGTGTGGTTAGGGTAAGAATTAGGGTTAAGGGTGTGTTGGGGTTAGGGGTGTGGTTGGGATTAGGGCTACGGGCATGTTCTGTTTAGGTGTGTGGTTAGGGTTATGGTTAGAATTAGGGTTAGGGGAGTGTTTGGGTTGGGGTTTCAGTTAGAATTCGGGGGTTTCCACTGTTTAGGCACATCAGGGGCTCTCCAAACACGACATGGCGTCCGATCTCAATTCCAGCCAATTCTGTGTTGAAAAAGTAAAACAGTGCCCCTTCCCTTCCGAGCTCTCCCGTGCGCCCAAACAGAGGTTTACCCCAACATATGGGGTATCAGCATACTCAGGACATATTGGACAACAACTTTTGTGGTCCAGTTTCTTTTTTTACCCTTGAAAAAGTACAAAATCGGGGGCAAAAAATACTTTTTGTGGAAAAAAAAGATTTTTATTTTCACGGCTCTGCATTATAAACTGTAGTGAAACACTTGGGGGTTCAAAGTTCTCACAACACATCTAGATCAGTTCCTTGGGGGGTCTAGTTTCCAATATGGGGTCACTTGTGGGGGGTTTCTACTGCTTAAGTACATCAGGGGCTCTGCAAATGCAACGTGACACCTGCAGACCAATCCATCTAAGTCTGCATTCCAAACGGCGCTCCTTCCCTTCTGAGCTCTGCCATGTGCCCAAACGGTGGTCCCCCCCCACATATGGGGTATCAGCGTACTCAGGACAAATTGAACAACAACTTTTGGTGTCCAATTTATCCTGTTACCCTTGGGAAATTAACAAAATGGGGGCTACAAAATAATTTTTGTGGAAAAAAATTTTTTTTTATTTTCACGGCTCTGCGTTATAAACTTAGTGAAACACTTGGGGGTTCACAGTTCTCACAACACATCTAGATAAGTTCCATAGGGGGTCTTTCCAAAATGATGTCACTTGAGGGGGGTTTCACTGTTTAGGCACATTAAGGGCTCTCCAAACGCGACATGGCATGCTATCTCAATTCTAGTCAATTTTGCATTGAAAAGTCAAACGGCGCTCCTTCCTTTCCGAGCTCTGCCACGTGCCCAAACAGTGGTTTACCCCCACATATGGGGTATCAGCGTACTCAGGACAAATTGCACAACAACTTTTGTGTCCAATTTCTTCTGTTACCATTGGGAAAATAAAAAATTGGGGGCAAAAATTCATTTTTGTGAAAAAATATGGTGTTTTATTTTTACGGCTTTACGTTATAAACTTTTGTGAAGCACTTGGTGGGTCAAAGTGCTCACCACACATCTAGATAAGTTCCTTAGGGCAGGGGTGTCAAACTGCATTCCTCGAGGGCCGCAAACCATGCATGTTTTCAAGATTTCCTTAGCATTGCACAAGGTGCTGCAATCATTAAGTGTGTAGGTGATTAAATTATCACCTGTGCAGTACAAGGAAACCCTGAAAACATGACCTGTTTGCAGCCCTCGAGGAATGCAGTTTGACACCCCTGCCTTAGGGGGTCTACTTTCCAAAATGGTGTCACTTGTGACAGGTTTCAATGTTTAGGCTCATCAGGGGCTCTCCAAACGCGACATGGCATCCCATCTCAATTCCAGTCAATTTTGCATTGAAAAGTCAAATGGCGCTCCTTCCCTTCCGAGCTCTGCCATGCGCCCAAACAATTGTTTACCCCCACATATCGGGTATCAGCATACTCAGGACAAATTGCACAATAACTTTTGGGGTCCAATTTCTCCTGTTACCCTTGGTAAAATAAAACAAATTGGAGTTCAAGTAAATTTTTTGTGAAAAAAAGTTAAATGTTAATTTTTTTTAAACATTCCAAAAATTCCTGTGAAACACCTGAAGGGTTAATAAACTTCTTGAATGTGGTTTTGAGCACCTTGAGATGTGCAGTTTTTAGAATGGTGTCACACTTGGGTATTTTCTATCATATAGACCCCTCAAAGTGACTTCAAATGTGATGTGGTCCCTAAAAAGAAATGGTGTTGTAAAAATGAGAAATTGCTGGTCAAATTTTAACCCTTATAACTCCCTAACAAAAAAAAGTTGGTTTCAAAATTGTGCTGATGAAAATAGACATGTGGGATATGTTATTTATTAAGTATTTTGTGTGACATATCTCTGATTTAAGGGCATAAAAATTAAAAGTTTGGAAAATTGCGAAATTTTCAAAATTTTTGCCAAATTTCCATTTTTTTTTACAAATAAACGCAGGTAATATTAAAGAAATGTTGCCACTATCATGAAGTACAATATGTCACGAGTAGGGTTGAGCGAAACGGATCGGAGAAATTCAAAAATCGCCAACTTTCGGCAAAGTCGGGTGATTGGCTTGCTTTCTGCGGCGTTACAGGGGCTATAAAGGGGCGTGCACGCTGACCACCATCTTACTTCTGCCGATCGTAGCAAAGAGAGAGGTTGCCACAGCTGCATCAGAAGAAGGGATATAGTTAGGGAGGGAAGATTAAGCCCCAAAACTGCTTGTGCTGTAGCGATTTCCACTGTCCAACACCACCATTTGTTTGCAGGGACAGTGGAGTTTATATTTTTGTGCATCAGCTCTGTAGCTTATTAGGCTGCCTTATAAGGCTCCCTGATAGCTGCATTGCTGTTTGCACGCCGCTGTGCAAACCAACTGCTTTTTTAAAAGCAAAAATCCTGTTGCTCCTTTCTGCACAGTTATCTTGTTTATTTGTCCACACTTTTGTGTGCAGCAGTCCTTTTTATTGCTGCCATACTTTTCCTGAGATCATTGTATTTGTATTTTTTACATATCTTCCAGCCACTTTCTGCCACTTAGATTGCATTGTTTTATACACAGGGCCTGAGTTTTGGATCAGTCTCACCCCAAAATAGGGAGTTTCAAATTCTCACAAAGTGGATCTTCTGCAGTCCTGTTAGTTTGGTGTATGTCAGTCAGCCACTTTCTGCCACTTAGATTGCATTGTTATATACACTCGGCCTGAGTTTTGGGTCAGTTGGGGGTTTCCACTGTTTAGGCACATCAGGGCTCTCCAAACGCAACATGGCGTACGATCTCAATTCCAGCCAATTCTGCGTTAAAAAAGTAAAACAGTGGTCCTTCCCTTCCGAGTTTTCCCGTGCGCCCAAACAAGGGTTTACCCCAACATATGGGGTATCAGCATACTCAGGACAAATTGCAAAAAAACTATTGGGTCCAATTTCTCTTGTAACCCTTGGGAAAATAAAAATTTGGGGGGCTAAAAAAACATTTTTGTGGGAAAAAAATTAATTTTTATTTTCACGACTCTGCGTTATAAACTGTAGTGAAACACTTGGGGGTTCAAAGCTGTCAAAACACATCTAGATAAGTTTCTTGGGGGATCTAGTTTCCAAAATCGTGTCACTTGTGGGGGGTTTCTACTGTTCAGGTGCATCAGGGGCTCTGCAAATGCAACATGACGCCTGCAGACCAATCCATCTAAGTCTGCATTCCAAATGGCACTCATTCCCTTCCAAGCTCTGCCATGCGCTCAAATGGTGGTTCCCCCCAACATATGGGGTATTAGCGTACTCAGGACAAATTGGACAACTATTGGGGTCCAATTCCTCTTGTTACTCTTGAGAAAATAAAAATTTGGGGGGCTAAAAAAACATTTTTGTGGAAAAAAATGATGTTTTATTTTCATGGCTCTGCGTTAAAAACTGTAGTGAAACACTTGGAGGTTCAAAGTTCTCACAACTCATCTAGATAAGTTCCATGGGGGGTCTAGTTTCCAAAATGATGTCACTTCTGGGGGGTATCTACTGTTTAGGTGCATCAGGGGCTTTGCAAATGCAACGTGACGCCTGCAGACCAATCCATCTAAGTCTGCATTCCAAATGGCGCTCCTTCCATTCCGAGCTCTGCCATGCGCACAAACGGTGGTTCCCCCACACATATGGGGTATCAGCGTACTCAGGACAAATTGGATAATAACTTTTGTGGTCGAATTTCTCCTGTTACCCTTGGGAAAATACAACACTGGGGGCTAAAACATAATTTTTGTGAAAAAAAAAAAAAATTATTTTCACGGCTCTGCATTATAAACTGTAGTAAAACATTTGGGGGTTCAAAGCTGTCAAAACACAGCGAGATAAGTTCCTTTGAGGGTCTACTTTCCAAAATGGTGTTACTTGTGGGGGGTTTCAATGTTTAGGCCCATCAGGGGCTCTCCAAACGTGACATGGTGTCCCATCTCAATTCCAGTCAATTTTGCATTGAAAAGTCAAACAGCGCTCCTTCCCTTCCGAGCTCTGCCATGCGCCCAAACAGTGGTTTACCCCCACATGTGGGGTATCGGCGTACTCAAAACAAATGGCACAACAACTATTGGGGTCCAATTTCTTCTCTTACCCTTGGGAGAAAAAAATTGGGGGCGAAAAATCATATTTATAGTTACATAGTTACATAGTTATTAAGGTCGAAGGAAGACTATAAGTCCATCTAGTTCGACCCATAGCCTAACCTAACATGCCCTAACATGTTGATCTAGAGGAAGGCAAAAAAAACCCATGTGGCAAAGAGTAAGCTCCACATTGGGGAAAAAAAATTCCTTCCCGACTCCACATACGGCAATCAGACTAGTTCCCTGGATCAACGCCCTATCAAGGAATCTAGTGTATATACCCTGTAACATTATACTTTTCCAGAAAGGTATCCAGTCCCCTCTTAAATTTAAGTAATGAATCACTCATTAAAACATCATACAGCAGAGAGTTCCATAGTCTCACTGCTCTTACAGTAAAGAATCCACGTCTGTTATTATGCTTAAACCTTTTTTTCTCCAAACGCAGAGGATGCCCCCTTGTCCCTGTTTCAGGTCTATGATTAAAAAGATCATCAGAAAGGTCTTTGTACTGTCCCCTCATATATTTATACATTAAAATAAGATCACCCCTTAGTCTTCGTTTTTCCAAACTAAATAGCCCCAAGTGTAATAACCTATCTTGGTATTGCAGACCCCCCAGTCCTCTAATAACCTTGGTCGCTCTTCTCTGCACCCGCTCTAGTTCAGCTATGTCTTTCTTATACACCGGAGACCAGAACTGTGCACAGTATTCTAAGTGTGGTCGAACTAGTGACTTGTGTAGAGGTAAAATTATGTTCTCTTCATGAGCATCTATACCTCTTTTAATGCATCCCATTATTTTATTTGCCTTTGTAGCAGCTGCCTGACACTGGCCACTGAATATGAGTTTGTCATCCACCCATACACCCAGGTCTTTTTCATTGACGGTTTTGCCCAGATTTTTAGAATTAAGCACATATGAACAATATGATTTTTTATTTTTACGGCTCTGCATTATAAACTTCTGTGAAGCACTTGGTGGGTTAAAGTGCTCACCACACATCTAGATAAGTTCCTTAGGGGGTCTACTTTCCAAAATGGTGTCACTTGTGGGGGGTTTCAATGTTTAGGTACATCAGGGGTTCTCCAAATGCAACATGGCATCCCATCTCAATTCCAGTCAATTTTGCATTGAAAAGTCAAACGGCGCTCCTTCCCTTCCGAGCTCTGCCATGCGCCCAAACAGTGGTTTACCCCCACATGTAGGGTATTGGCATACTCAGAACAAATGGCACAACAACTTTTGGGGTCCAATTTCTTCTCTTACCCTTGGGAAAATAAAACAAATTGGAGCTGAAGTAATTTTTTGTGAAAAAAAGTTAAATGTTAATTTTTTTTTAAACATTCCAAAAAATCCAGGAAAACACCTGAAGGGTTAATAAACTTCTTGAATGTGTTTTTTGAGCACCTTGAGGGGTGCAGTTTTTAGAATGGTGTCCCACTTGATTATTTTCTATCATATAGACCCCTCAAAATGACTTAAAATGTGATGTGGTCCCTAAAAAATATTGGTGTTGTAAAAATGAGAAATTGCTGGCCAACTTTTAACCCTTATATCTCCCTAACAAAAAAAAATTTTTGTTCCAAAATTGTGCTGATGTAAAGTAGACATGTGGGAAATGTTACTTATTAATTATTTTACATGACATATCTCTGTGATTTAAAGGCATAAAAAATCAAAGTTGGAAAATTGCAAAATTGTCAAAATTTTCGCCAAATTTCCATTTTTTTTTCACAAATAAACACAAGCTATATCAAAGAAATTTTACCACTATCATGAAGTACAATATGTCACGAGAAAACAATGTCAGAATGGACAAGATTTGTTGAAGCGTTCCAGAGTTATAGTCTCATAAAGGGACAGTGGTCAGAATTGTAAAAATTGGCCCGGTCATTAACGTGCAAACCACCCTTGGGGCTTAAGGGGTTAATTATACACACAAGTGGAAAAAAACCCAAATAAATAAAATACCAATATTTTTAATCATATCATGCTTGTCATCTTTTGATAGGATTTTATATGCATTTGTGTAAGATGGTAATCATTGACCAGATATTCAGGTCAGTACTGGAGACTTATGGCATACACCTATGTCATACCCCAGAGCTGGGTATTACTCTTATTCTGTAAACTGTTATTGATAATACTGAAGATTTGCACTATTTCATGTAGAAGTTTGTATTAGTCATTGTAAGTCAGCATTAATTGCATTAGTTCTGGTTGTAATTAGTTAACTTTCCCATTGAGCCAGTTGCTACTAGAATAGCTTGGTGGGTAGAGATGGGTGCAGTAAAACTACATCAACAATAGATCAGAATCAGAGTCAATGTCTAGCAGGAGTACACTTGGAGATCAGCTAAAGGGCAGTCCAAAAATATTTGAAAGGAATTATTTCCCCTGTTCCAGTAGGCCGAAAAGAGACAGAATGACCCAAAGAAACCTGTAGGATAGCCTGAGGACTAGCACCCAAGAGGCAGATGAAATTCTGTGGTCTGCACAGCACCCTTAGGCTAAGGGCTCATACTCACTTGCGTGTAACTCGGATGAGTATCACAATACCTGGCACTGCACCTGGCACAGAGGAGTGGAGTGTGCGGCTGCATGTATTCCTATGCGGCCGCACGCTCCGATCTGAGTGTCGGGAGCAGATTCAGGTATTGACATGCGAGACTCATCCGAGTTTCGCACAAGTGAGTATGAGCCCTTAAAGGGACACTGTCACCTGAATTTGGAGGGAACAATCTTCAGCCATGGAGGCGGGGTTTTTGGGTGTTTGATTCACCCTTTCCTTACCCGCTGGCTGCATGCTGGCTGCAATATTTGATTGAAGTTCATTCTCTGTCCTCCGTAGTACATGCCTGCACAAGGTAATCTTGCACAGCGCAGGCATGTTCTACGGAGGACAGAGAATGAACTTCAATCCAATATTGCAGCCAGCATGCAGCCAGCGGGTAAGGAAAGGGTGAATCAAACACCCAAAAACCCCGCCTCCATGGCTGAAGATTGTTCCCTCCAAATTCAGGTGACAGTGTCCCTTTAAATAAACAGTACGCTATGGATGCAGGTGGAGTACGGACATGGTGGGTGGTTCCCCATAACCAGGGTTGCCAATTTAACTTATTATTTTTTCTGGACAGCTTATCAAAGATCACAAACAATGTTTTTTACAGACACATTGGAAAACCTTAATAAATCCTTATGATTATAAGTGATCCATGTGTTAAGCTCCTAATTCTGATAGGAGACTTCTACTGCATTCACTGTAAACTGTAAGCCAATCATCATTACAGTCAAAATAAACTGTAGAAGTTTCTTCAGCCTCAAAAAAATCACAGCCACCTCCAATTTTTTTATAAATAGGGCAAAGAAGTGCCTTATTTTTTACGGACTGTACTGGAGTTTCTGGATGGTTGGCAACCCTGCCCATAATGATGATTGCAATACAGGAGTCCTACAACAACATGGGAGAGCAAGGAGGGGGAGCAAGGATATTGGGGTCTGCTGGGGAATGCCACCCTAGTGGGATGGAGGGGACTCCATTGTGTCAGCCTGGACAGCAGGATAGGCTCTGACTGCACTCGCTGTTCATCACTCCTCAAATGTGCCGTTTCCCTGCATCCGCCGAAATGTGCCTGTCTTTGGAACTTTGTCACCTGAGCATGTTATACCATCTATGGCTGTGAACCTTTTTGGCTGTTGTTCAATTAAAGTTCAACAGTTCCTACTGTTAAACTACCTCCTGACTCTCCTGTCTCCCCCACCCCCATTTTTCCCAACCGTCCCTCATTCTGCAGGACTGTTCCGATTTTCAGGCTTTGCTCCACAGTCCCGCAGGGGACTCAGCTTCTCCCCCAGACAGCAGGAGAAGCAGCCAACACGCCCCCTTGCCATGGGGCCACGCCCCTTCCCCTGCAGTCTGCTTTTCTTCCAGTGTGCGCGGTACAGCTCAGAGGGAGAGAGAGGGGACATTTTTGGGGTACGTGTCACGGAGGAGGTGTGTGCCACACATTGATGTATCAGCCGGTCATCCCTGCACCTGCAGAGCCTTACACCACATATTGGCTACTCTGCGCGCACAGGACCTGTGATGAGGTCACAGGAGGGGAGAAGCAGGGGTCACATGATCGGGACCTCCATGGATTGCAGTACTCGGCTGTTTCACTGGTTGCCAACTTGCCATGGTGCTGCTGGATGAGGTAAGTAAGCTGCCTTGTGTGGGGTCAGGAGGTGTTTACATTGTGGATGTAGCAGACAGTGTGTACCAGGTGAGGTGTATGGAGGGGAGTCGTGTGTGTATGAGGTGTATGGAGCATTGCCGTGTGTGTATGAGGTGTATGGACCGGAGCTGAATGTGTACAAGGTGTATGGATTGGAGCTGAATGTGTACAAGGTGTGCGTAGTAGAGCCGTGTGTGTATGAGGTGTATGGAGCGGAGCCGTGTGTGTATGAGGTGTATGGAGCGGAGCTGAATGCGTACGAGGTGTATGGAGCAGAGCTGAATGTGTACGAGGTGTACGGAGTGGAGCTGTGTGTGTATGAGGTGTATGGAGCGGAGCCGTGTATGCATGAGGTGTACGGAGCGGAGCCGTGTGTGTACGAGGTGTATGGAGCAGAGCGCGTGTGTACGGAGCGGAGCCTTGTGTATAGGAGAAGCTATGTGTGGCCATTATACGGTACGAAGTATCATGTGCGGCCAATATACAGTATGGAGCATCATGTGCAGTCATACAGTATGGAGCATCATGTGTGGTCATTATACAGTATGGAGCATCATGTGGGGCCATTATACAGTATGGAGCATCATGTGTGGTCATTATACAGTATGGAGCATCATGTGGGGCCATTGTACAGTATGGAGCATCATGTGGGGCCATTATACAGTATGGAGCATTGTGGGGCCATTATACAGTATTATATAGCAACCATAGGCTTGTACAGCCACCAAAAGAGTCAGAAAAATTCAAATTAAGTAAAGCAAATAACCCTTAATTTTCTATGATGATATAGATAAAACATCAAGTTTATTACGTTCAATTAAAACCATGACACAACTACAGCCAGATATACACAAAAATAACACACAACCGTGCACTCTAGATTGCCCTGTTATTAGCACCTATATACAAATCTTGCCTGTCAGCGGAGGTTGGCACCCTATACATACAAACGAGATTGGCGCACCCGCTCACCGTCGGCTGACCCTGTGACTTCTACTATATACACTGTTAAGAGGTGTAACAGATGCCTCGTCATATATTCAACCGGAAAAAGATAGGCAGGACAAGAAGGCTAGTTAGTATATATACAGTACAGACCAAAAGTTTGGACACACCTTCTCAGTTAAAGATTTGTCTGTATTTTCATGACTATGAAAATTGTACATTCACACAGAAGGCATCAAAACTATGAATTAACCCATGTAGAATTATATACTTAACAAAAAAGTGTGAAACAACTGAAATTATGTCTTATATTGTAGGTTCTTCAAAGTAGCCACCTTTTGCTTTGATGACTGCTTGGCACACTCTTGGCATTCTCTTGATGAGCTTCAAGAGGTAGTCACCCGGAATGGTCTTCCAATAATCTTGAAGGAGTTCCCAGAGATGCTTAGCACTTGTTGGCCCTTTTGCCTTCACTCTGCGGTCCAACTCACCCCAAACTATCTCGATTGGGTTCAGGTCTGGTGACTGTGGAGGCCAGGTCATCTGGTGTAGCACCCCATCACTCTCCTTCTTGGTCAAATAGCCCTTACACAGCATGGAGGTGTGTTTGGGGTCATGGTCCTGTTGAAAAATAAATGATGGTCCAATGAAACGCAAAGCGGATGGAATAGGATGCTGCTGCAAGATGCTGTGGTAGCCATGCTGGTTCAGTATGCCTTCAATTTTCAATAAATCCCCAACAGTGTCACTAGCAAAGCACCCCCACACCATCACACCTCCTCCTCCATGCTTCACGGTGGAAACCAGGCATATAGAGTCCATCCGTTCACCTTTTCGGCATCGCACAAAGACACGGTGGTTGGAACCAAAGATCTCAAGTTTGGACTCATCAGACCAAAGCACAGATTTCCACTGGTCTAATGTCCATTCCTTGTGTTCTTTAGCCCAAACAAGTCTCTTCTGCTTGTTGCCTGTCCATAGCAGTGCTTTACCATGAAGTCCAGCTGCACAAAGTCTCCTCTTAACAGTTGTTGTAGAGATGTGTCTGCTGCTAGAACTCTGTGTAGCATTGACCTGGTCTCTAAACTGAGCTGCTGTTAACCTGCGATTTCTGAGGCCGGCTTCACACTTGCGAGTTTTACGGACGTAAGAGCGCAGAAACTACGTCCGTAAAACTCGCAAAACATACGGCACAATTATTCTCTATGCCCCTGCTCCTATCTGCCGTATTTTACTGATCAGTATTATACGGCTTTCTACGGCCGTAGAAAATTGCAGCATGCTGCGTTTGTCACGGTATTGCGCAAATTAAACGTCAATGAAAGTCTATGGAAGCCCCAAAAATACGAATTACACACGGACCAGCAGTGTGACTTGCGAGAAATACGCAGCGCTGTTAGAGAGAAAAGCCGGCAATTCAGTGCGGTGTACAGTAAAATCACACTGACAGCTTACAATAGAATAGGTAGAATAAACGTGTACACATAGAATAGGTATATATATATATATATATATGTCAGTGAGACACATATATTTATATATATTAATATTTCTTCCAGCGCTAGACAGCTTTAAACCCGGTAATTCAATTACCGGCTTTTGCGATCTCCTTCCTAAACCCGACATGATATGAGACCTGGTTACATACAGTAAACCATCTCATATCACCATTTTTTTGCATAATCCACACTACTAATGTCAGTAGTGTGTCTATGCAAAATTTGTCCGTTCTAGCTATTAAATTAAGGGGTTAAATGGCGGAAAAAATTGGATGGGCTCCCGCACAATTTTCTCCACCAGAGTGGTAAAGCCAGTGACTGAGGGCAGATATTAATAGGCTGGAGAGGGTCCACGGTTATTGGCCCCCCCCTGGCTAAAAACTTTACAGATCTGCGGAAGGTAAGGATATTGTTAGTTTATTATGTTTTTTTTGTTACAGAACGAGGGTCTTCAGTGATTGGATTGGGCGTTCAATAAAATATTAAAACCACCTTTGTTTTTATTTCATTAAAATAATGTTTAATATTGTGTTTGTGTATTTTTTTAACCCTTTACTAGTATTGGATTAATAATGGATAGGTGTCATAATTGACGCCTCTCCATTATTAATCTGGCTTAGGGCCCCTTTCCATTTGTGAGGAAAGCGGACGAGTGCAATCCGATAAAAAATCGGATTGCACTCGGACCAATGTTAATCAATATGTGACACTCCATTTGCGATTTTTTTCCCAGCCGAAATCGGACTGAGAAAAATCTGTGTCGGCTGAGAAAAAAATCGCAGCATGATGCGTATTGCTGAGATTCTCGGACGAGACTCGCCAATGCAAGTCAATGGGTGCGAGAAAAAAAACGCACAGCACTCGCACCATGCGAGTGCTGTCCGATTTTTACGCACCCGTGTCCTTAGAAAAGCCGGCAATTCAGCGCAGAGTACAGTAAAATCACACTGACAGGTTAGATGAGAGTAGATATATACACATAGAATAGGTATATATACATATATATATATGTCAGGGAGACACCTATATATATATATTTATATTTAATGCAGCGTGAGATAGCTTTAAAGCTGGTAATTCAATTACCGGCTTTTGCTTTCTCCTTCACAAACCCGACATGATATGAGACCTGGTTTACATACAGTAAACCATCTCATATCACCATTTTTTTTGCATATTCCACACTACTAATGTTAGTAGTGTGTATATGCAAAATTTGGGCGTTCTAGCTATTATATTTAAGGGTTAAATGGCGGAAAAAATTGGCGTGGGCTCCCGCACAATTTTCTCCGCCAGAGTAGTAAAGCCAGTGACTGAGGGTAGATATTAATAGCCTGGAGAGGGTCCATGGTTATTGGCCCCCCCCTGGCTAAAAACATCTGCCCCCAGCCACCCCAGAAAAGGCACATCTGGAAGATGCGCCTATTCTGGCACTTGGCCACTCTCTTCCCATTCCCGTGTAGCGGTGGGATATGGGGTAATGAAGGGTTAATGCCACCTTGCAATTGTAAGGTGACATTAAGCCTAATTAATAATGGAGAGGCGTCAATTATGACACCTATCCATTATTAATCCAATTGAAAGAAAGGGTTAAAAAAATACACACACACATTATTAAAAATTATTTTAATGAAATAAAAACAAAGGTTGTTGTAATTTTTTATTTAACGCCCAATCCACTCAGTGAAGACCCTCGTTCTGTGACAAAAAAAAAATAATAAACCAACAATATACTTACCTTCCACAGATCTGTAAAGTCCAACGATGTAAATCCTTCTGAAGGGGTTAAAACATTTTGCAGCCAGGAGCTTTGCTAATGCAATGCTACTCCTCGCTGCAAAACCCCTGGGAATGAGTCTAAATATAGATCAATGAGCTATATTTAGCTTCATTTGCGGTGAGGCGCCCTCTGCTGGCTGTTCATAGATCGTGGGAACTTTCCTAGAAAGCCTGGGAGCTTTTTTTTTTGTCACAGAACGAGGGTCTTCACTGAGTGGATTGGGCGTTAAATAAAAAATTACAACAACCTTTGTTTTTATTTCATTAAAATAATTTTTAATAATGTGTGTGTGTATTTTTTTAACCCTTTCATTCAATTGGATTAATAATGGATAGGTGTCATAACTGACGCCTCTCCATTATTAATTAGGCTTAATGTCACCTTACAAGAGCAAGGTGGCATTAACCCTTCATTACCCCATATCCCACCGCTACACGGGAATGGGAAGAGAGTGGCCAAGTGCCAGAATAGGCGCATCTTCCAGATGTGCCTTTTCTGGGGTGGCTGGGGGCAGATATTTTTAGCCAGGGGGGGGCCAATAACCGTGGACCCTCTCCAGCCTATTAATATCTGCCCTCAGTCACTGGCTTTACCACTCTGGTGGAGAAAATTGTGCGGGAGCCCATCCAATTTTTTCCGCCATTTAACCCTTTATTTTAAGAGCTAGAACGGCCAAATTTTGCAGATACACACTACTGACATTAGTAGTGTGGAATCTGCAAAAAAAATGGAGAGAAGACATGGTTTACTGTATGTAAACCATGTCTCAAATCATGTCGGGTTTTAGGAAGGAGAAAGAAAAAGCCGGTAATTGAATTACCGGCTTTCAAGCTGTATAGCGCTGGAAAAAATATTAATATATATACATATATGTGTCTCACTGACATATATATATATATATATATATACCTATTCTATGTGTACACATTTATTCTACCTATTCTGCTGTAAGCTGTCACTGTGATTTTACTGTACTCTGCGCTGAATTACCGGCTTTTCTAAGGACACGGGTGCGTGAAAATCGGACAGCAATACGGATGTCATACGGATGTTGCGATAAAAAAATCGCATGACACTCGCATGACACTCGCATGGCACTCGCAGACGTTACATCAGTTTTTTCAGTCCGTAAATCGGACCGCTTTTTTCTCACACTAGTGGAAAGGGGCCCTTAATGTCACCTTACAATAGCAAGGTGGCATTAACCCTTCATTACCCCATATCCCACCGCTACACGGGAATGGGAAGAGAGTGGCCAAGTGCCAGAATAGGCGCATCTTCCAGATGTGCCTTTTCTGGGGTGGCTGGGGGCAGATGTTTTTAGCCAGGGGGGGCCAATAACCGTGGACCCTCTACAGGCTATTAATATCTGCCCTCAGTCACTGGCTTTACTACTCTGGTGAAGAAAATTGTGCGGGAGCCCACGCCAATTTTTTCCGCCATTTAACCACTTAATTTACTAGCTAGAACGGCCAAATTTTGCATATACACACTACTGACATTAGTAGTGTGGAATATGCAAAAAAATGGTGATATGAGATGGTTTACTGTATGTAATCATGTCTCATATCATGTCGGGTTTAGGAAGGAGAAAGCAAAAGCCGGTAATTGAATTACCGGCTTTCTGCTATATCGCGCTGGATGAAATATTAATATATATACATATATGTGCCTACTGACATATATATATATATATATATATATAGACAGTATATATATATATATATATATTTATTTTTTTTTTAACACATGGATCCCTTGTATATCCGTATGTCGGTTTTGCAAGCCTGCGATAAAAACACGCAGTACAGATGACATACGGATTACATACGGAGGATGCCATGCGCAAAAAACGCTGAAACACCCTGCCTACGGAGGAGCTACGGACCACTATTTTCAGGACTTTTCAGCGTATTACGGCCGTAATATACGGACCGTATTTTCATACGCTGAGTGTGAAGCCAGCCTGAGGCTGGTGACTCGGATCAACTTATCCTCAGAAGCAGAGGTGACTCTTGGTCTTCCTTTCCTGGGGCGGTCCTCATGTGAGCCAGTTTCATTGTAGTGCTTGATGGTTTTTGCAACTGCACTTGGGGACACTTTCAACGTTTTCCCAATTTTTCGGACTGACTGACCTTCATTTCTTAAAGTAATAATTGCCACTCGTTTTTCTTTACTTAGCTGCTTTTTTCTTGCCATAATACAAATTCTAACAGTCTATTCAGTAGGACTATCAGCTGTGTATCCACCAGACTTCTGCACAACACAACTGATGGTCCCAACACCATTTATAAGGCAAGAAATCCCACTTATTAAACCTGACAAGGGCACACCTGTGAAGTGAAAACCATTCCCGGTGACTACCTCTTGAAGCTCATCAATAGAATGCCAAGAGTGTGCAAAGCAGTCATCAAAGCAAAAGGTGGCTGCTTTGAAGAACCTAGAATATAAGACATAATTTCAGTTGTTTCACACTTTTTTGCTAAGTATATAATTCCACATGTGTTAATTCATAGTTTTGATGCCTTCAGTGTGAATGTACAATTTTCATAGTCATGAAAATACAGAAAAATCTTTAAATGAGAAAGTGTGTCCAAACTTTTGGACTGTACTGTATATCTATGCAGATACACATATATCTTAGCCTTTAGTATGTGCCAGGGTGAGATACACGGACTCAAACAATAGTGTAGACAAAACAGTGCTCGTGCTAAAAGCTAAAAACCACAGCTCACTACCTCTGACTCCTACTGCTGTGCACCTGCCTGGCTGTGGGGGTTGGCACCCTACTTGTCAGCGGATATGGCGCCCCCACTCACCGGTGGCTGACCCTGAGATTCCCTGTAACTGAGCTGATGATAATTCTCAGATTCACAAATTAAAAGTAGCCACACATATGTATACTCAGAACGGCAGAGCAAGGAAAATAGCATCAGTCAGTTCTATCTATAGCTGAACATTGCATGGTATATCACAGATAATAGCAGAGGGTGAGAACAGATACTTATCAAAGTTGATGTATAATGCGCATTATACATCAACTTTGATAAGTATGTATGTATGTATGTGGCCATATTTTTTGTTTATAATTATTCTTTATGAAACAGTGTGATCAGCAGTGCTAAATGGGTGTGGTTGGGATGTGGATATGGGTGTGACTAGTTATGAATGGGTGTGGTCAGAGGCGTGGCCTAAAATTTGCCGCGGCGCGCAAACTTTGTCCCTATTTCCCATCTTCAAAAGTTGGGAGGTATGCCCAACCCTACTAACACCACGAACGCCCCTAACCACTCCAACTAGAGAAGGAACAGTACAATGCCAGCATTAACCCCTGCACACCCCCAGATGGGTGCCTCTTTTCACTTAACTAAAGTACCAGGCACGGCCACCACTCACCATGTGCCAGTGCGAAGGTTCCGATCCATGCCTGATGTACGGGTTATCTGCACTCCATGTTTCACACCTATAGAACCCAAGTCTGGTAAGGTTTTGTTGGTCATCTTGTTTCTTAATATCAGTTTTTCGGGGACAACAACATTTCCCCCATTTTAATTCTACTAAAACCCTTTAAGGGTATGCGCACGCGTAGATTGAATCTCTGCGGAATTTTCCACACCTGTTTTTGTGAATCCGCAGGTAAACCGCACTGCAGATTACCTGTGGAATTACCGCGTTTTCTTTGCGGATTTTGTGTGGATTCCACCTGCGGTTTTACACCTGCGGATTCCTATGGAGGAGCAGGTGTAAACCGCTGAGGAATCAGCACAAAGAATTGACATGCTGCGGAATAAACAACTCAGCGCATTTTTTTCTGCAGCATGGGCACAGCGGTTTTTGTTTTCCATAGGTTTACATTGTACTGTAAACACATTGAAAGTTGCTGTGAATCCGCAGCAAAATCCGCAATGTGTGCACATAGCCTAATATGTATCTCAACATTCCGTAACTGAGCAAGGAAGCCTGAATTATAGGTTGATGCTAGAAGAAAAAATAAAACCAGCACAAACTACATGCACATTGTGCATAAACTTTCTATGAAAACCTGTGCAATATAATATTGTGAATATTGTACTGCTCCACATTGAAGCAGAGCTCATATATAATATAAGGCAGCATAGAGCAGCCCTGGCTGCCCCTCTTCTGCAGCCAATCTCGCTTTTATTTGTTTATATATATTATCCCATAGCCCTGAAGCAAGACTGCTGCTTTAATCAATGTAGTGTGTGCGTACTTCCTCTGGGACAAAGATGCCGACTGGGCTATTAGCTATTTCACATCCAGGAAACCTGCTCAGCAACGCTCTGCCAGTTTTCTTTGTAATGAAAAAGTTCAGGAGTCATGGGGAGGCCAGCAATGGGATTCATATGCCAGCCCCAGACAGGAAAACGGAACTATAAACATTTCATTGAGCTATAACATACCCACATAGAGAATAGGACCCCACAGGGAATTGTGTGGAAAACAGTTTGTATAAGGAAGTTCCCGTTAATCCGTTGGGGAACAGTCTGCTACATTTAGTAATGAGGGAGGTGTTAAAGACGTAGACTAGAGATTGCAGTGGAAAATCTAAAAGCAAAGCGCTTTTAATAATACTATGTACACACGCACAGAAAAGAGCGCAAAGTATAGCAATGTATCCACTTACTGTGTGTACTGAGTAGTTGTCATGTCGGACGCTATTCACACTAGGGCGTCCGACAGACAGCGGTAATTCTGCATTCATCCACTATGCGCTCAGTGGCGCCGGCTAGATTTTATCTAGGTTGTCCGGGGTTAATCTAGCTGGTACTCGGATTGGAGGCTGGGGCACTCCCATGGCCTTTATATAGTTCTTCTGAACTTTGGGCGTCGCCGATTATAGCTTGTGTCTTGTGCCTGTTGGTCTTGGAGTGGAAATATCAGATCTGGTGGTGTATGATCCTTGTCATATTTCTCCTTCCTATATTTGTGTTTTGTTTTGCCCTGTGCATATTATAGTGTTTTCCTGAGTGTGTTTGCGGTGTGGTGCGTTTTTGGTTTTCCCTGTCTGTGCTTTCTGTAAAGGTTGGTGTTAAGATTATCACTGGGTGGAGGGTGGAGGTTTCAGTTTAGTACTGAATCAGGATTTAGGGTCAGGCCTGGCGGCCCAGACAAGCGCACCATCAGTGTAATCTCTGGGAGAGGGACAGACAGGGTTTCCCTAGTTTTAGGGAAATCGCAGGGGCCCGGGTTATTAGCTTTAGTCTACCTAGGCTCACCGTGACATTATAATCGGCCAATAATTTTTGTATTCCATGGATCCCATGAGTTCCATAACCCGCCAGTTGGAGGCGCTGTCCCTGCAGGTCACTGAGTTGAAGGGAGCAGTGCGGCAACAGGGTCTAGTAGTATCTAATGTGCAAGCTGAAACCGCAGGTAGAGTTTCAGAGCCTAATTTTCCTTTCCCTGAACGGTTTGCTGGGGAACGCAGTAAGTTTGTTACTTTTCGTAAAGCTTGCAAACTTTATTTTCATATGCGCCCGATCTCCTCAGGTAACGAGGCTCAGCGTGTGGGCCTGGTGTTGTCATTACTCAACGGGGACCCCCAAGCATGGGCGTTTTCGTTACCATCTGATTCAGCTGCATTTAACTCAGTGGAGAGGTTTTTTTCTGCACTTGGACTCATTTATGATGATCCTGACAGAATGGCTCTAGCAGAGTCTAAAATTTGCGCTATCCGCCAGGGGGAGCATAAGGCTGAGGATTACTGTTCGGAATTTCGCCGCTGGGCGGTCGACACACAATGGAATGATCCCGCACTACGGAGTCAGTTTGTTCATGGGGTCTCAGCAAGAGTTAAAAAAGCCCTCCTGATGTACGAGACTCCTGATTCTCTAGAGTCCGCAATGAGTCTTGTTGTCCGCATTGATCGCCTTTTGCGTCAGGGGGCGCAAGAGACGCCGTTTATGGGGGAGGGCGTAGGTGCACGTGAGGTTGCTGCAGGTGAGCCCACGGAGCCTATGCAAATCGCAGGGGTGTCACATGTTAAACATCGAGCCCCTCTGCTCAGGAAGCAGGGAGCCTGTTTTTGCTGTGGTAAAACTGGTCATTATGTAAATACTTGTCCTCTGCTATCTAAGAAAAGCGCAACGGCGGAAAACTACTAAGCTCAGAGGGTGTGGAGGAGGCCAATCTGAGCTTATGCATATCCTCCATGGTGGTTTCTCAATGCATGCTCCCTGCCAAAGTTATGATCGCGGGCAGAGAACTGTCAATCACTGTTTTTGTGGATAGTGGTTCTGCCACTAATCTAATTGATGAGGAGTTTGCGCGCACAGCCGGTTTCAGGATCGAAAAATTGCCTCATCCTATCCGAGTGGTCACCATCAATGCTACTCCACTCCCACAGGGGGAGATTACTGATTTTGTGGCTGAGGTGAAACTCTACATTGGGGTCCTACATTCTGAGCAAGTTACATGTAGGGTGCTCAGTAATCTTCCTGCACAAATGGTTTGGGGTTTTCCATGGTTATCTATACATAACCCGGTGATTGACTGGAAAACTCAGGACATAATTCAGAGGAGCGGATTCTGCCAGGAGAATTGCCTGGCCACATGTGTGTCCGCTGTGACTCCTAGCATTCCTGAGTCACTGCTGGATTTCGCGGATGTGTTCTCAGAGAAGGGTTGCTCTGAATTTCCACCACATTGCCCCTATGACTGTACTATCAGGTTAAAACCAGGGGCCAAATTGCCGAAAGCTAGCATGTTTAACATCTCTGGTCCTGAGAGGCAAGCGTTAAAGGACTACATTGCTGAAAGTTTGAGCAAAGGGCACATCAGGCCTTCGTCCTCACCGGTGGCAGCGGGGTTCTTCTTCGTTAAGAAGAAAGATGGTGGACTACGCCCGTGTCTGGATTTCAGGGAGCTAAACCAGATTATGGTTCGTGATCCATACCCTATGCCACTGATACCTGATTTGTTCAACCAGGTGGCAGGTGCTAAGTGGTTTACTAAGCTTGACCTCAGGGGGGCATACAACCTCATAAGATTCCATCAAGGTGATGAGTGGAAGACGGCTTTTAATACCCCAGAGGGTCATTTTGAAAATTTGGTGAAGCCATTTGGGTTGACAAACGCGCCTGCTGTATTCCAACATTTCATAAATGATGTGTTCTCGCATGTTTTGGGGAAATTCGTTATTATGTACCTTGATGACATTCTCATATATTCATGCGACTGTGATACTCATTTAGAGCATGTGAGGAAGGTGTTACAGCTACTCAGAGAAAATAAGCTCTATGCAAAACTTGAGAAATGTGTATTTTCGGTTCAGGAGTTGCCTTTCTTGGGTTATATTGTGTCCGCTTCTGGGTTTAAAATGGACGCCGCTAAGTTGCAAGCGGTATTGCGTTGGGAACGGCCTGATAACCTAAAAGCACTCCAGCAGTTCCTTGGGTTTTCTAACTACTATAGGAAATTTATCAAGGATTTTTCGACCATTGCTAAACCGCTTACTGACATGATGAAAAAGGGTACCAATTTCTCTGTCTGGCATGAGGCTGCTGTGTGCGCATTTGAATTTCTTAAGAACAGTTTTGCTTCAGCCCCCATTCTGGTGCAGCCGGATGTATCAAAACCATTTACCGTGGAAGTCGATGCATCTGAGGTTGGTGTGGGGGCGGTGCTGTCACAAGGCTCATCCTTGAGCGAGTTGCGTCCTTGCGCCTATTTCTCCAAGAAACTGTCGCCCGCCGAACGTAACTACGATATCGGCAACAGGGAGTTGTTGGCTATAAAGTTGGCCTTTGAGGAATGGCGGCACTTTTTGGAGGGGTCGGTTCACCAGGTTATTGTTATTACCGACCATAAGAATTTGCTTTATTTGGAGTCTGCCAAGCGTCTGTCCCCCAGGCAGGCTCGCTGGGCATTGTTTTTCTCGCGGTTCAACTTTTTTGTTACTTACCGACCTGGGTCTAAGAACACTAAGGCGGATACTTTGTCCAGGTGTTTTCCGGGGGGAGAACCTCGGGAAGAACCCGTACCCATCCTCCAAAAGGGTGTACTGGTCTCGGCTCTCACAACCGAGGTTGAGGCTGAGATTGCCGAGGCTCAGGAGGAGGTACCACCTGAGCTTCCCAGTAACATATCGTTTGTACAGCTCCATCTTCGCCTAAGGGTATTGATAGAGCATCATGATGCTGTCCTGGATGGCCACCCAGGGGTTAGGGGTACCTTGGAGTTGGTGTTGCGTCGATTTTGGTGGCCCAAAATCCGACAGGATGTGGTCTTGTACGTGTCAGCATGCACCACGTGCGCCAGGGCTAAGACGCCACGCTCCCGTCCTGCTGGCACACTACTTCCTCTCAAGGTACCCAGTAGGCCGTGGATGGAGATCTCCATGGATTTTATCACAGACTTGCCCTCCTCAGCTGGGAACACGGTCATCTTGGTGATTGTTGATCGGTTCTCAAAGATGTCGCACTTTGTGTCTGTGGCACCCCTAGGGGTATTTGCCACAAAAATAGTTACTGACAGTAAGTACAAATACTAAAATAGCAAGACTGCACTACCACCTCCGGCCAGAAGGGGGAGCTCCAGAGACTCCCCTTGATCCATTCTGGTCTGAGAGAAGAAATGGCAGTTGGGCCAAGGAGCTGATAGTGAGAGGTCATACAGTTGAATCTCTAACAGCCCTGTGACTGTTACCAGGCCTAAATCACCGGCCTGAGGAGAAGAGGGATAGAGAAAAAGGACATTGTGAGAACCGGGTAGCATTAATCACTACCCAGAACAGGTGCAAAGACGGATACCGGATCCGTGGCTGTATTCATTATATATAATACAGCAACCGGAAAAACGTGAGGTGATATCAGCTTCACTAGGGTTGGATGCAGCAACAGACACAGAGTTCAGCGGTACTCCCAGAGGGGGTAAACCGATAAAAGGACTCGGGTTGCCCGTCGAACCAGGACCCGGAGGGGACAGATTGGGCCAGCAGCCAGTTCACATACAGCAGCAGGGCCACACAGAAATTGCGCACAATAAGAGGCGAAGACCCCGGCAGGGTCAAAGTAACTCAGAGTTCCCATACAGACTCCGGTGACAGGACTGGTTGTAAATCCCTTTATGTTAAAGTAAACTGGTTAAACGTTTCAGTGCCTCAGTCTTTCATTTGGACAATAGCCATCTATCCAGGATCGAGATCGTCACCGCTGGGAGAACCTGCTGCTGATCAAGTAAGTGCCTGTCCCCTCATGATACCCCTTACACTGTGCATTGCCTGAGGCCACAGCACCGGGTCAAGCCACCCGTGACATCCCCCTCAAGAGACAGACTCCATTGGTCCGGTGCTGGGTATCCCGGTCTCCTGGGCGTCACAATTGGCGTCACGAACAGGATCTAGCCAGCCCGTATACCGGGTATTGTGTGCCGTGATTGGAGCCCAAAACTGTGAAAACTGGGATGAAAAATCTTGAAAATTGACTTTATTAAACAAAAATCCATTCCCCATTGAAAACTATTGACAGTGACTTTTCCCCATTGGTTATAATGGAGTAAAGATGGCCGCCATCCCCTGAGGTAATCACTTCATAACCGTTAGGCACGAGACTGTTAATTGAGCTACGCCATCACCTGAGCCCCAGTCTAACTGAAAAACTTCAGAATCCGCCATTACAGAGCGCGGTGGGTGGGAGCAGCAGGGGGCGTGTCATTGTGGGCGGCACCAAGCTGAGCGCTCTGACATCAGAGCAAGGGGAAAATCGATCCTGCTGCACAGCGGAACGAATCTACACTATCCCGACGGAAGCGGAGGACCGGAAGGGTCCGGATTAACTAAGGGGGCACAGTATGTCGCAGCACGGAGACGCCGCAGCACTCGGCAACGCTAATGCAGCTGAAAGACAGAGTGTCAATAGAGAGTCCGGCAGCGCAGCGGTGCAAGGAGTGGCGCCCATCATGCCGGTGCTGATGCCATATACCCCGGGTGGCCCATGGCTTCCAATGTATGAAGGTGAGCCTAATATCCTTGACGATTTCAGAGAAAAGATGCTGGCCCATTTTGACATGTTCCCTGTGGGTGAAGTTCAGCGTGTTAGTCTCCTGATGATGCAGTTAAGTGGCCATGCTAAGCGAGAAGTCACAGCATGGGCAGCTGATCTAAAAGGCACTGTTGAACGCATATTTGCTGGATTAAAAGCTACATTTGAAACCACGGCTAGCAGCAAAGCTAAAATACGATTCTTTAGTTGCAAACAAAAAGCTAATGAGGGCGTGAGAGACTTTGCCTTAAACCTGCAGGAAGCCCTTAAATCACTTACACTGGCTGAACCCATTTTTAACACCGGAGCGGATAAACTGCTAAGAGATCAATTTATTGAGGGACTCTACACCCCTTCTCACCGGGGGCATGTGAGCATGCTTGTTTTTAAGAACCCTGAATTGACATTTGCCCAATTAAAGGAGAGCGCTATACGTCTCCAGCTGGCAGAGGCACCTCGGGATCAGGATCCTGCGCAACCCATGGCAGAGGCACCTCAACAACAGGGAGTGCCAGTGACATCAGCTATGTCTGGGGCCATTGCTAAGCCCCTGGGGCCCAGTACTAATGAGGCTCTTCAACAAAAGCTTGACTCTTTAGCTGATGTTTTGCTTCAATGGCTAAAACCATGCAGGAGATGAGAGGACACAAGATGGAGTTGGCAAACTGTAGAGAGGATGTTCCATGGATGAGACCCCGGAGATACCCGACATGGAGAGGACGACCCCGCGACCGCTACCAACCGGATGGACAGCCCATTTGCCGCCGTTGCCAGCAGCCGGGCCACTTTGCACGAGATTGTGATTTAAACGGGAATCCCCTGGGAATGCGGGCCGCTTCGCAGGAATGAACTTTCAAGGCCCAACACCCTGGCACGACAGGTACATCGGAGGACGACCCATTATCCCTATCGTGCTGGACGGAATTCCCCTCAACGCTTTTCTGGACACAGGTTCCCAGATTTCATCTATACCGTATATCCTTTATAAGAGGTACTGGGCTGATGCAGATATTGATAAAGGGCCCTCTGATGTTGAACTAGATATATGGGCCAGTAATGGTAAGTTGGTACCGAAACTAGGATTCAGGGAGATGACCATAAAGATTGGTAAAGTAGAACTGAAGAAACAGGGTATAATTGTTGTTGATGTTGACCGGCGGAACTGTGAACCAACTGTATTGATAGGAATGAATGTGTTAGAGAACTGCTTTTCCGAAGTCATTTCTGTCTTACAGCAAATTGCTGAAACTGCCCAATCCTGCCAGCAGAGAGTTCTCCGGAGGGAAATAAAAGTATTGATGTTAAGGCAACAGGTAGAAGTTGCAGGTGGAGAAATCGGCAGTGTGAGGGTAAGTGATCCAACGTCTATTGTAATCCCACCAAAAACAGAAATGCTGGTATGGTGTAGAGCAGCCATTGGTACTAAGGGACGAGATTATCAAGCCTTAATAGAACCAGTGTACACCGACAGCAGGCCCACTATACTCACAGCACGAGGGATAGTCGAGGTACACCAGGGACGAGTGCCGGTACGACTTTTGAACTGTGGAGAGGAAGAGGTCACTTTGCCAAGGTATGCTACAATGGCAAAGCTATATACTGTTGACAACAATGCCATCACAACCATTGAGCCCTTAGAACCAACCTGTCAGGTGGAAGGCAATGGCTCAGATGGAGAAATGGAGGATTGGTGCCAACAGCTACACGTGGGCATAAATTCAACACCTACCCATCAAAAACAAGGGGTGTATAGGCTAGTGACGGAATATGAACAAGTCTTCAGTAAACACCCATTGGACTTCGGACGGATAGAAGGGGTAGAACACACAATCCCCACAGGTGACCATCCCCCAATAAAAGAAAGATATAGACCCATACCGCCCGCTCACTATCAATGTGCAAAAGATATGCTGAGGGAAATGAAACAGGCCGGGGTACTAAGAGACAGCTGTAGCCCCTGGGCGGCCCCTCTAGTGATTGTCAAAAAAAAGGACGGAACCATGAGAATGTGCGTAGACTACCGGAAGATTAATAACATCACCCATAAAGACGCCTACCCCTTGCCTAGGATAGAAGAGTCCTTAACTGCTTTGAAATCTGCTAATTATTTTTCCACCTTAGACTTAACAAGCGGGTATTGGCAAGTCCCTGTGGCTGAGAGAGATAAGGAAAAGACGGCATTCACCACACCAATGGGTCTATGTGAATTTAATCGCATGCCGTTCGGACTCTGCAACGCATCCGGTACCTTCCAGCGGCTGATGGAATGCTGCCTCGGACACAAGAACTTCGAGACCGTCCTCCTGTACCTAGATGATGTGATCGTCTACTCAAAGACTTACGAACAACACTTAATAGACCTGGCAGAAGTGTTCGAAGCCTTATCCAGGTATGGCATGAAAGTCAAGCCATCCAAATGTCACCTTCTCAAGCCAAAGGTACAGTACCTGGGACACATCGTGAGTTCGGAGGGAGTAGCACCAGATCCCGAGAAAATAAGCGCCATAAGGGATTGGCCAAGACCTACCAGCGCAAAAGAAGTGAGACAATTCCTGGGATTGGTGGGTTACTATCGCAGATTTATAAAAGGATTTACCAAGTTGGCAGCACCCTTGCAAGACACCTTGGTAGGGCAGACGAAGAAACCTTCAAACCGAAACCATCCTTTTCAGTGGAACGACGAAAGGGAAGACTCCTTTGAACAACTAAAGAAGGCACTAACTGGAGAAGAGGTTCTGGCATACCCAGATTACCATAAACCTTTCATCCTCTACACCGATGCCAGTAATGTGGGACTAGGAGCGGTGCTGTCACAAAAGCAAGAAGGTCGGGAGAAAGTCATCGCCTTTGCAAGTAGAAAGCTCCGGCCTACTGAAAGAAATTCAGAAAATTACAGCTCCTTCAAATTGGAACTACTGGCAGTAGTTTGGGCTGTGACGGAGCATTTCAAACACTATCTGGCCGCTGCAGAATTTATTGTCTATACTGACAACAATCCGTTGACCCACCTGGACACAGCCAAATTAGGTGCGTTAGAACAGCGATGGATAGCCCGGTTATCTAATTACAACTTCATAATCAAGTATCGAGCAGGTCGCAAGAATGGAAATGCCGATGCCCTATCCCGGATGCCACACTTGAGAGATGTAGAAGAGGAAACGGGGGAGCTTGAAGAAATTGAACTACCAGCCTTCCATCGTCCCAAGGCAAAACATCATCAGTCAAGTACCTATCAGAAACAACAAGAGGTGAATTTTAATCCGTTAGCACACCATAGATGGGCTGACACCCAAGACAGCAATCCGGCTGTGAAGTTGGTGAAGGAACTGTTGACTGAGCAAAGTGCATATCCCTATGAGGATGCCCCAGAAGAGACGCATCAACTCTGGAAAGAGAGAGGCAAAATGTTCCTGTATCAAGGGAAGCTCTGTAGAAGATACACCAATCCGAAAACACATGAATTGGTTTGGCAGATTATTGTGCCTAAACAAGATGTGAAGATGGTCCTCGAAGCTTACCATAATGGTGCTGGTCACTTCGGTTGGAAAAAGTTAGAAGTACTTCTAAGAGAAAGATTTTATTGGGTCGGGATGAGAAAATCAATCGAACAGTGGTGCAGAAATTGTGGCCCGTGTAACCTCAGAAGAAACGATCAAAAGAACCAAAGAGCACCACTGCAGCCCATAATCACCAAACAACCACTTGAACTTGTAGCCATGGACCACGTGAAGTTGACACCAAGCCGGTCTGGCTATGTCTATGCCTTGACCATCGTGGACCATTATTCACGTTTCTTGGTAGTAGTACCCGTAAAAGATCTGACAGCAAAAACAGCAGCCAAAGCGTTCCAAACGTACTTTTGTAGACCCCATGGATATCCGGAACAGGTTCTCACCGACCAAGGTACAGCCTTTGAATCAGAGATCTTCAGAGAATTCTGTAATATGTATGGTTGCAAAAAGATCCGGACGACGGCCTATCATCCACAAACAAACGGCTTATGCGAGAAGATGAACCATATTGTAATAGACCTACTAAAGACTTTACCTGAGACAGAAAGGAATCAATGGCCAGAGAAATTGCCTGACTTGGTGGATCTGTATAATCATGTCCCGGTGAGCTCCACCAACTGCACCCCAGCTTACCTTATGCGTGCAAGACCCGGCCAATTACCAATCGATCTAGAAATGGGAATTCTGAAACCAGACGCAGAAATTCAAGACTCCAATTGGGATATCATACGGCAAAAGCAGTATCGCCAAGTGCAAGAGAGTGTGGAAAGAAGCCTTCAGCAAACTAGAGAAAGACAAGAGCGAACTTTCAACCAGAATGCTCTAGCGACCCCATTAAGACCGGGTGACCAAGTGCTCAAGAGAAATCGTCGAACCAATAAACTGGACAATCAGTGGGAAGCCGTACCCTACACAGTTTTACCAACAAGAGTGGATAATCCTAAAATGTGTCTCATTAGCAAAAACGGAGGCTTAACATCTGTACTAGTGTCAAGAGACAATCTTAAATTATGTCCGGAAGCATTGAAAGAGCCAGACGTTGTCCAGCCAGAACCAGAAGTTATTCAACCCATACAGGTTCAACCAGTAAAGGAAAAAGAAGAGGAAGTGTATCACACCTGTATAGGAGACTTTCCCAAAACCCTACTAACATACCATGGTGCAGTAGTGGTTCCCATGGTGGCCTTTTACCCAACACCGAACCCAATACCAGAAGTCCCAAGACAGGAAGAGGCTGACCCCGTACTACAGGAGGTTCCAGGCCAGGAAGAACAGATTCCTGGTCAGAGTAATCCCATTCACGGTGGACTTGCCAACTCCATAGTCGTGGAATTATCTTTAGCAGAGCGGGCAGATACTACATCCGCAGTAGACAGTAGTACACCACATGAAGAGACACCGCTATTACGTAGATCACAGCGTAGTACCCAGGGTCAATTACCGGCCAGGTATGCAGATTACCAACTATAAAGCTCATAATGTGAATTGTATATATGTTATGCCGTATATAGTTAAACAGAAAATGTAGTATAGTCATTGCTATCAGTCTGCAACGTTTAAGCCCAGTGCCTACAGAGACTTGTCTATATGAACTTATTGCATATTCTTGAACTTTTTATCAGTCCGGAGGCACTAAATCAAAGCTCCGGAAAGACTGCTTTTTGAACTTTGCTTTTTGCTCTTTTTGAACTTTCTTTAAACTTTATATTGATAACTCCGTTGGAAAAATGGAACTAAATTCCTGGACACTAAGTACAGTGCCGTTCCTAATACCTTCAAGGATAGATCTGTATTAATGGACGCTATTTGAAGTGACTTTTTACAGAACTCTATTTTTGTTTCCTTGAGTGGTTTTTGTAACTTTCATTTTTAAGACTCTGTACATATTAATTGTTATTTCAAAATGTTATTGTCCCACAGTCCCGGAGTACTGTTCTTAACTAAGGGGGAATGTGGCACCCCTAGGGGTATTTGCCACAAAAATAGTTACTGACAGTAAGTACAAATACTAAAATAGCAAGACTGCACTACCACCTCCGGCCAGAAGGGGGAGCTCCAGAGACTCCCCTTGATCCATTCTGGTCTGAGAGAAGAAATGGCAGTTGGGCCAAGGAGCTGAAAGTGAGAGGTCATACAGTTGAATCTCTAACAGCCCTGTGACTGTTACCAGGCCTAAATCACCGGCCTGAGGAGAAGAGGGATAGAGAAAAAGGACATTGTGAGAACCGGGTAGCATTAATCACTACCCAGAACAGGCGCAAAGACGGATACCGGATCCGTGGCTGTATTCATTATATATAATACAGCAACCGGAAAAACGTGAGGTGATATCAGCTTCACTAGGGTCGGATGCAGCAACAGACACAGAGTTCAGCGGTACTCCCAGAGGGGGTAAGCCGATAAAAGGACTCGGGTTGCCCGTCGAACCAGGACCCGGAGGGGACAGATTGGGCCAGCAGCCAGTTCACATACAGCAGCAGGGCCACACAGAAATTGCGTACAATAAGAGGCGAAGACCCCGGCAGGGTCAAAGTAACTCAGAGTTCCCATACAGACTCCGGTGCCAGGACTGGTTGTAAATCCCTTTATGTTAAAGTAAACTGGTTAAACGTTTCAGTGCCTCAGTCTTTCATTTGGACAATAGCCATCTATCCAGGATCGAGATCGTCACCGCTGGGAGAACCTGCTGCTGATCAAGTAAGTGCCTGTCCCCTCATGATACCCCTTACACTGTGCATTGCCTGAGGCCACAGCACCGGGTCAAGCCACCCGTGACATCCCCCTCAAGAGACAGACTCCATTGGTCCGGTGCTGGGTATCCCGGTCTCCTGGGCGTCACATGTCCTTACCTTTGTTGCCTAATGCTAAGACTCTGGCTCAGGTACTTGTGCAGGAGGTGGTCAGACTTCATGGGGTCCCATCTGACATCATGTCTGATAGAGGTTCTCAGTTTGTGGCAAAATTTTGGAAAGCATTTTGCTCATGGCTGGGGATCAAGTTGTCACATTCTTCGGCGTTTCATCCTCAGTCAAATGGCCAGACCGAGCGGATGAACCAAAATTTGGAGCAGTACTTACGCTGCTTTGTTTCTGACAACCAGGAGAAGTGTTCAACGTTCCTTCCTTTGGCTGAGTTTGCCATAAATAATCACCGCCAGGAATCTTCTGGGGAGTGTCCGTTTTTTTGTGTTAATGGGCACCATCCTCAATTTTGTACTTTGAGTCAGGGGGGCTCTTCGGGCATCCCGGAGGAGGACCAGTTAGGAGCACAACTGTCATCAGTCTGGATGAGGGTGAAACAGCGCCTGTTGAGCGTGGGGGCAAGGTACAAACGTGTGGCTGACTGTAGATGTGTGCCGGGTCCAGACCTGAGTGTGGGTGACTGGGTGTGGTTGTCCACAAAAAACATAACACTCAAAATACCATCTCTTAAATTGGGTCCTAGGTTTATTGGTCTGTTTAGGGTCACTGCCATCATTAACCCGGTAGCCTACCGTTTGGAGCTCCCTATGTTATATAAGGTTCACAATGTGTTCCACAGGTCTTTATTAAAAAAGGTGGTGGGTTCCGTGGACGCTGCGCCGATGCCACCTCCAGTTTTGGTGGATGGCAATTTGGAGTTTGAGGTCTTCAAGGTAGTTGACTCTCGAGTGGTGCGCCGCACTTTACAATACCTGGTACACTGGCGTGGTTATTGGCCTGAGGAGAGGTCTTGGGTACCAGCATCGGATATTCATGCGGACCGGCTGGTCAGTATGTTTCACCGCTGCCATCCGGACAAGCCAGGTCCTATAAGTCGTGAGGGCCCTGGGGTCCCTCGTAGAAGGCGGGGTACTGTCATGTCGAACGCTATTCCCACTAGGGCGTCCGACAGACAGCGGTAATTCTGCATTCGTCCACTATGTGCTCAGTGGCGCCGGCTAGATTTTATCTAGGTTGTCCGGGGTTAATCTAGCTGGTACTCGGATTGGAGGCTGGGGCACGCCCACGGCCTTTATATAGTTCTTATGAACTTTGGGCTTCGGCAATTATAGCTTGTGTCTTGTGCCTGGTGATCTCGGTTCGGAGTGGTGATCTTGGAGTGGAAATATCAGATCTGGTGGTGTATGATCCTTGTCATATTTCTCCTTCCTATATTCGTGTTTTGTTTTGCCCTGTGCACATTATAGTGTTTTCCTGAGTGTGTTTGCGGCGTGGTGCGTTTTTGGTTTTCCCTGTTTGTGCTTTCTGTAAAGGTTGGTGTTAAGATTATCACTGGGTGGAGGGTGGAGGTTTCAGTTTAGCATTGAATCAGGAGTTAGGGTCAGGCCTGGCGGCCCAGACAAGCACACCATCAGTGTAATCACTGGGAGAGGGACAGACAGGTTTTCCCTAGTCTTAGGGAAATCGCAGGGGCCCGGGTTATTAGCTTTAGTCTACTTAGGCTCCCCGTGACAGTAGTGTTGAGCGATACCTTCCGATATTTGGAAATATCGATATTGGATTGGATCGGACGATATACAAAAAATATCGGATATCGTCGATACCGATACCCGATACCAATGCAAGTCAATGGGACAAAAATATCGGAATTAAAATAAACCCTTTCTTTCCTTGTAGGTTAATTCTACATGAAGGAAAACAACTAAGAATAATGTAGGATGTATTGGGGGAGGTGGAGGAGACAGTAAATGCATAGAGGTTTAGCCCAATCAAATGGAATAGCAGGAATTACATTTTTTTTAAGACGTTCGGAGTTACAAAGATACTGACTGCGTTAAGATTTTTTATATTTTGTCAGATATTTATTATTCACTAAATTCCATGCTCTTTACCTTTTTTACTTCTCCCACACTTTCTTCTTCATCATCCTCAGCAGCAGCATCTTTTTCATCAATTCTTCTTCACCTTATTCATCTTCTTCTTCACCTTCTTCCTATTATTTTTTTTTTACATTCTTCATATTCTTATTATTCAACTATTATTCTTTTTCATATTCTACTTCTTCATCTTCTTCATATTCTTCTTCTTCATCATATTCTTATTTGTGACAGGCATTCCTGTAGTTGTTATCTATAAAAGTTTGAAGATTACACCTTCCATTCTGCTTGTCACAAAAGAGTTACAACAGGATTTGTCCGTGTTCAGTTTGGCCTGCAGCAGCAGGCTTTTTCCAGGGGCACCACGAGGAGGAACGGACTCACCCCCATACACCGCTTAGTCTTCTTCTGCTTATAATTTAGATAATATCTTTTGATCTGATTTTTAGTCTTATGCTTAATGTTCTTCTGCTCTTTGTGCTGCAGCTTCTTGTTCTTCTGCTTCTCGGACTTCAGGGTCGTCGTCTCCGGGGTCATCGTCTTCTTTGGGGTGGTCTTCAGGGTCGTCGTCTCCGGGGTCGTTGAATCCGGGGTCGTCATCTCCGGGGTCGTCGTCTGTGGGGTCGTCGTCTTCTTCGGAGTGGTCTTCAGGATCGTCGTCTTTAGGGTCTTGAACTTGGAAATGTAGCAGAAGGTACATGAAGGCTGAGGAACTGCTGAGAACCAGCTGACGTTACTGGAACCCGGATTGCTACCCAAAGGTCCAAGAGCCAATGGAACTACCGAGGACCAGCTGACGTTACTGGAACCCAGTTACTAAGCAGGAGATACCCGTGCCAGAAAGCACTACCAAGGACCACCTGACGTTGGTGGGACTCGGATACCCAGAAGGAGGCACCTAAGCCAAAGGCTCTGCCCTGAACCAGCTGACGGTACTGGAATCAGGATGGGGAGCATAAGGTACAAGAGCCAAAGACACTGCCGAGAACCAGTTGACGGTACTAGAACCCGGATGGGTAGCCGAAGGTACAAGAGCCAATGGAACTACCGAGGACCAGCTGACGGTACTGGAACCCTGTTACTAAGCAGGAGGTACCCGTGCCAGAAAGCACTACCAAGGACCACCTGACATTGGTGGAACTCGGATACCCAGAAGGAGGAACCTAAGCCAAAGGCTCTGCCCGGAACTAGCTGACGGTACTGGAACCAGGATGGGGAGAAGAAGGTACAAGAGCAAAAGACACTGCCAAGAACCAGCTGACGGTACTGGAACCCGGAAGCGTTGCCGAAGGTAAAAGAGCCAATGGAACTACCGAGGACCAGCTGACGGTAGTGGAACCCTGTTACTAAGCAGGAGGTACCCGTGCCAGAAAGCACTACCAAGGACCACCTGACATTGGTGGAACTCGGATACCCAGAAGGAGGAACCTAAGCCAAAGGCTCTGCCCAGAACCAGCTGACAGTACTGGAACCAGGGGGACCTATTAAATATTGTCTTCCTAAGAACCAGCTAATGTCGCTGGAACTCAGATAGACAGCAGAAGGTCCACAGGGAAACAAAATTGCTAGGCCGCGAGCCGGCCGTAGTTACCGAAAACCTACAGTCCTACAGGGGGAGCTTGTCCTATTGGCACTACAGAACCAGCCTTGATTGCCAGTTCCCACAGCCCACATAAGAAGCACCTAAACTGCAGGCACCATAGAGTCGGCTGACCCGACCGCAACACGACAGGACAACGTATTTGAGGCAAAGTGACCTTGACACTACCCGGAAACAGCTGGTGTGCTGGTACCAGGCTGGGCAGGTGAGAGTACCCGTGCCAAAGACACTTCTGAGCAGCAAATGGCGGTGTTGGAGCCCAGGGATTACATGACAAACAGAGTGTAGGCTGAGGCCTAATTGGAGCAAGTTGAAAGGGAACCTTTAACCTCCCCAGGCATTTGCAACTAGAAGAGCCACCTTTTGCAGCAGTAATGCTGCACAAGGAAAAGGTGGGCTCTTTTAATTATGCTCCTTGCACACGCTGAACAAAACACTTATAAAATGTGGCTCCTCATACCGTGAAACCGTCACAGAGGCGGGACTTTCCTTCTTAATGAAACGCAGCATAGCTGTCATTCATACCCCCTTGGCACCGGGCACAACCTCCTGAGCGTTGTTTGTTTCTGGCCCGGAGCCTGCGCTGTTATATTATCCCTTGGCGATGCGCAGTTAGCGCTGCCCATCTTCTGACATCATTTGATGACAGGCTGACTGCGCCTGTGTGGTCGCGCTGCCCGAGATCCCACCCCGCAGTGTCTTCTGATTTTTTTCACACTGGTGGGCCGGGATTCATGGGCATGTGCAGTGCATATCTTCGCCTCTCACTCATCTCCTTCCGACTTCTTCAGACAGTGTGGCGTCAGCTGATCCCTAATCACATGCCATGGCCGTGACGCCACACAGTCTGAAGAAGGCGGAAGGAGATGAGTGAGAGGTGAAGATATGCACTGCGATTGCCCATGAATCCCAGCCTCGCAGTGTCTTCTGATTTATTCACACTGCGGGGCTGGGATGCATGGCCTTGCGCAGTGCATAATTTCGCCTCTCATCTCCTTCCGCCTTCTTCAGACTGTGGGGTGTCTGCTGATCCCTAATCACATACCACGGCCGTGACGCCGCACAGTCTGAAGAAGGCGGAAGGAGATGAGTGAGAGGTGGAGATATGCACTGCGCTGTTGTGAATTCTGTTGTCGGGCTCCCTCCTGTGGTCATGAATGGTACCTCGGCTGGTTCTGTCCATGGACTTCCTCTGGTGGGTGTTTCTGAGTTTCACAGGTGACGAGGTTAATTCGTTAGCTGCTGCTCTATTTAACTCCACTTAGATCTTTGCTCCATGCCACCTGTCAATGTTCCAGTATTGGTCTGTTCACTCCTGGATCGTTCTTGTGACCTGTCTTCCCATCAGAAGCTAAGTTCCAGCTTGTATTTCTTTGGTTTGCTATTTTTCTGTCCAGCTTGCTATTTAATTTGTTGTCTTGCTTGCTGGAAGCTCTGGGACGCAGAGGGAGCGCCTCAGCACCGTGAGTCGGTGTGGAGGGTCTTTTTGCGCCCTCTGCGTGGTCTTTTTGTAGGTTTTTGTGCTGACCGCAAAGTAACCTTTCCTATCCTCGGTCTGTTCAGTAAGTCGGGTCTCACTTTGCTAAATCTATTTCATCTCTGTGTTTGTATTTTCATCTTTACTCACAGTCATTATATGTGGGGGGCTGTCTTTTCCTTTGGGGAATTTCTCTGAGGCAAGGTAGGCTTTATTTTTCTATCTTCAGGGCTAGCTAGTTTCTTAGGCTGTGCCGAGTTGCATAGGGAGCGTTAGGCGCAATCCACGGCTATTTCTAGTGTGTTTGATAGGTTTAGGGATTGCGGTCAGCAGAGTTCCCACATCCCAGAGCTCGTCCTTATTATCAGTAACTATCAGGTCATTCCGTGTGCTTTTAACCACCAGGTCCATTTTTGTCCTGACCACCAGGTCATAACAGTACAGGTGGCCCAAAGTACTAATGCATCTCAATAGAGGGATAAGAGAAGTTCTGAGACCATTTTTTTTTCTTTGCAGTGTGTTTTGTCTCTATTTTCCCCTTTACCTCTGAGTGGTTCAGGACACTGGTGTAAACATGGACATTCAAGGTCTGTCCTCTTGGATGGATAATCTCACTACAAGGATACAAAACACTCAAGATTTTGTGGTTCAGAATCCGATGTCAGAGCCTAGGATTCCAATTCCTGATTTGTTTTTTGGTGATAGATCTAAGTTCTTGAATTTCAAAAATAATTGTAAATTGTTTCTTGCCTTGAAACCTCGCTCCTCAGGTGACCCTGTTCAACAAGTAAAGATCATTATTTCTTTGTTACGTGGTGACCCTCAAGACTGGGCATTTTCCCTTGCGCCAGGAGTTCCGGCATTGCGTGATGTTGATGCGTTTTTTCTGGCGCTTGGATTGCTTTATGACGAACCTAATTCAGTGGATCAGGCAGAGAAAATCTTGCTGGCTCTGTGTCAGGGTCAGGATGAAGTGGAGATATATTGTCAGAAGTTTAGAAAGTGGTCTGTGCTCACTCAGTGGAGTGAATGTGCCCTGGCAGCAATCTTCAGAAAGGGTCTCTCTGAAGCCCTTAAGGATGTCATGGTGGGGTTTCCCATGCCTGCTGGTCTGAATGAGTCTATGTCCTTGGCCATTCAGATCGATCGACGCTTGCGTGAGCGTAAAGCTGTGCACCATTTGGCGGTACTATCTGAGCATGGGCCTGAGCCTATGCAATGTGATAGGACTTTGACCAGAGCTGAACGGCAAGAACACAGATGTCGGAATGGGCTATGTTTTTACTGTGGTGATTCCACTCATGCTATCTCCGATTGTCCTAAGCGCACTAAGCGGTTCGCTAGGTCTGCCACCATTGGTACGGTACAGTCTAAATTTCTATTGTCTGTTACTCTGATTTGCTCTTTGTCATCCAATTCTGTTATGGCATTTGTGGATTCAGGCGCTGCCCTGAATTTGATGGACTTGGAGTATGCTAGGCGCTGTGGTTTTTTCTTGGAGCCCTTGCAGTATCCTATTCCATTGAGAGGAATTGATGCTACGCCTTTGGCCAAGAATAAGCCTCAGTATTGGACCCAATTGACCATGTGCATGGCTCCTGCACATCAGGAGGATATCCGCTTTCTGGTGTTGCATAATCTGCATGATGTGGTCGTTTTGGGGTTGCCATGGCTACAGGTTCATAATCCAGTATTGGACTGGAAATCTATGTCTGTGTCCAGCTGGGGTTGCCAGGGGGTACATGGTGATGTTCCATTTTTGTCTATTTCATCTTCCACTCCTTCTGAAGTTCCAGAGTTTTTGTCGGATTATCGGGATGCATTTGATGAGCCCAAAGCCAGTGCCCTACCTCCTCATAGGGATTGCGATTGTACAATTAATTTGATTCCTGGTAGTAAGTTTCCTAAGGGCCGATTGTTCAATTTATCTGTGCCAGAACACGCCGCTATGCGGAGTTATATAAAGGAATCCTTGGAGAAAGGCCATATTCGCCCGTCGTCATCACCGTTAGGAGCAGGGTTCTTTTTTGTGGCCAAGAAGGATGGTTCTTTGAGACCTTGTATTGATTACCGCCTTCTTAATAAAATTACAGTCAAATTTCAGTATCCTTTGCCGTTGCTGTCTGATTTGTTTGCTCGTATTAAAGGGGCTAGTTGGTTCACCAAGATAGATCTTCGAGGGGCGTATAATCTTGTGCGTATTAAACAAGGCAATCAATGGAAAACAGCATTTAATACGCCCGAGGGCCATTTTGAGTACCTGGTTATGCCATTCGGGCTTTCCAATGCTCCATCAGTATTTCAGTCCTTTATGCATGACATCTTCCGAGAGTACCTGGATAAATTCCTGATTGTGTATTTTGATGATAATTTGGTCTTTTCGGATGATTGGGAGTCTCATGTGAAGCAGGTCAGAATGGTGTTCCAGGTCCTTCGTGCGAATTCCTTGTTTGTGAAGGGGTCAAAGTGTCTTTTTGGAGTTCATAAGGTTTCATTTTTGGGGTTCATTTTTTCCCCTTCTACTAGATGGACCCTGTTAAAGTCCAGGCCATTTACGATTGGACTCAGCCGACATCTGTGAAGAGCCTGCAAAAGTTCCTGGGCTTTGCTAATTTTTATCGGCGCTTCATCGCTAATTTTTCTACTGTTGCTAAACCGTTGACTGATTTGACCAAGAAGGGTGCTGATGTGGTCAATTGGTCTTCTGCGGCTGTAGAGGCTTTTCAGGAGTTGAAGCGTCGTTTTTCTTCTGTCCCTGTGTTGTGCCAGCCAGATGTTTCGCTTCCGTTTCAGGTTGAGGTTGATGCTTCTGAGATTGGAGCAGGGGCTGTTTTGTCGCAAAGAAGTTCTTAGGGCTCGGTGATGAAGCCATGTGCTTTCTTTTCTCAAAAGTTTTCGCCTGCTGAGCGTAACTATGATGTTGGTAATCGTGAATTGTTGGCAATGAAGTGGGCATTCGAGGAGTGGCGTCATTGGCTGGAAGGAGCCAAGCATCGCGTGGTGGTCTTGACAGATCACAAGAATTTGACTAATCTTGAGTCTGCCAAACGGTTGAATCCGAGACAGGCTTGATGGTCATTATTTTTCTCCCGTTTTGATTTTGTGGTTTCGTACCTTCCGGGCTCTAAGAATGTGAAGGCTGATGCCCTGTCAAGGAGTTTTGTGCCTGACTCTCCGGGTGTTCCTGAGCCGGCGGGTATTCTCCAAGAGGGGGTAATTTTGTCTGCCATCTCCCTTGATTTGCGGCGGGTGCTGCAAAAATTTCAGGCTGATAGACCTGACCGTTGCCCAGCGGAGAAACTGTTTGTCCCTGATAGATGGACTAGTAGAGTTATCTCTGAGATTCATTGTTCAGTGTTGGCTGGGCATCCTGGAATCTTTGGTACCAGAGATTTGGTGGCTAGATCCTTCTGGTGGCCGTCTTTGTCGCGGGATGTGCGTTCTTTTGTGCAGTCCTGTGGGACTTGTGCTCGGGCTAAGCCCTGCTGTTCTCGTGCCAGTGGGTTGCTTTTGCCCTTGCCGGTCCCGGAGAGGCCCTGGACGCATATTTCTATGGATTTTATTTCGGATCTCCCCGTCTCTCAAAAGATGTCGGTCATTTGGGTGGTTTGTGATCGCTTTTCTAAGATGGTCCATTTGGTACCTTTGTCTAAATTGCCTTCCTCCTCTGATTTGGTGCCATTATTTTTCCAGCATGTGGTTCGTTTACATGGTATCCCGGAGAACATCGTTTCTGACAGAGGTTCCCAGTTTGTTTCAAGGTTTTGGCGATCCTTTTGTGCTAGGATGGGCATTGATTTGTCTTTTTCCTCGGCTTTCCATCCTCAGACAAATGGCCAAACCGAACGAACTAATCAAACTTTGGAAACATATCTAGATGCTTTGTTTCTGCTGATCAGGATGATTGGGTGTCCTTTTTGCCGTTGGCTGAGTTCGCCCTTAATAATCGGGCCAGCTCGGCTACTTTGGTTTCGCCGTTTTTCTGCAATTCTGGTTTCCATCCCCGTTTCTCTTCATGGCAGGTTGAGTCTTCAGACTGTCCTGGTGTAGATACTGTGGTGGATAGGTTGCAGCAGATTTGGACTCATGTGGTGGACAATTTGACATTGTCCCAGGAGAAGGCTCAACGTTTCGCTAACCGCCGGCGCTGTGTGGGTCCCCGACTTCGTGTTGGGGATTTGGTTTGGTTGTCGTCTCATTATGTTCCTATGAAGGTTTCCTCTCCTAAGTTTAAGCCTCGTTTCATTGGTCCGTATAAGATTTCTGAGGTTATCAATCCTGTGTCATTTCGTTTGGCCCTTCCTGCTTCTTTTGCCATCCATAATGTGTTCCATAGGTCGTTATTGCGGAGATACGTGGCGCCTGTGGTTCCATCCGTTGATCCTCCTGCCCCGGTGTTAGTTGAGGGGGAGTTGGAGTATGTGGTGGAGAAGATTTTGGATTCTCGTGTTTCGAGACGGAAACTCCAGTACCTGGTCAAGTGGAAGGGTTATGGTCAGGAAGATAATTCCTGGGTTTTTGCCTCTGATGTTCATGCTGCCGATCTGGTTCGTGCCTTTCATTTGGCTCATCCTGGTCGGCCTGGGGGCTCTGGTGAGGGTTCGGTGACCCCTCCTCAAGGGGGGGGTACTGTTGTGAATTCTGTTGTCGGGCTCCCTCCTGTGGTCATGAATGGTACTTCGGCTGGTTCTGTCCATGGACTTCCTCTGGTGGGTGTTTCTGAGTTTCACAGGTGACGAGGTTAATTCGTTAGCTGCTGCTCTATTTAACTCCACTTAGATCTTTGCTCCATGCCACCTGTCAATGTTCCAGTATTGGTCTGTTCACTCCTGGATCGTTCTTGTGACCTGTCTTCCCATCAGAAGCTAAGTTCCAGCTTGTATTTCTTTGGTTTGCTATTTTTCTGTCCAGCTTGCTATTTAATTTGTTGTCTTGCTTGCTGGAAGCTCTGGGACGCAGAGGGAGCGCCTCCGCACCGTGAGTCGGTGTGGAGGGTCTTTTTGCGCCCTCTGCGTGGTCTTTTTGTAGGTTTTTGTGCTGACCGCAAAGTAACCTTTCCTATCCTCGGTCTGTTCAGTAAGTCGGGCCTCACTTTGCTAAATCTATTTCATCTCTGTGTTTGTATTTTCATCTTTACTCACAGTCATTATACGTGGGGGGCTGCCTTTTCCTTTGGGGAATTTCTCTGAGGCAAGGTAGGCTTTATTTTTCTATCTTCAGGGCTAGCTAGTTTCTTAGGCTGTGCCGAGTTGCATAGGGAGCGTTAGGCGCAATCCACGGCTATTTCTAGTGTGTTTGATAGGTTTAGGGATTGCGGTCAGCAGAGTTCCCACGTCCCAGAGCTCGTCCTTATTATCAGTAACTATCAGGTCATTCCGTGTGCTTTTAACCACCAGGTCCATTATTGTCCTGACCACCAGGTCATAACACTGCGCATGCCCATGAATACCAGTCCTGCAGTGTCTTCTGATTTATTCACACTGCGGGGCTGGGATGCATGGCCTTGCGCAGTGCATAACTTCGCCTCTCACTCATCTCCTTCCGCCTTCTTCAGACTGTGCGGCGTCACGGCCGTGGCATGTGATTAGGGATCAGCTGACGGCGCACAGTCTGAAGAAGGTGAAAGGAGATGAGTGACATGCAAAGATATGCACTGCACATGGCCATGAATGCCAGCCCTGCAGTGTGAAAAAATCAGAAGACACTGCGAGGCAGGATATTGTGCAGCGAAGCCTCAAAGGCGCAGTCAGCCTGACACCAAATGATGTAAGAAGACGGGCAGCGCTAACTGCCCATGCCCAAGGTTTAACATAACAGCGCAGGCTCCAGGACAGATTCAAACAATGCTGAGGAGGCGGCGCTCAGCGACAAGGGGGTATGAATGATGGTTGTGCTGTGTCTCATTATGAAAGAAATTCCCACCTTCAGGATGGTTTCACGGTATGAGGGGACACATTTTATAAGTGTTAAGTTCAGCTTGTGCAAGGAGCATAACTAAAAGAGTCAACTTTTCCTTGTGCAGCATTTGTGGGGATCAGCTGATGTTACTGAAACCCAATAACATGGCAGCAAGTGTTGACTGTGCAGACGGCACTTCCGAGCAGCAACTGGCGGTGTTGGAGCCCAGGAGAAAAAGAGTGTAGGCCAAGGCCTAATTGGAGCAAGTTTCAAATCTGTAGTAGTGTGAGTGTGGAGGTAGCAGGAGCTATTGCCAGATACACAGCAGGGGAGCAGCTGACGTTACTGAACCCCACTAACACAGGAGCAACTGTTTGTCTCTGTGCAGATGGCACTTCCGAGCAGCAACTGGTATTGTTGGAGCCCAGGGATTATAGGAGAAACAGAGTGTAGGCCGAGGCCTAATTGGAGCAAGTTTCAAATCTGTAGTAGTGTGAGTGTGGAGATAGTAGGAGCAATTGCCGGATACACAGCAGGGGAGCAGCTGACGTTGCTGAACCTCACTAACATGGCAGCAAGTGTTGACTGTGCAGCCGGCACTTCTGAGCAGCAACTGGCGGTGTTGAAGCCTAGGGTCAATGCTAGAAGCAGAGTGTAGGCCGAGGCCTAATTGGAGCAATTTGAAAAGGATCCTTTAACCCCCCAGGCATTAGTAACTGAAAGAGCCACCTTGTGCTGCAGTAATGCTGCACAAGGGAAAGGTGGCTCTTTTAGTTATGCTCCTTGCACACGCTGAACTAAACACTTATTAAATGTGTTCTTCATACCGTGAAACCATCCCAGAGGTGGGACTTTCCTTCGTAATGACACACAGCACAGCCGGCACTCATACCCCCTTGGTGCCGGGCGCCGCCTCCTGAGCGTTGTTTAAATCTGTCCGGGAGCCTGCGCTATTATGTTAATCCTTGGGCATGCGCAGTTAGCGATGCCCGTCTTCTGACATCATTTGGTGTCATTTCAAAAACCTGACCTGCACATCCAAACATAGACTCAGTGTGAACCGGTGCTGAACCTAGAGTCGCCAACTCGTATATAGTTAAGTAAATAAGGCAGCACACTGCAGCGCTAAAACATGCAAACTTGAAAACACAAAATTTGAACTGCATTACTGCACTAGAAATATGAAAAATGAGAACTTTTAGCGCATAAAAATGGCCAATTTTATGTGTACCTGGTAGCCCCTTTACGGCATCTCTCTTACATCAGGTCCTATGCTTGCCTTACCTCGCTGAGAATAAACGTCTCCATCTGAATCGGTACATGTGAAACCTCTTCTTAGACTAAAATTCTCTCTCTCTGTGGAGGGGTATTGGACCTGCTGTAATTAAAACACCTGAAGCTAGGAGGCGAAGTGCACGATCAGAAGGCTAGAGAATACATTTCAAAAACCTGACCTGCACATCCAAACATAGACTCAGTGTGAACAGGTGCTGAACCTAGAGTCGCCAACTCGTATATAGTTAAGTAAATAAGGCAGCACACTGCAGCGCTAAAACATGCAAACTTGAAAACACGAAATTTGAACTGCATTACTGCACTAGAAATATGAAAAATGAGAGCTTTTAGCGCATAAAAATGGCCAATTTTATATGTACCTGGTAGCCCCTTTACGGCATCTCTCTTATACCAGGTCCTACGTTTGCCTTACCTCGCTGAGAATAAACGTCTCCATCTGAATGGGTACATGTGAAACCTCTTCTTAGACTAAAATTCTCTCTCTCTGTGGAGGGGTATTGGACCTTCTGTAATTAAAACACCTGAAGCTAGGAGGCGGATTACTGCACTAGAAATATGAAAAATTAGAGCTTTTAGCGCATAAAAATGGCCAATTTTATAAGAGAGATGCCGAGAGTCTGTGCTCGGGGGGTGGTTTGCCGAGAATGGCCGCCTTTTCTCCAATGCCTGTGCTACCGATGGCTGTAGACTGGGCTGGGAGTGTGAGGATGACTGGGAACATGGTGCTGTGGGTGGAATTACACTGGGTCTCTGGACAACAGTGCCAGAGGTTCTTCCATGGTGATCCCATGAGGAAGCTGAACCAGCTGTGTGTGAGCTGGAGGAAGAGGCTACAAGACGAGCTGAAGAGGTGGTAGGTACCGCTGTTGGTTGGCCTAGGTCTTCAGTGTGTTTTTGTAACTCCACCACGTGCTTGGTCCGCACATGTTTCCACATATTTGTGGTATTGAGGTTGCTGACACTTTTCCCTCTTTTGACTTTCTGATGACACAGCTTGCATTTGACAAAGCAAATGTCATCTGCAACTGTGTCAAAAAAGGACCAGGCACTGCAAGTTTTGGGAGCACCCGTTTTTGCTTTTGGAAGAGGCATGCTCCTAATGGGTGCCAAAGTGGAGGCTGCAGGCAACACAGTCTTTCCCCTTCCTCTCCCTCTTTGGGCCGTTCGGGGAATCTCTTCCTCAGAGCTGCTCCCACCACCTTCCTGTACCTCACGCCATGATGGGTCAAGGACCTCATCATCTACACTACCCTCTTCCACCAACTACATCTCCTGGGTAGTCTCAGCAGCACAGTACACACCAGAAAGTGGCACCTGAGTCTTATCATCAGATGCGTACTGAGGTGTGCTGACCGGAGGCACTGGCCCACCTGCCTCTTCAGAGTCAGAGAGACAAAGCTGTTGGGCATCACTGCATACTGCCTCTTCTTCCATTTCTCGAATGCTGCTTGGCTGGCCCTCTCTTTCCAAGCCAAGAGATTCAGAGAACAGAAGTAGAGATGGCTCCTGTCCTGGGCAATTTGGCAGGTGGTGAAGAGACAGATGGGTGCTCTCCAGGCCTCTGTGCCTGAGAGGATGTTGCACTAATTGAAGTCGATGCATTAGCTGCCATCCATCCGACAATGGCTTCAATTTGTTCTTCCCGCAGCAGCGGAGAACGGCGATCTCCTACAAAGCTGCACATGAAGGACTGTTCCCTGCTGAATCTGGGGGATGATGAGTCATCGGTGCCTGCAGCAGGCACAGAATCCCCACGTCCTCTCCCTGATCCACGCCCATGACCATGTGCCTTACTCCCTGCCTTCTTCATCTTGGTAGACTGATAAAGATAGGCAGAAAAGTACTAAGGGCATAGTGTGCTTATTACTGAACAGCTCCTAACAGGTCTAAGAAACACTAATTTTCTAAAGTGTGGACTAGACTTTAATATGAGCTAATGTGGCCTACACAACTGTAAAGTGGAGTGTTTGGTGAACTTTATTAACTTTTTGTTTATTTTCGCAGCACAGACTACAGAGTGAGCTGCACTCACTCACAGACCGTGCAAACAGCCGTGAACGGCGCTGCAAGGCCAAAATAGCTCCTCTATGTAATCCTATATAGTGTTTTTCCACAATCTAGCAGGATACGGATGGAAACCCACTAATAGGCTAAATTTGAAAAAATGTGCAGCAGGCAACACTAATCGAAAAAAGGACAATGGAACAGTATGAGGCAGTGACGCACCCTGAGCTGACTACAACCGGCCGTGGCGGCAGAACAGAGTACAGAGTGAGCTGCACTCACACACAGATCGTGCAGACAGCCGTGAACGGCGCTGCAAGGCCAAAAAAAAGCTCCTCTATGTAATCCTATATAGTGTTTTTCCACAATCTAGCAGGATATGGATGGAAACCCACTAATAGGAGAAAAACAGGAAAAATGTGCTGCAGGCAGCACTAATGCAAAAAAGGACAATTGAACAGTATGAGGCAGTGACGCACGCTGAGCTGACTACAACCAGCGGTGGCTGTAGAACAGACAACAGCCTGAGCTGCACTCACACAGAGACATTGCAGACAGCTGTGAACAGCGTTGCAAGGCAAAAACAAGGTTCTCACACAGCGGTTGCTAAATTAGCCTGAGTAAAGCACAATGAAGCAAATCGCTATCTCAAAACTGGCCCTCAGTTAGAACACAGCGTCCTGTCCCTAACTGAATTCACAGCAGAGTGAACCCAAAATGGTGACGGCGACTTTTATAGTGCATCATGATATCATTTCAGCAGCCAATCACAGCAATGCCAGTAGTTACATGCCTACCATGCAGAACACGATGTGCCCACACTTCTAATCATTCCTCATTGGCTGAATTCTGGCTCTTTGAATTATGGGAACTTCCGATTCCGGTATCCAATATACTGAAAGTATGGGAACTCGGTATTGGAATTCTGATACCGCAAATATTGGCCAATACCCGATACTTGCGGTATCGGAATGCTCAACACTAGTATCGAGCAATCAGGAAATCTGTGGACCAGTGAGTGGGTGCAGCAGTCTGGAACTTGATAGAAAGTCCCATGAAGTAGACAAAAAAGGTAGTTACCAGACTCCAGTAGAAAAATAAAAGTCAGCTTCAACTGATTCTGATGACTGGTCTACATCTATAAAATACTTCTCTGTTACATTCACACATAACATATTTGGTTCAGGTTCGGCAGCTGATGATGAACACAATTCAGCTGGCATCCATTGAGTCAGGTTTTTTTAGTACTGAAAACCAGGTTGTGACGTACACCACGCTGCTGAAATGTTATGACGTGCAACATCATAGCCATAAAATTTGCAACTGTTCCTTATGTAATGGACATAATCTCCAAAGATGTAGTGTCAGAGGCATAGGGGTTAGTGATGAGCGAATATACTTTTTACTCGAGATTTCCCGAGCATGCTCGGGTGTCCTCCGAGTATGTTTTAGTGCTCGGAGATTTAGGGTATGTGCACACGTAGAAAGCTCCTCTGCGGATTTTTCCGCAGCGGATTTGATAAATCTGCAGTGTAAAAACGTTGCGGTTTTTCCTGCGGATTTATCGCTTTTTCTATTGCGGGGTCCGCTGCAGTTTTACATCTGCAGTTTTCTATTGGAGCAGGTGTAAAAGCGCTGTGGATTCCGTGAAAAGAATTGACATGCTGCAGAAAATAAAACGCTGCGTTTCCGCAGGGTTTTTTCCGCAGCATATGCATTGCAGATTTTGTTTCCCATAGTTTTACATTGTACTGTAAACTCAAAGAAAACTGCTACGGATCCGCAGCTGCGAAAACGCTGCGGATCCGCAGCAAAATCCGCATCGTGTGCACATACCCTTAGTTTTCATCACCTCAGCTGAATGATTTACATCTCTTAGCCAGCATAAGTACATGTGGGCATTCCCTAGCAAGCAGGCAACCACCACATGTACTTATGCTGGCTAAGAGATGTAAATCATTCAGCTGGGGTGATGAAAACTAAATCTCCGAGCACTAAAAAATACTTCGAGGACCCCTGAGCGTGCTCAGGAAATTTCAAGTAACGAGTATATTCGCTCATCACTAATAGGGGTTCAGCTCAGAGCAGGGGACAAAACTTCTGAATGGGCCCCTAATCAGATAACCCTGATTACAACTATGGTGGAGCCACCTAATAATGGGTATAGAGGAACCTCAGCAACCTCTATAATGGTAGATAAAGGGCAGAACACACAAGAGATAGATGTTTTTTCTGGTGGAGTTGTTCACTTTTCACATCTGTTTCATCTGGCCCAGGCCAACATGACAACTTCTCCAACCACAACTCTTCTGCAGAGATTACAACAAAGACACACTTGGCTTCTCACATTTCCAGCATCGTACCCATTTATTCCCAACCTGCAAAACTCCTCATCCTGCTGATACCACAATACTGAGCCGCTGCCACAGCATGTGTTCTTATTACTGCACCTGCTGTGTGACACAATAACAGTGCTCATCATCTACATAGTAATACCTAGAGTTGAGCGACTTTTACTTTTTTCGGATCGAGTCGGGTTGCCCGAAACCCGACTTTGTCAAAAGTCGGGTCGGGTGAAAACGGCCGATTATTGCGAAAAGTCAGGAGTCGACTGAAAACACGAAACCCAATGCAAGTCAATGGGGAATCAAAGTCGGCAGTGAGTGGAGGACAGAAAAACACCTACAGTGCCCATTTTAATGCCAAAAACATCAATTCTTATTACTTAAGCTTGTCAATCTTAATTTACTTTATAATAATAGTTAGGCATTGAAAACTGGGGGTCATTTGGCTAAAGTTTGTGGGGGTGGGGGGGTAGGGCTGACTCAAGATTTTCCTGGGCCCAGGAAACACGGAATACGTCACGGCGGTGGAGCAGCGAGAGGTAAGTATTTCAACTTTGCAAGTGCTGTGATCCTGAGCAAGCAGGGGGGCCCACTCATTAGCACTGGCACTGGCACAGGGCCCCTCATAGTACGGCGGTGTGTGTGACGGCGGGTGGCGCCTCCCACTGGCAGAGACACTTTTGCGTAATATGAGGGGCCCTGTGCCAGTGACGTTGCCAACAAGTATGCCTGCCCCCACCTGATGAAGGAACCTGCACTTTCATCTGCACCTTCCTCTTTGTCCCCGTATAAGGTGGTATAGTATGCAGGAAGGGGAACCTGACTTTCAGCAGGGTCAGATTCTGGCTGTTGAGTGCAAGGGGAATGTAGTGGTCTGGGTCAATGTACCAGCAGACTCATTTAGCAGTGGCTGGACAATGGGCAGGATGAAACACAGATATAGGCCCAAATAATAAAATCGGCTAAATGCAGTTCAAAATTGGTAACAGGAAACAGGACTAAACAGGCAGCATTGCTTTGTTCAGTGGAGGACAACTGTAATGAGTGGCAGACACAGTTAGTGGGCCCAAATAATAAAGTAGTCTAAATGCAGTTCAAAATTGGTAACAGGACTAAACAGGCGGCATTGCTTTGTTCAGTGGAGGACAACTGTAATGAGTGGTAGACACAGTTAGTAGGCCCAAATAATAAAGTAGGCTAAATGCAGTTCAAAATTGGTAACAGGACTAAACAGGCGGCATTGCTTTGTTCAGTGGAGGACAACTGTAATGAGTGGCAGACACAGTTAGTAGGCACAAATAATAAAGTAGGCTAAATGCAGTTCAAAAATTGGTAACAGGACTAAACAGGCGGCATTGCTTTGTTCAGTGGAGGACAACTGTAATGAGTGGCAGACACAGTTAGTAGGCCAAAATAATAAAGTAGGCTATATGCAGTTCAAAATTGGTAACAGGACTAAACAGGTGGCATAGCTAGGTACAGGGGTGGGCTACTCTGCTGAGTAGCAGACAGTGGTAGTAGGCGCAAAGTATTAACTGGTCTAAATGGAGGCCAGGGCCCCTGTATATTTTAACTGTCATCTATCATGCCAACAAATTTGTATTGGCAGTGCCATTGAAGGATTTAACAGCACAGACTACACAGTGGTGGAGCAGGGAGAGGTAAGTATTGCAAGTGGTAGAGCACTGTTTAAGCTGGGGGGAACACTCTGTCGTGGGCAGCGGTATTGGCACAGGGCCCCTCATATTACGACGGTGTGTCTGACTTTGGTTGTGCACCACCACCGTCAGAGACACTTCATTGTACTATGAGGGACCCTGTGCCAGTGCCGTCGCCCAAGAGTGGGCCCACCCACCTGTCCAGGCAAGCGGCACTCGCACGGTTGCTTGCGCCAGGTGGTGACAACGGCCCTGTGGGGGGAGTCAGCCCAATTAGGGAGATATAAAAATGGCTTATGGTGGACATTCAGCAGCTGCAAATGGAGGAATTGGAGAATTCAGTAAGAGGAGGCCAAAAGCAAGACATTTTTCCGGCAAGCTACTTGTCAGCAGGGGAAGGTGGGGCACAATAATTTGAAATCCATGATTGGTTCATTTTAATGAAGGTTAGATCATCAACATTCTGTGTAGCGAGACGTGTCCTTTTTTCGGTCAGTATTGAACCAGCAGCACTGAAGACTCTTTCTGATAGCACACTAGCAGCAGGGCAAGCGAGCTCCTGTAATGCATATTCTGCCAATTCAGGCCAGGTGTCTATTTTAGATGCCCAGTAATCAAAGGGGAATGACCTGTGAGGGAGAACATCGATATGGGAGGAAAAGTAGTTCATAACCATACTGGACAAATGCTGTCTCCTGTCACTTTGAATCGATGCAGCAGTACCTGTCGTGTCAGCGGTCATTGCGAAATCGCTACACAAACTGGTCATAATACCCCTCTGTCCAACGCCACTTTGGATTTGTGCACCTCTAACACCTCTGCCATGTTGCCCCTACGGCTCGTGTGAGAACCATCACCACCACTGTGTGCTGGGAATGCCTGAACCAAACGGTCTACAAGAGTTGCTTGTTTGGTAGCCAATATTTGCTCAAGGTTCTCATGTGTCATGATATTTTGTAATTTTCCTTTATATCGTGGATCCAGGAGGCAGGCCAACCAGTAATCGTCATCGGTCATCATTTTGATAATGCGGGGGTCCCTTTTTGGGATATGCAAGGCATACTCAGCCATGTGAGCCAATGTTCAAGGTGTCAATTCACTGCTTGCACTGGGTTGAGGAGCACTTTCTTGCAAATCAACATCACTTGTGTCCCGCAAAAACCCTGTACCTGACCTTGCAACGCCACCAGTTTGTATTGCCCCCTGAGAAGCATCCTCCTCCCATTAATATTTATCCCCATCATCCTCCTCCTCCCGTCCGCCACCTCGTCCACAAGAGTTGCCTGAGCAGACAATGGCTGATTGTCATCAAGGCTTTCCTCCTCCTCGGCTGCAGACACCAGCTCCTTAATGTGCGTCAAACTTTGCATCAGCAGATGCATTAGTGGGATGCTCATGCTTATGATGGCGTCGTCTGCACTTACCAGCTGTGTGCATTCCTCAAAACACTGAAGGACTTGACAGAGGTCTTGGAGCTTTGACCACTGCACACCAGACCACTTTCTGCCATCCAACTGCCTGCCCGTGTATGTGTATCCTCCCACAAACTAATCACAGAACGCCCCTTTCGCACAGCCTCTGAACCATGTGCAGTGTGGAGTTCCACCTTGTTGCAACATCGATTATTAGGCGGTGCTGGGGAACATTCAGCGATCACTGATGGTTCAGCATACGGCTGGAGTGTACGGGCGACCAGCGGATGTGCGAGCAAAGTCTTTGCACCTTCAGGAGCAGGGCTGGTAACTCCGGATAATTTTTGAGGAAGCACTGCACCACCAGGTTCAAGGTGTGACCCAGGCAAGGTATTTGTTTAAGTTCTGAAAGGGCTATGGCAGACATAAAATTCCTTCCGTTATCACTGACTACCTTGCCTGCCTCAAGATGTACACTGCCCAGCCATGACTGAGTTTGTTGCTGCAAGTACTCGGCCAGTACTTCCGCGGTGTATCTGTTGTCGCCCAAACACTTCATTTCTAACACAGCCTGCTGACGCTTAGCACTAGCTGTCCGATAATGGGACACCTCGTGTGCAACACTGGCAGCTGCGGATGGAGTAGTCATGCGACTGCGCTCTGTGTATGAGCTTTCGCTTCTGGAGGAGGAGGAAGAGGAGGAGGAGGGGTGGCAAACGCCTACAGCCAATTGTTTCCTAGACCGTGAGCTAGGCAGAATTGTCCTACTATGGCTGTCCCCTGTGGACCCTGCATCCACCACATTAACCCAGTGTACCGTGATGGACACGTAACGTCCCTGGCCATGCCTACTGGTCCATGCATCTGTTGTGAGGTGCACCTTTCTACTGACTGATTGCTTCAGTGCATGGACAATGCGGTCTTTGACATGCTGGTGGAGGGCTGGGATGGCTTTTCTCGCAAAGAAGTGTTGACTGGGTAGATCATAGCGTGGTCCTGCGTAGGCCATCAGGGCTTTGAAAGCTTCGCTTTCAACCAACCGGTAGGGCATCATCTCTAACGAGATTAGTCAAGCAATGTGGGCGTTCAAACCCTGTATACGCGGATGAGTACCTTTTTTCCTAACGAGAGTCTCTTGTAGGGTGAGCTGGACTGGAGAGGTGCATATGGTGGAACTTGCAGTGGTGGTGGACATGGCGGATTGAGAGAGGGTTGGTGATGGTATTCTCGATGTTGGCCTACATACAGTGTTTCCTACCAATAACCTTGTGATTCCCTGACTGCTTTGGCCTTGCGACGATACCTCCACATTTGCTGCTGGTGGTGTCCTAACCGGTGGGCTTACAGTGAGGGAAGCAATGTAGCATTGCTGACTACCTTCATTCTGAACATGGGCACCAACTGTACGGGACGTTTTGTAGTTAGTCAAGGCTTGCAAGTGCATGCTGGTTAAATGTCTAAGCATGCACGTTGTATTTACATTTTGAAGATTCTTCCCTCTGCTAAAGGTCTTTGAGCATTTCTTACAGATAACTTTTGACTGATCATTCGGATCTTGGTTAAAAAATTGCCACACTACACTCTTCCTACTATGGAATACCTTTTCAGGCATTGCACGCTGTGCTACTTTCACCGGATGGCCATGGTGTCCTACAACTGTTTTTGTTTTTGACAAATGTTTTTGGCCTGATACGGGCCTGCCAGATGACAGTTGTTGCGATGTAGATGGCTGCTGCCGATCATCCTCCTCCGCTTCTGAGCTACTGGCAGCGGCACCCTCTTCCCCCAATGGCTGCCAATCTGGGTCAACAACTGGGTAATCTATCACCTCCTCTTCAATGTCATGTGCACCGTCCTCTGTGTCACCGTGTAAGGTGCTATAGCGTTTGGGCGGGGCACCATAGTCTCAGCAGGGTCAGATTCTGGCTCAGTACACTGCGAGGGCAATGTAGTGATCTGAGTCAATGGAACAGCATTATAATCTCACTGTGGCTGAGCATCAGTGCACTCCGTGTCCGATTCATCTTGTAATGGGCAGTTAACACTTTCCCTTTCTAGCCCAGGCACGGTATGTGTAAAGAGCTCCATAGAGTAACCTGTAGGCCCAGTGTATAAAACAACACAATGCAAGTGGCAGAAAGTGGCTGTCTGATATACGACAAACTAACAGGACTGAAGTATATCCACTTTGTGATAATTTGAATCTCACTTTTTTGGGGGGATACTGAACCAAAATTCAGGCCCTGTGCATAAAACAACACAATGTAAGTGGCAGAAAATGGCTGGCTGATATACAACAAACTAACAAGACTGAAGTATATCCACTTTGTGAGAATTTGAATCTCCTTTTTTTTGGGGGGGGGGGGACTGAACCAAACCTCAGGCCCTGTGTATAAAACAACACAATGTAAGTGGCAGAAAGTGGCTGGCTGATATACGACAAACTAACAGGACTGAAGTATATCAACTTTGTGAGAATTAGAATCTCCCTTTTTTGAGGGGAGACTGAACCAAAACTCAGGCCCAGTGTATAAAACAACACAATGTAAGTGGCAGAAAGTGGCTGGAAGATATATGAAAAAATACAAGGACTGTAGTACAATTTCAATCTCCCTACAATGATCTCAGCAATAAAAAGGACTGCTGCACACAAAAGTGTGGACAAATAAACAAGATAACTGTGCAGAAAGGAGCAACAGGATTTTTGCTTTTAAAAAAGCAGTTGGTTTGCACAGCAGCGTGCAAACAGCAATGCAGCTATCAGGGAGCCTTATAAGGCAGCCTAATAAGCTACAGAGATGATGCACAAAAATATAGCCTCCACTGTCCCTGCAAAAACAGCACAAGCAGTTTGGGGGTTCATCTTCCCTCCCTAACTATATCCCTTTTTCTGATGAAGCTGCAGCAACCTCTCCCTATGCTACGATCGGCAGAAGTAAGATGGCGGTCGGCGTGCACGCCCCTTTATAACCCCTGTGATGTCGCAGAAAGCAAGCCAATCACTGTCATGCTCTTCTCTAAGATGGTGGGGACCGAGACCTATGTCATCACGTTGCCCACACTCTGCGTTCTCCTTCATTGGCTGAAAAATGGCGCTGAAAGCATCATACGAAACGTGACTTTTGCGCGCAGATTGCCGACCTCATGGCCGATCCCACACTAGGATCGGGTCGGGTTTCATGAAACCCGACTTTGCCGAAAGTCTGCGATTTTTGAATTTGTCCGATCCGTTTTGCTCAACCCTAGTAATACCCCAATTGTGCAGCTTACAAAGTAAAACGCCTCCTTTTTCCCTGTCTAGATGGTAAAACAGACTTTTATATTAATGCCCTGTGCAAGTGCCCGAGAAAACAGTGCACACGTTTTTCTCACTGGAAAATAATAATGCATAGTTTGTGCCCATTTGACAGCCAGAATACCCTAAGTAACAATAAGTGTCCACTTAACATTAATAATGTCCCCTGAGGCTTCCCTTGTACAGCTCCCATCTACACAATATGAATTCACCACAGGTCCCATATACACAGACTACGATGTCCCCACAGCTCCCCTATACATAGTATGATACCATAGTAATAACAGTTAGTAGAAAAAATTGGCATATCGCATATGAAACATATATACTCCCATTGTTAGAAAATCACCATACTGCCATTATATGGACGACTATAAAATCGTCCTCCCACACTTTTTTTTCCGTATAGTATGATACCATCATAGTCACAGTATAATGTCCCCACAGCTCCCCTCTATAAGGTATGATGTACTTACAGCTCTACTACAGATATTATAATGCCCATAAAACTATATGATGTCCAAACAGTAGTCCCCACAATGTATGATGGCCCCACAGTAGTTTCCACACTTTATAATGGACTTTTAGTAGCCCACACACTATATATTGGCCTTTTTTAAAAGTTGTAATTGTGTTTGCAATTACTACCTCTTGTGGTCAGCATTCCACAGTCTGACTGCTCTAAATGTAAAGAACCCTTTCCTATTTAGCTGCCGAAATCATGTTTCTTCCACTCGTAATGCCTGCCCTTAGTCCTTAGTATGGTCTTTGAAGAAATAAGTCTTGTCATGTAAATGAGATCTACTCTGAGGCATCTTTTCTCTAAGCTAAAGAAACTCATCCTTTCCAATGAGTCGCCCACCAGGGCAGTGGGGTACTCGGTACCAGGTCCGGTCGCTCTTAAAGGGGATGTCACGGTGGCGGTGACCCGGTCCGTGGCCCTGGGCACCCAATTAAAGGGGAACGGTCTTTTAAGGGGTATTATGAAAGTCTATTTTCATGACGCCACCTGTGGTTCTCGGTCAGTAGGGACCGACGCTGCTTAAAGGGGTCTTCTGGGGTGATGGTATGGTGGCTAGATGGTGATGCTTCCCACAGGTGAAGTGGGGTCCCCAGGGCTGCCAAGGTGTGTGGCAGGAATGGGGCATGGCAACGAATAAGTGGAGGACACAAGTTGTAAAGTCTTTACCTGGCTTACTGGTGGTAGTAGTCCACAGTCCAGGGTACCAGGCACAGGTGGTGATGTGGTCCGGCCGACTTGGAGGCAAAGGTAATCTCTCTCCCAGGTGAGGTCCGTAAGCCTTCCCACTGTGCTAGTATGTGAGGTCCCTGCTGCCTGAAGCTTGCTGGCAATGTCCTCTCACTCCTGTCTTAGGACAGGTACCTGTATGGCGGTCAACTTGAGCCATTTTACAGGGTCTGTATCATGACCCGGGCTCCTACGGTGCTGTTTCACCTCCAGGTGGGGTGCGGGCAAATCACATACAGTTCTAAGCCCACTGGTTTTGCTCTGTGTCCTGAGTACCTCGAATTTACCAGTGGACATTGTAGAATTGGTGTACGATCTGCTAAAATTTGCACTCACCCATAATTTTTTTCTGTTTAAGGGGTCCTTCTTCCTGCAGCTCCAGGGAACAGCGATGGGGGCTCCCTTTGCCCCGGCTTACGCCAATCTGTTCCTGGGGCTGTGGGAGAGGGACCTCTCCCTGCCAGATACATCGTCGTCAATGTGCTGCATCCTCTCATGGACGCGGTACATTGATGACATTCTGATTATCTGGCAGGGATCGGGAGAACTTTTACAGGACTTCATGTCATCACTGAATAACAATGATCGTAATATTTTTTTTAACATATTCGAGTAACAGTGATGGCGCTGAGTTACTTGACGTCCGCCTTATACGTGACGCTAATGGTGAGTTGCAGACAAATATTTATCGTAAGCCAACGTCCACAAATTCTTTGTTGCATGCCTCCTCATCTCACTCTAGCCGCATGATTCAATCTATACCAACTGGGCAGTTCCTACGACTTCGGAGACTGTGCTCTACGGAGAGCGATTTTATGATACAGGCACAGGAACTGAAAGGTAGGTTGGTAGAACGTGGGTATAGTAACCACATGATAAAAAAGGCCTTTAATAGGGCCAAACATGCATCCAGGCATGGGCTTCTGTATGAGTCTAATGTCAAGAAGGATCAGGATATTGTTAGATTTGTCACTAATTTCCACTCCCAATTTCCTATGATGAGGAGAATTCTGGATAGGTCCTGGCATATCTTGAAAGCGGACCCAATAATTTCTCGTTTCATTCCTGAGAGGGCAGGTATTGCGGCTAGGCGATCCAAGAACCTACGTGATCTGTTGGTTCATAGTCACTATTCCAGTGAGCCGAGAATCACATTCTTGGATAAAATGCCGGACAGGAATGGATGTAGGCCCTGTGGGCATTGTGTCGCCTGCGCTAACATTGATCAGTGTGACACCTTCTCTAACTCAAACGGATCCCGTCAATTTTCCATACGTAAACGTATTACCTGCTCCAGCAGGAATGTCATCTATTATGCACCATGTCCGTGTGACAAAATTTACGTCGGTATGACGACACGGCAGTTCAAAGTGCCGGTTAGGGAACATGTTAGAGGGATCATTGCGGCAGGCGACAATGAGGATACATCCATATTAAAAACCCTACCCCGACATTTTTTGAAATATCATGGTGGTGATGCCAGCCTCCTCAGAATTAGAGGAATTGATATGTTGGAGGTTGGGATGCGTGGGGGTGCAAACTTCAAAAGACTGGCTCAAATAGAGTCCAGATGGATCTGGACCTTGGACACTGTCCACCCAAAGGGACTGAATGAGAATATTAGTTTTGCTCCGTTTCTCTGATCACAGGTTTTGGCTGGTGTATTGGGTACCATGGCCCTTTAGGATGCTGTTGCTTGTTTTTACTGTTTTCTTACATTGTTTTTATTTTTTATAACATATTTGTGTATATAGGTGTATTGTTGGTGCCGAGCCTGGATAGAGCCGTATCTACGAAGGATGAAGCGTTTATTTGGAATGTTATATCTTCGGCTGATCATCAGAAGAACTATACCCATTTAGTCTTCTTCCCCCCCTCCCCTTCTGTCCTATATGGGATTTTGATGCTATGGAGACTCAATGAAGGAGGTCAAGCTTGAAGATGAAGGACATATAGTGCGGTTTTTCTATTGTGAGAGTCCTCTCTTATGTTGTATGCATGATATGTATAATGTCGTGTTGGAGGTCTCCTAGAAATCCGTTTGTTTGGGGTCATCATATGGAGAGAGCTTTTTTCAATTCCATATTGGGATATTAAGGGGGGAGGTGAATTTGTCGTCCACTGCTGTACGGTCTGTGTATCAAGTGTTTGATGCTTGCCTATATTATGAAATGTCTGTTCCAGTTACAAACTTGATATGTTGCCAAATGATGCCCTAATTGGGGTGAAATTGTAATATTATTAATTTATGTATTGCCTATGTTACTGTTGGGGACTATTGGGTTGTAATATCTGAACCTACTATACATTTCTATGGGCACATACCGGTAGTGCTGTTCTTTTTAATCCGGATATTCTGATACTGTGGTGCCTTCTCTGTGCGCCACCTAGTGTCCGGATGTTGTGGTCATGTGTTGCCCCAGTGATCACTTCTCCGGCGCGTGGAGGCTGCGTCGGCTGGCATCATAGTCGCTATGGATACTCAACATCACTTCCGGTTATGCGCACCAGGCAGTATGGACGTTACTTACCCTTCAATTCACCACCGCAGTGTGTGACTGGCTTCCACGCTGGAGGGGGGGATGGTGACCACATGGGGCTCCCGTGTTTACCTCCTCTTCACCTATTGCGATCGCGGGCTTGCACTGCGGTTGTCATGGATATGGAACGACACTTCCGGTTTTCGCGGGTCACGCACTTCCGGTCCCGGCCTTAAACTCACGTTTTATGCTTTATGGTATGCCCCCTGACGAAGGTGCTTCACCGAAATGCGCGTTAGGGCGGGCGCACATCCTCTGGACACCCTGACCGCATCAGTTGTAAGTAATTATTACTACTACTATATATTCATGAGATGTGGGAACTGTTTGCAATTATGGTAACTATGATATATATGGGTGGATCTCCTCAGTTCTGGCCCCTTAGTTCTTTTTCCAGCGGCAATTGCCTTTGATATAATGGTGGCCACATACCAAATTGGTATGGAGTAGGTTTGTCCAGGGTTTGTGCTCCCCTGCGTTTCTTTGCATAGCATTTTTTAGGATATGGTTCATATACTTCATTCCTGTTCACTAGTGTCTATCATATTTTATCAATAAAGTGGTTTTGTATTTTTTGCATATAATCTTGACTTTAGTATCGTTATTTCTGTGGTGTGTTGGTTTCAACATTGACGATTAGTCATATTGTCCTCCGCTATTTGGATCTTATTGAGGATTACCGTTATAATGCAGATACGCCTTATGAGTTATTGTTTAATATTTTACAGGATCTGTATCACAACCCGGGCTCCTATGGTGCTGCTTCACCTCCAGGTGTGGTGCGGGCAAATTACATACAGTTCTAAGCCCTCTGGTTCTGCTCTGTGTCTTAGAGTCCCACAAAAGCCTCAGGCTCCCGGTACCCGGTTTCTGCGCTTCGGCTCTGAGGGTACCCGGTCACAGTTCCCCTCTGAGCCCTTTTCCTCTCCAATGCTCCTTCCCTCAATTGCTTCACTGCAAGTCCTTTCCTGGATCTTCAGTTCAGTCCTGGCGGCACGGCTCCATAGTCTGCACTCTGCTCCAGACTTCCTTTCTCCTTAGTGTCTTTCTCGAACTCCACTCCTTGGTCTCCCTTGACCAACTGTCTAACTCCTCCTCCAGACCAGGATATATAAAGCTGAAGGAAGCTCCCTTGAATCCGGGTCCTGAGCTCCCCCTCCTGGCCTGGATTCAGATTGTGTTGTGTGTGGGCGCTTGCCTGGTAAAGAGAATCCTCCTTGCCTCCAAGCATGATATCGCCCTCCCCAAAAGGAAGGCAACATCACTGTATCAACCGGTTACCTGGGGTGTTACATCAAACTCTCATCATATGACAGGCCTTCCATCCCTTTTAATAATCTAGTTGCCCGCCTTTGAACTGACTTTAACTTCTGAAAATCCTTTTTAAAATGTGGAGCTCAAAATTTGATCACATATTCTAGATGTGGCCTCACCAGTGATTTACAGTATAAAGAGGTAACACTAGGTTAGGCTCGGGGGCTTTTATCTCTCTTTTTATACATCCTAAAATCTTTATTGCTTTTGCAGCTACTGCTTGACATTGAGGACTTCTTCTCAGCTTACTTGTAACCAGAATACCCTAGTCCTACTCTCCTCTGTAGTCCCGAGTTCACTCCCATTTAATGAATACGCAGCTATAGGATTACTCTACCCTAGGTGCATTACTCATTACATCATTTGCCAAGTGTTTTCCCATTCAGCAATCTTATTCAGATTGTTTTGCAATATTGTAATGTCAAGGTCAGATTTTAACCCCTTAAGCCCCGAGGGTGGTTTGCACGTTAATGACCGGGCCAATTTTTACAATTCTGACCACTGTCCCTTTATGAGGTTATAACTCTGGAACGCTTCAACGGATCTTGGCGATTCTGACATTGTTTTCTCGTGACATATTGTACTTCATTTTAGTAGTAACATTTATTCGATATAACTTGCGTTTATTTGTGAAAAAAAACGGAAATTTGGCGAAAATTTAGAAAATTTCGCAATTTTCCAACTTTAAATTTTTATGCCCTTAAATCACAGAGATATGTCACGCAAAATACTTAATAAGTAACATTTCCCACATGTCTACTTTACATCAGCACAATTTTGGAACCAAAATTTTTTTTTGTTAGGGAGTTATAAGGGTTAAAAGTTGACCAGCAATTTCTCATTTTTACAACACCATTTGTTTTTAGGGACCACATCTCATTTGATGTCATTTTGAGGGGTCTATATGATAGAAAATACCCAAGTGTGACACCATTCTAAAAACTGCACCCCTCAAGGTGCTCAAAACCACATTCAAGAAGTTTATTAACCCTTCAGGGGTTTCACAGGAATTTTTGGAATATTTAAATAAAAATGAATATTTAACTTTTTTTCACACAAAATTTATTTCAGCTCCAATTTGTTTTATTTTACCAAGGGTAACAGGATAAAATGGATGCCAAACATTGTTGTACAATCTGTACTGAGTACGCTGATACCCTATATGTGGGGGTAAACCACTGTTTGGGCGCATGGCAGAGCTCGGAAGGAAAGGAGCGCCATTTCACTTTTAAATGCAAAATTGACAGGAATTGAGATGGGACGCCATGTTGCGTTTGGAGAGCCCCTCATGTGCCTAAACATTGAAACCCCCCACAAGTGACACCATTTTGGAAAGTAGACACCCTAAGGAACTTATCTAGATGTGTGGTGACCACTTTGACCCACCAATTGCTTCACAGAAGTTTATAATGCAGAGCTGTAAAAATAAAAAATCATATTTTTTCACAAAAATGATCTTTTCGCCCCCAATTTTTTATTTTCCCAAGAGTAAGAAGAAATTGGACCTCAAAAATTGTTGGCCAATTTGTCCTGAGTACGCTGATACCCCATATATGGGTGTAAACCATTGTTTGGGCGTATGGCAGAGCTCGGAAGGGAAGGAGCGCCATTTTACTTTTCAATGCAAAATTGACTGGAATTGAGATGGGATGCCATGTTGCGTTTGGAGAGCCCCTGATGTGCCTAAACATTGAAATCCCCACAAGTGACACCATTTTGGAAAGTAGACCCCTTAAGGAACTTATCTAGAGGTGTGGTGAGCACTTTGACCCAACAAGTGCTTCACAGAAGTTTATAATGCAGAGCCGTAAAAATAAAAAATCATATTTTTTCACAAAAATAATCTTTTCGCCACCAATTTTTTATTTTCCCAAGGGTAAGAGAAGAAATTAGACCACAAAAGTTGTTGTGCAATTTGTCCTGAGTGCGACGATACCCCATATGTGGGGGTAAACCACTGTTTGGGCGCATGGCAGAGCTCGGAAGGAAAGGAGCGCCATTTGACTTTTCAATGCAAAATTGACTGGAATTGAGATGGGACGCCATGTTGCGTTTGGAGAGCCCCTGATGTGCCTAAACATTGGAACCCCTCACAAGTGACACCATTTTGAAAAGTAGACCCCTTAAGGAACTTATCTAGATGTGTGGTGAGCACTTTGACCCAACAAGTGCTTCACAGAAGTTTATAATGCAGAGCCGTAAAAATAAAAAATCTTATTTTTTCACAAAAATGATCTTTTCGCCCCCAATTTTTTATTTTCCCAAGGGTAAGAGAAGAAATTAGACCACAAAAGTTGTTGTGCAATTTGTCCTGAGTGCGATGATACCCCATATGTGGGGGTAAACCACTTTTTGGGTGCATAGCAGAGCTCGGAAGGGAAGGAGCGCCATTTGACTTTTCAATGCAAAATTGACTGGAATTAAGATGGGACGCCATGTTGGTTTGGAAAGCCCCTGATGTGCCTAAACATTAAAACCCCCCACAAGTGACACCATTTTGGAAACTAGACCCCCTAAGGAATTTATCTAGATGTGTTTTGAGAGCTTTGAACCCCCAAGTGTTTCACTACAGTTTATAACGCAGAGCCGTTAAAATAATTTTTTTTTTTTTCGCAAAAATTATTTTTTAGCCCCCAGTTTTGTATTTTCACAAGGGTAACATAATAAATTGGACCCCAAAAGTTGTTGTCCAATTTGTCCTGAGTACGCTGATACCCCATATGTGGGGGGGAACCACTGTTTGGGCGCATGGCAGAGCTCGGAAGGGAAGGAGCGCCATTTGGAATGCAGACTTAGATGGATTGGTCTGCAGGCGTCACGTTGCATTTGCAGAGCCCCTGATGTACCCAAACAGTAGAAACCACCCACAAGTGACCTCAAATTGGAAACTAGACCTCCCACAGAACTTATCTAGATGTGTTGTGAAAACTTTGAACCCCCAAGTGTTTCACTACAGTTTACAACGCAGAGCCATGAAAATAAAAAATCCTTTTTTTTCCCACAAAAATGATTTTTAGCCCCCCAAATTTTTATTTTCCCAAGGATAACAAGAGAACTTGAACCCAAAAAGTTGTTGTCCAATTTGTCTCGAGTACGATGATACCCCATATGTTGGGGTAAACCCCTGTTTGGGCGCACGGGAGAGCTCGGAAGTGAAGGAGCACTGTTTTACTTTTTCAATGCAGAATTGGCTGGAATTGAGATCGGACGCCATGTCGCGTTTGGAGAGCCCCTGATGTGTCTAAACAGTGGAAACCCCCCAATTATAAATGAAACCCTAATCCAAACGCACCCCTAACCCTAATCCCAACTGTAACCCTAACCACACACCTAACCCTGACACACCCCTAATTCTAATCCCAACCCTAATCCCAACCGCAAATGTAATCCAAACCCTAACCCTAGCCCTAACCCTAGCCCTAACCCTAGCCCTAACCCTAGCCCTAACCCTAACCCTAATGGGAAAATGGAAATAAATACATTTTTTTTAATTTTATTATTTTTCCCTAAGGCTAGGTTCACATTGCGTTAGGGAAATCCGTTTAGCACTAGCGGATTGCGCTAACGCAATGTCTTTTTAGGTGTCGTGTTTAGTGGTCGCGTTAACGTCCCCGGTCTGGAAGATCGGGGATCGGACCTCGGGCGCGCCGCGGACGCTGCAAGCAGCATCTGAGGCGCGCCACAAAAGAATGGCACCTTGCTAGCGCGAGCCGAAAATGGCACGCTCTAGCGATGCGCAACACCCGAAAATCACATTGCTGTCAATGGTTGTGCTAACGGACCCGTTGCACGGCGTTAATTGTGACATTTTCGCCGTGCAACGCTGTCCGTTAGCGTTAACCCATTAACGCAATGTGAACCTAGCCTAACTAAGGGGGTGATGAAGGGGGGTTTGATTTACTTTTATAGCGTTTTTTATATCGGATTTTTATGATTGGCAGCCGTCACACACTAAAAGACGCTTTTTATAGCAAAAAAGTTTTTGCGTCTCCACATTTTGAGACCTATAATTTTTCCATATTTTGGTCCACAGAGTCATGTGAGGTCTTGTTTTTTGCGGGACGAGTTGACGTTTTTATCGGTTACATTTTCGGACATGTGACAGTTTTTGATCGCTTTTTATTCCGATTTTTTGTGAGGCAGAATTACCAAAAACCAGCTATTCATGAATTTCTTTTGGGGGAGGCGTTTATACCGTTCCGCGTTTGGTAAAATTGATGAAGCAGTTTTATTCTTCGGGTCAGTATGATTACAGCGATACCTCATTTATATCATTTTTTTTATGTTTTGGCGCTTTTATACGATAAAAGCTATTTTATAGAAAAAATAATTATTTTGGCATCGCTTTATTCTGAGGACTATAACTTTTTTATTTTTTTGGTTATGATGCTATATGGCAGCTCGTTTTTTGCGGGACAAGATGACGTTTTCAGAGATATCATGGTTATTTATATCCGTCTTTTTGATCGCGTGTTATTCCACTTTTTGTTCAGCGTTATGATAATAAAGCGTTGTTTTTTGGCTCGTTTTTTTTTTTTTCTTCTTACGGTGTTCACTGAAGGGGTTAACTAGTGGGCCAGTTTTATAGGTCGGGTCGTTACGGACGCGGCGATACTAAATATGTGTACTTTTATTGTTTTTTTGTTTTTTTTATGTAAAGAAATGTATTTATGGGAATAATATTTTTTTTTTTTCTGCTTTATTTAGGATTTTTTTTTTTTTTTTTTTTTTTACAAGTGTGTAAATTTTTTTTTTTACTTTTTCACTTTGTCCCGGGGGGGACATCACAGATCACCGATCTGACAGTGTGCACAGCACTCTATCAGATCGGTGATCTGACATACAGCCGGGCAGGATTAGAGCTGCAGCTGCAGCCTGATCCTGACCCGGAAGTGCTCCCTGCAGGACCCGGATGCAGCCCGGCGGCCATTTTGGATCCGGGGACTGCAGGGAGAAGACGCTCGGTACACGGTGAGTACATCACCGTGTACCGATCGTCTCAGGGAAGCCCGCAGGGAGCCCCCTCCCTGCGCGATGCTTCCCTGCACCGCCGGCACACCGCGATCATCTTTGATCGCGGTGTGCCGGGGGTTAATGTGCCGGGAGCGGTCCGTGACCGCTCCTGGCACATAGTGCCGGATGTCAGCTGCGATAGGCAGCTGACACCCGGCCGCGATCGGCCGCGCTCCCCCCGTGAGCGCGGCCGATCGCATATGACGTACTATCCCGTCCCTGGGAATTAAGTCCCAGGTCACCTGGACGGGATAGTACGTCATATGGGATTAAGGGGTTAATATCCTACATAGTTTGGTGTCGTCAGCTAAGACTGACAATTTACTCTCAATCCCATCCACTAGGTCATTAATAAAGAGGATAAAAAGAATCGGTCCTAGCACAGTTCCCTGTGGTGCTCCACTACAAATTATATCCCATTTAGAGAACATACCATTTATGACAACTCTTTGTTTCCTGACATTTAACCAATTCCTTAACCATCTGGATATAGTTTCCCCCAAACCTTTCCTCTGTAGCTTCAGTATAAGCCTGGCGTCACACTAGAGAGAAATACGGACGAGGGTGAGGAGGAAAAACAACGCATTGCACACGTATATTTCTCGGCTGTATTTTATGGGCTGAGAAAATTGCAGCATGCTGCGATAGTCAGCGTATTCCACAAAAATATGCCAATGAAAGTCTATGGGGCGAGAAAAATACGAATTACACACGGGCCATGCGTTTGCGAGAAACACACAAGATTTTTCCAGGTGACAGGAAATGGGCCAAGCCATTATCAGGAAGCTTAAGGCCCCTTCACATTTAGCGACGCTGCAGCGATACCGACAACGATCCGGATCGCTGCAGCGTCGCTGTTTGGTCGCTGGAGAGCTGTCACACAGACCGCTCTCCAGCGACCAACGATGCCGGTAACCAGGGAAAACATCGGGTAACTAAGCGCAGGGCCGCGCTTAGTAACCCGGTGTTTACCCTGGTTACCATCCTAAAAGTAAAAAAAACAAACAGTACATACTTACCTACCGCTGTCTGTCCTCCAGCGCTGTGCTCTGCACTCCTCCTGTACTGGCTGTGAGCACAGCGGCCAGAAAGCAGAGCGGTGACGTCACCGCTCTGCTTTCCGGCTGACCGACGCTCACAGCCAGTGCAGGAGGAGTGCAGAGCACAGCGCTGGAGGACTGACGGCTGTAGGTAAGTATGTAGTGTTTGTTTTTTTTACTTTTAGGATGGTAACCAGGGTAAACATCGGGTTACTAAGCGCGGCCCTGCGCTTAGTTACCCGATGTTTACCCTGGTTACCAGTGAAGACATCGCTGGATCGGTGTCACACACGCCGATCCAGCGATGTCAGCAGGGAGTCCAGCGACGAAATAAAGTTCTGGACTTTCTTCAGCGACCAACGATCTCCCAGCAGGGGCCTGATCGTTGGTCGCTGTCACACATAACGATTTCATTAACGATATCGTTGCTACGTCACAAAAAGCAACTATATCGTTAACGATATCGTTATGTGTGAAGGTACCTTTAGACATGCCAATTAGCTCAAAAACCGCTCCACACATGCTGGAAGAATGCCTCCACGGAGTCCTGCAGCATGTCCTCCTTCATACTTGTGGAGATGCTTTTTCTCCTGGTCCAAGAAAGGCCAGAAATATGGGACCAGAGGGATGCACTCTACTCCAACCGGGCCAGAAAAGAGGAGGCATGGAAGAGGATACGTGGGCTACTTTTCTATGATTTTGAAGACCGTACACGTGAGGGACAGCAACAAATAAGTAAGTTCACTCCTGTTTTGAAAATAATATTATAAACTGCACTAAATAGCAGGTTTTAACCCTATTCCCTTAAATCCTAGTCTGATGTTTTTTATACAATTATTATGAATGAAGATAATGTTTAAAAAATACATCTTACCAGGCCATATGACTATGTAAAATCTCACTAAACTTGTTGATCCACTGTGCGCAATGTACTTATACATTATTTTATTGTCTGTCATTGCAGTGGAAGATGTTATGAGATGCTGGCGCAGCATCCACGACCAGTATAGGTGGGAACGCCAGCAGCGGGCCAGGAGTGGTGCTTCCACACCAACAAAGCGGAAGTACATTTATTATGATCAGCTTGCTTTTCTGGATCCCAGTATGGTTCTCAGACCGTAAGTTCATACATCACACCACATTACACATATGTATTTTATGGTCATATGTTTTATATTTTTTTTTATTTCACACTTTCATAACAGAACTCAGTCCAACCACACTGAGAGAGAGACAAGGTCTTAATCTGAGGCCATTAATGATCCGGTCTGGGAAGGTGAAGAGATGGCTGGCCCATCTTCTCAGGCTTCCATCTGCATCCCTCAAGGTCAGACCTGGGCAAGATGCGGCCCGCGGGCCGCATCCGGCCCGCCTGACGATTGTGAACGGCCCGCTCCCGGCACCGCTCGGCCAGCTGCCAGAGACAGTGCAGCTGCTGCGCGTCGCTGGTTCCCCTTCCCTTCAGCCACTCCAGCGCCTGCGCCTCTGCGCCCCTGCACCCTGCATTCAATCCCCCTGTCCGCTGAGAGGCGCTGACCGCCGCTGGCACTTCCGCATCAGGGAAGCGCCAGCAGCGGGTGACGTCACTCAGCGTGACACAGGCTGCTGCGCTGCTCCGTTCCGCCGGTGTTCTGTGTGGCACTGCGGCTGTACTGAGGTCTCCGGTGGTCGGTGGTAAGTGCTTCATGCTGCGGGGATCGGGTGATGGAGCTGCCTGGCACCTGTCTGTCTGCCTGCATGCATGATAGGAGGGGGAGGGAGCAGCGGCCAGCCCTGGGGGGAATGCGGATGGGGGCAGCACAAACAGGACAGTATGGGGCTGTGGGGCACAATTATCAGGAGTAAGGACAGTATGATGGGGCACATGTGACAAATCAGGACAGTATGGGCCCCATACTGTCCTGATTTGTCACTTGTGCCCCCCATACTGTCCTGATTTGTCACTTGTGCCCCCATACTGTCCTGATTTGTCACTATGGGGGCACAAGTGACAAATCAGGACAGTATGGGCCCCATACTGTCCTGATTTGTTACTTGTGCCCCCATATTATATTAGTCCGGCCCTCTAAACCATCCAAATTTCTCATGCGGCCCCATGGCAAAATTAATTGCCCACCCCTGCTCAAGGTCCTCCTGCAGGAGCACCAGATGCTCCTCCTGCAACAGACCCAGAAGCTGCACCAGCACCCACAGCTGCAGCACCAGCATCCATCAGCCTGGAAGATCCAGGAAACAGCAGCAGCCCTACTGTACCTCTGGATGCCTCCCCAAAGCCTGCTGTGATATACCGTTGTGGGCGACGAAGGAGAGAGAACCCTGCCTCAGATTCCAGGAGGCATGTGGATACAGGGGTTCTTAATTATCTGTCCAGGGCTGCCCGGGATGAGGGTGAGGAAGCATGCTCACACAGTCTGGCCCGGTACATTCGCCCCTTACCCCAGCGACTTGGGGTAGAGTGACGGAACTGGGGGGTGTGTAGCTGTGATGCCTGGCTGGCTGAAGACAATGCAGGAGTTGCAGGAGAAGGGGCAATTAAAGTAGTGGGATCAGGGAGTTCAGGGATGGTACTGGAGGCATGGGACGGCAGAGACACACGGGAAGGGCGAGACAAACCTGAAATCACAGACAAATTGGTAGGTAAGGGGGGAGGGATTGCGATAGTTTGCGTTTTTTTTTCCTTTTTGGGATCTGCACTGCTGTCTGGGGAGCCTCGGTGTGCTAATTTCCTGGTGGCCGGCCTGTCATGGTCCGGGTGCTGCTGCATGCTCGTGGTGAAGGACATGCCAGGGTCCGTGGGCTGCTGCTGCATGCTGGTGGTGGTAAAGGCCATGCCAGGGTCCTTGTGCTGCTGCTGCATGCTGGTGGTGGTGAAGGCCATGCCAGGGTCCGGATGCTGCTGCTGCATGCTGGTGGTGGTGAAGGCAATGCCAGGGTCCGGGTGCTGCTGCTGCATGCTGGTGGTGGTGAAAGCCATGCCAGTGTCTGGGGGCTGCTGCTGCTGCAGCTGGGACCTGGTGATGGTGGCCGGCCTGTCATGGTTCAGGTGATGCTGCTGCCGCTGGTGGCAGTGGAGGATGTCCAAGCAGGAGCAGCAATTGGAATGGTGGTGGCGGTGGGCTGTCCAACAGCACTCGGCATGGTGGTGGGCCTATAGTGGTGTCCGGCAGTGCTTGGAATGGTGGTGGCCATGCAGTGGTATGCAGCAGAGTTCGACATTGAGGTCAAGCGTGCCAGTGTTGGCACAGGTGGAAATACCACCACTGGCTGCTGAAAATACCTACTCTGGTGCTTAGCCTGCATGGAAGCAGCATTGCAGGCCTGCATGACACTGAGCTGGAGATCAGGAGTAAGGTGTTCTGACATGCCCTTTTCAGTTTGTTTAAAAAAATGATGTGCTGGCCTCTGGAGGTCAGCTTTCTCTTGGTCAAGGCTTTGGGTGACATCCTGGATAAGTGTATTCATAAGGTTGAAGGCACTATCCAGTCTGTCTCCCATCGCCTTGAGTCCATCATGAAAGATCGAGCTCAAGTGCAAAAACTCGGGCATGAGTGACCTGTCCGAGGCCCTCTGCCACTGGCGGGAAGAGCCCCAAAACAAAAGAGGCATAGGACTGGGACAGGGGAACACCTGATGGACCAGCTTCCTGGTCTCCTATCTGTGTTGCATGCCCACTATCTGCTGCGCTAGTGGATGGCTGGTATGGGTCCGTGGCTATTCGATGAAGGACTGCTCCAGAACCAGCATCAAGAGTGCTGCTCCAGGTGCTGTGAAAAGAAAAGAAAAACCTTAGTACCAAACATTTACAATAGTAAAAGCGCCAACTCCAGTGGAATAGAAAAATACAGATTAGGCAATACAACACAATCCAATACACCACAAAAATGCTTATGTTCTCTGGGCAAGGACCGGTCTCAAAAATGCCAGCATGCGATGATGCTTATATTCTTGCTCCAGAACCACTGGGAACCCGGCTCTCTTGACGAAGGTCTTTGTTGAAGCGATCCTTCATCTAACGCCAACGTGTTTTGACTTTGAGCGCTGTTTAAAAAAAAATGGTTAGACAATGCACTTTTGGCCGGGATCACACAACTGTATATAATGAGAGAAACTGCCACATGGCAGGGATTTGGGAATGATCCATGGCTGCAGAAGGGTCTTTATGAACTCAGCCTCATATAACCAGTGCATATATCCGGAGCCTCAGAGGAGTATAAACTGTTAAACCATTAACCAAACCCTGTATGATAGCAAATAGAACGTATGCCTTTAAATGAGTCTCTTTTTAAGAGTGGCATAGATGTATTCAGGCTGTCACTTGGGATAAATTTTATACATAGGAGCGGAATTTTCTTCCTTGTGTTTGTGTTTCGAGCTTGTTGCTAACTTGATGTACTACCACTTTCATGTACGGTGTTCATTTTAGGACATGGTCACAAATCAAAGTCAAACATCAGAAAAACTCTGTCTGATACCTGATTCTGATACTTGAGTCTGATACCTGAGTCTGATACTTGACTCTGATACCTGACTCTGATACCTGACTCTGATACCTGACTCTGATACCTGACTCTGATACCTGAGTCTGATACTTGACTCTGATACCTGACTCTGATACCTGACTCTGATACTTGACTCTGATACCTGAGTCTGATACTTGACTCTGATACCTGACTCTGATACCTGACTCTGATACTTGACTCTGATACCTGAGTCTGATACTTGACTCTGATACCTGACTCTGATACCTGACTCTGATACCTGACTCTGATACCTGACTCTGATACCTGACTCTGATACCTGACTCTGATACCTGACTCTGATACCTGACTCTGATACTTGAGTCTAAAGGTACCTTCAACACATAACGATATTGTTAAGGATATCGTTGCTATTTGTGACGTAGCAACGATATCGTTAATGAAATCGTTATGTGTGACAGCGACCAACGATCAGGCCCCTGCTGGGAGATCGTTGGTCGCTGAAGAAAGTCCAGAACTTTATTTCGTCGCTGGACTCCTGCTGACATCGCTGGATCGGCGTGTGTGACACCGATCCAGCGATGTCTTCACTGGTAACCAGGGTAAACATCGGGTAACTAAGCGCAGGGCCGCGCTTAGTAACCCGATGTTTACCCTGGTTACCATGCTAAAAGTAAAAAAAAACAAACACTACATACTTACCTACAGCCGTCTGTCCTCCAGCGCTGCGCTCTGCACTCCTCCTGTACTGTCTGTGAGCCGGAAAGCAGAGCGGTGATGTCACCGCTCTGCTTTCCGGCTCACAGACAGTACAGGAGGAGAGCAGAGAAGCAGAGCGCAGCGCTGGAGGACAGACGGCTGTAGGTAAGTATCTAGTGTTTGTTTTTTTTTACTTTTAGAATGGTAACCAGGGTAAACATCGAGTTACTAAGCGCGGCCCTGTGCTTAGTAACCCGATGTTTACCCTGGTTACCGGCATCGTTGGTCGCTGGAGAGCGGTCTGTGTGACAGCTCTCCAGCGACCAAACAGCGACGCTGCAGCGATCCGGATCGTTGTCGGAATCGCTGCAGCGTCGCTTAATGTGAAGGGGCCTTAATACTTGAATCTGATACTTGACTCTGATACCTGAGTCTGATACTTGACTCTGATACATGAAATTAGTAAAATTAGCTAAAATTAGTACCTGGGATCACTTGAGCTTGTGGTGCAATGGTAAGGCTGACGGCTGTAGTCTCTAGACGCCGGATCCGTTTTTTTTCCACCGGATCCATTTTTTTTTCGCCGGATCCGTTTTTTTCCCCATATCCGTTTTTTTTTCGCCTGATCCGTTTTTTTTTCTGCCGTATCCGGTTTCTTTACACCGGATCCGTTTTTTTCTGCCAGATAAGTTTTTTTTCGCCGGATCCGTTTTTTTACGCCGGATCCATTTTTTTGGCCGGATCCGTTTTTTTTACCCCGATTCTGTTTTTTTTCGCCATATCCGTTTTTTCTGCCGGATCCATTTTTTTTCGCCGTATCCTTTTTTTTACACCGGATCCGGTTTTTTTTCGCCGTATCCGTTTTTTTTACACCGGATCCGTTTTTTTTCACCGGATACGTTTTTTTCTGCCGGATCCGTTTTTTTTCGCCATATCCGTTTTTTTCTGCCAGATACGGTTTTTTCGCCGGATCCGTTTTTTTACGCCGGATCCGTTTTTTTTAGGCCGGATCCTTTTTTTTTACCCCGATTCCGTTTTTTTTCGCCATATCCGTTTTTTCTGCCGGATCCATTTTTTTTCGCCATATCTTTTTTTTTACACCGGATCCGTTTTTTTACGCCGATTCCGTTTTTTTCGCCATATCCGTTTTTTCTGCCAGATCCATTTTTTTTCGCCGTATCCTTTTTTTTTACTCTGGATCCGTTTTTTTTCACCGGATCCGTTTTTTTTCTGCCGGATCCGTTTTTTTACGCCAGATCCGTTTTTTTTACGCCGATTCCGTTTTTTTCGCCATATCCGTTTTTTTTTTTGCCGGATCCATTTTTTTTGCCATATCCGTTTTTTTTTTACGCCGGATCCGTTTTTTTTTACGCCGGATCCATTTTTCTTCACCGGATCCGTTTTTTTCCGGCAGATCCATTTTTCTTCTGTGGAAAAAAACGGATCTGGCGTAAAAAAACGGAATTGGCGTAAAAAACGGATCTGGCGTAAAAAAAACGGATCCGACAGAAAAAAAATGGATATGGCGAAAAAAAAACGGATCCGGCAGAAAAAAACGGATCCGGCGAAGAAAAAACGGATCCGGTGTTAAAAAACGGATCCGGCGTAAAAAACGGATATGGCGAAAAAAATGGATCCGGCAGAAAAAAACGGATATGGCGAAAAAAAAAAACGGAATCAGCGTAAAAAAAACGGATCTGGCATAAAAAAAACGGATCCGGCAGAAAAAAACGGATATGGCGAAAAAAAAAAACGGAATCAGCGTAAAAAAAAAACGGATCTGGCATAAAAAAAAATGGATCCGGCAGAAAAAAACGGATATGGCGAAAAAAAAAACGGAATCAGCGTAAAAAAAACGGATCTGGCATAAAAAAAACGGATCCGGCGTAAAAAAAACGGATACGGCGAAAAAAAATGGATCCGGCAGAAAAAAACGGATATGGTGAAAAAAGCCGGATCCAGCAGAAAAAAAACAGATCCGGCGAAAAAAAAACGGATCCGGCGTAAAAAAAAACGGATCCAGCGTAAAAAAAAACGGATCCGGCGTAAAATAAATGGATCCGGCAGAAAAAAACGGATATGGCGAAAAAAACGGATCCGGCAGAAAAAAACGGATCCAGCGTAAAAAAAAACGGATCCGGCGTAAAATAAATGGATCCAGCAGAAAAAAACGGATATGGCGAAAAAAACCGGATCCGGCAGAAAAAAACGGATCCAGCGTAAAAAAAACCGGATCCGGTGAAAAAAAATGGATCCGGCAGAAAAAAACGTATACGACGTAAAAAAAAAATGGATTCGGCAGAAGAAAAACGGAGACGGCGTAAAAAAATGGATCCGGCAGAAGAAAAACGGATCCGGAGGAAAAAAACGGATCCGGCGTCTAGAGACTACAGCCGTCGGCCTTACCATTGCACCACAAGCTCAAGTGATCCCAGGTACTAATTTTAGCTAATTTTACAAATTTTACTAATTTCATGTATCAGACTCAGGTATCAGAGTCAAGTATCAGAGTCAGGTATCAGACTCAGGTATCAGACTCAGGTATCAGACTCAGGTATCAGACTCAGGTATCAGACTCAAGTATCAGAATCAGGTATCAGAGTCAGGTATCAGAGTCAAGTATCAGACTCAGGTATCAGACTCAGGTATCAGACTCAGGTATCAGACTCAGGTATCAGACTCAAGTATCAGAATCAGGTATCAGAGTCAGGTATCAGAGTCAGGTATCAGACTCAGGTATCAGAATCAGGTATCAGAATCAGGTATCAGACAGAGTATTTCTGATGTTTGACTTTGATTTGTGACCATGTCCTAAAATGAACACCGTATTCATGATATAACGATAGCACATTACAATGGGTATTCAATAATGAGGGAGGTTTGAGAAGGCACCCTCCTGATGTTATCTGTGTTTGGATGTCATAGAGTGTAATGCTATAATCTGTCAGAATAACACAAGGTGAGACAAAGATTGGGGGAGAGTGCTAATAATTACCTCCTTAAGATTTCATTTACATGCATAAGCATAGCACAATACAAGATGCTATGAATCCAATAGTAAATTAAGTTAAGTTACCCACAAGGAAGGTGAGAACCATTTACTTTATGGGAGAATACTGAAACTGTGAAGCAATCTAACCACAAACCAGAATACAGTGTGGAGATGTATAGATTGCTATGAGACTGTGGCGATCCTAAATTATTTTATTTGTACTTTATTAGTTTTCTGTGTTGTTGTTGTTTGCACCAGCACTTTACTGCACAGTTTTTTGCACCTTAGTGATTTTAAGGGATAATAAAGGTTCAGTTTTATACATACCCTAAACCGCTGATGCGTATAAATATAAACCCAGATCCGCTACTCTGAACAACAGCCACAGAGAAAGGAGACTTATATATGCATACATACATTCTCTCATCCCCTCAATTAATATATATTTTCCTAATACACTTTGATTTTATTTATCAATTTATAGGTAGATGAACAACTAACTGCATCTAACCTTTATTAAGAGCTGTGTTACAAATGTTCATATTTTGGACAGTCTAAATCATAGGTGTCAAATTTGGCCGGCAAGAAAATACCTTACGTCTACTAAAGCTGGCACGCCAGTAGACTGCACATGTACCTAATACTACAAATCCCGCATTTCCAGTCGTGCATACACCCTGATTACTTACTACAAGGCTATTTAGTAGTAGTAATCTGCTCCCCAGCTATGACATACTCCTTGACCGGCATTCACCTGAGCTGGAAGTTCCCTCTTCTTCTCCCCTTGTGCTCCCCCATACATCTCTGCGACCATAGCACCTAAGACCCTCTGATTCCTCGACAAGCTGGGCACAGGTTTCCTATTGAGCCGTTGCGGTCATGTCATCATTTATTTTATTGATCCATTTTATCATGTATTCTCCATTTAGTTTTTTTGCAGATTGTTATCCTTTCCCAATGTACTGAGACCTTACCCTTTTTGATCACTTCCTACCATCTTGACTCTGCAATTATTGTTTATGTTCTTTTGATGTTCTTTACGCCCCAATATTTCCTTCTATTTGAAAGGCACCACACCTTTTAGGCTGGAGTCACACTAGCGAGGAATACGGATGAGTGCTATGTGAGAAAAAAATCGCATAGCACTCAGACCAATGTTAATCTATGGGGCAGCTCCAATCATCGTTTTTTTTCTCGGCCGTATTATACGTGCAAGTGAAATCGCAGCATGCTGCGATTTGCACCGTATATTAGCCGAGACTCGCCAATGAAAGTCTATGGGTGCGAGAAAAACTCGCACACCACACGGACCATCAGTGTGACTTGCGAGAAATACCCATCGGTGGTCCTTTAGAAAAGCCGGCAATTCAGTGCCGTGTAATGCAAAATCACACTGACAGGCTAAAATAGAATAGATGGAATAAATGTCTGCACATAGTAAAGGTATATATATATATATATACAGTTAGGGCCAGAAATATTTGGACAGTGACACAATTTTCGCGAGTTGGGCTCTGCATGCCACCACATTGGATTTGAAATGAAACCTCTACAACAGAATTCAAGTAAATCCTCCAAAAAAAATTGTGCAAAAAAGACAGTATAAATATAATTAATTATTTTATTGAAAAGTAAATAGAAATAAAATATAAATCAAATATAAAAATAATCAATGTCACAGCTGATGGAAGCACATACAATAATTAGTATAAAGGTATAAGAACATACAACTAATACATAAATATAATACTGCAAAGCGATACAAAAAATATATATAAAACTATAAGTAGCAAACACAAAGCCCTCAAGAACATATATATAGTGATAATATAAAATGTTTTCAAAGTATATATATATATACATATATATATATATATATCTACACAGCAGCACAATTCAATATATTTTTACTTAAACAAACAATGTATATAGATCAAAAGTGCATAAGTGCTGTGCAAATAAAATACACATATATCCAATAAAAATGAATATAAATATAACCAAAAAAATCATAAAAATCTCAAAAAAATCAATTAAGGTGCCACAAAATGGATGAAAAAAGTATACAAAAAAAGGGTTATGATAAACTAAAGTGCAATAATATGTGCAATGTTGCAATATCAGAAAAACCTCAAAAAAGTGCTGTAGTGCAAAAGTGGTGAAAGCTATTTCATTGAAGGGCAACCTATACAAAACACTAGGAGGTGTTATATACTGCTGGAGATATATAAGATGTGACACAATCACTGATACTTATTCCAATAAGGAGACCATATATATACGGTACTCCTGGGGGCTATATAAAGTGTTAAAGTGCTCAATATAGTAAAACTGCAAGCGCCTAGCAGAAAATAAAATCACAAATATGTGCAGTTACTCATACCTGAATGCTTCTATTCCCTACGTACGTTTCGGCGTTTAGCCTTCTTCCGGGGGCGTATACAATTTAGCCCAGGGCGTGTGTATTTATATCAAAATCATCCAATCACATGCAGGACATTGCATGCTGGGCGATCTAATGCGGCGCGTGCGCAGATGCCAAAACCGCCGAACACATCCGCCCAGCGTCACCATGACAACGCGCACCCGGCCGATCACCCTGCCCACATGACGTAGCAGGGGGATCACCAAGGACGCGCTGCCAAGGAAACAGACGCCAGAACGAATGCGGCCAGCAGCGAGGAAGACCGCGCAAGCGCACAATCGCCCGCATACAAGCCCTGCATAAAAAGGTGGGAAGGAACTATCCTGGGTTTGTGCATACCACTATGAAGACTAACAAGACGTGGCGCACATTAATGGAGCCTATAAAGCAAATGAACTAGATATATAAACATATATGTAATTGTAAATGGGGAAATATATAAATAATAAATAATATGAATAATGTGTAAGGTGCCGCAATAGATAATAAATAATAAATAAATGAAAAATAATAAATATAATATATGTGGTGCCACAATGAATAATAAATAAAGTTATACAAATACACATATTGTTTAGCACCCATATAAACAAATATGGTATAATACTGTGAATTAATAATAATAAATGCAACATGATGGTGATAATAAACCTATATAAAAAATTATATAAAACATTTTTATAAAAATAGTGCTACAATAAATAATATCCATAAATTTCTTTATATATATATATATATATACAAAAAATACATAAATATATATACATTGTAACATTTATCTTAATGTGCAAGTGAAAAAGGAACAATATAATATAATAAATAATATATATACATATATACATAACCCCTAATTATAACTATAACAAAATTATTTAATATAAATGACTAATAAATGCAATTAAATATAAACAAAGTCTTCTGATTTCTTTGATAGAAGCAGCAGGTTCATATCTTCTCTCTGCTAATAGGCTGGAAACCAATCCCAGAATATATACAGGTAGATAAATATGCTAAAAATACATAAAAAATATTATATTAAAATGCAATAATTATGCACACCTATAATTAAATAAGCTGATATAAAAAAACACAATTAAGAACAAAAAGATGATCAGAGAAATGGTGAATAACTTAGACTCTCATTAAGACCCAAAGGTTGTAAAGTGCGAAGGGTCCAGATCCACCTGGTTTCTTTCTGAGCGAGCCTACGACTAATATTGCCGCCACGTAGATCTGATATAATTCTGTCAATACCAATTACTCGAAGGCCGGTTGGATCACAGTTATGATAGGTCTTGAAATGCCTTGGCAATGTTTTCAGATATTCTATTGTTGTTTCTTTTTCTGCAGCGATAATTTCCCTCACATGTTCCCGTACACGTAGTTTCAAAGATCTGGTTGTAAGCCCAACATAGATCTTTGAACAAGGACATGTGGCATGGTATATAACAGCTTTGGTATTGCATGTGATAGCCTGTGTTATCTTATATGATTTATTGTCAGATCCCACAAACATAGAGGCATTATCAATGTTCGAACAGGCAATACAATTGCCACATGGGGCACATCCCCATTTATCAATGGGTTTGGGAAATAGAGAGGGAAACAATGTAGATTGGGTATTAACTGGATAAAAGCTCTTAGTCAGATGATCCTTTAAATTACGGGCCCGACGTGCTGTTATACAAGGTCGTTCTGGTAAATATTCCTTTAAAATAGGGTCAGTCGTAAGTATGGTCCAATGCTTGGATAATATATCCCGCATCGCATCCCATTGTGAATGGTACTCCGTAATTAACCGAACTTTGGTATCCTTCTGTAATTTGTGTTTTGGAAAAACTAAGCTCTCACGTTCTGTCTTTATAGCACGATAATAGGCTTTCTTGATACTTCTATTGCTGTATCCCCGATCAACAAATCTCTTCCTCATGTCGTCAGCTCGCAACTTAAAATCATCAAATGATGAGCACAGACGCCTAAGTCTCAAAAACTGTCCAGTTGGAATGGCGTTGATGACATGTTTGGGATGTGCTGAAGAGGCATGTAATACTGAATTCACTGCTGTTTTTTTGCGAAAAATATCAGTTTGTAACATACCAAAATTATCACGCCGGATAGTAACATCTAAAAAATCAACCTGATTAAAATCAAAACTGCATGTTAATTTAATATTGAGTTGATTGCAATTTAAAACACCAATAAAATTTAAAAGATCCTCAGGAGTACCACGCCAAATAAAAAAAATGTCATCAATGAAACGAGTCCAAAAAACAACTCGTTCCATGGTATCCGAAGAAAACAGCTCCCTCTCCCACAGCCCCAGGAACATTTATGGAAACAGAAACACATGGGCCACTTGCACAGTGAACAAGTCTGTATGATCATGTTCACACACCACCAAGAAACCTGAAGACACAAAAGAGAATAGTAAAACCAAAAACACTCAGTTTGAAAAAATGTTGCAGTAATCCGCAAGTGCTAGTAAAAGATGTAAAAAACAGGGTATTTGGTTGATACGTTTTTTGCAAAAAATGTATACTAAGCTGCTCTACCAATCTTCACGGTATACCCTTATCAGAGCAGTCCTAACTAATGTATGCAATCCCTATCTGATGTATTTAAAAACCTGATCATCTGTATATAACCTGTGTGAACAGGGTTCAGAGAGGAAAAATCCATGTGTGCATACAGGGTAGAACAGCTTTTGTGCAGATAGCCCAAGAGGAGTGGTGGAACTCCCCAGTCTTGTAGACACAAGAGAACAATTATGGAAACAGAAACACATGGGCCACTTGCACAGTGAACAAGTCTGTATGATCATGTTCACACACCACCAAGAAACCTGAAGACACAAAAGAGAATAGTAAAACCAAAAACACTCAGTTTGGTGTGTGAACATGATCATACAGACTTGTTCACTGTGCAAGTGGCCCATGTGTTTCTGTTTCCATAATTGTTCTCTTGTGTCTACAAGACTGGGGAGTTCCACCACTCCTCTTGGGCTATCTGCACAAAAGCTGTTCTACCCTGTATGCACACATGGATTTTTCCTCTCTGAACCCTGTTCACACAGGTTATATACAGATGATCAGGTTTTTAAATACATCAGATAGGGATTGCATACATTAGTTAGGACTGCTCTGATAAGGGTATACCGTGAAGATTGGTAGAGCAGCTTAGTATACATTTTTTGCAAAAAACGTATCAACCAAATACCCTGTTTTTTACATCTTTTACTAGCACTTGCGGATTACTGCAACATTTTTTCAAACTGAGTGTTTTTGGTTTTACTATTCTCTTTTGTGTCTTCAGGTTTCTTGGTGGTGTGTGAACATGATCATACAGACTTGTTCACTGTGCAAGTGGCCCATGTGTTTCTGTTTCCATAATTGTTCTCTTGTGTCTACAAGACTGGGGAGTTCCACCACTCCTCTTGGGCTATCTGCACAAAAGCTGTTCTACCCTGTATGCACACATGGATTTTTCCTCTCTGAACCCTGTTCACACAGGTTATATACAGATGATCAGGTTTTTAAATACATCAGATAGGGATTGCATACATTAGTTAGGACTGCTCTGATAAGGGTATACCGTGAAGATTGGTAGAGCAGCTTAGTATACATTTTTTGCAAAAAACGTATCAACCAAATACCCTGTTTTTTACATCTTTTACTAGCACTTGCGGATTACTGCAACATTTTTTCAAACTGAGTGTTTTTGGTTTTACTATTCTCTTTTGTGTCTTCAGCCCCAGGAACAGGTTGGCGTAGGAGGGTGCACAAGCTGCACCCATTGCTGTTCCCTGGAGCTGCAGGAAAAAGGAGCCATTAAAAGTAAAAAAATTGTGAGTTAAAATAAATTTTAAAAGTAGAATAAGAAAGTCAATTTCCTCAACATTAAAATTTAACATACTTAAAAAATATCTTGAGGCTTTAAGACCATCCTCATGTTTAATACTTGTATACAATGCCTCTACATCACAAGTCACCAATATCATATCATCGTCAATGACCATAGACTCAATTTTGCGGAGTAAATCCGCAGTATCACATAGGTATGACGGTAACGTCTCAACAAGAGGTTTAAGATGGGAATCAATATAACGGCAAACATTTTCTGTTAGACCTCCAACACCCGAAATAATGGGCCTACCTGGGGGACATGTAGAATCTTTATGAATCTTTGGTAATAAATATATCGTAGGTATTGATGGTTCTTTAATATTAAGTAATTCCTGTATTTCTTTAGTAATAATATTGGAATCCCGAGCAGTCTGTAAAAGTCCCCCCAGTTGGGCCCTATATGAAATAAGGGGATTAAATGTTAATTTCTTGTAACATTGACGGTCTTTTAATAAACGATTCATTTCTTGTTCATACATTGAACATGGCCAAACCACAATATTGCCCCCCTTATCAGCGGCTTTAAACACCACATCTTTCCTTTTCTTGAGGGAGTTGAGAGCAGCACGTTCATCCGGTGTTAAATTATCAGAGTAGATATTAGATGAAATTTTCCCAAGCTCCTCTGATACTATACGTACAAAAATATCTACACTAGGACAAACCGATAATGACGGGAACCTCTGAGATTTCTGCTTTAAAGATTGAGGAATCTTACCTAGTGGTATAGCTTCATGTTCTCCCTGTAGTTGTTCAAGGATTTCAAGCACTTCCTCTTCCTCCAATATAGGAAGACTTTGTTGTTTCTCTTTATTATGAAACCACTTTTTAAAGATTAATGATCTTGCAAAAATATTGAGGTCTTTTATTGCTGTAAAATGATCAAATCGAGAAGCAGGTGAGAATGACAATCCTTTTGCTAATAGGGATGTCTCAGTTTCAGATAAAGGTTCACTCGACAAATTAATCACCTTTGGTGTATTCATGCTATCATCCGCTGTGGCCTTCCGTTTGTTAAAACTAGTTTTCCTATCCCACTTTCTCTTCTGCTTCCCAAATCGAGTGGACATCATATTAGTCGAGGAATCAGAGAGCTCACCAGAAGAAGACACAGACGAGACCGAAGTTGATCTTTCGCCATGAGGGGGCATATTTGGTCGTTTCCATCTATATACTTTCTTCTGTTTGTAATCATTCATATCTCTTGATAACTTTTTTGAATGTGTCTCACGAATCTGTGCTTCCCACTCATCAAAATGTTTATTCATTTTCGCTGAAAATGCGCTAAGATCTTCATTGGAGCATATTGATTTTAAATTGGTCTGAGCCGTATCGATCTGGGAATCTAATGTTGCCAATGATTTGGTATTAAGCTCGATCAACAATTCCATAAATTTGGTTGAACTTTGGGAACAAACCTCCTCCCAGTCAGTTATAAATGCTGTATCCTCAACCGGATTTGGCATCTGCGCACGCGCCGCATTAGATTGCCCAGCATGCAATGTCCTGCATGTGATTGGATGATTTTGATATAAATACACATGCCCTGGGCTAAATTGTATACGCCCCCGGAAGAAGGCTAAACGCCGAAACGTACATAGGGAATAGAAGCATTCAGGTATGAGTAACTGCATATATTTGTGATTTTATTTTCTGCTAGGCGCTTGCAGTTTTACTATATTGAGCACTTTAACACTTTATATAGCCCCCAGGAGTACCGTATATATATGGTCTCCTTATTGGAATAAGTATCAGTGATTGTGTCACATCTTATATATCTCCAGCAGTATATAACACCTCCTAGTGTTTTGTATAGGTTGCCCTTCAATGAAATAGCTTTCAGCACTTTTGCACTACAGCACTTTTTTGAGGTTTTTCTGATATTGCAACATTGCACATATTATTGCACTTTAGTTTATCATAACCCTTTTTTTGTATACTTTTTTCATCCATTTTTTGGCACCTTAATTGATTTTTTTGAGATTTTTATGATTTTTTTGGTTATATTTATATTCATTTTTATTGGATATATGTGTATTTTATTTGCACAGCACTTATGCACTTTTGATCTATATACATTGTTTGTTTAAGTAAAAATATATTGAATTGTGCTGCTGTGTAGATATATATATATATGTATATATATATATACTTTGAAAACATTTTATATTATCACTATATATATGTTCTTGAGGGCTTTGTGTTTGCTACTTATAGTTTTATATATATTTTTTGTATCGCTTTGCAGTATTATATTTATGTATTAGTTGTATGTTCTTATACCTTTATACTAATTATTGTATGTGCTTCCATCAGCTGTGACATTGATTATTTTTATATTTGATTTATATTTTATTTCTATTTACTTTTCAATAAAATAATTAATTATATTTATACTGTCTTTTTTGCACAATTTTTTTTGGAGGATTTATTTTGTCAACAGTGCTAGACAAAGTATATTTTACATACAATTGGTTGCTTATCTGATTGAACAGAATTCAAGTGCAGATTGTAACGTTTAATTTGAAGGGTTGAACAAAAATATCTGATAAAAAATGTAGGAATTGTACACATTTCTTTACAAACACTCCACATTTTAGGAGGTCAAAAGTAATTGGACAAATAAACATAACCCAAACAAAATATTTTTATTTTCAATATTTTGTTGCAAATCCTTTGGAGGCAATCACTGCCTTAAGTCTGGAACCCATGGACATCACCAAACGCTGGGTTTCCTCCTTCTTAATGCTTTGCCAGGCCTTTACAGCCGCAGCCTTCAGGTCTTGCTTGTTTGTGGGTCTTTCCGTCTTAAGTCTGGATTTGAGCAAGTGAAATGCATGCTTAATTGGGTTTAGATCTGGAGATTGACTTGGCCATTGCAGAATGTTCCACTTTTTGGCACTCATGAACTCCTGGGTAGCTTTGGCTGTATGCTTGGGGTCATTGTCCATCTGTACTATGAAGCGCCGTCCAATCAACTTTGCAGCATTTGGCTGAATCTGGGCTGAAAGTATATCCCGGTACACTTCAGAATTCATCCGGCTACTCTTGTCTGCTCTTATGTCATCAATAAACACAAGTGACCCAGTGCCATTGAAAGCCATGCATGCCCATGCCATCACGTTGCCTCCACCATGTTTTACAGAGGATGTGGTGTGCCTTGGATCATGTGCCGTTCCCTTTCTTCTCCAAACTTTTTTCTTCCCATCATTCTGGTACAGGTTGATCTTTGTCTCATCTGTCCATAGAATACTTTTCCAGAACTGAGCTGGCTTCTTGAGGTGTTTTTCTGCAAATTTAACTCTGGCCTGTCTATTTTTGTTATTGATGAATGGTTTGCATCTAGATGTGAACCCTTTGTATTTACTGTCATGGAGTTTTCTCTTTACTGTTGACTTAGAGACAGATACACCTACTTCACTGAGAGTGTTCTGGACTTTAGTTGATGTTGTGAACGGGTTCTTCTTCACCAAATTAAGTATGCGGCGATCATCCACCACTGTTGTCATCCGTGGACGCCCAGGCCTTTTTGAGTTCCCAAGCTCACCAGTCAATTCCTTTTTTCTCAGAATGTACCCAACTGTTGATTTTGCTACTCCAAGCATGTCTGCTATCTCTCTGATGGATTTTTTCTTTTTTTCAGCCTCAGGATGTTCTGCTTCACCTCAATTGAGAGTTCCTTTGACCGCATGTTGTCTGCTCACAGCAACAGCTTCTAAATGCAAAACCACACACCTGGAATCCACCCCTGACCTTTTAACTACTTCATTGATTACAGGTTAACGAGGGAGACGACTTCAGAGTTAATTGCAGCCCTTAGAGTCCATTGTCCAATTACTTTTGGTCCCTTAAAAAAGAGGATGCTATGCATTACAGAGCTATGATTCCTAAACCCTTTCTCCGATTTGGATGTGGAAACTATCATATTGCAGCTGGGAGTGTGCACTTTCAGCCCATATTATATATATAATTGTATTTCTGAACATGTTTTTGTAAACAGCTAAAATAACAAAACTTGTGTCACTGTCCAAATATTTCTGGCCCTAACTGTATGTTATTGACACACATATATATTATAATAATAATAATAATCCTTGTTTTTATATAGCGCTAACATATTCCACAGCGCTTTACAGTTTTGCACACATTATCATCGCTGTCCCTGATGGGGCTCACAATCTAAATTCCCTATCAGTATGTCTTTGGAATGTGGGAGGAAACCGGAGAACCCGGAGGAAACCCACACAAACACGGGGAGAACATACAAACTCCTTGCAGATGTTGTTCAAGGTGGGATTAGACCCCAGGACTCCAGCGCTGCAATGCTAACCACCGAGCCACCGTGCTGCCCCGTATATATATTTATATTTCATACAGAGATAGATAGCAGAATAGTCAATAATTCAGTTGTCGGCATCTGTAAAATCATTACAGAACCCGACAGGTATGACACATGGTTTACATACAGTAAACCATTGCATATCTGTTAGCTTTTTATATATCCCTCACTAATAATGTTAGTATTGTGTGAGTGTGTAAAATTTTGGAGCTGTAAGTATTAAAGGATTAATTCATGGAAAAAACTGGCGTGGGCTCCCGCGCAATTTTCTCCGCCAGTGAGGGAAAACCAGTGACTGAGGGCAGATATTAATAGCCTAGAGAAGAACCATAGTTATTGCCCCCCTGGCTAAAAAATTCTGCCCCCAGCCACCACAGAAAAGATGCATCTGTAAGATGCACCTATTCCGGCACTTAACCTCTCTCTTCCCATTGCCCTGTAGCGGTGGCATATGGGGTAATAAGGGGTTAATGTCAACTTGCTATTGTAAGGTGACATTAAGCCTGGTTAATAATGGAAAGGTGTCAATAAGTCACCTATCCATTATTAATCCAATAGTAGGAATAGGTTAAAAAAAATACATTAAGAATAAATTCTTTAAATGAAATAATTAAACACGCTTGTTTACCATCTGTATTACACTCTCAATCCAAGCGAAGCCCTCGTTCTTCTGTAAAAAATAAAAAGCAACAATATCTCATACCTGTCCGCTGTACAATCAAGTCCCACGCTGCAATCCACCTCGAGGGGTTAAATAGTTTACAACCGGGAGCAGTGCTAATGCTACCGCCCTGATTGTAAACCAGGAATGAATGAAAAGCTGCCTGCGCAGCCTCCCCGCCTGACCGGATATAAACTCATTAGCGTGGGAAAGTTTCTGAACATTTTCCCACGCTGTCAAGTTCACCTCAGGTCAGGTGGGGCCGACTACTGCTGATGTCACTGAGCATGCACAGACTCACAGCCTGATTTGAGATGAACTTGACAGCATGAGAAAATGTTCAGAAACTTTCCCACACTAATGAGTTCATGTCCGGTCAGGTGGGGAGGCTCCGCAGGCAGCTTTTCATTCACTCCTCCATGGTTTTCAATCGGGGTGGTAGCATTAGCACTGCTCCCGGTTGTAAACTATTTAACCCCTTGAGATGGATTGCAGCGTGGGACTTGATTGTACAGCGGACAGGTATGAGATATTGTTGCTTTTTATTTAGTTTTTTTTTACAGAAGAACGAGGGCTTCGCTTGGATTGAGAGTGTACTAAAGATGGTAAACCTGTGTATTTAATTATGTTATTAAAATACTTTATTCTTAATGTGTGTGTATTTTTTAACCCATTCATACTATTGGAATAATAATGGATTGGTGTCTTATTGACACCTCTCCATTATTAACTGGGCTGAATGTCACCTTACAGTAGCAAGTTGACATTAACCCTTCATTACCCCATATGCCACCGCTACAGGACAATGGTAAGAGAAAGAGTAAAGGGTCAGAATAGGTGCATCTTACAGATGCACCTTTTCTGGGGTGGCTGGGGCAGATGTTTTTAGTCGGGGGGGGGGCAATAACCATGGTCCCTCTCTAGGCTATTAATATCTGCCCTCAGTCACTGGCTTTACCTCTCTGGCAGAGAAAATTGCGCTGGAGCCCACGCCAATTTTCTCCATGAATTAATCCTTTAATTTAACACCTACAGCTCCAAAATTTTACACACACACTACTAACATTGTTAGTGAGGGGCATATAAAAATCTAATAGATATGCAATGGTATACTGTATGTAAACCATGTCTCATATCTTGTCGGGTTCGGTAATGTTTTCACAGATGCCGACAATAGAATTACCGGCTATTCTGATATCTAGCTCTGTATGAAATATAAAGATATATATACACACATGTGTCTCACTGACATATATATACTGTATATATATATATATATATATATATATATAGACTGTATATATGTTGTCACGAACATTTGAGGCCATGGATCCATTATATGTCTATTTTGCAAGCCGGCGAGAAAGTCTCGTCATACGGATGACATATGGATGTCGCACGGATACTTTGAGGAGAAACATGGATGACATTTGGATCACTGTTCGGGAACATTTGTGCGATTCTCGTCTTTGAAAAAGGACCGATATTTTATACGTTGTGTGTGACTCCAGCCTTACATTCCTCTGTATACTGCTATCTACCATTCCCTCAATCCTGATGCCTCCTTCATTACTGGGGTTCTACCTACTTTGGGCAGATTCCCCCAGCCCATCCTCCCCCTTTTTTCTCTTGCGAATAATATTATATATATCAAACTTGTCATGCAAGTTTTTAATTTTGTCCCACTGTGTATTTCATTTTGATATCCCTGGCCTAAATGTTGCATACTTTAGAGGGAAAGCAGATTGAAAACCACTAGAGTAAGTTAGACAACCTTTTCCAAAGTGTAAGGTTAGGGGTGGTTTTACTAGTTTCTTATAATTAGTTCTGATTTCTGACTTTTTCTGCAGAATATAAAGCACTCATCCTTAATAATCACACAACTACAGTATGTATGAATAGAGCCCAAGGCCCCAATGAACAAAAGGAATATCTTAGACAAGGGTCACATGACAGTTAGTTCTCTCATCCAAGAGAATGAGTGCGATCACGCTAATCACACTGTGATCAAACTCTAATGCAAGTTGCCACCCCCATGCTTCACATTAGGTATGGTGTTCTTTGGATACAACTCAGCATTCTGACTCCTCCAAACACAACGAGTTTTGTTTCTACCAAACAGTTCTACTTTGGTTTCATCAGACCATATGACATTCTCCCAATACTCTTCTGGATAATCCAAATGCTCTCTAGCAAACTTCAGACGGGCTTGGACATGCACTGGCTTAAGCAGGAGGACACATCTGGCACTGCAGAATCTGAGTCCCTGGTAGCGTAGTGTGTTACTGACGGTAGCCTTTGTTATGGTGGTCCCAGCTCTCTGCAGGTCATTCACTAGGTCCCCCCTTGTGGTTCTGGGATTTTTGCTCACCATTCTTGTGATCATTTTGACCCCACGGGGTGAGATGTTGCGTGGAGTCCCAGATCGAGGAAGATTATCAGTGGTCTTGTATGTCTTCCATTTTCTTATTATTGCTCCCACAGTTGATTTCATCACAACAAGCCGCTTGCCTATTGCAGATTCAGTGTTCCCAGCCTGGTGCAGTGCTCCAATTTTGTTCTGGTGTCCTTTGACAGCTCTTTGGTCTTCATCATAGTGGAGTTTGGAGTGTAACTGTTTGAGGTTGTGGACAGGTGTCTTTTATACTGATAACAAATTCAAACAGGTGCCATTACTACAGGTAATGAGTGAAGGACAGAGGATTTTCTTAAAGAAGAAGTTACAGGTCTGTGAGAGCCAGAAATCTTGCATGTTTTTAGGTGACCAAATTGGTGGCTGGCTAAATACTTTTTTTCCCCACTGTATCACCAAAATGCCTGCATCTCTTCTACCTTCAGATTTGCTGCTATTTCCATACAACCACAGAAAAAATTAGATTCTGAACAACATGAAGTAAATTTGCGTCGATTTTGCCACTTTATTTTTGCAAATTGCAGCAAAACAAAAAAAAAAATGCAAAGTTTCCCCTCAGGCCATCTTCTTGGTTTAGGAGACAAACAATGGCTTCACAAACTTCTGGATGTGCCAATCTTAGTTTTCTACCTCAATATAAGCACACTAGGGTTTATCTGTTGTGGATGTCTCTCAAAATTTGCAAGCAATTACATTTCTGGAGACCTCACAGATAAATATCAAAGCATCCAGCCATCTAATCTTTCTCCACTGTTAATTTTCACTTAATAACTTTGAGATATAATATCTAATGATTCTTGTCAACCTCTTATTGGTCAGAAACAATGAGGTTCTGCACAAACTGTGCTATATTTGCAACAGTTTTGCCACTTTTTTTGCAAATTGCAGCAAAACCAAAAAAATGCATGGACTCCTCCTCACGCCTACTTCTTGGTTCAGCGGCCCACCAGGATACTCAACAGCTACTGGGTGGGCCAATCTGAGTCTGCTTCCTAAATATAAGCACTAACTTTTCATGTTGTTGGGATTATCTTTTGTGTATGTCTTTAGAAATTTGTAAGCAATCGCATTTCTAGAGACCACGCATATGATTTTCAGAAGTTCTACCCCTCTAATCTTTCTCCAAAGTTAAATTTCATACTATAACTTTGATGTATAAGATCTAAGAAAACTTCTCATGTAAATTAATTAATATCTGAGCTTTGAGCTATATTAAAACAGAGGTCCGTAGCTCAGTTTTACGCAAGACTTGCAGTGATTCTCCCTTGAACGAAGGTGGCGCTGCTGCTGTATAATGATTGCTTAGGCATGAGTGGCTCCACACTGATCTTTATACTAATCCAAGAAAAATAGTCCTATTTGCTATAATCTGTGGTCTCAGGTAAGAACGGCATGCCATAAACCTGAGAGGGTCCGATCCTACCTTTACCAGTCATTGTAGTCAGTAGTTAATATAAATTTAAGTATCATGTTACAATTTTCATGTTTACTGTATCTCAGAAATTTTACAATATAGGGTTTCATTTCTAAAGAGAACCAATGGACCTTGCTGCTTGTGAGGACGAATGGCGGCTACAATAATTGTGGAGTTAATAAAAAACAGCCAGAAGGTGTAGCATACCCAATCAGAGACTTTCACATTTTCATCCTAGTTCCAAAATGCTTTGTAAAAATGTAAAGTGATTAGTAATACAACTTGAATATTTTATCTAGAATTTTTTTTAAAAATCCAACTACCTTTGCCTGCTGGCATCTAAAATGTAGGGTTTGCTTCTGTGATAAAGAATCAGTAAGTGATTTTAAACGAGTTTCGGAGAGTTTTTTGCATGCACTTTACCAAGCTACTTTTACAAATGTTTTTAACGAGGTACTCTTAAGGTACCGTCAACACTCAGCAACTTAGCAACGAGAACGACAGCGATCCGTGACGTTGCAGCGTCCTGGATAGCGATCTCGTTGTGTTTGACACGCAGCAGCGATCTGGATCCCGCTGTGCCATCGCTGGTCGGAGCTAGAAGTCCAGAACTTTATTTCGTCGTCAGGTCGGCGTGTATAGTCGTGTTTGACATCAAAAGCAATGATGCCAGCAATGTTTTACATGGAGCTAACAACCAGCGAGAATGATAAGTGAGTCGCCGTTACGTCACTGGATCGCTCCTGCATCGTTCTGGAGTTGCTGTGTTTGACGTCTCTACAGCGACCTAAACAGCGACGCTCCAGCGATCGTCACGTTGTCTATATCGCTGCAGCGTCGCTGAGTGTGACGGAACCTTAAAGTTGTCTCTTAACCAGCTCAGAGCAATGCAATCTCCTTAAAGTTTCCTTAATTTTTGACTTCTAGCATGGTGGACACTCTTCCTTGAGTGACAGCTCTGTTGGATAGAACTTAAATATTTGTAGAACTTTAACAGAAGTTCTGCTGTAATACAGTCAGCGGTCAGTGGTTTGTTCTGAGTTTACACTGACAATACAAAGCAGAAACTCGAAATTAGCAGACCTGGTGTTTTATGACTGTATCTCTTCAGAAGATTAAAGGGAGGTGAGCAGCTAATTGCTACGTAGAAATTGATGGGCTGGGATGTTAAGAATTAACCCCACTCCTGGAATGTCACTGGTGTGCACTGAGCCTGCACTACAGGTGTACACTGTAAAAAAGATAAAATCTCTTATTGCAGCAGAATGACAGCCTAAAGAAAAAGCAAGTCCACTGTGAACTTGCTTATTTTCATCTTGTCTAGCTAATTAAAGCAATTTAAGAACTTGAGGACACCTCTTTATTGGAATTTTAATTAAGATTGTCATGTTCCATGATTTGGGAATCATAAAACAGTATTGTATTATTGTGTTATGGTTATGTTGCTATGTAATAGGGTTGCCCCTCTTTAGGAGTTTCTCCTTCCTTTCTCCCTGCCTCTCCCTCTAACTAGCATGTAGCTATGGTGTTAGTAACCTCTCACTTCTTCATTTTTCTTCCTCATCCACTGGCTGTCAGCCATCTTAGAAGCCCATGTGTTTGCAGCTTTGATTCACAACAGTCTTTTTTACCTACTGTATGTGTGCATGGTTATAGGATGTTTCGCCCCCAGCAGTTCGCCCCAGCAGTTCACCCCCAGCAGTTCACTCCCGGACATGATGACGGATGGGAATTCATGAACCACAAGGATACAAACATCCGGGGACGAACTGCTGGGGGCGAACTGCTGGGGGCGACCATCCAAATCCCATGGGGATAATGACAAGAATTCAGCTGGAAAATAAATATTCTTCTGGAATCTTCATACGTGCCTCATGCAGTTAAGTTCAAGCTATCTGATGCTATATCTACTTGTAAGTAGAGATAAGCGAATATGTTCGGACAACGATCACCAAACATAAATTCAGCACAGATATGACACATTCGGATTCGTGATCAGAAACACAAGCAAATTTTCATAAAATTGATAAAAATCGGTCAAATTTTGTAAAAGTGTGCGTTGCCACTAAAGTATTTTAGCTTTGGCTAGGATAGTGGTGGTGAATGATGAGTGGAGGGCACGTATTTGATGAGGGGGCGGGGGTGGGGAGAGCTCAGAGGAGCAGCACGCTTGTAAATTATTGTTTTTTTCTAACTTTATGAATGCACATTGCGGCTTTCCAATCAGGGCGCTGGAAACATCCTCAATGTGCAGACACAACAGCTTGTGTCCCAGGTGCTAATAGATTTTAGCTAGGCGGTTGTTTCTAAGTCAGATAGTTTAGATAGCTAGTGTCCTGTGTGGCTTTGAAATCAACCTTCCAGCAGATTTTTTTCCCTTCTACCATTAGTGAGGTCCACAGACAAAGTTAGCAGAGCACATTTCAAAGAAGTGTGTTGTGCACTGTTTCTATTGTGCTCCATGCACAAGTAGACCTTTCAAAATCAATTTCTTTCAGTTGCTAAACATGATTCAGCAAGGCATTTATCACCTTGTCATTTACTGCCTCAGAACATAATCTGTGTGCAGAGGTGTTACAGAGAAGAAAAAAAAAATTTCACTTGCTACTGTAATTTAGCACACCATATCTCACCTTGTTGTTTAGTGGCAGTGAAATTCATCTTTGTGCACAGCTGTTGCAGACTAAAAAAAACTATTTTTTTCTGTTACAAGCATGGCACAGCACACCATATCCCACCTCATTTTGTGGCGGTGAAATTTATATGTGTGAAAAACTGTTGCAAAGTTTAAAAAAAACTATTTTTTTCTGTTACAAACGTGATACAACATGCCATATCCCACCTTCTCATTTTGTGGTGGTGAATAAAATTCATCTGTGTGCAGATCTGTTTCAGATTTTTAAAAAACTATTTTTTTCTGTTGCTAGCGTGATTCAGCAAGGCATATGTCATCTTGTCATTTAGTGCTGCTGAACTTAATCTGTGTGCAGAGCTGTTGCACAGTAAAAAAAACAATTTTTTTCAGTTGCTAACGTGATTCAGCAAACCATATCTCACCTTGTCATTTAGCATCAGTGAAATTCATCTGTGTGCAGAGCTGTTGCAGAGTAAAAAAAAATATTGTTTCTGTTATAAACAGATTGTATACAGGCCTTGTCCACACAAAAAAATACTTTCTTCTGTTACTAACGTCTTCTGTTACTAACGTGATACAGTAGGGGAGAGCTCTCATTGAAATTGTTTGGAGCATGTACAGCACTGGGAAAAATTAAGAGACCACCACATCAAAACCCTGTCATGGGCAGCCTAATCTCCAGATCTGAACCCCATTGAAAACCTCTGTAATGTAATCAAGAGAATGATGGATAGTCACAAGCCATCAAACAAAGAAGAACTGCTTACATGTTTGCGCCAGAAGCAGTGTGAAAGACTGATGGAAAGCATGCCAAGACGCATGAAAGCTGTTATTAAAAATCATGGTTATTCCACAAAATATTGATTTCCGAATTCTTCCTGAGTTAAAACATTAGTATTGCTATTTCTAAATGATTATGTACTTGTTTTCTTTGCATTATGTGAAGTCTGAAAGCCCTGGGTTTTGGGGGGGTTTTTGACTATTTTTCTTTGTCAGAAAAAAAAATACAAAAATTATTACTTGGAAATTCGGAGACATGTTGTCAGAAGTTTATAGAATAAAAGAACAATTTACATTTTACTCAGAAATATAACTTACAAGATTGCACTTATTGCACGGGTTTTCACTTTAACAGTCCATGTCGTTCATTATGGAGTCATAAGCCACAGAAATATGAACAACAAGCAAACAGTCTTTACATCAATCTTCACATCATAGTATATGGCTTTGAAACACGGTCACTAAACATGCCGAACCTCTGTGTCCAGTTATTGTGTGTGACCACACGCCATTCATTAATGTCCATGGTGCACAACAGGCACCAACATACGACATTACGGTTGCAGTCTCTAATCATGCTGGACCTTACTCCGTCCAGTTACCATGGGTGACTGCACGGTTCCCCATACGTTGGGTTACCTTCCAGGAGCTCCTGACTCCTGTCAGTACTCTCTTTCTCAGGGAAGCTGCCAAACTGGGATCACCGTCCCGCGCAATGCCTTGCTCACCAGGCTACCTGACAGTCCAGATCCTCAGATGGGCTGTAGCTTTCCTAAACGCAGTGCCGTCACGCACTCTGCACACACATCCTCTCTGTGCGCTATTCACGACGTCCATCCCTATCTGGGATCGTCCAACACACAGGCCCCCAGGTCCAAGGCCTCCCCTCATGTGCTCTTCAGGGATCTAGTCCTACTCCTAGGACCTCCCAACACAGAGGCCCTCCAGGACCAGGCACACAGACCACTCAAGTCCATCCATTCCTTCCATGTGACCCACATGGTCACATTATATACTTGTAACCACTCCCATAGGTGGGAGGTGGCTAGTTCAACCATTATAACCACAGATATGCCTCCATGCATATCCTGAGGAGCACATGCAGTGCCCCTAGCTGTAACAGGGGTCACTGCATCACAACCTATAAAGAGAAAAATCAGACAAACTGAACATTTTGCAGTGGTCTCTTAATTTTTGCCAGAGCTGTATTTTATGTTATACGGGCCTCATCCACAGTAAGAAAAAATCTTTCTTCTGTATCTAACATGATTCAGCATGCCATATTTCACCTTGTAATTTAGTGCCCCTGAAATTTAGCTGTGCACAGAGCTGTTGCAGAGCAAAAAACTATTTTTTCAGGTGCTAAAATGATTCAGCATGCCATATTTTACCTTGTCATTTAGTGCTGCTGAAATTCAGCTGTGTGCAGAGCTAGTGCAGAGTAAAAAATCTAATTTTTGGTTGCTAATAGTGCTCTCCTACCACACTGTCTAAGCAACATAAGTGGGAAAAGCAAGGTCGTGGTGTTCAAGGTGTACATGGGGTAGGTGGTAATGTTAGTGAAAGCACTAGAGAACCAACACCATCACGTCCTACCCAAACATAACTGACAACTTCTGTTACTGGATGGGCTTCTCCACTCCATTTCTTTGGCATCTGCACAGTGGTACGTCTTGTTGATGAGTGCCAGAAAGAGCATGTTCTCAAGTGGATGGCAAGCCCAGCTTTAAGTGGCCTCCTCTCCTCTTCCTCCACCTCAACATCACACACAGTACAGTTCAAAGATGTGACACCCTAATAACCCTTCCCCTCGCGTCACAAGTCTCCACCTGCCCAACTGACTGTAGGGAACCACAGATGGGTGAATTTGCAGAGCTGTTCACATATTCTATGCTATGGGCATCAGAAGTGTATTCCAAAGATTCACACAGTCAAGAGGAGAAAATAACCTGCATTGATGCCCAAAATGTTTTTAGCTTGGATCCGGGGCAGTATGAAGTAGGGTCCGAACAACATACTGACCCTCATCACCAGATGTTAACCCCTGGGGGAGGTGATCCTGATGGAACTCAGATATGAGGCTCACGCAAACTATACTGTGTTGTCAGGAGAGAAAGAGGAGGAGGATGACTGTCAGGGAGAGAAATGGGATAACACAGAGGATGATGATGAGGTTGTGCATCCCCCTTGGTGTGATCTTAGAGGCATGTAGCTGAGTAGGTCATTTGAGGAGGTGGATGTGGAGGAAGATGAGGAGGTTACATTGCAACATTGCACCCTACAGCGCAGACACAGAGTGATGCAACCATGTATCATGTAGAACTGTATCCTCAGCCACAACGGTGACTGTGGCAAGCAGCGTTTGTGGGTCTGCAGCTAACAGGGGTGGCAAGGGTTGCCTAGCCTGGGCCTTTTTTGTTATCTTCAAACTTTGCAAAAAAACTGAGTAGAAGGAAAATGTGCAATAATTTGACTACTACATGCATGAACCTTCAGATCCACAATCATCTTGCGCTGCTCTGGCAATTCCACTGTGATAAAATGCAGACCAGAGGACCTCAACAACCATCAGCCGCCCCATCAACCACTTTTCCTCCTCCTCTGTTACCGTGCCAAGTATTGTCACCCAGGTCTCTGACTGCAGAACCTCCGCTTCTTTACCCACTTCAGTCGGGCTGATTGAGAGCCCATCAGCTTTAACAGAAGCAGACATGCCTGCTGTTTTTGACCTAACTCAGAGAACGAGCACATTACAACTTTATTAATCCACTGTAACATCTCTGCATGCATCCAACTCACTGTCCAGGAGTTTTTCTGGTTCACCGTAATCCACCCTCTCTCAGCACTGCAGCCAGCCCTTGGTCCCGCAGTTGTGATCAGGTAAAAGATTGTTTCCTCCTACACATGACAAAGCTAAGAGTTTGAGCTCCACCATCTCCAATCTGATGGCCATGGAAATGCTGCCTATCCACCTGGTAAATACAGACGGTTTCCGAAACTGATGGTCGTCGCAGTCCCCCAGTACCAGTTGCCCAGTCACTATATCTTGGTGCAGACAACATCACCCACAAGCATGGCCAAGAGTGTTACATCTCGATGACTGGACACTTGATGACTCTGGTGGCTGTGGGGGCAGGTGGGGAAGGGGCTGCTTTACAAATCTTAGAATCCCCAAGGCTTGCAGCACAAACCTCTGTATTTCACACATCCTCAACTGTTTCTACCTCCTCCACTTCCTCTAGAGCCTCAAACTGCATCCTCAACCTCTGCCTTAATTAGACACGTGTTCTTACAGTGCAGAGCGAATCCCCACCACCTATGTACTGCACATCCAGGACTCACCGCAATCAGGCAGTGTTAAAATTGATTTGCTTTGAAGATCGCTCTCATGTAGCTGAAGAGTTGTGGACAGCTCTCCAGGCCAAATTTGAGCACTGGCTGTCTCCACCGAACCTGGTTCCAGGAAAGCCATGTCTGATAAAGGTATGAACCTGGTGGTGGCCCTACGCAAAGGCAAGCTCACACACATGACTTGCATGGCTCACGTCCTCAACCTGGTGGTACAGCAATTTCTCCGCCACTATCTTGACCTGAATGAGCTGCTGCAGAAAGCACAGAAGCTGTGTGCCTACTTCCGCCGTTCGCACCCCTTAGATCATCAACTTGCATTGATACAGAGATCTTTGTTCATGTCGGTTAAAAGGTTTATATGTGATGTGCCCACATGGTGGAATTCCATTCTGCATATGTTGCAGAGACTGTGGCAGCAGCAACGAGCCCTGATGCAGTATGTCATGTCGTATAGCCTGGGCCAATGCAGTACGGAAGTGGCACATATCATGTTTATGGAGTGGGCACGGATTAAGGACCTCTGCACATTTTCAAAATGACTACTAAGATGGTTAGCGTAGACGATGCTGTCATCAGCATTACTATTCCGGAGCAGACTTTGAATAGCCTGAGCAAAGAGGTCCTGGTCCCAGAGGAAGAGGAGGAAGCAGAGGAGGATGTGGTAGAGATAACAATGTTTCAAAGTTCCAGACTGTCGTCACACAGGTGGATGCCAAGGGAGGTTGGATTACTGCAATCAAAGGAGGTTGGTGATACCAGGCAAACTGTTAGTGAAGATGCAAGAGCCGAGGAACAAATGGAGGAGGAAGAGGTGATGGGCGAGCAACTGTCAGTAGATGAAGAGGATAATCATCCCCTCCCAGCTGTTCATGGTTGCCTGGAGGGGATGGAGGAAACAAGCATCAGTGTTACCCAGCCACCAACACAGCATGGGCTTAGACCTCATGGAAGAGCCCGGCATATGAGTGCCTTCTTGCTGCACTGCAACATGATCCCCGTATAGTTATGATTCAAAATAATGCTGACTACTGGGTTGCCACTCCGCTAATTCCACATTATAAAAGTAAATTTTGCCAGATGCTTCCTGCCCTGTAAACGGACCCGCGTATATTGGAGTATTGAAACATGTTTTGACACAACCTTAAGAGTTTTCCCCAAAGACAGCAATGAGGCACGCAGTGTGCTTCGCAGCGCTAGACTTCCAACCTCTGGCATGTCAATTCGTCAACGCTAAAATATTAGCAGCAGCTAATGTAAGTGGCAGAAGCAATTTCTGTGAGTCATTTGACACATTTTTTTAGACCAGCTCCTGCACCAACATAACAGAGTCCAAGTGTGACACATGGTGAATGACTGGAGAGGATGGTGCAGGAGTAACTAGAATTCAATATCAATACCATCAGGGAGGGTTTGGACCCTTTTACATTTTGGTCTTCAAAAATGGATGATTGGCCTGAGCTCACTTGTCACACCTTTCCCGGCAGACAGCGTTCTCTCAGAATGTGTCTTCAGCGCTGCTGGTGGTGTCCTGACGGATAAGCGCAGCTGGCATTCACCTGATAGTGTAGACCACCTAACTTTCATCAAGATGAACAAGTCTTGGATCTCCAAGGACTTTTGCACCTAAATCACAGACTGTACAGACTAGGCGATGTTTTAGTTTTTAGTGTGCTGCATTGATCTCGTGTTATTGCAGTCTAATATTTTTTAGTAGGGTTTCTGTGCCTGGTGCTGTTGTTGCTGCTGTGATTGTTAACACTAATTTGTGAAAATGTGAACACTCAAGGTTGGGTCTCCATCTGCTGGGTTGGCTGCAGAGGAAGAGGTCTCAGTCCCTATTATACTATTTCTACTCTGGTGAAATTGATGCCACTTTGTTGGTGTCTGCCACTAATTGTTGGAAATGTGAATACTCCTGGATAGATCTCCATCTGCTGGGTTGTCTGTAGTGGAAGAGGTGTTGTTCCCTATTATACTATTTCTACTCTGTGAAATTGATGCCACTTTGTTGTTGTCTGCCATAAATTTTTGGAAATGTGGAGACTCTTGATTGGGTCTCTACATTTTCTGGGCTGCCTGTAGTGGAAAAGATGTTGCTCCCCCTTATACTATTTCGACTCTTGAAATTTATGCCACTTTGCTGGTGTCTGCCATTCATTTTTGGAAATCTGCAGACTTCTGATTGGGTCTCCATCTGCTGGGTTGCCTGTAGTGGAAGAGATGGCAGTTCCCATTATATTATTTCTACTCTGGTCAAATTAATGCCAGTTTGGTGGTGTTAGGCCCTAATTTCTTTTAAATTTGAAAACTCCTGATTGGGTCTCCAATTCATCTTCTGGGTTTTCTGGATTTTATTTTTGATATTCTACATAGTAGCATAGTAACATAGTTAGCAAGGCCAAAAAAATACATTTGTCCTTCCAGTTCAGCCTATATTCCGTCAGGGACAGTTCATATTGGAGAGAAAGAGGAGTTATCCAGACCTGTGCCGGCACATTTTTACTAATCTGAGTCCTTTAGTATGGATACTAGTGCTGATGCTGAACCATCATTCTAACAGCCCTTCTAAGGGCTAATATTGTGCTTCCAAAAAGTGTTTACAAAATTTTCTGGGTTAAATTACTCACCAATACAGCAGCAATGTGGGAGTCATGGATGCTTCCATGGGTCTTCCCTATCCTGCTCTCCTTCAATTCAGCACTTTTTCAATCCATTTAACATTTTCATTGCCTCCCAGACCTGCAGGATGTGCCGGAAAAATTCTTGGATTTCATATTGACGCTCAGTATAATCATTATTACTCGCTCATCTCTAGTCATATGCCATTTAACATTTCAGTTGATCATATTTTAAGCATCATGAGCAATGATAGTTTATACTCTGTCACCAAGAAGCTGCAATATGATAAATGACGTACTGTAATAAACCTGTGTAATTTTTTTAAATTCTGTCACTTGCTCCTTAGCACCGTATTTTATTTCAGTACACAGGTTGTGTCTAAAAAATTAGTGAGAGTAAATGTTTAATTTTCGGGGAGAGTTCCCATTTTACTACCCAGACATTTAGTATACATATAATCACACTAGCCAATTACAGGGTTAAAGTCATTTTACAACTGTTTACATGCACCTCATATACCCCACATTAAAAGCCATCGGTCTCATCGGAGGTCATGATCTTGAACAAAGGAATTTTATTTCATTCTGTCAATCAAAGAGAAACCAGTACTGATGATTTCAGAAACTGATTTCTATTTCCTATTGTAATTTCACATAATCAGTTACTGAATGAGAACACTCTGATGAGACATAAAGGGAATGCTGATTGTAGTATGGTTTTGAATTGCACTTCAACAACACATATGGAAAAAATTACATTTTAATGGAGGTGCAATAGTGAATCCCTTTATCAATAGAACACAATACCGTACTCCATCTACTAGCCTAGCCATCCTTGTACCTGGCAGGTTGGGCTGCACATTCTGGCTGTATATACGAATAGAGGGAAAATGTATTGGAATACTATTAATTTTTCTGATTACAGAAAAGAACTGGATGAGAGAGAATAGTGCCAGAAATTCTGAGAGCTGGGTCTGTAGCATAGCGAAGCAGCTACTTATTTTTAAGTGTTTTCTCTGTGCTTGTGAAAACATGAGCATTTTATAGCAATTCATTTATAAAGGACCATTCACATTTGGCAAAAGAAGCAAAATATAAAAACCATTTTACAGTGAATGACTTTTGCCTCGATCACAGGTGATACTTTTTCCTTCTTAATGAAGAAAAACTAGAAAATGTTTCTAGTACTATTATGGAAATAAAAATATTACATATGAGAGGCATGGCTGCAAAATTTTCACACATGATATTTTCTTACTGGTGCCGTAATATCTTATGTGGGTCTCTCAATCGATAGGCATGCACCTGCGGAATAGAATATTAGTCAATGTAATCCAACTAAGTAAACGTATTTAATTATAAACTGTAACGATTCCATCCCTCAGTGCTGAGCTGTCTGTGCAGTGATTGACAGCTCAGTTGACCAGTCTGGTGCAGGGACGTGCGTGTCTGTGTTTTGATTGACATTTCGGCTGTCCAATCTGAGACCGAGAGGTGCTGAACTCTCGTCAGGTGCTCTGAGTTCCCATTGGTACTCAGCTAACTAACTGAGCTGGCAGTATCAGATAGCTGTCAGATGTAGCCAGGCTTGGACTTGCCCATAGCGTTACAGTGGAATCCCCCAGTGTGCCCCTGTGCAGATCTGGGCTCCCAACCCCATTGTATGGGCAGTACTTGGCATAATTGACTTGATTCACTCTATACAGAAAAAAAAGAATCTCATCATTCATTAACCAAACTACCCAGTTTATTACTCTTATATAAATATATAGTTAAATTTGTGAATGAGGGTAGTGTAATTTTTGTATGCAGGTGAAAAGTGGGCCCATCCAAATTCAATGTGACTGGTGGACCCTTGGCACCCAAATCCGACACTGGACATAGCTTCAGCTAAGTGTGGTTGGTTTTCTCTGTACCGGTTGTTGCAGTGATGTTGCCTTCCTTTCGCGGAAGGTGATGTCCCGCTTGGAGGCAAGGGAGATTCTCTCAATCAGGTAAGGCATTCACATTCAACACATCTGAATCTAGGCCATGAGGGGGAGCTCAGGACCCAGATTCAGGGGAGTTTCCTTAGACTGTATGTATCCTGGTCTGGAGGAGGAGTCAGCCAGTTGCAAAGGAATGAGGAGAGGAGAAGGACGTCTGGAACAGACTGAGGGGCTGAGCAGCCACGTGGGAGCTGCGACCCCTGGAAAGAGTGAGAACTTGAAGGAGTTGAATTGTGGAGGAGCTTAGAGGGAAGAAGCCCAGAGGAGGAAGAGGCTCAGCAGGGGAACAGTGGAAGGACACCCTGGGAGCAGACCCGGTGCCGACCAGACCCGGTGCCGATTACCCCACGGCCCAGGCGGGTGACTCATACCTGTCACCAGGTTTGGCCAATATGAGTTACGGCCACCCCCTTTCATGGCTGATATACAGCATTCTATAATGCTGTATATCTGCCCCGATCTGACCTGTAAGGTGCTGGGCCTCTCTGACCTTTCCCCGCACCTGCGCACTGCAGTACTTTGCTCTCAACAGGGCAGATAAGTACACCTGTGCAGGAGCGCGATTCCGGGGAGTCTGTGTGGACGATGTAGGGACGCATCATCCATATGAAGCAAGCAGGAGGATGGGGATCGTAAGAAGATGGGAGGCACCGGACCAAGAAGAGGGACACCCCTCGGACTGGACCGCCCCACAGGTGAGTATAATAAAAGCTATGTCAGTAATAGACATGAGCGTATATGTTTGACTCTCTCCTTATTCGGCAAGCTATAGCCCTAAGGCTACTTTCACACTAGCGGTTTTTTGAATACGTCACAATGCGTCGTTTAGAGGAAAAAATGCATCCTGCAAAGTTGTTTGCAGGATGCGTTTTTGCCCCATAGAGTAACATTACCGATGCATTGCGACGTATTATCACACGTCGCAACCGTCGTGCGACGGTTGCGCCGTGTTGTGGCGGACCGCTGGGAGCAAAAAACGTTAAATGTAACGTTTTTTGCTGCCGATGGACCGCTTTTTCCGACCGCGCATGCGCGGCCGGAACTCCGCTCCCACCTCCCCGCACCTCACAATGGGGCAGCGGATGCGCCAGAGAAATGCATCCGCTGCACCCCTTGTGCGGCGCATCAAATGCTAGCGTCGGAATATCGGCCCGACGCAATGCGACGGGCCGAATCCGACGCTAGTGTGAAAGTAGCCTTACCGAATAAACTGCAGAGGGACCCCGGATACATGGATCGCTCCGTCTAGTCACAAGTCACTAGTTCGACCACACTTAGAATACTGTGTACAGTCCTGGCCTCCGATGTATAAGAAAGATATAGCTGAACTAGAGCGGGTGCAGTGAAGAGCGACCAAGGTTATTAGAGGACTGGGGGGTCTGCAATACCAAGATAGATTATTACACTTGGGGCTATTTAGTTTCGAAAAACAAAGGCTAAGGGGTGATTTTATTTTAATGTATAAATATATGAGGGGACAGTACAAAGACCTTTCTGATGATCTTTTTAATCATAGACCTGAGACAGGGACAAAGGGGCATCTTCTACGTCTGGAGGAAAGAAGGTTTAAGCATAATAACAGATGCAGATTCTTTTCTGTAAGAGAAGTGAGACTATGGAACTCTCTGCCGTATGATGTTGTAATGCGTGATTCATTACTAAAATTTAAGAGAGGACTGGATACCTTTCTTGAAAATTATAATGTTACAGGTTATATATACTAGATTCCTTGATAGGGCGTTGATCCAGGGAACTAGTCTGATTGCCGTATGTGGAGTCGGGATGGAATTTTTTTCCCCAATGTGGAGCTTACTCTTTGCCACATGGTTTTTTTTTGCCTTCCTCTGGATCAACATGTTAGGGCATGTTAGGTTAGGCTATTGGTTGAACCAGTTGGACTTGAAGTCTTCCTTCAACCCTAATAACTATGTTACTATGTTACTATGTCTGATCTGCTTTTTGGCTCCGCAGCTGCATGTGTTGCATCTGTATGACAGTCACAACATATGCATGGAGAGCCTGTTTGTTGGGCCCTCCATTCATGTGTTATGACTATCACATAGCCGCGACACATGCAGCTGTGGTGCCGGACACCTGATTATCAGAGCGCTCCAGGTATCTTGGTTCCCGCTGCACCTTCTTTGGTAAGCGCTATAGCTTACCGAATAAGGAGGGAGCCGAACATATTCGCTCATGTCTAGTCAGTAACTGATCGTGAGTACTCAGACACACGTTCAGTCAAAATCTGTTGCCATGCAGGAGATTCCTCCGCATGGCAACAGTTAAAAGCCGCCAGCCAATTACAGACCGGCAGCTGACGTCAGCACGCATGTCGCCGATGTATGACGTCACTGTCATATCCCGGAACTATGGTGCGGACCTCAGCTGAATCATAGCGGAGGACACCACTGGACCTCGGCCAGGTAAGGAGAAACTTTTATTTTTTATAAAGCCGCAGTATGGTGCTGCATTATACTGCTATGGGTGTGCATTATATTACTATGGGAGTGCATAATACTGCTCTGGGGCTGCATTATACTCCTATGGAGGTGCATTATACTGGTATGGGGTGCATTATACTAGTATGGGGTGCATTATACTGCTATGGGGGTGCATTACACTTCTATTGGTGTGCATTATACTATATATGACTATGGGCTGCATTATACTGCTATGGGGTGCCTTATATTATGGGGGTGCATTATACTGCTATGGGGCTGCATTACACTTCTATGGGGTGAATAATACTGGTTTGAGGGTGCATTATACTGGATTGGGGTGCATTTTACTGCTATGGGGGAGCATTACACTTCTATTGGGGTGCATTATACTATATACGACTATGGGCTGCATTATACTGCTATGTGGCTGCATTATACTGCTATGGGGGTGCATTATATTACTATGGGGGTTCATTATACTGATATGGGGCTGTATTATACTTTTATGGGGGTGAATTATACTGGCTTGAGGGTACATTATACTGGTATGGGGTGCATTTTACTGCTATGGGGGAGTATTACACTTCTATTGGGGTGCATTATACTATATACGACTATGGACTGCATTATACTGCTATGGGGGTGCATTATATTACTATGGGGGTGCATTATACTGCTATAGAGCTGCATTATACTCCTATGGGGTGCATCACAGTGGTATGGGGGTGCATTATACTGCTATGGGCTGCATTATACTGCTATGAGGCAGCATTATACTGCTATGGGGCTGCATTATACTGGTATGGGGGTGCATTAAACTGGTATGGGGGTGCATTATACTTGTATGGGGTGCATTACACTTCTATTGGGGTGCATTATACTATATATGACTATGGGCTTCATTATGCTGCTATGAGGCTGCTTTATACTGTTATGGGGCATATTATACTAGTATGGTGGTGCACTATATTACTATGAGGGTGCATTATACTGCTAATGGGGTACATTATACTGCTATGGGGGTGCATTATACTATATATGACTTTGAGTGCATTGTACTGCTATGACGGTGTATTATACTTCTATGGGGTGCATTATACTATATATGGCTGTGGGATGCATTACACTACTATGGGGGCACATTATTCTGCTATATATGACTATGGGATACATTATACTATTATGGATGACTATGGGGCAATATGCAGAGACATGAGGCAGAATAGGAGGACATGTGGGGTCTAGAATGTGGGATATTATTACTGTAGGGGCTAATGAAAGGGTATTATTTTTGAGGATACTGTTTTCAGCATGGGGGAGAAGAGGTCCTGTTACTGTGCAGGGTGACACGGTCAGTTTTTTTCTTCATATTGTGTAGTGTAGAGGTTGGGGAATGTGCTCTAGATAACTGTAATTTTCTACAGAGATGAGTCTTGGCTGGAAGACGTTATGGCAGTGTGCACTGGAAGAAGATGAAAAGCAAAGATGAAATGCTTCAACTAGAGATGTCACCAGTGAGTCAGTGTGTTACCTGTACACTGACACTATACAGTGGGTATGGAATGTATTCAGACCCCTTTAAATTTTTCACTCTTTGTTTCATTGCAGCTATTTGGTAAATTCAAAAAAGTTCATTTTTTCTCATTAATGTACACTCTGCCTCCCATCTTGACTGAAAAAAACAGAAATGTTGAAATTTTTGCAAATTTAATAAAAAAGAAAAAACTGAAATATCACATGGTCATAATTATTCAGACCCTTTGCTCAGACACTCATATTTAAGTCACATGCTGTCCATTTCCTTGTGATCCTCCTTGAGATGGTTCTACTCTTTCATTAGAGTCCAGCTGTGTTTAATTAAACTGATAGGACTTGATTTGGAAAGGTACACACCTGGCCTCACAGCTCACAGTGCATGACCAAATGAGAATCATGAGGTCAAAGGAACTGGCCAAGGAGCTCAGACATAGAGGATACAACAGAATTTCTGCAGTACTCAAGGTTCCTAAGAGCACAATGGCCTCCATAATCCTTAAATGGAAGAAGTTTGGGACCACCAGAAGTCTTCCTAGACCTGGCCGTCCAGCCAAACTGAGCAATCGTGGGAGAAGAGCCTTGGTGAGAGAGGTAAAGAAGAACACCAAGATCATTGTGGCTGAGCTCCAGAGATGCTGTAGGGAGACGGGAGAAAGTTCCATAAAGTCAACTGTCACTGCATGCCTCCACCAGTCAGGCCTTTATGGCAGAGTGGCCGGATGGAAGCCTCTTCTCAATGCAAGACATATGAAAGCCCGCATAGAGTTTGCTAAAAAAACATATGAAGGACTCCCAGACTATGAGAAATACGATTATCTGGTCTGATGAGAAGAAGATAGACCTTTTTGGTGATAATTCTAAGCGGTATTTGTGGAGAAAAACAGGGACTGCTCATCACCTGCCCAATACAATCTCAACAGTGAAACATTGTGGTGGCAGAATCATGCTATGGGGGTGTTTTTGAGCTGCAGGGGCAGGATGACTGGTTCTTATTGAAGTAAACATGAATGTGGCTGAGTTCAGAGATATCCTGGATGAAAACCTCTTCCTCGTCCTTGTATGTGATATTATTTGGTCACTATGCGGTGCTAATTTAAAATCTGGTCATGGTGTGGCTGTATTTGTTCCTTATATGTGGTATTATTTGGTGACTATGTGGTCCGGTCATGGTGTGGCTGTATTTGTCCCTTGTATGTGGTACTATTTGGTCACTATGTGGTCTGGTCACAGTGTGGCAGTATTTCTCCTTGTATGTGGTATTATTTGGTCCCTAGATGTTGGTAATATGTCATATTATTCGGTCACAATGTGGTGGTAATATGTAGTCTGGTCATGGTGTGGCTGTATTTTTCCCTTGTATGTGGTATTATTGGTCTTGGTATAGTGGTGGTCATTTGTTCTCTCTGATATTAATTAGAAGATTAGAAGAAGATTCTTTATTTCCATTAGAGATTAGATACTTGGATCACAGCAGCAGAGATGCACTTACAGGGGTTCTCCTGTGGAAAAAAGTAATAATCTCGCCACAGGATAAGTGATGATGTACTGACTGGTGGGGTTTTATTACTTGGACCCAATAGGCAGAATGTGGAACTATTTTTCCCCATTAGACTGTAGTGGCATGTACAACTCGATCACTGATCCATTAATTCCCTCAGCGGCTGCACTTGTTTTTTTCTGGAAGACTAAAAGAGAATAAATGGAGCTGCGGTCAGACATCCCACCTGTTGCTCCATTTTAAAATGGGGATAAGTGTCCTATCAACAATAAAACGTCCTCATTCTTTCGATCGGTGCAGTTACTAATGGTCGGACCTAAGTGATCTCCTATCGTATGGAGCCCATGGATCAGTGATAACTTGTTTTAACTAAAGAACCCCATTAATGTAAACTTCCGTAATTATACATCCTAGTTATGGGGGCGCACAGTAGATGTGCAGGAGCCGCCTGTGTTTTAATAGTTGATGGTCCACTATAATGGGGATAACGACTGACAGATATTTGCATATAGCTGTAGGGTGGGCCTTTCCCCTGGCGGTCCCCAGACACCCCAGTCCAACCCTGGTTGGATACTACTTTTTGGTAGCACGGCGAGCCTTGGATGGGAAGGAGCACTATTTCACTTTTGGACTGCAATTTTGGCTAGAATAGATTGCTGATGCAATGTCATGTTAGCAAAGCCCAGGAGGTTGCAGAAAAGCAAAAAACCTTGTCAAGTGAATCCATTTCTGTAACTATTCCAGCAAAGGAGTTCATCTAGTGTTGTAATGAGCATTTTCAACTCATCTCTGTATTTTATAACAATGACAATAAAATAAAATCATAATATAATTAAATATTTACCACTAAAATCTTACATTATTAATGGCAAACTTTCATTTTCACAAGGAGTAGTGGGTAAAAATGGACACCACTATTTATTATGATATTTTCTCCTGCATGCACCGATACCCCATTTGTGGTTGGAAACTACTCTTTGGCCACATAGCATGTCAATGAAGGAAAATGAAAAGGTCTATCTGATATTTGGAGTTCAGATTTTCCTGGAATAGAGTGTGGGCACCATTGCAGAGCCCTTGATTTGCCAAAACAGCAGAAAACTCTAACAAGACCCCATTTTGGAAATTACACCCCTCAATGAATTAATCTATAGATGCCATGACTATGTTGATTGACTGGATGTTGCAGAGTGAATATTGCCAGCTTAATTCCCAAAATGTATGTCTTGCCTAAATTGTTATATAGGTTCTTCTCACCACAGTAATGCCACACATGTGGACGCTAACTACAGATTAGACACACCTTGGGACACAACAGGGAGAAGGTATTTGGATTTGGGAGCGCAGATTATGCTGGATTGTTTTATTTTTAGGGGGAGCCATATCGCTTTTCCATTGCCTTTGTACTACCTGTAATTTGGAAACCTCCTAGTTTTTCACTAACAGATTATTAGACCGGAGTTGAGGCTTGTTTTTTGGGGGTTGATTGGAAGTTTATATTATGGTAAATAATATTTTTTTATTGCTTTCAGTATAAGTTTAGGTTTTAATAAATGCTAATTTATTGAGACAGGTTTTTTGGGTTATCAGGAGTTGTATGCCAAAATCATCAGTATTAACCCCTTCATGACCCAGCCTATTTTGACCTTAAAGACCTTGCCGTTTTTTGCAATTCTGACCAGTGTCCCTTTATGAGGTAATAACTCAGGAACGCTTCAACGGATCCTAGCGGTTCTGAGATTGTTTTTTCGTGACATATTGGGCTTCATGTTAGTGGTAAATTTAGGTCAATAAATTCTGCGTTTATTTGTGATAAAAACGGAAATTTGGCGAAAATTTTGAAAATTTCGCAATTTTCACATTTTGAATTTTTATTCTGTTAAACCAGAGAGATATGTGACACAAAATAGTTAATAAATAACATTTCCCACATGTTTACTTTACATCAGCACAATTTTGGAAACAAAATTTTTTTTTGTTAGGAAGTTATAAGGGTTAAAATTTGACCAGCGATTTGTCATTTTTACAACGAAATTTACAAAACCATTTTTTTTAGGGACCACCTCACATTTGAAGTCAGTTTGAGGGGTCTATATGGCTGAAAATACCCAAAAGTGACACCATTCTAAAAACTGCACCCCTCAAGGTACTCAAAACCACATTCAAAAAGTTTATTAACCCTTCAGGTGCTTCACAGCAGCAGAAGCAACATGGAAGGAAAAAATGAACATTTAACTTTTTAGTCACAAAAATTATCTTTTAGCAACAATTTTTTTATTTTCCCAATGGTAAAAGGAGAAACTGAACCAAGAAAGTTGGTGTCCAATTTGTCCTGAGTACGCTGATACCTCATATGTGGGGGTAAACCACTGTTTGGGCGCACGGCAGGGCTTGGAAGGGAAGGAGCGCCATTTGACTTTTTGAATCAAAAATTGGCTCCACTCTTTAGCGGACACCATGTCACGTTTGGAGAGCCCCCGTGTGCCTAAAAATTGGAGCTCCCCCACAAGTGACCCCATTTTGGAAACTAGACACCCCAAGGAACTTATCTAGATGCATAGTGAGCACTTTGAACCCCCAGGTGCTTCACAAATTGATCCGTAAAAATGAAAAAGTACTTTTTTTTCACAAAAAAAATCTTTTAGCCTCAATTTTTTCATTTTCACATGGGCAACAGGATAAAATGGATCCTAAAATGTGTTGGGCAATTTCTCCTGAGTACGTTGATACCTCATATGTGGGGGTAAACCACTGTTTGGGCACATGGTAAGGCTCGGAAGGGAAGGAGCGCCATTTGACTTTTTGAATGAAAAATTATTTCCATCGTTAGCGGACACCATGTCGCGTTTGGAGAGCTCCTGTGTGCCTAAACATTGGCGCTCCCCCACAAGTGACCCCATTTTGGAAACTAGACCCCCCAAGGAACTTATTTAGATGCCTAGTGAGCACTTTAAACCCTCAGGTGCTTCACAAATTGATCTGTAAAAATGAAAAAGTACTTTTTTTCACAAAAAAATTCTTTTCGCCTCAAATTTTTCATTTTCACATGGGCAGTAGGATAAAATGGATCATAAAATTTGTTGGGCAATTTCTTCTGAGTACGCCGATACCTCATATGTGGGGGTAAACCACTGTTTGGGCACACGGCAGGGCTCGGAAGGGAAGGCGCGCCATTTGACTTTTTGAATGGAAAATTAGCTCCAATTGTTAGCGGACACCATGTCGCGTTTGGAGAGCCCCTGTGTGCCTATGCATTGGAGCTCCCCCACAAGTGACCCCATTTTGAAAACTAGACCCCCCAAGGAACGCACTTTAAACCCCCAGGTGCTTCACAGAAGTTTATAACGCAGAGCCATGAAAATAAAAAATAATTTTTCTTTCCTCAAAAATGATTTTTTAGCCTGGAATTTCCTATTTTGCCAAGGATAATAGGAGAAATTGGACCCCAAATATTGTTGTCCAGTTTGTCCTGAGTACGCTGATACCCCATATGTGGGGGTAAACCACTGTTTGGGCGCACGGCAGGGCTCGGAAGGGATGGCACGCCATTTGGCTTTTTAAATGGAAAATTAGCTCCAATCATTAGCGGACACCATGTCACGTTTGGAGAGCCCCTGTGTGCCTAAACATTGGAGATCCCCCAGAAATGACCCCATTTTGGAAACTAGACCCCCAAAGGAACTAATCTAGATGTGTGGTGAGGACTTTGAACCCCCAAGTGCTTCACAGAAGTTTATAACGCAGAGCCATGAAAATAAAAAATAAAAATTATTTTCTCAAAAATGATCTTTTAGCCTGCAATTTTTTATTTTACAAAGGGTAACAGGAGAAATTTGACCCCAAAAGTTGTTGTCCAGTTTCTCCTGAGTACGGTGATACCCCATATGTGGGGGTAAACTACTGTTTGGGCACATGCCGGGGCTCGGAATTGAAGTAGTGACGTTTTGAAATGCAGACTTTGATGGAATGCTCTGCGGGCGTCACGTTGCGTTTGCAGAGCCCCTGATGTGCCTAAACAGTAGAAATCCCCCACAAGTGACCCCATTTTGGAAACTAGACCCTGAAAGGAACTTATCTAGATGTGTGGTGAGCACTTTGAACCCCCAAGTGCTTCATAGAAGTTTATAATGCAGAGCCGTGAAAATAATAAATACGTTTCTTTCCTCAAAAATAATTATTTAGCCCAGAATTTTTTATTTTCCCAAGGGTTACAGGAGAAATTGGTTGTCCAGTTTCTCCTGAGTACGCTGATACCCCATGTGTGGGGGTAAACCACTGTTTGGGCACACGTCGGGGCTCAGAAGGGAAGTAGTGACTTTTGAAATGCAGACTTTGATGGAATGGTCTGCGGGCGTCACATTGCGTTTGCAGAGCCCCTGGTGTGCCTAAACAGTAGAAACCCCCCACAAGTGACCCCATTTTAGAAACTAGAGCCCCAAGGAACTTATCTAGATATGTGGTGAGCACTTTGAACCCCCAAGTGCTTCACAGACGTTTACAACGCAGAGCCGTGAAAATAAAAAATCATTTTTCTTTCCTCAAAAATGATGTTTTAGCAAGCATTTCTTTATTTTCACAAGGGTAACAGGAGAAATTGGACCCCAGTAATTGTTGCGCAGTTTGTCCTGAGTATGCTGGTACCCCATATGTGGGGGTAAACCACTGTTTGGGTGCACGTCGGGGCTCGGAAGTGAGGGAGCACCATTTGACTTTTTGAATACAAGATTGGCTGGAATCAATGGTGGCGCCATGTTGCGTTTGGAGACCCCCTGATGTGCCTAAACAGTGGAAACCCCTCAATTCTAACTCCAACACACCCCTAACCCTTATCCCAACTGTAGCCGTAACCCTAATCACAACCCTAACCCCAACACACCCGTAACCCCAACACACCCCTAAAACTAACCACAACCCTAATTCCAACCCAACCCTAGCCCTAAGGCTATGTGCCAACGTTGCGGATTCGTATGAGATTTTTCAGCACCATTTTTGAAAAATCCGCGGGTAAAAGGCACTGCGTTTTACCTGCGGATTTACCGCGGATTTCCAGTGTTTTTTGTCCGGATTTCACCTGCGGATTCCTATTGAGGAACAGGTGTAAAACGCTGCGGAATCCGCACAAAGAATTGACATGCTGCGGAAAATACAACGCAGCGTTCCCGCGCGGTATTTTCCGTACCATGGGCACAGCGGATTTGGCTTTCCATAGGTTTACATGGTACTGTAAACCTGATGGAACTCTGCTGCGGATCCGCAGCGGCCAATCCGCACCGTGTGCACATAGCCTAATTCTAAAGGTATGTGCACACGCTGCGGAAAACGCTGCGGATCTGCAGCAGTTTCCCATGAGTTTACAGTTCAATACAAACCTATGGAAAACAAAAATCGCTGTACACATGCTGCAGAAAAACTGCACGGAAACGCAGCGGTTTACATTCCGCAGCATGTCACTTCTTTCTGCGGATTCCGCAGCGGTTTTACAACTGCTCAAATAGAAAATCGCTGTTGTAAAACCGCATTGAAATGCACAGAAAAAACATGGTAAATCCGCCATAAATCCGCAGCGGTTTAGCACTGCGGATTTATCAAATCCGCAGCGGAAAAATCCGCAGAGGACCAGAATACGTGTGCACATACCGAAACCCTAACCCTAACCCTACCCCTAACCCTACCCCTAACCCTAACCCTACCCCTAACCCTACCTCTACCCCTAACCCTAACCCTAACCCTACCCCTAACCCTACCCCTAACCCTAACCCTAACCCTAGTTCTTACCCCAACCTTAGTGGAAAAAAAAAATATATATTTTTTTTATTGTCCCTACCTATGGGGGTGACAAAGGGGGGGGGGGGATCATTTACTTTTTTTTTATTTTGATCACTGAGATATAACCTATCTCAGTGATCAAAATTCACTCTGGAACGAATCTGCCGGCCGGCAGATTCGGCGGGTGCACTGCACATGCGCCCGCCATTTTGGAAGATGGCGGTGCCCAGGAAAGAAGACGGACGGTCCCCGGGAGGCCAGGTAAGTATAAGGGGGGGGGAGATCAGGGCACGGGGGGGCGTCGGAGCACGGGGGGGTGGATCGGAACACGGGGGGGTGGATTGGAGCACGGAGTGGGGGATCGCTGTGCGGGCGGGTGGATCGGAGCACGGGGGGGGAATCGCTGTGCGGGGGGGGATCGCTGTGCGGGGGGGATCGGAGTGTGGGGGGGTTTGATTGGAGCACGGGGGGTGTGATTGGAGCACGGGGGGAGCGGGCAGGAGGACGGGGGAGCGGAGCACAGGACCGAGGGGAGCAGACCACAGATCGGGGGGCTGGGGGGGCGATCGGAGGAGTGGGGTGGGTGCACATTTGTGTGTCCAGCCATGGCCGATGATATTGCAGCATCGGCCATGGCTGGATTGTAATATTTCACCATTTTTTTAGGTGAAATATTACAAATCGCTCTGATTGGCAGTTTCACTTTCAACAGCCAATCAGAGCGATCGTAGCCACGAGGGGGTGAAGCCACCCCCCCTGGGCTAAACTACCACTCCCCCTGTCCCTGCAGATCGGGTGAAATGGGAGTTAACCCTTTCACCCGATCTGCAGGGACGCGATCTTTCCATGACGCATATGCTGCGTCATGGGTCGGAATGGCACCGACTTTCATGACGCAGCGTATGCGTCAAAGGTCGGGAAGGGGTTAAAACAATAAAAGACGTGACAAATTTCAGTTGGTGGATAATGAATCTATAATATATGAAAGTTTAATTGTAATCATTACATTATGGTAAATAATGAAATTTAACACTATATGCTAATTTTTTGAGAAGGACCTGTATTTGCTGGTTGTTGGAAAATTTGCATCTGAATTATGAAATTGCACAACTTTGATATGTTCCATCAGGGAAAATTATTTTCTGACCATTCTTAGGCTATGTGCACATGACACCTTTTACATGCCATCAGTCGTTTTCCTTAAGTATCTTTTCTGATATTTTGCGATGGCTCTCAGGTGACCTTATACCCATGGAAGTGCTTGCAATGCAAAACGGACATAGTCCTGTCATTGTCTCCACCTCTTCTCCTCGCCGCTATGTTTTAATCCGCCTTGAATAAATAATCATGACTGGTATGGTGATTGCTGCCTTTCTTTCTATATTGGACATTGACGTTGCACTTTATATCGGCAAGCACCCAGATTTCTGTCATTGTACGGGACTCCTGAGAAGCTGTCAGTGAGGTATACTGTCGCCAGCGTCTTGGTCCTGGTAGCGGGCTTTACTCCTTTCTTCTCCACTGATGATTATATATATTATATAATATATATATATATATATATATGTATATATATTTATATATATATATATATATATATATATATATATACACTGCTCAAAAGAATAAAGAGAACATTAAATTACCACATCCTAGATATTACTGAATGAAATATTCCACTTTCAAATCTTAATTTATTACATAGTGGAATGCGTTGAGAACAATCTAATATATAAAGCTGAATGTGTGTGTGTGTGTGTGTGTGTGTGTATGTCCGGGATTGGCATCTGCACCGTCGCAGCTACAGCCACAAAATTTTGCACAGTCACACGTCTGGACCCCGAGAGCATCATAGGCTATGTTGTGAGGCGAAATTTTAACCCCGCGCTTTTCAATTCACCAATTTTGCCCCTATCTACATAATGGGGAAAAAGTGAAAGGAAAAGTGTTAGAGGCAAATTGACAGCTGCCAGATGTGAACAAGGGAGACTTAAAGAGTGAGAGCGAAACAAAATGCCCCACACACTACCATGTGCTTGAACACATATACTACCCTCAGCACACATTTCACCACACATACACCAACCTCGCCACATAAAAGTCGAAACACAAAAGTCGCTGCTCAAAACTCGCCACGCGCAAAACACACCACGTGCAAAACTAGGCTCAAACAAAACTCGCCACACGTGCAAAACTCACCTCATGGAAAACTCGCCACACGCGGAAAAATTGCCAAATGCACAAAAGTTGCAACACATGCAAAAGTTGCCTCACACAAAACATGCACATGCTCAAATTGCACCACACATAAAACTTGCCATGCGCAAAACTTGCTGCACACAAATTGCTACACTAACCTGTCACATGCAACTCAACACAAAAAGTTGCTACACGCATGTCGCCACACAAAACTCATCTCACAAAAGTCGCTACATGCATGTCGCCACACGCAACTCAACACACACACAACTTGACACATGAAACTCACCCTAAAACACACACAAGTCTGGTATTATCCTTCAAAAATAAAAATCTGATTAATAAGCAGACAAACAACAAGAGCAACAACTGTACCATATAGGAAATACGGCAGCTGTCAGTCACATGACCTGTCTATTATGTGTATGTGTGAGCTAATATATACTACCAGGGGGGAGCGCTTCCTGTTGGCTGGGGATTTATCAGGCTGCCAATTTAGCTTACAAATACTGAGGTAAAAATACTGAGCAAATAACGTGTGAACGATGTCTAATACAGGAGGAGATGACACACAGATATATACTATATACAGGAGGAGATGACACACAGGTATATACTATATACAGGGGAGATGACACAGACATATATACTATATACAGGGGAGATGACACAGGTATATACTATATACAGGAGGAGATGACACACACATATATACTATATACAGGAGCAGATGACACACACGTATATACTATATACAGGGGAGATGACACACACAGGTATATACCATATACAGGAGGAGAGAACTCACAGGTATATACTATATACAGGAGCAGATGACACACAGGTATATACTATATACAGGAGGAGATGACTTACAGGTATATACTATATACAGGAGGAGATGACACACATATATACTATATACAGGAGGAGATGGCATACAGGTATATCTTATATATAATTGCCTAGAATACTACTTCCTGCAATTTGTGCCAACTGCCGTGGCTTTGTCCGGAGCTCATGTCCGGAGCTAATGTCCGGAGCTAATGTCCGGAGATAAGTGACGTCAACAGTGTCCAGTGTCTGATTGGTTGCCGCCTGCTGCGAGCGACCAATCAGAAACGTGCCGTACTGTGACACACTCCGCCCGCCATTTTGGTGTGATTTTTGAATTTTTACCTCACAGCAAGTTTCTACTGTGTGGAGGCGGGCCCGGTGACGTTGCTCTTCAAGCTCCTGCCGAATTTCAAGTATATATGGATTCTAGACTCCCGATTCTTTAGAATCGGGCTGCCATCTAGTACTATATAAAAGAGGAGATGACACATAGGTATATAGAGGAGGAGATGACATACAGCAGGTATATACTATATACAGGGGCGATGACATACAGGTATATATAATATACAGGAGATGACATACAGGTATATACTATATATAGGAGGAGATGACATACAGGTATATAGCATATACAGAAGAGATGACATACAGGTATATACTATATACAGGAGGAGATGACACATACAGGAGGAGATGACTTACAGGTATATACTATATACAGGAGGAGATGACACACATATATACTATATACAGGAGGAGATGACATACAGGTATATACTATATAAAAGAGGAGATGACACATAGGTATATAGAGGAGGAGATGACATACAGCAGGTATATACTATATACAGGGGCGATGACATACAGGTATATATAATATACAGGAGATGACATACAGGTATATACTATATATAGGAGGAGATGACATACAGGTATATAGTATATACAGAAGAGATGACATACAGGTATATACTATATACAGGAGGAGATGACATACAGCAGGTATGTACTATTTACAGGGGAGATGACATACAGGTATATACTATATACAGGAGATGACATACAGGTGTATACTATATATAAGGGAGATGACAAACATGTATATACTGAGGGGAAAATGAGAGGTGTGAGGTGAAAATGAGGGGTGTGAGGTGAAAATGAGAAGGTGTGAGTGCAAAATGAGAGGAGTGAGGGAAAATAGTGGAGTGATCGGAAAATGACAGATGTGAGGTCGAAATGACAAGTGTTAGGGGTGAATGAGAGGAGTGAGGGGGAAATAAGAGGAGTGAGGAGGAAAATGAGAGGTGTAAGGGAGAAAATGAGAGATGTGAAGGGGAAAATGAGAGGCGTGATGGGAAAATCAGAGAAGTGAGGTGCTATAACTAACCACAGATATTTACTATGCCCAGGCAACACCGGGATCTTCAGCGAGTAAAACATAAAAATGAATAATATAAAACAAAAATAATATACTATGGAGGCCTGGATTTGGAATGATACTCAAAATCAAAGTGAAAAATACAATTACAGGTGGATTTAACTTCAGTGGAAATGACTCAAGACAAGAAAATGATGCTTACTAGTGTGTGTGGCCTCCACGTGCCTGTATGAACTCCCTACAATGCCTGGGCATGCTCCTGATGAGACAGCAGATGTTCTTTTGAAAGATCCCATCCCAGACCTGGATTAAAGCATTAGTTAACTCCTGGACAGTCTGTGGTGCAACGTGGTGTTGGTGGATGGAATGAAACATGAAGTCCCAGATGTGCTCGACTGGATTCAGGTCGGAGGAACGGGCAGGCAAGTCCATAGTACCAGTGCCTTCATCATGCATGAACTGCTAACACACTTCAGCCACATGAGGCCTAGCATTGTCATGCATCAGAAGGAACCCAGGCCCACTGCATTTGCATATGGTCTCACAATCCGTCTGAGGATCTCATTCTGGTACCTAATGGCAGTCATGATACCTCTGGCTAGCACATGGAGAGTTGTGTGGCCCTCCAAAGAAATGACTCCCCACACCATTACTGACCCGCTGCCAAACCTGGCATGCTGGAAGATGTTGCAGGCAGCAGAACGTTCTCCATGCCATCTCCAGACTCAAGGGTTCTCATTTGACTCTCTAGCAATCCTACGAGCAGGTTTCACTGAAATGTTGCTTGGTCTTCCAGACCTCAACCTGACCTCCACTGCTCCAGTTAACCGCCATTTCTTAATTACATTTTGAACTGAGGAAAGTGCAACTTGAAAACGCTTTGATATCTTCTTATAGCCTTCTCCTGCTTTGTGGGCCTTCCATTATCAGCCTCCACCATTATCATTTTCAGAGTGCTAGGAAGCTCCTTAGAAGAACCCATGGCTGCTGTTTTTTGGCACAAGGTTAGAGGAGGCTGGGTTTTAATAAAGCTGGGAAATTTGCATCACCTGGCATTTCCTAACAATGATAATGAACAAGCCATAAAGGTACCTTCACACATAACGATATTGTTAACGATATCGTTGCTATTTGTGACGTAGCAACGATATCGTTAATGAAATCGTTATGTGTGACAGCGACCAACGATCAGGCCCCTGCTGGGAGATCGTTGGTCGCTGAATAAAGTCCAGAACTTTATTTCGTCGCTGGACTCCCTGGAGACATCGCTGGATCGGCGTGTGTGACACCGATCCAGCGATGTCTTCACTGGTAACCAGGGTAAACATCGGGTAACTAAGCGCAGGGCCGCGCTTAGTAACCCGATGTTTACCCTGATTACCATGCTAAAAGTAAAAAAAACAAACAGTACATACTTACCTACAGCTGTCTGTCCTCCAGCGCTGCGCTCTGCTCTCCTCCTGTACTGGCTGTGAGCCGGAAAGCAGAGCGGTGACGTCACCGCTCTGCTTTCCGGCTCCCAGACAGTACAGGAGGAGAGCAGAGAAGCAGAGCGCAGCGCTGGAGGACAGACAGCGGTAGGTAAGTATCTAGTGTTTGTTTTTTTTTACTTTTAGCATGGTAACCAGGGTAAATATCGGGTTACTAAGCGCGGCCCTGCGCTTAGTTACCCGATGTTTACCCTGGTTACCGGCATCGTTGGTCGCTGGAGAGCGGTCTGTGTGACAGCTCTCCAGCGACCAAACAGCGACGCTGCAGCGATTCGGATCGTTGTGGGTATCGCTGCAGCGTCGCTAAATGTGAAGGGGCCTTAACTGTAACAGATTCATTAAGGTCTGAAAGCTTGGTCAAAGTTATCTGAACACAAATATCACCAAGGATAACCAAACTTTTGCATGAGCCCATTTTCTTTTTTGTAATTTTTAAAACAATAAAAATATCAACTTTTGTTGCCTAAAATACAAAGGAAATGTGTTATCTTTAACTTTAGGCCTTTTAGAAATCATTTCATCTTCAACTTGCTTAACTCTTCACAATAACAGTAAGTCCTATCACAACTGAGGATTGCTGGATGTTTCTCTTTCCATGTTGCCTCCTTCTCCTAGTCTGCTTCCTTCACTGCCTCTTCATGGGGTCAAAGTAAGACCTGCATCACCCACTTCAGCACCCCTAGGGGGAAAAGCCAGCAGGCTGCATTGAAATGTATCTGTTTGAATGAGCTGATGAAATGAGCTGACATGTGGCGGAAAAGATGTGGGCTCAGAGTCGGAGCCCACATCAAAGGGGGAGACCCAACATGCGGCGTACATGAACGGTGCATGTCATGAAGGAGTTAGGTAATTTCTCGATCCACTAGCCTCACCTGTCTGCTTAATCTTGGCTGGTTATCAAAAATAAAGTGACCCCCAAAGGATTTTTTTTTAATCATTTAAAAAAACAATAAAAAATAATGTGGGGTCCCGCCCATTTTTTTTGATAACCAGGTTATTAAAATTAGGGGAGACTCCGTGTCATTTTTTTAGGGTCCCCCCATTTTCAATAACAAGCAAAGGCAAAGAAGACAGCTGGGGGCTGGTATTACTAGGTTGAGAAAGGCCATGGATATTGGCCCCTTCTCAGCATAATCAGACCAACTCACAGCTGTCTGCTTTCCCTAGGCTGTTTATTAAAAATAGTGGGAACCCCACAGAATTTTTTTCATTTATGCATAGGCGTGAGTTGATGACTGTTATCAGTGAGGCCAGGGGCACGATGATGACAGTAGTAGTAATCAGCCGGCACCTGACCGGTGATAACCTTGACACCGCCAGTAATAACTGCTTTTTCACACGCTGTCCTCTGTGTGACAGCGTGGAAACCCACTGTGGTCTGCGATACTCAGCAGCTGTCACTGGCGGTGACTTCAGCAAGGTTACCGCCAGTCAGAGCCATAGTTTTCCATGCTTTCACACACAGAATTCAGTGGGAACTGTGGGCTTTCCGGGCACCCCATTGACTTTAATGTGGTTTAGGTTCAAGTTCGGGTACTGCTTTGATACCTGTTCTGATATTTTCTCTAAAATTCAGCTAAACCCAATGGACCCTGAAATCCACAGGCAAGACCATCCCTAATTATGAATCATAGTGATTGTGGTCATCCAGTAGCTCAGAATGCATTCTTAACTATACAAACAGAAGTACTAAAATAGGGCAGCAGCATAAATGCTCATTACATTTTAAATTCATTTTGACAAAAAGTTATACACGTTTACACCCACCCTAATGTTTTTTTTAAGTGGAAACTTAGAAGTACAATTATTCAGGAGTAAACATGCAATATCTAGATGCAATGTTATGCAGTTATATTTGAATGTATGGTTTTCCTTTAATCAATGTTCATACCCATAATTAAAAATGATTTTCTTGGCTTCCGAGAGATGGGAACAAGGAACAAGATTTTTGGTTAGAGGTTCATTTGCCGTAGCGTTCACAGCAGCTGAGGTATGTTTTCTGCACAACCTAAAGCAAAATATATGAAACATACCTATTTATCATCTCCTTGGGTTCCAGCCAACTTTTTATTGCACCCTACCTGGAGTAATATAATGTCTGTTCTGATTTACACGTTAAATATGATACATTTACTCTTAGATGCCAGTAGGCAACATTTTCCTTCACAGGAGACTAGTACCCAGTGATTTAAAAGTAACAGCTATTTCAAACTAATGGCTAATGTCATAGGGTTAACTTATCGGCTTTGCAAGCCAAGACAATCCTTAACAAATAATAATACAGAATTCAAGCACAGCTGGAACGGTAATTAACCTAAATCACAAAGGCTATTCTCCTAGAGACACAATTAGTCAAGATAGGATTTTGGATTGTATGAAGGATAGCTAAAAGCCTAGACCTCCATCAGCCCTTCCCTGTGCATTGGCAGTATGAGTTCCAGAGGATCCGAGCCCTGCAGCTCTCATTAACATTTTCTTTATTAGATATTAACATAGCTGAATACCATTAATTTGTACAACTGATGCCGTAACTGAGCAACCAATCTTCAGAATTGCAGTATTATTTCTCATTAAATAATGGGTAAAAATCAATGACTTGGCTGCATTAGGAGCAAATGGATTGAGGTAGTAGTCTGTTCGAAAGCAATGATCTGATAAATGTAAGTAATAAAGTAAAAAAAAAAAACATCAGTTAATATGCCAAACAAGGCAGTTTTTTTTGTTTCTTGGTGACTTCAGAGATCTTAGATAACAGGAGAAATCAACATCTACTCGGCATATACAGTTATATGAAAAAGTTTGGGCACCCCTATTAATCTTAAGCTTAATGTTTTATAAAAATGTTTTTTTTTTTTGCAACAGCTATTTCAGTTTCATATATCTAATAACTGTTGGACACAGTAATGTTTCTGCCATGAAATGATGTTTATTGTACTAACAGAAAATATGCAATCTGCATTCAAACAAAATTTGACAGGTGCATAAGTATGGGCACCGCACCAGAAAAGTGACATTAATATTTAGTAGATCCTCCTTTTGCAAAAATAACAGCCTCTAGTCGCTTCCTGTAGCTTTTAATGAGTTCCTGGATCCTGGATGAAGGTATTTTTGACCATTCCTCTTTACAAAACAATTTCAGTTCAGTTAAGTTTGATGGTCGCCGAGCATGGACAGCCCTCTTCAAATGATTCCCACAGATGTTCAATGATATTAAGGTCTGGGGACTGGGATGGCCATTCCAGAACAGTGTAATTGTTCCTCTGCATGAATGCCTGAGTAGATTTGGAGCGGTGTTTTGGATCATTGTCTTGCTAAAAGATCCATCCCCTGCGTAACTTCAACTTTGTCACTGATTCATGATTCATGAACATTATTGTCAAGAATCTGCTGATGCTGAGAGGAATCCATGCATCCCTCAACTTTAACAAGATTCCCGGTGCCGGCATTGGCCACACAGCCCCAAAGCATGATGGAACCTCCACCAAATTTTACTGTGGGTAGCAAGTGTTTTTCTTGGAATGCTGTGTTTTATGGCCGTCATGCATAACGTCTTTTTGTATGACCAAACAACTCAATCTTGGTTTCATCAGTCCACAGGACATTCTTCCAAAAAGAAATTGGCTTCTCCAAATGTGCTTTTGCATACCTCAGCCAACTTTGTTTGTGACGTGCTTGCAGAAATGGCTTCTTCCACATCACTCTCCCATACAGCTTCTCCTTGTGCAAAGTACATTGTATAGTTGACCGATGCACAGTGACACCATCTGCAGCAAGTTGATGCTGCAGCTCTCAGGAGGTGGTCTGAGGATTGTCCTTGACTGATCTCACCATTCTTCTTCTCTGCCTTGCTGATGTTTTTCTTGGCCTGCCACTTCTGGCCTTAACAATAACTGTACCTGTGTTCTTCCATTTCCTTACTATGTTCCTCACAGTGCAAATTGACAGGTTAAATCTTTGAGACAGCTTTTTGTATCCTTCCCCTGAACAACTCTGTTGAATAATCTTTGTTTTCAGATCATTAGACAGTTGTTTTGAGGAGCCCATGATGGCACTCTTCAGAGTAGATTCAAACAGGAGAACAACTTTCAAGTGGCCACTTTAAGTAGCTTTTCTCCTGATTGCATACACCTGGCTATGAAGTTCAAAGCTCAATGAGGTTAGAAAACCAAAAAAAGTGCTTTAGTAAGTCAGTAAAAAGTAAGTAGGAGTATTTAAAACAAGAAAATGATAAGGGTGCCCATACTTATGCACCTGTCAAATTTTGTTTGAATGCAGATTGCACATTTTCTGTTAGTACAATAAACCTCATTTCAAGGCAGAAACATTACTGTGTCCAACAGTTATTAGATATATGAAACTGAAATAGTTATTGCAAAAAAACAATTTTTATAAAACATTAAGCTTAAGATTAGGGTTGAGCGACCTTGACCTTTTTAGAGTCGAGCCGTGTTTCGCGAAACCCGACTATCTTAGAAGTCGAGTCGAGTGGAATCGGCCGATTATCGCGAAAAGTCGGGGATCGACCGAAACACGAAACCCAATGCAAGTCAATGGGGGAGCATAGTCGGCAGTGAGTGGAGGCCAGGAAAACACCTACACTGCCCATTTTAATGGCAAAAACATCCATTCTTGTTACAGAAGCTTGTAAATCGTAATTTAGCTTATAATAATTGGAAGGCATTTGAAATTGGGGGTCATTTGGCTAAAGTTGTGGGGGGTAGGGCTGGTTCAAGTAATTAGTGGGCACAGTAAATCTGGACCACGTCACGGCAGTGGAGCAGGGAGAGGTAAGTATTTCAACTTTGCAAGTGCTGTGATCCTGAGCAAGCAGGGGGGGGGCCCACTCGTTGGCATTGGCACTGGCACAGGACCCCTCAAAGTACAGCGGTGTGTTTGCACTGCGGGGGCGCCTCCCACCGGCAGCAACACTTTTGCGTACTATGAGAGGCCCTGTGCCAGTGACGTCGCCAACTAGTATTCCTCCCCCCACCTGATGAAGGAACCTGCACTTTCATCTGCACCTTCCTCTTTGTCCCCGTGTAAGGTGGTATGGTATGCGGGAAGGGGGACCTGACTTTCAGCAGGGTCACAATCTTGCAGTGTAGCGTGCACGGGAAATGTTGCGTTATGGGTCAATGTACCAGCAGACTCATCTATCACTGGCTGGGCAATGGGCAGGATGAGGAGGAAACACAGATATAGGCCCAAAGAATAAAGTGGGCTAAATGCAGTTCAAAATTGGTAACACAGGAGTAACCAGGGGGCATTGCAGTGGAGGACAACTGGAATGAGAGGCTGACACAGAGAGTAGGCCCAAATCAGTAAGTAGTCGAAATGCAGTTCAAAATTGGCAACAGTAGTAAACAGGCGGCACAGCTTTGTTCAGTGGAGGAGAACAGCAAGGAGTGGCAGACACCGATAGTAGGCCCCAACCCAACTAGTAGGCCAAAAGCAGTCTAACATTAACAACTACTTAACGAGAGCCTGAAAATGGAATTTCAGGACAGGAAACCAGGAGAACAGCAAGGAGCGGCAGACACTGTTAGTAGGCCCCAAATCAACTAGTACGCCAAATGCAGTTGTTCCATTTAACCACTATTTAACAAGAGCCTGAAGATAGAAGCTCAGGAAAGGCAACCTGGAGAACACCTTGGAGCGGAAGACACCGTCTCTACACCCCATACTCAATTTGTAGGCCTAATGCAGTGTAGTTTCCAACAACTACTAAACGAGAGTCGGAAGACCGAAGCAATGGCGAGGAAACCTGGGGAACACCTTGGAGTGGAACACACCGTCTCTACACCCCATACCCAATTTGTAGGCCTAATGCAGTGTAGTTTTCACCAACTACTAAACGAGAGTAGGAAGATCGAAGCAATGTGGACGAAACCTGGGGAACACCTTGGAGTGTAACACACCGTCTCTCTACACCCCATACCAAATTTGTAGGCCTAATGCAGTGTAGTTTGCAACAACTACTAAACGAGAGTAGGAAGATCGAAGCAATGTGGATGAAACCTGGGGCACACCTTGGGGCGGCAGACACCGTTAGTAGGCCCTACCAAAGTTGTAGCCCCAATGCAGTTTTAAAATTCCTAGAGGCTGAAAACAAGACTATTGACGCTCAGCTTTTTTCAAAGGAACACAGCTGTATTGAGTGGCGCAGACAGACACAGGTAGTAGGCCTTAAACCAAAAATGTGGCTCACTGCAGTTTAAAAAAGGTTACAGGGGTACACAGGCAGCATTGCTCTGGGCAGTGGAGGACAATTTCAATAGTGGACCGCAGACAGACTTTGTACGCCTACTATTAAAAAAAGGATGCTCTATGCAATTAAAAATAGGTTCCAGGGGTACACGGGCAGCAGTGGTCTGGTCAGTGTAGGAGTAGTAGAAAGAACGGGCTGCAGACAGGCTTCGAAGGCCTAACATAATAAAATTGGGCTGTAGGCACTTTTAAATAGGTTCCAGGGGTACACGGGCAGCAGTGGTCTGGTCAGTGTAGGAGTAGTAGAAAGAACGGGCCGCAGACAGGCTTCGAAGGCCTAACATAATAAAATTGGGCTGTAGGCACTTTTAAATAGGTTCCAGGGGTACACGGGCAGCAGTGGTCTGGTCAGTGTAGGAGTAGTAGAAAGAACGGGCCGCACACAGGCTTCGAAGGCCTAACATAATAAAATTGGGCTGTAGGCACTTTTAAATAGGTTCCAGGGGTACACGGGCAGCAGTGGTCTGGTCAGTGGAGGAGTAGTAGAAAGAACGGGCCGCAGACAGGCTTCGAAGGCCTAACATAATAAAATATTGGGCTGTAGGCACTTTTAAATAGGTTCCAGGGGTACACGGGCAGCAGTGGTCTGGTCAGTGTAGGAGTAGTAGAAAGAACGGGCCGCAGACAGGCTTCGAAGGCCTAACATAAAAAAATATTGGGCTGTAGGCACTTTTAAATAGGTTCCAGGGGTACACGGGCAGCAGTGGTCTGGTCAGTGTAGGAGTAGTAGAAAGAACGGGCCGCAGAAAGGCTTCGAAGGCCTAACATAATAAAATATTGGGCTGTAGGGCACTTTTAAATAGGTTCCAGGGGTACACGGGCAGCAGTGGTCTGGTCAGTGTAGGAATAGTAGAAAGAACGGGCCGCAGACAGGCTTCGAACGCCTAACATAATAAAATATTGGGCTGTAGGCACTTTTAAATAGGTTCCAGGGGTACACGGGCAGCAGTGGTCTGGTCAGTGTAGGAGTAGTAGAAAGAACGGGCCGCAGACAGGCTTCGAAGGCTTAACATAAAAAAATATTGGGCTGTAGGCACTTTTAAATAGGTTCCAGGGGTACACGGGCAGCAGTGGTCTGGTCAGTGTAGGAGTAGTAGAAAGAACGGGCCGCAGACAGGCTTCGAAGGCCTAACATAAAAAAATATTGGGCTGTAGGCACTTTTAAATAGGTTCCAGGGGTACATGGGCAGCAGTGGTCTGGTCAGTGTAGGAGTAGTAGAAAGAACGGGCCGCAGAAAGGCTTCGAAGGCCTAACATAATAAAATATTGGGCTGTAGGCACTTTTAAATAGGTACCAGGGGTACACGGGCAGCAGTGGCCTGGTCAGTGTAGGAATAGTAGAAAGAACGGGCCGCAGACAGGCTTGGAAGGCCTAACATAATAAAATTGGGCTGTACGCACTTTTAAATAGGTTCCAGGGGTACACGGGCAGCAGTGGTCTGGTCAGTGGAGGAGTAGTAGAAAGAACGGGCCGCAGACAGGCTTCGAACGCCTAACATAATAAAATATTGGGCTGTAGGCACTTTTAAATAGGTTCCAGGGGTACACGGGCAGCAGTGGTCTGGTCAGTGGAGGAGTAGTAGAAAGAACGGGCCGCAGACAGGCTTCGAACGCCTAACATAATAAAATATTGGGCTGTAGGCACTTTTAAATAGGTTCCAGGGGTACACGGGCAGCAGTGGTCTGGTCAGTGTAGGAGTAGTAGAAATAACGGGCCGCAGACAGGCTTCGAACGCCTAGCATAATAAAATATTGGGCTGTAGGCACTTTTAAATAGGTTCCAGGGGTACACGGGCAGCAGTGGTCTGGTCAGTGTAGGAGTAGTATAAAGAACGGGCCGCAGATAGGCTTCGAAGGCCTAACATTAGAAAATTGGGCTGTAGGCACTTTTAAATAGGTTCCAGGGGTACACGGGCAGCAGTGGTCTGGTCAGTGTAGGAGCAGTAGAAAGAACGGGCCGCAGACAGGCTTCGAAGGCCTAACATAAAAAAAATTGAGCTGTAGGCACTTTTAAATAGGTTCCAGGGGTACACGGGCAGCAGTGGTCTGGTCAGTGGAGGAGTAGTAGAAAGAACGGGCCGCAGACAGGCTTCGAACGCCTAACATAATAAAATATTGAGCTGTAGGCACTTTTAAATAGGTTCCAGGGGTACACGGGCAGCAGTGGTCTGGTCAGTGTAGGAGTAGTAGAAATAACGGGCCGCAGACAGGCTTCGAACGCCTAACATAATAAAATATTGGGCTGTAGGCACTTTTAAATAGGTTCCAGGGGTACACGGGCAGCAGTGGTCTGGTCAGTGTAGGAGTAGAAGAAAGAACGGGCCGCAGACAGGCTTCGAAGTCCTAACATAATAAAATTGGGCTGTAGGCACTTTTAAATAGGTTCCAGGGGTACACGGGCAGCAGTGGTCTGGTCAGTGTAGGAGTAGTAGAAAGAACGAGCCGCAGACAGGCTTCGAAGGCCTAACATAATAAAATTGGGCTGTAGGCACTTTTAAATAGGTTCCAGGGGTACACGGGCAGAAGTGGTCTGGTCAGTGGAGGAGTAGTAGAAAGAACCGGCTGCAGACAGGCTTCGAACGCCTAACATAATAAAATATTGGGCTGTAGGCACTTTTAAATAGGTTCCAGGGGTACACGAGCAGCAGTGGTGTGGTCAGTGTAGGAGTAGTAGAAATAACGGGCCGCAGACAGGCTTCGAACGCCTAGCATAATAAAATATTGGGCTGTAGGCACTTTTAAATAGGTTCCAGGGGTACACGGGCAGCAGTGGTCTGGTCAGTGGAGGAGTAGTAGAAAGAACGGGCCGCAGACAGGCTTCGAAGGCCTAACATAATAAAATTGGGCTGTAGGCACTTTTAAATAGGTTCCAGGGGTACACGGGCAGCAGTGGTCTGGTCAGTGGAGGAGTAGTAGAAAGAACGGGCCGCAGACAGGCTTCGAACGCCTAACATAATAAAATATTGGGCTGTAGGCACTTTTAAATAGGTTCCAGGGGTACACGGGCAGCAGTGGTCTGGTCAGTGTAGGAGTAGTAGAAATAACGGGCCGCAGACAGGCTTCGAACGCCTAGCATAATAAAATATTGGGCTGTAGGCACTTTTAAATAGGTTCCAGGGGTACACGGGCAGCAGTGGTCTGATCAGTGTAGGAGTAGTAGAAAGAACGGGCCGCAGACAGGCTTCGAAGGCCTAACATAATAAAATTGGGCTGTAGGCACTTTTAAATAGGTTCCAGGGGTACACGGGCAGCAGTGGTCTGGTCAGTGTAGGAGTAGTAGAAAGAACGGGCCGCAGACAGGCTTCGAAGGCCTAACATAAAAAAATATTGGGCTGTAGGCACTTTTAAATAGGTTCCAGGGGTACACGGGCAGCAGTGGTCTGGTCAGTGTAGGAGTAGTAGAAAGAACGGGCCGCAGAAAGGCTTCGAAGGCCTAACATAATAAAATATTGGGCTGTAGGCACTTTTAAATAGGTTCCAGGGGTAGACGGGCAGCACTGGTCTGGTCAGTGGAGGTGTAGTAGAAAGAACGGGCCGCAGACAGGCTTCGAACGCCTAACATAATAAAATTGGGCTGTAGGCACTTTTAAATAGGTTCCAGGGGTACACGGGCAGCAGTGGTCTGGTCAGTGGAGGAGTAGTAGAAAGAACGGGCCGCAGACAGGCTTCGAAAGCCTAACATAACAAAATATTGGGCTGTAGGCACTTTTAAATAGGTTCCAGGGGTACACGGGCAGCAGTGGTCTGGTCAGTGGAGGAGTAGTAGAAATAACGGGCCGCAGACAGGCTTCGAACGCCTAACATAATAAAATATTGGGCTGTAGGCACTTTTAAATAGGTTCCATGGGTACACGGGCAGCAGTGGTCTGGTCAGTGTAGGAGTAGTAGAAAGAACGGGCCGCAGACAGGCTTCGAAGGCCTAACATAATAAAATTGGGCTGTAGGCACTTTTAAATAGGTTCCAGGGGTACACGGGCAGCAGTGGTCTGATCAGTGTAGGAGTAGTAGAAAGAGCGGACCGCAGACAAGCTTCGAAGGCCTAACATAAAAAAATATTGGGCTGTAGGCACTTTTAAATAGGTTCCAGGGGTACACGGGCAGCAGTGGTCTGGTCAGTGTAGGAGTAGTAGAAAGAACGGGCCGAAGACAGGCCTCGAACGCCTAACGTAATAAAATATTGGGCTGTAGGCACTTTTAAATAGGTTCCAGGGGTACACGGGCAGCAGTGGTCTGGTCAGTGTAGGAGTAGTAGAAATAACGGGCCGCAGACAGGCTTCGAACGCCTAACATAATAAAATATTGGGCTGTAGGCACTTTTAAATAGGTTCCAGGGGTACACGGGCAGCAGTGGTCTGGTCAGTGTAGGAGTAGTAGAAAGAACGGGCCGCAGACAGGCTTCGAAGGCCTAACATAATAAAATTGGGCTGTAGGCACTTTTAAATAGGTTCCAGGGGTACACGGGCAGCAGTGGTCTGGTCAGTGTAGGAGTAGTAGAAAGAACGGGCCGCAGACAGGCTTCGAAGGCCTAACATAATAAAATTGGGCTGTAGGCACTTTTAAATAGGTTCCAGGGGTACACGGGCAGCAGTGGTCTGGTCAGTGGAGGAGTAGTAGAAAGAACGGGCTGCAGACAGGCTTCGAACGCCTAGCATAATAAAATATTGGGCTGCAGGCACTTTTAAATAGGTTCCAGGGGTACATGGGCAGCAGTGGTCTGGTCAGTGTAGGAGTAATAGAAAGAACGGGCCGCAGACAGGCTTCGAAGGCCTAACATAATAAAATATTGGGCTGTAGGCACTTTTAAATAGGTTCCAGGGGTACACGGGCAGCAGTGGTCTGGTCAGTGTAGGAGTAGTAGAAAGATTGGGCCGCAGACAGGCTTCGAACGCCTAACATAATAAAATTGGGCTGTAGGCACTTTTAAATAGGTTCCAGGGGTACACGGGCAGCAGTGGTCTGGTCAGTGGAGGAGTAGTAGAAAGAACGGGCCGCAGACAGGCTTCGAATGCCTAACATAATAAAATATTGGGCTGTAAGCACTTTTAAATAGGTTCCAGGGGTACACGGGCAGCAGTGGTCTGGTCAGTGGAGGAGTAGTAGAAATAACGGGCCGCAGACAGGCTTCGAACGCCTAACATAATAAAATATTGGGCTGTAGGCACTTTTAAATAGGTTCCAGGGGTACACGGGCAGCAGTGGTCTGGTCAGTGTAGGAGTAGTAGAAAGAACAGGCCGCAGACAGGCTTCGAAGGCCTAACATAATAAAATTGGGCTGTAGGCACTTTTAAATAGGTTCCAGGGGTACACTGGCAGCAGTGGTCTGGTCAGTGTAGGAGTAGTAGAAAGAACGGGCCGCAGACAGGCTTCGATCGCCTAACATAATAAAATTGGGCTGTAGGCACTTTTAAATAGGTTCCAGGGGTACACGGGCAGCAGTGGTCTGGTCAGTGGAGGAGTAGTAGAAAGAACGGGCCGCAGACAGGCTTCGAACACCTAACATAATAAAATATTGGGCTGTAGGCACTTTTAAATAGGTTCCAGGGGTACACGGGCAGCAGTGGTCTGGTCAGTGTAGGAGTAGTAGAAATAACGGGCCGCAGACAGGCTTCGAACGCCTAACATAATAAAATATTGGGCTGTAGGCACTTTTAAATAGGTTCCAGGGGTACACGGGCAGCAGTGGTCTGGTCAGTGTAGGAGTAGTAGAAAGAACGGGCCGCAGACAGGCTTCGAAGGCCTAACATAATAAAATTGGGCTGTAGGCACTTTTAAATAGGTTCCAGGGGTACACGGGCAGCAGTGGTCTGGTCAGTGTAGGAGTAGTAGAAAGAACGGGCCGCAGACAGGCTTCGAAGGCCTAACATAATAAAATTGGGCTGTAGGCACTTTTAAATAGGTTCCAGGGGTACACGGCAGCAGTGGTCTGGTCAGTGTAGGAGTAGTAGAAAGAACGGGCCGCAGACAGGCTTCGAAGGCCTAGCATAATAAAATATTGGGCTGTGGGCACTTTAACATTGGTTCCAGGGGTACACGGGCAGCAGTGGTCTGGTCAGTGTAGGAGTAGTAGAAAGAACGGGCCGCAGACAGGCTTCGAAGGCCTAACATAATAAAATATTGGGCTGTGGGCACTTTAACATTGGTTCCAGGGGTACACGGGCAGCAGTAGACTGGTCAGTGGAGGCCTAGTGGAAGGAGGGACCGCAGACAGGATTCGAAGGCCTAACATAATAAATTAGGGCTGTGGGCACTTTAACATTGGTTCCAGGGGTACACGGGCAGCAGTAGACTGGTCAGTGGAGGCCTAGTGGAAGGAGGGACCGCAGACAGGCTTCGAAGGCCTAACATAATAAATTAGGGCTGTGGGCACTTTAACATTGGTTCCAGCGGTACACGGGCAGCAGTAGACTTGTCAGTGGAGGCCTAGTGGAAGGAGGGACCGCAGACAGGCTTCGAGGGCCTAACATAATAAAATTGGGCTGTAGGCACTTTGAATTCTCTTGCAGGGGTACACAGGCAGTGGGCACCATTGGTGTTGTCAGCAGCGGCCGATTGTAATGAGTGTCTGCCAGTTAGTAGTCCCAAAAAATCAATACATGTTAATGTCTCGCATTACAACAAAAAGAAAAACCAAAAGGGTGCAATCATTAGGTACAGGGTTGGGCTCCTCTGCTTAGTTTCAGACCTAGTAATTTGGCACAAAGTATTTACTTGGGTAAATATAGGACACTGCCCCTGACTATGTTAAGTACCATCATACATGTCAACACAATGGTATTGTCAGTGGCAGTAATTTACGGATGTCAGCGCATAGACTAAACATAGGTGTAACTGTGAGAGATAATTGTGCAAGTGGTAGAGCAATGTTTGAGCTGGGGGTGGGTGAACTCTCTTTTGGCCGGCGGTACATGCCCAGGGCCCCTCATGTTACAACAGTGTGTCTGACGTTGGGTGCACACCACCACCGCCAGAGACACTTTATTGTACTATGAGGGACCCAGTGGCATTGCCGTAGACCAAAAGCGTGCACACCCACCTCTTCAGACAAACAGCACTCGCACGGGTGCTTGCGCCAAGTGGCGATACCACGGCCCCGTGTGGGGAGTTTGGCCATTTAGGGAGGTGTAAACATGTCGTATGCTGGACAATCAGCTGCTGCAAATTACGAGATTGGAAAACTCATTCAGAGTAGTCCACAGGCAATACCTTTTCATAGGAAAGCTGGGTGTCGGCCAGGCAAGGTGGGGCAAAAGAATTCGAAATCCAGTTGTGGTTCATTTTAATGAAGGTAAGATCATCAACATTTTGGGTGGCCAGACGAGTCCTTTTTTCGGTTAATATTGAACCTGCAGCACTGAATACTCTTTCTGATAGGACACTAGCTGCCGGGCAAGCAAGCTCCTGCAATGCATATTCTGCCAATTCTGGCCAGGTGTCTAATTTGGATGCCCAGTAATCAAATGGGAATGACGGTTGAGGTAGAACATCGATAAGGGATGAAAAATAGTTAGTAACCATACTGGACAAATGTTGTCTCCTGTCACTTTGAATTGATGCAGCAGTACCTGTCCTGTCTGCGGTCATAGCAAAATCACTCCACAACCTGGTCAGAAAACCCCTCTGTCCAACGCCACTTCGGATTTCTGCACCTCTAACACTTCTGTTCTGCTGCCCCCTGCTGCTCGTGTGAGAATGATCACGGGCGCTGTGTGCTGGGAATGCCTGAAGCAAACGGTCAACAAGAGTTGATTGTTTGGTTGCTAATATTAGTTCCAAGTTCTCATGTGGCATAATATTTTGCAATTTGTCTTTATAGCGAGGATCAAGGAGGCAGGCCAACCAGTAATCGTCATCGTTAATCATTTTAGTAATGCGTGTGTCCCTTTTGAGGATACGTAAGGCATAATCCGCCATGTGGGTCAAAGTACCAGTTGTCAAATCTGCGGTTGTGATTGGTTGAGGGGCAGTTTCAGGCAAATCTACGTCACTTGTGTCCCTCAAAAAACCAGAACCCGGCCTTGCCACGCCACCAATTTCCAGTGCCCCCGGGAAAGCTTCCTCATTAAAAATATACTCATCCCCATCATCCTCTTCGTCCTCCACCTCCTCTTCGCCCGCTACCTCGTCTTGTACACTGCCCTGACCAGACAATGGCTGACTGTCAACAAGCCTTTCCTGTTCCTCTGGTGCAGACGCCTGATCCTTTATGTGCGTCAAACTTTGCATCAGCAGACACATTAGGGGGATGCTCATGCTTATTATGGCGTTGTCTGCACTAACCAGCCGTGTGCATTCCTCAAAACACTGAAGGACTTAACAAATGTCTTGTATCTTCGACCACTGCACACCTGACAACTCCATGTCTGCCATCCTACTGCCTGCCCGTGTATGTGTATCCTCCCACAAAAACATAACAGCCCGCCTCTGTTTGCACAGTCTCTGAAGCATGTGCAGTGTTGAGTTCCACCTTGTTGCAACGTCTATGATTAGGCGATGCTGGGGAAGGTTCAAAGACCGCTGATAGGTCTGCATACGGCTGGAGTGTACAGGCGAATGGCGGATATGTGAGCAAAGTCCACGCACTTTGAGGAGCAGGTCGGAGAACCCAGGATAAGTTTTCAATAAGCACTGCACCACCAGGTTTAAGGTGTGAGCCAGGCAAGGAATGTGTTTCAGTTGGGAAAGGGAGATGGCAGCCATGAAATTCCTTCCGTTATCACTCACTACCTTGCCTGCCTCAAGATCTACTGTGCCCAGCCACGACTGCGTTTCTTGCTGCAAGAACTCGGACAGAACTTCCGCGGTGTGTCTGTTGTCGCCCAAACACTTCATAGCCAATACAGTCTGCTGACGCTTGCCAGTAGCTGGGCCATAATGGGACAACTGGTGTGCAACAGTGACAGCTGCCGATGGAGTGGTTGGGCGACTGCAGTCGAAACCTGCACAGATACTGCTGGTGGTGCGGAAAATGGTGGCCTTACAGTGACGGAAGGGATGTAGCGTTGCTGACTAGCTTCATTGGCCGAGGGTGCTACAACCTTAAGGGACGTTTGGTAGTTAGTCCAGGCTTGCAAATGCATGGTGGTTAAATGTCTATGCATGCAACTTGTATTGAGACTTTTCAAATTCTGACCTCTGCTTAAGCTAGTTGAACATTTTTGACAGATGACTTTGTGCGGATCAATTGGATGTTGTTTAAAAAAATGCCAGACTGCACTCTTTCGAGCCTCGGATCCCTTTTCAGCCATTGCAGACTGAGCTTTAACCGGATGGACACGCTGTCCTCCAACAGTTTTTGGCTTTGCCACGCGTTTTGGGCCAGATACGGGCCCGGCAGATGGAACCTGTTGCGATGTTGATGCCTGCTGCGGCCCCTCCTCCTCCGCTTCAGAACTACTGCCGCCTGCACCCTGTTCCCCCAATGGCTGCCAATCGGGGTCAACAACTGGGTCATCTATAACCTCCTCTTCTAGCTCGTGCGCAACTTCATCTGTGTCACCGTGTAAGTCGGTGGTAGAGCATTCGTGATGGGGCAACATAGTCTCATCAGGGTCTGATTCTGGATCAGTACCCTGCGAGGGCAATATTGTGGTCTGAGTCAAAGGACCAGCATAGTAGTCTGGCTGTGGCTGTGCATCAGTGCACTCCATGTCAGATTCAACTTGTAATGGGCATGGCCTGTTAACTCCTTCACTTTCTAAGCCAGGGACGGTATGTGTAAAAAGCTCCATGAAGTAACCCGTTGTGTCTCCTGCTGCATCTTTCTCTGTTGTTGTTTTTGCTGAAGAGGACAAGGAAGCGACTTGTCCCTGACCGTGAACATCCACTAACGACGCGCTGCTTTTACATTTACCAGTTTCAAAAGATGAGGCAAAAGAGCTAGAGGCTGAGTCTGCAAGGTAAGCCAAAACTTGCTCTTGCTGCTCCGGCTTTAAAAGCGGTTTTCCTACTCCCAGAAAAGGGAGCGTTCGAGGCCTTCTGTAGCCAGACGACGAACCTGGCTCCACAGCTCCAGACTTAGGTGCAATATTTCTTTTCCCACGACCACCTGATGCTCCACCACTACCACTACCCTCATTACCAGCTGACAATGAACGCCCCCGGCCACGACCTCTTCCACCAGACTTCCTCATTGTTTTAAAAACGTAACCAAAGTGACGGTATTTGTCAAATAACTTACACGGTGAGCTATAACTTCAGTATGATTTAGCTACCCCTTTACAGGTGGGTGAGACCACAACAAAAATCAGGCACAATGTTACACACTCTGTTGTTGGTGGCAACAAATGAGAGAGATGCCACACACGCAGGACTGTCACTCAAGCACAAATGTCAATATTAATCTCCCACTGTATTTTTTTTTTATTTCAGGGAGAATTTAGAAAGCAAAAAAAAAAAATTGCCTTTCTATGGCCCAGTGCCCACTATTTGAGAGAGAGAGATGGCACACCCAGGAGTCAAGACTGGCACACAAGCAGAAAGGGCAATACTCATCTCCCACTGATTTTTTTTTTTTTTCAGGGAGACTTTAGAAACAAAATAAAATAAAATGATTTTTTCAGGAAGAATTTAGAAACCAAAAAAAAGTAAAATGATTTTTTCCGGGAGAATTTAGAAACCAAATAAAAAAAAATTGCCTTTCTATGGCCCAGTGCCCACTATTTGAGAGAGAGAGATGGCACACCCAGGAGTCAAGACTGGCACACAAGCAGAAAGGGCAATATTAATCTCCCACTGATTTTTTTTTTTTCAGGGAGACTTTAGAAACAAAATAAAATAAAATGATTTTTTTCAGGAAGAATTTAGAAACCAAAAAAAAGTAAAATGATTTTTTCCGGGAGAATTTAGAAACCAAATAAAAAAAAATTGCCTTTCTATGGCCCAGTGCCCACTATTTGAGAGAGAGAGATGGCACACCCAGGAGTCAAGACTGGCACACAAGCAGAAAGGGCAATATTAATCTCCCACTGATTTTTTTTTTTTCAGGGAGACTTTAGAAACAAAATAAAATAAAATGATTTTTTTCAGGAAGAATTTAGAAACCAAAAAAAAGTAAAATGATTTTTTCCGGGAGAATTTAGAAACCAAATAAAAAAAAAATTGCCTTTCTATGGCCCAGTGCCCACTATTTGAAAGAGAGAGATGGCACACCCAGGAGTCAAGACTGGCACACAAGCAGAAAGGGCAATATTAATCTCCCACTGATTTTTTTTTTTTTTTTTTCAGGGAGACTTTAGAAACAAAATAAAATAAAATGATTTTTTCAGGAAGAATTTAGAAACCAAATGAAATAAAATGATTTTTTCCGGGAGAATTTAGAAACCAAATTAAAAAAAAATTTGCCTTTCTATGGCCCAGTGCCCACTATTTAAAAGAGAGAGAGATAGATGGCACACCCAGGAGTCAAGACTGGCACACAAGCAGAAAGGGCAATATTAATCTCCCACTGATTTTTTTTTTTTTCAGGGAGACTTTAGAAACAAAATAAAATAAAATGATTTTTTCAGGAAGAATTTAGAAACCAAAAAAAAGTAAAATGATTTTTTCCGGGAGAATTTAGAAACCAAATTAAAAAAAGATTGCCTTTCTATGGCCCAGTGCCCACTATTTGAAAGAGAGAGATGGCACACCCAGGAGTCAAGACTGGCACACAAGCAGAAAGGGCAATATTAATCTCCCACTGATTTTTTTTTTTTTTTTTTCAGGGAGACTTTAGAAACAAAATAAAATAAAATGACTTTTTCAGGAAGAATTTAGAAACCAAATGAAATAAAATGATTTTTTCCGGGAGAATTTAGAAACCAAATAAAAAAAAATTTTGCCTTTCTATGGCCCAGTGCCCACTATTTAAAAGAGAGAGATAGATGGCACACCCAGGAGTCAAGACTGGCACACAAGCAGAAAGGGCAATATTAATCTCCCACTGATTTTTTTTTTTTCAGGGAGACTTTAGAAACAAAATAAAATAAAATGATTTTTTAAGGAAGAATTTAGAAACCAAATAAAATAAAATGATTTTTTCCGGGAGAATTTAGAAACCAAATTAAAAAAAAATGCCTTTCTATGGCCCAGTGCCCACTATTTGAGAGAGAGAGATGGCACACCCAGGAGTCAAGACTGGCACACAAGCAGAAAGGGCAATATTAATCTCCCACTGATTTTTTTTTTTTTTTCAGGGAGACTTTAGAAACAAAATAAAATAAAATGATTTTTTAAGGAAGAATTTAGAAACCAAATAAAATAAAATGATTTTTTCCGGGAGAATTTAGAAACCAAATTAAAAAAAATTGCCTTTCTATGGCCCAGTGCCCACTATTTGAGAGAGAGAGATGGCACACCCAGGAGTCAAGACTGGCACACAAGCAGAAAGGGCAATATTAATCTCCCACTGATTTTTTTTTTTTTCAGGGAGACTTTAGAAACAAAATAAAATAAAATGATTTTTTCAGGAAGAATTTAGAAACCAAATAAAATAAAAGGATTTTTACCGGGAGAATTTAGAAATCCCCCCCAAAAAATATAGGCTTTCTATGGCCCACTGAGTGAGAGATGGCACACACAGGAGTCAGGAGTGGCACACAAGCCCAGAGGCCAATATTTATCTCCCACTGACTGATTTATTGATTTTTCCAGGTAGAATTTAGAAACCAAATCAACAAAAAAAATTAATAGGCTTTCTATGGCCCACTGAGTGAGAGATGGCACACACAGGAGTCAGGAGTGGCACACAAGCCCAGAGGCCAATATTTATCTCCCACTGATTGATTTATTGATTTTTTCAGGTAGAATTTAGAAACCAAATCAACCAAAAAAACAAATAGGCTTTCCATGGCTCACTGAGTGAGATATGGCACACACAGGAGTCAGGAGTGGCACACAAGCCCAGAGGCCAATATTTATCTCCCACTGACTGATTTATTGATTTTTTCAGGTAGAATTTAGAAACCAAATCAACAAAAAAATTAATAGGCTTTCTATGGCCCACTGAGTGAGAGATGGCACACACAGGAGTCAGGAGTGGCACACAAGCCCAGAGGCCAATATTTATCTCACTGATTGATTTATTGATTTTTTCAGGTAGAATTTAGAAACCAAATCAACCAAAAAAATAAATAGGCTTTCTATGGCCCACTGAGTGAGAGATGGCACACACAGGAGTCAGGAGTGGCACACAAGCCCAGAGGCCAATATTTATCTCCCACTGATTGATTTATTGATTTTTCCAGGTAGAATTTAGAAACCAAATCAACAAAAAAAATTAATAGGCTTTCTATGGCCCACTGAGTGAGAGATGGCACACACAGGAGTCCGGAGTGGCACACAAGCCCAGAGGCCAATATTTATCTCCCACTGATTGATTTATTGATTTTTTCAGGTAGAATTTAGAAACCAAATCAACCAAAAAAAAAAAAAAGGCTTTCTATGGCCCACTATGTGAGAGAGATGGCACACACAGGGATGGCACTCTAGCAGAAATGCCAATCTTAATCTCCCACAACTTATTTTTTGTAGGGAGAATTTAAATAAATAAATAAATAAATAAAAGGGACTGTCCTACAATTACTATCTCCCTGCAGTAATCTCAGCCAGGTATGGCAGGCAGCAATAAGGAGTGGACTGATGCACAAATTAAATAAAAAGTGTGGACAAACAAAAAAGATAGCTGTGCAGAAAGGAAGGAACAAGAGGATATGTGCTTTGAAAAATGCAGTTGGTTTGCACAGCGGCGTACACACAGCAATGCAGCTATCAGGGAGCCTTCTAGGGCAGCCCAATGAGCTACAGCGCTGAGAAAAAAAAAATGTAGCTTCCACTATCCCTGCACACCGAAGGTGGTGTTGGACAGTAAAAATCGCTACAGCACAAGCGGTTTGGTGGTTAATGGACCCTGCCTAACACTATCCCTGCTTCTGACGAAGCGGCAGCAACCTCTCCCTAAGCTCAGATCAGCAGCAGTAAGATGGCAGTCGGCGGGAACGCCTCTTTATAGCCCCTGTGACGCCGCAGACAGCAAGCCAATCACTGCAATGCCCTTCTCTAAGATGGTGGGGACCAGGGCCTATGTCATCACGCTGCCCACACTCTGCGTTCACCTTCATTGGCTGAGAAATGGCGCTTTTTGCGTCATTGAAACGCGACTTTGGCGCGAAAGTCGCGTACCGCATGGCCGACCCCACACAGGGGTCGGGTTTCATGAAACCCGACTTTGCCAAAAGTCGGCGACTTTTGAAAATGAACGACCCGTTTCGCTCAACCCTACTTAAGATTATTAAGGGTGCCCAAACTTTTTCATATAACTGTATGTATTCATATATCAATGGTAATAGTGATCTAATATGGGAGTCTATATTATGTAGAGTCATTACAAACAGAGTGATCTATTTCAAGTGTTTATTTCTGTTAATGTTGATGACAATGGCTTACAGCCAATGAAAACACAAAAGTCATTATCTCAGTAAATTAGAATACTTTATAACACCAGCTTGAAAAATAATTTAAAAAAATGTTGTTGCCCTACTGAAATGTATGTTCAGCAAAAGCACTCAATATTTGGTCGGGGCTCCTTTTGCATCAATTACTGCATAAATGGGGTGTGGTATGGAGGCGATCAGCCTGTGGCACTGCTGAGGTGTTATGGAAGCCCAGGTTGCTCTGATAGCAGCGTTCAGCTCGTCTGCACTGTTAGGTCTGGTGTCTCTCAAATTCCTCTTGACAATACCCCATAGATAGGTGAGTGTGCTGGCCAATCAAGCACAGTGATACTGTTCTTTTTAAACCAGATATTGGTACTTTTTGTCGTGTGAACAGGTGCCAAGTCCTGCTGGAGAATGAAATTTCCATCTCCAAAAAGCTTGTCGGAAGAGGGAAGCATGAAGTGCTCTAAAATTTCCTGGTAGATGGCTGCGCTGACGTTGGTTTTGATAAAACAGAGTCGACCTACACCAGAAGATGACATGGCTCCCCGAACCATAACGGATTGTGGAAACTTCACACTAGACCTCAAGCAGCATGGATTGTGTGCCTCTTAACTCTTCCTCCAGATTCTGGGACCTTGATTTCCAAATGAAATGCAAAATTTACTTTCATATAAAAACAACACCTTGGACCACTGAGCAACAGTCCAGTTCTTTTTCTCCTTGGCTCAGGTAAGACTCTCTTCTGGCATTGTCTATTGGTCATGAGTGGCTTGACACAAGGAATGTGGCACTTGTAGCCCATGTCCTGGATACATCTTTGTGTGGTGGCTGCCATGTCGGATGCTATTCACACTAGGGCATCCGACAGACAGCGGTAATTCTGCATTCGTCCACTATGCTCTCAGTGGCGCCGGCTAGATTTTGTCTAGGTTGTCCGGGGTTAATCTAGCTGGTACTCGGATTGGAGGCTGGGTCACGCCCTCTGCCTTTAAATAGTTCTGCTGAACTTTGGGTGTCGACGATTATAGCTTGTGTCTTGTGCCTGGTGATCTCGGTCTGGAGTGGTGGTCTAGGAGAAGGAATATCGTATCTGGTGGTGTATTATCCTTTGTCATATTTCTCCTTCCTATATTTGTATTTGTTTTGCCCTGTGCACATTTTCGTGTATTCCTGTGTGACTGCGGCGTGGTGCGTTTTTCAGTTTTCCCTGTCTGTGCTTTCTGTGGGGATTGGTGTGTGGTCTCTTCACTGGGTGGCGGGAGGTGGTTTCAGCTTAGGGCTGAAACAGGAGACAGGGTCAGGCCTGGCGGCCCAGACATGCACACCTTTAGTGTAACTTCTGGGAGAGGGTCAGACAGGGTTTTCCTAGCCTGAGGGATATCACAGGGGCCCGGGTAACCAGCCTTAGTCTACCCAGTACTCCCGTGACATTATAATCGGCCCAAAAAGAAAAGAAAAAAAAAGTATTTTTTTTATGTCATGGATCCCATGACTTCCATAACCTGCCAGTTGAAGGCGCTGTTCTTACAAGTCTCTGAATTGAATTGAAGGGGGCAGTTCAGCAACAGGGTCTTGTGGTATCAAATGTGCAAGTGGAAACTGCAGGGAGAGTTGCAGAGCCAAAAATCCCTTTACCTGAGAGGTTTGCTGGGGAACGCAGTAAATTTGTTATTTTCCGTGAAGCTTGCAAATTGTATTTTCGTATGCGTCCGGTTTCCTCAGGTAATGAGGCTCAGCTTGTGGGCTTGGTTTTGTCATTACTGAACGGAGACCCCCAAGCATGGGCATTTTAATTACCTTATGATTCAGCTGCATTTAACTCAGTAGAGAAAAGAGAAAAGGGGAAACACACAAGCGCTGATCCTAAACACAAAGTCTCTAGCAGCTGGAGTCAGGGCAGGTAAGTGCCAATCCTGCTATAGAAGTACTAGAAAATAAAAATTGCAACTGAAACTGCGCATAAAGGGACCAAAAACACGTATGAAAATATGTAGACACACGTGCAAACAATAGAATGGTACCTGGGGGGCTTCTGGGGGCTGGACAATACCAACCAAAATGCAGAAAGAACCACCAGGGTCCACCCGTAACCACTGCTGAGGAGTGACCCAATGACCTGCAATAATAGTGTGGCGGGCCCCCTACCAAATATAAGATATCAAATGGAATGTCCCGATAAACACAAATGGTGAAAAGGTAGACTTACCAGAACACAGGTGCAGTGGTGTCAGCGAGGTGGACGCACTTGGGGTTCTGTGGTGAAGAGCCCAGCACCAGGAAGATAGAAGGCGTGAGAGCGAGCAGACCTGGAAGGGGCTGCAGCACGGCGGAGCACCGAGAGATAGGTGCAACAGGATAAATGGATAAGTCCACGTGGGTGCTGCGCAGGGAAGCCCCGAAGAGATATACGGGCGAACCTGCAGGGGAGCAGGCACAGGAACGCTGTGCAGTAGCTGCGTAGAGCCAGGGAAAGCCCCGACCAGTGGCGTCCCTGGATACGAGCGGGGGGAAGATGGCCGACAGAAGACTCAGCGTGTGACGTCACAGCTACGGAGCGGCACTGGGACCAAACTAAACCAACGCGTTTCAGAGGAACTCCGTCCTCCTTCGTCAGGGTTACCGGTCCCTGGGTGCTCAGATGATTTATACAAGAGCCCTGTCAGTCAAACCCCCAAGCGGCCCGCCCCTATCCCCAGTGATCTGGGCTGCCCATATGAAAGAGTGGTAGCAGAATGTAAAGGTATGAAGCTGACAGCCCCCACTTAACCCGATGAGACCGAGCCACCAACCCGGAGATAACGGGAAAAGAGGGTAATCAAAATAAATACATAATAAATAAGTAATGAATAAATAATACAGATGGTCATAGCAGCGTGTGGGTGCACTAAATGAATCGCATATGCTAAAGAGAAGGGGGATAGAAAGGAGAACACTGTTCACAAACAAGTGAGTACACAAAATAAATAAATAGATATAAAAACATCTTTTAATAAATAGATTAAAAAATGAAAGTAGTGTAATACAAAATGGAATAAATATATAATCATAATAAAAGATACAAAGTGCATGTATCAAAATAAAATAAAAATAAAAACAATATCCCTTGCACGTTAATTATATATACCTGTACGGGCAATCTGACGGAGGAACCCCCATAAAATAACCCCACCTGAGATACTCCCCCAGAATGACCAGGGGGAAAAAATAAGAAGTGAAGTGGGTATGCTCAAGATAATGAATGAATGGGTTAGATAGAGATGGGTACAAAAACTGGTGTGTGCCCCATACAATAATTAAAAGGCAAATAGTTCCAGCCCATGATTAAGGCCCTTGGGTGCAAGACAATTGAGTGAAAATATCCATTTCGATTCAATTCTGGACATGGCTTGTATCAAATTGCCCCCTCTCATGTGTTGTTGGATTTTATGGATCCCGAGAAAACGCACGTCTTTTATGGATCTATCATGTTTCTCACTAAAATGTCGTGAGAGGGGGTGGCCCACAAAACCTTTCTGGATATTAATCAGATGCTCCTTGATCCGCACCATGAGTGGTCTCTTGGTGCGGCCCACATATAATTTCCTGCACGGACACTCAATGAGATAAATAACTTTAGTGGATAAGCAAGAAATGCTCTCCTTAATAGTGAATTCGTGCAACGAGTCTTCTGTCGGCCATCTTCCCCCCGCTCGTATCCAGGGACGCCACTGGCCGGGGCTTTCCCTGGCTCTACGCAGCTACTGCACAGCGTTCCTGTGCCTGCTCCCCTGCAGGTTCGCCCATGTATCTCTTCGGGGCTTCCCTGCGCAGCACCCACGTGGACTTATCCATTTATCCTGTTGCACCTATCTCTCGGTGCTCCGCCGTGCTGCAGCCCCTTCCAGGTCTGCTCGCCCTCACGCCTTCTATCTTCCTGGTGCTGGGCTCTTCACCACAGAACCCCAAGTGCGTCCACCTCGCTGACACCACTGCACCTGTGTTCTGGTAAGTCTACCTTTTCACCATTTGTGTTTATCGGGACATTCCATTTGATATCTTATATTTGGTAGGGGGCCCGCCACACTATTATTGCAGGTCATTGGGTCACTCCTCAGCAGTGGTTACGGGTGGACCCTGATGGTTCTTTCTGCATTTTGGTTGGTATTGTCCAGCCCCCAGAAGCCCCCCAGGTACCATTCTATTGTTTGCACGTGTGTCTACATATTTTCATACGTGTTTTTGGTCCCTTTATGCGCGGCTTCAGTTGCAATTTTTATTTTCTAACTCAGTAGAGAGTTTTTTTTCTGCTCTTGGACTCATTTATGATGATCCTGACAGATTGGCTCTAGCAGAATCTAAAATACGCGCTCTCCACCAGGGAAAGCGAATGGCGGAGGATTACTGTTCTGAATTTCATCTCTGGGCGGTGGACACACAATGGAATGACCCGGCGCTACGGAGTCAGTTTGTATGTGGAGCTTCGAGAAGGGTTAAACAAGCCCTTCTGATGTATGAGACTCCTGCTTCTCTAGAGTCTGCCATGAGTCTTGTTGTTCGCATTGATCGCCGTTTGCATCAGGGGGCGCTAGAGACGCCGCCCTTGGGGGAGGTCGTAGGTGCACGTGAGGTTGCTGCAGGTGAGCCCACGGAGCCTATGCAAATCGCAGGGGTGTTGCATCATCAAGCCCCCTTGCTCAGGAAGCAGGGACTCTGTTTTTGCTGTGGTAAAAAGGGGCATTATGTAAATGCTTGTCCTCTGTTTTCAAAGAAAAAGCGCAACGGCGGAAAACTACTAAGCTCAGAGGGTGTGGAGGAGGCCAATCTGAGTTTATGCATATCCTCCATGGTGGTCTCTCAATGTATGCTTCCTGCCAGAGTTATTGTCGCTGGCAGAGAGCTGCCAATCACTGTTTTTGTGGATAGTGGTTCGGCCACTAATTTCATTGATGAAGAGTTTGCGCGCACGGCCGGGTTCACGGTCGAAAAATTGCCTCATCCTCTCCGGGTGGTCACCATCAATGCCACCCCTCTCCCACAGGGGGGAGAATACTGAGTTTGTGGCTGAGGTTAAGCTCCACATTGGGGTCCTACATTCTGAGCAGGTTACATGTAGGGTGCTCAGTAATCTTCCTGCACAAATGGTTCTGGGTTTTCCATGGTTATCTGTGCACAACCCGGTGATTGACTGGAAAACTCAGGACATAATCCAGTGGAGCGAATTCTGCCAGGAGAATTGCCTGGCCACATGTGTGTCCGCTGTGACTCCTAGCATTCCTGAGTCACTGCTGGATTTTGCGGATGTGTTTTCTGAGAAGGGTTGCTCAGAATTGCCACCACATCGCCCCTATAACTGTACTATCAGGTTTAAACCAGGGGCCAAATTGCCGAAAGCTAGGATGTTTAACATCTCTGGTCCTGAGAGGCAAGCGTTAAAAGACTACATTGCTGAGAGTCTGAGCAAAGGGCACATAAGGCCTTCGTCCTCACCAGTGGCAGCGGGGTTCTTCTTCGTTAAGAAGAAAGATGGCGGTCTACGCCCGTGCCTGGATTTCAGGGAGTTAAACCAGATTACGGTTCGTGATCCATACCCTGTGCCATTGATACCTGATTTGTTCAACCAGGTGGCAGGTGCTAAGTGGTTTTCCAAGCTTGACCTCAGGGGGGCGTACAACCTCATAAGAGTCCGTCAAGGTGATGAGTGGAAGACGGCTTTTAATACTCCTGAGGGTCATTTTGAAAATTTGGTGATGCCATTTGGGTTTGACAAACGCGCCTGCAGTATTTCAACATTTCATCAATGATGTGTTCTTCCATGTTTTGGGGAAGTTCGTTATTGTGTACCTAGATGACATTCTCATTTATTCATGCGACCGTGATACTCATTTAGAGCATGTCAGGCAGGTGTTACAGCTTCTCAGAGAGAATAAGCTCTATGCAAAACTTGAGAAATGTGTATTTTCGGTTCAGTAGTTGCCTTTCTTGGGTTATATTGTGTCCGCTTCAGGGTTTAAAATGGACGCCGCTATGGTGCAAGCGGTGCTGCATTGGGAACGGCCTGATAACCTAAAAGCGCTTCAGCGGTTCCTTGGATTTTCTAACTACTATAGGAAGTTTATCAAAGATTTTTCTACCATTGCTAAACCGCTTACTGACATGACGGAAAAGGGTACCAATTTCTCCGCCTGGCCTGAGGCTGCTGTGCGCGCATTTGAATTTCTGAAGAACAGTTTTGCCTCGGCCCCCATTCTGGTGCAGCCGGACGTATCGAAACCATTTACCGTGGAAGTCGATGCGTCTGAGGTTGGAGTGGGGGCGGTGCTGTCACAAGGCTCATCCTTGAGCGAGTTGCGTCCATGCGCCTATTTCTCCAAGAAACTGTCACCCACCGAACAAAACTACGATATCGGCAACAGGGAGTTGTTGGCTATCAAGTTGGCTTTTGAGGAATGGCGACACTTTTTGGAGGGGTCGGTTCACCAGGTTACTGTTATTACCGACCACAAGAATTTGCTTTATTTGGAGTCAGCCAAGCGTCTGTCTCCCAGGCAGGCTCGCTGGGCATTGTTTTTCACGCTGTTCAACTTTTTTGTTACTTACCGATCCGGGTCTAAGAACACTAAGGCAGATGCTTTGTCCAGGTGTTTTCCGGTGGGAGAACCTCGGGAAGAACCCGTACCCATCCTCCAAAAGGGTGTAGTGGTCTCGGCTCTCACAACCGAGGTTGAGGCTGAGATTGCCGAGGCTCAGGAGGAGGTACCACCTGGGCTTCCCTTTAACAAATCATTTGTACCGCTCCATCTTCGCCTAAAGGTGTTGGCGGAGCATGATGATGCTGTCCTGGCTGGCCACCCAGGGGTTAGGGGTACTTTGGAGTTGGTGTCGCGTCGGTTTTGGTGGCCCAAAATCCAACAGGACGTGGTCTCGTACGTGTCAGCATGCACCACGTGCGCTAGGGCTAAGACGCCCCGCTCCCGTCCGGCTGGCGCACTACTTCCTCTCGAGGTACCCAGTAGGCCATGGACGGTGATCTCCATGGATTTTATCACAGACTTGCCCTCCTGAGCTGGGAACACGGTCATCATGGTGATTGTTAATCGGTTCTCAAATATGTCGCACTTTGTGTCTTTGCCTTCATTGCCTAGCGCTAAGACTCTGGCTCAGGTATTTGTGCAGGAGGTGGTCAGACTTCATGGGGTCCCATCTGACATCGTGTCTGATAGGGGTTCTCAGTTTGTGGCAAAATTTTGGAAAGCATTCTGCTCACGGCTGGGGATCAAGTTGTCGTATTCTTCAGCGTTTCATTCTCAATCAAATGGTCAGACCGAGCGTATGAACCAAAATTTGGAGCAGTACTTACGCTGCTTTGTTTCTGACAACCAGGAGGAGTGGTCGACATTCCTTCCTTTGGCTGAGTTTGCCATAAATAATCACCACCAGGAATCTTCTGGGGAGTCTCCGTTTTTTTGTGTTTACGGGCACCATCCTCAATTTTGTACTTTGAGTCAGGGGGGCTCTTCCGGCGTCCCAGAGGAGGACCACTTAGGAGCACAACTGTCATCAGTCTGGAGGAGAGTTAAACAGCACCTGTTGAGCGTGGGGGTAAGGTACAAACGTGTGGCTGACAGTAGACGTGTGCCAGGTCCGGACCTGAGTGTGGGTGACTGGGTGTGGTTGTCCACAGAAAAATAACACTCAAAATACCATCCCTTAAATTGGGTCCAAGGTTTATTGGTCCGTTTAGGGTCGCTGCCATCATTAACCCGGGAGCCTACCGATTGGAGCTCCCTATGGTATAAAAGATTCACAACGTGTTCCACAGGTCTTTATTAAAAAAGGTGATGGGTTCCATGGATGCGGCACCGATGCCACCTCCTGTCTTGGTGGATGGCAATTTAGAGTTTGAAGTCTCCAAGGTGGTTGACTCTCAAGTAGTGCTCTGCACTTTACAGTACCTGGTACACTGGCGTGGTTATGGGCCTTAGGGGAGGTCTTGGGTACCAGCCTCAGACATTCATGCAGACCGGCTGGTCAGTATGTTTCACCGCCGCCATCCAGACAAGCCGGGTCCTATAAGTCGTGAGGGCCCTGGGGTCCCTCGTAGAAGGCAGGGTACTGCCATGTCGGATGCTATTCACACTAGGGCATCCGACAGACAGCGGTAATTCTGCATTCGTCCACTATGCGCTCAGTGGCGCCGGCTAGATTTTGTCTAGGTTGTCCGGGATTAATCTAGCTGGTACTCGGATTGGAGGCTGGGTCACACCCTCTGCCTTTAAATAGTTCTGCTGAACTTTGGGCATCGACGATTATAGCTTGTGTCTTGTGCCTGGTGATCTCGGTCTGGAGTGGTGGTCTAGGAGAAGGAATATTGTATCTGGTGGTGTATTATCCTTTGTCATATTTCTCCTTCCTATATTTGTATTTGTTTTGCCCTGTGCACATTTTCGTGTATTCCTGTGTGACTGCGGCATGGTGCGTTTTTCAGTTTTCCCTGTCTGTGCTTTCTGTGGGGATTGGTGTGTGGTCTCTTCACTGGGTGACGGGAGGTGGTTTCAGCTTAGGGCTGAAACAGGAGACAGGGTCAGGCCTGGCGGCCCAGACATGCACACCTTTAGTGTAACTTCTAGGAGAGGGTCAGACAGGGTTTTCCTAGCCTGAGGGATATCACAGGGGCCTGGGTAACCAGCCTTAGTCTACCCAGTACTCCCGTGACAGTGGCTCTTGAAGCAATAACTTCAGCAGCATTTCCACGCCTTGTGAATCTTCCCCAAATTTTTGAATGGTCTTTTCTTAACAATCCTTTCAAGGCTGCGGTAATCCCAGTTGCTTGGCCACCTTTTTCTACCACACTTTTTCCTTTCACTCAAACTTCCATTAATATACTTAGATACAGCACTCTGTGAACAGCCAGCTTCTTTAGCAATGACCTTTGTGGCTTACCCTCCCTTTGGAGTGTGTCAATGACTGCCTTCTGGACATCTGTCAAGTCAACAGTCTTCCCCATGATTGTGGAGCCTACTGAAACAGACTAAGGGACCTTTTTAAATGCTTAGGAAGCCTTTGGAGTTGTTTTTGTTAATTATTATAATTTTACTGAGATAATGACTGTTGGGTTTTCATTGGCTGTAAGCCATAATCATCAACATTAACAGAAATAAACACTTGAAATAGATCACTCTGTAATGACTCTATATAATGAGTTTCACTTTTTGTATTGAAGAACTGAAATAAATAACTTTTTGACGATATTCTAATTTTGGGAGAAGCAATTGTAAGTGGATTGATAAGATTTTAAAAAAAATGTGGTTTCACACAAATTCGTACATATTGAGATTTGAGTTGTGGTGCACAAAAAAAGTCTTCTCCACCATTTCCCACACTTCTGAAGCATCAGAGAGTGGACTAATGTTATTTTGCGTTGCCGCATGGCTTCCACTTAATGCCCTGGAACTATGACATATAGTAGATTATCATACCTTTTACAGTGGGGGTCAGTACCTGAGCCAACACGATCAGCAGTTTGTACTGCAAAGTAATTTTCCATCTCCAGAGTCACTGAATAAGTCTCATTTTCATGTAGATTGTAAGCTCCTACGATCAGCGGGATCTGTAGACTAGAAAATAAGTGCTTATAATCAGCAGGATCCTCTCTCTCTTCTGTGGATTATAATTATTATTATTATTATGATTATTACTATTTATTATTATAGCGCTTTTTATTCCATGGTGCTTTACATAATGTAAGCTGTTATGATCAGCAGGGTCCTCTGAGCCCCTGCTGAAGCCCACAAATGTTCTCACCCACTATCATTCCCCTTTCATGGCCCTTATAGTGTATGATGCCACCAAAAATACTCTTCCTCCATATGATAGCTCTGGTGGCTTCCTCCACTCAAATTGCCTCAGTACTCCTCCCACACACACACACACAGTATTATGGCCCACAGTGACCCTGGCAAAGTATAATGTCCCCAAAGTTCCTCAAATGCAGTATAAAGTTGCCACTGCCCCCAACCCAGTATGATGGCCAATTGTGCCCCCAGACATTGTCATACACCTCAGTGCCCCAACACATTATGATGTCCCCACATTGACCCCTAACAAATTATAAATCCTCCTAGAGCCTTTCAACACATCATAATGCCCCACAACCCCCAACTCAGTATGATGTTTATAAATTGTCATGACACAGTATGGTGTCCCTATTGTCATCCCACCTACAGTATGATGGCCCCACAGCCCCCTGTACATTATAATTACCCCACAGCTCTCCCATGCACAGGATGATGCCCTTCCTGCTTCCTACACAGTATGCAATTTATGTATTATCTTGGTTCCTTCTTCACTTCTGGTATGATTTTATTAATGCAGACTATATTTTTAATGATTTGAATGCCTTTGCAATGGCTCACTACAATGGCAAGGTCTCATTACACTGCTCAACTCTGTTTTCTAGGTAGTGTAGTTTCAGATTATCTTCTCGGCCTCCTGCTTGTGATAGTGTTCTCACTTTTACCTATTGCATGAAGGAGGCTGGGAGAGCTGTGTGACGCTGCATCTCACATGATAGAATTGACTTTCAAAATCCATCAAGAAGTATAGGTAGTGCATAGTTTGGTGTGAACGATGATACCTGTTATGATCTGGTGGCCTAGGAGCAGCATGTGACGTACTCTGGAGAAGGTGGTACCTGTACTGACCGCAGACCCTGAACTTAGCACCGCAACTAGAAGTAGCCGTGGGATGTACCTAACACTCCCTAGACACCTCGACACAGCCTAAGGACTAACTTCCCCTAAAGATAGAAACGGGAAAACTATCTTGCCTCAGAGAAAATCCCCAAAGGATAGACAGCCCCCCACAAATATTGACTGTGAGAGGAGAGGGAAATGACATACACAGACTGAAATCAGGATTTAGCAAAGGAGGCCTTTCTAGCTAAAAAGAAAGAATAGGACAGAGTACTATGCAGTCAGTATTGAAACACTAGAAAATATCCACCACAGAAAATACAAATCTCCACATCTGACTAAAGACATGGAGGGTATATCTGCATCTCCAGAGATACAGCTTGGCTGCAAAAAATCCTTACACAGACAAAGCTGGACAAGACAAAACATGAAAATGCACAGAACTTATATGCCCACAGCATGTGGACAGCAAAAACAAAGCCAGAACTTATCTTTGATGAAAAGAACAGCAAAACAGGAGAGACCAGTCAGGGATGTGAATCCTCCAAAAACAATGGACAACTGGCACTGACTAAAGGATCAAGCAAGGCTAAATAGCCCAGTCCAAATTGCAATAAGTGGACACACCTGATAAATGCTGCGATCCAAAGACAGCAGCACTACCACTCATAAACACCAGAGGGAGCCCAAGAGCAGAATTCACAACAGTACCCCCCCCCTTGAGGAGGGGTCACCGAACCCTCACCAGAGCCCCCAGGCCGATCAGGACGAGCCAAATGAAAGGCACGAACCAAGTCGTCAGCATGAACATCGGAGGCAATAACCCAAGAATTATCCTCCAGGCCATAACCCTTCCATTTGACAAGATACTGAAGCTTCCGCCTCAAAAAACGAGAATCCAAAATCTTCTCAACCACATACTCCAACTCCCCATCAATCAACACCGGGGCCGGAGGATCAACAGAGGGAACAACGGGCACCACATACTTCCGCAACAAAGATCTATGGAAAACATTATGGATGGAAAAAGAGGCTGGAAGGGCCAAATGAAAAGATACTGGATTGATAATCTCAGGAATCCTATAAGGACCAATAAACCGAGGCTTGAACTTAGGGGAAGAAACCTTCATAGGAACATGACGGGAAGACAACCAGACCAAATCCCCAACCCGAAGCCGGGAACCAACACACCGACGACGGTTAGCAAAACGCTGAGCCTCCTCATGAGACAACACCAAATTGTCCACCACATGAGCCCAAATTTGCTGCAGCCTGTCACCCACAGAATCCACACCAGGACAATCAGAAGGCTCAACCTGCCCTGAAGAAAAACAAGGATGAAAACCAAAATTACAAAAAAAGGCGAAACCAAGATAGCAGAACTAGCCCGATTATTAAGGGCAAACTCGGCCAATGGCAAGAAAGCCACCCAATCATCCTGATCAGCAGACACAAAGCATCTCAAATAAGTTTCCAAAGTCTGATTAGTTCGCTCGGTTTGGCCATTTGTCTGAGGATGAAATGCGGAAGAAAAAGACAAATCAATGCCCAGCCTAGCACAAAAGGCCCGCCAAAACCTAGAAACAAACTGGGAACCTCTATCGGACACAATATTCTCCGGAATGCCATGCAAACGAACCACATGCTGAAAGAACAACGGAACCAAATCAGAAGAGGAAGGCAATTTAGGCAATGGTACCAAATGAACCATCTTAGAAAACCAATCACAAACCACCCAGATAACCGACATCCTCTGGGAAACCGGAAGATCTGAAATAAAATCCATAGAAATATGCGTCCAAGGCCTCTCAGGGACCGGCAAAGGCAGAAGCAACCCACTAGCACGGGAGCAACAAGGCTTGGCCCGCGCACAAGTCCCACAGGACTGCGCAAAAGAACGCACATCCCGCGACAAAGAAGGCCACCAGAAGGACCTACCAACCAAATCTCTGGTACCAAAAATCCCAGGATGGCCAGCCAACAGAGAACAATGAACCTCAGAAATCACATTACTAGTCCATCTATCAGGAACAAACAGTTTCCCCACTGGACAGCGGTCAGGTTTATCAGCCTGAAATTCCTGAAGAACCCGTCGTAAATCAGGGGAGATGGCAGAAAGAATCACGCCTTCCTTCAGAATGCCGACCGGCTCAAGGGCCCCAGGAGAATCAGGCAAAAAACTCCTAGAGAGGGCATCAGCCTTAACATTCTTAGAACCCAGAAGATACGAGACCACAAAATCAAAACGGGAGAAAAACAGGGACCATCGAGCCTGTCTAGGGTTCAGTCGTTTGGCAGACTCGAGGTAAATCAGATTTTTATGATCGGTCAGGACCACAATACGGTGCTTGGCCCCCTCAAGCCAATGTCGCCACTCCTCAAATGCCCACTTCATAGCCAACAACTCCCGATTGCCGACATCATAATTGCGTTCCGCAGGCGAAAACTTCCGAGAAAAGAAGGCACACGGTTTCATCAAGGAACCATCAGAATTCCTCTGAGACAAAACGGCCCCTGCCCCAATCTCAGACGCGTCAACCTCAACCTGAAACAGAAGAGAAACATCCGGCTGACGCAACACAGGAGCAGAAGTAAATCGACGTTTAGGCTCCTGAAAGGCAGAAACAGCCGCGGAGGACCAATTCGTCACATCAGCGCATTTCTTCGTTAAATCGGTCAGAGGTTTAACCACACTGGAGAAGTTGGCAATGAAACGACGATAAAAATTAGCAAAGCCCAAGAATATCTGAAGGCTCTTCACAGATGTGGGCTGAATACAATCATGAATGGCCTGAACCTTAACTGGATCCATTTCTAAAGATGAGGGAGAAAAAATGAAGCCCAAAAAAGAAACCTTCTGCACTCCAAAGAGGCACTTAGACCCCTTCACAAATAAAGCATTATCACGGAGGATCTGAAATACCATCCTGACCTGTTTCACATGAGACTCCCAATCATCGGAAAAAATCAAAATATCATCCAAATATACAATCATGAATTTATCAAGATAACTCCGAAAGATATCATGCATGAAGGACTGGAACACAGATGGGGCATTAGAGAGTCCGAATGGCATGACAAGGTATTCAAAATGGCCTTCGGGCGTATTAAATGCAGTTTTCCATTCGTCACCCTGCTTAATACGAACAAGATTATATGCCCCTCGAAGGTCAATCTTAGTAAACCAACTAGCCCCCTTAATCCTAGCAAACAAATCAGTAAGCAAAGGCAAAGGGTATTGAAATTTGACCGTGATCTTATTCAAGAGGCGATAATCAATACAGGGTCTCAAGGAGCCATCCTTCTTGGCAACAAAAAAAAAACCTGCTCCCAATGGTGAAGAAGATGGCCGAATATACCCCTTCTCCAAAGACTCCTTAATATAGCTCCGCATGGCGGCATGTTCTGGCACAGACAGGTTGAAAAGTCGGCCCTTAGGGAACTTACAACCTGGAATCAAGTCAATAGCACAATCACAGTCCCTATGCGGTGGAAGGAAACTGGATTTGGGCTCACCGAATACATCCTGGAAATCTGACAAAAACTCAGGAATTTCAGAAGAGGGGGAAGAGGAAAGTGACATCAAAGGAACGTGACCATGAACCCCCTGACAACCCCAACTAGTCACAGACATAGATTTCCAATCTAACACCGGATTATGTACCTGTAACCATGGAAAACCTAGCACAATAGCATCATGCAAATTATGCAACACCAGAAAACGACAATCTTCCTGATGGGCTGGCGCCATGCACATGGTCAGCTGTGTCCAAAACTGAGGTTTATTTTTAGCCAACGGTGTAGCATCAATGCCCCTTAAAGGAATAGGGTTCTGCAAAGGCTGCAAGGGGAAACCACAACATCTGGCAAATTCTAAGTCCATTAAGTTCAGAGCGGCGCCTGAATCCACAAATGCCATGACAGAAAATGACGATAATGAGCAGATCAAGGTCACAGATAACAGAAATTTAGGTTGTACAGTACTGATGGTATCAGAACTAGTGATTCCCTTTGTACGCTTAGGGCAATCAGAAATAACATGAGCAGAATCGCCGCAGTAAAAACACAACCTATTCTGACGCCTGAATCTTTGTTGCTCTAGACAAAATCCTATCACACTGCATAGGCTCAGGGCTCTGCTCGGAGGACAACGCCACAGTGTGCACAACTCTGCGCTCGCGCAAGCGCCGATCAATCTGAATGGCCAGAGACATAGAATCACTCAGACCAGCAGGCGTGGGGAACCCCACCATAACATCTTTAACGGATTCAGAAAGACCCTTTCTGAAAATTGCCGCCAAGGCATCCTCATTCCATTTAGTCAGTACAGACCATTTTCTAAATTTCTGGCAATGCGATTCTGCCGCTTCTTGACCCTGACACAGGGCCAACAAGGTCTTCTCTGCATGATCCACTGAATTAGGTTCATCATACAATAACCCTAGCGCCTGAAAAAAGGTGTCTACATTAAGCAAAGCAGGATTCCCAGATTCCAGGGAAAATACCCAATCCTGAGGATCACCACGCAGCAGGGAAATAACAATTTTTACCTGCTGAATGGGATCACCAGAAGAACCGGGTTTCAGAGCAAAAAACAGTTTACAGTTATTTTTAAAGCTCAAAAATTTGGACCTGTCCCCAAAAAACAAATCAGGAGTTGGAATTCTAGGCTCTAAAACCGGAGTCTGATTGATATAATCGGAAATACCCTGTACTCTAGCAGCAAGTTGGTCCACACGAGAAACTAATTCCTGAACCTCCATGCCAGCGCCTAACTCCTGAGCCCCTCAGAGGAAAAGAGGGAAGGAAAGACAAAGCAGACTACAGAAAAAAAAATGGCTCAGCACTTTCCTTCCCTTCTTCTGAGATGCATTTAACTTATTTCTGGCCAGTTGTACTGTTATGATCTGGTGGCCTAGGAGCAGCATGTGACGTACTCTGGAGAAGGTGGTACCTGTACTGACCGCAGGCCCTGAACTTAGCACCGCAACTAGAAGTAGCCGTGGGATGTACCTAACACTCCCTAGACACCTCGACACAGCCTAAGGACTAACTTCCCCTAAAGATAGAAACGGGAAAACTATCTTGCCTCAGAGAAAATCCCCAAAGGATAGACAGCCCCCCACAAATATTGACTGTGAGAGGAGAGGGAAATGACATACGCAGACTGAAATCAGGATTTAGCAAAGGAGGCCTTTCTAGCTAAAAATAAAGAATAGGACAGAGTACTATGCGGTCAGTATTAAAACACTAGAAAATATCCAACACAGAAAATACAAATCTCCACATCTGACTAAAGACATGGAGGGTATATCTGCATCTCCAGAGATACAGCTTGGCTGCAAAAAATCCTTACACAGACAAAACTGGACAAGACAAAACATGAAAATGCACAGAACTATAAGGCCCACAGCATGTGGACAGCAAAAACAAGGCCAAAACTTATCTTTGATGAAAAGAACAGCAAAACAGGAGAGACCAGTCAGGGATGTGAATCCTCCAAAAACAATGGACAACTGGCACTGACTAAAGGATCAAGCAAGGCTAAATAGCCCAGTCCAAATTGCAATAAGTGGACACACCTGATAAATGCTGCGATCCAAAGACAGCAGCACTACCACTCATAACCACTGGAGGGAGCTCAAGAGCAGAATTCACAACAGATACCACAGAGATCACTCAGAATCCCACCACCTGTGAAGGATGACACCAGAGATCATGCAGAATCCCACCACTGTCATCACTTGTGAAGGATGACACCAGAGATCATGCAGAATCCCACCACTGTCACCACTTGTGAAGAATGACACCAGAGAGATCACGCAGAATCCCTCTGCTGCCACCACATGTGATGAACCCGCACCTTGCCACCCCGCATGACGTCACTATTACATCAATGAGACCACATGGTATGGTCTCCTCATTTGCACCAATGTGACATTTAGCACCCCCTAGGGACACCTAAGGCCAGCTTGGCGCCAGTTTTACACAAACACTTCCTGTGCACAGGGGTCCAGGCAAGGACAGGGATTGAGAAGGTGTGGCTCATGCAGTCAGTGATGGTGACACCACACTCGCTCACAACCCCGGCAGGTTAAGAGGCCCCTTTCACTAGCACCAGTGAAACAGAGTGCTGCCAGCCAGGTAAGGCTGCCACCAATTCCTCGTTACTAGTGATGAGCGAGCACTAAAATGCTCGGGTGCTCCTTGTTCGGGTCGAGCAAATTGGAATACTAGGGTACTCAACCTGAGCAACTAGCCCGATGTAAGTCTATGGGAAACCAGAGTAGTTTTACCGCGATCCCCCCCAGAGGTCCTTTTAAGGTCGAAAAAGTTAAAAAAATTAATTGAAACACTGAAGAAATGACACAGGAACATCATGGGTATGGCTCCTGGAAACCTTTCTGACTCCTAGGTAACAGCTGTAAGCAATGTTGTCAGAGTTTCATGCCATTTTTACAGGTGAACCAAAAAACATACAAAAATGAAACCAAAATGGATCTTGCTGGGAAAAATGTTAAGGTGCATCCTTTCCAGGCTAATGACTTGTATATAAGGCAAAATAATTTACCCCAGACCGAAATGTTCCTCCACCACTTGGCGTATGTTCACACGCAGCGTTTTTGATGCGTTTTTCAACTTTCACATTGCTTTCAACCCATACAAATGCATTCACTGGGAAATGTCATTGTAATATTTTACAACACTAACTGGCCATGTGGTGTGTGACACATAAGGAGACACATCTTGTTTCATTTCTGAAGGAGGGACTCTTAAAGTCACAAAGCCTATTATTAGAGGGGCATTAGGCGGTATTAATATTCTTAAAGAGCCTTTATTAAACAGTGGGTCTCCTATGCTGTTATTGCCTATGCAGTGAGTAGCTGGGCTGCCAAGAATTACAACGCACCCCAATACCCCTTTCATGAGAGTACAGGAGGGCCTCCTGAAAAAATGTTGCATTGAATGCAAGGCTTACCCTGCTATCAAGTCATATGCACCCTAATAAGCCTTTGAACCCAGATACTGGATGGCCACAGGAAAACACACTTCACAGTCTTCAGTTGGTCTTGCCATACAGGGTTCCTTATGCATTCAATGCAAGGGCCACCTTTACCCAAATTTGCACGCTCCCCAATCCCCCCTTGGAAGAAACATGGAGGAGGGCCTCCTAAACAAAACTGTCCCATTACCAAGGAGTGTGTCTCCTAGACTCGTACTGCCCATACACTAAGTGTATGGGCTGACCAAAATATTTCCCCATGGGGGTAAAAATAATTTTTAAAAATTCATGACAAAATTATTATTATTATTATTTATTATTACAGCGCCATTTATTCCATGGCGTTTTATATGTGAGGAGGGGTATACATAATAAAAACAGGTACAATAATCTTGAACAATACAAGTCACAACTGGTACAGAAGGAGAGAGGACCCTGCCCGCGAGGGCTCACAATCTACAAGGGATGGGTGAGGATGCAGTAGGTGAGGGCAGAGCTGGTTGAGCAGCGGTTTGGTCAATAGGTGGTTACTGCAGGTTGTAGGCTTGCCGGAAGAGGTAGGTCTTCAGGTTCTTTTTGAAGGTTTCGACGGTAGGTGAGAGTCTGATATGTTGTGGTAGAGAGTTCCAGAGTAGGGGTGATGTGCGAGAGAAATCTTGTATGCGATTGTGGGAAGAGGAGATTAATGGGGAGTAGAGAAGGAGATCTTGTGAGGATCGGAGTTTGCATGCAGGAAAGTACCGGGAGACTAGGTCACAGATGTATGGAGGAGACAGGTTGTGGATGGCTTTGTATGTCATGGTTAGGTTTTTGTACTGGAGTCTCTGGGCAATGGGGAGCCAGTGAAGGGATTGACAGAGGGGAAAGGCCGGGGAATAGCGGGGGGACAGGTGGATTAGTCGGGCAGCAGAGTTTAGAATAGATTGGAGGGGTGCGAGAGTGTTAGAGGGGAGGCCAAAGAGCAGGAGGTTACAGTAGTCGAGGCGGGAGATGATGAGGGCATGGACTAGGGTTTTTGCAGATTCTTGGTTTAGGAATGTACGGATCCGTGAAATATTTTTGAGTTGAAGGCGGCAGGAAGTGGAAAGGGCTTGGATATGTGGTTTGAAGGAGAGATCAGTGTCAAGGATTACCCCGAGACAGCGAGCTTATGGGACTGGGGAGAGTGGGCAGCCGTTCACTGTAATGGATAGATTTGTTGGGGGGGTCGCGTGAGATGGGGGAAAGACAATGAATTCTGTTTTGTCCATGTTAAGTTTTAGAAATCTAGCGGAGAAGAAGGATGAAATGGCGGACAGACATTGAGGGATTCTGGTTAGTAGGGCGGTGATATCTGGTCTAGAGATGTAGATCTGTGTGTCATCAGCATAGAGATGATACTGAAAACCGTGAGATTCTATAAGCTGTCCCAGGCCAAAAGTGTAAATGGAGAAGAGCAGGGGCCCTAGATCTGAACCTTGCGAGACTCCGACAGATAGCGGGCGAGGTGAAGAGGTGGTGTGTGAATGGGTGATACTGAATGTTCGGTCAGTTAGGTATGACGAGATCCAGGATAGGGCCAAGTCTGTGATGCCAAGGGATGAGAGGGTCTGCAGTAATAGGGAATGGTCCACTGTGTCAAAGGCAGAGGACAGGTCCAGGAGGAGAAGGATAGAGTAGTGTCGCTTGCTCTTGGCGGTTAATAGGTCATTGGTGACCTTAGTTAGGGCAGTTTCAGTGGAGTGGTGTGACAGGAAGCCTGATTGTAAGTGGTCGAAAAGGGAGCAGGAACATAGATGGGAGGACAGTTCAAGATGGATGTGTTGTTCCAGTAGTTTTGAGGCATACGGGAGAAGTGATATAGGGCGATAGCTAGATACAGAGGATGGGTCAAGAGAGAGCTTTCTGAGGATAGGTGTGATTGAGGCATGTTAAAAGCTTGAGGGGAAAACACTAGTTGTTAGTGATAGGTTGAAGAGATGGGTTAGAGTTGGGATGAAGACTGTGGCGAGGTTTGGGATGAAGTGGGAAGGGATTGGGTCAAGTGCACAGGTGGTGAGATGCGATCTTGAGAGTAGAGTGGAGAGTTGATCTTCTGTAATGGTGGAGAAGTTGGTTTTCGAGGTGGAGGGCTGGGTAGTTGGGAGGAAGGGCTCTGGGGGTTGTTGACTAAAACTATCTCTGATGTTCTCAATCTTCTGCTTGAAAAATGAGGCAAAGTCTTCAGCTGAGATGAGTAGGGAGGGAGGAGGTGCTGGGGGACATAGGAGAGAGTTGAAGGTGTTGAATAACTGTTTAGGGTTGTGAGACAGGGAGGATATGAGAGATGAGAAGTAGGTTTGTTTAGCTGTGGCGAGTGTGGTCTTGAAAGTAGTGAGGGACTGTTTGAATGCGATAAAGTGCTCATTGGAGTGGGACCTTTTCCATCTCCGCTCTACAGCCCTGGAAGCTCGCCTCAGTTCTTTGGTCAGGCTGGAGTGCCAGGGCTGTCTGTTGATTTTGCAAGCTTTGGTATGTGTGAGAGGGGCAAGAGATTCCAAAGCTGCAGCTATTGTGGTGTTATATAGAGCAGCAGCGTCATCCGCATTGTGTAGGGAACTTATGTCTGTGAGAGGGAGGAGGGATTCAGTGAATGTAGATCAAGGTGTTTAAGATTTCTGCGAGGGTGTGCAAATTTGTGGGGTGGGGATTGTAGACAAGGAGTGGAGAGGGAAGAGAATGTGAGTAGATTGTGGTCAGAAAGAGGAAGAGGTGAGTTAGAGAGGTTAGATAGGGAGCATAGGTGGGTGAAGATGAGGTCCAATGTGTGACCATCTTTGTGAGTGGTTGCAGAAGACAATTGAGTGAGGCCGAAGGAGGAAGTGAGAGATAGAAGTTTAGTGGCAGCTGAGAGGGAAGTGTCAATGGGGATGTTGAAGTCACCCACTATGATAGTGGGGATGTCCGCAGAAAGGAAATGAAGTAGCCAGGTGGTGAAGTGGTCAAAGAAGGTGGTGGCTGGCCCTGTGGGGTGGTAAATGACAGCCAATTGGAAATTGGTGTGGGCATAGATGCACACAGAGTGCACCTCAAAGGAAGGGAGGGTAATAGAAGGTGGCAGTGTTTACAAAATAGTGTTTACTGTCTTGAGCTAGGGTAAGACACAGCAAAAAATGGATAATGAAAGCCACAAAAGCACACTCTGTTGCCCACAGAGAGATAAGGCGTGTCACGGAACTACCGCACTGTCAATTTTTTTTGTTTTAACCAAGATAGTGGGTAGATAGACCTACGGTATTAGACAGACCAAAAATTGGAATGTATGCATGAAAAAACCTATTTTTAGATCACACATAAAATGGGCGTTGGATGGAGATAACTGACTGTTTCAATATGTGGCCCTTATTTTTCAAAATTTTCTAACCACAAAATACTATATACACCAAGGGTATCAGACAAAAAAATGGAATGTATCTCTGAAAAGACAAGATTTGAAGACCACACATAGACCAGACGTGTGACTGAGATAACAGACTGTTTCAATATGTGAGATGTATTTTTTAAAATTTAAAAAACCACAAAATAATGTATACACCAATGGTAGCAGTCTAGCAGACCAAAAAATGCAATGTATGCCGGCAAAGGAAGGATGTGGACACCACAGATACACTGTGCGTCTGACGGAGATAATAGAGTGATCAAAATGTGTTCTTGGTTTTTTTTGGCCCACCAAAAAATGTGTCCATAGGTAGGCTATGACACTAAAATAAAACAAGTGGAGTACTAAAATTGTCCAAACATTTCCCGATGGGGGTTAAATTTTTAAAAAATATTTTATGGCCATCATAGACACCCTTGGCAAAAATTGGACCGGCTGTAGCAGCACAAAACCAGTTAACCCTGGTGATCTAGTGTTGGAGAATGAGGAGATATAAGATAAATCATACTGAAATTAAAGAAATTAAAAAAAAGTGAAATGTTTTTGGAATGTGGGAGGAAACCAGAGTACCCGGAGGAAACCCATGCAAACACGGGGAGAACATACAAACTCCTTGCAGATGTTGTCCTTTGTGGGATTTGAACCCAGGACTCCAGCACTGCAGTGCTAACCACTGAGCCACCATGCTGCCCAATTATGTAACTTCACAGTTATATCTTATCAAATAACAAACATTAATATTGTAAAAGCAAAGATGATTTTTTTTTAACCATATCTAGAACGATCAGTCATCCATGACAAAACATTGGTGAATCTTAATAATTTGTTGGTGATGATACAGTGTATAGCTTATTATTATTATAGCAAGTTGGATTTTTTGACCCAACATTAATAATCATATGATTTTTTTTAAAGCCCATAGCCAATGACATTCCTATTCATGGACTCTCAATTACCTGTGAAATCATCAATGTTTTCATTCTTTTACATGTTTTGCAAAAGAAAATTCATGTTAACAATACTTGTGCTCTCTTCTGTGGTAATTTAGGCATGTTCAGAAGCTGAAATACATCCTGACTACCTAGCTAACCCCAGCCCCCGTCTGCCTCCATCCATCTTCCTACTAATATCCTGTGGCTAATGCCTTACTAATTGCAATGTGTCACTTCTGCCGGTAACAATTCATTGTTAAACAAAATTACACTTCACAGTTCTGCTTTTTTCTTCTCTCCTTGGGTCAGATTTGATTGCTCTCTAGACTGTAGTATGCCAAGTAAAAAACTGTAAGTGACAAGGTAAGTACATGCTCAAACAGCTTGTTCATGTAATCGCTCATCTTCACATAGTTCATACATAGCAACAACATTTCAATTACTTCTCTAGTCTGTTAATTGGGGCTACACGTGAAGATAATAAATTGCTAAACAGTATTGATTATCGTTATACTGCACTTTGCAAAAGTTTTAGGCAAGTGTGTAAAATTGCTAAAAAACAAGAATGCTTTTATAACTGAAGTGGTAATAGTTTATTTTTTATCAATTAGCAAACTTCAAAATTAATGACCAAAAGGGAAACTAAATCAAATCAAAATTTTATGTGACCACTGACCAACCATTGGCTTCAAAACAGCAACAATTCTTCTAGGTACATTTGCACCACGTCATGGATTTTGTAGGATTATAGTCAAATGTATGAGTAACCATTTACACTAATCAAGTGATAATGATTAGCATTTTCATATTTAGGATAAAAACTGTGTAGGAGGTTTAAAACGGAGGAACAGCCAAACTCTGCTACAAAGGTGAAGTTGTGGAAGACCATTTCCCATAGAATGTAAGTCCGCAAGGACAGGGTCCTCTCGCCTCTGTACCAGTCTGTCACTGTAAATTTGCTTGCTGTAAACGATATCTATAAGGCCGGCGTCACACTAGAGAGAAATACGGACGAGGGAGAGGCGCAAAAACAATGCATTGTACACGGACCAATGTTTCTCTATGGGGCAGCTTCCATCAGCCGCATATTTCTCGGCCGTATTTTACAGGCTGAAAAAAAATCGCAGCGTATTCCTCTAAAAATGCACCAATGAAAGTCTATGGGGGTGGGAAAAATATTGCACATGGACCATGCGTGCGGCTTGCGAGAAATACGCACCGGTGTTCTATAGAAAAGCCGGTAATTCAGTCGGTGTACAGTAAAATCACACTGACAGGTTAGAATAGAATAGATAAAATTAATGTTTACACATAGTATAGGTAGATAGATAGATATATATGTCAGTGACACACACACACACATATATATATATATTTATTTAATACAGAGCTAGATAGCATAAAAGCCGGTAATTCAATTGCCGGCTTTTGCTAACTCATTACCAAACCTGACAGAATATGAGACATGGTTTACATGCAGTAAACCATCTCATATCCCTTATATTTTTACATATTCCTCACTAAAAATGTTAGTAGTTTGTGTATGCAAAATTTGGGAGCTCTAAGTGTTAAAATAAAGGGTTAAATCACGGAAAAAATGGCGTGGGCTCCCGCGCAATTTTCTCCGTCAGAGTGGGAAAGCCAGTGACTGAGGGCAGATATTAATAGCTTTGAGAGGAACCATGGTTATTGTCCCCCCCTGGCTTAAAACATCTGCAGCACGGTGGCGCAGTGGGTAGCACAGCAACCTTGCAGCGCTGGAGTCCTGGGTTCAAACCCCACCAAGGACAACATCTGCAAAGAGTTTGTATGTTCTCTCCGTGTTTGCGTGGGTTTCCTCCGGGTACTCCGGTTTCCCCCCACATTCCAAAGACATACAGATAGGGAATTTAGATTGTGAGCCCGTCGGGGACAGCGACGATAATGTGTGTAACCTGTAAAGCGCTGCGGAATATGTTAGCGCTATATAAAAAAATTAAAAAAAAAAAATCTGCCCCCAGCCACCCCAGAATAGACACATCTGTAAGATGTTAGGTTCACTAAATGCTAAAACTGACCTGCCATTATGATTCTCCAGGTCAGTACGAGTTCATAGACACCTAAAATGGCTAGGTTATTTTTTACCTAAGTGGTGAAAAAAAATTCCAAACTTTGCTAAAAAAAAAAAAAAAAAAAAAATTTGCGCCATTTTCCGATACCCGTAGTGTCTCCATTTTTCATGATCTGGGGTCGGTTGAGGGCTTATTTTTTGCATGCCGAGATGACGTTTTTAATGATAGCATTTTGGTGCAGATACGTTCTTTTGATCGCCTGTTATTGCATTTTAATGCAATGTCACGGCGACCAAAAAAACGTAATTCTGGCATTTCAAATTTTTTTCTCGTTACTCTGTTTAGCGATCAGGTTAATGCTTTTTTTTTAGTTGATAGATCGGGCGATTCTGAGTGCGGCGATACCAAATATGCGTAGATTTGATTTTTTTTTTATTGATTTATTTTGATTGGGGCGATAGGGGGGTGATTTAAACTTTTATATTTTTTTTATTTTTTTCACATTTTTTTTAACTTTTTTTTTTTACTTTTGCCATGCTTCAATAGCCTCCATAGGAGGCTAGAAGCAGGCACAGCACGATCGCCTCTGCTACATAGCAGCGATCTGCTGTTCGCTGCTATGTAGCTGAAAATCAGGTGTGCTGTGAGCGCTGACAGGGTGGGTGGGTGGCGTGGGTGGGTGGAGCTCACAGCTGCCGGCGATCAGTAACCATAGAGGTCTCAAGGACCTCTATGGTTACAATTCTGAAGCATCGATCATGTGACGGGGTCGGCGATGATGTCATTTCCGGCCGCCCGGCCAGAAGCGGTAGTTAAATGCTGCTGTCTGCGTTTGACAGCGGCATTTAACTAGTTAATAGGCGCGGGCAGATCGCGATTCTGCTCGCGCCTATTATGGGCACATGTCAGCTGTTCAAAACACATGTCAGCTGTTCACCGCCGGAGCCCGCATCAAAGCAGGGGATCTGACCTCGGACGTACTATCCCGTCCGAGGTCAGAAAGGGGTTAAAATCTTGCAGGGCGCGCAAAGTTCCCCTGCCTGCTCACACCAGCTTTTTAACATATTGATTAATGACCTTGTAGGGGGCATACAGAGCAGAATTTCAATATTTGCGGATGACACTAAACTCTGCAGGGTAATCAATACAGAGGAGGACAATTTTATATTACAGGAGGATTTATGTAAACTAGAAGCTTGGGCTGATAAATGGCAAATGAGCTTTAATTGGGATAAATGTAAGGTCATGCACTTGGGTAGAAGAAATAACTATGTGCTTAATTGTAAAACACTGGGCAAAACCGTCAATGAAAAAGACCTGGGTGTATGGGTGGATAACAATTTTTTTTTTTGTGCCGAAACCACCCCCCTCAGCTTATACACGAGTCAATTGTCCCAGGAAGCCGGCGGGGGATGGGGAGCGGTGGAGCAGCTGGTCAAAGAGGCAGGAGCCGGCGGTTTTGTCAAAGCCTGTGCTGCTGCTAAAGAGAAATTAATATTCATTTCTCTTATAGCATGCACAGTGACTGCCGCAGCCTCCAGCTTCCAGCATGGTGGCACACATCCTGCATACCTTCCTGTATGCCCTTGCTGCATCTCCTTCGTCCCAGCACCAGCAGCACTTCCTGCAGAGAGATCATGTGCCCCCCTCGCTCATTAAAGTAATGAATATGCACGCCTCTCCACTCCCAAAGGAGTGGTGCTCACAGGAATCCGGCACTGACAATCATAGAGGTCTCCAGGAGACCTCATGTTGTCATGCCAGCACACTGGTGACCCGCGATCATGTGACAGGGGCACCAGTGTGTGTATTTCCGGCCCAATGGCTGGAAGCGCGATTTAAATGCCGCTGTCACAGTTTGACATGTCCCCAGAAAGATGTGCGCTCACCGCCTGAGCCCACAACAAAGGGAGGGACCCCGACATCGGCATACTATTATGCCCGATGTCAGTAAGGGGTTAAAAAACAACTCCTCCTGGTGCTGTGTTCGTTCTGCTTTCTGTTTTCTTCCAACTTTTGGAACTTGGGTCAGAAGGGGGCATGATTTAATATTCTGAATTAGCTTCCCCCAATGTTTTTCATTATATTATTTCTTACTGAATATATCTGATCACAATAATTACCTGAATAGTATCAAATGTAATAGATCTATTTCATAATGTATTCAGTTCTATTGTATAATCTGGTGACAGATCCGCTTTAAATGAATGAGCTTGTTCTAAACTTTTACCAGTACTTCCTGCAACACAAGGTTTAGGTACAGATAATTATATGAGACATTATCCAAATACCATTATATGGATGACCCTAAAATAATATTGAGGCCTAAGAATGCAGTAGTAACGCTAGATGCGAGGATAGTTTCTCCTTTTTGCACACGATATAGTAGGATTGCGGGATATGTGTGCGATGTGATAAATTAGGAGTAATTTCCTCAGTCTGAACATTAATTCATACAATATTATTATATTGCAATATGATTATTGGGTTATATGCTTCTTCATGACATTCATGATTTTCTCTTGAGGTGTGGAAGATCACTTCAACTCGTAATATGGTCACTGTAAGTAGTGGCGAAGCTATATGGTTGGATGCAGTTACTGCTGTGACAGAGATCAAAACCCTTTGGTCAAAACCACTATATTACATCTAGGGAGAATTCATCAATTTTCATTTAATCTGGATAGGGATAAGTTATTTGATGAATGTTTCCCCAGATCCCAAAACTGATAAAAATCCTCCAGCCGTATGCCTCGTTACCCACCCTACACTGTAGAGCACATGCAAAAATTAGACGGCTACATAAAATATCGGTAATTATATTAGCACATCCGAAATTATATTGTTGCTGCATAGGACATACTGTATATTGTAAAATAAGGCTATTTAGAGAATGAATGTAAAGTTTATGAAATCCAGTGTGCAATAGATATATAACACTAAATGTAAAATATCGGACTCGGACTAAATAATTCTTGGCTTCCCCTACTGACAAAATGACAGTTTTCCTTGCTTACATGCTCATTTAGGAAAATCAGTCTGCATGAATCAGGTCAGTATTTCACTGATTAATTTCACATTAAAATGCTAGAAAATAATACATAATTTAATAAATTGTGTCGTATATAGCAAGTATTTGTATTTCCACCATTTCAATACATGGGGCCGCAGGGAGGTCTAATGTACTCAGCTGAGTTGATGATGCTCAACTTGTCTGCAAGAAATAACACTAATTATGGGGTGGAAATATCATCATTTCCATATGTGCAGCGCCCCGGGCCCAAGAGGTAAGGGGGTCCACCACCATCTCCAAAGCAGCAAGCAGATTCTGTCATAGCAGGACTACTGGACTGCAAAGGGCCTATATACTGTTCTGCAGAGGGGCCCTCTTCTGTATGTGTCCACCACAGCATTCATCTACAAATTAATTGGTCCACTTTCCTTGGATGATAAGACTCACACGGACGTGTGAATGTAGTCTTACCGAGGATTGGGGAGCCTAATCGTATGCTGCAAAACCCACCCTAATTGATTATTGACCTTCAGCCTATTCAACAGTGCCACACTGAGTCTCTGAGAGATGTCTGTCTGGGACAGCTTTCCCACCTCTGGATAACAGACAGAGTGGAACCTGACTGCCGTCAGTTGTCAGGATAATATGAGCAGATTGCATACACCCTGTCTAAAGGTACCGTCACACATAACGATATCGTTAACGATATTGTTGCTTTTTGTGACGTAGCAATGATATCGTTACCGAAATCGTTATGCGTGACAGCGACCAACGATCAGGCCCCTGCTGGGAGATCGTTGGTCGCTGGGGAATGATCAGAACTTTATTTTGGTCGCTGATTTCCCGCTGACATCGCTGAATCGGCGTGTGTGACGCCGATTCAGCGATGTCTTCACTGGTAACCAGGGTAAACATCGGGTTACTAAGCGCAGGGCCACGCTTAGTAACCCGATGTTTACCCTGGTTACCATTGTAAATGTAAAAAAAAAACACTACATACTTACATTCCGGTGTCTGGTCACGTCACCCACCGTCAGCTTCCCGCACTAACTGTGAGCGGCGCGCCAGCCGTAAAGCAGAGCACAGTGGTGACGTCACCGCTCTGCTTTACGGCCGGCCGGCGCGCCGCTCACAGTCATTGCGGGAAGCTAAAGGCGAGGGACGTGACCAGACACCGGAATGTAAGTATGTAGTGTTTTTTTTTTTTACATTTACAATGGTTACCAGGGTAAACATCAGGTTACTAAGCGCGGCCTTGCACTTAGTAACCCGATGTTTACCCTGGTTACCCGGGGACTTCGGCATCGTTGGTGGCTGGAGAGCTGTCTGTGTGACAGCTCTCCAGCGACCAAACAGCGATGCTGCAGTGATCGGCATCGTTATCTATATCGCTGCAGCGTCGCTTAATGTGACGGTACCCTAACACTAGAGTATAACCTAAAATTAAATGATGACAAATAGTTTTAGTCCTCTTCTTAATGCTAGTTGTCCAATTTCTTTAACAATGTTGACAGCAAAATATTAATTTATCAAATATTTTGAGGACATGACTTTCTAATTTTTAATAACTACATGTAGAGATAAGCGAATAAATTTGAGTGGAATAGAATTCTATTCAAACACTACAAAAATCTGCATTCAGCAAAATGCTGAATTTCTTAATTTTTCTTCTCCTGGCAGGTAATTTTCTGAACCATACAGGGCCATCAAAAGATAATAATAATAATAATAATAATAATAATAATAATAATAATAATTTTTATTTACATAGCGCCAACATATTCCACAGCACTTTACAATTAAGCAGGGACGTGTACAGACAATAAATTCTATACAAGTTAAGACAATTTAAACAGTGACATTAGGGGTGAGGTCCCTGCTCGCAAGCTTACAATCTACGAGGAAATGGGGGGACACAATAGGTGAAAAGTGCTTGTTATTTTAGGTCTGGCAATTATAATAAATAGGGATTTTCATATAAAGCTGCATGATCCGGTCATCAACCCGTGTGTTTAAGTGCAATAGTCAAGTATCAAGTGCAGTTATCCTGTGCTTGGAGGGTGTGGAGACAGATGAATAATAGGGTGCAGATTCAGAATAATATTTGGAAGGAGGGAACAGGGCAAAGTTAGTTTACTGAGTAGTTGATGTGGTAGGCTTGTTTGAAGAGATGGGTTTTTAAAGCGCACTTGAATAGGTTGGGGCTAGGTATCAGCCTGATCGTCTGGGGAAGTGCATTCCAGAGAGCTGGCACAGCACAAGAGAAGTCTTGGAGACAGAGGTGCACAGTTCGGATTATGGGGGATGCTAGTCTTAGGTAATTTGTAGAACAGAGGGCACGTGTAGGGCGATAGATAGATATGAGAGAGGAGACATAAGGCAGTGCAGAACTGTGGAGAGCTTTGTGGGTGAGAGAGATGAGTTTATACTGGACCCTGTAGCGAATGGGTAGCCAGTGTAATGACTGGCACAAGATGGAGGCATCGGTGAAGTGGCTGGACAGAAATATGACCCTGGTTGCCGCATTCAAGATGGATTGTAGAGGAGAAAGTTTGGTAAGAGGGAGACCGATCAGAAGAGAGTTGCAGTAGTCCAGACGGGAATGAATAAAAGCGACAGTAAGAGTCTTAGCAGTTTTAAAGGTGAGAAAAGGTCGGATTCTGGAGATGTTTTTAAGATGCAGGTGACAAGAGCAAGTGAGTGATCGGATATAGGGAGTAAAAGAAAGTTCGGTGTCGAATGTGACCCCAAGACAGCAGGCATGCTGCTTTGGAGTTATGGTTGATCCCTCCAGGGTAATTTCGATGTTGGGCAGAGTGAGGTTAGTAGAAGGGAGAAACACAAGAAGTTCCATTTTGGAGTGATTTAGTTTCAGATAGAGGGAGGACATGATGTTAGAGACAGCAGACAGACATGTCTGCATTGTCATGTATGTATTTTGAATTAGGTTAGGGTTGATGTCGGGGGAAGAAGTGTATAATTGGGTGTCGTCAGCATAGAGATGGTACTGGAACACAAATCTGCTGATTGTCTGTCCAATAGGGGCAGTGAATAGAGAGAAGAGGAGGGGGCCTAGGACTGAGCCCTACGGAACCCCAATAGTACGGGGATGAGGAGAGGAAGAAGAGCCAGCAAAAGATACAGTGAAGGAGCGGTCAGAGAGGTAGGAGGAGAACCAGGAGAGGGCTGTGTCCTTGAGGCCTAGAGAGCCGAGCATAGAGAGCAGGAGCTGATGATCCACAGTGTCGAATGCTGCGGAGAGATCCAGAAGAATCAGCAGGGAACAATGCCCTTTGGATTTAGCTGTTATTAGATCATTAGAGACTTTAGTGAGGGCAGTTTCAGTGGAGTGTAAAGAGCAGAAACCAGGTTGTAAGGGGTCGAGAAGAGAGTTATCCGAGAGATAGCGGATTAGACTGGAGTGGACCAAGCGTTCCAGGAGTTTAGAGATGAAGGAAAGGTTAGAGACAGGTTTGTAGTTAGCAGCGCAGTTCTGGTCCTGGGATGGTTTTTTAAGTAAAGGGGTTATGATGGCATGTTTAAATGAGGAGGGAAAGATACCTGAAGAAAGAGAGATATTAAATATTTTAGTCAGGTGAGTGGTGACCACTGGTGAGAGAGACTGCAGGAGATGTGAAGGAATGGGGTCACTGTTGCAGGTGGTAGGCCGAGCAGAAGCGAGGAGCTTGGAAACTTCTTCTTCTGAAGCAGGCTCAAAGATGTCTAGTGAGCTTGAGATGCGGCAGGGCAGGGGTTCCAGGCACTGGGGAGATTGGGCTGAGATATCCTGATGGATGTGGTTGATTTTTTCTTTATCTAAAGATAAAAAAATCCTTATATTCACCTTACCACTCATTTTTCCAGCCCCTTGTCTCCACACCCTAACTCATCCAATCCTCAACGCACCTTCTAATCCCTATCGATCATACTGAAATCCCCAGGTCTCTAACACTGAGCCGAGGCTTCCAGCTCTGATGAGGCCGATGTCACAGTGAGACCCCAGAATATAATAAGGGACAACAAATTCAAGGTGAATTTCCCAGAAAAATCAGTGTGAACAGGTGAATTTGAATTTTACCTGATCTGCTCATCACAAACTATAAGGTCTCCTTCATTGTGACTTACTAATATTTATGAGAGCCTCAAAGTCTTGGGTGACTGGAGTGGTAATGCACTTAGACCACCACTCCATTGAGTTTTTTGTGTGTATAGGCATCGTAGTACCCCTATAGATCCAAAAAAGTGTGACCACCTCCCCTATAAAGATGGAGGAGTAATGGTCAGTCGAAGCGCAATGAACATGCATATATCATCAATCCTGTGGACAGGTGATAAATGTTATTAATGGAATAACCCCTTTAAGACAAGAGGTTTTTATATTTAACATTTCACAAAGCTTTTATTGATTTTAATCCAATGTGTATATGTGTTTCTTGATTTAAATATAATTTATTACATTTCTCTGAGACTTAAACAAGTTGAGAACTGTCTTGACACAAAACCTGATAAGTCATAAATCAAGACCTTTGGTATAATAAATGAGGATTTCGACTATTACAAGCTAATACTGTTATAAATAGAACCCATCTCAGATGGAATATTGAGGCAATGGGTAGAGGAGATTTCAGGAAATAAGAGCAATGATCAGCAAGTCCTGCCTTCTTGACTTCCAAGGACCTTGTAAGCCCTGACTGTCATTTTAAAAGTTGCTATTAAGCCTTGTACATGCAGAAAACTGACAGGTTGTAACAAATAATACCTTGAATCACCATCTTCCCGTATTATAAATTTACAGGTGTTAGACCTCATCACTTTTTTACATTTAACTCTTAATCACTGGTTATGTTATACCGAACACACCTGAGGCCCGACAAATGAACATTGTCATGTGAATTTTTATATAAGTGTTCTATCACAGCTTAGATTTTTTCCTTTTTGCTATTTTGTTGTGTTCAAAAATGCGCATGAGCTGCATAGTTAAAAAAGATGTAGGCCATTTATGTTTGACATCCACAATCTGAGTCTGGAGCACAATGTCCTCACCAGCCACAGGTCTCCTGTCCCAGACTGAACATTTACATATTATTATTATTATTTATTGTGATAGCGCCATTTATTCCATGGCGCTTTACATGTGAGATAATAATAAAACCATGTTTCTGTCCAATTAAACAAATAAAATCTTCCTAAAAGAAGATGGTATGCGTTTTATATGGGTTATGTCCCCCATAGGGCAGTAGAAGTAGTTTAAATAACGTTTTAGTGGCTACAAACATCATTTAATAGTGTTAAGGTACCGTCACACATAGCGACGCTGCAGCGATACCGACAACGATCCGGATCGCTGCAGCGTCGCTGTTTGGTCGCTGGAGAGCTGTCACACAGACAGCTCTCCAGCGACCAACGATCCCGAGGTCCCCGGTAACCAGGGTAAACATCGGGTACCTAAGCGCAGGGCCGCGCTTAGTAACCCGATGTTTACCCTGGTTACCATCCTAAAAAGTAAAAAAACAAACGCTACATACTTACCTACCGCTGTCTGTCCTCGGCGCTCTGCTTCTCTGGTCTGGCTGTGAGCGCCGGGCAGCCAGAAAGCAGAGCGGTGACGTCACCGCTCTGCTTTCCGGCTGACCGACGCTCACAGCCAGAGCAGGAGGAGAGCAGAGCACAGCGCTGGAGGACAGACGGCTGTAGGTAAGTATGTACTGTTTGTTTTTTTACTTTTAGGATGGTAACCAGGGTAAACATCGGGTTACTAAGCGCGGCCCTGCGCTTAGTTACCCGATGTTTACCCTGGTTACCAGCAAAGACATCGCTGAATCGGTGTCACACACGCCGATTCAGCGATGTCTACGGGGAGTCCAGCGACGAAATAAAGTTCTGGACTTTCTTCCCCGACCAGCGATCTCCCAGCAGGGGCCTGATCGCTGCTGCCTGTCACACTGGACGATATCGCTAGCGAGGACGCTGCAACGTCACGGATCGCTAGCGATATCGTCTAGTGTGACAGTACCTTTAGGTTTACCTGGTGAGGTGTAATCAGGAAGCTGGAGATCAGGGTGGACATAATAGACCCAGGGCACTTAGCACAGCTGGAAGGCACTTGGAACTCAGACAAAAGGCTATACTCGATGGCAAACAAACAAGCTAGGAAAGAGACATTGGTAGCCACAGAACCATGAGGGCAGGTGAAGAGGAAAATGGCAAGTCTGAAGCAGAGATCAGATGCAGGTAGCAGAATCCATAGCAGATTGTCTCCAATTACAGTTAATGATTAGTGATGGGCGAGCACTAAAATGCTCGGGTGCTCGTTGCTCGAGTCGAGCAAATTAGGATGCTTGGGTGCTCGACCCGAGCAACGAGCCCAATGTAAGTCTATGGGAAACTCAACCATCTTTCCGGCGGCTTTCCCGGCAGTCTGCAGAGGGACTAGAAATTGCGGAAATCAATGGGAACAGTGCTCAAATGACATGGGAACAGCATGGGGAAGACCACTGAAAGCGTTTCTGACTCCCAGGTCACTTCTGTGAACAATGTCGTCAGAGTCTTACGCTATTTTTACAGACTCACAATAAAACATACAAAAACGAAACCAAAATGGATTTTCCTGGGAAATATGTTAACCCCTTCCCGACCTTTGACGCCACATAGGCGTCATGAAAGTCGGTGCCAATCCGACCCATGATGCCTATGTGGCGTCATGGAAAGATCGCGTCCCTGCAGATCCGGTGAAAGGGTTAACTCCAATTTCACCCGATCTGCAGGGACAGGGGGAGTGGTACTTTAGCCCAGGGGGAGTGGCTTCACCTCCCCCCCCCCGTGGCTATGTTCGCTCTGATTGACTGTTGAAAGTGAAACTGCCAATCAGAGTGATTTGTAATATTTCATCTATTAAAACTGGTGAAATATTACAATCCAGCCATGGCCGATGCTGCAATATCATCGGCCATGGCTGGAAACACTGGTCTGCCCCCCCCCCAACCCCACCGATCGCCCCCCCCAAGCCGCCGATCTGTCCTGTACAGTGCTTCGCTCCCCTCCGTCCTCCTGTCCGCTCCCCTCGTGCTCTTGTCCGCTCCCCCCCTGCTCCAATCCACCCCCGTGCTCCAATCCACACCCCATGCTCCGATCCCCCCCGTGCTCCAATCCACCCCCCGCGCTCTGATCCACCCCCCATGCTCTGATCCACCCCCCGTGCTCCCCTCCTCCCCATCATACTTACCGAGCCTCCTGGGGTCCGTCCGTCTTCTCCATGGGCGCCGCCATCTTCCAAAATGGCGGTGCATGCGCAGTGCGCCTGCCGAATCTGCCGGCAGGCAGATTCGTTCCAATGTGCATTTTGATCACTGTGATAAAACCTATCACAGTGATCAAAATAAAAAAAATAGTAAATGCCCCCCTCCCTTTGTCACCCCCATAGGTAGGGACAATAATAAAAAAAAAGAAAATTTTTTTTCCACTAAGGTTGGGGTAAGGGTTAGGGTTAGGGTTTCGGTATGAGCACACATATTCTGGTCCTCTGCGGATTTTTCCACAGCGGATTTGATAAATCCGCAGTGCCAAACCGCTGCAGATTTATGCTGGATTTACCGCGGTTTTTCTGCGCATTTCACTGCGGTTTTACAACTGCAATTTTCTATTGGAGCAGTTGTATAACCGCTGCGGAATCCGCAGAAAGAAGTGACATTCTGCGGAATGTAAACCGCTGCGTTTCCGTGCAGATTTTCTGCAGCATGTGTACAGCGATTTTTGTTTCCCATAGGTTTACATTGAACTGTAAACTCATGGGAAACTGCTGCGGATCCGCAGTGTTTTCCGCAGTGTGTGCACATACCTTTAGAATTAGGCTGTGTGCACACGGTGCGGAATTGGCTGCGGATCCGCAGCGGATTGGCCGCTGCGGATTCGCAGCAGTGTTCCATCAGGTTTACAGTACCGTGTAAACATATGGAAAACCAAATCCGCTGTGCCCATGGTGCAGAAAATACCGCGCGGAAACGCTGCGTTGTATTTTCCGCAACATGTCAATTCTTTGTGTGGATTCCGCAGCGTTTTACACCTGTTCCTCAATAGGAATCCGCAGGTGAAATCCGCACAAAAAAACACTGGAAATCTGCGGTAAATCCGCAGGTAAACCCGCGGATTTTTCGAAAATGGTGCTGAAAAATCTCACACGAATCCGCAATGTGGGCACATAGCCTTAGGGTTAGGGTTGGAATTAGCGTTGTGGTTAGGGTTGTGATTAGGGTTATGGCTACAGTTGGGATTAGGGTTAGGGGTGTGTTGGGGTTAGGGCTGTGGTTAGGGGTGTGTTGGGGTTAGTGTTATGGACCTGGTGGTTAAGAGCACCCGGAACGACCTGATGGTAAAACTCACACAGGACAAGCTCTGGGAAGTGGGAACTCTGCTGACCGCAACCCCTAATCCTATCACACAACTAGAAATAGCCGTGGAGCGTTCGTAACACGACCTAGATGCCTCTTCACAGCCTAAGAGCTACCTAGCCCTAAAGATAGAAAATAAAGCCTACCTTGCCTCAGAGAAATTCCCCAAAGGAAAAGGCAGCCCCCCACATATATTGACTGTGAGTAAAGATGAAAGTCACAAACACAGAGATGAAACAGGTTTCAGCAAAGGGAGGCCAGGCTTACTAAACAGACTGAGGATAGAAAAGGTACCTTTGCGGTCAGCACAAAAAACTACAAAAAACCACGCAGAGTGTGCAAAAAGACCTCCGCACTGACTCACGGTGCGGAGGTGCCACTCTGCATCCCAGAGCTTCCAGCTAGCAAGACAAAATCATGATAGCCAACTGGACAAGGAAACAATGAACAAAATTATTAACTAGCAGGGACTTATCTTCTGCTGGAGTAGACAGGTCACCAGAAAGATCCAAGAGCGAACTGAACCAGTACAAGAACATTGACAGCTGGCATGGAGTAACGATCTGAGTGGAGTTAAATAGAACAGCCAGCCAAAGAATAAACTACGTCACCTGTGGAAGGAACCTCAGAAGCAGCAGCTCCACTCACAGCCACCAGAGGGAGTGCATGGACAGAACTCGCCGAAGTACCATTCATGACCACAGGAGGGAGTTCGAAAACAGAATTCACAACAGTACCCTCCCTTGAGGAGGGGTCACCGAACCCTCACCAGAGCCCCCAGGCCGATCAGGACGAGCCAAATGAAAGGCACGAACTAGATCGGCAGCATGAACATCAGAGGCAAAAACCCAGGAATTATCTTCCTGACCATAACCCTTCCACTTGACCAGGTACTGGAGTTTCCGTCTCGAAATACGAGAATCCAAAATCTTCTCCACCACATACTCCAACTCCCCCTCGACCAACACCGGGGCAGGAGGATCAACGGAGGGAACCATAGGCGCCACGTATCTCCGCAATAACGACCTATGGAACACATTATGGATGGCAAAAGAAGCTGGAAGGTCCAAACGAAATGACACAGGATTAAGAACTTCAGAAATCTTATATGGCCCAATGAAACGAGGCTTAAACTTAGGAGAGGAAACCTTCATAGGAACATGACGAGATGACAACCAAACCAAATCCCCAACACGAAGTCGGGGACCAACACAGCGCCGGCGGTTAGCGAAACATTGAGCCTTCTCCTGGGACAATGTCAAATTGAAGAGAAACGAGGATGGAAACCAGAATTACAGAAAAAAGGCGAAACCAAAGTAGCCGAGCTGGCCTGATTATTAAGGGCGAACTCAGCCAAAGGCAAGAAGGACAGCCAATCATCCTGATCAGCAGAAACAAAGCATCTCAGATATGTCTCCAAAGTCTGATTAGTTCGTTCGGTTTGGCCATTTGTCTGAGGATGGAAAGCCGAAGAAAAAGACAAATCAATGCCCATCCTAGCACAAAAGGACCGCCAAAACCTCAAAACAAACTGAGAACCTCTGTCCGAGACGATGTTCTCCGGAATGCCATGCAAACGAACCACATGCTGGAAAAACAATGGCACCAAATCAGAGGAAGAAGGCAATTTAGACAAGGGTACCAAATGGACCATCTTAGAGAAGCGATCACAAACCACCCAAATGACCGACATCCTTTGAGAGACAGGGAGATCTGAAATAAAATCCATGGAAATATGCGTCCAGGGCCTCTTCAGGACCGGCAAGGGCAAAAGCAACCCACTGGCACGAGAACAGCAGGGCTTAGCCCGAGCACAAATCCCACAGGACTGCACAAAAGAACGCACATCCCGTGACAAAGAAGGCCACCAAAAGGATCTAGCCACCAAATCTCTGGTACCAAAGATTCCAGGATGACCCGCCAACACCGAACAATGAACCTCAGAGATAACTCTACTAGTCCATCTATCAGGGACAAACAGTTTCTCCACTGGACAACGGTCAGGTCTATCAGCCTGAAACTTCTGCAGCACGCGCCGCAAATCAGGGGAGATGGCAGACAAAATTACCCCCTCTTTGAGAATACCGGCTCAGGAACACCCGGAGAGTCAGGCACAAAAATCCTTGACAGGGCATCAGCCTTCACATTCTTAGAGCCCGGAAGGTACGAAACCACAAAATCAAAACAGGAGAAAAACAGCGACCATCGAGCGTGTCTAGGATTCAACCGTTTGGCAGACTCGAGATAAGTCAAATTCTTGTGATCCGTCAAGACCACCACGCGATGCTTGGCTCCTTCAAGCCAATGTCACCACTCCTCGAATGCCCACTTCATGGCCAACAACTCTCGATTGCCAACATCATAATTGCGCTCAACAGGCGAGAATTTTCTAGAAAAGAAGGCCATGGTTTCATCACCGAGCCATCAGAACTTCTTTGCAACAAAACAGCCCCTGCTCCAATCTCAGAAGCATCAACCTCGACCTGAAACGGGAGCGAAACATCTGGCTGGCACAACACAGGGGCAGAAGAAAAACGACGCTTCAACTCCTGAAAAGCCTCTACAGCCGCCGAGGACCAATTGACCACATCAGCACCTTTCTTGGTCAAATCAGTCAATGGTTTAACAACACTAGAAAAATTAGCGATGAAGCGACGGTAAAAGTTAGCAAAGCCCAGGAACTTCTGCAGGCTCTTCACAGATGTCGGCTGAGTCCAATCATAAATGGCCTGAACTTTAACAGGGTCCATCTTGATAGTAGAAGGGGAAAAAATGAAACCCAAAAATGAAACCTTCTGAACCCCAAAGAGACATTTCGACCCCTTCACAAACAAGGAATTCGCACGAAGGACCTGGAACACCATTCTGAGCTGCTTCACATGAGACTCCCAATCATCCGAAAAGACCAAAATATCATCCAAATATACAATCATGAATCTATCCAGGTACTCTCGGAAGATGTCATGCATAAAGGACTGAAACACAGATGGAGCATTAGAAAGCCCGAATGGCATAACCAGGTACTCAAAATGGCCCTCGGGCGTATTAAATGCTGTTTTCCATTCATCGCCCTGTTTAATTCGCACAAGATTATACGCCCCTCGAAGATCTATCTTGGTGAACCAACTAGCCCCCTTAATCCGAGCAAACAAATCAGACAGCAGCGGCAAAGGGTACTGAAATTTGACTGTGATTTTATTAAGAAGGCGGTAATCAATACAAGGTCTCAAAGAGCCATCCTTCTTGGCCACAAAAAAGAACCCTGCTCTCAACGGTGATGACGGCGGGCGAATATGACCTTTCTCCAAGGATTCCTTTATATAACTCCGCATAGCGGCGTGCTCTGGCACAGATAAATTAAACAGTCGGCCCTTAGGAAACTTACTACCAGGAATCAAATTAATAGCACAATCTCAATCCCTATGAGGAGGTAAGGCACCGGATTTGGGCTCTTCAAATACATCCCGGTAATCTGACAAAAACTCAGGGACTTCAGAAAGAGTGGAAGGCGAAATTGACAGCAATGGAACATCACCATGTACCCCCTGACAACCCCAGCCGGACACAGACATAGATTTCCAATCCAATACTGGATTATGGACCTGTAGCCATGGCAACCCCAAAACGACCACATCATGCAGATTATGCAACACCAAAAAGCGAATATCCTCCTGATGTGTAGGAGCCATGCACATGGTCAATTGAGTCCAGTATTGAGGCTTATTCTTGGCCAAAGGCATAGCATCAATTCCTCTCAATGGAATAGGATACTGCAAGGGCTCCAAGAAAAAACCACAGCGCCTGGCAAACTCCAAGTCCATCGAATTCAGGGCAGCGCCTGAATCCACAAATGCCATAACAGAATAGGACGACAGAGAGCAAATCAGAGTAACGGACAAAAGAAATTTAGACTGTACCGTACCAATGGTGGCAGACCTAGCGAACCGCTTAGTGCGCTTAGGACAATCGGAGATAGCATGAGTGGATTCACCACAGTAAAAACACAGCCCATTCCGACGTCTGTGTTCTTGCCATTCAGATCTGGTCAAAGTCCTATCACATTGCATAGGCTCAGGCCTATGCTCAGAGAATTCCGCCAAATGGTGCACAGCTTTGCGTTCACGCAAGCGCCGATCGATCTGAATGGCCAAGGACATAGACTCATTCAGACCAGCAGGCGTGGGAAATCCCACCATGACATCCTTAAGGGCTTCAGAAAGACCCTTTCTGAAAATTGCCGCCAGGGCACAGTCATTCCACTGAGTAAGCACAGACCACTTTCTAAACTTCTGACAGTACACCTCCGCTTCATCCTGACCCTGACACAAAGCCAGCAAGATTTTCTCTGCCTGATCCACTGAATTTGGTTCATCATAAAGCAATCCAAGCGCCAGAAAAAACGCATCAACATCACGCAATGCAGGATCTCCTGGCGCAAGGGAAAATGCCCAGTCTTGAGGGTCACCACGCAACAAAGAAATAATGATTTTTACTTGTTGAACGGGGTCACCAGAGGAGCGGGGTTTCAAAGCTAGAAACAGTTTACAATTATTTTTGAAATTCAGGAATTTAGATCTATCCCCAGAAAACAAATCAGGAATAGGAATTCTAGGCTCTAACATCGGATTCTGAACCACAAAATCTTGAATGTTTTGTACCCTTGCCGTGAGATGATCCACACAAGAGGACAGACCCTGAATGTCCATATCTACACCTGTGTTCTGAACCACCCAGAGGTTAAGGGGAAAAGAAAGACAAAAAACACTGCAGAGAAAAAAAAATGGTCTCAGAACTTCTCTTATCCCTCTATTGAGATGCATTAATACTTTGGGCCAGCTGTACTGTTATGGACCTGGTGGTTAAGAGCACCCGGAACGACCTGATGGTAAAACTCACACAGGACAAGCTCTGGGAAGTGGGAACTCTGCTGACCGCAACCCCTAATCCTATCACACAACTAGAAATAGCCGTGGAGCGTTCCTAACACGACCTAGACGCCTCTTCACAGCCTAAGAGCTAGCTAGCCCTAAAGATAGAAAATAAAGCCTACCTTGCCTCAGAGAAATTCCCCAAAGGAAAAGGCAGCCCCCCACATATATTGACTGTGAGTAAAGATGAAAGTCACAAACACAGAGATGAAACAGGTTTCAGCAAAGGGAGGCCAGACTTACTAAACAGACTGAGGATAGAAAAGGTATCTTTGCGGTCAGCACAAAAAACTACAAAAAACCATGCAGAGTGTGCAAAAAGACCTCCGCACCGACTCACGGTGCGGAGGTGCCACTCTGCATCCCAGAGCTTCCAGCTAGCAAGACAAAATCATGATAGCCAACTGGATAAGGAAACAATGAACAAAATTATTAACTAGCAGGGACATATCTTCTGCTGGAGTAGACAGGTCACCAGAAAGATCCAAGAGCGAACTGAACCAGTACAAGAACATTGACAGCTGGCATGGAGTAACGATCTGAGTGGAGTTAAATAGAACAGCCAGCCAAAGAATAAACTACGTCACCTGTGGAAGGAACCTCAGAAGCAGCAGCTCCACTCACAGCCACCAGAGGGAGTCCATGGACAGAACTCGCCGAAGTACCATTCATGACCACAGGAGGGAGTTCGAAAACAGAATTCACAACAGGTTAGGGTTGTGATTAGGGTTATGGCTACAGTTGGGATTAGGGTTAGGGGTGTGTTGGGGTTAGTGTTGGAGGTAGAATTGATGGGTTTCTACTGTTACGGCACATCAGGGGTCTCCAAACGCAACATGGCGCCACCATTGATTCCAGCCAACCTTGTATTCAAAAAGTCAACCCTTGGGAAAATAAAAAATTGCGGGCTAAAAAATCATTTTTGAGAAAAGAAAATTTTTTTTTATTTTCACGGCTCTGCGTTATAAACTTCTGTGAAGCACTTGGGGGTTCAAAGTGCTCACCACACATCTAGATTAGTTCCTTTGGGGGTCTAGTTTACAAAATGGGGTCATTTGAGGGGGATCTCCAATGTTTAGGCACACAGGGGCTCTCCAAACGTGACATGGTGTCCGCTAATGATTGGAGCTAATTTTCCATGTAAAAAGCCAAATGGCGTGCCTTCCCTTCCGAGCCCTGCTGTGCGCCTAAACAGTGGTTTACCCCCACATATGGGGAATCAGCGTACTCAGGACAAACTGGACAACAACATTTGGGGTCCAATTTCTCCTATTACCCTTGGCAAAATAGGAAATTCCAGGCTAAAAAATCATTTTTGAGGAAAGAAAAATTATTTTTTATTTTCATGGCTCTGCGTTATAAACTTCTGTGAAGCATCTGGGGGTTTAAAGTGCTCAATATGCATCTAGATAAGTTCCTTGGGGGGTCTAGTTTCCAAAATGCGGTCACTTGTGGGGAGCTCCAATGTTTAGGCACACAGGGGCTCTCCGAACGCGACATGGTGTCCGCTAACGATGGAGATAATTTTTCATTCAAAAAGTCAAATGGCGCTCCTTCCCTTCCGGGCCTTACCATGTGCCCAAACAGTGGTTTACCCCCACATGTGAGGTATTGTTGTACTCAGGAGAAATTGCCCAACAAATTTTAGGATCCATTTTATCCTGTTGCCCAAGTGAAAATGAAAAAATTGAGGCTAAAAGAATTTTTTTGTGAAAAAAAGTACTTTTTCATTTTTACGGATCAATTTGTGAAGCACCTGGGGGTTTAAAGTGCTCACTATGCATCTAGATAAGTTCCTTGGGGCGTCTAGTTTCCAAAATGGGGTCACTTGTGGGGGAGCTCCAATATTTAGGCACACGGGGGCTCTCCAAACGTGACATGGTGTCCGCTAAAGAGCGGAGCCAATTTTTCATTCAAAACGTCAAATGGCGCTCCTTCCCTTCCAAGCCCTGCCGTGCGCCCAAACAGTGGTTTACCCCCACATATGAGGTATCAGCGTACTCAGGACAAATTGGACAACAACTTTCGTGGTTCAGTTTCTCCTTTTACCATTGGAAAAATAAAAAAATTGTTGCTAAAAGATCATTTTTGTGACTAAAAAGTTAAATGTTCATTTTTTCCTTCCATGTTGCTTCTGCTGCTGTGAAGCACCTGAAGGGTTAATAAACTTCTTGAATGTGGTTTTGTGCACCTTGAGGGGTGCAGTTTTTAGAATGGTGTCACTTTTGGGTATTTTCAGCCATATAGACCCCTCAAGTTGACTTCAAATGTGAGGTGGTCCCTAAAAAAATGGTTTTGTAAATTTCGTTGTAAAAATGAGAAATCGCTGGTCAAATTTTAACCCTTATAACTTCCTAGCAAATAAAAATTTTGTTTCCAAAATTGTGCTGATGTAAAGTAGACATGTGGGAAATGTTATTTATTAACTATTTTGTGTCACATGACTCTCTGGTTTAACAGAATAAAAATTCAAAATGTGAAAAATTTTCAAAATTTTCGCCAAATTTCCGTTTTTATCACAAATAAACGCAGAATTTATTGACCTAAATTTACCACTAACAGGAAGCCCAATATGTCACGAAAAAACAATCTCAGAACCGCTAGGATCCGTTGAAGCGTTCCTGAGTTATTACCTCATAAAGGGACACTGGTCAGAATTGCAAAAAACGGCCATGTCATTAAGGTCAAAATAGGCTGGGTCATGAAGGGGTTAAGAAACATCCTTTCCAGGGTAATGACTTTTATATAAGGCAAAATAAATAACCAAAAGTAAAAATGCTCCTCCACACCTTGGGCTATGTTCACACGTAGCGTTTTGGATGCGTTTTTGAACTTTAGCATTGCTTTCAACCAAGACAATTGCATTCACTGAGAAATGTTATTTTAATATTTTACAACCCTATCTAGCCATGTGGTGCGTGACACATCATCAGACACATCCTGTTTCATTTATAAAGAAGGGACTCTGAAAGTCACAAAGCCTATTTTTATAGGGCCATCAGGCTGCCTTTACTATTCTTAAAGGGCCAGCAGTCGGCCCTTACTATGCTTAGAGAGCCATCAGCCAGCTATGCTTTGTTGTTCCCATTATTATTAAACAGTGGGTCTCCTATACTGTTATTGCATATGCAATGAGTGGAAAGGCTGCCAAAAATTTGGACGCACCCCAATACCACTTTGAAGAGATGTACAGGAGGGCCTTCTGATGACAATGTTCCCATTATTAGGAAGTGGGTCTCCTATACTCTTTGCCTATGCAATGAATGCAAGGGCTCCCAAAAATTTTGACCTACTCCAATGCCCCTTGGAAGAGATGTAGAGAAGAGCCTCACGAAAAAATGTTCCCATTATAAGGAAGTAGGCCTCCCATAGTGTTTGCCTATGCAGTGAAGCAACGGCTGCCACAAATTTGGAGGAACTCAATGCCCCTTGGAAGAGACGTAGAGGAGGGCCTCATAAAAAAATGTTCCCATTATTAGGAAGTAGGTCACCCATAGTGTAGTGTTTCCTATGCAGTGAAGCAACGGCTGTCAAAAATTTGGAGGAACTCTAATGGCCCTTGGAAGAGACGCAGAGGTCAGAGGGCCTCCTGAAAACAATGTTCCCATTATTAGGAAGTGGGTCTCCCATAGTGTTTGCCTATGCAGTGAACGTAAGGGCTGCCAAAAATTTGGAGGCACTCCAATGCCCCTTTGAAGAGATAGAGGAGGGCCTCATGAAAAAAATGTTCCCATTATTAGGAAGTGGCAAAAGAAAGGGTAGCAGGCACCGCACAGAGTATTTAGGGATCAACCAAGTGCATATATATATATATATATATATATATATATATACATTATAAACCAAACAAGAAAAAATATGCACACAATTGGGATCAACCTCAAAAAATATACAAAATGCATTATTTTCTATACAAAAACACAGCAAGGCAAGACATACTTGTTAAAAACATTTAAAATCACAAATAGATGGCTGATAAACCACACATCCCCCCAGGTAAGTAAAGAATGTACTGACAAAGCACTTCACAATAGACAATCTGCCCAGACTAAGGTACCGTATATACTCGAGTATAAGCCGACCCGAGTATAAGCCGACCCCCCTAATTTGGCCACAAAAAAATGGGAAAACTTAATGACTCGAGTATAAGCCTAGGGTGGAAAATGCAGCAGCTACTGGTAAATTTCAAAAATAAAAATAGATACCAATAAAAGTAAAATTAATTGAGACATCAGTAGGTTAAGTGTTTTTGAATATCCATATTGAATAAAGAGACCCATATAATGCTCCATAAAGTTTATGATGGGCTCCATAAGTTGCTCCATATTAAAATATGCCCCATATAATGCTGCACAAATGTTGATTATGACCCTATAAGATGCTCCATACAGACATTTGCCCAGTATAATGCTCCACAAATGTGCATTATGGCCCCATAAAATGCTCCATACAGATAATTTCCCCATATAATGCTGCACATGGCCCCATAAGATGCTCCATACAGATATTTGCCCCCATATAATGCTGCACATGGCCCCATACAGATGCCCCATACAGATATTTGCCCCCATATCATGCTGCACATGGCCACATAAGATGCCCCATACAGATATTTGCCCCCATATAATGCTGCACAAATGTTGATTATGACCCCATAAGATGCTCCATACAGACATTTGCCCCGTATAATGCTCCACAAATGTGGATTATGGCCCCATAAGATGCTCCATACAGACATTTGCCCCGTATAATGCTCCACAAATGTGGATTATGGCCCCATAAGATGCTCCATATAGATAACTGCCCCATATAATGCTGCACATGGCCACATAAGATGCTCCATACAGATATTTGCCCTGTATAATGCTCCACAAATGTTGATTATGACCCCAGTACAAGAACATTGACAGCTGGCATGGAGTAACGATCTGAGTGGAGTTAAATAGAACAGCCAGCCAAAGAATAAACTACGTCACCTGTGGAAGGAACCTCAGAAGCAGCAGCTCCACTCACAGCCACCAGAGGGAGTGCATGGACAGAACTCGCCGAAGTACCATTCATGACCACAGGAGGGAGTTCGAAAACAGAATTCACAACAGTACCCTCCCTTGAGGAGGGGTCACCGAACCCTCACCAGAGCCCCCAGGCCGATCAGGACGAGCCAAATGAAAGGCACGAACTAGATCGGCAGCATGAACATCAGAGGCAAAAACCCAGGAATTATCTTCCTGACCATAACCCTTCCACTTGACCAGGTACTGGAGTTTCCGTCTCGAAATACGAGAATCCAAAATCTTCTCCACCACATACTCCAACTCCCCCTCGACCAACACCGGGGCAGGAGGATCAACGGAGGGAACCATAGGCGCCACGTATCTCCGCAATAACGACCTATGGAACACATTATGGATGGCAAAAGAAGCTGGAAGGTCCAAACGAAATGACACAGGATTAAGAACTTCAGAAATCTTATATGGCCCAATGAAACGAGGCTTAAACTTAGGAGAGGAAACCTTCATAGGAACATGACGAGATGACAACCAAACCAAATCCCCAACACGAAGTCGGGGACCAACACAGCACCGGCGGTTAGCGAAACGTTGAGCCTTCTCCTGGGACAATGTCAAATTGAAGAGAAACGAGGATGGAAACCAGAATTACAGAAAAAAGGCGAAACCAAAGTAGCCGAGCTGGCCCGATTATTAAGGGCGAACTCAGCCAAAGGCAAGAAGGACACCCAATCATCCTGATCAGCAGAAACAAAGCATCTCAGATATGTCTCCAAAGTCTGATTAGTTCGTTCGGTTTGGCCATTTGTCTGAGGATGGAAAGCCGAAGAAAAAGACAAATCAATGCCCATCCTAGCACAAAAGGACCGCCAAAACCTCAAAACAAACTGAGAACCTCTGTCCGAGACGATGTTCTCCGGAATGCCATGCAAACGAACCACATGCTGGAAAAACAATGGCACCAAATCAGAGGAAGAAGGCAATTTAGACAAGGGTACCAAATGGACCATCTTAGAGAAGCGATCACAAACCACCCAAATGACCGACATCCTTTGAGAGACAGGGAGATCTGAAATAAAATCCATGGAAATATGCATCCAGGGCCTCTTCGGGACCGGCAAGGGCAAAAGCAACCCACTGGCACGAGAACAGCAGGGCTTAGCCCGAGCACAAATCCCACAGGACTGCACAAAAGAATGCACATCCCGTGACAAAGAAGGCCACCAAAAGGATCTAGCCACCAAATCTCTGGTACCAAAGATTCCAGGATGACCCGCCAACACCGAACAATGAACCTCAGAGATAACTCTACTAGTCCATCTATCAGGGACAAACAGTTTCTCCACTGGACAACGGTCAGGTCTATCAGCCTGAAACTTCTGCAGCACGCGCCGCAAATCAGGGGAGATGGCAGACAAAATTACCCCCTCTTTGAGAATACCGGCTCAGGAACACCCGGAGAGTCAGGCACAAAAATCCTTGACAGGGCATCAGCCTTCACATTCTTAGAGCCCGGAAGGTACGAAACCACAAAATCAAAACAGGAGAAAAACAGCGACCATCGAGCCTGTCTAGGATTCAACCGTTTGGCAGACTCGAGATAAGTCAAATTCTTGTGATCCGTCAAGACCACCACGCGATGCTTGGCTCCTTCAAGCCAATGTCACCACTCCTCGAATGCCCACTTCATGGCCAACAACTCTCGATTGCCAACATCATAATTGCGCTCAACAGGCGAGAATTTTCTAGAAAAGAAGGCCATGGTTTCATCACCGAGCCATCAGAACTTCTTTGCAACAAAACAGCCCCTGCTCCAATCTCAGAAGCATCAACCTCGACCTGAAACGGGAGCGAAACATCTGGCTGGCACAACACAGGGGCAGAAGAAAAACGACGCTTCAACTCCTGAAAAGCCTCTACAGCCGCCGAGGACCAATTGACCACATCAGCACCTTTCTTGGTCAAATCAGTCAATGGTTTAACAACACTAGAAAAATTAGCGATGAAGCGACGGTAAAAGTTAGCAAAGCCCAGGAACTTCTGCAGGCTCTTCACAGATGTCGGCTGAGTCCAATCATAAATGGCCTGAACTTTAACAGGGTCCATCTTGATAGTAGAAGGGGAAAAAATGAAACCCAAAAATGAAACCTTCTGAACCCCAAAGAGACATTTCGACCCCTTCACAAACAAGGAATTCGCACGAAGGACCTGGAACACCATTCTGAGCTGCTTCACATGAGACTCCCAATCATCCGAAAAGACCAAAATATCATCCAAATATACAATCATGAATCTATCCAGGTACTCTCGGAAGATGTCATGCATAAAGGACTGAAACACAGATGGAGCATTAGAAAGCCCGAATGGCATAACCAGGTACTCAAAATGGCCCTCGGGCGTATTAAATGCTGTTTTCCATTCATCGCCCTGTTTAATTCGCACAAGATTATACGCCCCTCGAAGATCTATCTTGGTGAACCAACTAGCCCCCTTAATCCGAGCAAACAAATCAGACAGCAGCGGCAAAGGGTACTGAAATTTGACTGTGATTTTATTAAGAAGGCGGTAATCAATACAAGGTCTCAAAGAGCCATCCTTCTTGGCCACAAAAAAGAACCCTGCTCTCAACGGTGATGACGGCGGGCGAATATGACCTTTCTCCAAGGATTCCTTTATATAACTCCGCATAGCGGCGTGCTCTGGCACAGATAAATTAAACAGTCGGCCCTTAGGAAACTTACTACCAGGAATCAAATTAATAGCACAATCTCAATCCCTATGAGGAGGTAAGGCACCGGATTTGGGCTCTTCAAATACATCCCGGTAATCTGACAAAAACTCAGGGACTTCAGAAAGAGTGGAAGGCGAAATTGACAGCAATGGAACATCACCATGTACCCCCTGACAACCCCAGCCGGACACATACATAGATTTCCAATCCAATACTGGATTATGGACCTGTAGCCATGGCAACCCCAAAACGACCACATCATGCAGATTATGCAACACCAAAAAGCGAATATCCTCCTGATGTGTAGGAGCCATGCACATGGTCAATTGAGTCCAGTATTGAGGCTTATTCTTGGCCAAAGGCATAGCATCAATTCCTCTCAATGGAATAGGATACTGCAAGGGCTCCAAGAAAAAACCACAGCGCCTGGCAAACTCCAAGTCCATCGAATTCAGGGCAGCGCCTGAATCCACAAATGCCATAACAGAATAGGACGACAGAGAGCAAATCAGAGTAACGGACAAAAGAAATTTAGACTGTACCGTACCAATGGTGGCAGACCTAGCGAACCGCTTAGTGCGCTTAGGACAATCGGAGATAGCATGAGTGGATTCACCACAGTAAAAACACAGCCCATTCCGACGTCTGTGTTCTTGCCATTCAGCTCTGGTCAAAGTCCTATCACATTGCATAGGCTCAGGCCTATGCTCAGAGAATTCCGCCAAATGGTGCACAGCTTTGCGTTCACGCAAGCGCCGATCGATCTGAATGGCCAAGGACATAGACTCATTCAGACCAGCAGGCGTGGGAAATCCCACCATGACATCCTTAAGGGCTTCAGAAAGACCCTTTCTGAAAATTGCCGCCAGGGCACAGTCATTCCACTGAGTAAGCACAGACCACTTTCTAAACTTCTGACAGTACACCTCCGCTTCATCCTGACCCTGACACAAAGCCAGCAAGATTTTCTCTGCCTGATCCACTGAATTTGGTTCATCATAAAGCAATCCAAGCGCCAGAAAAAACGCATCAACATCACGCAATGCAGGATCTCCTGGCGCAAGGGAAAATGCCCAGTCTTGAGGGTCACCACGCAACAAAGAAATAATGATTTTTACTTGTTGAACGGGGTCACCAGAGGAGCGGGGTTTCAAAGCTAGAAACAGTTTACAATTATTTTTGAAATTCAGGAATTTAGATCTATCCCCAGAAAACAAATCAGGAATAGGAATTCTAGGCTCTAACATCGGATTCTGAACCACAAAATCTTGAATGTTTTGTACCCTTGCCGTGAGATGATCCACACAAGAGGACAGACCCTGAATGTCCATATCTACACCTGTGTTCTGAACCACCCAGAGGTTAAGGGGAAAAGAAAGACAAAAAACACTGCAGAGAAAAAAAAATGGTCTCAGAACTTCTCTTATCCCTCTATTGAGATGCATTAATACTTTGGGCCAGCTGTACTGTTATGGACCTGGTGGTTAAGAGCACCCGGAACGACCTGATGGTAAAACTCACACAGGACAAGCTCTGGGAAGTGGGAACTCTGCTGACCGCAACCCCTAATCCTATCACACAACTAGAAATAGCCGTGGAGCGTTCCTAACACGACCTAGACACCTCTTCACAGCCTAAGAGCTAGCTAGCCCTAAAGATAGAAAATAAAGCCTACCTTGCCTCAGAGAAATTCCCCAAAGGAAAAGGCAGCCCCCCACATATATTGACTGTGAGTAAAGATGAAAGTCACAAACACAGAGATGAAACAGGTTTCAGCAAAGGGAGGCCAGACTTACTAAACAGACTGAGGATAGAAAAGGTATCTTTGCGGTCAGCACAAAAAACTACAAAAAACCATGCAGAGTGTGCAAAAAGACCTCCGCACCGACTCACGGTGCGGAGGTGCCACTCTGCATCCCAGAGCTTCCAGCTAGCAAGACAAAATCATGATAGCCAACTGGATAAGGAAACAATGAACAAAATTATTAACTAGCAGGGACATATCTTCTGCTGGAGTAGACAGGTCACCAGAAAGATCCAAGAGCGAACTGAACCAGTACAAGAACATTGACAGCTGGCATGGAGTAACGATCTGAGTGGAGTTAAATAGAACAGCCAGCCAAAGAATAAACTACGTCACCTGTGGAAGGAACCTCAGAAGCAGCAGCTCCACTCACAGCCACCAGAGGGAGTCCATGGACAGAACTCGCCGAAGTACCATTCATGACCACAGGAGGGAGTTCGAAAACAGAATTCACAACAGGTTAGGGTTGTGATTAGGGTTATGGCTACAGTTGGGATTAGGGTTAGGGGTGTGTTGGGGTTAGTGTTGGAGGTAGAATTGATGGGTTTCTACTGTTACGGCACATCAGGGGTCTCCAAACGCAACATGGCGCCACCATTGATTCCAGCCAACCTTGTATTCAAAAAGTCAACCCTTGGGAAAATAAAAAATTGCGGGCTAAAAAATCATTTTTGAGAAAAGAAATTTTTTTTTTATTTTCACGGCTCTGCGTTATAAACTTCTGTGAAGCACTTGGGGGTTCAAAGTGCTCACCACACATCTAGATTAGTTCCTTTGGGGGTCTAGTTTACAAAATGGGGTCATTTGAGGGGGATCTCCAATGTTTAGGCACACAGGGGCTCTCCAAACGTGACATGGTGTCCGCTAATGATTGGAGCTAATTTTCCATGTAAAAAGCCAAATGGCGTGCCTTCCCTTCCGAGCCCTGCTGTGCGCCTAAACAGTGGTTTACCCCCACATATGGGGAATCAGCGTACTCAGGACAAACTGGACAACAACATTTGGGGTCCAATTTCTCCTATTACCCTTGGCAAAATAGGAAATTCCAGGCTAAAAAATCATTTTTGAGGAAAGAAAAATTATTTTTTATTTTCATGGCTCTGCGTTATAAACTTCTGTGAAGCATCTGGGGGTTTAAAGTGCTCAATATGCATCTAGATAAGTTCCTTGGGGGGTCTAGTTTCCAAAATGCGGTCACTTGTGGGGAGGTCCAATGTTTAGGCACACAGGGGCTCTCCGAACGCGACATGGTGTCCGCTAACGATGGAGATAATTTTTCATTCAAAAAGTCAAATGGCGCTCCTTCCCTTCCGGGCCTTACCATGTGCCCAAACAGTGGTTTACCCCCACATGTGAGGTATTGTTGTACTCAGGAGAAATTGCCCAACAAATTTTAGGATCCATTTTATCCTGTTGCCCAAGTGAAAATGAAAAAATTGAGGCTAAAAGAATTTTTTTGTGAAAAAAAGTACTTTTTCATTTTTACAGATCAATTTGTGAAGCACCTGGGGGTTTAAAGTGCTCACTATGCATCTAGATAAGTTCCTTGGGGCGTCTAGTTTCCAAAATGGGGTCACTTGTGGGGGAGATCCAATATTTAGGCACACGGGGGCTCTCCAAACGTGACATGGTGTCCGCTAAAGAGCGGAGCCAATTTTTCATTCAAAACGTCAAATGGCGCTCCTTCCCTTCCAAGCCCTGCCGTGCGCCCAAACAGTGGTTTACCCCCACATATGAGGTATCAGCGTACTCAGGACAAATTGGACAACAACTTTCGTGGTTCAGTTTCTCCTTTTACCATTGGAAAAATAAAAAAATTGTTGCTAAAAGATCATTTTTGTGACTAAAAAGTTAAATGTTCATTTTTTCCTTCCATGTTGCTTCTGCTGCTGTGAAGCACCTGAAGGGTTAATAAACTTCTTGAATGTGGTTTTGTGCACCTTGAGGGGTGCAGTTTTTAGAATGGTGTCACTTTTGGGTATTTTCAGCCATATAGACCCCTCAAGTTGACTTCAAATGTGAGGTGGTCCCTAAAAAAATGGTTTTGTAAATTTCGTTGTAAAAATGAGAAATCGCTGGTCAAATTTTAACCCTTATAACTTCCTAGCAAATAAAAATTTTGTTTCCAAAATTGTGCTGATGTAAAGTAGACATGTGGGAAATGTTATTTATTAACTATTTTGTGTCACATGACTCTCTGGTTTAACAGAATAAAAATTCAAAATGTGAAAAATTTTCAAAATTTTCGCCAAATTTCCGTTTTTATCACAAATAAACGCAGAATTTATTGACCTAAATTTACCACTAACAGGAAGCCCAATATGTCACGAAAAAACAATCTCAGAACCGCTAGGATCCGTTGAAGCGTTCCTGAGTTATTACCTCATAAAGGGACACTGGTCAGAATTGCAAAAAACGGCCATGTCATTAAGGTCAAAATAGGCTGGGTCATGAAGGGGTTAAGAAACATCCTTTCCAGGGTAATGACTTTTATATAAGGCAAAATAAATAACCAAAAGTAAAAATGCTCCTCCACACCTTGGGCTATGTTCACACGTAGCGTTTTGGATGCGTTTTTGAACTTTAGCATTGCTTTCAACCAAGACAATTGCATTCACTGAGAAATGTTATTTTAATATTTTACAACCCTATCTAGCCATGTGGTGCGTGACACATCATCAGACACATCCTGTTTCATTTATAAAGAAGGGACTCTGAAAGTCACAAAGCCTATTTTTATAGGGCCATCAGGCTGCCTTTACTATTCTTAAAGGGCCAGCAGTCGGCCCTTACTATGCTTAGAGAGCCATCAGCCAGCTATGCTTTGTTGTTCCCATTATTATTAAACAGTGGGTCTCCTATACTGTTATTGCATATGCAATGAGTGGAAAGGCTGCCAAAAATTTGGACGCACCCCAATACCACTTTGAAGAGATGTACAGGAGGGCCTTCTGATGACAATGTTCCCATTATTAGGAAGTGGGTCTCCTATACTCTTTGCCTATGCAATGAATGCAAGGGCTCCCAAAAATTTTGACCTACTCCAATGCCCCTTGGAAGAGATGTAGAGAAGAGCCTCACGAAAAAATGTTCCCATTATAAGGAAGTAGGCCTCCCATAGTGTTTGCCTATGCAGTGAAGCAACGGCTGCCACAAATTTGGAGGAACTCAATGCCCCTTGGAAGAGACGTAGAGGAGGGCCTCATAAAAAAATGTTCCCATTATTAGGAAGTAGGTCACCCATAGTGTAGTGTTTCCTATGCAGTGAAGCAACGGCTGTCAAAAATTTGGAGGAACTCTAATGGCCCTTGGAAGAGACGCAGAGGTCAGAGGGCCTCCTGAAAACAATGTTCCCATTATTAGGAAGTGGGTCTCCCATAGTGTTTGCCTATGCAGTGAACGTAAGGGCTGCCAAAAATTTGGAGGCACTCCAATGCCCCTTTGAAGAGATAGAGGAGGGCCTCATGAAAAAAATGTTCCCATTATTAGGAAGTGGCAAAAGAAAGGGTAGCAGGCACCACACAGAGTATTTAGGGATCAACCAAGTGCATATAGATATATATATATATATATATATATATATATATATATATATATATATATATATACATTATAAACCAAACAAGAAAAAATATGCACACAATTGGGATCAACCTCAAAAAATATACAAAATGCATTATTTTCTATACAAAAACACAGCAAGGCAAGACATACTTGTTAAAAACATTTAAAATCACAAATAGATGGCTGATAAACCACACATCCCCCCAGGTAAGTAAAGAATGTACTGACAAAGCACTTCACAATAGACAATCTGCCCAGACTAAGGTACCGTATATACTCGAGTATAAGCCGACCCGAGTATAAGCCGACCCCCCTAATTTGGCCACAAAAAAATGGGAAAACTTAATGACTCGAGTATAAGCCTAGGGTGGAAAATGCAGCAGCTACTGGTAAATTTCATAAATAAAAATAGATACCAATAAAAGTAAAATTAATTGAGACATCAGTAGGTTAAGTGTTTTTGAATATCCATATTGAATAAAGAGACCCATATAATGCTCCATAAAGTTTATGATGGGCTCCATAAGTTGCTCCATATTAAAATATGCCCCATATAATGCTGCACAAATGTTGATTATGACCCTATAAGATGCTCCATACAGACATTTGCCCAGTATAATGCTCCACAAATGTGCATTATGGCCCCATAAAATGCTCCATACAGATAATTTCCCCATATAATGCTGCACATGGCCCCATAAGATGCTCCATACAGATATTTGCCCCCATATAATGCTGCACATGGCCCCATACAGATGCCCCATACAGATATTTGCCCCCATATCATGCTGCACATGGCCACATAAGATGCCCCATACAGATATTTGCCCCCATATAATGCTGCACAAATGTTGATTATGACCCCATAAGATGCTCCATACAGACATTTGCCCCGTATAATGCTCCACAAATGTGGATTATGGCCCCATAAGATGTTCCATATAGATAACTGCCCCATATAATGCTGCACATGGCCACATAAGATGCTCCATACAGACATTTGCCTCCATATAATGCTGCACATGGCCACATAAGATGCTCCATACAGATATTTGCCCTGTATAATGCTCCACAAATGTTGATTATGACCCCATAAGATGCTCCATACAGATATTTGCCCCGTATAATGCTCCACAAATGTGGATTATGGCCCCATAAGATGCTCCATACAGATATTTGCCCTGTATAATGCTCCACAAATGTTGATTATGACCCCATAAGATGCTCCATACAGATAATTGCCCCTTATAATGCTGCACATGGCCCCATAAGATGCTCCATACAGATATTTGCCCCATAAAATGCTGCACATGGCCCCATAAGATGCTACATACAGACATTTGCCCCATTTAATGCTGCACATGGTCACATAAGATGCTCTATACAGATATTTGCCCGTATAATGCTCCACAAATGTGGATTATGGCCCCATAAAATGCTCCATACAGATAATTGCCCCATATAATGCTGCACATGGCCCCATAAGATGCTCCATACAGATATTTGCCCCCATATAATGCTGCACATGGCCCCATAAGATGCTCCATATAGATATTTGCCCCATATAAGGCTGCACAAATGTTAATTATGACCCTATAAGATGCTCCATACAGACATTTGCCCAGTATAATGCTCCACAAATGTGGATTATGGCCCCATAAAATGCTCCATACAGATAATTGCCCCATATAATGCTGCACATGGCCCCATAAGATGCTCCATACAGATATTTGCCCCCATATAATGCTGCACATGGCCCCATACAGATGCCCCATACAGATATTTGCCCCCATATCATGCTGCACATGGCCACATAAGATGCCCCATACAGATATTTGCCCCCATATAATGCTGCACAAATGTTGATTATGACCCCATAAGATGCTCCATACAGACATTTACCCCGTATAATTCTCCACAAATGTGGATTATGGCCCCTTAGGATGCTCCATATAGATAACTGCCCCATATAATGCTGCACATGGCCACATAAGATGCTCCATACAGATATTTGCCCCATATAATGCTGCAAATGGCCCCATACAGATGCCCCATACAGATATTTGCCCCCATATCATGCTGCACATGGCCACATAAGATGCTCCATACAGATATTTGCCCCCATATCATGCTGCACATGGCCACAAAAGATGCCCCATGCAGATATTTGCCCCCATATAATGCTGCACATGGCCACAAAAGATGCCCCATGCAGATATTTGCCCCCATATAATGCTACACAAATGTTGATTATGACCCCATAAGATGCTCCATACAGACATTTGCCCCGTATAATGCTCCACAAATGTGGATTATGGCCCCATAAGATGCTCCATACAGATAATTGCCCCTTATAATGCTGCACATGGCCCCATAAGATGCTCCATACAGATATTTGCCCCATATAATGCTGCACATGGCCCCATAAGATGCTACATACAGACATTTGCCCCCATATAATGCTGCACATGGCCCCATACTGATGCCCTATACAGATAATTGCCCCATATAATGCTGCACATGGCCCCATAAGATGCTCCATACAGATATTTGCCCCATATAAGGCTGCACATGGCCCCATAAGATGCTCCATACAGATAACTGCCCCATATAATGCTACACATGGCCACATAAGATGCTCCATACAGACATATGCCCACATATAATGCTGCACATGGCCACATAAGATGCCCCATTCAGACATTTGCCCCGTATAATGCTCCACAAATGTGGATTATGGCCCCATAAGATGCTCCATACAGATAATTGTCCCATATAATGCTGCACATGGCCCCATAAGATGCTCCATACAGATATTTGCCCCATATAATGCTGCACATGGCCCCATAAGATGCTCCATACAGATAACTGCCCCATATAATGCTGCACATGGCCACATAAGATGCTCCATACAGAAATTTGCCCACATATAATGCTGCACATGGCCACATAAGATGCCCCATTCAGACATTTGCCCCGTATAATGCTCCACAAATGTGGATTATGGCCCCATAAGATGCTCCATACAGATAATTGTCCCATATAATGCTGCACATGGCCCCATAAGATGCTCCATACAGATATTTGCCCCATATAATGCTGCACATGGCCCCATAAGATGCTCCATACAGATAACTGCCCCATATAATGCTGCACATGGCCACATAAGATGCTCCATACAGAAATTTGCCCCCATATAATGCTGCCCATGGCCACATAAGATGCTCCATACAGATATTTGCCCCGTATAATGCTGCACATGGCCCCATACAGATATTTGCCCCATATTATGATGCACATGGCCCCATAAGATGCTCCATACAGATAACTGCCCCATATAATGCTGCACATGGCCACATAACATGCCCCATACAGATATTTGCCCCCATATCAAGCTGCACATGGCCACATAAGATGCTCCTTACAGATATTTGCCCCATATGCTGTTGCTGCGATTAAAAAAATAAAAAAAAATACATACTCACCTCTCAGGCCCCCGGCACTTGCTATACTCACCTTTCCCGTTCCACCGCTGACCGCCGCTGTGTCTTCCCCATCCTCTGCGCCAGCATTCAGGAAGAGGGCGGCGCGCACTAATCACATCACCGCGCCCTCTGACCTGAGCGTCACTGCGGAAGACACAGCGGCGCTGACGGTGGAACGAGGAGCAGGTGAATATCGCGCACTGCCCCCGCCATACTTACCTGCTCCTGGCGCCGTCCCTGCACGTCGGTTCCCCGGCGCCGCATTTTCTTCCTGTAGTGAGCGGTCACTGTTACTGCTCATTACAGTAATGAATATGTGGCTCCACCTCTATGGGAGGTGGAGCCGCATATTCATTACTGTAATAAGCGGTATCATGTGACCGCTCACTACAGGAAGAAGCTGCAGCGCTGGAAGAAGCAGGGACGTGCAGGGACCGCGCCAGGAGTAGGTAAGTATAACTAGACAGCCCCCGCTCCCCCTCACCTGCCGACCCCTGGGTATGACTCGAGTATAAGCCGAGAGGGGGACTTTCAGCCCAAAAAAGTGGGCTGAAAATCTCAGCTTATACTCGAGTATATACGGTATATAAGAAGGAACGCTCAACCCCCCTGCCTGAAAAAGACATCCCAAGAAAACTTGAGGTCACTTATCAAACCTGATAGTCCGGACACCTAATACACCTAGATGAAGATACAACGACCGAAAATAGAGTGCTGATGAAGACGCTCTGAGAGCGTCGATACGCGTGGGGCTTTGTTTCCTTTTCCCCCCATGGTTAGCACTCTATTTTCGGTCGTTGTATCTTCATCTGACCGTCTAGGTGTATTAGGTGTCCGGACTACCAGGTTTGATAAGTGACCTCAGGTTTTCTTGGGATGTCTTTTTCTATTTTATGGACCTGACTCCTGTGCAGCATGTCTGGTAAATATGTCTATGTTAATGCCCCTATATTTAGGATATGAGTATTTCATCAGAGGGTTATTTTATATAACTGGCAGCAGACAGGCAGGGGGTTTGAGCGTTCCTTCTTATATACCTTAGTCTGGGCAGATTGTCTATAGTAAAGTGCTTTGTCAGTACATTCTATACTTACCTGGGGGCATGTGTGGCTTATCAGCCATCTTATTGTGATTTTAAATGTTTTTAACAAGTATGTCTTGCCTTGCTGTGTTTTTGTATTGAAAATTATTAGGAAGTGGGTTTCCCATAGCGTTTGCCTATGCAGTGAATGCAAGGGCTGCCAAAAATTTTGAGGCACTCCAATGCCCTTTGGAAGAGATGTGGAGGAGGGCTTCATAAAAAATGTTCCCAACAGAAAGGTCTTCTATACTTGTAATGCCCATGTACTAAGTGTATGGGCTGACAAACATTTACCCCTGGGTGGCATACATAAACATAATGTATGACAATTTTTTTTACGGGCATCATAAACACCCTTTAAAAAATTATGTGGGTGTTGCATCACGGACCACGGTCACCCTGGTGATATGGTGGTGGAGGATGAGGATGAGGAGAAGGAATAGGACAACAGCAAATAGCCAAAATCAGGAGGCGTATGCCCATGTATGAGTGTGAAGAGGTGCATGGGAATAGACTTCCCAAAAAAGACAGTTTATGTTACGCTGCTATCATTCGGTGGTGTTGAGAAGTCTGGCCCAATCCAGACCTTGTTCATTTTTATAAGAGTCAGCCTGTCAGCATTTTCAGTTGACCGGCGGAAGTGCTTATCAGTTATAATTCCACCAGCTCTGACAAAACGCTAGTGGCAGGGCAGGCCAGGATCTCCAAGGCGTAGAGAGCCAGTTCATGCTTTGTGTCCAGCTTAAATTCCCAATAATTATAAGGCACAGAGGAATCACGGAGGACTTTGGTACGGTCAGCAAGGTACTCCCTCAGCATCTTCCCAAACTTTGCACCCCTTGTGAGAGTACCCTGTGCCTCATGGCCTGTGCCTTTGGAGAGTCTGAGAAAACTCTCCCAGAACTTTGACAGTGTTTCCCTGCCTCTGCTGCATTGGAGTTGTGTCTCTTTCACCTGTACTCCTTGGTTATCCAACAAACTTTGACCTCAACCGCCAGCGTTTTCAGATGGGAATTTTTTAAATAATTCTGCAACAGGGGCCTTCTGGTACTGCTCCATTTTAGTAGACCTGTCCACCTCGGGAATAAGAGCTAGAAAGCTCTCCTTGTAGCATGGGTCTAGAAGAGTCACCAACCAGTAATGACTGTCATCCAAAATTTTGAGAACGGGAGGGTCATGGGAAAGGTAGCGTAACAAAAACTCAGCCATGCGTGCCAGACTGCTAGCAGGCAAGACTTCCGCGTTGTCACCAAGAGGACGACTGACCATGCTCTCCTGCTCCTCCCAGTCCTCAGGCCATCCATGCTGAACAGATGGTATGACAGTTGTGCAGGTAGTACCATCTATAGCGCACAAAACTAGCTCCTGTTCTTCCTCCTCCACCTGCAAGAAGACATGCAATTTTTAAAATGCAATAAAACAAGTTAATTTAACTGTGCTTCCCTTTATGGGAGGTGAGGACACTTGAACTTTGCTAATAAAAACATATTTACATTGCCATCCTACTGCTATGGATGGGACATTTTAATAACAGATGTACTTTACTAACTATGAAATGTAATTACCCTTACAGGTATACTATCTATTAAGTGCAAATGCAAACATTTTATTTTTATTCAAGTGCAAAACTTTTTAACTAAATAACTAATTAACTAACTAAAGGTACCATCACACATAACAATATCGTTAACGATATCGTTGCTTTTTGTGACGTAGCAATGATATCGTTAACGAAATCGTTATGCGTGACAGCGACCAACGATCAGGCCTTCTGGGAGATCGTTGGTCGCTGGGGAATGATCAGAACTTTATTTTGGTCGCTGATCTCCCGCTGACATCGCTGAATCGGCGTGTGTGACGCCGATTCAGCGATGTCTTCACTGGTAACCAGGGTAAACATCGGGTTACTAAGCGCTGGGCCGTGCTTAGTAACCCGATGTTTACCCTGGTTACCATTGTAAATGTAAAAAAAAAACACTACATACTTACATTCCGGTGTCTGTTCACGTCCCTCGCCTTCAGCTTCCCGCACTGACTGTGAGCGCCAGCCGGCCGTAAAGCAAAGCACAGCAGTGACGTGGCACTCAGTCAGTGCGGGAAGCTGAAGGCGAGGGACGTGACCAGACACCGGAATGTAAGTATGTAGTGTTTTTTTTTTACTTTTACAATGGTAACCAGGGTAAACATTGGGTTACTAAGCGCGGCCCTGCGCTTAGTAACCCGATGTTTACCCTGGTTACCCGGGGACTTCGGGATTGTTGGTCGCTGGAGAGCTGTCTGTGTGATAAAATAGCAACGCTGCAGCGATCGACATCGTTGTCTAGATCCCTGCAGTGTCGCTTAATGTGACGGTACCTTAACTAACCCCTACGGGTGTACTTTATTTAAATGCAGAACAGTCTGTCAACCCCCATGGGCTCACTGCATTTCCTTCAGTTTATTCAAAGTACATCATTTTAGACTATCTCATTCTTAACTCTGTAATGTTGACTACATCCTATTGACTATGTAAACACAATTCTATCTAACTACTCAACACTTTCAAACATTATCACCTTTAGGCAAAGTGCAACAAATGAACATTCCCTTTAAGGGTAATCTCAAGTATTTTCTGAGGTAGTGCAAAGTATCAATCACATCATCAATCAAGTCAGTTTTAGCAACAAAGGTGACGTGATGCGAGGGAACCGTGATGAACCCCCAACGTTGGGCTTGGGTGGGCTACAAGACGTGTATCCTGACCCGGAATTCTGCCACACCAACGGGTTTTTCTTCAGGTCTGAAAAGCAAAGCAATTTTTACAGCAAGATTAACAGCAGTTTCTGTTAGAGGCAGTCTCTGTAAAAGCCTCCTTTGTAAAACCAGTAGGAAGCACCCTTAAGAAGGTGCCAACTATTTACAAGGACAGTTTGTGAATCATTCACCATCCATGATTCAAATGTTCTTTGAAACAATGATGAAACTTGTGCAAAACACAGGATCTCTTTAAATGTGGGACCCCTTTAAGGAATAACCCTAGATGGGTTTAAGTATCTTGTAAACAACAACAGTCATTTTTGGAACTTGCAGCAATGGACAAACTTTTAACTATTTACAGTCATTTTCAGATTCTTCATTTACTTTCTCTTATGCTGGGAGTGGACCGACCAGTGATTCATCGGCCTGAAGTGGAGCACAGTCAGGGGCCACGGTAAGATCAGTCACTGGAGTGGAGTCAGTAGCTGTGGCACGAGCAGTTGCGGGAGCAGGGTAGGCCACCGGGGCAGGGTTGTTCCTCATACCTGCTTCAGATGCGGACCCTCCGTTGCCGATCTGCTCCGTCTCCGCTAGGGTCTCGAACGCTGGTTGCAGGGCCTGGTGCTGTGGCGTTGTCATCTCTGTTTGCAGCGTCTAGCTTTCCGGCAGGGCCTTGCTTTCTGGCTTTGGAGCGCCGGTACTTCTTTCTTGCTCCGGACCAGACGAGGTTGCCGATGGACATCTGGTGAGGCTCTCGATGGAGGTCTTCTTCCACCCGGCCACAGCTTCCAGCTCCTGGCGTATGAGCTGACAGGTGCGTTCTTCCTCTTCCTTCCGCAGGAGGTCTGGATTCATCGTCGGTGAAGGGTGCAATTCTTGTGGGCCCAGGCTGGGAGAGTCTTCGTGCTCCATCCCACGCTCTGGGGTCCGCTCACCTCCCTCCGCCATGTTAATTTTCAGCACCTCCTCTTTCCTACCATCACAGTCTTGGCAGGCGGCGGGCATATTTTTCGAGCCGCTCTGCTGAACCCGCCCACAATGGCACTCCCTTCTTCTCCTGTGCTCCTCGTGGCGCTGTAATGGTGGCAGTTTTGGCGGGAATTTTGGCGGTCTTTTGCAATACACAGTCCTTCAATAAATCACATTGGCATCAATGCAGAAATATTGGTTAATGGACACAGAATGGTCAGATTTTTGCATGACAAAAGTTTTGTCGCCTGGTCATATAATGCACCCAATCCTAGTTTACATTCTCACCTGCGCTCAGTAAATGATCGGTTAATTAGTGTGTGTGTGTATAAAAAGAAACCCAGCACCCCAGACCTTCACTTGAACTGCAACATGAGCTCTGACAACATGCCAAAACTCCACCGTGACCAAAGCCTGGATTATGAAGAAGCTGAAGACCAGATCCACTGCAGAGGTAGCTGGCACCTTTTATGTGTCTCAGCGTCGAGTACAAAGATTTAAAAAAAGATTTCAAGAGACTGGAGATGTGTTTGAGAAGCCCAGATCCAGTACACCCCGCAAGACAACTGCTCAGGAGGAACATTTGTTGGTTAGAAAATTCAAAGCAAGTCCCTCTTCCACTGCAGCAGAGCTCCAACAGGCCTGGTCACCTCAAGTCCCTGTGTCAACTAGAGCAGTTTGTAGGACTCTGTCTCAAAATGGCCTCCATGGTCGAATCAGTCCCCAGAAAGAAGCCAGCACTAAACAAAAGGCAAATAAAAAAAGTGTGGCATTTGCAAAGTCCCACAGCCTGCTAAACAGATGGACGCTGGAAAAGTGGCAGAAGGTGGATTTCTCTGATGAATCTTCAGTAGAATTACACCACAGCCGCCGCAAATACTGCAGGAGATCTACTGGAGCCCGTATGGATCGAAAATACACCCAGAAAACAGTTAAATTTGGTGGTAGAAAAATCATGGTCTGGGGTTACATTCAGTATGGGGGTGTGCGAAACATTTGCAAGGTGGAAGGCAATATCAATAGCCTAAAATATCAACAAGTATTAGCTACCTCTTATATTCCAAATCATAAAAGGGGTCAAATTCTGCAGCAGGATGGTGCTCCGTCTCATACATCCATCTCTACAACAAAGTTCCTCCAGGCAAAAAGATCAAGGTGCTCAAGGACTGGCCAGCACAGTCACCAGACATGAACATTATTGAGCATGTTTGGGGTAGGATGAAAAAGGAAGCTTGGAAGACAAAACCAAATAATCTAGATGAACTCTGGGAGGCATGTAAGACTGCATTCTTTGCTATTCCTGATGACTTCATTAATAAATTGTATGAATCATTGTTGAACCGCATGGATGCAGTCCTTCAAGCTCATGGAAGTCACACAAAATAATAAATATGACTCTAATAGCACCACAACTTTATTCACCAATGTTATGCAACATATATTTGTATTTTAAGTTAATTATTTATTTGAATATCACATTACTTTTTGTGGGCGACAAAACTTTTGCCTTGCCAAAATCTGACCATTCTGTGTCCATTAACTGATCAATATTTCTGCATTGATGCCAATTTATTTCCTTAACCTAAACCACATTTCGGAGGGTTTCAGCTCTCAAAAGAAAAAGGTATACAACCAATGGATGAATTTAACATGAGGTTATAAGCTTTTATTTACATAACATGGATAAGCGACATAACTTCTGTCAGGGACTGTATGAGGGGAGCTGCAATATGCCATATGAGGGGACTACAGTATATTCTATGGGGGCTGCCTTATGTGGGGGTTGCATTATACAGAGAGGGGCTACATTATATTCTGTGGAGGGGCTGCATTATATTATATTTGGGGGTTGCATTATTCTCTCTCAGGTTGCTACATCATACTATATGAGTGGAGCTGCATTATGCCCTATGAGGGGGCTACGGAATATTTTATGGGGGGCTTCCATATGAGGGGTTGCATTATACTCTGAGTGGCTACATTATATTCTGTGGAGGGGCTGCATTATGCCATATGAGGGTGCTACATTATATTCTATGGGGGCTGCATTATACCTTATGAGGGGGTTGCATTATATTTTGTGGGATGCTTTATTATACCCTGTGAGGGAGGCTGCATTATATTCCATGAAGGAGGCTACATTATATTTTATTAGGGGGGATACTGTATATTCTATGAGGGGCCTACCCCAACCCCTGCTACATAATTAAGACGTGTGCTACCTTATATTATACCCTGATATTAGCGTGTTTTGCGACACAATTGGTGGTCTTGAATTTATTTCTATGTAGCTACATGGTGGGCCCCAAGAATGATTTTCTCTGGTGGGCCCAAGGTGCTCCAGTCCGACGCTGTCTGCATCGACTAGTACAGACCAGGTTTTGGGAACTTGAGCACCATGCCTCTGCGAGGGACAGCTCTCATGGCTGGAGAACCGAGTATTAGTCTGAGGCGAGCGCCCTCAAGCAAGTTAGAGCATCAATGGGAACAAACTCCATATCGAGTGAAATGCCAAATTGGGACTGATGGACCCGTCTATGAAGTCCAGCATGAAGGAAAAGAAGGGGGCCCTACACAAGTAGTTCACTGAAGCATGCTATGCCCGTACCTGTCACGAGATCCCACAAGAGAAGAAGGAGCGTCAAGTATCCCCAAAGTGTCCACTGCAGTGACCCTCGATTGTGATGAGGAAGAAGAATCTACCTTATCTTCTGACCTGGATGGTCCATTACCTACTAACACAGGGGAAGTGCAAGAACCTGAAACTCCCGATATGACTGCTCCACTGAACCCTGACGCGTCCCCATTCTCAACTGCCCAACCTGACTCGAATACCTAGCCTGACTTATGCCACACAGAATGGCGAGCTAAAGGAGAGGGGGAGTGTAAGGAGGAAGACCGGACCGTTGGTACCTGTAAAGAGCCAGGTCCGGAACTGTTGAGGCTGTCTCCCTTGTTGCCTGGGGGAAAATGAGGAGCAGGACTGACCTCATGACCCGGGTAGGAGGGGCAGCTTAAAAAGCAAAGCGCGTGCAGGCGATGGCAGTTTAGGGGGAAACAGCAGCCGCGCACAGCCGGGTGAGCAGCGTGCTCCTTCCTCTGAGCACCGGTGCAATGACAGCCTGCGTTGTTTGGTCCTCACCACCTCCAGTGGGATTGCTGCAGAGAGAGGTGCCGTGCACTCAGTAGCTGCCAGAGACAGAAGCGCCGTGTGCTCAGTAGCTGCCAGAAACAGAAATGTTGTGCACTCCAAGACTGTCAGAAGAGAAGGCCGAGTACTGGACTGTTAAATATGCTTATTTCGCACATTTATTTAATCAGGACTTTACCAGGTGCGTTACTCTTAAAGAAAAAATGTCATGACATTTTCATAAAAAATTTAGTGGTTTATTGAATTGTCCACAGAAAAACCACATTGCAGCAAAACATAAAAATAGATGAAATAGTTACGAACAGATTGTCCATTTGTAAATATCAGTGCTTGTTACTCATCGTTTCTGAGATGGAATAGAAGTCATCTTCCATTCATAGAGTAGAATCATGGCTACCAGTTGTTCCTTCCTTGTGTGACTTGTCTGACGTCCATGGAGAATGATGATAAAGGCAGGAGGTGACAGCTCCCACGTGACAAGCCCCCACACCCTCCTAAGAGATGCTATTTATATGTCCCACAGACCACGTGTTCCCTCTATATGGTGTTGACTTATACGCTGAGCTACATTCACAGAAATAGCTTTGTGTAATGTCAGCAAGAAGCAATGTGCTCAGTACAGAATTGAGAATAAGAATAGTTCAACTAATAATTAATATTTAACATGGACAAACACTTGCAGCCTAACTTGCCACTTGCTTCCCATCCATTTACATTTGACTCTGAGAGTGCCACGGCCTTGTTTGTTTCGGCCGCATGTGCTTATGGACTTGGGGCTCAGCAGAAGGTACTGGAGACCAACCGCTACTGCCAGAAGATGGACCATCGCTTAAAGGACCCCATCTGAGGACATCGCTCGGCCGCTGCCGGTTCTATAACCTGTCCTCCAGCGGGATCATCAGATGCAGAGGACCATACAGGACCCAATAAGTTCTTTTCATTGGACTGCTATTGTTTTACAGTTGCTACGCCTATTATCCCTCCTTTAACCATTAACCTCCCTGCGAGGAGTGAACTCCCTGTTTATTAAATTGTTATATCTTGTTAACCCTTGCTCTGCCTCTTGTCTGTCGCTGCATCCCGCAACCTGCTTACAAATCGACTCTCAAAGTATTTGAATTCTTGTGAAACCATAAATCTCAGGAAATTCAACTCAAACTCGTTCTTCTGAGGATTGATCTGCTCATCACTAATAATTAGCATGAGAAATATCACTGCTGTCCTTTTTTATAATTTTCTTATACCTTATATTGTTATGTAAAGCTTTTTCCCTTTTATCAATAAAAAATTTATAGGAAATTATAAAAGATGATTACAGATCAGTATGTATAAGTTACAGTATTTTGCGGATTATCAGATGCACTAAAAATTTTGGGGAGGAAAATAGGAATTTAGTTTTTTTAATAAAATACAGTCCCTGACAGAAGTTACCGTATATACTCAAGTATAAGCCGACCCGAGTATAAGCCGACCCCCCTAATTTTGCCACAAAAAAACTGGGAAAACTTATTGACTCGAGTATAAGCCTAGGGTGGAAAATGCAGCAGCTACCGGTGAATTTCAAAAATAAAAATAGATGCTCCATACTGTTCATTATGGCCCCATAGCTGTGCCATATGGTGCTCTGCACCGTTCATTATTGCCCCATAGCTGTGCCATATAGTGCTCTGCACCGTTCATTATTTCCCCATAGATTTACCATAGAAAGCTGTGCCATATAGTGCTCTGCACCGTTCATTATTGCCCCATAGCTGTGCCATATAGTGCTCTGCACCGTTCATTATTGCCCCATAGCTGTGCCATATAGTGCTCTGCACCGTTCATTATTGCCCCATAGCTGTGCCATATAGTGCTCTGCACCGTTCATTATTGCCCCATAGATGTGCCATATAGTGCTCTGCGCCGTTCATTATTGCCCCATAGCTGCCATATAGTACTCTGCGCTGTTCATTATTGGCCCATAGCTGTGCCATATAGTGCTCTGCGCCGTTCATTATTGCCCCATAGCTGCCATATAGTGCTCTGCGCCGTTCATTATTGCCCCATAGCTGCCATATAGTGCTCTGCGCCGTTCATTATTGCCCCATAGCTGCCATATAGTGCTCTACACCGTTCATTATTGCCCCATAGCTGTGCCATATAAAGCTGTGCCATTCCTGCTGCAATAAAAAAAAAAATGCCATACTCACCTCTCTTGCTTGCAGCTCCTCAGTGTCTCGTCCCGGCGTCTCTCCGCACTGACTGATCAGGCAGAGGGCGGCGCGCACACTATATGCATCATCGCGCCCTCTGACCTGAACAGTCAGAGCAAGAGGACGCGAAGACAGAGCGGCGCCCGGCGCGTGGAACGCGGACAGGTGAATATTACATACTTACCTGCTCCCGGCATCCCGCTCCTTCTGCCTGTCACACGGTCTTCGGTGCCGCAGCCTCTTCCTCTATCAGCGGTCACCGGCACCGCTGATTAGAGAAATTAATATGCGGCTCCACCCCTATGGGAGGTGGAGCCGCATATTCATTTCTCCAATCAGCGGTCCCACGTGACCGCTGAACAGGGGAAGAGCTGCAGCACCGAAGACTGTGGGACGGGCAGAGGGAGCGTCAGGACCGCCGGGACTAGGTGAGTATGCCTCAGCGCCATCTCCCCCTCACCCGCTGACCCTGCCGCCCACCGTGACTTGAGTATAAGCCGAGAGGGGCACTTTCAGCCCAAAATTTTGGGCTGAAAATCTCGGCTTATACTCGAGTATATATGAGAACTAAACCACAACCCAAACCCGGATAGCCAGAAAGGTGTGTCCACACAGAGAATTATTAAATTTAAGCCTTTATTTATATTGGTAATAGGCACAAAGAAATTATTAAAATTCAATACATAGTACGCGAATATAACAGGACAGTCAAAAAATATATATAAAAACAATTTAGGATATAGACAGGTGACCCTGGTAAAAATTGCTGGATATAATATATATATATTTCATTTGATGATAGCGAAAAAAACAGTAAAAAGTATTATATAAAAATAATTAAAAAAATATAATATATTGTAAAGTGCACTCCAAAAACCCACCAAAATTTCAAAAAATATATGCCAAATATATATACTAAAATTAAAATTGTGCTGCTACAAAAAATAACAACAATAGTGTGCAAAAAGAAATCTCAAAGTACCACCAAGGCACAATACGTGCTATAATCAGGTGAATAAACAACACCGCTAAAAAGTGCACTGTGCTGTGTACCACCAGGGCACAATGTGTGCTACAATCAAGTAGAACGACAACACCACTAAAAAGTGCAAAGTGCTGTGTGCAAATCACGCTATCAATCAATGCACAAAGTGCCTACAGGGTATAATATGTTCCACAGACAGGTGGATTAACCACACGGCCGAGGTTCAATGTGCAGGACCTGACGAAGGACGAGTTCCGAAACGCGCGTCGGGGTGCGCGATTCACGGGACATAGTGACCTCTGGTATAAGGTATATATAGCAATATATTACCTCTTGTGAACTAGCTGATAGCATTATTTTGCACATTGCACATTGAACCTCGGCCGTGTGGTTAATCCACCTGTCTGTGGAACATATTATACCCTGTAGGCACTTTGTGCATTGATTGATAGCGTGATTTGCACACAGCACTTTGCACTTTTTAGTGGTGTTGTCGTTCTACTTGATTGTAGCACACATTGTGCCCTGGTGGTACACAGCACAGTGCACTTTTTAGCGGTGTTGTTTATTCACCTGATTATAGCACGTATTGTGCCTTGGTGGTACTTTGAGATTTCTTTTTGCACACTATTGTTGTTATTTTTTGTAGCAGCACAATTTTAATTTTAGTATATATATTTGGCATATATTTTTTGAAATTTTGGTGGGTTTTTGGAGTGCACTTTACAATATATTATATTTTTTAAATTATTTTTATATAATACTTTTTACTGTTTTTTTCGCTATCATCAAATGAAATATATATATATTATATCCAGCAATTTTTGCCAGGGTCACCTGTCTATATCCTAAATTGTTTTTATATATATTTTATGACTGTCCTGTTATATTCGCGTACTATGTATTGAATTTTAATAATTTCTTTGTGCCTATTGCCAATATAAATAAAGGCTTATATTTAATAATTCTCTGTGTGGACACACCTTTCTGGCTATCCGGGTTTGGGTTGTGGTTTAGTTCTCTAGTCTTATTGTTTAATCACTATTTTTTGCTCACAGACACCATCGGGTTTTATTGATATTTATATACATATATATATATATATATATATATATATATTTATATGGTTTTTATTGGATATCCGTTGGTATTTTGTGTTATATAACCTCGAGTATATATGGTATGTCGCTTATCCATGTTATGTAAATAAAAGCTTATAACCTCATTTTAAATTCATCCATTGGTTGTATAAATTTTTCTTTTGAAACTGAAACCCTCCGAAATGTGGTTTAGGTTAAGAAAATAAATTGGCATCAATGCAGAAATATTGATCAGTTAATGGACACAGAATGGTCAGATTTTGGCAAGACAAAAGTTTTGTTGCCTACAGAAAGTAATGTGATATTCAAACAAATAATTAACTTAAAATACAAATATATGTTGCATAACATTGGTGAATGAAGTTGTGGTGCTATTAGAGTCATATTTATTATTTTGTGTGACTTCCATGAGCTTGAAGGACTGCATCCATGCAGTTCAACAATGATTCATACAATTTATTAATGAAGTCATCAGGAATAGCAAAGAATGCAGTCTTACATGCCTCCCAGAGTTCATCTAGATTATTTGGTTTTGTCTTCCAAGCTTCCTCTTTCATCCTACCCCAATGCTCAATAATGTTCATGTCTGGTAACTGTACTGGCCAGTCCTTGAGCACCTTGATCTTTTTTGCCTGGAGGAACTTTGTTGTAGAGATGGATGGATGAGATGGAGCACCATCCTGCTGCAGAATTTGACCCCTTTTATGATTTGGAATATAAGAGGTAGCTAAAACTTGTTGATATTTTAGGCTATTGATATTGCCTTCCACCTTGCAAATGTTTTGCACACCCCCATACTGAATGTAACCCCAGACCATGATTTTTCTACCACCAAATTTAACTGTTTTCTGGGTGTATTTTCGATCCATACGGGCTCCAGTAGATCTCCTGCAGTATTTGCGGCGGCTGTGGTGTAATTCTATTGAAGATTCATCAGAGAAATCCACCTTCCGCCTCTTTTCCAGCGTCCATCTGTTTAGCAGGCTGTGGGACTTTGCAAATGCCACACGTTTTTTTTATTTGCCTTTTGTTTAGTGCTGGCTTCTTTCTGGGGACTGATTCGACCATGGAGGCCATTTTGAGACAGAATCCTACAAACTGCTCTAGTTGACACAGGGACTTGAGGTGACCAGGCCTGTTGGAGCTCTGCTGCAGTGGAAGAGGGGCTTGCTTTGAATTTTCTAACCAACAAATCTTCCTCCTGAGCAGTTGTCTTGTGGGGTGTACTGGACCTGGGCTTTTCAAACACATCTCCAGTCTCTTGAAATCTTTTTTTAAATCTTTGTACTCGACGCTGAGACACATTAAAGGTGCCAGCCACCTCTGCAGTGGATCTGGCCTTCAGCCTCTTCATAATCCAGACTTTGGTCACGGTGGAGTTTTGGCATGTTGTCAGAGCTCATGTTGCAGTTCAAGTGAAGGTCTGGGGTGCTGGGTTTCTTTTTATACACACACACACTAATTAACCGATCATTTACTGAGCGCAGGTGAGAATGTAAACTAGGATTGGGTGCATTATATAACCAGGCGACAAAACTTTTGTCATGCAAAAATCTGACCATTCTGTGTCCATTAACTCATATTTCTGCATTGATGCCAATGTATTTTCTTAACCTAAACCACATTTCGGAGGGTTTCAGCTTTCAAAAGAAAAATTTATACAATCTATGGATGAATTTAACGTCCGGTTATAAGCTTTTATTTACATAACATGGATAAGCGACATAACTTAGGTCAGGGAGTGCATAGTATGATGTAGCCTCCCCTCCACCATCATCATTGTTCTCCCCCTCCACCATTGTACTCATTATCATCTTCATCATTGCCTTCTCACCCACCACCTCCATCATTGCCTCCTCCCCCACCATCATTGTCCTTTACACCACTACCATCTTTGTCCTTTACACCACAACCATCATTGCTTTCTCCCCAGCACCCCATCATTGCCCATTCCACCACTTCCATCATTGCCTCCCCCACCACCATCATCATTGCCTCCCCCACCACCATCATCATCTATGCCTCCCTCATCACCACCATCATTGCATCCACCACCACCATCATCATCATTGCCTCCCCATCACCATCATCATCATTGCCTCCCCCACTACCATCATCATTGCCTCCACCACCATTATCATTGCCTCCACCACCATCATCATCATTGCTTCCCCCACCACCATCATTGCCTCCCCACACCACCACCATCATTGCCTTTTCCCCCACCACCCCCATCACCTACATCATTGCCAATATCCAATATCTCCAATGCACACACAACACCACTATTACACATACAGCACCACTCACAGACAGCACTGAATCACTCTCTCTCACACACACAGCCGCACACACGCAGGCAGGGACACACAGCACACACACAGCCGCACACACGTAAGCAGGGACACACAGCACACACAGCCACACACACATAGGCAGGGACACACAGCACACACACAGCCGCACACACGCAGGCAGGCAGGGACACAAAGCACACACAGACACACACAGCTGCACACATGCAGGCAGAGACACACACACAGCATCCACTCACCTCTCTGCAAGTTCCCAGCAGCCGCAGCACATCCTGACAGTTTCCTCTCTGAAACAGCTGCGCTGAATGATAATGTCATCCAGCCACACTGAGTCAGACAGGAAGTGCCGGGCAGGAAGGAGGAAAGTATCAGATCCCTGCAGCTCCGCTCCAGTCCCAAGCTGCAGGGATTGCAATCAGGGATCGCCACCCTTTAGGGGCCCACTCCGGGGGCCACTATTCAGCCTCACCGGTGGGCAGTGTTAACCTCAGACTGCGGCTAATGCTGCCCGTCATTAAAGTGAAATGGTATTCACTTTAGCATGAATATTCATTCTTTAGCAGCAGGGACAGGCTTCTGTCTCCAGCTGCTGGTCTCTGGCACCAGGAGGGCCCCCCTGGACACCGGGGCCCCATAGCAGCTGGGTATGCCACTATTAGCAACACACCACTGGCTGGGGGCCCCTTGAGCAGTGGGGGCCCTAGGCAGCTGCTGGTCAATATGCCAGCAGGTGTCAGTGCCTGGGCCCAGTGGAGAATCTTCCAGTTCTCCGGTGGGCCAGTTTGACCCTGGATGCAGAGTTTGAAAGCGATGTTGATGTTCACAGACCCAGGTGGACACACCCCATCCATGAGTAGTCCTCCTCTGGGTCCAACTCCAGCTCAGTAATCTCTCGTCCTTTTCAGCCAAACAGCAGGGTGTATGGCGTGTATCCAGCTGTACTGTGCACTCGATTGTTGTACACCCAGACCAACTCAGCTACATACTCGGGCCACCTGACTTTCCTGTCTTCCTCCAACGTTCTCAACATCTGAATTAACGTCCGGTTGAAACGTTCACAGGCTCCGTTCCCTTTCGGATGGAAAGGTGTCATTCTGGACATTTCAATTCGATACATGCGGTGAAACTCTTCCATCACTCGACCTTGAAAGCAGGTGCCTTGATCAGAATGAATTCTCTTTGCGTACACCTGGATGAAATCACAGCAGATGGCCTGCACCTCTTACTCAGCTGTCTGATCTCAGCAGAGTCACCACAGTGAACTTCGTGAAGCAGTCGGTCATCATGAGGCAATGTTAGTATCCGAGATGAGCAGGAACCATGGTTAAGTAGTTGATCATTAACAGTTCTAGAGGCACGGAGGTCACGATGATCTGCGTAGGGGGCCCTCTGTTCAGGAGGTTTGGCTAATTCACAACTTCGGCATTGTTGACAGGCTTCCTCCACTGCAGTTTTCAAACCGGCATGATAGATCGATCAACTTCTGCAGCCACTGGAACGTCTTCTCAGGGCCAAAGTGAGCCCCTCTCTCATGAGCTTCCATGGCCACCTCACTAATCAACTTTTCTGGGAGCACCACTTGCCAGGCAACTCCCAACTCTCATACCAACTGCAATTTTCCATACAGCAAGCCATCTTCTAATTGGAGCCTCTCCCACTGCCGGAGGATGTGCAGCGTTCCCGGGGATGAGGCGTCTCTCTCACTTCGGCTGGGAAGTTGTTTCAAAGCCACCCATTGCCTCAACTGAGTGAGCTCTCTATCTTCATCTTGGGGTTGTCCTAGCATGTGCTCCCCTGACGCCTCTCCTATCTCTCCCTGCGTTGCTGATAAACGTCCTGGCGAGGGTCCGGAATCCAGGGATCTCTTCTGCCTCCAGCTCTTCATCTCGGTTATGTCCGGGTCGCTTATGAGTCACTGTGGACAAAGCATAAGCATGTGTATTTCAGCTCCTCTTCGATATGCAATCTTATATCAGTACTTCGCTATACGGGCCACCCATCTCTGCTCCAGGGCCCCCAGTTTCGCATTTTATAAGTAGGCCAGAGGATTGTTATTGGTGCGTACCAAGACTTCGGACCCTGACAGGTACTTGGCAAATTTCTCAGTCATGGCCCACACTAGTGCTAGTAGTTCCAGCTTGAAAGAACTGTAGTTATCCAGATTTTGTTCGCAGTCATTGAGGGATCGGCTCACATAGGCAATCACTGCTCTTTTCCGTCCTGCATCTGCAACAATACAGCTACTAGTCCACGTAAGCTTCCATCAGTGTGAAGGATGAAAGGTTGAGAGAAGTCAGCATAGGCCAGCACGGTTGCTTCAGTCAAGGCCATCTTTAGGGCTCGGAAGGCTTCTTCCTGGCTGTCTCCCCACTGTATGTTCCAATAGTTTGCCCAGGACTGCACTCCCTTCAAAAACTCCAGCAGTGGATTAGCAATACAAGTGAAGTTCTTCACAAATCATCAATAATATCCAGTTAGTCCCAGAAAGGCCAGGACCTCTTTCACAGTCTTTGGGGTGGGCCAGTCCTGCACTGCCGCTATCTTCTTCCATGCAGGTTGCACCCCCTCAGCAGATAAAACATGCCCCAGATATTCAATTTGCTTACGGAAGAGGTGACACTTTTGGGGTTTCACTTTCAGGCCGTGTTTCTGCAGTCGACTCAACATTTGCTCAAGCCACCAGAGATGCTCCTCAAAGGTAGCTGCATAGACAATGATGTCATCCAGATACATATTGATGGCTTCGAAGTTCAGGTCTCCCAAACATCTTTCCATTAGTCGTTGAAAGCTCCCAGGGACATTGGCAAGGCCAAAGGGCATCCAACTGAATTCAAACAATTCCATGGGTAGGATGAACGCCGTCATTGATTGATCATGTTCAGCAATGGGCACCTGCCAATATCCACTGGCTAGATCTAGAGATGAGAAATACTTTGCTTTCCCCAAGGCAGACAATGACTCTTCAATTTTGGGCCTATGCAGCATCAATAGTAAAAATATATAATGTTAAAAATAATAAATGCTCGCGATGCTGCCGGCAGCTCCCGCTCCCAGTGATGCCTTGCGAAATGACCCGATGATGTAGCAGTCTCACGAGACCGCTACTTCATCACAGGTCATTGTCTGGGAATGGGAGCTGCCGGCAGCATCGCGAGCATCGGGAAGGCTGCGGGTGCCGCGGGAAGGCTGCGGGTGACACAGGAAGGTAAGAATATCACAATTTTTTAAAAATCATTTTTAACATGGGTTGTGTTGTGTATGCGTTTTCGCGGCTGAAAACCGCGACGAAGACGCATGCACAACGTGTGCACATAGCCTTGACGGATCTGTCAAAAAAACTGACCCAGTGCATCCGTTTTTCACAATCTGCACAGGATCCGTCTTTTCAACATTTTGATGGATTGTGACTGATTGTAAAAAACGGAAGTGTGAAAGAAGCCTTATGGGGCGAGAGTGCTCAGTCAAATATGGAGATCATCAACACTCCAATGATATACTAAATAAAAGCTAAATTTACATTTCTAGGTTTGCATGTTTGATATATATTAGGGCAGGGTCCCATAAGCCTCATTTAATAAGTATATTCTACAGGTCCTTCTCAAAAAATTAGCATATAGTGTTAAATTTCATTATTTACCATAATGTAATGATTACAATTAAACTTTCATATATTATAGATTCATTATCCACCAACTGAAATTTGTCAGGTCTTTTATTGTTTTAATACTGATGATTTTGGCATACAACTCCTGATAACCCAAAAAACCTGTCTCAATAAATTAGCATATTTCACCCATCCAATCAAATAAAAGTGTTTTTTAATAACAAACAAAAAAACCATCAACTAATAATGTTCAGTTATGCACTCAATACTTGGTCGGGAATCCTTTGGCAGAAATGACTGCTTCAATGCGGCGTGGCATGGAGGCAATCAGCCTGTGACACTGCTGAGATGTTATGGAGGCCCAGGATGCTTCAATAGCGGCCTTAAGCTCATCCAGAGTGTTGGGTCTTGCGTCTCTCAACTTTCTCTTCACAATATCCCACAGATTCTCTGTGGGGTTCAGGTCAGGAGAGTTGGCAGGCCAATTGAGCACAGTAATACCATGGTCAGTGAACCATTTACCAGTGGTTTTGGCACTGTGAGCAGGTGCCAGGTCGTGCTGAAAAATGAAATCTTCATCTCCATAAAGCATTTCAGCCGATGGAAGCATGAAGTGCTCCAAAATCTCCTGATAGCTAGCTGCATTGACCCTGCCCTTGATGAAACACAGTGGACCAACACCAGCAGCTGACATGGCACCCCACACCATCACTGACTGTGGGTACTTGACACTGGACTTCAGGCATTTTGGCATTTCCTTCTCCCCAGTCTTCCTCCAGACTCTGGCACCTTGATTTCCGAATGACATGCAAAATTTGCTTTCATCAGAAAAAAGTACTTGGGACCACTTAGCAACAGTCCAGTGCTGCTTCTCTGTAGCCCAGGTCAGGCGCCTCTGCCGCTGTTTATGGTTCAAAAGTGGCTTTACCTGGGGAATGCGGCACCTGTAGCCCATTTCCTGCACACGCCTGTGCACGGTGGCTCTGGATGTTTCCACACCAGACTCAGTCCACTGCTTCCTCAGGTTCCCCAAGGTCTGGAATCGGTCCTTCTCCACAATCTTCCTCAGGGTCCGGTCTCCTCTTCTCGTTGTACAGCGTTTTCTGCCACATTGTTTCCTTCCAACAGACTTACCATTGAGGTGCCTTGATACAACACTCTGGGAACAGCCTATTTGTTGAGAAATTTCTTTCTGGGTCTTACCCTCTTGCTTGAGGGTGTCAATGATGGCCTTCTTGACATCTGTCAGGTCGCTAGTCTTACCAATGATGGGGGTTTTGAGTAATGAACCAGGCAGGGAGTTTATAAAAGCCTCAGGTATCTTTTGCATGTGTTTAGAGTTAATTAGTTGATTCAGAAGATTAGGGTAATAGGTCGTTTAGAGAACCTTTTCTTGATATGCTAATTTATTGAGACAGGTTTTTTGGGTTATCAGGAGTTGTATGCCAAAATCATCAGTATTAAAACAATAAAAGACGTGACAAATTTCAGTTGGTGGATAATGAATCTATAATATATGAAAGTTTAATTGTAATCATTACATTATGGTAAATAATGAAATTTAACACTATATGCTAATTTTTTGAGAAGGACCTGTATATGTTAGTGATGCATTTGAAATGTCACAGTTTTAAATCCTTGCCTACATCTTACAGCGTACTGCTGTATTTTTTGCTTTCTAGACCATTGTCATTAGTCCTGACTATTTCAGACATTTTAATATATAATGCCGTACACATACTTTCAGGTGATAAGGTCTGGCTTGGGGTGTGTAGTTTACTATGTTTGTACACGCTATGGCCTTCAAAAGGTCAGTAAAGACCTTTGGGGACATTTAAACTTGATATTAGTGTTTTTCTTTGCTGTTTCTATTGAAGGAGCCGCAGCCACAAATGAAAACAGCCATCTACTGTGACATTAGCCACAGGCACAGCTAGTCTGGTCTGCTCAGCCCCAGCAGCTCAACTATGCAGAGGGCACCAGATAATCGTGATTAGACCTGTGCCAGGGACTGTTCTCTGTCTACATGCAATAAGTAATTAAACATAAGCAGTAATACATTACTTCTAGCAGTTCAGCTGTTTCAAATAGGCAGTCTCCCAACCTGCTTTTGCTTCATTGCAGAAAACCCATCTTACCTTAAAGGGAACCTGTCACCTGAATTTGGCGGGACTGGTTTTGGGTCATATGGGCGGAGTTTTCGGGTGTTTGATTCACCCTTTCCTTACCCGCTGGCTGCATGCTGGCTGCAATATTGGATTGAAGTTCATTCTCCGTCCTCCATAGTACACGCCTGCACAAGGCAAGATTGCTTTGCGCAGGCATGTACTATGGAGGACAGAGAATGAACTTCAATCCAATATTGCAGCCAGCATGCAGCCAGCGGGTAAGGAAAGGGTGAATCAAACACCTGAAAACTCCGCCCATATGACCCAAAACCAGTCCCGCCAAATTCAGGTGACAGAGTCCCTTTAAAGGGAATCTGTCACCAGGTTTTTGCTACCTCATATGAGAGCAAAACCAAAAGAACAACTTCACACACGGCAAATGTTAAAAAAAAAAATATATATATATATATATATATATATAGGTATATATATATATATATATATATCTTTATTTGAAGACTATTATATAAAACGTTCACGGCACATACCACAAGTACAAGAAAGACGGTGGGGTACCAACTACCTCCCCCAGATCATACTTAGCAGTGCAGCATAAAATTAGCACAAAATATGTAGTTAATAAATAATTAACTGCAGGACAAAAAAAGCCCTACTGTACATGTGCAAAACAGGGCCAAATAGTGCAAATATGCGTTTAAATAAATAATAAATATACTCAAGTAAAATATATTAGTAATATAGTAAAGACCCTGTATAAGCACAATAAGGCTATGTTCACACGTTCCTGATTTCCCTGCTGTTTTTTCTGCACTAAAAACCGCAGCTCTTGGCAGAAAACGCAGGTCCTTTTTTTGGTGCGTTTTTGGTGCGTTTTTTGATGCGTTTTTTAGTGCGTTTTTTAATGCAGTTTTCTATGCAGAGTCTGTGTTTTCTAGGAAGTTTTTTAGGGTTAAAATGGCTGAAAATACCCTAACCCTACGCCTAACCCTACCCCTACCCCTAACCCTACCCCTAACCCTAACCCTACCCCTACCCCTAACCCTACCCCTAACCCTACCCCTATTCTAACCTTAGTGGAAAAAAAAAAATTCTTTATTTTTTTATTGTCCCTACCTATGGGGGTGACAAGGGGGGGGGGGGTCATTTACTATTTTTTTTATTTTGATCACTGAGATAGGTTATATCTCAGTGATCAAAATGCACTTTGGAACGAATCTGCCGGCTGGCAGATTCGGCGGGCGCACTGCGCATGCGCCCGCCATTTTGGAAGATGGCGGCACCCAGGGAGAAGATGGACGGACGGACACCGGGAGGCCGGGTAAGTATAAGGGGGGAGATGAGGGCACGGGGGGGCGTCGGAGCACGGGGGGGTGGCATCGGAGCATGGGGGGGTGGGATTGGGGCAAGGGGGGGCAGCCACACTGCAGCGGTTCTGCACCACAAACCGCAGAAAACCCGCAGATATTTTTTTCATCTGCGGGTTTTACTGCGGGTTTGACCTCACAATGGAGGTCTATGGGTGCAGAACCGCTGCAGTTCCGCAAAAAGAAGTGAAATGGTACTTCTTTTTTACCGCAGCTATTCAGCGCGGCTTTTTTAGTTCCCGCATCATGTGCACAGTGGTTCCTGTTTTCCATAGGGTACAGTGTACTGTACCCTGCATGGAAAACAGCTGCGGAGCCGCAGCGGCAAAATCGCGGCGGTTCCGCAGTAAAAAACACACTGTGTGAACATGGCCTAAGGGTGACACGTAATACTGTCAGCGGCTTATATATACAGCATAAATATTTAAACACAAGGCATAGTTACCATAGGGGAGTGTACGTAGGACCCACCACACCCGACGCGCGTTTTGCAAGAAAACTGGCCAGTTAAAGTATATATATAAATAGCAACCAATGATAGAGCCCATAGCAAATGAAACATTCTCTATCACCTGTAAGAGAGACCATCGATTGGACGCTAGATGTTGTGATAGTTAGAGCGGCATTAGTTATGGACATCCAGCGTCAGTGAAGCCGGAAGATTAATCATTTCCGGGTAAGTATGCGCACATACCTATTTGTGTTCATAAGACTTAAAGTCCCTGCCTGGAGTAAGATTTGTGGCAAGGTGCACGTGCCTGATTCACTGAGGGATGTGTGCCTCCTACTGAATCAGAAGCCTCAAAAACTATGGCCAGATTCATCATGACTGCATACACAACACCAGGCTTGATGAATGTCGTGTTGGAATCAGTTTCTTTAACGGTTGATTGGTAGTAGACTCTGAATAACCAGGGAAGTTGATGTCTAGTTAGTCCTCAGGCAAATAGAGGTTAATTTGTGCGTTGTGCCTAAAGGTTAAGGCTTTGCATTTATTTCTTAGACCAACAAATAGTAGAAGAAACTCTGAACCAAAATTTTGTATCACTGTCTCTGACTGCACTGATCTGATTTTGCTTGCTGCTATGCAGCTAATTTTCTGCACAGGGTTAAAAATAATGACTTCAAATTAGTTCAGATATAATATGAACCGCAATAGGTCAGCAACTAGAGTATCCACAAAGTAATCACCTTGGGCTGAAGTGACAATAGTATCAACATCAACAAGATTTGAAAGATTGATGCTTCCAAGAGGTGGCGCTGTAGGGTTCAGTCCTCTTCCTCTTTGAAGAGGCAATAGCTAGGGTTGAGCGAAACGGGTCGAACATTTTCAAAAGTCGCCGACTTTTGACAAAGTCGGGTTTCATGAAACCCGATCCGACCCCTGTGCGGGGTCGGCCATGCGGTACGCGACTTTCGCGCCAAAGTCGCGTTTCAATGACGCGAAAAGCGCCATTTCTCAGCCAATGAAGGTAAACGCAGAGTGTGGGCAGCGTGATGACATAGGTCCTGGTCCCCACCATCTTAGAGAAGGGCATTGCAGTGATTGGCTTGCTGTCCGCGGCGTCACAGGGGCTATAAAGGGGCGTTCCCGCCGACCGCCATGTTACTGCTGCTGATCTGAGCCTAGGGAGAGGTTGCTGCCGCTTCGTCAGAAGCGGGGATAGCGTTAGGCAGGGTCCATTAACCACCAAACCGCTTGTGCTGTAGCGATTTCCACTGCCCAACACCACCTTCGGTGTGCAGGGACAGTGGAAGCTACATTTTTTTTTTTTTCCCCTCAGCGCTGTAGCTCATTGGGCTGCCCTAGAAGGCTCCCTGATAGCTGCATTGCTGTGTGTACGCCGCTGTGCAAACCAACTGCTTTTTTCAAAGCACAAATCCTGTTGTTCCTTCCTTTCTGCACATCTATCTTGTTTGTTTGTCCACACTTTTTATTTAATTTGTGCATCAGTCCACTCCTTATTGCTGCCTGCCATACCTGGCTGAGATTACTGCAGGGAGATAGTAATTGAAGGACAGTTCCTTTTTTTTTTTTTTTTTTTGTGGGAGATTAAGATTGGCATTTCTGCTAGAGTGCCATCCCTGTCTGTGTCATCTCTCACTCAGTGGGCCATAGAAAGCCTATTTATTTTTTGCTTGATTTGGGTTCTAAAATCTACCTGAAAAAATCACTACATCAATCAGTGGGAGAAAAATATTGGCCTCAGGGCTTGTGTGCCACTCCTTACTCCTGTGTGTGCCATCTCTCAGTGGGCCATAGAAAGCCTATTTATTTTTTTGCTTGATTTGGGTTCCAAAATCTACCTGAAAAAATCAATAAATCAATCAGTGGGAGATTAATATTGGCCTTTGGGCTTGTGTGCCAGTCCTAAGCGTGCCATCTCTCTCTCTCAGATAGTGGGCCATAGAAAGCCTATTTATTATTTTTTTTATTGGGTTTATAAATTTTCCCTGGAAAAAAAAAAAAAAAGTGGGAGATTAATATTGGCCTCTGGGCTTGTGTGCCAGTCCTGAGCGTGCCATCTCTCTCACAAATAGTGGGCCATAGAAAGCCTATTTATTTTTTTGGTTGATTTGGGTTCTAAATTCTACCTGAAAAAATCAATAAATCAATCAGTGGGAGATAAATATTGGCCTCTGGGCTTGTGTGCCACTCCTGACTCCTGTGTGCGTCCTCTCTCACTCAGTGGGCCCTAGAAAGCCTATTTTTTGTTTTATTTGTTTTCTAAATTCTCCCTGAAAAAATCATTTTATTTTATTTGGTTTCTAAATTATTCCTGAAAAAAATCATTTTTTTTTTTTCTAAAGTCTCCCTGAAAAAAAAAAAAAAAAAACAAATCAGTGGGAGATTAACATTGCCCTTTCTGCTTGTGTGCCAGTCTTGACTCCTGGGTGTGCCATCTCTCTCTCTCCAATTGTGGGCCATAGAAAGCCTATTAATTTTTTTGCTTGATTTGGGTTCCAAAATCTACCTGAAAAAATCACTAAATCAATCAGTGGGAGATAAATATTGGCCTCTGGGCTTGTGTGCCACTCCTGACTCCTGTGTGCGTCCTCTCTCACTCAGTGGGCCCTAGAAAGCCTATTTTTTGTTTTATTTGTTTTCTAAATTCTCCCTGAAAAAATCATTTTATTTTATTTGGTTTCTAAATTATTCCTGAAAAACATCATTTTTTTGTATTTTTTTTTCTAAAGTCTCCCTGAAAAAAAAAACAAAAACAAATCAGTGGGAGATTAATATTGCCCTTTCTGCTTGTGTGCCACTCCTGACTCCTGTGTGCGTCCTCTCTCACTCAGTGGGCCCTACAAAGCCTATTTTTTTTTATTTGTTTTCTAAATTCTCCCTGAAACAATCATTTTATTTTATTTTGTTTCTAAATTCTTCCTGAAAAATTCATTTTTTTGTATTTTTTTTTCTAAAGTCTCCCTGAAAAAAAAAAAAAAATCAAATCAGTGGGAGATTAATATTGCCCTTTCTGCTTGTGTGCCAGTCTTGACTCCTGGGTGTGCCATCTCTCTCTCTCCAATTGTGGGCCATAGAAAGCCTATTAATTTTTTTGCTTGATTTGGGTTCCAAAATCTACCTGAAAAAATCACTAAATCAATCAGTGGGAGATAACTATTGGCCTCTGGGCTTGTGTGCCACTCCTGACTCCTGTGTGCGTCCTCTCTCACTCACTGGGCACTAGAAAGGCTATTTTATGTTTTATTTGTTTTCTAAATTCTCCCTGAAAAAATCATTTCATTTTATTTGGTTTATAAATTCTTCCTTAAAAAATCATTATTATTTTTTTTTTTTTCTAAAGTCTCCTTTTTAAAAAAAAAAACACAAATCAGTGGGAGATTAATATTTACATTTGCGCTTCAGTGACAGTCCTGCGTGTGTGGCATCTCTCTCATTTGTTGCCACCAACAACAGAGTGTGTAACATTGTGCCTGATTTTTGTTGTGGTCTCACCCACCTGTAAAGGGGTAGCTAAATCATACTGAAGTTATAGCTCACCGTGTAAGTTGTGTGACTGCAACAAATACCGTTAGTTTGGTAACGTTTTTAAAACAATGAGGAAGTCTGGTGGAAGAGGTCGTGGCCGGGGGCGTTCATTGTCAGCTGGTAATGAGGGTAGTGGTAGTGGTGGAGCATCAGGTGGTCGTGGGAAAAAAAATATTGCACCTAAGTCTGGAGCTGTGGAGCCAGGTTCGTCGTCTGGCTACACAAGGCCTCGAACGCTCCCTTTTCTGGGAGTAGGAAAACCGCTTTTAAAGCCGGAGCAGCAAGAGCAAGTTTTGGCTTATCTTGCTGACTCAGCCTCTAGCTCTTTTGCCTCCTCTCGTGAAACTGGTAAAAGTAAAAGCAGCGCGTCGTTAGTGGATGTTCACGGTCAGGGACAAGTCGCTTCCTTGTCCTCTTCAGCAAAAACAACAACAGAGAAGAATGCAGCAGGCGACACAACGGGTTACTCCATGGAGCTCTTTACACATACCGTCCCTGGCTTAGAAAGTGAAGCAGTTAACAGTCCATGCCCATTACAAGTTGAATCTGACATGGAGTGCCCTGATGCACAGCCACAGCCAGACTACTATGCTGGTCCTTTGACTCAGACCACAACATTGCCCTCGCAGGGTGCTGATCAAGAATCAGACCCTGATGAGACTATGTTGCCCCATCACGAACGCTATACCACCGACCGACAAGGTGACACAGACGAAGTTGCACACGAGCTACAAGAAGAGGTAATAGATGACCCAGTTCTTGACCCCGATTGGCAGCCATTGGGGGAACAGGGTGCAGGCGGCAGCAGTTCTGAAGCGGAGGAGGAGGGGCCGCAGCAGGCATCAACATCGCAACAGGTTCCATCTGCCGGGCCCGTATCTTGCCCAAAACGCGTGGCAAAGTCAAAACCTGTTGGAGGACAGCGTGGCCATCCGGTTAAAGCTCAGTCTGCAATGCCTGAAAAGGTATCCGATGCTAGAAAAAGTGCAGTCTGGCATTTTTTTAAACAACATCCAATTGATCAGCGCAAAGTCATCTGTCAAAAATGTTCAACTACCTTAAGCAGAGGGCAGAATCTGAAAAGTCTCAATACAAGTTGCATGCATAGACATTTAACCACCATGCATTTGCAAGCTTGGACTAACTACCAAACGTCCCTTAAGGTTGTAGCACCCTCGGCCAATGAAGCTAGTCATCAACACAACATCCCTTCCGGCAGTGTAGGGCCACCATTTTCTGCACCACCTGCAGTATCTGTGCAGGTTTCTTTGCCAGGCCAAAGAAGTCAGGGTCAGGGAATCACCAGTTTCGTAGTAGGAAACACTGCATCTAGGGCACCGGCGGCAACAATACCATCTCCCACCGTCTCTCAGTCTGCCATGTCCACCGGCACCCCCGCTAGTTCCACGATCTCCAGCTCTCCAGTCCAGCTCACCCTACATGAGACTATGGTTAGAAAAAGGAAGCACTTAGCCTCACATCCGCGTACACAGGGTTTGAACGCCCACATAGCTAGACTAATCTCGTTAGAGATGATGCCCTACCGGTTAGTTGAAAGCGAAGCTTTCAAAGCCCTGATGGACTACGCTGTACCACGCTACGAGCTACCCAGTCGACACTTTTTTTCCAGAAAAGCCATCCCAGCCCTCCACCAGCATGTTAAAGAGCGCATCGTCCATGCACTCAGGCAATCTGTGAGCACAAAGGTGCACCTGACAACAGATGCATGAACCAGTAGGCATGGCCAGGGACGTTACGTGTCCATCACGGCACACTGGGTAAATGTGGTGGATGCAGGGTCCACAGGGGACAGCAAGTTTGGGACAGTTCTGCCTAGCCCACGGTCTAGGAAACAGTTGGCTGTAGCCATTCGCACCCCCTCCTCCTCCTCCTCGTCCTCCTGCAGAAGCGAGACCTCGTCCACAGACCGCAGTCGCACAACCACTCCATCCGCAGCTGCCACTGTTGCACACCAGGTCTCCCATTATGGGGCAGCTACTGGCAAACGTCAGCAGGCTGTATTGGCTATGAAGTGTTTGGGCGACAACAGACACACCGCTGAAGTTCTGTCCGAGTTCTTGCAGAAAGAAACGCAGTCGTGGCTGGGCACTGTAGATCTTGAGGCAGGCAAGGTAGTGAGTGATAACGGAAGGAATTTCATGGCTGCCATCTCCATTTCCCAACTGAAACACATTCCTTGCCTGGCTCACACCTTAAACCTGGTGGTGCAGTGCTTCCTGAAAAGTTATCCGGGGTTATCCGACCTGCTCCTCAAAGTGCGTGGACTTTGCTCACATATCCGCCGTTCGCCCGTACACTCCAGCCGTATGCAGACCTATCAGCGTTCTTTGAACCTTCCCCAGCATCGCATAATCATAGACGTTGCAACAAGGTGGAACTCAACACTGCACATGCTTCAGAGACTGTGTGAACAGAGGCGGGCTGTTATGTTTTTGTGGGAGGATACACATACACGGGCAGGCAGTAGGATGGCAGATATGGAGTTGTCAGGTGTGCAGTGGTCGAAGATTCAAGACATGTGTCAAGTCCTTCAGTGTTTTGAGGAATGCACACGGCTGGTTAGTGCAGACAACGCCATAATAAGCATGAGCATCCCCCTAATGCGTCTGCTGATGCAAAGTTTGACGCACATAAAGGATCAGGCGTCTGCAGCTGAGGAAGAAGAAAGCCTTGATGACAGTCAGCCATTGTCTGGCCAGGGCAATGTACAGGACGAGGTAGCGGGCGAAGAGGAGGAGGAGGACGAGGAGGATGATGGGGATGATTATAATTTTAATGAGGAAGCTTTTCCGGGGCCAGTGGAAATTGTTGGCGCGGCAAGGCCGGGTTCTGGTTTTTGGAGGGACACAAGTGACGTGGATTTGCCTGAAACTGCCCCTCAACCAAGCACAACCACAGATTTGAGAACTGGAACTTTGGCCCACATGGCGGATTATGCCTTACGTATCCTCAAAAGGGACACACGCATAACAAAAATGATGAACGATGACGATTACTGGTTGGCCTGCCTCCTTGATCCTCGCTATAAAGGCAAATTGCAAAATATAATGCCACATGAGAACTTGGAACTAATATTAGCAACCAAACAATCAACTCTTGTTGACCGTTTGCTTCTCGCATTCCCTGCACACAGCGCCCGTGATCGTTCTAACACGAGCTGCAGGGGCCAGCAGACCAGAGGTGTTAGAGGGGCAGAAATCAGAAGTGTCGTTGGCCAGAGGGGTTTTCTGACCAGGTTGTGGAGTGATTTTGCTATGACCGCAGACAGGACAGGTACTGCAGCATCAATTCAAAGTGACAGGAGACAACATTTGTCCAGTATGGTTACTAACTATTTTTCATCCCTTATCAACGTTCTCCCTCAACCGTCATTCCCATTTGATTACTGGGCATCAAAATTAGACACCTGGCCAGAATTGGCAGAATATGCATTGCAGGAGCTTGCTTGCCCGGCAGCTAGTGTCCTATCAGAAAGAGTATTCAGTGCTGCAGGTTCAATACTAACAGAAAAAAGGACTCGTCTGGCTACCCAAAATGTAGATGATCTAACCTTCATTAAAATGAACCACAACTGGATTTCGAAATCTTTTGCCCCACCTTGCCCGGCTGACACCTAGCTTTCCTATGTAAAGGTCTTGCCTGTGGACTATTCTGAACGACTTTTCCAATCTCGTAATTTGCAGCACCTGATTGTCCAGCATCCGACATGTTAACACCTCCCTAAATGGCCAAAGTCCCCACACGGGGCCGTGGTATCGCCACTTGGCGCCAGCACCCGTGAGAGTACTGTTTGTCTGAAGAGGTGGGTGTGCCCGCTTTTGGTCGACGGCACTGCCACTAGGTCCCTCATAGTACAATAAAGTGTCTGGCGGTGGTGGTGCGCACCCAACGTCAGACACACCGTTGTAATATGAGGGGCCCTGGGCCTGTACCGCCGGCCACAAGACAGTCCCCCCCCCCAGGTCAAACAGTGCTCTACCACTTGCAAAATTTTCTCTCACAGCTCCACCAATGTTTAGTCTATGCGCTGACATCCTTCAATGCCTGGCACTGTCAATACCATTGTATTGACATTTTTCTTATGTTAGGCCTTCGAAGCCTGTCTGCGGTCACTCCTTCCACTAGGCCTCCACTGACCTGTCTACTGCTGCCCGGGTTCCCCTGGAACCAATTTTAAATTGCCTACAGCCAGCCCAATTTATTATGTTAGGGCTTCGAAGCCTGTCTGCGGTCCCTCCTTCCACTAGGCCTCCACTGACCTGTCTACTGCTGCCCGGGTTCCCCTGGAACCAATTTTAAATTGCCTACAGCCAGCCCAATTTATTATGTTAGGGCTTCGAAGCCTGTCTGCGGTCCCTCCTTCCACTAGGCCTCCACTGACCTGTCTACTGCCGCCCGTGTTCCCCTGGAACCAATTGTAAATTGCCTACAGCCAGCCCAATTTATTATGTTAGGGCTTCGAAGCCTGTCTGCGGTCCCTCCTTCCACTAGGCCTCCACTGACCTGTCTACTGCTGCCCGGGTTCTCCTGGAACCAATTTTAAATTGCCTACAGCCAGCCCAATTTATTATGTTAGGGCTTCGAAGCCTGTCTGCGGTCCCTCCTTCCACTAGGCCTCCACTGACCTGTCTACTGCTGCCCGGGTTCCCCTGGAACCAATTTTAAATTGCCTACAGCCAGCCCAATTTATTATGTTAGGGCTTCGAAGCCTGTCTGCGGTCCCTCCTTCCACTAGGCCTCCACTGACCTGTCTACTGCCGCCCGTGTTCCCCTGGAACCAATTGTAAATTGCCTACAGCCAGGCCAATTTATTATGTTAGGGCTTCGAAGCCTGTCTGCGGTCCCTCCTTCCACTAGGCCTCCACTGACCTGTCTACGGCTGCCCGGGTTCCCCTGGAACCAATTTTAAATTGCCTACAGCCAGCCCAATTTATTATGTTAGGGCTTCGAAGCCTGTCTGCGGTCCCTCCTTCCACTAGGCCTCCACTGACCTGTCTACTGCTGCCCGGGTTCCCCTGGAACCAATTTTAAATTGCCTACAGCCAGCCCAATTTATTATGTTAGGGCTTCGAAGCCTGTCTGCGGTCCCTCCTTCCACTAGGCCTCCACTGACCTGTCTACTGCTGCCCGGGTTCCCCTGGAACCAATTTTAAATTGCCTACAGCCAGCCCAATTTATTATGTTAGGGCTTCGAAGCCTGTCTGCGGTCCCTCCTTCCACTAGGCCTCCACTGACCTGTCTACTGCTGCCCGGGTTCCCCTGGAACCAATTTTAAATTGCCTACAGCCAGCCCAATTTATTATGTTAGGGCTTCGAAGCCTGTCTGCGGTCCCTCCTTCCACTAGGCCTCCACTAACCTGTCTACTGCTGCCCGGGTTCCCCTGGAACCAATTTTAAATTGCCTACAGCCAGCCCAATTTATTATGTTAGGGCTTCGAAGCCTGTCTGCGGTCCCTCCTTCCACTAGTCCTCCACTGACCTGTCTACTGCCGCCCGTGTTCCCCTGGAACCAATTGTAAATTGCCTACAGCCAGGCAAATTTATTATGTTAGGGCTTCGAAGCCTGTCTGCGGTCCCTCCTTCCACTAGGCCTCCACTGACCTGTCTACTGCTGCCCAGGTTCCCCTGGAACCAATTTTAAATTGCCTACAGCCAGCCCAATTTATTATGTTAGGGCTTCGAAGCCTGTCTGCAGTCCCTCCTTCCACTAGGCCTCCACTGACCTGTCTACTGCTGCCCGGGTTCCCCTGGAACCAATTTTAAATTGCCTACAGCCAGCCCAATTTATTATGTTAGGGCTTCGAAGCCTGTCTGCAGTCCCTCCTTCCACTAGGCCTCCACTGACCAGTCTACTGCTGCCCGGGTTCCACCGGAACCAATTTTAAGTTGCCTACAGCCAGCCCAATTTATTATGTTAGGGCTTCGAAGCCTGTCTGCGGTCCCTCCTTCCACTAGGCTTCCACTGACCTGTCTACTGCTGCCCGGGTTCCCCTGGAACCAATTTTAAATTGCCTACAGCCAGCCCAATTTATTATGTTAGGGCTTCGAAGCCTGTCTGCGGTCCCTCCTTCCACTAGGCCTCCACTGACCTGTCTACTGCTGCCCGGGTTCCCCTGGAACCAATTTTAAATTGCCTACAGCCAGCCCAATTTATTATGTTAGGGCTTCGAAGCCTGTCTGCGGTCCCTCCTTCCACCAGGCCTCCACTGACCTGTCTACTGCCGCCCGTGTTCCCCTGGAACCAATTTTAAATTGCCTACAGCCAGCCCAATTTATTATGTTAGGGCTTCGAAGCCTGTCTGCGGTCCCTCCTTCCACTAGGCCTCCACTGACCTGTCTACTGCTGCCCGGGTTCCCCTGGAACCAATTTTAAATTGCCTACAGCCAGCCCAATTTATTATGTTAGGGCTTCGAAGCCTGTCTGCGGTCCCTCCTTCCACTAGGCCTCCACTGACCTGTCTACTGCTGCCCGGGTTCCCCTGGAACCAATTTTAAATTGCCTACAGCCAGCCCAATTTATTATGTTAGGGCTTCGAAGCCTGTCTGCGGTCCCTCCATCCACTAGGCCTCCACTGACCTGTCTACTGCTGCCCGGGTTCCCCTGGAACCAATTTTAAATTGCCTACAGCCAGCCCAATTTATTATGTTAGGGCTTCGAAGCCTGTCTGCGGTCCCTCCTTCCACTAGGCCTCCACTGACCTGTCTACTGCTGCCCGGGTTCCCCTGGAACCAATTTTAAATTGCCTACAGCCAGCCCAATTTATTATGTTAGGGCTTCGAAGCCTGTCTGCGGTCCCTCCTTCCACTAGGCCTCCACTGACCTGTCTACTGCTGCCCGTGTACCCCTTGAACCAACATCAGAAAATATAAAAATAAGTATTTTGCTTATAAAAAAGAAAATACTGGAGAGATATCAAATGCAGACATTTTAACATTAAAAACAAACACATACAACAAAATCTGGTACAGTACTAAAAATGGCCACCAGCTACAATAACTTTCTCCTGCAAGTAGTTAACTGAAAGTTTTTTTCAATTTAAAACACAGATATGGCATCCACCGAGTGTTGTCCTGTCGCGTCTTCTTTATATTATTGCCAAGAAGATGCAAAACAATGAAAATAATAAAATCATTATTTACCAAAAAAATAGAGTAAGTCAAAACCACATTGCAAATAAACATTCATTACAAATAAAGAAGCAGGGCGCGTCCGAGGGTGAGTATATACCTAATAAGAATATAATCACCCTCGGACGCGCCCTGCTTCTTTCCGACAGCCTTCCTTCCTAAGAATCAGCCCTTCCGTGGTGTAGAGAGAGGGTGTGTTACACTCCAAGGTGTTCCCCAGGTTGCCTTTCCTGAGCTTCGATCTTCATGCTCTCGTTTAGTAGTTGTCGGAAAGTAGGCTGCATTAGGCCTACAAAATGGGTATGGGGTGGAGAGAGATGGTGTGTTACACTCCAAGGTGTTCTCCAGGTTTCCTCGCCATTGCTTCGATCTTCCGACTCTCGTTTAGTAGTTGTAGAAAACTACACTGCATTAGGCCTACAAAATGGGTATCGGGTGGAGAGAGATGGTGTGTTACACTCCAAGGTGTTCCCCAGGTTGCCTTGCCATTGCTTCGGTCTTCCGACTCTCGTTTAGTAGTTGTAGAAAACTACACTGCATTAGGCCTACAAAATGGGTATCGGGTGGAGAGAGATGGTGTGTTACACTCCAAGGTGTTCCCCAGGTTGCCTTGCCATTGCTTCGGTCTTCCGACTCTCGTTTAGTAGTTGTAGAAAACTACACAGCATTAGGCCTACAAAATGGGTATGGGGTGGAGAGAGATGGTGTGTTCCACTCCAAGGTGTTCTCCAGGTTGCCTTTCCTGAGCTTCTATCTTCAGGCTCTCGTTAAATTGTGGTTAAATGGAACAACTGCATTTGGCGTACTAGTTGGTTTGGGGCCTACTAACAGTGTCTGCCGCTCCTTGCTGTTCTCCTGGTTTCCTGTCCTGAAATTCCGTTTTCAGGCGCTCGTTAAGTAGTTGTTAATGTTAGACTGCATTTGGCCTACTAGTTGGGTTGGGGCCTACTATCGGTGTCTGCCACTCCTTGCTGTTCTCCTCCACTGAACAAAGCTGTGCCGCCTGTTTACTACGGTTGCCAATTTTGAACTGCATTTCGACTACTTACTGATTTGGGCCTACTCTCTGTGTCAGCCTCTCATTCCAGTTGTCCTCCACTGCAATGCCCCCTGGTTATTCCTGTGTTACCAATTTTGAACTGCATTTAGCCCACTTTATTATTTGGGCCTATATCTGTGTTTCCTCCTCATCCTGCCCATTGCCCAGCCAGTGATAGATGAGTCTGCTGGTACATTGACCCATAACGCAACATTCCCCGTGCACGCTACACAACAACATTGTGACCCTGCTGAAAGTCAGGTTGCTCTTCCCGCATACCATACCACCTTACACGGGGACAAAGAGGAAGGTGCAGATGAAAGTGCAGGTTCCTTCATCAGGTGGGGGGAGGAATACTAGTTGGCGACGTCACTGGCACAGGGCCTCTCATAGTACGCAAAAGTGTTGCTGCCGGTGGGAGGCGCCCCCGCCGTGCAAACACACCGCTGTACTTTGAGGGGCCCTGTGCCAGTGCCAATGCCAACGAGTGGGCCCCTCCTGCTTGCTCAGGTTCACAGCACTTGCAAAGTTGAAATACTTACCTTTCCCTGCTCCACTGCCGTGACGTGGTCCAGATTTCCTGGGCCCACTAATTACTTGAACCAGCCCTACCCACCACAACTTTAGCCAAATGACCCCCAATTTCAAATGCCTTCCAATTATTATAAGGTAAATTACGCTTGACAAGCTTCATTAAGAAGAATGGATGGTTTTGACATTAAAATGGGCACTCTAGGTGTTTTCCTGGCCCCCACTCACTGCCGACTATGCTGCCCCATTGACTTGCATTGGGTTTCGTGTTTCGGTCGATCCCGACTTTACGTCATAATCGGCCGATTTCACTCGACCCGACTTTTGAGATAGTCGGGTTTCGCGAAACCCGGCTCGACTCTAAAAAGGTCAAGGTCGCTCAACTCTAGCAATAGCATATTAAATTTCCCAGAGGAGCATTGCACGGCGAATAAGCCTCCTCACCTTGGCATGCCAGAGCCGGTATGTCACTCTCCACAAGGAGAAACGTTACACCTTAGACCTAGATTTAAAAGGAAATTCTAATAGGCTATTAAAACCAAAATGTAACAATCTACAATCTACTAATTATACATAGAAGGACTTACTTGTTCATACCATTGCAAACTATTTAGTATGATATACTTGCCTCCCATCAAACATGCAGTGACGTGCTACCTAATTGTAATGCCCCCAAAGCCATTGTGAGAAAAGCTCTACTGGCAAAAAAGTTATCATTATGCATAGAAAAATAAAACAACTGCATGTTGTAATGTTATTTCTTACCTCCATGATTTAAATGAGGTGTATTTTTCAAAACTGGAGTGTATGCAGATCTTCATCTAAATTGATCCCTTTGGCTATCATTGCATGCATATTTTAAAAAAGCCTCCTTGTACTTTCCTTCAAATGACTTTTTCTGAGGAAGGAAATTAACTTGCTACTTTTAACAAATCTGCAGGAGAAGTCACCAAAATTTATGATCAGTGCATTTGTTTTTATCTGAATAAGGTTTTATCCACTTGTGAAATGCATTACAGTATAATTAGCCAGTTTACGATCAGGGGGTTAACCACCCGTAATGGCCATGCTAATTTATTAAATTTGAGCCGCGTAAGTTCCATTGGGAATAATTTAATTTTGTGTCTGCCAACTTGTATGATATTCTCTTCTTCTCAAGAGAAGAAGGGCACTTTATAAAGTGTAGGTTCACATATTTTTCATGCCAAAGTTACATTTAAAATTCTATATATCATGTCTGTTTTTTTATGTACAAGAAAAAATGTCCTTATTTCCTCATTAATTTTGTGCTGCTTCATATGATTTTCATCCGATTGTCATCCCAGTTTCATTTGAGTTTGGTCCAAGATTTATCAGTTTGTCTCGGTTGAAAAAAAACCAAGTTTTTCTACCTTCTCTGGTCTAGCAATCTATGAAAAGTGGACAGCACTTGGATAGAATCAATGTGCTGGCTGATGCTTGCACAGACCCATAGACTTGCATTCCCTTTCTAATGCTTTGATCAATATTGGACAAGTTTTCACAATTTTGTGTGAAACACTCAGATCGCAAAAAAATCAGAAATGTGAACAGCCTCATGGACTAAAACAATGAGGCCTTAAGATAAAGAAGCTCAGCTCCTATTGGTTCCACCTGTTTGTGCAGGGGATGTATGGCTAGTCTAGTATAGTCAATGGTTTCCTCTGTGGCCTTTAAAATATACAAAGTGCCTACAGGATATTAAGTGGCATAGATATTTTCTTTCTGTAGAAGCATCTCATTCAAAGCCACCGATTTTAATTTTTAATGTATCGAATCAATATATAATTGCTTTTTGTAATGAAAACAAAGACCTCCTGTTCAGAGGTTGCCAAATGGGCCACTTGGTCATCTTGAGAATGATTATCACCAGTGTGAAACAAGTAGGTCAGGAGACCAGACTGTCAGAAGGGATGAGCAGACCCGTGGAAGCAGAACCTGAACCCCATTGAAAACAATGGGAACCCAAACTTTTTAGCTGTAAAATTTTCTCTTTCTCTCTCTTCTCTCAGAACTTTGAACATTGCAACAGATTTCCGGAAGAAGTCCTTGTTCGAGTTCGCTCATCTCGGTCAGTCATTACAAAGTATGAACCCCCATCAATCTGATGTTCATGGCTTATGGTAGATGATCAAGCTTTAGCTCTGGATCAAGATTTAGCTCTGGATAAATACATTTAACATTTTTGCATATAAAAGAAAAAGTTCTCTTACATATTTTATCAAAAACTCGGGAATAACGTCTCTCATGTGTGTTCATTATTGGCAACTATTATTAATCTGTTATAAGTCCCTTCATGCCGAAGTCTGTTTTCACCTTCCTGACCAAACCAAATGTTTCTAATGTGTCACTTCATGTAGGGACAACTCTGGAATGCTTCTAAGTATCCAATTACATAGTAACATAGTAACATAGTAACATAGTTAGTAAGGCCGAAAAAAGACATTTGTCCATCCAGTTCAGCCTATATTCCATCATAATAAATACCCAGATCTACGTCCTTCTACAGAACCTAATAATTGTATGATACAATATTGTTCTGCTCCAGGAAGACATCCAGGCCTCTCTTGAACCCCTCGACTGAGTTCGCCATCACCACCTCCTCAGGCAAGCAATTCCAGATTCTCACTGCCCTAACAGTAAAGAATCCTCTTCTATGTTGGTGGAAAAACCTTCTCTCCTCCAGACGCAAAGAATGCCCCCTTGTGCCCGTCACCTTCCTTGGTATAAACAGATCCTCAGCGAGATATTTGTATTGTCCCCTTATATACTTATACATGGTTATTAGATCGCCCCTCAGTCGTCTTTTTTCTAGACTAAATAATCCTAATTTCGCTAATCTATCTGGGTATTGTAGTTCTCCCATCCCCTTTATTAATTTTGTTGCCCTCCTTTGTACTCTCTCTAGTTCCATTATATCCTTCCTGAGCACCGGTGCCCAAAACTGGACACAGTACTCCATGTGCGGTCTAACTAGGGATTTGTACAGAGGCAGTATAATGCTCTCATCATGTGTATCCAGACCTCTTTTAATGCACCCCATGATCCTGTTTGCCTTGGCAGCTGCTGCCTGGCACTGGCTGCTCCAGGTAAGTTTATCATTAACTAGGATCCCCAAGTCCTTCTCCCTGTCAGATTTACCCAGTGGTTTCCCGTTCAGTGTGTAATGGTGATATTGATTCCCTCTTCCCATGTGTATAACCTTACATTTATCATTGTTAAACCTCATCTGCCACCTTTCAGCCCAAGTTTCCAACTTATCCAGATCCATCTGTAGCAGAATACTATCTTCTCTTGTATTAACTGCTTTACATAGTTTTGTATCATCTGCAAATATCGATATTTTACTGTGTAAACCTTCTACCAGATCATTAATGAATATGTTGAAGAGAACAGGTCCCAATACTGACCCCTGCGGTACCCCACTGGTCACAGCGACCCAGTTAGAGACTATACCATTTATAACCACCCTCTGCTTTCTATCACTAAGCCAGTTACTAACCCATTTACACACATTTTCCCCCAGACCAAGCATTCTCATTTTGTGTACCAACCTCTTGTGCGGCACGGTATCAAACGCTTTGGAAAAATCGAGCTATACCACGTCCAATGACTCACCGTGGTCCAGCCTATAGCTTACCTCTTCATAAAAACTGATTAGATTGGTTTGACAGGAGCGATTTCTCATAAACCCATGCTGATATGGAGTTAAACAGTTATTCTCATTGAGATAATCCAGAATAACATCCCTCAGAAACCCTTCAAATATTTTACCAACAATAGAGGTTAGACTTACTGGCCTATAATTTCCAGGTTCACTTTTAGAGCCCTTTTTGAATATTGGCACCACATTTGCTATGCGCCAGTCCTGCGGAACAGACCCTGTCGCTATAGAGTCACTAAAAATAAGAAATAATGGTTTATCTATTACATTACTTAGTTCTCTTAGTACTCGTGGGTGTATGCCATCCGGACCCGGAGATTTATCTATTTTAATCTTATTTAGCCGGTTTCGCACCTCTTCTTGGGTTAGATTGGTGACCCTTAATATAGGGTTTTCATTGTTTCTTGGGATTTCAATTCATTCTGAGTCAGTTTTTTTTGTAACACATTGTACTTTATGTGCATTTGTTTATGAAAATATCAATAATTTAGAGGGGTTTGTAATAATCAAAATTTGAATTTTTATGACCTTACAGCACATAGTCATACCACAGAACATACTTGATAAATATATTTCACAAATGTCTATTTTACATCGCCATCATTTTTAAATGTATTTTTTTAGATGTTACATTTCCAAAACCTATTTTTTTAGGGACCACTTCACATTTGAAGTGACTTTGAGGGGCCTGTATGTAAAAAAAAACCCAAACAAGACTTACCGTACATACTCGACTATAAGCCGACCTGAGTATAAGCTGAGACCCCTAATTTTGCCACAAAAAACGTAATGACTCGAGTATAAGCCTAGGGTGGAAAATGCAGTAGCTACCGGTAAATGTCAAAAATAAAAATAGATACCAATAAAAGTAAAATTAATTGAGACATCAGTAGGTTAAGTGTTTTTGAATATCCATATTGAATCAGGAGCCCCATATAATGCTCCATGCAGTTCATGATGGGCCCCATATAATGCTCCATACAAAATACGCCCCATATAATGCTCCATACAGTTTATGATGGGCTCCATAAGATACTCCATTTTAAAATATGCCCCATATAATGCTGCACAAATGCTGATTATGGCCCCATAAGATGCTTCATACAAACATTTACCCCCATATAATGCTGCACAAATGCTGATTATGGCCCCATAAGATGCTCCATAGACACATTTGCCCCATATAATGCTGCACAAATGCTGATTATGGCCCCATAAGATGCTCCATAGAGATATTTGCCCCGTATAATGCTGCACAAATATTGATTATGGCCCCATAAGATGCTCCATAGAGATATTTGCCCCGCATAATGCTGCACAATTGCTGATTATGGCCCCATAAGATGCTCCATAGAGATATTTGCCCCATATAATGCTGCACATGGCCCCATAAGATACTCGATAGAGATATTTGCCCCCATATAACGCTGCACATGGCCCCATAAGATGCTCCATATAGATATTTGCCCCATATAATGCAGCACATCGCCCGATAAGATGCTCTATAGAGATATTTGCCCCATATAACGCTGCACATGGCCCCATAAGATGCTCCATAGAGATATTTGCCCCGTATAATGCTGCACAAACACTAATTATGGCCCCATATGATGCTCCATAGAGATATTTGCCCCATATAATGCTGCACATGGCCCCATAAGATGCTCCATAGAGATATTTGCCCCATATAATGCTGCACATGGCCCCATAAGATACTCCATAGAGATATTTGCCCCATATAACGCTGCACATGGCCCCATAAGATGCGCCATAGAAATATTTGATCCGTATAATCCTGCACAAATACTGATTATGGCCCCATAAGATGCTCCATAGACATATTTGCCCCATATAACACTGCACATGGCCCCGTAAGATGCTCCATAGAGATATTTGATCCATATAATGCTGCAGAAATACTGATTATGGTCCCATAAGATGCTCCATAGAGATATTTGCTCCATATGCTGTTGCTGCGATTTAAAAAAAAATCATACTCACCTCTCGTCGCTCAGGCCCCCGGCACTTGCTATATTCACCTGTCCTCCGTTCCATCGCCAAGCATCGCTGTGTCTTCCCCGTCCTCCGCACTGACACTCAGGCAGAGGGCGGCGCACACTAATTGCGTCATCGCAGAGGACGCGGAAGACGGAGCGGTGCCGACGGTGGAACGAGGATCAAGTGAATATAGCGCACTCCCCCGGCCATACTCACCTGCTCCCTGCACGGTCCCTGGTTCTCCGGGAACCTGCAGCTTCTTCCTGTATTGAGCGGTCACATGGTACCGCTCATTACAGTAATGAATATGCGGCTCCGCCCCTATGGGGGTGAAGTCGGGTCCATATTCAATACTGTAATGAGCGGTACCATGTGACCGCTCAATACAGGAAGAAGCTGTCAGTGCCCAGAGAATGAGGTACGTCCAGGAACCTCGCTGGGAGCAGGTGAGTATTATCAGACAGCAGCCGCTCCCCCTCCCCTGCCGACCCCTGGGAATGGCTCGAGTATAAGCCGAGAGGGGCAATTTCAGCCTAAAAAAATGGGCTGAAATTCTCGACATATACTCGAGTATATACGGTAATTGTTAAGACTGCACCCCAAAAGTATTCAAAACTGCATTTAGGAAGTTTGTTAACTCTTCATGAGCTTCACAGGAATGTAACACAAAAGTGTTGTGGAAAAAATGAAAAATGTAATATTTTAATAAAATAGCTTTAACTCCAAATTTTTAATTTTCAAAAAGTGTATTAGGAAAAAACAGATCCCTCAAATTTTTAGTACACTGATACACATATGATAGGAAACTAGCGCTTGGCACACAGCAAGGTTCGGAAAAGAAGAAGAGCTAATTGACTGTTGCAGCGGAATTTTGTCTGATGACAGATCTGATTAGGGACTTGTTTTATGTGGGTTCAGTTGAAACTTTTATTAGTACTATTTTAGGGAGCTTAACATTTAGGATTACCTTTAAGGCTCTGTTCACATTTGACCTGTGCTCTATGCTGAGCACTTACATTGGATTTTCAACCTAAATATCCAAAATACGTGATTCCAACCAAACCCTGACTGAACCATTCACTATAATGGGGCAGATGACCTTTGGACTCCACCTGACTTCTGTTCTGGTGGCTTTTTAAGCATGCATCAATGTGTAGTTGACTGCTCTTTTGTGCATGCCTGAAAAGATGGGACACTGTGGGGAAAGAGGCCTTGTGGGGAAAGAGATTTGTGTCTAAAGTGGCTCTATCTGCCTCATTATATTGAATACTTCCATAGGGATTTTCATCTGAAATCTGTTTTTTAGCGATTTAGATGGACACCCGATATAAGTGCTCAATGTATCTATTCAAGGCAGAATGAACATATCAATAATCATTTCAAGAACTGACTTTCTTTTTTTAAAACCATAAGTGATAAGACAGCTTTATTCCTCAGTCAGAACAATTACAGAGATAGCACTTTTATAGGTTTTTTTTCTATTTCATTATTGGTTACTTTTACACACTAAAAAAAATACTTTTTTCACCCCCCTTCCCCCCTCCCAAAAAAATGGCTGCATCACTATAATTCGAGAGCTATGAGTGCTTTATTTTTCTGCCAACAGAGATGTATGATGGCTTGCTTTTTGTGGCGATGTATTGAAGCCTTTATTTGTAACAATTTGGGGTACATAACTTTTTTTGATTGGTATTCTATTTTTGGCAGGCAGAATAAAAAATAGCAATTCAGGAATTATTTTCCTTTTGTTTAGCTTTGGAGGTTTTTAGCACAGTTCACTTTGCAGTTAAAATGAGAAGAGTGCTATATTCTATTGGGCCAGTCTGATTACAAGAATATCACATTTATTTAGGTATTTTTGCTACATTTGTAGGAAAAAAAATGTTATATCTCGCCATATTCTGTAGCCTGCAAGACAAAATTATTTTTTCAGTGATAGTGATTTTATTTACATACAACTTTTTGATTGCAATTTATTCCACTTTTTATGCAACGGAATGATGAAAAAAAAATGTTGCTGTGCTTTTTTATTTCATTTTATGCGGTGTTCATTGTAAGGGTTAAATAGTGATAGTTTTATAGATCCTTTTTCCAAACGTGATGATACCAAATATGTGTACATTTTTTATGCATTTTTTGCTTCTACATAATAGATACATAATTATGGTTAACTTTTTGTTTTCTTTTTTTACCTGGTTCCTATATTGGACTTGCACATTTTACAGGTATATTACTGTTCTAATACCCTGAAATACTTCTGTATTGCAGGGCACAAGGTATTAGATATACAAGTGTCTCCTGTTCAGGGCCGCACTGGCCATCGGGCAGTTTTGGCAAATGCCAGAAGGGCCGGTGCCAGTAGTGGGCCGCTGCGTGCCGACTCACCCCCCACCAGCGCCGCCGCCGCATTCAAATATACCGCGGTCTATTATGATGCCGGTACAGTTGAATGCAATGATGGAGGAGAGAGCGTCTGCTGACGCTCCCTCTCCCATCATTCCCCGCTCTGCCTCTGACACTGCAGGTGCGCGCACACTCACTGTGTCCCAGGCAGTGCAGCGGCAGCCGCCGAGACAGGAGCAGGAAGCAACGCAAGCACGAGGAGAGGTGAGGAGTGTGTTTTTGTATCTTTTACTGGACTGTGGGGCCATTCTCGGGGGGGGAGGAGAGATGCGGGCTGTGCTGTATACTACTATGTGGGCTGTGCTGAATACTACTATGTGGGCTGTGCTATATACTACTGTGTGGGCTGTGCTGTATACTACTATGTGGGCTGTGCTATATACTACTGTGTGGGCTGTGCTATATACTACTATGTGGGCTGTGCTATATACTACTATGTGGGCTGTGCTGTATACTACTATGTGGGCTGTGCTATATACTACTGTGTGGGCTGTGCAATATACTACTATGTGGGCTGTGCTGTATACTACTATGTGGGCTGTGCTGTATACTACTACGTGGGCTGTGCTGTATACTGCTATATGGGCTGTGCTGTATACTGCTACGTGGGCTTTGTTGTATACTGCTATGTGGGCTGTACTGTATACTGCTATGTGGGCTGTGCTGTATACTGCTATGTGGGCTGTGCTGTATACTACTACGTGGGCTGTGCTGTATACTACTATGTGGGCTGTGCTGTATACTACTGTGTGGGCTGTGCTGTATACTACTGTGTAGGCTGTGTTGTATACTACTGTGTGGGCTGTGCTGTATACTACTGTGTGGGCTGTGCTGTATGCTACTACGTGGGCTGTGCTGTATACTACTGTGTGGACTGTGTTATCTGCTATGCGGGTTGTGCTATATGCTATGCGGGTTGTGCTATATATTATGCGGGTTGTGCTATATACTATGTGGGCTGTGCTATATACTACTATGTGGGCTGTGCTATTTACTACTGTGTGGGCTGTGCTGTATACTACTATGTGGGCTGTGCTGTATACTACTATATGGGCTGTGCTGTATACTACTATATGGGCTGTGCTGTACACTGCTATGTGGGCTGTGCTGTACACTGCTATGTGGGCTGTGCTGTATACTGCTATGTGGGCTGTACTGTATACTGCTACGTGGGCTGTGCTGTATACTGCTACGTGGGCTGTGCTGCATACTACTACATGGGCTGTGCTGTATACTACTGTGTGGGCTGTGCTGTATACTACTGTGTGGGCTGTGCTGTATACTACTGTGTGGGCTGTGCTGTATGCTACTACATGGGCTGTGTTGTATACTACTATGTGGACTCTGTTATCTGCTATGCGGGTTGTGCTATATGCTATGCGGGTTGTGCTATATACTATGCGGGTTGTGCTATATACTATGCGGGTTGTGCTATATATTATGCGGGCTTTGCTATAGACTATGCGGGTTGTGCTATATACTATGCGGGCTTTGCTATATGCTATGAGGATTGTGCTATATACTATGCAGGCTTTGCTATATACTATGTTGGTATATTATATTCAATTTGGGAGGCCGTGTTATATACTATGTGGCTGTGTTATATACTATTGTGGGGATATATTATATTCTATGGAGGGAGGCTGTGTTGTATACTATGTGGGGTATATTATATTCTATGGGGGAGGCTGTGTAATATACTATGGGGGCTGCATTATATTCTATGGGGGCTACATTATATATTATGGGAAGGTGGGCTGTATTATATTCTATGGGGGCTGTATTAGATTTTATGAGGGATGATTGTATCATACTCTTTGATGGGGCTGCATTATATTCTGTGGGGAGGTGGGCTGTATTATATTCTATGGGGGCTGTATTATATTTATATTCTTTGATGGGGCTACATTATATTCTATGGGGGCTGCATTATATTTATATTCTTTGAGGGGTGATTGCATCATACTCTATGAGGGGGCTGCATTAAACTATGAGGGGGGCTGCATTATATTCTATGGGGTGGCTGCATTATACTGTAGGTTGGCTGCATTATACTCTGGGGTAGCTGCATTATATTCTGTATGATGGTGGCTGCATTATACTATATGTGGGCTGCATTATACTGTATTGAGGACTATGGAGAATATGTTATACTATATGAAGAACTATGGGGTGCATTATACTATGGGAAGTGAATTGTACTACATGGATGACTATAGCGGTGCATTATACTATATGGAGCACTATGAGGAGTGTATTATGCTATATGGAGGACTGAGCAGTGTATTTTAATATATGGAGGATTATAGGGAGTGTATTATACTATATGGAGGAATGTGGTGCACATTATAATATATGGAGGACTGTTGGTTGTATTTTACTAAACAAGTAAAATGCTGCATATTCAGACAAATTCATTGTTCTCAGCAGAACATCGCCGGTGTAAACTGTAGATGTGCTGCTGATAACATGATACTGTATGGTGATCTGTTAGTGATCTATTAGTGATCGTTCTGTCCCATCATTATTCCTCAGCTGGTGGAAAGAGGTTGGGAAACAAGCGTTGAACAACTTCAGCATTGTCAATCAAACTCATTTAGCGGCTTGAGATCATCGCATGTAAATACAACCGAAATGCTTTTGTGTGATGTGCAATATGTTAGCATTTGGGGCCCCATTTTAAACTTTGCCTAGGGCCCCACTTTGCCTAAAACCGTCCCTGTCTACAAGTGTACAAAGATATTATACAGTCACCATGTGACAAGTGGGCTTGTGTAACTTCAAATGTCAGGGCTGAATTTTAGTCCCAGTCCGGCACTTCTCCTGTTATACCGTTCTTATGTCTGTTAGACCTGGAGGTAAGACATGCCAAATCTGGTATTCATGCATTGCCCTCCAAAGAATCAACAGCTACCTGCAAACCCATCACCATGAAGTGAAAGAAAGAGCCATCTCCTTCACACAACATTCTAAATTCCACGATCACCTATGATTGCTGCATCTAGAGAGTTAAAGAGGTAAACGTTAAACATTTTCACACATTCAGTATTTTACATCAGTATTTGTAAACCAAAATCAGGAGTAGAACAATCAGAGGAAAAGTATAATAGAAACCCGTCACCACTTCTGTATTTATCACCCACTCCTGGTTTTGGCTTATAAACACTGAGGTAAAATACTGACCAAATACTGAACGTGTGAATGTGTAATAGAGTGTAGGGTAGAGTATGTCACCACGGAACAGACAGACCAACTGTTGAGGGGGATTTATTAACAGGAGTAAGATTCTCCTCGCAGGGAGAAAAGAGTAGGAAATAAACTGATGATATAACCATGCAAATATATGGGAAACAGTATAAGTTCCCAGTCAAACAGTATAGCAGTAGTAAACGGAATTTCTTGAGAAAACACTTATCAGTCTGTTGAGGACTTGCTTGTAGGGTCTTCTCCAATGTAGGCACCGAGAAACAGCGGCACTTGTCGTTCCTCTGTTATCCATGGGCTGTGTAGTATCTAGGAACACGCAACCTGGGGTGTAAGGGGTTACTGTGGTGGGCAGAGGGGATGCTGGGCAAACGGGGTCCTCTGTGCTTTGAGTCTTTTGCTTCAACAATACAGCCTATCCCGGGAGAACGATGCTCAGTCTATTATTGAGTCTCTCAACAGAAATCAGGGGCTCTGCACTAATACTGTGGATAACAGGGGCCACTGTCTCTGCACGGGCCACTGTCTCTGCTCTGTCTCCTGGGAACTGAAGATTCCAGGGTTAAATCTTTTGCAGCCTTTTCTCAGAGTGAAACTGGAAGAAGGAAGTAGGACAGTCACACTGCTGCAGTAGTCTCTGTATGCTAAGCTGGCAGTTTCTCTGAAGTATCAATGCTACACACAGGGCAGCTTACTTGTCACACTCAGGGAGTCTTGGCTTGTCACTGTGGTCACCGGGGCTGCACGCTCGGGTCACTGTCTCTGCAATGTCAGGGGAAAAGTCTTCTCTGATTACAGAGGCTTCCGAGTCCACACCTTCACATATGGCATTCACTATAGTGGGTATCTCAGCCTCAGTGCCCTCACGGGGAGCACTCTCTCGTGGGGAGCGCGGCACTGCAGACTGCTTTCTCTCTGGCGCGCTGTCCCCTCTGTATTGCGTGCTCTGCTCTCCCACTCTTTTCTCACAACACACCTCTCTCTTTCTCTCTGCCCCAGCAGTCACATGGTCTCCTCTGTCCAGGGCAGAAAGTCCTCCCCCCAACAACCCAGCTGTCTGACTAAGTGGTTCCAGGTAAGGAGCAGGGGGAAAGCAACCTCCTTTGGGCTCGTCTTCTTCTTCACCTCCTTACATTCCCCCTCTCTTGAAGCTTACCATTCCACGGGCGAGAACTCTTCGTGCTTCTCTTTGTTCTTTTGAGGGAAGTCAGATACCTGCAATTCTCGTGTCTCCTTCTGCCTTTCTTCTTTCACATACTGCCAAACTAAATGGTCTAGGAGTTGTTCATCAGTCAGCTTGAGATATTCTTCCTCTACTTTGTCGGCAGCCATAGCAGACAATTCCTCAGATGAATCTTGTGTTGTCACATAAAATTTTCCAACGGCATCCACTGTCCTCTTCTTCTTATTCTTCTTCTCCTTGGTTTTGACGCTAGCAGATGCTTGCATAGACGATTCGTCCTTTTCCTTGTCATTATCGGAAACTTTAAGGACTTCTTGCCTGGGCTCCTCAGTCTGGGGGCTTAGTACAAGTAATTCTCCATAGCTCCCCCTCTCTTTGACAGGAGCATTCTTGTCGAAACTAGAATCCGATGGATTAAGACCACGCAGGCCGGACTCTTCGTCATCTGCGCCGGGCTCTGCGGGCCTCACTTCCCAGGGCTTCTCAGCCACACACCCTGTCTCACACAGCTGTTCCATTTACTCTGTCTGATCAGGATCTTGCGAGCTGACAGCCAGCTGTTGTGAATTCCGCTCTTGGGCTCCCTCCGGTGGTTGTAAGTGGCACTTTTGTGAGTTCTGCTCTTGGGCTCCCTCTTGTGGTTTCAAGTGGTATGGCTGCTCCTTGTAGTTAGTTGTCTTCAGCTGCTTCCACTGATCGTCTTTTCTGCTCGGCTATTTATGCCTGGTTCTGTCCTTCAGCCTGTGCCACTTGTAAATGTTCCTGGTTGGATTCACATCTCTTTGGAGTTCCCTGTTATCCTGACCAGTTCTGCAAAGCTAAGTTTTTGCTTGCTCTTTTCTGTTCACAGTTTGTGGACTTATCCGTTCTGTGCTTTTATGTTTGTCCGGCGTTATCAGTATGAATTAATTCTGTCTTGCTGGAAGCTTTGGGAAGCAGATTTACCCTCCACACCTTTAGTCAGGTGTGGAGATTTTTAGTAAACTCTGCGTGGATTTTTGTAGTGTTTAATACTGACCGCACAGTATTCCATCCTGTCCTATCTATCAAGCTAGACTGGCCTCCTGTGCTCATCCTGGTTTCATTCTGTGTATGTCTTTTCCCTCTCCACTCACAGTCATTATTTGTGGGGGGCTAATCTATCCTTTGGGAATTTTCTCTGAGGCAAGATAGCTTTCCTGCTTCTATCTTTAGGGGTAGTTAGCTCTTAGGCTGTGACGAGATGCCTAGGGAGAGTTAGGAGCATTCCACGGCTACTTCTAGTGTTTTGTTGAGCTTAGGGACTGCGGTCAGTACAGTTACCACTTCCTTCAGAGCTCGTTCCATGTTGCTCCTAAACCACCGTATCATAACAGTACAAGTGGCCACAAATGAATTAAATGCATCTCAAAAGAAGGAAAAGAAAGTTCTGAACCATTTTTTTTTCTGTACTCTGGTTTGTCTTTTTTTTCCTCTTGATATCTGGGTGGTTCAGGATATATGCTCTGGCATGGATGTTCAGGGTTTGTTTTCTCGTGTGGATCAACTTGCTACAAGAGTACAGAGTATCCAGGACTATGTTGTCCAGACTCTGGCTTTAGAGCCTAGAATTCCTACTCCTGAGTTGTTTTTTGGGCACAGATCCAAGTTTTTGAACTTTAACCCCTTTCTGACATCGGACGTACTATCCCGTCCATGTTGGGTGGGCCCCTATGACCATGGACGGGATAGTACGTCCAGCGCGATCGGGGGGAGCGCCGCCGATTGCGGCCGGGTGTCAGCTGTTTATCGCAGCTGACATCCGGCACTATGTGCCAGGAGCGGTCACGGACCGCCCCCGGCACATTAACCCCTGGCACACCGCGATCAAAGATGATCGCGATGTGCCGGCGGTACAGGGAAGCTTCCCGCAGGGAGGGGGCTCCCTGCAGGCTTCCCTGAGCCCCCCGCAGCAACGCGATGTGATCGCGTTGCTGCGAGGGTCTCACCTCCCTCCCTGCTCCCTCCAGCCCCGGATCCAAGATGGCCGCGGATCCGGGTCCTGCAGGGAGGGAGGTGGCTTCACAGAGCCTGCTCAGAGCAGGCACTGTGGAGGCTGTAGCGCTGCATGTCAGATCAGTGATCTGACAGAGTGCTGTGCAAACTGTCAGATCACTGATCTGTGATGTCCCCCCCTGGGACAAAGTAAAAAAGTAAAAAAAAAAAATTTCAAATGTGTAAAAAAAAAAAAAAAATTCCAAAATAATGAAAAAAATATATATATTATTACCATAAATACATTTCTTTATCTAAATTAAAAAAAAAACAATAAAAGTACACATATTTAGTATCGCCGCGTCCGTAACGGCCCGACCTATAAAACTCGCTCACTAGTTAACCCCTTCAGTAAAGACCGTAAGAAAAAAAAAAAAACGAGGCAAAAAACAACGCTTTATTATCATACCGCCGAACAAAAAGTGGAATAACACGCGATCAAAAAGACAGATATAAATAAACATGGTACCGCTGAAAACGTCATCTTGTCCCGCAAAAAACGAGCCACCATACAGCATCATCAGCAAAAAAATAAAAAAGTTATAGTCCTGAGAATAAAGCGATGCCAAAATAATTATTTTTTTCTATAAAATAGTTTTTATCGTATAAAAGCGCCAAAACATAAAAAAATGATATAAATGAGGTGTCGCTGTAATCATACTGACCCGAAGAATAAAACTGCTTTATCAATTTTACCAAACGCGGAACGGTATAAACGCCTCCCCCAAAAGAAATTCATGAATGGCTGGTTTTTGGTCATTCTTCCTCACAAAAATCGGAATAAAAAGCGATCAAAAAAGTCACGTGCCCGAAAATGTTACCAATAAAAATGTCAACTCGTCCCGCAAAAAACAAGACCTCACATGACTCTGTGGACCAAAATATAGAAAAATTATAGCTCTCAAAATGTGGTAACGCAAAAAATATTTTTTGCAATAAAAAGCGTCTTTCAGTGTGTGACTGCTGCCAATCATAACAATCCGCTAAAAAACCCGCTATAAAAGTAAATCAAACCCCCTTCATCACCCCCTTAGTTAGGGAAAAATTAAAAAAATGTACTTATTTCCATTTTCCCATTAGGGCTAGGGTTAGAGTTAGGGCTAGGGTTAGGGCTAGGGCTAGGGCTAGGGTTAGGGCTAGGGTTAGGGCTAGGGTTAGGGCTAGGGTTAGGGTTAGGGCTAGGGTTAGGGCTAGGGTTAGGGCTAGGGCTAGGGTTAGGGCTAGGGTTAGGGTTAGGGCTAGGGTTAGGGCTAGGGTTAGGGCTAGGGTTAGGGTTAGGGCTAGGGTTAGGGCTAGGGTTAGGATTAGGGTTAGGGCAAGGGTTAGGGCTAGGGCTACAGTTTGGGTTGGGGCTAAAGTTACAGTTAGGGTTTAGATTACATTTACGGTTGGGAATAGGGTTGGGATTAGGGTTAGGGGTGTGTCAGGGTTAGAGGTGTGGTTAGGGTTACTGTTGGGATTAGGGTTAGGGATGTGTTTGGATTAGGGTTTCAGTTATAATTGGGGGGTTTCCACTGTTTAGGCACATCAGGGCCTCTCCAAACGCGACATGGCGTCCGATCTCAATTCCAGCCAATTCTGCGTTGAAAAAGTAAAACAGTGCTTCTTCCCTTCCGAGCTCTCCCGTGTGCCCAAACAGGGGTTTACCCCAACATATGGGGTATCAGCGTACTCAGGACAAATAGGACAACAACTTTTGGGGTCCAATTTCTCCTGTTACCCTTGGGAAAATACAAAACTCGGGGCTAAAACATATTTTTTGTGGGAAAAAAAAAGATTTTTTATTTTCACGGCTCTGCGTTATAAACTGTAGTGAAACATTTGGGGGTTCAAAGTTCTCACAACACATCTAGATTAGTTCCCTGGGGGGTCTAGTTTCCAATATGGGGTCACTTGTGGGGGGTTTCTACTGTTTAGGTACATTAGGGGTTCTGCAAACGCAATGTGACGTCTGCAGACCATTCCATCTAAGTCTGCATTCCAAATGGCACTCCTTCCCTTCCGAGCTCTGCCATGCGCTCAAACGATGGTTTCCCCCAACATACAGGGTATCAGCGTACTCAGGACAAATTGGTCAACAACTTTTGGGGTCGAATTTCTCCTCTTACCCTCGGGAAAATACAAAACTGGGGGCTAAAAAATAATTTTGGGGGGAAAGATTTTTTTTTTAAATTTTCACGGCTCTGCGTTATAAACTGTAGTGAAACACTTGGGGGTTCAAAGCTATCACAACACATCTAGATGAGTTCCTTAGGGGGTCTAGTTTCCAAAATGGTGTCACTTGTGGGAGGTTTCTACTGTTTAGGTACATTAGGGGCTCTGCAAATGCAATGTGACACCTGCAGACCATTCCATCTAAGTCCTCATTCCAAATGGAGCTCCTTCCCTTCCGAGCCCTCCCATGCGCCCAAACAGTGGTTCCCCCCCACATATGGGGTATCAGCGCACTCAGGACAAATTGGACAACAAATTGTGGGGTCGAATTTCTCCTGTTACCCTCGGGAAAATACAAAACTTGGGGCTAAAAAATAATTTTTGTGGGAAAAAATTTTTGTTTTATTTTTACGGCTCTCCATTATAAACTTCTGTTAAGCCCTTGGTGGGTCAAAGCGCTCAGCACACATCTAGATAAGTTCCTAAGGGGGTCTACTTTCCAAAATGGTGTCACTTGTGGGGGGTTTCTACTGTTTAGGTACATTAGGGGCTCTGCAAACGCAATGTGACACCTGCAGACCATTCCATCTAAGTCTGCATTCAAATGGCACTCCTTCCCTTCTGAGCCCTCCCATGTGCCCAAACAGTGGTTCCCCCCACATATGGTGTATCATCGCACTCAGGACAAATTGGGCAACAAATTTTGGGGTCCAATTTCTCCTGTTACCCTCAGGAAAATACAAAACTGGGGGCTAAAAAAAAAATTTTGTTTTATTTTTACGGCTCTGCATTATAAACTTCTGTGAAGCACTTGGTGGGTCAAAGTGCTCACCACACCTCTAGATAAGTTCCTTAGGGGGTCTACTTTCCAAAATGGTGTCATTTGTGGGGGGTTTCAATATTTAGGCACATCAGTGGCTCTTCAAACGCAACATGGCGTCCCATCTCAATTCCTGTCAATTTTGCTTTGAAAAGTCAAACGGCGCTCCTTCCCTTCCGAGCTCTCCCATCCGCCCAAACAGTGGTTTACCCCCATATATGGGCTATCAGCGTACTCAGGACAAATTGTACAACAACTTTTGGGGTCCAATTTCTTCTCTTACCCTTGGGAAAATAAAAAATTGGGGGCGAAAAGATAATTTTTGTGAAAAAATATGATTTTTTATTTTTACGGTTCTACATTATAAACTTCTGTGAAGCACTTGTTGGGTCAAAGTGATCACCACACCTCTAGATAAGTTCCTTAGGGGGTCTACTTTCCAAAATGGTGTCACTTGTGGGGGGTTTCAATGTTTAGCCACATCAGGGGCTCTCCAAACGAAACATGGCGTCCCATCTCAATTCCAGTCAATTTTGCATTGAAAAGTCAAATGGCACTCCTTCGCTTCCGAGCTCTGCCATGCCCCCAAACAGTGGTTTACCCCCACATGTGGGGTATTGGCATACTCAGGACAAATTGTACAACAATGTTTTGGGTCCATTTTCTCCTGTTACCCTTGGTAAAATAAATCAAATTGGAGCTGAATTAAATTTTTTGTGAAAAAGTTAAATGTTCATTTTTATTTAAACATTCAAAAAATTCCTGTGAAGCACCAGAAGGGTTAATAAACTTCTTGAATATGGTTTTGAGCACCTTGAGGGGTGTAGTTTTTAGAATGGTGTCACACTTGGGTATTTTCTATCATATAGACCCCTCAAAATGACTTCAAATGAGATGTGGTCCCTAAAATAAAATGGTGTTGTAATGAGAAATTGCTGGTCAACTTTTAACCCTTATAACTCCCTAACAAAAAAAAATTTTGGTTCCAAAATTGTGCTGATGTAAAGTAGACATGTGGGAAATGTTACTTATTAAGTATTTTGTGTGACATATCTCTGTGATTTAATTGCATAAAAATTCAAAGTTGGAAAATTGCGAAATTTTCACAATTTTCGCCAAATTTCCGTTTTTTTCACAAATAAACGCAGGTACTATCAAATAATTTTTACCATTGTCATGAAGTACAATATGTCACGAGAAAACAATGTCAGAATCACCAGGATCCATTGAAGCGTTCCAGAGTTATAACCTCATAAAGGGACAGTGGTCAGAATTGTAAAAATTGGCCCGGTCATTAACGTGCAAACCACCCTTGGGGGTAAAGGGGTTAAAAATAACTGCAAATTGTTTTTTTGCTTTGAAACCCCGTTCTTCAGGTGATCCCATTCAGCAAGTAAAAATCATCATATCCTTGCTGCGTGGTGACCCTCAAAACTGGGCCTTTTCTCTTGAAACAGGGGATCCGGCATTATTGAATGTAGATGCATTTTTTCAAGCGCTCGGATTATTGTATGACGAACCTAATTCTGTGGATCATGCAGAGAAAACCCTGTTGGCCTTGTGTCAAGGTCAGGAAGCGGCAGAATTATACTGCCAGAAATTTAGAAAATGGTCTGTGCTCAATAAATGGAATGAAGAGGCTCTGGCTGCTATTTTCAGAAAATGTCTTTCTGAAGCTCTTAAAGATGTTATGGTGGGCTTCCCTACGCCTACTGGTTTGAGCGAATCTATGTCTCTAGCTATTCAGATTGATCGGCGTCTACGCGAGCGCAAAGCTGTGCACCATATGGCAGTGTCCTCGGAGCAGAGTCCTGAACCTATGCAATGTGATAGGATTTTAACTAGAACAGAACGGCAGGAATTCAGACGTCAGAATAGGCTGTGTTTTTACTGTGGTGATTCTACTCATGTTATCTCTGATTGCCCTAAGCGTACTAAGAGAGTCGCTAGGTCTGTTACCATTAGTACTATACAGCCTAAATTTCTCTTATCTGTGACCCTGATTTGCTCATTGTCGTCCTTTTCTGTCATGGCATTTGTGGATTCAGGCGCTGCCCTGAACTTAATGGACTTGGAATTCGCCAGGCGCTGTGGTTTTTCCTTGCAGCCTTTGCAGAGCCCTATTCCTTTGAGGGGTATTGATGCTACACCCTTGGCCAAGGATAAACCTCAGTACTGGATGCAGATGACTATGTACATGGCCCCAGCACATCAGGAAAATTGCCGTTTTCTGGTGTTGCATAACCTGCATGATGTTGTTGTACTGGGTTTTCCATGGTTACAGGAACATAATCCGGTGCTGGATTGGAAAACTATGACTGTGACTAGTTGGGGTTGTCAAGGGGTACATAGTGACGTTCCTTTGATGTCAATTTCCTCTTCCCCCTCTTCTGAGGTCCCTGAGTTTTTGTCGGATTTCCAGGATGTATTTGATGAGCCCAAGTCCAGTTCCCTTCCACCGCACAGGGACTGTGATTGTGCTACTAACTTGATTCCTGTTTGCAAGTTCCCTAAGGGCCGACTTTTCAATCTGTCTGTGCCAGAGCATGCCACCATGTGGAGTTATGTTAGGGAGTCTTTGGAGAAGGGGCATATTCGGCCCTCTTTGTCACCATTGGGAGCGGGTTTCTTTTTTGTTGCTAAGAAGGATGGCTCCTTGAAACCCTGTATTGATTATCGTCTTCTTAATAAGATCACGGTTAAATTCCAATACCCCTTGCCTCTGCTTACTGATTTGTTTGCTCAGATCAAGGGGGCTAGTTGGTTTACTAAGATTGACCTCCGAGGGGCATATAATCTTGTTCGTATTAAACAGGGTGACGAATGAAAAACTGCATTGAATACGCCCAAAGGCCATTTTGAATACCTTGTGATGCCATTTGGGCTCTCTAATGCTCCATCTGTGTTCCAGTCTTTCATGCATGATATTTTCCGCAATTATCTTGATAAATTCATGGTCGTATATTTGGATGATATTTTGATTTTTTCCGATGATTGGGAGTCTCATGTGAAGCAGGTCAGGATGGTGTTCCAGATCCTTCGTGATAATGCTTTATTTGTGAAGGGGTCTAAGTGCCTATTCGGGGTTCAGAAGGTCTCTTTTTTGGGTTTTATTTTTTCTCCCTCGTCTATAGAAATGGATCCTGTTAAGGTCCAAGCTATTCATGACTGGATTCAACCCACATCTGTGAAGGGCCTTCAAAAATTTTTGGGCTTTGCTAATTTCTATCGCCATTTCATTGCCAACTTTTCCAGTGTGGTTAAGCCCCTTACTGATTTGACAAAGAAAGGCGCTGATGTGACGAATTGGTCCTCTGCGGCTGTTGAGGCCTTTCAGGAGCTTAAGCGCCGATTTACTTCTGCCCCTGTGTTGCGTCAGCCGGATGTTTCTCTTCCTTTTCAGGTTGAGGTCGACGCTTCTGAGATTGGGGCAGGGGCCGTTTTGTCTCAGAGGGAGTCTGATGGTTCTTTGATGAAACCGTGTGCCTTTTTTTCCAGAAAGTTTTCGCCTGCGGAACGCAATTATGATGTTGGCAATCGGGAGTTGTTGGCTATGAAGTGGGCGTTTGAGGGGTGGCGTCATTGGCTTGAGGGAGCTAAGCACCGCGTTGTGGTCTTAACTGATCATAAGAATCTGGTTTACCTCAAGTCGGCCAAGAGGCTGAATCCTAGACAGGCTCGATGGTCTCTGTTTTTTTCCCGTTTTGATTTTGTGGTCTCGTATCTTCCGGGATCTAAGAATGTTAAGGCTGATGCCCTCTCTAGGAGTTTTTCGCCTGATTCTCCTGGAGTCCTTGAGCCGGTTAGCATTCTTAAGGAAAGGGTGATTCTTTCTGCCATCTCCCCTGATTTGCGGCGGGTGCTTCAGGAATTTCAGGCTTATAGGCCTGACCGCTGTCCTGTGGGGAAGTTGTTTGTTCCTGACAGATGGACGAGTAAGGTGATTTCTGAGGTTCATTGTTCTGTGTTGGCTGGTCATCCTGGGATTTTTGATACCAGAGATTTGGTTGCTAGGTCCTTTTGGTGGCCTTCCTTGTCGCGCGATGTCCGTGCTTTTGTGCAGTCCTGTGGGACTTGCGCCCAAGCCAAGCCTTGCTGTTCCCGCGCTAGTGGGTTGCTTTTGCCTCTGCCGGTCCCTGAGAGGCCCTGGACGCATATTTCCATGGATTTTATTTCGGATCTTCCTGTTTCCCAGAAGATGTCTGTTATCTGGGTTGTTTGTGACCGGTTCTCTAAAATGGTCCATTTGGTACCTTTGCCTAAGTTGCCTTCCTCCTCAGATCTGGTTCCATTGTTTTTTCAGCATGTGGTTCGCTTGCATGGCATTCCGGAGAATATTGTGTCTGACAGAGGTTCTCAGTTTGTCTCTAGATTTTGGCGGTCCTTTTGTGCTAGGATGGGCATTGATTTGTCTTTTTCTTCGGCGTTTCATCCTCAGACTAATGGCCAAACTGAGCGAACTAATCAGACCTTGGAGACCTATTTGAGATGCTTTGTGTCTGCTGATCAGGATGATTGGGTGTCTTTCTTGCCGTTGGCCGAGGTTGCCCTTAATAATCGGGCTAGTTCGGCTACTTTGGTTTCACCTTTCTTTTGTAATTTTGGTTTTCATCCTCGCTTTTCTTCTGGGCAGGTTGAGCCTTCTGATTGTCCTGGTGTTGATTCTGTGGTGGACAGGCTGCAGCAGATTTGGACTCATGTGGTGGACAATTTGACGTTGTCTCGGGAAAGGGCTCAACGTTTTGCTAACCGCCGTCGGTGTGTTGGTCCCCGGCTTCGTGTGGGGGATTTGGTTTGGTTGTCTTCTCGTCATGTTCCTATGAAGGTTTCGTCCCCTAAGTTTAAGCCTCGGTTTATTGGTCCTTATAAAATTTCTGAAATTATTAATCCGGTGTCTTTTCGTTTGGCTCTTCCAGCCTCTTTTGCCATTCATAATGTTTTCCATAGATCTTTGTTGCGGAGATATGTGGTGCCCGTTGTTCCCTCGGTTGACCCTCCTGCCCCGGTGTTGGTTGAGTGAGAGTTGGAATATGAAGTTGAGAAGATTTTGGATTCTCGTTTTTCGAGGCGGAGGCTTCAGTATCTTGTCAAGTGGAAGGGTTATGGTCAGGAGGATAATTCTTGGGTTGTTGCCTACGATGTCCATGCCACCAATTTGGTTCGTGCTTTTCACTTGGCTCGTCCTGATCGGCCTGGGGGCTCTGGTGAGGGTCCGGTGACCCCTCCTCAAGGGGGGGTACTGTTGTGAATTCCGCTCTTGGGCTCCCTCTGGTGGTTGTAAGTGGCACTTTTGTGAGTTCTGCTCTTGGGCTCCCTCTTGTGGTTTCAAGTGGTATGGCTGCTCCTTGGAGTTAGCTGTCTTCAGCTGCTTCCACTGATCGTCTTTTCTGGTCGGCTATTTATGCCTGGTTCTGTCCTTCAGCCTGTGCCACTTGTAAATGTTCCTGGTTGGATTCAGATCTCTTTGGAGTTCCCTGTTATCCTGACCAGTTCTGCAAAGCTAAGTTTTTGCTTGCTCTTTTCTGTTCACAGTTTGTGGACTTATCCGCTCTGTGCTTTTATGTTTGTCCAGCGTTATCAGTATGAATTAATTCTGTCTTGCTGGAAGCTCTGGGAAGCAGATTTACCCTCCACACCTTTAGTCAGGTGTGGAGATTTTTAGTAAACTCTGCGTGGATTTTTGTAGTGTTTAATACTGACCGCACAGTATTCCATCCTGTCCTATCTATCAAGCTAGACTGGCCTCCTGTGCTCATCCTGGTTTCATTCTGTGTATGTCTTTTCCTTCTCCACTCATAGTCATTATTTGTGGGGGGCTAATCTATCCTTTGGGAATTTTCTCTGAGGCAAGATAGCTTTCCTGCTTCTATCTTTAGGGGTAGTTAGCTCTTAGGCTGTGACGAGATGCCTAGGGAGAGTTAGGAGCATTCCACAGCTACTTCTAGTGTTGTGTTGAGCTTAGGGACTGCGGTCAGTACAGTTACCACTTCCTTCAGAGCTCGTTCCATGTTGCTCCTAAACCACCGTATCATAACAACCAGCACACTCTTCACCTCAGTGGACGACATTAGTGGTTCCTCCTTCTCATCGACAAGGACCTTGAAAACGGGCATTGCAGGTACACTTGGCACTTTCTCCCCTTCTCCTTGGCATCCAACATTGTGGTACTATCTTGCTCTAGGTGGGGCTCTTCTCTTTCTGCCATACCACTCCCTCCAGGGGTGACGTTCCCTCCAGTTAGCAGGACCCTCAGCGGGGTGAGCGGATCTCCACCACCGCTCCTATCGGGTAGGGCAATTTCTGGACATGTGTCCCACCCTTCTGCACAACCAGCACTCACGTCTGCGTCTGTCTGGAGGGCACGTTCGTCTGGATTGTCGACCTTGGGCGGAGACATCTCTCATCTGTGGTTGCTCTTCACCCCAGGATACAGAGTTACACTCTGGGGCCATCACTGAAGCATTCTTCATGCTATGCACCTCTCCGCTATCTCTTTCTGGCAGCTTCTGCATATTACCTCGGAGTATACCGCTGGTCCACAAAACGGCAGTGAGGGCTTTCCCCAGACTCTCAATCTCTTCCCAGATTCTTCTTATTTTCAACCGGGAATCCCAGGTCCATGTCGTCTCCTCTTCATTCTGACTGGGTGCTCTGCAATTGTAGAATGTAGGCAGTCTTCTTCACCGAGCGGCACTAGTCTCACTTTGGGGGGCGGTCTCTCTTTCTCGCACCGGAGGGCTGTACTCTGCAGCAGGGGTCTTCTTATATTCAGCACTTCCTCACGGACCCGCTTAACCTCCTTCTTCAAGTCTTCTACCCATTGAGGCGCAGTTACCTCCCCGCTCCATACCTTCCCCACTGGCATTACCACCCCTTGCTCTTGCTCGCGCATGCATGCCTCACTCCCAACCTCAGAGAAAGTCATATCTGGATATACTTGCATGCGCTCTCGCAGGGCCTGTTTCATCAACACATCTCGCAAGCCTGTCACCAGTTGGTCTCGCAGCACAACGTCAATTGACCCCACACCTACGCCATCCTTCTGTATGATGGCAGTATGAAGCTCCTGCAGGGCATTCATATATTGCATCACGGTCTCCCCCTCTCTTTGCACCTGGCGAAACAGTCGCATGCACAGCTCCCCTACGTTAGTGGGGTCCCCATGCGTCTCCTCAAGTATACGTAATACTTGGTTCAGGGTATCTCTTGCCTGTGGGTGTCTGAGCATAACAGAGTCCCGTGCATCCCCCTCTAGAACAATCACAGCTATTTCCGCCTGCAGAGCCGGCGTCATTGGATGTATCCGCATCATTCCTTGGATGCACTCCATCCAACTCCACAACATGACATTGCTCCCTGAGAATTTTGTCTGGTTAACCAACATGGCTCCCAGGGAGATGCTAGACCTGGGGCCTCCCCCAACTGCTTGGTCTGCCCTTTCCGTGCTACCATGTGACATCCTGCTGACTATGCCAAGTGTAATAGAGTGTAGGGTAGAGTATGTCACAACGGAACAGACAGACCAACTGTTGAGGGGGATTTATTAAGAGGAGTAAGATTCTCCTCGCAGGGAGAAAACAGTAGGAAATAAACTGATGATATAACCGTGCAAATATATGGGAAGCAGTATAAGTTCCCAGACAGTCAAACAGTATAACAGTAGTAAACGGAATTTTTTGTGAAAACACTTATCAGCCTGATAAGGACTTGCTTGTTGGGTCGTCTTCGCCAACATAGGCACCGAGAAACAGTGGCACTTGTCGTCCCTCTGTTATCCGTGGGCTGTGTAGTCTCTACGAACCCACAGCCTGGGGTTTAAGGGGTTACTGTGGTGGGCAGAGGGGATGCTAGGCAAACCAGGTCCTCTGTTCTCTGAGTCTTTTGCTTCAACAATACAGCCTATCCCGGGAGAACAATGCTCAGTCTATTATTGAGTCTCTCAACAGGAATCAGGGGCTCTGCACTAATACCGTGGGTACCAGGGGCCACTGTCTCTGCACGGGCCACTGTCTCTGCTCTGTCTCCTGGGAACTGGAGATTCCGGGGTTAAATCTTTTGCAGCCTTTTCTCAGAGTGAAACTGGAAGCAGGAAGTAGGACAGTCACACTACTGCAGGAGTCTCTGTATGTTAAGCTGGCAGTTTCTCTGAAGTATCAATGCTACACACAGGGCAGCTTACTTGTCACACTCAGGAAGTTTTGGCTTGTCACCGCGGTTACCGCTGCTGCGCGCTCAGGTCACTGTCTCTGCAATGTCAGGGGAAAAGTCTTCTCTGATTACGGAGGCTTCCAAGTCCACACCCTCACATATGGCCTTCACTATGGTGGGTATCTCAGCCTCAGTGCCCTCACGGGGAGCACTCTCTCGTGGGGAGCGCGGCACTGCAGCCTGCTTTCTCTCTGACGCGCTGTCCCCTCTGTCTCGCGCACTCTGCTCTCCCGCTCTTTTCTGACCACACTCCTCTCTCGTCCTCTCCGCCCCAGCAGTCACATGGTCTCCTCTGTCCATTGCAGAAAGTCCTCCCCCCAAACAACCCAGCTGTCCGACTAAGTGGTTCCAGGTAAGGAGCAAGGAAAGCAACCTCCTTTGGGCTTGTCTTCCTCTTCACCCCCTTACAAATATGGCCTAAGAGTTTATCCGTCAGTTAAGCCAAGCTCCCAGTAGTTGTTATGAATAGTGTTGAGCATTCCGATACCGCAAGTATCGGGTATCGGCCGATATTTGCGGTATCGGAATTCCGATACTGAATTCCGATACTTCCCGCGTATCGGATACCGGAATCGGAAGTTCCCAGAATTCAAATTGAACGCAGCAGCCAATGAGGAATGAATGAAAGTGTGGGCACATCCTGTTTAGCATGGTGGGCATGTAAGTACTGGCAAGGCTTGGATTGGCTGCTGAAATGATGTCACTCTGCACTATAAAAAAGCGCTGCCGCCATTTTGCGCTCACTCTGCTGTGATTTCAGTTAGGGACAGGACGCTGTGTTCTAACTGAGGGCCAGTTGAGCTAGCTAATTGCTTTATTTTCCTTTCCAAAGGCTAATTTAGCAAAACGCTGTGTGTTCTTCACTGTTCACCTTGCTCTTGCCTTGCAGCGCTGTTTTAACAGCGTTCTGCAAGGTCTCTGTGTGTGTGTGTGTGCAGCTCACTCTGTAGTCTGTGTGCAGCCATATACCCGGTTGTATTCAGCTCAGGGGGGGTTCACACTGCCTCACACAGTTGTTCTTTTTTGCTCTTAGTGCAGCCTGCTGCACATTTTTTCTCAAATTTCCTATTAGTGTTTTTCCACCAGTCTCCAGCTCTATTGTGGAAAAACACTACATAGGATAACCTAGAGGGGGGTTTTTGGGCCTTGCAGCGCCGTTTACGGCTGTCTGCACGGTCTCCGTGTGAGCCCAGCTCGCCCTGTAGTCTGTGTGCAGCCATAGCCGGTTGGATTCAGCTCAGGGTTCGTTACTGGCTCATACCTTGAGAAAAATTTTCCTTTTTTTCAAATAGTGCAGCCTGTTTAAAATTTGAAAAAAAAAATTCCTATTAGTGTCTTTCCACTCGTATCCAGCTAAATAGTGGAAAAACACTATATAGGATAACCTAGAGGAGGGTTTTTTGGCCTTGCAGCGCCGTTTACGGCTGTCTGCACGGTCTCCGTGTGAGCCCAGCTCGCCCTGTAGTCTGTGTGCAGCCATAGCCGGTTGGATTCAGCTCAGGGTTCGTTACTGGCTCATACCTTGAGAAAAATTTTCCTTTTTTTCAAATAGTGCAGCCTGTTTAAAATTTGAAAAAAAAAATTCCTATTAGTGTCTTTCCACTCGTATCCAGCTAAATAGTGGAAAAACACTATATAGGATAACCTAGAGGAGGGTTTTTTGGCCTTGCAGCGCCGTTTACGGCTGTCTGCACGGTCTCCGTGTGAGCCCAGCTCGCCCTGTAGTCTGTGTGCAGCCATAGCCGGTTGGATTCAGCTCAGGGTTCGTTACTGGCTCATACCTTGAGAAAAATTTTCCTTTTTTTCAAATAGTGCAGCCTGTTTAAAATTTGAAAAAAAAAATTCCTATTAGTGTCTTTCCACTCGTATCCAGCTAAATAGTGGAAAAACACTATATAGGATAACCTAGAGGAGGGTTTTTTGGCCTTGCAGCGCCGTTTACGGCTGTCTGCACGGTCTCCGTGTGAGCCCAGCTCGCCCTGTAGTCTGTGTGCAGCCATAGCCGGTTGGATTCAGCTCAGGGTGCGTTACTGCCTCATACCTTGAAAAACAATTTCCTTTTTTTCAAATAGTGCAGCCAGTTTAAAATTTGAAAAAAAAAATTCCTATTAGTGTCTTTCCACTTGTATCCAGCTAAATAGTGGAAAAACACTATATAGGATAACCTAGAGGAGGGTTTCTTGGCCTTGCAGCGCCGTTTACGGCTGTCTGCACGGTCTCCGTGTGATTTAAACTAGCTCTGTAGCCCGATCTGCACCAAAAAAAAGGTTAAGTTCACCAAACACAACTTACACTTGTGTAGGCCACATTTGAAAAATAATAAAGTTTAGTCCACAATTTACAACATTAGTGTTTCTTACACCTGTTAGGAGGAGCATTACAGGAATAAGCACACTAAGGCCTTAGTACTTTTCTGCTTATCTTTATCTGTCAACCAAGATGAAGAGGGCAGGGAGTAAGGCACGTGGGCGTGGGCGCGGAGCAGGGAGAGGAGCAGGGAGAGGACGTGGTGATTCTGTGCCTGCTGCGGGCGCCGGTGACTCGTCGTCACTCAGTTTCAGCAGGGAACAGTCCTTCATGCGCAGCTTTGTCGGAGAGCGCCGTGCACCGCTGCTGCGTGAAGACCAAATTGAAGCCGTTGTCGGGTGGATGGCAGCTAACGCCTCGGCATCGACTTCAGTTAGTGCCACATCCTCTCAGGCACAGAGCACTGGAGAGCAGCCATCTGTCTCTTCACCACCTGCCAAATTGGCCAGGCAGTCAGAGAGCCCAGGACAGGAGCCGTCTCTACTTCTGTTCTCTGAATCTCTTGGCTTGGAAACAGGGGGCCAGCCAAGCAGCATTGGAGAAATGGAAGAAGAGGCAGTGTGCAGTGATGCCCAACACCTTTTTCTCTCTGACTCTGAAGAGGCAGGTGGGCCAGTGCCTCCGGTGACCACAGCGCAGTACGCATCTGATGATGAAACTCAGGTGCCGCTTTCTCGTGCGTACTGTGCTGCTGAGACTACCCAGGAGGAGCAGTTGGTGGCAGAGGGTAGTGGAGATGATGAGGTCCTTGACCCATCGTGGCGTGAGGAACAGGAAGGTGGTGGGAGCAGCTCAGAGGAAGAGCTTCCTCTTACGGGCCAAAGAGGGAGAGGGAGGGGGAAGACTGCGGAGCCTGTAGCCTCCACTTTGGCACCCGTTAGGAGCCTGTCTCTTTCCAAAGCCAAAAAGGGCGCTCCCAAGACTTGCAGTGCCTGGTCCTTTTTTGACACAGTTGCAGATGACATTTGTTTTGTCAAATGCAAGCTGTGTCATCATAAAGTAAAAAGAGGGAAAAATGTCAGCAACCTCAATACCACAAATATGTGGAAACATGTGCGGACCAGGCACGCGGTGGAGTTACAGAAACACACTGAAGATGTAGGCCAACCAACAGCGGCAGCTACCACCTCTTCAGCTCGTGTTGCCTCTTCCTCCAGCTCACGCACAGCTGGTTTGGCTTCCTCCCAGAGACCTTGTGTAATTCCACCCACAGCACCACCTTCCCAGTCATCCTCACACTCCCAGTCTACTCTACAGCCATCGGTAGTACAGGCATGGGAGAAAAGGCGGGCATTCTCGGCCAACCACCCCCGAGCACAGGCTCTGAATGCAGGCATTGCCAAACTGTTGTCCCTGGAAATGCTCTCGTTCAGGCTGGTGGAGACTGACAGCTTCCGTGACTTGATGGCATTGGCAGTCCCACAGTACAAGGTGCCCAGCCGCTTTTACTTCAGCAGGCAGGCTGTCCCTGCCCTGCACAGGCATGTTGAGGCAAACATAAAACATGCGCTACTGAACGCCGTCAGTAGCAAGGTCCACCTCACCACCGATGCGTGGACCAGTCAGCATGGACAGGGGCGATATGTTTCCCTCACTGCCCATTGGGTTAATGTTGTTGAGCCAGGTACAGATCGTGCGAGTGGCGCAGGACGTGTCCTGCCCACTCCAAGGATTGCAGGAATCCAGTCTGTACGCATCGACTCCTCCTCTTACACCAGTTCCTCTGATTCCTCTCTGCAGGATCCGTCACAGTCCACCTCCACATGGACCCGTGAACGTTTACCTATGACCGACATGAGCACAGCCGTGGCCAAACGTCAGCAGGCCGTCTTGAAACTAGTTTCATTGGGGCATCGAAGCCACACAGCGCAGGAGCTCTGGAATGCCATCAAGCAGGAGAGCGATGTGTGGTTACTGCCAGCGAATCTCCAGCCAGGCATGGTAGTGTGTGACAATGGCCGAAATCTGGTGGCAGCTTTGGCCCTTGGCAACCTCACTCACATCCCATGTCTGGCACATGTGCTCAATTTGGTTGTGCAGAGTTTTCTGAGGGACTATCCGGATCTTGATGCCCTGCTGCACAAGGTCCGCCTAGAGTGTGCTCACTTGCGGCGTTCCAGCTTGGCCAGATCCCGCATTGCTGCTCTGCAGCGCCGATTCCGCCTTCCGGAACACCGCATCATATGTGACCTACCTACCCGGTGGAATTCCACGTTACATATGTTGGAGCGGTTGTGTGAGCAGCAGCAAGCAGTTATGGAGTACCAGCTGCATCAGGCGCAAAGAAGTCGCAGTCAGCGCCGATCAGACTTCACAACCACAGAGTGGGCCACTATGAAGGACGTCTGCCAGGTTTTGCGTCCTTTTGATTATTCCACGCGGATGGCAAGTGCAGATGATGCACTAGTCAGCATGACTGTCCCCCTTATCTGCCTGCTTCAGCAAACTTTGCAAGGGTTAAGGGATGATGTGGTGGAAGAGGTGGAGGATGAGGAGTCACCTTTTCCATCAGCTTCTGGAGAGTCAGCGCCACGTGGTTCCTCACAAAGGGGTACGCAGGGGCCAATTTGTGAGGAGGATGAGGAGGAGTCAATGGAGGAGGAAGAGCTCCGTCCAGAGGAGGGAGCGACACAATTGTCCAGTGGTCAGTGTGTACAGCGAGGGTGGGGTGATGACGAGCGGGCAGAGATCATGTCTCAAGCAGGGGACAGCGTTTCTGGGCCGGTTGGCACTCTGCAGCACATGGTGGATTTCATGCTGCAGTGCCTGAGAAACGACCGCCGCATCGACCACATTCTCAACATGCCTGATTATTGGGTGTTCACCCTCCTCGATCCTCGCTACCGGGACAACGTCCAAAACCTCATCCCTGCGTTGACCCGGGAGCGTAAATTGCGGGAGTACCACGACACACTGGTGAATTCCATCATCTTCTCCTGTCCAACTGAGAGGAGTGCTGCTAGTGCTTTACAAAGCAGCTCAGTGCGTCGAGGCAGTGGGGGAGGCTCTGCCCAAAGAGGGAGCAGAAGCAGTGCCTCTGCCCAAGGCAAGCCCAGTATGGCACAACTCTGGCACACTTTTGTGTGCCCGCCCCAAATGTCTACACCATCACCGGCGGCTCCAGTCAGCAGGAGGCAACGGTTCCGTCAGATGGTGACAGACTACATGGCTTGCCCTCTTACTGTACTCCCAGACGGCTCTTCCCCGTTCAAGTTTTGGGTCTCTAAGCTGGATACATGGCCAGAGCTAAGCCAGTATGCATTGGAGGTGCTGGCTTGCCCTGCGGCTAGTGTCTTATCGGAACGTGTCTTTAGTGCCGCAGGTGGTGTACTAACAGACCGTCGCATGCGACTATCCTCCGATAACGTTGACCGGCTTACTTTCCTGAAAATGAACCAGGCCTGGATCTCGCAGGAATTTGCCACTCCTCTGCCTGATTAAGTAATTGGGTGTCATCCAGGTCTCCTGCTGTGTTCATCTTTCTACCACCTGAACTGCTATTCCTGGGCTCCAACACCGCCAGTTGCGGCTCAGAAGTGCAGGCTGCACAGTAAAAACATACGACCCAGTGTTATTGGGTTTCAGTAACGTCAGCTGATCCCCAGCTGTGTAGCCGGCAATGTGTCCTGCGACCGCCACGCTGGCACAACAACCTAAATGTAAGGGAACCTGTCCCCCCCCCCCCCCCCGTCGTTTGTTACTGAAAGAGCCATCTTGTGCAGCAGTAATGCTGCACAAGGAAAAGGTAGCTCTTTTTTTTTAGCTCTTTGCACACGCAGAACTTAACACTTATAAAATGTGTTCACTGATACCGTTATACCGTCCCGGAGCTGGGACTTTCCTTCGTAATGTGACGCAGCACAGCCGTCATTCCTACCCCCTTGGTGCCATGCGCTGCCTCCTCAGCGTTGTTTTAAGCTGTCACGGAGCCTGCGCTGTTCTGTTATCCCTTGGGCATGCCCTATTTGCGCTGCCTGTCTTCTGACATAATTTGGTGTCAGGCTGGCTGCGCCTGTGCGGCCGCGGTGCCCGAGATCCCGCCTCGCAGTGTCTTCTGATTGAGTCACACTGCGGGCCTGGGATCCATGGGCATGCGCAGTGCATATCTTCCCCTCGGGCTCTCGCTCATTTCCCTCCGCCTTCTTTAGACTGTGCGCCGTCAGCTGATCCCTAGCATGCCACGGCCGTGACACCGCACAGTCTGAAGAAGAGGGAAGGAGGGGAGTGAGAGTCGAGGTTATGCACTGTGCATGCCCATGGTTCCAAGGCCCGCAGTGGGATTACGTTAGATGAGACTGCGAGGTGGGATCTGGAGCAGCGTGGACGCACAGGCACTGACAGCCTGACACCAAATTATGTCAGAAGACAGGCAGCGCTAATTGGGCATGGCCAAGGGCTAACAGAACAGCGCAGGCTCCGTGGCAGCTTAAAACAACGCTGAGGAGGCAGCGCACGGCATCAAGGGGATAGGAATGACAGCTGTGCTGTGTCCCATTACGAAGGAAATTCGCACCTCCGGAACGGTTTAACGGTATAAAGGGACACATTTTTAGTGTTTACTTCGGTGTTTGCAAGGAGCATAATTAAAAGAGCAACCTTTTCCTTTTGCATCCTTAGTGCTGCACAACATGGCTCTTTCAGCTACAAACGTCTTGGGGGGGGGGGTTAAAGGTTTCCTTTCAACTTGCTCCAATCAGGCTTCGGCCTACACTCTGTTCCTCTGCTCCTCCTGCTGTCCCTGGGCTCTAACACCGCCAGTTGGTGCCTGGAAGTGCTGTGTGCACAGTCAACAGTCGCTCCTCTGTTATTGGGGTTCAGTAACGTCAGCTGATCCCCAGCTGTGTGTGCGGCAATACCTCCAATCTGCTCCTCCTGCTGTCCCTGGGCTCTAACACCGCCAGTTGGTGCCTGGAAGTGCTGTGTGCACAGTCAACAGTCGCTCCTCTGTTATTGGGGTTCAGTAACGTCAGCTGATCCCCAGCTGTGTGTGCGGCAATACCTCCAATCTGCTCCTCCTGCTGTCCCTGGGCTCTAACACCGCCAGTTGGTGCCTGGAAGTGCTGTGTGCACAGTCAACAGTCGCTCCTCTGTTATTGGGGTTCAGTAACGTCAGCTGATCCCCAGCTGTGTATCCGGCAACGTGTCATGCGACCGCCACGCTGGCACAACTAAAATGTAAGGGGACCTGTCCCCCCCCCCCCCCTAGGCGTTTGTTACTGAAAGAGCCACCATGTGCAGCACTAATACTGCACAAGGGAAAGGTCGCTCTTGAAATTATGCTCCTTGCAAACGCTGAACTACACACTCATGTAATGTGTCCCCTCACACCGTCCAACCGTCCCGGAGGTGGGACTTTCCTTTGTAATGTGACACAGCACAGCCGTCATTGCTACCCCCTTGGCACCGTGCGCTGCCTCCTTAGCGTTGTTTGATTCCGTCATGGACCCTGCGCTGTTATGTTATCCCTTGGCCATGCACAGTTTGCGCTGCCCGTCCTCTGACATCATTTGTTGTCGTCCTGGCTGCGCCTGTGCGTCCACGCTGCCCGAAATCACACCTCGCAGTGTCGTCTAATGTGATCCCACAGTGGGCCTGGTATCCATGGCCATGCGCAGTGCATATACTAGCCTCTCACTCCCCTTCTTCACGCTTCTTCAGACTAGGCGGCGTCAGCTGATCCCTAATAGCATGCCACGGCCGTGACGCCGCACAGTCTGAAGAAGCAGGAAGGAGGTGAGTGAGAGGCGATGATATGCACTGCGCATGCCCATGGATCCCTGGCCCGCAGTGGGACTACATTAGATGACACTGCAAGGTTGGATCTCGGGCAGCTTGGACGCACAGGCACTGCCAGCCTGACACCTACATGATGTCAGAAGACGGGCACCGCTAACTGTGCATGGCCAAGGGATAACATTACAGTGCGGGCTCCGTGACAGAACCAAACAACGTTGAGGAGGTGGTGCCCGGCACCAAGGGGGTTGGAATGACGGCTGTGCTGTGTCACATTACAAAGGAAAGTCCCACTTCCGGGATGGTTTGACGGTGTGAGGGGACACATTATATGAGTGTGTACTTCAGCGTTTGCAAGGAGCATAATTTTCGGAGCCACCATTTTCCATGTGCAGTATTACTGCTGTACAAGATGGCTCTTTCAGCAACAAATGCCTGGGGGGGGGGGTTAAAGGTTCCCTTTTAACTTGCTCCACTGCAGGCTTCGGCCTACACTCTGCTCCTCTTTGATTCCCTGGGTTTCAACACTGTCAGTTGCCACCTGGAAGTGTTGTCTACACAGAAAAAAACACTAGGTGATGTGTCAGTGGGGTTCAGCACCGCCAGCTGTTCCCCTGCTGTGTAGTCGGCAACGTGTCCAGCACAAGCCACGCTGGCACAACAGAACAAAAGCTGCCACCAGTGCAGGCTTCGGCCTACACTCTGCTCCTCTCCTCCTCCTGCTGACCCTGGGCTCAAACACCGCTAGTTTTTGCCCGGAAGTGCTAGCTGCACAGAGAAAAACACCAGCCAATGTGTTAGTGGGGTTCAGCAACGCCAGCTGTTCCCCTGCTGTGTAGCCGGCAACGTGACCTGCAAACGCCATGCAGGCACAGGAACTGAAATTAAAAGGGAACCTGGCCCCACCCCCCCAGGTGTTTCTATGTATAACAGCCACCTAGTACAGCAGTACTGCTGCATTTGTACAAGGTGGCTGACTTTTTCTCCTTGCCCACGTGGAACTCAACACGTACAAAATGTGTCTCATTGAGACCATTCCACTGTCCCTGAGGTGTGACTTTCCTTTGTAATGATACGCAGCACCCCCCTTGGTAGCGTTTCCCGTCTTTTGTCATCATGGTTAGCTGGCTGCGCCTGTGCATCCGCCCTGCTAGAAACAACGCCCCTCGTTGTCATATTTATTTTGTCAGCGAGGGTGTGGTTTATGGGCACGAGCAGTGCATATGTTCGCCTGTCTTAACTCATCTCCTTCCGCCTTCTTCAGACTGTGCGGCCTCCTGGCCGTGGTAGGCGATAAGGGATCAGCTGAGGCCGCCCAGTCTGGAGCCGGTGTAAGGACATGTGTAAGCGGCAAACCTATTTACTGCACAAGGCCACGAATCCCAGCCACGTAGTGTGATTGTTTGAAAACACACTGTGGGTCTGGGATTCATGTCCATCGCTAACCGCAACGGCCGACATGAAATGAGGTCAGAAGACAGGAAGCGCTCACAGCGCATGGCCAAGGGATCACAATAGCGCAGACTCCTGTACAGCAAATAACAACGCTCAGGAATCTGCGCCCAGTACCTAGGTGCAAATTTTGACACCTGTGCTGCGTCTCGTTAAAAAGACAAGTCACGCCTCCACAACTGTTTGACAGTATAATGGGCTAAATAGTGTACGTGTTTTAGTCAGCGTGTGCAAGGAGCAAAACAAATAGAGCAACCTTTTACTTGTGCAGCATTAATGCTGCACAAGGTGTGGCTCTTGTACCTTGCAACACCTGAGGGGGGGGTTAAAGGTAACCTTTGAAATTGGTTCAACTAGGCTTCGGCCTACACTCTGCTCCTCTACTCCTCCTGCTGACCCTGGGCTCAAACACCGCTAGTTTTTGACCGGAAATGCTAGCTGCACAGAGAAAAACACCAGCCAATGTGTTAGTGGGGTTCAGCACCGCCAGCTGTTCCCCTGCTGTGTAGTCGGCAACGTGTCCAGCACAAGCCACGCTGGCACAACCGACCAAAAGCTGCCACCAGTGCAGGCTTCGGCCTACACTTTGCTCCTCTCCTCCTCCTGCTGACCCTGGGCTCAAACAACGCCAGTTTCTGCCCGGACATGCTAGCTGCACAGAGAAAAACACCAGCCAATGTGTTAGTGGGGTTCAGCACCGCCTGCTGTTCCCCCGCTGTGTAGCCGGCATCGTGTCCAGCACAAGCCACGCTGGCACAACCGACCAAAAGCTGCCACCAGTGCAGGCTTCGGCCTACACTTTGCTCCTCTCCTCCTCCTGCTGACCCTGGGCTCAAACAACGCCAGTTTCTGCCCGGACATGCAATCTGCACAGAGAAAAACACCAGTCAATGTGTCAGTGGGGTTCAGCAACGCCAGCTGTTCCCCTGCTGTGTAGCTTGCAACGTGACCTGCAAACGCCACGCAGGCACATGAACTGAAATTGAAGGGAGCCTGCCCCCCACCCACAGGTGTTTCTATGTATATCAGCCACCTTGTACAGCAGTACTGCTGCATTTGTACGAGGTGGCTGACTTTTTCTCCTTGCCCACGTGGAACTCAACACGTACAAAATGTGTCTCATTAGAGACCATTACAATGTCCCTGAGGTGTGACTTTCCTTTGTAATGACACGCAGCACCACCCTTGTTAGCGCTGCCCGTCTTTTGACATCATTGGTTAGCTGGCTGCGCCTGTGCATCTCCCCTGCTCGAAACAACGGCCCTCGGTGTCTTATTTTTTTGGACAGCGAGGGTGTGATTGATGGGCATGTGCAGTGCATATGTTTGCCTGTGTTCACTCATCTCCTTCCGCCTTCTTCAGACTGGGTGTCCTCATGGCCGCGGCAGGCGATAAGGGATCAGATGAGGCCGCCCAGTCTGAAGCAGGTGTAAGGACATGTGTGAGCGGCAAACATATTTAGTGCACCAGGGCACGAATCCCAGCACCGCAGTGTGATTTTTTAAAAACACACTGTGGGTCTGGGATTCATGTCCATCGCTAACCGCAACGGCCGACATGAAATGAGGTCAGAAGACAGGAAGCGCTCACAGCGCATGGCCAAGGGATCACAATAGCGCAGACTCCTGTACAGCAAATAACAACGCTCAGGAATCTGCGCCCAGTACCTAGGTGCAAATTTTGACACCTGTGCTGCGTCTCGTTAAAAAGACAAGTCACGCCTCCACAACTGTTTGACAGTATAATGGGCTAAATAGTGTACGTGTTTTAGTCAGCGTGTGCAAGGAGCAAAACAAATAGAGCAACCTTTTACTTGTGCAGCATTAATGCTGCACAAGGTGTGGCTCTTGTACCTTGCAACACCTGAGGGGGGGGTTAAAGGTAACCTTTGAAATTGGTTCAACTAGGCTTCGGCCTACACTCTGCTCCTCTACTCCTCCTGCTGACCCTGGGCTCAAACACCGCTAGTTTTTGCCCGGAAATGCTAGCTGCACAGAGAAAAACACCAGCCAATGTGTTAGTGGGGTTCAGCACCGCCTGCTGTTCCCCCGCTGTGTAGCCGGCATCGTGTCCAGCACAAGCCACGCTGGCACAACCGACCAAAAGCTGCCACCAGTGCAGGCTTCGGCCTACACTTTGCTCCTCTCCTCCTCCTGCTGACCCTGGGCTCAAACAACGCCAGTTTCTGCCCGGACATGCTAGCTGCACAGAGAAAAACACCAGCCAATGTGTTAGTGGGGTTCAGCAACGCCAGCTGTTCCCCTGCTGTGTAGCTTGCAACGTGACCTGCAAACGCCACGCAGGCACATGAACTGAAATTGAAGGGAGCCTGCCCCCCACCCACAGGTGTTTCTATGTATATCAGCCACCTTGTACAGCAGTACTGCTGCATTTGTACGAGGTGGCTGACTTTTTCTCCTTGCCCACGTGGAACTCAACACGTACAAAATGTGTCTCATTAGAGACCATTACAATGTCCCTGAGGTGTGACTTTCCTTTGTAATGACACGCAGCACCCCCATTGTTAGCGCTGCCCGTCTCCTGACATCATTGGTTGGCTGGCTGTGCCTGTGCGTCCCCCCTGCCCGACACAACGCCCCCCGTTGTCTCATATATTTTGACTGCGAGGGTGTGATTGATGGGCACGAGCAGTGCATATGTTCCCCTGTTTTCACTCCCCTCCTTCCGCCTTCTTCTGACTGTGCGGCCTCATGGCCGCGGCATGCGATAAGGGATCAGCTGAGGCCGCCCAGTCTGAAGCAGGTGTAAGGACATGTGTGAGCGGCGAACATATTTACTGCACAAGGCCACGAATCCCAGCACCGCAGTGTGACTTTAGGAAAAGCCACTGTGGGTCTGGGATTTATGGCCATCGTTAACCGCACCGGCCAACATGAAATGAGGTCATGAGACGGCCTGCACTAACAGGGTATTGCCAAGGGATAACACAAGAGCGCAGACTCCTGTACAGCAAATAACAACGCTCAGGAATCTGCGCCCAGTACCTAGGTGCAAATTTTGACACCTGTGCTGCGTCTCGTTAAAAAGACAAGTCACGCCTCCACAACTGTTTGACAGTATAATGGGCTAAATAGTGTACGTGTTTAATTCAGCGTGTGCAAGGAGCAAAATTAAATAGAGCAACCTTTGACTTGTGCATCATTAATGCTGTTCAAGGTGTGGCTCTTGTACCTTGCAACACCTGAGGGGGGGGTTAAAGGTAACCTTTGAAATTGGTTCAACTAGGCTTCGGCCTACACTCTGCTCCTCTACTCCTCCTGCTGACCCTGGGCTCAAACACCGCTAGTTTTTGCCCGGAAATGCTAGCTGCACAGAGAAAAACACCAGCCAATGTGTTAGTGGGGTTCAGCACCGCCAGCTGTTCCCCTGCTGTGTAGTCGGCAACGTGTCCAGCACAAGCCACGCTGGCACAACAGAACAAAAGCTGCCACCAGTGCAGGCTTCGGCCTACACTTTGCTCCTCTCCTCCTCCTCCTGCTGACCCTGGGCTCTAACACCGCTAGTTTTTGCCCGGACATGCAATCTGCACAGAGAAAAACACCAGTCAATGTGTCAGTGGGGTTCAGCAACGCCAGCTGTTCCCCTGCTGTGTAGCTTGCAACGTGACCTGCAAACGCCACGCAGGCACATGAACTGAAATTGAAGGGAGCCTGCCCCCCACCCCCCCAGGTGTTTCTATGTATAACAGCCACCTTGTACAGCAGTACTGCTGCATTTGTACAAGGTGGCTGACTTTTTCTCCTTGCACACGTGGAACTCAACAAGTACAAAATGTGTCTCATTACAGACCATTACAATGTCCCTGAGGTGTGACTTTCCTTTTTAATGACACGCAGCACCCCCATTGTTAGCGCTGCCCGTCTCCTGACATCATTGGTTGGCTGGCTGTGCCTGTGCGTCCCCCCTGCCCGACACAACGCCCCCCGTTGTCTCATATATTTTGACTGCGAGGGTGTGATTGATGGGCACGAGCAGTGCATATGTTCCCCTGTTTTCACTCCCCTCCTTCCGCCTTCTTCTGACTGTGCGGCCTCATGGCCGCGGCATGCGATAAGGGATCAGCTGAGGCCGCCCAGTCTGAAGCAGGTGTAAGGACATGTGTGAGCGGCGAACATATTTACTGCACAAGGCCACGAATCCCAGCACCGCAGTGTGACTTTAGGAAAAGCCACTGTGGGTCTGGGATTTATGGCCATCGTTAACCGCACCGGCCAACATGAAATGAGGTCATGAGACGGCCTGCACTAACAGGGTATTGCCAAGGGATAACACAAGAGCGCAGACTCCTGTACAGCAAATAACAACGCTCAGGAATCTGCGCCCAGTACCTAGGTGCAAATTTTGACACCTGTGCTGCGTCTCGTTAAAAAGACAAGTCACGCCTCCACAACTGTTTGACAGTATAATGGGCTAAATAGTGTACGTGTTTAATTCAGCGTGTGCAAGGAGCAAAATTAAATAGAGCAACCTTTGACTTGTGCATCATTAATGCTGTTCAAGGTGTGGCTCTTGTACCTTGCAACACCTGAGGGGGGGGTTAAAGGTAACCTTTGAAATTGGTTCAACTAGGCTTCGGCCTACACTCTGCTCCTCTACTCCTCCTGCTGACCCTGGGCTCAAACACCGCTAGTTTTTGCCCGGAAATGCTAGCTGCACAGAGAAAAACACCAGCCAATGTGTTAGTGGGGTTCAGCACCGCCAGCTGTTCCCCTGCTGTGTAGTCGGCAACGTGTCCAGCACAAGCCACGCTGGCACAACAGAACAAACGCTGCCACCAGTGCAGGCTTCGGCCTACACTTTGCTCCTCTCCTCCTCCTCCTGCTGACCCTGGGCTCTAACACCGCTAGTTTTTGCCCGGACATGCAATCTGCACAGAGAAAAACACCAGTCAATGTGTCAGTGGGGTTCAGCAACGCCAGCTGTTCCCCTGCTGTGTAGCTTGCAACGTGACCTGCAAACGCCACGCAGGCACATGAACTGAAATTGAAGGGAGCCTGCCCCCCACCCACAGGTGTTTCTATGTATAACAGCCACCTTGTACAGCAGTACTGCTGCATTTGTACGAGGTGGCTGACTTTTTCTCCTTGCCCACGTGGAACTCAACACGTACAAAATGTGTCTCATTAGAGACCATTACAATGTCCCTGAGGTGTGACTTTCCTTTGTAATGACACGCAGCACCACCCTTGTTAGCGCTGCCCGTCTTTTGACATCATTGGTTAGCTGGCTGCGCCTGTGCATCTCCCCTGCTCGAAACAACGCCCCTCGGTGTCTTATTTTTTTGGACAGCGAGGGTGTGATTGATGGGCATGTGCAGTGCATATGTTTGCCTGTGTTCACTCATCTCCTTCCGCCTTCTTCAGACTGGGTGTCCTCATGGCCTCGGCAGGCGATAAGGGATCAGATGAGGCCGTCCAGTCTGAAGCAGGTGTAAGGACATGTGTGAGCGGCAAACATATTTACTGCACCAGGGCACGAATCCCAGCACCGCAGTGTGATTTTTTAAAAACACACTGTGGGTCTGGGATTCATGTCCATCGCTAACCGCAACGGCCAACATGAAATGAGGTCATAAGACAGGAAGCGCTCACAGCGCATGGCCAAAGGATCACAAGAGCGCAGACTCCTGTACAGCAACTAACAACGCTCAGGAAGCTGCGCCCATGCAAAAAGGTGTTTTCGACACCTGTGCTGCTTTTCTTTAAAAAGACAAGTCACGCCTCCACTACTGTTAAACAGTATAATGGGCTAAATAGTCTACGTGTTGCATTCAGCTTGTGCAAGTAGACAAATTAATAGAGCAACCTTTTACTTGTGCAGCATTAATGCTGCAGAAGGAGTGGCTCTTGTTCTTTGTAACACCTGAGGGGGGGTTAAAGGTAACCTTTGAAATTGGTTCAACTAGGCTTCGGCCTACACTTTGCTCCTCTCCTCCTCCTCCTGCTGACCCTGGGCTCTAACAACGCTAGTTTTTGCCCGGAAATGCTAGCTGCACAGAGAAAAACACCAGCCAATGTGTTAGTGGGGTTCAGCAACGCCAGCTGTTCCCCCGCTGTGTAGCCGGCATCGTGTCCAGCACAAGCCACGCTGGCACAACCGACCAAAAGCTGCCACCAGTGCAGGCTTCGGCCTACACTTTGCTCCTCTCCTCCTCCTCCTGCTGACCCTGGGCTCAAACACCGCTAGTTTTTGCCCGGAAATGCTAGCTGCACAGAGAAAAACACCAGCCAATGTGTTAGTGGGGTTCAGCACCGCCAGCTGTTCCCCTGCTGTGCAGCTTGCAACGTGACCTGCAAACGCCACGCAGGCACATGAACTGAAATTGAAGGGAGCCTGGCCCCCACCCCCAGGTGTTTCTATGTATAACAGCCACCTTGTACAGCAGTACTGCTGCATTTGTACAAGGTGGCTGATGTTTTCTCCTTGCCCACGTGGAACTCAACACGTACAAAATGTGTCTCTTTGAGACCATTCCACTGTCCCTGAGGTGTGACTTTCCTTTCTAATGATACGCAGCACCCCCCTTGGTAGCGCTTCCCGTCTTCTGACATCATTGGTTGGCTACTTGCGCCTGTTCGTCCGCCCTGCCTGAATAAAATGCTCCTCGTTGTCTTAATTATTTTGACTGCGAGGGTGTGATTGATGGGCACGAGCAGTGCATATCTTCGCCTGTCTTAACTCATCTCCTTCAGCCTTCTTCAGACTGTGCAGCCTCATGGCCGCGGCATGCAAGAAGGGATCAGCAGAGGCCGCCCAGTCTGAAGCAGGTGTAAGGACGTGTGTGAGCGGCCAAAATATTTACTGCTCAAGGCCACGAATCCCAGCACCGCAGTGTGGCTTTATGAAAAGACACTGTGGGTCTGGGATTTATGGCCATCGTTAACCGCACCGGCCAACATGAAATGATGTCATAAGATGGGCAGCGCTAACAGGGCATTGCCAAGGGATAACACAAGAGCGCAGACTCCTGTACAGCAAATAACAACGCTCAGGAAGCTGCTCCAAGCACCAAGGCGTTATTTTGGACACCTGTGCTGCGTCTCATCAAAAAACCAAGTCACGCATCCACTACAGTTTGACTGTAGAATGGGGTAAATTGTGTATGTCTTTCATTCAGCGTGTGCAAGTAGACAAATTAATAGAGCAACCTTTCACTTGTGCAGCATTAATACTGCACAAGGTGTGTCTCTTGTACTTTGTAACACCTGAGGGGGGGGTTAAAGGTTTCCTTTGAAATTGGTTCAACTAAGCTTCGGCCTACACTCTGCTCCTCTCCTCCTCCTCCTGCTTCAACACGGGCTCTAACATCGCTAGTTTTTGCCCGCAAGTGCTAGCTGCACAGAGAAAAACACACGCCATTGTGTTAGTGGGGTTCAGCAACGCCAGCTGTTCCCCCAGTGTGTAGCCGGCAAAGTGTCCTGCAAACGCAACGCAGACACAAAGCTGCCTCCAGTGCAGGCTTCGGCCTACACTCATCTCCCCCTGCTTACCCTTTGCTCCAACACCGCTAGTTGGGGCTCTAGGAAGACAATCTTTAATAGGCAAGGCAACGCATCCGGGTTCCAGCACCGCCAGCTGGTTCTCGGCAGTGTTTTTGTCACAGGTACTCCCTCTTGCCAAGCCTGGTTTCAGCACCGTCAGCTGTTTCCGGGTTGTGTCAAGCTCACTGAGACACCTATGCTTGCCTCGTCGTGGTGCGGTCGGGTTAGCCAACTCCAGGGTGCCTCCAGTTTAGGAGCTTCCTATGTGGGCTGCGTGAACTGGTAGTCAAGGCTGGTTCTGTAGTGCCAGTAGGCCCAGCTCCCCCTGTAGGACTGTTGGGGTTCGGTAACTGCGGCTGCCTCGCGGCCTAGCTGTTCTCTCCTCTCCTGTGGACCTTCGGGTCCACCACCTGGTTCCAGCACCGTCAGCTGGTTCCGGGCCGAGCCTTTGGCTTAGGTGCCTCCTCCTGGGTATCCGAGTTCCGCCAACGCCAGGCGGTCCTTGGTAGTGCTTTTAAGCGCGGGCACCTACAGCTTAGTAACCGGGTTCCAGCACCGTCAGCTGGTCCTCGGTCGTGCCATTGGCTCTTGCACACTGGGGCAACGCATCCGGGTTCCAGCACCGCCAGCTGGTTCTCGGCAGTGTTTTTGTCACAGGTACTCCCTCGTGCCAAGCCTGGTTTCAGCACCGTCAGCTGTTTCCGGGTTGTGTCAAGCTCACTGAGACACCTATGCTTGCCTCGTCGTGGTGCGGTCGGGTTAGCCAACTCCAGGGTGCCTCCAGTTTAGGAGCTTCCTATGTGGGCTGCGTGAACTGGTAGTCAAGGCTGGTTCTGTAGTGCCAGTAGGCCCAGCTCCCCCTGTAGGACTGTTGGGGTTCGGTAACTGCGGCTGCCTCGCGGCCTAGCTGTTCTCTCCTCTCCTGTGGACCTTCGGGTCCACCACCTGGTTCCAGCACCGTCAGCTGGTTCCGGGCCGAGCCTTTGGCTTAGGTGCCTCCTCCTGGGTATCCGAGTTCCGCCAACGCCAGGCGGTCCTTGGTAGTGCTTTTAAGCGCGGGCACCTACAGCTTAGTAACCGGGTTCCAGCACCGTCAGCTGGTCCTCGGTCGTGCCATTGGCTCTTGCACACTGGGGCAACGCATCCGGGTTCCAGCACCGCCAGCTGGTTCTCGGCAGTGTTTTTGTCACAGGTACTCCCTCGTGCCAAGCCTGGTTTCAGCACCGTCAGCTGTTTCCGGGTTGTGTCAACTTCACTGAGACACCTATGCTTGCCTCGTCGTGGTGCGGTCGGGTTAGCCAACTCCAGGGTGCCTCCAGTTTAGGAGCTTCCTATGTGGGCTGCGTGAACTGGTAGTCAAGGCTGGTTCTGTAGTGCCAGTAGGCCCAGCTCCCCCTGTAGGACTGTTGGGGTTCGGTAACTGCGGCTGCCTCGCGGCCTAGCTGTTCTCTCCTCTCCTGTGGACCTTCGGGTCCACCACCTGGTTCCAGCACCGTCAGCTGGTTCCGGGCCGAGCCTTTGGCTTAGGTGCCTCCTCCTGGGTATCCGAGTTCCGCCAACGCCAGGCGGTCCTTGGTAGTGCTTTTAAGCGCGGGCACCTACAGCTTAGTAACCGGGTTCCAGCACCGTCAGCTGGTCCTCGGTCGTGCCATTGGCTCTTGCACACTGGGGCAACGCATCCGGGTTCCAGCACCGCCAGCTGGTTCTCGGCAGTGTTCTTGTCACAGGTACTCCCTCGTGCCAAGCCTGGTTTCAGCACCGTCAGCTGTTTCCGGGTTGTGTCAACTTCACTGAGACACCTATGCTTGCCTCGTCGTGGTGCGGTCGGGTTAGCCAACTCCAGGGTGCCTCCAGTTTAGGAGCTTCCTATGTGGGCTGCGTGAACTGGTAGTCAAGGCTGGTTCTGTAGTGCCAGTAGGCCCAGCTCCCCCTGTAGGACTGTTGGGGTTCGGTAACTGCGGCTGCCTCGCGGCCTAGCTGTTCTCTCCTCTCCTGTGGACCTTCGGGTCCACCACCTGGTTCCAGCACCGTCAGCTGGTTCCGGGCCGAGCCTTTGGCTTAGGTGCCTCCTCCTGGGTATCCGAGTTCCGCCAACGCCAGGCGGTCCTTGGTAGTGCTTTTAAGCGCGGGCACCTACAGCTTAGTAACCGGGTTCCAGCACCGTCAGCTGGTCCTCGGTCGTGCCATTGGCTCTTGCACACTGGGGCAACGCATCCGGGTTCCAGCACCGCCAGCTGGTTCTCGGCAGTGTTCTTGTCACAGGTACTCCCTCGTGCCAAGCCTGGTTTCAGCACCGTCAGCTGTTTCCGGGTTGTGTCAACTTCACTGAGACACCTATGCTTGCCTCGTCGTGGTGCGGTCGGGTTAGCCAACTCCAGGGTGCCTCCAGTTTAGGAGCTTCCTATGTGGGCTGCGTGAACTGGTAGTCAAGGCTGGTTCTGTAGTGCCAGTAGGCCCAGCTCCCCCTGTAGGACTGTTGGGGTTCGGTAACTGCGGCTGCCTCGCGGCCTAGCTGTTCTCTCCTCTCCTGTGGACCTTCGGGTCCACCACCTGGTTCCAGCACCGTCAGCTGGTTCCGGGCCGAGCCTTTGGCTTAGGTGCCTCCTCCTGGGTATCCGAGTTCCGCCAACGCCAGGCGGTCCTTGGTAGTGCTTTTAAGCGCGGGCACCTACAGCTTAGTAACCGGGTTCCAGCACCGTCAGCTGGTCCTCGGTCGTGCCATTGGCTCTTGCACACTGGGGCAACGCATCCGGGTTCCAGCACCGCCAGCTGGTTCTCGGCAGTGTTTTTGTCACAGGTACTCCCTCGTGCCAAGCCTGGTTTCAGCACCGTCAGCTGTTTCCGGGTTGTGTCAAGCTCACTGAGACACCTATGCTTGCCTCGTCGTGGTGCGGTCGGGTTAGCCAACTCCAGGGTGCCTCCAGTTTAGGAGCTTCCTATGTGGGCTGCGTGAACTGGTAGTCAAGGCTGGTTCTGTAGTGCCAGTAGGCCCAGCTCCCCCTGTAGGACTGTTGGGGTTCGGTAACTGCGGCTGCCTCGCGGCCTAGCTGTTCTCTCCTCTCCTGTGGACCTTCGGGTCCACCACCTGGTTCCAGCACCGTCAGCTGGTTCCGGGCCGAGCCTTTGGCTTAGGTGCCTCCTCCTGGGTATCCGAGTTCCGCCAACGCCAGGCGGTCCTTGGTAGTGCTTTTAAGCGCGGGCACCTACAGCTTAGTAACCGGGTTCCAGCACCGTCAGCTGGTCCTCGGTCGTGCCATTGGCTCTTGCACACTGGGGCAACGCATCCGGGTTCCAGCACCGCCAGCTGGTTCTCGGCAGTGTTTTTGTCACAGGTACTCCCTCGTGCCAAGCCTGGTTTCAGCACCGTCAGCTGTTTCCGGGTTGTGTCAAGCTCACTGAGACACCTATGCTTGCCTCGTCGTGGTGCGGTCGGGTTAGCCAACTCCAGGGTGCCTCCAGTTTAGGAGCTTCCTATGTGGGCTGCGTGAACTGGTAGTCAAGGCTGGTTCTGTAGTGCCAGTAGGCCCAGCTCCCCCTGTAGGACTGTTGGGGTTCGGTAACTGCGGCTGCCTCGCGGCCTAGCTGTTCTCTCCTCTCCTGTGGACCTTCGGGTCCACCACCTGGTTCCAGCACCGTCAGCTGGTTCCGGGCCGAGCCTTTGGCTTAGGTGCCTCCTCCTGGGTATCCGAGTTCCGCCAACGCCAGGCGGTCCTTGGTAGTGCTTTTAAGCGCGGGCACCTACAGCTTAGTAACCGGGTTCCAGCACCGTCAGCTGGTCCTCGGTCGTGCCATTGGCTCTTGCACACTGGGGCAACGCATCCGGGTTCCAGCACCGCCAGCTGGTTCTCGGCAGTGTTCTTGTCACAGGTACTCCCTCGTGCCAAGCCTGGTTTCAGCACCGTCAGCTGTTTCCGGGTTGTGTCAACTTCACTGAGACACCTATGCTTGCCTCGTCGTGGTGCGGTCGGGTTAGCCAACTCCAGGGTGCCTCCAGTTTAGGAGCTTCCTATGTGGGCTGCGTGAACTGGTAGTCAAGGCTGGTTCTGTAGTGCCAGTAGGCCCAGCTCCCCCTGTAGGACTGTTGGGGTTCGGTAACTGCGGCTGCCTCGCGGCCTAGCTGTTCTCTCCTCTCCTGTGGACCTTCGGGTCCACCACCTGGTTCCAGCACCGTCAGCTGGTTCCGGGCCGAGCCTTTGGCTTAGGTGCCTCCTCCTGGGTATCCGAGTTCCGCCAACGCCAGGCGGTCCTTGGTAGTGCTTTTAAGCGCGGGCACCTACAGCTTAGTAACCGGGTTCCAGCACCGTCAGCTGGTCCTCGGTCGTGCCATTGGCTCTTGCACACTGGGGCAACGCATCCGGGTTCCAGCACCGCCAGCTGGTTCTCGGCAGTGTTTTTGTCACAGGTACTCCCTCGTGCCAAGCCTGGTTTCAGCACCGTCAGCTGTTTCCGGGTTGTGTCAAGCTCACTGAGACACCTATGCTTGCCTCGTCGTGGTGCGGTCGGGTTAGCCAACTCCAGGGTGCCTCCAGTTTAGGAGCTTCCTATGTGGGCTGCGTGAACTGGTAGTCAAGGCTGGTTCTGTAGTGCCAGTAGGCCCAGCTCCCCCTGTAGGACTGTTGGGGTTCGGTAACTGCGGCTGCCTCGCGGCCTAGCTGTTCTCTCCTCTCCTGTGGGCCTTCGGGTCCACCACCTGGTTCCAGCACCGTCAGCTGGTTCTCGGCAGTGTCTTTTGCTCTTGTACCTTCTGCTCCCCATCCTGGTTCCAGTACCGTCAGCTGGTTCCGGGCAGAGCCTTTGGCTTAGGTGCCTCCTTCTGGGTATCCAAGTTCCACCAACGTCAGGTGGTCCTTGGTAGTGCTTTCAGGCACGGGTACCTCCTGCTTAGTAACCGGGTTCCAGTAACGTCAGCTGGTCCTCGGTAGTTCCATTGGCTCTTGGACCTTCGGCTACCCATCCGGGTTCCAGTACCGTCAGCTGGTTCTCGGCAGTGTCTTTTGCTCTTGTACCTTCTGCTCCCCATCCTGGTTCCAGTAACGTCAGCTGGTTCCGGGCAGAGCCTTTGGCTTAGGTGCCTCCTTCTGGGTATCCGAGTTCCGTCAACGTCAGGCGGTCCTTGGTAGTGCTTTTTAGCACGGGTACCTCCTGCTTAGTAACCGGGTTCCAGTAACGTCAGCTGGTCCTCGGTAGTTCCATAGGCTCTTGAACCTTCGGGTAGCCATCCGAGTTCCAGTTCCATCAGCTGGTTCTTGGCATTTTCTCAGCCTTCTTGTACCTTCTGCTACATTTCCAAGTTGAAGACCCTAACGTCGACGACCCGGAAGACCACCACGATGACGACGACACGGAAGACCACCCCGATGACGACGACGACGACGGCGGAGATGACGACACTGGAGACGACGACCCTGGAGACGACAACATGGAAGACCGAGAAGCAGAAGAACAAGAGGCTGCAGAACAAAGAGCAGAAGAACATTAAGCATAAGACTTAATATCAGAGCAAAAGATATTATCTAAATTATATGCAGAAGAAGACTAAGCAGTGTATGGGGGTGAGTCCGTTCCTCCTCGTGGTGCCCCTGGATAAAGCCTGATGCTGCAGGCCAAACTGAACGCGGACAAATGTAACTTTTGTGACTGGCAGAACGGAAGGTGTAATCTTCAAACTTTTATAGATAACAACTACGGGAATGCCTGTCACAAATGAGAATATGATGAAGAAGTAGAATAGGAAGAATAATAACAGTGGAATAAAAAGAATATGTAGAATAAGAAGAATAATAATAGTTGAATAAAATGAATATGAAGAATGTAATAAAAAAAAAAAAATAGGTAGAAGATGAAGAAGAAGATGAATAAGGTGAAGAAGTTGATGTCAAAGATGCTGATGATGATGAAGATGAAAGTGTGGGAAAAGAAAAAAAAAAAGAAAAAAAAGAAGGGGAAGGGCGTGGAATAGTGAAACATCAATATCTGACAAAATAAAAAAAAAATTTACATAGTCAATATCTTTGTCACTCCGAACGTCTTAAAAAAAAACAAAAAACATGCTATTCTATTTGATTGGGATAAACCTCTATGACTTTAATGTCTCCGCCACCTCCCCAAATACATCCGGCATTATTCTTAGTTGTTTTCCTTCATGTAGAATGAACCTACAAGGAAAGAAAGGGTTTATTTTAATTCCGATATTTTGGTCCCATTGACTTGCATTGGGATCGGGTATCGGTATCGGCGATATCCGATATTTTTTGAATATCGGCCGATCCAAACCGATACCGATACTTTCCGATATCGGAAGGTATCGCTCAACACTAGTTATGAATAATCACCAGTACGTCATAGTGCGGGGTATCTTTCCCATTATGACGAACATTTACGTCAGTTGTTGGGAAGGAATTAATCACCAGCCAAGTTCAAGACGAGCATTGCCTAGCTTGAAAATCTTTTCACAATCGCTGCAGCTAACCATGTCACCCAGGTTCTTTTTTTTATTAATCGCTATATGCTGGGATTTCAAATACTGTGACTTAAAAAAGTTGCATCTTTTTCCCTATAGTAACCAATGTCACTGGGAAACCTCTTGATAATCACTTGATCAGCTTTTGATTACGCTATAGAAAGAGTCTAATTACAAAAGGTCTGATCCTGGACAGTCCTGAACATGCAAGGGTTTCTTACATTGTACTATAAAATAACTGTAGTTACGGTACCCGATGGTTCACTTTTTACTGTTGTCATCTTAGAGCATCATAAGGAAATATGAGAAAAAATCTTGTAAGAAAAGATATTAATTGCTGTGTACGTAAGAGAAATTAGATTGTGCTTTCTCATGGGTCGGACCCCTGACACCTTTAGTAACGGTGTTCATCAATCTTTGTTATTATTTAGGTGTCATTGGGTTCAGTAATTATTAGTCTTTATTGCTGCTACTTTTATTCTCTTCAGTGTCTCTTATCCCAGCTAATTACATTATTCAATATAATAAAGCTATTATTTCATTTGAGCCACTAATCTTTTTAAAGAGCATATTACAGACTCATTTTCCTGTAAGCATCTCAGATGGATATCAATAATACTTTAATTTATCTGTCTTCTTCCCCCTTAATTATGTGTGCAGCATGTGAATATTCCTTACAAGCCCGGCTCTTTAAAATTCCAGTGGTTTAAAGAGTTTATTAATTTACTAAATTTACTGTACATACAGTATATCTATTTCTAATCACAATAATTCCTTATATATTTGATGCTAAACTTGAGCTGTATACTTAATCAAAGCCTGTGAAATCCTCCCAGTCACTCACCGCCTTCTATTAAAGCCAAAACCTTAGTCGCTAGTTTGAGAGATACATTGTAGCTAATGTACAACTGTCTCTCCAATGCTTTCAATGTTGGATGCTTACAAAAATGTTAACAATAAGAACACTCATTTATTCTTTTAGTCAAAAAATTGCAAAGAGCAACTCCATTACAAAACTGAAAAAGGAGTCAATTCTTAGTCTTGGTTCATGCCTCCTTACTATAATAACTAGCCGAGGAAGGGCTTGCAGTTTTCCTCCACTCCCATTAAAAGCATTAAATGGTCTGTCCAATCTTAAACATTTATGGAATATCCACAGTGTCACTATCTTGAGAATGTAACCCTCGGGTCATACTACCCACAAGCACATGAGTGTCTCTATCTGCTTCAAGGGCGGACATAACCTTGCAGCCACACAGAGGTCCAAGAGGTAAGGGAGTCCACTACCACCTCCAAAGCAGGTGGAATTGTGTAATATGATGAGCAAATGGCCCAAATATTGTTCTTACACGGGATCCTTTTCTGTCTGCGTCTGCCTCTTATCCATTTGTATAAGATTTATGAAAATTCCCCATATATATGCCCCTTAAAGGGAATCTATCATCAAGTTTTTGCCGCTTACCGTAATCTGAACGCAGCATAATGTAGAGACTGACATCCTGATTTACTGAGCTGCTCAGTGTAGTTTTGAGAAAATCACTGTTATATCAGCAGGAGATTATGATTAGAGGGCTAGTAAAGCTGCATACAGGTAGTCCTCCATATTCTTGAGTTCTGTATAACCCCACCCCCACCACTGATTGGCAGCTTTCTCTGTACATAGGCCAAAAGCTGACAATCAGCGTTGGGGGTGGTGTTATACAGAGCCCACCATTCAGAGAAGTGCCAGATGTGCAGCAGAGAAAACAGTGATTCTATAAAAATGACAGCAAGCAGCCTCATAAGTAACACATAGCTGTAATCAGGGTCTCTGCCCCTACGTCATGCTGCTCTCCGATTATAGATCAAACAGTGTAACACTAGAGCATGTATTTTGGTTTTTTTCTGACTCCATTTTGTTTGTGGGTTTGAATGACTCTCCTGAAAAGGTCTACAGTGTATGGATATATCACAAATGGCACTTCCAAACAACAGCTTAAACACAAAAAGGGACGGTGCAGTACCTGTCACTTAAATGAAGTAAGCCATCTATATTAAATCCAAATGGTCTTTATTGAAAACATTTAAAAATGACAAAAGTTTAAAACAGCCACAAATACATAATTACACTGAAATATAACCCCAAGGAGGGCAAACACTGGCATACCTATAAATGACATACAATTATATAGACGTAAAAATCTCCGCATTCAAATAATCCCTTGTGAGACTTAAACTGAAAAAAGTATATATAGACCATGCTTTTACTAAATTGTCCAAGTGCGAAATAGCATCTTCTTAATTAGTTAGTAACTAGTCAATATTTACACATATATGCACATAACCTGTACCCTAATAATGATCCAGAGGGGCCAATGGGTAAGCCGACTCCCTTGTGCGCCGCTAATGACGTCGATCCTCCACAGAGAGACGGAAATCCAAATAATCCCTTCTTGACATGTGGCGTGTGAACCGCATGATGGAACACATATCGGTTACACAGGTGGCGCTGGCAAAAGGGCTCGGAGCAGTGACGGTATATGCCTGCGCACTGTCCCCTGGAGGAAATGACCCATACGCAAATTCACATAAGCCCATAGTAAAGCGGAAGGTGTGCCATATATTAATTTTGGTGGCGAAGAGGAATAGAGACACCATATATATTAACTAATCTCCATTCAAACCCATTCAGGACTATACATTAAATAAAATAATGATAATAATAATAATAATAATAATTTTGTACCAATAGTACTCTAAGCCCCCATGAATGCTAAAATATACAAAAGTAAATGAATTGAGTGAGTGTAAAATACCTGGTGATGAGATACATTCCTTTAATATGAAAAGGTACGAGGTATAACATTCAATATATAATAATATATACTAAATAGTGGGGGTCGCGAATGAGTGAAGTGAATGAAATAAAAGACGATATTGTAATATCAAAAATCCAGTAACCTGAATAATCAACATGAAATGCCATGTGAAACAAATGAATTTTGTGAATACCATTCACTATAATATAAAGTGACGCCGTGCCAATTTGAACAGTGATACCTAAATGTACCCAATATACTATAGGTGACCCAATATAAAAATCACTTCACATGGAACACAATAAACAATTATACATAATCAATACACAACTTGTGTAGACTCCAATGAACATGAATAGTATATGTCATATCACATTAAATGTCCATGGGGACAATAACAAAATCTTCTTTTTCCTTCTTCTTTCAGAATATAGCACGTTCCGTGATACCGCCAGATCCAAGATAAGGGCCAAGGAATCAGCCTCCCAAAGAAACCCAAGGTTAGTTTAAACTACAATGAATAAATAAATACATTAAAAAAAATGAAAAAATGAGAATACTATTAAAAACATGAGACGAACACCCAAATACCTTAACCTGTAAAAATACCTCCATGAAACAATTTAATTAAATTAAATTAAATTCAATATGAACCTCCAAAGGAAACACTGTGTGGCTAGAGAAATAATGAAAACCCCAATGTTTCATTGAGACCATCAGGGCTCAATGTCCCCAGACGATTGATCCATCTACTTTTGACCTGCGCAAGGATCCTGGCCAGATCCCCACCCCAAAATCCCAAATCAACTTGATCTATGGCTCTAATGATCAAACCACGGGCATTACAACTGTGATATAATTTAAAATGCCTTGGTAGAGGTTTCAGTGAGGCAACATCCTCCTCATTTTTTGCTTTAGTGATGTCCCTAATATGTTCTCTCGTTCTTACCTTCAGCTCCCTGGTGGTGAGGCCCACATATACTTTACCACAGGGACATAACGCATGGTAGATGACCCCTTGAGATCAACATCTAAGGTGTTTCCGTATATTGAAAAGTCGTGATCCATCATGACTTGGAAAGGTAGTTGATTTAATATGATTTAAACAGCGTTTACACAGGCCACAAGGGAAAAAGCCAGGCGCTCCAGGTTCGGATCTAGTCCCAATCTCAAAATGGCTGCAAACCAGGGTATCTTTTAAATTTTTTGACTTTTGGCCACAAAAGATGGTTGCTTTGGTAGTAAATGGCCAAAAGTAGAATCAGCAAGTAGGATTCCCCAATGTTTACGTATAACATCTTTCAAATCATTCCATTTATTACTGTATGTACTGATAAAACGCACTTGGTCTGCATTGTTTTGATGTTTGGGGATTGATGGTCTGTATAGTAATTGATTGCGAGAACTTTTGGAGGCCCTAAGATAATCACGCTTAATCATCCTTGTGCTGTATCCTCTTTCAATGAATCCCCTAGTAAGATCCACTGCCTGTCTTTCATAATTTTCTTCATTTGAACAAATTCTTTTGGCCCGGAGAAATTGTCCAACTGGTATTCCAGGAATTGTAGAATTAGGATGACAAGAATCCGCTGATAGAAAAGAGTTAGTTGCTGTGGATTTAATATAGATGGTTTACTTCATTTAAGTGACAGGTGCTGCACCATCCCTTTTTGTGCTTAAGGGTATGGATGGAGAAGGATGGTGTAAAAGGGGCTGTTTCTATAGTATCTATGCGCTTGTACTTTAGCTTATGCATACAGTAGAATACTCATTAAATTGTTGTGTTCTCGTTGGTTATAAAATACTTTATTAGAATATATGACCTTTCCTCAGTCCGTAGTGTCCACATCTCTGACTATCACTAGGTTAGGACATTATTAGGGGGTCTGTAAAATATTACAGTATTTCCCCAACCTCAAGGTCTTTTCACCATTTACGGCACATTTCTGTGGCAACTTTTTTCAGTACTTTCCCATAACTTCAGCTTCTCTCCTGACTCTAGTCTTCCTCAGTCCTTCCACAGTTTCTGGCTGATGCATCTAGCCTGCCTTTTGGTCTTTTGTTTTTGTCTTGCTGACATCTCATTATTGGCTCTGATTTCTTGGCTTGTCCTAAGAACATTTCTGATTGTCATTCATTTCCTTGGTAGATACCAGCAGTTTAGCCTTGAATGTGGTTTCTCTGCAGTAGGTTTTGCACAATTCCATTCTAACCCCCAATTATGATCTTAAATAGTGATGAGCGAGTATATTCGTTACTCGAGTTTCTCAGAGCATGCTCGGTTGGTCTCTGAGTATTTTGGCGTCCTCGGAGATTTTGTTTGTTGACGCAGCTGAACAGGCAACCCCCACATGCATTAAAGCTATCTAGCAGCCGCAAATCATGCAGCTGCGACGACTTAAACTAAATCTCTCAGCATGCCAAAATACTCGGAGACCACCCTAGCGTGCTCGGAGAAACTCGAGTAACGAGCATGCTCGGTCATCACTAATCCTAAATTATCAATGTATTAGGGCAGCTCTGGCTTTACTAGGGATCACAACTAGTGATGAGCAAGTATACTCATTGCTCGGGTTTTCCCGAGCATGCTCGGGTGGTCTCAGAGTATTTATTAGTTCTTCGAGATTTCGTTTTTGTCCATGACCACAGCTGCATGATTTATGGCTGCTAGACAGCTTGAATACATGTGGGGATTCCCTAGCAACCAGGCAACCCTCACATGTACTCAGGCTAGCTAGCAGCCGTAAATCATGCAGCTGGTCGACAAAAACTAAATCTCCGAGCACTAACAAATACTCGGAGACCACCCGAGCAACGAGTATACTCGCTCATCACTAATCACAACCTCTGGATACCCAGCAGCAAAAAGATTGCAACAGTGACAGGTGAATTCTAGGCCTTTCATATAACCTCCAGTTTAGTCAGGGCCAATTCTATAACACCACAGGGAATTCACTTCTTGGTTCATTTCACAGGGGGTTGAACTTTTGGATATGACTTCTGAATAACTGTAAATCACACAAGCAAGCTGCTGGATATATGCACAAATGGTGTTAAGCAGGAAGTCAAACCCTTTCATGGATGTCCTTCAAACAAGTTGCTGCTAAAGAAACCTTCACATTACAGTGCCTCAGGGAAAAGTCATGATGTCCTACTACTTGTTTTATCTGGGTGACAGAAGATCACTCACACCTGACTGAAGTTCAGGACTGTATATTACAGTTACAACACAGTAGATTTAACACTGTGGTTTGTTCACACTGGATTCAAAAGAAAATCCAATTTACATATAGTCAGAGATATAGTTGAATTATTTGATTGAAAAGTATAAAATTTGCAAATCTCATAAAGATGATATTTTTTCTTGGGAAAATACTATGATCTACAAGGCAAATAGAGCAGCCTCTGGCATCATTACAAATGAGACCAAAAAAAATCAAATGGTACTGCCATTTCTAGATCTAATAGCTCAGATATAAACTGCAAGTAATCAGCATCCAAACAGTATTTTTTTTCATTTTTAGAAAATTGTGTGTTTGTGTAAAATCTTCATGTTTTAAAACAATTACAGTTTTTTTCGTTCATTGTAAAAGCGTTTTATTTTTTAATTATTATTTCACCGCCAGTGTGGTAGTCGCAAGCTCTCAATGTATGTCTAAAACCTTGTTCTTGCTCTCATAGACTTACATGGAGAAGTGACTGCTGCTTCGCCCAGCAAACACTGGAGCGATCTGGCTAGTCAGAACTAGAAGAAAATTGCAGGAATGGCAATGAAACAAGAAGACCATGGTGGCTGGTAGGTTTTCCATTACATGCATGGAACATACATTAATGTTATGAAAATGAAATTTAAAAAAAATTCCAAAGTGGTGCTTTAAGCTACCTAGATATATGTGGCATTAGTATATTTGAAATGGATAGCACTTTAGAGTATGGTGGGTTTGGTGGTTGCACCCTTCCTATAATATGTTAACATGCATATACGTAAAATAATTTAGGTAATTGAATGGTTACTTACTAAACTATCACCATTGTTGTGAATTCTGTGGTCAAGCTCCCTCCTGTGGTCATGAGTGGTACTTCGGCTGGTTCTGTCTATGAGCTTCCTCTGGTGGATGTGAGTGGGGCTGCGGCTTCTGAGTTTCCTTCCTCAGGTGGCGAGGTTAAGTCGTTAGGTGCTGCTCTATTTAACTCCACCTAGTTCTTTGTTCCTTGCCTCCAGTCAATGTTCCAGTATTGGTCTTGCTCTCTCCTGGATCGTCTTGTGGCCTGTCTGCCCTGCATAAGCTAAGTTCTGCTTGTGTTACTTTTGTTTGCTATTTTTTCTGTCCAGCTTGCTATATTGGTTTTTCTTGCTTGCTGGAACCTCTGGGACGCAGAGGGAGCACCTCCATGCCGTTAGTCGGTACGGAGGGTCTTTTTGCGCCCTCTGCGTGGTTGTTTGTAGGTTTTTGTGCTGACCGCAAAGCTATCTTTACTATCCTCGGTCTATTCAGTAAGTCGGGCCTCTCTTTGCTAAAACCTATTTCATCTCTGTGTTTGTATTTTCATCTTTACTCACAGTCATTATATGTGGGGGGCTGCCTTTTCCTTTGGGGAATTTCTCTGAGGCAAGGTAGGCTTATTTTTCTATCTTCAGGGCTAGCTAGTTTCTCAGGCTGTGCCCGAGGCGCCTAGGTCTGGTCTGGAGCGCTCCACGGCTACCTCTAGTGTGGTGTGATAGGATTAGGGATTGCAGTCAGCAGAGATCCCACGTCTCAGAGCTCGTCCTATGTTATTCGTAAGTATCAGGTCACTTTGTGTGCTCTTAATCACCAGGTCCATTGTGTTTCTGAATCACCAGTTCATAACAGTACTGGAGGCCCAAAGTACTAATGCTTCTCAATAGAGGGAAAAGAGAAGTTCTGAGACCATTTTTTTTTCTCTGCACTGTGTTTTGTCTTTCTTTTCCCCTAGACATTTGGGTGGTTCAGGACACAGGTGTAGTGATGGACATTAAAGGTCTGTCTTCTTGTGTGGATAATCTCACTGCAAGAGTACAAAAAATTCAAGACATTATGGTTCAGAAATCTATGTTAGAACCTAGAATTCCTATTCCTGATTTATTTTCTGGAGATAGAGCTAAGTTTCTGAATTTCAAAAATAATTGTAAACTGTTTCTGGCTTTGAAACCCCGCTCCTCTGGTGACCCAGTTCAACAAGTTAAGATCATTATTTCTTTATTACGTGGCGACCCTCAAGACTGGGCATTTTCCCTTGCGCCAGGAGATCCTGCATTATGCGATATTGATGCGTTTTTTCTGGCGCTCGGATTGCTCTATGATGAACCTAATTCAGTGGATCAGGCAGATAAAAATTTGCTGGCTCTGTGTCAGGGTCAGGAGGAGGTAGAGATATATTGTCAGAAGTTTAGGAAGTGGTCTATGCTCACTCAATGGAATGAATGTGCGCTGGCAGCAATTTTCAGAAAGGGTCTCTCTGAAGCCCTTAAGGATGTCATGGTGGGATTTCCTATGCCTGCTGGTCTGAATGAGTCTATGTCTTTGGCCATTCAGATCGATCGACGCTTACGTGAGCGTAAAAATGTGCACCATTTGGCGGTATTATCTGAGCATAAACCTGAGCCTATGCAATGTGATAGGACTTTCACCAGAGCTGAACGGCAAGAACACAGACGTCAGAATGGGCTGTGTTTTTGTTGTGGTGATCCCACTCATGCTATCTCCGATTGTCCTAAGCACACTAAGCGGTTCGCTAGGTCTGCCACCATTGGTACTGTACAGTCGAAATTTCTTTTGTCCGTTACTTTGATCTGCTCTTTGTCATCCTATTCTGTCATGGCATTTGTGGATTCAGGCGCTGCCCTGAATTTGATGGACTTGGACTTTGCTAGGCGCTGTGGGTTTTTCTTGGAGCCCTTGCAGTATCCTATTCAATTGAGAGGAATTGATGCTACGCCTTTGGCCAAGAATAAGCCTCAGTACTGGACCCAACTGACCATGTGCATGGCTCCTGCGCATCAGGAGGATATTCGCTTTTTGGTGTTGCATAATCTGCATGATGTGGTCGTGTTGGGGTTGCCATGGCTACAAGTCCATAACCCAGTATTGGATTGGAAATCTATGTCTGTGTCCAGCTGGGGTTGTCAGGGGGTACATGGTGATGTTCCAGTTCTGTCTATTTCATCATCCACCCCTTCTGAGGTCCCAGAGTTCTTGTCGGATTACCGGGATGTATTTGATGAGTCCAAGTCCAGTGCCCTACCTCCGCATAGGGATTGCGATTGTGCTATCGATTTGATTCCTGGTAGTAAGTTTCCTAAGGGTCGACTGTTTAATTTGTCTGTGCCTGAGCACGCCGCTATGCGGAGTTACGTAAAGGAATCCTTGGAGAAGGGTCATATTCGCCCGTCGTCGTCGCCATTGGGAGCAGGGTTCTTTTTTGTGGCCAAGAAGGATGGTTCGTTGAGACCTTGTATTGATTACTGCCTTCTAAATAAAATCACAGTCAAATTTCAGTACCCCTTGCCGCTGCTGTCTGATTTGTTTGCTCGGATTAAGGGGGCTAGTTGGTTCACCAAGATAGATCTTCGTGGTGCGTATAATCTTGTGCGTATTAAACAGGGCGATGAATGGAAAACAGCATTTAATACGCCCGAGGGCCATTTTGAGTACCTGGTTATGCCATTCGGGCTTTCCAATGCTCCAATGCTCCATCAGTATTTCAGTCCTTTATGCATGACATCTTCCGAGAGTACCTGGATAAATTCCTGATTGTATACTTGGATGATATTTTGGTCTTCTCGGATGATTGGGAGTCTCATGTGAAGCAGGTCAGAATTGTGTTCCAGATCCTGCGTGCTAATTCTTTGTTTGTGAAGGGGTCAAAGTGTCTCTTTGGTGTTCAGAAGGTTTCATTTTTGGGTTTCATTTTTTCCCCTTCTACTATCGAGATGGACCCTGTTAAAGTTCGGGCCATTTATGATTGGACGCAGCCGACATCTCTGAAGAGTCTGCAAAAGTTCCTGGGCTTTGCTAATTTTTATCGTCGCTTCATCAATAATTTTTCTAGTATTGTTAAACCGTTGACTGATTTAACCAAGAAGGGTGCTGATGTGGTCAATTGGTCTTCTGCTGCTGTAGAAGCTTTTCAGGAGTTGAAGCGTCGTTTTTCTTCTGCCCCTGTGTTGTGCCAGCCAGATGTTTCGCTCCCGTTCCAGGTCGAGGTTGATGCTTCTGAGATTGGAGCAGGGGCTGTTTTGTCGCAGAGAAGTTCTGATGGCTCGGTGATGAAACCATGTGCCTTCTTTTCCAGGAAGTTTTCGCCTGCTGAACGTAATTATGATGTTGGCAATCGAGAGTTGTTGGCCATGAAGTGGGTGTTCGAGGAGTGGCGTCATTGGCTTGAAGGAGCTAAGCATCGCGTGGTGGTCTTGACTGATCACAAGAACTTGACTTATCTCGAGTCTGCCAAACGGTTGAATCCTAGACAGGCTCGTTGGTCGCTGTTTTTCTCCCGTTTTGACTTTGTGGTTTCGTACCTTCCGGGCTCTAATAATGTGAAGGCGGATGCCCTGTCTAGGAGTTTTGTGCCCGACTCTCCGGGTTTGCCTGAGCCGGCGGGTATTCTCAAAGAGGAGGTAATTTTGTCTGCCATCTCCCCTGATTTGCGGCGGGTGCTGCAAAAATTTCAGGCTAATAGACCTGACCATTGCCCAGCGGAGAAACTGTTTGTCCCTGATAAATGGACTAGTAGAGTTATCTCTGAGGTTCATTGTTCGGTGTTGGCTGGTCATCCTGGAATCTTTGGTACCAGAGATTTGGTGGCTAGATCCTTTTGGTGGCTGTCTCTGTCGCGGGATGTGTGTTCGTTTGTGCAGTCCTGTGGGATTTGTGCTCGGGCTAAGCCCTGCTGTTCTCGTGCCAGTGGGTTGCTTTTGCCCTTGCCGGTCCCGAAGAGGCCCTGGACACATATCTCTATGGATTTTATTTCGGATCTCCCCGTCTCTCAAAAGATGTCGGTCATTTGGGTGGTTTGTGATCGCTTCTGGTCCATTTGGTACCTGTTACGCCCACAGGGCATGGGGAAATATAGTGGACTCACTAGACCACAGATGGAGCAGTGGCAGCTGTATACCCGGTACACAAGAGACAGGAGAATGGCTTCAAAATGCAAAGGTATTTAATTAAATGAAGTTTTAAACAAACAGAAAGAGGTGCCTGAGAGAAGAACCCTCTGGACCACAACACTGAACCACATAGTGGAGCACCGGGCAAGGTGTACCCCTATACAGGGATTCCCCCGTCACAACACCAGATGGCCTAAATGCCGCAGTACCCGGACCAGAGGGACGACCCGTACAGACCATAGAAACAAGACGGTGGAATACAAGCTCTATCCGTGAAGAGGATCCTGGAAGCTCTGTGTAGTTTCGGAAAGACTGATCCATCTGGCAGCAATATCAGGATAGTTCTGCGAGGAGCAGCTCAGTCAGCCTGGAGTGGAAACCGGGGAGTCCAGAAGGATCCAGAATAGGGAACTGCCAGCGGAGGATACTGAGGAAACAGAGGGATTAGAAAACCAAAAGTAAACTACACTTTGCAGAGCAGAGCAGAGCACAGCAGAGTGTGGACTGAGCAGAGGGCCATAAACAATAGAATGAACACATTGTCCAGGCACCTCCCATAATGGGAGGATGCCTTTTATGCACAGAGCATCATAGCACAGAGAGCCTTAATAGAGAACAGGTGTTCTGCTGTTTTAAGTATGTGCAGGAAGCGGGGCGCGCCTCCTAAGAGCATTTCCAGGAGACCTGCCAAGAGGATGCAGGTTCTTAGCAGAGAAAGGAGCCGCTGATCGTCTGGAGCCACGGACAGGGTGAGTAGTACCAGTGGAGCTGTGTGAAAGGTGCCGGTCTCCCTTCACAGCAGAGACCGAACCTGCAGCTGAGGGCATGATAGTACCCTTGTCTAAATTGCCTTCCTCCTCTGATTTGGTGTCATTGTTTTTCCAGCATGTGGTTCGTTTACATGGCATTCCGGAGAACATCGTTTCTGACAGAGGTTCCCAGTTTGTTTCGAGGTTTTGGTGAGCCTTTTGTGCTAGGATGGGCATTGATTTGTCTTTTTCCTCGGCTTTCCATCCTCAAACAAATGGCCAAACTGAACGAACCAATCAGACCTTGGAAACATATCTGAGATGTTTTGTTTCGGCTGATCAGGATGATTGGGTGTCCTTTTTGCCTTTGGCTGAGTTCGCCCTTAATAATCGGGCCAGCTTGGCTACTTTGGTTTTCTGCAATTCTGGTTTCCATCCTCGTTTCTCTTCAGGGCAGGTTGAGTCTTCGGACTGTCCTGGTGTGGATACTGTGGTGGATAGGTTGCAGCAGATTTGGACTCATGTAGTGGACAATTTGACATTGTCCCAGGAGAAGGCTCAACGTTTCACTAACCGTAGGCGCTGTGTGGGTCCCCGACTTCGTGTTGGGGATTTGGTTTGGTTGTCATCTCGTTATATTCCTATGAAAGTTTCCTCTCCTAAGTTTAAGCCTCGTTTCATTGGTCCATATAGGATTTCTGAGGTTCTTAATCCTGTGTCTTTTCGTTTGACCCTTCCAGCTTCTTTTTCCATCCATAATGTATTCCATAGGTCATTGTTGCGGAGATACGTTGATCCTCCTGCCCCGGTTTTGGTTGAGGGGGAGTTGGAGTATATAGTGGAGAAGATTTTGGATTCTCGTATTTCGAGACAGAAACTCCAGTACCTGGTTAAGTGGAAGGGTTATGGTCAGGAAGATAATTCCTGGGTCTTTGCCTCTGATGTTCATGCTGCCGATCTGGTTCGTGCCTTTCATTTGGCTCATCCTGGTCGGCCTGGGGGCTCTGGTGAGGGTTCGGTGACCCCTCCTCAAGGGGGGGGTACTGTTGTGAATTCTGTGGTCAAGCTCCCTCCTGTGGTCATGAGTGGTACTTCGGCTGGTTCTGTCTATGAGCTTCCTCTGGTGGATGTGAGTGGAGCTGCGGCTTCTGAGTTTCCTTCCTCAGGTGACGAGGTTAAGTCGTTAGGTGCTGCTCTATTTAACTCCACCTAGTTCTTTGTTCCTTGCCTCCAGTCAATGTTCCAGTATTGGTCTTGCTCTCTCCTGGATCGTCTTGTGGCCTGTCTGCCCTGCATAAGCTAAGTTCTGCTTGTGTTACTTTTGTTTGCTATTTTTTCTGTCCAGCTTGCTATATTGGTTTTTCTTGCTTGCTGGAAGCTCTGGGACGCAGAGGGAGCACCTCCGTGCCGTTAGTCGGTACAGAGGGTCTTTTTGCGCCCTCTGCGTGGTTGTTTGTAGGTTTTTGTGCTGACCGAAAAGCTATCTTTACTATCCTCGGTCTATTCAGTAAGTCGGGCCTCACTTTGCTAAAACCTATTTCATCTCTGTGTTTGTATTTTCCTCTTTACTCACAGTCATTATATGTGGGGGGCTGCCTTTTCCTTTGGGGAATTTCTCTGAGGCAAGGTAGGCTTATTTTTCTATCTTCAGGGCTAGCTAGTTTCTCAGGCTGTGCCCGAGGTGCCTAGGTCTGGTCAGGAGCGCTCCACGGCTACCTCTAGTGTGGTGTGATAGGATTAGGGATTGCGGTCAGCAGAGTTCCCACGTCTCAGAGCTCATCCTATGTTATTCGTAACTATCAGGTCACTTTGTGTGCTCTTAATCACCAGGTCCATTGTGTTTCTGAATCACCAGTTCATAACACACCATGGCATGTAGGTGTTCAATGCTTCAAAGCAGACATTTGCATAGCAAGATATACTGTCATAGAGAAAATTTAAAATCCATACAGACATCTCCAGAGGAGGGACATATTACCATCACATTGAACATATAGAGATGTGAGAAAAACTAATTGTAACAGGGAAAGAGAGCTATCACCTCCATTGAAATAGAGGCCCCCTGCAATGACCAGATAATTAAAACAGGAAATGTGCTGAGAAAAAGACAAAGAGGGTGATATTTCTTTACACAGAGGAGGAGACGTGTGCTTCCCAGGCATAAGCTTCTTCTGATCAAATAAAAAATGGACAATTGTAGTTAGACTGCTTTCACGCATCAGTTTTTTGCCATCAGTCACAATCCGTCGAATGTTGAAAAAAACGGATTCGTCGCAGATTGTGAAAAACTGATCGGAGTTTGCTCAGTTACAAAAAATGGCATCCGTCATCGGATTCTGTCATTTGACGGATCTGACACAATAGGCTTCCATGCGACCAAACAATGGACGGCGACGGATCCGTCGCCGTCCGTTTTTGTCAATGGACACAAAAAATGTTACTATGTCCATTTTCTCCGGCTGCCGGATAAACAATTTTTGACGGATCCGGCAAACGATGGATGAAACTTGAGGCCATCCTTCGCAATCCGTCGCTAATATAAGTCTAGGAGGAAAAAAACGGATCTGGCGGCAACATTCACCGGATCCATTTTTTTTCAACAAAGACCACAGCAACGGTCGAAACGTGTCACTTTCCTCACATGTGGTATGGTGATGTCCGAGGAGCATTGTGTATTTTAATGAATTTGGATTAAAAATGTCTCTAACATCCTGAAGAAGCTGGAACATTTGCTTTTCTTGTCATTTATAAACACTGCCTATCTTTATTGATTAAATATATAAAATGTAATAGTTCTGTTCCTCCTGCTCTGTAAACCACACCCTTGAAGCCATAAGATACAGTGGGGCAAAAAAGTATTTAGTCAGTCAGCAATAGTGCAAGTTCCACCACTTAAAAAGATGAGAGGCGTCTGTAATTTACATCATAGGTAGACCTCAACTATGGGAGACAAACTGAGAAAAAAAAATCCAGAAAATCACATTGTCTGTTTTTTTAACATTTTATTTGCATATTATGGTGGAAAATAAGTATTTGGTCAGAAACAAAATTTCATCTCAATACTTTGTAATATATCCTTTGTTGGCAATGACAGAGGTCAAACGTTTTCTGTAAGTCTTCACAAGGTTGCCACACACTGTTGTTGGTATGTTGGCCCATTCCTCCATGCAGATCTCCTCTAGAGCAGTGATGTTTTTGGCTTTTCGCTTGGCAACACGGACTTTCAACTCCCTCCAAAGGTTTTCTATAGGGTTGAGATCTGGAGACTGGCTAGGCCACTCCAGGACCTTGAAATGCTTCTTACGAAGCCACTCCTTCGTTGCCCTGGCGGTGTGCTTTGGATCATTGTCATGTTGAAAGACCCAGCCACGTTTCATCTTCAATGCCCTTGCTGATGGAAGGAGGTTTGCACTCAAAATCTCACGATACATGGCCCCATTTATTCTTTCATGTACCCGGATCAGTCGTCCTGGCCCCTTTGCAGAGAAACAGCCCCAAAGCATGATGTTTCCACCACCATGCTTTACAGTAGGTATGGTGCTTGATGGATGCAACTCAGTATTCTTTTTCCTCCAAACACGACAAGTTGTGTTTCCACCAAACAGTTCCAGTTTGGTTTCATCAGACCATAGGACATTCTCCCAAAACTCCTATGGATCATCCAAATGCTCTCTAGCAAACTTCAGACGGGCCCGGACATGTACTGGCTTAAGCAGTGGGACACGTCTGGCACTGCAGGATCTGAGTCCATGGTGGCGTAGTGTGTTACTTATGGTAGGCCATGTTACATTGGTCCCAGCTCTCTGCAGTTCATTCACTAGGTCCCCCCGCGTGGTTCTGGGATTTTTGCTCACCGTTCTTGTGATCATTCTGACCCCACGGGGTGGGATTTTGCGTGGAGCCCCAGATCGAGGGAGATTATCAGTGGTCTTGTATGTCTTCCATTTTCTAATTATTGCTCCCACTGTTGATTTCTTCACTCCAAGCTGGTTGGCTATTGCAGATTCAGTCTTCCCAGCCTGGTGCAGGGCTACAATTTTGTTTCTGGTGTCCTTTGACAGCTCTTTGGTCTTCACCATAGTGGAGTTTGGAGTCAGACTGCTTGAGGGTGTGCACAGGTGTCTTTTTATACTGATAACAAGTTTAAACAGGTGCCATTACTACATGTAATGAGTGGAGGAAAGAGGAGACTCTTAAAGAAGAAGTTACAGGTCTGTGAGAGCCAGAAATCTTGATTGTTTGTTTCTGACCAAATACTTATTTTCCACCATAATATGCAAATAAAATGTTAAAAAAAACAGACAATGTGATTTTCTGGATTTTTTTTTCTCAGTTTGTCTCCCATAGTTGAGGTCTACCTATGATGTAATTTACAGACGCCTTTCATCTTTTTAAGTGGTGGAACTTGCACTATTGCTGACTGACTAAATACTTTTTTGCCCCACTGTACCTGTAACGGGTGTCCAATCAGCATGTATAAACAATTGGTGCTGGCAGCTAGTATTTCTTTTGTTATGGTGGAGTTGGCAGTGACATTACTGGGTATACGGTGAAGGAAACAATTATTTGATCCCTTTGCTGATTTTGTACTTTGCCCACTGTCAAAGACATGAACAGTCTATGATTTTAAGGCTAAGTGCACACGTTGCAGAATTGCCAAGGAAATTTCCGCGGCAATTCTGTAACTCCTGCTGCGGGTATATCACATGCGGAATTGGCATGCGTTTTCCCACTGAGTACTAGCGTTTTGCAAGCGTAATTAGCTTGCAGAATGCTAGCGTTCTACAAGCGATCTGTAACATCGCTTGGAAAACTGATTGACAGGTTGGTCACACTTGTCAAACATAGTGATTGACAAGTGTGACCAACTTTTTACTATTGGTAACTAAATACATACATTATTTAATTTTTCATCTTTTTTGCACTTTTTATCATCTTTTTGCAGGGTGCAGCAGGGCCCCTTTATGTTGTTCCTTGTGTTTTGAATGTATATATATACACTGTGTTCCAAATTATTATGCAAATTGGATTTAAGTGTCATAAAGATTTAATTGTTTAGTTTTTCAAATCAACTCATGGATGGTATTGTGTCTCAGGACTGAATGCATCACTGAAATCAATCTTAAACACATGTTATAATTAGTTTTCCTGGTGATTCAAAATAAAGAAAAACTACCGTATATACTCGGGTATAAGCCGAGATTTTCAGCCCAAATTTTTGGGCTGAAAGTGCCCCTCTCGGCTTATACTCGAGTCAATGTGGGTGGCAGGGTCGGCGGGTGAGGGGGTGAGGACGCTGAGGTATACTTACCTAGTCCCAGCGATCCTCGCGCTGTCCCTGCCGTCCCACGGGCTTCTGTGCTGCAGCTTCTTCCCCTCTTCAGCGGTCACGTGGGACCGCTCATTAGAGATATGAATAAGCGGCTCCACCTCCCATAGGGGCGGAGCCGCCTATTCATTCCTCTAATCAGCGGTGCCGGTGACCGCTGACAGGAAGAGCTGCGGCACCGAAGACCAGGCAGAGGGACAGCGCGAGGATCGCCAGGACTAGGTAAGTATAGCATATTCACCTGTCCTCGTTCCAGCCGCCGGGCGCCGCTCCATCTTCCCGGCCGGCGCCTCCATCTTCCCGGCGTCTGCGCTCTGACTGTTCAGGCAGAGGGCGCGATGACGCATACAGTGTGCGCGGCGCCCTCTGCCTGATCAGTCAGAGCAGAGACGCCGGGAAGATGGAGGCGCCGGAACGAGACGCCGGGAGCTGCAATCAAGGGAGGTGAGTATGTGTTTTTTTTTTTTTATTGCAGCAGCGGCGGCAGAGATTTCTATGGGGCACAATGAACGGTGCAGAGCACCGTATATGGCACAGCAATGGGGCACAATGAACGGTGCAAAGCACCGTATATGGCACAGCAATGGGGCACAATGAACGGTGCAGAGCACCGTATATGGCACAGCAATGGGGCACAATGAACGGTGCAGAGCACCGTATATGGGCACAGATATGGGGCACAATGAACGGTGCAGAGCACCGTATATGGCACAGCAATGGGGCACAATGAACGGAGCAGAGCACCGTATATGGGCACAGATATGGGGCACAATGAACGGTGCAGAGCACCGTATATGGCACAGCAATGGGGCACAATGAACGGTGCAGAGCACTGTATATGGCACAGCAATGGGGCACAATGAACGGTGCAGAGCACCGTATATGGCACAGCAATGGGGCACAATGAACGGTGCAGAGCACCGTATATGGCACAGCAATGGGGCACAATGAACGGTGCAGAGCACCGTATATGGCACAGCAATGGGGCACAATGAACGGTGCAGAGCACCGTATATGGCACAGCAATGGGGCACAATGAACGGTGCAGAGCACCGTATATGGCACAGCAATGGGGCACAATGAACGGTGCAGAGCACTGTATATGGCACAGCTATGGGGCACAATGAACGGTGCAGAGCACTATATGGGGCACAGCTATGGGGAAATAATGAACGGTGTAGAGCACTATATGGCACAGCTATGGGGAAATAATGATCTATTTTTATTTTTGAAATTCACCGGTAAATGCTGCATTTCCACCCTAGGCTTATACTCGAGTCAATAAGTTTTCCCAGTTTTTTGTGGCAAAATTAGGGGGGTCGGCTTATACTCGGGTCGGCTTATACTCGAGTATATACGGTACTTAAAAATGATGTTCCACATTATTAAGCAGGCCACAGTTTTCAAGTAACATGGGAAAGAAAAAGGATCTCTGCTCCCTAAAAGCATCAAATGCAATGCCTTGGTCAAGGAATTAAAACATTAGATATTTCCCTAAAACTTAAGCGTTATCATTGTACTGTTAAGAGATTTCTGGCTGAATCTGAGCACAGATGTGTTCGTGCTGATAAAGGCATAATGAGGAAGGTTTCTGCCAGGCAAATTCATGGGATTAAGAAAACAGCTGCCAAAATACCATTACAAAGCAGCAAACAGTTATTTGAAGCTGCTGGTGCCTCTGGAGTCCCTCGAACCTCAAGGTGTAGGATCCTTCAAAGGCTTGCTGTGGTGCATAAACCTAATATTCAGCCACCCTTAAACAGTGTTCACAAGCAGAAATGGTTAGAGTGGGCCCAGACATACATGAACACTAATTTCCAAATAGTCTTGTTTACTGATGAGTGTCAAGCAACCCTGGATGGTCCAGATGGATGGAGCAGTGGATGGTTGGTGCTTTGCCACCATGTCCCAACAAGGTGGCGACGTCAGCAAGGAGGTGGAGGAGTCACATTTTGGGTCAGAATCACGGAGAAACAGCTGGTAGGACGCTTTATGGTTCCTGAAGGTGTGAAAATGACCTCTGCAAAGTATTTTGAGTTTCTGACTGACAACTTTCTTCCATGGTCTAAAAAGCAGAAACGTGCCTTCAGGAGCAAAATCATCTTCATGCTGACAATGCACCATCTCATGCTGCAAAAAATACCTCTGAGTCATTGGCTGCTAGGGGCATAAAAGAAGATAAACTCATGGTGTGGCCACCATCTTCACCTGACCTCAACCTTATAGAGAACCTTTGGAGTATCATCAAGCAAAAGATCTATGAGGGTGGGAGGCAGTTCACATCAAAACAGCGGCTCTGGGAGGCTATTCTGACTTCATGCAAAGAAATACAAGCAGAAACTCTCCAACAACTCACAAGTTCAATGGATGCAAGAATTGTGAAGGTGATATCAAAGAAAGGGTCCTATGTTAACATGTAACTTGACCTGTTAGGAGGTTTTGGAGTTAAATATCTTTTTTGTTCAGTGAATGTGACCTCCTAATGCTGCAAATTCCACAAATGAGCATTTTCACTTCTTTATAATATATCAAATGTATAGAAATTCAACTATGCCTAATAATTTGGAACAGTGCATTTTGAGTTTTCATTTTTTTTGGCGATTATAGTGTTATCATTGGGAGGTTTCTTCAATAAAATTCGATGTATGAATTTGTGATACGATGTGATGACTTTTATTAGACTGACTCTCTCTGCACCGACTATTTAGGAAAATCCGAGAAAAATATCATTTGCATAATAATTTGGAACACAGTGTAGTGCTGGATGGCCCGCCTGCTAATACTATTGGTGTGATCAATAGGTTGTCCAGACACTGTGCATCACATTTATCTATGTGAATAGTGTCTTATGCAAGCCTTACCTGTGTGCCTTTTTTCTACTAGACAGCCAACCCCTCTAATGTATGGGCGAGTGGGTGGTTGCTCTCATCAGTAGCTTGCACCTGTGCTGCTTTGTGGGGTGAGAGATCATCCTAAAACTACATGGGGGGAACTTGTTAATGATCTCAAGGCAGCTGGTACCACAGTCACCAAGAAAACATTTGGTAACACATTATGCTGTAAAGATTTAAAATCCTGCAGTGCACACAAGGTCCCCCTGCTCAAGAAGGCACATGTGCAGGCACCTCTGGAGCTTGCCAATGAATACCTGGATGATTCTGTGAGTGATTTGGAGAAGGTGCTGTGGTCAGATGAGACAAAAATTGAGGTCTTTGGCATTAACTCAACTCACCGTGTTTGGAGGAAGAGAAATGCTGCCTATGACCCAAAGAACACCATCCCCACTGTCAAACATGGAGGTGGAAACATTATGTTTTGGCGGGATGTCTCTGCTAAGGGCACAGGACTATTTCACCACATAAATTTGAGAATGGATGGAGCCACGTACCATAAAATCCTGAGTCACAACCTCCTTCCCTCAGGCAGGACATTAAAAATGGGTCCTGGAAGCAGCAAAACAATGACCCAAAACATACAGCCAAGGCAACAATGGAGTGGCTCAAAAAGAAGCACATGAAGGTTATCAAGTGGCCTAGCCAGTCTCCAGACCTTAATCCCATAGAAAATTTATGGATTGAGTTGAAGCTCCGAGTTCCCAAGCGACAGCCTCAAAATCTTAATGATTTAGAGATGATCTGCAAAGAGGAGTGGACCCAAATTCTTCCTGACATGTGCGCAAACCTCATCATCAACTAATAAAAAAACCTGACTGCTGTGCTTGCCAACAAGGGTTTTGCCACCAAGTATTAAGTCTTGCTTGCCGGATGGATCAAATACTTATTTCTCACTGCAAAATGCAAATACATTTATAGAATTTATACAATGTGATTTTCTGGATTTTATTTTTGATATTTTATCTCTCAATGTTAAAATTAACCTACCCTTATTTTAGACTGTTCATGTCTTTCTCAGTGGGCAAACTTACAAAATCAGCAAGGGATCAAATAATTATTTCCTTCACTGTATATATATTCCATGCATTGGAATCGGAGGTGTATATACCATGCTCTCACTGTGAGTGAGCCTAGTAGTGGAAGATTTCTCAGCCTAGTCCATCACTTGTCACTAAATTGAATAATTGTCCTGCCGATTGGAGGCAGTGAAGTTTTGTTCCCCTGACAAACTGGTGGTAGTGGTGTGATCTGTGACACCCCGGACACCCCTCACAAGCTTGCAAGCTGCCAACCATCTAATGAAGAATAAAAATGATTGTTTGTCTGGTGACATCATCGTTTTATTATTAATTTTACTTAGCTTAGCCAATATTTATTTATTGTGGTGTGAAGCAGGAGGTTCACTCCTGGCCACCTGATCAAGCACACCACTCAAAATTTCAGCAGTGAAAGGGTAACGTGATTAGTTCTCATTAGTGATGAGCACCAGGGTGCTTGGGCATGCTCGTTACTCGAGCGAGTATAGCAGGTGCTCAAGTGCCATGCTTGAGTTTTCGCCTCCCAAGTTTGGCACCTGTTAGACAGCCAATAATCATGTAGGGATTGTCTGACATACACGGTAATGCTGTAGCCATTTGGGATATTAGCATTAATGGGATTGGTCGGCCGAATTGCGTCATGGGGTCTTACAGCTGTACGAAAAAGTGCTGGCCCCCTTCCTGATTTCCTATTCTTTTGCATGTTTGCAACACTTACATGTTTCAGATCACCAAACAAATTTAAATATTGGAAAAAGATAACACAAGTAAACGCAAAATGCAGGTTTTAAATGAAGGTCTTTATTATAAAGGGGAAAAAATCTAAACATACAGGGCCGTGTGTGAAAAAATGATTACCCCCTTCATAAAACATAAATAAACACTGGTTTATCACATCTTTTGGAAGCGGAGATCAAATTCCCTAGCCACATCCAGACTTGATTACTGCCACACCTGTTCTCAAACAAGAAACACTTAAATAGGACATGCCTGACAAAGTGAAGTAGATCAAAAGATTTTCGAAAGCTAGGCATCATGCCACAATCCAAAGAAATTCTGGAATAAATGAGCAACAAAGTAATTGAGATCTATCATTCTGGAAAAAGTTATAAAGTCATTCTAATGCTTTGAGACTCCAGCAAAACACAGTGAGAACCATTATCCACAAGTGGCAAAACCATGGAACAGTGGTGAACCTTCTCAGGAGTGGCTGGCCGACCAAAATTACCCCAAGAGCACAACAACTCATTAAAGAGGTCACAAAGACCCAACAACAAATTTCAAAGAAATGAATGCCTCACTTGCCTTAGTAAAGGTCAGTATTCATTACTCTACCATATAAAAGAGACTGGGCAAGAATGGCCTGCATGACAGAGTTCCAAGACGAAAAAACTTCTGAGCAAAAAGAACATAAAAGCTCATATTAGTTTTGCCACAAAACATCTTGATGATCCCCAAGACTTTTGGGAGAATACTCTGTGAATTGACGAGACAAAAGTTACATTTTTTGAAAGTTGTATGTCCCATTACATCTGGCATAAAAATAACACAGCTTTTCAGAATAGGGACATGATTAGTGTTGAGCATTCCGATACTGCAAATATTGGGTATCGGCCGATATTCGCTGTATCGGACTTCCGATACTGAGTTCCGATACGTTTAGGATATCGGATACCGGAATCGGAAGTTCCTATAGTGCAATGATGCACTATAATGGAGTGTGGGCGGTGCGTGGGCTGAGACTGCGTGTCTGTGTGTGCAGGCGGGGTCTGCTCGTGACCGTGGGGGGGTCTGTGTGGGCCTGCCGGGGGTCTGTACGGGCCTCCCGGGGGTCTGTGCAGCCTGCCAGGGGTCAGCACGGGCCTCTTGGGGGTCTTTGTGGCCTGCGGGGGGTCTGTGCGGCCTGCCGGCGGTCTGTATGGGCCTCTCGGGGGTCTGTGCGGCCTGCCGGGGGTCTGTACGGGCCTCTTGGGGGTCTGTGCGTCCTGCCGGGGGTCTTTGTGTTTGTGTGCAGGCATCGTCCGATGGGACTACAAGTCCCATCGGGCTATGCCTGCTACATTGGCAGTGATTGACACATTAGCCAATGATGTGACAGTAGTAGCCCCATCATCCAGCTAATGTGTTGAATGTAAAAAAACAAACAAACTACATACTACATACAACATACATACAACATACATTGTGTTCCTGGAGCCCCTAGAGAGGGGTCGCATCAGCTGATGCTGCCGTTCTCCATGGGAGATCATGGTGGGACACTCGTGGATTTCTGCGGATCAGGGAGTATATTGGTTGTTTGTTATTTTGATCATTTTTACAGATGACACTGGCTTCGGGGATCAAAATGACAAGTGATGGTGAGTAAGTACTCTACGTTATATGTAATGTATGTCTGTATGTATGTATTGCATGTAATGTATGAATGTATTGTATGTAATATGTAAGTGGTATGTATGTAGTATGTATGAAGTATGTATGTTGTATGCATGTAGTATGTAAGTATGTAGTATGCATGTAATATGTATGTAGTATGTATTTATGTAGTATGTATGCAGTATGTTTATAAGTAGTATGTATGTAGTATGTATGTAGGTATGTAGTATGTATATAGTATGTATTTAGAATGTTGTATGTATGTAGTATGTAGCATGTATGTAGTATGTATGTTGCATGTATGCAGTATGTATGTAGAATGTTGTATGTATGTAGTATGTATGTTGTATGTATGTAGTATGTATGTAGTATGTTGTATGTATGTAGTTTGTATGTAGTATGTATGTAGTATGTAGTATGTATGTAGTATGTATTTATGTAGTATGTATGCAGTATGTTTGTAGTATGTATATAAGTAGTATGTATGTAGTATGTATGTAGGTATGTAGTATGTATGTAGTATGTATGCAGTATGTATGTATGTAGTATGTATGTAGAATGTTGTATGTATGTAGTATGTAGTATGTATGTTGTATGTATGCAGTATGTATGTATGTAGTATGTATGTAGAATGTTGTATGTATGTAGTATGTATGTAGTATGTATGTATTTTGTATGTATGTTGTGTGCATGTATGTAGTATGTTGTATGTATGTTGTATGTATGTATGTAGTATGTATGTAGTATGTTGTATGTATGTTTTATGTAGTATGTTGTATGTATGTAGTATGTATGTATGTATGTATGTAATATGTATGTTGTATGCATGTAGTATGTATGTTGTATGTGTGTAGTATGTTGTATGTATGTAGTATGTAGTATTTTTTTTTACATTCACACCGGATGATGAGACTACTACTGTCCCATCATTGGCTAATGTGTCAATCACTGCCATTGTAGCAGGCATAGCCCGATGGAACTTGTAGTCCCATCAGACGATGCCTGTACACAAACACAAAGACCCCGGCAGGCCGCACAGACCCCTGAGAGGCCCGTACTGACCCCCGGCAGGCTGCACAGACCCCCGGCAGGCCGCACAGACCAGCGAGAGGCCCGTACAGACCCCGGCAGGCCGCACAGACCCTCGGCAGGCCGCACAGACCCCCAAGAGGCCCGTGCTGACCCCTGGCAGGCTGCACAGACCCCCAAGAGGCCCGTACAGACCCCCAGCAGGCCGCACAGACCCCCGGCAGGCCGCAAAGACCCCCGAGAGGCCCGTACAGACCCCTGGCAGGCCGCACAGACCCCCGAGAGGCCCATACAGACCCCGGGCAGGCTGCGCAGACCCCCCACGATCCCACACAGACACACAGTCTCCGCCCACACTCTTCCCCCCTCCGCAACAGGATGTACAAGGAAAGAAAGGGTTTATTTTCATTCCGATATTTGTGTCCCATTGACTTGCATTGGTTTCCGGTATCGGTATCGGCGATATCCGATAGTTTTTGGATATCGGCCGATACAATCCGGTCCCGATATTTCCAATTATTGGAAGGTATCGCTCAACACTAGACATGATTAGAGTTGAGCGACTTTTACTTTTTTCGGATCGAGTCGGGTTTCGCGAAACCCGATTTTGTCAAAAGTTGGGTCGGGTGAAATTGGCCGATTATTGTGAAAAGTCGGGGACTGACTGAAACACGAAACCCAATGCAAGTCAATGGGGAATCAAAGTCGGCAGTGAGTGGAGGACAGGAAAAAACCTACAGTGCCCATTTTAATGCCAAAAACATCAATTCTTATTACTTAAGCTTGTCAATCTTAATTTACTTTATAATAATAGGTAGGCATTGAAAACTGGGGGTCATTTGGCTAAAGTTGTGGGGGGTAGGGCTGGCTCAAGATTTTCGTGGGCCCAGGAAACGCGGAATATGTGATGGCGGTGGAGCAGGAAGAGGTAAGTATTTCAACTTTGCAAATGCTGTGATCCTGAGCAAGCAGGGGGGGCACTCATTGGCACTGGCACAGGGCGCCTCATAGTACGGCGGTGTATTTGACGGCGGGTGGTGCCTCCCACTGCCAGAGACACTTTTGCATACTATGAGGGGCCCTCTGCCAGTGATGTCACCAACGAGTATGTAAGTTTGTCCCCGTGTAAGGTGGTATAGTATGCGGGAAGGGGAACCTGACTTTCAGCAGGGTCAGATTCTGGCTGTGTAGAGTGCAAGGGGAATGTAGTGGCCTGGGTCAAGGTACCAGCAGACTCATCTAGCAGTGGCTGGTCAATGGCCAGGATGAGGAGGAAACACAGATATAGGCCCAAATAATAAAGTAGGCTAAATGCAGTTACTTCAATTGGTATCAGGACTAAACAGGCAGCATTGCTTTGTTCAGTGGAGGAAAACTGTAGTGAGTGGCAGACACTGTTAGAAGGCCCAAATAATAAAGTGGGCTAAATGTCTGCCAAAAAATTGTTCATAAATAAACAGGTGGCATAGCTAGGTAGGGCTCCTCTGCAGAGTAGCAGACAGTGGTAGTAGGCGCAAAGTATTAACTGGTCTAAATGGAGGCCAGGGTGTTATGACCTGGTGGTCAGGACAATAATGGACCTGGTGGTTAAGAGCACACGAAATGACCTGATAGTTACTGATAATAAGGACGAGCTCTGGGACGTGGGAACTCTGCTGACCGCAATCCCTAAACCTATCAAACACACTAGAAATAGCCGTGGATTGCGCCTAACGCTCCCTATGCAACTCGGCACAGCCTAAGAAACTAGCTAGCCCTGAAGATAGAAAAATAAAGCCTACCTTGCCTCAGAGAAATTCCCCAAAGGAAAAGGCAGCCCCCCACATATAATGACTGTGAGTAAAGATGAAAATACAAACACAGAGATGAAATAGATTTAGCAAAGTGAGGCCCGACTTACTGAACAGACTGAGGATAGCAAAGGTTGCTTTGCGGTCAGCACAAAAACCTACAAAAAGACCACGCAGAGGGCGCAAAAAGACCCTCCGCACCGACTCACGGTGCGGAGGCGCTCCCTCTGCGTCCCAGAGCTTCCAGCAAGCAAGACAACAAATAAATAGCAAGCTGGACAGAAAAATAGAAAACCAAAGAAATACAAGCTGGAACTTAGCTTCTGATGGGAAGACAGGTCACAAGAACGATCCAGGAGTGAACTAGACCAATACTGGAACATTGCCAGGTGGCATAGAGCAAAGATCTAAGTGGAGTTAAATAGAGCAGCAGCTAACGAATTAACCTAGTCACCTGTGAAACTCAGAAACACCCACCAGAGGAAGTCCATGGACAGAACCAGCCGAAGTACCATTCATGACCACAGGAGGGAGCCCGACAACAGAATTCACAACACCAGGGCCCCTGTATATTTTAACTATCATTTCAACAAATTTGTATTGGCAGTGCCATTGAAGGATTTAACAGCACAGACTACACAGTGGTGGAGCAGGGAGAGGTAAGTATTACAAGTGGTAGAGCACTGTTCGAGCTGGGGGGGAACAATCTCTCGTGGGTGGCGGTACTGACACATGGCCCCTCATACTATGACGGTGTGTCTGACGTTGGTTGTGCACCAACACTGTCAGAGACACTTTATGGTACTATGAGGGACCCTGTGCCAGTTCCGTCACCCACCTGTCCAGGCAAACGCACTCGCATGGGTGCTTGTGCCAGGTGGTGACCACGGCCCTGTGAAGGGGGGGGGGTCAGCCCATTTAGGGAGGTATAAAAATTGCCTATGGTGGACATTCAGCAGCTGCAAATGGAGTAATTGGAGCAGTCAGTAAGAGGGGGCCAAAAGCAAGACATTTTTCAAGCAAGCTACGTGTCAGCAGGGGAAGGTGGGGCATCAGTGCACTCCATGTCCGATTCATCTTGTAATGGGCAGTTAACAATTTCCCTTACTAACCCAGGCATGTTATGTGTAAAGAGCTCCATGGAGTAACCTGTAGTGTCGCCTGACACTTCCTTCACTTTTGGTTTGGATGAAGGACACAAGGAAACGTCTTGTTCCTGACCGGGAGCATCCACAGATGACTCGCTGCTTTTATACTTGGAACTTTCTGAAGAGGAGGCGAAAGAGCTAGAACCTGAGTCACCAAGGAAAGCCAAAACTTTTTCCTGCTGCTCCGGCTTTAAAAGCTGTTTTCCTACTCCCAGATAAGGGAGCCTTCGAGGCCTTGTGTAGCCAGACGATGAAGCTGGCTCAACAACTCCAGCCTTAGGTGCTATTGTACTTTTGCCACTACCACCAGATGCACCACCACCACCATCAGTACCAGCTGGCAACCACCGCCCACGGGCACTTCCACCAGACTTCCTCATTTTTTGGAAAATATAACCAAAATAACAACCGTTATATGGTACTGTAAAACAAGGTAGAAGGTGTATATAAACTTGTTGAGAATTTAAATCTCCCTTTTTTGGGGGGAGACTGACCCAAAACTCAGGTCCTGTGCATAAAACAACACAATTTAAGTGGCAGAAATTGGCTGGCTGATATACGACAAACTAACAGGACTGAAGTATATCCACTTTGTGAGAATTTGAATCTCTCTTTTGTTTTTGGGAGACTGAACCAAAACTCAGGCCCAGTGTATAAAACAACACAATGTAAGTGGCAGAAAGTGGCTGGAAGATATATGAAAAAATACAAGGACTGTAGTACAATTTCAATCTCCATACAATGATCTCAGGACTAGGGTTGAGCGAAACGGGTCGTTCATTTTCAAAAGTCGCCGACTTTTGGCAAAGTCGGGTTTCATGAAACCCGATCCGACCCCTGTGCGGGGTCGGCCATGCGGTACGCGACTTTCGCGCCAAAGTCGCGTTTCAATGACGCGAAAAGCGCCATTTCTCAGCCAATGAAGGTAAACGCAGAGTGTGGGCAGCGTGATGACATAGGTCCTGGTCCCCACCATCTTAGAGAAGGGCATTGCAGTGATTGGCTTGCTGTCTGCGGCGTCACAGGGGCTATAAAGGGGAGTTCCCGCCGACCGCCATGTTACTGCTGCTGATCTGAGCTTAGGGAGAGGTTGCTGCCGCTTCGTCAGAAGCAGGGATAGCGTTAGGCAGGGTCCATTAACCACCAAACCGCTTGTGCTGTAGCGATTTCCACTGCCCAACACCACCTTCGGTGTGCAGGGACAGTGGAAGCTACATTTTTTTTTTTTTCCCCCTCAGCGCTGTAGCTCATTGGGCTGCCCTAGAAGGCTCCCTGATAGCTGCATTGCTGTGTGTACGCCGCTGTGCAAACCAACTGCTTTTTTCAAAGCACAATCCTCTTGTTCCTTCCTTTCTGCACAGCTATCTTTTTGGTTTGTACACACTTTTTATTTAATTTGTGCATCAGTCCACTCCTTATTGCTGCCTGCCATACCTGGCTGAGATTACTGCAGGGAGATAGTAATTGAAGGACACTCCCTGTTGTTTTTTTTTTTTTGTGTGGGAGATTAAGATTGACATTTCTGCTAGAGTGCCATCCCTGTCTGTGTCATCTCTCACTCAGTGGGCCATAGAAAGCCTATTTATTTTTTTGCTTGATTTGGGTTATAAAATCTACCTGAAAAAATCACTACATCAATCAGTGGGAGAAAAATATTGGCCTCAGGGCTTGTGTGCCACTCTTGACTCCTGTGTGCATCATCACTCACTCAGTGGGCCATAGAAAGCCTATTTATTTTTTTGCTTGATTTTGGTTCTAAAATCTACCTGAAAAAATCACTACATCAATCAGTGGGAGAAAAATATTGGCCTCAGGGCTTGTGTGCCACTCCTGACTCCTGTGTGCATCATCACTCACTCAGTGGGCCATAGAAAGCCCATTTTTTTTTTTTTTTGCTTTATTTAGGTTCTAAATTCTACCTGAAAAAAATCAATAAATCAATCAGTGGGAGATTAATATTGACCTTTGGGCTTGTGTGCCAGTCCTAAGCGTGCCATCTCTCTCTCTCAGATAGTGGGCCATAGAAAGCCTATTTATTTTTTTTTTATTGGGTTTATAAATTTTCCCTGGAAAAAAAAAAAAAGTGGGAGATTAATATTGGCCTCTGGGCTTGTGTGCCAGTCCTGAGCGTGCCATCTCTCTCACAAATAGTGGGCCATAGAAAGCTTATTTATTTATTTTTTTTTGGTTTTATAAATTCTCCCTTACAAAAAAAAAGGGAGATTAATATTGGCCTTTGGGCTTGTTTGCCAGTCCTAAGCGTGCCATCTCTCTCTGTCTCTCAGATAGTGGGCCATAGAAAGCCTATTTATTATTTTTTTTATTGGGTTTATAAATTTTCCCTGGAACAAAAAAAAAAAAGTGGGAGATAAATATTGGCCTCTGGGCTTGTGTGCCACTCCTGACTCCTGTGTGCGTCATTTCTCACTCAGTGGGCCATAGAAAGCCTTTTTTTGTTTTATTTGTTTTCTAAATTCTCCCTGAAAAAATCATTTTATTTTCTTTGGTTTCTAAATTCTTCCTGAAAAAATCATTTTATTCTATTTTTTTTTTTCCTAAAGTCTCCCTGAAAAAAAAAAAATCAGTGGGAGATTAATATTGCCCTTTCTGCTTGTGTGCCAGTCTTGACTCCTGGGTGTGCCATCTCTCTCTCTCTCTCCAATTGTGGGCCATAGAAAGCCTATTATTTTTTTAGCTTGATTTGGGTTCCAAAATCTACCTGAAAAAATCACTACATCAATCAGTGGGAGATAAATATTGGCCTCTGGGCTTGTGTGCCACTCCTGACTCCTGTGTGCGTCATCTCTCACTCAGTGGGCCATAGAAAGCCTTTTTTTGTTTTATTTGTTTTCTAAATTCTCCCTGAAAAAATCATTTTATTTTCTTTGGTTTCTAAATTCTTCCTGAAAAAATCATTTTATTCTATTTTTTTTTTTTCCTAAAGTCTCCCTGAAAAAAAAACAAACAAAAAAAACAAATCAGTGGGAGATTAATATTGCCCTTTCTGCTTGTGTGCCAGTCTTGACTCCTGGGTGTGCCATCTCTCTCTCTCTCTCCAATTGTGGGCCATAGAAAGCCTATTATTTTTTTAGCTTGATTTGGGTTCCAAAATCTACCTGAAAAAATCACTACATCAATCAGTGGGAGATAAATATTGGCCTCTGGGCTTGTGTGCCACTCCTGACTCCTGTGTGCGTCATCTCTCACTCAGTGGGCCATAGAAAGCCTTTTTTTGTTTTATTTGTTTTCTAAATTCTCCCTGAAAAAATCATTTTATTTTCTTTGGTTTCTAAATTCTTCCTGAAAAAATCATTTTATTCTATTTTTTTTTTCCTAAAGTCTCCTTGAAAAAAAAAAAAAAAATCAAATCAGTGGGAGATTAATATTTACATTTGTGCTTCAGTGACAGTCCTGCGTGTGTGGCATCTCTCTCATTTGTTGCCACCAACAACAGAGTGTGTAACATTGTGCCTGATTTTCGTTGTGGTCTCACTCACCTGTAAAGGGGTAGCCAAATCATACTGAAGTTATAGCTCACCGTGTAATTTGTGTGACAGCAACAAATACCGTTAGTTTGTTTACGTTTTTAAAACAATGGGGAAGTATGGTGGAAGAGGTCGTGGCCGGGGGCGTTCATTGTCAGCTGGTAATGAGGGTAGTGGTAGTGGTGGAGCATCAGCTGGTCGTGGGAAAAAAAATATTGCACCTAAGTCTGGAGCTGTGGAGCCAGGTTCGTCGTCTGGCTACACAAGGCCTCGAACGCTCCCTTTTCTGGGAGTAGGAAAACCGCTTTTAAAGCCGGAGCAGCAAGAGCAAGTTTTGGCTTATCTTGCTGACTCAGCCTCTAGCTCTTTTGCCTCCTCTCGTGAAACTGGTAAATGTCAAAGCAGCGCGTCGTTAGTGGATGTTCACGGTCAGGGACAAGTCGCTTCCTTGTCCTCTTCAGCAAAAACAACAACAGAGAAGAATGCAGCAGGCGACACAACGGGTTACTCCATGGAGCTCTTTACACATACCGTCCCTGGCTTAGAAAGTGAAGCAGTTAACAGTCCATGCCCATTACAAGTTGAATCTGACATGGAGTGCACTGATGCACAGCCACAGCCAGACTACTATGCTGTTCCTTTGACTCAGACCACAACATTGCCCTCGCAGGGTGCTGATCAAGAATCAGACCCTGATGAGACTATGTTGCCCCATCACGAACACTATACCACCGACCGACACGGTGACACAGACGAAGTTGCACACGAGCTACAAGAAGAGGTAATAGATGACCCAGTTCTTGACCCCGATTGGCAGCCATTGGGGGAACAGGGTGCAGGCGGCAGCAGTTCTGAAGCGGAGGAGGAGGGGCCGCAGCAGGCATCAACATCGCAACAGGTTCCATCTGCCGGGCCCGTATCTTGCCCAAAACGCGTGGCAAAGCTAAAACCTGTTGGAGGACAGCGTGGCCATCCGGTTAAAGCTCAGTCTGCAATGCCTGAAAAGGTATCCGATGCTAGAAAGAGTGCAGTCTGGCATTTTTTTAAACAACATCCAATTGATCAGCGCAAAGTCATCTGTCAAAAATGTTCAACTACCTTAAGCAGAGGACAGAATCTGAAAAGTCTCAATACAAGTTGCATGCATAGACATTTAACCACCATGCATTTGCAAGCCTGGACTAACTACCAAACGTCCCTTAAGGTTGTAGCACCCTCGGCCAATGAAGCTAGTCAGCAATGCAACATCCCTTCCGGCAGTGTAGGGCCACCATTTTCCGCACCACCTGCAGTATCTGTGCAGGTTTCTTTGCCAGGCCAAAGCCGTCAGGGTCAGGGAATCACCAGTTTCGTAGTAGGAAACACTGCATCTAGGGCACCGGTGGCAACAATACCATCTCCCACCGTCTCTCAGTCTGCCATGTCCACCGGCACCCCCGCTAGTTCCACGATCTCCAGCTCTCCAGTCCAGCTCACCCTACATGAGACTATGGTTAGAAAAAGGAAGTACTTAGCCTCGCATCCGCGTACACAGGGTTTGAACGCACACATAGCTAGACTAATCTCGTTAGAGATGATGCCCTACCGGTTAGTTGAAAGCGAAGCTTTCAAAGCCCTGATGGACTACGCTGTACCACGCTACGAGCTACCCAGTCGACACTTTTTTTCCAGAAAAGCCATCCCAGCCCTCCACCAGCATGTTAAAGAGCGCATCGTCCATGCACTCAGGCAATCTGTGAGCACAAAGGTGCACCTGACAACAGATGCATGGACCAGTAGGCATGGCCAGGGACGTTACGTGTCCATCACGGCACACTGGGTAAATGTGGTGGATGCAGGGTCCACAGGGGACAGCAAGTTTGGGACAGTTCTGCCTAGCCCACGGTCTAGGAAACAATTGGCTGTAGCCGTTCGCACCCCCTCCTCCTCCTCTTCGTCCTCCTGCAGAAGCGAGAGCTCGTCCACAGACCGCAGTCGCACAACCACTCCATCCGCAGCTGCCACTGTTGCACACCAGGTCTCCCATTATGGGGCAGCTACTGGCAAACGTCAGCAGGCTGTATTGGCTATGAAGTGTTTGGGCGACAACAGACACACCGCGGAAGTTCTGTCCGAGATCTTGCAGAAAGAAACGCAGTCGTGGCTGGGCACTGTAGATCTTGAGGCAGGCAAGGTAGTGAGTGATAACGGAAGGAATTTCATGGCTGCCATCTCCCTTTCCCAACTGAAACACATTCCTTGCCTGGCTCACACCTTAAACCTGGTGGTGCAGTGCTTCCTGAAAAGTTATCCGGGGTTATCCGACCTGCTCCTCAAAGTGCGTGGACTTTGCTCACATATCCGCCGTTCGCCCGTACACTCCAGCCGTATGCAGACCTATCAGCGTTCTTTGAACCTTCCCCAGCATCGCCTAATCATAGACGTTGCAACAAGGTGGAACTCAACACTGCACATGCTTCAGAGACTGTGTGAACAGAGGCGGGCTGTTATGTTTTTGTGGGAGGATACACATACACGGGCAGGCAGTAGGATGGCAGACATGGAGTTGTCAGGTGTGCAGTGGTCGAAGATTCAAGACATGTGTCAAGTCCTTCAGTGTTTTGAGGAATGCACACGGCTGGTTAGTGCAGACAACGCCATAATAAGCATGAGCATCCCCCTAATGCGTCTGCTGATGCAAAGTTTGACGCACATAAAGGATCAGGCGTCTGCAGCTGAGGAAGAGGAAAGCCTTGATGACAGTCAGCCATTGTCTGGCCAGGGCAGTGTACAGGACGAGGTAGCGGGCGAAGAGGAGGAGGAGGACGAGGAGGATGATGGGGATGATTATATTTTTAATGAGGAAGCTTTTCCGGGGCCACTGGAAATTGGTGGCGCGGCAAGGCTGGGTTCTGGTTTTTTGAGGGACACAAGTGACGTTGATTTGCCTGAAACTGCCCCTCAACCAAGCACAACCGCAGATTTGAGAACTGGAACTTTGGCCCACATGGCGGATTATGCCTTACGTATCCTCAAAAGGGACACACGCATAACTAAAATGATGAATGATGACGATTACTGGTTGGCCTGCCTCCTTGATCCTCGCTATAAAGGCAAATTGCAAAATATAATGCCACATGAGAACTTGGAACTAATATTAGCAACCAAACAATCAACTCTTGTTGACCGTTTGCTTCTGGCATTCCCTGCACACAGCGCCCGTGATCGTTCTCACACGAGCTGCAGGGGCCAGCAGACCAGAGGAGTTAGAGGGGCAGAAATCAGAAGTGGCGTTGGCCAGAGGGGTTTTCTGACCAGGTTGTGGAGTGATTTTGCTATGACCGCAGACAGGACAGGTACTGCAGCATCAATTCAAAGTGACAGGAGACAACATTTGTCCAATATGGTTACAAACTATTTTTCATCCCTTATCGACGTTCTCCCTCAACCGTCATTCCCATTTGATTACTGGGCATCAAAATTAGACACCTGGCCAGAATTGGCAGAATATGCATTGCAGGAGCTTGCTTGCCCGGCAGCTAGTGTCCTATCAGAAAGAGTATTCAGTGATGCAGGTTCAATACTAACAGAAAAAAGGACTCGTCTGGCTACCCAAAATGTAGATGATCTAACCTTCATTAAAATGAACCACAACTGGATTTCGAAATCTTTTGCCCCACCTTGCCCGGCTGACACCTAGCTTTCCTATGAAAAGGTCTTGCCTGTGGACTATTCTGAATGCCTTTTCCAATCTCGTAATTTTCTGCACCTGATTGTCCAGCATACGACATGTTTACACCTCACTAAATGGCCAAACTCCTCACACGGGGCCGTGGTATCGACACTTGGCAACAGCACCCGTGAGAGTGCAGTTTGTCTGAAGAGGTGGGTGAGCCCGCTTTTGGTCGACGGCACTGCCACTGGGTCCCTCCTAGTACAATAAAGTGTCTCTGGCGGTGGTGGTGCGCACCCAACGTCAGACACACCGTTGTAATATGAGGGGCCCTGGGCCTGTACCGCCGGCCACAAGACAGTTTCCCCCCACCCCAGCTCAAACAGTGCTCTACCACTTGCAAAATTATCTCACAGCTCCACCAATGTTTAGTCTATGCGCTGACATCCTTCAATGCTTGCCACTGACAATACCATTGTATTGACATTTTTGTTATGTTAGGCCTTCGATGCCTGTCTGTGGTCACTCCTTCCACTAGGCCTCCACTGACCACACCACTGCTGCCCGTGTACCCCTGGAACCAATTTAAAATTGCCTACAGCCATGTGTTATTATTTTAGGCCTTCGATGCCTGTCTGCGGTCACTCCTTCCACTAGGCCTCCACTGACCACACCACTGCTGCCCGTGTACCCCTGGAACCAATTTAAAATTGCCTACAGCCATGTGTTATTATTTTAGGCCTTCGATGCCTGTCTGCGGTCACTCCTTCCACTAGGCCTCCACTGACCACACCACTGCTGCCCGTGTACCCCTGGAACCAATTTAAAATTGCCTACAGCCATGTGTTATTATTTTAGGCCTTCGATGCCTGTCTGCGGTCACTCCTTCCACTAGGCCTCCACTGACCACACCACTGCTGCCCGTGTACCCCTGGAACCAATTTAAAATTGCCTACAGCCAGCCCAATTTTTTTATTTTAGGCCTTCGATGCCTGTCTGCGGTCCATTCTTTCAACTACTACTACACTGACCAGGGCACTGCTGCCCGTGTACCCCTGTAACCAATTTAGAATTGCCTACAGCCATGTGTTATTATTTTAGGCCTTCGATGCCTGTCTGTGGTCACTCCTTCCACTAGGCCTCCACTGACCACACCACTGCTGCCCGTGTACCCCTGGAACCAATTTAAAATTGCCTACAGCCAGCCCAATTTTTTTATTTTAGGCCTTCGATGCCTGTCTGCGGTCCATTCTTTCAACTACTACTACACTGACCAGGGCACTGCTGCCCGTGTACCCCTGGAACCAATTTAGAATTGCCTACAGCCATGTGTTATTATTTTAGGCCTTCGATGCCTGTCTGTGGTCACTCCTTCCACTAGGCCTTCACTGACCACACCACTGCTGCCCGTGTACCCCTGGAACCAATTTAAAATTGCCTACAGCCATGTGTTATTATTTTAGGCCTTCGATGCCTGTCTGCGGTCACTCCTTCCACTAGGCCTCCACTGACCACACCACTGCTGCCCGTGTACCCCTGGAACCAATTTAAAATTGCCTACAGCCAGCCCAATTTTTTTATCTTAGGCCTTCGATGCCTGTCTGCGGTCCATTCTTTCAACTACTACTACACTGACCAGGGCACTGCTGCCCGTGTACCCCTGTAACCAATTTAGAATTGCCTACAGCCATGTGTTATTATTTTAGGCCTTCGATGCCTGTCTGTGGTCACTCCTTCCACTAGGCCTCCACTGACCACACCACTGCTGCCCGTGTACCCCTGGAACCAATTTAAAATTGCCTACAGCCAGCCCAATTTTTTTATTTTAGGCCTTCGATGCCTGTCTGCGGTCCATTCTTTCAACTACTACTACTACACTGACCAGGGCACTGCTGCCCGTGTACCCCTGGAACCAATTTAGAATTGCCTACAGCCATGTGTTATTATTTTAGGCCTTCGATGCCTGTCTGTGGTCACTCCTTCCACTAGGCCTCCACTGACCACACCACTGCTGCCCGTGTACCCCTGGAACCAATTTAAAATTGCCTACAGCCATGTGTTATTATTTTAGGCCTTCGATGCCTGTCTGCGGTCACTCCTTCCACTAGGCCTCCACTGACCACACCACTGCTGCCCGTGTACCCCTGGAACCAATTTAAAATTGCCTACAGCCAGCCCAATTTTTTTATTTTAGGCCTTCGATGCCTGTCTGCGGTCCATTCTTTCAACTACTACTACACTGACCAGGGCACTGCTGCCCGTGTACCCCTGGAACCAATTTAAAATTGCCTACAGCCATGTGTTATTATTTTAGGCCTTCGATGCCTGTCTGTGGTCACTCCTTCCACTAGGCCTCCACTGACCACACCACTGCTGCCCGTGTACCCCTGGAACCAATTTAAAATTGCCTACAGCCATGTGTTATTATTTTAGGCCTTCGATGCCTGTCTGCGGTCACTCCTTCCACTAGGCCTCCACTGACCACACCACTGCTGCCCGTGTACCCCTGGAACCAATTTAAAATTGCCTACAGCCAGCCCAATTTTTTTATTTTAGGCCTTCGATGCCTGTCTGCGGTCCATTCTTTCAACTACTACTACACTGACCAGGGCACTGCTGCCCGTGTACCCCTGTAACCAATTTAGAATTGCCTACAGCCATGTGTTATTATTTTAGGCCTTCGATGCCTGTCTGCGGTCACTCCTTCCACTAGGCCTCCACTGACCACACCACTGCTGCCCGTGTACCCCTGGAACCAATTTAAAATTGCCTACAGCCAGCCCAATTTTTTTATTTTAGGCCTTCGATGCCTGTCTGCGGTCCATTCTTTCAACTACTACTACACTGACCAGGGCACTGCTGCCCATGTACCCATGTAACCAATTTAGAATTGCCTACAGCCATGTGTTATTATTTTAGGCCTTCGATGCCTGTCTGTGGTCACTCCTTCCACTAGGCCTCCACTGACCACACCACTGCTGCCCGTGTACCCCTGGAACCAATTTAAAATTGCCTACAGCCAGCCCAATTTTTTTATTTTAGGCCTTCAATGCCTGTCTGCGGTCCATTCTTTCAACTACTACTACACTGACCAGGGCACTGCTGCCCGTGTACCCCTGGAACCAATTTAAAATTGCCTACAGCCATGTGTTATTATTTTAGGCCTTCGATGCCTGTCTGCGGTCACTCCTTCCACTAGGCCTCCACTGACCACACCACTGCTGCCCGTGTACCCCTGGAACCAATTTAAAATTGCCTACAGCCAGCCCAATTTTTTTATTTTAGGCCTTCGATGCCTGTCTGCGGTCCATTCTTTCAACTACTACTACACTGACCAGGGCACTGCTGCCCGTGTACCCCTGGAACCAATTTAAAATTGCCTACAGCCATGTGTTATTATTTTAGGCCTTCGATGCCTGTCTGCGGTCACTCCATCCACTAGGCCTCCACTGACCACACCACTGCTGCCCGTGTACCCCTGGAACCAATTTAAAATTGCCTACAGCCATGTGTTATTATTTTAGGCCTTCGATGCCTGTCTGTGGTCACTCCTTCCACTAGGCCTCCACTGACCACACCACTGCTGCCCGTGTACCCCTGGAACCAATTTAAAATTGCCTACAGCCATGTGTTATTATTTTAGGCCTTCGATGCCTGTCTGCGGTCACTCCTTCCACTAGGCCTTCACTGACCACACCACTGCTGCCCGTGTACCCCTGGAACCAATTTAAAATTGCCTACAGCCAGCCCAATTTTTTTATTTTAGGCCTTCGATGCCTGTCTGCGGTGACTCCTTCCACTAGGCCTCCACTGACCACACCACTGCTGCCCGTGTACCCCTGGAACCAATTTAAAATTGCCTACAGCCAGCCCAATTTTTTTATTTTAGGCCTTCGATGCCTGTCTGCGGTCCATTCTTTCAACTACTACTACACTGACCAGGGCACTGCTGCCCGTGTACCCCTGGAACCAATTTAAAATTGCCTACAGCCATGTGTTATTATTTTAGGCCTTCGATGCCTGTCTGCGGTCACTCCTTCCACTAGGCCTCCACTGACCACACCACTGCTGCCCGTGTACCCCTGGAACCAATTTAAAATTGCCTACAGCCAGCCCAATTTTTTTATTTTAGGCCTTCGATGCCTGTCTGCGGTCCATTCTTTCAACTACTACTACACTGACCAGGGCACTGCTGCCCGTGTACCCCTGGAACCAATTTAAAATTGCCTACAGCCATGTGTTATTATTTTAGGCCTTCGATGCCTGTCTGCGGTCACTCCTTCCACTAGGCCTCCACTGACCACACCACTGCTGCCCGTGTACCCCTGGAACCAATTTAAAATTGCCTACAGCCATGTGTTATTATTTTAGGCCTTCGATGCCTGTCTGTGGTCACTCCTTCCACTAGGCCTCCACTGACCACACCACTGCTGCCCGTGTACCCCTGGAACCAATTTAAAATTGCCTACAGCCATGTGTTATTATTTTAGGCCTTCGATGCCTGTCTGCGGTCACTCCTTCCACTAGGCCTCCACTGACCACACCACTGCTGCCCGTGTACCCCTGGAACCAATTTAAAATTGCCTACAGCCAGCCCAATTTTTTTATTTTAGGCCTTCGATGCCTGTCTGCGGTGCCTCCTTCCACTAGGCCTCCACTGACCACACCACTGCTGCCCGTGTACCCCTGGAACCAATTTAAAATTGCCTACAGCCAGCCCAATTTTTTTATTTTAGGCCTTCGATGCCTGTCTGCGGTCCATTCTTTCAACTACTACTACACTGACCAGGGCACTGCTGCCCGTGTACCCCTGGAACCAATTTAAAATTGCCTACAGCCATGTGTTATTATTTTAGGCCTTCGATGCCTGTCTGTGGTCACTCCTTCCACTAGGCCTCCACTGACCACACCACTGCTGCCCGTGTACCCCTGGAACCAATTTAAAATTGCCTACAGCCATGTGTTATTATTTTAGGCCTTCGATGCCTGTCTGCGGTCACTCCTTCCACTAGGCCTCCACTGACCACACCACTGCTGCCCGTGTACCCCTGGAACCAATTTAAAATTGCCTACAGCCAGCCCAATTTTTTTATTTTAGGCCTTCGATGCCTGTCTGCGGTCCATTCTTTCAACTACTACTACACTGACCAGGGCACTGCTGCCCGTGTACCCCTGTAACCAATTTAGAATTGCCTACAGCCATGTGTTATTATTTTAGGCCTTCGATGCCTGTCTGCGGTCACTCCTTCCACTAGGCCTCCACTGACCACACCACTGCTGCCCGTGTACCCCTGGAACCAATTTAAAATTGCCTACAGCCATGTGTTATTATTTTAGGCCTTCGATGCCTGTCTGCGGTCACTCCTTCCACTAGGCCTCCACTGACCACACCACTGCTGCCCGTGTACCCCTGGAACCAACATCAGAAAATATAAAAATAAGTATTTTGCTTATAAAAAAGAAAATACTGGAGAGATATCAAATGCAGACATTTTAACATTAAAAACAAACACATACAACAAAAATCTGGTACAGTACTAAAAATGGCCACCAGCTACAATAACTTTCTCCTGCAAGTAGTTAACTGAAAGGTTTTTTCAATTTTAAACACAGATATGGCATCCACCGAGTGTTGTCCTGTCGCGTCTTCTTTATATTATTGCCAAGAAGATGCAAAACAATGAAAATAATAAAATCATTATTTACCAAAAAAATAGAGTAAGTCAAAACCACATTGCAAATAAACATTCATTACAAATAAAGAAGCAGGGCGCGTCCGAGGGTGAGTATATACCTAATAAGAATATAATCACCCTCGGACGCGCCCTGCTTCTTTCCGACAGCCTTCCTTCCTAAGAATCAGCCCTTCCGTGGTGTAGAGAGAGGGTTTGTTACACTCCAAGGTGTTCCCCAGGTTGCCTTTCCTGAGCTTCGATCTTCCGGCTCTCGTTTAGTAGTTGTTGGAAACTACGCTGCATTGGGCCTACAAATTGGGTATGGGGTGTAGAGAGATGGTGTGTTCCACTCCAAGGTGTTCCCCAGGTTGCCTTTCCTGAGCTTCGATCTTCCGGCTCTCGTTTAGTAGTTGTTGGAAACTACGCTGCATTAGGCCTACAAATTGGGTATGGGGTGTAGAGAGATGGTGTGTTCCACTGTAGAGAGATGGTGTGTTCCACTCCAAGGTGTTCCCCAGGTTTCCTCGCCAATGCTTCGATCATCATGCTCTCGTTTAGTAGTTGTTGGAAACTACGCTGCATTAGGCCTACAAATTGGGTATGGGGTGTAGAGAGATGGTGTGTTCCACTCCAAGGTGTTTTCCAGGTTGCCTTTCCTGAGCTTCGATCTTCCGGCTCTCGTTTAGTAGTTCTTGGAAACTACACTGCATTAGGCCTACAAATTGGGTATGGGGTGTAGAGAGATGGTGTGTTCCACTCCAAGGTGTTCCCCAGGTTTCCTCGCCAATGCTTCGATCTTCATGCTCTCGTTTAGTAGTTGTTGGAAACTACACTGCATTAGGCCTACAAATTGGGTATGGGGTGTAGAGAGATGGTGTGTTCCACTCCAAGGTGTTCTCCAGGTTGCCTTTCCTGAGCTTCGATCTTCCGGCTCTCGTTTAGTAGTTCTTGGAAACTACACTGCATTAGGCCTACAAATTGGGTATGGGGTGTAGAGAGATGGTGTGTTCCACTCCAAGGTGTTCTCCAGGTTGCCTTTCCTGAACTTCTATCTTCAGGCTCTCATTAAATTGTGGTTAAACGGAACAACTGCATTTGGCGTACTAGTTGGTTTGGGGCCTACTATCGGTGTCTGCCACTCCTTGCTGTTCTCCTGGTTTCCTGTCCTGAAATTCCGTTTTCAGGCGCTCGTTAAGTAGTTGTTAATGTTAGACTGCATTTTGCCTACTAGTTGGGTTGGGGCCTACTATCGGTGTCTGCCACTCCTTGCTGTTCTCCTCCACTGAACAAAGCTGTGCCGCCTGTTTACTACGGTTGCCAATTTTGAACTGCATTTCGACTACTTACTGATTTGGGCCTACTCTCTGTGTCAGCCTCTCATTCCAGTTGTCCTCCACTGCAATGCCCCCTGGTTATTCCTGTGTTACCAATTTTGAACTGCATTTAGCCAACTTTATTCTTTGGGCCTATATCTGTGTTTCCTCCTCATCCTGCCCATTGCCCAGCCAGTGATAGATGAGTCTGCTGGTACATTGACCCATAACGCAACATTCCCCGTGCACGCTACACAACAACATTGTGACCCTGCTGAAAGTCAGGTTGCTCTTCCCGCATACCATACCACCTTACACGGGGACAAAGAGGAAGGTGCAGATGAAAGTGCAGGTTCCTTCATCAGGTGGGGGGGAGGAATACTAGTTGGCGACGTCACTGGCACAGGGCCTCTAATAGTACGCAAAAGTGTTGCTGCCGGTGGGAGGCGCCCCCGCCGTGCAAACACACCGCTGTACTTTGAGGGGCCCTGTGCCAGTGCCAATGCCAACGAGTGGGCCCCCCCTGCTTGCTCAGGTTCACAGCACTTGCAAAGTTGAAATACTTACCTCTCCCTGCTCCACTGCCGTGACGTGGTCCAGATTTCCTGGGCCCACTAATTACTTGAACCAGCCCTACCCACCACAACTTTAGCCAAATGACCCCCAATTTCAAATGCCTTCCAATTATTATAAGGTAAATTACGCTTGACAAGCTTCATTAAGAAGAATGGATGGTTTTGACATTAAAATGGGCACTCTAGGTGTTTTCCTGGCCCCCACTCACTGCCGACTATGCTGCCCCATTGACTTGCATTGGGTTTCGTGTTTCGGTCGATCCCGACTTTACGTCATAATCGGCCGATTTCACTCGACCCGACTTTTGAGATAGTCGGGTTTCGCGAAACCCGGCTCGACTCTAAAAAGGTCAAGGTCGCTCAACTCTACTCAGGACATGTATGGCAGCAATAAAAAGGACTGCTGCACACAAAAGTGTGGACAAATAAACAAGATAACTGTGCAGAAAGGAGCAACAGGATTTTTGCTTTTAAAATTTGCACAGCAGCGTGCAAACAGCAATGCAGCTATCAGGGAGCCTTATAAGGCAGCCTAATAAGCTACAGAGCAGATGCACAAAAATATAGCCTCCACTGTCCCTGCAAAAAAATGGTGGTGTTGGACAGTGGAAATCGCTACAGCACAAGCAGTTTGGGGGTTAATCTTCCCTCCCTAACTATATCCCTTCTTCTGATGAAGCTGCAGCAACCTCTCCCTATGCTAAGATCGGCAGAAGTAAAATGGCGGTCGGCGTGCACGCCCCTTTATAGCCCCTGTGACGCCACAGAAAGCAAGCCAATCACTGTCATGCCCTTCTTTAAGATGATGGGGACCAAGACCAATGTCATCACGCTACCCACACTCTGCGTCCTCCTTCATTAGCTGAAATATGGCGCTGAAAGCGTCATATGAAACGCGACTTTTGCGTGCAGATCGGCGACCTCATGGCCGATCCCACACTAGGATCGGGTCGGGTTTCATGAAACCTGACTTTGCCGAAAGTCGTCGATTTTTGAATTTGTCCGATCTGTTTCGCTCAACCCTAGACATGATACCAACAGTAAAATATGGTGGTGGTGGTAGTGTGATGATCTGGGGCTGTCTTTTTCTGCTTCAGGATCTGGAAGACTTGCTGTTGTAAATGGAACCATGAATTCTACTGTGTGACAAAAAATCCTGAAGGAGAATGTCGGGCCATCTGTTCGTTACCTCAAGCTCAAGCGCACTTGAGTTATGCAGCAGGACAATGATCCAAAACACACCAACAAGTCCACCTCTGAATGGCTTAAGAAAAGCAAAATTAAGACTTTAGAGTGGCCTAGTCAACGTTCTGACCTTCATCCATTGAGATGCTATGACATGATCTTAAAAAGGCAGTTAATGCTCTGAAACCCTCCAATGTGGCTGAATTACAACAATGCTGCAAAGATGAGTGAGCCAAAATTCCTCAAGAGCGTTGAAAAAGATTCATAGCCAGTTATCACAAATGCCTGATTACAGTTGTTGCTGCTAAGGGTGGCCCAACCAGTTATTAAGTTTAGGGAGTAATCACTTTTTCAAATCGGGCCCTGTTTGGACTTCTTTTTCCCTTAGTAATAAAGACCTTCATTTAAAACCTAGGAGCTGCACATGAGGACAATAACTGGCAAGTAAGGGGCTAGCAACAGTTGGGATAGTGCACTTACTAGATGCTGAGAAGATGGTGTGAGCGTGGATCTTCCTGAAGCTGAATGCCTGGCTCCGTGCTGCAAGATCGTGGGATGAAGGTAGCGCCTAGGTCCGCGCAAGCCTGGGCAGCAGGGTGGACGCTGGAGCTAGGAGAAAACCGCCAACTTCTAGCGTGCCCCGGCCGGAAGCGACGCCGAAGCGGTGGCGGAGTGTGGTGGGGGCGTGGCGAGTAGCGTGACGTCACAGCTAATGGGCGGGCGCGTGTGAGGATTATCCAATCCAACGCGTTTCGAAAGGAAGCGATCCTTCTTCGTCAGGCCTCTTCACTCTCCGAGCGCCAGTGTATCATATTACTTTTTCATTTAAAACCTGTATTTTGTGTTTACTTGTGTTATCTTTGTCTAATATTTAAATTTGCTTCGAGGTCTGAAACATTTAAGTGTGACAAACATGCAAAAGAATATGACATCAGGATGGTGGCAAAGACTTTTCACAAAATTGTATGTAAGACCACAGTGATGAAATGCTTGACACACTGTCCTGAAGAAGCAGTTCAGGGAGAGTTGTTATAGGAGGCGAATTTTAGAATAGACATCTAGGCAGTGTTTAATATTGCTATTGCCGTACTTGTATACTACTGTTGTGCAATTGAAAAAGTTATTTTCAGGGCTAAATATTTTCTGTAGTAAAACCACTGTTACCTGCATTCAGCGGAGGGATAGTTTTGGATTAGAGGCATCTAGGCAGGGTTTAATATTGCTATAGCAGTACTTGTATACCGCTGCGGCACCATTAAAAAAAAGTCCCTTTCAGGGCTGCATATTTTCTTTTCCTTATTAACCCCTTACCGACATCAAGTGTAATGGTATGCTTATGTCGGGGTCCCTCCCTTTGATGTGGGCTCCGGCGATGAGCCCACATCTTTCCTGGAACATGTCAGCTGTTTTGAACAGCTGACATGTGGCCGCAAAAACCGCGGGTGGAATCGCGATCCACTCATGGCTGTTAACTAGTTAAATGCTGCTGTCAAACTGTGCCATCGGCCGGAAATACGCACACTGGTAACCCGCTTCACGTGATTGCGGGTCACTGATGTGTTGGCATGACAACCTGAGGTCTCCTGGAGACCTCTAAGGTTATCAGTGCTGGCTGCCTGTGAGCACCACCCAGTGGTTGGCGCTCATAGCAAGTCAGTAAATTTGCTATATAGAGGTGATCTGAACATCGCCTCTATGTAGCAGAGCCGATCAAGTTATGGCAGCTTCTAGCCTCCTATAAAGATTATTGAAGCATGCCAAAAATTAAAAAAAGTTTTAAAAAACATTTCAAAAAATATAAAAGTTCAAATCATCTCCCTTCCGCCCCATTCAAAATAAAACAATAAAAATAATATCAAGCATACACATATTTGGTATTGCCGCATTCAAAATTGCCCGATCCATCAATAAAAAAAAGGATTAACCTGATTGTTAAACGCCAAATTTACGTTTTGTTGGTGTCACGGGGCTACCGCGACAGAGAGGTAGAGAACCGCAGCTCTCTGGGCCTCGTTCACACACAGTGAACATAAGCTCTTCTCCTGTATTCTGTGTTGTGAATTCTGTGGTCAAGCTCCCTCCTGTGGTCATGAGTGGTACTTCGGCTGGTTCTGTCTATAAGCTTCCTCTGGTGGATGTGAGTGGGGCTGCGGCTTCTGAGTTTCCTTCCTCAGGTGATGAGGTTAAGTCGTTAGGTGCTGCTCTATTTAACTCCACCTAGTTCTTTGTTCCTTGCCTCCAGTCAATGTTCCAGTATTGGTCTTGCTCTCTCCTGGATCGTCTTGTGGCCTGTCTGTCCTGCATAAGCTAAGTTCTGCTTGTGTTACTTTTGTTTGCTATTTTTTCTGTCCAGCTTGCTATATTGGTTTTTCTTGCTTGCTGGAAGCTCTGGGACGCAGAGGGAGCACCTCTGTGCCGTTAGTCGGTACGGAGGGTCTTTTTGCGCCCTCTGCGTGGTTGTTTGTAGGTTTTTGTGCTGACCGCAAAGCTATCTTTACTATCCTCGGTCTATTCAGTAAGTCGGGCCTCACTTTGCTAAAACCTATTTCATCTCTGTGTTTGTATTTTCATCTTTACTCACAGTCATTATATATGGGGGGCTGCCTTTTCCTTTGGGGAATTTCTCTGAGGCAAGGTAGGCTTATTTTTCTATCTTCAGGGCTAGCTAGTTTCTCAGGCTGTGCCCGAGGCGCCTAGGTCTGGTCAGGAGCGCTCCACGGCTCTGCACTGTGTTTTGTCTTTCTTTTCCCCTAGACATTTGGGTGGTTCAGGACACAGGTGTAGTGATGGACATTAAAGGTCTGTCTTCTTGTGTGGATAATCTCACTGCAAGAGTACAAAAAATTCAAGACATTATGGTTCAGAAATCTATGTTAGAACCTAGAATTCCTATTCCTGACTTATTTTCTGGAGATAGAGCTAAGTTTCTGAATTTCAAAAATAATTGTAAACTGTTTCTGGCTTTGAAACCCCGCTCCTCTGGTGACCCAGTCTAACAAGTTAAAATCATTATTTCTTTATTACGTGGCGACCCTCAAGACTGGGCATTTTCCCTTGCGCCAGGAGATCCTGCATTATGCGATATTGATGCGTTTTTTCTGGCGCTCGGATTGCTGTATGATGAACTTAATTCAGTGGATCAGGCAGAGAAAAATTTGCTGGCTCTGTGTCAGGGTCAGGATGAGGTAGAGATATATTGTCAGAAGTTTAGGAAGTGGTCTGTGCTCACTCAATGGAATGAATGTGCGCTCGCAGCTATTTTCAGAAAGGGTCTCTCTGAAGCCCTTAAGGATGTCATGGTGGGATTTCCTATGCCTGCTGGTCTGAATGAGTCCATGTCTTTGGCCATTCAGATCGGTCGACGCTTACCTGAGCGTAAAAATGTGCACTATTTGGCGGTATTATCTGAGCATAAACCTGAGCCTATGCAATGTGATAGGACTTTGACCAGAGCTGAACGGCAAGAACACAGACGTCGGAATGGGCTGTGTTTTTATTGTGGTGATCCCACTCATGCTATCTCCGATTGTCCTAAGCGCACTAAGCGGTTCGCTAGGTCTGCCACCATTGGTACTGTACAGTCGAAATTTCTTTTGTCCGTTACCTTGATCTGCTCTTTGTCATCCTATTCTGTCATGGCATTTGTGGATTCAGGCGCTGCCCTGAATTTGATGGACTTGGACTTTGCTAGGCGCTGTGGGTTTTTCTTGGAGTCCTTGCAGTATCCTATTCCATTGAGAGGAATTGATGCTACGCCTTTGGCCAAGAATAAGCCTCAGTACTGTGTTGTGAATTCTGTGGCTGAGTTCACTTCTGTGGTCACAAGTGGTATTGCAGTCTCTGGGCTTCCTCCCTCAGGTGTTTTGGTGAGCTCGTTGGCTGCCTTGCTATTTAGCTCCACCTGAGTTTGTCTTCCTTGCTCCTTGTCAATGTTCCAGTGTTGGATCTGAGCTACTGCATCTTTCCTTGGGCCTGCTGCTCTGCTAGATAAGTGCTTCTAGTTTGTTTTCTGTTTTTTCTGTCCAGCTTGCTATTAACTTTTGCTGGAAGCTCTGAGAAGCAAAGGGGTGCACCGCCGTGCTGTTAGTTCGGCACGGTGGGTCTTTTTGCCCCTTTGCATGGTTTTCGTTTTAGGGGTTTTTGTAGACTGCATAGTTCTCTTTGCTATCCTCGCTCTGTCTAGAATATCGGGCCTCACTTTGCTGAATCTATTTCATTCCTACGTTTGTCTTTTCATCTTGCTAACAGTCATTATATGTGGGGGGCTGCCTATTCCTTTGGGGTATTTCTCTGAGGTAAGTCAGGCTTGTATTTCTATCTTCAGGCTAGTCAGCTCCTCAGGCAGTGCCGAGTTGCATAGGTAGTTGTTAGGCGCAATCCACTGCTGCTTATAGTTGTGTGAGGATAGATCAGGTACTGCAGTCTACAGAGATTCCACGTCTCAGAGCTTGTCCTACTGTTGGTTTGGTTATCTTCTCGTCATATTCCTATGAAGGTTTCCTCTCCTAAATTTAAACCTCGTTTTATTGGTCCGTATAGGATTTCTGAGATTCTCAATCCGGTGTCTTTTCGTCTGACCCTCCCAGACTCCTTTTCCATACATAATGTATTCCATAGGTCGTTGTTGAGGAGATACGTGGCACCTATGGTTCCATCTGTGGAGCCTCCTGCCCCTGTTTTGGTGGAGGGGGAATTGGAGTATATTGTGGAGAAGATTTTGGATTCTCGTGTCTCTAGACGGAAACTCCAGTATCTGGTCAAATGGAAGGGTTATGCTCAGGAAGATAATTCCTGGGTTTTTGCCTCTGATGTCCATGCCCCAGATCTTGTTCGTGCCTTTCATGTGGCTCATCCTGGTCGGCCTGGGGGTTCTGGTGAGGGTTCGGTGACCCCTCCTCAAGGGGGGGGTACTGTTGTGAATTCTGTGGCTGAGTTCACTTCTGTGGTCACAAGTGGTATTGCAGTCTCTGGGCTTCCTCCCTCAGGTGTTTTGGTGAGCTCGTTGGCTGCCTTGCTATTTAGCTCCACCTGAGTTTGTCTTCCTTGCTCCTTGTCAATGTTCCAGTGTTGGATCTGAGCTACTGCATCTTTCCTTGGGCCTGCTGCTCTGCTAGATAAGTGCTTCTAGTTTGTTTTCTGTTTTTTCTGTCCAGCTTGCTATTAACTTTTGCTGGAAGCTCTGAGAAGCAAAGGGGTGCACCGCCGTGCTGTTAGTTCGGCACGGTGGGTCTTTTTGCCCCTTTGCGTGGTTTTCATTTTAGGGGTTTTTGTAGACTGCATAGTTCTCTTTGCTATCCTCGCTCTGTCTAGAATATCGGGCCTCACTTTGCTGAATCTATTTCATTCCTACGTTTGTCTTTTCATCTTGCTAACAGTCATTATATGTGGGGGGCTGCCTATTCCTTTGGGGTATTTCTCTGAGGTAAGTCAGGCTTGTATTTCTATCTTCAGGCTAGTCAGCTCCTCAGGCAGTGCCGAGTTGCATAGGTAGTTGTTAGGCGCAATCCACTGCTGCTTATAGTTGTGTGAGGATAGATCAGGTACTGCAGTCTACAGAGATTCCACGTCTCAGAGCTTGTCCTATTGTTTTTGGTTATTGCCAGATCTCTGTATGTGCGCTGATTACTGCACGCTGTGTTGCCTGATTGCCAGCCATAACAGTACTGGACCCAACTGACCATGTGCATGGCTCCTGCGCATCAGGAGGACATTCGCTTTTTGGTGTTGCATAATCTGCATGATGTGGTCGTGTTGGGATTGCCATGGCTACAAGTCCATAACCCAGTATTGGATTGGAAATCTATGTCTGTGTCCAGCTGGGGTTGTCAGGGGGTACATGGTGATGTTCCAGTTCTGTCTATTTCATCATCCACCCCTTCTGAGGTCCCAGAGTTTTTGTCGGATTACCGGGATGTATTTGATGAGTCCAAGTCCAGTGCCCTACCTCCGCATAGGGATTGCGATTGTGCTATCGATTTGATTCCTGGTAGTAAGTTTCCTAAGGGGCGACTGTTTAATTTGTCTGTGCCTGAGCACGCCGCTATGCGGAGTTACGTAAAGGAATCCTTGGAGAAGGGTCATATTCGCCCGTCGTCGTCGCCATTGGGAGCAGGGTTCTTTTTTGTGGCCAAGAAGGATGGTTCGTTGAGACCTTGTATTGATTACCGCCTTCTAAATAAAATCACAGTCAAATTTCAGTACCCCTTGCCGGTACTGTCTGATTTGTTTGCTCGGATTAAGGGGGCTAGTTGGTTCACCAAGATAGATCTTCGTGGTGCGTATAATCTTGTGCGTATTAAACAGGGCGATGAATGGAAAACAGCATTTAATACGCCCGAGGGCCATTTTGAGTACCTGGTTATGCCATTCGGGCTTTCCAATGCTCCATCAGTATTTCAGTCCTTTATGCATGACATCTTCCGAGAGTACCTGGATAAATTCCTGATTGTATACTTGGATGATATTTTGGTCTTCTCGGATGATTGGGAGTCTCACGTGAAGCAGGTCAGAATTGTGTTCCAGATCCTGCGTGCTAATTCTTTGTTTGTGAAGGGGTCAAAGTGTCTCTTTGGTGTTCAGAAGGTTTCATTTTTGGGTTTCATTTTTTCCCCTTCTACTATCGAGATGGACCCTGTTAAAGTTCGGGCCATTTATGATTGGACTCAGCCGACATCTCTGAAGAGTCTGCAAAAGTTCCTGGGCTTTGCTAATTTTTATCGTCGCTTCATCAATAATTTTTCTAGTATTGTTAAACCGTTGACTGATTTAACCAAGAAGGGTGCTGATGTGGTCAATTGGTCTTCTGCTGCTGTAGAAGCTTTTCAGGAGTTGAAGCGTCATATTTCTTCTGCCCCTGTGTTGTGCCAGCCAGATGTTTCGCTCCCGTTCCAGGTCGAGGTTGATGCTTCTGAGATTGGAGCAGGGGCTGTTTTGTCGCAGAGAAGTTCTGATGGCTCGGTGATGAAACCATGTGCCTTCTTTTCCAGGAAGTTTTCACCTGCTGAACGTAATTATGATGTTGGCAATCGAGAGTTGTTGGCCATGAAGTGGGCGTTCGAGGAATGGCGTCATTGGCTTGAAGGAGCTAAGCATCGCGTGGTGGTCTTGACTGATCACAAGAACTTGACTTATCTCGAGTCTGCCAAACGGTTGAATCCTAGACAGGCTCGTTGGTCGCTGTTTTTCTCCCGTTTTGACTTTGTGGTTTCGTACCTTCCGGGCTCTAAGAATGTGAAGGCGAATGCCCTGTCAAGGAGTTTTGTGCCCGACACTCTGGGTTTGCCTGAGCCAGCGGGTATTCTCAAAGAGGAGGTAATTTTGTCTGCCATCTCCCCTGATTTGCGGCGGGTGCTGCAAAAATTTCAGGCTAATAGACCTGACCGTTGCCCAGCGGAGAAACTGTTTGTCCCTGATAAATGGACGAGTAGAGTTATCTCTGAGGTTCATTGTTCGGTGTTGGCTGGTCATCCTGGAATCTTTGGTACCAGAGATTTGGTCCTTTTGGTGGCCGTCTCTGTCGCGGGATGTGCGTTCGTTTGTGCAGTCCTGTGGGATTTGTGCTTGGGCTAAGCCCTGCTGTTCACGTGCCAGTGGGTTGCTTTTGCCCTTGCCGGTCCCGAAGAGGCCCTGGACACATATCTCTATGGATTTTATTTCGGATCTCCCCGTCTTTCCAAAGATGTCGGTCATTTGGGTGGTTTGTGATCGCTTCTCTAATATGGTCCATTTGGTACCCTTGTCTAAATTGCCTTCCTCCTCTGATTTGGTGCCATTGTTTTTCCAGCATGTGGTTCGTTTACATGGCATTCCGGAGAACATCGTTTCTGACATAGGTTCCCAGTTTGTTTCGAGGTTTTGGCGAGCCTTTTGTGCTAGGATGGGCATTGATTTGTCTTTTTCCTCGGCTTTCCATCCTCAGACAAATGGCCAAACTGAACGAACCAATCAGACCTTGGAAACATATCTGAGATGTTTTGTTTCGGCTGATCAGGATGATTGGGTGTCCTTTTTGCCTTTGGCTGAGTTCGCCCTTAATAATCGGGCCAGCTCGGCTACTTTGGTTTCGCCGTTTTTCTGCAATTCTGGTTTCCATCCTCGTTTCTCTTCAGGGCAGGTTGAGTCTTCGGACTGTCCTGGTGTGGATACTGTGGTGGAAAGGTTGCAGCAGATTTGGACTCATGTAGTGGACAATTTGACATTGTCCCAGGAGAAGGCTCAACGTTTCGCTAACCGTAGGCGCTGTGTGGGTCCCCGACTTCGTGTTGGGGATTTGGTTTGGTTGTCGTCTCGTTATATTCCTATGAAAGTTTCCTCTCCTAAGTTTAAGCCTCGTTTCATTGGTCCGTATAGGATTTCTGAGGTTCTTAATCCTGTGTCTTTTCGTTTGACCCTTCCAGCTTCTTTTTCCATCCATAATGTATTCCATAGGTCATTGTTGCGGAGATACGTGGCACCTGTGGTTCCATCCGTTGATCCTCCTGCCCCAGTTTTGGTTGAGGGGGAGTTGGAGTATATAGTGGAGAAGATTTTGGATTCTCGTATTTCGAGACGGAAACTCCAGTACCTGGTTAAGTGGAAGGGTTATGGTCAGGAAGATAATTCCTGGGTCTTTGCCTCTGATGTTCATGCTGCCGATCTGGTTTGTGCCTTTCATTTGGCTCATCCTGGTCGGCCTGGGGGCTCTGGTGAGGGTTCGGTGACCCCTCCTCAAGGGGGGGTACTGTTGTGAATTCTGTGGTCAAGCTCCCTCCTGTGGTCATGAGTGGTACTTCGGCTGGTTCTGTCTATGAGCTTCCTCTGGTGGATGTGAGTGGGGCTGCGGCTTCTGCGTTTCCTTACTCAGGTGACGAGGTTAAGTCGTTAGGTGCTGCTCTATTTAACTCCACCTAGTTCTTTGTTCCTTGTCTCCAGTCAATGTTCCAGTATTGGTCTTGCTCTCTCCTGGATCGTCTTGTGGCCTGTCTGTCCTGCATAAGCTAAGTTCTGCTTGTGTTACTTTTGTATGCTATTTTTTCTGTCCAGCTTGCTATATTGGTTTTTCTTGCTTGCTGGAAGCTCTGGGACGCAGAGGGAGCACCTCCGTGCCGTTAGTCGGTACGGAGGGTCTTTTTGCGCCCTCTGCGTGGTTGTTTGTAGGTTTTTGTGCTGACCGCAAAGCTATCTTTACTATTCTCGGTCTATTCAGTAAGTCGGGTCTCACTTTGCTAAAACCTATTTCATCTCTGTGTTTGTATTTTCATCTTTACTCACAGTCATTATATGTGGGGGGCTGCCTTTTCCTTTGTGGAATTTCTCTGAGGCAAGGTAGGCTTATTTTTCTATCTTCAGGGCTAGCTAGTTTCTCAGGCTGTGCCCGAGGCGCCTAGGTCTGGTCAGGAGCGCTCCACGGCTACCTCTAGTGTGGTGTGATAGGATTAGGGATTGCGGTCAGCAGAGTTCCCACGTCTCAGAGCTCGTCCTATGTTATTCGTAACTATCAGGTCACTTTGTGTGCTCTTAATCACCAGGTCCATTGTGTTTCTGAATCACCAGTTCATAACAATTCTGACCTGGCTGCTTTGTGCCAGCAGTGCAGGAGTTAACCTTGTTGCTGAGTTGCTGTGAGCTGGGTCTCTCAGCTGAAGTGGATTTTGTAATCTCCTCCTCTATATAGACCCAGCCTTGACTACAGCTATTGTCAGTGATCAGTTCTGCTGCCTGGCTTGGAGGTTGAAGGAGCGTGAGATTAGGAGCTTGGAGGTTTATTTACAGAGATTGGTGTCTGCTGTTTTGGTTGCATGTTAAACCTGTTTTCCTTTCTAGTTTTTTCCTTCTCTTCCCTTCTCTGTGTTCCCTCTGTGGCTGTGTGAGCATTTAGTGAGTTTGAGATTTTTTGTTTCGTTGTCTGTATACCATGTTTATTGTTGTATTTATACACTGGTGCAGTCCTCCTCCCTGGGGGGAGAGGGGGCCACTGATAGGGCCTGCACAGGAGACAGGGATACTCTGGTGGCTCAAGCCTCCTAACCATCATTGGTACCCCTGAGATAAGGGAAAGCCAGGACCCCTTATAGTGGCAGTGACAGGTGAGGGTCCCAGTACGCCATCCTGCCCTTATCGCCGTAATCGGCGTGACAGTTGGTCACCACAACATTGCATTAAAATGCAATAAAGGGCGAAAAAAAATCTTATCTGCAGCAAAATGGTATCATTAAAAATGACAGCTCGGTGCACAAAAAATAAGCCCTCACCCAACCCAAGATCATGAAAAGTGGAAATGCTATGAGTATTGGAAAATGGAGCAATTTTTTTTTTTTTAACAAAGTTTGGAATTTTTTTTCACCACTTAGATAAAAATGAACCTATACATGTTTGGTGTCTATGAACTTGTAATGACCTGGAGAATCATAATGGCAGGTCAGTTTTAGCATTTAGTGAATTTCACTGCACTTGGAATTTTTTCCCGTTTTCTAGTACACAACATGGTAAAACCAATGGTGTCTTTCAAAAGTACAACTCGCCCGCAAAAAACAAGCCCTCCCATGGCCATATTGACAGAAAAATAAAAAAAGTTATGGCTCTGAGAAGAAGGGGAGCGAACAACGAAAACACGAAACCGAAAAAAGCTCCGGGGATTAAGGGTTAATGTTTGAATATTTGCAGGCATATATACCTAATTTAAAATGGCCAAGGCATTCAGTAATGGACAGTGAAGTGGATGTGCTGCAGATGGTGCACGCAGATACTAAGTCCATAGGCCAGGTGAAACTGTAGTTTATGTGGGAGCACTGTGTGACACCTAGCTTCCTTTATCCATGACACTTAGCTTCCTGGCCCAGTTTGCACAGAGGCATGGTACACAAGTCTTGAAGCCAGAAAAGTGAGAACAGGTGGTCAGTTGGATAGCAGATAATGCTTCCAGTATGTTTCCCAGTACCACCCTGTCTTCCACATGGTACAGTCTCAGTAGCCAAAGAGTCTGGACGACATAATCCTCCCCCTGATCCTCCTTTCTCCCACCATGGTGAGTCCCAGAAGACAAGTGATCCCCTACTTGGGCACTTTGAGGAGCTTTTTACATTTCCATTTATTGATTCTAGCCTCTCTCTCTCTCTCTGCTCTTTTCAAGAGGGACATGAGGAGCTTGTGTGTGGTGATGACCAAACATTTGAGTAGCCACAGTCAAAAGAAGATGACAGTGGGGAATGGCAATTAGTGTATCAAGAGGTAGATGATTATGAGACACAGTTACCACCAACTGATGTTGATGAGTAAGCAAGTCATTAGGACAATAGTGCAGAGGTGGAAGAGGATGTGATGGACAATGAAGTCACTGACCCAACCTGGGAAGATGCCATGCGGAGTGAGGCCAGTAGCACAGAGGGGGAGTGATCCACAGCACACAGCACCACAACAGGCAGGAAGAGGCAGTGGGGTTTCCAAAGGGAGAAGGCGGGCAACTTTTCCCCTGAGCACCCACACGTGTCAGGTTCCTAGGCTAAGTGTTAGGTGTTCCCCAGTCTGACGTTATTTTAAAGAAAGTACCGATGATAAAAGAATGGTAATTTGCAACCTGTACCAAGATCAGCAGGGACCTGACCATTACCAGCCTGGCCACGACCAGCATGCTCAGGCACATGTCATCAAAGCACCAGACTGGGTCCACAATTACTGTCTGTGTTTGACACCACTGCCTCTTCCCCTGTGCTATGTGCTTGCCAATCCCCTGTCCATGACGCAGGTGTGTATGCCTCCAGCTCTGCACCTGTCACTGCACATTCGCAAGCACCAGCAGCAACCACGTTCAATTCCTTGTCTGAGTGCAGTGTTCAGCTGTCCCTACCCCAGGCATTGGAACGCAAGCAGAAATACTCAGCTACCCACCCACAGACACAAACACTAAATGGGCACATTTCCAGACTGCTTGCCCTGGAAATGTTGCCATTTATGCTTGTGGACACTGAAGCTTTACATAACCTCATGGTGGCGGCCAGCCCTCAGTGCTTTGTCCTCAGCCACCACTCTTTTTCCCGCTGCTGTCCCTGCATTACCCCAGCTTGTGTTCCATAACAACATCTGTGCCCTGACCAATGCACTTACTGGGATTGTCAACTTAATGACTGACACGTGTACAAGTACTTGTGGTCATAGATGCTATATTTCCACGATTACACACATGGTGACTGTAGTGGAGGCTGCACCCTGGGATGGCACACGTGCTACCGATGCCGAGGATTGTAGGTCCAAGTTCCATCAGGGTTTCCTCCATCTCCTACACCAGTTGCTTCACCGCCTCCTCCTCCTTATCCTCTGTCTCTGAATTGTCATCTCGGAGCACGTCGATCATATCAGTTGCAAGCTGGAAGCACTGCAGCACTGTCTCAGTGAAGCACCAACTGGCTCTGCTTTTCTTTAGGTGACAAACAGCACAACGTAGCAGAGTTTTTGAAAGATAACAGACTATACAGATCTGTGACTTTCCCGCTAAACCTACAACCAGGCATGGTCGTGTGTGATAATGGACATAACCTGGTGGCGGCTCTGAAGCTTGGCAACCTTGCACATGTACCATGCCTAGCTCATGTGCTCAACCTCGTGGTTCAGTGCTTTCTGAAAATCTACCCAGATTTGCGTGAGCTACTTGTGAAGGTACACCACATGTGCACCTGTTTCCACAAACCAGCTGCAGCTGCTGCTGGTCTGGCAGTGCTGCAGAAGTGCTTGGAAATGCCAGGTCACCAACTGGTGTGTGACATGACCACGCGGTATTCCAGTCATCCTCCATAATTACCGACAAGTGGGCATGGATGTCTGACATCTGTGAATTTCTCCAAAACTTTGAACAATATGGCAAGATGGTGAGCGGCGATGATGCCATGATTATCGTAACCATCCTGCTTCTGTGTCTACTCAAACGCTTGCTGCTCACAACTAAAGAGGAAGCTTAGCATGTGGACCAGGTTTAGATGGAGGAATAAAGTTCACAGAGTGATACTACCCAGCCCAGCCTCATCTCATCTTCTCAGCAGAGATTGGGCGATAGTGAGGAGGAGGCTGAGGAGAAGGAGGAACACTGAGATGATTGCCTGCGCTACAGAGGGTACTAACCACACCAGCTTCTTTCCATATGTTCTGCATGGATGTGGTGAAGAGGAGGAGGAGAGGGAGGAGGAGGAGATAGGGAGTCGTCCTCGTGTTGGGGACAGGGAAGTCTTGCTGGTTGTTCACCCTTCTTGACCCATGCTACAAGAAGAACATTCCCTCTCTCCTTCCTGCAGCGGATAGGGCTAGTGAAATGGTGCAATAACATTTTCCAACAATTAAAAATTATGTAGAGTACTACTTTATTAAAATAACCTTTATTAATTAACCACTAATGTAATGTACTGATATAGAGAACATTCAGCATAGATTACTGAAAAATAACAAAACATATATAACACATTACTGGACTGTTGAATGTTTGTGTGTGTGTGTGTATACATATATATATATATATATATATATATACCGTATATACTCGAGTATAAGCCGACCTGAGTATAAGCCAACCCCCCTAATTTTGCCACAAAAAACTGGGAAAACTTATTGACTCGAGTATAAGCCTAGGGTGAAAAATGCAGCAGCTACCGGTGAATTTCGAAAATAAAAATAGATGCTCCATACTGTTCATTATTGCCCCATAGCTGTGCCATATAGTGCTCTGCACCGTTCATTATTGCCCCATAGCTGTGCCATATAGTGCTCTGCACCGTTCATTATTGCCCCATAGCTGTGCCATATAGTGCTCTGCACCGTTCATTATTGCCCCATAGCTGTGCCATATAGTGCTCTGCACCATTCATTATTGCCCCATAGCTGTGCCATATAGTGCTCTGCGCCGTTCATTATTGCCCCATAGATGTGCCATATAGTGCTCTGCACCATTTATTATTGCCCCATAGCTGTGCCATATAGTGCTCTGCACCATTTATTATTGTCCCATAGCTGTGCCATATAGTGCTCTGTGCCGTTCATTATTGCCCCATAGCTGTGCCATATAGTGCTCTGCACCGTTCATTATTGCCCCATAGCTGTGCCATATAGTGCTCTGCACTGTTCAATATTGCCCCATAGCTGTGCCATATAGTGCTCTGCGCTGTTCATTATTGCCCCATAGCTGTGCCATATAGTGCTCTGCGCCATTCATTATTGCCCCATAGCTGTGCCATATAGTGCTCTGCACCGTTCATTATTGCCCCATAGCTGTGCCATATAGTGCTCTGCGCCGTTCATTATTGCCCCATAGCTGTGCCATATAGTGCTCTGCGCCGTTCATTATTGCCCCATAGCTGTGCCATATAGTGCTCTGCACCGTTCTTTATTGCCCCATAGCTGCCATATAGTACTCTGCGCCGTTCATTATTGCCCCATAGCTGTGCCATATAGTGCTCTGCGCCGTTCATTATTGCCCCATAGCTGTGCCATATAGTGCTCTGCACCGTTCATTATTGCCCCATAGCTGCCATATAGTACTCTGCGCCGTTCATTATTGCCCCATAGCTGTGCCATATAAAGCTGTGCCATTGCTGCTGCAATAAAAAAAAATGCCATACTCACCTCGCTGCTTGCAGCTCCCAGCGTCTTGTCCCGGCGTCTCTCCGCACTGACTGATCAGGCAGAGGGCGCCGCGCACACTATATGCGTCATCGCGCCCTCTGACCTGAACAGTCAGAGCAAGAGGACGCGAAGACAGAGTGGCACCCGGTGTGTGGAATGCGGATAGGTGAATATTACATACTGCTCCCGGCGTCCCGCTCCCTCTGCCTGTCACACGGTCCTCGGTGCCGCAGCCTCTTCCTCTATCAGCGGTCACCGGCACCGCTGATTAGAGAAATGAATATGCGGCTCCACCCCTATGGGAGGTGGAGCTGCATATTCATTTCTCTAATCAGCGGTCCCACGTGACCACTGAACAGGGGAAGAGCTGCGGCACTCTGAGACAGTGTGACAGGCAGGGGCAGCGTCAGGAGCACCGGGACTAGGTGAGTATGCCTCAGCGCCCTCTCCCCCTCACCCGCCGACCCTGCCGCCCACTGTGACTCGAGTATAAGCCGAGAGGGGCACTTTCAGCCCAAAATTTTGGGCTGAAAATCTCGGCTTATACTCGAGTATATACGGTACTAATATATACAGTGTATATACCCCCCACGGTTACATGTTTTTCAACCCTTTGTAGTGCAGCAGTATCCACACTGTGCAGTGATAAGGCAGTGATCCAACAAAGTTCAAAGCAAAATGTGTTTCAATGTCCCACTCACAGAAAATACACAGAACATGATATCCTCCGGATCGCAGCCAGGAAACAAGACAGTCCACATCCTAGACCTGGTTGCCGTGGGGACTGCACCGCCGCGTATGCTGTCGGTGACAGGCTTTTTGGCTTTGCTTGGTCTTTTGGCTCTGCTTGCCTGTGTTACCTCACACAGGTGGAGCTCTAGAGAACGTTCTGCTCTGCACACTTGCTAAACCAAACTGACACACCCAACCCTCTGCTTCAATGGCTTTTACAAGGAACCTATGGCCATAGGCCACATCGAAAACTCATCCGGGGAGGAAACAGACTGCCCCACTACCATTCTGTAGTCCATTTAAAAAATAAAAGCCCAGAGCAGATCTTCTTAAATCTGCCTTGGACAAATAGCTTGCCCAAGACCAACACTTACTTTTATTTTGCACTAGCTGAAGAGCCCGGCGTTGTCTGGGCATAGTAACTAACTGTGGTTAGTTATAACAAATTACGATGATTATTGCACATTAAAACATTTCTCATCATATACTCAACACTACAGATTTGCAACACAAATTAACTAAACGATTACCTAAGTATTGATAGTATTTTATTTTCAACTAATTCAAGAGCCTTTTGGATAAACAACATTTTTGGTTTTTCCTTCCGATGCAAAGATGAACAGATTTTTGGCAATTCCAACTCTTGACCAGGCCACGTAAAGTTGACCGTGGGAAAAGCATGGAGATTGCAAATCGATTCTTACTACTTTCAAGCACTTTCCTTGAGCCTTGTTAATGGACAATGCAAATTACCAATTAAGGGTAACACAATCTTGCATGCAAAAAATAGCCACCCGAAGCACACAATAAAATCTATTCCGGTGGGTGAGCATATTAGATTAAAGAGAAACTGCTCGAATCCAGAAGATATGTACACCGAATTTAGGGATTTACAAAGGAAAAGGACTAAGAGGGAATATCCAATATGAACAATAGAAAGAGCAAAATATATAGCATTATCAAAAGACAGGGAAACATTAATAAAACCGCAAAAAAAGCGCAATAATGTGAATAGAAATGAAAAACCATATGTATGTTTGCGCTGTAGTCCACAATTTAATGAAGTAAAAAAGATCATATATACAGTGGGGCAAAAAAGTATTTAGTCAGTCAGCAATAGTGCAAGTTCTACCACTTAAAAAGATGAGAGGCGTCTGTAATTTACATCATAGGTAGACCTCAACTATGGGAGACAAACTGAGAAAAAAAAATCCAGAAAATCACATTGTCTGTTTTTTTATCATTTTTTTTGCATATTATGGTGGAAAATAAGTATTTGGTCAGAAACAAACAATCAAGATTCCTGGCTCTCACAGACCTGTAACTTTTTCCTTAAGAGTCTCCTCTTTCCTCCACTCATTACCTGTAGTAATGGCACCTGTTTAAACTTGTTATCAGTATAAAAAGATACCTGTGCACACCCTCAAACAGTCTGACTCCAAACTCCACTATGGTGAAGACCAAAGAGCTGTCAAAGGACACCAGAAACAAAATTGTAGCCCTGCACCAGGCTGGGAAGACTGAATCTGCAATAGCCAACCAGCTTGGAGTGAAGAAATCAACAGTGGGAGCAATAATTAGAAAATGGAAGACATACAAGACCACTGATAATCTCCCTCGATCTGGGGCTCCACGCAAAATCCCACCCCGTGGGGTCAGATTGATCACAAGAACGGTGAGCAAAAATCCCAGAACCACGCGGGGGGACCTAGTGAATGAACTGCAGAGAGCTGGGACCAATGTAACAAGGCCTACCATAAGTAACACACTACGCCACCATGGACTCAGATCCTGCAGTGCCAGACGTGTCCCACTGCTTAAGCCAGTACATGTCCGGGCCCGTCTGAAGTTTGCTAGAGAGCATTTGGATGATCCAGAGGAGTTTTGGGAGAATGTCCTATGGTCTGATGAAACCAAACTGGAACTGTTTGGTAGAAACACAACTTGTCGTGTTTGGAGGAAAAAGAATACTGAGTTGCATCCATCAAACACCATACCTACTGTAAAGCATGGTGGTGGAAACATCATGCTTTGGGGCTGTTTCTCTGCAAAGGGGCCACGACGACTGATCCGGGTACATGAAAGAATGAATGGGGCCATGTATCGTGAGATTTTGAGTGCAAACCTCCTTCCATCAGCAAGGGCATTGAAGATGAAACGTGGCTGGGTCTTTCAACATGACAATGATCCAAAGCACACCGCCAGGGCAACGAAGGAGTGGCTTCGTAAGAAGCATTTCAAGGTCCTGGAGTGGCCTAGCCAGTCTCCAGATCTCAACCCTATAGAAAACCTTTGGAGGGAGTTGAAAGTCCGTGTTGCCAAGCGAAAAGCCAAAAACATCACTGCTCTAGAGGAGATCTGCATGGAGGAATGGGCCAACATACCAACAACAGTGTTTGGCAACCTTGTGAAGACTTACAGAAAACGTTTGACCTCTGTCATTGCCAACAAAGGATATATTACAAAGTATTGAGATGAAATTTTGTTTCTGACCAAATACTTATTTTCCACCATAATATGCAAATAAAATGTTAAAAAAACAGACAATGTGATTTTCTGGATTTTTTTTTCTCAGTTTGTCTCCCATAGTTGAGGTCTACCTATGATGTAAATTACAGACGCCTCTCATCTTTTTAAGTGGTGGAACTTGCACTATTGCTGACTGACTAAATACTTTTTTGCCCCACTGTAAATGTCTACCTATCCTATATGAGGACGATAGCTTAGCTAAAATCTTAGATTCAGGAATAAATGTCATATCCAGACGTGCTCCGACTATAGGAAATGTATTATCACCGGGATATTTCTCTTCAAAACCAAAAGTGCAAAACTGGTTAAAATATAAAGGATTTGTAAAATGTGGAGTGAACAAGTGTAAAATGTGCAAATTTGCACATAATACCAAGACCTTCAATAATCAGGAAGGGAATGGTATATATAACATCAATCAGTTTATAAATTGTAATACAGAAAATGTGGTATACCAAATAGAATGCACCATATGCAAAAAAATATATATTTGGTGCACAACGAGAAAACTAAAAGAATGTCAGAACATGTAAGAGACATAAAAAATAATAATATTAATATAAGAAATATTTCAATGGCTTCAAACCATTTTATTAATTGCCATAATGGTAACATGTCATCATTAAGATTCACAGGAATGAACAGAGGATTTAGAAGAGGAGGTAATGCAAAAAGACGTCTACATAATAGAGAGGCATTTTGGATATACAATCTAGGGACTTGTCATCCTGACGGGTTCAACAAAAGAAACAAAATAATGTTTCATTACTGAGGAATATTATGTAAATATAACATGTTTAAAATAAGTTTTGTATTTGTGTGTTTTAATATGTGCGGAGCTAAATAATATATAAAAAAGAAATGTAACATACAAGGACCTAGCGATAATCATGTGATTAGAATACGAAATGTGATTGGTTCATAGTAAGTATAAGACTTTTGTACGAGTCTAATGAAATCAGCTGTGATAAAGATCTCATCAGATCGAAGCGCGTTGCTGGATTATTGGAACACTAGTGTACCTTCACAGAATGAGGATTTAGCCGCTTTTTGCAATTTTAATGAATTAAAAGAATTCGTTTAAGGAGCTGGGACAACACTATTTTTTCTTCAATGCAAATGCCAGTCGAAGTATAAACTGGAGGTGTTTAAATCAAAAGACAAATCAGATGGAATGAGAGGAATTCTTGGAATGAAAAGGTCCTCTCCTTTGGCACATCCTGTTGCTGAGCTGTGTATCTAATCCTATCCTGTGTGATACCGTCTGCTGTGCTGTGTATCTAATTGTGCCCTGTGTTATACTGTCTACTGAACTGTGTATCTAATCCTTTCCTGTGTGTTACTGTCTGCTGAGCCGTGTATCTAATCCTATCCTGTGCAATACAGTCTGCTGAGCCGTGTGTCTAATCCTATCCTGTGTGATACTGTCTGCTGAGCCGTGTATCTAATCCTATCCTGTGTGATTCAGTCTGCTGAGCCGTGTATCTAATCCTATCCTGTGCAATAGTCTGCTGAGCCATGTATCTAATGGCTGGAGCAAGGCCGCCCAACCCCCACAGCAAAGCCTGAGCGGAGGCCAGAATGACAAGGGGTTGGAGGAGGGTATTTAGGGTAATTGGGAGGAGGGTCTAGGTATTGGGGGTAATATGGTGATAGCTGGGGGGTGAGGCCTGTCAGTTCCCGCTCTTCAAGCCCCCGGAGCACATCTCCTACCATGTCGGCATTGGACCAGGTGTTGGAGAGCCTCAGGGCAGCGGCTGCCTCGCACCCTGATGGCTGGCTGAAGGCGCAGGTGGCAGGAATCATCGGAGGAAGCCAGGCAGCGGCGTCCCTGCTGGAGCGGCGGGCCCGAAGATGCAGGCCCCAGGAGAGACTGTCCCCAGATATGGCTCCCAGTGGCCCCCGCAGGCGTAGGAGCCCCTCCCGGGACCCTCCAGGCCGGGCGCCGGTGAGTGATGGTGCCAGCAGGCCCCGGCCTGGGAGGAATCCTATCGCCGGGCGGGCCCCATCGGCAGCTGGTGGGCCTCAGTCTCGAGCTAACAGTTGGCAAAGCCACAGCGCGCCGGGCAGCGAGGGAGGCGCAGCAGTGCGGGGTGCCACAGCGGCGATGCTCCTGTCGCACGACCTGTCCCTCCTCTTACAAACAGCGATGGAGCCAGCGGGGGGCAGACGGCTATGGGCAGCCCAGCTATGTGCCGGTCCTGTCACCGGGAGCTGGGAATTATCCAGCCCATCTGGACAACTGCGGGGGCACAGTGGCGGTGCCTGATCGGGCGTCTGGTGCACAGTGGGACTTGGCCGGAGGCTCAGGACTGGCAAGCACTCCGGCCAGAAGCAGAGGGACACCCCATTCTCCAGCAGCGGCAGCGGGTTATTCGCATGAGGCGCAGCGATCGCAGCAGGTTTCGCCGAGTCAGGAGGTCAGGCAGCAGGGACGCCAGGAGACCGGCAGTCCGGCTGGAGAGGTCACAGCCTCCTCGCAGCCCGGTGAGTATATGTATGTGTCTAGTCCATGTATTCAAAACGTTTCCGTACCGGTGGCTGGTGGCACGCGGGGTAGTATGGCAGGTGCTGATGTGGCGAATGGGGCTGCCGTTGCGTTGGGGGGCGGGTGTGCAGGAGGTGTTACATAGCGTACAGGCTTTATTGGCTAGGTTGGATAGGGGTTTATTGGAGCAGAGGCAGCTAGCTGCTTGGGTAGCCCCTTGCGGGCCCCCGGTTGGTGTGGTGGCGACGACGCAGGTGCAGGCGTCGCCGGTTTCCGTGTCAGTGCAGACGGAAAAGGAGAAGGAATGCAGGGTGCATCTTGATGATAGGGCTCACGGGGAAGTCTATGTATGTTTTGAAGGTCCTTTGGGGGCCCATCTTAAAAAGGAAGTGAAAGAGAAAATCGGTAAAGATGAATATGTTGAGATTTTTTCGTTGCTTCCACTAGAGAAGTTTCATTTGGATAAGGGCAAAAAAGAGGAAAGCAAGAAAGAGGATGAGGAAAAACGGAGGTGCCGTCTGATACCGCAGACGTTCTCGAACTGGCTGCAGGTGTTTGCGATTTTAGCCAGCGTGATTGCCGAAAAGGCTCCAGAGAGCAGCGCTGGGTTGTTCTGTTATATGGATTCCATCGGTGAGGCTTATCGGGTATACGGGGGGCAGGTATGGCTCAGGTATGATGAGCAATTTCGGCAGCGGAAAGCTATTCGGCCTGCCATAAGGTGGGATCAGAAGGATATCGGTTTGTGGCTGAGGGTCATGGCGCAGTATAAATTCGGGCATTCCTTTCATGGGGGATCCAGATCCTCGGGTCAGGCTAACCAGGCCAGTGGTTCAGGTTCCGGGGCCCAGTCGGGTAATTCGGGAGAGCGTAAGCCGGGATTATGTTTGCAGCTCAATGAGGGGCAATGCAAGTTTGGGGCCAGCTGCAAATTTAAGCATCTCTGCTCCCATTGTAGTGGCTTCTCGCATGGGGCCGCTAAATGTTTTAAAAAAGGCAAGCCCAAGTCAGGGGCTGTAATACCCAAGGGGGCAACTCCAGTGAGTTTGGAAAAGATGGCCCCTTATCTAAGTAGATACCCGGATAAGGAGAAGGCCGAATTAATATTTTCAGGTTTTAAGGATGGTTTCGTGATACCGGCACCTAGTTTTGTGGTGCCACAAGGGGTTAAAAATTTGCGTTCTGCCTTGTTACACAGTGTGGTGGTCACTGAAAAATTAGGGAAGGAAGTGTCGTTGGGTCATATGGTGGGCCCGTTTGAGGTACCACCGTTGCTGGATTTAGTTGTGTCACCGCTTGGGGTCGTGCCTAAGAAAGAGCCATTAAAATTTTGTCTAATTCATCATTTGTCCTACCTGCGTGGGTTGTCCGTCAATGATGGTATAGCGCCAGAGCTTTGCTCGGTGGTATATGTATCTTTTGATGAAGCGGTGGCTTGGGTGCGCATGTCTGGGAGAGGGGCGCTGTTGGCGAAAACGGACATTGAATCAGCTTTTCGTTTGTTGCCGGTTCACCCCTCCAGTGTTAGGCTGTTAAGATGTTTTTGGAATGGGTTTTTTTTTCGTGGGCAGGTGTTTACCGATGGGTTGTTCCTTGTCCTGTGCTTTAGTTGAATCGTTTAGTTCATTTTTGGAGTGGGTGGTCCGTGATGTGTCCGGTTGTGATTCTGTTATCCACTACCTTGATGATTTTTTGTGCGTCGGCCCAGCAGGGTCTGATCGTTGCCAGTGGTTGTTGAGCGCGGTTCAGTGGGTGGCTGATCTTTTCGGTGTCCCGTTGGCACCAGGAAAGACTGAAGGCCCAGACACGTGTCTTTCGTTTTTGGGCATGGATCGACACGGTGCGGTGTGAGTTTTGTTTGCCGATGGAGAAGGTGGAAGGTCTTCGGGCTGAAGTGGCTAGGGCCTGTCGTTTAAAAAAGTTGTCTCTGTTTGAGGTGCAGTCATTGTTGGGGAAGCTTAATTTTGCGTGTCGTGTCTTGCCCATGGGGAGAGTTTTTTCCAGAAGGTTAGCGAGTGCTACGGCTGGAGTGCATGCCCCTCATCATTTTATCAGATTGTCTGCAGATGTGAGGGAGAATTTGGTTGTTTGGAATAGGTTTTTGACGGACTATAATGGACGCTCATTGATCATGGATGAGGTGATGGATAGCAACACACTGGAGTTGTTTACGGACGCCGCGGGGGGCATTGGTTTTGGAGCATATTTTCAGGGGCAGTGGTGCGTGGAACAATGGCCTGAGGCTTGGATTGCTGCAGGCTTGGTCAAGAATATTGCATTGTTGGAGATTTTTCCCATCCTTGTGGCAGTCCATTTATGGCATAAAGACTTCCATAATAGGCGTGTGCGCTTTTTATTGTGATAACATGGATGTCATTTGCGCTATCAACGGGCTTTCTACGTCATCGCCTCCTGTGGTGCGCGTGCTGAGGCAGTTGGTTTTGTCATGCTTAGCATTGAATGCGCAGGTGACGGCATCCCACGTGCCAGGTTCTCACAATGCCATTGCTGATTCTCTTTCTCGTTCGCAGTTCGACCGTTTCCGATTGTTGGCCCCGGAGGTGAAAGTCGTCGGCTTGAGATGCCCTGCGGAGCTTTGGCAGGTGGTATTCGAGATGCTGAAGGTTTGATTAGGTCGTCGCTGGCGCCTAGGACTTGAGATGCCTATCAGGCAGTGTGGTTGTCCTGGGAGGGGTTATTGGCAGCAGGGCATTATGAGGCGAGTGCGGAGGATCAGGTGGGAGCATTATTATACTGGTTAAGTGTGTGGGCAGCGGAAGGTTGGTCCGTACTTTAGCAGTGCTAGCCTTTGGTTTTAAATTAAGGGGGCAGAAAGATCTGTCGAAGGTCTTTTTGGTAAAGCAGGCGGTAAAAGGTTTTCAGAGGCGTCAGGGTCATGGTGATACTATGCGCCCGGTTTCGATTGCTTTGTTGGAACGTTTGGGGGGATTTTGCCTTCCATATGTTCGTCGGAATTCGAATGCAGTCTCTTCAGGTTGGCATTTTCGCTTGCATTTTTCGGGGCGCTTAGACTGGGGGAGCTGGTTGCTCCCAGTAAACATGTGTTGGGGGGCATTTTAGCAAGGGATGTGTTATTGTCTCCTGATAGGGTGGAATTTTGGTTGCGGAGGTCAAAAACGGATCAGGAAGGTTGGGGTCAGAGAGTGGTATTGGGAAAGGTTGCGAGTTCGGTTATGTGTCCGGTGAATTGTTTAGCTAATTTTTGTAGGCTGAGGCCAAAGGGGGAAGGGGCTTTATTATGTCATGCCGATGGTAAGTTTCTGTCCAGATAGCAATTTACGATGGTTTTCAGGAAGGCGTTGAGATTATTGGGGCTGGACAGTTCGTGCTTAGCTCCTTACTCTTTTCGTATCGGGGTGGCAACGGAGGCCGCTTTGGGCGGTTTGGGTAGTGAGGACATTCGCCGAATTGGGCGGTGGTAGTCCAATAGGTATTGCAGTTATGTTAGGCCGCATCGGGTTACCATGGAGCAGTAATGTCTCGTGATCTGGGGGTATTTGCTTGCTGTGATGGTTTGTATAAGTGTTGTTTTTTTCTTTCAGGGTCTCCGCCGGTATTGGTGTGGATCTTCGGTCACTGGGGAGCCTTGTTTGCGGACGTGCTGAGAGAGGGGAGACAACTGGGTTTTGAACGAGCGGTGGCTGTGGTTCGGCGGTTGGGTTTCCGGGGTATGCTCTGGAGCGGAGTTTTGAAAGAGGTGCACAACAGCGCAAGTTTGGACAGGGCACCGGATATTTTGGTGTTGCACGCGGGGGGGAACGACCTTGGGGTCCGACCTTTCAGGGAATTAATCAGGGACATCAAACAAGATTTGCTGCGGTTGTGGGTGTTGTATCCTGGCCTTACTGTCGTTTGTCGGAAATTGTGCCACGTTCTCGTTGGCGGAACATGCGATCTTGTGTTAAAATTAACAAGGCCAGGGTGAAGGTGAACAGGGCGGTGTCGGCGTTTGTGTCACGGAACGGGGGTGTGGCGGTGCGACATTTCGAATTAGAAAAGGGTGAAGGTGGTTATTGGTTGGTGGACGGTGTGCATTTGAATGCGGTGGGTAGTGATCTTTGGGCTTTAGGCCTGTAAGAAGGGATTGAAAGGGCTATGGCTTTTCGGTTTGGGGGGTCTCGGGCCTTCGAGGTGGTCATCGGCCCTCATTGTGGCGGCTGGGGGGAGTCCTTGGAGTTGGTGGAAATTGGTTCTGGGGATCCATCGGCATATGGGTCCCCTGTTTTTCGGAGTTTAACAGGTTTCGGATCTGGTGAATTGTGGTGGGGACTTTTGGCTGGGGTGGCCGAATCCCCGTGAAGTTTTCGTGAACAGTTAAACCCTTGGGTTTATTAGTGCTCCCGAGCCAGGGTGGTAACGGCTGGGAGTAATTATGTGTTTACTGTTATGTTCACAGTTATGTTTGGGATATTCGCCAGATCCTTTGTAGCTTCAAGGACTCCTCCTAGTTCAAGAGTAATATTTACATTGTGGTTAATTGTTATTTATTCTATGTGTTAAATAAAAGGCTGCTGTGGCCAAATTAATCCAAAGATAATTCTTGTTTTGTGTTTTGTGGGAATGGGAATGGGGAGGAGTAACGGAGAAAAAGGGAGGTAATCAAGGGTAAAAGGTGGTCACCCTGTATACCCAGTGTCTCGACAATACCATTGTCAAGTAATGGCTGGAGCAAGGCCGCCCAACCCCCACAGCAAGGCCTGAGCGGAGGCCAGCATGACAAGGGGTTGGAGGAGGGTATTTAGGGTAATTGGGAGGAGGGTCTAGGTATGGGGGGTAATATGGGTATAGCTGGGGGGTGGGGCCTGTCAATTCCCGCTCTTCAAACCCCCGAAGCATCCCGCCCTTCCGCCCCTTTTTTCTAGGTACAATAGGTGGGTTCAGTTTACAGGGTTTTGATGTTTTGCTTTAACGGGTCATTGCGGCTGTGGCGGCTGGGGGGAGTCCTTGGAGTTGGTGGAAATTGGTTCTGGGGATCCATCGGCATATGGGTCCCCTGTTTTTCGGAGTTTAACAGGTTTCGGATCTGGTGAATTGTGGTGGGGACTTTCGGCTGGAGTCGCCGAATCCCCGTGAAGTTTTCGTGAAGTTAAACCCTTGGGTTTATTGGTGCTCCCGAGCCAGGGTGGTAACGGCTGGGAGTAATTATGTGTTTACTGTTATGTTCACAGTTATGTTTGGGATATTCGCCAGATCCTTTGTAGCTTCAAGGACTCCTCCTAGTTCAAGAGTAATATTTACATTGTGGTTAATTGTTATTTATTGTATGTGTTAAATAAAAGGCTGCTGTGGCCAAATTAATCCAAAGATAATTCTTGTTTTGTGTTTTGTGGGAATGGGAATGGGGAGGGGTAATGGAGAAAAAGGGAGGCAATCAAGGGTAAAAGGTGGTCACCCGATATACCCAGTGTCTCCACAATACCATTGTCATGTCTGCTGAGCCGTGTATCTAATCCTCTCCTGTGTGTTATTGTCTGCTGACCTGTGTATCTAATCCTATCCTGTGTGATACTGACTGCTGACCTGTGTATCTAATCCTATCCTGTGTGATACTGACTGCTGAACCGTGTATCGAATCCTATCCTGTGTGATACTGTCTGCTGAGCCGTGTATCTAATCCTATCCTGTGTTATACTGTCTGCTGAGCCGTGTATCTAATCCTCTCCTGTGTTATTGTCTGCTGACCTGTGTATCTAATCCTATCCTGTGTGATACTGACTGCTGAACTGTGTATCTAATCCTATCCTGTGTGATACTGACTGCTGAACCGTGTATCGAATCCTATCCTGTGTGATACTGTCTGCTGAGCCGTGTATCTAATCCTATGCTGTGTGTTACTGTCTGCTGAACCGTGTATCTAATCCCATCCTGGGTTACTGACTGCTGAGCCATGTATCTAATCCTATCCTGTGTGATACTGGGCTCCCCTGCAGTCTGTGTCAGAGGGTGGTCTGTGTCAGCACAGTAATAAATTATGCTATTTCCAGCGTTACAGAAGGACGATAACACCATAGAAATGATAAGAATAATAGGCCTCAGTTACCACAACTGTCTACAAGGAAAACTGTTGCTCATAGCAACCAATCACAGCTCAGCTTCTTATAAACAGCTCTGGTGAAATGAAAGATGCTTAGTGATTGGTTGCAATGTGGAGTGGGCGTGGCTGATACACACACACACACACACATGCTTAGTGATTGGTTGCCGATACATACACACACGCACACACACACACTTTTATATCTATACACCATGTTCCAAATTATTATGCAAATTGGATTTAAGTGCCATAAAGATTTAATTGTTTTGTTTTTCAAATAAACTCGTGAATGGTATTGTGTCTCAGGGCTCAATGGATCACTGAAATCAATCTTAAACACGTGTGATAATTAGTTTTCCAGGTGATTCTAATTAAAGGAAAACTACTTAAAAATGATGTTCCACATTATTAAGCAGGCCGCATGTTTCAAGTAATATGGGAACTAAAAAGGATCTCTCTGCTGCTGAAAAGCGTTAAATAGTAAAATGCCTTGGGTAAGGTATGAAAACATTAGATATTTACTGAAAACTTAAGAGTGATCATCATACTGTGAAGAGATTTGTGACTGAAACAGAGCACAGACAGAGTTCATGTAGATAAAGGCATAATGAGGAAGGTTTCTGCCAGACAAATTTATTGGATTAAGAGAGCAGCTGCCAAAATACCACAAAGCAGCAAACAGTTATTTGAAGTTGCTGGTGCCTCTGGAGTCCCTCGAACATCAAGGTGTATGATCCTTCAAAGGCTTGCTGTGGTGCATAAATCTACTATTCGGCCACCCCTAAAGAGTGTTCACAAGCAGAAATGGTTTCAGTGGGCCCAGACATACATGAAGACTAATTTTCAAACAGTCTTGCTTACTGATGAGTGTCGAGCAACCCTGGATGGTCCAGATGGATGGAGTAGTGGATGGTTGGTGGATGGCCACCATGTCCCAACAAGGATGCAACGTCAGCAAGGAGGTGGAGGAGTCATGTTTTGGGCCAGAATCATAGGGAAACAGCTGGTAGGGCCCTTTAATGTTCCTGAAGGTGTGAAAATGACCTCTGTAAAGTATATAGAGTTTCTGACTGACAACTTTCTTCCATGGCATAAAAAGCTGAAACGTGCCTTCAGGAGCAAAATCATCTTCATGCATGACAATGCACCATCTCATGCTGCAAAGAATATCTGTGAGTCATTGACTGCTATGCGCATAAAAGGAGATAAACTCATGGTGTGGCCACCATCTTCCCCTGACCTCAACCATACAGAGAACCTTTGGAGTATCATTCAGCACAAGATCTATGAGGGTGGGAGGCCATTCACATCAAAACAGCAGCTCTGGGAGGCTATTCTGACTTCATGCAAAGAAATACAAGCAGAAACTCTCCAAAAACTCACAAGTTCAATGGATGCAAGAATTGTGAAGGTGATATCAAAGAAAGGGTCCTATGTTAACATGTAACTTGGCCTGTTAGGATGTTTTGGAGTTAAATAGCTTTTTTGTTCAGTGCATGCGACCTCCTAATGCTGCAAATTCCACAAATGAGCATTTTCAGTTCTTTAAAACATATCCAATGTTTATAAATTCTACTGTGCCTAATAATTTGGAACAGTGTGTTTTGAGTTTTTATTCATTTTGGAGATTATACTATTATCATTCGGAGGTTTCTTCAATACAATTCGATGTATACTCTAACGGGTGATGACTTTTATTAGATTGACTGTCATTTGCACCAACTATTTAGGAAAATCCGACAAAAATTCCATTTGCATAATAATTTGGAACATGGTGTAGATTGCAATCACAGCTATGCCTGTGACTGCAATGTACTCCCTTGGCCTCAATATGCCTCCATGCGCATCCTGGGGGGGACACATAGTGACCCTTGCAGGTGACACTGGTCACTGCCTCACACCTTGTACTTAGTTCATAGGCTTTACACGTCAAGGATACCCACCCCTTAAAAATGGGGAAAAATTCTGAGGCCCACCTTTACATGTCTTCTAGGGAGCATTGCAGTTCCTCCTTCTAATTTTTGGCAACCCTTGCACTTACTGCATAGGCTTAACCACTTTAGGAATTCCACTCCTTAAAACTGGAGAAAAACAAAATCTGATGCCCTCCTCTACACGTCTTACATAATGTATTGAGTCCCACCTTCTAATTGTTGGCAGCCCTTTCATTTAATGCATAGGCTTTGCCAGTCTAGAAGTCCCACTCTTTAAAAATGGGAAACAAATGTTTTCCGAGGTCCTCCTCTATGTGTCTTCTAGGGTGTATTGCAGTCTATCCTTCTCATTTTTGGCAGCCCTTGTACTTAGTGCATAGGCTTTATGAGTCTAGGAGTCTCATTATCTAACAATTTTACTATAATGTGTAGGAGGCCCTCCTTTATGTCTAATACGGAGTGTGTCAGAGTCCCTCTTCCTTCTAATTTTTGGCAGTTCTTGCATTGTCCGCACAGGCTTTGTGAGTTTCAGAGTCCCTCATTCATAAATAAACTGGATGTGTCTGACCATGTCAAACCACATGCCCAGATAAGGTAGTAAAATGTTAAAATTACATTTACTGGTGACTCCCAGTGGGTGTAGCTTTATTTTCTCCTCTACTATATCATCTAGTATTGTCATAGGCGACTAAGACATACGCTGAGAGATAGTGTCCCGGGATTACCGAGACAGAGAGGAACCAGGAGACCGCAACATCTGATTTCTCCTAGTCCTGCACTGATTTGAAGCACTTTACCTTTTATTAAACTGTGTAAATTTGCTTTAGCAGTGCAGGGGTTAATCTGCTCAGTTGAGAGCTCCTGGAGTATTAAGGCTCTCAGTTGTGCACTGTTAGCAACTCCCAACTCCTATATAAACTGGGCCCTGGCTAGCACTCATTGTCAGAGAGATAGTTTATGCTGCATGGCTGGAGGTTGTTGTTGTTGTTGGTTACTATTGGAGAAGGCGTTTGGTGGATTTATCTGTTACTGTTGCAAGGTTTTGAGTGTGTGATAATTCCCTTTCTTCTCCTACTTTGGTTTAACCCTATCCACCATTGCATGGTGCATTCCTCTGTTGTATGTTTTTGTATGTTTCATATTTTTCATTACTCCTTTTCATATTACTTTGTTAGTCTGGTTGGTGTATTATGGTACCCTACTACTCCCCTCTTCCCTGGGTGGGGGAAAGGTACAGACTGAGGGCGGATTCAGGACCTAAGGCAAGGTACATGGCCCTGTCATCTTCACAATCAGAAGTAATCTAGGGAACCGGACGAGATAGGGCGCCCCCAGCATTAGGGACAGGGAAGGAGCCTCTGGTACCGGGACACCCAACTACAGTCGTGACAGATGGCCTGGCTATTACGGCAGGGTTTTTTTCTCTTTCTAATTTTGCCTTATTTACAAATCATTACACAGGAAAAAAATGTATCCCAACATTTTTTTTTCTGTAAAGTACATTTTATATTTGGCTTTGTATGTTTTATTTTCATTTGTCAATCCATAAAAGTGGTGTAATACTATGACAGTCACGATTCCTCCGCTCAGTGAATGATTGCTATGGTGTTCTATAGAAACTCTTTTGCTGAGCTGTCTGTGTCTTGATTGACAGCTTGGCTGTCCAATACTATGATGGGCTTGCTGGGCTGTCGGTAAATTGATTGACAGCTTTGCTGTCCAATCTGTGACTGGGATGTGTGGGACTTTCTACAGGTGTTCAGTGTTCTGGTGATCGCATAGCTACTTAACTGAGCTGTCAGCCACTGATCCCTGACAGATGTAGTTTGTGCTTCTTGGTGAGTGTTAGCTTGATTCTGTTGTTCTGAGTTCTGATCTTCTCCTGCCTGACCATATTCTGACCATCCCTTTGTCTTATCCTTTGGCTTTTGATCCACTGTCTCTTGTAATTGACCCTGAACTGTGACCTGACTTACGCCTTCGTCTTTTCCCTTGGTTATCTATGGGCTCACTCGGTATTCATCCTGATAGGGTCTTCCGGAAAAATTCTCACGTTTCCTATTGACTTCCATTATACTTCCGAATGTCCGGCCTGCTCGATTCTAGTACCGAGCTCTCATTTTAGTGCTCGATCACTACTACTTCTCCTTTATAGAATTGCCAATTCACCAGCAAACAAAATTGTGTTATATGGCAAAATTGCTTATATGTAAATCCCAGTCATAATGTCTAAATTTGGGCCGAACTCAAACTGCACTGTAAATAAAAGGCTATATAGGCTGGATTCACATATATTTTTCTACTGCGGTTCTTACAATGATTTCATTTGCTTTTGTCACAGCTTTCTTTAACCCCTTCACCCCAAAGCCTGTTTTCACCTAAATGACAGGGCCAATTTTTACAATTCTGACCACTGTCACTTTATGAGGTCATAACTCTGAAACGCTTCAACGGATCCTGGTGATTCTGACACCGTTTTCTTGTGACATATTGTACTTCATGATAGTGGTAAAACTTCTTCGATATGACTTGCATTTATTTGTGAAAAAAACAAAAATTTGTCGGAAATTATGAAAATTTAGCAATTTTCAAACTCTTAGTTTTTATGCCCTTAAATTAGAGAGTTATATCACATAATATAGTTCATAAACAACATTTCCCACATGTCTGCTTTACATCAGCACAATTTTGGAAACATAATTTTTTTTTGTTAGGACGTTATAAGGGTTAAAATTTGACCAGCGATTTCTCATTTTTGCAACAAAATTTGCAAAACCATTTTTTTACGGACCACCTCACACTTGAAGTGACTTTGAGGGGTCTATATGACAGAAAATGCCCAAAAGTGACACCATTCTAAAAACTCCCCAAGGTACTCAAAACCACATTCAAAAAGTTTATTAACCCTTCAAGTGCTTCACAGGAATTTTTTGAATGTTTAAAAAAATTGAACATTTAACTTTTTTTTCACAAAATTTTTACTTCAGGTCCAATTTGTTTCATTTTACCAAGGGTAACAGGAGAAATTGGACCACAAAAGTCGTTGTACAATTTGTCCTGAGTGCGCCGATACCCCATATGTGGGGGTAAACCACTGTTTGGGCACATGGCAGAGCTCGGAAGGGAAGGAGCGCCATTTGACTTTTCAATGCAAGATTTGCTGGAATTGAGATCGGAGCCCATGTCACGATTGGAGAGCCCCTGATGTGCCTAAACAGTGGAAACCCCCACAAGTGACACCATTTTGGAAAGTAGACCCCCTAAGGAACTAATCTAGATGTGTGGTGAGCACTTTGAACCTCCAAGTGCTTCGCAGAAGTTTATAATGTAGAGCCGTAAAAAAAAAATTATATTAATTTTCACAAAAAATGATCTTTTTGCCCCCAATTTTTTATTTTCCCAAGGGTAACAGGATAAATTGGACCCCAAAAGTTGTTGGGCAACTTGTCCTGAGTACGCCGATACTTCATATATGGGGATAAACCACTGTTTGAGCGCATGGCAGAGCTCGGAAGGGAAGGAGTGCCATTTGACTTTTCAATGCAAAATTGGCTGGAATTGAGATCGGACGCCATGTCGCATTTGGAGAGCCCCTGATGTGCCTAAACAGTGGAAACCCCCCACAAGTGACCTCATTTTGGAAAGAAGACCCCCTAAGGAACTTATCTAGATGTGTGGTGAGCACTTTTAACCCCCAATTGTTTCACTAAAGTTTAGAATGTAGCATTGTGAAAATTAAAAAATCATTTTTTCTTTCCACAAAATGATGTTTTAGCCCGCAATTTTTTTTTCCCAAGGGTAACAGGAGAAATTGGACCACAAATGTTATTGTCCAATTTGTCCTGAGTACGCTGATACCCCACATGTGGGGGGGAACCACCGTTTGAGTGCATAGCAGAGCTCGGAAGGGAAGGAGCGCCATTTGAAATGCAGACTTAGATGGATTGGTCTGCAGGCGTCATGCTGCATTTGCAGAGCCCCTGATGTACCTAAACAATAGAAACCCCCCACAAGTGACCCCATATTGGAAACTAGACCCCCCCAAGGAACTTATCTAGATGTGTTGTGAGAGCTTTGAACCAACAAGTGTTTCACTACAGTTTATAACGCAGAGCCGTGAAAATAAAAAATATTTTTTTTCCACGAAAATGATATTTTAGCACCCACGTTTTTATTTTCCCAAGGGTAACAGGACAAATTAGACCCCAAAAGTTGTTGTCCAACTTGTCCTGAGAACGCTGATACCCCATATGTTGGGGGGAACCACTGTTTGGGTGCACGGCAGAGCTCGGAAGGGAAGGAGCGCCATTTGAAATGCAGACTTAGATGGATTGGTCTGCAGGCGTCATGTTGCATTTGCAGAGCCCCTGATGTACCTAAACAGTAGAAACCCCCCACAAGTGACCCCATATTGGAAACTAGACCCCCCAAGGAACTTATCTAGATGTGTTGTGAGAGCTTTGAACCAAGTGTTTCACTACAGTTTATAACGCAGAGCCGTGAAAATAAAAAATATTTTTTTCCACGAGAATGATATTTTAGCCCCTACGTTTTTATTTTCCCAAGAGTAACAGGACAAATTAGACCCCAAAAGTTGTTGTCCAATTTGTCCTGAGAACGCTGATACCCCATATGTTGGGGGGAACCACTGTTTGGGTGCACGGCAGAGCTCGGAAGGGAAGGAGCGCCATTTGAAATGCAGACTTAGATGGATTGGTCTGCAGGCGTCATGTTGCATTTGCAGAGCCCCTGATGTACCTAAACAGTAGAAACCCCCCACAAGTGACCCCATATTGGAAACTAGACCCCCCAAGGAACTTATCTAGATGTGTTGTGAGAGCTTTGAACCAACAAGTATTTCACTACAGTTTATAACGCAGAGCCGTGAAAATAAAAAATATTTTTTTTCCACGAAAATGATATTTTATCCCCTATGTTTTTATTTTCCCAAGGGTAACAGGACAAATTGGACCCCAAAAGTTGTTGTCCAACTTGTCCTGAGAACGCTGATACCCCATATGTTGGGGGGAACCACTGTTTGGGTGCACGGCAGAGCTCGGAAGGGAAGGAGCGCCATTTGAAATGCAGACTTAGATGGATTGGTCTGCAGGCGTCATGTTGCATTTGCAGAGCCCCTGATGTACCTAAACAGTAGAAACCCCCCACAAGTGACCCCATATTGGAAACTAGACCCCCCAAGGAACTTATCTAGATGTGTTGTGAGAGCTTTGAACCAACAAGTATTTCACTACAGTTTATAACGCAGAGCCGTGAAAATAAAAAATATTTTTTTTCCACGAAAATGATATTTTATCCCCTATGTTTTTATTTTCCCAAGGGTAACAGGACAAATTGGACCCCAAAAGTTGTTGTCCAACTTGTCCTGAGAACGCTGATACCCCATATGTTGGGGGGAACCACTGTTTGGGCACACAGGAGAACTCGGAAGGGAAGGAGCACGGTTTTACTTTTTCAAAGCAGAATTGGCTGGAATTGAGATCGGACGCCATGTCGCGTTTGGAGAGCCCCTGATGTGCCTAAACAGTGGAAACCCCCAATTATAACTGAAACCCTAACCCCAACCCTAGCCCTAACCCTAGCCCTATTGGGAAAATGGAAATAAATACATTTTTTTACATTTTATTATTTTTCCCTAAGTAAGGGGGTGATGAAGGGGGGTTTGATTTACTTTTCTAGCGTTTTTTTGGCGGATTTTTATGATTGGCAGCTGTCACACACTAAAAGACGCTTTTTATTTAAAAAAATAGTTTTTGCATCACCACATTTTGAGAGCTATAATTTATCCATATTTTGGCCCACAGAGTCATGTGAGATCTTGTTTTTTGCGGGACGAGTTGACGTTTTTATTGGTAACATTTTCGGGCAGATGACATTTTTTGATCGCTTTTTATTCCGATTTTTGGGAGGCGGAATGAACAAAAACCAGCAATTCCTGAATTTCTTTTAGGGGGGGCGTTTATACCGTTCCACGTGTGGTAAAATGGATAAAGCAGTTTTATTCTTCAGGTCAGTACGATTACAGCGATACCTCATTTATGTAATTTTTTTTATGTTTTGGTGCTTTTACACGATAAAAACTATTTTATATAAAAAAATAATTGTTTTTGCATCGCATTATTCTGAGAGCTATAACTTTTTTATTTTTCTGCTGATGATGCTGTATGGCAGCTTTTTTTTTGCGGGACAAGATGACATTTTCAGCGGTAGCATGGTTATTTATATCCGTCGTTTTGATCGCGTGTTATTCCACTTTTTGTTCGCCTGTATGATAATAAAGCAATGTTTTTTGCCTTGTTTTTTATTTATTTTTTTTGCGGTGTTCACTGAAGGGGTTAACTAGTGGGATAGTTTTATAGAGCGGGTCATTACGGACGCGGCAATACCAAATATGTGTACATTTATTGTTTTTTTTTTATTTACATACATAAATGGATTTATTGGGAAATGTTTGTTTTTTTTTTATTTGGGGATTTTTTTATTTTTTTTTTTACACATTCTATTTTTTTTTTTTTTTAACTTTCTAACATTGTCCCAGGGTGGGACATCTCTGTATTAGATCAGATCGTTGATCTGACACTGTGCATAGCACACTGTCAGATCAACGATCTGACAGGCAGTTTAGCTGGCTTTCCAGCGCCTGCTCTCAGCAGGCGCTGGCTAGCCAGGTCATTTCATGACCCGGAAGGAGTCCGGCGGCCATCTTGGATCCGGGGACTCCTTCCGGGTCACCGGAGCAACGCGATCTCATTGCGTTGCTCCGGTGGGAGAGCGCAGGGAGCCCCCGTCCGTGCGCGATCCCCCTCTATGCCGCTGTCACTACTGACAGCGGCATCAGAGGGGTTAAATGCCCACGATCGGCGATAGTGCCGATCGTGGGCATTGCTGCGGGGTGCCAGCTGTCATATACAGCTGACACCCGCACCCGATCACCGCGGCGCTCAGCGCGAGACCGCGGTGATCAGTGCGCCGTACTAGTACTGCTGCTGGCACAAATGCAGTGCCGGTAGCGCAGTACTAGTACGGCGCGTGGCGCGAAGGGGTTAATCAATAATGCCATAAACAAATGCTAGTTTAAAATTCACAGTAAAATATTGTAAGAATTAAGTAATTTGTCGAATTTTTGGGTGTCAGAAACTTTTTTGTTATAATGCTGCATACTCTTTTGGAAGCATTTATACCACTTTGATTATGTAAAAAAGCTTGAATTGCAAAATACAATACAACAAAAATGCTATGAAGAACACTCCAAATTCAAAACGTTCTTTTCTTTTTTTTTTTAACAGCCTTTAGCTCGATCTCGAGCCATGGCGACTTTATGGATGAACGATGTGTTGGAAGATCGCTCTTAGCCAAGCCTGGATAGGTCCATGTAAAGGTTCCTAAGGAAGTTTATAGGCACACCTATATCCTTCATGGTATTCCAAAGTTTCTGGTGATCAACAGCCAAAGGCTTTGCTGTAGTCGATTAAGCAAAAATAGATCTCCTTGTATTATTCTTTGGCCCTTTCCATTATCCAGATAATGTTAGCAATCACATCTCTTGTTCCTCTGTCTTATCTGAATCCTGCTTGATCCTCTGGCAGCTCTTTGTCAAAGTAAGGCTGTTGCCGTCTTTGTAGAATCTTCAGTAGTATTTTACTGATGTTTTCTGCATCCTGCTTGCTACCTTATGCTTTTACCATTTGTCTTTCTTTGATAATCTCTAGGGTCTCTTCTGTTGACCATGGCTTTCGGGCTCTTTACAAATGTTTAAAAGCCCTATAAAGCATAGTGTGAATTAAGCCATAACATTACATAAATGGGGAAAAAGGTAAATTTTACAAAATGTATTCCAAGATCACGTAATTCCAAGCACTTGCCAGGTTATTTTTTGCAGACTTACAATATTGACAGCAGCTATGTGATCTAGTTTGCCCTGTGAGCCCTGTGAGATCATTAACCCCTTTCTACCATTGGACGTATTATTCCGTCCATGTGGGGTGGGCCCTACTTCCCAAGGACAGAATAGTGCGTCCAGAGTGATTAGCCACGCTCACAGGGGGAGCGCGGCCAATCGCGGCAGGGTGTCAGCTGACTATCGCAGCTGACATCCGGCACTATGTGCCAGGAGCGGTCACTGACCGCCCCCGGCACATTAACCCCCGGCACACTGAGATCAAACATGATCGCAGTGTTCCGGTGATATAGGGAAGCATCACGCAGGGAGGGGGCTCCCTGCGTGCTTCCCTGAGACCCTCGGAGCAACGTGATGTGATCCCATTGCTGTGAAGGTCTCTTACCTCCTCATCCCTGCAGGCCCGGATCCAAAATGGCCGCGGGGCTGCATCCGGGTCCTGCAGGGAGGTGGCTTACCAGCGGAGCAGGCGCCGGGAAGCCTCCCTGCTGTGCATATCAGATCGCTGATCTGACACAGTGCACAGCAAAGTGTCAGATCAGCGATCTGTCACTAAAATGTGATTTACCCCCCCCGGGGCAAAGTCAAAAAGTAAAAAAAACTAAATTACATGTGTGAAAAAAAAAAAACTCTAAATAAATAATAAAAAAAATATATTGTTCCAATAAAATTCCTTTATCTAAATAAAAAAAACAATAAAAGTACACATATAAAAAAAAGTAAAAAAAAAACTACACGACATAAAACTGTCCCACTAGTTAACCCCTTCAGTGAACACCGTGAAAAAAAAAAACAGGCAAAAAACAACGCTTTATTATCATACTGCCGAACAAAAAGACGGATACGAATAACCAAGGTTCCGATGAAAACATCATCTTGTCCCGCAAAAAATGAGCCACCATACAGCATCATCAGCGAAAAAATAAAAAAGTCATAGACCTCAGAATAAAGCAATGCAAAAATAATAATTTTTTCTATAAAATAGCTATCGTATAAAAGCGCCAAAACATAAAAAAATGATATAAATGAGGTATCGCTGTAATCGTACTGACCCGAATAATAAAACTGCTTTATCCATTTTACCAAACGCGGAACGGTATAAACGCCCCCCCCAAAAAAGAAATTCATGAATAGCTGGTTTTTGGTAATTCTGCCTCACAAAAATCGGAATAAAAAGCGATAAAAAAAGTCATGTGCCCGAAAATGTTACCAATAAAAACGTTAACTCGTCCCACAAAAACAAGACCTCACATGAGTCTGTGGACCAAAATATGGAAAAATTATAGCTCTCAAAATGTGGTAACGCAAAAAATATTTTTTGCAATAAAAAGCGTCTTTTAGTGTGTGACGGCTGCCAACCATAAAAATCCGCTAAAACCCCCGCTATAAATAGTAAATCAAATGCCCCTTCATCACCCCCTTAGTTAGGGAAAAATTAAAAAAAGTATTTATTTCCATTTTCCCATTAGGGTTAGAGCTAGGGTTAGGGTTAGGGTTAGGGTTGGGGCTAGGGTTAGGGCTACAGTTAGGGTTGGGGCTACAGTTAGGGTTAAAGTTGGGGCTAAAGTTAGGCATAGGGTTTGGCTTATATTTTCGGTTGGGAATAGGGCTGGGGTTAGGGTTGTGTCAGGGTTAGGTGTGTGGTTAGGGTTACCGTTGAGATTAGAGTTAGGGGTGCGTTTGGATTAGGGTTTCAGTTAGAATTGGGGGTTTCCACTGTTTAGGCACATCAGGGGCACTCCAAACGCGACGTGGCGTCCGATCTCAATTCCAGCCAATTCTGTGTTGAAAAAGTAAAACAGTGCTCCTTCCCATCTGAGCTCTCCCGTGCGCCCAAACAGGGGTTTACCCCAACATATGGGGTGTCAGCGTACTCAGGACAAATTGGACAACAACTTTTGGGGTCCAACTACTTCTCTTACCCTTGGGAAAATAAAAAATGGGGGTTCAAAGTTCGCACAACACATCTAGATAAGTTCCTTGGGGGGTCTAGTTTCCAATATTGGGGCACTTGTGGAGGTTTCTACTGTTTAGTTACATGAGGGGCTCTGCAAATGCAACGTGACGCCTGCAGACCAATCCATCTAAGTCTGCATTCCAAATGGCGCTCCTTCCCTTCCGAGCTCTGCCATGCACCCAAACGGTGTTTCCCCCCCACATATTGGGTATCAGCGTACTTAGGACAAATTGGACAACAACTTTTTGGGTCCAATTTCTCCTGTTACCCTTGGGAAAATACAAAACTGGGGGCAAAAAATAATTTTTGTGGGAAAAAGGATTTTTTATTTTCACGGCTCTGCGTTATAAATTGTAGTGAAACACTTGGAGCTTCAAAGTTCTCACAACACATCTAGATAAGTTCCTTGAGGAGTCTAGTTTCCAATATGTGGTCACTTGTGGGGGGTTTCTACTGTTTAGTTACATCAGGGGCTCTGCAAATGCAACGTGACGCCTGCAGACCAATCCATCTAAGTCTGCATTCCAAATGGCGCTCCTTCCCTTCCGAGCTCTGCCATGCGCCCAAACAGTGGTTCCCCCCCACATATTGGGTATGAGTGTACTCAGGACAAATTGGACAACAACTTTTGGGTTTCGATTTCAACTGGTACCCTTGGAAAATTACAAAACTGGGGGCTAAAAAATCAATTTTGTGGAAAAAAAAAGGATTTTTTATTTTCACGGCTCTGCAATATAAACTGTAGTGAAACACTTGGAGTTTCAAAGTTCTCACACCACATCTAGATAAGTTCTTTGGGGGTCTAGTTTCCTATATGGGGTCACTTGTGGGGGGTTTCAATGTTTAGGCACATCAGTGGCTCTCCAAACGCAACATGGCGTCCCATCTCAATTCCTGTCAATTTTGCATTGAAAAGTCACACAGCGCTCCTTCCCTTCCGAGCTCTGCCATGCGCCCAAACAGTGGTTTACCCCCACATATGGGGTACCAGAGTACTCAGGATAAATTGTTCAACAACTTTTGGGATCCATTTTCTCCTGTTACCCTTGGTAAAATAAAACAAATTGGAGCTGAAGTAAATTTTTTGTGAAAAAAAGTTAAATGTTCATTTTTATTTAAACATTCCAAAAATTCCTGTGAAACACCTGAAGGGTTAATAAACTTCTTGTATGTGGTTTTGAGCACCTTGAGGGGTGCAGTTTTTTAGAATGGTGTCACATTTGGGTATTTTCTATCATATAGACCCCTAAAATGACTTCAAATGAGATGTGGTCCCTAAAAAAATGGTGTTGTAAAAATGAGAAATTGCTGGTCAACTTTTAACCCTTATAACTCCTTAACAAAAAAATTTTGGTTCCGAAATCATGCTGATATAAAGTAGACATGTGGGAAATGTTACTATTAAGTATGTTGTGTGACATATTTCTGTGATTTAATTGCATACAAATTAAAAGTTGGAAAACTGCGAAATTTTCAACATTTTTGCCAAATTTCCATTTTTTTCACAAATAAACGCAGGTAATATCAAAGAAATTTTACCACTATAATGAAGTGCAATATGTCACGAGAAAACATTGTCAGAATCCCCGGGATCCGTTGAAGCGTTCCAGAGTTATAATCTGACAGTGGTCAGAATTGTAAAATTTGGCCCCGTCATTAACATGCAAACCACCCTTGGGGGGTAAAGGGGTTAACTTAATACTGATATGTGACCTATATGATCTCTTCAGGAGCTTAAATAGCACCATTTAATCAGGAGACTCTCTGAAGAAGAGCTTTATGACACTTGTTCTAATGTGACATCTGTCTTTTTCTTCAGTGCTGAGATTGGGAGCTGTCCAGAGTTTGTTCTCTCTTGTTATTTGCATTCGTGTCGTCTGCTGTAAATTAATCTTTGTTTTCACCTTGTATTCTCCTATTACAGACGACGACTTTGTTTATTCTGTCATTGTAGGTGCATACACCATGTTCTATGTAAATTAAGAATGAAAACACCTAAGACACAAATTAATGGATAGTGGTAGATTTTAGTCTTTAACAGCAACGTACTCCTGATGTACAGAATTATAATACATATAAGTTAATCTTTACCTTGAGTTTCACATATCTTTTTCGAGGTCATGTTTCATATATTTATCTATAGTGTCCTTATGTGCCAAGTCCTTCCTTTTCATATTGTCCTTGGTTGGATTAAAACCTAGAAACCAGCGATGCAAGGCAACAGTGCTAATCACTGAGCCTCCGTGACCACAATAAAGTGCCAAAAATCCCAATTCCTGAATATACATCTGACTTCTTTCATTTTAATGAAAGCTCCAGTTAATTAAAGTCAAGAATGGAAGCTCCCAGCATTATGAATATAATACTTATCTTTGCAAAGTCATATTTGTCTGAAACTTATACTACACTGTGTCCTTCCTTCGCTCTGTGGTAGTCACTTTGATATTTTTTAAAATAAAACTTCTACTTTGTAGCATGCTGTCTTCTTTTAATAAAGCATTTAATTAAATACCAGATGTAAAACTAAATGTTTTTAAATACATATCATATAATTCACACTTGATAATAAGAAATATTATTGGTATATACCGTAATTTAATTTATCTGTTGTTTAATTATTATTACTATATAAGCTAACCAAAGTACAAAAGTCAAGCTAACTCGCAAAGTTCCTAGGATTCACCCTAGTTTATACATTCAGACAAAAAATTAGAAAGCCAATAGTGGACACTAGATCACAAAATTTCCAGGGATTGAATACTGCACTCGTAAGTAATTATGGAGTGGATCTTGGGAGAACCTTCAAACAGTGTCAAAGTAGGAATTTACTAAAAAACTACCAAACTTATTTCTAACATATACGGTACATCAATAGAGGTAGAGAGGAGCTTATTAAAAGGTCTGAAAAAAGTGTTAGATGTCTGTAATTATGCATACGTTAACAGGTAGGCAGATGCAACAGACAATGAAGTGACAGTGGTACTTAAGAAGTAACTATATATTTTGCTAGCTGGAACTGTAACAAGATAGCCTTGTTTTGGGACAATATAAAATGCTGAGAAATACAGGCAGATACTTATCCATCATGCAAAACCATCAGGGAAGCAGCAGGACAACAATTCCAAACATACAGCCAATGTAATTAATAGGAATGTGTCAGCAGCTTCTTGCTATGTAATCTAAGGACAGCATGAATTAGGGGTTAAAACACTGAATTCAGCTACGTATCACTTATCAAGCTGTGTGTTGTTGTTTACTTATAATTTCTGTAGAATGTAAGTCCGCAAGGACAGGGTCCTCTCCCCTCTATATCAGTCTGTCATTGTAAACTCATTTACTTTAAATTATATCTATAACTCTATATGTAACCCCTTTCTCATGTACAGCACCATGGAATTAATGGTGCTATATAAACAATAATAATAATAATAATAATAATAATTTGGTCTTTATTTCTAGAAGATTATCATTGCCAGGTCTCATGTGTAAGAGACTGCTAATCGAACTCAGCCCCCTCCTGTGATAAGCAACTCACTGTCTATAAACAGTGTACATTCAGAGCCTGGTATGGGGGCGGGATTAGCTTCCTTAGCTCTGCTGCATGTTACATCTAAAAATTCTGATTGTGTCACAGCTGCTGCGCCCAGTAATCCAAGTGAAACATCTTTGGATTCAGGCGCTCTTTGCCTGCATCATGTTGAGGTTGCAAAAGCCTACTGGCAGATAATCTTTAAGGGCTCAGGCACACTTGCAATGAAATTGGATGAATTTGATAAAAAATTGGATTGAATTCGTACCAATGTTAACCGCTTCATGACCCCAGCTTTTTTCGGTTTTGCATTTTCGTTTTTCGCTCCCCCTCCTTCCCAGAGCCTTAACTTTTTTATTTTTCCATCAATATGGCCATGTGAGGGCTTATTTTTTGCAGGACAAGATGTGCTTTTGAACAACATAATTGAATTTAATTCCATGTCGTGTACTAGAAAACGGCAAAAAAATTCCAAGTGCGGTGAAATTGCAAAAAAAAGTGCAATCTTACACTTGTTTTTTTGTTTGGCTTTTTTGCTAGGTTCACTAAATGCTAAAAGTGACCTGCCATTTTGATTATCCATTACAAGTTCATAGACACCAAACATGTCTAGGTTATTTTTTATCTAAGTGGTAAAGAAAAATTCCAAACTTTGCTATACAAAAAAAAGCGCAAATTTCCGATACTGTAGCGTCTCCATTTTTCGTGATCTGGGATTGGGTGAGGGCTTATTTTTTGCGTGCCAAGCTGACATTTTTAATGATACAATTTTGGTGCAGATACGTTCTTCTGATCGCCCGTTATTGCATTTTAATGCAATGGCACGGTGACCAAAAAAAGTAATTCTGGCGTTTTACATTTTTTTCTTGCTACGCCATTTAGCGATAACGTTAATCCTTTTTTTATTGATAGATCGGGCGATTCTTAACGCGGCGATACCAAATATGTGTAGGATTGATTTTTTTAATTGTTTTATTTTGAATGGGGCGAAAGGAGGGTGATTTCAACTTTTATATATATTTTTTTTCATATTTTTTAAAACATTTTTTTACTTTTGCCATGCTTCAATACATAGGAGCGATGATCAGATCGCTCCTATGTAGTAGATTTACTGTATTGCTATGAGCACTGACCACAGGGTGACGCTCACAGCAATCCATGATCAACAATCATAGAGGTCTTCAATAGACTTCTAGTTGTCATGCTGATGCATCGCTGACTCCCGATCACGTGACCAGGGTTAGCGATGGGCTCATTTCCAGCCCGATGGCTGGAAGCGTTATCTTAAATGCCGCTGTCAGCGTTTGACAGAGGCATTTATAGCGGGGGTGGATCGCAATTCTACCCGTGGCTATTGCGGGCACATGTCAGCTGTACAAAACAGCTGACATGTCCCAGCTTTGACGTGGTCTCACCACCGGAGCCCGCATCAAAGCGGGGGTTCTGAGCTCGGACATACCATTCCGTCCGAGGTCAAAAAAGGGTTAATCTATGATTGTGTGTTTATTTGCGGTTTTTTTTCCCAGCTCAGATCGGATCACGATCGGGCTGGAAAAAAATTGCAGCATGCTTGGATTGCAATCAAAAATCGGATCGCATCCCGCAATAGAATTCAATGGGTGTGAGAGAAATATTGCACCGATTTTTATGCACCAGTGTCCTTTGAAAAGCCGGCAATTTATATGGGGCTACTGTAAAATCACACTGGCAGGTTAGAATAGAAAATATGGAATACATATATACACATAGAACAGGTGTGTATATATATATATATATATATATATATATATTAGTATATATACTGTATATACAGTACAGACCAAAAGTTTGGACACACCTTCTCATTTAAATTTTTTTCTGTCTTTTCATGACTATGAAAATTGTACATTCACACTGAAGGCATCAAAACTATGAATTAACACATGTGGAATTATATACTTAACAACAAAGTGTGAAACATCTGAAATTATGTCTTATATTCTAGGTTCTTCAAAGTAGCCACCTTTTGCTTTGATGACTGCTTTGCACACTCTTGGCATTATCTTTATGAGCTTCAAGGGGTAGTCACCGGGAATGGTTTTCACTTCACAGGTGTGCCCTGTCAGGTTTAATAAGTGGGATTTCTTGCCTTAGAAATGGTGTTGGGACCATCAGTTGTGTTGTGCAGAAGTCTGGTGGATACACAGCTGATAGTCCTACTGAATAGACTGTTAGAATTTGTATTATGGCAAGAAAAAAGCAGCTAAGTAAATAAAAACTTGTGGCCATCATTACATTAAGAAATGAATGTCAGTCAGTCCAAAAAATTGGGAAAACTTTGAAAGTGTCCCCAAGTGCAGTGGCAAAAACCATCAAGCGCTACAAAGAAACTGGGTCACATGAGGACCGCCCAAGGAAAGGAAGATCAAGAGCCACCTCTGCTTCTGAGGATAAGTTTATCTGAGTCACCAGCCTCAGAAATCGCAGGTTAACAGTAGCTCAGATTAGAGACCAGCAGCAGACACATCTCTACAACAACTGTTAAGTGGAGACTTTGTGCAGCAAGCCTTCATGGTAAAATAGCTGCTAGGAAACCACTGCTAAGGACAGGCAACAAGCAGGAGAGACTTGTTTGGGCTAAAGAACACAAAGAATGGACTTTAGACCAGTGGAAATCTGTGCTTTGGTCTGATGAGTCCAAATTTGAGATCTTTGGTTACAACCACCGTGTCTTTGTGCGACACAGAAAAGGTGAACGGATGGACTCTACATGCCTTGTTCCCACCGTGAAGCATGGAGGAAGAGGTGTGATGGTGTGGGGGTGCTTTGCTGGTGAAACTGTTGAGGATTTATTCAAAATTGAAGGCATACTGAACCAACATGGCTACCACAGCATCTTGCAGCGGCATGCTATTCCATCCAGTTTGCGTTTAGTTGGACCATCATTTATTTTTCAAAAGGACAATGTCTCCAAGCACACCTCCAGGCTGTGTAAGGGCTATTTGACCAAGAAGGAGAGTGATGTGGTGCTATGCCAGATGACCTGGCCTCCACAGTCACCAGACCTGAACCCAATCGAGATGGTTTGGGGTAAGCTGGACCGCAGAGAGAAGGCAAAAGGGCCAACAAGTGCTAAGCATCTCTGGGAACTCCTTCAAGATTGTTGGAAGACCATTCTTGTTGACTACCTCTTAAAGCTCATCAAGAGAATGCCAAGAGTGTACAAAGCAGTCATCAAAGCAAAAGTTGGCTACTTTGAAGAACCTAGAATATAAAACATAATTTCAGTTGTTTGACATTTTTTTGTTAAGTATATAATTCCACATGTTTTAATTCATAATTTTGATGCCTTCAGTGTGAATGTACAATTTTCTTTTTCCAGCTGTAAATCTTTATTCATTACATAGTGGAATGTGTTGAGAACAATAAAACCTAATAATGATCAACGTAAATCACAACTAATATCCCACAGAGGTCTGGAGTTGGAATGATGCTCAAAATCAAAGTGGAAAATGAAGTTACAGGCTGATCCAACTTCAGTGGAAATGCCTCAAGACAAGGAAAACATGCTCAGTAGTGTGTGTGGCCTCCATGTGCCTGTATATCCTCCCTACAATGCCTGGGCATGCTCTTGATGAGGTGGCGGATGGTGTCCTGAGGGATCTCTTCCCAGACCTGGACTAAAGCATCCACCAACTCCTGGACAGTCTGTGGTGCAACGTGACATTGGTGGATGGTGCGAGACATGATGTCCCAGATGTGTTTAATCGGATTTAGGTCTGGGGAATGGGTGGGCCAGTCCATTGCTTCAATGCCATCATCTTGCAGGAACTGCTGACACACTCCAGCCACATGAGGTCTGGCATTGCCCTGCATTAGGAGGAACCCAGGGCCAACCGCACCAGCATATGGTCTCACAAAGGGTCTGAGGATCTCATCTCGGTACTTAATGGCAGTCAGGCTGCCTCTGGTGAGCACATGGATGGCTGTGTGGCCCTCCAAAGAAATGCCACCCCACACCATTACTGTGAGTTGCAGGATACTCCGGTCAATCCTGCAACTCAATGTTTATTCCTCTCCTGAGGCACCCGGCAGGAGCTGCATTGGACCTTTCTCAATCAACATTTCCCCTGACCAACAGCTTGGCATTCCGTTAGCCTGTCTTTTCTGTATCTATCTACCCCACACCATTACTGACCCACTGCCAAACCGGTCATGCTGAAGGATGTTGCGGGCAACAGATCACTTTCCACGGCGTCTCCAGACTCCGTCTGTCACATGTGCTTTGTGTGAACCTGCTTTCATCTGTGAAGAGCACAGGGTGCCAGTGGCGAATTTGCTAATCCTGGTGTTCTGTGGCAAATGCCAAGCGTCTTGCACGGTGTTACATCAGTTGACGTCAGGTACTCAGACCATCCTCATGGAGATGGATTCTAACCATTTGTGCAGACAAATGCACATTTGTGTCGTGCTGAAGGTCATTTTGCAGGGTTCTGGCAGTGCACCTCCTGTTCCTCCTTGCACTAAGGCTGAGGTAGTGGTCCTGCTGCTGGGTTGTTGCCCTTCTATGGCCCCCTCTACATCTCCTGGTGTACTGCCCTGTCTTCTGTAGCACCTCCAGCCTCTGCACACTGTGACAGACACAGCAAACCTTGCCACAGCTCGCATTTATGTGCCATCCTGGATGAGCTGCACTACCTGAGCTACTTGGGTGTGTTGTAGAGGCCATCTCATGCTACCATGAGTGTAAAAAGAACAACCAACATTCAAAAGTGACAAAAACATCAACCACAAAGCATTGGTACTGAGATGTGGTCGGTGGTCCCCACCTGCAGAACCACTCCTTTTTTGAGTGTGTCTTGATAATTGCCAATAATTTCCATCTGTTGCCTATTCCATTTGTACAAGAGCATGTGAAATTGATTGTTAAACAGCGTTGCTTCCTAAGTGTTTTTTTGAGCAATATATATATATATATATATATATATATATATATACGAAATGTGTAGCATCTGAAGTGGGAGAAGAGGGTTGCGTTGACAATCCAACACAATGGGCAGCACTTTGAACAAATTTTATAAGTGGTCATAAACTTGTAAATAACTCATGAAATATTAAAGTTAAGTTAAAACCAAGCACACCATTGTTTTTCTTGTGAAATTCTCAATAAGTTTGATGTGGCTTATAACCCCCTTCCTATTGAAAAAAATAAAGTCGGATCCAAAATGGCTGACTTCAAAATGGCCGCTATGGTCACCACCCATCTTGAAAAGTTTCCCCCTCCCATATACCAATGTGCCACAAACAGGAAGCTGATATCACCAACCATTCCCATTTTATTTAGGTGTATCCATATAAATGGCCCACCCTGTATATACAGTATATGTCAGTGACCAGGGCTGGACTCTCCATCCTGCAATTCTGGCAAATGCCAGAAGGGCCTGTCTGGTCATGGGCTGCCTTGTCTGCTATGTTGTTTACAGAATTGGTGTTCTCAAGACACTCATACTTTTAAGAGTCATGACGGAGCACAAAGTCGCTGACTCCGTCACTTACCCCAGCAGACTACAGGTATCATTAGAAATATTGGTCTTGTAGAAAATCATCCTCTCCTCCATCCAGTGTAATATTAGTAATATCTCCCTTCTGGTTCATGGGGACGGGGACAACATGAGCCTGTATGATTTCAAATGGCAGGGCTGAATTTTGGACCCAGTCCGTTCCTGCCTGTCAGTGATATATATATATATATATATATATATATATATATATATATATATATATATATACTTTTACATTTCATAGAGAGATAGATAGAAGATTAGCCAGTAATTCATTTGTCGGCATCTGTAAAATCAATGCAGGGACTGACAGGATAGAAGACATGGTTTACATACACTAAGTAGTTGCAGAATATGTAGATACTGTATATAGACATCAGTGACCAATACAATTAGTAGTGTGTGTGCGCTAATTAGGGGACCTGTATGTAATTAATTAAAGATTCTTTTTTGGGGAAAATTGGCATGTGCTCCCGCGCAATTTTTAAAACCAGAAAAGGGAAAGCCAGCAACTTGGGTCAGTGTTATGAAAGGTAATTCAGTACCACAATGGACATAGAGGTCAGCGCACATACAATGACCTGGCAATAACCCAAAAAACAAGAACGAGCTCTGAGACGTGGGAACTCTGTTGACCGCAATCCCTAATCCTCTCCAACCACACTAAAGGCAGCCGTGGATTGCGCCTAACGCTCCCCATGCAACTCGGCACGGCCTGAGAAACTAGCTAGCCTGAAGATAGAAAATAAGCCTACCTTGCCTCAGAGAAATACCCCAAAGGAAAAGGCAGCCCCCACATATAATGACTGTGAGTTAAGATGAAAAGACAAACGTAGAGATGAAATAGATTTAGCAAAGTGAGGCCCAACTTTCTGAACAGAGCGAGGATAGGAAAGGTAACTTTGCGGTCAACACAAAACCCTACAAAAACCACGCAAAGGGGCAAAAAGACCCTCCGTACCGAACTAACGGCACGGAGGTACACCCTCTGCGTCCCAGAGCTTCCAGCAAGCAGAAAAAAACAAATTGACAAGCTGGAAAGAAAAAAAACAACAAACAAATAGCAAAGAGTAACTTAGCTATGCAGAGCAGCAGGCCACAGGAACGATCCAGGAGGAAACAGGTCCAATACTAGAACATTGACTGGAGGCCAGGATCAAAGCACTAGGTGGAGTTAAATAGACCAAACAGCTGCAGCTTGGATAAACCAAGCTGTTGCACAACTCTCAGGGTAAATAGTAGATAGCAGCCGGAAGAGTATAACCCAATAGAATTAAAACATAACTTTTACTAACACTGTTTAAAACATGGACAAAAAATACACAACACAAACACAAAAAAAAAAAAAGAAGGTGCTCACGCCGAAAACTGTGCTCTAATAAAAAATTGGTTTGGTCTCACCAATTGTGGACAAGGGTACCCATGCCAATAGTAGAGGGTCCCAAGGAGGGTCCAGTAGTTGTAGGATCAGACAGAGGGGACGGGGACCTTATCACTAAACCCCTGTCGTGCCCCAGCAATAACTCCTGTCCTCACAAGGACAGGCCCAAATGAACCCTACTACGGACACCCCCCACCATGTGTAGATGTAGTCAACGCCTCCCTACGCGTTTCTTCTCCAATCGCGGAGATTCATCAGGGGAGTTTCCAATGGCCAAAAGGCCCAGATAAGAACTCAGAAGTCCATAGGTAAAGTCCACTCAATGTCCATAAATCAGGGGTATACGCAGTGGCTGTATAACATCCCAGGAATAGGCAGTAACGTGTGACAGTCTGCCACCATAAGTGAGTCCCATGTCAGTGGCAACCCGTAACCTCCTTATAGGTAGCTAACAAGGACACACACCCCCACCAGCTGGATTGATTAATAACCACCCCCGCCAGTCTATGAGATATCTGGTACCGGAACTCACCGAGCTAGGTCCACGCTGCGCTCCAAAGCTGGAACGCACGCCATGTTTCCCCCCTGTGTCCAGGGGCTGCTGGGCGCTAGCGCTGGACCGGAAGTGTCCGCGCCATCTTTGGTACGTCACTACCGGTGCGCCGATGATGCTATGCGCTCCAACAGTGGAACGCAAGCATCAGGGCGCCCGATGACGCTGGTATGAATCAGACCGGACGTATCCGCACAATACCGCCCATGTAGTTGGCATATTACCCCCCTAGTCCTGGGGATGCTGGCAGTTAGTGCGAAACCGGAAGTGTCCGCGCCATCTATAAAACGTCACTTCCGGTGCGCCCCTAATGCTATGCGTTCCAGCAGTGAAACGCAAGCATCAGGGCGCATAATGACGCTGGGCATAGGTGTCAGTATGGTTATCCATGCGCTAATAGAATGCGCTACAGCGGTGCTATGCGTTCCAGCAGTGAGACGCAAGCATCAGGGCGCATAATGACGCTGGGCAAAGATAGATTAACAACCCAGCATAGCCAGCCACTAGACTCTAAAACTTAACATTTAATATGTATACCTCTAAAATTATGTGTACTTTAAAAACAATTTGGTGCTCATGTTTAAACGTGCACTAGACAAGAAAAATGGCATGATCTCACCCAATTGCTGTCTCTCTTCTTGTTGTAGATTCTTGTGCTTATTGAGAGCACGGCATGGGATGGAGACCAATAGACCTTTTTTTTTTTTTTTTTTTTCTCCCCCCCATTGGAAAAGGTCTATTGGTCTCCATCCCATGCCGTGCTCTCAATAAGCACAAGAATCTACAACAAGAAGAGAGACAGCAATTGGGTGAGATCATGCCATTTTTCTTGTCTAGTGCACGTTTAAACATGAGCACCAAATTGTTTTTAAAGTACACATAATTTTAGAGGTATACATATTAAATGTTAAGTTTTAGAGTCTAGTGGCTGGCTATGCTGGGTTGTTAGTTAAAAGTGGTCAGACGTGATTAGGAACGATACGTTCTGGTTTCTTTCTTTTTTCCTGCTGAATTCACGCAAAGATAGATTAACGTCAGGGCGCATAATGATGCTGGGCAAAGGTGTCAGTATAGGTTAAATAGAATGCGCTACAGCGGTGCCCCTTTATCCCGGGGCTACTAACCGCTAGCATAAGGCCGGAAATGTCCGCGCCTTCCTTAATACGTCAGTAACAGAGCACTGATAATACTATGCGTTCCAACGAAACGCAAGTATTAGGGCGCCTGACGTCGCTGGGCACCAATGTCAGTGAAACCGAAGGTGTCAGCATCTACATTATGCATGCGCATACGTAAATATTAGTAACGCGGCCATATAGTTACCACATCTAACATAGATGTATACCCTAAAGTTCCTGGTAAAGGAGATAGATTTTCCTGTAGATAGTAAATAGTATAGAGGTGTGGCTGGAAGTGTCCATGCCCGCTATTATACTGACAATAGGAGAAATTAGGTACCTGGAAATGTCCCGACCAACTCAACTATACACGCAAAAGTATAACAATATAAATATGACTAGTACGGCGGGGAAAGGGGGAATATATCCAAGAGGGGCCCAAAGGGGTAGAGAAATAAAAATAATAAACAACATATAAACGGGAATGCTGATACTTGTCAAAACCAGCAAAAATTGCCACAATATTCCAAAGTTGTAAAATTTGTCCATACAGAACATATGAACCCCTCCTCCCTGGAGATTTTTTCGGTGACCTATAAGTAATCTCATACCCGAGACCAGGGATAAAGCGAGGGGAACAAGGGTACAGGGCAGTGACCCTGCGCCACTATATTGCAAACGTTTTGTTTATTATGACTATATCTCGGGACAGCGGGTCCAAAACACCGAGCCCAGGCAAAACAGAAGTTCAGAACACCAAAAATGAGGAAGAAAGGGGGAGGGGAAATAAAAGGGGACCAAAGGCATAATGCTTAACATAGTGAGGAGGCTGGAAAGAGACACACGAGGGCATGTTCACTTAAATAAGAGAGATGAACCTAGAGAAAACAACCAAAATTGAGTTGGTCATTAAGTCCATTGGGGTGACACGTATCCAATAGAAAGATCCACCTTGTCTCCCTTTGTAGCAGGATCTTATCAAAGTCACCTCCTCTAGATAGAGGGGCAACCTTATCAATCCCCATGAACCTCATGACCTTTGCATCTCCATCATGACTGATGTTTACGTGTCTAGCAATGGGGGTATCCCTCCGATTGCGAATGTCTCCCAGATGCTCGCCCACTCGTCTTCTAAATTCTCTGATCGTTTTGCCGATATATGTAATGCCACAAATACAGGTGGCTCTGTAAACGATCCCTTTTGACTTACAATTAATAAATTCTTTTATGGTATGTGTACTTTGCGTGTGGGTGTTATAAAATTCTTTGCCCACCTCTATTGAATCGCACGCGACGCATGTGCCACATCTGTAACACCCCTTGGGCCTGTTTGGTAACCATGTTGACTTAGTGGGTGTGGTTAGGTGACTGTGTACCAATCGGTCCCCTAATGTCTTACATTTTCTATACGTAATCTGTGGCCGTGTACCCACGGCATCCCGAAGATCATCGTCCATTGCGAGAATACCCCAATACTTATTTAGAATGGCCCTGACTAATGGAGCCCCATTGTCATAGGCACAGATCATTCTAATGGTGTTATTGTCTTCACTCCCCCTCTCTCGTGGTGTCAACAAGTTATTTCTAACCTGCCCTCGGGCATAATGATATGCCTGCCTCAGCACCCAGTCGGGATACCCCCTAGCCAAAAATCTCGATCTCAAATCCTTTGCCTTGATTTTAAAATCAGCATCATTAGAACAGTTCCTTCTCAGGCGGAGGTACTAACCTTTAGGAATACCTTTTTTAAGGGAATAGGGGTGATGGCTGTCCCACCTCAACACAGAGTTAGTGGAGGTAGGTTTTCTGAAGATTGTAGTGTCAAGGCCATCACCACCGCTGGTTTTGGAAATCATAATGTCCAGAAATGGTAAACTCCTCTCCTCCATTTCAAAGGTAAACCTAAGACCGATATTATTGAGGTTCAATGATGACATAAATTGCTGGAATAGCTCTCTAGTACCGCTCCACAGGACAAACACATCATCTATATAACGAACCCATAGGTCAATATAGACAGTGAACTCCTCATTGCCTTCCGAAAACACGATCTTATCCTCCCAACAGCCCAGGAACAAATTTGCGTAACTTGGCGCACAAGGGCTGCCCATGGCAGTGCCCCTGAGCTGGTGGAGGATTTTTCCGTCAAAGCAAAAATAGTTATTATTGAGGACAAAGTTCAAAAGGGTTAAGACAAAGTCATTATGGGGGATAAATTGTTGCCCCCTTGTCCCCAGAAAATGCCGAACTCCCTGCACCCCATGTTCATGCGGAATAGAGGAGTACAGTGACTCGACATCTATACTGACCAGGAATGATCCCGGTTCTAGGGAGATCCCTTCCAGCCTACGTAAGAGATCCATAGTATCCCTGATGTATGAAGGGAGCGATGTCACAAATGGTCTCAAAATTTGGTCTATATAGGTTCCTGCATTCTGGCAGATACTCCCTATCCCCGAGACTATAGGTCTCCCCTTCAAGGGTTCAATGCCCTTGTGAACCTTTGGCAGGGCATAGAAGGTAGCCATGACCGGGTGCTGAGGGAGGAGGAAAAGATATTCCTCTTGACTAATCAGATTATCCACCCTAGCCTGTTTAAGAATCTTCTCCAGGTTCCTTAGACAACAAACAGTAGGATTCTGCATTACTCGAGTATAGGTGGTCTGATCATTTAGCAGGGCTAGGCACATATCCTTATATTTCTCCACATCCATAACAACCACATTACCTCCTTTGTCGGAGGGTTTGAATATTATTGTTTTATCAGTTTCTAGGTTACGGAGTGCTGTGATTTGTGTTTTACTCAGATTGTGTCTTGGCTGTTCCTGCGTAAGCTGTTTAATGTCTCTAGTGGCCAAATTAAGGAAAACATCAATGGCTGAGACGTCCCCACCCAGCGGTGCCATTTTTTTGCTAGGATTTCTCAGCTGGGTAAATGGACCCAAACCCCTATTCGTCTGGGGTACAGTTTCCAATTCTGCCAATAACTGAACATCCTGCATCATATCAAGGGGAATCCCCAAGTCCGCTGCAGTTTTTTTGTCCTTTTGTTTAAAGAGCTTATGCCACCTTACTCTTCTAATAAACAGATGCAGATCTTTGACCATATCAAACAATGCAAAATCAGTGGTAGGTATAAAGGAGAGTCCTTTTGATAGAACTGACATTTCTACAGGATCTAGTTGCCTCCTGGATAAATTAATGACCTGTGGGGCTATTCCCTGCTGTAGGTGTTGCGATTCCTCAATAGGTATGGGCGGTCTAAAAAACCAGGCCTCGGGGTGGAGGAATGATATCTACCTCCCCTCTGATAACCTCTATTTCTACCTCGTTGTCGCCCTCTTGATGGACCAGCTCTGCCTTCGGTGTCAGAAATATCGGTTTCCGTGGAGGAAAGCTCAGTGTCCCTATCCACCCTCTCCTGTACTTCCCCCACCACCTGATAGATTTTATTATCCTTAAAGTCTTGTAAATCTCTAAGGTACTGCTTGTGCTTCCTTTCTTTTAAGTTGTACTGGAATTTCTCGATAGTGTTCTGGAGCTGACTTTCCTTTGTTACAAAGTCACTCTCTGCCCTGAACTTTTTGGTAATCTCAATCTGTTCTTTAAGTTTTAAATTAAGTCTCTCCAAATTAGCCCTCTCCTCATTAACCAGAATCTGCATCAATCTCTGGGAGCTAGAGGTGGCCTCCTTCTCCCACAGACTCATAAGCTGTGGCGTTCTACAGCGTACTGCTGGCAATAAGGAGATTCGAAGACCCCTAGGTACAATGCTGTTTGCTATATAATTCTCCAAACTTTGAAGCTCCCACCACGACACTATTTGTTCTTTATAAATTCTGGTAAGATCTTTGAAGACCGTGCTGTATGTGGGTGTGTATTTTTTTTGTGTAAACGTTTTTTCAGAGAATATGTCCTTTGTTTCTGTCAGCCATAGATCTGTGTCTGGCCCCGCTGCCAAAAAACCAGCCATACCAAAACTAATAAGATAACCAAACAGCTGCAGCTTGGATAAACCAAGCTGTTGCACAACTCTCAGGGTAAATAGTAGATAGCAGCCGGAAGAGTATAACCCAATAGAATTAAAACATAACTTTTACTAACACTGTTTAAAACATGGACAAAAAATACACAACACAAATACAAAAAAAAAGAAAAAAAAGAAGGTGCTCACGGACAAAGTTAAATAGAGCAGCACCTAACGACTTCACCACATCACCTGAGGAAGGAAACTCAGAAGCCGCAGTACCACTTTCCTCCACCAACGGAAGCTCACAGAGAGAACCAGCCGAAGTACCACTTGTGACCACAGGAGGGAGCTCTGCCACAGAATTCACAACAGTACCCCCCCCTTGAGGAGGGGTCACCAAACCCTCACCAGAGCTCCCAGGACGACCAGGATGAGCCATATGAAAGGCACGAACAAGATCGGGAGCATGGACATCAGAGGCAAAGACCCAGGAATTATCTTCCTGAGCATAACCCTTCCACTTAACCAGATAATGGAGTTTCCGCCTTGAAACATGAGAATCCAAAATCTTCTCCACAATATACTCCAACTCCCCCTCCACCAAAACCGGGGCAGGAGGATCAACAGATGAAACCATAGGTGCCACGTATCTCCGCAACAATGACCTATGGAATACGTTATGTATGGAAAAAGAATCTGGAAGGGTCAGACGAAAAGACACAGGATTAAGAACCTCAGAAATCCTATACAGACCAATAAAACGAGGTTTAAACTTAGGAGAGGAAACCTTCATAGGAATATGACGAGAAGATAACCAAACCAAGTCCCCAACCCGAAGTCGGGGACCCACACAGCGTCTGCGATTAGCGAAACGTTGAGCCTTCTCCTGGGACAAAGTCAAATTGTCCACTACATGAGTCCAAATCTGCTGCAACCTGTCCACCACAGTATCCACACCAGGACAGTCCGAAGACTCAACCTGCCCTGAAGAGAAACGAGGATGGAACCCAGAGTTGCAGAAAAACGGTGAAACCAAGGTAGCCGAGCTGGCCCGATTATTAAGGGCGAACTCAGCCAAAGGCAAAAAGGACACCCAGTCATCCTGATCAGCAGAAACAAAGCATCTCAGATATGTTTCCAAGGTCTGATTGGTTCGTTCGGTCTGGCCATTAGTCTGAGGATGGAAAGCCGAGGAAAAAGACAAGTCAATGCACATCCTACCACAAAAGGCTCGCCAAAACCTCGAAACAAACTGGGAACCTCTGTCAGAAACGATATTCTCTGGAATGCCATGTAAACGAACCACATGCTGGAAAAACAATGGCACCAAATCAGAGGAGGAAGACAATTTAGACAAGGGTACCAAATGGACCATCTTAGAGAAGCGATCACAGACCACCCAAATGACTGACATCTTTTGAGAGACGGGAAGATCTGAAATAAAATCCATAGAGATATGTGTCCAAGGCCTCTTCGGGACCGGCAAGGGCAAAAGCAACCCACTGGCACGAGAACAGCAGGGCTTAGCCCGAGCACAAATCCCACAGGACTGCACAAAAGTACGCACATCCCGCGACAGAGATGGCCACCAAAAGGATCTAGCCACTAACTCTCTGGTACCAAAGATTCCAGGATGACCAGCCAACACCGAATAATGAACCTCAGAGATAACTTTATTCGTCCACCTATCAGGGACAAACAGTTTCTCCGCTGGGCAACGATCAGATTTATTAGCCTGAAATTTTTGCAGCACCCGCCGCAAATCAGGGGAGATGGCAGACACAATTACTCCCTCTTTGAGGATACCCGCCGGCTCAGATACACCCGGAGAGTCGGGCACAAAACTCCTAGACAGAGCATCCGCCTTCACATTTTTAGAGCCCGGAAGGTATGAAATCACAAAGTCAAAATGGGCAAAAAACAACGACCAACGAGCTTGTCTAGGATTCAACCGCTTGGCGGACTCGAGATAAGTCAAGTTCTTATGATCAGTCAAGACCACCACGCGATGCTTAGCTCCTTCAAGCCAATGACGCCACTCCTCGAATGCCCACTTCATGGCCAGCAACTCTCGATTGCCCACATCATAATTTCGCTCAGCAGGCGAAAACTTCCTGGAAAAGAAGGCGCATGGTTTCATCACCGAGCAATCAGAACTTCTCTGCGACAAAACAGCCCCTGCTCCAATCTCAGAAGCATCAACCTCGACCTGGAACGGAAGCGAAACATCTGGTTGACACAACACAGGGGCAGAAGAAAAACGACCCTTCAACTCTTGAAAAGCTTCCACAGCAGCAGAAGACCAATTGACCACATCAGCACCTTTCTTGGTCAAATCGGTCAATGGTTTAGCAATACTAGAAAAATTGCAGATGAAGCGACGATAAAAATTAGGAAAGCCCAGGAACTTTTGCAGACTTTTCAGAGATGTCGGCTGAGTCCAATTATGGATGGCTTGGACCTTAACAGGGTCCATCTCGATAGTAGAAGGGGAAAAGATGATCCCCAAAAATGAAACCTTCTGAACACCAAAGAGACACTTTGATCCCTTCACAAACAAAGAATTAGCACGCAGGACCTGAAACACCGTTCTGACCTGCTTCACATGAGACTCCCAATCATCCGAGAAGATCAAAATGTCATCTAAGTACACAATCAGGAATTTATCCAGGTACTCTCGGAAGATGTCATGCATAAAGGACTGAAACACTGATGGAGCATTGGCAAGTCCGAACGGCATTACTAGATACTCAAAATGGCCCTCGGGCGTATTAAATGCAGTTTTCCACTCATCGCCTCGCTTAATACGCACAAGATTATACGCACCACGAAGATCTATCTTGGTGAACCAACTAGCCCCCTTAATCCGAGCAAACAAATCAGATAACAATGGCAAGGGGTACTGAAATTTAACAGTGATCTTATTTAGAAGGCGGTGATCTATACAAGGTCTCAGTGAACCATCCTTCTTGGCTACAAAAAAGAACCCTGCTCCTAATGGCGACGATGACGGGCGAATATGCCCCTTCTCCAAAGACTCCTTCACATAACTCCGCATAGCGGCGTGCTCAGGCACAGATAAATTAAACAGTAGACCTTTTGGGAATTTACTACCAGGAATCAAATCGATAGCACAATCACAATCCCTATGCGGAGGTAGGGTATCGGACTTGGGCTCATCAAATAAATCCCGGTAATCAGACAAGAACTCAGGAACCTCAGAAGGGGTGGATGACGAAATAGTCAGAAATGGGACATCACCATGTACCCCCTGACAACCCCAGCTGGACACAGACATGGATTTCCAATCTAATACTGGATTATGGACTTGTAGCCATGGCAACCCCAACACGACCACATCATGCAGATTATGCAACACCAGAAAGCGAATAACCTCCTGATGTGCAGGAGCCATGCACATGGTCAGCTGGGTCCAGTACTGAGGCTTATTCTTGGCCAAAGGCGTAGCATCAATTCCTCTCAATGGAATAGGACACTGCAAGGGCTCTAAGAAAAACCCACAATGCCTAGCATACTCCAAGTCCATCAAATTCAGAGCAGCGCCTGAGTCCACAAATGCCATGACAGAATATGATGACAAAGAGCAGATCAAGGTAACAGACAGAAGAAATTTTGACTGTACCGTACCAATGGTGGCAGACCTAGCAAACCGCTTAGTGCGCTTAGGACAATCAGAGATAGCATGAGTGGAATCACCACAGTAGAAACACAGCCCATTCAGACGTCTGTGTTCTTGCCGTTCAACTCTGGTCAAAGTCCTATCGCACTGCATAGGCTCAGGTTTAAGCTCTGGTAATACCGCCAAATGGTGCACAGATTTACGCTCGCGCAAGCGTCAACCGATCTGAATGGCCAAAGACATAGACTCATTCAGACCAGCAGGCATAGGAAATCCCACCATGACATCCTTAAGGGCTTCAGAGAGACCTTTTCTGAAAATAGCTGCGAGCGCACCTTCATTCCACTGAGTGAGTACGGACCACTTTCTAAATTTCTGACAATATACCCCTATTTCATCCAGACCCTGACACAGAGCCAGCAAATTCTTCTCTGCCTGATCCACAGAATTAGGCTCATCGTACAGCAATCCGAGCGCCAGGAAAAATGCATCGATATTACTTAAAGGGAACCTGTCACCTGATTTTGGCGGGACAGGTTTGCGGTCATATGGGCGGGGTTTTCGGGTGTTTGATTCACCCTTTCCTTACCCGCTGGCTGCATGCTGGCCGTAATATTGGGTTGAAGTTCATGCTGTGTCCTCCAAAGTACACGCCTGTGCAAGGCAATCTTGTCTTGTGCACGCGCAGTATGCTTTGCCCAACTGCGGGCAAAGCCGAACAGCATTAGTGCGCATGCAGCCAGCGGGTAAGGAAAGGGTGAATCAAACACCCGAAAACCCCGCCCCTATGACCGCAAACCTGTCCCGCCAAATTCAGGTGACAGGTTCCCTTTAATGCAGGATCTCCTGACGCAAGAGAAAATGCCCAGTCCTGAGGGTCGCCACGCAAAAAAGAAATAACGATCCTAACTTGTTGAACTGGGTCACCAGAGGAGCGAGGTTTCAAAGCCAGAAATAGTTTGCAATTATTTTTGAAACTCAGAAATTTAGTTCTATCTCCAGAAAACAAATCAGGAATAGGAATTCTAGGTTCTAACATAGATTTCTGAACCATAATGTCTTGAATTTTTTGTACTCTTGCAGTGAGATTATCCACACAAGAAGACAGACCTTTAATGTCCATCACTACACCTGTGTCCTGAACCACCCAAATGTCTAGGGGAAAAAAAAGGCAAAACACAGTGCAAAGAAAAAAAAATGGTCTCAGAACTTCTTTTTTCCTTCTATTGAGAAGCATTAGTACTTTGGGCCTCCAGTACTGTTATGAAAGGTAATTCAGTACCACAATGGACATAGAGGTCAGCGCACATACAGTGACCTGGCAATAACCCAAAAAACAAGAACGAGCTCTGAGACGTGGGAACTCTGTTGACCGCAATCCCTAATCCTCTCCAACCACACTAAAGGCAGCCGTGGATTGCGCCTAACGCTCCCTATGCAACTCGGCACGGCCTGAGAAACTAGCTAGCCTGAAGATAGAAAATAAGCCTACCTTGCCTCAGAGAAATACCCCAAAGGAAAAGGCAGCCCCCACATATAATGACTGTGAGTTAAGATGAAAAGACAAACGTAGAGATGAAATAGATTTAGCAAAGTGAGGCCCAACTTTCTGAACAGAGCGAGGATAGGAAAGGTAACTTTGCGGTCAACACAAAACCCTACAAAAACCACGCAAAGGGGCAAAAAGACCCTCCGTACCGAACTAACGGCACGGAGGTACACCCTCTGCGTCCCAGAGCTTCCAGCAAGCAGAAAAAAACAAATTGACAAGCTGGAAAGAAAAAAAACAGCAAACAAATAGCAAAGAGTAACTTAGCTATGCAGAGCAGCAGGCCACAGGAACGATCCAGGAGGAAACAGGTCCAATACTAGAACATTGACTGGAGGCCAGGATCAAAGCACTAGGTGGAGTTAAATAGAGCAGCACCTAACGACTTCACCACATCACCTGAGGAAGGAAACTCAGAAGCCGCAGTACCACTTTCCTCCACCAACGGAAGCTCACAGAGAGAACCAGCCGAAGTACCACTTGTGACCACAGGAGGGAGCTCTGCCACAGAATTCACAACAGGTCAGATATTAATAGCCTAGGAAGGGACCATGGTTATTGACCCCCTGACTGAAAACATCTGCCCCCAGCCATCCCAGAAATGGCGCATCTCCAAGATGCACCAATTCCATCACTTAGCCTCTCTCTTCCCACTTGCTCTGTAGTGGTGGCAAGTGGGGTATTAGTTGTGAGGTTGATGTCAACTTTGTATTGTAAGATGACATCAAGCCCATGACTTAGTAAAGGAGAGGTGTCAATTAGACACCTATCCATTACTAATCCAATAGTTGTTAAGGGGTTAAATAAAGACACAGCCAGAATAACATAGTAACATAGTAACATAGTAAGGCCGAAAAAAGACATTTGTCCATCCAGTTCAGCCTATATTCCATCATAATAAATCCCCAGATTTACATCCTTTTACAGAACCTAATAATTGTATGATACAATATTGTTCTGCTCCAGGAAGACATCCAGGCCTCTCTTGAACCCCTCGACTGAGATCGCCATCACCACCTCCTCAGGCAAGCAATTCCAGATTCTCACTGCCCTAACAGTAAAGAATCCTCTTCTATGTTGGTGGAAAAATCTTCTCTCCTCCAGACGCAAAGAATGCCCCCTTGTGCCCGTCACCTTCCTTGGTATAAACAAATCCTCAGCGAGATATTTGTATTGTCCCCTTATATACTTATACATGGTTATTAGATCGCCCCTCAGTCGCCTGTTTTCTAGACTAAATAATCCTAATTTCGCTAATCTATCTAGGTATTGTAGTTCTCCCATCCCCTTTATTAATTTTGTTGCCCTCCTTTGTACTCTCTCTAGTTCCATTATATCCTTCCTGAGTACCGGTGCCCAAAACTGGACACAGTACTCCATGTGCGGTCTAACTAGGGATTTATACAGAGGCAGTATAATGCTCTCATCATGTGTATCCAGACCTCTTTTAATGCACCCCATGATCCTGTTTGCCTTGGCAGCTGCTGCCTGGCACTGGCTGCTCCAGGTAAGTTTATCATTAACTAGGATCCCCAAGTCCTTCTCCCTGTCAGATTTACCCAGTGGTTTCCCATTCAGTGTGTAATGGTGATATTGATTCCTTCTTCCCATGTGTATAACCTTACATTTATCATTGTTAAACCTCATCTGCCACCTTTCAGCCCAAGTTTCCAACCTATCCAGATCCATCTGTAGCAGAATACTATCTTCTCTTGTATTAACTGCTTTACATAGTTTTGTATCATCTGCAAATATCGATATTTTACTGTGTAAACCTTCTACCAGATCATTAATGAATATGTTGAAGAGAACAGGTCCCAATACCGACCCCTGCGGTACCCCACTGGTCACAGCAACCCAGTTAGAGACTATACCATTTATAACCACCCTCTGCTTTCTATCACTAAGCCAGTTACTAACCCATTTACACACATTTTCCCCCAGACCAAGCATTCTCATTTTGTGTACCAACCTCTTGTGCGGCACGGTATCAAATGCTTTGGAAAAATCGAGATATACCACGTCCAATGACTCACCGTTGTCCAGCCTATAGCTTACCTCTTCATAAAAACTGATTAGATTGGTTTGACAGGAGCGATTTCTCATAAACTCATGATGATATGGAGTTAAACAGTTACTCTCATTGAGATAATCCAGAATAACATCCCTCAGAAACCCTTCAAATATTTTACCAAAAATAGAGGTTAGACTTACTGGCCTATAATTTCCAGGTTCACTTTTAGAGCCCTTTTTGTATATTGGCACCACATTTGCTATGCGCCAGTCCTGCGGAACAGACCCCGTCGCTATAGAGTCCCTAAAAAAAAGAAATAATGGTTTATCTATTACATTACTTAGTTCTCTTAGCACTCGTGGGTGTATGCCATCCGGACCCGGAGATTTATCTATTTTGATCTTATTTAGCCGGTTTCGCACCGGCTAAATAAGTCTTTTAATGAAATCAAACACAACACAGTTTCCCATCTTTATTGTACTCCTAATTCCTGCGACACTCTCGTTCTCCTGTAATAAACATAAAATAATAAAGCAACAATATACCATACCTGTCCGTCATTCTGTCCCACGCCGTAATCCATATTTGAGGTATATACAGTTTTCAACCAGGACGGTGCCAAGATGCGACCGCTCCAGCTGAAAACTACTGATGAATGAGGAGATGCTGCCGTCACTAAAGCTGCGCTGCCTCACAGCCAGACCTGCACTGAACTCTGGAGTGTGGGTAAATGAACTTCCATTATGGCTTCAAGTTGACCCAGACATGAGGCTCCGTCAGGACGTCATGCTCTATGACCTTCATACAACCTGGAAGTTCTGAGAAGAGGTCCCTGTTGCGCTGTAGCAACTCCGGACACTGTTGCTTTTAGGCACGAGACAGAGTCTCTGCCAATTTAAATTTCTCCACGTCCACTTCAGGTTTGATCACCAAACATGGAGCTTCTATGGCTCCCTATCTTGCCATGGCTTAATCAGATTCATGTGGTACACCTGGTAGGGCTTCCTATTCCCAGGTTGGTGTATCTTGTAGTTGACCTCACCAACTTTCTCCACCACATAGGGACACTGCCACTTGGCCAGGAATTTGGTCTTCACTGTGGGCACCAGCACCAGTACTCGATCCCTTGGGTTGAACTGTCTCACCTTGGCTGACCTATTATACACCCTGGATTGTGCTTCCTGAGCCTTGAGGAGGTGCTCCTTCACAAGGGGCATCACGTTAGCGATCCTCTCTTGCATCTGGGTGACACGCATCTATAGGGGGTGGTTTCAGCTTCCCAGGATTCCTTCGCCACATCCAGAAGACATCAGAGGTGCTGTCCATAGAGCAGTTCAAATGGGGAGAAGCTGGAAACTTGGGGAACTTCCCTGATGGAGAACAACAGGTAAGGAAGCAGACAGTCCCAGTCTCGGATGTCCTCCTCCACTTTTTTTTTTAGCATCACCTTCAAGATTTTGTTAAACCGCTCCAGCAGTCCATCAGTCTGGGGATGGTATACTGAGGTTCTGAGCTGAGAAATTTGAAGGGACTTGCATAGCAAGTATCTTGTTCGGCAGCCCGGTTAGGGAGAAGATATGAATCAGCTTCTTAGAGATACACTTGACAGAGGCATTTCCTAAGGGTACCACTTCAGGGTACCGGGTAGCATAAACCAGGACCACCAATATACAGCTCTGGCAAAGATTAAGAGACCACTGCAAAATTTTCAGTTTTTGTTTGATTTTTCTCTTTATAGGTATACTTTTGAGTAAAATGTAAATTGTTCTTTTATTCTATAAACTACAGACAACATGACTCCGAAGTTCCAAGCAATAAATTTTGTATTTATTTTCTGAAAATGAGAAATGGTCAAAAAAACAAGAAAATGCATTGTTTGCAGTCTCAAGTAATGCAAAAAAGAAAAACAAGTTCATAATCATTTAGAAACAACAATACTAATCCTTTAACTGAAGAGGAGTTCAGAAATCAAAATTTTGTGGAATAACCATGATTTTTAATCACAGCTTTCATGTGTCTTGGCATGCTTTCCACCAGTCTTTCACACTGCTTTTGGGTGACCTTATGCCACTCCTGGTACAAATATTTAAGCAGTTTTTCTTTCATAGCTTGTGACCATCCATCTTCCTCTTGATTACATTCCAGAGGTTTTCAATGGGTTTGAGGAGATTGGGATGGCCATGACAGGGATTCGATGTGGTGGTCCTTCATCTACACCTTGATTGACCTAGCTGTGTGGCTTGCCGCATTGTCCTGCTGGAAAAACCAGTCCTCAGAGTTGGAGAACATTGCCTGAGCAGAAGGAATCAACAGTTTTTCCAGGATAACCTTGAATGCGGCTTGATTCATACGTCCTTCACAAAGATTAACTTGCCCAATTCCAGCCTTGCTGAAGCATCCCCAGATCATCACCGATCCTCCACCAAATTTCACAGTGGGTGCAAGACACTGTGGCTTGTATGCCTCTCCAGGTCTCCGTCTAAACATTAGACGACCAGATGTTGGGTAAAGCTGAAAATTAGACTAATCAGAGAAGATTACCTCTATGGTCCAATCCTTATCATCTTTGGCAAACTTCAGCCAGGCTCTCCTTTGCTTCTCATTGATGAAAGGCTTTTTTCTAGCTTTACATGACTTGATTCCTGCTTCTAGGAGCCTGTTACAAACTGTTCTTGCCTTGCACTTCACCCCAGCTGCCATTTGCCTTTCCTTTTGTAGGTCACTTGATGTCATCCTGCAGTTGCTGAGTGACATTCAAATAAGATGACGGTTATCCCTTTCAGTGCAGAGTTGTTTTTGCCCTCAGCCGATTTGTAGCTTTGTTGTCCCCAATGTCTGCTGCTTGACCTTGTTGTAATGGACTGCCATCTTAGAAATTTTAAAGATGGAGGCAACATGATGCTCACTGTGTCCTTCTGCTAGTAAAGCCAGAATTGAGCCCTTAATTTCCTTACTCAAGACTTTTCTTTTCAACTCCTTTGTCATGGTTAATAGTTATTTTTTCATTCCTATTACTTTTGGGATATTAATATCATATAATAAAAAAAACCACATAAGTGCACTACTTAACCATCACCACAATTACAGCATACTATAGGAAAGGCCAGGGTGGTGCCAAGCCCTACACTACACTAAAAACACCCTACCTATCAGCGGAGGTTGGCACCCTATTAACCTGCGCAATGGCGCCCCCGCTCCTCGTCGACTCTCCCTGCGTGTTGAGTTAGAAGGGGAAGCATTGTGGAAGGAATGGATATAGGCATGAAGATAGACCTACCAATTCATCTTTGCTGACTCATTATTTTTCTAGAGGGGCCCCGGTTGTGTGGTCTTTCTTTTCCCCATCCCAGCAGGGCCCATTAGGGGTAGCAGGGAGAGGCGACGAGGAGCGGGGGCACCATTGCGCAGGTTAATAGGGTGCCAACCTCCGCTGATAGGTAGGGTGTTTTTAGTGTAGTGTAGGGCTTGGCACCACCCTAGCCTTTCCTATAGTATGCTGTAATTGTGGTGATGGTTAAGTAGTGCACTTATGTGTTTTTTTTATTATATGATATTAATAAAGGTTAATTTTTAATTTGTTTTGGGGATTTTTTCTATGAGCTCTAAAATATATCCCCAAGGACAAATTTTGTTTTTCTCTGTGAATTCTACTTTTGGGATATTACTAGCACTTGTTTTGCCATCCAGCTTGTTCTATAGCAAGAGGATTGTGAACACCACAGCAGTGTTTTTTATACTTTCCTTCGTTAAATAAGATTTGTTTCAGGTGATCACCTAATCAGAAGTAGAACGAGGTGTACTCTGGTTGGAACTGACACTGGAATGGAATGGCTGTCAGACATGTAGAGAAGCTGATTTTTATAAAACTGTGCAGTGGTCTCTTAATTTTTGCCAGAGCTGTATATTGATTTCCTCTTGCAGATTTTACCAGAAACCCCACAAGGTCCATCGGTATTCACTCAAATGGGACCTCAATGATGGGCAATGGTACCAGAGGACTGCGGAAGTGGGCTACTGGGGAGGTCAGCTGGCACATGGGGCAGGAACGACAATAGTTCACAATTTCTCTTTAACACCCAGGCCAATAGAATCTCTGCAGAATGTGCTCCTGGGTCTTATCTGCCCCCAGGTAACCACTCAGCACATGGGAATGAGCCATGTTTAAGACCCTGCGTCTATAGGGCCCTGGTATCAATATCTGCTCTATTACCTCACCTTTTGGCTTGGTTACCCTATAAAGCAGATCTCCAATCACAGCAAAATGAGGGTACCTACTGTCGGCCCCAGGGTCCTGAGGAACACCATTTAATACAGTTACATTGTCAAATGCCCCTGTAAGAGTTAGGTCCCTGAGTTGGGTGGTTCCAAAGTTTCCCCGGACACCTCCAGCTCAGGGACATTGGCCACAGTTGATTCTGCCTCATCCTCATCCTCATCGCCAGCAAGTACACAAAATGGAAACCTGTCATCCGCAGTCTGCGACAAGGTTTCTTTGGGAGCAACCTGGCTGTCGTTCAGGCAACCAGACGTACTCCCTTTTCCCCACAAATCCCAAAATAACACAAAGTCCAGCCCTATTATAATAGGGTGTAATAGGTCCTTGACCACACCGACTTCATGGGATTCGGTGCCACAGTTTGTGTTTATTATGACCACTTGGGCCACCATGGATATAGCGAATGCCTACCCTATTTCCAGGAATCAGTCGATGGGGAATTGTGGCCCTCACTATGGATACCAAACTCCCTGAGTCCAGCAGACTAGTCACTTGCACCCCATTTACTGACACATCTCACCAGTATCACTGACTGGAGGAATAACTTAACAGTAGAAATCTATTAGAGAGAACAACGGCAAACAAAAACTGCAATCTAAATCAAGTCCATGTTAAAGGCATCATTCAACTTTAAAGTGACAGGCTTGAGCATGTTGCTGTCCTGCAAGTGTGCATCACTGAAACATCCAGCTTGTAATATTTGAAGAAATTTATCATCAAATTTGCTCAGATTCATCAAGACCGGCATTATTCATGCTGGTCTTGATGAGGTGTACAGGAGTCAGAGGTGCCTGATTCATTAAGAGGTGCACACTTTTGAAAGTGGTATGTGCCTCGCCATAAATATCTCTCCAAGATTTCTCTGGTAAAATATGCCTCAGCTCATCATGAATTAGACTAGCTGTTGCATCACATTGCACCCTATCTGGCCTCAATTTGTAAGAGCTGGGTGAAACTGACGTGAAAATGACAAATGTCACAAATTTTTGTGATTTAAGCCAGAACTCTGATGTAATAGCTGAGGTCTAAGGGGTAAGGTTTCTCCTTGTGGAGAGTGACATACCAGCTCTGTCTTGTCAAGATAAGGAGGCATATTTGCCGTGCAATGCTTCTCTAGGAAATTTAATATGCAAATTGCCTCTTTAGAGAAAAAGAAGACTTAAACTCCATAGTGCAACCTGTTGGAAGTAGCAATCCTACAAGTCACAATCAACCCTTTAACGAGTCATGCAATATGACTTAGGATAAAAGCCAAATCAGTATCTCAATTCGCAGACACGGTGTTTCGGTCTATTGGCCCTCTTCAGTGCGAAGCAGGAGAACTAATTTGGCTAGATGAGAGGCTCTGGACTGAGGTCTAAGGGGTACGGTTTCTCCTTGAGGAGAGTTATATACCAGCTCTGGCTTGTCAAGCGAATTGAGATTCTGATTTGGCTTTTATCCTAAATCATATTGCACAACTCATTAAAAGGTTGCTTGTGACTTGTAGGAGCACTACTTCCAACAGGTGGGGCTTTAGAGTTTAAGTCCTCTTTTTCTCTGAAGAGGCAATTTGCATATTAAATTTCCCAGAGGAGCATTGCATGGCGAATAAGCCTCCTTACCTTGACAAGCCAGAGCTGGTATGTCACTCTCCACAAGGAGAAACCTTACCCCTTAGACCTCAGTCCAGAGCCTCTCATCTAGCCAAATCAGTTCTCATGCTTCACGCTGACGAGGGCCAACAGCCCGAGACACCGTGTCTGCGAATTGAGATACTGATTTGGCTTTTATCCTAAGTCATATTGCACGACTCGTTAAAGGGTTGATTGTGACTTGTAGGATCGCTACTTCTAACAGGTGGCGCTATAGAGTTTAAGTCCTCTTTTTCTCTGAAGAGGCAATTTGCAGATGTAATAGCTTGGATCAATAAGGGCTATAGTTAAAGATTGACTCTGTAGACTGTAATCCTGCAAGGGAAAGGCTCCGTTCTGTACCAGTCTGTCATTGTTCGCTGGCTCATTGTAATTTATATTTGTATTTAACCCCTTCTCATGTACAGCATTATGGAATCAATGGGGCTCTAAAACAACTAATAATAATAACTATTGTCTCCAATTCCATTTTAGAAGAATATGCAACTTTGAGGTACAAGAAAGCAGAAACTGAATTCATAATAAGTTATAAGGAGCATCACTGAAGGCTCCTTGATATACACATATTTATTTCATCATATCAGTTTTACATTGGTATGACAAATGGCTTAGATCCAGGGTGAGTCCTGAAACAGAGGCAGAGTCTTTCTACCCTGGCGGTTTCTTTCCTTCACGGCTCGTTTCAAATTCTCCCATGTGGAGCAAAGACGGCAAGGCATCATAAGGCTGGAGTGGGTTTCTTTTTTTTTTTTTGCTGCTGCTGCGTTTTCATTTAATTCTGTAGCCAGGGAAATCCACGGAAGCAGCACAGCGTCTCTACGACTGACAGAAGGAATGAGATGAATGTTTTTGTCACCTTATTTGCTGGGATAATATCAAGATTTCATGTTGTATCTCACATTTCTGATAACTAAAATATATATACTGTATATACTACATGTAAGTGTTATGTGTATTTATATTTATCAAAATAGATACATATATAAAGAGGCGGATTCAGGTTTTTTCCAGTACCCAGGACAATAATTCAGTTTGGCGCTAGTGTTGAGCCACCTCCCTAGTGTTCGGGTTCGGTTCGGTTCGTCGAACAGGGAGGTGTTCGCCGAACTGTTAGTCGAACATTCGACGACCACCGTCAAACCCCATTGAAACCAATGGCAGGCAAACACAAACACATACAAACACATGGAAAACACATAGAAAACACCTTAAAAGGTGTCCAAAAGCTGACAAACTGCTCAGACACAACAAACATGGAAAAGTCACAACTACATATAGTCATGCGAAAAGAAAAGAGGTGGAGGAGTAAAAGGAGGAGGAGACACAGATATAGGCATGTCATGCCCTTCTAAAATCAAGAATGGCTAGAGTAAAAATGTAAACTCACTGTACCAACACCCAGACGTCTTGACAAAAAAAAGAAAAAAAGAAATATCTTTAGGTAGAATGGCGGCAGGTCCATTCAGAACATTTTCCTTAGAAGACATAGTGGTACCCCCGTTGGGAGTTGTGCCAAAAAATGAACCCAATACATTCAGACTAATCCACCATTTGTTATATCCAAGGGGCAGGTCAGTAAATGACAACATCGATGCGGAACCAAGTACAGTACTATGTACTGTACCTCCCTTGACGAGGCAATCAGGTGGGTCAAAAAGTTGGTAAGGGGCACCCTAATGGCCAAAACAGACATTGAGGGGGCGTTCCGGTTACTACCTGTGCCTCCGAATAGTGTCCTCCCATTTGGCTGCTTCTGTGAAGAGCATACTACATAGATCGCTGTTTGCCCATGGGGTGCTCCATATCCTGCTCACTATTTGAGGCGTTTAGTTGCTTCCTCGAATGTGTCATCATGGACGTTTGTAAGGCGGCACATATTATCCATTACCTCGATGACTTCTTATGCCTGGGCCCAAAAGATTCACCACAGTGTGAAAACACGCGGTAGTCCACCTGTGAGAAGGAGAGAGCTGGAGGGAGAGTGGACACCCCAGAGCCGAGGAGTTAGATTGAGAAAGAAAGAAGGTGGTGTAGCTTGCTTCACAGGTGGGGTACTTTGCTGAGTAGCAGAAATTGCTACTAGGCCCAAAAGGATTTCCTGGGCTAGATGCCGTTACAAAATAGTAGTTAGGTAAACAGGCGGTGTAGCTTGCTTCATGGGTGGGGTATGCTGCTGAGTATCACTAAATTCTACTAGTCCCAAAAGGATTTCCTGGGCTAGATTCCGTTAAAAAATAGTACTTAGGTAAACAGGCAGTGTAGCTTGCTTCATGGGTGAAGTACGCTGCTGAGTAGCACCAAATTCTACTAGGCACAAAAGGATTTCCTGGGCTAGATGCCATTACAAAATAGTAGTTAGGTAAACAGGCAGTGTAGCTTGCTTCATGTTTGAAGTACGCTGCTGAGTAGCACCAAATTCTACTAGGCCCAAAAGGATTTCCTGGGCTAGATACCGTAATAAAATAGTAGTTAGGTAAACAGGTGGTGTAGCTTGCTTCATGGGTGGGGTACGCTGCTCAGTAGCACAAAATGCTATTAGGTACAAAAAGATTTCCTGGGCTAGATGCAGTTAAAAATTAGTAATTAGATCAACAGGCGGTGTAGCTTGCTTCATGGATGGGGTACGCTGCTGAGTATCATTAAATTCTACTAGGCCCAAACGGATTTCCTGGGCTAGATGCCGTTAAAAAAAAGTACTTAGGTAAACAGACGGTGTAGCTTGCTTCATGGGTGGGGTACTCTGCTGAGTAGCACAAAATGCTATTAGGTACAAAACGATTTCCTGGGCTAGATGCCGTTAAAAAATAGTACTTAGGTAAACAGGCGGTGTAGTTTGCTTCATGGGTGAAGTACGCTGCTGAGTAGCACCAAATTCTATTAGGCCCAAGAGGATTTCCTGGGCTATATGCCGTTAAAAATAGTACTTAGGTAAACAGGCGGCGGGTGGCTGGGCTACTCTGCTGACTAGCAGACACTGAAGCTTTGGAGCAGACCTCTGAATCCCCGGCCATAGTATGAGGAATCAACTCTGCAGATGACCCACCCACCTGGAATTAACGTTGGCAACGTCATGTAAAGCTCTGCAAGGGAACTAACTAAAAAAGTCTACATTTTTTCCAAAAATTCGGCCACAGACACCACTTAAGTGGCATCAATTTCGCCAGAGTTTTTTAAAACGGTTGGTGAGGTGATTTTCAAAAATCATCAAGCTTTTAGTCTCCCCAAGATGACACAGGGGTAGAAAAGTCCTTGCGGATCCAGGATTTGCTCATCTTGATGAACGTTAGTCTGTATACATTGTCACTGGACAGCCGCGTGCGCTTATCTGTTAGCACACCACCAGCAGCGCTGAACACACGTTCAGAGAGAACGCTGGCTGCGGGGCACGACAAGATCTCCATGGCGTGAGTGGCGAGCTCAAGCAATTTTTCAAGATTGGAAGCCCAAAATGAGCAAGGGTTCAGTTCCACAGTCATGGCATCGATGTTAACTTGGAGATACTCTTGTACCATCCTCTCTAGGCATTGGCTGTGCGTCAGACTTCTTGTCTCCTGTGGCCTTGCACAGGATTGTCTAAAAAAATCTTGAAACGATTGGAAAAAATTGCTGTTACCACCAGATACGATGTTACTGCTACGGTTTGAGTGATGACTCGATAGTCCCACGGTTGGTTGCCAAGTTGGAACTCAGAGATTCCCTATGTGCACCACTGGTGTTTTGTGGAAAAGCAGATGTTAGATTCTGTAACAGTCTCTGCTGATACTCCTGCATGCGTGAATCCCTTTCTATGGCAGGAATTATTTCGCCAAATTTGCTTTTGTACCGGGGATCTAAGAGTGTGGCAACCCAGTAGTTGGCATTACCTCGGATTCTGACAATCCGTGGGTCATGTTGCAGGTAGTGCAGCAAGAAGGCACTGATGTGTCTTGCGCATCCAGGAGGACCAAGTCCTTGTTGTCTTGGTGGTGGCGAGGTGAGAATCATGCTTCCTTTGTAACCCCTCTCCCCCAGCTTCCAATGCCAGCCGCCTTGGTGCTGCCAACCTTCTTGACCTTGGAGATATGATCCCTTCCGCATACGACTCCTCCTGTTGTTCCTCCTCTTCGTCCTCCTCCTCTTGTTCCACCACCTGACTCCGAACACTGTGTAAGGTGTCTTCCAGCATGTAAATCACCGGAATCGTCATGCTGATAATGGTATCGTCAGCACTAAACATCTTTGTTGCTATTTCAAAACTGTGCAGAAGGGTGCATAGGTCTCTGATCTGAGACCACTCCTGATGTGTGATTTGCCCCACCTCTTGTTCTCGTTGGCCCAGGCTATACGTCATAACGTATTGCACCAGGGCTCGTCGGTGCTGCCACAGTCGCTGCAACATGTGCAGAGTTGAATTCCACCATGTGGGCACATCGCATTTCAGCCGGTGAACTGGCAGGCCCAATGACTTCTGTACAGATGCAAGTCATCAAGCTGTGGGATGCGTACGGCGGAAGTGAGCACACAGCGACCGTGCCCTCTGCAGAAGTCCATCTAGTCCAGGAGAGTGGGATAAAAATTGCTGGACAACCAGGTTCAAAACGTGAGCCATACAAGACACGTGTGTGACATTGCCCCTGTGAAGGGCCGCACCCAGGTTTGCAGCATTGTCGCACACAGCCTTCCCTGGCTGCAGGTTGAGTGGAGACAACCATTGATGGAACTCGGTCACCAGAGCTGACCACAACTCCTCTGCTGTGTGACTCACATTTCCCAGACATTTCAATGTAAACACTGCCTGATGCCATTGAGCCCTGGTGACAGCATAATGAGGAGGTGTGCAGGATTCCTTCTGCGCAGTTACAATGCGGGTGGCATTACCAGACAGGCTTTGGGTGCAGTTGAGGACCGAGAGGAGTTTGAGGAGGCAGAAGCAGTGGAGGAACTTCTAGATACAGAGGATCGACGAGCAATTCGTGGCGACGCAAGACTTGGACAGCAGCCCCTTCTCCTGATACCGCCATAGTTACCCAGTGCCCAGTCACCGACATGTAACGCCCCTGTCCATGTCTACTTGTCCAAGTGTCTGTGGTGAAATGCACCCTGTCACACACAGAGTTTCTCAAGGAAGCGGTGATGTTGTGTGCGACATGCTGGTGTAGCGCAAGCACAGCTTTCTTTGAGAAGTAGTGGCGACTGGGCATCTGGTACTGGGGCACTGCGACGGACATAAGGTCTCAAAAATCCTCTGTGTCCACCAGGCGGAAAGGCAGCATTTCTGTAGCCAACAGAGAAATTCAACCTCTTAGCTTTGTCATGGCTAGGAGGAAATGGTCTTTTACTTGTCCACATCTGAGAGACTGAGGGCTGGCTGCCGTGCTTAGACGGAGTTGAGTAGGGTGTCCCCAGCAAACTGCTGGTCTGTGAGAAAGGTGCAGGCGGAGATGTTATGTTGCCTTGATCAAAATGTAGTGTCGATGTCGGAGAGCGCTCAACACCAGCAGGTATTTCCACTAGCAAATGTCCTGACGACCTGCCAATCACACTGGCTGTTGCGGGTAAATAGGTGGAAGGTCTGCATCCAAAACCATGTGTGACTGCTGTCCCCACAGTCACAGAGGATGAAGACGACGCGGATGCACTTGATGGGGCAGATGGTGGTTGACCCGGCCCACTAGGCCGCATTGTAGCACAGTGAGCTTCCCACTGCAACTTATGCCTCAAATCCATGTGACGGTTCATGCATGAAGTACTCAAGCTAGGGATTTTTTGTCCTCTACTGAGATATTGTTGACAAATCTTACAGACAACATGAGTTGGGTCATCCTTTGCGATGTCAAAAAATGCCCACGCTATGCAAGGCTTAGAGCCCGTGCGACCTGAAGAGCCACCACGACTTCTGATCTGAGGCACAGTTGGGGTTGAGGATGCAGTTGTTGACGTGCTTCCAGTACTCCGTCTCTGTCCAGGAAGGCGCACCGTTACCTCGTCGTCAGACTCATCTCTAGCATCCTCCTCCACCTCCTCTGCTGACCTCATGGACTGGCGGACTGGGGGTTGACAGTAAGTGGGGTCTACAACCTCGTCATCATCATCCTGTGTGTTCTCACACCCGTCGTCCTCAGAGCCAACTTCTTCCTGCCTCAACCGAAAAGTCAAGTTTTAGTTCCAATCAGGTATCGCAGTCTCATCATCATCTTCCTCATTGTCTCCACCAACAGGAGTTACAGTTTGGGAACCAGGGTCTACATTATGCTCAGAACCTTCTTCATCTGGGACTGGATCCGACTCACAAAGATTCTGGGCATCAGTGCTGATCATTTCCTTGTCTGGATTCACAGAAGCTCTGGAGCAGACCTCTGATTCCCAGGCTATAGTATGCATAAACAGCTCTACAGACTCAACCATGTGTGTTACCCCATGCTCAGACGGGCAGCTGGAGACTTGGGAGCTGTGAGGAAGCAAGTGCGATTGGGGTGACAACTCTGAGGACTGGAGTAGTTGTGATGTTGAAGTTGACGTGGAGGAGAGCCCACTTGAACGAGCACTTGATATCCGTTCAAGCACCTGCTGTTTTTGTGCCTCATCTGGAATTTTTGGCGATGCTTGTAGCGATGGTCGTAAGAAAGGGATCATATCAGATTGCTCATGAAAAGAAGTAGACATCTTATTTTGGCTGGAAGATGGACTTTCTTCTGCAGATGTTACTGTTGCTTTACCACCAACCCCACAGACACAACCTTTTTTTCCCTTTCCAACATGCCTATTCCCCTTTCCACCAGCAGCAGGCATTTTGCCACTCATTTTAGTGCTTAACTAATTGGCAACTCTGTATCTGTAGTTGTTGGCACAACAACCGATGGATGAAAACCGAGCAGAATTGAGTGGCCAAACTGTGGTACTAAGCCTAAAACTAATAACTGGATTAGATGCAGTGAAAATAGAGATACATAGTGTGTTTCACAAGCGGGCTACTCTGCTGACGTGCAGACACTGCTCCTAGGCCCTAAACTATTAACTGGATTAGATGCAGTGAAAATAAAGATATACAGGCGGTATAGTTTGTTTCACAGGTGGGCTACTCTGCTGACGTGCAGACACTGCTCCTAGGCCCAAAACTATTAACTGGATTAGATGCAGTGAAAATAGAGATACACAGGCGGTGTAGTTAGTTTCACAGGCGGGCTACTCAGATGACTATCAGACAATGCTACTATCCCAAAAGGATTGGCTGAGCTAGATTACACCAAATGCTGTGGCAAACACTTGCACAGCACTGGCACATACCTGCCTGGCAAACAGTGCTATGAACTGCTGTAACCTACCCTGAAAAGGGGTGATATTACAACTAGTCCCGACTCCTCCCGACTCCCTAAACTTATCTCTCTGACAATTCGCTCCAAAAAAACACTCTTTGTCTGTATAGCGGCCACAGCAGCAGCGGTGCCGTTTAACACTAAGCTGCAGCAGTGAAGAAATGGTGGCGACGGGGCAAATGGCTGGTTCTTATAGGGCAAGGACATGTGACATACACAGCCAATGACACATGCCCTTGCTTGTGTGCACACTGCTGATAGGCTGAGAAACTGCACCGCCCCACTGTAAATGCGGGAAAGAAAAAAAAATTGAAATCAACGTCATTTCAGCACAGATCTATTCCCCCCCCCCCCCGTCCACTATACACTGAAACAGTCTTTTAACAATGATAAACAGTTTTAATGTGCAAATCAAGCGAGGCTTTTGCTGAACTAACAGTTATCGAACATAAACTCGAACAGCCGAATTTTAAGCAAATTGTTCGGGTTCGTCGAACGACTCGAACACCGCCCAAAACAGCTCGAATTTGAGATTGGCGAACAGTTTGACTCGAACACCACTCATCTCTATTTGGCGCCCCCTCTCCGGTTTAGCTAGTCATTATATGACAGCTTACATGTGATTTGCACACTTACAATCATGTGCTGACAAGCTGCTCCTACTAATTCTCTCAATGTTCAGTGAAAAAATCTAGTAACTTCTTCACTAAGAGAAACAGAAATAGAAGCTACTTGTCCCATGACTGTAAGTATGAAAGAAGCATAGCCATATCCGGACGGTGAGCATATTTCACGCTGTTAGAATTTGGAATGCTACATTGCCTAATATTTAAATTAAAGGGGTTGTCCAGGTTTGTGATGAAAGTCTGTAGTTACTTTATGTTTGATCCAATTTGCCATGTTTCAAAGTCTATTCTTTCATTCTCTTCTCATACAATAAGCTTTGGACACTCCTTTACTTTCTCAGCTACTGATAAAACTAAGCTGAATTCCAGGTACATTCATCTACAAAGGTCATGACAGAAATACATTCAGTTCACTATTACCATTCATTGGAACTTAGTGGAGGCAATTCTAAGGTTTGCGTTGAGGTTTGGAGATCTAGTCTAGGCACATTTGTGGTATAGAATATTGTCTAAATAGGTGTTAAAAAAAAGTATCAGCTTATGCATTATTACTAGTGTTGAGCGATACTTTCCGATACCCAGAAGTATCGGTATCGGATTGGATCGGCCGATATCCAAAAAATATCGGATGTGTACCTGCCTGCTGGGGCTCTGTGCGGGCCTACCGGGGCTCTCTGGGGTCTGTGCGCGTGCGGGGTGTCTCTGTGCAATGTGTGGGGTGTCTCTGTGCGGCGTGTGAGGTGTCTCTGTGTGGCAGGCGGGGTCTCTGTGCGGCGGGCGGGGTCTCTGTGTGGCGGTCAGGGTCTCTGTGGGTGTCTCTGTGAGGAGTGCGGGGTGTCTCTGTGCAGCAAGCGGGATCTCTGTGCAGCATGCGGGGTCTCTGTGCGGGGTCTCTGCGGTGTGCGGGGTGTCTCTGTGCAGGGTCTCTGCGGCGTGTGGGGTGTCTCAGTGTGGGCATCGTCCGATGAGACTACAACTCCCATCGGACGATGCCTCCTACACTGACAGTGATTGACACATTAGCCAATGATGGGACAGTAGTAGTCCCATCATCCGGCTAATGTGTTGAATGAAAGAAAAAAAAATACTCCATACATACTCCATACAGTACATTCATACATTACATACATGACATACATATAGACATACAGTACATTAAGCATAGAGTTCATACTCACCATTACTTGTCATTTTGATCCCCGAAGCCAGTGTCATCTGTAAAAAAGATGAAAAAAACAAACAACCAATATACTCCCTGTCCGCAGAAATTCACGAGTGTCCCATGACAATCTCCCGTGGAGAACGTCAGCAACAGCTGTTGCGACCGCTCTCCAGGGGCCCCAGAAACACAATGACGGGAGGAAGGGATTCCTCCGCCGTTGTAAAAAAAATATTCCCTAGCCTCACTTACGGCATTCTTGGGTAAGAAATTTTCCCACGCAGCAATTGCTGTAAAGTGAGACTTTGAACTATAGTAACCTCAGTGATGCACTGCAGGAGCCATTGTCTCCTGTCAGTGTGTCACTGAGGGTCCTATAGAGCAGTGACATGACCCGATGTCACTGTTCTATAGGGGAGATCGTCGTGGGACACTCGTTATTAATTGGACTACAGTGGACAGGTAGTATACGGTTTATTATTTTTCGTTATTTTGCCGGTGTAAAAAAACGGATCTGGCGGAAAAAAAACGTATCTGGCTCGAAATAAACGATCCGTGGAAAAAACGGATCAGGTGGAAAAAAACAGATCCAGTGGAAAAAAATGGATCCGGCGGGAACAAAACGATCCGGTGGAAAAAAACGGATCCTGCAAATGTGCTCGCAGGATGCGTTTTTACCCATAGACTTGTATTAGCGACGGATCGCGATGGATGGCCGCACGTCGCGTCCGTCGTGCAACGGATCTGTTGTGTTTTGGCAGACCGTCGGCACAAAAAAACATTCAAGTGAACTTTTTTTGGCCGTTGCGCCCGGCATTTTCTACCGCGCATGCGCGGCAGAAACTCTGCCCCCTCCTCCCCGCACTTCAGAATGGGGAGCGGATGCGTTGAAAAACTGCATCCGCTGCCCACGTGGTGCACAAATTTAACAACGTGCGTTGGTACGTCGGCCCGATGCATAGTGACGGACCCATACCGACGCAAGTGTGAAAGAGGCCTTAATGAGCATTGAATTTTAAAAAAAAGTGGAAATAAACGGCGTGGGCTCCCATGCAATATTCTGCGCCAGAGGAAGAAAGCCGACGGCCGGGGGCCAATATTTGTAGCCTGCTATGAATATCAGCCCGCAGCCATCTGCGTAGCCTTTACTGGCTATTAAAATAGGGGGACCCTCCCAAAAAATGACGTGGGGTCCCCCTAAATTTTATAGCTAGAAAGGCTACGCAGACAGCTGTGGGCTGATATTCATAACCAAGAGAGGGGTCATGGATATTGCCCCCCCCCGGCTACAAATACCAGTCTGCAGCCGCCCCAGAAATGGTGCTGTAAGATGCGCCAATTCCGGCACTTAGCCCCTCTCTTCCCACTCCTGTGTAGCGGTGGGATATGGGGTAAAAAGGGGTTAATGTCACCTTGCTATTGTAAGGTGACATTAAGCCGGGTTAATAACGGAGAGGCGTCAATAAGATGCCTATCCATTATTAATCCAATAGTAAGAAAGGGTTAATAAAACACGCACACATTCGGAAAAGAGTATTTTAATATTGTTCATTTAACCATACTTACCATACTTCAGCGCCTGCAAAAAATGTAAAATAATAAACCGTATACTACCTGTCCGCCGTAGTCCAATTAATAACGAGTGTCCCACGACGATCTCCCCTATAGAACAGTGACATCGGGTGATGTCACTGCTCTATAGGACCCTCAGTGATACACTGACAGGAGACAATGGCTCCTGCAGTGCATCACTGAGGTTACTATAATTCAAAGTCTTACTTTATGGTAATTGCTGTGTGGGAAAATTTCTCACCCAGCAATACCATAAGTGAGGCTAGGGACTATTTTTTTTACAGAGGCATCGGAATCTCTTCCCCCCGTCATTGTGCTTCTGGGGCCCCTGGAGAGCGGTCGCAACAGCTGTTGCTGCCGTTCTCCACGGGAGATCATCGTGGGACACTCATGGATTTCTGCTGTCAGGGAGTATATTGGTTGTTTGTTTTTTTCATCCTTTTTACAGATGACATTGGCTTCGGGGATCAAAATGACAAGTAATGGTGAGTATGAACTCTATGTTTAATGTACTGTATGTTATGTATGTCATGTATGTAATGTATGAATGTTCTGTATGGAGTATGTATGGAGTATGTATGGAGTATTTTTTAACACATTAGCCGGATGATGGGACTACTACTGTCCCATCATTGGCTAATGTGTCAATCACTGTCAGTGTAGGAGGCATTGTCCGATGGGACTTGTAGTCCCATCGGACGATGCCCACACTGAGACACCCCGCATGCCGCAGAGACCCCGCACAGAGACACCCCGCACGCCGCAGAGACCCCGCACAGAGACACCCTGCACACCGTAGAGACCCCGCACAGAGACACCCTGCACGCCGCAGAGACCCCGCGCAGACACCCCGCCTGCCGCACAGAGACACCCCGCCTGCTGCACAGAGACACCCCGCTCGCCACACAGAGACCCTGCACACCGCATAGAGCCCCGGCACACACGCAGAGAGCCCCACGGTCACGCACAGACACCACCCGCTCACACACACAAGCAGTCTCTGCCCACGCACTGCCCACACCTCATTATACTGCATAATTGCACTATAGGAACTTCCGATTTCCGATATCGCAAAAATATCGGAACTTGGTATCAGAATTCCGATACAGCGAATATCGGCCGATACCCGATATTTGCAGTATTGGAATGCTCAACACTAATTATTATACGTCAAAAATGAGTTGTCCTTCAATAAATCCTACCTATTGTATAGGATTAAACTCCTCCTCAAGCTCCTTTTTCTCCTTCCCGTCCTTCTCTTATTGTTCCCCTTATTTTCACTTTTATACTGTATCTTATAAGTCAAAAGTTTGTACGTATGTGTTGTTTTAAAAAAAAAAAACATTGCACTGTTTACTTCTTGAAACCTTAAGAAAAATTTATAGTATTAAAACAAAATAGTTGTCCTTCTAAAAATAAAATATCTCTATACAACTTAAAGGAGGAAAAAAGGCAAATAGACCAGGCACACACAGAACCTTTTTTTGTTCCTTTAACTTCTTGAGTAATGAGCTACAGTTTGCCCCTGAATAACAGAACGTGTAAATTAGAAAATTAATGATGTGTTAAGATGCAGAACAGCTCAGGAGCAGTGTTTATTTAAGGCTGCCATCTTGTGTTCAGAGACAAATTCCTATAAGAGAATAATTGACTGACAAAGAGCTGGAAATGTGATACGGAACGTAGGGGAGCCAAGTGACACATTCAGTGCATGTTCTCAATGAATCCCTGTACAATGAAGAGCCTTTCTGTCTCGATTTTTTTTATTGTTGCATGCACCATTAAAAATGAAGCTTTCCTGCTTACAAAGTTAGACGAGCCTAGGAGTCTCTTTGGGACATTGGTTGCTTGCTTTGTGGTTCTGATTTGTTATATGTCCTACTTTCTATTATCCTTTCAGTGACAGCAATGAACCAGCATCACAACATATTTTTGGATTAGGCGTTCACTTTGGAAGCAAACAGTGGAAAGATGGATAAATGAGAAGATGGATGAATGACCACATGGGTTCACCATTATATAAATCATTAGTGCAGCATGAAGGCATGACAAGCCACAGGTTTAACCGTGTGCCTGTTATTAATGATTGTAGAGTTATTTGGTCATGGGTAAATCCTTGGCGCACCAGGCTAGTAATATAAAGTAAGAGTCTGATATGTTATGCATATAATTGTTGCACCCTCACCTGGAACAATTTCTGCATCGTCCGCCTTCACCGACAGGCAGCACACTGTCTCAGCATAGTTCTGATGTCATTGCTGGGTGGCACCCTCAACTCCTTGCATATCAGTCTAATAAATGATAGGTCTGTTCTGCTGACAACACAATTGAGGCCCGGCTTCATTTAATATTTTAATTCATGTAAATTATGCTGAACAGCCAATGGCAGAGCATGGCACACTAAACTTCCCTGACATCCTGTCCCTTGCCATTTCCATGATTTGGCTTTTATCCTAAGTCATATTGCACGACTCGTTAAAGGGTTGATTGTGACTTGTAGGATTGCTACTTCCAACAGGTGACATTATAGAGTTTAAGTCCTCTTTTTCTCAGAAGAGGCAATTTGCATATTATATTTCCCAGAGGAGCATTGCACGGCAAATAAGCCTCCTTACCTTGACAAACCAGAGCTGGCATGTCACTCTCCATAAGGAGAAACGATACCCCTTAGACCCCAGTCCAGAGCCTCTCACCTAGCCAAATCAGTTCTGATGCTTCGCACTGACGAGGGCCAACAGCCCGAAACACCGTGTCTGCGAATTGAGATATTTATTTGGCTTTTATCCTAAGTCATATTGCACGACTCGTTAAAGAGTTGATTGTGACTTGTAGGATCGCTACTTCCAACAGGTGGCGCTATAGAGTTTAAGTCCTCTTTTTCTCAGAAGAGACAATTTGCATATTACATTTCCATGTAGTTTTTTTTTGCTCTAGGTGCATGGAGCAATAATTGGATTTGACTCTGGATTGCCTTAATCCCTTTCTTGTCTGCTAATTTTGTCTTTCAATATTTCACTCTAATTTTGACCCCAGCTTTTCTTCTGACAACGCAGCTTGATTATCCTGCTGCAAAATGGCTCCACCAGCCAACAGCTACTCTGCGGACTCAACCCAAAGCATTCCCTGTTAAGTGGAGCAAAGCCTTTCATTGGAACCCATCTGAAGAGTTGCCAGAACCTGCATAGAGTTTCCAAAACATGCCTACTACTGTGCAAAATGAGAAATCTGTAATTCAACAGCAATCGTCTGCTGTCATTGAGAGAAGGTAGGCGTAAAATTGAGAGAGCTTACATTGTCAGGATGCGTGTGCTAATGAATCTATGTCAAAAACAATAGGACAACCTGCTAACTGAAGGAGTTACTAAGTTGTATAGAAAATTGATTTAAAAAATCAGTGGAAAAATGTTACAGGTTTTAAAATTAACCTCTGTTTAAGAGATAAGTTTCAGAATTTACATTGTTGTGCAGCTAATATGTGGTTTTGTGTGTGTTCTTACTTTTGTGATTTGTTAAGCAGCAGCTTTTATCTTGGTGAAGCAGAAGTCCAGCGTGGGTGATAAGGGGGAGGCGGCACAACCTTTCAAACACGTATGATTTTAAATGCACTTTAAGCCTGTGACTGTCACTGCTATGAATTACCCATTTTTGTGTCTCTGGATATAAAGATTGATTTTGGACTGATGTGCTTTTAATGAACATGGAATAAAAGTTATTTTTTATGGATATCACCCGCGCTGGACTTCTGCTTCACCTTCATACTATTTGCAGCACTGTATGATCCACGCTGTTGGACTGAGAGGAGGTGAGCTGATCTTTGTTGGATTTTTTTTTTCTGCTGTTATCTTCTCCTGCTATCTGTATAAATTTCCATACAGTACTGATCAACAGTAGTAAAATATATAATGAATATCAGTCACCAAGTATGTTTTCACTTCTGTGGAGCAAAAATCAGAAAACAGCAACATCCTATACTACGGAAGGTACTGTACGGTTGTCACGTACTGCTGTTTTTCTCCAGAAGCCCAGTGTCCAGATTACATGTCCCCTTAGGTAGGATACCTTTAAATATTTGCATGGAGCAGTACATGAACTTTAACCCCTTTACCTCCAAGGATGGTTTACACGTTAATGACCGGGCCAATTTTTACAATTCTGACCACTGTCCCTTTATGAGGTTATAACTCTGGAACGCTTCAACGGATCCTGGTGATTCTGACATTGTTTTCTCATGACATATTGTACTTCATGGTAGTGGTAAAATTTCTTTGATATTACCTGCGTTTATTTGTGAAAAAAATGGAAATTTGGCAAAAATTTTGAATATTTTGCAATTTTCCAACTTTTAATTTTTTATGCAATTAAATCACAGAGATATGTCATACAAAATACTTAATAAGTAACATTTCCCACATGTCTACTTTACATCAGCACAATTTTGGAACCAACATTTTTTTTTGTTAGGGAGTTATAAGGGTTAAAAGTTGACCAGCAATTTCTTTTTAGGGACCACATCTCATTTGAAGTCATTTTTAGGGGTCTATATGATAGAAAATAACCAGGTGTGATATCATTCTAAAAACTGCACCCCTCAAGGTGCTCAAAAGCACATTCAAGAAGTTTATTAACCCTTCAGGTGTTTCACAGGAATTTTTGGAATGTTTAAATAAAAATGAACATTTAACTTTTTTTCACAAAAAAATTTAGTTCAGCTCCAATTTGTTTTATTTTACCAAGGGTAACAGAAGAAAATGGACCCCAAAAGTTGTTGTACAATTTCAATTAAAAATTTACTGGAATTGAGATGGGACGCCATGTTGCGTTTGGAGAGCCACTGATGTGCCTATACATTGAAACCCCCCACAAGTGACACCATTTTGGAAAGTAGACCCCCTAAGGAATTTATCTAGATGTGTGGTGAGCACTTTGACCCATTAAGTGATTCACAGAAGTTTATAATGCAGAGCCGTAAAAATAAAAAATCATATTTTTTCACAAAAATGATTATTTTAGCTCCCAATTTTTTATTTTCCCAAGGGTACAGGAAGAAATTGGACCCCAATTGTTGTTGTACAATTTGTCCTGAGTATGCTGATACCCCATATGTGGGGGTAAACCACTGTTTGGGCGCATGGCAGAGCTCGGAAGGGAAGGAGTGCCATTTGACTTTTCAATGCAAAATTTACTGTAATTGAGATGGGATGCCATGTTGCGTTTGGAGAGCCACTGATGTGCCTAAACATTGAAACTCCTGACAAGTGACACCATTTTGGAAAGTAGACCCCCTAAGGAATTCATCTAGATGTGTTGTGAGAGCTTTGAACCCCCAAGTGTTTCACTACAGTTTATATTGCAGAGCCATAAAAATAAAAAATAAAACATTTCCCACAAAAATTATTTTTTAGCCCCCAGTTTTGTATTTTCCCAAGGGTAACAGGAGAAATTGGACCCCAAATGTTGTTGTCCAATTTGTCCTGAGTACGCTGATACCCCATATGTGGGGGAAACCACTGTTTCGGTGCATGGGAGAGCTCGAAAGGGAATAAGCACCATTTATAATGCAGACTTAGACGGAATGATCTGCAGGCGTCACATTGCGTTTGCAGAGACCCTAATGCACCTAAACAGTAGAAACCCCCCACAAGTGACCCCATATTGGAAACTGGACCCCCCACGGAACTTATCTAGATGTGTTGTGAGAACTTTGAACCCCCAAGTGTTTTACTGCAGTTTATAATGCAGAGCCATGAAAACAAAAAATCCTTTTTTTTCTACAAAAATTATTTTTTAGCCCCTAGTTTTGTATTTTTCCAAGGGTAACAGTTGAAATTGAACCCCAAACGTTGTTGTTCAATTTGTCCTGAGTATGCTGATACCCAATATGTGGGGGGGAACCACGGTTTGTGCGCATGGCAGAGCTCGGAAGGGAAGGAGCGCCATTTGGAATGCAGACTTAGATGGATTGGCCTGCAGGCTTCACGTTGCATTTGCAGAGCCCCTGATGTAACTAAACAATAGAAACCACCCACAAGTGACCCCATATTGGAAACTAGACCTTCTAGGAACTTATCTAGATGTGTTGTGAGAACTTTGAACCCCCAAGTGTTTCAATACAGTTTATAACGCAGAACCGTGAAAATCAAAAATCTTTTTTTTCCACAAAAATTATTTTTTAGCCCCCAGTTTTGTATTTTTCCAAGGGTAACAGTTGAAATTGAACCACAAAAGTTGTTGTCCAATGTGTCCTGAGTACGCTGATACCCCATATGTTGGGGTAAACCCCTGTTTGGGCGCACGGGAGAGCTCGGGAGGGAAGCAGCACTGATGTGCCTAAACAGTGGAAACCCCCAATTCTAACTGAAACCCTAATCCAAACACACCCCTAACCCTAATGTCAATGGTAACCCTAACCACACCCCTAACCCTGACACACCCCTAACCCTAATCCCAATCCCATTCCCAACCATAAATATAATCCAAACCCTAACCCTAACATTAGCCCCAACCCTAACTTTAGCCCCAACCCTAAGCCTAACTGTAGCCCCAACCCTAGCCCTAACCCTAACGCTAGCCCTAACCCTAACCCTAGCCCTAACCCAAACCCTAGCCCTAACCCAAACCCTAACCCTAGCTCTAACCCTAATGGGAAAATGGAAATAAATACATTTTTTCAATTTTTTATTTTTTCCCTAAGGGGGTGATGAAGGGGGTTTTATTTTCTATTTATAGCGGGTTTTTTAGTGGATTTTTATGATTGCAGCCAACACACACTAAAAGACGCTTTTTATTGCGTTACCACATTTTGAGAGCTATAATTTTTCCATATTTTGGTCCACAGAGTCATGTGAGGTCTTGTTTTTTGCGGGACGAGTTGATATTTTTATTGGTATCATTTTCAGGCACATGACATTTTTTGATCGCTTTTCATTCCGATTTTTGTGAGGCAGAATGACCAAAAATCAGCTATTCATGAATTTCTTTTGGGGGGCATTTATACCGTTCCGCGTTTGGTAAAATTGATAAACCAGTTTTATTCTTCGGGTCAGTACGATTACAGTGATACCTCATTTATATCATTTTAAATGTTTTGGCGCTTTTATACGATAAAAACTATTTTATAGAAAAAATAATTATTTTTGTATCGCTTTATTCTGAGGACAATAACTTTTTTATTTTTTCACTGATGATGCTGTATGGTGGCTTGACTTTTGTGGGACAAGATGTCGTTTTCAGCAGTACCATGGTTATTTATATCCGTCTTTTTGATCACGTGTTATTCCACTTTTTGTTTGGCGGTACGATAATAAAGCGTTCTTTTTTGCCTCGTTTTTTTATTTTTTTTTAAGGTGTTCACTGAAGGGGTTAACTAGTGGGACAGTTTTGTAGGTCGGGTCGTTATGGATGCGGCAATACTAAATATGTGTACTTTTATTGTTTTTTTTTATTTAGATAAAAGAATGTATTTATTGGAACAATATTGTTTTTTATTATTTATTTAGGATTTTTTTTTTTTCACAAATGTCATTTTTTTTTTCTTTTTACTTTGCCCCAGGGGGGGACATCACAGTAAAGTGACAGATCTGCATGTTAGATAAGCGATCTGACATGCACAGCAGGAAGGCTTCCCAGCGCCTGCTCTGAGCAGGCGCTGGTAAACAACTTCCCTGCAGGACCCGGATGCAGCCCCGCAGCCATTTTTGATCCGGGCCTGCAGGGTGGAGGAGGTAAGAGACCCTCACAGCAACGCGATCACATTGTGTTGCTCCGAGGGTCTCAGGGAAGCACGCAGGGAACCCCCTCCCTGCGTGATGCTTCCCTATACCGCCAGAACACTGCGATCATGTTTGATCACAGTGTGCCGAGGGTTAATGTGCCGGGGCGGTCCGTGACTGCTCCTGGCATATAGTGCCGGATGTCAGCTGCGATAGTCAGCTGACACCCGGCCGCGATCGGCCGCGCTCCCCCCGTGAGCGCGGCTGATCGCTCTGGACGTACTTTTCCATCCTTCGGAAGTAGGGCCCACCCCACATGGATGGAATAGTACATCCAATGGTAGAAAGGGGTTAATAATAGTTTGCCACCAGATAAACAAGGTAGAGGAAAGGGAAAATCAGTAAAGCTTTTGAACAATTTGCTTCTGAAGAATCCACCCATGCGTTTGGTTAGCAAATTAAATATAATGTTAAATGCTGCAGAGGCTTGTGTGAAATTACATAATTATTGAAACAAAACCGTGAAGATTATGTAATGCAATGCTTTTGTGCTCTTGGCTAAGTGCATTTTTGTAAGTATATTCTTCTGCTTTTCTCAATTAATTTTGGTGCACGTACAAGTAATACCCATCGGCTCCAACAATGCAATGCCAGAATTCAGCTCCTGAGAGATGCAGCCTCACTTGACATTTCAAGTTGAAGAGAACTTTAAATCTTGAGTAAAAATTAAATACACCACTCCTGGGTGCAGTTACGTAGAACACACTGTATATGAAGAGATTTTAATAATGTGGAGCTACCGATAAGGGCAAATATAATGACCACACTTGATCTTACAAAAATGTAAGCTAACTATAGTCATATATGTGCATGAAAAATGTGTCCCTAAGCACAGGCCAGCTTTCTTGTGCTTGTCAACCTATATTTCTACAAAAATCATTGAGTTTTTATAGACTGCACAGCAGAAAAGTGACAGGTGTATACAGTACTATTGCATCTTACCCAATGTTGTGAATAGAAACAGAATTAATGTCATACAGGTACTGCATAACGGTTATGACTCAGCACTAGGGATGAACAAGCCAGGGGAGATGTTAAATCTGCACACCACAGGTTCCTTAACAGACTAAGTAAATCCCTAACTTGACCCTGGTTTGTCCCTGCCTGACCAAGGAGATTGCGACCCAAAAATTATGCAATGGCGCCAACACTCAAAGTCAGTTGACCCGGAGTGTCCTTAACTGCGCCCTCAACTATACACAGAATGTAACCCAAAACAACAACAACAGAATGTAGTGCACAGCGCTTTACAGACATTATCATCGCTGTCCCCAATGGGGCTCACAATCTAAATTCCCTATCAGTATGTCTTTGGAATGTGGGAGGAAACCGGAGTACCCGGAGGAAACCCACGCAAACACGGAGAGAACATACAAACTCAGCAAGATCATCCTGGACTGGGATAGCTGAGATTCCAAACAACCATCTAACCTGGAATATATCCCGTAGAATGTAAGTCCCCAAGGACAGGGTCCTCTCCCCTCTGTACCAGTCTGTCATTGTAAATTTGTTTAATGTATACGATATCTTTAACTGTGTACGTAATCCCTTTCTCATGTACAGCACCATGGAATTAATGGTGCTATATAAATAAATAATAATAATAATATAGCCAGCAAGGACTGCATATGCCAGGAGAGTATATATAACCCCTCCCAAGATGTGATAGGACAAACCAAATGAGGAATAGAAACCAACTGCACAGAAACAAAACAGCAAAACAAAAGTCAGACAAGAGCGTTATCAGCAGTTGAACAGAGACAACTCAGGCTGTGGTCCAACAGAGAAGGAAACTGACCACACAGACAAAAGTCACTGGAATGAGCCATGACAATAGCTTTAGGTTATATGCAAATTCAACCACAGTATAAAATTAGGTATATTTTTAAAAATTAAACTAATTTTAAAACCAAAATGTATTATATCAAGTTAAAAAAAGAGAATACTTAAAAAATATAACATTTTATGCTCTTTTTTTTAATAAATTATCTAATAAATGTTGGTTTTACAATGAATTCACAAATGGACTCGAAGACTGATTTTTTCCTACTTAGCTATGGATTCTCCTTGCTTATTATCAACATGAAGCTTTGGGCCATGCATTGCCAATAATTGGAAGTCCAGTTTTTCTATTTGTTTGTTATTTGGGCAAGCTTAAGTCCTTTTTTCCTTTTTTGTTAAAAATGAATGTCTTAACTAATTATTGTCATTTGTTTTACAGATTGTCTTAACAGTGTGCCATGAAAGTGCTGGGCGTTCAGGTGGTCATGGTCAGAATAGATTTCATAGATTTAATAGATTAGTAGAATAGTCTACTAGGGCGGCGGGGGGGGGGGGGGGGGGACTCCAGAATTCAGGTACTAGTGTTATTACAATGGGTATTTTTGAATGTTTAATCTAGGATATTAAGAGATGTGACATTAATAAAGTCACTGTAAATGTTCATGTTTGCACAGCAAGAGTTGATTTTCCACATCTTTTCGCACATAGCTGAATAGTGATGAATAATAAGTTCAATAATAATCTTTTCTTAATATATCTCTTTCCAGACCCCATGTCTCCTATCTTAGCTGTATGCTCCAATGCTTAAAAGAATTATATTCTAGATTCAGTTGTCCTCTAATAGTCAGGGTATAATCAACTTTGGATCCATCAATAACTTGTTCAGCTGGAGACAAAATGATATAGAAGTTAGGTCTATTAAAAAATGACCACTCTTGTGGTTTTCTGGCATAACTTTCATCTCCACAACTTTGAAATTGCTCTTCCAGCCTTTTGAAAGATTGATATGAATTAATAACAGGTTGCTATGGAAAGCAGTAGGGATTGCTTATTCTGAGAAATTCTGCTATAGTGTTCTTTTGTTTTATGCAGCCATTAGCAATTACAGGTTGTATGGCATTCTGAAGGGGAATCTATCATCAGAAGAGTTATAATTTCATCTATCTTTAAACTTAGTCTGGAGAACCACAGAATAGTTTGCTGTTCTATTCTTACAGTTGTTGCCATAAAATTCCTTAACTGTGACTGCTGGGAATGCATTTTTATCAGTTTTCAAATCTGCAGGTAAAAAGTCAGAAATTCCTACTGGAAACACTGTCAAAGGTAATCCAACCTTATAATAGAACAATGTGCAAGTCTTGCCTTTCTCAACTTGGATCATTGACTTTGTACATCAGATTTTCCAACCCCAATTTTTTTTTTAAAAAAAATTGGAATGCTGGATAACATGTAAAGAACACAAGAATGCAATGATTTGGATATTTCTTATGGCCTTATTTTAGTCACAATAGAACACAGATCAGAAGGTGAAAGTTAGACACTTGAAAAAATAACTCATGATGATGATGGCAGCAACAAATCTCAAAAAAGTTGGGATAGGTTTAGCAAAAGGCTAGAAAACTAGGTGGTCCTAATGAAAAATAGCTGTAAGGTAAATTTTCAACTGAGTCACATGACTGTGTATAAAAAGAGCATGTTAAGGAGGCAGACTCTCTCAAAAGCAAAAAGGTTTCATATGTTTGTCTCACCGGCCGGCAGTTTGATCAGTTGACGGAGAGAGCAAGAAAATGTTCTGGGAGTATATTGTTATCATGTACCCCGGGACGCTAGTTGTAAGCAGTAATTGTGCTCCAATCACAGTCTTTGGAGCAGGCCATGGGCAATGGGGAGCTGGACAATTTACGCAGTAATACATTACTCACAGCAAGATTGCCCTTATCAGTGTTTCACTGAAAGATGGGGAATAGGAGTTAGAATCTGGTTATTTTAGGAATATTAATAGCTAATTATTAATAGTATACTTAAATAAGACCTTAATATTAAATATTTCATTAAGAAATGACATACCTGAACATGTTGAAAAAAATATGTTTGCCCTTTACAAGGTCACTAATAAATGTGATAAAAAGAAGAGGGCCCAATACTGACCCTTGTGGTACACCACTGTTAAATGTCACCAATCTGAGTGATCTCCATTAATGACCACTTTTTGTTTCCTACCACTGAGCCAATTGTTAACCCATTTACACGTTTTTCCCTAGTCCCATTATTCTCCTTTAGTGATTTCTCCTTTAGTCTCTTTTTGTAGAATATAATTGTGATGATGTCACATATGAAATTACATCTGTGTTTGTCTTTTTCACATGAACTGTTACATTACATTAGTTTTACAATAGTGAAAATCTTGTCTACTTGCTAAAATTCTAAGATCTCTCAATACAGTCTGTATTTTTTTTCCTAGGGGTAATTCTATAGTTCTGATGTTATAAGAGTGTTTGCCTTATTTTTTACTAAGTAAAACTTCAGTTTGAGTTTTTATGATACTACAATAGTGAGTTTTTTTGTTTTTGTTTTTTGGGCAGGGTTCCTTTGTGGCCATGAGGTGGATGATGTCATGCTCATTTGTGTTTGTACTTCTATGCAATATTCTATTGGGATGATGTCACACTAGTTTTTGACTTTATGACAAGCTAAACTTTATTGTGATGATGTGTAAATGTTGTTTTTCTATTCCTAGGCAGACATTTTTTGTTAAGATGTCACAATTAATTCTATTGTGCAATGATATAACTATAATAGTATCTCCAAGTTATAGCCATAGATGCTTGTGGTTTTGTCAAGCAGAGATTCATCTTTATTGGACCACTGATACTTATTTTCTACTACCTCCCGTATCATAGAAAATCTTTTCTAGGAATGTTGACGTCACTTTAGGTCGTTTCACACAACCAATTGATCCTCTAAGTAGCCCTGGCAAGCAATGTATGAGCTCAGTGCTTCATTTTTAGGACGTAAGGAGCAATAATCATGTGACCTGTGTAATTACTAGACAGAAAGAGTCCGTTTATTTGCTTAAAATATTATGCAGTTTGCCTCATCAGACTGAGTTGCATCATTAAGCCCCTCTGCGAGCTTTGTAATGATGAAGTTATATGAATCATTAAGCCACCACTCTGCACAGTGTCACCATGAAACGATATATCTCATTATAAAAATGTGCTTCTCATGCAATTTTCATTATAACACTTGCATGGACATCTTGCGATAATGCTTCATATAGTAATGAAGGTGCAGATGTTCAGTTTTATATCTAAAAATGCAGGTAGTCAGATATAATGGTTTGCCATGTCACAGACCACCAAAGATTATGTTGGAGCATTATCTTCATTCTACTGTATATCTTCAGCTAACACTTGTATTCAGCACCGTAGCTTCGTGGTTAGCACTGTAGACTTGCAGTGCTAGGGTCAAATTTCACGAAGAAGATCTACAAGGACTTCGTTTTGTGTTATTCGTGGGTTTGCACCGAATATTCAGGTTTTTTCCAAAGACATACTGCTAGGGAATTTAGATTGTGAGCCACAATGGGGACAGCGATGATGTCTGTGAAGCACAATGGAATTTTTGGAGCTATTAACTAAAATAAAGTCACATCATAAAGCATACATGTCAAACTCAGGCCTGTGGGCCAAACCTGGACCACAGGGCGTTTTTATTTGGCTCGCAATACCAGAACTATCGCCCCTATGAAGGGCCTTCATTCTGTATGGAGGACTATGTGGGGCCCATTATTCTATATGAAGGACGATCTGGGGCCATTATTCTATATGGAGGACTATGTGGTGCCCATAATACTGTATTGAGGACAATGTGGGGCCCATTATTCTGTATGGAGGACTTTGTGGTGCCAATAATACTGTATGGCGGACTATGTGAGGCCCATTATTTTGAATGGAGAACTTTGTGGGGTCTATTTTACTGTATACTGTTAGCTCTTGACTTTGCACAAGGTTTTCATTTTGGCCTTTTGTGTGTTTGAGTTTGACATCCCTGTCATAGAGTGACACTATGGCAGCAGTTACTTCTTAGAAGACAGCTATCATATTAGTCTAAAGGCATGTGCACATAACGTCTTTTCCTGATGGGTAAGGCCCTGTTCACATTGCGTTTCTGCAGTGATTCCTGGATTTTCATCTGAATTATCATCAAAATGGGAATCAGATAAACTGCTGACAAGGCCATAGAATGGAGTGATACGAATGAAGTTCAAGTAAACTCCAATTGCGTTTTTTCTCTAAAACTGCATTTGTTCAGACAGGCACATAAGTGTGGTATTCTACGCTCATGAAGAAACGGACATATTAAGAAAAAAACCACAAACGGCGTTCAATTGACCTTAATTCACAACATTGCAGTCTATGGCCCCATCAGCAGTTTGTTTGCATCTTGGTTTTAGTTTGAGTCAGACAGAACCCTCGCATGCCCTACGCAGTATGAACCGAGCCTAACGCACCTGAAAAAAATGAGCATATTTTCAGTCTTTTGGGTTTCTTTTAACCACTTCAGGTATCCAAATATACAAATCAGTTACAAGATGTGACCTCATTTGGAAGCCACTCACTAGTTTAGTCAAGTAAGAAAAATAGTGCAGTCGACCAAAGATGTCACAAAAGCGTGAAATTACACAGAAATGATGCCAAATACAGACTCTTCAAGACATAAGATGCCGGCATGTCCTTAAGTTTCTTCCTCCTGAAAATATCAGCAGGTTTTCCCACTTCTAAAAGACGTTGCAGGCATGTTTTTTTTCTCTGTATCGTGTCCGATATTCCTAAACAGTTGCCCTAACTAGCTATCTTGTAACACTGTAACTCATCACACCCAGAAAAAATGGAGTAAATAGCCATAGTAGTACAAAGGAGAAAAGCATGCACCAAATATGGATCAAGCCAGAAAAGAAAAACGGATATCAGGCAATACGTAGAATAAATCACTTTTATTTATGTGCAACAGACAGTAACCAAAAAATATATATATTATATATGTTAAAATAATGTATATGTATACAATTAATATACGCTTGTTTTACGTGCACATGTCAAAAATTTTTTTTATAACAAATAGTTCGTACTTACAATATACAATATATATTATTACACAAAATATACTGGATACCCCAAAAGGAATTAGTAAGCATAAAATATAGGGATTGTATATATGAGAAAATAATAATAATAATAATACAGATCATAAGTGAAAAAAATAAAAACTGAAAAATATGTATGTCTAAAAACCTATAAAATATAAAGGAGAGCACAAAAAACACTAGTGTAAATTTTTTTTATAATAACTAATAAGGTGTAAAAAAGTGTGTGAAAAATTGACGAAGCAACTCTTTGGGTCCGAAACGCGCGTCGGGGTGCACACAGTCCCTACTGGCGGTCCTGGATATGATATATGTACCCTATCTGTTTATAAGTAAGTAATATTAGATCATATATCTACCAAGCACTTCCTTTCTCTTTGATGGAGACCTTGCTGGGCACAAAAACCATACTTGATATAAAATGGCACATTGCACTTTCTGATTTATACTTTGCATACCTTATATGCCTATGGCACTTTATTATTAGCACGCAGCACTTTTTGCAGATATCAATATATGAATTATATCACATGTTTGTGAGGCAATATATAATTTGTGATATACATATATTTTTTTCTCTTTTACACAATTTTTCACACACTTTTCTACACCTCATTAGTTATTATAAAAAATTTTTACACTAGTGTTTTTTGTGCTCTCCTTTATATTTTATAGGTTTTTAGACATACATATTTTTCAGTTTTTATTTTTTTCACTTATGATCTGTATTATTATTATTATTTTCTCATATATACAATCCCTATTTTTTATGCTTACTAATTCCTTTTGGGGTATCCAGTATATTTTGTGTAATAATATATATTGTTTGACCTGCCTAGTACGAACTATTTGTTATAAAAAAAAATTTGACATGTGCACGTAAAACAAGCGTATTTTAATTGTATACATATACATTATTTTAACATATATAATATATATATTTTTTGGTTACTGTCTGTTGCTCATAAATAAAAGTGATTTATTCTACGTACTCCCTGATATCCGTTTTTCTTTTCTGGCTTGATCCATATTCGGTGCATGCTTTTCTCCCTTCTTATAGTGGCTTCACTATTTCCTTTTTGGCACAAGTGGTGGATTGGTTTACTGTTTGGTACTCTATTTGGGAATAGATCATTGAGATTGATTATTGTGTATTGGTAACACCTAATCCTACTCTTGTGTCTGCTGTGAATAATAGTAGTACAAAAGTATAGAAGTTTATTGCAAACTACATCAAAAGACAGGAATTATATAACAAATCTACAAAAAACGTTACATGCTTAGCAAGGAAAGCAAGATGGAACAAAGAACCGTGTGACCACCTAAAACTGTTACGTATATAAGAAGTAAAGTGCCTTGTGCTTTATAGGTGAATGGGACAAGGAGAAAACACCTGGACTGGGTGAGGAAGCCGACGCGAAACGCGAGTTGGGTCTGTACTGTGTGGACCTCCTGTCACTGCGATATGGACTTGGTATTTACTTAGGCTGATGAGATTTTTGTGACTGTGGGTTCTTCCATGGATCTATATACTTGATATACTAATCACCCAGTCCAGGTGTTTTCTCCTTGTCCCATTCTCCTATAAAGCATGTAATTATATTACGCAATTCCTGTCTTTTGATGTAGTTTGCAATAAACATATATACTTTTGTACTACTATGGATACATACTCCATTTTTTCTGGGTGTGATGAGTTGCATTTTGGAGTATCCTCTTAATTTTTTTGACGTGGTCTCTCTATCAGTAGCTCATCCACTTGGGGTTGAGCATGAATGAGAGGGTTTATGTTTCCATCGTGGGCTGTATTTATTATCTTGTAACACTGTAAGTAGCGCACAGAGACGAGAGCTTGCTTCAAAGTGTATAGTTAGAGTCCATAAAATAAAAAGAAAGCCACAGTTAACTTGCCAGCTCCAGTGAGAAACAATTCAGAAAAAAAGATTGATATGTAATGACCAGAGGTCCTAATAAGATCCACTGAGTCACACACCGAGACTGAGGCATAAATCCCAGTATTATCTTTACTAAAATAACAGTAGGAGTGAGATTTAGTAATTGGAAGAAAAAGACTGAAATCCCCTTATTATTTATTATTATTATTATTCCTATTATTATTATTTATAAACACGTATATAGCACCATTGATTCCATGGTGCTGTACATGAGAAGGGGTTACATACAAGTCACAGATATCACTTACAGTAAACAAACTAACAATTACAGACTGGTACAGAGGGGCAAGGACCCTGCTTTTGCGGGCTTACATTCTATAGGATGTTGGGGAAGGAGACAATAATAATAATAATAATCTTTATTTATGTAGCGCCAACATATTCCGCAGCGCTTTACAGTTTAACAGTATCAAAAACAACAGTCATAAGTAAGAACGTTAACAATACAATAATTAAAGCGAAATAAAATGACCCTGCTCGTGAGAGCTTACAATCTACAATGAGGTGTGTATTTCTACAAAATCTACAAAGCACAGGTGTGATGTTGTGAATTCCGTTCTGGAGCTCCCTCCTGTGGTTGCTAATGGTATTTTTGTGAGTTCTGCCCTTGGGCTCCCTCTGGTGGTTTCGAGTGGAACTGCTGCTCCTTTAGGTAGCTGTAGCAGCTGCCTTCACTAATCGCCTTGCCTGGGTTTGTTATTTAAACCTGCTCTGGGCTTTAGTCCATGCCTGCTGTCAATGTTCTTGGTTGGATTTGGTTCTTTCCTTGGAATTCTCATATGGCCAGTCCTTGTCTGCAAAAGATAAGTTTTTGCTAGTTTTTGTTTGTCCATTTGTTTGGACTCTATTGCTTTGCAAATATGTTTCTTTTTGTCCAGCTTGCCACTATGTGGTATTCAGGCTAGCTGGAAGCACTGGGAAAGCAGATTTGCCCCTCCACACCGTGAGTCGGTATGGAGTTCATTTTTGTAAACTCTGCGTGGATTTTGTAGTTTTTATACTGACCGCACAGTATCCTTTTCTCTCTGTCTATCTAGTTTAGTATTGGCCTCCTTTGCTGAATTCTGATTTCATTTCTTTGTACGTCATTTCCCTCTCCATTCACAGTCAATATTTGTGGGGGGCTATCTTTCCTTTTGGGGGCTTTCTCTGAGGCAAGATAGCTTTCTATTTCCTTCTTTAGGGGTAGTTATTTCTTAGGCTGTGAAGAGGTGTCTAGGGAGAGTCAGGAACATCCCACGGCTATTTCTAGTGTTGTTGTTAGGATTAGGGACTGTGGTCAGTAGAGATACCACCTTCTCAGAGCTCGCTCCATGTTACGTTTTAGCCACCAGGTCATATCAGTGTGGCCTCTTAACCACCAGGTCATAACAGTACAGCAGGCCAGAAATGAATTAAATGCATCTCAAAAGAAGGAAAAGAAAGTTCTGAACCATTTTTTTTCCTCTTGATATCTGGGTGGTGCTGGATATATGCTCTGGTATGGAGGTTCAGAGTTTGTTTTCTCGTGTGGATCAACTTGCTGCAAGAGTCCAGAGTATCCAAGATTATATTGTCCAGACTCAGGCTCTAGAGCCTAGAATTCCTACTCCTGATTTGTTTTTTGGGGACAGATCCAAGTTTTTGAACTTTAAAAATAGCTGAAAATTGTTTTTTGCTTTGAAACCCCGTTCTTCTGGTGATCCCATTCAGCAAGTAAAAATCATCATATCCTTACTGCGTGGTGATCCTCAAGATTGGGCTTTTGCTCTTGAAACAGGGGATCCGGCTTGTTGAGTGTGGATGCATTTTTTCAAGCGCTCGGATTGTTGTATGACGAACCTAACTCAGTAGAGCATTCTGAGAAAACACTGTTGGCCCTATGTCAGGGTCAAGAAGCGGCAGAGTTATACTGCCAGAAATTTAGAAAATGGTCTGTGCTCACTAAGTGGAATGAAGAGGCTCTGGCTGCTATTTTCAGAAAAGGTCTTTCTGAAACCCTTAAAGATGTTATGGTGGGCTTTCCTACGCCTACCGGTTTGAGCAAATCTATGTCTCTAGCCATACAGATTGATCGGCGCTTGCGTGAGCGCAAGGTGGTGCACCATATGGCAGTGTCCTCTGAGCAAAGTCCTGACTCTATGCAATGTGATAGCATTTTGACTAGAGCAGAAAGACAGAAATTCAGACGTCAGAATGGCCTGTGTTTTTACTGTGGTGATTCTGCTCATGCTATTTCTGATTGCCCTAAGCGTACTAGGAGGGTTCCTGGGTCTGTTACCATTAGTACTGTACAGCCTAAATTTCTCTTGTCTGTTACCCTGATTTGCTCATTGTCGTCCTTTTCTGTTATGGCATTTGTGGATTCTGGCGCTGCCCTGAACTTAATGGACTTAGAATTTGCCAAGCGCTGTGGTTTTTCCTTGGAGCCTTTGCAGAGTCCTATTCCCTTAAGGGGGATTGATGCTACGCCATTGGCCAAGAATAAACCTCAGTATTGGACTCAGTTGACCATGTACATGGCTCCAGCACATCAGGAAAATATTCGCTTATTGGTGTTGCATAATTTGCATGATGTTGTTGTGCTGGGTTTTCCATGGTTACAGGTACATAACCCAGTGCTGGATTGGAGATCTATGTCTGTAACTGGTTGGGGTTGTCAGGGGATACATAGTGATATTTCTTTGACGTCCATTTCCTCGTCCCCTTCTTCTGAAGTTCCTGAGTTTTTGTCGGATTTCCAGGGTGTATTTGATGAGCCCAAGTCCAGTTCCCTGCCTCCGCATAGGGACTGCGATTGTGCCATTAATTTGATTCCTGGCTGTAAGTTCCCTAAGGGCCGACTTTTCAATCTGTCTGTGCCAGAGCATGCCGCTATGGGGAGTTATGTAAAGGAGTCCTTGGAGAAGGGGCATATTCGCCCGTCTTCGTCACCGTTGGGAGCGGGATTTTTTTTGTTGCCAAGAAGGATGGCTCCTTGAGACCCTGTATAGATTATCGCCTTCTCAATAAGATCACTGTCAAATTCCAGTACCCTTTACCTTTACTTTCTGATTTGTTTGCTCGGATTAAGGGTGCCAGTTGGTTTACTAAAATCGACCTTCGAGGGGCATATAATCTCGTGCGTATTAAACAAGGTGATGAATGGAAAACAGCATTTAATATGCCCGAAGACCATTTTGAATATCTTGTGATGCCATTCGGGCTCTCTAATGCTCCATCGGTATTTCAGTCCTTTATGCATGATATCTTCCGGAATTATCTGGATAAATTCATGATTGTGTATTTGGATGATATTTTGGTTTTCTCCGATGATTGGGAGTCTCATGTAAAGCAGGTTAGGATGGTATTTCAGGTCCTTCGTGCTAATGCATTGTTTGTGAAGGGGTCTAAGTGCCTCTTTGGTTTCTTTTTTGGGTTTCATTTTTTCCCCCTCGGCTATTGAAATGGACCCTGTTAAAGTCCAGGCCATTCATGATTGGACTCAACCTACATCTGTAAAGAGCCTTCAGAAATTTTTGGGCTTTGCCAATTTTTATCGCCGCTTTATTGCTAATTTTTCTAGTGTGGTGAAGCCTCTGACCGATTTGACGAGGAAGGGCGCTGATGTGGTGAATTGGTCCTCTGCGGCTGTTGAGGCCTTTCAGGAGCTTAAATGTCGTTTTACTTCTGCCCCTGTGTTCGTCAGCCAGATGTTTCTCTCCCTTTTCAGGTTGAGGTTGATGCTTCTGAGATTGAGGCAGGGGCCGTTTTGTCTCAGAGAAATTCTGATGGCTCTTTGATGAAACCGTGTGCTTTCTTCTCCAGAAAGGTTTCGCCTGCTGAGCGTAATTATGATGTTGGCAATCGGGAGTTGTTGGCTATGAAGTGGGCATTTGAGAAGTGGCGATATTGGCTTGAGGGAGTCTTGACTGATCACAAAAATCTGATTTACCTCGAGTCTGCTAAGCGGTTGAATCCTAGACAGGCTCGGTGGTCTCTGTTTTTCTTATGTTTTGATTTTGTGGTCTCGTATATTCCGGGTTCTAAGAATGTGAAGGCTGATGCCCTTTCTAGGAGTTTTTTGCCTGATTCTCCGGGAGTTCTGGAGCCGCCTGGGATCCTCAAGGAGGGGGTGATTCTTTCTGCCATCTCCCCTGATTTGCGGCGGGTACTTCAGGAGTTTCAGGCTGATAAACCTGACCGCTGTCCTGTGGAGAAATTGTTTGTTCCTGATAGATGGACTAGTAGGGTAATTTCTGAGGTTCATTGTTCGGTGTTGGCTGGTCACCCTGGGATTTTCGGTACCAGAGATTTGGTGGCTAGGTCCTTTTGGTGGCCTTCCTTGTCGCGGGATGTGCGTTCGTTTGTGCAGTCCTGTGGGACCTGTGCTCGGGCTAAGCCTTGCTGTTCCCGTGCCAGCGGGTTGCTTTTTGCCTTTGCCTATTCCTGAGAGGCCCTGGACGCATATTTCCATGGATTTTATTTCTGATCTTCCTGTCTCTCAGAAGATGTCTGTCATCTGGGTGGTTTGTGACCGGTTTTCTAAGATGGTCCATTTGGTGCCGTTGCCTAAGTTGCCTTCCTCCTCTGATTTGGTTCCATTATTTTTTCAGCATGTGGTTCGTTTGCATGGTATTCCGGAGAATATTGTGTCTGACAGAGGTTCCCAGTTCGTTTCTAGGTTTTGGCGGTCCTTTTGTGCTAGAATGGGCATTGATTTGTCTTTTTCTTCAGCATTCCATCCTCAGACAAATGGCCAAACGGAGCGAACCAATCAGACCTTGGAAACCTATTTGAGATGCTTCGTGTCTGCTGATCAGGATGATTGGGTGACCTTTTTGCCGTTGGCCGAGTTTGCCCTTAATAATCGGGCTAGTTCTGCTACCTTGGTTTCGCCTTTCTTTTGTAACTTTGGTTTTCATCCTCGTTTTTCTTCAGGGCAGCTTGAGCCTTCTGACTGTCCTGGTGTGGATTCCGTGGTGGACAGGTTGCAGCAAATTTGGACTCATGTGGTGGACAATTTGACGTTGTCTCAGGAAAAGGCTCAACGTTTTGCTAACCGTCGTCGGTGTGTTGGTCCCCGGCTTCGTGTTGGTGATTTGGTCTGGTTGTCTTCTCGTCATGTTCCTATGAAGGTTTCTTCCCCTAAGTTCAAGCCTCGCTTTATTGGGCCCTATAAGATTTCTGAAATTATCAATCCAGTGTCTTTTCGTTTGGCCCTTCCAGCTTCCTTTTCCATTCATAATGTGTTCCATAGATCCTTGTTGCGGAGATATGTGGTACCTATGGTTCCCTCCGTTGATCCTCCTTCTCCGGTGTTGGTTGAGGGGGAATTGGAATATGTGGTGGAGAAGATTTTGGATTCTCGTTTTTCGAGGCGGAAGCTTCAGTATCTGGTCAAGTGGAAGGGTTATGGCCAGGAGGATAATTCTTGGGTTGTTGCCTCCGATGTTCATGCTGCCGATTTGGTTCGTGCTTTCCATTTGGCTCATCCTGATCGGCCTGGGAGCTCTGGTGAGGGTTCGGTGACCCCTCCTCAAGGGGGGGGTACTGTTGTGAATTCCGTTCTGGAGCTCCCTCCTGTGGTTGCTAATGGTATTTTTGTGAGTTCTGCCCTTGGGCTCCCTCTGGTGGTTTCGAGTGGAACTGCTGCTTCTTTAGGTAGCTGTAGCAGCTGCCTTCACTAATCGCCTTGCCTGGGTTTGTTATTTAAACCTGCTCTGGGCTTTAGTCCATGCCTGCTGTCAATGTTCTTGGTTGGATTTGGTTCTTTCCTTGGAATTCTCATATGGCCAGGCCTTGTCTGCAAAAGATAAGTTTTTGCTAGTTTTTGTTTGTCCATTTGTTTGGACTCTATTGCTTTGCAAATATGTTTCTTTTTGTCCAGCTTGTCACTATGTGGTATTCAGGCTAGCTGGAAGCACTGGGAAAGCAGATTTGCCCCTCCACACCGTGAGTCGGTATGGAGTTCATTTTTGTAAACTCTGCGTGGATTTTGTAGTTTTTATACTGACCGCACAGTATCCTTTTCTCTCTGTCTATCTAGTTTAGTATTGGCCTCCTTTGCTGAATTCTGATTTCATTTCTTTGTACGTCATTTCCCTCTCCATTCACAGTCAATATTTGTGGGGGGCTATCTTTCCTTTTGGGGGTTTTCTCTGAGGCAAGATAGCTTTCTATTTCCTTCTTTAGGGGTAGTTATTTCTTAGGCTGTGAAGAGGTGTCTAGGGAGAGTCAGGAACATCCCACGGCTATTTCTAGTGTTGTTGTTAGGATTAGGGACTGCGGTCAGTAGAGATACCACCTTCTCAGAGCTCGCTCCATGTTGCGTTTTAGCCACCAGGTCATATCAGTGTGGCCTCTTAACCAACAGGTCATAACAGTGTGTATTTACAATGATGTATTTACAATGATGGTCCAGCCATCTTCACGGGGTGGGGGATAGATGGAGATAGTGAATGGGCTACACACACAAACATAAAATGACTTTGATTAGTGAACGTGGTAGGCCGCTCTGAACAAATGTGTTTTGAGCGAGCGCCTAAAACTATGCAAATTATGAATGGTCCTAATATCTTGGGGTAGAGCATTCCAGAGGATTGGTGCAGCACAGGAGAAGTCTTGGAGTCGGGAGTGGGAGGTACGGATTAGTGCAGAGGTTAGTCGAAAGTCATTTGCAGAGCACAGCGGTTGGTTAGGACGATAGACAGAAATGAGGGAGGAGATGTAAGGGGGTGCCACATTGTGGAGAGCTTTGTGGGTGAGAACAAGTACTTTGAATTGTATCCTGTAATGAATGGGCAGCCAGTGTAATGACTGGCGAAGAGCGGACGCGTCCGAGTAACGATTAGCCAGATGGACGACTCTGGCTGCTACATTAAGGATGGACTGGAGAGGGGAAAGTCGTGTGAGGGGGAGGCCAATTAATAGAGCATTACAGTAGTCCAGTCAGGAGTGGATCAGGGCAACAGTGAGGGTTTTTGTTGTTTCCATGGTGAGAAAAGGGCGGATTCTAGAGATTTTCTTTAGGTGTAATCGGCATGAGCGGGCAAGAGATTGTATATGTGATGTGAAGGAGAGATCGGAGTCAAAGGTAACACCCAGACAGCGCGCCTGCTGCCGGGGTGTTATTATGGTGCCACCCACGGAGAGGGAAACATCAGGTTTAGGGAGGTTACTAGATGGCGGGAGCAGAAGAAGTTCAGTTTTGGAGAGGTTGAGTGTTAGATAGAGAGCGGACATGATGTTGGAGACTGCAGAAAGACAGTCAGTGGCGCTCTGTAGTACAGTGGGGGTAAGGTCCGGGGATGACATGTATAGTTGTGTGTCATCAGCATAAAGAGGATACTGAAAGCCAAATCTGCTTTCAGCAACAATAGGTTGAGGGTTGCAGGAGCTCTGGTGTTGGTGAGGCGGTAGCTCCGGTAGTGGCGAGGAGGCAGCGGGGTCAGTGCAGGTTGTAGGCTTTCCTGAAGAGGTGGGTTTTCAGGTTCCATCTGAAGAATCTGAATGTGGTTGATAGTCGGACGTGTTGGGGCAAAGAATTCCAGAGGATGGGGGATATTCGGGAGAAGTTTTGTAGGCGGTTGGGTGAGGAGCTAATAAGTGTGGAGGAGAGAAGGAGGTCTTGGGAAGACCGGAGATTACGTGAGGGAAGATATCTGGAGATTAGTTCAGAGATATATGGAGGAGAAAGGTTATGGATGGCTTTGTAGGTCAGTATTAGTAGTTTGAACTGGATACGCTGAGGGAATGGGAGCCAGTGAAGAGATTTGCAGAGGAGTGGAAGAGTAGCGAGGAGAGAGATAAATTTTCGGGCAGCAGAGTTAAGGATGGACTGGAGAGGTGCAAGGGTGTTAGCAGGGAGGCCACAGCAAAGGTTGTTGCAGGAGTCGAGGCGGGAGATGATTAGGGCTTGCACAAGTATTTTAGTAGATTGACGGTTGAGGAAAGGACGGATTCTGGAGATATTTTTGAGCTGGAGGCGACAGGAAGTGGAAAGAGCTTAGGTGTGCGGTTTGAAGGACAGGGCAGAGTCAAGGGTTACTCCGAGGCAGAGGACTTCCGGTACGGGGGAAAGCATGATGTCGTTAATTGCGATAGATAGGTCAAGTAAGGAAGATCTATGAGATGGAAGAAAGAGGATGAGTTCAGATTTGTCCACATTGAGTTTGAGAAATGGCTGATAGACACTCTGGGATTCTGGACAGCAGAGAGGTGACGTCTGGGCCAGAGTGGTAGATCTGAGTGTCATCAGCATAAAGGTGGTACTGGAATCCATGGGACTTTGAGTTTTCCCAGGCCAAGTGTATAGATTGAGAAGAGTGCGGGTCCTAGAACAGAGCCTTGGGGGACTACAACAGAGAGAGGGTGGGATGAGGAGGTAGTGTGGGAGTGGGAGATGCTGAATGTGCGGTTGGAAAGGTATGACGAGATCCAGGATAAGGTGAGGTCTTTGATGCCAAAGGAGGAGAGGATCTGTAGTAGGAGGCAGTCGTCACCTGTGTCGAAAGCAGAGTACAGGTCTAGAAGGAAGAGTATAGGGTATTGTCTGTTAGCTTTGGCTGCAAGTAGATCGTTAGTAATTTTGGTCAGGACTGTCTCAGTTGAGTGATGGGGGTGGAAACCAGATTGTAGATTGTCAAAAAGCAAGTTAGATGAGAGGTGGGAGAAAAGTTCAGCATGGACGTGCTGCTCCAGGAGTTTGAAAGCGAATGGGAGCAGCGATATTGGGCAATAGCTAGACAGTTGGATCGAGGGTTGACTTTTTAAGGATAGGCGTGATTGTGGCATGTTTGAAAGCAGAAGGCAAGGTACCAGAAGTTAGTGATAGGTTGAAGAGGTGGGTTAGGGATGGGGGAAGAGTGGCGATAAGGTTGAGGAGGAGGTGGGATGGGATGGGGTTGAGCGCACAGGTGGTGAGGTGCAATTTGGAGAGGAGACAATTAAGCTCCCCTTCAGTGATGTTGGATAGGGAGATTATGGGGTTTGGGCACTGGTCTGGTATACAAAGGGGTTGTGGTAGTTGAACAATGAAGACTTGCCTTGTTTGGTTGATCTTATTTTTAAAGTGTGTGGCAAAGTCCTCAGCAAAGATGAGGGAGGTTAGAGGGGGCAGTGGGGGGCAGAGGAGGGAGTTAAAAGATTTGAATAATTGTTTGGGTTTGTTGGATAGGGAAGATACAAGGGTTGTGAGGTAGGCCTGTTTAGCAGAGGTGAGAGCGGATTTGAAAGCGAGTGCTGCCTGTTTAAATGCATTGAAGTCATCTTGCGAATGTGTTTTATTCCAACTCCGCTCTGCAACACTGGACACTTGCAGGAGCTTTTTAGTGGTGTTATTGTGCCAGGGTTGTCTATTGATACATCGCACTCAGCCATGAACGATAGGGGCAACTGTGTTAATAGCTGATGCGAGAGTGGCATTGTAGAAAGCAGGGGCACTGTGTTGTGGCAGTGGCTGGGCCCAGAGGTCAATGTATGACGGCCACTTGGAGGTTGGAGAGAGAGTAGATGCGGACAGAGGGGACTTCAAAAGAGGGGAGGATAAGGGAGGGTAGAGGTGGGATTGGGTTAAAAGTGCAGTTAGAAGAAAGGAGAAGACCCACTCTTCCCACCATGTCTGTTGCCGGGGCGAGGGGTGTGGGTGAAATGGAGGCCGCCGTAACACAGCACAGCAGGGAAGGTGGTATCAGAGGGTGTTAGCCATGTTTCTTTGAGGCCGAGGAATGCAAGCTTGTGAGAGCGAAAAAAGGTAATGAATCAAATGAAGCTTATTGCAGATTAAGTGGGCATTCCGGAGTGCTCTAGAGCGAGTGAGCAGGGGGGTGGGCATCAGGGGCAAGGGTTTTATGTTGGAAAGATATCTCTAGTTCATATTAGATATGGAGTGGTAGGAGGGGGTAGTAATTGGAGGCATGAGCTGTGGGGGTCCAGGGTTGGGAGATATGTCACCAGCAGTGAGGAGAAGCAGAGAAAGGGAGAGCAGATGGGAGAAAGAGTGGCCGGCTTGTTTTATGTTTTCTTATCCTTATTGAATACACTCACTCAACAGGAACTGAAATCAATATGCCTATTCCCAAGGTTCCCTTTTTGAGTGTGTTACACTGAGAAATAGAATAACTTTACCTGTCCAAAAGGTCAAATCAGGTACTAAGAAAACAGGTGTAAATCGGCTGAAGTGGTATTATGGGACCCCCTGGGAATAAGTAGATCAAAACCTACACTACAATACCTATAGATATAACAGGAGCTAAAACACTTAATCTGGGTATACCGGGGATCTATTATTATGGTACCGTTAACCTGAGGGAAGTATCTACTCAGGCATATAACTTGCATGATCTTCGAAGCCAAAACACCTATAGAAAAACAAAGCTCCCCGTCTTGTTGGTCGATGCCGAGCCCTCATACCAGGGACTTACAGTTCTGTAGCCTCAGGATATGGTATGGGATAGCACTTCAACGGGGCTTGTCCAGGTCTCTCTCAATACGGATGGTACAGGATACCATCTCTTCTCCAGCAGTCACTCACGAATTCTCCTGAGAGCAAGCCACCTGAATCTGCACAGGATGTTATCTATTGCTTCTCAGTTTACCATAAAAGGGACTCCATAAAGCTCCACAGTCACACAGCTCTCCAGAATGCTCTGTCCTTGTTCCTCACCAGAACCACAGGTTCCAAAGATGAAGGGGTTAACACCCTCACACACATGCTGGCAGCAAACAGTTTTTACAGAGTCCAGTCTCCTTTCTTTTTCTCTGCTGCCTCACACACAGCATTTATTAGAGCAGTCTTTCCTTCAGAGAGCTTCACTTCAGTGTTCCTAAACAGCAGACACTAGTCCCCACCCCCCTGCACACACTCTTCCGGGCTTTTTCTCTTAGCTTAGACGTGCAGCAGCAGGGTCCTAATGCTCTCCTGATGTTATCATAGTTCATCATCTTACAGACAGGTGAATGAAGAAAAAATCAAAACCTACTTTATTCAATATTGATGTTAAACAGTCACATGGTTTGAACAAGTGAAATGTTGACATGTTTAAAAAATACAACGATCCTAGTCGTAACATCTAAAAACCAAGGCCGTTGTATGGTCGAAGCACGTCAATGTTTCACTCATTCAAACAATATGACTTTTTATACATGAAGATTGAATAAAGTAAACTTTTATTTGTTTATTAAGCCACTTGTGTCATAATCTTTTTTTCTAACTTCTTACACTGATGTTTCAAACTATACGTTAATAAATATCAGTGCAATTTTATTATTTTTTTTATTAATAAAATTAGACTAACAGTAAGGTGAAAACAAATTTTTACATTTGTATAATTTGTAAAAAAAAATATTGATCTACTGATCTACTACCTGAAGCTGATAAACACAATGGGGAGCATTTTGCTAATATTGATGCAATGGCAAGTAGGGCACCTTGTAAGTTTGAAAATGTTTCCACCACCCTCTTACACAACGAAGAACTAGTGTCTCCTCACCTGACCTCCCCTCACTCGACTTTCCCCACTCCAGTCCATCCTTAATGCAGCAGCCAGGGTTGTCCATCTGGCTAATCGTTACTCGGATGCGTCCGCTCTTCGCCAGTCGTTACACTGGCTACCCATTCATTACAGGATACAATTCAAAGTACTTGTTCTCACCCACAAAGCTCTCCACAGTGCGGCACCCCCTTACATCTCCTCCCTCATTTCTGTCTATCAGCCTAACAGACCACTGCGCTCTGCAAATGACTTTCAACTAACCTCTGCACTAATCCATACCTCCCACTCCCGACTCCAAGACTTCTCCCATGCTGCGCCAATCCTCTGGAATGCTCTACACCAAGATATTAGGACCATCCACAATTTGCATAGTTTTAGGCGCTGGCTCAAAACACATTTGTTCAGAGCGGCCTATCACGTTCACTAATGAAAGTCATTTTATGTTTGTGTGTGTGTGTAGCCCATTCACTATCCCTATCTATTTCCCAACCCCTGAAGATGGCTGGACCATCATTGTAAATACATCATTGTAAATACACACCTGTACTTTGCATCTCCCCCACCTCATTGTAGATTGTAAGCTCTCACGAGCAGGGTCGTCTTATTTCGCTTTAATTATTGTATTGTTAACGTTGTTACTTATGACTTTTGTGTTTGAAACTGTTAAACTGTAAAGCGCTGCGGAATATGTTGACGCTATATAAATAAAGATTATTATTATTATTCAACGATTGTGTGTTCATTTACGCTATTTTTTTCCAGTTCGGATCAAGATCAGACTGTAAAAAATTTGCAAAATATGCAAATCGGATAACAATCGCCAATAGAAGTCAAAGGATGCTATTTTTTTAATCGTACAGCACATGGACAATCAGAATACCATGCAGTTTTCTTGCAAACTTTCTCCATTGTGGCAGGACATTGCATAAGCCCAATGCAGGAAGTTGTAAGCCCCAACCATCCTGGCAACCTATAAAAAAGTACATGCCTCCACAGAGATAATACTATGGCACCTCAAATAAATGTGGAGATGCTGATCGTGCTTGTGCAGGAGCGTCCTGAACTGTGAGACAAATGGAACCCTACTACCAAGACCAGACCCAATGTGATGCATCTTGGACCAACATATGCCGCCAGATGTATCCCAACTATGAGGCGAGCTCCCGAGAGGAGCAAAGTACAATGAGCAAGTATCCCAAAAACATTAAATGTTTTTCTGTATGTCCTTTTTAAAAAGATTAATATATGTTTTAAAAAACAACTGCTTTGAAAATGTAGGAAATTTTCCTTAATCTTATTGCATACCTGAACATCAGCTCTACATATCCTGTTGTTTATGTGGACTGGACACATGCACACTTTTCAGATTAATTTTGTATGTTCTTAAAGCCTATTTTTAATTTAAGTAGGCTTTATTTGTTCTCCTTTTTTATGTGAAGATAATGGCAAGCATTGGTAAATGTATGATACATTTATTTGTATGTTATGTTTATTTGTAAATTTCTTTAAGTTAGTTTCTGTTTCATTTTCAATCAGTGAATGATATCACCTGCCGCTGGTGCAGCTGTCATATCAAAGGCAACAGTGTGCCAAAAGAGGTTCTGCGGCATCCAGAAAGCAGCCAAATATATATACAGTATATGGACAGGCTGCATTTTCTGGTGCCTATTATGAAGCTGCGACCCAAAGTTATGGCTTGTTAAACTACACTCCCTGACAGAAATTATGTCGCTTATCCATGTTATGTAAATAAAAGCTTATAACATGACATTAAATTCATCCATTGGTTGTATAAATTATTCTTTTGAAAGCTGAAACCCTCCGAAATGTGGTTTACGCTAAGAAAATGAATTGGCATCAATGCAGAAATATTAATCAGTTAATGGACACAGAATGGTCAGATTTTGGCAAGACAAAAGTTTTGTCGCCCACAGAAAGTAATGTGATATTCAAACACAAAATTAACTTAAAATGCAAATATATGTTGCATAACATTGGTGAATGAAGTTGTGGTGCTAGCAGAGTCATATTTAATATTTTGTGCGACTTCCATGAGCTTGAAGGACTGCATCCATGCGGTTCAACAATAATTCCTACAATTTATTGATGAAGTCATCAGGAATAGAAAAGAATGCAGTCTTACATGCCTCCCAGAGTTCATCTAGATTATTTAATTTGTCTTCCAAGCTTCCTCTTTCATCCTACCCCAAACATGCTAAATGATGTTCATGTCTGGTGACTGGGCTGGCCAGTCCTTGAGCACCTTGATCTTTTTTGCCTGGAGGAACTTTGTTGTAGAGATGGATGTATGAGATGCAGCACCATCCTGCTGCAGAATTTGACCCCTTTTATGATTTGGAATATAAGAAGTAGCTAATACTATTTTAGGCTATTGATATTACCTTCCACCTTGCAACTGTTTCGCACACCCCCATACTGAATGTAACCCCAGACCATGATCTTTCCACCACCAAATTTAACTGTTTTCTGGGTGTATTTTGGATCCATATGGGCTCCAGTAGGTCTCCTGCAGTATTTGCGGTGGCTGTGGTGTAATTCTACTGAAGATTCATCAGAAAAATCCACCTTCTGCCACTTTTCCAGCGTCCATCTGTTTAGTAGGCTGTGGGACTTTGCAAATGTCACATGGTTTTTTATCTGCCTTTTGTTTAGTGCTGGCTTCTGGGCACTGATTCAACCATGGAGGCCATTTCGACACAGAATCCTACAAACTGTTCTAGTTGACACAGGGACTTGAGGTGACCAGGCCTGTTGTAGCTCTGCTGCAGTGGAAGAGGGGCTTGTTTTGGATTTTCTAACCAACAAACATTCCTCCTGAGCAGTTGTCTTGCGGGGTCTGCCAGACCTGGGCTTGTCAAACACATCTGCAGTCTCTTCAAATCTTCTTTTAATTCTTTGTACTTGACGCTGAGACACATTAAAGGTGCCATCCACCTCTGCAGTGGATCTGGTCTTCAGCCTCTTGATAATCCAGGCTTTGGTCGCAGGGTGAATTTTTGGCATGTTGTCAGAGCTCAAGTTGCAGTTCATGTGAAGGTCTGGGGTGCTGGGTTCCTTTTTATACACACACACTAATTAACCGATCATTTACTGAGCACAGGTGAGGATGTAAACTAGGATTGGGTGCATTATATGACCAGGTGACAAAACTTTTGTCTTGCTAAAATCTGACCATTCTGTGTCTGTTATCTGATCAATATTTCTGCATTGATGACAATTTATTTTATTAACCTAAACCACATTTCGGAGGGTTTCAGCTTTCAAAAGAATAATTTATACAACCAATGGATGAATTTAAAGTCAGGTTATAAGCTTTTGTTTACATAACATGGATAAGCGACATAACTTCTGTCAGGGAGTGTATTTTTCATTCTTATTTGCATCGTATTTAGTTTTTATTTTATCAACAATTTATTTGTCTTGCAGAACTGATTCTTACGCAACAGGGACATCGCATCGGAGTCAGATGCCGCCCTGTTGAATCCAGTGGCAGAATCTGGAGAGGAAATACGAGGCAAAAAGATCCTGAACCTTAATGGTGGAAGGCTGTTGTAGTGTAGTCAGCCCAGATGGAGCAAGGAAGGGAATGAGCACATCTTGTTAATTTTCAGGACCTGCATCATAACGACATTCATGCATAAGGTTGTGTAACGCCGCAGATGCCTTGACAAACCATTACCATTCTAGTTGTAGGGCATACTGAAGCACATGCCATTTTGCACACAGGATGCCAAAGGCACACTCCACCATCTGAGGGAGCGAGACGGACAATAGGAAAGACTTTTGAAAATTTGCCTCTAGTGATTGAGGCCACATCAACGTGGGTGCGGCCGTATACATGTCTATTTGAAAGGCCTCATAGGCAACAAACACATATGGTGCTGTCTCACCTCTTGACCCTGGAAGAACATGTGGGAGAGCAAGGTCATTATTGAGAAGCCGTCGACACATTACTGATGTTTGAAATATTCTGTAATCGCCTTTTTGCCAATAGGCCACAATATCAACAATAATAAACATATAATTACTGTCCACTAAGGACAACTGAAAAATACTGCTTGTAATGTAAATACTAGGAGTTGAAGTTTGGCGGCTTCTTGACCCTGATGTGTTTCCTATCTAAGGCCCCAAGGCATTTTGGAAATTGTGTATTCAAAAAAAAAAAAACACTCAAGTTGCACAGACTCTGGCATAACAACAGAATGGAGTTTCAACCATTTCTGGGCAAGTGCTCTTGACAATTGCTGAGATGGTTGACTTTCCCAGCCAGGAGGAATTCCAAATGAAAGGCCACAAATGAAACACCAGTAGGTAGGAACCTATTTGAAAAAAAAAATGAAATTATGTAAAAGAATATTTAAACAGCATGCAAACATAATCATGCGAAAACATAAAAACAAATAGGGCAAGAAATGTACACATTTTTTAGAAAAAAAATAGGTGAACATAATATTTGTACAAAGTAAGACACGCATACTAGATTTTTCTCTCCTGAGGAAGCCACGCTTAGTGGCGATGCGCGTGGGCCTCTCTCCTCCCTGTACCTTACTTGTACTGGGTCCTCTCATTACTCAACCAACAGGTTGTATACAGCTCTGATATACTATTATGACCTATATCTCTCACTACAACTGTTTTTTACTGCATGATATAGGCTGTTTCTTTCCTTTCACCACCTCATGATTCAATGTCTATTTTCTACTGGTCATTTTCAGGATTATTTATTCATATTTTAGATTCTTTTGTTGCAGTCATCATACATCAGGGTGTTTGATTATTTGTTCCCAGTACACACAGTGGAGGAGGATAGTTAGTCCTTACATGGGCTTCCTATTATTGCTCATTAGCTTCATGGCTTTTTAAATGTTTCTAATTGTTGTTTGTTCTTCCTTCTTTTGCTTAATAAACTGTAATTGGTTAATATTTTGGTGATCCTTACTATTTTATACACAATTCTATTAAGGGCTGTTGTTAGGGACAGGCAAACCAGGCAGCTGCCTAGGGCCCCTGCTCCTCCAGGGATCCCAGCCAGTGGCCGTTATTGGGCCTGTGATGTAAGAGGGTCCCAGCACTGTCTCCCTGCACCGCACATTCAATTTATCAGAATCATAGATGCCGATACAGTTTAAAGCAGTGATGGAGGAGAGAGCATCAGACAACATCACTTCATCGTGCACCATCCACGCTGTGCTAGCAGTGGAGCTGATGAGGCAAAGCAGAGTGTGGAACAGCGGGAAGAAAGAGGAGAGGTAAGTAGTGTGTTTATTATACTATGTGTGTATGCATTATAGTGCATGTGTGGGGCTGCATTATACTGTGTGTGGAGGTGGCTTCTTTTTACTGTGTGGGGGGCTGCATTATACTGTGTGTGTGGCTGCATTGGACTGTGTTTGTGGGGGGCTGCATTATACTGTATGTGGGGGTGGCTGCATTATACTGTGTGCGGGTGGCTGCATTATACTTTATGTGGGGGCGGCTGCATTAAACTGTGAGTGGGGGTGGTTGCATTATACTCTGTTGTGAGGGGCTGCACTATACCGTGTGTGGTGGTGGCTGCATTATACTGTATGTGGGAGCTGCATTATACTGTATGTGTGGTGGGGGCTGCATTATACTGTGAGTGGGGGTGGTTGCATTATACTCTGTGTGTGTTGTGTGGGGCTGCACTATACTGTGTGTGGAGGGCTGCATTATACTGTGTGTGTGGTGAGGGGCTGTATTATACTGTGTATGGGGGGCTGCATTATACTGTGCATGTATGGGGCTGCATTATACTGTGTATGTGTGGGGCTGCATTATACCGTGTGTGGGGCTGCATTATACCGTGTGTGGGGCTGCATTGTACTCTGAGAGGGCTGCATTGTACTCTGAGGGGGCTGCATTGCACTCAGAGGGTTGCATTATACTCCGAGGGGGCTATATTATACTCTGGGGGCTGCATTATACTGTGTGTGGAGCTGCATTATACTCTGAAGGGACTGCATTTAACTCTATGAGGTTGCTACTTTATACTGTGTGTATGGGGGCTGTATTATACTGTGCATGTGTGGGGCTGCATTATACTGTGTATTTGTGGGGCTGCATTATACCGTGTGTGGGGCTGCATTGTACTCTGAGGGGGCTGCATTGCACTCAGAGGGTTGCATTATACTCTGAGGGGTCTATATTATACTCTGGGGGCTGCATTATACTATGAAGAGACTGCATTTAACTCTATGAGGTTGCTACTTTATACTGTGTGTATGGGGGCTGTATTATACTCTGAGGGGGCTGCATTATACTCTATGAGGGGGGATGCAGTATACTCTATGAGGGGGGATGCAGTATAATCTGAGGGGGGCTGCATTAAACTCTATCAAGGACTATCTGTCCCCATCATTCTTCCTCAGTTGGTGTAAAGAAACTCGGGAACAAGCGTCGAACGACTTCAATATTGTCCATCACGCTCGTTTAACGGCCTGAACTTAGCGCATGTGAATACTACTGAAATGTTTCTGTTTGATGGTGCAATGTGAGCCTTTGGGGCCCCACTTTAAACTTTTGCCCAGGGCCCCACTTTGTCTAAAATCTGCCCTGTTTCTGTTCTTCCCTATTACTTTCTTCCCCTAAGGGGAAGTCAGATGGGAATTCACAAACGAAAATTGGGCTGGGATTCTGGGGAGCTACAGAGCCAGGAAAAACATCCCAAAGGCAAAAAGTGCTTGAAAGGAGAGGGATTGCGCAGGCGGAAGAAACCGTTACCACCTTAACGTATTGGGCTATATTGGTGACTAAAACTGAACTTGATCTGCTGAGTAAAGTTGAACTGTTGTAAAAGAACAAAGTGTCTACTGTTGACTGTGCGACTGCATCTGGATCCGGAATCGCGAAGCTTGTGGAGTCCTCTGGACAAAAAGTGAGTGTCATCCAATTCACACAGTGCACACGACAGACGGGACATTATTTACTTGACATTATTTACTTGTGGGGTGCCAGGGTGTTGGAACACAGCAGCCCCTGGCCCTTAACTTCCGCCCTGCACAATTTACATGCCCAAGTTTCAGCTCATCAGTTTGACTCAAGTATTTTAACCCATGAGCAGTACAAACTTTGGTAAAGAAAAAAAGGCACTGAGAGAGCTTTTCACCTACTGGGCAGCAGAAATAAAGTGCCTTTTTTTGCGCACTACAATGTAAGTGGAAACACTCATAATGATATTGAGCACCCTTCAAGGCACATACAGTGTATTTTGGGGGGAGGGAGTCACCATAAAGTAAATATTCTGCCATTATGTCAATTGCAACTGCAAAAAAGTAGCGTTGTTTTATTTATCTTAGTTTTTCCTATTGTGAGCTCACTTTATGAAATTTGTTTGGATTTCTACGTACAAAAGTACCAGCGTGACCTTTATTTTTATCAAAGTCAATAGAAAGTGCAATGTTACACTGTGACAAAGAGTCAACACACGGTCGTCTTAGCTAAGGGAAATTGTTATGGTAGTTTATGAGACCAAAATATTTCTCTGCAACATAAAAAAAAATTGATTTATGATAAAAACATATATACAGTGAAAACTCACACATATATATCATATACAGTACAGGCCAAAAGTTTGGACACACCTCATTTAAAAAATTTTCTGTATTTTCATGACTATGAAAATTGTACATTCACACTGAAGGCATCAAAACTATGAATTAACACATGTGGAATTATATACTTAACAAAAAAGTGTGAAACAACTAAAATTAAGTATTATAGTCTAAATTCCCACTTATTAAACCTGACAGGGCATACCTATGAAGTGAAAACCATTCCTATTGAAGCTCATCAAGAGAATGCCAAGGGTGTGCAAAGCAGTCATCAAAGCAAAAGGTGGCTACTTTTAAGAACTTAGAATATAATACTTAATTTTAGTTGTTTGACACTTTTTTGTTAAGTATATAATTCCACATGTGTTAATTCATAGTTTTGATGCCTTCAGTATGAATGTACAATTTTCATAGTCATGAAAGTACAGAAAAATCTTTAAATGAGAAGGTGTCACGGGGCTACCGCGACAGAGATAGTCCAGAGAACCGCAGCGCTCTGGGCCTCATTCACACACGATGACCAGAAGCTCTTCTCCTGAATTCTGACCTGGCTGTCTTGTGCCAGCAGGGCAGGAGTTAAATCTTGTTGCTGAGAGCTGGTCTCTCAGCTGAATTGGTTTTTGTAATCTCCTCTCCTATATAGACTCAGCTGTTGTCAGTGATCAGTTCTGCTGCCTGGCTTGAAGTGGGAAGGAGCGTGGTGTTTTGGAGCTTGGAGGTTTATCTACAGATATTGATGTCTGCTGTTTTGGTTGCATGTTAAACTTGTTTTTCTTCCTAGTTTTTTCCTTCTCTTCCCTTTTCTGTGTTTCCTCTGTGGCTGTGTGAGCATTTGGTGAGTTTGAGATTTTTGTTACCTTGTCTGCATACCCTGTTTAATTGTCGTATTTATACACTGGTGCAGTCCTCCTCCCTGGGGGGGAGAGGGGGCCACTGATAGAACCTGCACAGGAGACAGAGATATGCTGGCGGCTCAGGCCTCCTAACCAGGTACCCCTGAGATAAGGGAAAGCCAGGGCCCCTTTATAGTGGCAGGCACAGGTGCGGGTCCCCGTACGCCGTCCTGTCCCTTTATCACCATAAACAGCGTGACAGAAGGTGTGTCCAAACTTTTGGTCTGTACTGTATATATATATACATATATATATTTGTAATGCACAGAAAGATAGAAGAAAAGCCGGTAATTCATCTGCAATTGCACACACACTGTACTAATTGTATTTGTCACTGACATATATATAACTACCTACTCTATATGTATTTACTATATGTAATCCATCTCTTCTATCCTGTCAGCTCCTGCAGTGATTTTACAGAAGCCAACAAATGAATTACCGGCTATTCTTCTATCTCTCACTATGAAATATAAAAACATTTATATACAGTATATGTGTGTGTTACTGACATATATAAATATATATATATGTATTCTACGTGTATATACTGTATCTATTCTAAGAAAAATCGCATTGTACTCGCATGGCACTCATCCGTTAATTTCGGTCCAGATTACGGACCGTTTTTTTTCTCACATATGGGTATGGGCCCTAAGTGTTATTATTTTATAGTGGGCAAACATACAGATTGAGACGGGGTTGTCCGTGTAGTGGACAACCTCTTTAAAGACTGCTGTTCGGCTACATGTAAGCCGATCAACGGTAGAGTAATGGTCTGTTGAGACCGGCCAACTACACATTATGCACACAGAGCGGTCATTCTGTGCACATAGAATATACTGTAGTGTTATTCGTAGCACATCATCTCACAATATCATATCATTTACCACCAAGAACAACATCTGCGTGGAGTTTGTATCTTCTCCATGTGTTTGTGTGGGTTCACCGGTTTCCTCTCAAACTCCAAAGGTATTCTCATAGGGAACTTAGACTGTGAGCTCCAATGGGGACAGCGATTATAATGTATTTAAAGTGCTGTGGAATAAGATAGCGCTATATAATTGAGTAAAATGAATAAATATTACTAGAAATACTCAACTAAACAAAGAAAAAACACAAGCTATCATTTATCTAAGAAAAGCAGGTCAATCGATATACAAAATCAAATAAACTTTAAAATATTCTAATGATGATCACCACAGGAAGAGTAACCCCTTCTGCACAGGACAAGTCTACCCAAGCTACCAGCCAGCCCAATGTAAATTTACAGGGCATCAAAATACTTTTCAACTGAATGCTTCAAAGAGTTTATTCTGCTGTCAAATCTTATAGGGGTTTTCCAAGATTTATATTATTCCAACAGCAGGGAATACATTAAGCAAATAGAAAAAAATAAATTCACATTCAAATCCCGGTTGCTTCAATGCTGCTTTAGTTGATCCCCATCAGTCTCTGCGTGATCGCATGCTGTACATCATTCATGCTAATGCTACTAACAATCACTGGCTACATCGGCCACGCATCATACATGAAAGTATTATACATATTATTATTATTATTATTATTGATAAAGTATCACTACTAAGGTCAGTGATTGCCAGCAGTGGACATCAGGGTAGTGGAAATCTATTCTCGGTCTGATGAGTGCAAATGTTATATTCAGTGGCTTTAACTGTGGATTCTTTGATAAATACAGAGAAGGAGAATAGATAAGATCCCCTACAGAACATTGGAAAGGGGTATGAGGCTATGTGCACATGTAGGCCGGTCCTCTGCGGGTTCTCCCGCAGCAGATTTGATAAATCTGCAGGGCAAAACCGCTGCGGTTATCCCTGCAGATTTATCACGGTTTGACTTGCGGTTTCCGCTGCGGGTTTTACTCCTGCACTTGTTTTACTATTGATGCTGCATATGCAGCATCAATAGTAATGTTAAAAATTAAAAAAAATGGTTATACTCACCTTCTGACGTCCCGATCTCCTCGGCGGTCCGGTTCCAAAGATGCTATGCGAGCAGGACCTTTGTGACGTCATAGCAATAGCAACCTGAGACCGGACGGCCGCGTACAGCGCTGGGAGGTGAGTATATCATTATTTTTTATTTTCTTTTTTTTACCACAAATATGGTTCCCTGGGCCTGGAGGAGAGTCTCCTCTCCTCCACCCTGGGTAGCAACCGCACATTATCCGCTTACTTCCCGCATGGTGTGCATAGCCCCATGCGGGAAGTAAGCGGATCAATGCATTTCTATGTGTGCAGAATCGCTGCGATTCTGCACAAAGAAGTGACATGCTGCGGATTGTAAACCGCTGTGTTTCTGTGCGTTTTTTCCCGCAGCATGTGCACAGCAGTTTGCGGTTTCCCATTGGTTTACATGTGTACTGAAAATGCAAAGGAAACTGCTGCGGACCCGCAGCATCAAAATCGCCACGGTTCCGTGGTAAAAACCGCAACGTGTGCACATAGCCTGATGGTTTGGGGGTAGCTTTGATGGTGATACTGCTGTAGATCTAAACAGTACTAGATGGTGGCCCAATTCTAACGCATCGGGTATTCTAGAATATGCATGTCCACGTAGTATATTGCCCAGCGATGTAGTATACAGCATAGAGCCACAAAGTATATTGCCCAGCCACATAGTATATTGCCCTGTGACATAGTATACAGCACAGAGGCACGTAGTATATTGCACAGCCCACGTAGTATATTGCCCAGCCACATAGTATATTGCCCAGCGACGTAGTATTTTGCCCAGCGATGTAGTATATTGCCCAGCGACGTAGTATACAGCACAGAGCCACGTAGTATATTGCCCAGTCACATAGTATATTGCCCAGCCACATAGTATATTGCCCTGTGACGTAGTATACAGCACAGAGGCACGTAGTATATTGCACAGCCCACGTAGTATATTGCCCAGTCACGTAGTATATTGCACAGCTCACATAATATATTGCCCCGCACGTAGTATATTACCCAGTTATGTAGTATATTGCCCAGTGACGTAGTATACAGCACAGAGCCACGTAGGATATTGCACAGCCCATGTAGTATATTGCCCAGCCACGTAGTATATTGCCCAGAACGTAGTATATTGCCAAGTCACATAGTATTTTGCCCAGTGACGTAGTATACAGCACAGAGCCACGTAGTATATTGCACAGCCCACGTAGTATATTGCCCAGTCACATAGTATATTGCCCAGCCACGTAGTATATTGCCCAGCGACGTAGTATACAGCACAGAGCATATTGCCAGCCACGTAGTATATTGCCCAGTTACGTAGTATATTGCCCAGTGACGTAGTATACAGCACAGAGCCACGCAGTATATTGCACAGCGACGTAGTATACAGCACAGAGCCACGTAGTATATTGCCCAGCTACGTAGTATATTGCCCAGCCACGTATGTCACAGGTTAAAAAATAAAGAATAAACATACTCACCTTCTGATCCGAGGGCCCCTTGTAGTTCTGTCGACAGCTTCCGGTCCCAGGGTGTGATGACATCGTGGTCACATGACCGTGACGTCATGGCAGGTCCTTCTCGCGCACATGCGCAGGACCTGGTATGATGTCGCGGTCACATGACCGTGACGTCATGGCAGGCCCCTCTCGCGCAGGCGCACAGGACCTGTGATGACGTCGCAGTCACATGACCGTGACGTCATGGCAGGTCCTTCTCCCTTACCATCGTTGCCACCGGAACTTGCCGCTTGCATGGAGCGGTTACCGGAGCGTAGCGAGGAGCGGGAAAGGCGGCGGAAGGTGAGTATATAATGATTTTTTATTTTTTTATTATTTTTAACATTAGATGTTTTTACTATTGACGCTGCATAGGCAGCATCAATAGTAAAAACTTGGTCACACAGGGTTAATAGCGGCGGTAACGGAGTGAGTTACCCGCGGCATAACGCGGTCCATTACCACTGGCATTAACCCTGTGTGAGCGGTGACTGCGGGGAGTATGGAGCGGGCGCCGGGCGCTGACTGCAGGGGAGTAGGGAGGGACTAATCGGACTGTGGCCGTCGCTGATTGGTCGCGGCAGCCATGACAGGCAGCTGGCGAGACCAATCAGCGACTTGGATTCCATGACAGACAGAGGCCACGACCAATGAATATCCGTGACAGACAGAAGGAGAGACAGACAGACAGAAGGACAGACAGAAAGACGGAAGTGACTCTTAGACAATTATATAGTAGATTGAAAGGCACGTGTGTACAGTATGTGTGTAAGTGTACAATAAGAGTTGCACTATTTCTGGCTATTATGTGATTCGATGATTTGTATCCTGAACGTTCACCTGATATTCATTTACAGCCTGTTTTTAATTTTCACTTGTCTCTGAGCTAGTGGGTAGAGTCTAGCTCCCCTTGTGTCTCTTTGTAGTACATTTTCAAAAGAGCAATCTGTCCATGTCTGTAACTCTCTCATTCTGCACCTCACCTCTCCATAAACAATAGGGAGCTGTAATCGATCCTTCAGTGAACTGGCAGTCTGTCTTCTGTTGATGAAAATGGATTTTAACTGGGTTTTTTTAGAGTAAATAAAAAAAGTGGCTAATAAGTGGCTAATAAGCGGAGAAAGAAACATATTTCTCTGATAAGTTATATTATCTTTCATATAATTGCATATACTGATGAGTTATGTACATTTTTCTGAAACGACAGATACCATGTAAGCAGCATGGCTGAAACCGTATTCTTCAGCGATGTGCTACCTGGTTTGCCTTTAGTTAGGCTGTCAACAGGACAATCCGCCAAAACACAATTATAGGCTCTGCAGTTGCTATTTAACAAAAAAGTAGCGTGATGGAGTGTTGTGTCTTTCTGATGAGCTGGACTGGGTAGTCAAGGAAAAGTGACTGGCAAGTCTTCATTAGTAGTGATGAGCGAGTGTACTCGTTGCTTGGGTTTTCCCCGAGCACGCTCGGCTGACCTCCGAGTATTTATGACTGCTCAGAGATTTAGTTTTCATCGCTGGCAGCTGAATAATTTACAGCTACTAGCCAGGCTGAGTACATGTGGGGGTTGCCTGGTTGCTAGGGAATCTCCACATGTAATCAAGCAGGTTAGTAGCTGTAAATCATTCAGCTACCCTGATGAAAACTAAATCTCCGAGCAGTCATAAATACTCGGAGACCACCCGAGCAACCAGTATACTCGCTCAGCACTATTCATTATCTGTGGGAAGTCCTTTGAGAATGTTAGAATGCATTCTTGGTGTATAACACATAAGATCCACTCATGGAATAGTTGGTGTCAATTAGCCTTGAGACTCACCATTTGGGCTATATGGATGGCAAACAAAAGAGGACTATTACTCAAACATAGTGGAACAGGTTTAAAACCGGGGCAGCCATTTGTTTTCTTATCACAGGTTAATACAAGTACGGATTTGCAGATTACAACTTGGTGCGGAATCATTCAGCACTCAGACATTGTGGAAGAGCAAGCAATTTTATGTGGGATCTACAGCAAATATCTTCTGCATCATGACAACATGGAGGATGCAGGGAAGAACACATGATCAGAGAAGTCATACAGAACAGAGAGGAAATATTTATCAAGAAGCTAACACAGCACTATCTTCTATCCGCCCAATATAGTCCCTACAGCTTAAGCCTGAAAATGTTAGATACGGTATTCCTGCCAGTACATCATAGTACAAAAATAACATCTTACCTAAACAAAAGTTAATGTCATAGGGGCAGAATTTCTCAGCAAGTCCATTTCACTCTGACCTAGTCTGCACAAACTCCTTATATATTCACTAAGGATCCCAGCAGTTTCAACTAAGTATAAAAACAATCTGTCAGCAGGTTTTTGCTATGTATTCTGAGGACAGAATGATGTAGGAGTTCAAACACAAAATTCAACGATGTGTCACTTATTAAGCTATGTGCTGTTATCTACTTATTCTGCCAGGTCTCATGTGCTCAGGAATGTTAGTCTGACTCTGCCCCCTCTTGTGATAAGCAGCTCACTGTCAATAGGCAATGTATATACAGAGCCTGGTGTGGGTGGGGTTAGATTTCTCAGCTCTGCTGTGTTTTACATCTAAAAATTCTGATTGTATTAGAACTTATGCACCCAATAAACTTTGTCGTTGGATTCAGGGTCTTTTTTCCTACATTATTTTAAAAAATATTTGTACAACACCATATTCTCAGAAGTACAATTGGAGTGGCAGATTCCACTACTACGTTATCCGAAAACATACTCCATAAAAATACAGCCCCAGAAATGGCATCTATTAAAGACTATACAAAATGGCTTTGCAGAGAAACCTAGTAAGTTTGGGATTTTTAGGATCTTCTAGATCTGCCTCATTCAGCGGGTAGTACTATTATTGAGAAGTAGAAGTATCTAGGAGTAACAACGACTAATCCACCAAGCAGTAGACAGTAAAAGTCACAGAATGGGGCACAAAGTGCTGAAGCATGTGTTTTGTGAGAATATCTCTTTACACAGTTGCAAACTGCTTGTGGAAGTCAAATCAGAACAAAATCGTTGTGCCAGGAGTTTTGACGTATGGGTTCCCATAGTTGAGTAGATGTGTAAAAGAGCTATGGATTTTCCATCTCCTATGGGTGTAGTTTGGGAAGGACTGCAACATCTCAATCATCAATATTGCTTCTTGTCTCTACCATTCTTTATATTATTGGTGCACAATAATGTCACCAAGCTTTGGAGGACTATTTTGACTCATTACTACAAAGACTTGCTACCTTTACGGTGACGTCTTTCCTGGCTCCTAGGATGGTCACTAGCATTACCGCCTTGCAGGATTATTCTGGTCTGTTTGCTTCCTGGCAGATGAATTCCATCATAGACTGTGGAGGTAAAGGACCAGATGATCCACTTGAACTGTAGCTATTCCCTTCCTAAAGGATTTCTAAAGGGGAATTCTAGTTCCTAAAATTTCTGGAGCCATGTACTTTTTCAGGTCTCTTATATATGGCCAACAAAGACATCTTCACTGGCATAACAGTAAAATTATGAGCGACTCAAAAGAAACTATATGTAACAGTTCATAGACTTGCCTGGTTGCCAAATCTCATTTTGCTATTTTGTTTTCCATTTAATAATACATTCTTTACTTAAAAAGCGACACCAATTGTAGCTATGCAGCTTTCTGTGCATGTGTCATCACTACGTGTGACCAGGAGGCAACCTTGAGACTCAAACGTGGCCATGTTACTGAGCAGCTTCTACAGCATCGCACATATGCACAACCTTTGAGGCCTGATGGTTGCCAACAAAATCCAGTCTGGAAAGAGAAAGAAATTAAAAAAAGAAAATGGAACAAAAATATCTACAGAAATTATGCAAATATATATTCAGCAATAAATTGTTTCTACATTAGGGCATCTCAGCTATCTCTCCTAATGCCATCAACATAGTTAAAGGAAATCTGTCACTAGATTTAAGTTGCCCGAACTACAGGCGGCAAAAATCAGAGCCTGGCTGTCTGATTGCAGTCACGCATGCAGCAATTCAGATAAATCATCATTTGAAGTGCTGGCCCGAGACTATAGGAAATGAAATGGCTAGTGCAACGATGTCCCTAGCAAGCTTCCCCCTGGATGGGAGGCTGAGAAGCAAGCCAGTGGTTGTGTTGGACTAGTCAGGACTATCCTTAAATCTATGTTTTCTCTAAAACGTGACAGCATTTCAGAGTAAAACATATACGGCTGTCATTGCGTAGCCAGGCTCTGACTCACGCTGCATGTAGTTTGGGCAGCATGAATATAATGACAGGTTCCCTTTAAAATAGACTACAGATGTATTTTGATAAAACGTCATGATATGTACACTGCTTTGAATTTTGTAGTGTACTGTAATTATTGTTAAAAGAAATCGTTTCTTGGATTGAATATTCCAAAATGATTAGAGATAAAAAAAAAAAATACAGTGTTGCAGGCTATGATCTGTTACATTGCCATAACTAGCTGTTTTATATGCTGATTTCCATCCAAAAACGATACAGTATATGATCCAAAACCCATAACAACCACGGCTGCAGATGTCCATTCTACTTCATTACATCCAATATTTCATTTGTCTCCACCAACTAGAAAATTACCCTTATCCAAGGACTGCCACTTATACCTCTCTGTAGAGGTATAATTAATTATTAAAACAAAGCAAACATAAATAACTGAAATTTGCACTACAATGGTCAAGACGTTTGTAAATTCTCTTACAGGTGGACAAAAGTCCACTAAATTTAGCTACATATGGGACTGAATCATCAAAACTGGTGTATCTGATGCTAGACTTGAAGAAAAGTCTACTGGAATACGATACGCTCTTTATACACCCCTTAATCCCTTAATAAACTTGTTGGTTGTGTGGCGTTCCCCATGATGTTGGTGTAAAGAGGAAATAGGAGAGAGTCAGCAAACAGGCATGATGTTGATAAACCATGAGTAACTTTGCTGAAGCAGCAGCAGACAGCCAATGATGTTACAGTTTCTCACTTTAAGGCAACTCCCAGTAGCCATGACATTGGTATTGGTCGATAATCCAGGAATTTTCCCTTTTTGTCCCTAACAACCGTATTTGTCGCTGAATAACCCCATCCCAAAATAACGACAGAATTCCAAACTTGGATAATAATTGGCCATAGCGGTCTTTATTCTAAATATACAAAATAACAGTAAAATAATGTGGGGAGGAGTCCTTGAAGCTCCAAACTGGTGGTCAACCATAATAAAGCGAGTGGACAGAAAAACAGACCATAAATTTACTTCCAGCCGTTACCACCCAGGCTCGGGAGCACCAAAATACCCCGACGGGTTAACCATGTCCACTTAAAACTTGGGAATCCGGCCAACCGTTGCCAAGTTCCCCCCCCCCCGAACCACCCGACCCGAAACCACAGTTTACACCAACTGAAGAATCCGTATCCCGACGGATCCCCCGGGCCAATTTAGCACCAACTCAAAGGACCCCTCCCACCACCACAACGATGGTAATTGCACACCTCAAATACCCGAGACCACCCCAAACCCAGGGCCCACAAATTGATGCCCATCGCATTCAAATGAACACCATCACCAAGGAGAAAATCATCCCCACCCTTCTCCAATTCAAAATGACAGACGAACAAGCCTCCGTTCCTGACAACAAAATTAGATACTGCCCGATTAACTTTAATTCTAGCCTTATTAATCCTATCCACGGATCTGGCGTGCCGCCAGCATCTCCTCAGGACGATATCTGACCATACCACGAGCAAATCTCGAAAAGACACCCATAACCTGAGAAGGTCGTGCTTAATATCCCGAATCAACTCACGACATGGGAGAATCCCCAACTCATTTCCTCCAATGTGTAAAACCAAGATGTCAGGAGGTCGATCCAAATGAACACCATTATGCACTTCCTGCATAATCCCGTTCCAACACAACCTTTGGAAAGACCGAGTTGACGTCCGTCACGCCGAACGTCTGCACGCCTCGCGCCCCAATACACGTAGGAATGGCCGACAATCCAAACCAACAGAGGATGGTGACCTGGAAAATACAGACAACTTAGAGTCCACAAAATTTACCACAAATACATACCAACATGAATAAAATCCCCCCCTAGCTTTCAGGGTTTAACATAGCTCCTGTAACTCCCATCTCCCGATCCTCTGAACAACCTCAGGTGCCAAACCTCCCAAAGCCGCCTCAGTCGCGGCCCCGATACTGAACGAGTGAGACGCAAAACGAGAAGCATCCAGCCCCATCCCCAACAACGCCCGCCTGAGAACCGCAACAAACTGAAATTTTTACAGAAAAGACCCATCCTCATGACACAACAAAGGTCCAGCCTTAGATGGCCAAAAACTACTAAAAACTTGCCAACAACTGATGGGACACATGAGCGAACCCACAACAGTGCCCAAAACTACCCGTTTACCTTTGCCTTCTTGGTCCGTCTTTGACCTAACTAACCAGAATTGTAAACCACCGTCGATAAGTACTACATCCCTAGCCCAAAGCCCCTCTTGTCTGTACGTGGTAGGAGACACGATCTCGCCAACCCGCAAAGCTCCAAAAAATGCCAGAGAAAATGCTAAACGAAAAAGAGCCACCTCAAAGTCGGATATACAAATCTCGTCTAAACCCGCACCAACTTTTTCCAACATGCCAAAAGAGATCGGGCGCCTGCGATCCCCCCCATCCCGCCCTCCTTCTAAAACCATTCACTGCCTGCCTTACCAGAAACAATTTCGTCAAATCTCATAATCCTCTAAGCTTAAAACCAAAAGCCAAAGCCGGCCTAACTCTATCCACCTTCGTCGCCGACCACCCCTCATCAGCACCACGTCTCAACCACAACAACAAGGCAGCCACTTGATCGTCACCCATGGTAGCAGCCCCGCATGACACTAACCAGGACTCCCAATCACAGCATACTGACCGGTACGCTGCCCACGTGCTGGGTGCCAAAGACGCATGAATCAAAGGTCCTGCAGCCCGGATACCACGCTCCAGAGCTCCGGCAGGCAGTCCAGCCCCACCTCCTCCGCATCCGGGGCCAAAGCACAAAAACGCTCCCACTGAAATCGAGACAAAGAGTCAGCAATGGAGTTCTTAACTCCAGGCACATGAGACGCCGTAACATACGCATTAATAGACATACAGAACAACACCAACTGACGCAAAACCCTGATGACTGGGGGAGAAGATGCCGTTAAACTGTTGATAACACAAACAACTGCCATATTATCACAATTAAAGCGAACCCTGCGATTGCGCAAATCCTCCTTCCACAAATAAACGGCAACCAATATAGGAAAGATTTCCAATAAGGTCACGTTTTTTACCAACCCGGAACTGAACCGGTCGTCGGGCCACCTAGAGGCACACCACCGGCCACCAAAAAAGGTGCCAAAACCAACACCACCCGAGGCGTCCGTGAACAAATCCAAGTCAAAGTTGCCCACCACTTCCTCCATCAGCAACGAACGGCCATTGTACTGTGCCAAAAAACTGTCCCACACCTCCAAATCGGCTTTGTGCTCGCTAGACAAGCGGACAAAATGATGCGGGGCCTTAACCCCCGCCGTAGCACCAGCTAACCTACGAGAAAACACCTTCCCCATCGGGATGATTCTGCACGCAAAATTCAATTTGCCGAGAAGGGACTGAACCTCACGCAAATGCAACTTTTTTAAGCGACGCACTCGAGCCACCTTGATTCTTAAACCAACCACTTTCTTCTCCGGTAGCCGAAACTCCCAGACAACGGAATCAATAACAATGCCCAAAAACGAAATACACGTGCTGGGCCCCTAGGTTTTCCCCCGCGCCAACGGAACACCAAAACGTTCTGCTACCCAAATCACTGTCTGCAATGCCATGTCACAACAGCCGGACTGGGCAGGCCCGATGCACAAAAAGTCATCCAAATAATGTATCACTGACTCCAAACCTGAAACATCCCGAACAACCCACTCAAGAAAGGAACTAAAAGCCTCAAAGTATGCACAAGACAACAAACAGCCCATCGGCAAACATCTATCAACATAGAACCCCCCATTCTAATAACAACCCAACAGCCTCACGCTATCCGGATGAACGGGAAGTAACTGAATAGCTGACTCGATATCGGTCTTGGCCAACAGCGCGCCCCTGCCACAACTACGCACCCAGCGTGCTGCCTCGTCAAAAGACGTATAAACAACAGAGCAAAGCTCTGGATCTTTCCCGTCATTCAAGGACCTCCCCCGAGGGTATGACAAATGCTGAATTAACCTAAACTTGTTGGGCTCCTTCTTCGGAACCACACCCAATGGAGAAACCACCAAATCCTCAAGGGGTGGAACGGGAAAAGGACCGGACATCCTCCCCAACGCAACTTCCTTATTCAACTTTTCAGAAACCACCGCAGCGTGCAACACGGCTGATCTTAAATTCTTCAAAACTTGAGGGATAACAAAAGGGGGGCGGGTAACCAAAAACCATCACGAAAACCCAGTAACAACAACTCTGCTTTCTGCCTATCCGGGAACCTATTTAGATAGGGGACCATGGCGTCCAGCCTCACCGGCATCACCCCCTTTTGAATTTCTGTCAGGCTTTCCCTTTTTCTTTAGGCACTTAGCGGTGCCATGGGAGGATCCACTACAATGCGAGCACGCGTGTTTGAACTTACAAGTAGCCCCGAATCTGCACTGGCTGTCGTTAACCTGCCAACATAAACCGTGCTTCTGGCCTCCCGATTCCCCGGACTGACTCCCTGATCTGAAGAACTTCCTTGCAAAGCGGTTTGGCCTGCATTTCTGGCCCTGCCTTGAATAGAATGAACAAATTTTGTTGGCGCCATTACCCGCAACCACAAACCAATGTACTTCTGATCCCACCTGATCGCCAGACGAACCGCCTTCCGCTGCCTAAACTGTTCATCGTATCGGAGCCAAGCCTGACCCCCGTACGCCCTGTGTGCCTCACCTATCGAATCCATATAGCAGAATAGAGCCGAACAATTTTCAGGCGCCTTTTCGCCAACTACGCTCGCCAGATTCGCAAACGCTTGCAACCAGTTCACAAAAGTTTGCGGAATAAGACGCCATCTCCGTTTCTCCTCATCCTCCTTCTTACTGTCCTCCTTCTTGCTCTTATCTAAATTAATTTTTTCCAAAGGAAGGAGCGAAAAAATTTCCATGCACTCATCTTTCCAAATCTTCTCCCTCACTTCCTTTTTCAAATGAGCCCCAACCGGCCCCTCAAAACAAACATAAACCTCGCCCATGCTTTATCGTCCAAATGAATCCCGCCTTCCTTCTCCTTTTTGGTCTGCATGGACACCGACATGGGCTCCGATGAACTACTCAGCGCCAAGGCAACCCCACCCGACACCCCCAAACCTAAATCCGTAGGGCTAACCCATGTGGCCAATGGGGACGGCACCGACCGAACGCCTCCCAATCATGTGAGCAACTCACGGATGCTGCACAACAACTCACCCACCCCTTCATTCCTGAAATCCGACTGAACCCCTGCCTGTTCCGCCATAATCACTGCCCCACCCGCCTGACTAACCCCAACCGCCGGGGAAAAAGATAGCGCCAGTAACAAAACAGACATAGAGTCTTGCTCACCAGGCTGCAGGGGAGCCGGGGTCCCCCCAGCCACAGACGTCCCGCTTGTCCAGCCGTCACCTGCTCCCGATCTGCTCCGTGGAACCCTGTGAAGCTGTGGCTCACCACGTGATGAGGAACGCGAAGATCCGGCCCCGTCCAGGCCCGCTGCTGACGATCCTGATGCGGCCTGATGGGAAAAGACACCCGGAACAGGCCCACCGCAAGATGCAAGCTCCTCAGACCCTCGACCACGGCTCCTTCCAGATCCGGCTGACGACCCTGGCGATGATCCCGGTTAACTGGACGGGCTGGCAACCCCGGAAAACCGGCAGCGCTGCCAGCCGCTGCAGCAGAAGCTCTCCCCCGCTGTCTCTGTGCTGTGAAGGATGCAGGTTGCCTGGCGGGAGCAGCACCGCGGCGACCTACCGTGACATCACCAGAAGCACCCGACGATTCGACGCTTGGAAGCCCCGCCCCCGAAGTAAGAGTGGAGAAGGCCTATACACCGCCGCAGGCCCCAGCGCAGCAGGCAGATTCCTCCCGGACCGGGCCCTGCTGGGACGCTTGCGGGCGGGCGCTCGGTCTGGGTCTGGAGGGTCCCTGGAGGGGCTTCTGCGCTGGGGCTGAGGCACGTCTGGGGACAACCGCTCCGGGGGCCGTACCCGCCGAGAGCGCCACTCACCGCTGGTCACCGTCTGCACATCCCCGCTGCCACTGCTGCTGCCCAGGATTCCGGCCACCTGCGCCTCCAGCCAGCCGGGAGGCTGATTCTCCGCCGCCACCCACAGCTGCTGCAGCACCCATTCAACGGACGCCATCCTTCAGGTATCTCCTTGTGGCTTCAGAGTGTGAACTGGCTAGCCCCACCCCCTCCTTTCCCTATAAACCCCCTTCATGCATAAGACCCCCCTCCCCTTAAATAACCCCACCTTCTATCCTTCTGCTCCAAACCCCTGTCATGATGCCTGCACGTACGCCATCTGTGGGGGAGGAGACGGCTCGCTCCGGCCTGCTCTTGACCAGGTTATAGCAGCAGATAATGAAAACCAAGAACATATGAGGCGTGCATAGCAGAATTTCTTCCTCCCCACTAAGGCCGGGACCTCTAGCTGGATTTCATGTCCTAGTTCCTGCTAACAGTCATTATGTGTGGGTAGCTAGAGCCCCCCACATACTCTATGGGCGAATTACTTAGTTCTGGGAGTACTCCTCCTGCATCCACAGCATACTGTAGTTAGACTAGTGTGCACTGGGGAACCAGGGCATTTCTCCTTTCCTTTATTTGAAGTGTTTTATGCGTTGTCCCACGACGTCTCGGATTAGTATGCTCCATTCAGCCTGCTGGAACAGGAAGAATAAATGTTGCCTACTGGTTGCTATTCTGCTCTTCTCTCCTCTTTTCTTTTTGACTCCCTGCTCAACAGCCAGTGGCTGGAGCTTTTATAACTTTCACTCTTCCCACCTAACTTTTCCCTAACTACAAGATAGGTGATAGAATTAACCCCTTGTGTGTGTTGCTTCATGCTAAAGAAAAAAGCAACAGTTCAAAAAATTAAAGGCACAGAAATAAAATACAGGGTGGGCCATTTATATGGATACACCTAAATGAAATAGACAAAAAAATGAAATAAAAAACACATTTTTAAGTAGTCATAAACTTGGAAATAACTCATGAAAGAATAAAGTTACATTAAAACCAAGCACACCATTGTTGTCCATGTGAAATTCTCAATAAGTTTGATGTGTCACATGACCCTCTTCCCATTGGAAAAAATAAAGTTGGATCCAAAATGGCCAACTTCAAAATGGTCACCATGGTCACCACCCATCTTGAAAAGTTTTCCCCCTCCCATATACTAATGTGCCACAAACAGGATGTTGATATCACCAACCATTCCCATTTTATTTAGGTGTATCCATATAAATGGCTTACCCTCTACATTCTTCCTTACAAAATATTAATGTAATCCCCAAATTTAGGGTACTACAACAAGACTAGTGTAAATAATCCAAATCTCACAACCAGAATCTAGTGGGAAATGTTATCATACCATGTTACCCCAAAAATAAGCCCGAGCACGATTTTATAGGATTTTTAGAGCATGCTTGGAATATAAGCCCTACTCTAAAAATAAGCCCTATTTACTCTTAGAACTGGTGTTGACCAGTTTGTCCCCCCAAAAAATTGCCCAGGGCCTCCCGCATTTCTATTCCAAGGTTAAAACTGTTTAAGGACCTTTGGTGATATCACAGTCATGATGTCACCATAAGTCCTTTAACTGCAGGAGTCTAGAGGAACTAAAGAGGAGAGAGGATAGTTTGACGGGCTGGCATTAGGGTTAAGAGGGCAAAATGTAAATGTCTCAGGCCCCCCACTCAATTAGGAGACCCCAGCATTTCTATTCTTATGCTCAGATTGCTTAAGGACCTTTGATGACATCGCAGTCATGTGACGATGATATTACCAAAGCTCCTTTAGCTGCAGGAGTCTAGAGTAACTGAAGAGGAGAAAGGCAGTGTATGTGCAGTGTGTGTATATTTCCATATGTATATGCAGTGTGTAAATATGTATTTACAGTGTGTACATATATGTGTATGTATAGTGTGTGATGACATGATTATATTTGAATAGATGTTGATTTTTTGGTTAGAAAATAAATGTGGATTGTTGTTCATTGAAAAAAATAAGCCATCCCTGAAAATAAGCCCTAAGCCATCTTTCCGATCAAAAATAATATAAGATCATGTCTTCTTTTCGGAGAAACGCAGTAAATGGCCTTTCTATGGCCAACCTATTTTTTCATAACATGGCAGTATAATTTTAATTCTGTATGGCCGTATTTTTTGGCCCCATATAGCAGTAATATTTGAAGACTACATAAAGGTATGACAAAATTGCTCATACATTGCTCACCCCTTACAGCTTTTGTGTTCTTGCTAGTCTAAAGGTACCGTTACACTAAACGACTTACCAACGATCACGACCAGCGACACAACCTGGCTGTGATCGTTGGTAAGTCGTTGTGTGGTCGCTGGGGAGGTGTCACACAGACAGCTCTCTCCAGCGACCAACAATCCGGGGAACGACTTTGGCATCGTTGAAACTGTCTTCAACGATGCCGAAGTCCCCGGGTAACCAGGGTAAACGTCGGGTTACTAAGTGCATGGCCGCTCTTAGTAACCCGATATTTACCCTGGTTACCATTGTAAAAGTTAAAAAAAAAACAGTACTTACTTACATTCCGATGTCTGTCACGCCCCCCGCCGTCAGCTTCCCACACTGACTCTGTCAGTGCCGGCCGTAAAGCAGAGCACAGCGGTGACGTCACCGCTGTGCTCTGCTTTACGGCCGGCACTGACAGTCAGTGCAGGGAAGCTGACGGCGGGGGACGTGACAGACATCGGAATGTGCGTATGTACTGTTTTTTTTTATTTACTTTTACAATGGTAACCAGGGTAAATATCGGGTTACTAAGCACGGCCCTGCACTTAGTAACCCGATGTTTAGCGATGACAGCGGGGTGATCAGCGAACAAAAAAAGGTCCTGATCATTCCCCATGACCAACGATCTCCCAGCAGGGGCCTGATCGTTGGTTGCTGTCACACATAAAGATATCGTTAGCGGGATCGTTGCTACATCACAAAAAGCATGACGTTGCAACGATATCGTTAACGAAATCGTTATGTGTGAAGGTACCTTAAGCAGGACTCAGGGACCACCTGTAGCAGTGGGCTTTGTTTAGCAGTAGTGGTATTGTACTGACCATACCTACCAGTTGCAAGTTTGGTCTACCAGTCCAAAATTGTGCTTTCTTAATTTTGCAACCAAACTAAGAACAAGTGACTAAAAATACTAGTGAGGTGTATTGTAGCACTCTATAGCTGTCCATTTATATACAGTATACACATCATAATGTTTAGTATAATGATACTGTTTTCACCCCCCTGGCCCACTGTCCCAATGTTACATTCAGTAGTAGCTGTGAATTGATTATAATAATTAATTCTGGGAGCAATTAAGATTCATACAATGATCCTTCCAGAATGTTTTCCTTTAAATAAGTTGTGGGCAGAAAGAAAATCAAAGAGTGAACAAGTTGCACACCCAAGGGAGGTATTTGTTTTAATGAAACTGGCACAGCTACTTTAAAGTAAGTGTAATTTACAATGGCTGTGTTTATTATGGAGACAGACATGAGGCGTTAATGCCTCGGCAATTATAAAATCTCTCATTTGCACAAGCATGTAAGCCCATTTCCCTTGTGGTTTGAGTAATAAACAAGACACTAATAGGTCACGTCTTTTTTCAAGGAAAATACTTTAAAACTTAGAGGGCAGTAAATATCTAAAGAATTTCTATTTGTGAATGGCGAGCGATGGTATATTGATTAACATTCATTTAGGTGACTATTTCAATTAGCATTTTAGGTGCCACATTATGACAACAATGTATTATATTTATCTGTAATGTAAACATTAGGCATGAGATTGAAGTCTCCCGTGCACAGCAAGGCATGAATATGGCTTCATTCATTTCTTTTAGCAGTTTGTAATTAGACAAGACCTGACTTCAACGTTAAGGATCCAATGAAAAGATTGTAACAAATGCTCTAGAAAAGGTGCATAAGGATGCGAACATTATAAAATGGGGAAAGGTTTTATCACAAAATTAGTTGCAACGAAAAATATGCGGTATGGAATAAAGTTGCAGATATACAGTGGGGAAAAAAAGTATTTAGTCAGCCACCAATTGTGCAAGTTCTCCCACTTAAAAAGATGAGAGAGGCCTGTAATTGCCATCATAGTTAGACCACAAATATGAGAGTCAAAATGAGAAAACAAATCCGGAAAGTCATCTTTGTCATCATGATTTTGCAAGATTTATTTTGCAAATTATGGTTGAAAATAAGTATTTGGTCACCGAAAAAGATGCAAGATTTCTGGCTCTCACAGACCTGTAACTTCATCTTTAAGAGGCTCCTCTCTCCTACACTCATTACCTGTAGTAATGGCACCTGTTTGAACTTGTTATCAGTACAAAAGACACCTGTCCACAACCTCAAACAGTCACTCTTCAAACTCCAGCAAAAATCCCAGGACCACATGGGGGGACCAAGTGAATGACCTGCCTAGAGCTGGGACCACCGTAACAAAGGCTACCATCAGTAACACACTATGCCGCCAGGGACTCAGATCCTTCAGTACCAGGCGTGTACCCTTTCTTAAGCCAGTACATGTCCGGGCCCGTCGGAAGTTTGCTAGAGAGCATTTGGATTATCCAGAAGAGTATTGGGAGACTGTCATATGGTCTGATGAAACCAATGTAGAACTGTTTGGTAGAAGCAAAACTTGTTATTTTTGGAGGAGACAGAATGATGAGTTGCATCCAAAGAACACCATACCTACTGTGAAGCATGGGGGTGGCAGCATCATGCTTTGGAGCTGTCTCTCTGCAAAGGGACGAGGACGACTGATCCGTGTACATGAAAGAATGAATGGGGCCATGTATCGTGAGATTTTGAGTGCAAACCTTCCATCAGCAAAGGCATTGAAGATGAAACATGGATGGGTCGTTTAGCATGATAAGGATCCCAAGCACACTGCCAGAGCAACGAAGTAGTGGCTTTGCAAGAAGCATATGAAGGTCCTGGAGTGGCCTAGCTAGTCTCCAGATCTCAACCACATAGAAACCTTTGAAGGGAGTTGAAAGTCCGTGTTACCCAGTGACAGGCCCAAAACATCACTGCTCTAGAGGAGATCTGCATGGAGGAATGGGCCAACATACCACCTACAGTGTGTGCCAACCTTGTGAAGACTTACAGAAAATGTTTGACCTCTGTTATTGCCAACAAAGGATATACACTGCTCCAAAAAATAAAGAGAACACATAAACAACAGAATATAACTCCAAAGTAAATCAAACTTCTGTGAAATCAAGCTGTCCACTTATGAAGCAACACTGTTTGACAATCAATTTCACATGCTGTTATGCAAATGGAATAGACAACAGATGGAAATTATTGGCAATTATCAAGACACTCAATAAAGGAGTGGTTCTGCAGGTGGGGACCACAAACCACATCTCAGTACCAATGCTTTCTGGCTGATGTTTTGGTCACTTTTGAATGTTGGTTGTGCTTTCACATTCGTTGTAGCATAAGACGGACTCTACCACCCACACAAGTGGCTCAGGTAGTGCAGCTCATCCAGAATGGCACATCAATGCGAGCTGTGACAAGAAGGTTTGCTGTGTCTGTCAGAGAAGTGTCCAGAGACTGGAGGCACTACCAGGAGACAGACCAGTACACCAGGGGATGTGGAGGGGGCTGTAGGAGGGCAAGAACCCAGCAGCAGGACCGCTACCTCAGCCTTTGTGCAAGGAGGAACAGGAGGAACACTGCCAGAGCCCTGCAAAATGACCTCCAGCAGGCCACAAATGTGCATGTGTCTGCACAAATGGCTCGAAACCGACTCCATGAGGATGGTCTGAGTGCCCGACATCCACAGATGTGGTACTAGTATAGATGGTTAGCACTCGACTAAGTATAGTAACGGTGCCAGTGAAAGGGAACCCAATGTTCCATAGATATAAGTCAGATATATAATCACTGCACTCAGTAGAAAGGTATGCTTTCAAGTGGATAAATTTTATTTATGATGATAAGTGAGGCGACAGTTTTTGACGTTTCGGCCGAACTCCGGCCTTTATCATAAAGTTGCCTTTGTGGTCATCTAGAAAATATTGGCACCGTGTATGTTAATTTTTCCAATTAGATGCAATGTATCCAGCTTGGTGGATGATCCAGTGAGGGGTTGCAGCAGGTCAGGGGAGCGATGTCCTGACAGTGGCACCTGGGAAGTATTGGTGGCGCAGTGGTCATGCGGGAGCACAGGCGTGCTGGTGCAGTGTGTGACCACTGCAACATCCTTCAGCATGACCAATTTGGTAGTGGATCAGTAATGGTGTGGGGTGGCATTTCTTTGGAGGGCCGCACAACCCTCCATGTGCTCGCCAGAGGTAGCCCGACTGCCATTAGATATCGAGATGAGATCCTCAGACCCCTTGTGAGACCATATGCTGGTGCAGTTGGCCCTAGGTTCCTCCTAATGCAGGACAATGCCAGACCTCATGTGGCTGGAGTGTGTCAGCAGTTCCTGCAAGATGAAGGCATTGAAGCTATGGACTGGCCCGCCCATTCCCCAGACCTGAGTCCGATTGAACACATCTGGGACATCATGTCTCGCATCATCCACCAACGTCACATTGCACCACAGATTGTCCAGAAGTTGGCGGATGCTTTAGTCCAGGTCTGGGAGGAGATCCCTCAGGACACCATCTGCCACCTCATCAGGAGCATGCCCAGGCATTGTAGGGAGGTCATACAGGCAAGTGGAGGCCAAACACACTAATGAGCATCATTTCCTTGTCTTGAGGCATTTCCACTGAAGTTGGATCAGCCTGTATCTTCAATTTCCACTTTGATTTAGAGCATCATTCCAACTCCAGACCTCCATGGGATATTAGTTGTGATTTACATTGGTCAATTAAAGGTTTTATTGTTCTCAACACATTCCACTATGTAATGAATAAAGATTTACAACTGGAATATTTCATTTAGTGATATCTAGGATGTGGGATTTTAGTGTTCCCTTTATTTTTTTGAGCAGTGTATAATAAAATATTGAGATGAACTTTTGTTAATGACCAAATACTTATTTTCCACCATAATTTGTAAAATAAATATTGCCATATCAGACAAGGTGATTTTCTGGATTTGTTTTCTCATTTTGACTCTCATAGTTGTGGTTTACCTATAATGTCAATTACAGGCCTCTCACATCTTTTTAAGTGGGAGAACTTGCACAATTGGTGGCTGACTAAATACTTTTGTTCCCCACTGTATAGCAAGTATTCCGTGGTTTACATCACACAACATGGAGCATCAAGCATGGGTGGAAGATAACCTTTGTCTCTTGTCTGAATATGACAGGAATCAAAAAATGTGGCCGCTGTCCTTATATTATTTTTGTGGAGTTCAGAGGGGCCTATAAGAACTCTTCCTATGGGAAGATTTCCCCATGATTTCTAGGTATGTTCTTGAGATTGAACTTCATATATTTTCATGTGGTTAGTGCATATAGCCGTTGCAAAGATAACATTGTTCTTGCTCCTACCTATGTGCATGCAGCAATGGTATCCAGTTTAGCTAGAGGTCAGGAATTACAGAGCTTTCCTATCATGTATTTTTGTATGTTAAAATTTTCAATAAAGTTTGGTTGCAAAAGGAATTATTGAGTTGTAAACTGCAGGATTCCTTAAGGAATATATTTTAGCAGCAGGTGTATAATGCCTTATTGTCACAAGTGTGTCACGTCCTCCTGGGAGATCTGGGGTAGAAGATCACTAAGTATTGTGAGTCACAGATCTTCTATTTAGCCTGTGTTTTGGGGTCCCATATTAAATGAATTTGGCTTCCTTTGGTGCTGAAGCAGTTAATGACCCTTTCTATGCTGGTCAGAAACTGTGCATCTCCATTTTCAACTTCTTCTGTTCTGGTCATTATCTATCCCTATAAAACCTGGCCAGACCCTCTCTTTCTTGCCAGTGAAAGATCTGCTTCCTTGCTCTTTGGAGATGCTGTGCTTGTGCTGAATAGGAGTTTGCTGTTACTATTGGAGATTCATCTTCCTGTGCTGTGTGCTAAAGCTAAGTGTTTGTAGTGGAGTTGTCGTGGGGGTGTTCTGTGGATTTCTATAATACAAGTGTGTTTATCTCTGGCACCAAGTTCCCATTTAGTTTATTCCTCCCAGTTTCTTTTCTCCTCCCTATTCTTGGTTAGTGCTTTTGTATGATAAAGGTTTTCTGTTATCCCTGTTTTACCTTTTATGTCTTTTTTTACATTACATTTCTATCCCAGGCTCCATTGGGTGGGGGAGGGAACAGACCAGGGATTAACAGGAGCATAGTAAGTTTGGAGACTTGGGCCACTCCACCATTAAGAGTATCCCTGGGATTGGGGTAGTTAGGGTCCCAGTTCCAGAAACAATTTGAGGCCCCACTACCCTACCAAAGACCGTCATACCGTGACACTTATTTAGACATCATTTATCTTTTGCAGAAAAACACGAATTATTGTTCATCAATATTTGGTCAGTGTGTCAGTTTTTACCATTAGTGATTTTCATGCGTGCAAAAATAAATAAATTGCAAGGCTTCTCCTATACATTATTATTATTTATTACTATAGCGCCATTTATTCCATGGCGCTTTACATGTGGGGAGGGGTATACATAATAAAAACAGGTACAATAATCTTGAACAATACAAGTCACAACTGGTACAGGAGGAGAGAGGACCCTGCCCGCGAGGGCTCACAATCTATACATTGCAATGTTAGTAACCAACAGCACTTGGATAGTAAACTGATGCTATCCATCTGCTGTCTGTGATTTTCACAGACCAATAGACTGGTCTGGGTATTTTTAATTCATTATGTGGCTCAAAACCAACATGGTCCACAAAAAAACATGTGCATGTGAACAGCTCCATAGATTATAATGGGTAGGTGTTCCACCACGAATTAAACACAAATGTGTAAAAAATGAATTGAGACCCTTACCTGTCTCCAGTAAGCTTCCCTCTAGTGGTCACAGGGGATGCTATAAAATAAAGCAATTGATACTTATCTGTCACATCCTCTGCCAACACGGTAATTCCATGACTGTAGAATGGGATATAGAAAGGATTATAGAGATATGGAGTTCTTTTGATAGATTCCTTAATTATATTCACAAGCTATGCAAACATCAAAAAGCTTAAAACAAACATAACGTCACTCATATCGCCAGTTATGTCATCTGGAAGACTAATGGGCTCATGCTGGTAGTCGTGCTGCAGGGAGCCATGTCTCCAACTTTAACAATATCAACCAGCAATTTAATGCCTAGAACTGATTGGCAGATTTCACCTCGTCAGATGTTAAATTTGTCTTGTGAGACGAGCAGCATCTGAGGATCCAGGCAGCTGTTGCAGGTAATCTTATGCCAGGAGATTTAGTGCTGAAATCAGGATCAATTGTCGAAAATGTTCGCAGCTAGATTTTAAAATACCCTATGAAAACATTACCTGTCTTCACAGTAAATCCTCTTTTTTCATGGCTTTCCCTAAGATACTGTATATATAGAGCAAGGAGTTCATCTAAATAAAGAAACAAATGCACTTGAACTGATGAAACTAAATTTCTTAGAAGAATAAACCAGGCACACCTAACAGTCTCAAATTAAGAAAATGGAGAGTGCCACGGCAGTTGTAAATTATGAATTACCTTCGATCTTCACTAATGAAGAAATGCGAGATTGTAATTATTTAGCCAGACAATCGGGAGCAGAAAAATTTCTTTTTTACATGATGAAATTCCAGAAACATATGTACTGTTTATCTCTCAGTAGAAAGACTACAGCATACAAAAAAGTCATCCAAAGAAATGGGCTGGCACATATCTATATACAGTGGGGCAAAAAAGTATTTAGTCAGTCAGCAATAGTGCAAGTTCCACCACTTAAAAAGATGAGAGGCGTCTGTAATTTACATCATAGGTAGACCTCAACTAAGGGAGACAAACTGAGAAAAAAAAATCCAGAAAATCACATTGTCTGTTTTTTTAACATTTTATTTGCATATTATGGTGGAAAATAAGTATTTGGTCAGAAACAAACAATCAAGATTTCTGGCTCTCACAGACCTGTAACTTCTTCTTTAAGAGTCTCCTCTTTCCTCCACTCATTACCTGTAGTAATGGCACCTGTTTAAACTTGTTATCAGTATAAAAAGACACCTGTGCACACCCTCAAACAGTCTGACTCCAAACTCCACTATGGTGAAGACCAAAGAGCTGTCAAAGGACACCAGAAACAAAATTGTAGCCCTGCACCAGGCTGGGAAGACTGAATCTGCAATAGCCAACCAGCTTGGAGTGAAGAAATCAACAGTGGGAGTAATAATTAGAAAATGGAAGACATACAAGACCACTGATAATCTCCCTTGATCTGGGGCTCCACGCAAAATCCCACCCTGTGGGGTCAGAATGATCACAAGAACGGTGAGCAAAAATCCCAGAACCACGCGGGGGGACCTAGTGAATGAACTGCAGAGAGCTGGGACCAATGTAACAAGGCCTACCATAAGTAACACACTACGCCACCATGGACTCAGATCCTGCAGTGCCAGACGTGTCCCACTGCTTAAGCCAGTACATGTCCGGGCCCGTCTGAAGTTTGCTAGAGAGCATTTGAATGATCCAGAGGAGTTTTGGGAGAATGTCCTATGGTCTGATGAAACCAAACTGGAACTGTTTGGTAGAAACACAACTTGTCGTGTTTGGAGGAAAAAGAATACTGAGTTGCATCCATCAAACACCATACCTACTGTAAAGCATGGTGGTGGAAACATCATGCTTTGGGGCTGTTTCTCTGCAAAGGGGCCAGGACGACTGATCCGGGTACATGAAAGAATGAATGGGGCCATGTATCGTGAGATTTTGAGTGCAAACCTCCTTCCATCAGCAAGGGCATTGAAGATGAAACGTGGCTGGGTCTTTCAACATGACAATGATCCAAAGCACACCGCCAGGGCAACGAAGGAGTGGCTTCGTAAGAAGCATTTCAAGGTCCTGGAGTGGCCTAGCCAGTCTCCAGATCTCAACCCTATAGAAAACCTTTGGAGGGAGTTGAAAGTCCGTGTTGCCAAGCGAAAAGCCAAAAACATCACTGCTCTAGAGGAGATCTGCATGGAGGAATGGGCCAACATACCAACAACAGTGTGTGGCAACCTTGTGAAGACTTACAGAAAACGTTTTACCTCTGTCATTGCCAACAAAGGATATATTACAAAGTATTGAGATGAAATTTTGTTTCTGACCAAATACTTATTTTCCACCATAATATGCAAATAAAATGTTAAAAAAACAGACCATGTGATTTTCTGGATTTTTTTTTCTCAGTTTGTCTCCCATAGTTGAGGTCTACCTATGATGTAAATTACAGACGCCTCTCATCTTTTTAAGTGGTGGAACTTGCACTATTGCTGACTGACTAAATACTTTTTTGCCCCACTGTATATAATTGTCTAAGGGGTACTTCCGTCTGTCTGTCTTTCGGTCTGTCGGCAGCTTCCGTCACGGAAATCCCGCGTCGCTGATTGGTCTCGCCAGCTGCCTGTCATGACTGCCGCGACCAATCAGCGATGGCCACAGTCCAATTAGTCCCTCCCTACTCCCCTGCAGTCAGTGCCCGGCGCCTGCACACCCCCTCCACTCACCGCTCACACAGGGTTAATGCGAGCGGTAACGAACCGCGGGTACCACACTCCGTAACCGCTGCTATTAACCCTGTGTGACCAAGTTTTTACTATTGATGCTGCCTATGCAGCATCAATAGTAAAAAGATCTAATGTTAAAAATAATTAAAAAAAACAAAAAACTATGCTCACCTTCCGTAGTCCGACGATGCGCACGCGGCTGCCGCCAGCTTCCGTTCCCAGAGATGCTTTGCAAAATTACCCAGAAGACTTAGCGGGCACATAGGGACAGCTTCGCTGGATCCCGGCGGGTGAGAATATAACTATTTTTTATTTTAATTATCTTTTTTTAAAACGGATATGTGCCCACACTTCTATATACTATGTGGACAGTGTTATATAGCACGTGGGCTGTGTTATATACAGCATGGCTGCTATATACTACGTGGCCAGTGTTATATACTGTACTATGTGGGCAGTGTTATGTACCACGTGGGCTGCGTGATATACTATGTGGCCAGTGTTATATACTATGTGGGCAGTATAAATCATCCAAAACAGAAAAGTGCAATACACAGACACAGTATTAAAATAATTTTTATTAATAATAATGATATTAAATAATATAAAAAATAATAAATTACATAATAAAGCTGATAAGTATCAAGCACACTACAATAGTATGATGGAGCACCTCAACATATATAAAATATGAAATATAGACCCTGTATTCATATAATACATTTATATTGCACTAAAAGGATTGATGAATACAAATATTAAAAAAATACAAGTGTATAATGAAAAATCCCTAATCACAAAAAAGTGAAAACAATGTAATTTAGTAAAAATTGCAAATAATGTGCAGTGTATATATATAATCAAAATGTATATGTGACAATAAAACAAAATAAATAGCGCTAAATATACCCAATATACTGCACTCGTAGAATATATAAAATAAATGATGCAAAATTGTGCAAAAAGTAAAACCACAAAATTATATAAAAGTGTGTAACAACTAAGAGGGAATAAAAAAACGCTAAATATATCTAATATATTGCACTACCCAAACTACAAAATGTATATATATGTGCACAATAATGCTAAAAAGTGCTGAATAAATAACTACATGTAACCAAGGCAAAGGAAAAAGGGGTGTAACAAAATTGTATTCAATATAGCAATCCCTGCATATAAATAAGGTATACCTGTGCAAATGCTAATGACATTTTGGCTATTCTTCCATCCATTTCAACGGTGGTCTTCCGGTTTCTTCCATGTCTCTCTGGTTTGGTTTTCCATTTTAAAGCATTGGAGATCATTTTAGCTGAACAGCCTATCATTGTCTGCACTGCTTTATAAGTTGTACCCTCTCCAATCAACTTTTTAATCAAAGTACGCTGTTCTTCTGAACAATGTTTCTAACGACCCATATTTCTCAGCCTTTCAAGGATAAATACAGTTACAACATGTCCTGGCTTCACCCTTAAATAAGGGCCACCTGATTCACAGATGTTTCTTGATAGAATGATTGACCTCACTAATTGATCTCCACACTGCTATTATTTAGAACACACCCCCTTTCAATTAATTACTCTAATACACAGACTCAAAAACATGCAGAGCATGAATACGGAGTCTGTTGGTTTCCTTAGAATCCACTGCACCAACTGGGAAATTGTTTGTAATATAATTTATACCAAAAACTGTGATTAATCTGGTTTGTCATATTGGACTGCTATTATTTTGAACACTACTGTATAGACAAGATGTACTGATCAAAAAGGGGGAGCTACACTCCTCCATGTACAGCATACCAAGCAAAACCGAAGAAATGGGCCTGTTCATATGCGCATCTAGCTTTTTCAAAGACACGTCCAGCTATACGTTTCTATGGCCTTTCCTCCATTACAGAGGAATCACCGTTTGAATTGAAATTTATTGAGGCTGGAGAGCTATGGTAGATCTGAAACCTCTGTCTTTCCAACTCTATTCTCCAGGTAAAACCACATCATCCTGCTTGACTGATGATTCCAATGTCTAAAGTCACACACCATAAAGGCTGTCAGTCAAGATAGGTAAATTAGGGTCAGTTGAGAATGCTGACAATTTCTACAGGACTGCAGAGCATGTTGCTTAAAGGGAACCTGTCAGATCCCCCGAGCTCCAAAAATCACCAGCAGCTGTAAAAATTCCTTCCTAAACGTCACTTTATCACACACAAACAGATCTCTAGAGAAGGTATTTCTAAAGTCCGTTTATGATATGTAAATGAGGGCCTTGACTTGTTGAGGGGGCGTTAGAGCCCCAGACTAGTGGGCCCACTTAGCATGTTATCACGTCCCTGTGGGTGTGATAACATGGCTTACAAGTGCTGGCATCATCGCTAGCGCTATACATACTTCACGCATGTGTGCAGCTTCTTTCCCTTACTTCATTGTTCCTCCTTGTCAGAAGCACACTGCTTCAGAGAGAATTCCAATCAAGTTCTCAGATTAAATAGTAAAAGCCTGCTAACAGATTTCCTTTAAAGACCCAGACATTTTTTGTTTCTGCACTTTTTTTTCCTACCATTATTCTAAAAACCATAACATTTATTTCCTATCGACATAACTATATGAGTGAGTCCTTTTTGTGGGAAGATCTTCACAGGAGTTCTAAGATTATTACTATAGCAGGGTCACAGATGCCATGGTAACTTATCGACTTTCCAAAATCGCATTAAATTGTTAACGGCAGCAATCGGAGCTCGCTCCAGTCGCTGCTCTACAGAAAGATCCTGGCTATCTAACTCAGCTAGCATGCTCCTAACCCCTGAGTGACCTGTGATGAAATCAGCTGTAAGGATCCCCCTCTGATCCCCACTATAGTGTTTGGCTGTAAATGAACAAGCTGAGGTAGAAGTCTCCTTGATGTGCCCGGTCTGTCCTGCCCCCTAGGCTTTAGTCAACCAGGTGCCATGGATAGACATCATCAACAGAAGATTCATTTCTCATTTCTCTGTAGATTTTCTTCAAGAGTGAATGTTTTAGGATCACACAGAAAATGCTGTAGACAGTGAGGGCAACTATATTTCTTGCTTAATCAAATTGTCATTTTTGGGTTTGGTGTTCTTTTAAGCTACCTCCTCTACACAGGGAGACAATGCGTTGCTGTGATGCTTTGGTGCCAATCATTGTTTGATCTGATGCTCCTCACATTTCAGATTGTACAGCATGAATTTTGGAAGGAGGCTTTTAACTGATGATATCAGATAAAACAATCTGTGCAATGCACAGTGCAGAATCTTCACCGAGATGCAGATATGCAAATGAACAGTCTTCCCAAAAATCTTTATTGCTGATGATGTGGTTTGCCTACGAATAACTGGATCAAACAATCTGCTTGTCTTTCAGAGACCTTGAGAGGCAAGTGCTTCTGTAGATTGGCCAGGGATCACGTCACATGCGTTATCTTTGAAGGTTGTCTGTCAGCAGATTTGACCCCGTATACTGTTAACCTCTCAAAATAGGTGTTGGGGAAAGTAATTCCAACGACTTCATGTTTGCAATCATGAATCAGCCACACCAGAGAACATGGTATTTTATTCAGTCAGTGAGCTCTGGGCGTTCTTTCATCTCTGAACAGTCCTTTATTATCAGTGGCATCCCCCTCAAAATCCATCCACTCTTTATCACTATATAAAAAAAAGGCGCTGAATGAAGAAGTCAATCAAGAGAGGAGGGGAGGATTTACCAGTGGTCACACAGGACACTTCGGAGATAAAAAAAAATGCCCAGAGGACACTTACCGACTATTTAGCATATGGAGGTAAATGAATAAAAGATCATTTTCTCCTCTCCATTGGGTTTAGGAAGATCTGGCTACCTTTATTTTCTTTGCGCCTATTTAGGGGTGTAAAATGTTTACAAGGGTCAAATTTGACAAAATGAATACTGATAACGATTGCAGAACACAATATTCTTATTATTTTATTTCATCAAAATATTTCTGGAAAAAAAAGTATATATTGAAAGTACACAGAGAGCATACAGATGTAACTGTATCTAGAGTTAATATAACACAGGCATACTATTTGAGGCTGGGAGGGCATGCTTGGGGTTTTAAAAGATGGGGAAGCAAAGGACTGGAAGGTACTTAAAGGGACTGTCAGCACTGAATGACTACTTAAACCAAGTACAGGTGCTCGGTACAAGATGGCGGGGTCAGTCATTTATATACACCTTCCCACCTGCTTGGTTTCCATCTATCTCAACCCTTATCTGGCTCAATGAAGCCAGAGCTGTCAATCATATAAGAGGGTGTGGAGATTGGGGGAAAACAAGCAGGTGAGAAGGTGCATTTAAAAGACTGACCCTGTCATGATGCACCGAGCGCCTGTACTTGGTTTGAACAGTCATTGTGTGCCGGCAGAGCACCTTTAAAGGGAACCTGTCACATGTATGCAGTCTAATCTATGCACGTTATGGTATAGACGAGGAGAAGCTATAGGTTTGTTGGAAAAGGTTCAGTATGACTTGTATTTTATTAATTTAAATCCTTGGTGTTTATAAGTATTACAGTCCAAGAGTCCAGGGAGCGGTCCTACTCAGTGATTGACAGCCATCTTTGCATGCAAGACAGTCAATTACTGAATAGAAACACCCACTGCACTCCATGTACACACCAGGGATGCCAATGAATAAAAAGCAAGTTTAATGATACTTTTCCCATCAAAATCAGATCAGCTCCTCCTGCTCTACAACATCCCGCCTGCAGATCAGATCACATTTTCAACATGACAGGTTCCCTTTAACAAAGGTTGCTAGAAACATTGGACTTCTCATGAATCAAGAAAAGGTGGACTTGAGGAATAATTGGAGTTCATCGTCATTGTGGTGTAGTCATACATGGCAGGAGTGTGCCAGAGTAAATCAAAATATGTGACAAAGCCGCATATTTTCCGCCAATGAAATAAGGATGAACACATTTTACACTTTTAAACCATGCGGCCAGAATGCAGTGGGACACGGCTGATGGCTCGGCGCACTATTGCCACATGTGAATGCCCCAAGAATTAAATCCAGGACACATGAACCCGCTCTTCACTACGAGAAACAACGAGCATCAATATAGGATTATAGTGAATGGTGGCTTACGAAAGGTAATTATTGCAATAAAAATTAAATTGCTCCCGAGCATCTCGCATTCCTTATCTAAAGTATATGTTATTATAGACTCATATAAGGGGCCGGCCCATTTCTAATGAAAAAATGTATGTAAAACAGTGACAAGTAAAATACTGAAATATGAAAGTCACTGCATAACACAAGGCGTAACGCCGATGGATCCCCTGGCTTTGTCATCTTAATTTTGATACAGGCATATGCCTGCGCTGGGCACGTGTCTCTGCATTATCAGGCGGCACTTGTAAAACCTCTAGATTTCCTGTCTTGAGATTTGCAGTCGGTATGACCCCGCATGTCTTGTGCTGCAGTCAGGAGCTCCGATTCTACAGCATTAAATATTAACTATGTACTATTAATAATGAAGGATGACAGCTCCTTAATCAGGCAGCCCAAGGTTGTCTTTTTCCTCCAGACAGCGCAGTCATTGCAGATTGGTGCAGTCTTCTGGCTTCCTATGTGACGCAATACAACAAATCGTCAGGGTCCTTTAGCCCTTAACGTCATAGATGGCATGGAGAATAATACTGTGGTGTCATCGCCGGAATCTGAATCCTCTTCATCTATCTGAGTCATGTATCTCACACTGGTCGGATGATACTCTGTGATCTTTGTGCGGTCACAGAGTCTAGATTGGAAAGCCACCTGGAAAAATAAAATAGGTTATAAATCAGAGTTGTATATTCCCATAAGTGAGCATTACTGCAGTGTACATAATGCAGCTGGAAACACACATTATAAGCAGTATGATAACACATTCATACAACGGATATTACATTATTTTGCTGCTGATCATTGCTAGAGAAAATAATCCTTGCACTCATCTATTTTCTGCATTAACACTTCAGCTTCACTCTTATGTACATAGCACTTGCCTGATTTTATTTGCAGGTAAGTGTGAAACCTTTCCACATTGCATCATTTCTACAATAACAGTAAAATTGAGAAGTCCTTATAAAATTGCAACCTTGTCATTTACCTTTTATTAAAGGGAATTTGTCAGCAGGTTTTCTGCTATCCGAGAGCAGTATGATGTAGGGGCAGAGAGTCTGATTCCAGGGACGTGTCACTTACTGGTCTGTGCTTTGCTGTTTCAATAAAATTAGTGTTTTATCAGCAGGAGATTATCACTAGAGGACTAGCTATCTCATGCCATGCAGTCCTCCTGCTCCGTATATCCCCACCCCCACCACTGATTGACAGCTTTCTACCAACGTATAGTGTAAATAACAAGATCTCAAATACAGATACCATCATATAAATTCGGGATTAAAGCAACCCGTATGCATGTGGGTACTACCCTGCGGCGCTCCTAAACAACAGTAAACCACCAGAATATGGAGCAAATACACCACTACAAAATCAGAAAGAAATTTTTTTTTAGAATAAATATTGTATTCTTACTACAGATAAGACAAAACCATGGGTATAAGTAATACATAATCATCAGTAATATCCCCAATCAAGGTATCAGATCCAACTAAAATGCCTAGTGCATAGAAGATACAGGAATGACCGAATCCCAAGTGTCATGGAGGGAGGTAATACTATTATATCCTGGAGATTTCTCCCTGTTCTTTGGTCAGTGACCTTTCATAGGAGACTCCCTACCTACAGCACTCAGGGACCATATGTATTGTAAATATTATTACCCATGTTAGTGTCCATCCTCATCCATTCTGCATGTATGATGCCAATAAGTTGAATGCGGGGGAGGGGGCGGTGCCTCTTACTCACAGGTCCCATAGCGGCCACTGGCTGGGGGCCCCTGGAGAAGCTGGGGTCCTAGGCAGCTGCCAGGTCTGCCTGCCCCTAACGCCGGCCCTGCATGCTGTAGACCACAGGTAGCCTGTGGTCTACAGAAAAGTAGGTACAAGCACAGATGGGACTTTGTGAACCGTGGCGCAGTGACATCACCATGTTGGTCCACCCACGTCTTGGTCATGTCTGCATGCAGACTCCTCAGGATCCATTGATAGGTGAGTATAAGATTTTTTAAATTTTATTTTAATAGTGCTCATTGGGTGATTACTGGGGGCCATCCATACAGTGTGGGGGCTACTGGACTAATGGGAGCAATCCATACAGTGTCGGGGGACTTCCGGGGGGCCGTCCATACAGTTTGGGTGGACTGGTGGAGGTCATACACACAGAGTGGGGGGCTAATAGACTACTGGTGGACATCCACACAGGGTTGGTGGCTACTGGACTCCTGGTGGCCATCCATACATTGTGGGGGACTACTGGACTTCTGGGGGCCATCCATACTGTGTGAGGAGAATACTGAGGGAAATCCATACAGTGTTGGAGATACTGGGGCCATCATACAGTGTGTGGGTATATTGAGAGACATCATACAGTGAGGGGGGCTACTAGGGGCCATCTATACAGTGTGGGGGGGGGCTACTGGACTATTGTGGGTCATGTCTACAGTGTGCAGGCACTATGGGGGACCATCTATACAGTGTGGGGGCACTACTGGAGGCCATCCATACAGTCTGGGGGACTGCTAGTGGCCATCCAAACAGTGTGAGTGGATTACTGGATTTCTGGTGGCCATCCATACAGTGTGGGATAAATACTGGGGGCCATCATACAGTGTGGAGAGAATATTGTAGGCCATCCATATAGTGGGGGGGGGTAATGGGGGCCATAATACAGTGTGAGGGGAATACTAAGGGCCATAATACTGTGGGGGAGAAACTGGGGGCCATTATACAGTGTGCAGAAACTATCTGGGGCCATCTATACAGTATGAGAATACTGGGGGCCATCCATACAGTGTTTGGGGACTACTGGGGGCCATAGTACAATGTGAGGGGAATACTGGGCGCTATCCATACAGAGTGGGGGACTATTGGACAACTGGGGGCCATCCATAAAGTGTGAGGTGCTACTGGGAGCTAGCCATACTGACGAAGCCAAGGCGGTGAAACGCGCATCGAGACTCCTGCATGTTCCACCGGCACTCCTGCACTTTAGTCACGACATGTCTCAAGGTAATGTTATCTTATACTGCTTAACATCTGTCTAAACAAATTTCTTTGCCCTAAGACAGTCATGCTGGGATTCTGCGATTTAACCCTTAGCAGTCACATATATATGCAGCATCTATTTCAGATGCTTTGCCCAAAAGGAGTCTTTTTCCAGGCAGTCATACTTCCAGTTTGCTGCCCATACTGCTATTCAACTTAACTGACCCTACTGATTGACATCTGCTTCTCACACCAGCATTTATTATTTCTACATGTATGTGCAGATACTTGCTAGGAAATACTTGTGTTTTCTTCATGAAGTGATACAGGTGTTAAAACTCCCTTCACATCCGTTTTTTAGCTGCTGTTTTGTCCTCACTGTATTACCTGTTAATGTCTGTCACTTATGCCTAATAAAAGTTTATACATTTTTTGCCAAACCTTTCATGCTGAACGCTGCTGACTGGCATTATCAATTCCTTGGATATCTTTTTGTATCACTTTTCTGTTTTATACAGTTTAACTACTTTTTCCCATAGATCCTTTGACAATTTGTTTGCTTTCCCCATGACTCACAATCCAGAAACATCAGTGGCTGGATGAAAGATGCAAAAGTCTGTCTGGATCCCAGAAACTCACTCAGCTTTTATGCACACACACTGATTACAAGCAAACAGGTCACAGGTGAGGATGTTACCTTTAGTAGCCATTCAAACCCATTTGTGTCAACTTCTGTGCATGTTATCAGGCCAAAATCACCAGGGTATGTGAATGTTTGATCAGGGTCATTTGGATGTTTTGGGTTGTCAGTATGAGTTAAAAAGAGAAAACTCAGTAGTTTAACAATAAATGACTTCACCCAACCACTAACCATGAGTGGAGAAAAAGTTTTGGTGTTATCATTCATATTTGGCCAAGAGTTCAGTTTTACTCAAATTAGTTTATGCAAAAATGAATACATCGCACATCAAAAACTACTACATCTAGTATTTTGTGTATTTTCGATTCATTTTTAAAACAGCATCAAGTCTTCTAGGCATGGAATGAACAAGTTGGTTACATATTGCAACATACATCTTTTCCAATTCTTCAAGAACGTCCTCTTTTAGAGCATGGAAGCTGGATGGAGAGTGATGCTCAACTTCTTTCTTCAGATTTTCATGTGGGAGTTTGATTAGATTCAGATCTGGAGCACACTTAGCCACTGAATCACTTTCACTCTGCTGTTCTTCAAAATTGGAACATTGGCCTTAGATGTGTTTTTGGATCATTGTCATGTTGGAAAACTGCATGTCTACCAAGGCGATGGCATCTTCTATTTCAATTTAGAGCAGAAAATCTGTGAATTCATCATACCAATAATGAAACGTATTTCCATGACTCCAGGAGCACTCATGCGGCCCCACATGAGGACAATGCCACCACCATGTTTTGCTGCAGGCACCATGCATTTTTCTTTGTAACCCTCTTCTTTGCAAAGCCATGCAGTTCTGAATCCATCAGTTTCGAAAACATATATATTGGCTTCGTTACTCCAAAGTATAGAGTTACAGTATTCTTAAGATTTTTCAGCATGGGCCCTGGTGAATTGTAAGTGGGCTTTTTGCGCATGGGCTTTAGTAGAGGCTTCTTTCCTGGACGACACCCATTCATTCCTTTGCAGTGCACGCCATATTATGTCACGGAAAACACTCACTACAATTTGGCTTTCTACTTCTTAAGATAGCTGCAGTTACATAGTTACATAGTTATTAAGGTTGAAGGAAGTCCATCTAGTTCAACCCATAGCCTAACCTAACATGCCCTAACATGTTGATCCAGAGGAAGGCAAAAAAAACCCATGTGGCAAAGAGTAAGCACCACATTGGGGAAAAAAATTCCTTCCCGACTCCACATACGGCAATCAGACTAGTTCCCTGGATCAACGCCCTATCAAGGAATCTAGTGTATATACCCTGTAACATTATACTTTTCCAGAAAGGTATTCAGTCCCCTCTTAAATTTAAGTAATGAATCACTCATTACAACATCATACGGCAGAGAGTTCCATAGTCTCACTGCTCTTACAGTAAAGAATCCGCGTCTGTTATTATGCTTAAACCTTTTTTCCTCCAAACGCAGAGGATGCCCACTAGTCCCGGTTTCAGGTCTATGATTAAAAAGATCATCAGAAAGGTCCTTGTACTGTCCCCTCATATATTTATACATTAACATAAGATCACCCCTTAGTCTTCGTTTTTCCAAACTAAATAGCCCCAAGTGTAATAACCTATCTTGGTATTGCAGACCCCCCAGTCTTCTAATAACCTTGGTCGCTCTTCTCTGCACCCGCTCTAGTTCAGCTATGTCTTTCTTATACACCGGAGACCAAAACTGTGCACAGTATTCTAAGTGTGGTCGAACTAGTGACTTGTATAGAGGTAAAATTATGTTCTCCTCATGAGCATCTATGCCTCTTTTAATGCATCCCATTATTTTATTTGCCTTTGTAGCAGCTGCCTGACACTGGCCACTGAATATGAGTTTGTCATCCACCCATACACCCAGGTCTTTTTCATTGACGGTTTTGCCCAGAGTTTTAGAATTAAGCACATAATTATACATCTTATTTCTTCTACCCAAATGCATGACCTTACATTTATCCCCATTAAAGCTCATTTGCCATTTATCAGCCCAAGCTTCTAGTTTACATAAATCATCCTGTAATATAAAATTGTCCTCCTCTGTATTGATTACCCTGCAGAGTTCAGTGTTATATGCAAATATTGAAATTCTACTCTGAATGCCCCCTACAAGGTCATTAATAAATATGTTAAAAAGAAGAGGGCCCAATACTGACCCCTGTGGTACCCCACTGCTAACCGCTACCCAGTCCGAGTGTGCTTCATTAATAAACACCCTTTGTTTCCTATCCCTGAGCCAGCTCTCAACCCACTTGCACATATTTTCCCCTATCTCCATTATTCTCATTTTATGTATCAACCTTTTGTGTGGCACCGTATCAAAAGCTTTTGAAAAGTCCATATACACTACATCCACTGGGTTCCCTTGGTCCAATCCGGAACTTACCTCTTCATAGAAACTGATCAAATTAGTCTGACATGAACGGTCCCTAGTAAACCCGTGCTGATACTGGGTCATGAGGTTATTCCTCTTCAGATACTCCAGTATAGCATCCCTTAGAATGCCCTCCAGGATTTTACCCACAAAAGAGGTTAAGCTTACTGGCCTATAATTTCCGAGTTCAGTTTTTGTCCACTTTTTGAATATTGGCACTACATTTGCTATACGCCAGTCTTGTGGTACAGACCCTGTTGTTATGGAGTCTTTAAAGATTAAAAATAATGGTCTATCAATGACTGTACTTAATTCCTGCAGTACTCGAGGGTGTATCCCATCCGGGCCCGGAGATTTGTCAATTTTAGTGATTTCTAGACACCGCCTCACTTCCTGCTGGGTTAAGCAGGTGACATTTAATTGGGAATTTTTATCACTAGACATTTTGTCTGCCATGGGATTTTCTTGTGTAAATACTGATGAAAAAAAGTCATTTAGCATATTGGCTTTTTCCTCATCCACCATTTCACCCAGACTATTTTTAAGGGGGCCAACACTATCATTTTTTAGTTTCTTACTGTTTATGTAGTTAAAGAATATTTTAGGATTATTTTTACTCTCTCTGGCAATGAGTCTCTCTGTCTCAATCCTTGCTGCCTTGATTTGCTTTTTACAGAATTTATTTAATTTTTTGTATTTATTTAATGCCTCCTCACTACCTACTTCCTTTAATTCTCTAAATGCTTTCTTTTTGTCACTTATTGCGCCCCTTACAGCTCGATTTAGCCATATTGGTTTCCTCCTATTTCTAGTATGTTTATTCCCATACGGTATATACTGTGCACAGGTCCTATCCAGGATGCTAATAAACGTCTCCCATTTTCTTTGTGTATTTTTGTGTCTCAGGATATCGTCCCAGTTAATTGCACCAAGATCCTCTCTCATCCGTTGGAAATTTGCCCTCCTTAAGTTTAGTGTCCTTGTAAGCCCTCTATTACACATCTTTTTAAAGGATACATGAAAACTTATTATTTTGTGATCGCTATTACCCAAGTGACCCCCAACCCTTATATTTGATATGCGGTCTGGGAAATTGATTAATATTAGGTCTAGCAGTGCCCCCCTTCTTGTTGGGTCCTGAACCAGCTGTGAAAGGTAATTGTCTCTCATAGTTGTCAAAAACCGATTACCTTTGCTGGAACTGCAGGTTTCTGTTCCCCAATCTATTTCAGGGTAGTTGAAGTCTCCCATAATAATGACTTCTCCTAGAGTCACAGCTTCATCTATTTGCTTTACGAGGATATTCTCCATTGCTTCCATTATTTTTGGAGATTTATAACAAACCCCTATCAGTAATTTATTATTTTTTCCCCCTCCCCTTATCTCCACCCACAGGGATTCTACATTTTCATTAAATTCACCTATATTATCACGCAGGATGGCTTTTAAGGACGATTTTACATATAGACACACCCCACCCCCTCGCTTATCTGTACGGTCATTTCTGAACAGGCTATAGCCCTGCAAGTTAACAGCACAGTCATGGCTCTCATCCAGCCATGTCTCAGATATCCCCACCATGTCATAATTATGCTCCAACAACATTAGTTCTAATTTGTCCTTTTTGTTGGCGAGGCTTCTGGCATTAGTATACATACATTTTATGTATCTCTCTGCACCTCTATTCTTTCTTAAATTATTAACTGTTCTAACCCCACCCCCCATGCCACCGTCACCCCCAACTTCCTTATTTGTGCCCAGGTCTCTATCTGCACTATCTTCCCCTCCTATAACATGAATACCCTCCCCCCCAATTCCTAGTTTAAACACTCCTCCAACCTTCTAGCCATTTTCTCCCCCAACACAGCTGCACCCTCCCCATTGAAGTGCAGCCCGTCCCTAGCATAGAGCCTGTAGCCAACTGAGAAGTCGGCCCAGTTCTGCAGGAACCCAAACCCCTCCTTCCTACACCAATTCTTGAGCCACTTATTAACCTCCCTAATCTCCCGTTGCCTCTCTGGCGTGGCACGTGGTACAGGCAGTATTTCGGAAAATACCACGTTGGAGGTCCTTGCTTTCAGCTTGTGGCCTAATTCCCTGAAATCATCTTTAAGGACCTTCCACCTACCTCTAACTTTGTCATTTGTGCCAATGTGCACCATGACCGCTGGGTCCTCACCAGCCCCTCCCAATAATCTGTCCACCCGATCAGCGATGTGTCGGACTCGAGCGCCAGGAAGGCAGCACACCGTTCGACGATCCCTGTCTTTGTGACAGATTGCCCTATCTGTTCCCCTAATAATTGAGTCCCCCACTACCAGCACCTGTCTGGCCTGCCCTGCTCTCCTATTTCCCTCCTTACTGGAGCAGTCACTCCTCCGGCTTTCAGGGGACATGCCTGGCTGCAGCAGTGCTACCCCTGTACTTGCACCCCCCTCATCTGCCAACTTAGCAAACTTATTGGGGTGTTCCAGATCAGGACTAGCCTCCCTGGCACTCTTCCCTCTACCCCGCTTCCTAACTGTCACCCAGCTTGCTACTTCATCGTCCTGCAGCTCCATCCCACCATCCCCCCCCTCATCTGTCCCATTGAGCGTCTGCTCCGTGAGCAGAAGACTCCTCTCCATATTGTCTATGGATCTCAGTGTTGCCAGCTGCACATTTAGAGTCAGAATCTGGTTTTCCAAATGCACAATGTGCTCACATATCGCACAGCAGTATGCACCCTCGATCGGCTGCTCAAGGATTGCATACATGTGGCAAGATGTGCACTGGATGGCATTAACAAGAGTGGAGCACATTTCCTAATGGGGATTGCACCAGACAGAAAAGTTAACTAATAAAAAAAATAAAAATTAAAAAATAAATACAAAGTATTAATAAAAAAAAAAAAAAAAAAAAAAAACACAGACAGCAATTCAGTACTTCCTCCCTTGGAAACTCCCTGACTCCAAAGTCACTGAATCACAAGTCACACTTATCGCCGTTCGCACTTACGCTCAGATCACACTCAGCTCGCTCACACTCGCTATGCTAAAGATTTATAGATTTTTTTTTCTCTAGTTCCCTTAACAGCAATCCACCCTGCTGTCCAAATGCACTTCCAAAAAAGTGAATTTGCATATCGATTTTCTTCAACCCTTCTCTCCAGAAGATGCTCCTTGGGTTTTTTGCACACCCAAAAAATTACTTTTTTGGGTGTGCAAAATAACAAATCTTGTCTGCAATGAATGGCTCTAACTTGTAAAATTATTTTGTAGAATGGTGTACCATAGAAAATGTTGATTCTGAAAAGAAACTGAATGTTTTCTAATAAATCTGCTGGGGTGTACTCATTTAGGTTTATGCATAATTGTATATACAGATGTTGAAAAAATAAACTATTAACACCTTTATTTTTTTTAAGCATTCTTACTTTGCAGCATTTTTCCACACCTCTCAAACTTTTGCACAGTATTATATATATATATATATATATATATATATATGTAATTCAAACTTCTGTGAAATCAAACTGTCCACTTAGGAAGCAACACTGTTTGACACTCAATTTCAGATGCTGTTGTGCAAATGGAACAGACAACAGATGGAAATGATTGGCAATTATCAAGAAACACTCAAAAAAGGAGTGGTTCTGCAGGTGGGGACCACAGACCACGTCTCAGTACCAATGCTTTCTGGCTGATGTTTTGGTCTCTTTTGAATGTTGGTTGTGCTTTCACACTCGTGGTAGCATGAGATGACTTCTACAACCCACACAAGTGGCTCAGGTAGTGCAGCTCATCCAGGATGGCACATCAATGCGAGCTGTGGCAAGGTTTGCTGTGTCTGTCAGTGTAGTGTTCAGAGGCTGGAGGCGCTACCAGGGGAAAGGTCAGGACACCAGGAGACGTGGAGGGGGCATAGGAGGGCAACAATTCAGCAGCAGGACCGCTACCTCAGCCTTTGTGCAAGGAGGAACAGGAGGAGCACTGCCAGAGCCCTGCAAAATGACCTCCAGCAGGCCACAAATGTGCATGTGTTTGCACAAACAGTTAGAAACAAACTCCATGAGGATGGTCGGAGTGCCCGACGTCCACAGATGGGGGTTGTGCTCACAGCCCAACACTGTGCAGGATGCTTGGCATTTGCCACAGAACACCAGGATTGGTAAATTCACCACTGGTGCCCTGTGTGCTTCACAGATGAAAGCAGGTTCACACTGAGCACATTTGACAGACGTAACTGAGTCTGGAGATGCCGTGGAGAGTGATCTGCTGCCTGCAACATCCTTCAGCATGACTGGTTTGGCAGTGGGTCAGTAATGGTGTGGGGTGGCATGTCTTTGGAGGGCCGCACAGCCCTCCATGTGCTCGCCAGAGGTAGCCTGACTGACATTAGATATCGAGATGAGATCCTCAGACTCCTTGTGAGACCATATGCTGGTGTGGTTAGCCCTAGGTTCCTCCTAATGCAGGACAATGCCAGACCTCATGTGGCTGGAGTGTGTCAGCAGTTCCTGCAAGATGAAGGCATTGAAGCTATGGACTGGCCTGCCCGTTCCCCAGATGTGAATCCGATTGAACACATCTGGGACATCATGTCTCACACCATCCAACAACGTCTCATTGCACCGATGCTTTAGTCCAGGTCTGGGAGGAGATCCCTCAGGAGACCATCCGCCACCTCATCAGGAGCATGCTCAGGCATTGTAGGGAGGTCTTACAAGCACGTGGAGGCCACACACACACACAACAGAACATAATTTCCTTGTCTTGAGGCATTTCCACTGAAGTTGGATCAGCCTGTAATTTGATTTTCCACTTTGATTTGAGTATCACTCCAACTCCAGAACTCCATGGGATATTCATTTTGATTTGCATTCATCATTTTTATGTTTTATTGTTCTCAACACATTCCACTATGTAATGAATAAAGATTTACAACTGAAATATTTCATTCAGTGATATCTAGGATGTGGGATTTTAGTGTTCCCTTTATTTTTTTGAGCAGTGTATATATATATACAGTGGGGCAAAAAAGTATTTAGTCAGTCAGCAATAGTGCAAGTTCCACCACTTAAAAAGATGAGAGGTGTCTGTAATTTACATCATAGGTAGACCTCAACTATGGGAGACAAACTGAGAAAAAAAAATCCAGAAAATCACATTGTCTGTTTTTTTAACATTTTATTTGCATATTATGGTGGAAAATAAGTATTTGGTCAGAAACAAACAATCAAGATTTCTGGCTCTCACAGACCTGTAACTTCTTCTTTAAGAGTCTCATCTTTCCTCCACTCATTACCTGTAGTAATGGCACCTGTTTAAACTTGTTATCAGTATAAAAAGACACCTGTGCACACCCTCAAACAGTCTGACTCCAAACTCCACTATGGTGAAGACCAAAGAGCTGTCAAAGGACACCAGAAACAAAATTGTAGCCCTGCACCAGGCTGGGAAGACTGAATCTGCAATAGCCAACCAGCTTGGAGTGAAGAAATCAACAGTGGGAGCAATAATTAGAAAATGGAAGACATACAAGACCACTGATAATCTCCCTCGATCTGGGGCTCCACGCAAAATCCCACCCCGTGGGGTCAGAATGATCACAAGATCATTTTTTTTTTTTTGACCACCTTGGACACCAAGGAGAGCAGACGTGTCTGTCTGCTCTCTGCTGGATGAGGACAATAAGGCGCCGTGCTAGTGGCAGCCCATTGCAGCAGCAATAGTTTTGTTTTGTCTTATTTTGTTTTATTTTACTTTATTTTATTTTGGAATTATTTTTGTTATGTGTGAACCTTTTTCTTTCTGAACCTCAGCTTTTTTGGTACTCCTAAGGAATTTCTTTTCCCCAGTACCTTCTCCTTCTGAACTTGGATCTGCTGGAATGCTTCCCTTGGATTTATGCTGAACCCTTGGATTTATGCTGAACCCTTGGATTTCCCCTTGGCTGGTTGCTTCTGGGATCCTCTGATTTGTTTCCCCTGGATGCATACTGCTACCCACAGCTTTCTGGATGTATGCTTCTGATCCTTGGCTCCCCTGGAAGGTTTTCCTTGGATGTTTGCTGCTACCCGCAGCTATCTGGATTTACAGTGCATTTGTGATCACCTTGCAACCTAGGACTGGTATTATACGCACCTACTGCCAGGCGGCCACTACCTGTCTGGGAATTGGCACAGCTATGTCTGGAGCAGTGCACTGTGTGCCTCCCTACACGGACAGGCTTAGTGCGACTAACATGGGCAAGGTTTTGATTGATGTCCCTAAGTCTGTTCATAAACGTGTTGCTTACTCAAGGGGACGACTTCTGGAGCTGCGCAGGCTAATGTCTTCTCCTGCAGTGGGCAGACCACATGTCCCGTGTGAGGTAAGGCGACCCTACAGAGGCTGCAGAGCGGGCAAAAAACTTAAGGCAAGGCGAAGACGGTTTAAACCTGTAGTTCCGTCCATCATCATGGGGAATGTTCAATCACTGGGTAATAAGTCGGATGAACTGCTGGCATTAATACGGACCCAGAGGGAATACAAGGAATGCAGTTTGATGTGTTTTACTGAAACATGGTTACGTGGCGAGATCCCAGACTCAAGTGTCTCAGTAACAGGATTTCACATGGTCCGGGCGGATAGAGACACTATGAAGAGCGGCAAAAAAAAGGGCGGTGGAGTTATACTCTACATAAACAATGGTTGGTGCAATCAGGGGCATGTGACAGTAAGGGAGCGCCATTGTTGTCCGAACATTGAATTGCTAGCTGTTGGCCTCAGACCTTTCTATATTCCTAGAGAATTCTCGCTTGTTACTGCAATAGTGTTGTACATACCACCAACTGCAAACCATGAGGCTGCAGGTGAAGTGCTGTCAGGAGTCATTGCTCGGCTCCAGCTGAAACACCCCAACTCGCTTACTGTAATCTCTGGGGATTTTAACCGGGCTAAAATTTCTACTGCCTTACCTAAATTCTATCAATTTGTGAAATGTACAACACGTGACAATATTACTTTAGACTTACTCTATGCGAATGTCAAGAATGCTTATTCATCGTCTACCCTGCCGCCCTTGGGGAAGTCTGATCACAATCTTGTACTATTGTCACCAGTCTACCAACCTGTTGTTAAAAAACAGCCGGCTACCTTTAAATCAGTTAGAATGTGGTGTCCAACAAATGAACAGGCTTTGCAGGATTGCTTTCATCTTACAGACTGGGATGTGCTGCTTGGGACAATGGACGAGTATACAAATGTTAATGAAGTGGTTGGCAGAGTGACTGACTACATTAACTTCTGCACTGATATGCTGGTGCCGACTAAAAAGATTAGGTGTTTTGCAAACAACAAGCCATGGATAACAAAGGAATTGAAGCATTTGCTCAACAGGAAAAAAAAGGCATTTAAAGTAGGTGACAAAGAGGAAATTAAAATGATACAGCATGAATTGAAGCATAAAATAAAGGAGGCCCAGGAAGCCTTCAGAATTAAACTTGAAAATAAACTGTCCCACAATAATACCAGAGAGGTTTGGGCAGGAATGAAATTACTGACTGGGCTTAAGCTGAGGCCTGAAAATGATCCAGGAACAATGGACAAGGCTAATGAGATGAATGAGTATTTCAACAGGTTCAGCAGTACATGTGTACATGTGCCAACTGATAGTGGAGGGGACCTGGGTGCAAATTCTGCAACATCGATATTGGAGGATGAGCAGACTAATTTTAGAGTATCCGAAAATGATGTGAGGAGGCAGTTTAAGTCACTTAACATTGGTAAAGCTGCAGGACCTGATGGACTCAGCTCACGTGTCCTTAAAGTTTGTGCAGACCAGCTGTGTACTGTCTTTACGCGCCTATTTAATGGAAGTATACAAACACAGAGGGTACCTGTGCTATGGAAAACTTCCTGTCTGGTGCCGGTACCCAAGACTTCTTCTCCTGCAACCCTAAATGACTATCGTCCTGTAGCCTTAACATCTCACGCTATGAAGGCCTTGGAAAGATTAGTGCTTGCTCACTTAAGACCAAGGGTCAATGCTTTTATCGATCCCCTTCAGTTTGCCTACCGACATAGATTGGGGGTGGATAATGCTATTCTTTCTCTGTTACATAGGGTACATTCATTTCTGGAGATTGACGGAACCACGGTGCGAGCGATGTTCTTCGATTTCTCGAGTGCATTTAACTCCCTGCAGCCACTTTTACTACACAAAAAGATGACTGATATGAAGGTTGAGGAGGGGATGAGAAATTGGATAACGGACTACCTATCAGATCGGCCACAGTTTGTACAGATGGGAGCAGTTGTGTCAAGCAGATTATTGAGCAGTGTAGGTGCCCCCCAGGGAACGGTGCTTGCACCCTTTCTATTCACACTGTATACTTCAGACTTTCAGTATAAATCTGAACTTTGCCACCTTCAAAAATTTTCGGATGACTCCGTGGTTGTGGGATGCATTAGGGGGGATCAGGGGGATGAGGAATACAGAAGTGTGGTGTCGAATTTCGTGGATTGGTGCAATGGTAACTATCTGCAACTAAATGTTAAGAAAACTAAGGAGTTGGTGGCCAACTATAGCAGGATTAAGTTGGAATGCTTACCGATCACTATTGCTGGTCAGGAGGTAGAGCAGGTGGAGAGTTACAAATATTTGGGGGTCCATTTGGATAGCAAACTGGACTGGAGATGCCACTCAGAGTTTGTCTACAAGAAGGGGATGAGCAGATTGTATTTCCTAAGGAAACTGAGGTCTTTTAATGTGTGCAGCAAAATGTTAGAAATGTTCTACCAATCTGTGGTGGCAAGTGCCATCTTTTTTGCAATCACGTGCTGGGGTAGTAGTGTGCGGGCCTCTGATGCTAATAAGCTGAATAAGATTATCAAGAAGGCAAGTTCTGCTGTGGGCTGTAATCTGTACTCTTTTGGGGAGGTAGTGGAGAGAAGAACTCTGAAAAAGTGTATGGCAATTATGAACAATAATGCACATCCACTATATGAGCTATTCATGAGACAGAAGAGCACCTTCAGTAACCGGCTAATACTTCTGAGGTGTAAGAAGGAAAAATATAGGAAATCGTTTGTGCCAACTGCCATGGGAATGTACAATAATAACATTAGGGTTAAACCACCAAGGTGAATGTCTACTTATTTCTCTACATTTCAGTTCACTCGTTGTGTATGTCCTATTCTAATGTATAATGTTCTTCTGTCAACAAACTGTCATGTCAACTATGTAATTCCTTTATGATTTTTATGATTTAAGTTGTGCTGCTGTGATACCATAATTTCCCACGGGATCAATAAAGTGTATCGTATCGTATCGTATCGTATCGTAAGAACGGTGAGCAAAAATCCCAGAACCACGTGGGGGGACCTACTGAATGAACTGCAGAGAGCTGGGACCAATGTAACAAGGCCTACCATAAGTAACACACTACGCCACCATGGACTCAGATCCTGCAGTGCCAGACGTGTCCCACTGCTTAAGCCAGTACATGTCCGGGCCCGTCTGAAGTTTGCTAGAGAGCATTTGAATGATCCAGAGGAGTTTTGGGAGAATGTCCTATGGTCTGATGAAACCAAACTGGAACTGTTTGGTAGAAACACAACTTGTCGTGTTTGGAGGAAAAAGAATACTGAGTTGCATCCATCAAACACCATACCTACTGTAAAGCATGGTGGTGGAAACACCATGCTTTGGGGCTGTTTCTCTGCAAAGGGGCCAGGACGACTGATCCGGGTACATGAAAGAATGAATGGGGCCATGTATCGTGAGATTTTGAGTGCAAACCTCCTTCCATCAGCAAGGGCATTGAAGATGAAACGTGGCTGGGTCTTTCAACATGACAATAATCCAAAGCACACCGCCAGGGCAATGAAGGAGTGGCTTCGTAAGAAGCATTTCAAGGTCCTGGAGTGGCCTAGCCAGTCTCCAGATCTCAACCCTATAGAAAACCTTTGGAGGGAGTTGAAAGTCCGTGTTGCCAAGCGAAAAGCCAAAAACATCACTGCTCTAGAGGAGATCTGCATGGAGGAATGGGCCAACATACCAACAACAGTGTGTGGCAACCTTGTGAAGACTTACAGTAAACGTTTGACCTCTGTCATTGCCAACAAAGGATATATTACAAAGTATTGAGATGAAATTTTGTTTCTGACCAAATACTTATTTTCCACCATAATATGCAAATAAAATGATAAAAAAACAGACAATGTGATTTTCTGGATTTTTTTTTCTCAGTTTGTCTCCCATAGTTGAGGTCTACCTATGATGTAAATTACAGACGCCTCTCATCTGTTTAAGTGGTGGAACTTGCACTATTGCTGACTGACTAAATACTTTTTTGCCCCACTGTATATATATATATATATATGTTTATGAACACTAAAATCTCATCACATACCAAAGGTAAATTCTAACATTGCACAGCTCACGTCAATGTAGCACCTACTGACTGACTCTCGAGCAGCTGAAATTATCGTAATTATAAACTAATTAGCAGCTTTCTATTTCAGCATAGCTGCTCCCTTAACTGTTCCGAGAGCATAAAAAGGTTTTAAAATATTCCCACAATGTATCTGTGCTGAGTGCAGTGTATTTAAGAAATGATCGGAGAAAGGTGTCGTAAATTTGCTGATAGAGAAGAGCAGCATAAAATGTGACCACCTTTAATTGCTACTAAATGCTTCCAAAACTACAGTGAAATAAAGAAGATAAAGAGCATGCAATGACAAGAACAGTGCCCCAGCTCTAATTAAAGGGGTATTCCCCTCTCCAAGATCCTAGCTGTAATAATAATAATAATAATAATAATAATAATAATAATAAGAGTAGTAGCAAATAACTCCAATAGGAAATGTAGTATAGTTTTTAAGATTCGCTATGTCGCTTACCCCATGTGCAGGGCGTTGTAATAGCTTAGGAGCCATGGTTACGACCACTAACAGCTAAATAACTGTCGCTATATGACTGGTCGTAACCAGGGATACCTAAGCTACTGCAATGCCCTGCATGGGGAAAGCGACATAGCTAATCAGAATAACAATACTACATTTCTAATTGGAGGTATTTGCTAATATTATTATTACTATTACACCTGCTACATACTGAGATGGGATCAAGGAGATGGAAATACTCCTTTAACCATATATTATTTTATAACTTGTATAGGATCTGTAGATACAGATTATCCTGGAAAAAATACAACTACTCTCCCCCAGAACTAGGGATTTAAAGGTATCGACCATTACATTTTTTATTTTATAAACTGGTCCAACTTTGTAAAAATAAATACCAAACCGTCACCTACTGAGCCACCTCCACTCCTCCGTCCTGCGGTCCCCTGTTGGCGTTCTCTCTTCCTGCAGCCAATCAGCTGGTTATTGCTACAGTTGCAGGGGTCTCGTACCAACCCCACTGAAAGAGGAAGAGAGGAGACTGACAGGGAACCTGGGCAGTGCTATGGGGGAGTGGCAGGGGATCAAGTCGGTGACCATATGACCCAGCACGGTGTAAAAGTAAAAAAAAAAAGAAGAAGTTTGTCAACCCTTAATGAAAGCCAATCCAGGGTCCCAGCATTATCACTACTTGCTTTGTTTATACGCAGGAGATAGCAATACAAGAAGGGGTCTAGATGACTGGCTCATCTCTGTCACAGCTAATGCAGACATGTACACTGCCCATATTCTGCCAAAAAAAGTGACTTCCTGTGTCGCATCAGAACCGGAGGTGGAAGGGTCAGAATCAGGGAGGAGTGCAGTCTTGGGAGCTTTCTTGATCTTTATTCCAAATAGAACATTCCCTTTAAGAAAAGGGTTAGCCACTAGAGATGGTGCAGGAAAAAAGTTCATATTCTTCCATTAGCAGTGCTTTCATTGTAAACCTGCAGATTAAACCTGTACCTGCAGATTAATAGAATTTGGGGACATGAAAGCTCCTTTTAGGGCTTGTGCAGATGACCGCATTTTCGGTCCAAGTGCGATGTGACAAAACATTGGATTACACGCAGACCAATGTAAATCTATGGGGCTGTGCACATCTGATTTTTTTCCTCAGACCAAGCCAGTCCAAGGAAAATAACCGCAGCCTGCCCGAGTAGGAGCCAATTATCATTTTGCACTTGGCCATGCAAGTCAATGAGTGCATGGAAAACATCAGACTGCACTCGGATGATATCTAAGTGCAGTCCAATATTCACAGAATATAGACAGAATGGAGAAGATAGAGACATTTTTTTCCACCTTCTCATTTAAGAAAATCAGATCACACTCTGATCAGAATGTGATTAGCATAATCGGCCCAATCTCTCGGATGACGTTATTAGGTAATTGATAACGATCCCATACTCTGGCCATTTGGAGGAAGACCCTTCCCGTTGCACATAACTTACACTGCATTCTCATTGATCGCACACAATCTCTCCTATCTATATACAAGTATGCGAAGACCTAAAAGAAAAAAAACCCTTGTGTTTTATTTTACATTGTAGTCCATGGCTGACCTTCTGCCATAGACACTTCTCCGGGTCCTATAACACTCCGGGTGGAACGTAAAGTATATTATTATATTTAGACAGCTTTTGCAATCTTGAAATATTCCACAAGATGATTTGCTATTCACTTGGGCTCCGAGCGTGCAATCTGAGACATTATGGATTTCTATTTCACACATCGAGGCTCCGCTCTCTCGAGCCGCACACGGCGTTTAGAGGCCGCTGTCGCTTTAAAAGGAGCATGGCAATGCCTTGGATGCGCTCCAAGACACCCGGGCCCAGCCGCCGCCGAGGAGGCTGTGATGCTTTGCACTTAGCACTTCAAGCTACAAGATTCTGCCACATGCTGATAGCCTGCTGCTTGAATTACCACTTGCCAGTCTGAAGCACACGATATCTGCTGCAGTGTATGTGTTGTCATATGTTATTTCTTTACACTCTGAGTCACGGCCGTCAGCGGCTGTCATAGGATAGCATTCATCTTCTGACAACAGTCACCTTCCCAGCTCAGCCATAGTCCTGCCTTCCCCAAGCCGGTCTTTATCCGCTGACTCAAAATTATCTTGGGGCGCCGGCTCCTTGAATTGCCCTGTAATTATTTCAAGTGCTCTTCTTCGCGCGAGCTTCCCTCCGCAGCCAGCGAGAAGCAGATGATCTCGATGGAGATTCTCCCAAAGCCTTTTCCAGCACTGAATGGATCGGAATTTTTTCTAAAGAGTGTGAATAAGTAACACTATTCCATTGTGGGTCCCGGGCTGGATTCAAGGTCATTACATGTAAAGCTTTTCTATTCTATGACAAGACAATAAATGGTTGATGCGATATACTCAGCGTTGGCGAGTATGAGGCTGGAAGAAATCAAAGAATATCATTGTCGTACATTACAGCCAAGGCTTCCTGGAGCGGACTGTATCTGTGTAGCTCAATCCCAACATCCAAAAAGTTGTAACTGGTTCTGTATCTGTAGACTAGATCTCTGCTAGACCCCGGCATCTCCGAATGTGGTTTTTAGCTGGTTACACACATTACATTACTGAGTATGGGCGCAGCAACACTGGTTCCATGGGGGCAAGCTAGGATTAGGCATGTTAGGCTGGGCCCGATTATGTGTCCTATTGGGAGAGAAGCGCTGATACAGGTGTCTATCATTCGCTTATGTTCACAAACATGTTTCTTCAGCAGATTTTGAGGTAGACATTTCTTGAAGAAACAACCAATCTTATATGTATTGTCAGTGTTAGCTACAGGGGCAGAGAGCCTTCATTTTGTAGGTATTTGTCCATATCCTTTAAAGCAGGGGTGTTAAACTGCATTCCTCGAGGGCCGCAAACCATGCCTGTTTGCAAGATTTCCTTAGCTTTGCACAAGGTGCTGCAATCATTATGTGTGTAGGTGAATAAATTATCACCTGTGCAGTACAAGGAAATCCTGAAAACATGACCTGTTTGCAGCCCTTGATGATTGCAGTTTGACACCTCTGCTTTAAAGGACTTGTCCATTGGTCCTAAAATACTTTTTAAGGGCTTAACCAATTAATTACCCAAATTCCTACTGGTCTCCCCTTTCTGGTCCAGTCATATCGGTAATGGATAGAAATGCATGTTGAGCCAATCAGTGGCCGAGGCACTTCCAGGGTGTCAAGATGGCACCAAGAAGCAAACACTAACAGGGAACAAGTAAGCGTAGGAACAGATCTGAGGGGATACGCTAGGGTGAGTATGGATTATTTTCTTATTTTATATGAGGCTGAGCCCTTTTAAAACTACTTCCTATCAGATGAACAACCCCTTTAAGTAGGGTGTAGTCACTCTGTTCTATGGTGTCTCTTAGCTGTATTTCCTTCCATTTAAATCAAACATATCTATAGGGCTTCACTCATCCAATAGATGCCAAAATAATGTCCTCAGACTAGTTTAGGTCAGTATACCATTTTCACTTGTACGGCAGAGCATTGTCAACTTGTCTTTGTTGGAGTAATAGCAACAGCTGCAGACTAATCCTGGAGGGGCCGTGGTGAGCGGACAGCGGATGGCGCTGTGTGAGCTGTAGGGTTTGTTTAGTCTGCACTCTATGCCTCTCAGTTGTTTTTCCTCGTGTCAGCTCTTTTCCTATATCTTCAGTGTTGTTGATAATGTAGATTATGGTTGATGTTCTTCTATGCCCCAAGTAAAACAGTTCACTATCCCAAAGTGTCTGAGTGCTCTTGATTCTGCTGAAATCTGCAACACACTAATTAATCAAAAAGAATCTGCTACCAGGTTTTGCTACTCCATCCGAGAGCAGCATGGTGTATGGACAGAGACCCTGATTCAGCGATGTATCACTTATTGAGCTGTTTGCTGCAGTTTCAATAAAGTGTTCAGTTCTGAATAACCCCGCCCACACCATTCGGTGACAACTGCCAAACAATGGTGGGGCGGGATTATACATAATATGGAGGACTACACGGTAGCAGGTTTAGCAGTCTCCTAGTGATAATTTCCCGCTGATAAAACCCTAATTTTATCAAAACTACAGAAAGCAGCCCAGTAAGTGACACATCATTGGAATCAGGGTCTCTGCCCCTGTATTATGCTGCTCTCAGATTAGTTAGCATAAATCTTTAGACAGTTTTCCTTTTAAAGGCATTCTGCAAAAAATACATTCTGTTCAGTATCCTTTTTTTCTGCCTATGGGCATTATATGCCTCCCTATGTCATAAAATGATATGACCCTGAATAATTTTGGTTTTGACACATTAGATTGAGCTGTGAAAGTAACTTGATAGTTTTTCTTTAGTACAATAGATAAGCACATATTATGGCTGCAACAGCAAGCAGGACCCCCCTAGTTCTAGCAAAGCTGCACGTGTGAACAGGCCCTAAGTGCAAATTGTCACACAGTGGCATGTGCCACAGGATGCCACAAATAGACATACAACACAACAATCAATGTCAGAGATCACTGTTTTACAATTTTAAAGGAATCACATACAAGTTCGACTGTGTTTTCCAGTCCATGAACTAAAAAAAAAACAAAAAAAAAAAACAGTACAAAGATAACGAACAAAAATAAATAAAGGAAAATGGCCTCTAAAACAAAACACCTGTAAGTGTTCCAAAAAATATTTTCTGGTGACGCCATAGTTGCGGCCCTACCTGCAGACACCGCGTGTGAACTGTCCTGCTAGTCTTTTTCGTGCCGCTTGCTATAGTTACGGAAATGAATACGTAGAGTAATAATTCACTTACATAGTGAAAATCCTCTCCGGTTCCCACACCGCACAGCCGCTCTTTAATTAAACAGTGCGCTACAATGCCCTGAGTTATACCGCCACTCTACTGATGGCCCGAAATCTCCGCCGATCCCCAGAGCAGACTTAGAATGGGAGAAAATTGCAAAATCTTTTTCTTTTTCTTATTTTCTTCAATCACGACGCGAAGATAACCATTAAACAAAATTCCATTCTGCGAGCGCGCTAGCGAGTCTTTCATCTTGGCTCATCGCTTTTATTCCCTACATGTGCCTGGAAACAGACTGAGCAGGACCACACAGCTCGGCTGACTTGCTCTCCTTTGCCTCTGCTGCTATCAAAGCGAAGCGCTTAACTCATTGATGTCTGACCGCTTTCTATAAGACAGAGGGCAAAGCAGAACACTGCGCAAGGTCACAGCCATTTAATTGGCCTTTTCTACTTTTAAACAGTGCCTTGTTTTCCACGCAGTGTAGTAAATGTGGTAATATCACTGTAGATACAGGAAATCCAATCAACGCCTTTCATTCTTGAGACTTCTCAAAGTTCTGTAAACCTTCCCTGGTGACAGATAACTGCCCGCAGGGCAACTGACAAAGAGAGAACGGAGACAACTTTATGATGAACCTACTAAAAAATGACATGGAACGGAATAGAACTAATGTGCATGAAAGTCACACGCTGATGTTTTCCAAGGCCCCAAGCTCCCCATGCTGCTCAAACAGATGCGCGCAGGAGTAAGGTGCGTCATATTGATAGAAAATTATATTTACCATGTTTTCGGCATTAAAACTTTAAAACTTTTTTCAAGAATTTAGTTATGATTTATGCCAGTTTTCTGGGATACATAGCAGTATATTTTTCACACGGTGGTTGACCATGTCTATTCTGCTAAATACCATCCATTTTTAAGATAAGTGACAGGAATGGCGCAAAAGAGGGAATGCTAAATTGCTCCTTAGGTTCTGCCATCCACTTGGAACCCATTATGCCGGTGAAGACACAACCTTAGGCCGGGGTCACATTTGCAAGAAACTCGCACGAGTCTCTCGCCTCAATACGCCGGCACTCAGGACCGGAGTGTGCGACTGCATGTATTTCTATGTAGCTGAGCGCTCCAACCCGAATGCCGGCGGCAGTGCCGGGTATTGAGATGCGAGACGCCAGCGAGTTTCTCACAAGTGTGACCCCCGGCCTTAAAGTGAATCTGTCATCAGGTTTTGCTACCCATCTGAGAGCAGCATGAAGCTTTGATAACAGATTGTGTACATTCAGATCGGGATAAGGCTAAAGGTTCTAATGACAAAGATTTTGCTTGATTTTTCATTAGAATGCATAGGAATGCTACTAATGTGACATGTAACATTTTCATGTGTCCACCAAGAATTCCTTTCAATATAAGGTCAATTCTTAAAATGATAGCCATTTCTGGGAAAAGTAGAAGACAATACGGCCAGTATTAGGATATGTTAACTTTCTTCAGCAATTCCGCCAAATTCTGAAAGAAAATCTGAAGCACCATTTCCTCACAATAGGGTTGAGCGACTTTTCATTTTTTGAGGTCGAGTCGGGTTTTGCAAAACCCGACTTTCTCAAAACTCTTACAGATGTGCCTTTTCTGGGGTGGCTGGGGGCAGATGTTTTTAGCCGGGGGGGGAGGGGGGGGGCAATAACCATGGACCCTCTCCAGACTATTAATATCTGCCATCAGTCACTGGCTTTACTACTCTGGCGGGGAAAATTGCGCAGGAGCCCACGCCAATTTTTTTCCGCGATTTAACCCTTAAATTTAATAGCTACACCGCCCAAATTTTGCACATACACACTACTAACATTAGTAGTGTGGAATATGCAAAAAAAATGGGGATATGACATGGTTTACTGTATGTAAACCATGTCTCATATCATGTCGGGTTTAGGAAGGAGAAATGAAAAGCAGGCAATTGAATTACCGGCTTTTCAACATTATCGCGCTGAAGTAAATATATATATATATATATATATATATATGTGTGTGTCTCTATGACATATATATATATATTGTAGATTGTGAGCCTTCGCGGGCAGGGTCCTCATTCCTCCTGTACCAGTTATGACTTGTATTGTTTAAGATCATTGTACTTGTTTTCATTATGTATACCCCTCCTCACATGTAAAGCGCCATGGAATAAATGGCGCTATAACAATAAATAATAATAATAATAATAATAATAATAATATATATATATATATATATATAACGAAACCCGACTTTGGAGAAAAGATCGCCGACGGCCGATCGGGTCGGGTTTCACGAAACCCGACTTTGCTAAAAGTCGGCGACTTTTGAAATTTGCCGATCTGTTTCGCTCAACCCTACCTCACAATACAGTGGCTTGCAAAAGTATTCACACACACACCCTTGACATTTTTCATATTCTGCTACCTCACAACCTGTAATTTCGCTTTTTTTGAGGGTGTGCATCAGTTCATGTAAAGAACATGTCTACAACTGTGAACATTTTGTTTTCTTTTTATTGTAAAGCAAACAACAAATAGGACAAAATAATTAAAAACTTCAGTGTTCATAACTATTCACCCCCTAAAGTCAGTACTTTGTAGAGCCTCCTTTGTGGGAATTACAGCTGCAAATCGCTTTCGATAAGTCTGTTTGAGCTTTCCACATCTTGCCACTGGGATTTTTACCCATTCGTCAAGGCAAAACTGCTCCAGCTCCTTCAAGTTAGATGGTTTCCTCTGGTGAACAGCAATCTTCAAGTCTAACCACAGATTCTCAATTGGAGTAAGGTCTGGGCTTTTACTAGGCCACTCCAAAACATTTACATGTTTCCTCTTAAACCACTCCATTGTTGCTTTAGCAGTGTGCATTGCATCAATGTCTTGTTGGAATGTGAACCTCCATCCCAGACTCAAATCACTGACAGACTGAAACATGTTTTGCTCAAGAATATCCCTGTATTTTGCACCATCCATCTTCCCCTCGATTTGGACCATTTTCCCTGTCCCTGCTGCCGAAAAATATCCCCCCACCATGTTTCACCTTGAGGATGGTGTTATTGGGGTGATGAGCTGTGTTGGTTTGGCGCCAGGCATAGCATTCAACTTGGTGGCCAAAAAGGTCAATTGACCACAGCACCTTCCTCCATACATTTGGGGAGTCTCCTACATGTCTTTTGGCAAACTCAAAACGATACTTACAATTTTTGTGTGTACCGTAAGTAAATGCTTTTTTCTGCCAACTCTTCCATAAAGGCCCACTCTATGGACTGTATTGCTTATTGTGGTCATATGGACGGATTCTCCAGTCTCTGTTTGGGAACTGATTAATGCCCTCCTTGCTCGTTCTGAGAGCTTTGGTGGGCAGCCCTGTCTTGGCAGGTTTGTTGTTGTACCAAGTTCTTTCTATTGGATGATAATGGATTTGATGATGCTTCAGGGATCAACACAGATTGGTATATACGAGTGACCTCCAGCAGGCCACAAATGTGCATGTGTCTGCACAAATGTCTCGAAACCGACTCCATGAGGATGGTCTGAGTGCCCGACATCCACAGATGGGGGTTGTGCTCACAGCCCAACACCGTGCAGGATGCTTGGCATTTGCCACAGAACACCAGGATTGTCAAATTCGCCACTGGCACCCTGTGCTCTTCACAGATGAAAGCAGGTTCACACTGAGCACATGTGACAGATGTGATAGAGTCTGGAGACGCCGTGGAGAGCGATCTGCTGCCTGCAACATCCTTCAGCATGACTGGTTTGGCAGTGGGTCAGTAATGGTGTGGGGTGGCATTTCTTTAGAGGGCCGCACAGCCCTCCATGTGCTCGCCAGAGGTAGCCGGACTGCCATTAGATACCGAGATGAGATCCTCAGACCCCTTGTGAGACCATACGCTGGTGTGGTTGGCCCTGAGTTTCTCCTAATGCAGGACAATGCCAGACCTCATGTGGCTGGAGTGTGTCAGCCGCTCCTGCAAGATGAAGGCATTGAAGCTATGGACTGGCCTGCCCGTTCCCCAGCACTGAATCCAATTGAGCACATCTGGGACATCATGTCTCGCACCATCCACCAACACCAAATTGCACCGCAGACTGTTCAGGAGTTGACTGATGCCTTAATCCAGGTCTGGGAGGAGATCCCTCAGGATAACATCCACACTCTAATCAGGACAATGCCCAGGCATTGTAGGGAGGTCATACAGGCACGTGGAGTCGACACACTACTGAGCATCATTTCCTTGTCTTGAGCATTTCCACTGAAGTTGGATCAGCCTGTAACTTAATTTTCCACTTTGATTTTGAGCATCATTCCAACTCCAGACCTCTGTGGGATATTAGTTATGATTTACATTGATAATTTTAAGGTTTTATTGTTCTCAACACATTCCACTAGGTAATGAATAAAGATTTACAACTGGAATATTTCATTCAGTGATATCTAAGATGTGGGATTTTAGTGTTCCCTTTATTTCTTTGTGCAGTGTATTTTTTTTCTTTATAACCCAACCCTGACTTATGCTTCTCAATAACATTGTCCCTGACTTGTTTGGAGATCTCTTTGGTCTTCATGGTGTTTGGTTAGTGGTGCCTCTTGCTTAATGGTGTTGCAGCCTTTCAGAAAAGATGTGTATATACCGACAGACCATGTGACACTTAGATTGCACACAGGTGGACTTCCTTTCACTAAACATGTGATTTATGAAGGTAATTGCTTGTACCAGGAATTTTTAGAGGAATCATATCAAAAGAGGTGAATACATATGCACATGCCAATTTTTAGCTATTTAATATCATAAATTTAATTTATGCCTATATTTTTCTCACGTCACCACTTAGACTATTTAGTGCTGATGAATCAGACACAAATCAGATTACAAAAATGTTTAAACATAGGTTGTAATGTAACAAAATATGTAAAAAGCCAAGGGAATGAATACTTTCGCAAGCCACTGTATCTCGGTTTGTTGCTTACTGTCCTTCTGAAAATATCACAGCATGTAAAATAAAAAAAACCTCTATATTCACCCCTTCTGGGGCTTCTGCGACTCCCTTGTGTGATACCCAATCTCTGTATAACACGGCCACCTGTTCTTGGCTGTAGCAGTCACAAGAGATAAGATGACATGCCTTCAGCATGCACATGTCTGTCCATGAACATATTGGCCGTGAACAAGGTCTGATAGACCGAAATGTTGGCCCATCTGCACAGACTTGCTGATATGAAAAATTCACTCTTTATCACTTGCCATTGAAAGTACCATTTCATATTTCTATAAGGGATGAGATTTCCAGTTCCTGTACAACAGCAGGCCATGGTGAACAGGAATTGGGGGGGGGGCACCAAGGGCAGGGACCCACGGAAACATTAGTGCAATGGGGGGTTTATTTTAATCTGTGAGGAAAGTGTTTTTTTTCACTACTTGCAAATTTAGTTGCAGAAATCTGCACCAAACTCACAACAGTTGAACTTTGACTTTTCACCTGAACTCAAGGGACAAAATTCCAGCAAATCCAAGACCAATGTGAAAAAAAATTGACATTCTGAACATTTTTAATCCGTGCTGCACGTCAATTTATGCATTAATATTTACACATTGTTGCTGTATTCCGTTGTAGTGATGCCAATAAGTAACCAGTGACAGGTAGATAAAGACCAGAATCAATGCTATTGTGCCCGTCCTGGATTGCCAGGGGAAAGAAGTGTTGAGAATTGCTTATTTTTTGCTATTGTAGAATAATTGCAGCTTTTTGTAAAAAAGTAAAGTTGCATATGCTCACATATGCATAGAAAATCAGCGAATGCAATGAAAGAAAAAAATCGCATTGCACTTGCAACAATGCTATTCAATTAGGTAGAGTTCATCTGCAAGTTATTCCTGGAATTGGAGAGAGGAAAAAAATTACAGCATGTTGCATATGGCTGCGACTCACCAATGCAAGTCAATGGGTGTGAGAAAAAAATTGCATGGCACACGGACCATGCATGTGTCGCCCAATTTTTTATGCATCCATCTCATAGGAAACCCGACATTTCATCAGCCGAGTATATTAAATTCACAGCGTGAGCCATCAGAATGGAATAGATAGAATTGATAGAAAGATGTCAGTGAGATATATAATTAGTGCAGTGAAGGTGTAGTTTACTTTACATGTATTTAGGTAATAAATATAAAGTTAAATGAAAAACATGGCATGGGGTCAACCCTTATTTTTAATACCCAGCTGAGGGAAAGCAGACAGGTGTGAGCTGGTGTTATTATTCCGAGAAGGGGCCAATATCCATGGATCTTCCCAGCTTATTAATATCAGCTCACAGCCGTCTGTGTAGCCTTTACTGGTTATTAAAAAGGGGGGAACCCAAAAGATATTGATGTAGGGTGTCCCCTATTTTTAATAACCAGTGACAGCTAAGAGGACAGCTGCAGGCTGATATAAATAGGCTGGAAAGGGCCAAGGATATTGACCTCCTCCCAAACGAATAGCATTCTTGTGGTGATATGATGAACGGGGCTGGCTCTTTGACTCAGTTCATTAGCCAAGACAGCCCTCTTCTTTCTCTCTGCATCAGTCATAAAGGAAAAGTGGTCAGACTTGATAAAATAAGCCAAGGTCACGACTACAAGGGGCAGTCCAGAGGACGGCACAACAAACACCATCAATGGGATGGGAAAAGGGAGAGAAAGGCCGTAATAGTAGGGAACAAGGGATGGGATACCTCCTAACTCAGCCTGTCCCTATCCCTAAGCTCCCCTAATGCCCTATGTGGGTCCTTCCCCCCGCCACCATCATATACTTGGTCCCTAGCGGTCACCTCACTAAACCCTGGCTAGTGCACTGGCCGGCAAGGATGCTAGCCTAACTACTGCAGATAGTGCAAACACAGGAGATAGTGACAAGCACGAGACAGACAAAGTAAGTAAACAAGTAACTTAGCTCCATGCTCCGCTGCCAAGCTCCACACCCTAGAGGATACGGAAACAGGACTGAAAAGCAGATTCAGAGCTGACACCAGAGAGCTGAAACTCCAGGGCTGACATACATAGAAAACTCTATTACAAAGCTGCCAGCAAGGAAAGTGACAATAACCCTTGCTGGCACAAAAGCATAAAACAACTTTTAAATTAAAGCAGAACCAGAGCTGTCACAAATCCAAAATTGAATCGTGACAGACAGACTATCAACCCCTTAACAAGAATGTCTCAGACACAAAGCGGAGGAAACTCCCTGCCAGTGAACATGGAAGTGGAGGCACCAAGAACTAGAGAAGGGGTCTGCAAACTGGACATTGTTGCAGATTTCAGACTTAAGGTATTTTTAAGTACTAAGTAAATGTAATTAATTAAGAAAACAACATTTTACGTCACTGTACAATACCATTTAGTTATAATCAGAGTTTTGGTAATATTAATACCTTAGGTGTCCTGTTGTGTTACATGTATCTTGAGAGAGGTCATTAGTGGCAAATGAGAAGATATTATTTTACTGTAAGAGGAAAAAACATGTAGGGCAATGTAAACACACAGTATTTCCCTGAATGTGAATGCTACCATGGGAAAAGTGTTCATAATCATAATTGATTCACATTCCTGTAGCAGAAGAAAAAACTTAGGACACATGTTGGGGCAACATATTTCATTCTATAGGCAACTTTTATTAATGCAAGGGCAGGTGCAGATGACTGTTTTCTCTCCAGCTGCGAAAATCAGTCCAATTATGCTAATCAGACTGAGCAGAGAGTGATACGATTTTTTCCGAGGTGGAGAGAAAAAAATGTTTCTCCGCCTTCTCTATTATGCCAGTCCATGAAAATTGGACTTTTTTTCCACGGACCCATAGACACAGAGGCAGATCATTTATGTCCGAGGAAAAAACAGGACATATGCAAAGTCCCATAGAATAACATGGGAGTATGTGCGTAAATACCTCGTATAGCACTCGTCCGATTTATACGGTCATCTGCACGAGTCCTAAGGGAAATTATCACAAATAATGTATAAGAAAAGAAGCAGATTAACAACACAAGCAGTCAGGTTGAACCTTTCCTGCTCCTGATGCTCTTCAAAAACAATATCAGCAACCAGATTCAGTGCGATGTGGAACTTCTCTGCTTTCCCACAATCATCCCATTGAACCTTTCATGTATGAGTGGGATATCTGTGGCAAGGAATAGTGACATTTATGTGACTGGCACTTTATGGGACACTTGAGAGACAGTATATAGGAATTCTCATGGAAGGGACACTGATAGCATAGGTAGCACAATATCTTACTTAGTAATGTACAAGTCTTCCATGTAGGAGTGTTACATAGGTTGAAAAAAGACTCAGGTCCATCAAGTTCAAGCTTTCTCCACCAATTGTACATTTTCGCACTAACGTTACTATAACCCACAATGTTATGTGTACTAAAGAAATCATCCAGCCCTTTTTTAAAAGCTGTTATAGTGTCTGCCATTACTACCTCTTGTAGTCGGCATTCCACAGTCTGACTGCTCTAACTGTAAAGAACCCTTTCCTGTTTAGCTGTCGGAATCGCCTTTCTACCTCCAGTAATGAGAGCCCCCTGGTCCATTGTAAGATCTTTGGAAAGAAATAAGCCATGTGCCAGTCCTTTGTATTAACCACACATATATTTATACATGTAAATGAGATCTCCTCTGAGACATCTTTTTTTCTAAGCTAAACAGGTCCTACTTTTCCAACCTCTCATCATATGAAAAGCCTTCCATCCCGATGTATGTTCATACACAGACAGCCATCAATCACTGAGCAGGACCACCCATGAGCAGTGATTACAAGGAATAAAAAACAATGTATACAGTAATTTTCATTTTTTACTAAATTATATCAGCACGTCCAGACACTTATAACATGCTACTTGACTGTATTTTCAATCTAACAAGTTCCCTTTAAGGAAACCCCATTCGCTTATTTTTAGGTAAAATATATATTGTACAAACATGGAAAATACACAACATAAATGCAGAAATTAAATTAGAATGCAGATAAAATCAGTTATCAAATCTGCACATCAAATGGGAGATCCTCCTTTGTTCTGGAAGATCAGACCAGACAATGTCCCGTCTTTACTGTAAACGAATATTCAAAACAGCGGGACAAATCTATGGATAAACTATGAGAAAATGCATATTAATTACCCACAAGAAAGAAGTGGAAATCATGTGGATTGTTCTATGACAGAGCTGTACAATTATGCTCCTTTATTTAAGGATCTCCATCTAGGAGCAATCGACTCGGTATTTATCACATACTTTGGACATACATAGATCCCCGGGGGGTTCTTAATTGTTAAAAGCCTAACACAAGGAGATAATTTTTCATTTTATGAATATTCTGTTATTCTAAGTGGACATTAGTTTTTTAAGCATAAGCCTTGCTGATATAAATTGGGCAGGACCTTCTAATGAGACAAAAGCCGAGAAAATAATGATTTATGGATAGTCCAAAAGCATAGGGTTAACAGGCTTAATTCTCCAGATGGGAAAGACTGTGAAGTACAATTATTTATCAGTCAGCACAGATGGAAGTAGGATGGATTCTGACGGAGGAAAAGATTTAACCCATTCTACTGCGAGATAAAATGTAAGGCGACACAACTATCACAATAACCGTCAAAGAGAAGTGTGCCCCAAAATCTGCTAAAAGAGAAATACCATATTATCCATCAGGTTGTACCCTCCGTTGAATTTCTGCCTATTTCACACAGCTATATTTTGGGGAAAAACTGGATGACATTAAAGAAAACTGCAACTACAGCTCCCAAAGAGGTTGTCACTTTCCTAGAATATGAAATATGACAAATAGTGCTATGCTTTGAGGTTAGGGCCAGGTCACTTCAGTCCTTTTGGCACGAGAGAAAGTAGGTGACATCTGGAGATGTAATGGCTCAAAGAGGGGAATCCCAAATCAGGGACACATTAATATATTGTAAGCTCCAGTTTTAGTGGACATATGTAAATACAAGAAATGGTAAATCCAACCTTCTCTCCTTGGTGACTCTAAAATTAAAGAATATGTAATTCTATAAGATTTGAGGTAAATCTACTGTAGGGGGTTATGCTCTTCGCCGTCTTCGGTAGTCTCTTGGATACATGTGACACAGGGTTTTATATCAAAACAGCATGTAGTTTATTGTAAATAAACTTTACAGTTCCAAAATGAAAACAGCATTGCTTCAGTATCAATGGATAACACAAACAGTCCTTTTCTTCAGGCAGAATGAAACAACATAGATGTAGCAGCCTCACTAAACTCAGTATTCCCAGCAGCAGCTCACACTTGTATTAAACAAGTTCACCAAACAAACACCTCGTTGTTTGGCTCTAGCTCACCTCTCTTTGCAGATCAGTCTAACCAGCAACTGACTTTCTCCAAACTCAACACACTCCACACTACTGAGCTAACCCAGCTGCTGTTAATAGCCTACAATCCCTAGACTGGATCATAAGATTAACATTTCCCAGTCAGGTTCTTTTGGTTACTGAAACCAAAAATTCTGTCACATTAAACCCTCTCGGTAACCCAGTGTTACTGGTACAGCTTACATTACAGACACATGTCTACCATCCATGGTTTCCTACACTACATATATACAGATCACATGCCATAGTAGTAATGTGAAGTAGATATAAGCCGTAAGCATAATTTTGTCCGTACAGCCAGCCACACCGTGTGCTCTTAACCTTAGCTAAATAATTTCAATATAGGAAACATCTCATATGGAAAATATAATAACATCAAAAACAATTTTATTATTATATGCTTTGTGTTTCCTTGGTTTTACCCATGCAGCCCCTAAAGTTAGTATAGTGGTCCATATTTTCCATTGATTCTTTCACAGTCCTGCTCTGGCAGAAGTAAATTCGAGCACATAATTGTTAATTTATAATAATTTAAACAGGATATGGAGGGTAATGTGTGATACACAAAATCCTCCATGTTAATTAGACCAGGAGTTCTGCGATTTCTCTAAGCTAATCACAGCTTCTCTGCAGTGTGATAAAAACAACATACCCCACTGACTACCTGTTTGGCCGACGTAGCACTCCCCCCAACTCCACTATGTCAGATCCTCAATATCAGGGGTGTCAAACTGCATTCCTCAAGGGCCGCAAACAGGTCATGTTTTCAGGATTTCCTTAGCATTGAACAAGGTGCTGGAATCATTCTGTGCAGGGGAATAAATTATCACCTGTGCAATACAAGGAAATCCTGAAAACATGACCTGTGTGCGGCCCTTGAGGAATGCAGTTTGACATCCCTGCTCTACATGTCCTCTTCGGATCTTCTTTCATAGAGCATCCTGGTGTTGGATGGGCCTCCAACATCCCAAAACCTGTCTCCCAAGGAGCTGACTAGTCCTCAGGCAAAGGCAATTGCAACATAATAAGGTCACAATAGACAGGGCTACTGTGCCGATTGAAGATGATGAAGGAGCCGAAAAGGAGGCGTAAAGAACCGCATTTTTTTCATCCCATTTGTTTATTATGCTCTATTATAAGAGCATTATAAGGAACATGCACTTTGCATTGAATAACTTTTGACTCAAGTAGAATTTTTGGCCAAGTTAGAGGGAACTGCTGAATTAAAATTTTGGCAGATTCACCGGTCACTGTTGAAAACTGCCAGGACAGGAGTGAGGAAGAACTATCAATGCAAAATACAGACCAATACACTAAATTTAGTGGCCGCATTAGTAAAACCAAGGGAACACAAATCAGTTAACAGAATCAGGGTCTTTTACTTTTGAAGAAGGCTGTTTGGGCTAATTCATCTTTTTCAGGCTGCAAGGTTCTTTGAAGGGTGAGCGCTGAGTTAAACAGTAGCCACCTTCAATAGGTGGCACTAAAAAAACAGACCCTTTCCTCTTGGTGGAAAGTTCATTTGCAGACTCTTTAAGTAGAGAAAATTGTCAGGCCTAAAGGTCACGCTAAACCAGTTGTCAGTCTCCATGACAAAAAACAGTAACTACCATGCATCTCTCAAAGGTTCTCACAATAAGTGCATTGCTCTGCACAGATAAAGGAGCAATAACTTTGGTACGGTTGTGTGTGGCAAGGTGTCTTTTCCTGTTTAAGAAGACTCCATTTTAGAAAAATATCTTTACAGATGTTAAAAGGTAAGGTATTGACTTACAGGGAAGTAACCTCAAACAGGTGGCTACATTGAAAGGAATAGAAGTAGAGCTGCAGTACCCAGGTATGGCCACTATACAGTGTAGAGAGCTGTGCTCTGTTTACATTCACCCGCGGGCCACTAATGACAGACGTGATATTAATCACCAGCATAGATCATCAATATCTTATGTCTGTTGTGATACACCAGGGAATATCTTAGCTTATTATTGCTGCAATACTATCTCCTCCCTGACATATAACATCCTGGTAAATGATACGTTGGCTCCTCATGAATTGAGCAGGCCCAGGCGCTAAGCCCACGTCATACTCTGCAAATGACGGCTGCGATACATGGATGGCATCTTACTGTAACAGCAGTGACCGGAGCACGCTCTGAGTGCTGCTCTTAAGCTATTTAAATGCCACCGTTACTCACTGACAGGATCATTTAACAAAAACACTTCGCGACACGATTGCGGGGTTCCCATTGGCTGTTATGGCATAATGGGGCCTGCTGAAGGTCCTCATATTTGCCATCTCTGTTCTCCTACTAAGCCCATTCTGTGGCTGGGCTTCAGTGATCACACTATCACAAATTCAAATCCCCTACAGGAACTGAAAAAAAAAATTGTAAAAGTTTTTAAAAATTTGAAAAAAAAATTTGAATCACCCACATTTTCTTTCTTTTACCCCTGCTGTAGATGTATGTCATGGTCATGATGATATCGTATGATTCAGGCTCCAGAGCTTTGCCTGCTCCACACAGGGCAGATGCCAGCTGTAATACTGTACATAGCCAGTATCTGCCCGCAACAGCAGTGATTGTTGCCGGTCGCGATCACTGCAGCTTAACTATTTAAATGTCACTGTCAATCTCTGCTAGCAGCATTTAAACAATGCATCACTGATCGTGCGCCCACCTGAGTCCTACAGATCCCCAAGATGTGATTGCAGGGTACCAATAGCTATCATGGCAGCTGGGGGCGTTCTGAGGGTCCCCCCATCACGGCTATATCCGTACCTCTCTGAAACTCAGCTATCAAGCAGAGCTTTAATGGAGACCATGATTGATTGATTTTATATACTGTAATACCATGGTATTGCAGCATTTTGTATAAGCAATCAAGCAGATTAAAGTCCCATAGTAAAAAATTTAAAAGTTTTAAAAAATAAGTTTAAAATTAAATTTAAAATAAAAAAATAATAATATTTAGTATCACCATAACCATAAAAGTCTGGCCTACCAAAACATGAAATGATTTAAAACATACCATTAATTGCAAAAAAAAACCAACTCAAAATGCCGGATTTGCCATTTTTCAATTACTGCAGTCCCCCCCAAAATGCAATAAAGAGTGAACAATATACTGTATGTACACAAAAATGATATCAATGAAAACGACAGTTCGTCATGGAAAAAACAACTCTATTGATGAAAGAATTAAAAAATGGCGACACACACAAATTTTTATTTTATTTTGTTTACAAATTTCAGGATATTCACTACTAAAATATGAAAAAAAAACTAGTCAAGTTTGGTATTGCCGTAATTGCCGTAACCTGTAGAATCAAGTTGCCAGGTCATTTTTACTGCTCAATGAAGGGTGAAAAAAACAAAATCCAATAAATTGTATGGTAAAACGAACATTGTCATTCCAAACTACAGCTCGTTTCACAAAAAACAAGCTCTCATACAGGCTTTGAGAAGAAGGGGAGGGAAAAAGTGACGTGCAAAAATAAAAAAAATTGCCCAATAGGGAACTGATTAAAGAGCTTTATATATTATACATTAAATAACTATTGTAATTACACACAGCAAGATTCTGAGAAACAACATATACACACAACATACTGACCCTCAGTGATGTCACCGTAAGCTGGCTCCAAGTTTCCTTGTCTAATACAAAAACAATGGTGTTGGCCAAACCATGAAGTGGAGCACTCATCACATGCAGTAATGTGAGAATGAACACAGGATGACTCGGGGAGAAGGCGTTATGGATTCTAGAAGATGAATAAAAATACATGTAAAATATCAATTAAATAAAAAAAAAACTTAACTGGTTTTTATGTAATATTGGTCTTGTAGGTCACACCGAAGACAATAAGTAACATGCAAGAACTGATGATCCCTATACTAGAGAACTTATATTTTTTCTTAAAGAATAACTAAGCTTTTTTATGTACCGTAATTATCGATTTACCTTTGCAAAGTTATGATTTTTTTTCAATAGGCTTCATTTTTTTTGCCTACTTCTCTCTCGCTCCTTAAGAGCCTGCTTTACACTGCTTCTCAGCAAAAATAGCTTTTCTTATTTTCAATCAATCAGTGATAGGGACTTTCCCTATCTGAATACAGGAGAGGACAGAAGAGAAGCTCAGACAGAGGAAATTCCACTACTCTGATTAGGATCTAGCTTAGCAGCAGTTGAAAGCAGATTCTAAAGGAGTTGACTGGAGAAAACATGTTAGCCATGGGGTATGTGGCAACTTACTAATCGGTGGGGGTCCGACCGCTGGACCCTAAGCAATCCGCAGAATGGGGAATTTTATCCTCGTTACAAAATGGAGCAGCAGGTGAGATGGCCAAACAATGCTCCAATCATACTAAATTGGGCTGCCAGGTAAGCTGAGCACAGCACCCATCCGCCCCATAGGTACAAAATTGAGGGGTAGTCGACCGTGCACACTGCTGTTCCCTTCTGATGAGGAAAGAAGTACACTGTTCTACGGAATGGTGCATGTCCCAGGAATTGAACCCAGACCAATCAACAAATTATCACCTATCGAGTGTATAAAGTGATCATTTGTTTTTACCAGTCAACCACTTTAAGGAGATTGAACTAAGCAGTTAAAACAGCACTGAGGCATTGAGTTTGGGAGATAGGATGGCAAAATAAAGTACATTACAATAATTCATAACTTTCTGATCAATAGTTAAAGATGAAAAAAGTTTAGTTACTCCACATAGTCAAACAGTAAAACCATACATCACATTTCAGATAACTTTTTAGAATAAGCTGACAATGTCTGCATGAGAGATACAACTATATCTGACCATGATATGATTTATATCATCCATTTTTCACCAGTTGTCTTTTCTGCAGGCTATAGTTCTACTTTTTAGCTGTCTCTGAGGTAGTGGAAGGAACTAGCTGCTGTCATGCCTCCTAAACACAGTACATATAGATGTGAGGGATTCTATCCCCAGTCTCTTTAACACAGTATACAGCAATATGAAGGATATCATGCACGATTACTATGCAGTGTAGCTCTAAATCAGTGTTTTCCAAACCCCATCCTCACGGCTCCTCAACACATCAGGTTTTCAGGATTTCCTTAGTAATGCACAGGTGAAAGAACCTGTGCCAGCTTCTGGTGCCTTAATAATAATTCCATCACTAGCGCAATACCAAGGAAATCATGAAATCATGATGTGTTGGGGCCAGGGGCGGACACTGACAGCTTTGGGCCCCTGTGCACGAAATTTGTCTGGGCCCCCTCCCTGCAGGGGCACTGCAAATGATGTAGGGAATCTGGCTATGGGACACCCAGAGCCTCGGGCTCCTATCAACAACCTAGATTGCCCTCATTAGCACACACAGCCCCCTGTATTCAGCACAGGAGCCCTCACAGAGCCCCTTATATACAGCGCAGGAGCCCTCACAGAGCCCCCTATATACAGCGCAGGAGCCCTCACAGAGCCCCCTATATACAGCGCAGGAGCTCTCACAGAGCCCCCTATATACAGCGCAAGAGCCCTCACAGAGCCCCCTATACACAGCGCAGGAGCCCTCACAGAGCCCCCTATATACAGCGCAGGAGCCCTCACACATTAAAGGGGTTAATGACCGGGCCAATTTTTACAATTCTGACCACTGTCCCTTTATGAGGTTATAACTCTGGAACGCCTCAACGGATCCTGATGATTCTGACACTGTTTTCTCGTGACATACAGTGGGGCAAAAAAGTATTTAGTCAGTCAGCAATAGTGCAAGTTCCACCACTTAAAAAGATGAGAGGCGTCTGTAATTTACATCATAGGTAGACCTCAACTATGGGAGACAAACTGAGAAAAAAAATCCAGAAAATCACATTGTCTGTTTTTTTAACATTTTATTTGCATATTATGGTGGAAAATAAGTATTTGGTCAGAAACAAACAATCAAGATTTCTGGCTCTCACAGACCTGTAACTTCTTCTTTAAGAGTCTCCTCTTTCCTCCACTCATTACCTGTAGTAATGGCACCTGTTTAAACTTGTTATCAGTATAAAAAGACACCTGTGCACACCCTCAAACAGTCTGACTCCAAACTCCACTATGGTGAAGACCAAAGAGCTGTCAAAGGACACCAGAAACAAAATTGTAGCCCTGCACCAGGCTGGGAAGACTGAATCTGCAATAGCCAAGCAGCTTGGAGTGAAGAAATCAACAGTGGGAGCAATAATTAGAAAATGGAAGACATACAAGACCACTGATAATCTCCCTCGATCTGGGGCTCCACGCAAAATCACACCCCGTGGGGTCAGAATGATCACAAGAACGGTGAGCAAAAATCCCAGAACCACGCGGGGGGACCTAGTGAATGAACTGCAGAGAGCTGGGACCAATGTAACAAGGCCTACCATAAGTAACACACTACGCCACCATGGACTCAGATCCTGCAGTGCCAGACGTGTCCCAATGCTTAAGCCAGTACATGTCCGGGCCCGTCTGAAGTTTGCTAGAGAGCATTTGGATGATCCAGAGGAGTTTTGGGAGAATGTCCTATGGTCTGATGAAACCAAACTGGAACTGTTTGGTAGAAACACAACTTGTCGTGTTTGGAGGAAAAAGAATACTGAGTTGCATCCATCAAACACCATACCTACTGTAAAGCATGGTGGTGGAAACATCATGCTTTGGGGCTGTTTCTCTGCAAAGGGGCCAGGACGACTGATCCGGGTACATGAAAGAATGAATGGGCCATGTATCGTGAGATTTTGAGTGCAAACCTCCTTCCATCAGCAAGGGCATTGAAGATGAAACGTGACTGGATCTTTCAACATGACAATGATCCAAAGCACACCGCCAGGGCAACGAAGGAGTGGCTTCGTAAGAAGCATTTCGAGGTCCTGGAGTGGCCTAGCCAATCTCCAGATCTCAACCCTATAGAAAACTTTGGAGGGAGTTGAAAGTCCGTGTTGCCAAGCGAAAAGCCAAAAACATCACTGCTCTAGAGGAGATCTGCATGGAGGAATGGGCCAACATACCAACAACAGTGTGTGGCAACCTTGTGAAGACTTACAGAAAACGTTTGACCTCTGTCATTGCCAACAAAGGATATATTACAAAGTATTGAGATGAAATTTTGTTTCTGACCAAATACTTATTTTCCACCATAATATGCAAATAAAATGTTAAAAAAACAGACAATGTGATTTTCTGGATTTTTTTTTCTCAGTTTGTCTCCCATAGTTGAGGTCTACCTATGATGTAAATTACAGACGCCTCTCATCTTTTTAAGTGGTGGAACTTGCACTATTGCTGACTGACTAAATACTTTTTTGCCCCACTGTATATTGTACTCCATGATAGTGGTAAAATTTCTTTGATATTACCTGCATTTATGTGTGAAAAAACATGGAAATTTGGCAAACATTTTGAAACTTTCGCTATTTTCCAACTTTGAATTTTTATGCCCTTAAATCACAGAGATATATCACACAAAAATACTTTATAAGTAACATTTCCCACATGTCTACTTTACATCAGCACAATTTTGGAACCAAAATATTTTTTTGCTAGGGAGTTATAAGGGTTAAATTTGACCAGCAATTTCTCATTTTTACAACACAATTTTTTTTTTAGGGACCACATCACATTTGAAGTCACTTTGAGGGTCTATATGATAGAAATTACCCAAGTTTGACACCATTCTAAAAACTTCACCCCTCAAGGTGCTCAAAACCATATTTAAGAAGTTTATTGACCCTTCAGGTATTTCACAGGAATTTTTGGAATGTTTAAAAAAAATGAACATTTAACTTTTTTGCACAAAAAATTTACTTCAGCTCCAATTTGTTTTATTTTACCAAGGGTAGCAGAATAAATTGGACCCCAGAAGTTGTTGTGCAGTTTCTCCTGAGTACGGTAATACTCCATATGTGGGGGTAAACCACTGTTTGGGTGCCTGGCAGAGCTCGGAAGGGAAGGAGGGCCGTTTGACTTTTCAATGCAAAATTGACTGGAATTGAGATATGACACCATGTCGCGTTTGGAGAGCCCCTGATGTGCCTAAACATTGAAACCCACCACAAGTGACACCACTTTGGAAAGAAGACCCCCTAAGGAACTTATCTAGATGTGTTGTGAGAACTTTGAACCTCTAAAGGTACCGTCACACTAGACGATATCGCTAGCGATCCGTGACGTTGCAGCGTCCTCGCTAGCGATATCGTCCAGTGTGACAGGCAGCAGCGATCAGGCCCCTGCTGTGCTGTCGCTGGTCGGGGAAGAAAGTCCAGAACTTTATTTGGTCGCTGGACTCCCCGCAGACATCGCTGAATCGGCGTGTGTGACACCGATTCAGCGATGTCTTCACTGGTAACCAGGGTAAACATCGGGTAACTAAGCGCAGGGCCGAGCTTAGTAACCCGATGTTTACCCTGGTTACCATCCTAAAAGTAAAAAAAAACAAACACTACATACTTACCTACAGCTGTCTGTCCCCGGCGCTCTGCTCTGCACTCCTCCTGTACTGGCTGTGAGCGTCGGTCAGCCGGAAAGCAGAGCGGTGACGTCACCGCTCTGCTTTCCGGCCGCTGTGCTCACAGCCAGTACAGGAGGATTGCAGAGAAGCACAGCGCTGGAGGACAGACAGCGGTAGGTAAGTATGTAGTGTTTGTTTTTTTTTACTTTTAGGATGGTAACCAGGGTAAACATCGGGTTACTAAGCGCGGCCCTGCGCTTAGTTATTGATGTTTACCCTGGTTACCGGCATCGTTGGTCGCTGGAGAGCGGTCTGTGTGACAGCTCTCCAGCGACCAAACAGCGACGCTGCAGCAATCCGGATCGTTGTCGGTATCGCTGCAGCGTCGCTAAGTGTGACGGTACCATAAGTGTTTAACTACAGTTTATAACGCAGTGCCGTGAAAATAAAAATTCTTTTTTTTTTCCACAAAAATTATTTTTTTATCCCCCAGTTTTGTATTTTCCCAAGGGTAACGAGAAATGGGACCCCAAAAATTGTTGTCCAATTTTTCCTGAGTACGTTGATATGCCAAATGTGGGGAGAACCACAGTTTGGGTGCATGGCAGAGCTCGGAAGGGAAGGAGCGCCGTTTGGAATGCAGACTTAGATGGATTGGTCTGCAGGCATCACGTTGCATTTGCAGAGCCCCTGATGTACCTAAACAGTAGAAACCCCCCACAAGTGACCCCATATTGGAAAGAAGACCCCCTAAGGAATTTATCTAGATGTGTGGTGAGCACTTTGACTCACCAAGTGCTTCATAGAAGTTTATCATGTAGAGCCGTAAAAATAAAAAAAACATTTTTTCACAAAAATGATGTTTTTGCCCCAGATTTTTTATTTTTCTAAGGGTAGCAGAAGAAATTGGACCCCAAAAGTTGTTGTGCAATTTCTCCTGAGTACGCTGATACCCCATATGTGGGGGTAAACCACTGTTTGGGGGCATGGCAGAGCTCAGAAGGGAAGGAGCGCCGTTTGGAATGCAGACTTGCAGACTTAGATGGATTGGTCTGCAGGCGTCACGTTGCATTTGCAGGGCCCCTGATGTACCTAAACAGTAGAAACCCCCCACAAGTGACCCCACATTGGAAACTAGACCACCCAAGGAACTTATCTAGATGTGTTGTGAGAACTTTGAACCCCCAAGTGTTTCACTACAGTTTATAACGCAGAGCTGTGAAAATAAAAAAATCTTTTTTTCCACAAAAATTATTTTTTAGCCACCAGGTTTTGTATTTTCCCAAGGGTAACAGGAGAAATTGGACACCAAAAGCTGTTGTCCAATGTGTCCTGAGTACGCTGATACCCCATATGTTGGGGTGAACCCCTGTTTGGGCGCATGGGAGAGCTCGGAAGGGAAGGAGCACTGTTTTACTTTTTCAACGCAGAATTGGCTGGAATTGAGATCGGACACCATGTCGCGTTTGGAGAGCCCCTGATGTGTCTAAACAGTGGAAACCCCCCAATTCTAACTGAAACCCTAACCCAAACACACCCCTAACCCTAATCCCAACCATAACCCTAACCACACCCCTAACCCGAACATGCCCCTAATCCTAATCCCAACCACACCCCTAACCCCAACACACCCCTAATACCAACCCTAACCACATCCCTAACTCCAAATCCCAACCATAACCCTAAACACACCCCTAACCCTAATCACAACAGTAAATGTAATCCAAACCCTAACTTTAGCCCCAACTCTAACCCTAAATTTAGCCCCAACCCTAACGTTAGCCCCAACCCTAACACTAACTTTAGCCCCAACTCTAACCCTAACTTTAGCCATAACCCTAACTTTAGCCCCAACCCTAACTTTAGCCCTAACTTTAGCCCCAACCCTAACCCTAATTTTATCTCCAACCCTAACCGTAGCCCCAACCCTAACCCTAACTTTAGCCCTAACCCTAACTTTAGCCCCAACCCTAACTTTAGCCCTAACTTTAGCCCCAACCCTAACCCTAATTTTATCTCCAACCCTAACCCTAACTGTAGCCCCAACCCTAGCTGTAGCCCCAACCCTAACTTCAGCCCCAACCCTAATCCTAACTTTAGCCGCAACCCTAACTGTAGCCCTAACCTTAACCCTAATAGGAAAATGGAAATAAATACATTTTTTTAATTTTATTATTTTTCCCTAACTAAGGGGGTGATGGAGGGGGGTTTGATTTACTTTTATAGCAGGTTTTTTAGCGGATTTTTATGATTGGCAGCTGTCACACACTAAAAGACGCTTTTTATTGCAAAAAATAGTTTTTGCGTTTCCACATTTTGAGAGCTATAATTTTTCCATATTTTGGTCCACAGAGTTATGTGAGGTCTTGTTTTTTGCGGGACAAGTTGACGTTTTTATTGGTAACATTTTCGGGCACGTGACCTTTTTTGATCCCTTTTTATTCCAATTTTTGTGAGGCAGAATGACCAAAAACCAGCTATTCATGAATTTCTTTTAGGGGGGACGTTTATACCGTTCTACGCTTGGTAAAATGGATAAAGCAGTTTTTTTTTCTTTGGGTCAGTACGATTACAGCGATACCTCATTCATACCATTTTTTATATTTTGGCGCTTTTTTACAATAAAAACTATTTTATATAAAAAATAATTATTTTTGCATCACTTTATTTTGAGGGCTATAACTTTTTTTATTTTTTCGCTGATGATGCTGTATGGCGGCTCTTGTTTTGCGCGACAAGATGACATTTTCAGCGGTACCATGGTTATTTATATGCATATTTTTGATCGCATGTTATTCCACTTTTTGTTTGGTGGTATGATAATAAAGCATTGTTTTTTGCCTCGTTTTTTTTTTACGGTGTTCACTGAAGGGGTTAACTAGTTTTTTATTATTTAGATAAAGAAATGTATTTATTGGAACAATATTTTTTTTCTTTATTTAGGATTTTTTTTTTTTTTTTTTTTACACTTTTTTTTTTTTTTTTTAACTTTTTACATTGCCCCAGGGAAAGACATCACTATATATTATCAGATCGCTGATCATATCACTTTGCAGTGCACTATGTCAGATCAGCGATCTGACAGGCACTGCAGGGAGGCATGCTGGCGCTTGTAAGCCACCTCCCTGCAGGACCCGGAAGGAGCCCCGCGCCATCTTGGATCCGGGGCCTGCATGGAGGAGGAGGTAGGAGACCCTCTGAACAACGCGATCACATCGCGTTGTTCCGAGGGTCTCAGGGATGCACGCAGGGAGCCCCCTTCCTGCGCGATACTTCCCTATGCCGCTGGAACGCTGCGATCATGTTTGATCACTGTGTTCCGGGGGTTAATGTGCCAGGAGCGGTCCGTGACCACTCCTGGCACATAGTGCCGCATGTCAACTGTAATAATGACGTACTATCCCGTCACTGGGAATTAAGTCCCAGGTGACCTCGACGGGATAGTACGTCATATGGGATTCAGGGGTTAAATGAGGTGATTGCCTTGGCCATTGCAACAGGTGAACATTTTTCTTTGCTAACCAATTTTTTACTAAATTGGATGGGTTCTTAGGATCATTGTCTTGCTGGACTTTCCATGCTGCATATAGTAAACAGACATGGTGAAAATGTATTTCAACAGTAAGCGTAGTTTATAAGAAATATATTGGATAATGTTCTTTATAAAAAATAATGTTACTTGCCTCTCTGGGCCTTGCTCCCTTCTCCTATGGCTTCCTCCTTTTGCAATAGTCCACACCGGATTTATCAGGTAAATTTGCAAATTCCTTAACACTATTACCTTAAGTCTTTTAAGGCCAGATCAGGCAGAAGTTAGATGCTTTGGTAGTAAGTAGCATTGTCCACAGTTGCATCAAGTTTGTCAGGACTTGCTTCTGCTTAACTTGGCTAAGCTCCAGCCAGATATCCATCAAATCCTTTTGCTACTCCTGACGTCCATGCTACAACCAGCATTGAGTCACACTCAACGTATCAAAAATCGGTCCGATTTTGACAGTTGAGAATCGCACAAATGTTCCCGGTATAGTGATCCGTATGTAATCCGTTTTCAATGCGATGATGTGATTTTCTCGCACCTATGTATCCGTGTGACATCCGTATGACATGCGTATGGCGTTACATTTCTCACTGCTTTTCCCCAATTAATGTAATGACTCAATGGGCTGAAATGAGGAAAATGTGTGTGTATTTCCCGCAAGTCACACTGATGGTTCGTGTGTTGTCCAATGTTTTCGCGCACCCATAGGCTTGCATTGGCGAGACTTGGCCGACATACGCGGGAAATCACAGTATGCTGCAATTTCACTAGCAGGGAGAATACGCCAGAGTAAAAAAAACAGTGATGTGAGCTTCCCCATAGATCAATACTGGTCCGAGTGCTATGCAATTTTTTATTGCATAGCACTCGTCCATATTATACACTAGTGTGACTCTGGCCTTATGTCCAAACTCAGTCCAGTTCAACAGGTGTTATCCATATCTACCACTCTGCAAGCAAGGTGCCAACTTCTCACTACTATTCTGCATGCTATTCACACCTAGCCTTTGCAATCAAGTTGCACAACACTTCTTCTAATGAGTCTCTAGTTTGCCTACATTTCACCACTTTTTTGTGATTAATCATTTTTTTGCTACAAGTACCAGTCTGCATGCACCTCTATTATTAACCATTTCCTTGCTGGAAAGACTGCATTAATGTCTTTGTCATTCCTATGACCAACCGTATCTTAGCTTGAATATACCAAACTGCATATATATTTCTGTATTACTGTAATTAAATGATTGCATGCTGGAAGATATCGCTTTTGAGTTACTGTTCACATATGTATCTGCACACCTAGCTCGCTTTATCTGGTGCTACATGCTCCATTTTTTTTGTCTGCTGTTCTGCATACCCAGCTGATCCATGTGTCGTCCATGAAAACCCTCTCTTGCCTGCTGCACCATAATTTCCAGTTCATGACCTAAAACTTAGAGAATCCACCTCAGTAGCTGAGCTCATCAAAATACACATTGAGAAATGTACGGTACCTTTTATTGTAAATTATAAAGAATATTAGACATCACCAGCCCTTTTAACAATTTGATGTTGAAGGTAATTTATACACATTAGGGATTATTGAGCTGGCTTCTAATATTCATTATATAATTACGGTAGTAGTATTGGATACAGTATTCCTTCTAATTTATTCTTCAGTTAGCTGACTGATCTTTTTTCCTATTGATTGTAAACATCCTCATACTGTACAATACAAACAATGCAACTGATGATAAACTGTTATTCTCTTTAAAAAAGGAGCTCTACATGTACAGTCATGGCCAAAATTTTTGAGAATGACACCAAAATTATATTTTCACATGATCTGCTGCCCTCTAGTTTTTATTAGTGTTTGTCTGATGTTTATATCACATACAGAAATATAATTGCAATCATATTATGAGTACCAATAGGTTATATTGACAGTTAGAATGAGTTAATGCAGCAAGTCAATATTTGCAGTGTTGACCCTTCTTCTTCAAGACCTCTGCAATTTTCCCTGGCATGCTCTCAATCAACTTCTGGACCAAATCCTGACTGATAGCAGTCCATTCTTGCATAATCAATGCTTGCATTTTGCCAGAATTTGTTGGTTTTTGTTTGTCCACCCGTCTCTTGATGATTGACCACAAGTTCTCAATGGGATTAAGATCTGGGGAGTTTCCAGGCCATGGACCCAAAATCTCTATGTTTTGTTCCATGAGCCATTTAGTGATCACCTTTGCTTTATGGCAAGGTGCTCCATCATGCTGGAAAAGGCATTGTTTGGCACCAAACTGCTCTTGGACGGTTGGGAGAAGTTGCTCTTGGAGGACATTCTGGTACCATTCTTTATTCATGGCTGTGTTTTTAGGCAAGTCTGTGAGTGAGCCGATTCCCTTGGCTGAGAAGCAACCCCACACATGAATGGTTTCAGGATGCTTTACAGTTGGCATGAGAAAAGACTGGTGGTAGCGCTCACCTCTTCTTCTCCGAATAAGCTGTTTTCCAGATGTCCCAAACAATCGAAAAGGGGATTCATCAGAGAAAATGACTTTGCCCCAGTCCTCAGCAGTCCACTACCTGTACCTTTTTCAGAATATCAGTCGGTCCCTGATGTTTTTTCTGGAGAGAAGTGGCTTCTTTGCTGCCCTCCTTGAAACCAGGCCTTGCTCAGAGTCTCGGCCTCACAGTGCGTGCAGAAGCACTCCCACCAGCCTGCTGCCATTCCAGAGCAAGCCCGGCACTGCTGGTAGTCCGATCCCGCAGCTGAAACAGTTTTAAGATACGGTCCTGGCGCTTGCTGGTCTTTCTTGGGCGCCCTGGAGCCATTTTGACAACAATGGAAGCTCTCTCCTTGAAGTTCTTGATGATGCGATAGATTGTTGACTGAGGTGCAATCTTTGTAGCTGCAATACTCTTCCGTGGTAGGCCATTTTTGTGCAGTGCAATGATGGCTGCATGTGTTTCTTTAGAGATAACCATGGTTAACTGAAGAGAAACAATGATACCAAGCACCAGCCTCCTTTTAAAGTGTCCAGTGATGTCATTCTTACTTAATCATGACTGATTGATCGCCAGCCCTGTCCTCATCAACACCCACACCTGTGTTAATGGATCAATCACTAAAACGATGTTAGCTGCTCCTTTTAAGGCAGGACTGCAATGATGTTGAAATGTGTTTTGGGGTTAAAGTTCATTTTCTGGGCAAATATTGACTTTGCAAGTACAGTAATTGCTGATAAGCTGATCACTCTGACATTCAGAAGTATATGCAAATTGCCATTAGAAAAAATGAAGCAATAGACTTTGGAAAAATTAATATTTGTCTCGTTCTCAAAATTTTTGTCCATGACTGTAGTTAACACCGGATACAAAACGGGTTTTCAATGTGGTCTTTAACAAGTTGCTTCTGCAGAAAGATATAAGTAGCTCACCTGTGATACCCCTGATCTGTTTGTCAGGTCCTGACATTAGAATGTAATCATTCTACAAACATTATTTACAAACATGCTAAGGGAATATTTGCACTACATTAACCCCTCAGTGACAGCCAATTATGTCCTTAATGACTGAGCCAATTTTTACAATTCTGACTACTGTCACTTTTTGAGGTTATAGCTCTGGAACGCTTTAACGGATCCCACAGATTGTGAGAATGTTTTTTGTGACATATTGTACTTCATGTTAGTGGTAAAATTTATTTGATATGACTTGTGTTTATTTATGAAAAAAGCAGAAATTTGGTAAAAATTTGGAAAATTTAGCAATTTTCAAACTTCTAATTTTAGTGCCATTAAATCAGAGTCATATTGCACAAAATAGTTAACAAATAACATTTCCCACATGTCTACTTTACATCAGCACAATTTTGGAAGCATCATTTTTTTTTATAGGAAGTTGCAAGGGTTAAAATTTGACCTGTGATTTCTCATTTTTCCAACAAAATGTACAAAACCATTTATTTTAGTGACCACCTTATATTTGAAGTGAGTTTGAGAGCTCAATATAACAGACAACACCCAAAAGTGACACCATTCTAAAAACTGCACCCTTCAAGGTGCTCAAAACTACATTCAAGAAGTTTATTAACCCTTCAGGTGCTTCACGAGAACTAAAGCAATGCGGAAGGAAAAAATGAACATTAAAAATTTACTTTAGACCCAAACTTTTTTATTTTCACAGGGGTATCAGGAGAAAATGGATGACAAAATTTGTTGCGAAATTTCAACTGAGTACGCCGATATCCCGCATGTGGAGGAAAGCCACTATTTGGGCGCATGGCAGGGCTCAGAAGGAAGGGAGCACAGTTTGACTTTTTGAATGCAAAATTGGTTGGAATCAAAGGCAGGCATCATGACGTGCTTGGAGACCGCTGATATACCTAAACAGTGAAAAAAAAACTATTCTACCTCCAACCCTAACACAGCCCTACCCCTGACCCTAATCCCAACTGACAGCGGCGTTTAACATGAACGTGCGGAGAGCGCGTCATTAACTCCGCCCATCTGTATCCATGTCACATAACCGCGGCTTGCTGATGGGATGGCATGACAACCTGGGTCTGCTGGAGACCCCTGTGGTTGTCATAGCTGAATAGCAGAATAGTCGGCGCTCATAGAAAGTGAGCATTTCTGCTACATAGAGCAGCTTCTAGTCTCCCATGGAGACTATTGAAGCAGGTAAAAAGTAAAAATAAATGTTTTTAAACAATGTAAAAAAATACAAAAGTTCGAATCGCCCCCCTTTCGCCCCATTCAAAATAAAACAATTAAAAAAAAAATCAAACATACACATATTTGTTATCGCGCTTTCAGAGTATCCCCATCTATCAAGTTATAAAATGAATTAACCAATCAGTAAACAGCATAGCAAAAAAAAAATAGAAAAGCCAGAATTAAATTTTTTTGGTTGCTGTACCATTGTAATAAAATGTAATAACTGGCGATCAAGAAATCGTATACACACCAAAATGGTATCAATAAAAATGTCAGATAGGCGCGCAAAAAGTAAGCCCTCACCTGGCCCCATATCCCAAAAAATGGAGAAGCTACGGGTCTTGGAAAATGGCAACTTTTTTTTTTTAAACAAACTTTGGATTCTTTTTCACCACTTAAATAAAAAAGAACCTAGACATGTTTGGTGTCTGTGAACTTGTAATGACCTGGAGAATCATATTGGTAAGTCAATTTTAGCATTTAGTGAATATGGTAAAAAAATGGTAAAAAAAAAAATTGGGGGAATTGCACTTTTTTTTGCAACATCACCGCATTTGGATTTTTTTCCCATTTTTTAGTACACAATATGGTAAAATCAATGGTACCATCCAAAAATACAACTCGTTCCACAAAAAAACAAGCCCTCATATGGCCATATTGACAGAAAAATAAAAAAGTTATGGGAAGAAGGGGAGCAAAAAATGGAAACGCAAAAACGGAAAAATCCCTGTCTTTATGAGGTTAAATTAAGGCTGGTTTCACATTTGCGTTTAAAAATGCAGCATTTTAAACGCAAACGCATGTGGTGAAAAAACGCGTTTAAACGCTGAGTTTTTTAGACGCATGCGTTTTTGCATGTTTTAAAACAACGCAGCGTTTTGACGCGTTTACATGTGTTTTTTCCTGCGTTTGCGTTTTTGAAATGCATGATGAGAAGTGTGGGACAGCTGCCAATCATCAAAATCAACTAGAAAACCCACCATAAACAGAAATAGCTAGGGTTAGTAACCCTAGGGATCCTAACCCTAACCCTAGGGATCCTAACCCTAACCCTAGGGATCCTAACCCTAGGGTTCCTGACCCTAACCCTTAGGGTTAGGGTTAGGGTTAGGATTCCTTAGGGTTAGGGTTGGGGGGTGGCTTATCAGTGTGTATTCTTGTGTTTTTCTATTAAAACGCATGCAAACGCATGTGCTTAAAAACGCATGCGTTTACATAGACAGCAATTCGTTTTTTTGCGGCAAAAAAACGCCGCTAGAAATTACTACGTGTTGCATTTCTGTAACAAAACGCATGCATAGAAACGACGCATGCGTTGTCAAAATGCGGCAAAACGCATGCAAAAAAGCATGCGTTTTTAATGTTAAGTATAGGGAAAAAAAGCATGTGTTTTTTTGCCCTAAAACACAGCGGCAAAAAACGTAAATGTGAAACCAGCCTAAGAGACTGGTTTGTGCTATACATTTCTTACAGAATTAAAGAATCCTAGCACTCTGCAGCAGGGCCGTATTTGCCACTAGGCACTTGAGGGCACGTGCTTAGGGCGGGACGATGCCGGGGACGGCACCTGAGCAAGGTTTTTTTTTTTTTTAATTTCTTGAAGTCCTGGGTTACCTCCCGACCGACCTCCGATCGCCCCCCCCCCCCGACTGCCTGCCTGCCTCCCACCCTCCTTGAAGACGTCATACTCACCCTGCAACTTTTTTTTTTAAAAAAAAACTTTGGATTCTTTTTCACCACTTAAATAAAAAAGAACCTAGACATGTTTGGTGTCTGTGAACTTGTAATGACCTGGAGAATCATATTGGTAAGTCAATTTTAGCATTTAGTGAATATGGTAAAAAAATGGTAAAAAAAAAAATTGGGGGAATTGCACTTTTTTTTGCAACATCACCGCATTTGGATTTTTTTCCCATTTTTTAGTACACAATATGGTAAAATCAATGGTACCATCCAAAAATACAACTCGTTCCACAAAAAACAAGCCCTCATATGGCCATATTGACAGAAAAATAAAAAAGTTATGGGAAGAAGGGGAGCAAAAAATGGAAACGCAAAAACGGAAAAATCCCTGTCTTTACGAGGTTAAATTAAGGCTGGTTTCACATTTGCGTTTAAAAATGCAGCATTTTAAACGCAAACGCATATGGTGAAAAAACGCGTTTAAACGCTGAGTTTTTTAGACGCATGCGTTTTTGCATGTTTTAAAACAAACGCAGCGTTTTGACGCGTTTACATGTGTTTTTTCCTGCGTTTGCGTTTTTGAAATGCATGATGAGAAGTGTGGGACAGCTGCCAATCATCAAAATCAACTAGAAAACCCACCATAAACAGAAATAGCTAGGGTTAGTAACCCTAGGGATCCTAACCCTAACCCTAACCCTAGGGATCCTAACCCTAACCCTAGGGATCCTAACCTTAGGGATCCTGACCCTAACCCTTAGGGTTAGGGTTAGGGTTAGGATTCCTTAGGGTTAGGGTTGGGGGGTGGCTTATCAGTGTGTATTCTTGTGTTTTTCTATTAAAACGCATGCAAACGCATGTGCTTAAAAACGCATGCATTTACATAGACAGCAATTCGTTTTTTTGCGGCAAAAAAACGCCGCTAGAAATTACTACGTGTTGCATTTCTGTAACAAAACGCATGCATAGAAACGACGCATGCATTGTCAAAATGCGGCAAAACGCATGCAAAAAAAGCATGCGTTTTTAATGTTAAGTATAGGGAAAAAAAAGCATGTGTTTTTTTGCCCTAAAACACAGCGGCAAAAAACGTAAATGTGAAACCAGCCTAAGAGACTGGTTTGTGCTATACATTTCTTACAGAATTAAAGAATCCTAGCACTCTGCAGCAGGGCCGTATTTGCCACTAGGCACTTGAGGGCACGTGCTTAGGGCGGGACGATGCCGGGGACGGCACCTGAGCAAGGTTTTTTTTTTTTTTTATTTCTTTAAGTCCTGGGTTACCTCCCGACCGACCTCCGATCGCCCCCCCCCCGACTGCCTGCCTGCCTCCCACCCTCCTTGAAGACGTCATACTCACCCTGCTCCAGCGATGCCTGGTCTCAGCATCTGCACTCGTCCTGGGCATATGGGAATATGGGCATATTCATGACCTTAATGAGCGGTACCACATGACCGCTCACTCAGGAAGAAGGTGCTGTGCCGGGAGTCGGGACAGAGCTAGAGGGATGTTCGGCGCGGCTGCGTGGTGTGGGAAAGGTGAGTATGAGGGACGGGGGATGGGGAGATGAAGGAGGACGGTAAGCCATGCACACAGGGAGGGAATATGAGCCATGCATATGGGATGGGAGGGAGATGAGCCATGCATACAGAAGGGGGGGAATATGAGCCATGCATACAGGTGGGGAATATGAGCCATGCATACAGGGGGGGAATATGAGCCATGCATATGGGATGAGCCATGCATACAGAAGGGGGGATATGAGCCATGCACACAGGAGGGTGGGGAATATGAGCCATGCATACGGGATGGGAGGGAGATGAGCCATGAATACAGGAGGGGGGGAATATGAGCCATGCATACAGGAGGGGGGGAATGTGAGCCATGCATACAGGAGGGGGGAATATGAGCCATGCATACAGGAGGGGGGGAATATGAGCCATGCATATGGGATGGGAGGGAGATGAGCCATGCATACAGGAGGGGGGACATGAGCCATGCATATGGGATGGGAGGGAGATGAGCCATGCATACAGGGGGGGTATGAGCCATGCATACAGGAGGGGGGAATATGAGCCATGCATATGGGATGGGAGGGAGATGAGCCATGCATGCAGGAGGGGGATATGAGCAATGCATACAAAATAGGAGGGGGGCATTATACAGTATTGAGCATCATGTGGGGTCATTATACAGTATGGAGTAGCATGTGTGGCCATTATACAGTATGGAGCATCATGTGTGGCCATTATACAGTATGGAGCATCATGTGTGGCCATTACACAGTATTGAGCATCATGTGGGGGACATTATACAGTATGGGGCATCATGTGTGGCCATTATACAGTATTGAGCATCATGTGTGGCCATTATACAGTATGGAGCATCATGTGTGGCCATTATACAGTATGGAGCATCATGTGTGGCCATTATACAGTATTGAGCATCATGTGTGGCCATTATACAGTATTGAGCATCATGTGGGATCATTATACAGTATGGAGAACTGTGTGCGGCCATTATACAGTATGGAGCATCATGTGTGGCCATTATACAGTATTGAGCATCATGTGTGGCCATTATACAGTTTGGAGCACTTTGTGGCCATATTTTTTTGTTTATAATTATTGTATATGAAAGAGTGTGATCAGCTGTGCTAAATGGGTGTGGTTGGGACGTGGATATGGGTGTGACTAGTTGTGAAATGGGTGTGGTCAGAGGCGTGGCCTAAAATTTGCCACGGCACACTACGGGCGCCGCAAACTTTATACCTCTCTCCCTTCTTCAAAAGTTGGGAGGTATGGTACCACATTTGCCAGATCACGGCAAGTGCCGCAAATCCCATAGGGAATGAATGAGGCCGAATGCAGTGTTGCCGTAAGTGATCCGTTATGCGGCAGATGCAGAAAAACTGCCGGATCTGCTGCAAAAGGCTACTTTCACATCAGCGATTCTTGCCAAAGTCACTAAAAGTGCCTAGGGCAGCAGAAACTCTAAATACGGCCCTGCTCTGCAGAACATCACAATCCTTCCTCTTACAATATGTGATATATTTGTGAATATTCAGTGCTAATAATGAGTAACAATACTGCCAGGCAAAAATGGAAAACTGATGAAGTTAATATGTTGTTCTCCTTGTGGTTTCAGGAAATATAAATGTAATGAAATGTATAAAATATATAGAATACCAGTATGAGATCTATTATGAAACATAGTTTAGTGACTGCAATGCATTAGTGTTTGACACTTGTGTCCATGTCTGTATTTTAAGGGGCTATTTATTCACATGACCTTTTTTGTGGACCAATTGTTTGGATAGAAAAAACAAACAAACAAAGAAAACAATGCTATTTCCTATTCTTGTCAGATTTGGGGACCAAACCCAACCATTCAAATGAATTGGTTCATAATAAAAATATACACCTGACAGTACACAAATGGAGATCAGGTGCTGTCCGTTTTTTACAGACCTCCTTCAAGTGTTTTAGCATACATGAGGAACGGATCACAGATGGATGTGAAAAGTGAATTTACGGAACACAAATGGCTGAAAGAGGGACAAAGACGGAGAAAAACTGAATGCTTTTTTGCAGGCGCACATAAAAAGACTTGCATGTGTGAATAATATAGAAAAAAAAAATCAGGTACGATGAGATGTTAATCCACCTAGACTGGTGTGCAGTTATATACATAACTGAGGTAAATGAATGAATTTAGACTTACTATTTAGACAAAAGGGATTTAGAGCTAGATGGAGAACACACTAGGCTGTCTTCGTGAAGCTCTGCACCGCGTCTCAAACATTGGCTGTCCTTGACTTGCTCATTCTGTTTATCTTGATTGATGGCCACAACAAATTTGTGAATAGCTGTGCTCCAGAAAATGTTTTTGGAGTGTTGTGTCTGTGTTTTTAATTATTGAATTGATGGAAGGCTTTGGAGGGTTCAGGCTGTTGAAGGCTAATGACATTAAATAGTGTAGGCTGCGCCAAAGCCCAAGCAGTAAAAGCAAGCCAAATCATTGCAATAACAAGGATATGTACTGGCTTTCACGCAAACACTGACAGAACACCCACATCCAGGCATAAATCAACAGAGCTGAATTAACAATCCCAAAAGTGGATGTCTGCTCCTTAGCAAAGAACTAGGAAATGCTATACAACCACTACAGCACCTATGCAGGCCTATATGTTTCCATGGTAACAGACAACACAAACTGTGTAGTCTGGTCCTGCAGTCATACTTCCTTCCAACTGTCCCTTAATTCTTACTAACATACTGTACATTTGGTAAGATAGGAAGACGTTAGAGGAGATTGGTGAGTATAACATTGGACTACGCAGTGTATCTATATGGAGACTCATAAGTCTGTATAGAAGCTATAGACACAGAAAAGTTGAAGATTTTTAATAAAGACTATTTACAAGGTTGCTTCATTTTTTATTTTAATGGAAAAGAAAACTGTTTGTACAGGGCAAAGGTAAATGTAGCCATTATGGAGCGAAATATGTGCTTAGCATGCTATCACCATGTACTTTGAAAACTAACACACATGTGTGGGGGGCATAGACTTGTGTTCTTGGCAGGTGGGCACTGCTACTTCTGTATTACTTAAAGGTTATGAAGAATTTTCTGTAAAGTTGAGTTCAGATAAGCATATAAAAAATCATCCAATTTTCATGCACAAAAAAACAGAATTTTCCATTTAAATTGTTATCCGTGTATAGTCCACATGGCATCAGAAATGCATCAGTTCTTATGCATCAGTAGTTATTAAACTTTACAACAACAAATACAGTTTCCCAAGTCTAAGAAGTGATGGCAATGTATCCGCAAAGATTGGAAGCTTTACGGTTGATATATAAAGGAGCAGGCAATAGGCTTGAATAGGGGGGAGTTTCATGTAATGTACGGAAGAGATCAGTCAATCCAGAGTCAGAGTCTCCCAAACGTGTTGAGAATGATTGGATCATACTGATTAGACGCCTTAGAAGTCATAAACTACCAATGTAAGTATACCTAGGTGGACTTTTTCTGTGTGTCTAGGTGTCAAGAATTTGTTCAACCCGGATTTCTAGAATTGTGATTTCTAGAATTTACTAGATTTAATCTAGGCCATGATTTTTCAGGTCTCCTTGTTGTCACGTCGCTGGCGCTGCCGCGCCGTCATACTTACCTGTCCTCGGCGTCCCGGTGAGTGTCCTCCTCTGCTGCGTCTTCCTCTCAGCGCTCACTGCCGCCCTCTGCTGTCCGTCGGGCACACGCGCATGCCAGCTCGGCATGCGCGTGCGCACTACTAACTCACTGGCCGGCGTCTTTCTTTTTCCGCTCTTTCACCCTGGAGGACTGTCACCCGGAAGTGCTGTGCTGTGCAGGTATATTAATCTGTTTCTGTCCACTTTTCCTTGCCTGGTGATCATTTGTTTCTTCAAATGCTCTTGGCCGCACGCTAGCCTCGTGTTCTCCTTTGCCTAACTCTGCTTTATCCTTCGTTTCTTCCAGCACCAGATCCAGTGTCTCTGCAGATCCGTTTCTCCTCGTTGACCCTGCAGTCCCGGTACCTCTTCAGTCCAGTCTCTCAGCCCTTCCTTGTCTCTACAGTCTCAGTATCCCTGTAGCTCCGTGTCTCAGCCATCCGGTATTTCTGCGTTCCCTGTGTTTCTGCGGTTCTGTGTTTCAGCCTTTCTCGCCAGTCTGGTTTCTCTTCTGTTTCCTCTGGTTCCTTGTCTCCATTTTGTCTCTTTGTCTGTCTCAGTCCACCAGCTTCCGTGGCGATAGTCCCTCACGGGCCTGCCCCGCACTCTCCCTGTATAGGGGGCGGTCCTCCTGGTCAGCTCGTCCATGGGGGGTTCATCGTCATGGTCCAGAGGGTCTACTAATTCTTTCTCTTAGAATTGTCACACTTGTCTGATAATAAATGTGTTTAACCCCTTAGTGACCACTAATGTGACTTAAAACTAGCCTGAGATACAAGTGAATAGCATTCCTCAACATTATAGATGACATCCTGCTGCATCAGTCACTATCGGTTTTGGCACCGACCATGGCTGTTTAACCCCCTAGATGCTGCTGTAAATAGTGACTATGGCATCTAGATGGTTAACAGAGTGTGGGGCCTCTCTCTTTAACTTGATCAGCACCCTGAGATCATGATTGTGTGGTCCTGATGTTTGCCATGGCAAATCATTGCCAAATGACAGCCTGCCGGTTATAGAGGCCTAATCAGAAGTTAGCAACATTTAGGTAGTAAAAATAAGATATTTCTTTTCTGTCATGCCACTTTGCATTCATTCCTGAAAAGCACATGTTTTGCTATACACGTTTATTTCCTTTGTGTGTATTACAATAACATAAAAAAAACAGAGGGAAAAAAAGGCAAATTGAACATAATTTCACATAAACCTCCAAAATGGGCCAGATAAAACTGGCATGTTTCCAAAATTGTGGGTAAACAACTTTGTTTCAAGCACGTGATGCTCGTTCAAACTCACCTGTGGCAAATAACAGGTGTGGGCAATATGAAAAATCATACCTGAAACCATATAAAAAGGGGAGAAGTTGACTCAATCTTTGCACTGTGTGTCTGTGTGTGACACACTAAGCATGGAGAACAGAAAGAGGAGAAGAGATCCATCTGAGGACTGGAGAACCAAAATTGTTGAAAATATCAACAATCTCAAGGTTACAAGTCCATCTCCAGAGATCTTGATGTTGCTTTGTCCACGGTGCGGAACATAATAAAGAAGTTTACAAACCATAGCACTGTAGCTAATCTGCCTGGACATGGACGGCAGAGAAAAATTGATGAAAGGTTGCAGGATAATCCGAATTGTGGGTAAGGAGCCCCAATAAAGTTCCAAAGAAATTCAAGCTGTCCTGCAAGCTCAGGGTGCATCAGAGTCAACGTGAACTATCATCCACATTTAAATTAAATGAAAAGCTATGACATGAGAGCCAGTGTTGCATTTCGCCAAACTGTACATGAGTAAGCCAAAATCCTGCTGGGAAAATGTATTGTGGACAGATAAGCCCAACATAGAACCCGGAAAAAAGGTGTAGATGCTGTGGCTCAGCTCAAAGCACAGGCTCAAGGGTTCGAACCCAGACACATGACAGTAACAAAACATGTGTACTTGTAATAAGTTTCTGAATACAATGTAGGAGAGTGTGGTCAAATTCTGCGCTGCTGAATCATGTAGTCCAAATGTATTATTAAAAGTGGTCTTTACTCAACGCGATTCTGAGTTACAAAGAACTCTTTCATCAGGAAATGCCACATAAAAAATGATTTTTTATGTGGCATTTCCTGATGAAAGAGTTCTTTGAAACTCAGAAACGCATTGAATATAGACCACTTTTAATAACACTTTTGGACTACATGATTCAGCAGCGCAGAATTTGACCACGCTCTCCTACATTGTATTCTCAACGGCCGGTCCCTCGTGGATCCGTGGATCTGTGGCAGCGAATCTTTCCAATTGCTTGTCTTAAGCTACGTCCGGTGAGTGCTTTTATCTTGCATTTACTGCTTAATCTAGGATAAAACCCTATTGCGCTATTTTCCTCCAACAGTTTTTATATGTAATAATTTTTTGGGATACATACTTCATTTTCTGGAACAATTTCAAGGTTGCCAACACTTTTGGCCATGACTGTATACAACATTTCCTGGAGGTACATTCCAGTAGTTGCAGGGCACTGTCATTTGCAAGAATTGAATTTGAGAATGTTTATCCAGTATCTATAGACAAAAATATGTTTCTTTTACAAAAAGAGGCACATTAGATTACCTAACAGATGCGCTTAGCCCTTTTGGTATGAATGAGTGCAATGGTTAAAGGGAACCTGTCAGCTTCCCAAGGCCCCCCAAAAAGCCCACGTCTTTGTTTAATCATAAATATCAATTTAAACAAGCCCCTTTGGTGGCTTATTGCTTTGTAGATCACCATAAAATTGTTTTTATAATTTGGTAACATGCTAATTAGTTTATGACAAGTCATGGGGATGTAGCTTTCCCTAGACTAATCTGTTATGATCCGGTGACCTTGGAGCAGCATGAAAACTTTCACTGGAGTAAGTGGTAACTATACTGACCGCAAATCCTGATCTTAACACCGCAACTAGAGGTAGCCGTGGGATGTGCCTAACAAACCCTAGACACCTCGTCACAGCCGGAGGACTAGATACCCCTATAGATGGAAATAGGAATACTATCCTGCCTCAGAGCAGAACCTCAAAGGATAGGAAGCCCCCCACAAATATTGGCTGTGAGTAGGAGAGGAAAGACAAACACAGGCAGAAAACAGGATTTAGCACAAGAGGCCACTCTAGCTAAAATAGGAAAGGATAGAACAGAGTCCTGTGCGGTCAGTATTAAAACCCTTCCAAAAATATCCACAGCAGATTATACAAAAAATTCCTCCATCTAACTAAAGACGTGGAACGTATATCTGCAACTCCAGAGACTCCTACACTCAGAGCAGGAATACAATCAAAAAACAAGCACACAGCTTGTGTGTCATAGAAAAAGAAACAGACACTTATCTTTGCTGAATTGGCAGCTAAGCAGGAGAAGCCAGAGAAAGATCCAACACTTCCCAAGAAACATTGACAACTGGAAAGGACTAATGAGTCCTGCAAACCTAAATACCCCAGTCAGAATTGCAATTAGCAGATACACCTGTCCAGGACTGCAGGCCAGGAACAACTGCATTACCACCTACAACCACCGGAGGGAGCCCAAAAGCAGAATTCACAACACTAATCCTCCCAATAATCATGTCATCACACCACTATGGGCATGAGTGACATGATCTGCAAGACTCTGTGCATAGCTCTCCCTGACAATGCACACTGAAGAGGGGTGTATGCAGCCTGGGGAAGGAGACAGGTTCTCTTTAAATGCATGTTTATGCTGAATATGATACAATGTAATTATGAATTGCTGTCTTATTTGATTCTGCTTATTTTTAATGAAGTGACAGGATATGAAGTGACATGTCTGTGCACAGGAGCTGCAAAACAGGTGAAATGCAATTCTCAATCAGTCCCTATGTACAAAACGAATAGGGGCTATTGGTAGCAGGCGAGCTTCCCTTCTACACACATGGGTAAGCTGTATTAGCAACTTTTCTGCATGTCATTATGACTTACTTTCCCTAGTATGGCTTGTTAGTGGTAAGATCTCACATAGACTATCCCCAATAAATTATATACATGAAGGAGATCTGTGATTAAGAGATAATAAACTATCTCCACTTGCACTTTATCATATACTGCTTTCCGATGCTTTAGTATTATTACATTGGTACTGTTGAACGCATGTTGTACTATAAACACATAAGAACTCCTATATAAACTGTATCCTATGAATTGTTCAATACTAAAGGGACTACGGAATAAGGGAGATTAAAAAATTGTCTTTTTCTTTTGCACTAGCACTTTATCTATTTATGGTCTTTCCTGCCATCAGTCCTACTATGTGATTGCATTATTGTTGCTATTGAATATATACTGTATACTTTCTCTGTGCTTAATTATACACAAATAGGTTCTCTATGCATGTGTTGTGACTGTCACAGAGCCATGACACGTGCAGCTGCGGCGCCGAACAGCAGATTATCAGCGCGCTCCAGGTATCGGGGTTCCCGATGCAGCTATAGCTATTCGGATAAGGAGTTATCCAAAGCTATTCGATCAACACTATTGATGACTTATATTAAGCATCTTAAGGTTATCATGTTTAACCTTTTAAAGAAAAGTGTTCAATTTGCACACTGGAGATCCAATGGCACCTTCTGCGATCACTAGAACTAGTTCTTGATGAATCACGATGGCTTATCTAGCTCACACACCCAGTCACATGTCTGCTGAGGCTTTACTGGCTTGTAACAATTTCACTGTCACCAGAGGATGATGAACATGATGAGCCTATAAGAGGCTAATCACATTTAGCACCCTTCGTGTACTGTGACAGATCAGTACAGGGCAGAGACAGCAGTCACATCCTAGGGTTTGTTCTATTCTCCATGACCTGAAAAGACATATCAGTGTTATGTCAGCAAAGTTCTACGAAAGGCAATGAGAGGCTGCACATTATGAAACAACTCAAATGAGACAACCACAGATGCTAGCCTACCGTATCTAAAGCCACGATTATACTGACCAGACCTCATGAACAAAGTCATATAGCAGCTTCTTCGAGGTTCCGAGTAGTACAAAGCCGAGTAGTACAAAGACACTCATCATGTGGAGTGTCGGTTCCTCCTACAGTACACCTCTGATTTTATACTAAGAATGAATCCGTAGAATTCGTTATAAACCTGAGAAAATAAAGTATTGCAACCAGAAAAGAATAACTCCATAATATGTTGTTGTGAGTATAGCAGCATGAGATTGGAGATTGAGTCAGAATCTTTGCATGAAGCCTTAATGGAATAATAATGAAAATTGTTTTTTTGAGCAAAACAATGTGATTATCAATACTCCAATGATTTTTTTTCCAACCGGTGATTGATTTTTATCTGTTATTGAGCAAAAAATAATAGATTTTAATAGCTGGTCAGCTCCATTTGAGCTAGTCACTATGCTTAGATGTCCTGAACTCTCTTGTACATATACATTATAGCTTCAGACAGTAATTGCACTTTGATGTGCAGACAGTTTGTTTTTCCTTGTTGTTTCAGAAGTAGAAGTAGAATGGGTTGATGGTCTTTAGCCAAACTCCTGCAGCAGATAAGGTAGGAAGAAATGAGAGATCTAGCTCTTTGGAAGGAATGGTAATACTCACTTTTCTCCAGAGACTTCACCCCTTTTGGCTCAGACATTGGTGATGCTAATGATTTATGTGCAAGATACTTGTAGATTCTTCAACTTTAACCCCTTGACGACCTTGCCCTTTTCCGTTTTTGCGTTCTCGTTTTTCACTCCCCTCCTTCCCAGAGCCATAACTTTTTTATTTTTCCGTCAATATGGCCATGTGAGGGCTTGTTTTTTGCGGGACAAGTTGCACTTTTGAACGACATCATTGGTTTTAGCATGTTGTGTGCAAAACACAGGAAAAAAATTCCAAGTGCGGTGAAATTGCAAAAAAAAGTGCAATCCCACACTTGTTTTTTGTTTTGCTTTTTTGCTAGGTTCACTAAATGCTAAAACTGACCTGCCATTCTGATTCTCCAGGTCATTATGAGTTCATAGACTCCTAATATGTCTAGGTTACATTTTATCTAAGTGGTAAAAAAAAATTCCAAACATTGCTAAAAAAAAAAAAAAAAAAAAAAATTTGCGCAATTTTCCAATACCCGTAGCGTCTCCATTTGTCGTGATCTGGGGTCGGCTGAGGGCTTACTTTTTGCGTGCCGAGCTGAAGTTTTTAATGATACCATTTTGGTGCAGATACGTTCTTTTGATTGCCCGTTATTGCATTTTAATGCAATGTCGTGGAGACAAAAAAAACGTAATTCTGGCGTTTCGATTTTTTTTCTCGCTACTCTGTTTAGCGATCAGGTTAATCCTTTTTTTATTGATAGACCGGGCGATTCTGAATGCGGCGATACCAAATATGTTTAGGTTTGATTTTTTTTTTAATTGTTTTATTTTGAATGGGGCGTAAGGAGGGTGATTTAAATTTTTTTTTTTTTTTTTCATATTTTTTTAACCTTTTTTTTTATTTTAACTTTTGCCATGCTTCAATAGCCTTCAAGGGAGGCTAAAAGCTGGCGCAACTTGATTGGCTCAGCTACAGCTACAATGCAGCTGAATTCCTGCATTGCTAAGAGCGCCGACCACAGGGTGGCGCTCATAGCAATCTGGCATCAGCAACCAAAGAGGTCTCACGGACCTCTATGGTTACTATGCAGACGCATCGCTGACCCCCAATCATGTGACGCTCATTTCCGGCCAGATGGCCGGAAGCGCCGATGTCAGCATTTGACAGTGGCATTTAACTAGTTAATAGCGGCGGGTGAATCGCGATTTCACCCGCCGCTATTGCGGGCACATGTCAGCTGTTCAAAACAGCTGACATGTCCCGGCTTTGAGGTAGGCTCAGCGCCGGAGCCCACATCAAAGCAGGGGATCCGACCTCTGCATTAATAGTACGGCGGAGGTCGTGAAGGGGTTAAACATATTTTTAACAGACATTCAACAGCAAAGGTATTTTAGTAGGAAAGCCCCTAAAGATACCTTAATGACTTGATACTCATGCCCAGAATCCCTGGTCTGGAGGTGCTGTTTGGCTGCCAGCTGTCTAATTGCTGGTTCTTTCTCTACTAATGGATAGAAACATTGCAAATTCTACTCCTCTGACATATTGCATATTGTAATAAGTCCAATTTATCGGCTGATCCAAGTTCTTGAAATGGCACAAGCCAAACTGGATGGATATGTGAAGATGAATTCAATAGCTGTGTCATTACAAAGATGTTTGTATAACACGGTGCAGAGATTAAATATTTGAAATTATATTTTCTTCCTCATTGTTTCTAAGCGTAAAATTTCTCCTGGTGGACAAGTTGGCACGGGAAGACTTGTTGTCTCAGGGTTACCGCAACAGAGAGGAGCCAGAAGACCGCAGTGTCTGATTGCTCCTAATCCTGCGTTGAAAAGAAGCACTTCACCTCCTTTTTAAATGGTGTTAATTTATTTTGGCAGAACAGGGGTTACTCTGTCACGTTGGAAGCTCTCGCTTCAGACAGTGGAGGAATTTTTCTGGCACTGGGTCTTATATACGACGAACCCAACCACCTCTCCTTGGCTGAGACCACACTGCACCAGCTCCAAGCAGGGAGACCGGCGGGTGGAGGAGTATTGCGCTCAGTTTCGGAGGTGGTCCACAGACACTAAGTGAAATGATCGCGCACTCCATAACCTGTTCTGTGAGGGGCTATCAGTAAGGGTGAAGGATGCCTTAGGCCTGTATGAGATTCCAGTCTCTCTTAAGGCGGCCATGTCTTTGGCTATCCGGGTTGATCGCCGACCTTCACCAGAGACATAGGGAGATATCACAATGTGTGGGATGTCCTGGGGCAAGGGAGATTGGGTCTGAGTCATCTGAGGCCATTTTGTGGGCACGTATCCTTCCCGACCTCACAGTAAAACAACTGCTGGAAAACTAAGAGGCCTGGGTTGGGGGAAGGTTAACAACCCAGGTGTACTTATCACCTTCATGGGTAGGACACAATTTTTTCTGCCAGCTGAGATTCACCTGGGTGAAATTAAGGTGGTTGCATCTGCATTCCTGGACAATGGGGTGGGGTTTAATTTGATTGATGCTAGGTTCGTCCAGGTTGGGGGCCTTAATCCACATACTCTGTCCAAACCCATACCCATAATTGCCATCAACTCTGCCCTCTTGAGACAGGGGTATTTTACTCAAGTCCAATGTTTACATCCATGCACTCTGAAGTAGTTGACTGTCATGTGCTAGAGGGTCTGCCCTCTCTTGTGGTTCTTGTACTTCCTTAGCTCACTCTGCACATTCCTGTGGTAGATTGGCAGACTCCGGAAGTGGTTAAATGGAGTGAGTATAGTCAAGGACACTGCTTGGGTACCCGGCTTGCTAGGGTGGATACCCAGTCTGTGCCTAAATATCTGTCTGACTTTGTGGATGTGTTGTCGCAGCAGGGGTGCCAACAACTTCCTCCCCATCATCCTTATGACTGCGCCATTAATCTTGTTCCTTGGGCCAAGCTGCCTAAGAGCAGACTGTATAATATCTTTGGTCCAGAGAGGCAAGCCATGAACGATTATATCGCGGAGAGTTAGGCAGAGGGTTATATCAGACCAACCTCATCCCCATTGGGTTTTTCTTTGTTATGACAAAAGATGGGGGGTTTACACCCCTGCCTACAATATGCCTGAGGGACACTATGAGAACCTTGTGATGCTATTTGGGTTGACAAACCCGCCTGTCTTCTTTCAGCACTTTGTAAATTACATCTTAGTCACCTGGTAGAAAGATTTGTGGTGATCTATCCTGATGACATATTAATTTATGACCTTAAGTCACATCAGGTACATGTCAGGCAGGTCTTACAAATACTCAAAAACAACAAATTATTTGTCAAAACTGGAGAAATAAATGTTCTCAGTTGAGGAGAAACCTTTTCTAGGATATGTGTTATCATCGACTGGTTTTTGCATGGATCTGGCAAAAATCCAGGCGGTACTGCATTGGGATCGTCCAGAGGATTTGAAGGCTTTACAAAGGTTCTTTAGTTTCGCCAACTACTAAACTAAGTTTATCAAAAACTTTTTGGTAGTAGCCAAAGCTCTGACGGATTGACTAGGAAGGGGACAGACTTTTGAAAGTGGTCCAGTCCGGCCAGGGAGGCATTCGATACCCTGAAGAGGTGTTTTGCATCTGCGCCGATCCTCATACAGCCTGACGTCACTCAACCTTTTATTGTTGAGGTTGATGCGTCTGCGGTGGGAGTGGGGGCTGTATTGTCGTTGTGTGCATCTCCTGGTAAATGGCATCCATGTGCATATTTTTGGAAAAAAAACTGTCATCTGCAGAAAAAAAAATACAACATAGGTAACAGGGAACTCTTGGCAATCAAGAGGGCATTTGAAGAATGGCATCATTTTTTGGAGAAAGCAGTTCATCCGGTTATGGTGATCATGAAAAATAAGAATCTTGTATATTTAGAAGCTGCTAAATGTCTAACGCCTCAACAGGCAAGATGGGCATTGTTCATCATCAGGTTTTTGTCACTTATAGGGAGTGAACAAAAACATTAAGGCGGATGCCTTATTTTGTTTTCCTGGGGGGGGGGGAATTGTGAACTGGCACCTATTCTATGAAAAGGGACGGTTATAGCGTCTATATGCAGGTTAGGTTTTTGACTCTGAGGGGGACGCCCCTGCTGCCTGTCCATTAGGGAAACTCTTTGTACCTGTAAATTTTTGTCTAAGAGTCCTTAGTGAACATCACAAAATGATCTTGGCTGGACATCCTGGAAATAAAACAACCACTGATCTTCTTACTCTACGTTTTTGGTGGCCAGGTGTACATCATGATGTCCGGGAGTATGTAGCCTCCTTCAGTGTCTGGGTGCATTCTAAGACCTCTGATACTCGTTTGTCGGGGTCTCTCCAACCACTGGAGATTCCCAATAGACCTTGGACTCACTTGTTGGTCGATTTTATCATGGATCTACCCGTGTCAGCGTGGAATACTGTGATTTTGGTGGTGGTGGATAGATTCAGTAAGATGTCTCATTTTATTGCATTAACAGCTTTAACGAATGCCAAGTCCTTGGTGCAAATTTTCATCAGGGAGATTGGAAAATTACATGGGATCCCAACCAATATTGTTGCTGACAAGGGGATTGTTTCCAAGTTTTGGAGGGTGTTTTGCATCCATCTGGGGATCCATCTATCGTTCTCTTCTGCATTTCACCCGCAGTGTGTTCACAGGTTACGGGTGTGTTGGAGTTAGGGTTGTGATTAGGGTTGGAGTTAGAATTAGGGGGTTTCCACTGTGTAGGTACATCGGGGGGTCTCCAAATGCGACATGGTGCCAGCCATTGATTCCAGCCTATTTTGCATTCAAAAAGTAAAACGGTGCTCCCTCTCTTCTGAGCCCTGCCATGCCCAAGCAGTGGCTTTCCTCTACATACGGGGTATTGGCGTATTCAGGAGAAATTGCACAACAGATTTTTTGTTCCATTTTCTCCTGATACCCCTGTGAAAATAAAGTTTGGTTCCAAAGTAATTTTTTTGTGCAAAAAAAATAAAAATATTGATTTTTTTCCTTCCATTTTGCTTTTGTTCTCATGAAGCACCTGAAGGGGTGAATGTGGTTTTGCGCACCTTGAGGGGTGCAGTTTTTAGAATAGGGTAACTTTTGGGTATTTTCTTCAAATGTGAGGTAGTCCCTAAAAAAATGGCTTTGTAAATTTTGATGGAAAAATGAGAAATCGCTGGTCAACTTTTAACCCTTATAAGGTCCTAATAAAAAAAATTATGTTTCCAAAATTGTCCTGATGTAAAATAGACATGTGGGAAAGGTTATTTATTAACTATTTTGTGCAATGTGACTCTCTGATTTAAGGACACAAAAATTAAATGTTTGAAAATTGCAAAATTTTCAAAAGTTTTGCCAAATTTCTGTTTATTTAGTTAAATAAACACAAGTCATATCAAAGAAATTTTATCACTAACATGAAGTACAATATGTAGTGAAAAAAACAATCTCAAAATCACTGGGATTTGTTGAACAGTTCCAGAGTTATTACCACATAAAGTGGCACTAGACAGATTTAAAAAATTTGGCCCGGTCACTAAGGGGTTAAGGTCAGCTACCATACAGCTAACAAATGACTGATTCTATCTCAGTGACAAAGGTTAACTAAACTAAAAATGTAAAGTAAGAAAATGTACTGTATAGCTTAATATATATAGTATTCTAGAATATGTATGTAGTTTACAGCCACGTAGTATATAGCACAGCCACGTAGTATATTGCCCAGCCACATATATTGCCCAGCCACGTAGTATATTGCCCAGCCACGTATATAGCACAGCCACATAGTATATAGCACAGAGATGTAGTAACACTGCCCATGCAGTATATAACATAGGCCACGTAGTATAGAGCACAACGATGTAGTATATTGCCCAGCCACGTAATATATACCACAGCCACATAGTATATAGCACAGACACGTAGTATATAGCACAGCCACGTAGTATATTGCCCAGCCATGTAGTATATTGCCCAGCCATGTAGTATATTGCACAGCCACATAGTATATTGCACAGCCACGTAGTATATAGCACAGAGACGCAGTATATAACACTACCCATGCAGTATATAACACAGGCCATGTAGCATAGAGCAAGAAATATGAAGAGCAATACGGCAACACTCACCGGTCCAGGTGTGGTTAAAATTTTTTCTTGAAGCATTAAAACAAATCCGTCTTGTTCACGGTCCGGGATGGTGAAACATGAAAGGAGGTGAGCAGGATGTGATGACGGCCGTTTCGCGCCTACGTCAGCGCTTCAACGGGTCCGTTGAACGGGAGACCCGTTGAAGTGCTGACGTAGGTGCGACTCTTTTAGTGTCTAGCTTTTATTAGTGGTAGCAATTTCTTACTTTTTGCAGCCATGGGTCATACAGCATCATCATTTTGAGATGAGTGAAAAAAATTGTGGTTGTTTTCCTTGCTTTAAATAGCCATAGATGTCCTTTTTATATTTTGCTACTCTTTTTACATATCCAGGGGTAATGGTTTAGGACGGAAACAACACTCACACACAAAAAAAATGCTGGTTTGGCAAAGGCAGTAGGTAGGGTCTGTCCAAATGCTTGTGTGTTAGGCACAAAATATTCTCTAGTGAGAAGTCATAAGTACCATACTACCAATAAACAATGCACGGTACTTGGCATATTAATTCTCATTACTGAATAAAACAGCTACCTCAATAAGCTGTCTCAATAAGACAACCCATGTTCAAAAAGAAACCAGCAAGTCTTCTCACCCCAGTGATCAGAGGGAAGCTGGGGCAATCACACATTTCCTATGCAGCAACTTAGAAATGTAGAATTATGTGCCAGCCATTCAAATAATGGCCACTCGTGTAATGCCTTAATGCGCCCGATCCACCATGAGAGCTTCTCTCACCGAGTAGCACTCTTTTTCAGAACAAAGCTTTGATCTCTTCTCGATTATGTCCATGTTCCCCAATATAGCATTGAAACATTGCCTGCCTTGTTGGGACAACTCTTCAAAGAAGCACCCCATCAAAAATTTAAGTTACTCACTAGTAATGGGATTTTCCAAAGCTCATGACAGCACCACCTGAACCACCCATCTAGGACATGAAAACCCAATGAAAAAAAAGGGCAGCACCTCTCCTCCGTATCAATTGGTTCACAGAGCATGAGAGGACCTCCAAATAATTATTAGTACATACCTTCACCAAATTAACACCAAATATTATCACTCTCTTAATTTAATCACTCAACATGAAAAAGTGCACCCACAACTGATGATAAGGGTGGACTATAAAAGTGCTGTCATGGACTCTGGAAAATACCATTACCGGTGAGCAACTTAAATTATTCACTTCACCCATGACCGCACCACTCAAGAGATTTATAGAGAATAACAATCCACCTTAGGAAGGGATCACCGCTTGTAAAACTCTTCTACCAAAAGATAAATCAGTTGTGGAGGATAAGTTGAACCTGTAGCGTCTATAGAAGGCTGAGGGAGAGGACCAAGTTATTATTATTATTATTTATTGTTATAGCGCCATTTATTCCATGGCGCTTTACATGTATACATAATAAAAAACAAGTACAATAATCTTAAACAATACAAGTCATAACTGGTACAGAAGGAGAGAGGACCCTGCCCGCGAAGGCTCACAATCTACAAGGGATGGGTGAGAATACAGTAGGCGAGGGTAGAGCTGGTCATGCAGCGGTTTAGTCAATCAGTGGTTACTGCAGGTTAAAAGCTTGCCGGAAGAGGTAGGTCTTCAGGTTCTTTTTCAAGGTTTCGATGGTAGGTGAGAGTCTGATATGTTGGGGTAGAGGGTTCCAGAGTAGGGGTGATACGCGAGAGAAATCTTGTATATGATTGTGGGAAGAGGAGATAAGAGGGGAGTAGAGAAGGAGGTCTTGTGAGGATCAGAGGTTGCGTGTAGGTAAGTACCAGGAGACGAGGTCACAGATGTATGGAGGAGACAGGTTGTGGATGGCTTTGTACGTCATGGTTGGGGTTTTGTACTGGAGTCTCTGGGCAATGGGGAGCCAGTGAAGGGATTGACAGAGGGGAGAAGCTGGGGAATAGTGGGGGGACAGGTGGATTAGTCAGGCAGCAGAGTTTAGAATAGATTGGAGGGGTGCAAGAGTGTTAGAGGGGAGGCCACAGAGCAGGAGGTTGCAGTAGTCAAGGTGAGAGATGATGAGGGCATGGACTAGGGTTTTTGCAGATTCTTGGTTGAGGAATGAATGGATTTGTGAAATATTTTTGAGTTGAAGTCGGCAGGAAGTGGAAAGGGCTTGGATATGTGGTTTGAAGGAAAGATCAGCATCAAGGATTACCCCGAGGCAGCGAGCTCGTGGGACTGGGTAGAGTGGGCAGCCATTTACTGTAATGGATAGATTCGTTGGGGGGGGTCACATGATATGGGGGAAACATGATGAATTCTGTTTTGTCCATGTTAAGTTTCAGAAATCTATCGGAGAAGGATGAAATAGTGGGCAGACATTGAGGGATTCTGGTTAGTAGGGAGGTGATATCTGGTCCAGAGATGTAGATCTGTGTGTCATCAGAGATGATACTGAAAGCCATGAGATTCTATGAGCTGTCCCAGGCCAAAGGTTTAAATGGAGAAGAGCAGGGGCCCTAGGTCTAAACCTTGTGGGACTCCGACAGATAGGGGGCGAGGTGAGGAGTTAGTGTGTGAGTGGGAGACGCTGAATGTCCGGTCTGTTAGGTATGATGAGATCTAGGATAGGGCCAAGTCTGTGATGCCAAGGGATGAGAGGGTCTGTAATAATAGGGAATGGTCCACTGTGTCAAAGGCAGCCGACAGGTCCAGGAGGAGGAGGACAGAGTAGTGTCGCTTGCTCTTGGCGGTTAAGAGGTCATTGGTGACCTTAGTTAGGGCAGTTTCAGTGGAGTGGTGTGAACGGAAGCCAGATTGTAAGCGGTCAAAGAGGGAGCAAGAAGAGAGATGGAAGGACAGTTCAAGGTAGACGTGTTGTTCCAGTAGCTTGGAGGCATAGGGGAGAAGTGATATAGGGTGATAGGTAGATACAGACGATGGACCAAGAGAGGGCTTTTTGAGGATAGGTGTGATGGAGGCATGTTTAAAGCTTGAGGGGAAAACACCAGTTGTTAGTGATAGGTTGAAGAGATGGGTTAGGGTTGGGATGACAACTGTGGTGAGGTTTGGAATGAAGTGGGATGGGATCGGGTCAAGTGCACAGGTGGTGAGATGTGATCTTGAGAGTAGAGTGGAGAGTCGATCTTCTGTAATGGTGGAGAAGTTGGTTTTGGAGGTGGAGGGCTGGGAAGTCGGGAGGAAGGGCTCTGGGGGTCGTTGACCAAAACTGTCTCTGATGTTATCAATCTTCTGCTTGAAAAATGAAGCAAAGTCTTCAGCTGAGATGAGTGGGGAGGGAGGAGGTGCTAGGGGACGGAGGAGAGAATTGAAGGTGTTGAATAACTGTTTAGGGTTGTGAGACAGGGAGGATATGAGAGATGAGAAGTAGGTTTGTTTAGCTGTGGTGAGTGTGGTCTTGAAAGTAGTGAGGGACTGTTTGAATGCGATGAAGTGCTCGTTGGAGTGGGATCTTTTCCATCTGCGCTCAGCAGCCCTGGAAGCTCGCCTCAGTTCTTTTGTCAGGCTGATGTGCCAGGGCTGTCTGTTGACAGGGGGAAATAAGTATTTCAACCCTTGCTGATGTTGTAAGTTTGCCCACTGACAAAGACATGAACAGTCTATAATTTTAAGGGTAGGTTTATTTTAACATTGAGAGAATATCAAAAATAAAATCCAGAAAATCATATTGTATAAATCATATAAATGTATTTGCATTTTGCAGCGAGAAATAAGTATTTAATCCCCTATAAACAATTAGGAGTTCTGGCTCCAACAGACCATTTAGACTCTCCTAATCAACTCGTTACCTGCATTAAATACAGCTGTCTTACATAGTCACCTTTATAAAAGACTCCTATACACAGACTGAATTAATCAGTCAGACCCTAATCTCTACAATGTGGGCAAGACCAAAGAGCTTTATAAGGATGTCAGGGACAAGATTATAGACCTGCACAAAGCTGAAATGGGCTGCAAAACCATAAGTAAGACTCTGAGTAAGAAGGAAACAACTGTTGGTGCAATAGTAAGAAAATGAAAGAAATACAAAATGACTGTCAATCGACATCGATCTGGGGCACCATGCAAAATCTCACATCGTGGGGTATCCTTAATCAAGAGGAAGGTGAGAGATCAGCCTAAAACTACACAGGGGGAACTTGTTAATGATCTCAAGGCAGCTGGTACCACAGTCAGCAAGAAAACTATTGGTAACACATTACACCGTAAAAGTTTAAAATCCTGCAGTGCCCACAAGGTCCACCTGCTCAAGAAGGCACATGTGCAGGCCCATCGGAAGTCTGCCAATGAACACCTGGATGATTCTGTGAGTGATTTGGAGAAGGTGCTGTGGTCAGATGAGACAAAAATTGGGGTCTTTGGCATTAACTCAACTCGCCATGTTTGGAGGAAGAGAAATGCTGCCTATGACCCAAAAAACACCAGCCCCACTGTCAAGCATGGAGGTGGAAACATTATGTTTTGGAGGTATTTCTCTGCTAAGGGCACAGGACTACTTCACCGCATCAATGAGAGAATCTATGGAGCCATGTACCGTAAAATCCTGAGTGACAACTTCCTTCCCTCCGCCAGGACATTATAAATGGGTCATGACTGGGTTTTCCAGCAAGACTATGACCCAAAACATACAGCCAAGGCAACAAAGGAGTGGATCAAAAAGAAGCACATTGAGGTCATGGAGTGGCCTAGCCAGTCTCCAGACATTAATCCCATAGAAAATTTATGGAGGGAGTTGAAAATCTGAGTTGCCAAGCGACAGCCTCAAAATTATAATGATTTCAGATGATCTGTAAAGAGGAGTGGACCAAAATTCCTCCTGACATGTGCGCAAACCTTATCAACTACAAAAAAGTCTGACTGCTGTGCTTGCCAACAAGAGTTTTGCCACCAAGTATTAAGTCTTGTTTGCCAGAGGGATCTTATTTCTCACTGCAAAATGCAAATAAATTTATATAATTTATACAATACAATTTTATGGATTTTATTTTTGATATTCTATCTCTCAATATTAAAATAAACCTACCCTTAAAATTATAGACTGTTCATGTCTTTGTCAGTGGGCAAACTTACAAAATCAGCAAGGGATCAAATACTTATTTCCCCCACTGTATCTCTACCTTGTCTGCCCAAGAAGTCACAATTGCTCAAGCGGAATGAGCTTTAAGGCCTTCTGGTATTGACACGTTACTGGCAGAATAAGCATCCCTAATCCATCTTGTTAAGGTGCTTCTTGATACTTAAAGCCCTCTCTTAGTCCCCTGAAAGGACACAAACGATTGGGTTTCCCTTCACCCTTTAGTTGCTTCCATATAATCAATCAGGGCACTTCTGACATCCAGTGTGTGGAACTGCTCCTCTTTTGGGTTTCTCGGTGTATTACAAAAGAAGGAAAGTATGACTTCCTGACTCCTATGAAATCTACTAGCCACCTTAGATAGGGAAGCAGGGTCAGGTCTCAAAACCACTCTATCTTCCAAAATCTGAGTAACATAGTAACATAGTTAGTAAGGCCGAAAAAAGACATTTGTCCATCCAGTTCAGCCTATATTCCATCATAATAAATCCCCAGATCTACGTCCTTCTACAGAACCTAATTGTATGATACAATATTGTTCTGCTCCAGGAAGACATCCAGGCCTCTCTTGAACCCCTCGACTGAGTTCGCCATCACCACCTCCTCAGGCAAGCAATTCCAGATTCTCACTGCCCTAACAGTAAAGAATCCTCTTCTATGTTGGTGGAAAAACCTTCTCTCCTCCAGACGCAAAGAATGCCCCCTTGTGCCCGTCACCTTCCTTGGTATAAACAGATCCTCAGCGAGATATTTGTATTGTCCCCTTATATACTTATACATGGTTATTAGATCGCCCCTCAGTCGTCTTTTTTCTAGACTAAATAATCCTAATTTCGCTAATCTATCTGGGTATTGTAGTTCTCCCATCCCCTTTATTAATTTTGTTGCCCTCCTTTGTACTCTCTCTAGTTCCATTATATCCTTCCTGAGCACCGGTGCCCAAAACTGGACACAGTACTCCATGTGCGGTCTAACTAGGGATTTGTACAGAGGCAGTATAATGCTCTCATCATGTGTATCCAGACCTCTTTTAATGCACCCCATGATCCTGTTTGCCTTGGCAGCTGCTGCCTGGCACTGGCTGCTCCAGGTAAGTTTATCATTAACTAGGATCCCCAAGTCCTTCTCCCTGTCAGATTTACCCAGTGGTTTCCCGTTCAGTGTGTAATGGTGACATTGATTCCTTCTTCCCATGTGTATAACCTTACATTTATCATTGTTAAACCTCATCTGCCACCTTTCAGCCCAAGTTTCCAACTTATCCAGATCCATCTGTAGCAGAATACTATCTTCTCTTGTATTAACTGCTTTACATAGTTTTGTATCATCTGCAAATATCGATATTTTACTGTGTAAACCTTCTACCAGATCATTAATGAATATGTTGAAGAGAACAGGTCCCAATACTGACCCCTGCGGTACCCCACTGGTCACAGCGACCCAGTTAGAGACTATACCATTTATAACCACCCTCTGCTTTCTATCACTAAGCCAGTTACTAACCCATTTACACACAATTTCCCCCAGACCAAGCATTCTCATTTTGTGTACCAACCTCTTGTGCGGCACGGTATCAAACGCTTTGGAAAAATCGAGATATACCACGTCCAATGACTCACCGTGGTCCAGCCTATAGCTTACCTCTTCATAAAAACTGATTAGATTGGTTTGACAGGAGCGATTTCTCATAAACCCATGCTGATATGGAGTTAAACAGTTATTCTCATTGAGATAATCCAGAATAACATCCCTCAGAAACCCTTCAAATATTTTACCAACAATAGAGGTTAGACTGGCCTATAATTTCCAGGTTCACTTTTAGAGCCCTTTTTGAATATTGGCACCACATTTGCTATGCGCCAATCCTGCGGAACAGACCCTGTCGCTATAGAGTCCCTAAAAATAAGAAATAATGGTTTATCTATTACATTACTTAGTTCTCTTAGTACTCGTGGGTGTATGCCATCCGGACCCGGAGATTTATCTATTTTAATCTTATTTAGCCGGTTTCGCACCTCTTCTTGGGTTAGATTGGTGACCCTTAATATAGGGTTTTCATAGTGTATGGAGGATTTACCGACAAGGCCTGAATATCACTGACCCCACAAGTTTATGTTAATGCTACTAGAATTATGACCTTTAAATTGATATTTTTAATGGCAAATTCCTGTAGGGGCTCAATAGGGCATTTGGTCAGTGCTTCCAAAACTAAATTCAAATCCCAGTTAGGAAAATTTGGAATAGGGATTGGTCTAGATCTATGACATGATTTAATAAACTGGATAATCCAACTACTGGCTGCTAGATTATAATTGTACAGGGCCCCCAAGGCCGAAACCTGAACCTTAAGCATGCTGGTGTACAACCCCAGCTCTTACCCTTTTTGGAGACAGTCTAGGATAGATCTTATTGGAACTTCTCCATCTGGTTTCTCCCCTGAGCTAGATAGGAACTGTTTCCATGTCCTATCATATATCATAGTGTTTGCAGGATTTCTGCTTTTTAGAAGGGTAGATACTAAACCCTGAGGAAAACCTTCCTTGTCAACAGTGACCTCTCAAAATCCAGGTTGTTAAATGGAGACGTGAAACCTGGGGGTGATAGACTTGGCCTTGGGAGAGAAGATCCAGGATCTCCGGCAAGACACCAAGGATGTGAAATGGACATTTGTTTAATTCAAGAAATCCATGGTCTTCTGGAACAGAACTGGGCTATTAATATCACTTTTGCCCAATCTTCCCTGATTTTCATCAAAACGGATGGAATCATCACTATAGGAGGAAGGGCGTAGACTAGGCCGGATCCCCATGATATCTGGAAGGCATTTACCGCATAAGGGTCTTTTGGGTTTAGAGAAGAGATCCTGTCCACTTTACTGTTCGCTCTGTTACATAGTTACATAGTTATTAAGGTCGAAGGAAGACTATATGTCCATCTAGTTCAACCCATAGCCTAACCTAACATGCCCTAACATGTTGATCCAGAGGAAGGCAAAAAAAACCCATGTGGCAAAGAGTAAGCTCCACATTGGGGAAAAAAATTCCTTCCCGACTCCACATACGGCAATCAGACTAGTTCCCTGAATCAACGCCCTATCAAGGAATCTAGTGTATATACCCTGTAACATTATACTTTTCCAGAAAGGTATCCAGTCCCCTCTTAAATTTAAGTAATGAATCACTCATTACAACATCATACGGCAGAGAGTTCCATAGTCTCACTGCTCTTACAGTAAAGAATCCGCGTCTGTTATTATGCTTAAACCTTTTTTCCTCCAAACGCAGAGGATGCCCCCTTGTCCCTGTTTCAGGTCTATGATTAATAAGATCATCAGAAAGGTCTTGGTACTGTCCCCTCATATATTTATACATTAAAATAAGATCACCCCTTAGTCTTCGTTTTTCCAAACTAAATAGCCCCAAGTGTAATAATCTATCTTGGTATTGCAGACCCCCCAGTCCTCTAATAACCTTGGTCGCTCTTCTCTGCACCCGCTCCAGTTCAGCTATGTCTTTCTTAAACACCGGAGACCAGAACTGTGCACAGTATTCTAAGTGTGGTCGAACTAGTGACTTGTATAGAGGTAAAATTATGTTCTCCTCATGAGCATCTATGCCTCTTTTAATGCATCCCATTATTTTATTTGCCTTTGTAGCAGCTGCCTGACACTGGCCACTGAATATGAGTTTGTCATCCACCCATACACCCAGGTCTTTTTCATTGACGGTTTTGCCCAGAGTTTTAGAATTAAGCACATAATTATACATCTTATTACTTCTACCCAAGTGCATGACCTTACATTTATCCCCATTAAAGCTCATTTGCCATTTATCAGCCCAAGCTTCTAGTTTACATAAATCATCCTGTAATATAAAATTGTCCTCCTCTGTATTGATTACCCTGCAGAGTTTAGTGTCATCTGCAAATATTGAAATTCTACTCTGAATGCCCCCTACAAGGTCATTAATAAATATGTTAAAAAGAAGAGGGCCCAATACTGACCCCTGTGGTACCCCACTGCTAACCGCTACCCAGTCCGAGTGTGCTCCATTAATAAACACCCTTTGTTTCCTATCCCTGAGCCAGCTCTCAACCCACTTGCACATATTTTCCCCTATCCCCATTATTCTCATTTTATGTATCAACCTTTTGTGTGGCACCGTATCAAAAGCTTTTGAAAAGTCCATATACACTACATCCACTGGGTTCCCTTGGTCCAATCCGGAACTTACCTCTTCATAGAAACTGATCAAATTAGTCTGACATGAACGGTCCCTAGTAAACCCGTGCTGATACTGGGTCATGAGGTTATTCCTCTTCAGATACCCCAGTATAGCATCCCTTAGAATGCCCTCCAGGATTTTACCCACAGTAGAGGTTAAGCTTACTGGCCTATAATTTCCGAGTTCAGTTTTTGTTCCCTTTTTGAATATTGGCACCACATTTGCTATACGCCAGTCCTGTGGCACAGACCCTGTTATTATGGAGTCTTTAAAGATTAAAAATAATGGTCTATCAATGACTGTACTTAATTCCTGCAGTTCTCGAGGGTGTATTGCATCCGGGCCCGGAGATCTGTCAATTTTAGTGATTTTTAGACGCCGCCGCACTTCCTGCTGGGTTAAGCAGGTGACATTTAATTGGGAATTTTTATCACTAGACATTTTGTCTGCCATGGGATTTTCTTGTGTAAATACTGATGAAAAAAAGTCATTTAGCATATTGGCTTTTTCCTCATCCTCATCCACCATCTCACCCAGACTATTTTTAAGGGGGCCAACACTATCATTTTTTAGTTTCTTACTATTTATGTAGTTAAAGAATATTTTAGGATTATTTTTACTCTCTCTGGCAATGAGTCTCTCTGTCTCAATCTTTGCTGCCTTGATTTGCTTTTTACAGAATTTATTTAATTTTCTGTATTTATTTAATGCCTCCTCACTACCTACTTCCTTTAATTCTCTAAATGCTTTCTTTTTGTCACTTATTGCGCCCCTTACAGCTCTATTTAGCCATATTGGTTTCCTCCTATTTCTAGTATGTTTATTCCCATACGGTATATACTGTGCATAGGTCCTATCCAGGATGCTAATAAACGTCTCCCATTTTCTTTGTGTATTTTTGTGTCTCAGGATATCGTCCCAGTTAATTGCACCAAAATCCTCTCTCATCCGTTGGAAATTTGCCCTCCTGAAGTTTAGTGTCCTTGTAACCCCTCTACTACACATCTTATTAAAGGATACATGAAAACTTATTATTTTGTGATCGCTATTGCCCAAGTGACCCCCAACCCTTATATTTGATATGCGGTCTGGCCTGTTGGTTAATATTAGGTCTAGCAGTGCCCCCCTTCTTGTTGGGTCCTGAACCAGTTGTGAAAGGTAATTGTCTCTCATAGTTGTCAAAAACCGATTACCTTTGCTGGAACTGCAGGTTTCTGTTCCCCAATCTATTTCAGGGTAGTTGAAGTCCCCCATAATAATGACTTCTCCTTGAGTCGCAGCTTCATCTATTTGCTTTACGAGGATATTCTCCATTGCTTCCATTATTTTTGGAGATTTATAACAAACCCCTATCAGTAATTTATTATTTTTTCCCCCTCCCCTTATCTCCACCCACAGGGATTCTACAATTTCATTAAATTCACCTATATTATCACGCCGGATGGGTTTTAAGGACGATTTTACATACAGACACACCCCTCCCCCTCGCTTATCTGTACGGTAATTTCTGAACAGGCTATAGCCCTGCAAGTTAACAGCCCAGTCATGGCTCTCATCCAGCCACGTTTCAGATATCCCCACCATGTCATAATTATGCTCCAACAACATTCTAATTCATCCATTTTGTTGGCGAGGCTTCTGGCATTAGTATACATGCACTTTATGTTCTTCTCTGTACTTCTGTTTCTTAAATTATTAACTGTTCTGACCCCACCCCCCATGCCACCGCCACCCCCAACTTCCTTATTTCTGCCCAGGTCTCTGTCTGCACTATTTCCCCTCCTATAAAATGAATACCCTCCCCCCCAATTCCTAGTTTAAACACTCCTCCCACCTTCTAGCCATTCTCTCCCCCAGCACAGATGCACCCTCCCCTTTGAGGTGCAGCCCGTCCCTAGCGTAGAGCCTGTAGCCAACTGAGAAGTCGGCCCAGTTCTGCAGGAACCCAAACCCCTGTTTCCTACACCAATTCTTGAGCCACTTATTAACCTCCCTAATCTCCCGTTGCCTCTCTGGCGTGGCACGTGGTACCGGCAGTATTTCGGAAAATACCACGTTGGAGGTCCTTGCTTTCAGCTTGCAGCCTAATTCCCTGAAATCATCTTTAAGGACCTTCCACCTACCTCTAACTTTGTCATTTGTGCCAATGTGCACCATGACCGCTGGGTCCTCACCAGCCCCTCCCAATAATCTGTCCACCCGATCAGCGATGTGTCGGACTCGAGCGCCAGGTAGGCAGCACACCGTTCGACGATCCCTGTCTTTGTGACAGATTGCCCTATCTGTTCCCCTAATAATTGAGTCGCCCACTACCAGCACCTGTCTGGCCTGCCCTGCTCTCCTATTTCCCTCCTTACTGGAGCAGTCACTCCTCCGGCTTTCAGAGGACATGCCTGGCTGCAGCAGTGCTACCCCTGTACTGGCACCCCCCTCATCTGCCAACTTAGCAAACTTATTGGGGTGTGCCAGGTCAGGACTAGCCTCCCTGGCACTCTTCCCTCTACCCCGCTTCCTAATTGTCACCCAGCTTGCTACTTCATTGTCCTGCAGCTCCATCCCACCGTCTTCCCCCTCATCTGTCCCATTGAGCGTCTGCTCCGTGAGCAGAAGACTCCTCTCCATATTGTCTATGTTGGCATATAGGTCTATTTCTGGTGAGCCCCCATTAACCTATAATTTGATGGAACAACAGGTTCAGGGACCATAACCCCTGCCTTAATGATTCCGACTCAGGAAATCTTCTCTGTCGTGTTCCTTGCACTTTATGTGTAGTGCTGTCAGGGAAGAGAGGTGTTACTCCACTAAACAAAAAATGTTCCCAGTTATCTCTATCAAGGAGCTGGATCTCGTCCCCCCTTGATGGTTTACATAAGTCACCCAGACGTCAGACAGTATACAAAGATGAAGTCCCTGAAGGACAGTGATAAACTTTTCTAATGTCACGACCAACAATTCCCTTATGTTGGATTATTTATTTTCCTCCTGGTTCATTCACACACCCTGGATCACACTCTCTCTTAGTCATGCTTGCGTCTGTTTTTATGGTATTGCTTATTGGATTTACCCATGCAACCCCTGCCAATACATTTTCTATCTATCCACCATACCAGTGCATCTGTTGTTGTGGAGGAAAGATTTATCCTTCCCAAATGCCCTCCTAGCTGCTCTTGCCCTTAACCACACTTCCCACTGTAGGGATGCATGAGGTCAGGGTTCCTAACAATGACATAGCCCTCCTGAGAGACATAAATATTCTGTTTACTGCTGAGTAGGCTAAATACATTACTTTGTGTTTCTTATCTTCTGATTTATCGAGTTCAGTATGAAACCCAGAAAGGTCTGAATCCTTAGTGGCCTTAACTTTGACTTTTCCAGATTCACCAGCTCAGCCAAATTTTTTTTTCACCATGTTCACTAAATGCTAAAACTGACTAGCCATTATGATTCTCCAGGTCATTATGAGTTTTCAGATACCAAACATGTATAGGTTATTTTTTCTGTTTAAGTGATAAAAAAAATTCAAAGTTTGTTAAAAAAATAAATAAATAAATAAATAAAGTCATTTTCTGAGTCTCTTAGTGCTTCCATTTTTTGGGATCTAGGGCTGAGTGATGGCTTATTTTTCATGCACCGAGCTGACATTTGTATCTATGCCATTTTGGGGTAGATATGATCTTTTCATTGCCTGTTATTTTAGTTTATTGCAATGCTGACCAAAAAACGTAATTGTGGCGTTTTTAATTTTTACACTTTACAATGTTTACCGAACAGATTCATTCATTTTATATTTTGATAGATTGGGCTTTTCTGAATGTAGCAATACCAAATATGTACAGTACAGACCAAAAATTTGAACACACCTTCTCATTTAAAGATTTTTCAGTATTTTCATGACTATGAAAATTGTACATTCACACTGAAGGCATCAAAACTATGAATTAACACATGTGGAATTATATGCTTAACAAAAAAGTGTGACACAACTGAAATTATGACTTATATACTAGGTTCTTCAAAGTAGCCACCTTTTGCTTTGATGACCGCTTTGCACACTCTTGGCATTCTCTTGATGAGTTTCAAGAGATAGACATCGGGAATGGTCTTCCAACAATCTTGAAGGATTTCATAGAGATGCTTAGCACTTGTTGGCCCTTTTTCCTTCACTCTGCGGTCCAGGTCACCCCAAACCATCTCAATTGGGTTCAGGTCTGGTGACTGTGGAGGCCAGGTCATCTGGCGCAGCACCCCATCACTCTCCTTCTTGGTCAAATAGCCCTTACACAGCCTGGAGGTGTGTTTGGGGTCATTGTCCTCAAATTTGCTGATGACTCGGATAAACTTGTAGAGCCCATCCGTTCACCTTTTCTGCATCGCACAAAGACACGGTGGTTGGAACCAAAGATCTCAAATTTGGACTCATCAGACCAAAGCACAGATTTCCACTGGTCTAATGTCCATTCCTTGTGTTCTTTAGCCCAAACAAGTCTCTTCTGCTTGTTGCCTGTCCTTAGCAGTGGTTTCCTAACAGCTATTTTACCATGAAGGTCTGCTGCACAAAGTCTCCTCTTAACAGTTGTTGTAGAGATGTGGCTGCTGCTAGAACTCTGTGTGGCATTGACCTGGTCTCTAATCTGAGCTGCTGTTAACCTGCGATTTCTGAGGCTGGTAACTCGGATAAACTTATCCTCAGAAGCAGAGGCGACTCTTGGTCTTCCTTTCCTGGGGCGGTCCTCATGTGAGCCAGTTTCTATGTAGTGCTTGATGGTTTTTGCCACTGCACTTGGGGACACTTTCAAAGTTTTCCCAATTTGTTGGACTGACTGACCTTCATTTCTTAAAGTAATGATGGCCACAAGTTTTTCTTTACTTAGCTGCTTTTTTCTTGTCATAATACAAATTCTAACAGTCTATTCAGTAGGACTATCAGCTGTGTATCCACCAGACTTCTTCACAACACAACTGATGATCCCAACTCCATTTATAAGGCAAGAAATCCCACTTATTAAACCTGACAGGGCACACCTGTGAAATTAAAACCATTCCCAGTGACTACCTCTTGAAGCTCATCAAGACAATGCCAAGAGTGTGCAAAGCAGTCCTCAAAGCAAAAGGTGGCTACTTTGAAGAACCTAGAATATAAGACATATTTTCAGTTGTTTCACACATTTTTGCTAAGTATATAATTCCACATGTGTTAATTCATAGTTTTGATGCCTTCAGTGTGAATGTACACTTTTCATAGTCATGAAAATACAGAAAAATCTATAAATGAGAATGTGTGGCCAAACTTTTGGTCTGTACTGTATATCTTTTTATTGTTTTATTTTGAATGAGGCAATAGGTGAGAGTTTTGTACTTTTTATATTTTTTTAATTTTTTTTTTACTCTTTTTACTTGCTTAAATAGTCTCCTTAGGAGACTTCTGCCCTGCTATGTGTAGCAGAATTGATCAACTGCTATAAATGCCTGACACGGTGTGGCGATCATAGCAGATCGGCAATGACAACGACGGGGTCCCCTGTGGACCCTGGGTTGCCATGCCAGCACATCGGAGCCCCGCGATCATATGACAGGGGTGCCAATAGGAGTAGCTAGTGTCATGCCCTCAGCCGCAGGTTCGGTCTCCGCTGTGCAGGGAGACTGGCGCCTATCACACAGCCTTACTCACCCTGTCCGTGGCTCCAGACGATCTGCGGCTTCTTTCTCTGCTAAGATCCTGCATCCTCTTGGCAGGTCTCCTGGAAATGCTCTTAGGAGCCGCGCCCCGCTTCCTGCACATACTTGAAACAGCAGGACACCTGTTTGCTATTAGGGCCATCTGTGTTATGATGCTCTGTGCATAAAAAGCACCCTCCCCTTTAGTCCTCACACAAAAACTGCTTACTGGTAAGATGGTGACTTGTGGTTTCTTCTCCAAGGCATTTACACCCTGTGAACGTAACTACTCAATTGGTGATAGAGAGTTACTAGCAATTAAGCTAGCCTTAGAGGAATGGCGATATCTGCTTGAAGGCGCAGTTCATCCAGTCATCATTTACACTGATCATAAAAATCTGTCCTATCTTCAGTCTGCTCAAAGACTCAATCCTCGCCAGGCTCGTTGGTCATTGTTCTTTGCTCGGTTCAATTTCTCTCTCCATTTCCGTCCTGCAGAGAAGAATATCAAAGCCGATGCGCTTTCCAGGTACTTCTTGTCTGACGACCTTGAAGAGGAGCTTCAGCATATCATTGAACCGTCCAAGATGATCACGGTGGCTCCAGTCAGGCTGTCGCAACTCCCTCCCGGTAAGACCCTTGTAACTGAAAGAGACAAGAAGCGAGTTTTACACTGGGGTCATTCTTCTAAGCTTGCCGGACACGCTGGTCAAAAGAAGACGTTACAACTAATTTCTCAACACTATTGGTGGTCCACTTTGCGCCAAGATGTTCTGAACTTTGTTGCAGCCTGTTCTTCCTGTGCTCGTAATAAAACACCCAAGAAACTGCCAGCCGGTCACCTCCTCCCTCTCCCGATTCCGTCTGCTCCCTGGCAACACATTGCCATGGATTTCATCACAGATCTGCCAGCATCATCTGGTAGTACAGTAATCTGGGTTGTTGTAGACCGGTTCTCCAAGATGGGACATTTCACTCCATTGTCTGGTCTTCCTTCCGCTCCTAAACTTGCAAAGCTCTTCATTCAGCATGTCCTTCGGCTTCACGGACTTCCACTCCACATTGTTTCCGACAGAGGAGTCCAATTCATTTCCCGATTCTGGCGGTCCCTCTGTAAACTGTTGGATGTCACTCTGGACTTCTCCTCGGCCTATCACCCACAATCTAATGGCCAAGTGGAGAGAGTGAATCAAGTCTTCACCAACTATCTGCGACACTTCGTGAATGGTCACCACAGCGACTGGGCCGACCTGCTGCCATGGGCTGAGTTTTCCTACAATAATTATGTCGGTGAGTCCTCCTCTAACTCCCCATTTTTTATTGTTTATGGACAGCATCCTAAGATCCCGACTCCACTGCCTCTTGCTTCCAGCAATCCAGCAGCTGAGACCCTGGCCAAGGACTTCACAAAAGTCTGGACTGAGACGAGGACCTCTCTGGAGCAGGCATCTGTTCGAACTAAGGAACATGCGGATAAGAGACGTCTGGATCCTCCACCTTTCCATCCCGGAGATAAGGTATGGCTGTCTTCCAGGCACATCCGACTTAAAGTTCCTTCTTATAAGCTGGCTCCTCGTTTCATCGGTCCTTTTGAAGTACTCCACCGAATCAACGATGTGTGCTATCATTTGAAATTGCCTGCCTCCTTACGGATCCATAACTCCTTCCATGTATCCCTGCTGAAACCAGTTGTCCTCAGCCGCTTCACCCAGGATCCTGGTAATTTTCCTTCTCCTGTCGGTTCCGAGGATGTTTATGAAGTGAAGGACATCCTGGCCATGAAGAAAAGAGGGGGCAGGTCCCTCTTTCTGGTTGACTGGAAGGGATACGGTCCTGAGGAGAGATCCTGGGAGCCTGTGGAGAACATTAATGCCCCAGTTCTTCTTAGAAGGTTCCTGACAGGTTTGAAGAAGGGGGGGCATAAGGGGGGGGGGTACTGTCATGCCCTCAGCCGCATGTTCGGTCTCCGCTGTGCAGGGACACCGGCGCCTATCACACAGCCTTACTCACCCTGTCCGTGGCTCCACACGATCTGCGGCTTCTTTCTCTGCTAAGAACCTGCATCCTCTTGGCAAGTTCCCTGGAAATGCTCTTAGGAGCCGCGCCCCGCTTCCTGCACATACTTGAAACAGCAGGACACCTGTTTGCTATTAGGGCCGTCTGTGTTATGATGCTCTGTGCATAAAAAGCACCCTCCCCTTTAGGGAGGTGCCTGGGCTGTGTGTTCATTCTTTGGATTGTTGCTGCAGCTTCAGGCCACGCTCTGCTGTGCTCTGCACTTTACTTATGTCTCTATTTTCACAGAGTCCTCTTCTGGTGAATCCCATTCTGGACTTCTCTGGTCTCTCCGGTTCTCACTCCAGGTTGTCTTGCCTCTCCTCACGGAATCCTCCAGATCCTGCTACCAGTGGAAACTACCTTGCTGGATTTCATGGAGCTTCTGGGATTGTCCCCACCAGCTGGCCCAAGTATTCTACTGTGTTGCTAGTTTGTCAGTATGGGTCGTCCTCTGGTCCTGGATTCATAGCATTCAGGCCACCTGGTGTTGTGACGGGGGAATCCCTGTATAGGGGTACACCTTGCCCGGTGCTCCACTACGTGGTACAGTGCTGTGATCCAGAGGTTCTTTCCCTCTGACATCTGTTTCCTTTTTGTTAATAAATATCTTTTGGTTTATGAGATCTACTCTCCTGTCTTTTGAGTATCGGGTATACAGCCGCCACTGCACCATCAGTGGTCTAGTGAGTCCACTTTACCTTGTCACACCCTGTGGGCGTAACAGCTAGTGACGTGCTTCCAAGCCTTATCATGTTAAATGCCATCGTCTGAGATTGACAGCAGAATTTATAATGTTAGCAGCCATGGGTTATCGCGATTCCACTCACAGCTGTTAAGGGCACCTGTCAGCTTATGAAATCCGTTGTCATATGCCGGAAAATATGGGGGCTTGTGTTATGCGCTGGAGCCCGCATCAAAGGGGGAAACACTACATATGAAATATATACGTGAAGTAGTTAAACTATAATCTCTTTGTCTGAGAATGGCAGTTTTGATTATCACAGTTTAATTAAACTAGTGATATTTGTAAAGTAAACATTGGCTGACCAAGTTGTGAAATTGAACAATGCCTGACCAACTCAAGGGCCGACCAAAGTGTGAAAGTAGACAATGTCCTACAAACTCAATGCTGTGCCAAAATCTTAGGTAGACTATGCCTGACCAATTCACCTTCCCTCACTGTTACATTTGTAATTGTGCATTTTTTCATTAATTCATATGAACTTTTCTGTTCAGAATAGTCATTGTTTTTCAGACATAAAAATATTTTTCTATTAAATAATTTGATCAGTTTTTTTCCAAAAATGGTTTTATGGTTTCACAGTTGTCATGATTGGTGACCAAACAACAACTTGTATTGTTTATGCTTCTGTTGTGGAAGCATAATTTAACTTTGGGATCCTGAAAAACGCAACTAAAAATGCTTTTTGTAAGCAGCTTCTTTACCGCTAAGAGAACAGGTTTTGGCTGCAGAAAAAAACGCAGCAAAAACGCAACGCATGAACATAACCTAAGACACTATTCACACAAAGGTGAATTTTATCAGTCATCACACTACTACAACATACAGTTAGGTCCATATATATTTGGACAAAGACAACATTTTTCTAATTTTGGTTATAGACATTACCACAATGAATTTTAAACAAAACAATTCAGATGCAGTTGAAGTTCAGATTTTCAGATTTCATTTGACGGTATCCACATTAAAATTGAATGAAGGGTTTAGGAGTTTCAGCTTCTTAACATGTGCCACCCTGTTTTTAAAGGGACCAAAAGTAATTGGACAATTGACTCCAAGGCTATTTCATGGACATGTGTGGGCAATCCCTTCATTATGTCATTCTCAGTTAAACAGATAAAAGGCCTGGAGTTGATTTGAGGTGTGGTGCTTGCATTTGGAAGGTTTTGCTGTGAAGTAAACATGCGGTCAAAGAAGCTCTCCATGCAGGTGAAACAAGCCATCCTTAAGCTGCGAAAAAAGAAAAAAACCCATCCGAGAAATTGCTACAATATTAGGAGTGGCAAAATCTACAGCTTGGTACATCGTGAGAAAGAAAGAAAGCACTGGTGAACTCATCAATGTAAAAAGACCTGGGCGCCCACGGAAGACAACAGTGGTGGATGATCGCAGAATAATCTCCATGGTCAACAGAAACCCCTTCACAACAGCCAACCAAGTGAACAACACTCCAGGAGGTCGGCGTATCAATATCCAAATCTACTATAAAGAGAAGACTGCATGAAAGTAAATACAGAGGGTTCACTGCACGGTGTAAGGGTGCCGTCACACTATAACATTTCGATCGCTACGACGGTACGATTCGTGACGTTCCAGCGATATCGTTACGATATCGCTGTGTCTGACACGCAGCAGCGATCAGGGATCCTGCTGAGAATCGTACGTCGTAGCAGATCGTTTAGAACTTTCTTTCATCGCTGGATCTCCCGCTGTCATCGCTAGATCGGTGTGTGTGACACCGATCTAGCGATCTAGCGATGCGATCCAGCGATGCGTTAGCTTGTAACCAGGGTAAACATCGGGTAACTAAGCGCAGGACCGCGCTTAGTTACCCGATGTTTACCCTGGTTACAAGCGTTAAACTAAAAAAAAACAAACAGCACATACTTACATTCTGGTGTCCGTCAGGTCCCTTGCCGTCTCTGCTTCCAGCACTGTGACTGCCGGCCGTAAAGTGAAAGCAGAGCACAGCGGCTGTGCTTTCACTTTCACTTTACGGCCGGCAGTCACAGTGCGGGAAGCAGAGACTGCAAGGGACGTGACGGACACCAGATGTAAGTATGTGCTGTTTGTTTTTTTTTAGTTTTACACTTGTAACCAGGGTAAACATCGGGTAACTAAGCGCGGTCCTGCGCTTAGTTACCCGATGTTTACCCTGGTTACCCAGGGACCTCGGCATCGTTGGTCGCTGGAGAGCTGTCTGTGTGACAGCTCCCCAGCGACCACACTACGATTTACCTACGATCACGGCCAGGTCATATCGCTGGTCGTGATCGTAGGTAAATCGTATAGTGTGACGGTACCCTAAGCCACTCATAAGCATCAAGAATAAAAAGGCTAGACTGGACTTTGCTAAAAAACGTCTAAAAAAGCCAGCACAGTTCTGGAATAACATTGTGTGGACAGATGAAACCAAGATCAACCTCTACAAGAATGATGGAAATAGAAAAGTATAGCGAAGGCGTGGTACAGCTCATGATCCAAAGCATACCACATCACATGTAAAACACGGCGGAGGCAGTGTGATGGCTTGGGCATGCATGGCTGCCAGTGGCACTGGGTCACTAGTGTTTATTGGTGATGTGACACAGGACAGAAGCAGCCGAATTAATTCTGAGGTATTCAGAGCCATACTGTGTGCTCAGATCCAGCCAAATGCAGCCAAACTGATTGGTCGTCGTTTCATACAACAGATGGATAATGACCCAAAACATAAAGCCAAAGCAACCCAGAAGTTTATTAAAGCAAAGAAGTGGAATATTCTTGAATGGCAAGTCAGTCACCTGATCTCCACCCAATTGAGCATGCATTTCACTTCAAGACTTCAGGCAGTCATTGCCAACAAAGGGTTTTCAACCAAGTACTAGAAATGAACATTTTACTTAAAATTATTTAATCTGCCCAATTACTTTTGGTCCCTTTAAAAACAGGGTGGCACATGTTAAGGAGCTGAAACTCCTAAATCCTTCATCCAACTTTAATGTGGATACCCTCAAATGAAAGCTGAAAGTCTGAACTTCAACTGCATCTGAATTGTTTTGTTTAAAATTCATTGTGGTAATGTCTATAACCAAAATTAGAAAAATGGTGTCTCTGTCCAAATATATATGGACCTAACTGTAAATGACATCCGCATGCTTTCCACTACATCACAGACCCATTCATAGACATGTGTTTGTTTAGTCTATGAATATGCACCTATCGCATATACTGGGTTCTCAGTGAATCCTAGAAAAACAGATAAAACACATACAAGAAATCCGGACATGCAAATGTGGCCTAGAAGACAGTAATATTTTTCAAAGGATTTTTGGAGTTGTTACACGGTCTTTCAAACTTCTTCATAAAGAGTTTTAATAAGTGAAATAAATAGAATACTTGAAGAGCCAAAAAACTCAATGTGAACTGAACAAATGACTAACAGCTACCTTAAAGAACTGAATAAAGTCAAAATCACACATATAGATCAGTGGATAGAATGTAAAACAAAAAACCTACGAGAACAGAACTGTGCTCTCCAGACCCACTGACTCGAATCTAAGGACTAGGAAAATTATCCACTCAAATGCACAGCAGCCGTGCACATTGAAAAGGCAACAGTGCCCTCAGTTGAGGCCGGAGTCTGTAGCCTAGTCCTTTGTTCGGAAACTGTTGGGTCACTGTTAGGTCAATGGGTGAATCTAGTTCAACCCAGGCATAAAGTTAACCAGTCAGTTAAGACCACCAACGTTTTTCTGAATTAATCTTTCTTCTTTCTGGTAAGGGGTAATTTTGTTCAGAACGGTTTCATTGGCAAGTAGCTTTTCAGTCCTAACAATGTACTTGTTCTCTTTCCTCGAACATGCACAGTTCCTATTAGTGTCTATAATAGGACACTGGATACTACAGTAGCTATTATGTCATACTGTTAATGAGTTCCTTCCAAGTATAGGATCAGCTAATGTTCCAGCTCTACAGTCTCACTACAGCCTAGGAGCAAAAATGAGGGGAACTGGATTTTAAGTTCTACACTCTATTATAGAGAGTTTCAGGAATTTTTTTTTTCAATGATTCGGGAATATAGATATTATCCAACCTTAGATCACCTTTGGAGGTGCCTAAATCTTTTCTTTGTAGTGCATTCTGATGTAGACATACTATTGTCTATATACCATAGAGTATTGACATCATTTATCTGTGTAGAGAAATGAGAAAATGTATGAATTGGGCTAAATGCTACATACCAAATATATATTACTTGTCAAAAATGTAAGTTTAATTGGTTCCTATAGCAGTTTTATTATATCACCCAAAATACGTTTACTGCATTATTTAATTGGCTCTTTTTCTGACTAGTCGTATAAGACAAATTAAATTTACCATATCTGAGCATTCATTTTTCTATTATACATTTTTGTTGACATTTAAAAGGAATGTGTCATTAGAAAATTATTTATTCTTTACAGTTATATGAAAAAGTTTGGGCACCCCTATTAATCTTAAGCTTAATATTTTATAAAAAGTTTTTTTTGCAACAGCTATTTCAGTTTCATATATCTAATAACTGTTGGACACAGTAATGTTTCTGCCTTGAAATGAGTTTATTGTGCGAACAGAAAATGTGCAATCTGCATTCAAACAAAATTTGACAGGTGCATAAGTTTGAGCACCCTTATCATTTTCTTGTTTTAAATACTCCTACCTACTTTTTACTGACTTACTAAAGCACTTTTTTTTGTTTTCTAATCTCATTGAGCTTTCAACTTCATAGCCAGGTGTATGCAATCATGAGAAAAGCTACTTAAAGTGGCCACTTGCAAGTTGTTCTCCTGTTTGAATCTCCTCTGAAGAGTGGCATCATGGGCTCCTCAAAACAACTGTCTAATGATCTGAAAACAAAGATTATTCAACATAGTTGTTCAGGGGAAGGATACAAAAAGCTGTCTCAGAGATTTAACCTATCAATTTCCACTGTGAGGAACATAGTAGAGAAATGGAAGAACACAGGTACAGTTCTTGTTAAGGCCAGAAGTGGCAGGCCAAGAAAATCATCAGAAAGGCAGAGAAGAAGAATGGTGAGATCAGTCAAGGACAATCCTCAGACCACCTCCAGAGAGCTGCAGCATCAACTTGCTGCAGATGGTGTCACTGTGCATCGGTCAACTATACAACGTACTTTGCACAAGGAGAAGCTGTATGGGAGAGTGATGCGAAAGAAGCTGTTTCTGCAAGCACGCCACAAACAGAGTCGGCTGAAGTATGCAAAAGCACATTTGGAGAAGCCAATTTATTTTTGGAAGAAGGTCCTGTGGACTGATGAAATCAAGATTGAGTTGTTTGGTCATACAAAAAGGCGTTATGCATGGCGGCCAAAAACACAGCATTGCAAGAAAAACACTTGCTACCCACAGTAAAATTTGGTGGAGGTTCTATCATGCTTTGGGACTGTGTGGCCAATGCCGGCACCGGGAATCTTGTTAAAGTTGAGGGACGCATGGATTCCTCTCAGTATCAGCAGATTCTTGACAATAATGTTCATGAATCAGTGACAAAGTTGAAGATACGCAGGGGATGGATCTTTCAGCAAGACAATGATCCAAAACACTGCTGCAAATCTACTCAGGCATTCATGCAGAGGAACAATTACACTGTTCTGGAATGGCCACCCCAGTCCCCAGACCTGAATATCATTGAACATCTGTGGGATCATTTGAAGAGGGCTGTCCATGCTCAGCGACCATCAAACTTAACTGAACTGGAATTGTTTTGTAAAGAGGAATGGTCAACATACCTTCACCCAGGATCCAGGAACTCATTAAAAGCTACAGGAAGCGACTAGAGGCTGTTATTTTTTGCAAAAGGAGGATCTACTAAATATTAATGTCACTTTTCTGGTGGGGTGCCCATACTTATGCACCTGTCAAATTTTGTTTGAATGCAGATTGCACATTTTCTGTTAGTACAATAAACCTCATTTCAAGGCAGAAACATTACTGTGTCCAACAGTTATTAGATATATGAAACTGAAATAGCTGTTGCAAAAAAAACAATTTTTAAAAAAACATTAAGCTTAAGATGAATAGTGGTGCCCAAACTTTTTCATATAACTGTAAATTTGATTTTTATGTTTAATGTTTCTTTTATAATATCAGCCCCCTCAATGACTATTCTCACTTTAATGGACTATACTGGAAATAGCATATTGCACAATATTTAACGAGATCAGTATATTTTTGCTATGTAATGTGAAATGTTCATGATGTAGGGGCAGAGACCATGATTCCAGCGATGGTAACTGTCACGGGTGTGTCAGATGCAACAGACTGTCGCTCTGCATCTGACCGCAGAAGGTCTCTTCGTTTGGCATTACAGATGCTTACTTAATCCTTCTGACTCTTGGACCCAGCGGCAACCTCCCTTTGGCTCTAGTTGACACACCTGGACCTGGGGGATTATAAATCCCCAGTCTGCTGCAGAGAGTCGCCAGTGATATTCACATTTTTCCCTTGTGAAGGCTAGGAACTATAGCAGTCGGCTAACTTCCTCTCTGGAGCTGCTTAAAGGGAACCTGTTACCCCAAAAAGGTGAGCTAATCCCACCGGCATGAAGGGTTTATATGCAGCATTCTGGAATGCTGTAGATAAGCCCCCGATGTAACCTGAAAGATGAGAAAAAGAGGTTAGATTATACTCACCTGGGGGGCGGTCCGATGAAATGGGCATCGCGGTCCCGTCCGGGGCCTCCCATCTTCTTACGATGACATCCTCTTCTTGTTTTTATGCTGCGGCTCTGGCGCAGGCGTACTTTGTCTGCCCTGTTGAGGGCAGAGCAAAGTACTGCAGTGCGCAGGTGCTGGGCCTCTCTGACCTTTCCCGGCACCGGAGCCGCAGCGTGAAGACAAGACGAGACGTCATTGTAAGAAGATGGGAGGCGCTGGATTGGACCACGACTCCCATCAGGCGGGACCGCAGTGGGAACGCCCCTGGGTGAGTATAATATAACCTCTTTTTCTCATTTTCGGGGTGACAGGTTCCCTTTAAGCTAATTTCATTCCCCTTGTCTGTCTACCTTTTTATCTTTAGTTTACAGTGGGGATTGACCAGTGCAAGTCCCTCCCCCTCCCTATCCAGGGTCTAGATCTAGTGAGATACAGGGCTAAGGTTTCTGTTCGGTGATTGGTGAGGAACCAATTTAGGGATAGGGCAGGAAGGGTGTTATCAGATCTGTCTAGGGGTCTCCAGTCACCCTTTCCCTAGTGTCTAGGCTTTCTTCCCTTCATCCCTTTGCGTTGCACATTGTCTTCCCACACTGTGCATGACAGTAACTTACTCGGCTGTGTTCTGTGCCGTTTTACTACAATCAGTATTTTATCAGCAAGAGATTGTGACTACAGGACAATTTTCCCCTGCCTCCTTGTCCAACCACACCCTCAGCACTGATTAGCAGAATCCTGTCAATATACATTAAACACAGTAAGTTGCCAATCAATGGTGTAGGTGAGGTTGCACAGGGCACAACATTCTGAGCCTTGCTAAAACTACAGCAGAGAAAATTATGACTATCATAACTGCAGCACCCACTAAGTGATACATTGCTACAATCAGGGTCTCTGTAACTTGATCTTGCAGCTGTCAGATTATGATGCAAAAACTTGCAGGCAGACTGCCTTTAAAGGAAAGTGATAATCAAAAAATTACCCATTGTATATATTAAGGTTTTGTGTTAAATGTATTAAAAAAAAATTGGCAATATTTTTTTCCTTATCACAGTCTGTAATAAATATGAAAAATCTTGCAATTTTATCACTGGTCACTGGGGCAATTTTAGACTTTAACGTCCTGTTATTCCTGGCGCACATTGCAGGAGACTTACTCAGATCCTGTACTTTGTATTGAAGCATCTGATGAGTGTGTGCAAAGGTCATTGTGAAGGGAGGGGAGCTGTGACATTTATTGTGATTAGTGGATCCTGTGCTATCAGCTGTGAATAGAGGTGTTACCTGTCAAAATAAGCCTGTCTCTGATCATAATGAGCCTGCTGAAAACTCTTCCTGAAAGGACTGGAAGTTATAGTCTAAAATAGCCTCAGTGGCCAGTGTGAGAATTGAAAGATTACTATTTTATTATTATTATTACATATCGTGAAAAACAATGTCAAAAATATTAAAAAAAATACTTGGGAAACTACATTTCCAGTATGCTAGAATGCCATGCTAAACGCTATATCTGTACTTTCCACTGTGCGAATAAGAATTTATAACTTACATCCTAATATTGTATCAATTTGCGAGAAGTGGTGTACCAAATTTGACTCTGTATTTTACAACAAGCCTAACTATAGCTATTACTGCTTTTTAGGGGTTCAACATCACAGTCAGGAGTCTACGTTATCAAACTCCCAAAAGGCTATTCAAGGTGCTTTCATGCAGAAATTATCTTATTTCCTCTGTATTCCGTTCTTTCAACACAGTCGTTTGGAAATAGCTGCTGGCTTGTCTGTTGCCGAGACTCCCCTCCCCCCCACAAGTATGGCGGGAGGTGGATGGGGGAGGGGGCTGTACCAATTTTCAACTCATGAACGTTGGAGGGTATGTCATCATGCTAGAAAAAAAAAATGCGTGAAAGGATAACCTGTCATAACCACACAAAGACAAATAATAATAATAATTATCATGGTAATAGTATATTATCTGGCAGCATTTGCTTAGCTTTCCTTTGAAGACTCAGTCACATCTGAACACATATGCATTAAGCTTTAACCAGCATGAAGTCGTCAATGCTGCAGAAAATGAATCATATACCATCCGCTTTGTGAATAATTCAGTGGCAGGAAAATAACACACACACGACTACCCAATGCATTATATTAATCTATATTTCCCCATAATGAGCGCCATCAGAGAGGTCTCACACTGACTATCACCAAAAACTCTACTGTTATCACAGAAATTTTTTTTAAATGAAGTAGAAAAATTGGATACCGTGGTAAAAAAACCAAACAACTTAAAAAATCATAGAACTAAAAAAAATTACATTTTTACATGATAGTCCCTATAGCAGAATATTCTAACTCTCAACATGAAATTGCAATGTGCACAACTCCAGCCTTACTTGTTATTTTTCTGTAGTTCTCAAAGGTGTACATATTAGTAAAGCCATCCAAACCTACTGATTTCGACAAGGCCTTCTGACTATAACATGGCAGATGATATTTGGCAAAAGAAGGATTGGCATGTTGAATTTCAACACCCGGTTTTTGTTCTAAGCGAAAGTTTGGGGGCAGGAGGGAACACTGCAGCTGCGTATGAAGTCTTATTGGCTGTGCTCCAAGAGAAAAAGTATGCAAATTGTTTCTCTCTCTAAAGAAAATCTATCTATCTTGCTAGTGCCAACTATTGGGGGTGACCACTAAATATAAGCAAATAAATTCACATGGTCAGGTGGTCCATTGGCCATGTTAGTATTCCATTACTGCTGGATGGGAGCCCTGCGAGCCACCTTCTACCTGTTGGCATCCCCATTTCCTCTTTTGATTAGTTGGCCTGGCGTGAGGTTGTGAGTGTGGTCTACCTCAACAATGACAAATCGCCAGGCCAGCTAATTAAAAGAAGAGCAACATATGCTGGTAGATAGGAGGCTGTTCACAAGACTTCCATCCATCGGACACAAAATACTAACCTAGTAACTGGACAAGGGTCCTCCAAATCCATTTGCTTATTTCTGGTGGTCACTTTATAGGTCAGTGACCAACCCTGTAATGATCCTTGCAACATGACTAGGGATATTAATCAATGCCAGACATCAATCTACAAACAGTTGTTTCAGAGTACTTGCCCCTCATCAGTGTAGAGCAGGGTTTGGCTACTTGAATGAGATGTCCTTGAAGCATCGTTGGAGGGGTGGGCATGCTCTCCTTAAAGAGACTAGCTGTGCTTAGAGTCTTACCAAAGCTTGATGGAAGATGATCTCACTTCCAGAAAAAAGGGACACAATCTCACTGGTGCCACCGATTATGCCCTTTTCTGAGCCTTGCAACATGAGTAGAGGTAATAGTCAAGCAAGACACACATCTGTAGACAGCTGTTTTGTATATAGTGTGTGTTCAATAGAGGATAATTTTGTAAATTTCGAAAACTTTACCATTTAATTTTTAGAATATTTTGCTGATGAGTAATTGTAGGATATAAACCCATCTACCTACCGTTGTTTAAGGTTCTTGCCCATCCCTCATCAGTTTATAACAGGGAAGGCCCCAAATCTGCATCAAAAGTGTCTCATTCAACCACCCAAAAAAATGCTTTACACTGAGGAGGCACAAGTTTCCTGAAACAGCTGACTGTACGTGGGTGTCTGGCTCGGCTAATATGCATAGTCATGTTGCAAGGCTTGTTAAAGAGCTGCATATTGAACTATAGGGTAGCAACCTCCAGATTATGGTGCTAGAAAACTAGCCCTAGCGAGGAGAGCAAATTTGCATTCTCAGGGCAGACAGCCAGAACCAGAGGTTCCTGGCAGTGACTTTTCCCATCTCCCCATTGAAAACACATGCAGGCTTTGCCAACAGCTATTGGCATGAGCATCTTTACTAGGTTTCGAAATACAGTTATGTAATAAAATGTGTAGTTTAAATACTTATTAATGATTTTATAGACCAAAGATCTCCTTTTCCATTCATGCAGTATATTTACACGAAAGGCAGAACATGCCACATTGGACTGGCCTGACATGCATTAGAGGTCTGAAGACACCCTAGGTGCATTGGTCTGTTTGCTCCTTGAACTCCAATCTCAATCATTCAATGATAAATACACTTTTGTGCGGAATTGTCAAAACAGTCTGGACAATAATCGCTTGAGATGGGAAAGACGCTGAGTTCCAGTGAGTTAGTCAAGCGTTCAATGGTAGCCCGGCAACAACACCATTGCATTCTCAATGATAGGCAAACAAGTGTGTTTAGAGATTACTTTTCCATTCCGTTATCAAGACAGGCACACATTTTGGAGATAAGGCACTCTTCTAGTGAGGCTTTTCCTTGCAATAATGTCAGGCCTCACAGTCTTTAGAAGAGACAATAGCCTGTAACTTCGAGCATTGGCTTTCTTACTGGCCTTTGAGGAAGCCGGTTTAATTAAGTAGGCTGTTAATTTTAATTAACCCCTTCCCGACCTGTGACACAGCGTATGCGTCATGAAAGTCGGTGCCAATCCGACCTGTGACGCATATGCTGTGTCACAGAAAGATCGCGTCCCTGCAGGCCGGGTGAAAGGGTTAACTCCCATTTCACCCGATCTGCAGGGACAGGGGGAGTGGTAGTTTAGCCCAGGGGGGGTGGCTTCACCCCCTCGTGGCTACGATCGCTCTGATTGGCTGTTGAAAGTGAAACTGCCAATCAGAGCGATTTGTAATATTTCACCTAAAAAAATGGTGAAATATTACAATCCAGCCATGGCCGATGCTGCAATATCATCGGCCATGGCTGGAAATACTAATGTGCCCCCACCCCACCCCTCCGATCGCCCCCCCAGCCCCCCGATCTGTGGCCCGCTCCCCTCCGTCCTGTGCTCCGCTCCGCCGTCCTCCTGCCCGCTCCCCCCGTGCTCCAATCACACCCCCCCGTGCTCCAATCAAACCCCCCCGCACTCCGATCCCCCCCCGTGCTCCGAACCACCCCCCCTGCACACCGATCCACCCCCCCTGCACACCGATCCACCCGCCCGCACACCGATCACTCTCCCCCATGCTCCGATCCCTCCCCCCCCGTGCTCCGACGCCCCCCCGTGCCCTGATCTCCCCCCCCTGTGCCCTGATCTCCCCCCCTTATACTTACCGATCCTGGCGGGGTCCCGTCCGTCTTCTTCCCCGAGCGCCGCCATGTTCCAAAATGGCGGGCGCATGCGCAGTGCGCCCGCCGAATCTGCCGGCCGGCAGATTCGTTCCAATGTGAATTTTGATCACTGTGATATAATCTATCACAGTGGTCAAAATAAAAAAACAGTAAATGACCCCCCCCATTTGTCCCCCATAGATAGGGACAATAATAAAATAAAGAATTTTTTTTTTTTTTCACTAAGGTTGGAGTTAGAACTAGGGTTAGGGTTAGGGGTAGGGTTAGGGGTAGGGTTAGGGGTAGGGGTAGGGTTAGGGGTAGGGGTAGGGTTAGGGGTAGGGTTAGGGGTAGGGTTAGGGGTAGGGTTAGGGGTAGGGGTAGGGGTAGGGTTAGGGGTAGGGTTAGGGTTTCGGTATGTGCACACGTATTCTGGTCCTCTGCGGATTTTTCCGCAGCGGATTTGATAAATCCGCAGTGCTAAACCGCTGCGGATTTATGGCAGATTTACCGCGGTTTTTCTGCGCATTTCACTGCGGTTTTACAACTGCGATTTTCTATTGGAGCAGTTGTAAAACCGCTGTGGAATCCGCAGAAAGAAGCGACATGCTGCGGAATGTAAACCGCTGCGTTTCCGTGCAGTTTTTCCGCAGCATGTGTACAGCGATTTTTGTTTCCCATAGGTTTACATTGAAATGTAAACTCATGGGAAACTGCTGCGGATCCGCAGCGTGTGCACATACCTTTAGAATTAGGCTATGTGCACACGGTGCGGATTTGGCTGCGGATCCGCAGCGGATTGGCCGCTGCGGATCCGCAGCAGTGTTCCATCAGGTTTACAGTACCATGTAAACCTATGGAAAACCAAATCCGCTGTGCCCATGGTGCGGAAAATACCGCACGGAAACGCTGCGTTGTATTTTCCGCAGCATGTCAATTCTTTGTGCGGATTCCGCAGCGTTTTACACCTATTCCTCAATAGGAATCCGCAGGTGAAATCCGCAGTAAATCCGCAGGTAAAACGCAGTGCCTTTTACCCGCGGATTTTTCAAAAATGGTGCGGAAAAATCTCACACGAATCCGCAACGTGGGTACATAGCCTTAGGGTTAGGGTTGGGTTGGAATTAGGGTTGTGGTTAGGGTTAGGGGTGTGTTGGGGTTAGGGTTGTGGTTAGGGGTGTGTTGCGGTTAGGGTTGTGGTTAGGGTTACGGCTACAGTTGGGATAAGGGTTAGGGGTGTGTTGGCGTTAGAATTGAGGGGTTTCCACTGTTTAGGCACATCAGGGGTCTCCAAACGCAACATGGCGCCACCATTGATTCCAGCCAATCTTTCATTCAAAAAGTCAAATGGTGCTCCTTCCCTTCCGAGCCCCGACGTGTGCCCAAACAGTGGTTTACCCCCACATATGGGGTATCAGTGTACTCAGGACAAACTGGGCAACAATTACTGGGGTCCAATTTCTCCTGTTACCCTTGAGAAAATAAAAAATTGCTTGCTAAAACATCATTTTTGAGGAAAGTAAAATGATTTTTTATTTTCACGGCTCTGCGTTGTAAACGTCTGTGAAGCACTTGGGGGTTCAAAGTGCTCACCACATATCTAGATAAGTTCCTTGGGGGGTCTAGTTTCCAAAATGGGGTCACTTGTGGGGGGTTTCTACTGTTTAGGCACACCAGGGGCTCTGCAAACGCAACGTGACGCCCGCAGACCATTCCATCAAAGTCTGCATTTCAAAACGTCACTACTTGACTTCCGAGCCCCGACATGTGCCCAAACAGTGGTTTACCCCCACATATGGGGTATCAGCGTACTCAGGACAAACTGGGCAACAATTACTGGGGTCCAATTTCTCCTGTTACCCTTGAGAAAATAAAAAATTGCTTGCTAAAACATCATTTTTGAGGAAAGAAAAATGATTTTTTATTTTCACGGCTCTGCGTTGTAAACGTCTGTGAAGCACTTGGGGGTTCAAAGTGCTCACCACATATCTAGATAAGTTCCTTGGGGGGTCTAGTTTCCAAAATGGGGTCACTTGTGGGGGGTTTCTACTGTTTAGGCACACCAGGGGCTCTGCAAACGCAACGTGACGCCCGCAGACCATTCCATCAAAGTCTGCATTTCAAAACGTCACTACTTGACTTCCGAGCCCCGACATGTGCCCAAACAGTGGTTTACCCCCACATATGGGGTATCAGCGTACTCAGGACAAACTGGGCAACAATTACTGGGGTCCAATTTCTCCTGTTACCCTTGAGAAAATAAAAAATTGCTTGCTAAAACATCATTTTTGAGGAAAGAAAAATGATTTTTTATTTTCACGGCTCTGCGTTGTAAACGTCTGTGAAGCACTTGGGGGTTCAAAGTGCTCACCACATATCTAGATAAGTTCCTTGGGGGGTCTAGTTTCCAAAATGGGGTCACTTGTGGGGGGTTTCTACTGTTTAGGCACACCAGGGGCTCTGCAAACGCAACGTGACGCCCGCAGACCATTCCATCAAAGTCTGCATTTCAAAAGTCACTACTTCCCTTCTGAGCCCCGACGTGTGCCCAAACAGTGGTTTACCCCCACATATGGGGTATCAGCGTACTCAGGAGAAACTGGACAACAACTTTTGGGGTCCAATTTCTCCTGTAACCCTTGGGAAAATAAAAAATTCTGGGCTAAAAAATTATTTTTGAGGAAAGAAAACGTATTTATTATTTTCACTGCTCTGTGTTATAAACTTCTGTGAAGCACTTGGGGGTTCAAAGTGCTCACCTCACATCTAGATAAGTTCCTTTCGGGGTCTAGTTTCTAAAATGGGGTCACTTGTGGGGGGTTTCTACTGTTTAGCCACATCAGGGGCTCTGCAAACGCAACGTAACGCCCGCAGAGCATTCCATCAAAGTCTGCATTTCAAAATGTCACTACTTGACTTCCGAGCCCCGACATGTGCCCAAACTGTGGTTTACCCCCACATATGGGGTATCAGCGTACTCAGGAGAAACTGTACAACAACTTTTGGGGTCAAATTTCTCCTTTTACCCTTGGGAAAATAATAAATTGCAGGCTAAAAAATCATTTTAGAGAAAATAAAATTTTTATTTTATTTTCATGGCTCTGCGTTATAAACTTCTGTGAAGCACTTGGAAGTTCAAAGTCCTCACCACACATCTAGATTAGTTCCTTTAGGGGTCTAGTTTCCAAAATGGGGTCATATGTGGGGGATCTCCAATGTTTAGGCACACAGGGGCTCTCCAAACGTGACATGGTGTCCGCTAATGATTGGAGCTAATTTTCCATTTAAAAAGCCAATTGGCGTGCCTTCCCTTCCGAGCCCTGCCGTGCGCCCAAACAGTGGTTTACCCCCACATATGGGGTATCAGCGTACTCAGGACAAACTGGACAACAACATTTGCGGTCCAATTTCTCCTATTACCCTTGGCAAAATAGGAAATTCCAGGCTAAAAATCATTTTTGAGGAAAGAAAAATTATTTTTTATTTTCATGGCTCTGCATTATAAACTTCTGTGAAGCACCTGGGGGTTTAAAGTGCTCAATATGCATCTAGATAAGTTCCTTGGGGGGTCTAGTTTCCAAAATGGGGTCACTTGTGGGGGAGCTCCAATGCATAGGCACACAGGGGCTCTCTAAACGCGACATGGTGTCCGCTAACAATTGGAGCTAATTTTCCATTCAAAAAGTCAAATGGCGCGCCTTCCCTTCCGAGCCCTGCCGTGTGCCCAAACAGTGGTTTACCCCCACATATGAGGTATCGGCGTACTCGGGAGAAATTGCCCAACAAATTTTAGGATTCATTTTATCCTATTGCCCATGTGAAAATGAAAAACTGAGGCGAAAAGAATTTTTTTGTGAAAAAAAAGTACTTTTTCATTTTTACAGATCAATTTGTGAAGCACCTGAGGGTTTAAAGTGCTCAATATGCATCTAGATAAGTTCCTTGGGGGGTCTAGTTTCCAAAATGGGGTCATTTGTGGGGGAGCTCCAATGTTTAGGCACACGGGGGCTCTCCAAACACGACATGGTGTCCGCTAACGATGGAGATAATTTTTCATTCAAAAAGTCAAATGGCGCTCCTTCCCTTCCGAACCTTACCATGTGCCCAAACAGTGGTTTACCCCCACATGTGAGGTATCGGCGTACTCATGAGAAATTGCCCAACAAATTTTAGGATCCATTTTATCCTGTTACCCATGTGCAAATGAAAAAAATTGAGGCTAAAAGAATTTTTTTGTGAAAAAAAAGTACTTTTTCATTTTTACGGATCAATTTGTGAAGCCCCCGGGGGTTCAAAGTTCTCACTATGCATCTAGATAAGTTCCTTGGGGCGTCTAGTTTCCAAAATGGGGTCACGTGTGGGGGAGCTCCAATTTTTAGGCACACGGGGGCTCTCCAAACGTGACATGGTGTCCGCTAAAGAGTGGAGCCAATTTTTCATTCAAAAAGTCAAATGGCGCTCCTTCCCTTCCAAGCCCTGCCGTGCGCCCAAACAGTGGTTTACCACCACATATGAGGTATCAGCGTACTCAGGACAAATTGGACAAGAACTTTCGTGGTTCAGTTTCTCCTTGTACCATTGGGAAAATAAAAAAAATGTTGCTAAAAGATAATTTTTGTGACTAAAAAGTTAAATGTTCATTTTTTCCTTCCATGTTGCTTCTGCTGCTGTGAAGCACCTGAAGGGTTAAAAAACTTCTTGAATGTGGTTTTGTGCACCTTGAGGGGTGCATTTTTTAGAATGGTGTCACTTTTGGGTATTTTCAGCCATATAGACCCCTCAAACTGACTTCAAATGTGAGGTGGTCCCTAAAAAAAATGGTTTTGTAAATTTCGTTGTAAAAATGAGAAATCGCTGGTCAAATTTTAACTCTTATAACTTCCTAGCAAAAAAAAATTTTGTTTCCAAAATTGTGCTGGTGTAAAGTAGACATGTGGGAAATGTTATTTATTAACTATTTTGTGTCACATAACTCTCTGGTTTAACAGAATAAAAATTCAAAATGTGAAAATTGCGAAATTTTCAAAATTTTCGCCAAATTTCCGTTTTTATCACAAATAAACGCAGAATTTATTGACCTAAATTTACCACTAACATGAAGCCCAATATGTCACGAAAAAACAATCTCAGAACCGCTAGGATCCGTTGAAGCGTTCCTGAGTTATTACCTCATAAAGGGACACTGGTCAGAATTGCAAAAAACGGCCAGGTCATTAAGGTCAAAATAGGCTGGGTCATGAAGGGGTTAAGTGCAAATATTTTAAAAATTATCAAGTTGTTTAAATATTATTTAATATGTCGTTTCTTCAGAAAATGTATATGTGTTTCAAGTAAGTTTGGGATTTAAGGTGTAACATTTCTCCCTGCAGAGCATGAGAATTAGGCCTGGCATGTCAGAGTGAGGAGACTTATATGCCGTGCATGCTTGTCTGGGAAATTAAATATGCAAATTACTTCTTCAGAGAAGAAGAGTACTAGAACACTACTGTCACCTATTGGAAGTAGCAATCCTAATGCCTTATTACTTAGGATAAAAGCCAAACCAGGATCTCTATTGGTAGGCATAATTGTTTGGGGTATTGCCCCTCGTCAGTGCATAATATGAGATCTGACTTGGCTACATGAGAGGCTTAGGACTGGAATCTAAGGGGTAACTTTTCTCCTTGTGGAAACTGACAAGCCTTGTGCTTTTACTCTCTGAAGAGGCAATCTGCATATTTCATTTCCCACAGGAAATGAAAAATGGCAAATAAGTCTCCTCACTCTGACATGCCAGGCCTGGCTTGTCACTCTCCAGAAGGAGAAATGTTACCCCTTAGATCCCAGTTTTAAGTCTCTCATCTGGCCAAATCAGATCTTTACTTTACACTGATGAGGGTCAATGCCCCAAAACACTGTATCTGCAGATTAAGATTCTGGTTTGGCGTTTATCCTAAAGGTACCTTCACACTGAACAACTTAACAACGATATCGCTAGCGATCCGTGACGTTGTAGCGTCCTGGATAGCGATATCGTTGTGTTTGACATGCAGCAGCGATCTGGATCCTGCTGTGACATCGTTGGTCGGAGCAGAAAGTCCAGAACTTTATTTCATCGCTGGATCTCCCGCAGACATCGCTGATTCGGCGTGTGTGACGCCGATTCAGCGATGTCTTCACTGGTAACCAGGGTAAACATCGGGTTACTACGCGCAGGGCCGCGCTTAGTGACCCGATGTTTACCCTGGTTACCAGTGTAAATGTAAAAAAAAACAAAAACTACATACTTACATTCCGGTGTCTGTCGCGTCCCCCGGCGTTCTGCTTCCCTGCACTGTGTCAGCGCCGGCTGGCCGTAAAGCAGAGCGGTGACGTCACCGCTCTGCTTTACCGCTGGCGCTTACACAGTGCAGGGAAGCAGAACGCCGGGGGACACGACAGACACCGGAATGTAAGTATATAGTGTTTGGTTTTTTTTACATTTACACTGGTAACCAGGGTAAACATCGGGTTACTAAGCGCGGCCCTGAGCTTAGTAACCCGATGTTTACCCTGGTTACCCGGGGACTTTGGCATCGTTGGTCGCTGGAGAGCTGTCTGTGTGACAGCTCTCCAGCGACCACACAGCGATGCTGCAGCGATCGGCATCGTTGTCTAGATCGCTGCAGCGTCGCTAAATGTGACGGTACCTTAAGTCATGTGGCAAGGCTCGTTAAAGGGTCAATATTAACTTTTAGGATTGCTACTTCCAATAGGTGGCGCTAGAGTTCTAGTCCTCTTCCTCTCTGAACAGGCAATTTGCATATCAAGTAAGTGACTCATATCAGTGTCATGTCAGCGGAACTTCTAGACACTAATTTGCCATACCATTTCTGGATATTCGCAATATACCCATTTAATCCCTTGGGCTTTTGCCAGACTAGAGTAAAAGGTGACATGAGGATTTTATGGAGGTATATTTTCATGTGTTAAAATAGTTCATTAAACAATGTATATGTATTACAAATATAAAACATGTTATAAAACTAATCACTGAAAATCTCCTAAATCTATGAAAACATTATATAAGCCCCTATGTGGTCATGTTGCCCAAACCCGTCAATCAGAATCCACAAAAAGCAGCATGTTCATTAATTTTGCGGATTTTCTGCGTTTTTCCCGCTATTCTATGCATTTGGGAAAAAACGTACAAAAAACGCATCAAAAACGCATGAAAAAAACGCATGCAGATTTATGGCAGAAATGTCTGGTTTTTGTCAGGAAAATTTCTGCAAGAAATCCTGACGTGTGCACATACCCTAAGTGCTCTGTCACACTCAGAGCACTTAATGTAAATGAAAATGCTGATTACTCAGGAAAGCAGCAACAGATGGAATATATAAAGGCGTCAATGAGTTTACATTTCAAAGACCTGCATGCCCATGTACAGTATATGGTTTTAGGGTCTTGATCTTACTGACAGATTACATTTTAATTAAAAGATTTTTGATCATTTGAAACCTGCAGTAAAAAGAACTAGAACTCTTGCTCCTATGGGCCATAAAGACACTTTTTCAATTTTAATACTTTTTAACACACTTCTTACTTTTGGAAAATAGAGTAAGTATGAGTTTCTTAATTATTATTAAGCTTACTTTCATTGCCCTTTACAGCGCTTTAGAGACATTGTCATCCCTGTCCCCACTGGGACCTTCAACCTAAATTCCCTATCTGTATGTCTTTGGAGTGAGGTAGGAAACCAAAGTACCCAATGGAAAGCAACGCAAACACAGGGAGAACATACAAACTCCTTGTTGTCCTTGGTCGGACTTGAACCAAAAACCTCAGTGCTGCAAAGTAACAGTGCTACCCACTGAGCCACCACGCTGCTCAAAGGAGGTCGGAGAGGGGCAGCAGTTCTCAGTTCCTCCAGGCATTAGTTTCCTCCAAAGGACGAGAGAGTAAAGCAGACAACTAGCAGCTGGTGATTGACTGCAGAACTCACTGACATAATGTCATGCAAGCCTGGGAGACCCAGGGCTGACGTTGTTGGGATGGCGCCGGCACGGTAGAGGCTGTTATAATTTTACATGGCGGAATACGGTAATTGAAAAGATGTTGTCTGAGTAGCGGACGGCCCCTTTAAGTAACACACCTTTTCTTTATTTTTGTTCACAGATTTCATATTGTTTTAAAAAGAAACATAAAAAGACACCCCTTCCAGTGTGCATTTTTCTCTGGATTTGTTCTGCTCCTTCATGGGCACTTAATGGACTCTGAAGATGCAGAGGAACAAAATAAAGCCCTCACATCCCACTATAGGTGCCATTTTTGAAGGACCAACATTATGTCTGAAGTTGTCAGATTTACGTTAGGACATTATTTGTGTCACTGCTCAATGAAAAAAACACGAATAAATATTACTAACCTGTTTAGAAGGGGAAATAGAGATACAGCCAGATACACACAAGGATACCATTTCAAAGGTTTAATTTCTTCTGCCATAATAATCTGAAAGGACAAAAAATAGATATCGCATGAGACAATTTTATCCGCTCAGTGAGGCTAAATCAGCGCTTCAAAGTGCAATGGTATGGAAGGCTGCAAGCGAAATTCTTGTCCTTGAGAGACACAATACCAGCAGTGCGCAGATCTCACCATCAGACCCTGCATCCTCAGAGAGCCCCCTCCCCACCTGCACACTTAGAACTTTTCCACCCACCCACTCCACTGCCACTAGGAGCCGTCTAGGGAAAGCACACTGCAGAAGTAACTCAGGATTTCATGGACTGGCGAATCTGTGATTTGGAGAATCTGTGAAACGATTTTTGAAGAGAATAAACCACAAGGTACTAAACAATAAAGCACCTGATGTGAACTGACTAGTATCCCGGCCTTTGTCAATTACATCATCCCATTTATTGCTCAGTTATCTGAGGGAAAGATATGTGCATTTTTAATAAATCATATAAATTAAATTAATGCCAGACCATGATAACTGACCTTCGAGTTAGAGATGTTTGATCAAATATGCAATGCTATTCCTGGAAATTGCCATGCAAGTGACATAAATTGTAGTTCTAATACATCTGACTAGGGGCAAAAAAAAGTTTACCTAAAGGGGAAACGTACACGTTTACATGGCAATGTGGGTGTGGGGTGTGGGAATACTGTGAGATTTATCACAGCTGACTTTTATTAGGTGCCAATCATAATTAGTCCAAAATGCCACGCCAGTCACTCAAATATGAAATCTAAGTTTTATTGATAATTCAGCATGTGGAATTAGAAGGGACGGCTAAAGGTTCGGTCTGTTCCCAAACTTGATCACAGCCTTAAAGGGAACCTGACAGCGGATACATGCTGCTAAATTCATGGGCAGTATATATCAGACACTATTTGTGCTGTAAGTATAAGGCCATGTTCACACAGTGCGTTTTTTACTGCGGAACCGCAGCGGTTTTGCCGCTGCGGTTCCGCAGCTGTTTTCCATGCAGGGTACATAACAATGTAACCCTATGGAAAACAGTCACTGCTGTGCACATGATCCGTAATTTCGTTTAAAAAGCCGCGCAGAATAGCTGCGGCAAAAAAGAAGTACCATGTCACTTCTTTTTCCTGAACCGCAGCGGTTCTGCACCCATAGACCTCCATTGTGAGGTCAAAATCGCAGTAAAACCCGCAGATCAAAAATATATCTGCGGGTTTTACTGCGATTTGATGTGCAGAACCGCTGCAGCAGGAAGTGCGGGGGAGCGGGCGGAAGTGCGTGGGCGGAGTGTGGCTGCCCCCCCGTGCTCCGATCCCGCCCCCCCCCGTGCTCCGATGCCACCCCCGTGCTCCGATGCCCCCCCCCAGTGCTCCGATGCCCCCCCTGTGCCCTAATCTCCCCCCCTTATACTTACCCGGCGTCCCGGTGTCCGTCCGGCCGTCTTCTCCCTGGGCGCCGCCATCTTGCAAAATGGCGGGCGCATGCGCAGTGCGCCCGCCGAATCTGCCGGCCGGCAGATTCGCTCCAAAGTGCATTTTGATCACTGAGATATAACCTATCTCAGTGATCAAAATAAAAAAATAGTAAATGACACCCCCCCCCCACTTTGTCACCCCCATTGGTAGGGACAATAAAAAAATTAAGAATTTTTTTTTTTTTTTCACTCAGGTTAGAATAGGGGTAGGGGTAGGGTTAGGGGTAGGGTTAGGGTTAGGGGTAGGGTTAGGGTTAGGGGTAGGGTTAGGGGTAGGGTTAGGGTTAGGGGTAGGGTTAGGGGTAGGGTTAGGGGTAGGGTTAGGGTATTTTCAGCCATTTTAGCCCTAAAAAGCTTCCTAGGAAACACACAGTCTCTGCATAGAAAACTGCATAAAAAAAGGATAAAAAAAACGCATCAAAAAACGCATCAAAAAACGCATCAAAAAAGGACAAAAAAAGGACCAAAAAAAGGACCTGCGTTTTCTGCCAAGAGCTGCAGTTTTTTTAAAAAAACTGTCCTGAAAAAAAAAGGATGGAAATCCTGAACGTGTGAACATACCCTAAGGCCACGTTCACACGTTCAGTATTTTACATCAGTATGTGTAAGAACAATCAGAGGAAAAGGCTATGTGCCCATGTTGCGGATTTCTGTGCAGATTTTTCCGCTCAGTTTTTTATTTACCGTGGATTTCCTGCGTTTTTTGTAGAATTTTGCACTATTACTTGGAGGGGTGTCCCCTACTACAGAGCACTGCTGTGTTCTAGCTATGAGTGCTGACCAGAAGCTTAGGCTACTTTCACACTTGCGTTTTTCAGCTTCCGTCACAATCCGTCATTTTTTGAGAATGCAGGATCCGGCATTTTCCCATAGACTTGTATTAGCGACGTATGGCCATCCGTCGCGTCCGTCGTGCACTGGATGCGTCGTGTTTTGGCGGACCGTCGGCACGAAAAAACGTTCAATGTAACGTTTTTTCGTACGTCAGATCCGCCATTTCATACCGCGCATGCGCGGCCGGAACTCCGCCCCCTCCTCCCCGGGACCTTACAATGGGCAGCGGAAGCGTTGAAAAACTACATCCGTTGCCCACGTTGTGCCAAATTTTCACAACGTGCGACGGTACGTCGCGCCAACGCTTAGCGACGGCCGCGTACCGACGCAAGTGTGAAAGTAGCCCTTTAATTATCCATAATTAAATAACAAGAGTCCTGGGAGAAAACCTCACTGGGCTGCAGTCACACTTCTGTGTAAGTGTTAGCATCCGAGAGAAACAAACCAATTTTTTTCTCAGGTGACATCCCAGTTACATATGTTTCTTCTATATTCTTCTTCTGTCTGTGCTTTTTTTTATCCATTGATAAAAGGAATCTGTCAGTAGGATCAACCCTCCTAAGCCATCTATATGTGCATGTAGGTCATAGAAAGATGAACAAATGACACTTTGATATCTGATATCTTATTCCAGAGAAATCCCCTTTTTTCATAATATGTAAATGAGCTGTTAAGATCTCTGAGCTAACTTTATAAGTAAGGGGACGCTACTAGTGTTAGACATATATAACAGGAGAGCACGGTCAGTCACTACATGTCTCACACTGGCAACACCCCTTTAAATTTATAATAAGCTCTGGAGGCAGATAATCGGTGAGATCTATGCCCAGCCCATAGATCTTAACAGCTCACTTACATATTAAAAAATATATATACAGGGTGGGCCATGTATATGGATACACCTAAATAAACTGGGAATAGTTGGCGATATCAACTTCCTGTTTGTGGCACATTAGTATATGGGAGGGGAAACCTTTTCAAGATTGGTGGTAACCATGGGGGCCATTTTTAAGTCAGCCATTTTGGATCCAACTTTATTTTTTTCAATGGGAAGAGGGTCATGTGACACATCAAACTTATTGAGAATTTCAGAAGAAAAACAATGGTGTGCTTCGTTTTAACGTAGTTTTATTCTTTCATGAGTAATTTACAAGATTCTCTTTGTTTTACAGCCATTGACATGTCACAGCGGTTAACACGTGAAAAAATATCGGATATCGCCGATACCGATACCCGATACCAATGCAAGTCAATGGGACACAAATATCAGAAGGTATCCTGGATGGTTCCCAGGGTCTGAAGGAGAGGAAACTCTCCTTTAGGCCCTGGGATCCATATTCATGTAAAAAATAAAGAATACAAATAAAAAATATGGATATACTCACCCCTCCGAAGGACCCTGGCTGTCACCGCTGTGAGCGTCTGCCTCCGTCCCTAAGACTGCAGTGAGTGAAGGACCTTCGATGACGTCGCGATCAGGTGACCGGTCACCTGACCGCTCACCTGACCGTGACGTCATCAAAGGTCCTTCACTCCCTCCATTCTAAGGAACGGAGGCAGACACTCGCAGCGGTGACAGCCAGGGTTCGTCGGAGGGGTGAGTATATCCATATTTTTTATGTTTATTCTTTATTTTTTACATGAATATGGATCCCAGGGCCTGAAGGAGAGATTCCTCTCCTTCAGACCCTGGGAACCATGCGCACCGCACATGCCGAAGATGACTGGGAACACTTCCGATTCCGATATCACAAAAATATCCGAACTCGGTATCGGAATTCTGATACAGCAAATATCGGCTGATACCCGATATTTGCAGTATCGGAATGCTCAACACTACTCATCACTAAACATAATATTCTGTATAACCTGAGGTTCCTGTTCCAATTTTTTGTTTGGCCCATTCTGCAAATTCAGAGTGCCGATCTGGCATCAGTTGAACATTTCTTAGGATATTAGCTACTCGCAAATGGCACCCTTACAAAATCCAGCTGCTGCAGCATCTAAACGAGGATGACCCAGACTGGAAAAAATAAAGTTGTATCCCAAATGGCCGACTTCAAAATGGCCACCATGGTCACCATCCATCTTGAAAAGTTTTCCCCCCTCCCATATACTAATGTGCCACAAACAGGAAGTTGATATCACCAACCATTCCCATTTTATTTAGCTGTATCCATATACATGCCCCATCCTGTAGATTACTCTGGAATAAGACATGAGATCACAGATAACAAGGTATCATTTCATTTAGCTTCTGAAGACCTATATGCCCATATAGACGGCTTAGGAAAGTTGATCCCACTGATATATTCCCTTTAATAATGTATCAGTTAAAACACAGATGAAACTATGATGGATCTCTGATGTCTGGTAGCAAAATTGAAAATAAGAAATGTTATTAGTCACAGACCAAATAAATAAATCCTTTTCAAAACACATGCGTGTATGGATCAATGAAACTCTATAGGTCAGTGTGCTGTCCAAGAAAAAAGCAAACAGCCCACAGATGTCACAGATGTGTGACTATAGTCTTAGTCTGAATTAATTCTCATATGCAGCCATATATTTTTCTTACACTGCATTATTACTTTAAGAACAAGTAGTACAGGAAAAGAATGGTTCACTACATAATGTCACATCAAGCCTCAGTGTGTATATTCCCAGAAGATGCCAGGCTTGTGTCCTGTTCTCTCTTGTTCTGTTCATTGATTGCGGCTCTGGCACTCATGTCCTGGCAGAATGAGCAAGGCAAAGAAACAGACAGGACAGAGGAGCATTTACTCCTTACATCATGATCTGTAAATGGTAGGCAGAGAAGTCATTCCACATCAGCTGTCATTGAGCCAGTAGATGTACAATCTATCATCCTTTGCTAAAGGTGCCCATGTTTACTGTGAGAAAACTACTAGCTGACATGGGGAATTGGCTTACAGCACATTCAGTTTACCCAAATTAAAGGGGCTGTCTGGGACTTTAACACTTATGGCCTCTCCTTAGGATAGGTCATCAATATCTGTGATGCTGTGACGGTCTTTAGTAAGGGCCCTCAAACTGGCACTGGAGCTGGGAACCTAACTATCCCTGTCCCGGGGGTACTTTTGAAGGTAGAGAGGCCCGGGTCTCCAACCTTACTTTGCTCCTGTTAAACCCTGCTCTGTCCCCTCCCCAACCCCCATGAGGCATGGGACAGAAATATGAGACAAACAAGACTCAAAGACAAAACAGGGATTACAGAAAACCAATATCATACAAAAGCACTCATCAACAATAGGGAGGAGGATAGGGATAGGGAGGAATAAACTAAATAGGAATAGGGACCAGGAGATAAACTCTCACGTACAACAGCAAACATCACTACTACTACAACTCCACTCCAACTACTAAGCTTTAGTACTTATAAGGTACAGGAAAATGAATCTTTCACAGGCAAGGACTAAATCCCAGAGCCAGTATATATAGAGGAAGTAAATGATAAGCAGTTGCAGCTGAGAACAACCAATCTGTATGGAAAGAGTTCTTAACCCTCTAAGCACTGAAGTAAGGTAAATCCATTTAAAATAGGACATAAATCTCTAAAGAGGACTGTGATTCATTACCCAACGAGTCCTTCTAACTTCAGGTCTTTCAGGGGGATGTGACACCCTTGTGACAATATCTGATCAGTGGGGCTGCAACACCTGGCACCCCTGCTGAACAGCAGTTCATGGTGTCGGCTGGCACTGCTCAGTTACGGTGCTGCACAACACAAGTCTGTTGTTGGAACAGTGCCCTTGGCCAGATACTGCATATCCACACTCTATTGAAATGAATAGTGGGCGGATCTGCAGAACGTGGCCTTGATCACTATACATTCAATGGAGCTGGGCAGCTCCATAACTGAGCAGTTCTGATCGCCGCCAACATCGGCAACTGCTAATCGGCAGAGTGCCAGTTGTTGCACCCCTACTGACCACACATTGATGACCTATTCTAAGGATGGCCATCAATGCTAAAATCCCAGCCAACCCCTCGGAGAAATGAAGCAGATAAACACAAAACTTAAAAATAATTTCACTAAATTCTATTAAATGTATTTGAAACTGAGTGTATGACTCTTAAAAGTGTATCCTTAAGGCTAGTTTCACATTTGCGTTCGAATCCGCAGCGTTTAATCCGCATCTGCAAGTGCAGGAAAATATGCATAGAAACACGTACAAACGCAGCGTTTTTTTAGACGCATGCTGGAACGCATGCGGTTTATAAAACGCCACGTTTTCATGCTTTTCCATGCGTTTTGTCATGCGTTTGTGTTTTTTGTGCACATGGTGAAAAATTTTACAGGAGAAAAATCTAGATAACCAGACACCGCCAATGGGACTTACAGAGGGCCTATATTACAGGATATCTATATATAGACCCTAGGACTGCTGAAATTTTAACAGTGTGCTACTGTATCCTGTGTCATGATGGATCTTCGCATGGAGAACTTTTATTTCAACCTGGATTTAAGCATCAAGCTGTTTCTTGCCTGTGCGTTTGCTTGGGAGCATCACAGAAATCACGAAAGACGGAGAAGGACACGGCCTAGGCGTTTTTGGCAACACCCCATTATCGAACTACGTGAGAGCCGTGGAGCCTATCACACGCTATATGGTGAGCTTAATGCCAACCCGGACAAATTCCCAGAATATACCAGGATGTCGCAAGACTCTTTTCGGGATTTGCTTGGTTGTGTCCAAGGAGCCATCCGGAGACAGGACACCCAGCTCCGTAGAGCGATTTCAGCAGAGGAACGTCTGCTGGTTACATTAAGGTACGTAACAATTCTAAACAAATGCCAGTCATAATTTTGGTTGGTCTGACATGTATTCTTTGTATTTTCCTTTATGTCTTTAGCAGAACAACAACATAAATAGAATTGATTGTAATTTTTTTATTTATTTATTTTATTACAGATTTCTGGCAACCGGAGAGAGCTTATCATCCCTCCACTTCCAATACCGGCTTGGAATTTCCACCCTGTCCGGAATAGTTGCGGACACCTGCCGGGCTTTGTGGAATGTTCTCCGGGATGAGTTTATACCTCTACCCACCGAGGACATGTGGATGGGAATTGCAGAGAAATTCTGGAGTGTGTGTGATTTCCCCAACTGTTTGGGTGCGGTGGATGGAAAGCACATCTGCATTATCAAACCAGCCAGAACAGGATCGGAGTACTTCAACTACAAAAAATATTTTTCTGTTGTGCTCATGGCAATAGCAGATGCGGACTCTTGCTTCATCGCCGTGGACATTGGAGCTTTTGGCCGTGGCAACGATTCCCAGACTTTCAAGAACTCAGATATGGGCCAACGTGTGTGGCTAAAATTTTAATTTTCCACGACCACTCCCCAACACTCAAGGCCCAGCAATGCCATTTGTTATGGTTGGGGATGAGGCCTTTCAGATGTGTGAAAACCTACTGAAGCTATATTCCAGTCGGGACTTGAACCACACTAAAAGGATCTTTAACTACAGACTGACCAGGGCCCGAAGAACAGTAGAGTGTACCTTTGGAATTCTAGTCTCAAAATGGCGCATTCTTGCAACAGCCATTAAATAAAAAATGGAGACAGTCGATGAGGAGGTCAAAGCCTGTGTGGTTCTCCACAATTACATAATGGCTAAGGAGCAACCCAACATTGAACTGGATGAACCAGTTGCAAACCCATTGCCAGATTACCAGCATCACCCGCTGCAGTCAACTGCTGAAGTTGGCCACATGCGGGACCAATTTGCTGCCTTTTTTTATTCTGATATTGGACATGTGGCATGGCAGGACAATATTGCATAATTGTTCTGTTGGGATTTTGTCTGTTCCAGTTATGTTTTAAATGTTACTAATATTTGATGTTAATACATTTTTGGGGGTATCTTGACCGTGTCTCCTATGTATTTCCTCTTCAAACCACTTGTTGTTAGTGGTAAGGTTGTTGACGTCATTGCGTCCTGATTCTGTTCTGAAGTATCTATTGGACGCAGACTGAAGAGACGATGGCTGTTTATTACAAAACAAATCTATACTCATCAAGTCAGGTGTCAGAAATAATGAAATCATGATGCACATATAACAGTCTCATGAATTCACTATTTCTGACACATGTCCAGGTGAGTATAGATATGCCTTGTATGACCTCCATCGTCCCTTCACTTTGTGTGAAATAGATTATGTACACAGAAGAGAAAATGGAGGTTATACAAGGCAGTTCTCTACTCACAAGGTCAGGTGTCCTAACTAATGAGTTTTTGGACACATGACCTGTTGAGTATAGTTCTGCATTGTATTGTATTTCTCTTCAGTCCGCAACACTAGTCACAGAGTAAGCAGAAGGAAGAGATTATGGAGAAAATACAAGTATAAATTTTTTGGCCCACCTCATATCTCTATACCAAAGACACACAAAGCTGCAGTGTTGTACTTGCTAACTACAGGAGCTATGAGGTGACCAAAAAATAAAATGTTTTATTTGGCGCACGGTGTGTGTTGCCGGCGGCGAAATACACAATTAACCAAACATTTTTGGGGGCAAAAAACATTATTATTTATTTTTAAAACAAAACAAAAACAAATTAACTGTGCCTGCTTGGGGTAGAGTGCTGGAAACGGGGGTATGTAGCTGTGAAGCTTGACTCACTGTGGACGACGCAGGGGTGGCAGGAGAAGGGGCAATTAAATTACTGGGGTCTGGCAGATCGGGGATGGGGCTCGACGCATGAGAGGGCTGAGACAGACTGGAAGGGTGAGACAAACCTGACATTACAGACACATTGGGAGGTGAGGGGGGATGAATAGTAATAGTCCGCTGTTTTTTTTTCCTTTTTTGGGATCGGTGCTGCGGTCTGGGGAGCTTCGGTGGGCTAATTTCTTGCGGCCTGGTCATAGTGGCCGAATTGTCAGTGTTTTTGTCCCGCTGCTGCTGCTGCATGGTTGCGGTAGGAGGTTGGAAGGCCATGCCAGGGTCCTGCTGCTGCATTGTGGCACGGAAGGCCATGCCAGGGTCCTGCTGCATCGTGGTGGTGGAGCGGAAGGCCATGCCAGGGTCCTGCTGCATCGTGGTGGTGGAGCGGAAGGCCATGCCAGGGTCCTGCTGCTGCATGGTGGAGTCAGTGGAGGAGGTCCAAGCAGGAGCAGCAGTTTTTATGGTGGTGGCGGTGGGCTGTCCAACAGCATTCGGCATGGTGGTGGTGCTGTAGTGGTGTCCGGCAGTGCTTGGAATGGAGGTGGCCGTGCAGTGGTATGCAGCAGAGGTCGTCATTGAGGTCAAGCGTGACAGGGTAGGCACAGGTGGATATGCCGCCACTGTCTGCTGAAAATACTGACTCTGCTGCATAGCCTGCACATAAGCAGCATTGCAGGCCTGCATGACATTAAGGTGGAGATCCGGAGTAAGGTGTTCCGACATGCCCCGTTCAATTTGATTAAAAAAATGATGTGCTGGCTTCTGGAGGTCGGCTTTTACTTGGTCAAGGCTTTTGGTGATACGTGTATTCATATGGCTAATGGCAGTATCCAGGCGGTCACCAAACCAACGCCTTGAGTCCATCGTGAAAAACGGAGCTTAAGTGCAAAAACTCAGGCATGAGTGACCTATCCGAGGCCCTCTGCCGGGAGGAGCCACCCCAAAAAAAAGGGGCAGAGGCAGAGGACTGGGAAAGGGGAACACCTGATGGACCAGCTTCCTGGTCTCCAGTTAGGCTGGTTTCACATTTGCGTTTTTTGCCACTGCGTTTTAGCGCAAAAAAAGCATGCATTTTTTTCCCTATATTTAACATTAAAAACGCATGCGTTTTTTTGTATGCGTTTTGCCGCGTTTGACAACGCATGCATCATTTCTATGCTTGCGTTTTGTTGCGGAAATGCAACATGTAGTAATTTCTAGAGGCGTTTTTTGCCGCAAAAAAACGTATTGCTGTCTATGTAAACGCATGCGTTATTAAGCACATGCGTTTGGTTGCGTTTTTTAACGCATGCGTTTCCATAGAAAAAAACAAGTCTACACACTGATAAGCCACCCCCCACCATCAAGGTGATAAAGGGATCCAAACCCTAACCCTAACCCTAGGGATCCAAACACTAACCCTAACCCTAGGGATCCAAACCCTAACCCTAACCCTAGGGATCCTAACCCTAGGGATCCTAACCCTAGCTATTTCTATTTATAGTGGGTTTTCTAGTTGATTTTTATGATTGGCAGCTGTCACACACTAAAGACGCTTTTTATTCCAAAACATTTTTTCTCATCATGCGTACCAAAAACGCAAATGCAGGAAAAACGCATGTAAACGCGTAAAAATGCCGCTTTTTTTTACCGCATGCGAAAACGCACGCGTCTATAAAACGCAGTGTTTGCACGCGTTTACATGCGTTTTTTTCACCACCTGCGTTTGCGTTTTAAATGCAAATGTCAAACTAGCCTTAGTGTGACAGGCCCACTTGCTGCAGCGCTGTTGGATGGCTGGGATGGGTCCGTGGCTGTCTGATAAAGGACCGCTCCAGAATCAGGGTCAAGAATGCTACTCCATGTGCTGTGAAAAAAGAAAAAAAATTAATACCAAACATTTACAAAACGCCAACTCCTGTGGAATAGAAACATACAGATTATGGCAATACAACACAACCTAATACACTGTAAAAATACTTACGTTCTCTGGGTCTTAAAAATGCCAGAATGCGGTGGTATTTATATTTTCGGATCCTTGCTCCAGAACCACTAGGAACATGGCTCTCTTGACGAAGGTCCTTGTTGAAGCGGTCCTTCATCGAATGCCAACGTGTTTTGACTTTGAGCACTGTTGAAAAAAACAAAAATTATGGTTAGACAATGGACTCTTGGCCGTGCTCACACAACTGGATGTGATGAGAGAAACTCCTGAGAGTTTCTCTCATCACACACAGTTGTGTGATCCTGGCCAAGGTCTCTGCTGCATCACACTGCATTGCAATACTTACAAAATGCAATTCGGATCCGAGTCGGGCAGTTGTCCCAGCCATCCCACATCGCTTTGGCCACCTCATTCCATAGCCAACGGATCGTCACGTTGTCCAAGTGCTGCAGAACCCGGGTGTCCCACAACGGGACTCGCTCATGGACCAGGGAGATAAGGAGGTCATCTTCAATGAGGTCCTCATCCCGTTCTGGAACATAAAAAATAAATAAAGACATTAAGGTTGGAGACATTAACATAAGGAAAAGAAAGAAAACAGAGGCAGAAAACCTACATGAATAATGAAAGTCAAGATAAAAAAGGAGTCCAGAAGAAAAATGTAAAGAAAGAGGAAAGTAAAGAAAGGAAGATTCAAGAATAGTAAAGTGAGGATACAAAAGACAGCTAGGTATACTTACACGCTGCTGCCTTTCCACCCGACCGTGAATCCGCTGCTCCTGCTCAGCCTGTGCCGCAGTGGAAGACGTGCTCTAAAAAAAGGAAAAAAAAATTGTCACATGTGTAGATGTGAGTGACAGTGAATACTTACCAATCTGAGGAGGTGAGTACTCACTTCACTGACATGTTCGGCTTGTGAAGGCCCAGGACATTGCTCCTGCTCAGAAGAAGATGACATTCTGATGCATACGTGCAGAAAGAAATTGCAGAAATTAGGACATATAGAGACAGAAAATAGAAAATAAAGACATTGGCTAGGATATACTCACGTTGTTCAGAGTGTAGGTTCCCTCCTGTGTCTGCTCTGCTGCATCTGGAAACCTTCTCTGTCTGCTGAGTAGTGACCTGCAAATGTCCACTCTCTCCCTTTATCACTTTGTATGTGGGGGGTGGCTAATCAGTGTCTAGACCTGTTTTCCTGTGGTGCAACGCATGCGTTCACAAACGCAAGCAAACGCATGTGCTTGTGGCCACATGCGTTCACATAGACAGTAATGCGTTTTTTTGTCGCAATCCTTCCGCTAACAACCGCATACGTTTCTAGACGGCAAATTGACGCCTCTCAAATTACTACATGTAGCGTTTACCGCGCCAAACCGCAGATGACGAAACGACGCATGCATCGTCAAACGCGGCAAAAACGCAACCGATCGCAAACACATGCATCTCTAATGTTAAATATAGGAATTCACAGCGCATGCGGATAATTGCGGAAGAAACGCTGCGGACACAACCACAAATGTGAAACCGGCCTAAGTAAGCTAATTACATGCAACATATACATTCAGTGAGAGGAGATGCCGACGATATATCATCTTGAAAACATTCAGCGATATAAATCATCTAATTTTGGTATGATCTATTCTAGACTAAATAATTGTGAGAAATGATATCGCACCACATAGGAAGACAAAATTAATGTTTTATAAAGTGATTTCAATTAAGTTATATAATACAGATATTTAGTAATAACAACTAACAGGAAACCGACTACTAAATATTATTTCAGCACTACTGTATGCTTAGCTGTGGCGACCAGCAACAGAACAAAGAGGTGACCAATCATTGACTCTAGATCTCCAGTCTTTTGGAGAACTACCAGCACTTATAGTTCAGGGACAATCTGGCAGTTGTGGGGTAGAAAGTGGCATTACCAAGAGGACTTCTTATCTCCTTGTTTTCCCATTACCAAAGGAGTGCCAATGGACTCACTAAAAACAAGCCACATGACCAGAAATATAGATTTTGTACTGTAAAGTGGATGATAATAAAGAAGATGGTTGAACAATAATATAGCAAAATTGTTTTTTTTTTCATTGTACTGTATTATCACAAAAGGATAAGAAAAATCCAATAAAAATAACTTACCAACTGAATGAATTGTTCCCAGCATTATAGCAGCTAATATGAATACTCACAAAACCCCCTATGGCCTTGTGCTGCAGAAAGAAAAAGAAAAGAAAGCTTCCAGAAAATAAAAGGTTGGAAGTAGTGATGAGCGAACGAGAAGGTGTTATCTGAGCATGCTCATGTGCTAACTGAATGTCGTTGGTGTGCTAAAAAAATATGTTGGAGTCCCCACGCCTGCATGTCTCACAGCTGTTCGACAGTCGCAACACATGCAGGGATTACCTAATAAATGGACAATCCCTGCATGTGTTGCGACTGTCGAACAGCAGCGAGACAAGCCGCCGCGGGGACTCAAACATAGTTTAAAGTCACTCGGTTAGGACATGAGCATGCTCAGATAACACCTTATCCGAGCACATTTTCTCATCACTAGTTGGAAGGCCAATGAACTCACCCAGCATGAAAATTGTGTAGGACCCTTACACGCTATTCAGAACTGGCGGAAAATGATCAAAATGTTTTGTCAAAAAAGACCAAACATATAGAAGGGGCAAAAAGTTTATGACGAAGTTCAAGCAGTGCATAAAAGTTTAATAAGAGGAACTTTACTACAGCCGAGGACAATTACCCTCAGTATATGTGCAGTAATTACCATCTTTTTCTCTCTAGTAGTGTAGTAATCTGCATTTTCTAATCATCCTGCTCCTGCTGCAATAGCAATCCACTCAGTAGTCAATCTGAGGCATCAGAATTGCAGGGAAAAGGACCAATAATGATGCAGGGGGCGTGTCTTAGACTACGTCAGACTCTGCAGGCACAGGAGCTGAGCGGAAGTAATAGATTACAGCTCTGCCATATTCGGGCTAAGGCTGGGTTCACATTAGCGTATGTGTGCCCAGCGTATACCTGCGTACCAATCCGCATGCGTCTTGCGTACATATATTTAACATTGTGTACGCAGGGACACGCATTTGCATCAGTTTATGCGGATGAGTACGCATGCGTCATTTTGCGGTGTGCGGCAAACGCAACATGTTGCATTTTTTGAGGCGTCAATTTAGAGCAGACATACGCATGCGGATGAGTGTGTCAAAACAACGCATTACTGTCTATGTGAACGCATTGGTACGCAAGGACATGTGTATGCATACGTTCGATACGCATGCATTCTTCACACTAATCATGCCCAGGAAATGATGTCACCACCATTAAAATCCCTGCTGTATAAAAGGGGTCTGGAGACAGGAAGTCCAGTACTCTCAAGACTCTGGATGCGAGCACAAGACTCTGGTATAGTATAAGTATTGAAGCTTTGAAAATGTCTTTCTGTCTCTCACTGCATTCTGTACTCTACTTATGTTTTGCTTTCAGTTCCTTCTAGACTGTGATGTGTTCCTGTACTGGACTCCTTGCCTGGATTGCTCATCCCTGTCTGGGATTACCTATCGTGGATTGCTTCTGTGGCCCTGTGTAAGTATGAGTGTGTGTACTTTTCAATTACTATGTTGCCCTGCCCAGTCTCACACTCTGCCCAGTTTCACACCCTTCATCACTTTGTGTCTTATGTTTTCCTTTTTTTTCCTTGTAGACTGTGCGGTGCTACTGTACCCGTGCTGTGCTACTGTCCTGGTGCTGTGCTGCTGTCACGCTTCTGTACTGCCTGCTGTGCTGTTGGAAGAGCAGGAGCAGTCAAGTGGAAATGAATCTTCCCAGGGTTGTCGGGTTCAAATTCCTGAGGAGGAAAGACGGGTGTAAGTCTTCTTTTCATTGTCAGACTTGTAATTGAATTTTTTTTTTCAGTTTTGTATCTTTAAAACTGTATGACTTATTAATTTTTTTCTTATTTTATTTGCTCTATAGGTTCGACAACATGAGCAAGGTCAACATGGCATTGACAATGACCTACTCATTACACTGGTTCAAGAGCGTGTAGCGTTGTGGGATCCCCGTGATCGCAATCATTCCGACTCAGTATTGATTTGATAACTTTGGGAAGAAGTGGCCAGATCGCTGTTGGATGATTGGGACCATGTAAGGCCAGAAGTAAGTCAGAAAGGATTTTCGTAAGTATTGCAATGTGGTCTTACGCATCTGTTTCGCTGTAAATGTTGATGTCTTTTTTACAATTATTTTTTTCTTCCCCCTTTACAGTGAAGAGAGTAAAAGTTTGATGAAGGATCGCTTCAATAAGGACATCAGACAGGAGATTCGGGTTAAAAGTGGTCCAAAACCAAAGCTCTCGAAATATAGATACAACCATATGCTTTCTTTTCTGAGGCCTGTGGTTGCTCAGCGAACGTATCTTTTCTGTTGTCTTACTAAAAAATGTTAATAGTTTATATAGTAATGTTCTTCTTTTATTTTCCACACAGAACCTGGAGCAGCACTATACAACTTGGATCTTCCTCTGTTGGAGCGGCCCCTCACTGACCAGCTAACGAACTGTCCCAATCATCCACCAGAGATGGAGCAACAAGGCAGGCTTCACAGGCTGGGGAACAGGCAGCCCATCCATCAGGGTTTCCCCTCTCCCAGCCCTCTGCCACTGGTTTTGTTGGGACTTCTCGTCAGTGGCAGAGGGCTCGTGAGAGGTCAGTCATGCCCAAGTTTATTCACTTAAGCTCGGTCTTCCAGGATGGGATGAAGGTGATTGGAGATAGACTGGACAGTGGGTTTACTCAGGTGAACACACTTTTCCAGGATGTCCACAGATGTCTTGACCACCTGAAAGCCGACCTTCAGAGACCAGCGAGACAGTTTTTCAGCAATAGAGGGGGGCGTGTTGGAAAACCTTACGCCTAAAATCCAGCTGAACATCATGCAGGCCTGCCAGGCTGCTTACAGCCAGGCATTACAGCAGCAGTCCCAAAGCTATCATCCGCAGACTGGATTTTACCAGCATCAACAAGTACAGCATCAGTGGCCTGTTCCCCCAGTTCACAGCTACACCACGCTCCAGATTGCAACACCCCTGCAGCAGGCAGCATCCACCATGCTCCAGAGTTCTGCACCCCTGCAGCAAGCAGCATCCACCATGCTCCAGAGTGCAGCACCCCTGCAGCAAGCAGCATCCACCACGCTAGAGTGCAGCACCCCTGCAGCAAGCAGCATCCACCACACTCCAGAGTGAGTAACTCCTACAGCAAGCAGCATCCACCACGCTGCTCAGTCCAGCACGCCTGCAACATGCAGTATCTACCATGCAGCACAGTCCAACACTATGACAGCTCACAGCTAGAGAGGCCAAAACTCCCACTTATAAAACAAAGAAAAGCAGAAAGACTCGCACTAGTGACTCGGCGCCGCACCGTAAAATGAATTTCAAAAACCTGACCTGCACATCCAAACATAGACTGAGTGTGAACAGGTGCTGAACCCAGAGTCGCCAACTCGTACATAGTTAAGTAAATAGGGCAGCACACTGCAGCGCCAAAACATGCAAACTTGAAAACACGAAATTTGAACTGCATTACTGCACTAGAAATATGAAAAATGAGAGCTTTTAGCGCATAAAAATGGCCATATTTATGTGTACCTCGTAGCCACTTTACGGCATCTCTCTTATACGAGGTCCTACGATTGACCTACCTCGCTGAGAATAAACGTCTCCATCTGAATGGGTACATGTGAAACCTCTTCTTGGACTCAAATTCTCTCTCTCTGTGGAGGGGTATTGGACCTACTATAATTAAAACACCTGTGGCTAGGAGGCGGGGAGTGCATGATCAGAAGGCTAAAGAATACATTTCAAAAACCTGACCTGCACATCCAAACATAGACTGAGTGTGAACAGGTGCTGAACCCAGAGTCGCCAACTCGTACATAGTTAAGTAAATAGGGCAGCACACTGCAGCGCCAAAACATGCAAACTTGAAAACACGAAATTTGAACTGCATTACTGCACTAGCCACAGGTGTTTTAATTATAGTAGGTCCAATACCCCTCCACAGAGAGAGAGAATTTGAGTCCAAGAAGAGGTTTCACATGTACCCATTCAGATGGAGACGTTTATTCTCAGCGAGGTAGGTCAAGCGTAGGACCTCGTATAAGAGAGATGCCGTAAAGTGGCTACGAGGTACACATAAATATGGCCATTTTTATGCGCTAAAAGCTCTCATTTTTCATATTTCTAGTGCAGTAATGCAGTTCAAATTTCGTGTTTTCAAGTTTGCATGTTTTGGCGCTGCAGTGTGCTGCCCTATTTACTTAACTATGTACGAGTTGGCGACTCTGGGTTCAGCACCTGTTCACACTCAGTCTATGTTTGGATGTGCAGGTCAGGTTTTTGAAATGTATTCTTTAGCCTTCTGATCATGCACTCCCCGCCTCCTAGCCACAGGTGTTTTAATTATAGTAGGTCCAATACCCCTCCACAGAGAGAGAGAATTTGAGTCCAAGAAGAGGTTTCACATGTACCCATTCAGATGGAGACGTTTATTCTCAGCGAGGTAGGTCAAGCGTAGGACCTCGTATAAGAGAGATGCCGTAAAGTGGCTACGAGGTACACATAAATATGGCCATTTTTATGCGCTAAAAGCTCTCATTTTTCATATTTCTAGTGCAGTAATGCAGTTCAAATTTCGTGTTTTCAAGTTTGCATGTTTTGGCGCTGCAGTGTGCTGCCCTATTTACTTAACTATGTACGAGTTGGCGACTCTGGGTTCAGCACCTGTTCACACTCAGTCTATGTTTGGATGTGCAGGTCAGGTTTTTGAAATGTATTCTTTAGCCTTCTGATCATGCACTCCCCGCCTCCTAGCCACAGGTGTTTTAATTATAGTAGGTCCAATACCCCTCCACAGAGAGAGAGAATTTGAGTCCAAGAAGAGGTTTCACATGTACCCATTCAGATGGAGACGTTTATTCTCAGCGAGGTAGGTCAAGCGTAGGACCTCGTATAAGAGAGATGCCGTAAAGTGGCTACGAGGCACACATAAATATGGCCATTTTTATGCGCTAAAAGCTCTCATTTTTCATATTTCTAGTGCAGTAATGCAGTTCAAATTTCGTGTTTTCAAGTTTGCATGTTTTGGCGCTGCAGTGTGCTGCCCTATTTACTTAACTATGTACGAGTTGGCGACTCTGGGTTCAGCACCTGTTCACACTCAGTCTATGTTTGGATGTGCAGGTCAGGTTTTTGAAATGTATTCTTTAGCCTTCTGATCATGCACTCCCCGCCTCCTAGCCACAGGTGTTTTAATTATAGTAGGTCCAATACCCCTCCACAGAGAGAGAGAATTTGAGTCCAAGAAGAGGTTTCACATGTACCCATTCAGATGGAGACGTTTATTCTCAGCGAGGTAGGTCAAGCGTAGGACCTCGTATAAGAGAGATGCCGTAAAGTGGCTACGAGGTACACATAAATATGGCCATTTTTATGCGCTAAAAGCTCTCATTTTTCATATTTCTAGTGCAGTAATGCAGTTCAAATTTCGTGTTTTCAAGTTTGCATGTTTTGGCGCTGCAGTGTGCTGCCCTATTTACTTAACTATGTACGAGTTGGCGACTCTGGGTTCAGCACCTGTTCACACTCAGTCTATGTTTGGATGTGCAGGTCAGGTTTTTGAAATGTATTCTTTAGCCTTCTGATCATGCACTCCCCGCCTCCTAGCCACAGGTGTTTTAATTATAGTAGGTCCAATACCCCTCCACAGAGAGAGAGAATTTGAGTCCAAGAAGAGGTTTCACATGTACCCATTCAGATGGAGACGTATATTCTCAGCGAGGTAGGTCAAGCGTAGGACCTCGTATAAGAGAGATGCCGTAAAGTGGCTACGAGGTACACATAAATATGGCCATTTTTATGCGCTAAAAGCTCTCATTTTTCATATTTCTAGTGCAGTATTGCAGTTCAAATTTCGTGTTTTCAAGTTTGCATGTTTTGGCGCTGCAGTGTGCTGCCCTATTTACTTAACTATGTACGAGTTGGCGACTCTGGGTTCAGCACCTGTTCACACTCAGTCTATGTTTGGATGTGCAGGTCAGGTTTTTGAAATGTATTCTTTAGCCTTCTGATCATGCACTCCCCGCCTCCTAGCCACAGGGGTTTTAATTATAGTAGGTCCAATACCCCTCCACAGAGAGAGAGAATTTGAGTCCAAGAAGAGGTTTCACATGTACCCATTCAGATGGAGACGTTTATTCTCAGCGAGGTAGGTCAAGCGTAGGACCTCGTATAAGAGAGATGCCGTAAAGTGGCTACGAGGTACACATAAATATGGCCATTTTTATGCGCTAAAAGCTCTCATTTTTCATATTTCTAGTGCAGTAATGCAGTTCAAATATCGTGTTTTCAAATTTACTTAGCACCGTAAAATGAAGACCCGGAGCAAGAAATGTCTGCCAAAAATGGTCCTACCACCTCAACTCTCACTTCCCAATGTGTCTCTGTTGTCTAATATGTAACTACCTTCCCTTGGTTCTCTCCCTTCCAATTTGTCTATCCCTTCCCACCATTCAACTCCTAATGTGTCGTTTCCTCCCAATGTGTCCAGTCCCGTCCAGGAGCCAATCCTTCAATTTACTGCCCCTTCCACTGTAACCCCGTCATCATCGACTGTTACCCAATCATCACAGCTCAACACCCCCAAGGTCCACAATATCTCACCGTCATACAAACCCTGATCATAAACCCAACTGTTGTTTAATGCAAAATAAACAGATGGTTATGGTTGTTGTTAAATAAAATTTTTATTTTGTTTGCACAATCCCTGTGTTTTGTTTGTCTCTTTCTATGAAAACACACACGTGTGTATTGTATTGTTGAGTGAAGTAGTAACGGATGTTTAACTGGAGTTGTTTTATTAGTAGTAAAGTCAGCAAACCTATAACATTTACTTAGAGTGTATTAAACCATATCGTCTTGCCATGCAAAACGTCCAATATCCGAAACATAGTAAGCACCAAACTTATCCCTCATCTGGGCAATTTCTACTGTAGTCCTCAGAGGGTGATCACTGTAATCCTGCAAAGTGCTATCAACAGGTTCGTCAAGTTCTAATTGTTGTCGCTCTTGTCAGGATTGTGCATAACAACACACGCTTTCATCACATCATCAATTGTCTCAGTTTTTAGATTGATTGGTGTTCCCAAAATGCGTCATTTAGATGCCAACATACCAAAGGCACACTCCACAGTTCTTCGTGCCCTTGTCAGTCGGTAGCTGAAAATCCTTTTGGTGTGATTCAAGTCCTGACTTGAGTACGGTTTATGAGGCTGGCACACATTTGAAATGCCTCATCCCCAAACACAACTTACGGCATTGGCAGTCCTTCATTGTTTGGAAGAGGTTGTGGAGGTGGAAAATTAAAATTATTACCATACAAACCTTGGCCCATGTCAGAGTTTTTGAAAGCCTATGAGTAATTTCCCATCCAAATGAGCCAAGTTCAACGGCGCCAAATCGACACTCAGCATCTGCAATCGCCATGAGAACAATCGAAAAGTATTTTTTGTAATTGGAATACTCGGATCCACTTCCAGCCGGTTTCAGAATCTGAATGTGTTTGCCGTCCACAACCCCCACAGAATTTGGAAAATTACAAATTTCATTGAACGTTGCTGCCTTTTTCAGCCAGAGTTCAGTTGTGTGTTAGGGGAGGAATTCTGCACGCAGAACGTCACATAAAGTATGGCAGGTGTCTCCAACAATTCCAGAAAGTGTGGACACTCCAATCCGGAATTGAAAATGTAGAGATGATGAGGTCTCTCCGGTAGACAGGATTCTGCCAAACAGAAAACGGAAAAAAAAAAATCAGCACATGGCTGTTATAACAATAATACAAACTACATGTGTTTATTTTTCAAAATTACATACCTCAGTGTCACCAACAGACGTTCCTCAGCAGGAATTGCTTGACGTAGTTGTGTGTCCTGCCCGGTGATGGATCCTCACATTGTAGCAATTCATCGAAGCTCTGTTCTGACATCCTCGTGTATTCAAAAAACTTCTCCGGGTTTTCATGCAGCTCAGTGTACAACGAGTGGTAGGCTCCATGGCTCTCTCAGACTTCAATGATGGGGTGTTGCCAGTAGCGACGATGACATTTTCTCCATCTTCCTCTTCTTCTTCTTTCTTCTTCACAAGCCACAGCAAAGGCAAAAGTCAATTTCAATTCCAAATCCAGATTACGATAGAAGCTCTCCATGCCAAGATCCATCTTGCAGCTGGATACAGCAGCAAAAGATGAGGATTTTATCTGTGTAAGGTCTATATACACTGTGTGCAGAATTATTAGGCAAGTTGTTTTTTGGATCACATGATACTTTTTATACATGTTGTCCTATTCCAAGCTGTTCAGGCTTGAGAGCCAACTACAAATTAAGTAAATCAGGTGATGTGCATCTCTGTAATGAGGAGGGGTGTTGTCTAATGACATCAAAACCCTATATAAGGTGTGCTTAATTATTAGGAAACTTCCTTTCCTTTGGCAAAATGGGTCAGAAGAGAGATTTGATGGGTTCTTAAAAGTCCAAAATTGTGAGATGTCTTTCAGAGGGATGCTGTAGTCTTGAAACTGCCAAACTTTTGAAGCGTGATCACCGAACAATCAAGCGTTTCATGGCAAATAGCCAACAGGGTCGCAAGAAGCGTGTTGGGCAAAAAAGGCGCAAAATAACTGCCCATGAATTGAGGAAAATCAAGCGTGAAGCTGCCAAGATGCCATTTGCCACCAGTTGTGCCATATTTCAGAGCTGCAACGTTACTGGAGTAACAAGAAGCACAAGGGGTGCATTAAAAGAGGTCTGGATACACATGATGAGAGCATTATACTGCCTCTGTACAAATCCCTAGTTAGACCGCACATGGAGTACTGTGTCCAGTTTTGGGCACCGGTGCTCAGAAAGGATATAATGGAACTAGAGAGAGTACAAAGGAGGGCAACAAAATTAATAAAGGGGATGGGAGAACTACAATACCCAGATAGATTAGCGAAATTAGGATTATTTAGTCTAGAAAAAAGACGACTGAGGGGCGATCTAATAACCATGTATAAGTATATAAGGGGACAATACAAATATCTCGCTGAGGATCTGTTTATACCAAGGAAGGTGACGGGCACAAGGGGGCATTCTTTGCGTCTGGAGGAGAGAAGGTTTTTCCACCAACATAGAAGAGGATTCTTTACTGTTAGGGCAGTGAGAATCTGGAATTGCTTGCCTGAGGAGGTGGTGATGGCGAACTCAGTCGAGGGGTTCAAGAGAGGCCTGGATGTCTTCCTGGAGCAGAACAATATTGTATCATACAATTATTAGGTTCTGTAGAAGGACGTAGATCTGGGGATTTATTATGATGGAATATAGGCTGAACTGGATGGACAAATGTCTTTTTTCGGCCTTACTAACTATGTTACTATGTTATGTTACAAGGTGTGCGATACTCAGGGACATAGCCAAGGTAAGGAAGGCTGAAAAACGACCACCTTTGAACAAGAAACATAAGATAAAATGTCAAGACTGGGCCAAGAAATATCTTAAGACTGACTTTTCAAAGGTTTTATGGACTGATGAAATGAGAGTGACTCTTGATGGGCCAGAGGCTGGATAAGTAAAGGGCAGAGAGCTCCAATCCAACTCAGACGCCAGCAAGGTGGAGGTGGGGTACCGATATGGGCTGGTATCATCAAAGATGAACTTGTGGGACCTTTTCGGGTTGAGGATGGAGTGAAGGTCAACTCCCAGACCTGCTGCCAATTTCTGGAAGACATCTTTAAGCAGTGGTACAGGAAGAAGTTGATATTGTTCAATAAAACCATGATTTTCATGCAGGACAATGCTTCATCAGATGCCTCCAACTACTCCACAGTGTGGCTGGCCAGTAAAGGTCTCAAAGAAGAAAAAATAATGACATGGCCCCCTTGTTCACCTGATCTGAACCCCATAGAGAACCTGTGGTCCCTCATAAAATGTGAGATCTACAGGGAGGGAAAACAGTCCACCTCTCGGAACAGTGTCTGGGAGGGTGTGGTGGCTGCTGCACGCAATGTTGATCGTAAACAGATCAGGCAGCTGACAGAATCTATGGATGGAAGGCTGTTAGTGTCATCATAAAGAAAGGTGGCTATATTGGTCACTAATTTTTTGGGTTTTTGTTTTTACATGTTAGAAGTTTTGTGCAGTTATTTTGTGCAGTTATTTTGGTTTACCTGGTGAAAATAAACAAGTGAGATGGGAAAAGTTGCCTAATAATTCTGCACAGTAATAGTTACCTGCACAAACAGATATCCTCCTAAGATAGCCAAATCTAAAAATAACCCACTCCAACTTCCAAAAATATTAAGCTTTGATATCTACGAGTCTTTTGGGTTGATTGAGAACATAGTTGTTGATCAATAATAAAAATAATCCTCTAAAATACAACTTGCCTAATAATTCTGCAAGCAGTGTATACAAAATCCCCATGAGACACGCCCATTGTGTGTGGCTTTTGTCAAGGAAATTCTCCTTGAACAGCATTTGCCGCATGACAAAATTCATTGAAAATTCGAACGCATGCGCAGAAAAACGCAAACGCATGCAAAAACGCATACAAACATGCACACACAACTTTTTTTGGCATCATTCATAAGCTGATGCAGATTAAAAAAATGCAGCGTAATCATGCATTTGAATGCGTTTTGGCATGCGTTTGCGCATGCATATGATACGCTGCGCACAGAGACGCTAATGTGAACTTAGCCTTAGTTATAAAGGTAATAAGCAACAATATCTGAGGAAAATTAATATAAGGTATCAATTCTGAGCTCCTGGCCAGAAGATTGATTTAATTATTTTCCAGTGACAAATAAAAAAAAAACCCCACAAAATCGGACCAATAAAATATGCCAAATTTTAGTCCTTGAGCATTCTGCTGCAATAATCTATGCAAAATAATATAAAGGAAAGCAACCAGAAATTATTTACCAGCTGGAATTAGAATCTGATAGAGAAATTCTCATTTAATAGAAAAGGAGTTTCCATAGCTAAGCAGATCCTTCCCTCCTTGGCTTTCTTCTGGTTTCCCGCAGCTGCATGCTGCACACAGTTAATAGCCAATATAGCAGGAGCGCATTGGCAAAGCTGTGCTGGAACGCATTGTGTTCTCTCCAGCACATTTCATCTTCTCTTCTGCTTGCTTGCCGCTTTGTTTAGTTTAGTTGTAATGGTAAGGTACATGTACTAAATAAGCCTAGAGAATATTAGGCTGGAATATGTTTCTACAAAACAGATGCAAAGATGTAAAGTCTCTGTAAAAGAATATCGAAAAATAATATAATTCTATAGAGGGAAAAGGATAAAGGTTATAAGGACGGCTAGGTTAGCCTAATCCTTTTTTTAGTGTTGAGCTTTATGTTCCCAGCTACAAGACTAAAGAAGGTTCACCTCTGAGCACCGTGCTATTCTCTCCAGTCAGAAAAACAGACATTTCCCTTTTTGATCATATGATTACATTTCATGAGGGGCAGATGGTAAAAATTATGCCAAAATGCATAAGAACATAACTTTGCTCTAGTGCAGTTATTTCCAACCTTACATTTAGAATTCCCTAAAAATGTTTCTACTCACAGGGAACCCCTTCTCTTAGGCCGAGTTCACATTGGCGTTCAGGGTTTTGCAGAGGGCTGCGTACGTCCTCTGTTAAGCTCCGCCTACTTCTGCATGCGTCCTGTGTACCTATCTTTAAAATTGGATACGCAGGACATGCAGATGCGGCGTTTTGACGCGCCCGCCGTCCGCACAAAACGCAACTTGTTGCGATCCCGTGCGGTCGGCAGGTGCATCAAAACAGCGCATCCATATACATCTGCATGTCCTGCTTGTGTACCTAATGTGGCTTTGTGGAGGAAGGGAGGTACGTGTCACTGCAAATGCAGCGGTCAGTGATGTGAAGCCAGAATGTTTTTGTGTTTCCAGCACACTAGGTGCTGAGAGGCCATGTACAGAGGGACGGTTTTATGTGAGCACCCGCAGTGCTGGTGGGAGGATGCTCACCGTACCCCTTTCCCTGCAGGACCAGCAACTGCTTGAGGACCTGCAGTGAGGTCATGATTATGTGATCAATCACATGATGGGGAAGTTACAGGCTTAGGTTGAAATAATTGAGCTCTACAGGCAGTCTGGGTTCAGCTAGCCTGGAGATCGGAGTCTCCAGAGGCTTTGTGGCTCGTCGGGCACAGACTGAATCTGTGCTGCTCCACAGCAGGGTGCCACCCGCCACATACTGACTGTGTTGCAGCATTTTGCTTTTCTTTTGTTGTTTTGTTCCCGTTTTAGCCTGAAAGGCTGAGTTTGTTTTCCCCACTAGTTAGTTTATGCTGCCTTACAATAAACCAACGAGTGCTTTAAAGAGACGGTGTTCCCATTTTTCTACCTTTGTGTGCCTCCATGTGAGTGAACTACCACGCCCTGAAAATAATACTAATAACTGCGTCTCCTGTGGGTAATAGCGTCATACACTTTGTCACAGGACTGTGCGAAACAATGTGCTCACCTAAAAACAATATTGCCACACATTGTGACCCCTTTTACTCCACAAAACCAGTGACTCTGTCACATATTCCCCACCTCTGCCCAAAGCCAGGGGTTTTGGCACCCTCACTCACTAGGAAGGGGAGTCTGGACAAGGAATGTGCATTCCCGTGTAATTTTCCAGGCCTATGTTCTACGTGAAAAGCGAACTCTTGGAGGCCCAAGAACCATCTCGTCACCCAAGCATTTCTACTCTTCTACGCATTGGGAATGATACGGCTCTGTCAACACATCATGCTCGGTCGCCTGTGTACACCCTGGCAACTTGGAGAACAGGTCACAGTTCCGCTGCAACAGTTCCCGACACTTTTCTCTGGGCCAGTGTGAGAGTTTGCCACAGTGACATCGTCCACTGGCACTTAGGCAAGGGGTTTCCCGTGGTTCCCGTTCCTGCCACGGCTTGAGTAGGTTCCCGTGGTATATTTGGTCTGGCTTTCTTCGACCTGGCTAGTGTACCTTGCAATTTACTTCACTCAGCTTCTCCACCACGTTGTATGGGCCTTGCCACTTGGCTAGGAACTACCGTGGGGATAAGCACTAGCATGCAGTCCCCAGGCTGGAACTGTCTCACTCTTGCTGACCAGTTGTACACCCTTGCCTAAGCTTCTTGCACCTGCAGAAGATGCTCCCTCACGATTGGCATCACTTTCGACATCCTCTACTGTAACTGGGCAACATGCTCTATGACGCTCTGGTATGGTGTGACCTCCAATTCCCAGGTTTCCTTGGCAATGTCCAGGACTCCTCTCGGATGTCGAGCATACAAGAGCTCGAACGGAGAGAAGCCAGTCGAGGCTCGTGGCACTTCTGTGATTGAGAAGAGCAGGAACAGAAGAAGAGAGTCCCAATCTCGGCCGTCCTTCTCTATAACCTTCTTGAGCATCGCCTTCAGGGTCTTATTGAAGCGCTCTACTAGGCAGTCTGTCTGTGTAGGGTAGACTGAGGTTCGCAGCTGGGCAATCTGAAGGACCTTACAAAATTCCCTCATCACTTTTCTCATGACTGGGTTCCTTGGTCAGTCAAGACCTCCTTCGGTAGACCCATCCGTGCAAAAACATGAACCAGTTCCCTGGTGATACTTTTGGCCGAGGCGTTTCTGAGAGGCACTGCTTCTGGGTACTGGCTTGCATAGTCCATGACCACTAAGATGTATTGGTGCCCTCGTGCAGACTTAACTAGAGGCCCCACTAGGTCCATGGCAATCCTTTCAATTGGGATCTCTATCACTGGCAACGGAACTAGGGGACTTCAGAAGTGAGTAGAGGGAGCAGTTATCTGGCAGATGGAGCAGGATCTACAATAATTTAAGATCTCCCTGCAACACCCCGGCCAATAGAACCTCCGCATAATTCGTTCCTGTGTTTTCTCAACCCCCAGATGTCCCCACAAAACATGTGAATGGGCCATGTCTAACCCCCTCTGCCGGTAGAGGCTTTGGTTCCAAAAGTTGCTACACAATCTCCCCTCCCTTCAGTGTGGTTACCCAAAATAGCAATTAGCCATTCACGGAGAAATGTAGGAACCTGGTGTCAGCCCCTGACTCTTGAGCAACCCCATCAATTACAGACACATTTTCGAATGCATTCTTTAGTGTAACATCATGCATTTGGGCAGAGCCAAAATTTTCCCCTGAAACCCCCAGATCAGGAACCTCAGCCTCGCTGACCTCTGCCTCATCCTCGTCACCTGCCATGACACATAAGGGAAACTGGTTTATCTCTGGCTGTGACAGGGATTGAGCAAGGTTACTAGATTCTGTCTGAGTCACTTATCATCGCAGGCTTCCCCCACAAGTCCCAAAAGAGGCTAAAGTCCCGGCCGATTATCACGGGGTGTAGCAAGTGTTTCACAACCCCGACCTCATGGGACTCAGTGCCACAGTGTGTTTTTATACAGACTCGGGCAACAGGGTAGTCCATGACATCGCTGTGAATATAGCAGATGCCCACGTATTTCCCTGGAACTAGCTGGTGGGGGAAGGTAGACCTTATCAGGGTCACCAAACTCCCCAAGTCCAATAGTCCTGATATCAGCGCCCCGTTTACGATCACAGGACATGGCTGAGGCCCATCCCTGGGCTGATGGTCCACACTGCAAGCAGGATAAGTGAAGTATGAGCAGCGTCAGCCTAGACTGCAGTCCATCCGCTCAGAAGACAAAGGACAACGGGCAGCGATATGTCCAGGACCGTGACACCGCCAACAGATCAATTCATTCCCTGCATTCTTTGGCACCCCTTCAACGGGACCTTTAGACCTCGGGCCTCCCCCAGTGGTGGCTCTATTATTCCTCTTTTGGGACTCAGGCTCCCGCTGGATACCCCGGTATGGAGATGCACCACCGCCTGGCTTCTTTAGGGACCTCTCAACCACCTGGTATCTTTCTACTATGCGAACCAAGTCATCCGCATTCCGAGGATCCCCCTGGGCCACCCATTTCTGTACCGACCTAGGAACAGAATGGATAAACCTGTCCATTACAACCAGCTCCACCACCTGGGCTGGGGTGGAGGACTCCAGCTGTAACCATTTCTGCACCAGGTGGAGTAAGTTGAACATTTGGCAGCGCAGTGGCTTATCACTGCAGTACACCTAGTGATGAACCCTTTGGGTTCATACAGACAGTCACCCTTGAGTGGGCCAGGATCTTAGTTTTCAGTTTGACATACTCCCGGGCATCTTGTAAAGCCAAGTTATAATAAGACATCTGGGGCTTGCCTGTTAGATAGGGAGCCAAAACCTGCACCCATTGGTCCAGCAGCAGTCTCTCTCGCTTCGCAACCAACTCAAAAACAGTGAGAAATTTCTCCACATCATCACCCAGGGTCATTTTCTTAATCGCTCGCCTTATTGTCTTCCGGACATGCGAGTTGTCACCTGGACTCCTGGGTTGGGCTTCCGATCTTCCCTAAACTGCCTCGGCAAGTAACTCTATCTTCTGCTGTCTGAACTGGTCATGATGCTGCTGTTGCTACTGCTGCAGTTGCTGAATGAGTAACTTATTCAACTCTTGATGGGCCAGCTGTTGTTGTTGCTGAGTGCTCACTAGATGCTTGAGGAGGTCCTCCATTTTGCCCGATGCCATCCACTGGCTTGCGGTCTCCTTTACCCAGGACATGCAGTTTTGACCATGACTGCTACTGGCGTTCCTGGAATGATGCCCGCATTTAGCACCACTTGTGATAGTTCACTCAGGTGGTGGCACACAGACGTAGAAAAAATGGGAACCATCTCTTTAAAGCCCTTGTTGGTTTATTGTAAGGCAGCATAAACCAACTAGTGGGGAAAAAAAACTCAGCCTTTCCGGCTAAAACAGGAACAAAACAACAAAAGAAAAGCAAAATGCTGCAACACAGTCTGTATGTTGCAGCTGGCACCCTGCTCTGGAGCAGCACAGGTTCGGTCTGTGCCCAACGAGTCACAAAGCCTCTGGAGACTCCTATCTCCAGGCTAGCTGAACCCAGACTGCCTGTAGAGCTCAGCTATTTCAACCTAAGCCTGTAACTTCCCCATCATGTGATTGATCACATGATCATGACCTCACTGCAGGTCCTCAAGCAGTTGCTGGTCCTGCAGGGAAAAGGGTACGGTGAGCACCCTCCCACCAGCACTGCGGGTGCTCACATAAAATTGACCCGTTGAACTCTGTACATGGCCTCTTAGCACCTAGTGTGCTGGAAACACAAAACCATTCCAGTTTCATATCACTGACCATTGCATGCACAGTGACACGTACCTCCCTTCACCCACAAAGCCAGTGACTCTGTCACAAGGGGCACACAATTCTTTTTCAGAAGTGTGCAAGTGTGATCACACGTTTTGTGAAATGTCATTTGACAGTTGTTTTAATATAAGTTGTTTGATTAAAAAAGAAGATGATATCACCAGTAAGCCACCAAATGTGATTGAGTTTTCTCTTTCTGACTGTTTCATCAGTCCTGGATTCATTTGTAAGGTCTGCAGCATTTTAGGCTGTAAAACAACTCCTAACATGAATTTACCATTGTTTAGGTTATAACTGGAGCTGAAATCTCGCACGATAGAAACATTTACACTGTGGCACGGATTCAGCATTGCCTTTTGTGTGTTTTGTGCTATTTTCTGTTTGCGCTCAATTCACTATTCTATTTGTGCCTTTTTAAAATCTATTTTATATATCTTCACTTGTGGTTTTTTGTTTTCCACTTTGTGAGCAGAGCTTAGCGATTCCAGATATTTTCGTGTGATTTATCAATTGCTATTTTTAATGAAATCACACAATTTCGTGTCCCTACACTTGAATTCCCCACCCCCTGTGTATTTTTGAGTATGCAGGTACTTTGGCACAATGTTTGTTGTATTTTGCAAAATACAAAATTTGGTGCCAAAATGTTGCAAAAACAGTTCAAGATAAACAAAAATTGTGGTTGTTTTCTACTTTATGTCAAATTCATTACGTGCGCAAATAATTTGGTACCAAAAACGACAGCTGATTCCACAAGACAAAAAAGAAGAGTGATTTTGAAAAACCCACAAATGGTGAATCGGGCCTAAGTGTTAACTGGACTCAACAACTGTAATATTTGCTTATTAAAGTGGGAATATTTTTCCCAGGTGCGCTGGCATCCCTCATGCCTGTTAAAGATTTGAATTCAACTCTTGATTGTAACCCCTTTTTTTTTTTAAAGATCCATGATGGACCCATTGTGTAATAAAGGCACTTTTGGATTATGGCTTGTATTTTTTTTAGTACTCACATACAGTCAGGGGTGGACATACCAATTGATCAACCTATACAGCCACACAGGGGCCCAGGTAATAAAGGAGCCCACTTTGATCTCCAAATGAACATGCAGATTCTGTCTCATGCCGATCAGTATCCGACTTATAGCCTGGAACAGCTCATTCACATGTAAAAAAAAAAACACGTGAATTTCTCTGGAATAAGACATCGGATCACATATATTTAAGTAAAGTATTTTTTTTCAACTTCCTATGACCTACATACCCATGTAGATGGATAGGAGGGTTTATCCTACTGACAGATTCCATTTGATGGGGCTATTCTATGACCTTCAAAACAGCATCAAAGCAATTAATTATTCTTGGCTTCTTATGGAGCCTGGCAGGGAGGTTGCTCCAACTATCTTGGAGAATTAACCACAGATCTTCTGTTTATGTAGGCTTGTGCAAATTCTCCTGTCTCTTCTTGTAATCCCAGAGAGACTTGATGTTGAGGCCACATCATCACTTCCAGGACTCCTTGTTTTTTACGTTGAAGATAGTTTTTAATGAAATTTGCTGTAAGCTTGGGGTCATCCTGCTATGGGATAAATTTGGAGTCAATCAGACAGCTCCCCGATGGTATTGCATGATGGATCAGGAACTGCTCTAGCCTACATCTGCAGAAGATCTATGGCTAGTTTTCTAAGATGTTTGGAACAACATCCCTGCTAAGTTCCTTCAAAAACTGCATACTATTGTACCCACAAGAATTTATGCTTTTAAGCTGTTTGAAGGAAAGGGTGGCCACACCAAATATTGATTTGATTTAGATTTCTATTTGTTCATTCATTTTGTTAATTGATAAAAATGAGAAAAAAACAGCCTTTTTTTCGTAGGAAAAAAACTGCCTTTTTTTCGTAGGAAAAAAAATGACGTGTGAAAACGGCCTTATAGAAATCCCATTTAGAAATAAAGAAAATCCCTGCATAATACATATACTTCTCACTGAGCCAGGGTCTTATCAGGACAGTTATTTTCTTTCCCCAGGAAGCTGAACATTACAGAGTTAACAGCTGTCATATCTCTGTGCTGCAAGCACCAGAAATCTTGCCGTGATGAATTGTTTGCACTAGCTAATTCCAATACAAAAAAAAGAGTAATTCCCAGAACCAGAAATGTCAGAGGTGGAGAAAAGAAGAATAATACTTCATTGTGTGTCTTCTTTTTTGTAACTAAGAAATTGTTTCCAAGGATTACAATTAACACAGATAAAGGCTGGAGCCATATGTCATAATTTGTCCTTCATAGTGTCGCAAATAATCCAATAAAAAATCTTGAAGTTGCGTTATGACTGTATTAAAGATTCCATAACTGGTGGAAAAAATGTAGCAGCTATATGAGTCGAAAAGCTTTCGTAAAGCTGAAACCTCTAAAAAAAATAATTTGGCGAACCTCTTCCAAGCATATAATTGCTAACAGCAAAATCAAAGTCACTACCAGAAATAATAATGAGCATAATAATAAGAAGAATTATAATGAGAAAAAAGGGGCAAATTTGACTTAATTTCACACAAAATCCCAAATATGGGCAGGACAAAATTGTTGGCACCTTTCCAAAATTGTGGGTAATCAACTTTTTTTCATGTGGTGCTTGTTCAAACTCACCTGTGACAAGTAACAGATGTGGGCAATATGAAAAATCACATCTGAAGAAGTTCACTCAATCTCTGCATTGTGTACACAACCCTTGGCTGTGAGCGGGAGCTGAATGTCATGCTACTGTGCTTCGAGCCTCTCTCACAGAGAGGATCGGAGCACAGCTGCGGAGGAGGTGGAGAAAATAATTTCACCATCTCCCCTGCTGCCAGCATCGGTGTATATCACACCGCACTCGGATGATATCTGAGGGCTGTGCGTTGTGTCACTCAAACCCCTAGACTTATATGGGTGCGAGCGAGCCGAGACTCAGCCAAGTCTCGGTGCCAATCGCAGCATGCTGCGATTATTCTAGCATACCGTTTTGGCATGAGAAAATATTCACAGATGTGAGGTGGTCCATAGCCAAATGCTATGCGATGTGTATTCTACAGTAGTGTGACTCTGGCCTAAGTATGGAGAACAGAAAGAGAAGAAAACTGTCTTCTGAGTTGAGAACCAAAATTGTTAAAAAATATCAACAACGTTACAAGTCCATCTCCAGAAATCTTGATGTTCCTTTGTCCACGATGCGCAACTTAATCAAGATGTTTACAACTCATTGCACTGTAGCTAATCTCCCTGGACATGGACATCAGAGAAAAACTGATGAAAGGTTAGTCGGAATGGTGGATAATCAACCCCAATCAAGTTCCAAAGAAATTCAAACTGTACTGCAGGCTCAGGGTGCATCAGTGTCAGTGTGAACTATCTGAGGGTCCCACTGCTGACACAGAAATAAAAAAGCTAGACTGCAGTTTGCCAAAATGTATGTGAGTAAGCCAAAATCCTTCTGGGAATGCAACTTGTGGGCAGAAGAGACCAAGATAGAGCTTTTGGGTAAAGCACATCATTCTACTGTTTACCGAAAAAGGAATGAGGCTTACAAAGAAAAGATCACAGAACCTACCGACAAATATGGTGGAGGTTTAACCCCTTCATGACCTTGGGATTTTCCGTTTTTCCGTGTTCGTTTTTCGCTCCCCTCCTTCCCAGAGCCATAACTTTTTATTTTTCCATCAATATGGCCATGTAAGGGCTTATTTTTTGCGGGACGAGTTGTACTTTTGAACAACATCATTGGTTTTACCATGTCATGCACTAGAAAACGGGGAAAAAATTCAAAGTGCGGTGAAATTGCAAAAAAAGTGCAATCCCACACTTGTTTTTGTTTGGCTTTTTTGCTAGGTTCAACTAAATGCGAAAACTAACTGGATATTATGATTCTCCAGGTCATTATGAGTTCATAGACACCAAACTTGTCTAGGTTCTCTTTTATCTAAGAGGTGAAAAAAAAATTCAAACTTTGCTAAAAAAAAAAAATTATGCCATTTTCCGATACCCATAGCGTCTCCATTTTTCATGTTTTGGGGTTGGTTGAGGGCATATTTTTTGTGTTCTAAGCTGATGTTTTTATTGATACCACTTTTGTGCAGATATATTCTTTTGATCGCCCGTTATTGCATTTTAATGCAATGTCGCGGCGACCCAAAAAAATGTTATTCTGGCATTTCTATTTTTTTTCTCATTACGCTGTTTAGCGATCAGGTTAATGCTTTTTTTTATTGATAGATCGGGCGATTCTGAACGTGGCGATACCTAATATGTGTAGGTTTGATTTTTTTTTAATTGTTTTATTTTGAATGGGGCAAAAGGGGGGTGATTTAAACTTGTATATATTTTTTTATTTTTTTTACTTTTTTTTTAACTTTTGTCATGCTCAAATAGCCTCCATGGAAGGCTAGATGCTGGCACAACTCGATCAGCTCTGCTACATAGCAGCGATCATCAGATCACTGCTATGTAGCTGAATTGCAGGCTTGCTATGAGCGCCGACCACAGGGTGGCGCTCACAGCAAACCGGCATCAGTAACCATAGAGGTCTCAAGGACCTCTATGGTTACTATGCAGAAGCATCGCTGACCCCCGATCATGTGACAGGGTGGGCGATGTGCTCATTTCCGGCCTGATGGCCAGAAGCGCCAGTTAAATGCCGCTGTCTGCGTTTGACAGCGGCATTTAACTAGTTAATAGCGGCGGGTGAATCGCAATTTCACCCGCCGCTATTGCGGGCATATGTCAGTTGTTCAAAACAGCTGACATGTCCCGGCTTTGATGCGGGCTCAACGCCGGAGCCCATTACAAAGTGGGGGGTTCTGACCTTGGACGTACTAACCCGTCCGAGGTAAGAAAGGGGTTAAAGATGTTTTGGGGTTGTTTTGTTGCCTCTGGCACTGGGTGCCTTTGGAGCGCCCCCCGTAGGGCAGTGAGGTACTCGGTACCGGGTCCTTCGGTTCTCAAGGGGGATGTCACGGTGGCTGACCCGGTCCGTGGCCTTCGGGAGGTCCGGTGTAAAAGGGAAAGGTCTTTTAAGGGGAAATGTTCATGACGCCACCTGTGGTATTCGGTCAAGGTGACCGATGCTGCTTAGGGGTCCGCTGGGGTGATGTTATGGCAGCTAGGTGGTATACCTTCCCATAGGTGAAGTATGTCCCCAGGGCTTCCCAGAGTGTAGATGGTGGATGGTGTGAGGTGCAGTGAAGAACGAAGACACAAGGTTGCAGTCTCTTTTACTGAAGGCTTCAGCATCCACAGTCCAGAGCACCAGATCACAGGGCAGGCAGAGTCCGGCAGGTTTGGAGGCAAACCCAGAGTCCCCTTATCCAGGTGGAAATCAGTAGCCTTCCTCTAGCGCCTGGGTGTTGTAGTACCTTATTGCTGAGCCTTTCATAAGGTCCTCACAACTGTTGGTAATGTTCTAGATGTTGTGTCTCTCTCTGTCCCCAGATGGATAGGAACAAACCCGTATGACTGATGGCCTGAGGCTTTTTACAGGGACTCTAGTACGCCCCAGCCCCCATAAGTTGCCACCATGACTCCTGGGTATAGGGCGGATCAGTAACTTGGAATTAGCTGTCCTGCCGGTCTCTGGAGCAAGGCATAAAGGACTCTTGCTCCCTCGCTGTTCCAGCTACCGGATCCTGCGCCTCTGAAGGAAGCAGCCTGTACAGGGCAGAACTCCTTCTGGTTTCCTCTCCTTTTGCTATGACTTCTTGTCACTCTCTACAATACAGTTCTCTGTTTGTGTCTCTTTCTTAGGATGCTGCCGCACGTGGGGCAGGCGCAGCTCCGTGGCCTTCTGTCTAGGCCTCTGACAGGATCCCACCCCTATATCAACACAGAAGAACAGCGCTCCACTGGGTGTAATGGTCCAAAGAGGAATCTTTATTTAGCCATAAAGCATAAGCAACGTTTCGACCATATGCTGGTCTTTTTCATGCTTGAAAAAGACCAGCATATGGTCGAAACGTTGCTTATGCTTTATGGCTAAATAAAGATTCCTCTTTGGACCATTACACCCAGTGGAGCGCTGTTCTTCTGTGCTGATATTGACATTTTACCCAGGAGGGTTCCATGGATATGGAACGAGCGCCCTGATGAGTGAGTGCTGTCAGTCACCTGTATATTTCACTTGTTGGATAGGATCCCACCCCTGTCAGGGACCAACTACCTAAGCGGAGCTCAGATAGCAGCTAACTGGGTGAAGCCCAGCCAGCGTCTGCCTAACTTCCTATCCAGACCACCAGTTTTACCTAATTGTGAAGAGTGCCCTAATAAATAGGAGCATAACTCCCCCTGGTGGACTGGAGTGTGAAATGTGCTGTGTGCTGGTGTTACCTGGTAGTGAGATCTCCTTCATTGCCTCCAAATGTAACATCACTCCCCCCTAGAGGAGAATGATATTACTGCAATGACCAGGACCCTGGGGCGCTGCACTTTGTGTGCAAGGCCACATGAAATATGAAGATTACCAAAGGATATTGGATGGCAATGTCGCGCACATTGTCAGAAAGCTGGGTTTGCGTCCTATGTCATGGGTCTTCCAGCAAGACAATAATCCCAAACATACTTCAAGAAGCACCCAGAAATGGATGGAAACAAAGCCCTGGAGAGTTCTGAAGTGGCCAGAAATAAGTTCGGATCTAAATCCCATTGAAAACCTGTGGAGAACTTAACACTGCTGCTGGGAGAAGGCACACTTCAAATATGAGAGACCTGGAGCAGTTTGCAAAGGAAGAGTGATCAAAAATTACAGTTGCGCAGTGTAGAAAGCTTGTTGAAGGTTATAGGAAGCGATTGTTATTTATTCAAAAGGGTGTGCGCAACCAAGCTGAGTGTACCAACAATTTTGTTCAATAAACACAAAGAAAATAAACATGTATATAACAAAACATGTGTAACTGCAATTATTTTCTGAGAGAAATATTAAATTTTTCGGAACAATTTCAAGGATGCCAACACTTTTGGCCATGAGTGTATACCAATGACCTGAGTACATAAATTGATAAAAAAAATAACCTTTATTGAAATATATTAAAAAATGTATATTTACATTTGCACAGTACCAAGTGCAGGTCTATCTACCAACATAACAGTTTTATGTTGCCATTCTAATTAGGATATGGTCTATAGGAGGTAAAGTTTCCTTCTCTATCTTCAAACCTAATCAATCCTCATTAATATTTTATTTATAATATTTAGTTGCCAGATGTTAATAATAAATATCTAATATATGCAAAGTACCACCTCATATTATCATAGGGGATCACACCAGTGTTTGATCAATCTTCCTAGCATGCTGATACATATAAGCTGCCATTCATTAAACACTGTTAGGCTACATGCACACGTATTCTGGTCCACTGGGGAATTTTCCGCAGTGGATTTGATAAATCCGCAGTGCAAAACCGCTGCGGATTTATCGTGGATTTACCGCGGTTTTTCTTTGTTTTTTCTGCAGATTTCACTGCGGTTTTACAACTGCGGATTTCTATTGGAGCAGCTATAAAACCGCTGCGGAATCCGCAGAAAGTGACATGCTGCACAATGTAAACCGCTGCGTTTCCGCGCATTTTTTCCCGCAGCATGTGCACAGCGTTTTTTGTTTCCTATAGGTTTACATTGAACTGTAAACTCATGGGAAACTGCTGCGGACCCGCAGCTGCGGAAGCGCTGCGGATCCGCAGCGTTTTCCGCAGCGTGTGCACATACCCTTACAATGTAAAGAGAGAAAAATCCAGCTTCACGAAAATCCAAAAACTCTTCTTTATTGGTATGAATAGAAAACACTTCAGTCGTGAATTAAAATGCCATGGTAGAAGATAAAACAACTGGTTTCAGGTAATGAAATTCTTAATCATGAATATACAGTAAGTGTTGAGCGTTTTTTATTCACACCAATAAATAAGAATTTTTGTTTTTTCATTAAGCTGGATTTTTCTTTCTTTGCAATTATTCACGTCCAAGACACAGAATCTTCTTTTGCTCCGGATCTTCAAATAGTGCATGTGGGTAAGCTGAACTCTATCGTTCTCTGTTACAATGTGCTTTCTTGTGTCGTTATCTAATTATATGTTTGAACAAGTTTCACCCATCCTCTACTCTGCCTGGATGTCTAAAGGTACCGTCACACTAAGCGACGCTGCAGCGATACCGACAACGATCCGGATCGCTGCAGCATCGCTGTTTGGTCGCTGGAGAGCTGTGACACAGACAGCTCTCCAGCGACCAACGATGCCGGTAACCAGGGTAAACATCAGGTTACTAAGCGCAGGGCCGCGCTTAGTAACCCGATGTTTACCCTGGTTACCATCGTTAAAGTAAAAAAAACAACCACTACATACTTACCTACCGCTGTCTGTCCCCGGCGCTGTGCTCTGCTCTGGCTGTGAGCGCCGGTCAGCCGGAAAGCAGAGCGGTGACGTCACCGCTCTGCTTTCCGGCCGCTGTGCTCACAGCCAGAGCAGAGAAGCACAGCGCCGGGGACAGACAGCGGTAGGTAAGTATGTAGTGGTTGTTTTTTTTACTTTAACGATGGTAACCAGGGTAAACATCGGGTTACTAAGCGCGGCCCTGCGCTTAGTAACCCGATGTTTACCCTGGTTACCAGCGAAGACATCGCTGAATCAGCGTCACACACGCCGATTCAGCGATGTCAGCGGGAGATCCAGCGACGAAACAAAGTTCTGGACTTTCTTCCCCGACCAGCGACATCACAGCAGGGGCCTGATCGCTGCTGCCTGTCACACTGGACGATATCGCTAGCCAGGACGCTGCAACGTCACGGATCGCTAGCGATATCGTCTAGTGTGACGGTACCTTAACCATTGCTGGGAACTAAGGTGTGTCAATATGAGGTCAATTGCATAAACAGGATAAACTAACTGTATTGATCCCCTAATATGCAGGGTGGGCCATTTATATGTATACACCTAAATAAAATGGGAATGGTTGGTGATATCAACTTCCTGTTTGTGGCACATTAGTATATGGTGTGGTGGTGCACCATCTTGGGTGTCAGGTCCGAGCATTCCTTCATGAACAGTTTCCTGGAAAGTAGATTGGTTGTCGTGGGCCAGTTGAATGGCCACCAAGGTCTCCCGATCTAATCCCCTTGGATTTTTATCTTTGGGGTCATCTAAAGGCAATTGTCTATGCTGTGAAAATACGAGATGTGCAGCATCTGAAACAACGGATACTGAAAGCCTGTGCTAGCATTTCTTCTGCGGTATTGCTATCAGTGTGTCAAGAGTGGGAGAAGAGGGTTCCATTGACAATTCAACACAATGGGCAGCACTTTGAACACATTTTATAAGTGGTCATAAACTTGTAAATAACTCAGGAAAGAATAAAGTTACGTTAAAACCAAGCACACCATTGTTTTTTTTGTGAAATTCTCAATAAGTTTGATGAGTCAGATGACCCTCTTCCCATTGAAAAAATAAAGTTGGATCCAAAATGGCCGCCATGGTCACCACCCATCTTGAAAAGGTTTCCCCCTCCCACATACTAATGTGCCACAAACGGGAAGTTGATATCACCAATAATTCCCATTTTAGTTAGATGTATCCATATAAATGGCCCACCCTGTATAACTGATGCTTTATCATATTCCGCGTCAACTATGTCAAATGCATTGTGTAATCCTATAGAGCAGAAAGATATGACATGGTTGATTCACCTCTCAGCTAATAGCAGCTGCGGCTGAGCCTACGATGACATGCATAAATGTGACTGTTCATGGCCGAATTTGATTGGTCTGATGCAACAGACCCTCTGAGTGGCGTAACAGTGGGCGCGTCACTTCAAGATGGACAATTGTTGATAAATGCTTGCCGTTAAAGGCGCCGTGTGTGGCTCATATTGTGACCACCAGAATAGATCTCATGGACTCTGGTGCCAATAAACAATAATAAGAATGTAGTCTCCTGATATGCAGACACAGTACAGGATGGGTGAAATATGTTGAAACAATCAGTGGAATACCAATTGCTTATTAAAATCATACACAGATGGTCATCCACCCGATTCTGCTGAGTTTCTCCTTTTGGATTTGTCAATGGGGCATGATCTCTAAATCCGCACTTCCTTTCTAAATAGACAGACAATTTATCATGTTAAAATAAAATTCTTCATCTTCAAATGCTATACCTTAGTACGTGCTCTATTATTACAATTAAAAGTATGGAGGAGTATACAAATAAAAGTATATATGCGCCAAATTTAGTTAACAGAGACAAATTAACTCACTGATGGCAATAAGAGAGTTTAAGTAAGTTCTGACATCTTTTTCTAACAAAGAGCCATAATGCCAGATGGGCATGAGAGAGGTCCACTACCTGGAGCACCGGGTAGGTGGGAAGACCATAATGCCGGAACCTGGGAAAGTGGATTCGATCGTGTCCTGGCCCACCTCCAGGACCAAGAAACAGGTGATGTCCTTCCTGGGCACTGCAGGGTACTATTGGTGCTTCGTACAGAACTATAGTTGCCTGGCAAAACCCTTGACAGACCTCACCAGGAAGAAGCTACCTCACATCGTCAACTGGACCGACGGCTGTGAGGGTGCCTTCCAGGCGTTGAAAACAGCACTGTGCAATGCCCCTGTGTTGAAAGCAGTCAACAGTAGTCTACCGTTCTTGGTGCAAACTGATGACAGCGAGTTTGGCCTCGGTGCTGTGCTCAGCCAGGTTGACTCGGAGGACCAAAAGCACCCCGTGTTGTACCTGAACTGGAAACTTCTGCCGAGGGAAGTGGCCTACTCCACCGTCAAGAAGGAGTGCCTGGCCATAGTCTAGGCCCTGCAACGCTTGGAGCCCTACTTGTACAGCCACACCTTCACTGTGTTGACCGACCACAACCCTCTGCGCTGGCTACAGGCCATGTGTGGAACCAACGGAAGGTTGTTACGCTGGAGCCTTGCCCTCTAGCAGTATGACTTTACCATCAAACACAAAATGGGCAGGTAGCATGGCAATGCGGATGGGTTGTCCCACCAGGGTGAACCTGCTGAGGTGGTGGAGTACCGAGAGGTCCTGCTTCCATAGCGCGCACCAGAAGGGGGAGGTGTGACGATAACGGAAAAATGAAGAATAGTTTTCCTTATTAATTTACATGCCTTTCTAGAACCTTCTGCACTTCCTAGCTTCTTCACACACAGCTTGTAACTTGAGCCTCCACTGTGAAAGGCTCTAACCCCCCTCCTCCTCCTTCAAGCTAGGAATATTAATTAGCCACGCAAGTATCTTTTGTCTTCAAACCCATGTGCTTGCTGAAAAGGGGGGAGATATTGACTAAGCTATAACGCGCCACCCATGTATGATAGAAATATGCCAGAAACATATTCAGAACATGCGTTAATAGAGCTTCACTTACAACTACTGTCGCTTAACATTGGCTCAAACTGAACCTGAGAAATGGATTTCTCCTGAACAGTGTGGAACAGATAGCCCGAGTCTAGACTCTTTGAATAGCTAATTTCAAGATGAATGATGTGTGTCTTGTGATTTTGCTAGGTTCTCTGAGCCCATTTAGGACTGTTAGAAGTTTCTTACCAAAATGTGCACCCTGGCAGCTAGGGGAGGGTGCAGGTAAACCAGCCTCTTTAGTGATGTCACAAACCTGCAAGTATAAGTCACTGCACTCAGCCCAGCCTTCATTTTTGCCTGGGACTTCACTACAGAAAGACTCCCTGATGAACTGGGACATCTGGCTCTGCCCACCAGCATCGTTAGCTGAAATGATCTAAGCAGAATGTGAGATTTATCTTATTTAATCCCTTTTTTTATAATTGCTGTACATACTTTAAATTGTCTCATATTGTAAAATCTTTATATACCTTTTATAAACACTGCCTAATCTTTTTGGAGTAAACTATAAAACTACTAGTTTGTCTTCTCCATGTTCTATGCAAATTTTGCACGTGCCTGAAGTAATTACACTACTAATTTGGGTTGGCTAGAACCCCTCTGTGAAAAATCTGAGCTGATGGCAGCGAAGTGTGTTCTGTGCTAGGTGGATACCGCTGGCAGCAATGGAACAGGGTTTTATAAGCTATTGTCTGGCTGCGGTCTGAGCATTTCTAATTCTCTTGCTGCAGCGTGCCTGCTAGCCAGTCCACAGTGAAGCGGCACATCCAGCGACTAATTATCCTAGGTGTAGTTCCCTGACTGACCTGAGGGTAAGGGGGGCACCAGAGAGCTGCAAGTTCCAAAGCGGAACTGAAAAGCGGGATATACATAAATCCCTGCAGTTCGTGATATACTGTAGCAGCAGTGGGATAACTAAAATAAGCCCCTGCGGTAAATTGATAGGTCAATAGCCTTGTTAGTGTTTTCATCACATTGTAGCAGTGGTGGGATAACTAAGATAAGCCTCCTGCACGTGATAGCTGTGTGCTGGTCAAAGGTCACCTGTGATCCGTGACATATTGGCATATCGGTTGCAGTATACTGTTATTCTGCTTATAAACATGAGTCGTTCTAAGAGGCAACCCTGGCAAATAGTCGTCACTACCCTGAGGGTCACTTAAAATTTTCCAGTAAAAACAGTGCCCTTTTCACCAGATGACTTATGTACCTGCGGAGCTGGAGTTAACACATGAATCCTAAATAAATGTTTTGAAATGTTTTCATTGCCATAAATGAAATTTCTTTGATAACAAGAACCCTTTAGCATGTAAAGTCCCAAAGTATTTCACACTGAATCTGGCTTAAGGTACCTTCACACTCAGCGACGCTGCAGCGATACCGACAATGATGTCGATCGCTGCAGCGTCGCTGTTTGGTCGCTGGAGAGCTGTCACACAGACAGCTCTCCAGCGACCAACGATCCCGACGTCCCCGGGTAACCAGTGTAAACATCGGGTTACTAAGCGCAGTGCCGTGCTTAGTAACCCGATGTTTACCCTGGTTACCAGCGTAAAAGTAAAAAAAAACAAACACTACATACTTACCTACCGCTGTCTGTCCCCGGCGCTCTGCTTCTCTGCACTCCTCCTGCACTGGCTGTGAGCACAGCTGCTGGAAAGCAGAGCGGTGACGTCACCGCTCTGCTTTCCGGCTGACCGACGCTCACAGCCAGTGCAGGAGGAGTGCAGAGAAGCAGAGCGCCGGGGACAGACACCGGTAGGTAAGTATGTAGTGTTTGTTTTTTTTACTTTTACGCTGGTAACCAGGGTAAACACCGGGTTACTAAGCGCGGCCCTGCGCTTAGTAACCTGATGTTTACCCTGGTTACCAGTGAAGACATCGCTGGATCGGTGTCACACACGCCGATCCAGCGATGTCTGCAGGGAGTCCAGCGACGAAAAAGTTCTGGACTTTCCTCAGCGACCAACGATCTCCCAGCAGGGGCCTGATCGTTGGTCGCTGTCACACAGAACGATTTCCTTAACGATATCGTTGCTCCGTCACAAACAGCAACGATATCGTTAATGATATCGTTATGTGTGAAGGTACCTTTAGATAGCAAATCGTGTTCCCTGTGAGTAGACAATGCAAGCTGTCAAAGCCAGCAAAGCTCAGTGCAAGCAGTGCTGTAATAATAATCCAGACACAGCTGTCAGGCCGTCCGATGCGGAATGTATTCAGAATACAGACAAACTATCATCAAGTAATTACTAGAAAGAAAAAAAAAGAAACCTTGCTTCGTTCTCTTCCAGGATCATATGTTCCAGACCAAGTGATGACCTAGGGGGAAAAAAGTAAAGTTTAGAATATCCGAAAAAAAACATTTTGTAAAGGGTTATCCAACTCTTAATTTAAAGTAAAACAAGTACAAATGTTTTAAAACGGCAACATTGATAACAATCCCTTTTCCTTTCATATGGCCTGGATGTTCGCATCTGGCGGGTTCGGCTGAACAGTTTCAAAAATTTTGGGTTCTAGTACAAGAACAGTACCCGGATCCGAACCTGAAACCCATTCACTTGAATGGGGGGGCCCGAACATCCAGTGTTTGTAACGCTGTCATGTGCATGACAGCGCAGCAAACACTGCTTTTGCAATCATCCCCGCAGGTCAGAGAGCCGCGGTTCCCATGCTGTCAAAAGACATTGTGAGCGCTCAGCTGTGATCGGAGGTATTAAGTTACCTCTGGTCACTGGTGTCAGCCGATGGGACTACAGCTCCCATTATCTGACACCTGCTGCCGCTATTAACAACGAGACCAGGATCGGCTGATAGGAGTATTCATTAGCCGACTCCTGCATTGGAAATAAATATTTTTTTTTAAAACGGCATAGATTCCCCTGTATTTTTGATAACCAGCCAGGAAAAACTCACAGCTGGGGGCTGCAACCCTTAGATGTCAGCTTCAACAAGGCTGGATATCAAGAATAGAGGGGTCCCCACACAGTTTTTTTCAAATTATTGAAATAAATAATTTTAAAAAATGGCATGGGGTCCCCCCATTTTGACAACCAGCCTTGCTAAAGCAGACAGCTGGTATTCTCAGGCTGGTAAAGGGCCATGGATATTAGCCACCCCCAGGCTAAAAATAGCAACCCGCAGCTGCCCAGAAAAGGCACATCTATTAGATGCGCCAATTCTGGCGCTTTGCCCGGCTCTTCCCACTTGCCCTGTAGTGGTGGCAAGTGAGGTTAATATTTGTGGGGTTGTCACCTTTGTATTGTCACGTTACATGAAGCCCATGGATTTCTAATGGAGAGGCGTCTATGAGACACCTATCCTTTACTAATCCTATAAATATATGATAAATAAGACACAGCAAGAATAAACTCCTTTATTTGAAATAAGACTAAACAGTTCTACTTTTTTATTTAAAAATAACAAATACAGTTAAACTCACCAAACACCTATTCCACCGAAGCCCTCGTTCTCCTGTATAAAACAAAAATAAAAAACAACATCCCCCCACCTGTCCGTCGTTCTGTCCCATGCCATAATCCATGTCTAAGGAATAATTAGCTTTCAACCTTGACGGTGCGAAGATGCGACCGTCCAGCCTGAGAACCACTGGTGAATGAGCTGCTGGGAGTGCAGCGTCAGTGACCGGTGGTGAAGTCATCGAGGGTCATCAGAGAGTTTACCTCACGGTGCTAGCGGGCATCTCACCGAGGTCACGGCAGTTCAGCCCTCCTGGGAATGCAGCCTCAGTGACCGGAGGTACCTTCAATTATGTCACCGCCGGTCACTGAGGCTGCACTTGCAGCTGTGCAGTCACAAGTGGTTCTCAGTCTGGACAGTCGCATCTTGGCACCATCCAGGTTGAAAATTAATTATTCCCTAGCCATGGATTATGGCATGGGGCAGAACGATCGATAGATGAGGGATATTATTGTTTTTTTTATTTTTGTTTTACTACAGGAAAACGAGGGCTTCGGTGGAATAGGTGCTTGGTGAGAAAAACTGTGTTTGTTATTTTTAACTAAAAAAGTAAAACTGTGTTTAGTCTTATTTCTAATAAAGGACTTTATTCTTACTGTGTCTTTATTTACCATATATCTATAGCAGGGGTGGCAAATTTTTTTTTTTTTGCCAAGGGCCATTGGGATATTTATACTATCCTTCGGGGGCCGCAGAAACTCCGCCCCCAAAGTACATCCTGACTCTGGCACTGATTTCAGGTGCAGTCTTTCATAGCATTACCTTCAGTGTTCAGTAGTGAACACTGCATGTGTGTGCTAACAGAGCAAGAAGAAATTAATGAGCTGGTTGTAATCAAAATACAGCTCTCTGCCCGAGAATGTGGCCCTTGAGAATCTGCTCGGGGACTTGATGGAAGGTAATCAAGGGCCGTAAATGGCCTTGGGACCGGAGGTTCCCCACCCCTGATCTATAGGATTAGTAATGGATAGGCGTCTCATAGATGTCTCTCCATTAGTAATCCATGGGATTGATGTCACCTGATAATACAAACCCCACAAATATTAACCCCACTAGCCACTACTACAGGGCAAACGGAAATAGCAGGGCAAAGAGCCAGAATTGGCGCATCTAACAGATGTGCCTTTTCTGGGCAGATGCGCGGGTGCTATTTTTAGGCTGGGGGGGGAAGCAATATCCATGGCACCTTACCAGTCTGAGAATACCAGCCCCCATTTGTCTGCTTTAGCAAGGCTGGTTGTCAAAAATTTATTTAAAAAAAAAAAAACAGTGTGGGGACCCCTCTATTCTTGATACCCAACCTTGTTGAAGCTAACAGCTGAGGGTTGCAGCCCCCAGCCATGAGTTTTACTTGGCTGGTTATCAAAAATACAGGGAAACCCAAGCTGAGTTTTTTTTTTTATTATTTACTAGCTGAAGAGCCCGGCGTTGCCTGGGCATAGTAAATATCTGTGGTTAGTTATAGCACCTCACTTCTCTTATTTTCCCATCACGCCTCTCATTTTCCCCCTCACATCTCTCATTTTCTCCCTTACACCTCTCATTTTCCCCCTCACTCCTCTCATTCCCCCCAACACTTGTCATTTCGACCTCACATCTGTCATTTTCCGATCCCCCACTATTTTCCCTCACGCCTCTCATTTTGCACTCACACATTTTCATTTTCACCTCACATCTCTCATTTTCCCCTCAGTATATACATGTTTGTCATCTCCCTTATATATAGTTTACACCTGTATGTCATCTCCTGTATATAGTATATACCTGTATGTCATCTCCCCTGTAAATAGTATATACCTGCTGTATATCATCTCCTCCTGTATATTGTATATACCTGTGTCATCTCCTCCTGTATATACTATATACCTGTATGTCATCTCCTATATATAAGTATATACCTGCATGTCATCTCCTGTATATAGTATATACCTGTGTGTCATCTCCCCTGTATATAGTATATACCTGCTGTATGTCATCTCCTCCTCTATATACCTATGTGTCATCTCTTTTATATAGTATATACCTGTGTCATCTCCTCCTGTATATAGTATATATGTGTGTCATCTCCTCCTGTATATAGTATATACGTGTGTCATCTCCTCCTGTATATAGTGTATACATGTAAGTAATCTCCTCCTGTATATAGTAAATACATGTGTGTCATCTCCTCCTGTATATAGTATGTACCTGTATGTCATCTCTTCCTGTATATAGTATATACCTGTGTGTCATCTCCTCTTGTATATAGTATATACCTGTGTCATCCGCTCCTGTATATAGTATATATCTGTGCGTCATCTCCTCCTGTATATAGTATATATCTGTGTGTCATCTCCTCCTGTATATAGTATATACCTGTGTGTCATCTCCCCTGTATATAGTATATACAGTTAGGGCCAGAAATATTTGGACAGTGACACAATTTTCGCGAGTTGGGCTCTGCATGCCACCACATTGGATTTGAAATGAAACCTCTACAACAGAATTCAAGTGCAGATTGTAACGTTTAATTTGAAGGGTTGAACAAAAATATCTGATAGAAAATGTAGGAATTGTACACATTTCTTTACAAACACTCCACATTTTAGGAAGTCAAAAGTAATTGGACAAATAAACATAACCCAAACAAAATATTTTTATTTTCAATATTTTGTTGCAAATCCTTTGGAGGCAATCACTGCCTTAAGTCTGCTTCTTAATGCTTTGCCAGGCCTTTTGCAGCCGTAGCCTTCAGGTCTTGCTTGTTTGTGGGTCTTTCCGTCTTAAGTCTGGATTTGAGCAAGTGAAATGCATGCTCAATTGGGTTTAGATCTGGAGATTGACTTGGCCATTGCAGAATGTTCCACTTTTTGGCACTCATGAACTCCTGGGTAGCTTTGGCTGTATGCTTGGGGTCATTGTCCATCTGTACTATGAAGCGCCGTCCAATCAACTTTGCAGCATTTGGCTGAATCTGGGCTGAAAGTAAATCCCGGTACACTTCAGAATTCATCCGGCTACTCTTGTCTGCTCTTATGTCATCAATAAACACAAGTGACCCAGTGCCATTGAAAGCCATGCAAGCCCATGCCATCACGTTGCCTCCACCATGTTTTACAGAGGATGTGGTGTGCCTTGGATCATGTGCCGTTCCCTTTCTTCTCCAAACTTTTTTCTTCCCATCATTCTGGTACAGGTTGATCTTTGTCTCATCTGTCCATAGAATACTTTTCCAGAACTGAGCTGGCTTCTTGAGGTGTTTTTCTGCAAATTTAACTCTGGCCTGTCTATTTTTGGTATTGATGAATGGTTTGCATCTAGATGTGAACCCTTTGTATTTACTGTCATGGAGTCTTCTCTTTACTGTTGACTTAGAGACAGATACACCTACTTCACTGAGAGTGTTCTGGACTTCAGTTGATGTTGTGAACGGGTTCTTCTTCACCAAATTAAGTATGCGGCGATCATCCACCACTGTTGTCATCCGTGGACGCCCAGGCCTTTTTGAGTTCCCAAGCTCACCAGTCAATTCCTTTTTTCTCAGAATGTACCCAACTGTTGATTTTGCTACTCCAAGCATGTCTGCTATCTCTCTGATGGATTTTTTCTTTTTTTTCAGCCTCAGGATGTTCTGCTTCACCTCAATTGAGAGTTCCTTTGACCGCATGTTGTCTGCTCACAGCAACAGCTTCCAAATGCAAAACCACACACCTGGAATCCACCCCTGACCTTTTAACTACTTCATTGATTACAGGTTAACGAGGGAGACGCCTTCAGAGTTAATTGCAGCCCTTAGAGTCCATTGTCCAATTACTTTTGGTTCCTTGAAAAAGAGGACGCTATGCATTACAGAGCTATGATTCCTAAACCCTTTCTCCGATTTGGATGTGGAAACTATCATATTGCAGCTGGGAGTGTGCACTTTCAGCCCATATTATATAAATAATTGTATTTCTGAACATGTTTTTGTAAACAGCTAAAATAACAAAACTTGTGTCACTGTCCAAATATTTCTGGCCCTAACTGTATGTGTGTGTGTCATCTCCTCCTGTATATAGTATATATCTGTGTGTCAACTCCCCTGTATATAGTATATACCTGTGTGTCATCTCCCCTGTATATAGTATGTACCTGTATGTCATCTCCCCTATATATAGTATATACCAGTGTGTCATCTCCTCCTGTATATAGTATATACCTGTATGTCATCTCCTCCTGTATATAGTATATACCTGTGTGTCATCTCCTCCTGTATATAGTATATACCTGTGTGTCATCTCCCCTGTATATAGTATATACCTGTGTGTCATCTCTCCTGTATATAGTATATACCTGTGTGTCATCTCCCCTGTACATAGTATGTACCTGTATGTCATATCCCCTGTATATAGTATATACCAGTGTGTCATCTCCTCCCGTATATAGTATATATCTGTATGTCATCTCCTCCTGTATATAGTATATACCTGTGTGTCATCTCCTCCTCTATATAGTATATACCTGTATGTCATCTCCTCCTGTATATAGTATATACCTGTGTGTCATCTCTCCTGTATTAGACCGTGTTCACATGCTATTTGGTCAGTATTTTTACCTCAGTATTTGTAAGCTAAATTGGCAGCCTGATAAATCTCAGCCAACAGGAAGCCCTCCCCCCTGGCAGTATATATTAGCTCACACATACACATAATAGACAGGTCATGTAACTGACAGCTGCCGTATTTCCTATATGGTACATTTGTTGCTCTTGTAGTTTGTCTGCTTATTAATCAGATTTTTATTTTTGAAGGATAATACCAGACTTGTGTGTGTTTTAGGGCGAGTTTCATGTGTCAAGTTGTGTGTGTTGAGTTGCATGTAGTGACTTTTGTGAGATGAGTTTTGTGTGGCGACATGCGTGTAGCAACTTTTTGTGTGTCGAGTTGCATGTGCCAGGTTAGTGTAGCAATTTACGTGCAGCAAGTTTTGTGCATGGCGAGTTTTGCGCGTGGCGAGTTTTATCTGTGGTGCGTTTTGAGTATGTGCAAGTTTTGTGTGAGGCAACTTTTGCATGTGTTGCAACTTTTGTGCATGTGGCAATTTTTCCGGGTGGCGAGTTTTCCATGAGGTGAGTTTTGCACGTGTGGCGAGTTTTGCGTGAGCCTAGTTTTGCATGTGGTGAGTTTTGCACGTGGCGAGTTTTGTGTTTTGACTTTTATGTGGTGAGGTTGGTGTATGTGTGGTGAAATGTGTGCTGAGGTGGTATATGTGTTCAAGCACGTGGTAGTGTGTGGCGCAATTTGTGTGTGTGTTCATATCCCCGTGTGTGGTGAGTATCCCATGTCGGGGCCCCACCTTAGCAACTGTACGATATATACTCTTTGGCGCCATCGCTCTCACTCTTTAAGTCCCCCTTGTTCACATCTGGCAGCTGTCAATTTGCCTCCAACAGTTTTCCTTTCACTTTTTCTCCATTATGTAGATGTTACCTGTTATGGCAGGCAATCAGGCAACACAGCGTGCAGTAATCAGCGCACATACAGAGATCTGGCAATAACCAAAAACAATAGGACGAGCTCTGAGACGTGGAATCTCTGTAGACTGCAGTACCTGATCTATCCTCACACAACTATAAGCAGCAGTGGATTGCGCCTATCACTACCTATGCAACTCGGCACTGCCTGAGGAGCTGACTAGCCTGAAGATAGAAATACAAGCCTGACTTACCTCAGAGAAATACCCCAAAGGAATAGGCAGCCCCCCACATATAATGACTGTTAGCAAGATGAAAAGACAAACGTAGGAATGAAATAGATTCAGCAAAGTGAGGCCCGATATTCTAGACAGAGCGAGGATAGCAAAGAGAACTATGCAGTCTACAAAAAACCCTAAAACGAAAACCACACAAAGGGGCAAAAAGACCCACCGTGCCGAACTAACAGCACGGCGGTGCACCCCTTTGCTTCTCAGAGCTTCCAGCAAAAGTTAATAGCAAGCTGGACAGAAAAAACAGAAAACAAACTAGAAGCACTTATCTAGCAGAGCAGCAAGCCCAAGGAAAGATGCAGTAGCTCAGATCCAACACTGGAACATTGACAAGGAGCAAGGAAGACAGACTCAGGTGGAGCTAAATAGCAAGGCAGCCAACGAGCTCACCAAAACACCTGAGGGAGGAAGCCCAGAGACTGCAATACCACTTGTGACCACAGAAGTGAACTCAGCCACAGAATTCACAACAGTACCCCCCCCTTGAGGAGGGGTCACCGAACCCTCACCAGAACCCCCAGGCCGACCAGGATGAGCCACATGAAAGGCACGAACAAGATCTGGGGCATGGACATCAGAGGCAAAAACCCAGGAATTATCTTCCTGAGCATAACCCTTCCATTTGACCAGATACTGGAGTTTCCGTCTAGAGACACGAGAATCCAAAATCTTCTCCACAATATACTCCAATTCCCCCTCTACCAAAACAGGGGCAGGAGGCTCCACAGATGGAACCATAGGTGCCACGTATCTCCTCAACAACGACCTATGGAATACATTATGTATGGAAAAGGAGTCTGGGAGGGTCAGACGAAAAGACACCGGATTGAGAATCTCAGAAATCCTATACGGACCAATAAAACGAGGTTTAAATTTAGGAGAGGAAACCTTCATAGGAATATGACGAGAAGATAACCAAACCAGATCCCCAACACGAAGTCGGGGTCCCACACGGCGTCTGCGATTAGCGAAAAGCTGAGCCTTCTCCTGGGACAAGGTCAAATTGTCCACTACCTGAGTCCAGATCTGCTGCAACCTGTCCACCACAGAATCCACACCAGGACAGTCCGAAGACTCAACCTGTCCTGAAGAGAAACGAGGATAGAACCCAGAATTGCAGAAAAATGGAGAGACCAAGGTAGCCGAGCTGGCCCGATTATTAAGGGCGAACTCAGCCAACGGCAAAAATGACACCCAATCATCCTGGTCAGCGGAAACAAAACATCTCAGATATGTTTCCAAGGTCTGATTGGTTCGTTCGGTCTGGCCATTAGTCTGAGGATGGAAGGCCGAGGAGAAAGATAGGTCAATGCCCATCCTACCACAAAAGGCTCGCCAGAACCTCGAGACAAACTGGGAACCTCTGTCAGAAACAATATTCTCAGGAATGCCATGTAAACGAACCACATGCTGGAAGAACAAAGGCACCAAATCAGAGGAGGAAGGCAATTTAACCAAGGGCACCAGATGGACCATTTTAGAAAAGCGATCACAGACCACCCAAATGACCGACATTTTTTGAGAAACGGGAAGGTCAGAAATGAAATCCATCGAAATATGTGTCCAAGGCCTCTTCGGGACCGGCAAGGGCAAAAGCAACCCACTGGCACGTGAACAGCAGGGCTTAGCCCTAGCACAAATTCCACAGGACTGCACAAAAGCACGCACATCCCGTGACAGAGACGGCCACCAGAAGGATCTAGCAACCAACTCCCTGGTACCAAAGATTCCTGGATGACCGGCCAGCACCGAACAATGAAGTTCAGAGATAACTTTACTAGTCCACCTATCAGGGACGAACAGTTTCTCGGCCGGACAACGATCAGGTTTATTAGCCTGAAATTTCTGCAACACTCTCCGCAAATCAGGGGAGATGGCAGACACAATGACTCCTTCCTTGAGGATACTCGCCGGCTCAGATAACCCCGGAGAGTCGGCCACAAAACTCCTAGACAGAGCATCCGCCTTCACATTTTTAGAGCCCGGAAGGTATGAAATCACAAAATCAAAACGAGCAAAAAATAACGACCAACGGGCCTGTCTAGGATTCAAGCGCTTGGCAGACTCAAGATAAGTAAGGTTCTTATGATCAGTCAAAACCACCACGCGATGCTTAGCACCCTCAAGCCAATGACGCCACTCCTCGAATGCCCACTTCATGGCCAGCAACTCTCAGTTGCCCACATCATAATTACGCTCAGCAGCAGAAAATTTCCTGGAAAAGAAAGCACATGGTTTGAACACTGAGCAACCAGAACCTCTCTGTGACAAAACCGCCCCTGCACCAATCTCAGAAGCATCAACCTCGACCTGGAACGGAAGAGAAACATCAGGTTGACACAACACAGGGGCACAGCAAAAACGACGCTTCAACTCCTGAAAAGCTTCCATGGCAGCAGAAGACCAATTAACCAAATCAGCACCCTTCTTGGTCAAATCGATCAATGGTCTGGCAATGCTAGAAAAATTACAGATGAAGCGACGATAAAAATTAGCAAAGCCCAGGAATTTCTGCAGACTTTTTAGAGATGTCGGCTGAGTCCAATCCTGGATGGCCTGAACCTTAACCGGATCCATCTCGATAGTAGAAGGGGAAAAGATGAACCCCAAAAATGAAACTTTCTGCACACCGAAGAGACACTTTGATCCCTTCACGAACAAGGAATTAGCACGCAGTACCTGGAAAACCATTCTGACTTGCTTCACATGAGACTCCCAATCATCTGAGAAGATCAAAATGTCATCCAAGTAAACAATCAAGAATTTATCCAGATACTCACGGAAAATGTCATGCATAAAAGACTGAAAAACAGATGGAGCATTGGCAAGTCCGAACGGCATCACCAGATACTCAAAATGACCCTCGGGCGTATTAAATGCCGTTTTCCATTCATCTCCCTGCCTGATTCTCACCAGATTATACGCACCACGAAGATCAATCTTAGTAAACCAACTAGGCCCCTTAATCCGAGCAAACAAGTCAGAAATCAATGGCAAGGGATACTGAAACTTAACAGTGATCTTATTAAGAAGGCGGTAATCAATACACGGTCTTAGCGAACCATCCTTCTTGGCTACAAAAAAGAACCCTGCTCCCAATGGTGACGACGATGGGCGAATATGTCCCTTCTCCAGGGACTCCTTCACATAACTGCGCATAGCGGTGTGTTCAGGTACGGACAAATTAAATAAACGACCCTTAGGGAATTTACTACCAGGAATCAAATCGATAGCACAATCACAATTCCTATGCGGAGGTAGGGCATCAGACTTGGACTCTTCAAATACATCCTGAAAGTCCGACAAGAACTTTGGGATGTCAGAAGGAATGGATGACGAAATAGACAAAAATGGAACATCACCATGTACTCCCTGACAACCCCAGCTGGTTACCGACATAGAGTTCCAATCCAATACTGGATTATGGGTTTGTAGCCATGGCAACCCCAACACCACCACATCATGCAAATTATGCAGTACCAGAAAGCGAATAACTTCCTGATGTGCAGGAGCCATGCACATGGTCAGCTGGGCCCAGTACTGAGGCTTATTCTTGGCCAAAGGTGTAGCATCAATTCCTCTCAACGGAATAGGACACCGCAAAGGCTCCAAGAAAAATCCACAACGTTTAGCATAATCCAAATCCATCAGATTCAGGGCAGCGCCTGAATCCACAAACGCCATGACAGAATACGATGACAAAGAGCACATTAAGGTAATGGACAAAAGGAATTTGGACTGTACAGTACCAATAACGGCAGAGCTATCGAACCGCCTAGTGCGTTTAGGACAATTAGAAATAGCATGAGTAGAATCACCACAATAGAAACACAGTCTGTTCAGACGTCTGTGTTCTTGCCGTTCTACTTTAGTCATAGTCCTGTCGCACTGCATAGGCTTAGGTTTACTCTCAGACAATACCGCCAAATGGTGCACAGATTTACGCTCGCGCAAGCGACGGCCGATCTGAATGGCCAAGGACATAGACTCATTCAAACCAGCAGGCATAGGAAAACCCACCATGACATCCTTAAGAGCTTCAGAGAGACCCTTTCTGAACAAAGCCGCTAGTGCAGATTCATTCCACAGAGTGAGTACTGACCACTTCCTAAATTTCTGACAATATACTTCTACATCATCCTGACCCTGGCATAAAGCCAGCAGATTTTTCTCAGCCTGATCCACTGAATTAGGCTCATCGTAAAGCAATCCCAGCGCCTGGAAAAATGCATCAACATTACTCAATGCAGAATCTCCTGGTGCAAGAGAAAACGCCCAGTCCTGTGGGTCGCCGCGCAAAAAAGAAATAATAATCAAAACCTGTTGAATAGGATTACCAGAAGAATGAGGTTTCAAGGCCAAAAATAGCTTACAATTATTTCTGAAGCTCAGGAACTTAGTTCTGTCACCAAAAAACAAATCAGGAATCGGAATTCTTGGTTCTAGCATCGATTTCTGATCAATAGTATCTTGAATCTTTTGTACATTTACAACGAGATTATCCATTGAGGAGCACAGAGCCTGAATATCCATGTCCACAGCTGTGTCCTGAAGCACTCTAATGTCTAGGGGAAAAAAAAGACTGAAGACAGAGCTAAGAAAAAAAAATGATGTCAGGATTTCTTTTTTCCCTCTATTGGGAATCATTGGTGTGGCTCCTTGTACTGTTATGGCAGGCAATCAGGCAACACAGCGTGCAGTAATCAGCGCACATACAGAGATCTGGCAATAACCAAAAACAATAGGACGAGCTCTGAGACGTGGAATCTCTGTAGACTGCAGTACCTGATCTATCCTCACACAACTATAAGCAGCAGTGGATTGCGCCTATCACTACCTATGCAACTCGGCACTGCCTGAGGAGCTGACTAGCCTGAAGATAGAAATACAAGCCTGACTTACCTCAGAGAAATACCCCAAAGGAATAGGCAGCCCCCCACATATAATGACTGTTAGCAAGATGAAAAGACAAACGTAGGAATGAAATAGATTCAGCAAAGTGAGGCCCGATATTCTAGACAGAGCGAGGATAGCAAAGAGAACTATGCAGTCTACAAAAAACCCTAAAACGAAAACCACGCAAAGGGGCAAAAAGACCCACCGTGCCGAACTAACAGCACGGCGGTGCACCCCTTTGCTTCTCAGAGCTTCCAGCAAAAGTTAATAGCAAGCTGGACAGAAAAAACAGAAAACAAACTAGAAGCACTTATCTAGCAGAGCAGCAGGCCCAAGGAAAGATGCAGTAGCTCAGATCCAACACTGGAACATTGACAAGGAGCAAGGAAGACAGACTCAGGTGGAGCTAAATAGCAAGGCAGCCAACGAGCTCACCAAAACACCTGAGGGAGGAAGCCCAGAGACTGCAATACCACTTGTGACCACAGAAGTGAACTCAGCCACAGAATTCACAACAGTTACCGCTCCTGTCCCTGCGTGCCACCACCGCTCCTCCTCTAGGTTCAAGCGTCCCAGTCTCTCTTCCTGTGCAGCGTCCCATCCTCCTGCCGCTGCGCGTCCCCGCCGCTCCTCTTCCTGGTCACAGCGCGCTTGTGCCCAGATGATTCCTTCACTTCCGGTTCCTCTCTCTGTCAGGGGCGTCCGGTGTTTGCACAGGCGCCCTGGGATCATTAAAGGACGCTTGCGTTCCTCTGCTTTTCCTCCTTCCCTGGAACTCTCCAGTGACAGCGAATACGGGTAAGACTTCTTCCATAAAAGGTCGGTCTTCCTGCTTTGCGATGCCTGATTGTCATATAGCCTCCGCTAGTGCATCTGGCCCATTCGTTCTACTTTAGCTGTCAGTCCTTTGTTTGCTGCGTAGTCCAAGCTCTTTGTCCTTGCCTTGCCTGCTTCCTCCCTGTGTTGTTAGTCCTTCCTCAGCTACCCCACCGTATTTATTTATCTTCTCTTTGTTTTCTTTTTCCCTGTAGCCTTCTCCTGTCTCGGCTCCCCGGTCTGACGTCCGTCTCCCTGGTCCTGAGGTTCGGTCCTGCCTTCCCAGTTTTCCTTTTGTTCGTCACCCATCTTCTACCCTTTATCCTTAGTCCTTGTTTTCCTCTCTCTAGAGCCGCCCCTCTTGGTACGGCCACTGTGGTTTTGAGTCTTCTGGGCTTGCCCCTGACGGTCCCTGTATAGGGGTCGGTTCCATTAGGTCAGCTCGCCCGGAGGGTTGGTCTCTCCCACGGTCCAGAGGGTCCTCTCTCCTTCCTACACCTTCGCGCTACAGATCGCGTCATAGTAGATGGGGGCAAAATTGGTGAATTGGAATGCGCGGGGTTAAAATTTCGCCTCACAACATAGCCTATGACGCTCTCGGAGTCCAGACGTGTGACTGTGCAAAATTTTGTGGCTGTAGCTGCGACGGTGCAGATGCCAATCCCGGACATACATACATACACACACATACACACACACACATTCAGCTTTATATATTAGACTAGCTGAAGAGCCCGGCGTTGCCTGGGCATAGTAAATATCTGTGGTTAGTTATAGCACCTCACTTCTCTTATTTTCCCATCACGCCTCTCATTTTCCCAATCACATCTTTCATTTTCCCCCTCACATCTCTCATTTTCTCCCTCACACCTCTCATTTTCTCCCTCACTCCTCTCATTCCCCCCTAACACTTGTCATTTCGACCTCACATCTGTCATTTTCTGATCACTCAACTATTTTTCCTCACTTCTCTCATTTTGCACTCACACCTTTTCATTTTCACCTCACACCTCTCATTTTCACCTCATCACCTCAGTATATACATGTTTGTCATCTCCCTTATATATAGTATACATCTGTATGTCATCTCCCCTGTATATAGTATATACCTGCTGTGTGTCATATCCCCTATATATAGTATATACCTGAATGTCATCTCCTTCTATATATAGTATATACCTGTATGTCATCTCCCCTGTATATAGTATATATCTGAGTGTCATCTCCTCCTGCATATAGTATATACCTGCATGTCATCTTCTATATATAGCATATACCTGTATGTCATCTCCTCCTGTATATAGTATATACCTGTATGTCATCTCATCCTGTATATATATGTACCTATATGTCATCTCCTCCTCTATATAGTATATACCTGTGTGTCATCTCTCCTGTATATAGTATATATCTGTGTGTCATCTCCCCTGTATATAGCATACACTTGTGTGTCATCTCCTCCTGTATTAGACCTCGTTCACACGTTATTTGCTCAGTATTTTTACCTCAGTATTTGTAAGCTAAATTGGCAGCCTGATAAATCCCCAGCCAACAGGAAGCCCTCCCCCTGGCAGTATATATTAGCTCACACATACACATAATAGACAGGTCATGTGACTGACAGCTGCCATATTTCCTATATGGTGCAATTGTTGTAGTTTGTCTGCTTATTAATCAGATTTTTATTTTTGAAGGATAATACCAGACTTGTGTGTGTTTTAGGGCGAGTTTCGTTTGTCAAGTTGTGTGTGTTGAGTTGCGTGTGGCGACATGCATGTAGTGACTTTTGTGAGATGAGTTTTGTGTAGCAACATGCGTGTAGCAACTTTTTGTGTGTCGAGTTACATGTGACAGGTTAGTGTAGCAAGTTGTGTGCAGCAAGTTTTGCGCATGGCGAGTTTTGCGCGTTGCGAGTATTATGTGTGGTGCCTTTAGAGTATGTGCAAGTTTTGTGTGAGGCAACTTTTGCATGTGTTGCAACTTTTGTGCATGTGGCAATTTTTCCGCGTGTGCAAGTTTTGCGTGTGGCGAGTTTTTCATGAGGAGAATTTTGCACTTGTGGCGAGTTTTGCAAGAGCCTAGTTTTTGCATGTGGCGAGTTCTGCGCGTGGCGAGTTTTGAGTGGCGACTTTTGTGTTTTGACTTTTATGTGGCGAGGTTGGTGTTTTTGTGGTGAAATGTGTGCTGAGGGTAATATGTGTTCAAGCACGTGGTAGTGTGTGGCGCATTTTGTGTGTGTTCATATCCCCGTGTGTGGTGAGTATCCCATGTCGAGGCCCCACCTTAGCAACTGTACGGTACATATTCTTTGGCGCCATCGATCTCATTCTTTAAGTCCCCTTGTTCACATCTGGCAGCTGTCAATTTGCCTCCTACACTTTTCCTTTCATTTTTTCCCATTATGTAGATAGGGGCAAAATTGTTTCGTGAATTGGAAAGCGCGGGGTTAAAATTTCACCTCACAACATAGCCTATGACGCTCTCGGGGTCCAGACGTGTGACTGTGCAAAATTTTGTTGCTGTAGCTGCGACGCTTCCAACACTTTTCCTTTCACTTTTTCCCCATTATGTAGATAGGGGCAAAATTGTTTGGTGAATTGGAAAGCGCGAGGTTAATATTTCACCTCACAACATAGCCTATGACGCTCTCGGGGTCCAGACGTGTGACTGTGCAAAATTTTGTTGCTGTAGCTGCGACGCTTCCAACACTTTTCCTTTCACTTTTTTCCCCATTATGTAGATAGGGGCAAAATTGTTTGGTGAATTGAAACGCGCGGGGTTAAAATTTCGCCTCACAATATAGCCTATGACGCTCTCGGGGTCCAGACGTGTGACTGTGCAAAATTTTGTGGCTGTAGCTGCGACGGTGCAGATGCCAATCCCGGACATACACACACACACACACACACACACATTCAGCTTTACATAGTAGATTTACAGCGCAGGAGCCGGCTAATGAATACACACATCAGCTGCTCCTGCTCTCGCTGTTATTAGCGGCACCAGTTGTTGAATGATGGGAGCTGTATTCACATCCTCTGACACCAGTGACCAGAGGTAAACTTTATATCTCCGATCACAACTCAGTGCACACGCTGTCTTTTGACGGCGTGGGAACCGCGGCTCTCTGACTGGTGGGGATGATTTCACCGCCGATCACAAGCAGTGCTTGCTGTGCCCTCATGCACATGACAGTGCGACAAACACCCTGTGTTGAGACAGCCAAACCCGAACAGTAACATACACTTCCTGGTGAAGTCCGTGTTCAGTGTCCGTGCCCGAACAGTAGGTGTTCCTTACGGACCCCGAACTTTACTGTTCAAGTTCGCCCATCTCTACTTGTTTCCAAGCAGTCAGTATGTGCCGTATTGCTGGTATTATGGCTGTAACCGCTGAAGTAACTGACTGGCTGCAGCAGTCACATGCGGTCAATATACAAGAGTGCAGGCAGTGTGTCAGGTCTGAGCCAACAATGAAAGTTGTCTGGAGTTGTAATACGGCACCAAGTATAGCTGTTCTCTTGAATAAGAAGTGATTTGCAGTTCTCAGACGCAGAGCATTGAACAAAGTGGTGCTGTTTAGCTCTGCTCAATGTTTACTTCTGGCTGCCGCTAGAGCTAATAACAGGTAATCAGGGGGATGCTGGGTGTCGGACCTCCACCTATCTGATATTGATGACCTATGACAGATATATGTCATCAATATTGGATGCTCGAACAACTCTTAATGTCACAGAACTCCAAAGCGCTGTTTTAATTTACCTTCACTTATTTTAATGATCTAATAAATGTGATGCTTTAAAACCTTTTTTTTCTTGTCGTTAATGGTCCTTACCACAGCAGTATCCATTAACTATCTCTATGCTCTTGTTGCAGTTTAAAACTATAATATTCCAAGAAAGGTTGTTGTTAAAAAAAATAAATTAGGGATCATATATGTACAAATATACTGTACATGGTGCCGAAGTAACAGTGACAATTAAGCCCTGGTGCATAAAAGGCCTAAGAGACCCGCTGCTTCACGAGGAGACACTATGGCCCATAGTCAGAGAGGGACCTGGCAGTGTCTCTGCATCGGGGCCCGGAGGAATCGAGTTACACCTCGAGTAGAGGGCATTTTAACTTGACTGTACCACATGCTTATAGTTAAAATCACAATCTAGAAAGCAATGGTAAAAAACTATAGAGCAATTACGATTATCAAGCAATTAAGCATCTCAGTAACCACAGTTATACTGTCACATTTTGTGAGTTACTGTTCCATTAACCAGCACATAGCAAGACATAAATGCACGAGCGATGCGCATGAAGCTCTAACCACATCGGGTGCTCCGTTCCTTCCTAACCTCAGGTTTTCCTACAAGTAATGCTTTTATCTGTAATTGATATATACAACCCTGTAAAATGACTGATATCAGCTGAATGTACACAGAAGTAGGAGGCATATAATCAATTATCACATTAAAGGGCCACTACGATGTAAACAGATTATAGCGCTAGCTGACACATGCTACAATAGATAACAGAAAGACGTGAAAGAGAGCACATAATTATAGTATCCAGCCGCAGATAATCAAAAAGGAGATGACAGGTATCAGCCAGGGAATACCATACACTATTTCCATAGTCACACAGTGCCCCATATTAGGTGGAGTAATATTAGCAGAACGTGTGTTGCTTCTAGAAGAACAAGTAACCCATCTCCATCTATTAACACTGCACTTGTTAGCACTGGCAGACACACACAGACAAGGGCCCCTGTCCCTGTACAGGAACAGTAACGGGCTAGTAGCCTACAGGTGCTGCTCACAAAATTAGAATATCATCAAAAAGTTAATTTATTTCAGTTCTTAAATACAAAAAGTGAAACTCATATATCATATAGCGTCATTACAAACAGAATAATGTATTTCAAGTGTTTATTTCTGTTAATGTTGATGATTACGGCTTACAGCTAATGAAAACCCAAATGTCATTATCTCAGTAAATTAGAATACTTTATAACACCAGCTTGAAAAATTATTTTAAAATCCGAAATGTTGGCCTACTGAAATGTATGTTCAGTAACTGCACTCAATACTTTGGTCGGACTCCTTTTGCATCAATCACTACATCCATGCGGCATGGCTCGGAGGCGATCAGCCTGTGGCACTCCTGAGGTGTTATGGAAGCCCAGGTTGCTTTGATAGCAGCTTTCAGCTCATCTGCATTGTTGGGTCTGGTGTCTCTCATCTTCCTCTTGTCAAGAGGAAGTATTCTAATTTACTGATATAATGATGTTTGAGTTTTCAATGGCTGTAAGCCATAATCATCAACATAAACAGAAATAAACATGTGACGTAGATCATTCTGTTTGTAATGACTCTATATAATGTACGAGTTTCACTTTTTGAATTGAACAACTGAAATAAATTAACTTTTTGATGATATTCTAATTTTGTGAGTAGCGCCTGTATCTACATCTATTAACACTGTACTTGTTAGCACTGGCGGACACAGACAGACAAGGGCCCCTGTGCAGGAACAGTATATGGGTTCTTTGCAGGCCAACAGCTCTTCATAATGCACAATTCCATCTGTTTTACACAGGTTGCACCAATAATATGCCCCTACTTGTTAGATGCCTGACACAGATCTATATGTCCTTGAAAAAATGTAAAGGTGAATGTTTGACATGATCTATTATACTGGCGATCATGTCACATGCCCCTATAATATGTTAGCAGGGGCGTGTGAATTACTGCACTGGCCACTACACCACAGGCCAATGACTTGAAACAGTATCTTCAGTTTTTCGTACGCTGTGCTCAGGACTCAGGAGGCACCTGACAGTGGCCACAGTCAGGATGGATGGCTAGGCATCTGTGCACCATAATGACCCATTACAAAAACAACGTGTTATGCCTTTCATTGTAGTGTCCCAAAAGGACACAATTTTGACCTCTTTTTAATGAAATGGAACATTATAGTATACGTCAGGCAAAGCTCCCAAAATATACTGTAGATTAAGGCCTCATTCAGACATCAGTGATTATTCTCATATGAGGTTTCATCATATTTTCTCAGATGTAAAAAAGGCTTTTTTTTATGAACCCGTAGACTTACATTGGGAAGTTTGACCTGAGACTCTGATGTAAATCGGACAAAAAAAAAGCGCATAAAACCGAAATTATTCATATTTTGTCCCACTGATAAGTTCACTACCTATCCCACACATCTTAGAAAAAGTGAATAATGCATCTGTTTTTCCTATAAGTAGCCATCAATGTGCGACAGTCGGTTAACATCAGCTGCAGCCAATCTCTAGCCTCAGTAGTACACCGCACAAGACTGCGGAGGCCAGTGATTGACTGCAGCAGTCATGTTGGGTATACAGGACAAGCCAGCTGCACACAATCTAAACAGAAGGCCAGTGGACAGCCTTCTATCAATTTCCGCCACCTACTACTTATACAGAAAGTTTGTGCTATATTAGCAAAAGACTTTTAAAAACTCAAGACACCTTCATACAAACCAATTATCTACTAGCTATAGAAATGACAAAAACATGAAGGATAAGACATAAGATGAGAATAAGACAACTTAGATGGCAGTAAGTACTGTACCTCGCACTCGCTGCCATTACCCAGTATCACGTACTGCATCAGCACCAGACTATACAATGTGACACCAAGGGCAGGAATCAGACCTTATATTCACATTACTGATCCAACATCTGAGCAAAAGAACGGATTTTCCGCAAGAGAGCAAAATAAGAACAGCTGTTTGCATTTCCCTTTACATGTCTCCAATGGATTAACTGGTATTGTGGTTTCACTTGGTGGTTTAGGTAATTTGTGGTGCGGTTTGTCCCAAGTCAAATTGCTTCCATGTGACCGAGTAATTGTAGACATATTCTTATACTGAATGTAAATCACTAGTAGTTAGGGACAAACAGATATCACATTAAATCATACACTGTATCACATAATACAATGTACATTACGGAATGACAATTAGAGATGCCAGCAATGTATCACTTACTGGTCTGCATGCTGCCATTTTTATATAATAACTAGCTGAAGAGCCCGGCGTTGCCTGGGCATAGTAAATATCTGTGGTTAGTTATAGCACCTCACTTCTCTTATTTTCCCATCACGCCTCTCATTTTCCCAATCACATCTTTCATTTTCCCCCTCACATCTCTCATTTTCTCCCTCACATCTCTCATTTTCTCCCTCACTCCTCTCATTCCCCCCTAACACTTGTCATTTTGACCTCACATCTGTCATTTTCTGATCACTCAACTATTTTTCCTCACTCCTCTCATTTTACACTCACACCTTTTCATTCTCACCTCACACCTCTCATTTTCACCTCATCACCTCAGTATATACATGTTTGTCATCTCCCTTATATATAGTATACATCTGTATGTCATCTCCTGTATATAGTATATACCTGTATGTCATCTCCCCTGTATATATTATATACCTGCTGTGTGTCATCTCCCCTATATATAGTATATACCTGAATGTCATCTCCTTCTATATATAGTATATACTTGTATGTCATCTCCTCCTGTATATAGTATATACCTGTGTGTCATCTCCCCTGTATATAGTATATATATGTGTGTCATCTCCTCCTGTATATAGTATATACCTGCATGTCATCTTCTATATATAGCATATACCTGTATGTCATCTCCTCCTATATATAGTATATACCTGTAGGTCATCTGCTCCTGTATATAGTATATACCTGTGTGTCATCTCCTCCTGTATATAGTATATACCTGTATGTCATCTCCTCCTGTATATATATGTACCTGTATGTCATCTCCTCCTCTATATAGTATATACCTGTGTGTCATCTCTCCTGTATATAGTATATATCTGTGTGTCATCTCCCCTGTATATAGTATATACCTGTGTGTCATCTCCTTCTGTATTAGACCTCGTTCACACATTATTTGCTCAGTATTTTTACCTCAGTATTTGTAAGCTAAATTGGCAGCCTGATAAATCCCCAGCCAACAGGAAGCCCTCCCCCTGGCAGTATATATTAGCTCACACATACACATAATAGACAGGTCATGTGACTGACAGCTGCCGTATTTCCTATATGGTACATTTGTTGTAGTTTGTCTGCTTATTAATCAGATTTTTATTTTTGAAGGATAAGACCAGACTTGTGTGTATTTTAGGGCGAGTTTCGTTTGTCAAGTTGTGTGTGTTGAGTTGCGTGTGGCGACATGCATGTAGCGACTTTTGTGAGATGAGTTTTGTGTGGCAACATGCGTGTAGCAACTTTTTGTGTGTCGAGTTGCATGTGACAGGTTAGTGTAGCAACTTGTGTGCAGCAAGTTTTGCGCATGGCGAGTTTTGCGCGTGGCAAGTTTTGTGTGGTGCCTTTTGAGTATGTGCAAGTTTTGTGTGAGGCAAATTTTGCATGTGTTGCAACTTTTGTGCATGTGGCAATTTTTCCACGTGTGCAAGTTTTGCGTGTGGCGAGTTTTCCATGAGGTGAGTTTTGCACTTGTGGCGAGTTTTGCAAGAGCCTAGTTTTTGCATGTGGCTGTGCAAAATTTTGTGGCTGTAGCTTCGACGCCTCCAACACTTTTCCTTTCACTTTTTTCTCCATTATGTAGATAGGGGCAAAATTGTTTGGTGAATTGGAATGCGCGGGGTTAAAATTTCACCTCACAATATAGCCTATGACGCTCTCGGGGTCCAGACGTGTGACTGTGCAAAATTTTGTGGCTGTAGCTGCGACGGTGCAGATGCCAATCCCGGACATACATACACACATACACACATACACACATTCAGCTTTATATATTAGATTGGTTTATCTTCTCCAGATCTTGCAGTTACCTGATTACTGAGCCCGCTATAACCCTACCCACACCACTGATTGGCAGCTTTATGCCTATGCACAGAGTATACAGAAAGCTGCCAATGAGTGATGAGGCGGAGATATACAGTGATCGTTAGTATGGAGGACTATATGGCAGCAGGTCTATGAGACCTAAGGAGACAATCTACTGCTGTATAAGACAATGATTGTAGCAAATGTACAACAAGAAAATGATACATTGCTAGAATCAAGGACTCTACTCTTACAGAATTCCGTTTAAATGACAAAAACCTGGTGACAGATTCCCCTTAAAACCCATGGGTGCACATTAGACTAGAGTCAGCCAAATCCGCTGATATCAATGGGTTCGGCCAACAGCTATTGTGAATAAGGGCCCTCGACAGATGATGTAAGAGGGGATAAGGATTCGGCATGTCCAACTTCAGACAGCAGATCCTTGTTTTCAATGAGACTAGTTGGCCCGTGCGAAATTTTCGCACATTGGTTGTTGGGGGCGCAGGCAATTTCTGGAAAATCAAGCTGATCAAATGTTAATGTATTTAATGAGATGGTGAACACAGAGAGGTATTTTTATATGTAGACTGATAATACAATTAATTGGTTTGATAAGTAGAGGCTAAAAAAATGTCTTGAGGTCGTCGTGCCACCTGCAAGTTATTGTTTTTTTCTGCAGGTTTCAGAAAATGAATGTTTAAACTGTATTTATTGATCAAATCGTGAATGTGTGGTTTGTTTGTGTCTTTTCTTGCTGAAGGGGCAAGTTAACCTTTCAAATGGTGTATTATTTGTGTGAGAGGGGCGAAGTAATCAGCATGTTTACAAATGTGTTTGCATATGTGACTCACCAGCAGTGAAGTGTGCAATCCTCCAATGTGCCTGAAATCAGCTGGGCAAGGAGTTCGGCAAGCTGGAAAGCCCCCAAGAGAAATGTTGGGATTTGTTTGTGATGTTTGTAAATACCTTTGTGGTAGTGTGCTTTGGGGTAGTGTGGTGCAACCTGCAGGTAATTTTTCATTACTGCTGGTTTATGAAAATTAATGTTTAAACTGTATTTTGTGATCATATCATGGATGTGTGGTTTGTTTGGCTATATTCTTGCTGAAGGGGGCAAGTTTACCTTTCAAATGGTGTATCATTTGTGTGTGTCGGTGCAGTATGAACAGAGATATAAAGTAATCACCGAAAAAGAGTGTTTTGAAATAATATAGAAGGATAAAAGGATAAACTGCTGCCAGAGACGTCTAGCACTGGCTCACTCATAGAGAACACAGGAGCGCTCGGCCACCTCAGCACCCATATGTATGAGATGGTAGGGAGCCATGATTGCTTCGACATTTATCTAAAGTGTATTGGAGGCTTAACACACCTACAGCATTGTATACTTAACAGGATGCTACATCTTGTAGACCAAGTTAGATACTATAAGGTTATATGCAAATGTTGAGTAAACTGATGCAGAAATTTCTGCACAATTTCTGAATCTCCTGGCAGGAAAAACGTAGCGGGAAACAAATAGCGCTTTCGATATTTTTGCTCTGCGTTTTTTGACTGATTGGAGCGAGGTCGATGGTGAAAAATGCAGGGCAAAAACACAGAATTGCCATGCAGCAGATTATTTTCTGCACCAATCTGCAAGTCAAAAATACTCAACGTGTGCATGACACTTCAGGTTGCTCATTCACTCTGCTGGCATCAGGATGGCAAAATGCACCAAATCTGCAACATGTGCACAAGCCCTAATACACTGAACTGCAAAATGGCTACATAGAAACCCTATGTTACACACATGTTCCAGGTATCACTGGTTTCACTTCCTTCTCCTCAGTCCGCTGCCCTCTGCTATGCTCCATGTGGGGTTTTGCTGGTTGCTCAGCATGGATCCATTATATTATCTCCCTAGACCTATTTAAGGCCCATTGACACATACACCTGTGTCTTGGGATTGAGTTTCAAGACCTCTGTATTTAGTGTGCGTCATTGTCTGTTCATACTGTGTTTACATGCTTCCAATCCTGCTGAGTTACAGTGTGTGCCAAGTCCTTGCTGCCCACGTGCTTTTGAGCTTACTGCATCAATGACTGAGGTTCGTGCACCTACCCGGACATGAGGTTTAGAGGATCCACTTCACGTGGTGAGACTTGACAACCTATATGACCATTCTTCAAATCTTCCTTAAAAACTGGTAACAAATTATTTTCTTATGTGACAAATATTAATAATAATCTTTATTTTTATATAGCGCTAACATATTCCGCAGCGCTTTACAGACATTATCATCGCTGTCCCCAATGGGGCTCACAATCTAAATTTCCTATCAGTATGTCTTTGGAATGTGGAAGAAAACCCACGCAAACACGAAGAGAACATACAAATTCATTGCAGATGTTGTCCTTGGTGGGAATCGAACCCAAGACTCCAGCGCTGCAAGGCTGCAGTGCTAACTAGTGTTGAGCCAACTCCCTAGTGTTCGGATTCAGTTCGGTTCGTCAAACAGGGACGTGTTCGACGAACTGTTCGTCGAATGTTCGACGAACTGTTCGTCGTATGTTCGACGAACACCGTCAAACCCCATTGAAACCAATGGCAGGCAAACACAAACACATACAAACACATAGAAAACACATAGAAAACACCTTAAAAGGTGTCCAAAAGCTGACAAACTGCTCAAAAGACACAACAAACACATGGAAAAGTCACAACTACATATAGTCATGCGAAAAGAAAAGAGTTGGAGGAGTAAAAGGAGAAGGAGACACAGATATAGGCATGTCATGCCCTTCTAAAATCAAGAAAGGCTGGAGTAAAAATCTAAACTCACTCTACCAACACCCAGATGTCTTGACAAAAAAAAATAAAATATCTTTAGGTAGAATGGCGGCTGGTCCATTCAGAACACTTTCCTTAGAAGACGTAGTGGTACCCCCGTTGGGAGTTGTGCCAAAAAATGAACCCAATACATTCAGACTAATCCACCATTTGTCATATCCAAGGGGCAGGTCAGTAAACGACAACATCGACGCGGAACCAAGTACAGTACTATGTACTGTACCTCCTTTGACGAGGCAATCAGGCGGGTCAAGAAGTTGGTAAGGGGCACCCTAATGGCCAAAACAGACATTGAGGGGGCGTTCCGTTTACTACCTGTGCCTCCGAATAGTGTCCTCCCATTGGGCTGCTTCTGTGAAGGAGCATACTACATTGATCGCTGTTTGCCCATGGGGTGCTCCATATCCTGCTCAATATTTGAGGCGTTTAGTTGCTTCCTCGAATGTGTCGTCATGGACGTTTGTAAGGCGGCACATATTATCCATTACCTCGACGACTTCTTATGCCTGGGCCCAAAAGATTTGCCACAGTGTGAAAACATGCGGTAGTACACCTGTGAGAAGGAGAGAGCTAGAGGAAGAGTGGACACCCCAGAGCCGAGGGGTTAGAATGAGAAAGAAAGAAGGCGGTGTAGCTTGCTTCATGGGTGGGGTACTCTGCTGAGTAGCAGAAATTGCTACAAGGCCCAAAAGGATTTCCTGGGCCAGATACCGTTAAAAAATAGTACTTAGGTAAACAGGCGGTGTAGCTTGCTTCATGGGTGGGGTACGCTGCTGAGTTGCACCAAATTCTACTAGGCCCAAAAGGATTTCCTGGGCCAGATCCCATCTAGTCCGGGATCGTAGGATAAAAATTGCTGGACAACCAGGTTCAAAACATGAGCCATACAAGGCATGTGTGTGACATTGCCCCGGCGAAGGGCCGCACCCAGGTTTACAGCATTGTCGCACACGGCCTTCCCTGGGTGCAGGTTGAGTGGAGACAACCATTGATGGAACTCGGTCACCAGAGCTCACCACAACTCCTCAGCTGTGTGACTCACATTTCCCAGACATTTCAATGTAAACACTGCCTGATGCCATTGAGCCTTGGTGACAGCATAGTGAGGAGGTGTGCAGGATTCCTTCTGCCCAGTTACAACGCGGATGGCATTACCAGACAGACTTTGGGAGCAGGTGGAGGACTGAGAGGAGGTTGAGGAGGCAGAAGCAGTGGAGGAACTTCTAGATACAGAGGATCGACGAGCAACTCGTGGGGACGGCAAGACTTGGACAGCAGCCCCTTCTCCTGATGTCGCCGTAGTTACCCAGTGCCAAGTCACCGACATGTAACGCTCCTGTCCATGTCTACTCATCCAAGTGTCTGTGGTGAAATGCACCCTGTCACACACAGAGATTCTCAAGGAAGTGGTGATGTTGTGTGCGACATGCTAGTGTAGTGCAGGCACAGCTTTCTTTGAGAAGTAGTGGCGACTGGGCATCTAGTACTGGGGCACTGCGACGGACATAAGGTCTCGAAAATCCTCTGTGTCCACCAGGTGGAAAGGCAGCATTTCTGTAGCCAACAGCTTGCAGATGGAGAAATTCAACCTCTTAGCTTTGTCATGGCTAGGAGGAAATGGTCTTTTACTTGTCCACATCTGAGGGACTGAGGGCTGGCTGTCGTGCTTAGACGGAGTTGAGTAGGGAGTCCCCGGCAAACTGCTAGTCTGTGAGGAAGGTGCAGGCGGAGATGTTATGTTGCCTTAATCAAAATGTGGTGTCGATGTCGGAGAGCGCTCAACACCAGCAGGTGTTTCCACGTGCAAATGTCCTGACGACCTGCCAATCACACTGGCTGTTGCGGATAAAGAGGTGGAAGGTCTGCATCCAAAACCATGTGCGACTGCTGTCCCCACAGTCAGAGGATGAAGATGACGCGGATGCACTTGATGGGGCAGACAGTGGTTGACCCGGCCCACTAGGCTGCATTGTAGCACAGTGAGCTTCCCACTGCAACTTATGCCTCATATCTATGTGACGGTTCATGCATGAAGTAGTCAAGCTAGTGATTTTTTGGCCTCTACTGAGATTTTGTTGACAAATCTTACAGACAACATGAGTTGGGTCATCCTTTGTGATGTCAAAAATGCCCAGGCTATGGAAGGCTTAGAGCCCCTACGACCTGAAGAGCCACCGCAACTTCTGGTCTGAGGCACAGTTGGGGTTGAGGATGCAGTTGGTGACGTGCTTCCAGTACTCAGTCTCTGTCCAGGCGCACCGTTACCTCGTTGTCAGACTTGTCACTAGCATCCTCCTCCACCTCCTCTGCTGACCTCATGGACTGGCGGACTGGGGGTTGACAGTAAGTGGGGTCTACAAACTTGTCATCATCATCCTGTGTGTTCTCACACCCATCGTCCTCAGAGCCAACCTCTTCCTGCCCTGACCGAAAAGTCAAATTTTCGTTCCAATCAGGTATCTCAGTCTCATCATCATCTTCCTCATTGTCTCCACCAACAGGAGTTACAGTTTGGGAATGAGGGTCTACATTATGCTCATAACCTTCTTCATCTGGGCCTGGATCCGACTCACAAAGATTCTGGGCATCAGTGCAGATCATTTCCTCATCTGGATTCACAGAAGCTCTGGAGCAGACCTCTGATTCCCAGGCTATAGTATGCGTAAACAGCTCTACAGACTCAACCATGTGTGTTACCTCATGCTCAGACGGGCAGCTGGAGACTTGGAAGCTGTGAGGAAGCAAGTGCGATTGGGGTGACAACTCTGAGGACTGGAGTAGTTGTGATGTTGAAGTTGACATGGAGGAGAGCCCACTTGAACGAGCACTTGATATCTGTTCAAGCACCTGCTGTTTTTGTGCCTAATCTGGAATTTTTGGCGATGCTTGTAGCGATGGTCGTAAGTAAGGGATCATATCAGATTGGCCACAAAAAGAAGTAGACATCTTACTTTGGCTGGAAGATGGTCTTTCTGCTGCAGATGTTACTGTTGCTTGACCACCTACCCCACGGACACAACCTTTTTATCCCTTTCCAACACGCCTATTCCCCTTTCCACCAGCAGCAGGCCTTTTGCCACTCATTTTAGTGCTTAACTAATTGGCAACTCTGTATCTGTAGTTGTTGGCACAACAACCGATGGATGAAAACCGAGCAGAACTGAGTGGCCAAACAGTGGTACTAGGCCCAAAACTAATAACTGGATTAGATGCAGTGAAAATTGAGATACACAGGCGGTATAGTTTGTTTCACAGGCAGGCTACTCTGCTGACGTGCAGACACTGCTCCTAGGCCCTAAACTATCAACTGGATTAGATGCAGTGAAAATGGAGATACACAGGCGGTATAGTTTGTTTCACAGGCAGGCTACTCTGCTGACGTGCAGACACTGCTCCTAGGCCCTAAACTATCAACTGGATTAGATGCAGTGAAAATTGAGATACACAGCCGGTATAGTTTGTTTCACAGGCAGGCTACTCTGCTGACATGCAGACACTGCTCCTAGGCCCTAAACTATCAACTGGATTAGATGCAGTGAAAATTGAGATACACAGGCGGTATAGTTTGCGTCATAGGCAGGCTACTCTGCTGACGTGCAGACACTGCTCCTAGGCCCTAAACTATCAACTGGATTAGATGCAGTGAAAATTGAGATACACAGGCGGTATAGTTTGTTTCACAGGCAGGCTACTCTGCTGACGTGCAGACACTGCTCCTAGGCCCTAAACTATCAACTGGATTAGATGCAGTGAAAATTGAGATACACAGGCGGTATAGTTTGTTTCACAGGCAGGCTACTCTGCTGACGTGCAGACACTGCTCCTAGGCCCTAAACTATCAACTGGATTAGATGCAGTGAAAATTGAGATACACAGCCGGTATAGTTTGTTTCACAGGCAGGCTACTCTGCTGACGCGCAGACACTGCTCCTAGGCCCTAAACTATGAACTGGACTAGATGCAGTGAAAATTGAGATACACAGGCGGTGTAGCTAGCTTCACAGGCAGGCTACTCAGATGACTATCAGACAATGCTACTAGCCCAAAAGGATTGGCTGAGCTAGATTACACCAAATGCTGTGACAAACACTTGCACTGCACTGGCACAGACCTGCCTGGCAATCAGTGCTATGAACTGCTGTAACCTACCCTGAAAAGGGCTGATATTACAACTAGTCCCGATTCCCTAAACCTATCTCTCTGACAATTCGCTCACAAAAATACTATTAGTCTGTATAGCGCCCACAGCAGCAGCGGTGCCGTCTAACACTAAGCTGCAGCTGTGAGGAAATGGTGGCGATGGTACAAATGGCTGGTTCTTATAGGGCAAGGACATGTGACATACACAGCCAATGACACATGCCCTTGCTTGTGTGCATCACATGCACATTGCTGTGTGTGTGTGTGTGCACTGCTGATAGGCTGAGAGACTGCACTGCCCCACTGTAAATGCGGGAAAGAAAAAAAAAATGGAGATCAGCGTTATTTCAGCACAGATCTATTCCCCCCCCCTGCCCACTATACACTGAAACAGTCTATTAACAATGATAAACAATTTTAATGTGCAAATCAAGCGAGCCTTTTGGTGAACGAACATTTATTGAACAAACTCGAATAGCCGAATTTTAAGCAAATTGTTCGGGTTTGTCGAACGACTCGAACACCTCCCAAAACAGCTCGAATTTGAAATTGGCGAACAGTTCGACTCGAACACCGCTCATCTCTAGTGCTAACCACTAAGCCACCGTACTGCCCCAAACAAATTATTGTTTGGGGCATCACACCTGTTAAAGGGAACTTTCTCTGCAAAACTGTCACCAGCAATAGATAGGACACCTGCTTAAATATAGTTTTATGTACTGTTTTAAATTCAGCATACAAGTGTTCGGGAAGTGGTCCCTAAAACCTTTCAGTCTCAGATGTTAATTTTTCACAGATCGAACATGAATCTATTATAGTCTATGGAGCTGCTCGCATGTCTGTATTTTTTAGCAGACCATATGTTTGAAAAAAATCATGGCAGCTGGTCCGATTGTTATATGAATCACAAATCAAAATCACTCATAAATCTATGGGACAGTGAAAATCTTGGACACTAATGCTATCTACAGGTGCTTCTCACAAAATGAGAATATCATCAAAAAGTTAATTTATTTCAGTTCTTAAATACAAAAAGTGAAATTCTTATATTATATAGTCATTGCAAACAGAGAGTGATCTATTTCAAGTGTTTATTTCTGCTAAAGTTGATGATTATGGCTTACAGCCATTGAAAACCCAGAAGTCATTATCTCAGCAAATAACACCAGCTTAAGAAATGATTTTAAAATCCAAAATGTTGGCCTACTGAAATGTATATTCAGCAAATGCACTCAATAGCTGGCTGGGGCTCCTTTTGCATCAATTACTGCATCAATGTGGCGTGGCATGGAGGCAATCAGCCTGTGGCACTGCTGAGGTTGCTTTGATAGCAGCTTTCAGCTTGTCTGCATTGTTGGGTCTTGTGGCTCTCATCTTCCTCTTGACAATACCCCATAAAGTCTCTATGGGGTTAAGGTCAGGCAAGTTTGCTGGCCAATCAAGCACAGTGATACTGTTGTTTTTAAACCAGGTATTGGTACTTTTGTCAGTGTGTACAGGTGCCAAGTCCTGCTGGAGAATGAAATTTCCATCTCCAAAAAGCTTGTCGGCACAGGGAAGTATGAAGTGCTCTAAAATTTCCTGGTAGACAGCGGCACTGACTTTGGTCTTGATAAAACACAGTGGACCTACACCAGCAGATGACATGGCTCCCCAAACCATCACTGATTATGGAAACCTCTTATTAGACCTGAAGCAGCTTGGATTGGGTGCCTCTCCACTCTTCCTCCAGACTCTGGGTCCTTGATTTCCAAATGAAAAGCTGGATTACTTACTGGTAATGCTATTTTAGAGAGCCCATGACAGCACCCACATGAGAGAGGGGATCTGCCCATACGAACAGGAAACTTACAGAATAAAAGGAGGCGGTCCCCCTCTCCTCCTCAGTTTAGTTTTCAGAGTACAAGAGGAACCGCAAGGTTTTAGTTCAATTCATATCAGATAATGTTAATGCCTTAAAATACTCTATACAGCAATCCATTTGTCAGTTTAAAAGGGAAAAACCGTGTATGATTAGGGAGGGTAGTGAGTGGGTGCTGTTGTGGGCTCTCTAAAAGAGCATTAACGGTAAGTAATCCGGCTTTTTACCCTTTGCCATGACAGCACCCACATGAGAGACTTTCAGAGAACCGTCACCTGGGTGGGATTACTGTGCTAAGGATAGCTCTACGAAAAGCCAAGTCAGAAGATGTGGATAGATTGAGCCTATAGTGGTTGTAGAAAGTGGAAGGTGTTGACCAAGTTGCAGCCTTACATATTAAATCAATTTGCACATCTGCTTTCTCCGCCCAGGAGGATGCCATGGCCCGTGCAGAATGTGCTTTTATGCCTTCTGGAGGAACTTCGCCTTTTGACGAATAAGCCAAGCAGATAGCTTCTCTGATCCATCGGGATAAGATAGCTTTTGTGACCCCATGTCCTTTCCTGTGGCCCTGAAAAGACTCAAACTGAGCTCTACTCTGCCTCCAGGCCTGATTTCTGTCTAAATAGGTCAAGATGGCTCTTTTAACATCTAACGTATGAAACTTTTCTTCTTCTGGACTAAATGGAGTATCAAAGAGGAAGGAATAAATATCTCCTGTGACCTATGATAGCTAGATGCGACCTTAGGAAGGTATGAGGGGTCTGGTTTAAGGATTATTCGGTCTTGGAATACTAACAAATAAGGTGGGTCTATAGAGAGGGCCTGGATGTCACTGACCCTTCTGGCTGATGTTAAAGCCACTAGTAGAGCTACCTTATATGACATGATATTTAAGGGAGCAGAATCTAGTGGCTCAAATGGGGAACTAGTAAAGGCATCAAGGACTAGGTTCAAATCCCTTGGTGGTAAATGTGGAATGTGGACCTTAATGAATCTTGCGACCCATCTGTCTCCCACTATATTGCACACATACAGGGCCCCTAAGATTGAAACCTGGACTTTTAAGGTGCTTACTTATAACCCCAGTTCTCGACCTTTCTGTAAAAATTCTAGGATGGCCAAGAATGGAGCTTGTCTAGTAAAAGGTTCCATATGAAAGTTTAGAAATTTTCTCCACACCCTGCTATATATTAGTGTAGTAGATTTTTTTCTACTTAATAACAGAGTGTTTACAAGGACATCAGAGAAGCCTCTTGAACTTAATAGCTGCCTCTCAAATTCCATGCCATCAAGTGTAGTCCCTTCACCTGAGGGTGGAAGAATGGGCCTTGAGATAGCAGTTTCGGGTCTGATGGAAGAATCCAAGGGTCACATAGTGACATGGCTCGAAGACAAGAGAACCACGGTCTCTTCGGCCATAAAGGTGCGATAAAGATCACCCTTGCTTTTTCCCTCCTGATCTTCCTGAGCACCAGTGGAATTAGCATCATCGGAGGAAAAGCATATGCTAGATCGAACTTCCAGGGAAACCGAAGCGAGGCCAACATGTCCGGATGGTCTATTTTGTTTAGAGAAGCAAACCTTTGTACTTGTCTGTTCTCTCTGGTGGCAAATAGATCTATTTGTGGAGTACCCCATAATTTTACTATTTTTTTTGAACATATGGGCAATTAGAGTCCACTCTCCCTGGCGCAGCATGTTCCGACTGAGAAAGCCTGCTCTTGTGTTTTCTATTCCTTTGATATGAAGGGCTGTTAGGGATGAAAGATGGGTTTCTGCCAATTGAAAAATATCTGCTGCTATCGACATTAGACTTCCCGATCGTGTTCCACCTTGATGGTTCACGTGTGCCACTGTGGTGGAATTGTCCGACAAGATTCTTACATGTGTCCCCTGAATCTGTGGAAGAAAATGATTTAAAGCATGATCAACTGCTTTTAACTCTTTCCAATTGGAAGAATAGAGTGATTCTGCAGGACTTCAGTGATCCTGTGCTAGATTATCCACCATGTGGGCACCCCATCCCGAGGGGCTAGCGTCAGTGGTGATTATTCTGGAAGGCTCGATTATCCAGGGTATTCCTCTGGAAAGGTGGTCCATATCTAACCACCAGGCCAGAGACTCTATTACATCTTGGGAAAGAGTTATCTTCGTTTCTAGATGTCCCTGCGAGATTTCCTGAACATATCAGATTTCATGTTGTAAAATGTTTCATGTTTCATGCTGTAAGGCCCTGATATGATACTGGGCCCATAGGACTGCTGGAAACACGAGGTTAGGGATCCAATAAAGACATAGCCTCCCTTAGTGACATCTTAGGATTCTTCCTTGCTAGTCTCACTTTTGATATGGTAAATTTTTTAGACTCTGGAAGACAACACCGCTGTCTTACGGAGTCTAGATGTAGTACTAGGAAAGACTGGAAGGTTTCCGGAACCAATCTGGATTTTTTGAAATTGATGATCCATGCTAACTCCTGCAGGGATGAAATTATATTAGATAGACGATCCTCACACTGAGAGACAGATCTTCCCACCACTAAAAAAATCATCTAGGTAGGGTACAATTAATGTAACCTATAGGCGCAGGTAAGCCATCACCTCCAGCATTACTTTTGTGAATACACGAGGAGCCATCGAAAGACCAAAGGGCATTGCTGCATATTGGAAATGACGGATCTGTCCTGCCAGGTTGACTGCCACTCTCAGGTACTGTTGGTGCTTGGCGTGTATGGGAAGATGGTAATAGGCATCTTTTAAGTCTATTCCTGCCATCACAAATCTAGATAATAAAAGCTTGATAGTAGAACAAATGTATTCCATTTTAAAGGCACGATTATATAAAAAGGAATTTAATTTTTTTAGATATATAATGGTTCGGAATGAACTGTCAGGTTTGGTGCTCAGGAATAAAGGGGAATAAAAACCCTTCCTTCCTGATCTTTGGGAACTTCTATCAAAACTTTCTTCGATAATATTGACAAGATCTCTAATTCAAGAGCCTTTTGTTGTTCCAGCCCCCTAAGAGATGTTACTCTAAATGAATCCCAGGGAATTAGTTCAAATTCTAGTTTTAATCCAAAACCTATGATGTCAAGGATCCACTGGCTTGATGTTATAAGTTTCCATTTTTAGCCCTCACCAACTTGGGGATTAACGGTGTTTATTACGTCTTGCCCCAAATGCTTTGTTCCTATTAAAGGGTCATCTTCTAAATGCTCTCCTATAGGAAGAGATTGATTAGGGAATCCCTTCTTTCTCTCCCCCGCTTTGGTTAGAAGATCATCTAACGTCTTTCCAAAGAGGTACTCACCCTGGTAAGGGTTTGCACAAAGTTTTGCTTTTGTCTGTGCGTCCCCCTTCCAGCTTTTCAACCAGAGTGCTCGCCGGGCTGTGTTCACCAAGCCGGCTGACCTAGCTGCTAAACATAGGGAGTCTGCTGATGCATCCGCCAGAAATGTCACTATTTCTTTAATTAGAGGGATTGTTGGCAGAATTTTTTCTCTAGATATTTTGCCTCTAATCTGTTCCTCCCACTGATCCACCCAAAATAGTAATGACCTTGCAGTACATGTACTAGAAATGGCGGGTTTGAATGCCCCCGTGTTGGCCTCCCATGATTTTTTTAACATGTTTTCTGCCTTACGATCCAGAGGGTCCGGCAAAAACTCCAGAATCCTCCACTGGCAGTACGGATTGTTTTTATGTGGATGCTACAGCGGCATCCACCTTGGGAACTTTGGACCAGGAAGTTAGCTCCTCATCACTAAAAGGATAGCGTCTCTTAGAGGATGATGGTAAAACCCCCCGTAGGTTCTGTTTATCCCATTCCTTTTTAATTAATTTTTTATAGTTGAAATTACCGGGAAGGTCCTACGTTTTTTTCTGTGCCAGCCCGGCAAACATTATGTCCTATGCGGACTTAGATCCTTTTGTGTCAGGACATCCCATTTTATTTCTGACGGATTTAATTAAATTATCTATACTGTTGTCAGGAAGGCCTTCATATTCTGATGAACTCAATTGGGATTTTGGAGTATCAGGGGATTTATCCTGTGCATCATCTGAATCTGAACAGACACCTGGGTCTTAGGTAGTTCGTCCTTTCTACCCTGCTGTCTTGCTCATGGATCGCTGTTCTCCAGGGTGACCACTGCTCTTTGTGCTGCCACTTTTAGCGCTTCCCTCCTTGCTGGGAGGACGCTGCGCTGCTGCGGGTAGGTGCGCTTCATGAGCCGGTTGCACACCGGCTCCGTCGCGCGCGGCCATTTTTAAAATTGGTGCCACATCTCCTGCCTCCCCGATCCTCACCCAGAAGTACTCCGGTCACTTTTGGGTCAGACACGCCGGCTCTCCTCACTGCGCAGTAGACGCCGAAAGTTTGAAAAAGCCGGCCGGCGTCCTACCTATGCAGTGTATGCGTCCTCGTGGAAGCGGGCGGCCCATCCTGGACCCGAAACATGGATAGGTGGACAGATGAGGGGGAAGGCTGCAAGCAGGGGCTCCCCCATCGCTGCATCTGGTACTGCAGCACTTGCTGTTCCCTCAGATATCACACAGGCAGATGCTCCCGCCCAGGAATCCTCTTCTCTGCAGGTATCTTGGGATTCCTATAGGAACAGGAAACCTAAACTGAGGAGGAGAGGGGGACCACCTCCTTTTATTCTGTACGTTTCCTGTACCTATGGGTGGATCCCCTCTCTCATGTGGGTGCTGTCATGGCGAAGGGTAAAATGCAAAATTTACTTTCATCTGAAAACAACACCTTGGACCACTGAGCAACAGTCCAGTTCTTTTTTTCCTTGGCCCAGGTAAGACGCTTCTGGTGCTGTCTATTGGTCATGAGTGGCTTGACATAAAAAATATGACACTTGTAGCCCATGTCCTGGATACCTCTGCGTGTGGTGGCTCTTGAAGCAATTACTCCAGCAGCAATCCACTCCTTGTGAATCCCCACCAAATTTTTTTATGGACTTTTCTTAACAATCCTTTCAAGGCAGCGGTTATCCCGGTTGATTGTGCGCCTTTTTTTTCTACCACACTTTTTCCTTGTACTCCATTTTCCATTAATATGCTTGGATAGAGCACTCTGTGAACAGCCAGCATCTTTAGCAATGACCTTTTGTGGCTTACCCACATTATGGAGTGTGTTAATGACTGCCTTCTGGACATCTTTCAAGTCAGAAGTCTTCCCCATGATTGTGGAGCCTACTGAAACAGACTAAGGGACCTTTTTAAACACTTAAGAAGCCTTTGCAGGTGTTTTTTGTTAATTATTCTAATTTACTGAGATAATGACTTGTGGGTTTTCATTTGCTGTAAGCCATAAGCCTTAACATTAACAGAAATAAACACTTGAAATAGATCACTCTGTAATGACTCTATATAATATATGAGTTGAACTTTTTGTATTAAAGAACTGAAATAAATTCACTTTTTGATGATATTCTAATTTTGTGAGAAGCACCTGTATGTACAATCTATGTGCTGATCTTTTTTTACCATTGTAATGCATAGGAAAAACTTTAATAATAATAATTTTATTTATATAGCGCCAACATATTCCGCAGCGCTTTACAAATTATAGAGGGGACTTGTACAGACAATAGACATTACAGCATAACAGAAATCACAGTTCAAAATAGATACCAAGAGGAATGAGGGCCCTGCCGCAAGCTTACAAACTACGAGGAAAAGGGGAGACACGAGAGGTGGATGGTAACAATTGCTTTAGTTAGTCGGACAAGCCATAGTGTAAGGCTCAGATGTTCATGTAAAGCTGCATGAAGCAGTTAACTGCCTAAGTTTGTAGCAGTACAGACACAGAGGCCTATTAACTGCATAAAGTGTATGAGAACATGATGCGAGGAACCCAATTATGTTTTTTTTTTTTTTTTGAATGGGCCACACAGGGATAGTTAGGTTAATGTGTTGAGGCGGTAGGCCAATCTGAACAAATGAGTTTTTATGGCACGCTTAAAACTGTGGGGATTGGGGATTAATCGTATTAACCTAGGTAGTGCATTCCAAAGAATCGGCGCAGCATGTGTAAAGTCTTGGAGACTGGAGTGGGAGCTTCTGATTATTGAGGATGCTAACCCGAGGTCATTAGCGGAGCGGAGGGCATGGGTAGGGTGGTAGACTGAGACCAGAGAGCAGATGTAGGGTGGTGCTGAGCCATGGAGTGCTTTGTGGATGAGGGTAGTAGTTTTGTACTGGATTCTTGAGTGGATGGGTAACCAGTGTAATGACTGGCACAAGGTAGGGGCATCGATGTAACGGTTGGTGAGGAATATGATCCTGGCTGCAGCATTCAGGACAGATTGGAGCGGGGAGGTTTTGGTAAGAGGGAGACCGATTAGTAGAGAGTTACAACTCCATATCAGCATGGGTTTATGAGAAATCGCTCCTGTCAAACCAATCTAATCAATTTTTATGAAGAGGTAAGCTATAGGCTGGACCACGGTGAGTCATTGGACGTGGTATATCTCGATTTTTCCAAAGCGTTTGATACCGTGCCGCACAAGAGGTTGGTACACAAAATGAGAATGCTTGGTCTGGGGGAAAATGTGTGTAAATGGGTTAGTAACTGGCTTAGTGATAGAAAGCAGAGGGTGGTTATAAATGGTATAGTCTCTAACTGGGTCGCTGTGACCAGTGGGGTACCGCAGGGGTCAGCATTGGGACCTGTTCTCTTCAACATATTCATTAATGATCTGGTAGAAGGTTTACACAGTAAAATATCGATATTTGCAGATGATACAAAACTATGTAAAGCAGTTAATACAAGAGAAGATAGTATTCTGCTACAGATGGATCTGGATAAGTTGGAAACTTGGGCTGAAAGGTGGCAGATGAGGTTTAACAATGATAAATGTAAGGTTATACACATGGGAAGAAGGAATCAATATCACCATTACACACTGAACGGGAAACCACTGGGTAAATCTGACAGGGAGAAGGACTTGGGGATCCTAGTTAATGATAAACTTACCTGGAGCAGCCAGTGCCAGGCAGCAGCTGCCAAGGCAAACAGGATCATGGGGTGCATTAAAAGAGGTCTGGATACACATGATGAGAGCATTATACTGCCTCTGTACAAATCTCTAGTTAGACCGCACATGGAGTACTGTGTCCAGTTTTGGGCACCGGTGCTCAGGAAGGATATAATGGAACTAGAGAGAGTACAAAGGAGGGCAACAAAATTAATAAAGGGGATGGGAGAACTACAATACCCAGATAGATTAGCGAAATTAGGATTATTTAGTCTAGAAAAAAGACGACTGAGGGGCGATCTAATAACCATGTATAAGTATATAAGGGGACAATACAAATATCTCGCTGAGGATCTGTTTATACCAAGGAAGGTGACGGGCACAAGGGGGCATTCTTTGCGTCTGGAGGAGAGAAGGTTTTTCCACCAACATAGAAGAGGATTCTTTACTGTTAGGGCAGTGAGAATCTGGAATTGCTTGCCTGAGGAGGTTGTGATGGCGAACTCAGTCGAGGGGTTCAAGAGAGGCCTGGATGTCTTCCTGGAGCAGAACAATATTGTATCATACAATTATTAGGTTCTGTAAAAGGACGTAGATCTGGGGATTTATTATGACGGAATATAGGCTGAACTGGATGGACAAATGTCTTTTTTCGGCCTTACTAACTATGTTACTATGTTACTATGTTACAATAGTCCAGACGATAATGAATAAGTGAAACAGTAAGAGTTTTTGCAGACTCGAAAGTAAGAAAAGGGCAAATTCTAGAAATGTTTTTGAGATGCAGATAAGAAGATCGAACCAGTGATCGGATGTGGGGGGTGAATGAAAGCTCGGAATCAAGTATGACCGCAAGGCAGCGGGCATGTTGCTTTGGAGTAATGGTGGAACCGCACACAGACATGGCAATGTCAGGCAAAGGTAGGTTAATAGAGGGAGAAAACACGAGGAGCTCAGTTTTTTACAGGTTCAGTTTCAGATAGAGGGAGGACATGATGTTAGAGACAGCGGTAAGACAATCACTGGTGTTTACTAAAAAGGTCGGCGTGATAACAGGAGAAGAAGTGTATAATTGGGTGTCGTCAGCATAGAGATGGTACTGGAACCCAAATTTACTGATTGCTTGTCCAATAGGGGCAGTATACAAAGAGAAGAGGAGGGGGCCTAGGACTGATCCTTGAGGAACCCCAACAGTAAGGGGAAGGTGAAAGGAGGAGGAACCAGCAAAAGATACAGTGAAGGAGCGGTCAGAGAGATAGGAGGAGAACCAGGAGATAACGGTGTCCTTGAGGCTGATGGAGCGGAGCATAGTGAGGAGGAGCTGATGATCCACAGTGTCGAATGCTGCGGAGAGATCCAAGAGAATAAGGCTACTTTCACACTAGCGTCGGCCCATCGCAGTGCGTCGGGCCGACAAACCGACGCATCCTGTGACAACGCAGCACAACGGGGGCAGCGGATGCATTATTACAATGCATCCACTGCCCCATTGTGAGTTGCGCGGAGGAGGGGGCGGAGTTCCAGCCGCGCATGTGCGGTCGCAAATGGCAGACTTGACGCACAAAAAAACGTTGCAAGCAACGTTTTTTTGTTCCGTCGGTCCGCCACAACACGACGCAACCGTCGCATGACGGTTGCGACGTGTGGCAATGCGTCGCAATGCTTCGCTAATGTTCATCTATGGGGAAAAAACGCATTCTGGAGCCAACTTTGCAGGATGCGTTTTTTCACCAAAACGACGTATTGCGACGTGCATCGTACGACGCTAGTGTGAAAGTAGCCTTAGCATGGAGTAGTGACCATTAGATTTAGCTGTTATTAGGTCATTAGAGACTTTAGTGAGGGCAGTTTCAGTAGAGTGTAAAGAGCGGAAACAAGATTGAAGAGGGTCTAGAAGAGAGTTATCTGAGAGATAGTGGGTAAGACGGGAGTGGACCAGGCGCTCGAGGAGTTTAGAGATGAAGGGAAGATTAGAGACAGGTCTATAATTAGCGGCACAGTTTTGATCGAGGGATGGTTTTTTAAGTAAAGTTTGTATGATGGTATGCCTAAATGAGGATGGAAAAATACCGGAAGTGAAAGAAAGGTTGAATATTTTTCTTAGGTGAGAGGTGACAGCCGGGGAAAGGGACTGGAGGAGATGTGACGGAATGGGGTCACTGGTGCAAGTGGTTGGGCGAGAAGATGCAAGGAGCCTGATTACTTCTTCTGTAACTGGTTCAAAGTCAGAGAGTGAACTAGATGCAGTGGGGGAGGGAGGACAGTGCATGGTATGAAGAGATTGGGAGATGATTTCCTGTCGAATGTGGTCAATTTTTTTTTAAAGTAATTGGCCAGATCGTCAGCGTGGAGATCTGTGGTTGGGGCCTGCACTCTTGGGTTGAGTAGGGACTGGAAAGTGTCAAAGAGACGTTTAGGGTTATTGGACAGCGAGGTGATGAGGGTGTTGAAATAGGTTTGTTTGGAGAGGAGAAGGGCAGAGTTGTATGTTTTTACCATGAACTTATAATGGATGAAATCTTCAGGTAGATTAGATTTTCTCTACAGATTTTCTCCACAGATTTTGCCTTGTATTTATTTAGTTATTTATTTATTAATTTGCATATGAGAAAATCACTGATAAAACAGCAATGGTGAAAATTAAATGCCTGACTAAATACTGATGAAAATCTGATCCAAAACATTGATATACATGAGAAAAATCACTGACATCTGAAGGGGCCCTAAGTTCAAAGAGCTCTTGGCTCTCTTCAGTAAATGCTCCTTAACCCCTCTGCTGTGCTCTTGAGTGAAGGAGGGCTTATGAAGCAGAAACCGTAGAACATTTTAGTGTTATAGGCTACTTTCACACTAGCGTCGGAATCTCCCCGTCGCAATGCGTCGGGCAGAGATTCCGACGCTAGCGTTTGACGCACTGCACAACGGGTGCAGCGGATGCATTTCTCCGGCGCATCCGCTGCCCCATTGTAAGGTGCGGGGAGGTGGGGGCGGAGTTCCGGCCGCGCATGCGCGGTCAGAAAAAGCGGTACATCAGGAGCAAAAAACGTTACATGTAACGTTTTTTGCTCCCGGCGGTCCGCCACAACACGGCGCAACCGTCGCACGACGGTTGCGACGTGTGGCAAAGCGTCGCAATGCGTCGCTAATGTTAATCTATGGGGCAAAAACGCATCCTGCAAACAACTTTGCAGGATGCGTTTTTTGCCATAAACGACGCATTGCGACGTCTGGCAAAAAACGCCAGTGTGAAAGTAGCCTTAGTGACAGCTTCTGGAGCACTTGTTGGATGACCTTTGATGGACTTAAAGGGTGGCACCCTTTCTTTTTAGAAGTTGGTAGGTGAGAATATTGCATTTTTTATTTTTTTAACCCCTTAGTGACAGAGCCAATTTGGTACTTAATGACCGAGCCAATTTTTGCAATTCTGACCACTGTCACTTTATGAGGTTATAACTCTGGAATGCTTCAACGGATCCCGCTGATTCTGAGACTGTTTTTTCGTGACATATTGTACTTCATGTTAGTGGTAACATTTCTTCAATATTACTTGCGATTACTTATGAAAAAAATGGAAATATGGCGAAAATTTTTAAAATTTTGCAATTTTCAAACTTTGTATTTTTATGCCCTTAAATCAGAGAGATATGTCACGAAAAATAGTCTACTTTACATAAGCACAATTTTGGAAACAAAATTTTTTTTTGTTAGGGAGTTATAAGGGTTAAAAGTTGACCAGCAATTTCTCATTTTTACAACACCATTTTTTTTTTAGGGACCACATCACATTTGAAGTTATTTTGAGGGCTCTATATGATAGAAAATAATGAAGTGTGACACCATTCTAAAAACTACACCCCTCAAGGTTCTCAAAACCACATTCAAGAAGTTTATTAACCCTTTACGTGCTTCACATGAACTGAAACAATGTGGAAGGAAAAAATGAACATTTAACTTTTTTTTGCAAACATCTTAATTCAGAACCATTTTTTTTATTTTCACAAGTGTAAAAACAGAAATGTAACCATAAATTTTGTTATGCAATTTCTCCTGAATACGCCAATACCCCATATGTAGGGGTAAACCACTTTTTGGGTGCACCGCAGAACTTAGAAGTGAAGGAGCGCCGTTTGACTTTTTCAATGCAGAATTGGCTGGAATTGAGATCGGACGCCATGTCACTTTTAGAGAGCCCCTGATGTGCCTAAACAGTGGAAACTCCCCACAAGTGACCCCATTTTGGAAACTAGACCCCTTAAGGAACTTATCTAGATGTGTGGTGAGCACTTTGAACCCCCAAATGCTTCACAGAAGTTTATAACGTAGAGCCGTGAAAATAAAAAATCGCTTTTGTTTACACGTAAATGATCTTTTCGCCGACAAATTCTTATTTTCACAAGGGTAACAGGAGAATTTAGACCACAATAGTTGTTGTGCAATTTCTCCTGAATACGTCGATACCCCATATGTGAGGGTAAACCACTGTTTGGGCGCACCGCAGAGCTTGGAAGTGAAGGAGCGCTGTTTTACTTTTTCAATGTAGAATTGGCTGGAATTGAGATTGGACGCCATGTCGCGTTTGGAGAGCCCCTGATGTGCCTAAACAGTGGAAACCCCCCACAAGTGACCCCATTTTGGAAACTAGACCCCTTAAGGAACATATCTAGATGTGTGGTGAGCACTTTGAACCCTCATGTGCTTCACAGAAGTTTATAACGTAGAGCCGTGAACAAAAAAATGATCTTTTTACCCACAAATTTTTATTTTCACAAGGGTAACAGGAGAAATTAGACCACTATAGTTGTTGTGCAATTTCTCCTGAGTACGTCGATACCCAATATGTGGGGGTAAACCACTGTTTGGGCGCACCGCAGAGCTTGGAAGAGAAAGAGTGCCGTTTTACTAGAATTGGCTGGAATTGAGATCGGACGCCATGTCGCATTTGGAGAGCCCCTGATGTGCCTAAACAGTAGAAATCCCCCACAAGTGACCCCATTTTGGAAACTAAACCCCCCATGGAACTTATCTACAGTCATGGCCAAAAGTTTTGAGAATGAGACAAATATTAATTTTTCCAAAGTCTACTGCTTCATTTTTTCTAATGGCAATTTGCATATACTCCTGAATGTCTGAGTGATCAGCTTAACCGCAATTACTGTACTTGCAGTCAATATTTGCCCAGAAAATGAACTTTAACCCCCAAAACACATTTCAACATCATTGCAGTCCTGCCTTAAAAGGAGCAGCTAACATTGTTTTAGTGATTGATCCATTAACACAGGTGTGGGTGTTGATGAGGACAGGGCTGGCGATCAATCAGTCATGATTAAGTAAGAATGACATCACTGGACACTTTAAAAGGAGGCTGGTGCTTGGTATCATTGTTTCTCTTCAGTTAACCATGGTTATCTCTAAAGAAACACGTGCAGCCATCATTGCACTGCACAAAAATGGTCTAACAGGGAAGAGTATCGCAGCTATAAAGATTGCACCTCAGTCAACAATCTATCGCATCATCAAGAACTTCAAGGAGAGAGCTTCCATTGTTGTCAAAAAGGCTCCAGGGCGCCCAAGAAAGACCAGCAAGCGCCAGGACCGTATCTTAAAACTGTTTCAGCTGCGGGATCGGACTACCAGCAGTGCCGAGCTTGCTCAGGAATGGCAGCAGGCTGGTGTGAGTGCTTCTGCACGCACTGTGAGGCGGAGACTCTTTGAGCAAGGCCTGGTTTCAAGGAGGGCAGCAAAGAAGCCACTTCTCTCCAGAAAAACCATCAGGGACCGACTGATATTCTGCAAAAGGTACAGGGAGTGGACTGCTGAGGACTGGGGAAAAGTCATTTTCTCTGATGAATCCCCTTTTTGATTGTTTGGGACATCTGGAAAACAGCTTATTCGGAGAAGAAGAGGTGAGCGATACCATCAGTCTTGTCTCATGCCAACTGTAAAGCATCCTGAAACCATTCATGTGTGAGGTTGCTTCTCAGCCAAGGGAATCGGCTCACTCACAGTCTTCCCTAAAAACACAGCCATGAATAAAGAATGGTACTAGAATGTCCTCCAAGAGCAACTTCTCCCAACCGTCCAAGAGCAGTTTGGCGCCCAACAATGCCTTTTCCAGCATGATGGAGCACCTTGCCATAAAGCAAAAGTGATAACTAAATGGCTCATGGAACAAAACATAGAGATTTTGGGTCCATGGCCTGGAAACTCCCCAGATCTTAATCCCATTGAGAACTTGTGGTCAATCATCAAGAGACGGGTGGACAAACAAAAACCAACAAATTCTTCCAAAATGCAAGCATTGATTATGCAAGAATGGACTGCTATCAGTCAGGATTTGGTCCAGAAGTTGATTGAGAGCATGCCAGGGAGAATTGCAGAGGTCTTGAAGAAGAAGGGTCAACACTGCAAATATTGACTTGCTGCATTAACTCATTCTAACTGTCAATATAACCTATTGGTACTCATAATATGATTGCAATTATATTTCTGTATGTGATATAAACATCAGACAAACACTAATAAAAACCAGAGGGCAGCAGATCATGTGAAAATATAATTTTGGTGTCATTCTCAAAACTTTTGGCCATGACTGTAGATGTGTGGTGAGAACTTTGAATGCCCAAGTGCTTCACAGAAGTTTATAATGCAGAGTCGTGAAAATAAAAAAAAATTTTTTTTTCCACAAAAAAGATTTTTTAGCCCCCAAGTTTTTATTTTCACAAGGGTAACAGGAGAAATTGGACTGCAATATTTGTTGTCCAATTTATCCCGAGTACGCTGATGTGCCATATGTGGGGGTAAACCACTGTTTGGGCGCACGGCACAGCTCGGAAGGGAAGGAGCGCCTTTTTGGAATACAGACTTTGATAGAATGGTCTGTGGGCATTATGTTGCGATTGCAGAGCCCCTGATGTACCTAAACTATAGTAACCCCCCACAAGTGACCCCATTTTGGAAACTAGACCCCTTAAGGAACATATATAGATGTGTGGTGAGAACTTTGAATGCCCAAGTGCTTCACAGAAGTTTATAATGCAGAGTCATAAAAAAAATATATATATATATATATATATATATATATATATATATATATATATATATATATTTCCACAAAAAAGATTTTGTAGCCCCCAAGTTTTTATTTTCACAAGGGTAACAAGAGAAATTGGACACCAGAAGTTATTGTCCAATTTATCCCGAGTACGCTGATGCCCCATATGTGGGGGTAACCCACTGTTTGGGCGCACGGCAGAGCTCAGAAGGGAGGGAGCACCATTTGACTTTTTGAGCGCAAAATTGGCTGTCGTGTTTGGAGACCCCCTGATGTACCTAAAGAGTGGAAACCCCCAATTCTAGCTCCAACCCTAACCCCAACACACCCCTAACCCTAATCCCAACCTGATCCATAATCCTAATCACTAACCCTAACCATAATCACAACCCTTACCCAAAACAACCCTAATGTCAACCCTAACCATAACCCTAATCAAAACCCTAAATCCAACACACCCCTAATCCTAATCTCAACCCTAACCTCAAACCTAACTCTAATCCCAATACACCCCTAATCACAACCCTAACCTTAACCCTAATCCCAAACCTAACCCTAATCCCAAGCGTAACCCTAATGCCAACCCTAACCCTAATACCAACCCTAATCCAAACCCTAACCCTAATCCCAACTCTAACCCTAACTTTAGCCCCAACCCTAGCCCTAACTTTAACCCCAATCCTAACCCTAGCCCTAAGGCTACTTTCACACTTGCGTCGTTTGGCATAGACTTGTATTGCCGACGGATCGTGACGGATGGCCACACGTCGCGTCCGTCGTGCACTGGATCAGTTGTGTTTTGGCAGACCGTCAGCACAAAAAAACGTTCAATGAAACGATTTTTGTACGTCGCATCCGCCATTTCTGACTGCGCATGCGTGGCCGTAACTCCGCCCCCTCCTCCCCAGGACATAGATTGGGCAGCGGATGCGTTGAAAAACTACAGCCGCTGCTCACATTGTGCACAATTTTCACAACGTGCGTCGGTATGTCGGGCCGACGCATTGCGACGGCCCTGTACCGATGTAAGTGTGAAAGAAGCCTAACCCTAAATTTAGCCCCAACCCTAAACCTAAATTTAGCCCCAACCCTAACCCTAAATTTAGCCCCAACCCTAGCCCTAACCCTAGCCCTAACCCTAGCCCTAACCCTAGCCCTAACCCTAACCCTAGCCCTAACCCTAACCCTAGCCCTAACCCTAACCCTAATTTTAGCCCCAACTGCTGTTCTCCTGCCGGCCAGCAGATGGAGACAGATGGCAGGCGCACTGCGCATGCGCCCGCCATTTTCTTTTGCCGGCGGCCAGGAGGAGCAGCAGGAGGATCCAGGGACACAGGTGAGTATGATAGGGTCCCCGAATCCCCCTATTTCTCTGTCCTCTGATGTGCGATCACATCAGAGGACAAAGAATTACACTTTACTTTTTTTTTTTTTTGCGGTCGCCGGTAAACAGTTAATTACCGGCGATCGCAAAACAGGGGTCTGTAAAACCGACCCCGATCATGCTCTTTGGGGTCTCGGCTACCCCGGCAGCCGAGACCCCAAAGATTCTCGCGGGGCCGGCCAGCGGGCGCACTGCGCATGCGCCCGCCATTTTGAAGATGGCGGCGCCCACCAGGAGCCACGAGGAGCACCGGGGGAGACAGGTAAGTATTGAGGGGCTACATGGGACCCCTTTTCTCTGTCCTCCGATGTGCGATCACATCAGAGGACAGAGAAATTAAAAAGAGATCGCGTTTTTTTTTTTTTTGCGATCGCCGGTAAACGGTTAATTACCGGCGATCGCAAATGCGGGGTGGGTAAAAAAAACCCCGAATCATGTTCTCTGGGGTCTCGGCTACCCCCGGCAGCCGAGACCCCGGAGAAAATCCGACTCTGGGGGGCACTATTCACTTTTTCCACAGCGCCGTTAATTAACGGCGCTGTGGTTTATGTACCCTTAGCGGCCGCCGTTAAAAGGCGTATCGGCGGTCGCTAAGGAGTTAAAGCTATCTAGCGCTGTATGAAGTAATAATATATATATGTGTCTCACTGACATATATATATATATACCTATTCTATGTGTACACATTTATTCTACCTATTCTACTGTAAGCTGTCAGTGTGATTTACTGTACACCGCACTGAATTGCCGGCTTTTCTCTCTAACACCGCTGCGTATTTCTCGCAAGTCACACTGCTGGTCCGTGTGTAATCCGTATTTTTCTGGCTTCCATAGACTTTCATTGGCGTTTTTTTTCCGTAATACGGTGACAAACGCAGCATGCTGCGATTTTCTACGGCCGTAGAAAGCCGTATAATACTGATCAGTAAAATATGGCAGATAGGAGTAGGGGCATAGAGAATAATTGTGCCGTTTGTTTGGCGAGTTTTACGGACGTATTTTCTGCACTCATACGTCCGTAAAACTCGTTAGTGTGACTCCAGCCTAAGTGTGAACATGTGCAAGCTGCCAGGCTGCATTATATAGAAAAAAGAAAGCACAGCAGCACTATGTATACGATTAGGCCATGTGAAAACACAGAAAAACATTGAAAACATAATGTAGATTTTAGGCCATGTGTACAAGTTCAGGTTTTTTCAGGTTTTTTTCACGTTTTTTCGTGCTAAAAACAATATAAAAACTCATTAAAAACGCATACATTATGCATTCTATCATTTAGAATGCATTCTGCATGTTTTGTGCACATGGATGCGTTTTTTTCCGTGAAAAAAACGCAGTGCGGTAAAAAAAATGAGCATGTTCATTATTTTTGTGGATTTTCTGCATTTTTTCCGCAATTCTATGCATTTGGGAAAAAATGCACAAAAAAACGCATCAAAAACGCGTCAAAATCGCAGTAAAAATGCATGCGGATTTCTGGCAGAAATGTCCGGGTTTTGTCAGGAAAATTTCTGCAAGAAATCCTGACGTGTGCGCATACCCTTACTACTCCCAAAATTTTTTTTCAAATTTTCTTTTTAAACTTACGGAAATTATTGAAAATGAAGGTTCTTAGCACATAAATTGGCCAATTCATGTATGCCCATCAACCACGGCAAGGTGGCCTCCCTCTGTTGGGTCCTACTCTACTGTAAATGCCTTCTCTTGGACTATCGCTACCTACAATTTTGGACACTCATGCCTGCTCCTGGGTTTAGCCTACAATTTATGGGCAAGTAGAGCTGATTACGGCCACCTGCAGATCAATGGGAGGAGTGCAAAATCCGACTGGATGCAACCAACATCTAATAGTTAAATATACAAAAATACTGACCAGCACCTCCTAAGTGCGAACATGTGCAAGCTGCCACACTGCATTACATAGGAAAAAGAAAGCACAGCAGCACTATGTATAAGATTAGGCCATGTGAGGTTTCTTATTTATTCATGTCAGCAATTTTGCAGAATTTTAAACTGCTGAAAGGTTTCTGATAAGCAGTTAAGGAGAGTTGGACGTGTTCCTGATAAGCAGGAGGAGAGTTGGATGTGTGTCTACATTATTATTGCAGCAATGCTACATTGGAAATCCAGTATTACAGTTTCTGCTGACTTCAATGTATGATCATTGATCATCTATTCTAGAGCAGGAGCCGCTCTTTGCAATAGCTCCTTTCCTTTGACAATGGAGGGTCTTGAGAACTGCAACACCCTCCACGATGTCTTCAGTAAAAGCACACGGGCAGGATTTGTTATGAGATGACAACCATCTCAAGTCATAAATTCTTTTTCCACGAATAGTAGAGAGATTGATCAACTGTGCGTATGGGGCAAATCCGTTATGTCTGGTTATAGCTTCTAGCTAGTTATTTTCTGCTCATGCTTGGACTGTAGGTCGGAAACAGATTTTTCACAGTTTGCCTCACAACATAACCATATGTGTATAATGCAATTTATTCCTCCTCAGCCCAGGTTTAGTCTGGGTTCTGCTTATCAGGGTGTAATTACATGTGTCTACCCACACTCTTCCAACTATTCATACAAAACCTAAAGCACGTGTGCATCCACATAACTAGCTTGTAAAGGTCTTTAGAGATGGGCCCTCCAGTCATGAGTTATTGGCTGACATTATCAAGAGAACTTAATACAGGTCTTAATGAGCCATACACCCAATCATTTCCCATATGGGACCAGCAGGAAAATGAACAAATGACTGGAGATTACAGTGCAGGTGTTCTAGGTAATGTCTGCTTTGTGTCAGCGAGCTCCGCTACATGGTTACATATCCCAGGCATGGACGGGCAAATGACTGCATCTGTTTCTGAAAGCCTCAGGACATAAAAGGAGCAAACAAGAATAGACAGTCTACAAGGCGTACTCACAAGAGATGATTCGGTTGAAAAGTGTATTAGATCTATTTAACCCACCTAACCCTAGTACAGGGAAGGCAAGATGAGAAAGCTCTGCTAACAAATTATGTCAGGCATTTTACCTGGAAAATCTAAATTAATTACTACTGCATTTGTACTATGTGTGCTGTTATTTCTGATTTATAAATACTATTTATAGTTTCCAGATGTAATGTTAGCTAATATCATTAGAACTAGATATGCACAAAGTAAGACAGCATGAGTAAGTGGGCAAAATAAAACTCTATATAGTATAATGTACCCCCCATAAGCAGACTCTATAGCAGGGGTGGGGAACCTCAGGCCCGAGGGCCATTTACGGCCCTCCATGACCTTTTATCAGGCCCCCGAGCGGATTCTCAGGGACCACATTCTTGTGCAGGGAGGTGTATTTTGATTGCCACCAGCTCATTAATTTCTTCTTGCTCTGTTAGCACACACAGGCAGTGTTCACTACTGAACACTGAAGGGCATGCAATGAAAGATTACATCCTGAAACCAGTGCCAGAGTCAGTATGCACTTTGTGGGCGGAGTTTGCACAGCCCCCGAAGGATGGTATAAATATCCAAATGGCCCTTGGCAGAAAAAAAAAAGATTCCCCACCCCTGCTCTATAGTATAATTCACCCCCCCAAAGGCAGACTCTGTATTGTATAATTCAACCACATAGGCAGACTCTATAGAATAATGTACCCCCCCATAGGCTTCTATAGTATAATGCACCCCCCATAGGCAGATTCTGTATTATACAATATACCATATAAAATGTGGACATTTTGTGATCTTCTCAATGTCAAGAGACCCTTCTAGCATGTTGAGTTTTTCCATAGTGAAATAACTCTTCGATATTATAGTAATTATATTAGCTTTGTATCTTTATATAAACACTATTATTAAACAACACAAAAAAATAAACTTTTATACCCCCCGTTATCCCGATTAAAAGAAACAGTCAGCAGGATTGTGCTCAGTAACCTACAGACAGTATCAGGTTGTCGCCATTATACTGATTACAATAATACCTTTGTTGATGAAATCCGTCTTGTGGTTGTTTAACCTTTATTTTTAGTTTTGAGTTAATGATATGCTCGTGCTCTGGGACGGCCTGTGAGGGGTCTTCATGTGGTGGTCTGCTTAGCTATTCACCAGTATGGCTTATGACAGGTGACTGATCCCTCACTGACCCGCCCCTTAGTTTACATAATGAATATTATATATATTTGAAAAAAAAAATCCCCTTCGGCAGCCAGGCGGTGGCTGCACTGCACCATGATCACATCCATATTGTGCATTTAATTATTCTTTTTGATGGCATACATAAATTAAAAAAAAAAAAACTGTTTGAAAATGGCGCCAGCAGTGCCTGCATAGTAGCAGCTATCAGCACCCCGGAGCACGAGCATATCATTAACTGCAAACTGAAAATAAAGAATAAATAACAATTACAAGACGGATTTCTTCAACCAAGGTATCATTTTAATCAGTATAACAGCGTCGACCTGACACTGTGTGTAGGTTACTGAGCCCAATCCTGTTGACAGGTTCCCTCTAATGTAACAACCAGTGAAATAAAAAACAAACAACATACATCCCCAATTCAAAAAAAGTTGTGACATTGTGTAAAATGTAAAGAAAATAGAAAGCAATTTTTTGGAAATTTCGTATAGACATATTTTAATCACAGCAGAACATAGATCACATATAAGAAGTTGAAAGAGACATTTTTCCATTCGATTTGAAAAACTAACTCATTTTGAAATTTATGGCAGAAGCACATCTCAGAAAAGTTGGGACTGGGTTAAAAGATGGCTGGAAAGGGAAGTCGTACTAAAGAAAAACATCTGAAGAGTCAATTTTCAACTAAGTCACCAATCAGTGATGGTCATAGGTTCACCAATCTGAACAACTAGGTCTAAAAATTGTCAAACAATGTCTGAAAAATGTTCCTCGAAAATGTAAAACTGCAAAGACTTTGAATATTCCACCATCTACAGTACATCATATCATCCAACGATTCAGAGATACTAGAGAAATCTATGTGCACAAGGGACAAGTCCGATGGGCGCTATCAGATGTTCATAATCTACAGGCACTTAGACGGCAATCATTAAAACAGGCATGATTTAGTCGTGCAAACCACTGTATGGAATTAGGAATACTGCAATCTACAAATGAAAGTGACAGCTCTATGATGCAAAGAAAAAGTCACATATCAACACAATCAAGAAACGCTGCCATCTTCTTTGGGCCAAAGCACATTTAATGAAGAGAGACAAAATGGACAACTGTTTTGTGGTCAGATTAATTAAAATCTTTAAAGGGAACCTGTCACCAGTTTTGTGACATAGCAGCTAAAAATATCACCTCACTCAACGTCTGCTATGCATTCCCTAAATCCTTATACAACCCCGACTCCCCTTGTATACTTCCAAAAACCCTTTTAAATTTCTCCTGCGCTGTATGGTAATCTTCTCAGTCTGGTCCGATGGTCACAATATTTCTGAGCAGGTGCAAGATGTCGCGCAGCGCAAGAGGCATCATCCATGAAGAAGGACGGCAAGCAACAGCCAATGAGAGTGATGTAGAGGCGCAAAACTACGCCCATCGAACCAGACTGAGAAGATTACCATATAGCGCGGGAGAAATTAAAAAAGGTTTTCGGGAGTATACAAGGGGAATCAGGGGGTTATGTAAGGATTTAGGGAATGCATAGAAGACGTTGATAAGGTGATATTTTTAGCTGATATTTCACAAAACTGGTGACAGGTTCAATTTAATTCTTTTTGAGAACCATGGATATTGTATCTTGTGGACTGATCAAAAGCCTGCATCTCCGATAGTACGGGGTTACATTAGTGCTTATAGCATGGACAGCTTACATATCTTGAAAAGCGCTATCAATGGAGTGCATTACATAAAGGTTTTTGAACAACATATTCTCCCATCCAGTCCTGTATTTCACTGAAGTCCTTGCATTTTTCAGCAAGCCAATGCTAAACTACATACTGCATCCATCACAACAGTATGGCTTCACAGAAAAAGAGTTCAGATGATGTTTTAGCCACCTGAAGTTCAGACCTTTCTATAATAGAAAACAAAAGCATATTTAGAAGTGAAAAACCTGGCAAAAAAGACGCAGGACTGTTCAGCAGCTAAAATTCTACATCAGACAAGAATGGGGCAACATTCCTCTCTCAAAAGTCCAGAAATTGGTCTCCTCACTTCCCAGACATTTAAGGTACCATCACACATAACGATATCGTTGCTTTTTGTGACGTAGCAACGATATCGTTAAGGAAATCGTTATGTGTGACAGCGACCAACGATCAGGCCCCTGCTGGGAGATCGTTGGTCGCTGAGGAAAGTCCAGAACTTTATTTCGTCGCTGGATCACCCGCAGACATCGCTGAATCGGCGTGTGTGACGCCGATCCAGCGATGTCTTCACTGGTAACCAGGGTAAACATCGGGTTACTAAGCGCAAGAGGGGATACTACACAAACATGGGCCTGTCTCATCTATTTTGAGATTTCTTGCTGCCATCAATTTCTAAATGAGTATTTATTTCAAATTAAATGGAAAAATGTGTAACTTCCATCTTCTGATCTGTGTTCTATATTCTGTTATGAATAAAATATGGCCATAAGAGATTTCAAAATCATTGCTTCTTGTTTTCCTTACATTTTACACAGTGTACCAACTTTTGGTTAATTGGGGTTGCAATACAAAAACAATGTCAAAATGGAGAAGTCCTCAATATCAGATCAGTCGGTTTCCGACATCTGACACTCTCACTAACCAGCTGCAATCAGCTGTTATTAGCTCCAGCAGGGCATGGATGTAAACAATGAGGAACAGCTCAGCTCCATTCAATGTGAAGGAAGCTGGTTAAAAGAAAAAAGGGTTTGGTACTGTTAGCCAGTTGAAAAAAGAATGCTCTCAGTGGGACAAACAAGATAATCTTCTTAGGTCTCTTCTTTTGCCTGAGGAAGAGACCTAAGAAGTCTCCAAAGTTTTCTTTGTAACATCATTTATTTTATTTTTCTTAATCATTAAAAGGAATCAAAACTATCTTGTTTTTCCCATTGAGAGAAGCTGGTGAGAACTACAGAACAGCCCTTATCCTTTTTTTGTAGAAAGCGTCCACAATACATGGAACGGAGCCGTGCTATACGGCCCTGTGCACTTCTTTCATCCACCCCCTGCCACAGCTGATAATAGCTGATCAGTGTAGATGTTGGGTATTAGAGCCTCGCCTATCTGATATTGATGGCTTATCCTAGGGGTAGGCCGTTGATAAGGTATGCATGAACAACCGTTTTCATTATATGTACCACAACACAGTGCCAAATAAAGTCTACAGAACTGTCCTATATATACACTGCTAAAAAAAATAAAGGGAACACTAAAATCCCACATCGTAGATATCACTGAATGAAATATTCCAGTTGTAAATCTTTATTCATTACACAGTGGAATGTACTGAGAACAATAAAACCTAAAAATGATCAACGTAAATCACAACTAATATCCCACAGAGGTCTGGAGTTGGAATGATGCTCAAAATCAAAGTGGAAAATTAAGTTACAGGCTGATCCAACTTCAGTGGAAATGCCTCAAGACAAGGAAATGATGCTCAGTAGTGTGTGTGGCCTCCACGTGCCTGTATGATCTCCCTACAATGCCTGGGCATGCTCCTGATGAGGCGGTGGATGGTCTCCTGAGGAATCTTCTTCCAGACCTGGACTAAAGCATCCGCCAACTCCTGGACAGTCTGTGGTGCAATGTGACGTTGATGGATGGTGCGAGACATGATGTCTCAGATGTGTTCAATCGGAATCAGGTCTGGGGAATGGGCAGGCCAATCCATAGCTTCAATGCCTTCATCTTGCAGGAACTGCTGACACACTCCAGCCACATGAGGTCTGGTATTGTCCTGCATTAGGAGGAACCCAAGGCCAACCGCACCAGCATATGGTTTCACAAGGGGTCTGAGGATCTCATCTTGGTACCTAATGCCAGTCAGGCTACCTCTGGTGAGCACATGGAGGACTGTGCGGCCCTCCAAAGAAATGCCACCCCACACCATGACTGACCCACTGACAGACCGGTCATGCTGAAGGATGCTGCAGGCAGCAGATCACTCTCCACCGCGTCTCCAGACTCTGTCACATTTGTCACATGTGTTCAGTGTGAACCTGCTTTCATCTGGGAAGAGCACAAGGCGCCAGTGGTGAATTTGCCAATCCTGGTGTTCTGTGGCAAATACCAAGCGTCCTGCACGGTGTTGGCTGTGAGCACAACCCTCACCTGTGGACGTCGGGCACTCAGACCATCCTCATGGAGTCAGTTTCTGTTTGTGCAGACACATGCACATTTGTGGCCTGCTGCAGGTCGTTTTGCAGGACTCTGGCAGTGCTCCTACAGTTCCTCCTTGCACAAAGGCTGAGGTAGCAATCCTGCTGCTAGGTTGTTGCCCTCCTATGGCCCCCTCCAAGTCTCCTGGTTTACTGGCCTGTCTCCTGATAGCACCTCCAAACTCTGGACACTATGATGACAGACACAGCAAATCTTCTTGCCACAGCTCGCATTGATGTGCCATCCTGGATGAGCTACAATATCTGAGCCACTTGTGTTGGTTGTAGAGTCTGTCTCATGCTACCACTAGTGTGAAAGCACAACCAACATTCAAAAGTGACTAAAACATCAGCCAGAAAGCATTGGTACTGAGATGTGGTCTGTGGTCCCCACCCGCAGAACCATTCCTTTATTGAGTGTGTCTTGATAATTGCCAATAATTTCCATCTGTAGTCTATTCCATTTGCACAACAGCATGTGAAATTGATTGTCAAACAGTGCTGCTTCCTAAGTGGATGGTTTGCTTTCACAGAAGTTTGATTTACTTGGAGTTATATTCTGTTTAAGTGTTCCCTTTATTTTTTAGAGCAGTATATATATTTTTTTGGTTGGTAAAATGCAGCAAAATCAACATTATCTCAGTTTTTCAGTGCATTTTCTTTTCTTAGGCTAAGCTATCAAAATCAGATTAATGTGGGTAAGACTCTTGCCAGTCCTACCGATCAGCTGTCCAAAGGCTCCACAATGCTTTGACAAACACTGAAGTCTCTTCATTTATCCATCTACCTGCAAACTGAACACTTAGTAATGGCTGTGCGGAGTATGACAGCATTGTCCCATTCACTTCAAACAGCTGATCAGAGGGGTGTCTGCTGAGAGTTTGACCTCAATCAATCTGATATTGATGGACCACAATATTATAATCCAGTAAAATACTTGAAAGGACAGAATTTGTTTTGACCTTGCTGGGGTAAAGGGTTCAGCGTACAGCCATATTTGTCCATTTGATGACCACACTAGCATAAGGAACATGCCCACTACCACTATCACTCACTGTTGCCCTGTATTCCACTCATTCAATTTTTACATCCTCAGAACTACTCAATGCTTACAGGGATCTCACCAGAAGCATCATTGCGATGCTAAAACTTCACTCCTATTACTTGGCCAGGTGGTAGCATCATGTCCTGGTGAGTGTCCGTAACCCAAGCTGACAGCTTTCTTTACTATCACTTTGGCTTTTGTCTTTCATTACAGGCCTGCAAGTTTGGGCCATGGCCCAGCTACTCTGGAATGTACAGCAGTATCAGGTTGCTACTGGTCCACCAAGTTTACATCAAGCCTTGTGGCTTATTTAAAAGGAATCATCAATTTATATTACATTTTTTTATGTAAAAAAAGCATGAAAGACTCAAGTATATAGATTAAAGAAATGCTGCAGCAGGACCGATCAGCATATAATTATTGCTATCGCAGTTGCTTCCCCAGCTGTGCCTTACCAACCACTGAGAGAGACTCTACAGTAAGGCCCAGCATCACTGTACAAGAAACACCCAATTTTCTCTCTCCAGGAACCAGTCTGTGTGCAAAATCTGTAAAACACTGATCACCGACTGCCTCTTCCCTCCATTACTACCTACTCTAAACTGCTAGGCGTATTACTAAGAAATGTATGGTTCTACTATACATCAATGCATGACCCTATATGTGACACTAGATAGTATGGAAAGTAAGAAGAATTGCACAATTTCATAACAAATGGATAATAAAGTTTGTACAGCCACCTTATTCAAATGTGGTCTTCACATTACCAAACAAGACCAGCATGAGACTTTATTTTCATGAACTCGAGGCATATTTTTTGATAAATGTGCCCAACTGAGCTACATGTGTAGTGACCTCCAAAAAAGAAAATAAGATAAGTAGATATAGAGTTACTGAAATCAATTATGATGTGCTCGATTATACCAGTTTCACTAATAGACTCCAATGAAAGAAATGTTTTGAGAGCGTCTAAGGCCAGTCTTGGCTATCTACCTTGACATGGCCACTGATGCAGCAATGAGTAAGTATGATGACTTTATTTTCAAACTGGTCAAGTCTTTAAGTGATTTAAAACCAGATAACCCTTTTAATAAATATCAGTTCCTCTAAAGCAATCTTCCTATAATCAATGTTCACCACTCATATTTCTAGTGTGGTACAGTATTTACTCTATAGGATTCCTCACAAGTACCTTCACAAAGCCCAATAACCACATCCATAGCAAGGGATACAGAAACATTGTATATCTAATTTTTAAAGTTACCCTTTCTCTTGATAAAGTATCCAACACACTAGATGTCTAGAACATGTGTTTAATATCTGAGTGTGGGGACCTGTGCATTACCCATTAATCCCGATTTCAATAATACCATAGGGTTTCTAGGGGCTCTTTTTTTCCAGAGATAAGACTGATGGACATGCCACCACCTCCGATCAGATTTCTTTATTCAGCATTCTTACACCCCTTTCCCATTTCAGTATAGTGGGCTCCAGAATTTTCCTCACGTGCTCAGTCAGAGGAAGTCTCTTATAGGCTATGGATATTATCCCCCTAGTAGAGCAGAATGTCATCACTATGCTGCAAGTATTTGACGAGCCTATACATAAACCCACCCTAGCCTTAACCTGAAAAATTGCTAAAACACATATTTATTATTAAAATCAAATTCTATTTTTAATTATTAAAATTATTGAAAATCTTCATTAGTGAATTGTTGCCAATATTTGATTCTTTTTATTGTCAGTCCTGGAATCAGAAGAGCATATGTTTTGTAAAGCCTGATACTCCAAATAACATCATGCGAGACCACCATGCTTTATGCATTAAAAGTAAGTGTTGTAATCCCTTCTTCCCTTTTAAATCTGTGATTTTCCAGGGCCTCTAGCAGTAGAATACCATTCTCCAAATAGTGTTCTAACTTCCGTCTGGAACCTCTAGTAATCTCTGAGTCCCAACATGTGATGCTAGATAGTAAACACGTGTTCTGTTAAAGGGCAACACTGCAAGATCATCATGAATGTGCGTTCTTAAAAAGGCTTATTTACAATTTTCATAAATTTCCATTTCATATGCTAATTAGCCCGTGACTAAGTGATGGGGCGTTGTTTTCCCCAGACTAGTCAGCACCCACATAATTGTGCCTCTAAAGCCGGGTGTACACTTCCCGACTTCAGAGGCGCATTGCACAAGTCTGGAAGTAAGCAAGACGTCTTCTTCACTTCTGGACAAATGCAGCTGCTTGTGAATATCACAGGTGCAATTCAAGAGAAATTCACCTGGGCTGTAAAATTGCACACATGTGGTGTTTTAATAGAGAAACAAAGGCCTATTAATTATGATGCTGAAAAGAGAGAATTAATATGAACGAAATAAACTAGAAAATATAACAGGATCAACGTCCTATCAGCCATAGGATTTCCTGCATTCGCCTGACAGATGCAGAAGATCTTCTCTTCGGCTCTAACTTATCTGAACGATATGTTAGGAATTCAATCCATTACACCACTAAGATGCCTTTGTGGGAGTGAGAGACGACCCCCAATGCTTCATACCCAAATGCCAAGTATTACATGAAACACTCTTCCAGACTGATTCTGTGAGTTCAGTTGTATCTGACCCTTGGATAACCTATAGGCTATTTCTTGCCATGCGTTTCTGTATTCCTGTTTTGGCTTCTTTCAATTGCTTGATATTCATTATTGTATCATTTTTGACGGCGTGCAGCCAACAGACCTTCAATCTCCTGTTTCCTATTACCACTGACCATTCCGAGTAACCTCTCCCTTACTAGTAAATTTGTCCTGATCACATGTCCAAATATGTTAGTTTCTGTCTGGTGATCTTGCCTTCCATGGATATCTCTGAGCTTGCATGTTCAAGAACATCAATTTTGGTGATCCTAGTTGTCCATGGGATTTGAAGAAGTCTTCTCCAGTACCACAAGCCTAAGGTATCAATTTATCTTCTGTCTGCTTTCATGAGTGTCCACATCTCACAGCCAGATGTCTCAATTTATAGCACAATTGCAGTCATCAGTGGATGCAAGTCCCAGTGTTATTCAATGCTTGTCCTATGCTGTTTCACTGTCTATACGACTAATGGAGGGACCCAAGAAAAATTAAGTTATCGACAACTTCTATGTCTTCCTTGTTGATCTTTACATGGACTTCCTTGTTTGTGGTAGTCATGATTTTGATTTTCTAGATATTCAGTTAAAGTCTCATCTTGTCGCTTCCAGATCAGCTTTCCCAAGTGCTTCTCACTTTCTGCCAGCAGGGTTGTATCTTCCGCATATCTTAGACCAGGGGTCCCCAACTCGTCCTCAAGGCCCACCAACAGGTCATGTTTTCAGGATTTCCTTTGCATTGCACAGGTGATGCAATTATTACCTGGGCAAGACTAAGGAAATCCTGAAAACATGACATGTTGGTGGGCCTTGAGGACTGGAGTTGGGGACCCCTGTCTTAGACTGCTGATGGTTCTTTTGCCTATTTTTAACCCAACACTCGAATCATCCAAGTGCAGCTTCCTCGTGATCACTCCTGTATCCAGGTTGAAAAGAATTGTTGCTTTGTGCCCTTTCTGATCTTAAACCATTCTGAATCTCCATGCCTGGTTCGCACTTTAGCTTCTTGATCCTTGTAGAGTGACCTAGTTAATCTAATCAGGCATTATTACCTTAGGGTACCGTCACACAGTGGCATTTTGATCGCTACGACGGCACGATTTGTGACGTTCCAGCGATATATCCGTGACGTTCCAGCGATCTCGCTGTATCTGACACGCTCCTGCGATCAGGGACCCCGCTGAGAATCGTACGTCGTAGCAGATCGTTTGAAACTTTCTTTCGTTGTCTAGTGTCCCGCTGTGGCGGCATGATCGCATGGTGTAACAAAGGTGTGCACCAACGGCTTCTACATCGCACATACATCATGAAATTATCGCTCCAGCGTCGTACATTGCAAAGTGTGACAGCAGTCTACGACGCTGGAGCGATATTGTTACGATGCTGGAGCGTCACGGATCGTACCGTTGTAGCGATGAAAATTGCACTGTGTGACAGTACACTTACTCAGTGCTTTCCAAAGCTTTTCATTCCAATGCTTTGGAATAATCAAGGAAGCAAAGGTAGCACGTCTTCTGGCACTATCTTGTTATTTTCTATGATCAACTTCTGGTTTGTAATGTGATCATGGGTCCTTCTGCCCTTGCTTTTCAGTAAGTTCTCTATCAAAGATGTTACCCAAGCACTTCTGAATAATATTTAGAAGCACCTTCTTGGCATGGGGAATCAGAATGATTGTTCTATAGTTGGCACAACCTCCAGACTAGGAAATAAATTTAATTTAACTGGTTGAATGATGCTATTTCTTCCAGTTCACAGTGTGTCGCCAGTTTAAATGGGCCCTTATAGGAAACTTGGATACAATCTACAGAAATAGGGAGGGAGACAGGAAGACTCCACACTAGTGATGAGCGAGTGTACGCGTTGCTCGGGTTTTCCCGAGCATGCTTGGGTGGTCTTCGAGTATTTGGGACTGCTCGGAGATTTACGGTAGTTTTTGATGACGCAGCTGCATGATTTACAGCTAGAAGACACAAAAGCGCACAGAGAGGTAAAAAAATACTCTGTTGTAAAAAAGTCACAGTAAATAAGCAAGTGCTAGTCAAAAAATGAAAAATACAAAAATACAGGGTATTTAGTTAATACGTTTTTTTGCAAAAAAAAGTATGTTAAGCTGCTCCACCAATCGCCAAGGTATACCCATAATAGAGCAGTCCTAACTAATGTATATAATCCCTATCTGATGTATTTAAAAACCTGATCATCTGTATAGTACCTGTATGAGCAGGGTTCAGAGAGAAAATATCCATGTGGAACTTGCAGGATGGAACAGCTACAATGCAAATGACCCACAGAGGAGTGGTGGACTCCCCAGTCTTGTAGAAAATTTTTTACCTCTCTGTGTGCTTTTGTGTCTTCAAGTTCTTTGGTGGTGTGAACAGGTTTCTACAGACTTGTTCACTGTGCAAGTAGCCCATGTGTTTTTGGTTCTATAATTGTTCTCTTGTTTCTACAAGACTGGGGAGTCCACCACTCCTCTGTGGGTCATTTGCATTGTAGCTGTTCCATCCTGCAAGTTCCACATGGATATTTTCTCTCTGAACCCTGCTCATACAGGTACTATACAGATGATCAGGTTTTTAAATACATCAGATAGGGATTATATACATTAGATAGGACTGCTCTATTATGGGTATACCTTGGCGATTGGTGGAGCAGCTTAACATACTTTTTTTTGCAAAAAAAAAACTTATTAACTAAATACCCTGTATTATTGTATTTTTTCATTTTTTGACTAGCACTTGCTTATTTACTGTGACTTTTTTACAACAGAGTATTTTTTTACCTCTCTGTACGCTTTTGCGTCTTCACGTTCTTTGCTGGTGTGAACAGGTTTCTACAGACTTATTCACTGTGCAAGTAGCCCATGTGTTTTTGGTTCTATGATTTACAGCTAGTAGCCAGCCTGAGTACATGTGGGGGTTGCCTGGTTGCTAGGGAATCCCTACATGTAATCAAGCTGTCTAGTAGCTGCAAATCATGCAGCTGCGACAAGGAAAACTAAATCTCCGAGCAGTTACAAATACTCTGAGGACACCCGAGCGTGCACGGGAAAACCCGAGCAACGAGTATACTCGCTCATCACTACTCCACACCTCTGGGTCGCACCAATCTGTGGTTCAGTGACCCATTCCTTTACTGAGAATGGTAACACACACTATTTATTGGTACGGGATGAAATGTCCACGGAACAGAGCTAATAAATGGGTGTGATTTACAGTATAAAAACTGCCACAAAGAAAAGACTGAGAACTTTCCCATGGAAACCACTTTGATGTTTCAACCAACAGAACAGCATTGAGAAAACGTCTTCTGTCTATCTGGTGTTTTATATCTATCAGTCTAAGTCAGAACTCACGTTTTAAGTTTTATAGCTTTTTTTGCCTTCTTGATGATCCAGTTATTAATATTGGTCTGTCTAGCTATCTACTGATATCTACCTACTGCTTGTTTTTCTAACAATCTCTATATATCTATCTACTCATATCTAGCCATCAACATCTACTTACTTCTCTCTTTCTACTTCTATTTTTCTTTCCATTCCTATGCATCCATCCACTCTTTTCTATCCATCTATCCATATCTAATTATATCTACATCTATCTATCCATATATCTACTTGATCTACTTATCTATCTTTCTAGATATACTTTTCTACTCCTGTTAAACTATCTACTTGTATCTCTTTATCTACATATCTACATCTGTCTCTCTATTCATATCCATCTAATTATCGAATCCTATCCCAGCACTCCTATCTCCATTCATAACTATCTATGCATCTCTCAAACTATCCATACATCAATCTAGTTGTCTACTCATAGCTATCTGCTCATGTTAATAAATCCATCAAGTTATTTGAACTTAAATATACATAAAAAGAAAAAACACATTTCCAAGCGCTTTATTTTGCGACATTACTACGGACTTTCGCACTCGACAGACAAAATGCACTTCGAAGAATTGTGTGCACAGGAAAGCTCCCAGCGAAGAAGAGGTCTGCAGAATGATGCTATCCACAGGATGGGGCAGCAGTCACCGCAGGCAGCTCTCTAACAGCCGCTCTAGAAAGAATGGCCCCTGACAGAGGGCTGACTCAGCAGGAGGTGGTGGTTTATGTAATCCACAGCAATCCATTATTACAAAGGAGCTTTCACAAACTCCTGAGCACTGGGCACAGCTAGGTTATTGATTAAAGAGACAGCGGAAGCACAGACAAAGGGAGGAAGGAGGGAGAACAAGGCCCTCATCCATTAAGGGATGCTGCTCTCCACCAATTAGAAAGAGAAAAATCATTACTCAGCAGCCATCAACGACCTATAGGCAGCGATGAAGCGCAAACACTTAATTTATCTCCCCCTCCTCCTGATGACAGGCACCTCTTAGGAAATCCAATGACAGCTATTAGGGATGCTTCTACATACAGATTAGAGCGCACAATCTGCTAGGCAGCGGAATCTTCATCTCCGTCTCCGGGCTTTGCGCGAACCTCCAGGGATAAAGAGCTGCCATGCATACACTCAAGCGATACATTTTTACATTATTCCACTGATGATTTCAAGGGAATAATCTTAAAACGTACAATATTTTTTTTTTCTCCTCACACACATTACCTGTAGGAAATGAGGTGTACCTGGGGTGACTTGCGATCCAGATGTTTAGTTGTCAGAGCTGCTGGATAATCACACATTGTACGAGCGCACAAAACAATCGCTTGCTTACAGCTAAAAGTTAAAGCGGTTCTATCATTTCTTGTCAACAAACCTAAACTAAAAAAGCAAATCAAAGAGAATCTGTCACCCAGTTGTTGCCTCCAAATCTAAGAGCAGCATGATGTAGGGGAGAGACACTGATTCCAGTGATCTATCACTGGGGTATTGCTACAAATCAGTTTTATCTGCCACAGATCTACCAGTTTTCTGAATGCTGAACTTTGTGTAACAACACCCACACCACTGATTGGCAGCTTTCTGTGTATACTCTACATAGGCAGAAAGCTGTCAATCAATGGTGGGAGTGGAGTTATACAGATCTCCAGAATAGAAGACTACATTGCAGCTGGTTTAGTGGTCGTGTAAGGCCAGGATCACACTTGCAAGAAACTTGCACGAGTCTCTTGCATTTCAATATGTGGCACTGCCGCCAGCACTCGAGACCGGAGTGTGCAGCTGCATGTATTTCTATGCAGCTGAGAGCTATGGTCCGAGTGCCGGCGGCAGTGCTGGGTATTGTGATGCGAGACTCGTGCGAGTTTCATGCAAGTGTGACCCCAGCCTAATGATAATATCCTGATGAAGTAGTGATTTTATCAAAACTACAGCAAGCAGCCCAGTAAGTGATACATCACTGAAATGATGGTCTCTGTCTCTATAGTCGACTGCTCCCGGATTAGGTGTCAAAAACCGGCTGTCAGATTGCTTTTAAATGCCCCAAGTGTCCACCAAAAATTGAGTTCAGATTCACATCTTCAGTCTGAAGTGACAATTGAGGCTATAACACAATCACTTCAGCCATAATTCTAGAAGTTAAAGGGAACCTGTCACCTGAATTTGGTGGGACCAGTTTTCGGTCATATGGGCGGAGTTTTCAGGTGTTTGATTCACCCTTTCCTTACCCGCTGGCTGCATGCTGGCTGCAATATTGGATTGAAGTTCATTCTCTGTCCTCCGTAATACACGCCTGCGCAATGCAATCCCTTTAAAGACCATCCCTTTAAAATGGGTGCCCAGGGCCACGGACCGGGTCACCGCCGCCGTGACACGTCCCTTTAAGTACCGGACCCGGTACCGAGTACCCCACTGAGCTGTCGGGCGACTCAATCCCATCCTTGGACATGTCTACAATTTTGTCCCTGGTGCCTATATAATTGATAAGGAGAGAGGGAAGGCAGGACTGTATGTGCCTACTTCACTTCAGGGAGAAACAGGTAGGCAGTACAATCTGTCTCTGTATAATTGATTAGGAGAGAGGGAAGGCAGGACTGTATGTGCCTACTTCACTTCAGGGAGAAACAGGTAGGCAGTACAATCTGCGTCGGGGGTTGGTTTGTGGATCCCACCCGGTGTGCCCTGTCTCGGTGCCTCGCATTGACCTTTCTGTGGTAAGAGCCTTTTTTATTTACCTGTCTCCTCACGCCGCTTCTTGGCACCCCACATGGATTGTGTGACAGGTAGTTAGCAGTAGTACAATTCTTCTACCTTTTTGGCATGCATGTTGGCTCCGATGATGGTGTACACCGGGGGATGCCCACTCACGTTTTTTCCATCCTTTAGTTTTGTATCTGATTGGATTATATGAATATCACTTATCATTGCTAATTTATATGCTTAATATATGATCTTATATGTGATTTAATAAAATATATTTTTCTAAAATACCAATATGCTCCTAGTGTACTCCTATCTTTCACAGGCAGTACAATCTGTCTCTGTATAATTGATTAGGAGAGAGAGAAGGCAGGACTGTATGTGCCTACTTCATTTGAGGAAGAAACAGGTAGGCAGTACAATCTGTGCCTATATAATTGATAAGGAGAGAGGGAAGGCAGGACTATATGTGCCTGGAGCGCCCCCATAGGGCAGTGGGGAACTCGGTACCGGGTCCTTCGGTTCTCAAAGGGGATGTCACGGTGGCTGACCCTGTCCGTGGCCCTCGGGAGGTCCGTATTAAAAGGGGAAGATCTTTAAAGGGGAAATGTTCGTGATGCCACTTGTGGTATTCGGTCAGGGTGACCGACGCTGCTTAGGGGTCCGCTGGGGTGATGTGATGGCAGCTAGATGGTATACCTTCCCACAGGTGAAGTATGTCCCCAGGGCTTCCCAGAGTGTAGATGGTGGATGGTGTGAGGCACAGTGAAGAACGAGGACACAAGGTTGCAGTCTCTTTACCTTTACTGAAGGCTTCAGCATCCACAGTCCAGAGCACCAGATCACAGGGCAGGCAGAGTCCGGCCGGTCTGCAGGCAAATCCAGAGTCCCCTTATCCAGGTGGAAATCAGTAGCCTTCCTCTAGTGCCTGGGTGTTGTAGTACCTTTCCTGCTGAGCTTCTCGTAAGGTCCTCACAACTGATGTTGGTGTTCTAGATGTTATGTCTCTCTCTGTCCCCCAGATGGTTAGGAACAAACCCGTATGACTGATGGCCTGAGGCTTTTTACAGGGACTCTAGCATGTCCCGGCCCCCCACATTTTGCCACCGTGCCTCCTGGGTATAGGGCGGATCAGTAACTTGGAATTAGCTGTCCTGCCTGTCTCTGGAGCAAGGCATAGAGACTGTTGCTCCCTCGGTGTTCCGGCTACCGGATCCTGCGCCTCAGAAGGAGGCAGTCTTTGCAGGGCAGAACTCCTTCTGGTTTCCTCTCCTTTTGCTATGACCATTTCTCACCCTCTACAATACAGTTCTCTGTTCGTGTCTCTTTCTTAGGATGCTGCCGCACGTGGGGCAGGCGCAGCTCCGTGGCCTTCTGTCTAGGCCTCTGACAGGATCCCACCCCTGTCAGGGACCATCTCTGTCTGCAGCTACTCGATGTTCCTCCTTCCTCTCTGTCTGCTTGGCAGGAACTGACTAACTTCCTATCCAGGCCACCAGTTTTACCTCATTGTGAAGAGTGCCCTAATAAATAGGAGCATAGCTCCCCCTGGTGGACTGGAGTGTGAAATGTGTTGCATGGTTTGTGATACCTGGTAAAGAGATCTCCTTTACTGCCTTCAAATGTAACATCACTCCCCCCTAGAGGAGACTGATATTATTGCAACGACCAGGACCCTGGGGCACTGCATGCCTACTTCACTTGAGGGAGAAACAGGCAGGCAGTACAATCTGTCTCTGTATAATTGATAAGGAGAGAGGGGGAGGCAGGACTATATGTGCCTACTTCACTTCAGGGAGAAACAGGTAGGCAGTACAATCTGTGCCTATATAATTGATAAGGAGAGAGGGGAGGCAGGATTATACAGTGGGGCAAAAAAGTATTTAGTCAGTCAGCAATAGTGCAAGTTCCACCACTTAAAAAGATGAGAGGCGTCTGTAATTTACATCATAGGTAGACCTCAACTATGGGAGACAAACTGAGAAAAAAAAATCCAGAAAATCACATTGTCTGTTTTTTTATCATTTTATTTGCATATTATGGTGGAAAATAAGTATTTGGTCAGAAACAAAATTTAATCTCAATACTTTGTAATATATCCTTTGTTGGCAATGACAGAGGTCAAACGTTTTCTGTAAGTCTTCACAAGGTTGCCACACACTGTTGTTGGTATGTTGGCCCATTCCTCCATGCAGTTCTCCTCTAGAGCAGTGATGTTTTTGGCTTTTCGCTTGGCAACACGGACTTTCAACTCCCTCCTTTTGGCTTTTCGCTTGGCAACACGGACTTTCAACTCCCTCCAAAGGTTTTCTATAAGGTTGAGATCTGGAGACTGGCTAGGCCACTCCAGGACCTTGAAATGCTTCTTACGAAGCCACTCCTTCGTTGCCCTGGCGGTGTGCTTTGGATCATTGTCATGTTGAAAGACCCAGCCACGTTTCATCTTCAATGCCCTTGCTGATGGAAGGAGGTTTGCACTCAAAATCTCACGATACACGGCCCCATTCATTCTTTCATGTACCCGGATCAGTCGTCCTGGCCCATTTGCAGAGAAACAGCCCCAAAGCATGATGTTTCCACCACCATGCTTTACAGTAGGTATGGTGTTTGATGGATGCAACTCAGTATTCTTTTTCCTCCAAACACGACAAGTTGTGTTTCTACCAAACAGTTCCAGTTTGGTTTCATCAGACCATAGGACATTCTCCCAAAACTCCTCTGGATCATCCAAATGCTCTCTAGCAAAACTTCAGACGGGCCCGGACATGTACTGGCTTAAGCAGTGGGACACGTCTGGCACTGCAGGATCTGAGTCCATGGTGGCGTAGTGTGTTACTTATGGTAGGCCTTGTTACATTGGTCCCAGCTCTCTGCAGTTCATTCACTAGGTCCCCCCGCGTGGTTCTGAGATTTTTGCTCACCGTTCTTGTGATCATTCTGACCCCACGGGGTGGGATTTTGCGTGGAGCCCCAGATCGAGGGAAATTATCAGTGGTCTTGTATGTCTTCCATTTTCTAATTATTGCTCCCACTGTTGATTTCTTCACTCCAAGCTGGTTGGCTATTGCAGATTCAGTCTTCCCAGCCTGGTGCAGGGCTACAATTTTGTTTCTGGTGTCCTTTGACAGCTCTTTGGTCTTCACCATAGTGGAGTTTGGAGTCAGACTGTTTGAGGGTGTGCACAGGTGTCTTTTTATACTGATAACAAGTTTAAACAGGTGCCATTACTACAGGTAATGAGTGGAGGAAAGAGGAGACTCTTAAAGAAGAAGTTACAGGTCTATGAGAGCCAGAAATCTTGATTGTTTGTTTCTGACCAAATACTTATTTTCCACCATAATATGCAAATAAAATGATAAAAAAACAGACAATGTGATTTTCTGGATTTTTTTTTCTCAGTTTGTCTCCCATAGTTGAGGTCTACCTATGATGTAAATTACAGACGCCTCTCATCTTTTTAAGTGGTGGAACTTGCACTATTGCTTACTGACTAAATACTTTTTTGCCCCACTGTATGTGCCTACTTCACTTGAGATAGAAACAGGTAGGCAGTACAATCTGTGTCTATATAATTTATAAAAAAAGGAGAAGAGGCAGTGGTATACGTGCCTATTTCAATACACGGATCGTTAAAAGGGCAGTAATATTTGTGTCTATATTAGTTAAAGGGAGACACATTGAGGCAGTACAAGATGTGCCAGGATGATTTACAAGGCGAGGACAGAGGTAGTAATATGTGCCTACTTCATTACAGGGATAGACTGAGGCAGTAGAATTGGAGCTTACATTAATGACAAGCTGGAAGAAGAGGCAGCACCATGAGCATATTCATTATTGCTCCATACAACTCTATAGGGGTTAAGAAAACAATCAGGTGCTCTTCATACCGTGCTAGATGCAGTGTGCCCCCTACAGAGCCAGCAACTTTGTGAACTAACCCCGATACTGCTACAGCTTGATGACCATAACGGCCAGCTACAATGCAATCTCATGTAAACTAATATCATATGTACTACTGAGAGGCGTCCATGTATTTGCTACTCTTTTTAGAAATTCAGCATTCAGCACACAGCTTTCAGCAGAGCCACATCGTCTGTAGGAAAGTAATATACTCTAATGCTCCCGCCAAGCATTTATTATATCCGACCTTCCCCCACAGCCTTTTTTTGTCAGCTCACAGCCTCTCCGAGGCCATGTTTTAAGAAAGGCATTTTGTCCGTGTTGTCCCTGTGGCTGAAAACATTCACAGCAGAGGTTACCAGAAAGTCTGCAAAGGACATGAACCGACTGGCTTGAAGACCGCTATTGTATTCCGCGGTATGAAATGCACATTACTTTAATGAATCTTTTTTTTTATTTTTTTAAAATCAAACACAAATCATACGCTGCTTCTAAACGATGCTACTGACCACTGGAGACCACACGCATTTGATGGCCTCATACAATGACCACGTCTACCTGATATGATTACATTTACTGGAATTATGCAAGCAATTAGCAGAAGAATTACTCTCATGGGCTGGAAGATTAGCGCCTCTGCCTCGCCAGCGATGTCTCAGTAGCTCTGCGCTCTGCTACTGCGTGTGCGTCTAGTTGGAAAGGCACTGCTGTGATAAGTAAAGATTTGTTCAAAGGGCATTTTAAAGATAATCCTACGAACTACTACAAGACGTGCAGAATATGGGGTAAAAAGCAAAAGACTATGACAATTTCCATGCATTAACTGCCTAGTTCTTAACAGCACAGGGTTAGTCATTACCCTCTAGAAACAAAACTGGGGAGGAAGGATAACTGTCATAAGCCCATAAGTATGAGATGGGTATCAAAACAGGAAAATGGGGACAACAGTGAGAAAAGAGTGAAAAACACGGCAAGAGAGGACATCACATGTAATGCATATGATAGCATAAGGGTAAGTATGAGGACGGTATAATACAGGTATAATATATATATATAGCTAATACAAAGGTAAATGTAACAAGACTCAAACTCATCAAACAGTGCTCTCCTGCTGGAATGGCGCCACCCCGACGCGCGCTTCAGCGATGAGCCTTCATCTGGGGGTGGCATCATCCTAGCAGGAAATTGTATAAAAGTCAAGTCCCCACCAGTACGGATGCATTGACCAGCACCTGGTTTCTACCCCGCCGGCAATGTCAAAAAGGATGCGTCACATCGAACACATGACAGGGGGAAGTTAGAGGTTAGATGATAACGCCAGGAACACCCCCATGCAGAGGCAAGAAGATGGGAACAAAGTAAAAGGTGCATACATACTAGTGAGAAAGAACGCAGTGTCATATACAATGAATAATGAATACAGATCAGTATTTCTGACCAGAAATCTGAAGCCATGATGCAAATTCACCATCAGAATGGAAGCCATGGTTAGTGGAATGATGAATACTATCCAATGCACACTGTAACTGGAAGATTTTCTTCTTCAGTCACTAGTTAGTTCTATATTAATAGGACAAGTTTGCAGTTCTAAGTCATAGGTCAGCAGCAGATATCGAACAGGCCAGATGGCACGTGGAACAGCAAATATCAGTAGAATTCCACATCTCAAATGCTACATTGACCAGTAGATCTGGGCATGCTAAAAGACACATGGATCAGAAGAGCAGGCTAAGTGGACAAGCACACTAAAATAACAGAGCAAAATGAGTTGAATTCATCTTGAGCAGCAGGACTGTGTAAGTATTGAGGATTTGGGGGACTGCAGTGCCTTGTACACAAAGAGGCATTTTGATAAATCAAAACCAAGTGTGCAAACAGCACCTAGGTACAGTGGGGTCATGTGGACAGACATGTACCTTGAAGTGGGAGAACTGACTGTGCAGATAGCAGTACGGGCAGAACGGTGGCTCAGTGATTAGCACTGCAGTCTTGCAGAGCTGGGGTCCTGGGTTCAAATCCCACCAAGGACAACATCTGCAAGGAGTTTGTATGTTCTCCCCGTGTTTGCGTGGGTTTCCCCCAGGTACTCCGGTTTCCTCCCACATTCCAAAGACATACTGATAGGGATTCCAGATTGTGAGCCCCATCGGGGATTATGTGTGCAAAACTGTAAAGTGCTGCGGAATATGCTAGCACTATGTAAAAATAAAGATTATTATTATTATTATTACCTTGATGCAGCAGAGCAGAGTATGAAGACAGCACTTTGGAACAACAGAGCCTAGTTGGCAGACAGGTACTTGATACAGCAGAGTCAACTTTGCGGGCAGCACCTTCGAACATCAGTCATGAAGACATACAAGTACCTTGATGCAGCAAAGAGTGTGCAGACAGCACCTTGGATTGGCACAGCCTAGATCGCAGACAGGCACCCTGGTGTTGCAAATAGCAGAAGTGGACTGGCAAAAAGGCACCTGGATGTAGCAGAGCCAAGTGTGCGGCCAGCACTTTCTAGTATATTATATACCGTATATATTATATAGAAGATACAAAGGTTAAGTACATGCCCTCTTAAGCCATTTAAGGCATATCCATCTATTATGCTACACATGATAAGAGAGTGATGTGTACATCTTATTATACATTTTTAAAGGTAGTTAGTAGCACATATTTCTAATTGTCTAATCTTACAGTCATTAAGTGATGGCTGAATAACCAGAACTGCTTCTATAGAAAGTTGGGATCATAGATACTACAAAAATTATAGGCCTCAATTCAACTTAATTTTGCACAACAGTTTTACAAATTTGGTGTTTTCATGCCATTTTTCATCTAGCTTTGAAAAAATGGATGGAGCTGGGGTGGGACGGGGGCAAGACGAAGCGTGGCAACCAAGCTCATGTAATTCATGATGAGCGGTGCCGTTCCTAATGCCACAAATCTTACTCCAGTGCCTGATGCACTTTGTCCCTCACTTGATGCAATTAATGAATCAGGCACCCGCACTTCACCACCATTTTTCACACTGGTCTTGAAGAATCAAAACCACAGTACTGACACTAAAGCCCAAATTCATTAAGACCAGTATTTTTAAGCCAGTCTTGACGATGGGGTGAGTTAGAGTTCAAGGTGCCGATTCATTAAGAGATGCACGCCTCCTAATGAATCAGGTGAGGGGCGAAGTGGTAGGCCTCGTGCCACAAATGGTTCCCAAGTAAGAGACTGGAGTAAGATTTGTGGCGTAAGGAATCATCAGGAATTTAACAAGCTGGGGTCACCACATCGGTCATGTTTCACATAATTTATGAGAGGTGGGCAAAAATGTGGATTAAAAATAAAAACTCGCAAAATTTTCACACAGCCTCGTGTTGCCCCAAAATTTGCCTTTTTTTACGTTGGTTTTCTGGTGCTTAATCAGAGACTTTTGAATTGGGGCCTGCATGTTAGGTATGGTGCAGGTTATGGAATCAGAAGAGCATATATCTCCTCCATGTTGGTGCCATATTTAAAATGCAACATAGAGAAAGAATATCCATAACATACCGCCATTATAGACTATTATTGATATGACGAGCCTCATCATATACTGCACATTCTATGCATTGACCCCTTAGTCCCAGAATTCCTACATGTATTTGATTCTGTGTATTTACTCCATATTAAAACTGTATTTTGCAAATCCAGACAAATTGAAAGTCCAGGAGTCAGAGGGAGCAGGAAGCTGGCCTCCAGCCAGACCTCTATAAAATGAGAGGTAAGTACTTATGTCGGACACAACTGTACCAATCCATTCATACAGAACTAAATACGGACAAAATGTGTGAGAATTTGGCCTAAAGCCAATCCTACGGCTGTGACATATTGATAATTCCGCCCAGGAGTTTCCAGTGCATGACCTTTAGAAATGATAATTAACAAACAATTAATTGTTTCATATTTCACGATAAATCAAGGCATTTTTTATTGGCAGTAAAGCCTATTGATTCTTTAATGAGGGGAAGCAGCCGCTATGATTGTCTGATCCGAGGCCATCATTAAACCTTCTTGTAAACTGAAAAGACAACAGTGCCATCTACAGGGAATAACGATACGGGGATCAATACCCAACAAAGAGCTTTTCACCGGACGCGGCATCTAGGTCAGAGAGACCAGAATTCATATATCAGGAAAGGGAGCACAGGCCGGATATAGTACCGCGAGACGTAACTCACACTATTTAATTACTGATGAGTTTCAATCAAACTGATGCTAAATGAGGGAAAATGGTATAGAAACTGAACTATTTACGAAAAAATGTGAATCCAGACGAAAAAAGCATGTAGCACACACCTCTAGATAGAATAAGGGGTTAAACGTCTTTATGTCCTCCAGAATCTCCATCCAGACAGTGTATTTCAGCCCAGCACCCAGATTCATTATCGTATTGAAGGGATTACGCAGCAAAAAAGCGAAGGAGAAACACGAGCCGGCGAAGCGACTGCCAGCTGCCATCGCACTGCTCAGGAGATCCAGTGTCCCGAACGTCTGTTTTCATCTATAGGGGGAACGGATTTCAGCAAAGTATTCAGTGCAGAAATATAATTTTCCTTCTATCTAGCTCTACGAGCATCTGTTTCCATTTTTATGTAAAAAGACGAACAGGAGACAGTACTGGGGTCTGATCATAGAACTGCAACAGTGGAAAGCAGAGTCCCTGGAAAATCAATGTACAGGATGTTAAAACTATGCTAGAAATCAGTGAGGATAAAAAAGCAGATGGGCCTTGTAAACCCCAGAAAAGTACGACTTCAAATGACACATTAACAAATCTCGCTTCCATTTAAAATTAAATTTCGTGCATATTTTATTAGTTCATAAAATTAATTTACTAGGGTCATTTATCATGATTAGACTAATTTTCATACATTAAAGGGGTTTTAGACTACAAGCTGTAGCCAGCCAGCGCCTCTGGCTGCAGTAGTCACGTGACTTAACAATGTCACTTCACCGCAAGGAAACACAGCACTGACATCAGAGGAACAATGCCGATCTGGAGTGGGAATATATGTTTTGTTTTTTTTAAGACTTGATTGTATTCTTTACCTGTTAAGAAGGTGTTGTACAGCACTGGACAACCCCTTTAAGGCCCTATAGTGTCAAGAGCACATTGGAAACTTTCACTTAAAGGGGGGGTCCAGCAATAGGCTATAAGTCTGCAGTCACTCTATGTGACTTCAGACTTGTGAATCCTCACATTGCATGCACTGTGGGAATTCTCCGATGCCGACACCGTGAGCGGGCGGTAATGTGACCGCAAGTATGTGATTGGCATACTTCCGTCATATTCCGAATAGATGTCTCTGGTCCCGCTCAATACACTTGCATTGAGCGAGGCTTCGAACATCTAGTTGGCATGTAACCGCATGTATGCAAATTATATACTTCGGGTCATCCCCCCACTTCTCCTAGTGCCAGCATTAGAGAATCCTCACAGAGCTCAGGTCTTGTGATGTGAGGATCCACAAGTCTGCAGTCACATGTAGTGACTGCAGACTTGCAGCCTGAAACTGGACGCCCCTTTTTTAATGAAAGTTTCCAATGAGCTCTTAACACTATAGGTCATTTAAAGGGGTTGTACTGGACAATGCCTTCTCAACATTTAAACCACACAATCAATTTAAAAGATATTTACTATATAATTGTCTAAGGGTCACTTCGGTCTTTCTGTCTGTCTTTCTGTCTGTCACGGAAATCCCAAGTCGCTGATTGGTCGCGGTCAAACGGCCACGACCAATCAGCGACGGGCACAGTGCGGCCGCAAAATGGCTGCTCCCTACTCCCCTGCCGTCAGGGCCCGCTCCATACTCCCCTCAAGTCAGCACTCACACAGGGTTAATGGCAGCTTTAACGGACCGCGTTATGCAGCGGTGTAACGCAGTCCGTTAACACTGCTATTAACCCTGTGTGACCAACTTTTTACTATTGATGCTGCCTATGCAGCATCAATAGTAAAAAGATCTAATGTTAAAAATAATAAAAAAATAAAAAATCATTATATACTCACCTTCTGTTGCCCCCCGGACCCAGCCCACGCCTTTCCCGCTCCTTGTGACGGTCCAGTCCATGTATTGCGGTCTCGCGAGATGATGACGTAGTGGTCTCGCGAGAACATTACGTCATCATCTTGCGAGACCGCAATGCACTCTTGGGACTGGAGCGTCGCCAGGAGCATCGGTAAATGACTGGGCTGGATCCGACGGAAGGCGAGTATATAACTTTTTTATTTTAATTCTTTTTTTAACAGTGATATGGGGCCCACATTGCTATATACTATGTGGGCTGTGTTAGATACTGCGTGGGCTGTGTTATATACTACATCTCTGGGCTATATACTATGTGGGCTGTGCAATATACTATGTGACTGTGGTATATATTACGTGGCTGGGCAATATACTACATTGCTGTGCTCTATACTACATGGCCTGGGTTAAATACTGCATGGGTAGTGATATATACTACGTCTCTGTACTATATACTACGTGGCTGTGCAATATATTACTTGGCTGGGCAATATACTACGTGTCTGTGCTACACACTACGTGTCTGTGCTATATACTACGTGGCTGGGCAATATACTACATGTCTGTGCTATATTCTACGTGTCTGTGCTATATACTACGTGGCTGGGCAATATACTACGTGGCTGGGCAATATACTACGTGTCTGTGCTATTTACTACGTGGGCTGTGCTATATACTACGTGGCTGGGCAATATACTACGTGGCTGGCAATATACTATGTGGCTGGGCAATATACTATGTGTCTGTGCTATATACTACGTGGCTGGGCTATATACTACGTGGGCTGTGTTATATACTACGTGGGCTGTGTTATATGCTACTTGGCTGTGCTATATTTCTCTGCTGTATTTGAGCATCATGAATCATGGTATGTGTTAAAAAGGGGGGCCCACTGAGACTCTTTCGCCCGGGGCCCTCAAAAACCTGGAGCCGACCCTGGCTTCACGCCCGGCTGCGAACAATAAGCGACAGGCGCAGTCCGCCCGCAAATTGGCGCGGAATTTCAACCACGCTTCGTTAATTGGTCGCGGCCGGCCGAATCTTGTGTATAAATTGTATTATTCTGAAAACTTCATAAATAAACTACATACATATTCTAGAATACCCGATGCGTTAGAATCGGGCCACCATCTAGTATATATATATACCCCCCTGGCATTGTTCCTCTGATGTCAGTGCTGTGTTCCCTTGCTGTGAGGTGACATTGTTAAGTCTCGTGACCGCTGCAGCCACTTAGAGGCGATGACTGGCTACAGGATTACTATAATGCCCATTGTGACAGAATAATGAAGGCAGCAGATGAGCAGTGACAACTGATTAGCCACAGTGGACACACAGCATAAAAATGAACAGACACAGTGCCAACATTGGTGGAACAGCGCCAGTCATGTAGGCAAGTGAATGATTTTAATTTTTTTTATATTGGACACTTCATCTCTTGAAGAAGTTGTCCAATAGCGGTCAACCATTTTGACCCCACAGTTACTAGACTGTATAACATAGGTTGCCAAAAAGACGTTCCCTCGCTGACATCACTACCAACTATTGGCGAAAGCTGGACCTTAGTCTTCCTGCTCTACCCACCCCCTGGACTCACTTAACAACATTCTTACTAGTGAGAGTTCCTGGCTGCCCTCTACGTGTTCCTGCTTTTTGGTCTACATTAGGAATTCACGTCATGTCCTACAAACTTTCTCAGATCATTTACTCCATGTTCATCAAACGTTTAATGAAAAACAAAATGTGGCAGGAGCACGATGGAGGTGCGTGGAGTGATTTTCAGATGTAGATAATATTTTATGTAATGTAAAAAAAACAGGATTTTATCCTTTGAAAGTAAAGCACAGTTATGAGAGGTATGAGCTGGTGATTCACAATGTCGGGGGAAGTCATCAAAAGTGAGCAATGTTATAATAAGTATAGCACAAGAAACAAACATGTGACTGCGCTCATGGATCATCTCTGGTGTGCCGCCTTCTACAATTATACTCTGTGCTCCTTTAATGTGCATCAAGCCATGAAGATGATTTTAGCTACTGATAACTAGCACTGTATTTGAATCAGCAGGGATTGGTACACCAAATTTCAAGGGATGGTAGCATAAATGAAAGGCATCATGCACAAAACCTTAATTTTACAACTACACCAAATTAGCAAATCAGACTTAAAGGGGTTATCCACTAGTCGGATAACCCCATTTCAATCATTATGTTCTCCCTTATAAATTAACAATAGCTATACTCTCCACCGGTGTGGCCGGTTGTCTGATTTATCCAAAGGAGGGGAAAGGGTAGCAGCTGCTGAATGTTAAGTCACATGAGCCATGCAGTCAATGTCACACGAGGTCCATGAGAACCAGTGCTGACACTGCTGGAATGGTGCTTACACTGAAGGGAGGTATAGGTGTTGTCTATATATATAATCGTCTAAGGGTCACTTCTGTCTGTTTGTCTGTCACGGAAATCCCGCGTCACTGATCAATCAGCGACGGGCACAGTCCGGCCGCGAATTCACCCCTTCTTACTCTCTGTCAGTGCCCCCACCAGTCAGCGCTCACACAGGGTTAATGGCTGCGTTATACCACGGTGTAACGCAGTCCGTTAACGCTGCTATTAACTCTGTGTGACCAACTTTTTACTATTGATGCTGCATAGAAGATCTAATGTTAAAAATAATAAACAAAATAAAAAAATCATTATATTCTCACCTTCCACGCTGCTCCTCGCGACGCTCCGGTCCATGCATTGTGGTCTCGCGAGATGATGACGTAGCGGTCTTGCGAGACCGCTACGTCATCATCTCGCGAGACCGCAATGCATTCTTGGGACCGGAGCGTCGCAAGGAGCATTGGTAAACACCTTGGCTGGATCTGGGGGCCGACAGAAGGTGAATATATACAGTGCCTACAAGTAGTATTCAACCCCCTGCAGATTTAGCAGGTTTACACATTTGGAATTAAATTGGCATTGTGACATTTGGATTGTAGATCAGCCTGGAAGTGTGAAATGCACTGCAGCAAAAAAGAATGTTATTTCTTTGTTTATTTTTTTTTTAAATTGTGAAAAGTCTTTTCAGAGGGTCATTTATTATTCAACCCCTCAACCCACCAGAATTCTGTTTGGTTCCCCTAAAGTATTAAGAAGTAGTTCAGGCACAAAGAACAATGAGCTTCACATGTTTGGATTAATTATCTCTTTTTCCAGCCGTTTCTGACTATTTAAGACCCTCCCCAAACTTGTGAACAGCACTCATACATGGTCAACATGGGAAAGACAAAGGAGCATTCCAAGGCCATCAGAGACAAGATCGTGGAGGGTCACAAGGCTGGCAAGGGGTACAAAACCCTTTCCAAGGAGTTGGGCCTACCTGTCTCCACTGTTGGGAGCATCATCCGGAAGTGGAAGGCTTATGGAACTACTGTTAGCCTTCCACGGCCTGGACAGCCTTTGAAAGTTTCCTCCCGTGCCGAGGCCAGGCTTGTCCGAAGAGTCAAGGCTAACCCAAAGACAACAAGGAAGAAGCTCCGGGAAGATCTCATGGCAGTGGGGACATTGGTTTCAGTCAATACCATAAGTAACGTACTCCACCGCAATGGTCTCCGTTCCAGACGAGCCCGTAAGGTACCTTTACTTTCAAAGCGTCATGTCAAGGCTCGTCTACAGTTTGCTCATGATCACTTGGAGGACTCTGAGACTGACTGGTTCAAGGTTCTCTGGTCTGATGAGACCAAGATCAAGATCTTTGGTGCCAACGACACACGTGACGTTTGGAGACTGGATGGCACTGCATACGACCCCAAGAATACCATCCCTACAGTCAAGCATGGTGGTGGCAGCATCATGCTGTGGGGCTGATTCTCAGCCAAGGGGCCTGGCCATCTGGTCCGCATCCATGGGAAGATGGATAGCATGGCCTACCTGGAGATTGGCCAAGAACCTCCGCTCCTCCATCAAGGATCTTAAGATGGGTCATTTCATCTTCCAACAAGACAATGACCCAAAGCACACAGCCAAGAAAACCAAGGCCTGGTTCAAGAGGCAAAAAATCAAGGTGTTGCAGTGGCCTAGTCAGTCTCCTGACCTTAACCCAATTGAAAACTTGTGGAAGGAGCTCAAGATTAAAGTCCACATGAAAAGCAAAAGCTGACAGCACTCACAGTCCTGGGGCGCCCGTTCAACATCCAGGGAACCGTCCCGGATATAGACAGACCAATAAATGTAGAATGAACAGCGCTCCATCCGGGTGTAGAAATCTTGAAAAAAAGCTTTATTGAGCCATGATACAGCAACGTTTCGACCGACACTCGGTCTTTATCAAGCTTGATAAAGACCGAGTGTCGGTCGAAACATTGCTGTATCATGGCTCAATAAAGCTTTTTTTCAAGATTTCTACACCCGGATGGAGCGCTGTTAATTCTACATTTAAAGTCCACATGAGACACCCAAAGAACCTAGTGTAACAACTCTGCTGGCATCACAGCATGGCCTCACATCTCTCACACAATCTTACCCACTGCTCCAGGCCATGATGTGGTTTCTGTTTCATGCCAGCTCCATGTTCTGTGTCTCTGCTCTGTGCATGCTTCATGGCTATGTGTATAGGGGGCCGGCGCCTGAACTCTCTGGTTCTTATAGGAATCAGGTGCATCTGTCTAATCAGTTCCTGACCAATTACCAAGAGGCCTCCTGTATATAGTGCAGCTCCACCCTGTGGTCTGGGCCTGTGCAATGTGTTAGCTCAGTTAGTGTTTAGCTGCTGAGTTTGCCTGGCCTTGCTCTGAGTTACTCCCTCTCTGGAGGCTTTTCTCTGTGCTATTGCCTTGATCTTGTAGTCCGCCCTCCAGGAGGCAGAATATCCTGGTCCCTGTGTCTTTGTCCCTGTGTCTTGTTCCATTGCCTTGTCTGTACTTTGTCTTTTCTCAGTCTGCTTACACTCCGCACTCTTGCCGCTCTGCACTCAGACCTTGCTTCGCACTCTCTGGCTTTGCTCTGTGGCTCCGCTCTTTGCGGTTCTATCTGGCTCCACCTCCTGTGTTTCTGCACTTGGCTCCGTCTCTGCTCTTGGCTCCGCCTCCAGCATCTCCGCTCTTGGCTCCGCCTCCAGCGTCTCCGCTCTTGGCTCCGCCTCCAGTGTCTCCACTCTTGGCTCCGCCTCCAGCGTCTCCGCTCTTGGCTCCGCCTCCAGCGTCTCCGCTCTTGGCTCCGCCTCCAGCGTCTCCGCTCTTGGCTCCGCCTCTAGCATCTCCGCTCTTGGCTCCGCCTCTAGCGTCTCCGCTCTTGGCTCCGCCTCTAGCGTCTCTGCTCTTGGCTCCGCCTCCAGCGTCTCCGCTCTTGGCTCCGCCTCCAGCGTCTCCACCCCTGGCTCCGCCTCCAGCATCTCCGCCCTTGGCTCCGTCTCTTGCGGCTCCGCCCTTGGCTCTGCCTTCTCCTTCTCTTCTCTTAGTTCCTCCTTCTACTTGTTACTTAGTCCTCCTGTCTGAACAGGTTCCAACCTGTTTCACATACCTGCCTGCAGACCGGTCCCTACCGGTTCTTCCTATGTTCCAGCCGTACCCGCCTGCCTACCAGAGAGCCAGCCGTGTCCGCCTGCCCGCCAGTGTCTCTGTTGTACCCGTCTGCCTGCCTGTGTCCCAGCCGAGCCCGCTCGTCAGCCATAGTGCCAGCCGTGCCCGCTCCGTTCCTTAGTGGGATCAGCAGCCACAGCCAGACATCACCCTGGAGTGGCACCTGGTAGCTTCCTATTGCACAAGTCTGACCTCACCATCAGAGGCTCCAGCGAACACCTAGGAAGCTACTTAGTTACGCCCCTTCCAGGGAAGTTTGGTCTGTGGTCCGGTGGGGCCACACCCCCGTATGCCCACACCAACCAGTCTGGGCGCGTGCGTGACAGTTTGTACAGGCCATGGTCCCCGCTGAGTCCCATGTGCCTTCGCTCTCGGAGCAAGATGAACTCTCTTCTTGCCAGTATTGGCCTCCGAGGAAAATGTTTACCCAGTCTGAAAGCCAGTCCTTCACTGCTCCATCCCCAATTGTCATCTCTAATGAGCTGTTTGATCGACTTCAAGCCTGCGCTCCTAATGACGAATCCAAGCCAACAGATCCTCCATGCTACTATGGGGACCCAAAGCAATGTCGTGTGTTCCTGGAGCGGTGCTTGCGTTATTTCAAGTGGCATGCTCCCCAATTCCCCACTGACTGGTTGAAAGTAGGTTTCTTAATGGCCTACCTTAGAAGAGATGCTTTGATGTGGTGCGACCCCCTTTGGGAAGCAGGGGACCCCATCATCTCGAATCTGCCGGCCTTCCTGGGGCCTTCTGTAAAGCCTTCGATGAGCCAAGTACTGCATCTCCTGAAAAGTCTTCCCCTTCAAGCTCACAGAGACGGTCCAGACGAAAGAAACCTGTAGGTAAACCGTCACTTCCGTCCATGACCGTCCAAGACTCATCTGTTCCACAACCCGCCAAAATGGCCACCCGAGCAAGATCCAAGAGGTCTAATAAAAGGGGTCTGGCAAATCTGCAGCCTGAATCTGGTGCTGAGATTGAAATACGGTATCCCTGTGGTTGTAAAGAACATTCAGATGGTCTTTGCCCTGTGAAGCCTGTACTCCAAAACCCTGGGCCAGTAGGAGAGGCTGCCCCTGGCGAGAGTACTTCCTCTCCGTCAAAGTTAATGACTGTTTCTCTGCCTTCTGGGAGCTTTGGTGTGTTTAAGCTGCCTATCATTCGGAGTCAGTGTATGGTCTCCGTTCTACAGCTCCAGAACCCGGTGTGGGCGTTGCCTGATAATGGCCAAGCCCTGCTAAAGAGCAGTCTAGTCCTGCAAGGACAACTACAGCTCCAAGTTGGAGCCTTATGCACGAAGACGTTTGTTTTCCATATGCTGTCTGTTATGCCCATGGGTCATTCTGAGCCAAGGACTCTACCACCCGCTCTGGTCAAGAGTTCCAGGAAAGTGCTTCGTTTGAACTTACCCAGTCTTGAGAAGTGTCTGGTTCCCATGCGTCAAAGACACTCAGCAGTGTCATCTTCTTCAGCTGGTCTGCTAGTCGTCGAGTCAAGGTGTGCTGACGTCACTGAAGATGGGGAAACGGTGACGATGTCTCCACACATCTCCAGCGACTATACCAGTAAACAGTTAGTCGTCGAGTCAAGGTGTGCTAACGTCACTGAAGATGGGGAAGCGGTGACTATCTCTCCACACATCTCCCACGACTATTCCTGTAATCTGTTCCTAGGAACATCCCCGCCGTTTGGACGATTTCTTCTGGATAACGGGCAGAAGATGGTTCCTATGTGGATACCTTCAGTGTCCTTGTGGCCGGCTGGTGAAGATTTCAAAACAGAAGTTTGTTCACCTCAATTTTTCTCTGACCCGGTGGAGCTGTTGTTCTCCTCTCTCATCTCTAATGACTTTTCTTGTGTTCCGTATCTAAGAACATCTCTGCTACCTGTCGGGCAAAAGTTGAATCCTATGAGAAGGCTTCCAGTTTCCATGTGTCCGGCTGGTGAAGATGTTAAGACAGCAGCATTCAATTCCCTCTTACCTGTCTACCTGAAGGAGGTGGTCCAGCTCATTGTGGAAGCTAACCCTGTTGAGCACCAAGAGACTTTGTTTTATGAGATTCCTGGTGACCCGCCTGCCTTATTCTACCCTGAAGATGTCATGTTGGCCTGGATTATGTGTGCTCCTATCCTTCTTCTACAAGTTATTCTGGCGGGCTTGAAGAAGAGGGGCTGTAAAGGGGGGTACTGTAACAACTCTGCTGGCATCACAGCATGGCCTCACATCTCTCACACAATCTTACCCACTGCTCCAGGCCATGATGTGGTTTCTGTTTCATGCCAGCTCCATGTTCTGTGTCTCTGCTCTGTGCATGCTTCATGGCTATGTGTATAGGGGGCCGGTGCCTGAACTCTCTGGTTCTTATAGGAATCAGGTGCATCTGTCTAATCAGTTCCTGACCAATTACCAAGAGGCCTCCTGTATATAGTGCAGCTCCACCCTGTGGTCTGGGCCTGTGCAATGTGTTAGCTCAGTTAGTGTTTAGCTGCTGAGTTTGCCTGGCCTTGCTCTGAGTTACTCCCTCTCTGGAGGCTTTTCTCTGTGCTATTGCCTTGATCTTGTAGTCCGCCCTCCAGGAGGCAGAATATCCTGGTCCCTGTGTCTTTGTCCCTGTGTCTTGTTCCATTGCCTTGTCTGTACTTTGTCTTTTCTCAGTCTGCTTACACTCCGCACTCTTGCGGCTCTGCACTCAGACCTTGCTTCGCACTCTCTGGCTTTGCTCTGTGGCTCCGCTCTTTGTGGTTCTATCTGGCTCCACCTCCTGTGTTTCTGCACTTGGCTCCGTCTCTGCTCTTGGCTCTGCCTCCAGCATCTCCGCTCTTGGTGTTACCTCCAGCGTCTCCGCTTTTGGTTCCGCCTCCAGCGTCTCCGCTCTTGGCTGCGCCTCCAGCGTCTCTGCTCTTGGCTCCGCCTCCAGTGTCTCCGCTCTTGGCTCCGCCTCCAGCATCTCCGCTCTTGGCTCCTCCTCCAGCATCTCCGCTCTTGGCTCCGCCTCCAGCATCTCCGCTCTTGGCTCCGCCTCCAGCGTCTCCGCTCTTGGCTCCGCCTCCAGGGTCTCCGCTCTTGGCTCCGCCTCTAGCATCTCCGCTCTTGGCTCCGCCTCTAGCGTCTCTGCTCTTGGCTCCGCCTCTAGCGTCTCCGCTCTTGGCTCCGCCTCTAGCGTCTCCGCTCTTGGCTCCGCCTCCAGCGTCTCCGCTCTTGGCTCCGCCTCCAGCGTCTCCGCTCTTGGCTCCGCCTCCAGCATCTCCGCCCTTGGCTTCGCCTCTTGCGGCTCCGCCCTTGGCTCTTCCTTCTCCTTCTCTTCTCTTAGTTCCTCCTTCTACTTGTTACTTAGTCCTCCTGTCTGAACAGGTTCCAACCTGTTTCACATACCTGCCTGCAGACCGGTCCCTACCGGTTCTTCCTATGTTCCAGCCGTACCCGCCTGCCTACCAGAGAGCCAGCCGTGTCCGCCTGCCCGCCAGTGTCTCTGTTGTACCCGTCTGCCTGCCTGTGTCCCAGCCATGCCCGCCTGTCAGCCAGAGTGCCAGCCGTGCCCGCTCCGTTCCTTAGTGGGATCAGCAGCCACAGCCAGACATCACCCTGGAGTGGCACCTGGTAGCTTCCTATTGCACAAGTCTGACCTCACCATCAGAGGCTCCAGCGAACACCTAGGAAGCTACTTAGTTACGCCCCTTCCAGGGAAGTTTGGTCTGTGGTCCGGTGGGGCCACACCCCCGTATGCCCACACCAACCAGTCTGGGCGCGTGCGTGACAGTTTGTACAGGCCATGGTCCCCGCTGAGTCCCATGTGCCTTCGCTCTCGGAGCAAGATGAACTCTCTTCTTGCCAGTATTGGCCTCCGAGGAAAATGTTTACCCAGTCTGAAAGCCAGTCCTTCACTGCTCCATCCCCAATTGTCATCTCTAATGAGCTGTTTGATCGACTTCAAGCCTGCGCTCCTAATGACGACGCCCCTTCCAGGGAAGTTTGGTCTGTGGTCCAGTGGGGCCACACCCCCGTATGCCCGCGCCAAACAGTCTGGGCGCGTGCGTGACACCTAGATAACTTGGAGAAGATCTGCATGGAGGAGTGGGCCAAGATAACTCCAGAGACCTGTGCCGGCCTGATCAGGTCTTATAAAAGACGATTATTAGCTGTAACTGCAAACAAAGGTTATTCCACAAAATATTAAACCTAGGGGTTGAATAATAATTGACCCACACTTTTATGTTTAAAATTTATAAAAATTTAACTGAGCAACAAAACTTTTTGGTTTGTAAGATTTATGCATCTGTTAATAAATCCTGCTCTTGTTTGAAGTTTGAAGGCTCTAACTTATTTGCATCTTATTAAACCTGGTAAATCTGCAGGGGGTTGAATACTACTTGTAGGCATTGTAACTATTTTTTATTTGAATTATTTTTTTAACAGGGATATGGTGCCCACATTGCTATATACTACGTGGGCTGTGTTAGATACTGCATGGGCTGTGTTATATACTGTGTGGGCTGTGTTATATACTACGTCTCTGTGCTATATACTAAGTGGCTGTGGTATATATTACATGGCTGGGCAATATACTACATCGCTGTGCTCTATACTACGTGGCATGTGTTATATACTGCATGGGCTGTGTTATATACAGTACAAACCAAAAGTTTGGACACACCTCATTTAAAGATTTTTCTGTATTTTCATGACTATGAAAATTGTACATTCACACTGAAGGCATCAAAACTATGACTTAACACATGTGGAATTATATACTTAACAAAAAATGTGAAACAACTGAAAATAATGTCTGCTTTGCACACTCTTGGCATTCTCTTGATGAGCTTCAAGAGGTAGTCACTGGGAATGGTTTTCACTTCACAGGTGTGCACTGTCAGGTTTCATAAGTGGGATTTCTTGCCTTATAAATGGGGTTGGGACCATCAGTTGTGTTGTTCAGAAGTCTGGATACACAGCTGATAGTCCTACTGAATAGACTGTTAGAATTTGTATTATGGAAAGAAAAAAGCAGCTAAGTAAAGAAAAACAAGTGGTCATCATTAGTTTAAGAAATGAAGGTCAGTCAGTCCGAAAAATTGGGAAAACTTTGAAAGTGTCCCCAAGTGCAGTGGCAAAAACCATCAAGCGCTAGAAAGAAACTGGCTCACATGAGGATCGCCCCAGGAAAGGAAGACCAAGAGTCACCTCTGCTTCTGAGGATAAGTTTATCCGAGTCACCAGCCTCAGAAATCGCAGGTTAACAGCAGCTCAGATTAGAGACCAGGTCAATGCCACACAGAGTTCTAGCAGCAGACACATCTCTACAACAACTGTTAAGAGGAGACTTTGTGCAGCAGGCCTTCAAGGTAAAATAGCTGCTAGGAAACCACTGCTAAGGACAGGCAACAAGCAGAAGAGACTTGTTTAGGCTAAAGAACACAAGGAATGGACATTAGACCAGTGGAAATCTGTGCTTTGGTCTGATGAGTCCAAATTTGAGATCTTTGGCTCCAACCACCGTGTCTTTGTGTGATGCAGAAAAGGTGAACGGATGGACTCTACATGCCTGGTTCCCACCGTGAAGCATGGAGGAGGAGGTGTAATGGTGTAGGGGTGCTTTACTAGTGACGCTGTTGGGGATTTATTCAAAATTGAAGGCATACTGAACCAGCATGGCTACCACAGCATCTTGCAGCAGCATGCTATTCCATCCGGAATTGTGTTTAGTTGAACCATTATTTATTTTTCAACAGGACAATGACCCCAAACACATCTCCAGGCTGTTTAAGTGCTATTTGACCAAGAAGGAGAGTGATGGGGTGCTATGCCAGATGACCTGGCCTCCAGTCACCAGACCTGAACCCAATCGAGATGGTTTGTGGTGAGCTGGACCGCAGAGTGAAGGCTAAAGGGCCAACAAGTGCTAAGCATCTCTAGGAACTCCTTCAAGATTGTTGGAAGACCATTCCCGGTGACTACCTCTTGAACCTCATCAAGAGAATGCCAAGAGTGTACAAAGCAGTCATCAAAGCAAAAGGTGGCTACTTTGAAGAACCTAGAATATGACAATTTCAGTTGCTTCCCACTTTTTTGTTACGTATGTAATTCCACATGTGTTTAATTCATAGTTTTGATGCCTTCAGTGTGAATGTACAATTTTCATAGTCATGAAAATACAGAAAAATCTTTAAATGAGAAGGCGTGTCCAAACTTTTGGTCTGTACTGTACTACGTCTCTGTGCTATATACTATGTGGCTGTCCTATATACTACGTGGCTGTGCAATATATTACGTGGCTGTGCAATATATTACGTGGCTGGGCAATATACTACATGTCTGTGCTATATACTAGGGGGGCTGTGCTATATGCTATGTGGCTGGGCAATATCCTATGTGGGCTGTGCTATATACTACGTGGGCTGTGTTATATACTATGTGGGCTGTGTTATATACTATGTGGGCTGTATGCTACTTGGCTGTGCTATATTTCTCTGCTGTATCTGTGCATCATGAATCGTTGTATGTGTTAAAGAGGGGGGCCCACTGAGACTCTTTCGCCCAGGGCCCTCAAAAACATGGAGCAGGCCCTGGCTTCAGTGATTGTTCGCGGCCGGGCGTGACCAATCAGCGACAGGTGCAGTCCGGCTGCGAATTGGCGCGGAATTTGAACCACACTTCGCTAATTGGTCACACCCGGCCGAATCCGGTGTATAAATTGCATTATTAGGAAAACTTCATAAATAAACTACATACATATTCTAGAATACCCGATGCATTAGAATCGGGCCACCATCTAGTTATTTTATAAGTGGGGAAGTTAGTGGGTGAGAAGAGGTTGTTAGACTAGTGGACAACCACATTAAAGGCGTTAAACCAACCATCCATATTCCCTAAAAGGTCATATATGTAGTAGTGAAAAGTCCACCACTCAAGAACCCCCTTCATAACCCAGAACAGAGAATTCACACAGATGGCTCCAGTTCTGAAAGACCCAAGCTGTCATAGCATTATATTAACTACTCAATTATAACATACAGCAGGTAAAAAAAAGTATTGAACACATCACCAGTTTTCTAAGAAAATATATTTCTAAAGGTGGTATTGACATGACTTTCTCATCAGATGTTAGTGACAACCCATCCAATCCACACATGCTATGACATCAAACCATAGATGTCAATAGATTAAGTTATGTGTAAAATGTGTAACACTGCTTATTGAAATGTAATTAATACTTTGTACAAAAGCCTTTGTTGGTGTTGACAGATTCAAGACACCCCCTGTATGGAGAAACTAGTTGCATGCCTTGCTCAGGTGTGATTTTGATCTATTCTTCCACACAAACACTTCAAATACTGAAGTTTCTGTGGGCTTCTAATATGAACTATGAGCTTTAGTTCCGTCCTTCTTTTATTCTATAACAGTTAAATGATGGTCTCATCTGACAAGACTATATTGTCCCAGTATTTCAGTGGTATTTCATAGGCTTGTCTAAATGTTGTTGAGCAAACCTTAAACGTGCTTGAACATCTTTTTTGTTCAGCAATGGAGTCTTGAGTGGTGAGCATGCATACAGGCCATGGAGGTTGACCGCATTACTTCTAGTTTTCTTTGAAACTATTGTACCTTCTGATTCCAGGTCATTATGTAGCTCTCAACAGGTGGTCCATGGCTCTTGGACAACTCTTCTGATAATTCTATTCACTTCTGTGTCTAAAATCTTGCGGGAAACACCTGGTCATGGCTAGTTTATGGAGAAATTATGTTCTTTCCACTTCCGGATTAGGTCCCAAAAATAGAAATTCTTCTTTAACCAATGCCATCAGTATGTTTTCCAACAATAAGGTTGCAAAGGTCTTTAGACAGCTCACTGGTTTTACCCATCATGAGATGTTTCTTGCGTAGCACCTTGGTAATGAAACTCCTTTTCATAGGCCATCAGTTGAACCAGCTGATATTGTTTTTCACTAAGTGGCAGGATTGCTTTCTAATTACTAACAGATATTAGCTGGCGTCATGACTTTCCATGGCTTTTTGTATTTCTCTTTCTTTAGGTGTTCAATATTTTTTTTCCTGTGTAATTTCTCATTATTATGCATAACTTAATTTATGGACATCAATAGTTTGATTTAATGGCCTGTGTCGATTGGTTGTTACGGATATCTGGTGAGAATTTCATGTTAATAGCACCTTTAGAAAATATTTATTTAGAAAATTGGTGACACATTCAATACTTATTTCACCTGCTGTATGTAGTATTGTATATCCATATATCATAATTTAGGCAATGTGTAACAGTGCCAGTGTACCTTTTTTTTTAAAATATTAGTTAACAATTTAATTTAAATACTAAATGTTAATTAATTGATTGCTACAATGTTTAGGTATGTTTATAATACATACACACTAATATAAACATGTACAAAAAAAAATTCTGTTGAAATCAATGCTCTGTAATTTATCACTGGGTGTATACAGTCCCCTTATCTATCATGGTAAAGATGGCATGTTGCTTTGATGCAACTGCTGTGGGTTGAATCAATTAATTAGAAACTGACAAACACTGTCACTTTCTAATTAACTCTCAGCATCAAAATTAGTTGCCCCAAAGCAGAGGAATGCAACCTGATGATCATAGAGATGATTGCACACATCAATTGATAAAGTGGCATATGTAGATGTATAGATGTATAGAGAATTCCACCCAATTCTATGTCGGTTGCTACATTTATATCATCCCTTACTTAGAGCATTGGCGGACACAGACGGAGGAGGGCCCCTGTGCAAGAAGACTATATGGGCCCATCCGTTCCTGTGACAGGACCTTCTTGCTCAGTTAAAGGTGAAAGTGGGACACCTTACCTCTTGGCCTCCTGTGCGGCAGCACTCATTAAAACAATGATACGTCCCACCTCTTGCTTTGGAGAAGAGGATAAATAAAGGAATCTGGTAACACTATGGTTATTTTTACAATGTATATATTCATTAAGCCACATCCAAAATCGTTAATTTTGGTTGTTAGATCTAATTTTTAATTTAGCTTTTTATATGAAAGCGATAGAATGAAAGTTTTTATTTTAGCATGCGTGCATTTCTAAGAAAACCTGCACACTCCTCAATAGTGCAGCAACTGACATAGGGAGAAAAAAAAAAGCTCAAAATGACATAAAGGCAAGAAGTCACAACGGAGCAATGATTTACATTGCTAATCACACTGAGAAAAGCTCACTTCAGCTGTACCAGACGTTCCCGTAACTAGAGCCTGGAAAATTGCTGTGACGGATGCAATAGCTGCATATTCACCATGCTTGCTGAATTTTGAAATACCCAAATCTAATAAATCTCGTCTGAGCCTCCACAGTTCTAGTAATAATGGGGACTACAAGGTAAATAGCAGACAGGCGCTTCTGACAGAAATATGTTTTGCAGGAAGCACTTGATCATCAGCATTTGCATATATTGAACCTTGGGTGATAAAAAGATAAGCATGCAGATTATACATTTAACTGAATCTTGAGAGTATCGAGCCTCAGTCCTATAAATGCCCATTAAAACTGAGATATATTGTAGATATGAAGATATAACAAGTTAGAGCAAGAAATGTATCTTTGGCGAGAATAAATATGTTTCAGTGTTCTCTGACCATTACCACCATAGTTTGTGTTTAAAGGAGCTGTCAGTTCTAGCTAATCCTTCTTTATGTACAGATAGTGAATAGATGTTAAGATCAGAAAAATTAACCAGCAATTGTTCATCACTGATCCAGAAAAGCAGTTTAAATGCCAAAACTAGTACCAGATAATAAATGAAGGGTCTCCATAGAAATGAAAGCCATGTTGGAAGAAGCAGCAGAGACTATTCTTTTGCCTGTTGCTCCGCAGCAGGCAGGTCTGGGCATTTCCTGCAAATTAGTGCCTGGTGAATTAAGGCATGAAAGGGGAATCCACAGGTTTAGAAGTTATCCCTATTGGATAGGAAATCGCGTACAAATCACTGGGAGTCCCCCCGATCCAAAGAACTGCAACTGGTCGATTAGCCGCGGTGCTACTCCATTCATTCTTAATGGGACCGACACAGATACTTGAACAATATGCATTTGTTTTGATTGAGAGATAAGCTGTTGTAGATGATTTTCATCTCTTTATGTACAATATGAGAACTAAGCCTAGTGGATTTTATGGTAACACCTCTGTGCAAGGAGGTGTATTAAGATCTAACACAAGATGATAGGCACAATGTTCCATGGCTGCCAAGTACTCCCATGGTTTTGGGGGGATAAGGAATATTCTGGGTATGTACTAGACAGAGCACACCAAAAGCACCATATACAAATGATGAATAGCGAGAAATATCTGTAAACTAGCAATAGTTTACAGATCGTATGTGGCTTAAGGCCATGTGCACATGTTCAGGATTTTTTGCGTTTTTTCGCTATAAAAACGTGATAAAAACGCGAAAAAAAACGCTTACATATGCCTCCTATTAATTACAGTGTATTCCGCATTTCTAGTGCAAATGTTGCTTTTTTTCCCGCGATAAAATCGCATTGCGGAAAAAAAAGCAACATGTTCATTAAATTTGCGGAATTGCGGGGATTCCACACACCTAGGAATGCATTGATCTGCTTACTTTCCGCATGGGGCTGTGCACACCATGCGGGAAGTAAGCAGATTATGTGCGGTTGGTACCCAGGGTGGAGGAGAGGAGACTCTCCTCCACGGACTGGGCACCATATAATTAGTAAAAAAAAAGAATTAAAATAAAAAATAGTCATATACTTAACCTCTGATGGCCCCGGAGTCTTCCCGCCTCTCTGCGCTGCATGCTGCCGCTTCTGTTCCAATAGATGGTCTGTGTGAAGGACCTACGATGGCGTCGCGGTCCTGTGATTGGTCGCGCGACCGCTCACGTGACCGCGACGTCATCGAAGGTCCTGCACACACACGCCATCTATAGGAATGGACGCCACTGAGGAGATCGGCTGTCTGCAGGGTGAGTATAATGAATGACAAAGTCATAGACCTCTGGGATATTCTAAAAGCGTTTCCTCAGATTCTTCCCTCAATACAAATGACTCTTAGAATTAACTAGTTAATGTTGAATTAAGTAAAGATTCCAAGCTTCCCTATGCTCAAAAGAAGGATGATAAAAAAACACTTTCTCTTTAACAGGGTAGTCTAAAAATTCTTAGCGGTCCCATACACAATAGGTAACTGTTGGCAGAATAATGGTTTGGCCTATCGTTCGATCAGCAGATACCTCTCTGGAAACTATGGTAATCCATTCACCTTTGGCAACAGCTTATCTCGGTGTGAACAAATGTAACTGCAGTCGGAAATCAAACATACTGGATCCTTATCTTCCCCAACATCATCTGTTAGGAAAGAACTGGGAAGCTCCCATACACATTAGACAGTCGACTGATATCTGTGGGTTCGGCCAACGTTAGTCTAATTTATATGGCAGCCTTTAGACATCATGTAAAAAGTGAACTTTTTTTCAGCGTCCTTGATTTTCTTTTTGAAGGTGAAAATGATTCTACAGATTATTATGTTAATGTTTCCAAAATGGGCAGGGCTGGGAAGGAGCAGGGATGTGGCATGGCAACCACTCACCCATTAATTATATAAAATAGTGACAGCATTTCTTATGCCGAAATGTTACACCTGTCAATCACTAGAGTAACATTACTGGTGAGGTGTAATGAGGTGCAAGCCATTAATAAGATACTCCAAATTAATTAAGTGTCATGCGCCTCTTAATGAATTTGGTGCGTCTTAATCCTGCTTGCCCCTGATTGACAATTGTGTACAAAATGCCTGTCTTAAGGAATCGGGGTCTTTGACTATTTATAATTTTTATGATGTATTATGGTTTCAAAATTCTGCAAAAATTATTAGAAGTTGGTAATTTAAAGGGGTTGTCCAATATTTAACTTGCCCCATATAAATATCGATTTTAAAAGCACAGTATTTTCTGGTAAAACAAATTACACAAGTGGTAAAGGTTTTAAAATAGATATTTATACAGGGCATGTTATGTATCAGACAACCTCGTTATTGATTTTTGTCTTGAAACAAAAATAATCAGGTTTGCATCAGTAGATGGCAACATAAAAAAAACGATGAACCGAAAACAGTTTTCGAGATGGACCTTCTCTAGGATTAACGCACTCTATCATAGACGTCTGCAGTTCCAAAACCTCAGTAATGTACATATTGTGTAGAATTTTCTATTAAATGGCTGGATATTAGATTTGGTATGAATAACAGGGAATTTGTATTATTTCTTATAATATGAAGTACACTACTTAGTAGTCTAGAAAAGTCTAATTTATTGCCTCATTGACACTCATGCTAAATAATTATTAAACAGAAGTTAAATAAGTGTAATAAGAAAAGAAACAATACCCTTTGCTTTGCCACATAGATTATCCGCAGGTAACACAGCATCATCAGGAATATCAGGGTGAACAATGGAATGTACCATCTGAAATGAACAACATACAATTGATTTTAATGTCGACAACCAGATATTATAGACAGTCACCAAACCAACTCTATCCAAAGCCCCCACAACCTAGAATACTAGATAGAATACCTAGAGACTACTAGTCAGCACCACGGACAGGGACTCTGACATGCGCTTCTGAGGCTAAATGTAGATATTACAATGTAGTCTAAAAAATAACAAGCAACAACAAAGTATTGTAACATCATAGATCAAGGAAACCGTGTCTCTACTAAACACAATAGCACATTCAAAGGATTTACACTGTTATGGCTGGCAATCAGGCAACACAGCGTGCAGTAATCAGCGCACATACAGAGATCTGGCAATAACCAAAAACAATAGGACGAGCACTGAGACGTGGAATCTCTGTAGACTGCAGTACCTGATCTATCCTCACACAACTATAAGCAGCAGTGGATTGCGCCTAACAACTACCTATGCAACTCGGCACTGCCTGAGGAGCTGACTAGCCTGAAGATAGAAATACAAGCCTGACTTACCTCAGAGAAATACCCCAAAGGAATAGGCAGCCCCCCACATATAATGACTGTTAGCAAGATGAAAAGACAAACGTAGGAATGAAATAGATTCAGCAAAGTGAGGCCCGATATTCTAGACAGAGCGAGGATAGCAAAGAGAACTATGCAGTCTACAAAAAACCCTAAAACGAAAACCACGCAAAGGGGCAAAAAGACCCACCGTGCCGAACTAACAGCACGGCGGTGCACCCCTCTGCTTCTCAGAGCTTCCAGCAAAAGACAATAGCAAGCTGGACAGAAAAAAACAGAAAACAAACTAGAAGCACTTATCTAGCAGAGCAGCAGGCCCAAGGAAAGATGCAGTAGCTCAGATCCAACACTGGAACATTGACAAGGAGCAAGGAAGACAGACTCAGGTGGAGCTAAATAGCAAGGCAGCCAACGAGCTCACCAAAACACCTGAGGGAGGAAGCCCAGAGACTGCAATACCACTTGTGACCACAGAAGTGAACTCAGCCACAGAATTCACAACAGTACCCCCCCCTTGAGGAGGGGTCACCGAACCCTCACCAGAACCCCCAGGCCGACCAGGATGAGCCACATGAAAGGCACGAACAAGATCTGGGGCATGGACATCAGAGGCAAAAACCCAGGAATTATCTTCCTGAGCATAACCCTTCCATTTGACCAGATACTGGAGTTTCCGTCTAGAGACACGAGAATCCAAAATCTTCTCCACAATATACTCCAATTCCCCCTCCACCAAAACAGGGGCAGGAGGCTCCACAGATGGAACCATAGGTGCCACGTATCTCCTCAACAACGACCTATGGAATACATTATGTATGGAAAAGGAGTCTGGGAGGGTCAGACGAAAAGACACCGGATTGAGAATCTCAGAAATCCTATACGGACCAATAAAACGAGGTTTAAATTTAGGAGAGGAAACCTTCATAGGAATATGACGAGAAGATAACCAAACCAAATCCCCAACACGAAGTCGGGGTCCCACACGGCGTCTGCGATTAGCGAAAAGCTGAGCCTTCTCCTGAGACAAGGTCAAATTGTCCACTACCTGAGTCCAGATCTGCTGCAACCTGTCCACCACAGAATCCACACCAGGACAGTCCGAAGACTCAACCTGTCCTGAAGAGAAACGAGGATGGAACCCAGAATTGCAGAAAAATGGAGAGACCAAGGTAGCCGAGCTGGCCCGATTATTAAGGGCGAACTCAGCCAACGGCAAAAATGACACCCAATCATCCTGGTCAGCGGAAACAAAACATCTCAGATATGTTTCCAAGGTCTGATTGGTTCGTTCGGTCTGGCCATTAGTCTGAGGATGGAAGGCCGAGGAGAAAGATAGGTCAATGCCCATCCTACCACAAAAGGCTCGCCAGAACCTCGAGACAAACTGGGAACCTCTGTCAGAAACAATATTCTCAGGAATGCCATGTAAACGAACCACATGCTGGAAGAACAAAGGCACCAAATCAGAGGAGGAAGGCAATTTAACCAAGGGCACCAGATGGACCATTTTAGAAAAGCGATCACAGACCACCCAAATGACCGACATTTTTTGAGAAACGGGAAGGTCAGAAATGAAATCCATCGAAATATGTGTCCAAGGCCTCTTCGGGACCGGCAAGGGCAAAAGCAACCCACTGGCACGTGAACAGCAGGGCTTAGCCCTAGCACAAATTCCACAGGACTGCACAAAAGCACGCACATCCCGTGACAGAGATGGCCACCAGAAGGATCTAGCAACCAACTCCCTGGTACCAAAGATTCCTGGATGACCGGCCAGCACCGAACAATGAAGTTCAGAGATAACTTTACTAGTCCACCTATCAGGGACGAACAGTTTCTCGGCCGGACAACGATCAGGTTTATTAGCCTGAAATTTCTGCAACACTCTCCGCAAATCAGGGGAGATGGCAGACACAATGACTCCTTCCTTGAGGATACTCGCCGGCTCAGATAACCCCGGAGAGTCGGGCACAAAACTCCTAGACAGAGCATCCGCCTTCACATTTTTAGAGCCCGGAAGGTATGAAATCACAAAATCAAAACGAGCAAAAAATAACGACCAACGGGCCTGTCTAGGATTCAAGCGCTTGGCAGACTCGAGATAAGTCAAGTTCTTATGATCAGTCAATACCACCACGCGATGCTTAGCACCCTCAAGCCAATGACGCCACTCCTCGAATGCCCACTTCATGGCCAGCAACTCTCGGTTGCCCACATCATAATTACGCTCAGCAGCAGAAAATTTCCTGGAAAAGAAAGCACATGGTTTGAACACTGAGCAACCAGAACCTCTCTGTGACAAAACCGCCCCTGCACCAATCTCAGAAGCATCAACCTCGACCTGGAACGGAAGAGAAACATCAGGTTGACACAACACAGGGGCACAGCAAAAACGACGCTTCAACTCCTGAAAAGCTTCCACGGCAGCAGAAGACCAATTAACCAAATCAGCACCCTTCTTGGTCAAATCGGTCAATGGTCTGGCAATGCTAGAAAAATTACAGATGAAGCGACGATAAAAATTAGCAAAGCCCAGGAATTTCTGCAGACTTTTTAGAGATGTCGGCTGAGTCCAATCCTGGATGGCCTGAACCTTAACCGGATCCATCTCGATAGTAGAAGGGGAAAAGATGAACCCCAAAAATGAAACTTTCTGCACACCGAAGAGACACTTTGATCCCTTCACGAACAAGGAATTAGCACGCAGTACCTGGAAAACCATTCTGACTTGCTTCACATGAGACTCCCAATCATCTGAGAAGATCAAAATGTCATCCAAGTAAACAATCAAGAATTTATCCAGATACTCACGGAAAATGTCATGCATAAAAGACTGAAAAACAGATGGAGCATTGGCAAGTCCGAACGGCATCACCAGATACTCAAAATGACCCTCGGGCGTATTAAATGCCGTTTTCCATTCATCTCCCTGCCTGATTCTCACCAGATTATACGCACCACGAAGATCAATCTTAGTAAACCAACTAGCCCCCTTAATCCGAGCAAACAAGTCAGAAATCAATGGCAAGGGATACTGAAACTTAACAGTGATCTTATTAAGAAGGCGGTAATCAATACACGGTCTTAGCGAACCATCCTTCTTGGCTACAAAAAAGAACCCTGCTCCCAATGGTGACGACGATGGGCGAATATGTCCCTTCTCCAGGGACTCCTTCACATAACTGCGCATAGCGGTGTGTTCAGGTACGGACAAATTAAATAAACGACCCTTAGGGAATTTACTACCAGGAATCAAATCGATAGCACAATCACAATTCCTATGCGGAGGTAGGGCATCAGACTTGGACTCTTCAAATACATCCTGAAAGTCCGACAAGAACTCTGGGATGTCAGAAGGAATGGATGACGAAATAGACAAAAATGGAACATCACCATGTACTCCCTGACAACCCCAGCTGGTTACCGACATAGAGTTCCAATCCAATACTGGATTATGGGTTTGTAGCCATGGCAACCCCAACACGACCACATCATGCAAATTATGCAGTACCAGAAAGCGAATAACTTCCTGATGTGCAGGAGCCATGCACATGGTCAGCTGGGCCCAGTACTGAGGCTTATTCTTGGCCAAAGGTGTAGCATCAATTCCTCTCAACGGAATAGGACACCGCAAAGGCTCCAAGAAAAATCCACAACGTTTAGCATAATCCAAATCCATCAGATTCAGGGCAGCGCCTGAATCCACAAACGCCATGACAGAATACGATGACAAAGAGCACATTAAGGTAATGGACAAAAGGAATTTGGACTGTACAGTACCAATAACGGCAGAGCTATCGAACCGCCTAGTGCGTTTAGGACAATTAGAAATAGCATGAGTAGAATCACCACAATAGAAACACAGTCTGTTCAGACGTCTGTGTTCTTGCCGTTCTACTTTAGTCATAGTCCTGTCGCACTGCATAGGCTCAGGTTTACTCTCCGGCAGTACCGCCAGATGGTGCACAGATTTACGCTCGCGCAAGCGACAACCGATCTGAATGGCCAAGGACATAGACTCATTCAAACCAGCAGGCATAGGAAATACCACCATTACATCCTTAAGAGCTTCAGAGAGACCCTTTCTGAACAAAGCCGCTAGTGCAGATTCATTCCACAGAGTGAGTACTGACCATTTCCTAAATTTCTGACAATATACTTCTACATCATCCTGACCCTGGCATAAAGCCAGCAGATTTTTCTCAGCCTGATCCACTGAATTAGGCTCATCGTAAAGCAATCCGAGCGCCAGGAAAAATGCATCAACATTACTCAATGCAGAATCTCCTGGTGCAAGAGAAAACGCCCAGTCCTGTGGGTCGCCGCGCAAAAAAGAAATAATAATCAAAACCTGTTGAATAGGATTACCAGAAGAATGAGGTTTCAAGGCCAAAAATAGCTTACAATTATTTCTGAAGCTCAGGAACTTAGTTCTGTCACCAAAAAACAAATCAGGAATCGGAATTCTTGGTTCTAGCATCGATTTCTGATCAATAGTATCTTGAATCTTTTGTACATTTACAACGAGATTATCCATTGAGGAGCACAGAGCCTGAATATCCATGTCCACAGCTGTGTCCTGAAGCACTCTAATGTCTAGGGGAAAAAAAAGACTGAAGACAGAGCTAAGAAAAAAAAATGATGTCAGGATTTCTTTTTTCCCTCTATTGGGAATCATTGGTGGGGCTCCTTGTACTGTTATGGCTGGCAATCAGGCAACACAGCGTGCAGTAATCAGCGCACATACAGAGATCTGGCAATAACCAAAAACAATAGGACGAGCTCTGAGACGTGGAATCTCTGTAGACTGCAGTACCTGATCTATCCTCACACAACTATAAGCAGCAGTGGATTGCGCCTAACAACTACCTATGCAACTCGGCACTGCCTGAGGAGCTGACTAGCCTGAAGATAGAAATACAAGCCTGACTTACCTCAGAGAAATACCCCAAAGGAATAGGCAGCCCCCCACATATAATGACTGTTAGCAAGATGAAAAGACAAACGTAGGAATGAAATAGATTCAGCAAAGTGAGGCCCGATATTCTAGACAGAGCGAGGATAGCAAAGAGAACTATGCAGTCTACAAAAAACCCTAAAACGAAAACCACGCAAAGGGGCAAAAAGACCCACCGTGCCGAACTAACAGCACGGCGGTGCACCCCTCTGCTTCTCAGAGCTTCCAGCAAAAGACAATAGCAAGCTGGACAGAAAAAAACAGAAAACAAACTAGAAGCACTTATCTAGCAGAGCAGCAGGCCCAAGGAAAGATGCAGTAGCTCAGATCCAACACTGGAACATTGACAAGGAGCAAGGAAGACAGACTCAGGTGGAGCTAAATAGCAAGGCAGCCAACGAGCTCACCAAAACACCTGAGGGAGGAAGCCCAGAGACTGCAATACCACTTGTGACCACAGAAGTGAACTCAGCCACAGAATTCACAACATTACACGCAAATCACATTTATCACGTGTCCACAGTACAGGTTATAAATCAAAGGGACATACAAAGGAAAGAGTTGTGCACTGAAGAAGAAATTGTATTGCTAGGATGTCCAACATGAGATTGATGGGACAGAGAGACACTCAGACCTCCAGACTAACAGCAATTAAACATTATTCCGATAGCGCAAACAAATGTTATTTATGGAAAAAACCCTTTCAGGATGGTTTCACGCACACAAGGTTTTGGAAAAACACCACTACCATTTTTAGAATTTTTTTTTGTTTTATTGCCAAATCCAGATATGGATCCAACAAGAAGAAGAAGTATGGTATGTCATTCATTTATATTTGATTTGTCATTTCCTTTTATCCATTCCTGCCTTAAAAATTCAGTTGACCACCATATAGATGCTCTTTAGTATAATATAGCTACAGAAAAAAGTTGAAAAAAAGATCTAGGCCCATCAAGTTCAACCTTTCTCCATCAATGACACATTTTTCGTCACTAAATTATCTATATCACACAATTTTATGTGTACTGAGGAAATCATCCAGTCCTTTTATTTATCAACTGTCATAGTGTCTGCCATTACTACCACTTGTGATCGGCATAACACATTCTGACTGCTCTAACTGTAAAGAATCCTTTCCTATTTACCTGCCGGAATCGCCTTTCTTCCACCCATGATGAGAGCTCCCTGGTCCTTAGTATGGTGTTTGGTAGGAATAAGTCATGTGCCAGTCCTTTGGTTTGACCACACATATTTAGGACACCAAATTTTTATCCCATTTAAATCCAGCCATAAAGCGAAAACTATCATATAACACCAATAAAGAGCTTTATGTTCCACCACATATCAATTAAAATAATATTTTTATTGAATCAACTTAATAAAAATTATTTTAAAAGGTAGAGTAAAATACTACAAGTAAAATATAATTTTAGGTGGGTAACCAGGGGGTACGAATAATCAATACATACTACACAGGCAGGTAAACACAGACCATGATTTGATAGTAATATTACATTGTCCACAATATCATGTTTAGAATTAGTGATTCAAAAAATGAAGATAAGGGGTTCTCAGTACATTCAGGGACAAAAGAAATAAAGCTAGTATGCTACCATGTCGCATACCTTCGTATAATCAAGTAAATGATAGAATTGCACAGCACTACAATAAAATGTATATAAGTATCCAGTGATGTTAACGTAGCACTGTGAGTAATTGATAGCAGCATAAGATGTGCACAGAAAAACAATATAGCACCACAATGAGGAATGTCCGCATGATAAACCAACAGCATAGAAAGGTATAGTTACCTGAAACACCCGGGGGTCCACCACACCCGACGCACCTTTCGCTGGATGTCGATACAGTTGAAAGCAATGATGAGAGAGGGAGCGTCACGCTTCTTCTCCAATCATTCCCCTTCTGCATCTGATGACGCAATGACGTCATTACTTGGCTTCTGATGTCCTGAGATATGCGGTATTCAGAGCAGCAAAGGAACAAGGAGAGATAAATGGGCTCTTGTCGGGGGATCTCCCTTTATATAGGGGAATGCGGCAGGGGTGCCGCTTGTCTCCTCTCTTGTTTGCAATTGCTGTTGAGCCCTAGGCGGAGATACGGAGAGATTAGGTCATAAAGGGATTTAAATATGGAAATGATGAGGAAAAGATTGCCCTGTACGCGGACGACGTGTTACTGTTCTTGGAAGATGCGCAGGAGTCTCTGGGGGCTGTTATGGACAGCATTACAAAATTTGGGGCTCTTTCCGAATTATCTATTAATTGGGATAAGTCTGTGGAGCCCATGGATGCGGCGGCTCCTCTGACACTAGACCCTGGGGTTCCCTTAAGGGTGGTACATGAGTTTAAATATCTGGGCATCGTGGTTTCGGACAAAATAAAGGACTGTGCGGCTCAACCTGACTCCTTTGCTTGGGAAGTTCCAGCAGAAGATTGAGGCCTGGAAGAAGATATTTCTGTCAGTTGCAGGAAGAGTAAATTTGATGAAAATGATACTTATGCCTCAGCTCCTCTACATATTGCATAATGCTCCACTGTGGCTGCCTCAGAGTAAATTTTATAGGATCAATACTCTATTTAGGGACTTAATTTGGAAGGGTGGACGGGCGCGCATCAAATTGGAACATTTGCAAAGGGCGAAGGATGAGGGTGGTCTGGTGGTCCCCAATCCATGGATTTACTATATAGCATCTCAATGCCAGCATATGGTAGGTTGGGGAGAACAGGAACAGAGCTCTTTAGCAGGGATAATCATTGAACACGCGGCAGGGAAAGGCCCATTGTTAGCCAGTTTGGAAGCAGGCAGATTCAGAATTAACCCCTCAAAATTCCCAACAATAGCTATGATGGGGAAAGTCTGGCAGAAAATTAAGCAATGGAGGGGAGTAACAGAATTTATGAGATAAACCCCAGTTTGGTTTGATCCTAGATTGGCAGAGCTTATGAGATTGTGGGAGTTCGGTCAGTGGAGGCGCACTGGCATTTGGTTCGTGTCTCAGTTGCTTGATGGGGATGTTATGAAAACATTCGAGACACTTAGGACTGAGTTTCCTTTGTCCCAGAAGATGTTCTTTCAATATTTGCAATTGAGACACGCCCTAAATTGTTAAAAGGAGGAGTCACGTGTGATTCTGCAGTTCGATAGCTTGTTGAATCTTATCGGGACTCGGAAGAGTACGAGGGAGTTCATTACCTTGATGTACAGGGGTCTGATGGGTACCTTCTTATTGAAACATCCGTTAAGGATAAAGGGAAAATGGGTGGCGGATGTGGGCCCCTTGTCGGAGTCCCAGTGGGAGTTCATACTTCAATACATCCTCAGGGCGTCCCTGAGTGAGGCTAAGAGGGTGTCGCAGTTATACCTGGTGCATAGGTTGTACAGGACCCCGGCATGGATGAGGAGGGCAGGACTGAGAGGTTACTCAAAATGCCTAAGGTGCAGTGAGGAGGATGCAGATTTAATACATATGATGTGGTCGTGTGCTCGCCTCCAACCCTTTTGGGTGAAGGTGTTTAATTTGATTCAAGAGGTGACAGGGGTAAATGTGGTGCGTAACCCGCTGACTTGCCTTCTGGGTTGTGTGGATGATATTGCTACGGATGAATGTGGAAGGTTGATTATTGCAAGATTGTTGTATGCTGTGAAAAAGCTTATTGCGATGCATTGGTTGGATGAAAAACCACCAGGGAAAAAATAATTTATTAATAATATTAATTTTATTGTCCTTATGGAAAGGACTATCTACATCAAGAGAGGTCAGAATGCAAAATTTGAAAATGTGTGGGGCAGATGGATGGATTACCCAGGCGTGGCATCTGCTGAGTTATTGCAGAGTAGAATGGGGTCGTTTAGTTGCTTCTGGAGGGACTTTTACATGTACTGTTGGACAATTTTCAAGAGGTGATGTTGTCAGTTGGTTGTATTGGATAATGGGTAGGGGACTTGGAGGAGGGAGGGTTGTTTATGGAGTAAGGGTCCTGTCTTCTTAAAATGAAAATGTATTAATAGGTTTTGTATTTGTTGAACCTGTCTGGACAATGTGTCAGACTGTGTTACTGCATGTCAGATGCTTTAATAAAAATTATTTGATTTGAAAAAAAAAAAAAGGAACAAGGAGAGAGGCGAGTATTGTATTTCTTTCTATAGGGAGTGCATTATACTATATAAAGGCCTATGAGGAGTGCATTATACTATAGAGGCCTATTGGGATGCATTATACTTTATAGAGGGCTATGGGGAGTGCATTATACTATATAGAGACCTTTTGACAACCCTTGAGGTGTTGTGTAAACATTTGGTTTGGCCTCCCATTGAATCTAATGGGGTTTGTGTAAGTTCGTCTAAATGTTTGTTGAACCGAACCGAACCTTGAAAGGTTCGTTCATCTCTAGTATTTACCGCTATATGGTCACCATATGTCAGTAATATCAGTGTTGGTCTTTGTATACTATAATTCAGTAACAGTCTAGTCATCCACTCAGGTTCTCCTACATCCACTATTATGAGGCGCAAAAAAAGTTGTAATTGGGGTTACCTGTTCAGGGGCCCACTCAGACGTTTCATCCCCCCACCCGAACCAAAACCCTAGCTATGATGCATCTTGTGTGGTATAATTAATTGTGATAGACAGATCGGACAGAGGGATTAGGTGAAATGGAGGAATGATGATGAGTTCAGTTTTGTCCACATTGAGTTTTAGGAAGCGAGAGGAGAAATTAGGAGGATGAGTAGAGAGGTGATATCTGGGCCAGAGACGTAGATCTGAGTGTCATTACCACATATGTGGTAATGGAAGCCATGGGACTTTATGAGTAGTACCAGACCAAATGTATAGATTGAAAAGAGTAGGGGTCCCAGAACAGAGCCTTGAGGGACACTAACAGAGAGGGGATTGGATAAGGAGGTAGTGTGGAAGTGGGAGATGCTAAATGTGCACTTAGAAAGAGGACATCCTGTAGAGAGCAAGGTCTTTGACACCAAGACAAGAGAGGTTTGTAGTAGGAAGGTGTGGTCAACTGTGTCAAAGGCAGAGGACAGGTTCAGAAGGAGGAGTATAGAAAATGGTCTGTTAGCTTTGGCAGTAAGTCATTAGTTATTTTGAGCAGGGCAGTTTCGGCGAGGTGGTGGGGATGGAAGTCGAATTGAAGGTTGTCAAAGAATGAGTTAAATAAGTGGTGGGAGGAAAGTTCAGCATAGACATGCTGTTCGAGGAGTTTGAAGGCAAAGAGGAGTAGCGATATAGGACGATAGTTGAACAGATGTTAATCAACCCTTCCCTCTCTCAAAAAGTAAGTGTAAAGCAATATCTCCTCAATAAAGCCTTCTTGGTACTACTGAGTTGATGGTTTATTAAAAACTTTAAAATTGTAAAAGGTGTGGCCACTCATATACAGTACACCCAGTCATATCCTATAGTCACTAGTATCTTAGCTGTGTTATCTTCCATTTGTTCCATTTTGTAGGCTCAAAACAAAGTGAGCATACTTGGCAGTATCAACATCTGCGTTGATTTTTATATGATGGCAATGACATCCTGAGTCTCATTCCAGGTTGCATGCCCAACAGGGTAGACTAGTTTTTCTTCTAAATAGCAAGAGCACAAAAAGAGGATTCAGAGATCCTCCAAAAATTTGAAAAAAACAGCAAAATAAGGCAGAGATGCTTACCTGCTTAGGCCTCAAACAAATGCACTATCAGGATGCAGTGGACCCATGTGGTTAAGATAGAAAAAACACAGGTGCAGCATAACCAATGAGGCAGCCACTTTCGACCTGCCAAACTAATGGAGGGGGTGGCTGCTTGTCTTGTCTTGTAAACTGTGGTGTCTGTTCACATGGGGCGCATTTGTTTAGCGCTGGGCAGGCCCGCCTGATCTAATAGAAGGGTGTCACTACTAGGCTTGCCTGGATGCTGTGCATCTCCATTGTGTGAACAGCGCCGCATACAAGTCTTTTATGTGCAGCAATTTGCCAAGCAGCCACCCCCTCCATTAGTTTGGCAGGTCGAGACTGGCTGCCTCATCGGTTATGCTGCACCTGTGTTTTTTCTATCTTAACCACATGGGTCCACTGCATCCTGATAGTGCATTTGTTTGAGGCCTAGGCAGGTAAGCATCTCTGCCTTATTTTGCTGTTTTTTTAGACTAGTTTTTCCCAAACTTTAGTCCTCACGGCCCCCAACATCATGTGTTCAGGATTTCCTTAGTATTGCATAGGTGATGGAATTATTATCAAGGCATAAGAAACTTCCAAAGTTCTCTCATGTGTTCAAAATTTAGGAAATCCTGAAAACCAGATCTGTTGAGGGCATTAACAGAATTTGTAGACCATTAAAGGGACACTGTCACCTGAATTTGGAGGGAACAATCTTCAGCCATGGAGGCGGGGTTTTGGGGTGTTTGATTCACCCTTTCCTTACCCGCTGGCTGCATGCTGGCTGCAATATTGGATTGAAGTTCATTCTCTGTCCTCCGTAGTACATGCCTGCACATGTTAATATGCTAAGGACCCACCTCCAGACTCTGTCTGATTGCCTGGGTGTAATGTTCTTTTAATCATACTCGTTCTCTTTTGCCCATCAATTTCCCTAATAGACATTAATAGCATTGCTTACAAATCAGAGCCACCTACATTCACGATACACTGGGGACTGATCACTCCTCAGGTAAGGTGCCCTCTCGGCATTTTTTTTTCTCTGTCATTCCCCTTGTTCCAGAGTAACTTATTTAACTACAAGACAATAACCTCCTATAATTGCAGTGAGGTACTGTCTAGTGCTGCTGATTTCGATAAAAAGGCTCTTAGCAATGCCCCAGGATTAGCTATCCTGTGCTCCCTTGTCAGCTATAACTCATAGGAAGGGATTACAATGCAGCATATTATAATCTGTTTATTGTAGTGGATGACAATATAATTTGTTATACCTAGCAATATACTGTAAAGGTAAAATCCGGGACTTCTTAGAATGCTTTGACATTGCTTTGCAGTAGATTGAGCTCCTTAACATTTTTAATACTAGTACCTGGTGAAAGGAAGTTGTAGCTACCGTTAACCATTGTAGAACCTAAAAATCACTGCTCTTTGTTGCTTAAAAGTTGTTTTCAAAATCCATTTTTAAAAATCTTAGTGCATTCTATGAAAAAAACAGAATAAGGAAAATGTAAAGCAGCTCAATTCGTGCTTGCCTAGTGGCTCTAAATAGGGCTTTCATGGACAGGCTTTGTACTACCCACACCATCTATTAATTCTCAAGGGAACCCTGGCCTCACCATATAGCCCCTGGACTTGCACAGGGGCCATGTGTTATGGTCACAATGTAGCTGCTGGACTGTAGAACAGGCTGGCAGAGAATGGTTAGGTCACTTGGTCAAAGAGGTAAGGAAAGGAATAAAGTCATCAGAAGAATAGTCAGCAAAGGTCAGGTAAGACAAAATATGAATACTAGCACAACAGGAGCAATGAGCAGGTGTGAACCAGGCTAAGTTATAACCATGGATTCAGGAGTTAACATAAAGAATAGACCACCCTATGGCTCACATCAGGGAGTTAATACTGAAGATAGGAATACACTTCCAGGCTCTCAACCTACACAGCAACACAAGTCCCAGAGAATTAAACAGGACATGTTGTAGCCCACAATGTAGGTGTAGCATCATCAACCAACAAAAGTGGAAACCATTGAAAAGGTTTAACATGATTTTTATGTAGCCCATCCATATCAGATCAGTAGGAATCCCATTCCGGCACCCCCAATGATCAAAGAATTGTTTACTAAGCATAGTGTTGTACATTTTGTAGTGGCAGTGGCTTATCTGACTGGTATAGGTACAACATGTGCAAGCAGTTCAGCTGCATAAAGCCCATGGGAAAAGTAGGGCACAATCACGCTTCATGTTTGTCAGGCAGGACAGTGCTGCGACTGTTCTCCCAATGTAGATGTACTCTTCAAGTTCTCCTTCTGGGGGGGAGGCTCCCAGTATCTGTCTGTGCTAATTAGATGCCTTTATATATAGTTAATGCTAATTATTTTCTTTTCTTGCAGTGTAGTCTTTCCTAGGATTCAAACTCACACACCATAGTGTGCTAGGCAGAAACTTTACCAGTGAGCCACATTTGGAGTGTGAAGTATAGGAGAACTAGAGCTCTATATGGTATTACAAGAAGGTGGCCTGATTCTAACGCATCGGGTATTCTAGAATATGTATGTAGTGGTTTAAATCCCACGCCAATATCGCTGATAGGTTGCACCCGGCCGGCCGCGACCAATCAGCGAAGCGTGGTTCAAATCCTGCGCCAATTCGCTGGACTGCACCTGACGCTGATTGGTTGTGCCCGGCCGGCCGTGACCAATCAGTGAAGCGGTGTTTAAATCCCGCGCCAATATTGCTGATTGGTCGCGCCAGGCCGGCCGCGACCAATCAGCAAAGTGGTGTTTAAATCCCGCACCAATATCGCTGATTAGTCCCGGCCGAACGCAACCAATCAGCGAAGCGTGGTTCAAATCCCACGCCAATTTGCGGCCGGACTGCGCCTGTCGCTGATTGGTCGCGGGCGGCTGGCGCGACCAATCAGCAATGCGGGATTTCCATTACAGACAAACAGACAGAATTAGACAATTATATGGTAGATGTTTTGGAGGTATATTGTACTATAGCACAGTGACACATCACATAAATTTAAATATCTGTATATTAATATTAAAATAATAGTCAGAGATTTTTTTCTCTCCAATAATAGCACTAAAAAGTGAAAAACAATTACAATAATTGTAAATGACATCGTTAACTTTAATCATAACAGCCTGCATCATAAAGTGAACAGATTAGTTATGGTGATTGGTAAATTGCGTACAAAAATAGTGCATTTTTTTCTATAATAAATCTATAGAAAAGGTTAAGACAACATGATACCTAAAAACTACAGCTCATCTAGTGGAGCGCCCCCAAGGGCTGTGGGGTACTCGGAGCCGGGCCCCTTCTGTTCTCAATGGGGATGTCACGGTGGCTGACCTGGTCCGTGGGCCTCGGGAGGTCCGTTACGATGTGGGGGAGCAGTCTTTAAAGGGATAATGTTCGTGACGCCACCTGTGGTATTCGGTAAGGGTGACCGACACTGCTTAGGGGTCCGCTGGGGTGATGTTATGGCAGCTAGATGGTATACCTTCCCACAGGTGAAGTATGTCCCAAGGGCTTCCCAGAGTGTAGATGGTGGATGGTGTAAGGCGCAGTGAATAACGAGGACACAAGGTTGCAGTCTCTTTACCTTTACTGAAGGCTTCAGCATCCACAGTTCAGGGTAGGGACCACAGGGTAGGCAGAGTCCGGCCGGTCTGAAGGCAAATCCAGAGTCCCCTTATCCAGGTGGAATTCAATAGCCTTTCTCTAGCGCCTGGGCATTGTAGTACCTCCCTGCTGAGCAACTCGGTAAGGTCCTCACAACTATTGTAGATGTTAAGTCTCTTCTCTCTCTACCCCTGACAGATAGGACAAACCCGTATGACTGGTGGCCTAAGGCTTTTTCTAGGGACCCTAGAGATGCCCCGGCCTCCACAAATTGCCACCCTGCCTCCTGGGTATATGGTCGGGCAGTCAACGTGGAATCAACTGTCCTGCCAGTCTCTGAAGTAACGGCATAGAGATCCTTTCTCCCTCGGTGTTCTGGCCACCGATAGTGCGCTTCAGAAGGAGGCAGCCTGCTTCTAGCTGGTCTCCCTCTGATGTTCCTTTCCTGTTGCTATGACTTTGTTGCTCACTCACTGCAACACAATTCCTTTCAAAGTCTCTTTCTTGGGATACTGCCGCATGGGATGCAGGCGCAGCTCCGTGTACCCTCGTCTTCCGCAGGCCGCAGTCTGGAGCTGGCTGGATCCCACTCCAACCAGCCTCTGCCAAACTCGGTCGGGACTCACTGACTATCTCCTACTCCCTCCAGTCAGCTTCTGCCTAACCAACCCACCAGTTTTACCTAAGTGTGAGGAGTGCCCTAATAGATAGAAGCATGGCTCCCCCTGGCGGACTGGAGTGTGAAGTGTGTTTTATGGTTGTGATACCTGGACAGAAGATCTCCTTCATTGCCTTCAGACGTAACATCACTCCCCCTGGTGGAAGAATAACATTACTGCAACGACCAGGACTCTGGGGCGCTGCACTAGCAAAAAACAAGATATCATATAGTGAAGTTTACACAGAAATAAAAAAAAAGCTAATTGCAGTTACAACTATGAATGAATGAATTAAAAAAACAGTTTTTTTAACAAATGCATCATAAAAATGTCATGATGTATAGGCATTTATTTTATATATGTGTGTCTAATGTGAATGTACAGGTGATGTTTAATGTAGGGGAGCCAAGATAGGAGTCCTGCACAGGGGCCCTTGTCTATCATTGTTCACTCTGGTTGACTGTAAGTAAAGAACCTCCTACTGATACTGATACATTATAGATAGGCCATCAACATATAGCTTTTTAGCACATTAGTAAAAATATAAACTAATAATCAAGTAGTAAAAATTATAAAAAAAAGATAGGAACCAAGTGGCTCCCAGAGGTAAAGAAGAAACAGATGATATTTTATGAATCATCATCTCATGTTTGTCTACAAGTAAGTGAGCACCAATAATAACACAGTGCAAATAAATTCTTATTTTTTTTACAGTATGGGTGTTACAAGGTTTAAAGTGTTAATTCTACTAAACAAACCAATGTATCTGTATCTTCCAGTGAACCGAAGTATGCATCGCTCACCAGGCTATGCATAATACAAGAAGCAATCGTTAAACAACAGCTGAGCCAGGGCTCATACCATTTATTACGGACGAGGTACAGATCTTTCCACAGCAAACCAACCAGCTCGACAGCGGGTAATTATGAAAAGATGCCCAGGAGAAAATGGCAAGATTTGCATAAGCTGTGCATGATGCACTATATACTGTATGTACAAGGTTATTTTCAGAAGGACTTTGTATTGCTTTCTATGCATATGACATTGATCAATATTTAATGGCTGCCATTGGTCACCTAGTAAAACAGGCTTACACTTGTACGAAACAAACAGTTTACCGCCCAACAGCAGTGGAAAAGGTAAAAGTAGATCAATAAAAAAATGAACACAACTAATTATTTTTAGGCTTTGGTTTTTAAATCATCCAATAATATTCATTAATAAGATCAATAGTTCTGTAGCTGTGCCCTCACAATAATACTGGGGTAAGTGTTCCGTGTGTGCAGTTTATTCTTGGGAGCGACCATAAGCTTAGTGGCAAGTCCAGTGTACATCAAAGTAGTGTCCTAATAAAGTATGTTAATAACGATTTGCCAATGAAGGCAACTGATCTCTAACTAAAGACAGTTCAGTAAAAGTTAATTTTTAACCATAAAGAATAAGATTAAAAGATACAACGGCCAGTGTGTATAAAGGGACATGGGTATAGAACCGCTTTTCCGCTATGCTCACAATATAGTAGTTCCCTATATCCCACATTAGTGAATTTTAATAAATATTAGCTTGGAGTGGCCGCTATTAACTGCTCTCTAATATTGTTGCCAATAACACAGACTGACTGAAGCTAGTAAAACCTAAAGGTTCCACAACATGTTTCACCAGAGATCTGGCATCCTCAGGGGTCAGAGGCTTAATGCAATCCATCTACCCCTCCCCATACGGTCTTCTTAAACTCATCCCTCAACTGTCCAGTCAAAACATTCCCCATTATAACAAATCTTTGTTTTTTTCAGCTCCATTGGAGAGCTTACCGTACTGATGTTCACTGCCTATATGGCAAAGGAAAGTAGCTTTAGCAGCCTGAGTAGATGACCTGATCATGCTGCTGACATTGTCCTGACCCGGAATGCCATGGTTCAGGACTTCAATTGTAGTAGCGCTTGAAATAATTGAGTACAATTGATTTATGGGAGACGGCATGTTACATCTTCTTTGAGCCAGCTGTTAGTTTGACAGCCGGCTCAGAGAATTGCCAAATCCCAATCTGGAGGGTGGCGGAATACAGCCGCCTGGGAGACACCTTGGACTGCCACAAAGTGGCCAGACAGCACCCCCCTGCTGGCTAAACCCAGAGCAAATACACACCTCCCCCCATTCTAGATACGTCCCTTTTTAAAGACGTAATGCCGACTTGGCTTATAGCTGCCCATCTGCCACCGACCCAGCCCACCCCTGGCTGTGGAATGATTATTTGAGACCCCTGCCTAAGAGAATCCAATTCACCAGGTGAAAAGAAGGTAATTGACTAAATATTTCTGGATATTAATTTATACTACTAATCAAACCTAAACAATTGGACCATGTGTATATATATATATATTTTACATAGCCCCAGCCAAGAGGACAATATATCAATTTTACCACAGGGATTCAACTTCACCAACAAATGTGCACAGACAATTCAAGAATCAAGAATCTAGTAGCATGTGTGTTGTTCTTCTTCTGAGATTAGTACTATATGAGTATCATGTAAGGATAGTATAGATGAGTTTGCTTACCTTTCCCCCTCTTACTCCCATTCCCTCAACTTCCCTTTACCCAGTTATTCCCCTGCTCTACCTTACGTATATTTAATTTAACAGTTTTAAAGTTAAAATGTTTTGAAAAATTAAATAAAAATGACCTGATGAATGATAGTAAGCACAGACCTAGCAGTCATACCTGGGAATTGGGGTTTGAGTGGTCTGTCTGTCATAGAAAATATTTTCCAATTGGGGTGGAACTTAAGTTGCAATATCTGACCTTGTTACACTTTCCATGCTATCTGGATGACTATAACGAGGCATGATCTTCAGATGCCATTTTCTATAGTATAGATGAGCTTAAAAAGTAAAGTATAAACCGGGAATCTTGGTGAAGTTCACAAGACAAATTAAGTAAAGCACCATACGCAATGCATGCCACAAAACGGATTGCGTCTCATCTCCTAGTCATAAGTCAGAATAAGCAATTTAATCAAATGTTACTGTGCTATGTAAGAGAAAATGAGAAGGGAGGGAAATGCGGAGAAACTAAATTTAGATTCAGCTCGGCTTGAAAAGCAGAAGTCAATCGGCGCGCTCAATATCGGTCTGCTATGCACTGTCATGTTGTCATTGGTGTTTTATGGAGCAGCTGGATAAAATTGGGCCCTCCAATAATAACAACAATCCACACCCTGGGTGACCTTGTATTCAAATAGATTTACTGGCCCGAGACCAGCAGTTGCACAGACTTCTCACGAAGAAACCAGACAAAAGACTAATCTGGGAATCTTTGTTTCTGTCATCGCCGGCATAGTTTCTTCCGAATCAATAAAAGAAAGTAAGAGCACCTTTCAGTCGTGCTGATATCAGAGACCTTGTAGGACCAGTAGTTCTGCAGCCTTGATATGATAAATAAATCTCTTGACTGATAGCTAAGATTGGATGAGAAGGCGGTTTGTTAAAGAAGAAAAGGGATCAAAGTCAGCAGAGGGGAACTGGGACAGGGAATATATTACTAAACCGTACCTCTAGGAGAAAATAGATTCATTTTTCTGTTCTCTGTAGATGCTTAAGAGAGGAAGCTCACGCTAGACAATAATTTTTGTAAAGGTAATATACCAGAGATAAATATATGAATTGTGCCCATAACTATGGAAAGGAGAAAGTGCTGCACCCAAAGCAACCAATGGTTAATTTACTTTATCCCCCCAAAAGGCCCGAGCCATTTTGTAGGTTAATGACCGGGCCTCATTTTTTAAAAATCTGACCACTGTCACTTTATGAGGTAATAAGTCTAGAATGCTTCTATGGATCCTGCTGATTCTGAGACGGTTTTATCATGACATATTGTACTTCATGATAGTGTACCACCAAAAAATACCCCTAAAATATAGCCTTTAATAAAGTAGGTAAAATCACCCTCATATAAGGGTCAGGAGACAATTTGTTAATCTTAGCAATATAATCTTAACACTAAAAAGGATAGAGGTAAATTGGTGAGGGGGTGACCTTTCCCTTCCTCACCCTACCTTACCGCACCCTAAGTTCGACATGGCGCCCCCACTCAACGACGGCTCTCCCTAAAGACCCTAAGGGGGACTAACAAAGAAACACCTTCACCAACACCAGTAAATCTAAAGTGCCAATGTGCTTAAAGTGCTTGAGTCAATAAAAACCTGCATAGGTATATTCTCATTGGTTTAATATCCCCAATTGTTTCAAGAAATTTAGCTGTATTAATCCTGTTTTTTTTTTTTAATAGGGTGCGGCTATAAGAGAGGGAAAAATATTCCTCTATATTACCAAAAGCTCATATATGATGTCATATTCTGTTGGATTAGTTCTAATTCAGACATTGCCACAATTATTAAGAAGAAAGTTTATCAATCATGAGCATACATGGAAACCAAAAGACACAAGGATGCTCCAGCACAGAAACAGTAAATATATTCCTCAGTCTTTTAGCCAAGGTGCAACAGTAAGCAATGTTATAGGCTGGACTAACACATAATTGCCGTTTAATGCCATAGATGCACCCTAGTCATATACCAAAAAACAATATTGCAGGAAAACCATGAATCCATAGATTGGTAGTGGTCACATAAGTAATATAGGATGTACTTATCCATTTAATTGCCCATCATGATAGTGGTAACATTTCTTTGCTATGACTTCTGGATTATTCTGGATTATCTCAATGAGAATAACTGTTTAACTCCATATCAGCATGGGTTTATGAGAAATCGCTCCTGTCAAACCAATCTAATCAGTTTTTATGAAGAGGTAAGCTATAGACTGGACCACGGTGAGTCATTGGACGTGGTATATCTCGATTTTTCCAAAGCGTTTGATACCGTGCCGCACAAGAGGTTGGTACACAAAATGAGAATGCTTGGTCTGGGGGAAAATGTGTGTAAATGGGTTAGTAACTGGCTTAGTGATAGAAAGCAGAGGGTGGTTATAAATGGTATAGTCTCTAACTGGGTCGCTGTGACCAGTGGGGTACCGCAGGGGTCAGTATTGGGACCTGTTCTCTTCAACATATTCATTAATGATCTGGTAGAAGGTTTACACAGTAAAATATCGATATTTGCAGATGATACAAAACTATGTAAAGCAGTTAATACAAGAGAAGATAGTATTCTGCTACAGATGGATCTGGATAAGTTGGAAACTTGGGCTGAAAGGTGGCAGATGAGGTTTAACAATGATAAATGTAAGGTTATACACATGGGAAGAGGGAATCAATATCACCATTACACACTGAACGGGAAACCACTGGGTAAATCTGACAGGGAGAAGGACTTGGGGATCCTAGTTAATGATAAACTTACCTGGAGCAGCCAGTGCCAGGCAGCAGCTGCCAAGGCAAACAGGATCATGGGGTGCATTAAAAGAGGTCTGGATACACATGATGAGAGCATTATACTGCCTCTGTACAAATCCCTAGTTAGACCGCACATGGAGTACTGTGTCCAGTTTTGGGCACCGGTGCTCAGGAAGGATATAATGGAACTAGAGAGAGTACAAAGGAGGGCAACAAAATTAATAAAGGGGATGGGAGAACTACAATACCCAGATAGATTAGCGAAATTAGGATTATTTAGTCTAGAAAAAAGACGACTGAGGGGCGATCTAATAACCATGTATAAGTATATAAGGGGACAATACAAATATCTCGCTGAGGATCTGTTTATACCAAGGAAGGTGACGGGCACAAGGGGGCATTCTTTGCGTCTGGAGGAGAGAAGGTTTTTCCACCAACATAGAAGAGGATTCTTTACTGTTAGGGCAGTGAGAATCTGGAATTGCTTGCCTGAGGAGGTGGTGATGGCGAACTCAGTCGAGGGGTTCAAGAGAGGCCTGGATGTCTTCCTGGAGCAGAACAATATTGTATCATACAATTATTAGGTTCTGTAGAAGGACGTAGATCTGGGTATTTATTATGATGGAATATAGGCTGAACTGGATGGACAAATGTCTTTTTTCGGCCTTACTAACTATGTTACTATGTTACTATGTTACTTGCGTTTATTTGTGGAAAAAAAATAGGAAAATGTAGCCATTTTCAAACTTTTAATTTTTATGCCCTAAATCAGAGAGACATGTCACACAAAATAGTTAATAAATCACATTTCCTACATGCATACTTTACATCAGCACAATTTTTGAATTTTTTTGTTAGGAAGTTAACTCCTTAACCCCTGGGCACTTTCCGCTTTTGCGTTCATTTTTGATACCCTTCTTCCCAGAGCCATAACTTTTTTATTTTCCAGTCAAAATGGCCATGTAAGGGCTTGTTTTTTGTGGCACAAGTTGTACTATTGAACAACAGCATTGGTTTTAACATATTGTGTACTGGAAAGTGGGAAAAAAATTCTAAGTGTATAGAAATTGAAAAAAAGTGCAATTTCACAGTTTTTTTTACCATGTTCACTAAATGATAAAACTCACCTGCCATTATAATTCTCCAGGTCATTACGACTTCATAGACACCAAGCATGTCTAGGTTTGTAATGTGCTGCTGCAGTGCAGTATAGAGCAACCTCCACCAGGGGGTGCTGATTAAGGAAATGAGGCTGCACACACAGCACAGCAACACTGAACAACAACACAGGTGTCACAGGTAATGAAAGGGACATGAAACAAGCCAAGGTCATACACGGAGATAGCAGCGTGGTACAGAAGGGGCGAGCAGAGAATCGTCGGGGACAAGCAAGATGTCAGAACCTACCGGGAACGTGGTAACCAAAACGTGAGACGTAAGACGGAGTCGGGGTACAGGCCAAAGGTCAAAACAAGTAACAAACGGGTGCAGGCAGTCAGAGGCAAAGAGGAACACTAGAACAGGGATCCAGGTCAGGAGCTCAAACAGTGCAGGATGAACTATAGCTGACACTGGCCCACAGGCTGCAGAGGACTTAAATAGCTCAGCCAGCTCCAGGGTGAGGCAGAAAGGATTAACTCCCACATGACCAGTCCAGAGACAAGAGAGCTGAACATAATCTCAGAACTGGATCATGACAGGTTCTATTTTAAGTGGTGAAAAAAATCCAAACTTTGGTTAAAAAAAAATAAAATGGCGCTTGTGATTTGGGGCTGGGTGAGGGCTTATTTTTTGTGCGACAAGATTAAGTTTTTATTAATACTATTTTGGTGCAGATACGATCTTTTGATCGCCCGTAATTACATTTTATAAAAAATGTAAGAAATATAAGAAATATAAAATGTAATTCTGGCCTTTTGATTTTTGTTCTCGTTACGCCATTTAGCGATTAGGTTAATTCTTTTTTTACATTGATAGATCGGGTGATTCAGAATGCAGCAGTACCAAATATGTGTATGTTTGATTTTTTTATTGTTTTATTTTCATTGGGACGAAGGGAGGGTGATTTGATCTTTTATATTTTTTTTCTTATTTTAATATTTTTTACTTTTTGCATGTTTCAATAGTATCCATGGGAGACAAGATGCTGCAGTTGTCCGATCGGCTCTGCTACACACAGGCGATGATGAGATCGCCTGTATGTAGCAGAAATGCTCACTTGCAATGAGCGTCGACTACAGGGCGGCACTCACGGCAATACGGCTATGACAAGCATAGAGGTCTGCTGGAGACCACTGGTTGTCATGCCAACCCGCCCATCAGTGATCCGTCACGTGATCGTAGGTCACCGATGGGCGGGTTTTCTGGCATGCTTCCCGGAAGAGCTAAATAAATGCTGCGGTTAGAGACTGACAGCAGCATTTAACGGGTTAACAGCCGCGGGTGGCTGTTAAAAGGAAATGTCAGCTGTTCAAAACAGCTGACATGTGCCAGGAAAGATGTGGCCTCAGCGCCGGAGCCCACATCAAAGGGAGGGAGTCCGACGTGGGCGTATTATTACGTCCAATGTCAGAAAGGGGTTAACAGGGTTAAAAGTTGACCACAGATTTCTCATTTCTCCAACAAAATTTACATAACCATTTTTTTAGGGACCACATAACATTTGAAGTGACTTTGAGGGGCCTATACAGAAAATATCTAAAAGTGACACCATTCTAAAAACGGCACCCCTCTACGTGATCAAAACCACATTCAAGAAGTTTATTAATCCTTCAGGTGCTTCACAGGACTTAATAGAATGTGGAAGGAAAAACAAACATTTAAGTTAGATCTTCACTTAACTTTAGACCCAATTTTGTTTTCTTTCACAAGCGTAACAGCAGAAAATGGACACCAAAATTTGTTGTGCAATTTCTCCTGAGCACACGGATTCCCCATATGTGGGGGAAAAACCACTGTTTGGGCGCATGGCAGGGCTCAGAAGGAAAGGGCCATTTGACTTTTTGAGTGTAACATTTTGTGGCATAATTAGCGGACGCCATGTCGCATTTTGATGTGCCTAAACAGTGGAAGCCCCCACAAATGACATCATTTTGGAAACTAGATCCCTCAGGGAACTTATCTAGATGTTTGGTGAGCACAATGAACGACCAGGTGTTTCACAGAAGTTTGTAACTTTCAGTGGTGAAAAAAAAAAATCACATTTTTCACACAAAAAAGTTTTTTAGCTCCAAATTTTGCATTTTCATAAGGGTACCAGGAGAAATAGCACCATACAATTTGTTGTGCAATTTCAATGGAGTATGGTGATACCCAATATGTGGAAGAAAACTAGTGTTTTGGCGCACAGCAGGACTTAGAAGGGAAGGAGCGCCATTTGACTTTTTGAATGCAAAATTTCCTGGAATATTTAGCAGATGCCATGTCGTGTTTGTAAAAGCCCTTTATGTACTTAAACAGCAGAAACCCCCACAAGTGACCTCATTTTGGAAACTAGACAAAAATGTTTTTTACCTCCACATTTTGCAAATTCAAAAGGATAACATAAGAAAATGGACCCCAAAATTTGTTGTGCAATTTAGCCTTAGTACGCACCATATGTGGGTGAAAATTACTTTTAAAGCACAGTGCAAAGCTCAGAAGGGAAGAAGCGCCATATTCGAGTTCAGATTTTGCTGAATGATTTAGGGTGCCATGTCACATTGGTAGAGCCCATTAGGTGTCAGACCAGCAGATCCCTCATTTTACAAACTACACTTTCAATGAATTCATCTAGAAATGCAATGATCATATTGACACAACAAGTATGCCACAGAATTTTATACCATTGGGCAGTGAAGAAAAAATAATTACATTTTTACCACCAAGATTTTGTGCTAGCTCCAGATTTTACAATTTCATACTGGGAAATGGGTAAAATGGCACTAAAACTTGTTTTACAATTTCTTATGAATGTAGAAATACCCCATATGTGGCTGTACAGTACTGCTTAGCCTCACGGCAAGACTAGTGAGGGACAGAGCGCTATTTTCCTCCTGGAGCTCAGATTTTCCTAGAATAGTTTGTGGACTCAATATACAGAGCCCCTAAGTGCTAGTAAAGCAGAATCCCCCTCAAGAGACCCAATTTTGCAAATGTAACCCCTTTGGGAGTTTATCTGCAGATGTATTGACAATTTTGACTCCATTGGTGTTTTTTTTAGAAATAAGCAGTAGTGGATGTTGCCGAGTGAAACTTGCAAACTGTATTGTAGTGCCCAGTACGTTCTAGTGACCAGTATGTTGTGGTACCCAACTCATGCTTCTGGAGACACGCACCCGTAAATTAGGCAGGCTCTCATTGCTCCAGAAATGCCAATTGTGAGGACATTAAATGTGGTTTAGACACAGTGGGACTCAGAAGGGAGATGGGCATTTGGATTTGGAAGCACAGAATTTGCTGAATTTCTTTTGGGGGGCGAGGAGCCATTTCACTTTTCCAGAACCTTTGTACTACCAGTAATGTGGAAGCCCTCTATATTTCCGTCAACAGGTGACGGACTTGAGTGGGGACTTGCTTTCTATGTGGACTGAGTTGAAGCTTTTATTGGGAACATTTTACATATCAATTTAGGATCAAATTTATCTGGCACTCTATGCTGACTACTTACTTTGAGGTTTCCATTTAAATCTCCAAGTGACGTAACGGATGAAACCTCCAATGGATTCATTCACTATAATGAGGCAGCAGAGTTACTCTGGACTCCATCTGGCCTCTGTTCAGGGGTGTCCTTCATTTCAAAAGTGCACAAAACTGTGCTCGACAGCGCTTTCATGCATGCCTAAAAAGAAGAACATTGCCGGACCCTAGGTCCTACGGCATCCATAGTGCCTCCATCTGCCCTATTATAGGTAACTAGCTATTGAACCCGTTCTACGCCCGGGTGGCGAGCATTTATATTGGTATATGGTCTCCATCCTGGTATGTGCTGCTCCATCTTGCGTCCCCATCCTGTCATGTGCTGCTCCATCCTGCGTCCCCATCCTGTCATGTGCTGCTCCATCCTGCGCCCCCATTCTGTCATGTGCTGCTCCCATCCTGCGCCCCCGTTCTGTCATGTGCTGCTCCCATCCTGCGCCCCCGTTCTGTCATGTGCTGCTCCCATCCTGCGCCTCCATTCTGTCATTTGCTGCTCCCATCCTGTCATGTGCTGCTCCCCTCCTGTGCCCCCGTTCTGTCATGTGCTGCTCCCATCCTGCGCCCCCGTTCTGTCATGTGCTGCTCCCATCCTGCGCCCCCGTTCTGTCATGAGCTGCTCCCATCCTGCGCCCCCGTTCTGTCATGTGCTGCTCCCATCCTGCGCCCCCGTTCTGTCATGTGCTGCTCCCATCCTGCGCCTCCATTCTGTCATTTGCTGCTCCCATCCTGTCATGTGCTGCTCCCCTCCTGTGCCCCCGTTCTGTCATGTGCTGCTCCCATCCTGCGCCCCCGTTCTGTCATGTGCTGCTCCCATCCTGCGCCCCCGTTCTGTCATGAGCTGCTCCCATCCTGCGCCCCCGTTCTGTCATGTGCTGCTCCCATCCTGCGCCCCCGTTCTGTCATGTGTTGCTCCCATCCTGCGCCCCGTTCTGTCATATGCTGCTCCCATCCTGCGCCCCCGTTCTGTCATGTGCTGCTCCCATCCTGCGCCCCCGTTCTGTCATGTGCTGCTCCCATCTTGCGCCCCCGTTCTGTCATTTGCTGCTCCCATCCTGTCATGTGCTGCTCCCATCCTGCGCCCCCGTTCTGTCATGTGCTGCTGCCATCCTGCACCCCCGTTCTGTCATGTGCTGCTCCCATCCTGCGCCCCCGTTCTCTCATGTGCTGCTCCCATCCTGCGGCACTGTTCTTTAATTTGCTGCTCCCATCCATATGCCCCATACGCTGCTCCATAAGATGCTCCACAGTATATGCCCCGTATCAGGTGGCGTAAGTAACAAATAGCTGTGGCATGAAGTGCCACGGCCTCATGCCACAGCAATTTGTTACTTGCGCCACCTGATTCCTTTCCGCCGCCATTTTCTTGGTCCTCCTGCTGGCAGAATCGGCGCCTGCGCAGTCCGCGCTTTCCGGCGCCATTTTCTTGAAGACACACCTGCAGTGTGTCTTCAAGAAAATGGCGCCGGCAGTGTGTCTTCAAGAAAATGGCGCCGGAAAGCGCGGACTGCGCAGGCGCCGATTCCGGCAGCAGGACCAAGAAAATGGCGGCGGAAAGGAATCAGGTGGCGTAAATAACAAATTGCTGTGGCATGAAGTGCCACAGCTTCATGCCACAGCAATTTGTTACTTACGCCATTCCTTTCTGCCCATTTTCTTTGTCCTCCTGCTGCTGGAATCGGCGCCTGCGCAGTCCGCGCTTTCCGGCGCCATTTTCTTGAAGACACACCTGCAGTGGAGCCGGAGTGTGTCTTCAAGAAAATGGCGCCGGAAAGCGCGGACTGCGCAGGCGCCGATTCCGGCAGCAGGAATCGGCGCCTGCGCAGTCCGCGCTTTCCGGCGCCATTTTCTTGAAGACACACTTGCAGTGGAGCTGGAGTGTGTCTTCAAGAAAATGGCGCCGGAAAGCGCGGACTGCGCAGGCACCGATTCCTGCTGCCGGAATCGGCGCCTGCGCAGTCCGCGCTTTCCGGCGCCATTTTCTTGAAGACACACCTGCAGTGGAGCCGGAGTGTCTTCAAGAAAATGGCGCCGGAAAGCGCGGACTGCGCAGGCGCCGATTCCGGCAGCAGGAATCGGCGCCTGCGCAGTCCGCGCTTTCCGGCGCCATTTTCTTGAAGACACACTCCGGCTCCTCTGCCTGTGACTGGTAAGTCAGAGGGCGGCGCCAGCGCGCATTAAGCGCGTCATCGCGCCCTCTGAACTGTCACAGCAGAGGAGACGGAGCCGCACGCAGCACTGGAACGGGGAAAGGTGAATATACTTACCCTCCTGGCGGTCCCTGACTCTCCGGTGGAGATCACGGTATGCGTTCAGTGCTTATGCATACCGTGATCTCCTGGGAGCGTCACTCTGTGGGGGCCAGACTGCGCCGGCGCTTGCGCCGTCTATTAAGGCTTCGGACAGAGTGACGCTCCCAGCGTTATATTATAGATCTTCAACTGGGGGTTCTGTCTGAATCATGTATTTCAGAGATTTACACAGAAACCTCGATGTAAGTGTTCAGCGCAGAGCGCTGGATAAATCTGGGCTGGGCCCTACTGTGATCTTTGAGAGGCAGAATGAACAAATGAACAGAAGGATGGAGAAGTGGTTTTATTTATTTTTTTACGCCGTTTCTCGTGCAGTATAAGTGATTAGATGACTTATATCAAGTTTTTATATTTGGCTGCTGTCACATACTAAAAGATGCTTTTTATTGCAAAAACTAGATTTTGAATCCCCATATTTAGACAGCTGTAGTTTTTCCATAGTTCAGCAGACATAGTTATGTGATAGCTTCTTTTTTGTGGGACACATTTATTGGTACCCTTTTCGGGCAACTGACATTTTTTGATTGCTTTCTATTCCGATTTTTGGGAGACAAAATGAACAAAAACTGGTATTTTAGGAATTGTTTTTTTGTTTTTTTTTTATGCCGATCCTCGTGTGGTAAAATTGATAAGGCAACTTTATTCTTTGGGTCAACACGATTACAGTCATACCACATTTATATTTTTTTATGTTTTAGGGCTTTTACAGAATTAAAACTATTTTATAGAAAAAATAATTATTTTTGTATCGCCTTATTTTGAGAGCTATCACTTTTTATTTTTATGCTGACAAAGCTGTATAGCAGCTTATTTTTTTTGCGGGATAAGATGATGTTTTCAGCGATACCATTTTTATTTACATTTGTTTTTTATAACGTTTTATTGCACTTTTAGTTCAGCGATAGATGATAAAGCATAGTTTATTTACCTCTTTTTTATGGTGTTCACTGAAGGGGTTAACTAGTGGGACAGTTTTATAGGATGGATCCAGATGCGGCAATACCAAACATATGTACTTTTTTTTACATAAATAATTGTATTTAGTGGATTGATATTTTTTTCTCATTTTTTTGTGCTTTATTTATTTCATCATTTACACTGACAGATCACTGATCTGATACTCTTCAATGGCTCTGCTTCTGTTATCGCTTTGTGCTGATGGGAGCAGACAGGGAGCTCACTACCTCTGTGATGCTCCTCGATGTCGCGGTCACTATTGACAGCGGCATCAGAGGGGTTAAACATCTGCGATTGGTGCTAGCACTGATTATGGGCATTGCTGCAGGGTGCCAGCTCTTAGATAGAGTTGACATTTGCACTCGGTTGCAGAGGCGCTCAGCGTGAGCCCGCGCGATCGAGAAGTATATGTACGGTGGTTTGCGGGAACGCAGCTCCTGCAGCGCCGTACATATATGACACATGTTGGAAACTGTTTAAAGAGTAACTGTCATTTTAACTTTTATTTCATAAATCAATATTGCACATTAAAATAAGAAACTTTGCAATATAGCTTATCAGAGACATCTGCTTCTGTTTCCTACATTACATGTAATCCATTTTCAAAATTTTCAATTCAAGGGTAAAATCTGTCCAGAAAGAAAAAAAAATGATTTTTACATTACTGAAGGAAGAGATTTGTCAGGACTTGAACCCAGCAGCTCTTGTGCATCTGGCGGCAGCTTCATCGTGATTGAACACCTTATTTAAACCTGGCATTGCACTCCCTTCCTTGCAAGATTATTGAGCTACAAAGCCTCTAGTCAAGCTTCCTTTCACTTGCTCCTATATTCTAAGATTATACTGCTGCTTCCGTGTACCAACTCCTTGGCTATCCCTGACTACACTACATGCTGCTCCTGTAAACTACATTGCTACTCCTGTGTACTGACTCCTTGGCTATCCCTGACTACACTACTTGCTGCTCCTGTAAACTACATTGCTGCTCCTGTGTACTGACTCCTTGGCTATTTCTGACTATGCTACCTGCCGCTACTGCCCCTGGTGTTTGCAATACCTCTACTCCAACCCAGGTCAGTCCTTTATAAGATGGCAGTTGATGCTGATGAGATTCCATGTAGAAGGAGGAGCACTGGGTGCTCACTCCTTTCTACATAAAATCTCATAAACACCAACTGTCTTCTAATATATCAGTAATGGAAGAATCTGTCTTTACTGAATGCAAATTTAACCCATGAATTCAGAATTTTTTGAAAATGGATGACCAGTCATATAAAAGAGAGAGGCAGATTTATGATCAGATACGTTACAAAGTTGCTTATTTTCATGTGTACTATTGATTTATGAAATAAAAATTAAACTAATGGTTACTCTTTAAGTAAAAGAGTAGTTACAAATGCTTATTCTATTTTCTTTTCTTTGTACCTACAAGTGAATATTTTGGATTTTTTTTTAAATATGCCTTTACTATAGTAACTGCAGCTTTTGTAACCTTCATCCAACAGTGGAGTCTGTTGAAGGTTACAGAGAAGCAGTGGAGAATATGAGTTTCCTTGGGCATTTCTGCTCGCTTATTGGATTACTCTGGGTTATACTATATGAATAGCAATTTGCATTTGGAACTCTGTGATAGATGAAAAGAGCTCTGGACGCATGAAGATTCTGCATATTAGGAACTTACAGTAATCAGAGCGGAGCCTAAAAATGTCAAGTTGCAAAAAAAAATGGACATTCTCTTTAGGTGCAATTATGGCCTTGAACAAGAAGTAACGCATCACGGTCAAGGAAGGCACGTAGTTTAAAGGTCTACATGTAAAACAATGATGCAGTGCTGATCCAAAATTGAATTGAAAAAAAAATTCCCATGCAGTGAACTTGTTACAGAAAATGCCATGAATTTTCTATTCCATATGAATATAGCTTATTTTTTTAAATGTAGATGGATTTGGAGATTGGGATCCATGATTCTTTTTGAACCATCAATCTCAGATATGTGAGAATTAGTCCCTCCCTACTCCCTAGCCGTCAGTGACCACTCCATACTCCCCTCCAGTCAGCGCTCAGACAGGGTTAATGGCAGTGTTAACGGACTGCGTTATGCCGCGGTGTAACGCAGTCCGTTAACGCTGTTATTAACCCTGTGTGACCCACTTTTTACTATTGATGCTGCCTATGCAGCAGATCTAATGTTAAAAATAACAATAAAAAAAAAATAGTTATATACTCACCGTCCGTCGGCTCCCCGGATCCAGAACAGGCCTTTCCCGCTCCTCGCGACGCTCCGGTGACCGCTCCATACATTGTGACTGCAATGCATGGAGCGGTCACCGGAGCGTCGTGAGGAGCATCGGTAAACGCCTCGCCTGGATCCGGGGGGCCAACGGAAGGCTGTGCAATATACTGCGTGGCTGTGCTATATACTACGTGGGCTGTGCAATATACTACGTGGCTGTGCTATATACTACGTGGTTGTGCTATATACTACGTGGGCTGTGTTATATACTACGTGGCTGTGCTATATACTACGTGGCTGTGCTATATACTACGTGGGCTGTGTTATATACTGCGTGCGTGGGCTGTTATATACTACGTGAGCTTTGTTATATGCTACGTGGGCTGTTATAAACTACATGTCTGTGTTATATGCTATGTGGGCTGCTATACACTTCGTGGGCTGTGCTATATACTACGTGGCTGTGCAATATACTACGTGGCTGCGCTATATACTATATGGCTGTGCTATTTACTATGTGGGCTGTTATATACTACGTGGCTGTGCTATATACTACATAGCCAGCCACGAACAATCAGCGACAGGTGCAGTCTGGCCGCGAATTGGCGCGGGATTTGAACCACGCTTCGCTAATTGGTCGCGCCCGGCCGGCCAAATCCTGTGTATTCAATGTATTATTCGAAAATATTCATAAATAAAACTACACACATATTCTAGAATACCCGATGCATTAGAATCGGGCTACCATCTAGTTAAAGATAGATCTATAGATAGATATATCTATAGATATATCTATCTATAGATCTATTTATAGATCTAGCTATCGTCTATCTATTTATCTATAGATATATCTATATCTATCTATCTATCTATAGATATATTGATCTATAGATAGAGATATCTATAGATCAGTGTTCCCCAAGTCCGGTCCTCAAGAGCCACCAACAGGTCATGTTTTGAGGATTTCCTTAGCATTGCACAGGTCATTGAATTCTTGCCTGTCCAGGTGATGCAATTATCACCAGTGCAATACTAAGGAAATCCTGAAAACATGACCTGTTGGTGGCTCTTGAGGATCGGACTTGGGGAACACTGCTATAGATAAATAGATATATCTATAGATAGAAGAAAAAAAATGAAGGCAGCACTCCAATTGTTTCAGGTGGAAAAAAGTGAAAAAACTTTATTCTGCCCCACTCATCCTGAGCCCAGGATGAGTGGGGCAAAATAAAGTTTTTTCACTTTTTTCCACCTGAAACAATTGGAGTGCTGCCTTCATTTTTTTCTTTTGTTTAGTTTGGCAAGTATTAGACTGTTTGCCTGGAGGTTAGGCACCCGCTGTGAACTATTGTGCTGTTACTTTTTTAATATATATATATATATATATATATATATATATATATACAGTAGATCAGGGGTCCCCTAACCTTTCTTACCTTGAGAGCCACATTCCGCTATGAAAGTTGGTTGAGAGCCACAATGCATACGCGGTCGGAAATGGCGGACACAACGCTGCAAAGAACGTTACATGTAACGTTTTTTGCAGCCGACGGTCCGACACAACCGTCATGCGACGATGTGTGGCAAAGGCTACTTTCACACTAGCGTCGGATTCGGACTGTCGCATTGCGTCGGGCCGAGATTCCGACGCTAGCGTTTGATGCGCCGTACAACGGATGCAGTGGATGCATTTCTCCGGCGCATCCGCTGCCCCATTGTGAGGTGCGGGGAGGTGGGGGCGGAGTTCCGGCTGCGCATGTGCGGTCGGAAAAAGCGGTCCGCCGGCAGCAAAAAACGTTACATTTAACGTTTTTTGCTCCCGGCGGTCTGCCAAAACACGGCGCAACCGTCGCACGACAGTTGCGACGTGTGGCAATGCGTCGCAATGTTAATCTATGGGGCAAAAACGCATCCTGCAAACAACTTTGCAGGATGCGTTTTTTGCCATAAACGACGCATTGCGACGTATTGCAAAAAACGCCAGTGTGAAAGTTGCCAAAGCGTCGCTATAATTAGTCAATGGAGAAAAAACGCATCCTGCAAGCAATTTTGCAGGATGCGTTTTTTCTCCTAAATGACGCATAACGATGTGCAGTGCACGACGCTAGTGTGAAAGTAGCCTAATACGCGATTCAGCACTGGATATTGGGGGGTGATGAGAGGTGATGGGGGTGATGAGATTATATGAAATGCAGACGTCTTGTCTGTGATCCCGGAATCCTACAGGACAGGTAATGTCATTATATTTACATCCAACGAAACTACCGGTGACCCTGCGCCATAAACTAATATTGTGCGACTGGCGGTCATGTGACAGGCTCCAGAGATAATGAGGCTCCCTGCACATTTGGAGGCCAGCGCACATAATATGGAGTCCAGGAGCATGTGAAGTACCGGTATCTGAATGTCACACAGACCAGGACATTGCAGCGATTAATGGTTCAGGAACCCGGCCAGTCCAGTACAAAGTCTTGCGAGATTCGTGAAGTCTCGCGAGACTTTGTGCGACTAACAGATCACAGTGACCCGCTCCACTGCGCAGGAGTGAATGCAGTCGCTGACGCAGGAGGGGGCAGGTATTGCAAGCGGCGGGGCAGGTATTGCAAGCGGCGGGGCGGCTCCTTTCCCCACATAGCAGGAGCAGGTGGCGGGCGGGTATTATACGCAGCGGGGCGGGTATTACAGCTGGCGGGGCGGCTCCTTTCCCCACATAGCAGGAGCAGGTGGCGGGCGGGTAATATACGCAGCAGGGCGGGTATTACAGCCGGCGGGGCGGCTCCTTGGGGACTTTTTTTCAGTGACTGTCGGCGAGCCACATGCCTGGAGCAGGCGAGCCACATGTGGCTTGTGAGCTACGGGTTGGGGATCCCTGCAGTAGATCTATAGATAGATGGATAGCTATATCGGATAGATATATCTATAGATAGATGGATAGATAGATATATCTATAGATAGATAGATAAATATATCTATATAGATAGGTGGCTAGATAGAAAATACCAAGCCCGATGTTATGCCGGTGTCACACTTGCGAGAAACTTGCACGAGTCTCGCACCACAGTACCCGACACTGCCGCCGGCACTCTGGATCGGAGCGTTCAGCTGCATAGAAATACATGCAGCTGCACGCTTCAGTCCTGAGTGCAGGCAGCAGTGCCATCTACTGATGCGAGAGACTCGTGTGAGTTTCTTGCAAGTGTGACCCCAGCCTTAAACACAATGTTTAATTTAAAAGAAAATTGAAAAAAAAATGGCGTGCTCTCCCGCGTAATTTTCTGCGCCAGAGAGGCAAAACCAGCGACTGGGGGCTGATGTTTATAGCCTAGGAAGGGGTCAATACCCATGGATCTTCCCAGGCTATGAATATCAGCCTGCAGCTGTATATTTAGAGTTTACTGGCTATTAAAATAGGGGGACCCCCCAAAAAAACGACGTGGGGTCTTCCTATAATTAATACCCAGAAAAGGCTATGCAGACAGCTGCGTGCTGATATTCATAGCCTAGGAAAGGACCATAGATATTGCCCCCCAGCTACAAACACCAGCAGACAGCTGCCCCAGAAATGGCGCATCTCTAAGATGTGTCAATTCCGGCACTTAGCCTCTCTCTCTTCCCACTGCCCTGTAGCAGTGGCATATGGTGATATCAAGCCGGCTTAGTAATGGAGAGGCGTCAATAAGATACCTATCCATTACTAATCCTATACATGTTAAAGGTTTAAATACACAGCCAGAAAAAAGTATTTTAATGTAATAAAACACTAAACACATTTTTCCCATCTTTATTGTTACGCCTAATTCATGCAACGCCCTCGATCTCCTGTAAAAAAGAAAAAATAATAAACCAACACAAATACTCCTGGTCCGATGCAATCCAATTAATAATGACTGTCCCATGACTATCTCCCCTATATAGCAGTCATATCAGGAAATGTGACTGCTTTATAGGCCTCCAGTGACACACTGACAGGAGACAATGGCTCCTGCAATGTTATCACTGAGGGTTCAATGAGTTTAGGCTCTCACTTTATGGCAGTGCTGCGTGAGAATTTTCCCATGCAATGGTGCCACAATTCACAGTATGAACTCTGCTGAACTCGGTGGAGGGATACAGTGCAGAGGATTACCTGCCGTCATTGTATCACCGGAGCCCCTGGAGAGCAGTCACATCTGCTGGTGTGACAGCTCTCCACGGGAGATCATCGTGGGACACTCTTATTAAATGGACTGCATCGGACCAGGGAGTATACTGTTGGTTTATTATTTTTATTTTACAGGTGATCGAGGGAGTTGGGGACTAGGTGTATGGTGAGTATGTACTGTGTGTTGTAAGTACTGTATGTGTATACATGTTTTTTTTTTGCTACTCTTGCTACACAGTAGTCGGATGATGGGACTACTACAGTCCCATCATCCGGCTAGCTGTCACTGTAGCAGGCATAGCCGGATGGGACTAGAAATCCCATCAGACGATGCCTGCCTACACACAGACCCACACACACACAGCCCCCCACACACACCCACAGCCCCGCGCACACACAGACACACACACAAAACACCCATACATACAGGCACACACATCTTCTCCGCACACACACAGTCTTCGCCCACACACATAGTCCCACCCACACTCCACCCAGGAGAGAAGAGCTGGAGGTAGTCACATAGTCACAGATATTTTGCTGCAAGTTCTTCTAAAACAACAGTTGCACTTTTAATTTTGTATCACAGATTGAAAGTGTAAGTCATTTCAAATGAACTTGCAGCTGAATGTCTGTTTCTGCCTCCAGCTCCTCCTACACCCTCCCATCTCCACATAATCTTATTTGCACTGACTGTCATCTCCTATCTCAGAAAAATGAACGTCTCTGTATTCCCTGAAAACAGAATTTGCTCCTGAATTGAGAGTGAAAGATCAGCCTAGGGGGAGAAGGAAGCAGATTCCTAGGATAACATATATTACAAAGTTGCTTATTTTAATGTTTACTAATGATTTATGAAATAAGAATTAAAATGACTGTTACCCTTTAAGAATCTTAACCCTGAATATTAGGAAGTTGGCAACTATGCATCAATATTTTCTGGGCTTGTACACAGTGTAAGACACAAGCATACGATTTACAATCTATTTTGGAAGTTGTCCAGTTCCAATAAAGTAATGAGGACGTCTAATGGGAAAAAGATGAATGTGAAGATCAATATTTTAATTCTCAACTGATTTACAGAACACAGATTCCTGAAACACATCGAAAAAATTCTGCACCTGCAGTAGGTCCTGTCCTGTCCATTCTTGGTCATATACCAGCATATGAGTGCCACAAAATGGAGACACAACTTACACAATTGGGGCATCACGGACTTACAACACGGGCTTTGCTCTAAATCAAACTGTCAAACATTTCAATAATTATACAGACGGCCAGGTCCATTCATTTGATAATTTTCATCTCTTTCAGTTTTTGCTAGAAACTAATTTGCATTGGGGAAATAATAATGTTTTGCTCTGGAGTGAAACTGCCACTATGTGAACAGTTGATTTACTATAAGAATTTACTCAAAAAAATAGATAATCAGCATCAAAGAGCTAATAAATACTCATGCTTTGTACTTAATGGCTCCAGATACAGAGATTAAATGACTTTGCTTCTTTAAGAAAAATGAGTCAAGGCACTTCTGTTACCTTGCCTTGTTTATAAAGCAATCTATAGAGGGAATCCAACAATCCAAAATGCTGGCAGCAGCAACTTCTTCATTGCTTTTGGGATGCATCAATAGATCTTGATAATTTCACATGAGCAGCTGTAATTTAACGTTCTGTGTTACGTGACTGCTTCTCTTCTCTATGCTTCCTGCCCCAGATTCCATATGCGAAAATATATGCACAGTAAATTAGAAAGACAGCAAAAGCACAAGACGCAAAGCTTGTGATCCTATTTATATGTTTTAATCCTATAGTTTATTAGAAGTAGTCATTTTAAAGGAATATGGCCTTTCTTCAGCAGAAATAGAACTATGAAATTAGCAGGTTCAATTCCACTGATTGAGTAGAATACGTTTCACTACCGAAAAAGCAAAAATGTATCATTATTATTATTACTATTTTATGTTTGCAAAAAATAATATAGGTAGCTGGGTCTTCTAATTATTGTATGTTAATATTGTTAGCACTTGTTCATAATGTCAGCTGGTGAGAGATTCTTCTTCTATATCCAGGTAAGTGTAGCCAGCTTTCTTTCCTATAACTATGATTTTGTGAACTATTCCTCCAACTGTATCTCAAGGAGCATTCAATGCCTTTTCTATGTTTTTGTAGGTTTATCCTTGTATCTTGTTTATGCAAGGCAATGATTACGTACATCGTTTATTACATCAGTATTGTCAATCAGGTTCAGGGCACCAATTCAACGTTTGATACACAAAAGTGAAGGGGTCTTACTGTGGCAAAGAGTCACCAGAACTGCCACAGAATAGTACAGAAAGGAGTCAGGTCAAGGCCCGGAGGCACTGTCTTTTGCATATGGCGTGGTTCAAAAAGTTCCATGGATCATCTAATGGCTGCTCTTTCTTAAAGGGGTCTGTCTGGTTACTCACTTTAAGATTTCTCAAAATACAAGCTATGATTAGGGTTGAGCGAAACGGGTCGAACATTTTCAAAAGTCGCCGACTTTTGGCTAAGTCGGGGTTTCATGAAACCCGATCCGACCCCTGTGCGGGGTCGGCCATGCGGTACGCGACTTTCGCGCCAAAGTCGCGTTTCAATGACGCGAAAAGCGCCATTTCTCAGCCAATGAAGGTAAACGCAGAGTGTGGGCAGCGTGATGACATAGGTCCTGGTCCCCACCATCTTAGAGAAGGGCATTGCAGTGATTGGCTTGCTGTCTGCGACGTCACAGGGGCTATAAAGAGGCGTTCCCGCCGACCGCCATCTTACTGCTGCTGATCTGAGCTTAGGGAGAGGTTGCTGCCGCTTTGTCAGAAGCAGGGATAGCGTTAGGCAGGGTCCATTAACCACAAAACCGCTTGTGCTGCAGCGATTTGCACTGTCCAACACCACCCTCGGTGTGCAGGGACAGTGGAATTTTTTTTTTTTTTTTTTTTCCCCTCAGCGCTGTAGCTCATTGGGCTGCCCTAGAAGGCTCCCTGATAGCTGCATTGCTGTGTGTACGCCGCTGTGCAAACCAACTGCTTTTTTCAAAGCACAAATCCTCTTGTTCCTTCCTTTCTGCACAGCTATCTTTTTTGTTTGTCCACACTTTTTATTTCATTTGTGCATCAGTCCACTCCTTATTGCTGCCTGCCATACCTGGCTGAGATTACTGCAGGCAGGGAGATAGTAGCTGCCTGCCATACCTGGCTGAGATTACTGCAGGCAGGGAGATAGTAATTGTAGGACATTCCCTGTTTTTTTTTTTTTTTTTTTTTTGGTGGGAGATTAAGATTGGCAATTTGGCATTTCTGCTAGAGTGCCATCCCTGTGTGTGCCATCTCTCTCACATAGTGGGCCATAGAAAGCCTTTTCATTTTTCTGTATTTTTTTTTGTGGGGTGTATAAATTCTCCCTGATAAAAATACAGTGGGAGATTAATATTGGCCTTTGGGCTTGTGTGCCAGTCCTGAGTGTGCCATCTCTCTCACAAATAGTGGGCCATAGAAAGCCTATTTTATTTTTTTTTGGGTTTTACAAATTCTCCCTGAAAAAAAGGGAGATTAATATTGGCCTCTGGGCTTCTGTGCCAGTCCTGAGCGTGCCATCTGTGCCAGTCCTGAGCGTCCCATCTCTCTCACAAATAGTGGGCCATAGAAAGCCTATTTAATTTTTTTTTTGGTTTTATAAATTTTCCCTGAAAAAAGGGAGATTAATATTGGCCTCTGGGCTTGTGTGCCAGTTGTGAGCGTGCCATCTGTGCCAGTCCTGAGCGTGCCATCTCTCTCACAAATAGTGGGCCATAGAAAGCCTATTTAATTTTTTTTTTGGTTTTATAAATTTTCCCTGAAAAAAGGGAGATTAATATTGGCCTCTGGGCTTGTGTGCCAGTTGTGAGCGTGCCATCTGTGCCAGTCCTGAGCGTGCCATCTCTCTCACAAATAGTGGGCCATAGAAAGCCTATTTAAATATTTTTTTGGTTTTATAAATTCTCCCAGAAAAAAAGGGAGATTAATATTGGCCTCTGGGCTTCTGTGCCAGTTGTGAGCGTGCCATCTGTGCCAGTCCTGAGCGTGCCATCTCTCTCACAAATAGTGGGCCATAGAAAGCCTATTTAAATATTTTTTTGGTTTTATAAATTCTCCCAGAAAAAAAGGGAGATTAATATTGGCCTCTGGGCTTCTGTGCCAGTCCTGAGCGTGCCATCTGTGCCAGTCCTGAGCGTCCCATCTCTCTCACAAATAGTGGGCCATAGAAAGCCTATTTTATTTTTTTTTTGGGTTTCAGAAATTCTCCCTGGAAAAAAAAAGGGAGATTAATATTGCCCTTTGGGCTTGTGTGCCAGTACTAAGCGTTCCATCTCTCTCTCTCTCTCAGTCAGTGGGCCATAGAACGCATATTTTTGGTTTTATTTGTTTTCTAAATTCTCCCTGAAAAAATCATTTTATTTTATTTGGTTTCTAAATTCTTCCTGATAAAATCATATTTTTTTTATTATTTTTATTTCTAAAGTCTCCCTGAAAAAAAAAAAAAAAAAAAACAACCAAAAAAACAGTGGGAGATTAATATTGGCCTTTCTGCTTGTGTGCCAGTCTTGACTCCTGGGTGTGCCATCTCTCTCTCTCTCTCTCTCTCTCTCTCTCTCTCTCTCTCTCTCTCCAATTGTGGTCCATAGAAAGCCTATATTTTTTTTCCTTGATTTGGGTTCTAAAATCTACCAGAGAAAATAACTACATCAATCATTGGTAGAAAAATATTGGCCTCTGGGTTTGTGTGCCACTCCTGACTCCTGTGTGCGTCATCTCTCAGTCAGTGGGCCATAGAACGCCTATTTTTGGTTTTATTTGTTTTCTAAATTCTCCCTGAAAAAATTATTTTATTTTATTTGGTTTCTAAATTCTTCCTGATAAAATCATATTTTTTTTATTATTTTTTTTTCTAAAGTCTCCCTGAAAAAAAAAAAAAAAAACAGTGGGAGATTAATATTGGCCTTTCTGCTTGTGTGCCAGTCTTGACTCCTGGGTGCGTCATCTCTCAGTCAGTGGGCCATAGAACGCCTATTTTTGGTTTTATTTGTTTTCTAAATTCTCCCTGAAAAAATCATTTTATTTTATTTGGTTTCTAAATTCTTCCTGATAAAATCATATTTTTTTTATTATTTTTTTTTCTAAAGTCTCCCTGAAAAAAAAAAAAAAAAAACAACCAAAAAAAACAGTGGGAGATTAATATTGGCCTTTCTGCTTGTGTGCCAGTCTTGACTCCTGGGTGCGTCATCTCTCAGTCAGTGGGCCATAGAACGCCTATTTTTGGTTTTATTTGTTTTCTAAATTCTCCCTGAAAAAATCATTTTATTTTATTTGGTTTCTAAATTCTTCCTGATAAAATCATATTTTTTTTATTATTTTTTTTTCTAAAGTCTCCCTGAAAAAAAAAAAAAAAAAAACAACCAAAAAAAACAGTGGGAGATTAATATTGGCCTTTCTGCTTGTGTGCCAGTCTTGACTCCTGGGTGCGTCATCTCTCAGTCAGTGGGCCATAGAACGCCTATTTTTGGTTTTATTTGTTTTATAAATTCTCCCTGAAAAAATCATTTTATTTTATTTGGTTTCTAAATTCTTCCTGATAAAATCATATTTTTTTTATTATTTTTTTTTCTAAAGTCTCCCTGAAAAAAAAAAAAAAAAAACAACCAAAAAAAACAGTGGGAGATTAATATTGGCCTTTCTGCTTGTGTGCCAGTCTTGACTCCTGGGTGCGTCATCTCTCAGTCAGTGGGCCATAGAACGCCTATTTTTGGTTTTATTTGTTTTCTAAATTCTCCCTGAAAAAATCATTTTATTTTATTTGGTTTCTAAATTCTTCCTGATAAAATCATATTTTTTTTATTATTTTTTTTTCTAAAGTCTCCCTGAAAAAAAAAAAAAAAAAAACAACCAAAAAAAACAGTGGGAGATTAATATTGGCCTTTCTGCTTGTGTGCCAGTCTTGACTCCTGGGTGCGTCATCTCTCAGTCAGTGGGCCATAGAACGCCTATTTTTGGTTTTATTTGTTTTCTAAATTCTCCCTGAAAAAATCATTTTATTTTATTTGGTTTCTAAATTCTTCCTGATAAAATCATATTTTTTTTATTATTTTTTTTTCTAAAGTCTCCCTGAAAAAAAAAAAAAAAAAAACAACCAAAAAAAACAGTGGGAGATTAATATTGGCCTTTCTGCTTGTGTGCCAGTCTTGACTCCTGGGTGTGCCATCTCTCTCTCTCTCTCTCTCCAATTGTGGTCCATAGAAAGCCTACATTTTTTTTCCTTGATTTGGGTTCCAAAATCTACCAGAGAAAATAACTCCATCAATCATTGGTAGAAAAATATTGGCCTCTGGGCTTGTGTGCCACTCCTGATTCCTGTGTGCGTCATCTCTCACTCAGTGGCCCATAGAAAGCATATAGTTTGTTACATTTGTTTTCTAAATTCTCCCTGCAAAAATCTATTTTTTTTTTTTTGGGGGGTTTCTAAAGTGTTCCTGAAAAAAATAAAAATAAAAAAAAAATAATAGTGTGACATTAATATTAACATTTGTGCTTCAGTGACAGTCCTGCGTGTGGGGCATCTCTCTAATTTGCAGCCACCAAAAAAAGAGTGTGTAACATTGGGCCTGATTTTCGCTGTGGTCTCACCAACCTGTAAAGGGGTAGCTAAATCATACAGAAGTTATAGCTCACCGTGTAAGTTGTGTGACTGCAACAAATAACGTTAGTTTGGTTACGTTTTTAAAACAATGAGGAAGTCTAGTGGAAGAGGTCGTGGCCGGGGGCGTTCATTGTCAGCTGGTAATGAGGGTAGTGGTAGTGGTGGAGCATCAGGTGGTCGTGGGGGAAAAAATATTGCACCTAAGTCTGGAGCTGTGGAGCCAGGTTCGTCGTCCGGCTACACAAGGCCTCGAACGCTCCCTTTTCTGGGATTAGGAAAACCGCTTTTAAAGCCGGAGCAGCAAGAGCAAGTTTTGGCTTATCTTGCTGACTCAGCCTCTAGCTCTTTTGCCTCATCTCGTGAAACTGGTAAAAGTAAAAGCAGCGCGTCGTTAGTGGATGTTCACGGTCAGGGACAAGTCACTTCCTTGTCCTCTTCAGCAAAAACAACAACAGAGAAGAATGCAGCAGGCGACACAACGGGTTACTCCATGGAGCTCTTTACACATACCGTCCCTGGCTTAGAAAGTGAAGCAGTTAACAGTCCATGCCCATTACAAATTGAATCTGACATGGAGTGCACTGACGCACAGCCACAGCCAGACTACTATGCTGGTCCTTTGACTCAGACCACAACATTGCCCTCGCAGGGTGCTGATCAAGAATCAGACCCTGATGAGACTATGTTGCCCCATCACGAACGCTATACCACCGAACGACACGGTGACACAGACGAAGTTGCGCAGGAGGTACAAGAAGAGTTATTAGATGACCCAGTTCTTGACCCCGATTGGCAGCCATTGGGGGAACAGGGTGCAGGCGGCAGCAGTTCTGAAGCAGAGGAGGAGGAGGGGCCGCAGCAGGCATCAACATCGCCACAGGTTCCATCTGCCGGGCCCGTATCTTGCCCAAAACGCGTGGCAAAGCCAAAACCTGGTGGAGGACAGCGTGGCCATCCGGTTAAAGCTCAGTCTGCAATGCCTGAAAAGGTATCCGATGCTAGAAAGAGTGCAGTCTGGCATTTTTTTAAACAACATCCAATTGATCAGCGCAAAGTCATCTGTCAAAAATGTTCTACTTCCTTAAGCAGAGGTCAGAATCTGAAAAGTCTCAATACTAGTTGCATGCATAGACATTTAACCACCATGCATTTGAAAGCTTGGACTAACTACCAAACGTCCCTTAAGGTTGTTGCACCCTCGGCCAATGAAGCTAGTCATCAACGCAACATCCCTTCCGGCAGTGTAGGACCACCATTTAGCGCACCACCTGCTGTATCTGTGCAGGTATCTTTGCCAGGCCAAAGCAGTCAGGGTCAGGGAATCACCAGTTTCGTAGTAGGAAACACTGCATCTAGGGCACCGGCGGCAACAATACCATCTCCCACCGTCTCTCAGTCTGCCATGTCCACCGGCACCCCCGCTAGTTCCACGATCTCCAGCTCTCCAGTCCAGCTCACCCTACATGAGACTATGGTTAGAAAAAGGAAATACTTAGCCTCGCATCCGCGTACACAGGGTTTGAACGCCCACATAGCTAGACTAATCTCGTTAGAGATGATGCCCTACCGGTTAGTTGAAAGCGAAGCTTTCAAAGACCTGATGGACTACGCTGTACCACGCTACGAGCTACCCAGTCGACACTTTTTTTCCAGAAAAGCCATCCCAGCCCTCCACCAGCATGTTAAAGAGCGCATCGTCCATGCACTCAGGCAATCTGTGAGCACAAAGGTGCACCTGACAACAGATGCATGGACCAGTAGGCATGGCCAGGGACGTTACGTGTCCATCATGGCACACTGGGTAAATGTGGTGGATTCAGGGTCCACAGGGGACAGCAAGTTTGGGACAGTTCTGCCTAGCCCACGGTCTAGTAAACAGTTGTCTGTAGCCGTTCGCACCCCCTCCTCCTCCTCCTCCTCGTCCTCCTGCAGAAGCAAGAGCTCGTCCACAGACCGCAGTCGCACAAACACTCCATCCGCACCTGCCACTGTTGCACACCAGGTCTCCCATTATGGGGCAGCTACTGGCATACGTCAGCAGGCTGTATTGGCTATGAAGTGTTTGGGCGACAATAGACACACCGCGGAAGTTCTGTCCGAGTTCTTGCAGCAAGAAACGCAGTCGTGGCTGGGCACTGTAGATCTTGAGGCAGGCAAGGTAGTGAGTGATAACGGAAGGAATTTCATGGCTGCCATCTCCCTTTCCCAACTGAAACACATTCCTTGCCTGGCTCACACCTTAAACCTGGTGGTGCAGTGCTTCCTGAAAAGTTATCCGGGGTTATCCGACCTGCTCCTCAAAGTGCGTGGACTTTGCGCACATATCCGCCGTTCGCCTGTACACTCCAGCCGTATGCAGACCTATCAGCGTTCTTTGAACCTTCCCCAGCATCGCCTAATCATAGACGTTGCAACAAGGTGGAACTCAACACTGCACATGCTTCAGAGACTGTGCGAACAGAGGCGGGCTGTTATGTTTTTGTGGGAGGATACACATACACGGGCAGGCAGTAGGATGGCAGACATGGAGTTGTCAGGTGTGCAGTGGTCGAAGATTCAAGACATGTGTCAAGTCCTTCAGTGTTTTGAGGAATGCACACGGCTGGTTAGTGCAGACAACGCCATAATAAGCATGAGCATCCCCCTAATGCGTCTGCTGATGCAAAGTTTGACGCACATAAAGGATCAGGCGTCTGCACCAGAGGAAGAGGAAAGCCTTGATGACAGTCAGCGATTGTCTGGTCAGGGCAGTGTACATGACGAGGTACCGGGCGAAGAGGAGGTGGAGGATGAGGAGGATGATGGGGATGAGTATATTTTTAATGAGGAAGCTTTCCCGGGGGCACGGGAAATTGGTGGCGTGGCAAGGCCGGGTTCTGGTTTTTTGAGGGACACAAGTGACGTAGATTTGCCTGCAACTGCCCCTCAACCAAGCACAACCGCACATTTGACAACGGGAACTTTGGCCCACATGGCGGATTATGCCTTGCGTATCCTCAAAAGGGACACACGCATTACAAAAATGATGAACGATGACGATTACTGGTTGGCCTGCCTCCTTGATCCTCGCTATAAAGGCAAATTGCAAAATATTATGCCACATGAGAACTTGGAACTAATATTAGCAACAAAACAATCAACTCTTGTTGACCGTTTGCTTCTGGCATTCCCTGCACACAGCGCCCGTGATCGTTCTCACACGAGCTCCAGGGGCCAGCAGACCAGAGGTGTTAGAGGGGCAGAAATCAGAAGTGGCGTTGGACAGAGGGGTTTTCTGACCAGGTTGTGGAGTGATTTTTCTATGACCGCAGACAGGACAGGTACTGCAGCATCAATTCAAAGTGACAGGAGACAACATTTGTCCAGTATGGTTACAAACTATTTTTCATCCCTTATCGACGTTCTCCCTCAACCGTCATTCCCATTTGATTACTGGGCATCCAAATTAGACACCTGGCCAGAATTGGCAGAATATGCATTGCAGGAGCTTGCTTGCCCGGCAGCTAGTGTCCTATCAGAAAGAGTATTCAGTGCTGCAGGTTCAATACTAACAGAAAAAAGGACTCGTCTGGCTACCCAAAATGTAGATGATCTAACCTTCATTAAAATGAACCACAACTGGATTTCAAAATCTTTTGCCCCACCCTGCCCGGCTGACACCTAGCTTTCCTATGAAAAGGTCTTGCCTGTGGACTATTCTGAATGACTTTTCCAATCTCGTAATTTTCTTCACCTGATTGTCCAGCATACGACATGTTTCCACCTCACGAAATGGCCAAACTCCCCACACGGGGCCGTGCTATCGCCACTTTGCGCTTGGACCCTTGAGAGTGCTGTTTGTCTGAAGAGGTGGGTGTGGCCGCTTTTGGTCGACGGCACTGCCACTGGGTCCCTCATAGTACAATAAAGTGTCTCTGGCGGTGGTGGTGCGCACCCAACGTCAGACACACCGTTGTAATATGAGGGGCCCTGTGCCTGTACCGCCGGCCACAAGACAGTTCCCCCCCCCAGCTCAAACAGTGCTCTACCACTAGCAAAATTATCTCTCACAGCTTCACCAATGTGTAGTCTAGGCGCTGACATCCTTCAATGCCTGGCACTGACAATACCATTGTTTTGACATTTTTGTTATGTTAGGCCTTCGAAGCCTGTCTGCGGTCCCTTCTTTCTACAACTACTACACTGACCAGGCCACTGCTGGCCGTGTTACCCTGGAACCAATTTAAAAGTGCCTACAGTCAGCCCAATTTTGTTATGTTAGGCCTTCGAAGACTGTCTGCCGTCACTCCTTCCACTAGACTTCCACTGACCATACACTGCTGCCCATGTACCCCTGGAACCAATTTAAAGTGCCTACAGCCAGCCCAATTTTGTTATGTTAGGCCTTCGAAGCCTGTCTGCGGTCACTCCTTCCACTAGACTTCCACTGACCAGACCACTGCTGCCCGTGTACCCCTGGAACCAATTTAAAAGTGCCTACAGCCATGTGTTATTATTTTAGGCCTTCGATGCCTGTCTGCGGTCACTCCTTCCACTAGGCCTCCACTGACCACACCACTGCTGCCCGTGTACCCCTGGAACCAATTTAAAATTGCCTACAGCCAGCCCAATTTTTTTATTTTAGGCCTTCGATGCCTGTCTGCGGTCCATTCTTTCAACTACTACTACACTGACCAGGTCACTGCTGCCCGTGTACCCCTGGAACCAATTTAAAATTGCCTACAGCCAGCCCAATTTTTTTATTTTAGGCCTTCGATGCCTGTCTGCGGTCCATTCTTTCAACTACTACTACACTGACCAGGTCACTGCTGCCCGTGTACCCCTGGAACCAATTTAAAATTGCCTACAGCCATGTGTTATTATTTTAGGCCTTCGATGCCTGTCTGCGGTCACTCCTTCCACTAGGCCTCCACTGACCACACCACTGCTGTCCGTGTACCCCTGGAACCAATTTAAAATTGCCTACAGCCATGTGTTATTATTTTAGGCCTTCGATGCCTGTCTGCGGTCACTCCTTCCACTAGACTTCCACTGACCAGACCACTGCTGCCCGTGTACCCCTGGAACCAATTTAAAAGTGCCTACAGCCAGCCCAAGTTTGTTATGTTAGGCCTTCGATGCCTGTCTGCGGTCCATTCTTTCAACTACTACTACACTGACCAGGTCACTGCTGCCCGTGTACCCCTGGAACCAATTTAAAATTGCCTACAGCCAGCCCAATTTTTTTATTTTAGGCCTTCGATGCCTGTCTGCGGTCCATTCTTTCAACTACTACTACACTGACCAGGTCACTGCTGCCCGTGTACCCCTGGAACCAATTTAAAATTGCCTACAGCCATGTGTTATTATTTTAGGCCTTCGATGCCTGTCTGCGGTCACTCCTTCCACTAGGCCTCCACTGACCACACCACTGCTGCCCGTGTACCCCTGGAACCAATTTAAAATTGCCTACAGCCAGCCCAATTTTTTTATTTTAGGCCTTCGATGCCTGTCTGCGGTCACTCCTTCCACTAGGCCTCCACTGACCACACCACTGCTGTCCGTGTACCCCTGGAACCAATTTAAAATTGCCTACAGCCATGTGTTATTATTTTAGGCCTTCGATGCCTGTCTGCGGTCACTCCTTCCACTAGGCCTCCACTGACCACACCACTGCTGTCCGTGTACCCCTGGAACCAATTTAAAATTGCCTACAGCCATGTGTTATTATTTTAGGCCTTCGATGCCTGTCTGCGGTCCATTCTTTCAACTACTACTACACTGACCAGGGCACTGCTGGCCGTGTACCCCTGGAACCAACATCAGAAAATATAAAAATAAGTATTTTGCTTATAAAAAAGAAAATACTGGTGAGATATCAAATGCAGACATTTTAACATTAAAAACAAACACACAACTCTAATCTGGTACAGTACTAAAAATGGCCACCAGCTACAATTACTTTCTCCTGCAAGTAGTTAACTGAAAGTTTTTTTAAATTGAAAACACACATATGGCATCCACCGAGTGTTGTCCTGTCGCGTCTTCTTTATATTATTGCCGAGAAGATGCAAAATAATGAAAATAATAAAATCATTAATTACCAAAATAATAGAGAAAGTCAACACCACATTGCAAATAAACATTCATTCCAAATAAAGAAGCAGGGCGCGTCCGAGGGTGAGTATATACCTAATAAGAATATAATCACCCTCGGACGCGCAATGCTTATTTCCAACAGCCTTCCTTCCTAAGAATCAGCCCTTCCGTCGTGTAGAGAGACGTTGTGTTACACTCCAAGGTGTTCCCCAGGTTGCCTTTCCTGAGCTTCGATCTTCCGGCTCTCGTTTAGTAGTTCTTGGAAACTACTCTGCATTAGGCCTTCAAATTGGGTATGGGGTGTAGAGAGATGGTGTGTTCCACTCCAAGGTGTTCCCCAGGTTGCCTTTCCTGAGCTTCGATCTTCCGGCTCTCGTTTAGTAGTTGTTGGAAACTACGCTGCATTAGGCCTTCAAATTGGGTATGGGGTGTAGCGAGAGGGTGTGTTACACTCCAAGGTGTTCCCCAGGTTGCCTTTCCTGAGCTTCGATCTTCCGGCTCTCGTTTAGTAGTTCTTGGAAACTACACTGCATTAGGCCTTCAAATTGGGTATGGGGTGTAGAGAGAGGGTGTGTTACACTCCAAGGTGTTCCCCAGGTTGCCTTTCCTGAGCTTCGATCTTCCGGCTCTCGTTTAGTAGTTGTTGGAAACTACGCTGCATTAGGCCTTCAAATTGGGTATGGGGTGTAGCGAGAGGGTGTGTTACACTCCAAGGTGTTCCCCAGGTTGCCTTTCCTGAGCTTCGATCTTCCGGCTCTCGTTTAGTAGTTCTTGGAAACTACACTGCATTAGGCCTTCAAATTGGGTATGGGGTGTAGAGAGAGGGTGTGTTACACTCTAAGGTGTTCCCCAGGTTTCCTTGCCATTGCTTCGGTCTTCCGACTCTCGTTTAGTAGTTGTAGAAAAGTACACTGCATTAGGCCATACAAAATGGGTATGGGGTGGAGAGAGATGGTGTGTTACACTCCAAGGTGTTCCCCAGGTTGCCTTTCCTGAGCTTCTATCTTCAGGCTCTCATTAAATTGTGGTTAAATGGAACAACTGCATTTGGCGTACTAGTTGGTTTGGGGCCTACTATCGGTGTCTGCCACTCCTTGCTGTTCTCCTCCACTGAACAAAGCTGTGCCGCCTGTTTACTACGGTTGCCAATTTTGAACTGCATTTCGACTACTTACTGATTTGGCCCTACTCTCTGTGTCAGCCTCTCATTCCAGTTGTCCTCCACTGCAATGCCCCCTGGTTATTCCTGTGTTACCAATTTTGAACTGCATTTAGCCCACTTTCTTCTTTGGGCCTATATCTGTGTTTCCACTTCATCGTGCCCATTGCCCAGCCAGTGATAGATGAGTCTGCTGGTACATTGACCCATAACGCAACATTCCCCGTGCACGCTACACAACAACATTGTGACCCTGCTGAAAGTCAGGTTGCTCTTCCCGCATACCATACCACCTTACACGGGGACAAAGAGGAAGGTGCAGATGAAAGTGCAGGTTCCTTCATCAGGTGGGGGGAGGAATACTAGTTGGCGACGTCACTGGCACAGGGCCTCTCATAGTACGCAAAAGTGTTGCTGCCGGTGGGAGGCGCCCCCGCCGTGCAAACACACCGCTGTACTTTGAGGGGCCCTGTGCCAGTGCCAATGCCAACGAGTGGGCCCCCCCTGCTTGCTCAGGTTCACAGCACTTGCAAAGTTGAAATACTTACCTCTCCCTGCTCCACTGCCGTGACGTGGTCCAGATTTCCTGGGCCCACTAATTACTTGAACCAGCCCTACCCCCCACAACTTTAGCCAAATGACCCCCAATTTCAAATGCCTTCCAATTATTATAAGGTAAATTACGCTTGACAAGCTTCATTAAGAAGAATGGATGGTTTTGACATTAAAATGGGCACTCTAGGTGTTTTCCTGGCCCCCACTCACTGCCGACTATGCTGCCCCATTGACTTGCATTGGGTTTCGTGTTTCGGTCGATCCCGACTTTACGTCATAATCGGCCGATTTCACTCGACCCGACTTTGGACATAGTCGGGTTTCGCAAAACCCGGCTCGACTCTAAAAAGGTCAAGGTCGCTCAACTCTAGCTATGATGTCTATTGAAGACTAAAATGAAATTTTCAGTTAATCTAACCAGGCTCACTTAATTGGATCTCATAATGCTTCAGCTAGACTTGCCTTGCCAGTAAATATCTGACTTCTATATTGTAATAGAGTTTACTGGTCCAATAAAAATAAAATGTAAGAAAACATGTTCTTAAGAACATAGAATTTAACTAAAGAGATTAGAAAAAAAATCATAAAGAAATACATGGAAACTATAAGCTGCACATACTAGGAAACTTATAAAAAAAGGCGAGTGATGGCACTGAAAGAAACTAAGCAGCGCAGGAAACGAAGGGTTAGCTACAGAGAGAATGTAGTTGGGTAAAAACCTAATTATACAATTTCATACGTTCAGTGGTGATCGCGTGCCAACAAACACTCAGGCTCTTTTACACCAACTGTACAGGTAATATAGCTTAGCTGACTCATTAAAGAGGCTTTATCTAGTTAAATTGTCAACTAGTATTGGTGATAACTTGATCCTGGGAACAGAGCTCTGTAATGCCCCAATTGAATGGAGTGGGGGTCGATCATGCACAAACCCCCCACAACCCCTCCATTCACTGCCTATAGCAAATACCTATTATGTGCCACCTGGAGAGGCGGTTTATTGTAAAGGTTGGTGCGCCCCATGAGCAGATGATGTTGGTGTAACAGGTGTAATCAAAGGAGGTTGTAATGGCTGGATGGAAACAAGGAAGCTTGATGCTAAACCAAGGGAGACTGATGAACCAAAGTTAAATCATTGACACAGCTGAGACTCCAGAGCCAAGTGATGTATCAGAGCTGGGTAGGTCAGGAGACTTACTGTAGGGATGTAACAGAGGTGAATAAGTCAGGATCAACTCTGTAGCAATATAGTAGAGCCAAGCAATGTGGCAGAGTTTAGTATTTCAGGTGACTTTCAGTCAAAGTAGCAGAGCTGCATTTGTCATGCTACCATCTCAGCCAGCCTCAAAGGCCAATGGGGAACTGGCACTGAAGCCAGGACAGGGGAGCAATATTATTATTATTATTACTAGATGGTGTCCCGATTCTAACTCATCGGGTATTCTAGAATATGTATGTATGTATGTATATAGCAGCCACATAGTGTATAGCACAGGCAACGTAGTATATAGGAGCCATGTAGTATATAGTAGACAAATACTACGTGGCCTGTGCTATATACTATGTGGCTGCTGCTATATACATACATACATATTGTAGAATATGTGTTAATACAGGCCACACAGTATATAACAGTGGCCACGCAGTATATAACACAGCCCAAACAGTATATAACACTGCCCACGCAGTATATAACACTGGCCACGTAATATATAGCATAGCCCATGCAGTATATAACACAGCCCACGCAGTATATAACTCAGCCCACGCAGTATATAACACTGCCCATGTAGTGTCTAACACTGGCCAGGTAGTATATAGCAGCCACGCGGTATATAACACAGCCCACGTAGTATAAAGCAGTGTGGGCACCATATCCCTGTAAAAAAATAATTAAAATATTCACGAGACCGTTAAGTCTTCTGGGTAATTTTGCAATGCATCTCTGGGAACGGAAGATGGCGGCAGCCGCGCTCGCCTCGGCGGACTACGGAAGGTGAGAATAACAGGTTTTCTGTTTTTTTTATTATTTTTAACATGACATCTTTTTACTATTGATGCTGCATAGGCAGCATCAATAGTAAAAAGTTGGGGACACACAGGGGTAATAGCAGTGTTAACGGAGTGCGTTACCCGTGGCATAATGCGGTCCGTTAACGCTGGCATTAACCCTGTGTGAGCGCTGAATGGAGGGGAGTATGCGGGCGCCGGGCACTGACTGGATGGAAGTAGGGAGGGACTAATTCTCGGCCGGACTGTGCCCGTTGCTGATTGGTCGCAGCAGCCAGGACAGGCAGCTGGCGAGACCAATCAGCGACGTGGGATTTCCGTTACAGACAGAAGGACAGACAAAAAGACAGAAGTACCCTTTAGACAATTATATAGTAGATTATTTATTTATATAGCACCATTGATTCCATGGTATTGTACATCAGAAGGGGTTACATACAAATTACAGGTATCACTTACAGTAAGCAAACTAACAATGACAGACTGATACAGAGGGAAGAGGACCCTGCCCTTGCGGGCTCACATAATAGCAGGTAAGCGTAGAGCAAGCATACTTACAAAAGTTATCCTCTAATACCACTCTAATCTCATTTACAGTAATTCCACCAACGGAAACGAATTTCATAACAATAGCCTAACCATTCCCTATTATCCAAAACCAATGCTTACTATCTGTAGGGCCTAGTCTTTGCCTTTTTGGTTTGAAAGTACTCTGACAACCATTTCTTCAGTTTCACACATCCACAAAACCTTTAACCTTAGGACTCCTAGCTCCACCTACAGTGAGCTGTCATTATTGGTGAGTATTCAACGGACAGAGCGCAGATCCTACATCTTAGCCCCAAGCTGAATCTGTTAACAACACTATGGGGCCTAAACATCAAGTTTTGCACCTGTTTTTTAAAGTGTAAATAAGAAGTTTAGCAAAACTTTGGTGACTTTTGGGGTTTTCATTCCAGTCCCAGACAGCTTCACCAAAATTGGTGGAGCTGGGGCAGGACATGAGCGTAGTGACGCCTACCTTCCTAAATCATTAGCAGACGTGAACCTCCGACTACAGTGAGCCGCTGGTCCCAGTTCACTAGACTGCTGTGTCATGACATATGCCTGATTGATTAAGTGATGAGCAAGTCTTACTGAATCAGGTTCCTCTTACTCTGCCACACCCATTCATTAAGACTGGTGTGCACAACTTCAGTCTTAATTAATCAGGCCCAATATGTTTACTATCTGTTCTTGGTTGTGTGACAACTTTGTCACTAGTGTGCCTACACTTTTAAATGCTTTACATGTGAAAAGTTTCAATAGAAAGAAATCATTCAAAAAATACTATGTTCAAAATGTTTGAAGACAAAGATTGATCTATTTATCTTATATTGAGAAACCTGCTCTAAATTATTTTGGGGTGTGTTCTTTCTACTGAGGGTTGTTGACTGCTTATGATTGGTCAGTGCAATACAGGGGGAAGAAATGCACACCCCTAGTGAAAACTATCTAATAGCACTCACCTTGACTTAACCAAAATTAACTCATTAGGTGCCAAATACTTGGATTGCTAATATCACTTCAAAGCAGAGGCAAAATTTAAAAAAAGGGAAAAAATATGTTTTACTCCTCTCTGCAACCACTATTACATTTCTTGTTCAGTTGAGCATCTCTAAAAATGCCAAAAGAGTGCCTAGATAACTAAAAAAATTCACAAGTGTCTGGATTATTTTATGTATACAAGCCATTAGAAAACAAATTTAAACCTTGTTCTCTCAGTTGACAAAAAAAAACAGAGCCTGTGCCAGTAAATCCCAGCATCCATACGGTGCAGTATTTGATACAATTTGCTCAAAGAAACAACTCTTCCACAGATCTCACAGGCAAAAATTAAAGGTCGGCTGCTTAAAATGGCTTATGTGCGCGAATGCATAAAAAAATCATACATGAAGTGAATGCATATTTGTTGCTGGGGCTAGAATCAACAGATTGCCAACTGATTATTCATTCACGAAGTTATCCTGTTGTTTCTCAATTTTACTCTGGGCACCTTTTCATCTCAATGCACCTCTTGAAAAGTAGACAGTAAATCTCCTAGGCATTAGTTATTCATACACCCATGTTGCAATCAATATTTTGTCTTTGGTAAAAAGGAAGGGTTTGGGTTGTATTTGTAGAACTGGATGACAAGCATGAGAGTTGCTTACTCTGCTTGTGTACAGCAAAAACATACTCTATACAAAGTCATTAATCACAAAAATATTTTTCTGTGGAACAGTAATCATAAGGATCAGTTAAAATTAATAAAAATATAAAAAATTGAATTTATAGAAACATTACAGGATAGTATATTTTACAACATTGTTCTCTAATCTGTGCCTCAATTTGGAGAGTTTCTGCTCCAAAAATAAATCTGTGTGAACACACGCTAGCTTCAACTAAGCTTTTCGGAGCAGAAACTCACCTAATCCTCCTCATAATCTCAAATCTCTAAGCTTTTTAAGTTTTAACATATCCATGAAGCACAATATCAGTTGCCTCATGTGTACAAGATCAGAACCACTGTCAGCACATGAGTGCAGCACCGATACCACCATCAGTACATAAATGCAGCCTCAGAACCACCATTATTGCATAAATGCAGCACCAGAACCACCGTCAGTTCATGAAGGCAGCACCAGAACAACAGTCAGTACATAAATGCAGCACCAGAAGCACCGTTGGTATATGAATGTAGCACCAGAACCACAGTCAGTACATGAATGCAGTGACAGAAACTCCATCAGTACATAAACACCTATGAAGACAAGATGGCCTAAGTCAATGGCACTTCCAAACTTGAATATTAACCAACTAGAGCAAGAAGTCTTAAGCCATAAAGAAAAATGCATAAATTTTATTAATACAAATACATAAAAAACATACATGTAAAAAAAGGAGCACATGTCCAATATTACTGCTTGGTAATGTCAAATCCCATATATAATTATCTAGTGTAACCTAATCCCATATATAATTATCCAGTGTAACCTAAAGGTTACACTGGATAATTATACTGTATATAGGATTTGACATTACCAGGCAGTAATATTGGACATGTGGTCCTTTTTTTTACATGTATGTTTTTATGTATTTGTATTAATAAAATGTATGCATTTTACTTTATGGCTTAAGACTTCTTGCTCTAGTTGGTTAATGCCATCAGTACATAAATGCAGCAACAGACACACCATCAGTACATGAATGCAACACCAGAAACACCATCAGTGCATGAACACACAGCTCCTCGCTATAATGTACCACCACATACTTCCCTTTTCCACATGTCCCCCACACTGCCTCTTTGCATAAAGTGCCTCCCACTACCCTCACTATGCTATAACTCTTTTAGAATCCTCCCCTAATTGTGTCATAATGTCCTCCATTGCCTCATAATGTCCCCTATTGTCATGTAAAGTCTCCAATTGCCTCATTATTTCCCCTTGTAGTAATACAACACTCCCCTCACCACATCCCCTAATTTATAACGTGACATTAAATTTTCGGCTCCTCAATGGTTTGCTTTCTGCTGCCTAACATCTCTGTTGCCTGTTGGCGACAGCAGCAGTGTGATAACGCCAGCAGCGTGCTGACCTCAATACGTCGCTGTAAGTCAGGGCCAAAGTTGACGAGCACTCCTAGGACCCAGTACCGGTGAAACTGTGTTCACATGTATTTGCATCTGAAAGAATATAGAAAGAAGGGAGCATCTACTCCCAGGCTACAGCAGTCTCAGAATGATTCATCTCCTGTATGACAAGCATCTTTAGTACTCAGTAGAGCACTATTTGGCTGTTGTGACCTGCTGAAAATGTGATGTAGTCAAGCAACAACATTCCCAAGAAATCTTATCCCATTCCCCATGGGCAATGCCCTGCAGTTCACTAAAATTTTAGGTTGCCAAGACAGTGGTTTAAAAAGTTCAGAAAATTGATCAGTCGATCAACGCCTTGCAAGGAAAAGGATTCGAAAAGATAGTAAAGGCATTGAATCTTCCTAGAGATACAGGTGAGATCATAGTTCACAAGTTCAAACAGAAAGGAATACTGACTATACTACCTGGGGGTAAAAAATGGACGCTATCACCTGCTAACTCCATATTCATCCGTGCGCAAACTCCAGGACACATCTACTGACTCTCAGAACAGGTCATTAACCCCTTTACCCCCAAGGGTGGTTTGCACGTCAATGACCAGGCCAATTTTTACAATTCTGACCACTGTCCCTTTATGAGGTTATAACTCAGAAACGCTTCAACGGATCCTGGTGATTCTGACATTGTTTTCTCGTGACATATTGTACTTCATGATAGTGGTAAAATTTCTTTGATAGTACCTGCGTTTATTTGTGAAAAAAACGGAAATTTGGCGAAAATTTTGAAAATTTCGCAATTTTCAAACTTTGAATTTTTATGCAATTAAATCACAGAGATATGTCACACAAAATACTTAATAAGTAACATTTCCCACATGTCTCCTTTACATCAGCATAATTTTGGAACCAATTTTTTTTTTTGTTAGGGAGTTATAAGGGTTAAAAGTTGACCAGCAATTTCTCATTTTTACAACACCATTTTTTTTTAGGGACCACGTCTCATTTGAAGTCATTTTGAGGGGTCTATATGATAGAAAATGCCCAAGTGTGACACCATTCTAAAAACTGCACCCCTCAAGGTGCACAAAACCACATTCAAGAAGTTTATTAACCCTTCAGGTGTTTAATAGGAATTTTTGGAATGTTTAAATAAAAATGAACATTTAACTTTTTTACACAAAAAATTTACTTCAGCTCCAATTTGTTTTATTTTACCAAGGGTAACAGGAGAAAATGGACCTCAAAAGTTGTTGTCCAATTTGTCCTGAGTACGCTGATACCCCATATGTGGCAGTAATCCACTGTTTGGGCGCATGGGAGAGCTCGGAAGGGAAGGAGCGCCGTTTGACTTTTCAATGCAAAATTGACAGGAATTGAGATGGGACGCCATGTTGCGTTTGGAGAGCCACTGATGTGCCTAAACATTGAAACCCCCACAAGTGACACCATTTTGGAAAGTAGACCCCCTAAGGAACTTATCTGGATGTGTGGTGAGCACTTTGACCCACCAAGTGCTTCACAGAAGTTTATAATGCAGAACCGTAAAAAAAAAAAATCATATTTTTTCACAAAATTATATTTTTGCCCCCAATTTTTTATTTTTCCAAGGGTAAGAGAAGAAATTGGACATCAAAAGTTGTTGTCCAATTTGTCCTGAGTACGCTGATACCCCATATGTGGCAGTAAACCACTGTTTGGGCGCATGGGAGAGCTCGGAAGGGAAGGAGCGCCGTTTGACTTTTCAATGCAAAATTGACAGGAATTGAGATGGGACGCCATGTTGCGTTTGGAGAGCCACTGATGTGCCTAAACATTGAAACCCCCCACAAGTGACACCATTTTGGAAAGTAGACCCCCTAAGGAACTTATCTGGATGTGTGGTGAGCACTTTGACCCATCAAGGGCTTCACAGAAGTTTATAATGCAGAGCCATAAAAATAAAACAAAATTTTTTTCCCACAAAAATTAACTTTTAACCCCCAGTTTTGGATTTTCCCTAGGGTAACAGGAGAAATTGGACCCCAAAAGTTGTTGTCCAATTTGTCCTGAGTACGCTGATACCCCATATGTGGGGGGGAATCACCGTTTGGGCGCATGGGAGGGCTCGGAAGGGAAGGAGCGCCATTTGGAATGCAGACTTAGATGGAATGGTCTGCAGGCGTCACATTGCGTTTGCAGAGCCCCTAATGTACCTAAACAGTAGAAACCCCCCACAAGTGACACCATTTTGGAAAGTAGACCCCCTAAGGAACTCATCTTGATGTGTTGTGAGAGCTTTGAACCCCCAAGTATTTCACTACAGTTTATAACGCAGAGCCGTGCAAATAAAAAAATTTTTTTCTCCACAAAAATTATATTTTAGCCCCCAGTTTTGTATTTTTCCAAGGTTAGCAGGAGAAATTGGACCCTAAATGTTGTTGTCCAATTTGTCCTGAGTACGCTGATACCCGATATGTGGGGGGGAACCACCGTTTGGGCGCATGGGAGGGCTCGGAAGGGAAGGAGCATCATTTGGAATGCAGACTTAGATGGATTGGTCTGCAGGCGTCACATTGCATTTGCAGAGCCCCTAATGTACCTAAACAGTAGAAACCCCCCACAAGTGACCCCATATTGGAAACTAGACCCCTCAATGAACTTATCTAGATGTGTTGTGAGAACTTTGAACCCCCAAGTGTTTCACTACAGTTTATAACGCAGAGCCGTGAAAATAAAAAATCTTTTTGTTTTCCCACAAAAATTATTTTTTAGCCCCCAGTTTTGTATTTTCCCAAGGGTAACAGGAGAAATTGGTCCACAAAAGTTGTTGTCCAATTTGTCCTGAGTACGCTGATACCCCATATGTGAGGGTAAACCCCTGTTTGGGCACACAGGAGAGCTCGGAAGGGAAGGAGCACTGTTTTACTTTTTCAACGCAGAATTGGCTGGAATTGAGATCGGACGCCATGTCGTGTTTGGAGAGCCCCTGATGTGCCGAAACAGTGGAAACCCCCCAATTATAACTGAAACCCTAATCTAAACACACCCCTAACCCTAATTCCAACGGTAACCCTAACCACACCTCTAACCCTGACACACCCCTAACCCTAATCCCAACCCTATTCCCAACTGTAAATGTAATCTAAACCCTAACCCTAACTTTAGCCCCAACCCTAACTGTAGCCCCAACCCTAGCCCTAACCCTAGCCCTAACCCTAGCCCTAACCCTAACCCTAGCCCTAACCCTAGCCCTAACCCTAGCCCTAACCCTAACCCTAACCCTAACCCTAGCCCTAACCCTAACCCTAGCCCTAACCCTAGCCCTAGCCCTAACCCTAGCCCTAACCCTAGCCCTAACCCTAACCCTAGCCCTAACCCTAACTCTAGCCCTAATGGGAAAATGGAAATAAATACATTTTTTTTTATTTTTCCCTAACTAAGGGGGTGATGAAGGGGGGTTTGATTTACTTTTATAGCGAGTTTTTTAGCGGATTTTTATGATTGGCAGCCGTCACACACTGAAAGACCCTTTTTATTGCAAAAAATATTTTTTGCAATACCACATTTTGAGAGCTATAATTTTTCCATATTTTGGTCCACAGAGTCATGTGAGGTCTTGTTTTTTGCGGGACGAGTTGACGTTTTTATTGAAAACATTTTCGGGCACGTGACATTTTTTGATTGCTTTTTATTCCGATTTTTGTGAGGAAGAATGACCAAAAACCAGCTATTCATGAATTTCTATTGGGGGAGGCGTTTATACCGTTCCGCGTTTGGTAAAATTGATAAAGAAGTTTTATTCTTCGGGTCAGTACGATTACAGCGATACCTCATTTATATCATTTTTTTTATGGTTTGGCGCTTTTATACGATAAAAACTATTTTACAGAAAAAATAATTATTTTTGCATCGCTTTATTCTCAGGACTATAACTTTTTTATTTTTTTGCTGATGATGCTGTATGGCGGCTCGTTTTTTGCGGGACAATATGACGCTTTCAGCGGTACCATGGTTATTTATATCTGTCCTTTTGATCGCGTGTTATTCCACTTTTTGTTTGGCGGTATGATAATAAAGCGTTGTTTTTTGCCTCGTTTTTTTTTTTTTTTTCTTACGGTGTTTACTGAAGGGGTTAACTAGTGGGACAGTTTTATAGGTCGGGCCGTTACGGACGCGGCGGTACTAAATATGTGTACTTTTATTGTTTTTTTTTTTATTTAGATGAAGAAATGTATTTATGGGAATAATATTTTTTTTTTTTTTTCATTATTTTGACATGCAGATCATTGATCTGACATGCAGCGCTGCAGCCTTCACAGTGCCTGCTCTGAGCAGGCTCTGTGAAGCCACCTCCCTCCCTGCAGGACCCGGATCCGCGGCCATCTTGGATCCGGGGCTGGAGGGAGCAGGGAGGGAGGTGAGACCCTCGCAGCAACGCGATCACATCGCGTTGCTCCGAGGGTCTCAGGGAAGCCCGCAGGGAGCCCCCTCCCTGCGCGATGCTTCCCTGCACCGCCGGCACATCGCGATCATCTTTGATCGCGGTGTGCCAGGGGTTAATGTGCCGGGGGCGGTCCGTGACCGCTCCTGGCACATAGTGCCGGATGTCAGCTGCGATAAGCAGCTGACACCCGGCCGCGATCGGCCGCGTTCCCCCCGTGAGCGCGGCCGATCGGCTATGACGTACTATCCCGTCCAGGGTCAGATAAGCCCAGGGCACCTCGACGAAATAGTACGTCTAAGGTCACAGAGGGGTTAAAGGGAACCTGTCAAATTGAAAATGCAGTACATCTTTTAAGCCTCTGCTCTTTCAGTAATTTTTTGTCCAGTGGTGGTCCTATCAGTGATTGACAGCTTATACAGGTAAGGCTGTCAGTCACTGTTCAAACCACCCACTGGACCGAAAATATCAGAAAGAGTAGTAGTTTAAATACCGAAAACACAAGTTATACTGAATCTTTTCTCACATAACTATATATTAATCCGATCAGCTCATCCTGCTCTATAACTTAGTGCATGCAGCCAGGACTGAATTTTCATGATGACAGTCTCCCTTTGAAAGGGAACCTATCAGGATATTGATGCTGCCTGCGGTTTGCAGCCAGGTAGGTATATTACTCTCTGAAATGCTCTGGCATTTTAGAGGAAATATACTTTGAAGGTCCAGAGAGACCTGTCATTCATTTGCGCTGCTAGTGGTAATTGACAAGCCCCTGCCTATATACACATGAGGAAGAGACCTGTCAATTACCTGCAGCAGTGATCCGAAGTACTGGCTGGGGCAACACCAGACTAGTCTTGCCTTTGATCCTCAAATTATATTTTCTCTGAAACCCTGTAGTATTTAAGAGAATAATATACCAGGCTGCAATCCTGCAGCTATGCTGCGATTTCATGCTGCCCATGGTTTGGATCATATGAACCACTTGACAGGTTCCTTGTAATATCAGAACGATGGGAGGCAAACATGTCACCCCCACTGATCATCTAGCTCTGGCAGTGTCCAAATGTAGACACTGAACAGACTTGCATTGAACGATTTAGTACAATCTGTAGATGCTGCGGGCAGGTACTGCAAAACAGCTCCCATTCTCTTGAGTTAATAACAGTTCATTAGAGGAGCCTGGATTCAGACACCCACTGATCTGATATTATCTATCCAAAGGATTTTTATTTCATAAATCAATAGCACACATAAAAATAAGAAACTTTGTAATATATCTTATCAGCAAAATCTACTTCTTTCTCCTCCAGGACTGATCATTCTCAAAATTCTCAATTCTCAGGGTCCAAGGGGCAATGTTTCTCCTTGTGGAGATGGACATGCCAAGCCTGGCATGCCAATGTGATGAGGTTTTTAAGACTTGCAATGCTTCTCTGGGAAATTAAAGGGAACCTGTCAGCAGTTTTGGCCGATAGAAGATATGGCCACCGCCTTTCAGGGCTTATCTACAGCATTCTATAATGATGTAGATAACCTCCCAATCCGACCTGAAAGATAAGAAAAATAAGTTTTATTATACTCACCGGGGGGGGGGGGGGCAGTCTGCTGTGGTCCGGTGTGATGGGTGACGCAGGTCCAGGTCCGGCACCTCCCATCTTCTTGCGATGCCGCCCTCCTGTTGCTTCATCGCTCCCCGACATCGCGCTCTTGCGCAGGTGTACTTATCTGCCCTGTTGAGGGCAGACAAAAGTACTGCAATGGGTAGGCGCTGGGAAAGGTAAGAGAGGCCTGGCGCCTGCGCACTGCAGTACTTTACTTTGCCCTCAACAGGGCAGATAAGTACGCCTGCGCAGGAGCGCGATGCCGGGGAGCGATGAAGCAACAGCAGGGTGGCGATCATAAGAAGATGTGAGGCGCCGGACCTGGACCAGCGACACACATCACACCGGACCGCCCTCCGGGTGAGTATAATAAGAAAAATATGTTTTATCTTTTAGGTCTGACCGGGGGCTTATCTACAGCATTGTAAAATGCTGTAGATAAGCCCTGAAAGGCGGTGGCCATATCTTATATTGGCCAAAACTGCTGACAGGTTCATTTTAAATATGCAAACTGCCTCTTCAGAGAGGAAGAGGACAAGAACTCTAGTGCCGCCTATTGGAAGTAGCAATTCCAAAAGTCAATATCGACTCTTTAACGAGCCTTGTCACATGACTTAGGATTAAAGCCCAAGTAGAATCTCTTTCTGAAGAGGCAATTTGCATATTCAATTCACAGATATAATTTGTATTCAATGAAGACAGCTTGTTACATTACTTAGAAAGGTCAGTTGCTACTGAGGAGATTCTATGTAGATGAGAGAAAGTGAGGGAGAGGAGCAAGATGCAATGTTCTTCCCTTCTCCTGTCTACGTAGAATGTCAGCAGTAGCAACTGCCATCTTCTACCGCAGTAATGTAAAAATCTGTCTTCACTAAATATAGATTTTACCTGTGATATGAAAATATTGAGCGTGAAAGATCAGTCCTGGCAGTGAATAAAGTCAATTGTTCTAATAAGATATATTACAAAATTGGATATTTTCATGAATACGGTTGATTTTTAAAATAAAAATTTAAATTACAATTACTCTTTTCAAAAAACGCAAAAATGAACGTTTTTTTCCCAATGAAGGAAAATCTAGCTGCATATCTGGATGTCTGAAATCACACACTGGGATAAATAAAAAAGGACTACCAGTAGTAACTAAGTGTACAGATTAAAAGTACTTTATCTGCCAAAAATATTAATATCTTTCAATTAAATAGGCCGTGTATTGCATTTGCCTTTAGTATTAGGCTATGTATATGTTGATAACAAGACTTCCATGTAAAACAGAGCCATGATCGCTATGTCACATCTATTTTCATACATATCCTGTCAAATTCTGACAGACTACACCGACTTACATTGAGGTTCTTTAGGTTTCTGTTTACCTTTTCTTATATGGACAATCATTCTTCCACATGTCCCAAATAGTCTGAATGGGGCTTCATCAGAGAAAATAACTTTGCAGAAAGTTCAGGCACTGGACTGCAAAAGTGGCGTGGAGTTATTTTTTCGAATGAATTCCCCTTCAGTCCTGTATCATGCCAACAGTAAAGCATACAAAGACCATTCACGTGTGGGGTTGCATTTCATCCAGGGGAGTGGGCAGACTCACAATTTTGCCTAAGACCAGTGCCAGGGATAATAAATGGTATCTAAACATCATCCAAGAGCAACATCTCCTATTGGTCCAGGAGCTGTTTGGTGATGAATAAGCCTTTTCTAGGAATCGCCAGGAATCTTCCCAGATCTCAATACTTTTCACAACCTGTGGTCAATCATCAAAAAGTGGGCAGACAAACAAAATAACAGAAATTGTGATACATTTCACTGATTTGACAAAAATGGATTGCCGTCAGTCAGAATTTGACCCATAAGCTAATATCCAGCATCCCTCAATTATTTGAAGACGTCTTGAAAAATGAGGGTCAACACTGTAAATATTGAGTGTAAGCGTAAACAGAGTTTTTATCAATAAAAGTTCTAAAACTTATAAGATGCTTATAATTGTACCTCAGTAACCCCCAAAACATCTAAAAGATCACTGAAGCTGCAAACATTGTGAAAAACAAAATTTGTGCCAGTCTCAAAATTTTTGGCCATGACTTTACAATGCTGTTATAGGGCTGATTCTAACAACTGTGCTGTGGTTCTGGAATTAGTCCAACAGAACACTTATAAAATCTCCGGTGAATCTAGTGTATGGGGATGAGAGTATGCCCAATACATCATTACATGTCTCATATTACGCCATAATGGTAGGGATTTGAAATTGTTCTTTTGGAATGTGTAGATAAAAGAGGCGAAGGCGTATGGCTAATTTATATAACTCTATGGAGAAATTGAAATCTCACAGAGTGAAGCCCAACAGGGTATTACATACCTTACTGAACTATATAATGAAGGTATTTTAGGTCTTCTATGGATCATAGGCAGGAGTTCTTCAGCAGACCTGTTTACTTCCAACTTGGTGAATCAATCTCTAAAGAGGATCTTTCACCAAATTTTTCATGTCGAATTGGACACATGATGTAATAGGCTGCAGAGTGTAATAAAACTTTTTTCTTCTTAAATTTTGCGTCTCCGTTGCAGAGATATTAGCAATCAAAGTAATTGGCACCTAACAAATCAACTTTTGTTAAGTTAAAGTGGGTGTTATCAGATAGTTTTCACTGGGGTTGTGCACTTCTTCCCCCTAAATGATGCTGACCAATCATAATCAAACAGCAACACTCAAAGGAAAGATCATGCCTGTAGATCCACTGTGATCAGTGCTACAGATAAGCTCATACAAATAAAGCACAACATCACTAGCTTTGTATCATACTATAAATTAATGTGTGACTGGAGTGTGCAACACAATTATACTGTGATATATTGTTTATTTAATTTATGTGTTTTATGCAAAATATTTGACTTGTCTCTAGAGTCTACTAGCACAGTAATTCACACATCATGTATGCGTAGTCAATAGAAGTGAACATGTTAACACTTAGAGGTTCTGAACATATGACCACTCTGTAATGGGAAAAAGCTATCATTTCTATATACATAACCGTTAGTTATTTAGAAGCAAGAATAAATATTCATCTTGTTATCTGTAGCTTTACATAGAACCTTGAAAAATAAACAACGAAGCTGATCCAAACTATACCTTCTAGAATAACTTCAAGCTCCCAGTCCCCATTACAAAATCTATAAAGGCACAGATGATTGGCCTCGGGGAGACCAAAACATCCAACACCGCGGAGACACCATCACGTGTTTCTCAACGCAGTGATTCCAGAACACTGCCCCCATCCCTTATGGGAAATATGCAGATGCATGTAAAGAAGATGCGGAGACACCATCACGTGTTTCTCGACGCAAGCAGTGGTTTCCTATAAGGGATGGGGCAGTGTTCTGGAATCACTGCGTTGAGAAACACGTGATGGTGTCTCCGCGGTGTTGGATGTTTTGGTCTCCACGAGGTCAATCATCTGTGCCTTTATAGCCTTTTTACTAGGCACTGCTCCTAATAGCCAGATTCCTACTCCACACTGATGAGGGGCAAACAGCTGTCTGTGGATGGATACCATGCTTGGCATAGGTGGCTTTCCTTCATAGGATGCTGCCCTTCCCGTGGTTGTTCCTTCCCGGGGAAAGGCCTGGCTATTCACTGCTTGCGTCGAGAAACACGTGATGGTGTCTCCGCAGCTTCTTTACATGCATCTGCATATTTCCCATAAGGGATGGGGGCAGTGTTCTGGAATCACTGCGTTGAGAAACACGTGATGGTGTCTCCGCGGTGTTGGATGTTTTGGTCTCCCCGAGGCCAATCATCTGTGCCTTTATAGCCTTTTTACTAGGCACTGCTCCTAATAGCCAGATTCCTACTCCACAGTGATGAGGGGCAAAAACCCCGAAACAGCTGTCTGTGGATGGATACCATGCTTGGCATAGGTGGCTTTCCTTCATAGGATGCTGCCCTTCCCGTGGTTGTTCCTTCCCGGGGAAAGGCCTGGCTATTCACTGCTTGCGTCGAGAAACACGTGATGGTGTCTCCGCAGCTTCTTTACATGCACCCATTACAAAATCTGTCTCAGATACTGGTCCTGTCTTATCATTTCATAGGCTCCATAGTTAGTCTTCTGTCTGGTGCTAAATTTCATGTTTGCTACAGTTTGTTCTGTCTGGTGACAGTCCAATATTATATAAGATATATAGACTGTTATATCACTAAAAATATCAATTGAATAAAAAGAAACATTTTTCCAAAAATTTATAAATGCAGAACTACAATTGTCAATGGAAATGGGGTATATGATGCAGGAGCGATATGTAAAACTCTGCAGCAAATTTTACTCATGCACTTGAATTGCAGTGAGTGAACACAGTGTGAATTTTAGCATGTCTAACTGGGTAAATGTGGCACACTTTTGTAGACTGAGAACCCAAGTGTCCTAAGTTGTCTTTTAAGATTTCCCTTGAGAGTAAACCGTTCACATAGGACCCGACATTTACTTACAGCAGGTCTCTGCCTCTTGCCAAAGAGCACATGCAGCAAGATCTGTTCTTATTAGTGGCCAAAAGGGAGTTGTTATGGAGCAGATCGATACAGAATGGTATGTACGTTTGTCATCATCATGCAGCCACAGACAGACTTAGATTTGCAACTGCAGCTAAAAAATAAAAAAGTGTGCTCTAGTGCGGAGCGTGCAGTGTCTCGAATTTAGCTCCACGGACATGTAATGGTGAATTCGGTAACAAAAAGTGCAGTGCATCTATGTTTATCAATTTTCTAAGGATTTTTTTTTTATCAAAGCCATAACATTAATAAGGGAGGCATTAACCCCTGACAAACTTTTTGTGTGCACCACCAGAATCTTAAACTCTGCATTAATTTCTGATGTACGTTGTCTGAGACTACAAGACCAAAAAGTAAAGGCAGTCAGTTTAAAACCACATCACCATGTCTATCTGTCGCCTGTCAGATCATGTGGTCTTCAGCGACTGGTTACTACACCCCCCAAACAATGCTTTGCTCCAAAAGAGCAGGCACCTACACACTGCATACATACCAACTTATATTCTAGTTCATGTGTTTCGGTTTTTGCACTCTGTCCAGATAGTCTCCCTTTTCTTTGAGCTGGACATTACATTTATATAGCTCCCCACCGCTAGGCATCCATTAGTCAAGGCCTTGGTCCTTCTCAACCCTTATTCACATTTACGTCATTAAACATATGGTAATGTTTTAATACTAGTGGTTAGGACTGTCCCGCACAGGGTCATCATGGTGGGACGGCTTTTACGTTATTGATCAAAACTATGCTCACCAAGTACCATATATTATTTTCAGGCACTATTGCTATTTATTTACTGCAGGATATCTGCTCACTTTGTTTTTATCTCAGGTTTTGCCTCCCAAACAATGCTTTGCTCCAAAAGTGCAGGCTGCATTTCCTTTTCAGGGGAACTATGGCAGTAGCAAACATCCTCAACTCGAGGTTTCTTCTGAGCAAATGGTATTAGTATTCTGTTATCGATTCCTGTAACAAATAGGTCAGTTTCCACTTTGGTCACTATGATGTGCAGCACCTTTTTGCAGGCGACAAAGGGTAACAAGACAGTATTCCGATTTGATTTCTGTGTCTATATGTGATTCTCAGTCAGGGAGCTAGAGGGTTAATTCCTGGCTCCTTTCCGTGAGCCATGGGTGGTGCGGTCATAGCTGCTGAACCTATGACTCTCACTACTAGGGTAGGTTCATATTAGTGCATAAAAAAAATTGTTCAGCTTCATCCAGAATAGCGTGACGACTTTTTTCTCCCTTTGCAGTCTGTGTGCACTACGTTATTTTTACTCAGCAGCTATTAATCCTTTACAAGACCATTTACAGTTTCCTATGTTACAGAATTGCAATGTAAAAAACGGAGGCTATACTGTGGCTCTGTACGGCATCCAATTTTTTTTGAGCGTACATAGACTTGAATGAGAGAGTCTCATCAGACATATGGAAGAAACCAGTGCATGCTGCAATTTTTGACACGTGCAGAATTGATCAGTGAAAACAAATACAGTAGCTCATTGCACTGCCCCATTAAATAACTTTGTTCAAAGTGCTCTCCGTTTGTTTCACGGACAGCACTCAGACCAAAAATATGGTGATGTGAGCGAGCCCTCAATTAATTATTTTTATTTCTTCTCTGCAGTGTCCTGTGTTATCTGTTCCTGTCTGCTGTATTCCTGTTGCCTGACCTCGGCCAGTTTCCAAATAATTGCTTGTCTGCTGATTTTGTACCTTTTCTACCCTACTGGTTCTGACCTGGCTACCTTGATTTATCTTGCCTCTGGTTTGCTCCTCCAACCAGCATCCCTTCCATGGAAGCAATCCAGAAGACCCAGTTGTAAAACTAGATCCCTGTACAGGGGTTAAAGGGTGAAGGCCAGGTTTCCTCTGGAATCTACCAGATCTGGTAGTCACCGCCAAGTCTGTCCAAGGTAAACTTTCTTTTGAGCTTATGGCCTCTAACAGACATTACAAATCCTCGTTTGCAGCATAAAACCAGCGAAGAGAGAAAACAAATACTTAAACGGTTCCTCCACTACTATTTGACTCCCTTTCATAGATCCTAACTGTTCCGAACAATCAGTTTTCTAATATACTTTTATTACCTGCACTGCTTCTTTTAGCGAATCTCTGTAGGTCATATGTTCCTCTGTTGTCATGCAGGCACTGCTACTTCCAAACTGGGCACAGGAATCAGACAAAATGAGAAGAGCACATCAATGGTGGGGGCAGGGATACCTTTCCTTGCGTGACAGCAGTCTGAGCACGCATGCTCAGATCACAGATTTCACTCTCCTCCCTTGCTTGGATTCTGCTGATACTTTAGAGTGCCATCCCTTCAGTTGGCAAGTGCTGCTTGTTATTATAAGAATCCAAGCAGAGGAGGAAAGTACTGAAAGGCCGGATTCACACTACTGTTAAATACGAAAACATCATATAGCACTCAGTCCAGTGTTAATCTATGGGACAGCTCACATCAGTATTTATTTTTTCAGGCGTATTCGGTGTGCCTGTAAAATCATAGCCTGCTGCGATTGTCACTGAGACTCGGCCGAGACTCGCCAATGCAAGCCTATGGGTGCGATAAAAAAATTGTACAGCACTCAGACCATGCGAGTGCTGTCTGATTTTTACGCACCGGTGACCTTTAGATAGATATATACACATAGAATATATAGATACACATGTGGTCAAAATTGCTGGTACCCCTTGTTTAATGACAGAAAACCCCACAATGGTCACAGAAATAACTTGAATCTGACAAAAGTACTGTATATACTCGAGTAGAAGCCGAGATTTTCAGACCATTTTTTTAGGCTGAAAGTGCCCTTCTCGGCTTATACTCGAGCCATTGTCCCAGGGGGTCGGCGGGGGAAGGGGAGCGGCAGCTGTCACATCATACTCACCCGCTCCCAGCGTGGTCCCTGGCAGCTTCTCTGATGGTCTCTGGGCGCCGGCAGCTCTTCCTGTGTTCAGCGGTCACGTGGTACCGCTCATTAAAAGTACTGAATATGGACGTGATTCCACTCCCATAGGGGTGGAGTGCATATTCAGAGACCATCGCATCGGAGAAGCTGCCAGGGACCGCGCCGGGAGGGTGAGTATGACGGGGAGGGTGAGCATTGTGATATTCCTCTGTACGCAGTCCACCGCCGCACGCCGCTCCGTCTTCCGTGTCCTCTGGCTGTGACATTCAGGTCAGAGGGCACAATGACATGGTTAGTGTGCGCCCTCCGCCTGAACAGTCAGAGACCCAGAAGGCACAGTGGTGCATGGTGGTGGAACGGGGACAGGTGAGTATCGCAAGTGCCGGTGTCCCCGCCTGCTCAGGACAAGAGGTAAGTATGTCATTTTGTTTTAACCACAGCAGCATATGGGGCATAATATTCTATGGAGCATCTTATGGGGCCATAATCAACCTTTATGCAGTATTGTATGGGTCAAATGTTTCTATGGAGCATCTTATGGGGCCATAATCAACCTTTGTGCAGCATTATATGGGGCAAATGTTTCTATGGAGCATCTTATGGGGCCATAATCAACCTTTGTGCAGCATTATATGGGGCAAATACTTCTATGGAGCATCTTATGGGGCCATAATCAACCTATATGCAGCATTATATGGGGCACATTTTCTATGGAGCTTCTTATGGGGCCATAATCAACCTTTATGCAGCATTGTATGGGGCAAATGTTTCTATGGAGCATCTTATGGGGCCATAATCTTTGCGCAGCATTATATGGGGCATATTTTTGTATGAAGCATCGGATGGGTCCCATCATAATCTTTATGGAGCATTATATGGGGCGTATTTTGTATGGAGCACCTCATTGGGCCCATCATAAACTTTAAGGAGCATTACATGGGGTGTATTTTGTATGGAGCATTATATAGGGCTCCTGATTCAATATGGATATTCAAAAACACTTAACCTACTGATGTCTCAATTAATTTTACTTTTATTGCTATCTATTTTTATTTTTGAAGTTTACCAGTAGCTGCTGCATTTCCCACACGATTCTTATACTCGAGTCATTAGGTTTTCCCATTTTTTTTGTGGCAAAATTATGAGTCTCGGCTTATACTCGAGTATACATGGTAATAATAAATAAAAAATCTATGAAAATGAACAAATGAAAGTCAGACATTGCTTTTCAACCATGCTTCCACAGAATTTAAAAAAAGATAAAACTCATGAAATAGGCCTGGACAGAAATGATGGCACCCTTAACTTAATATTTTTTTGCACAACCTTTTGAGGCAATCACTGCAGTCAAACAATTCCTGTAACTGTCAATGAGACTTCTGCACCTCTGGACAGGTATTTTGGCCCATTCCTCAAGAGCAAACTGCTCCAGTAGTCTCGTGTTTGAAGGTTGCCTTTTCCTGACGGCATGTTTCAGCTCTTTCTAAAGATGCTCAATAGGATTTAGGTCAGGGCTCATACAAGGCCACTTCAGAATAGTCCAATGTTTTAATCTTAGCCATTTTGGGGTGTTTTTAGCGGTGTGTTTTGGGTCATTATCCTGCTGCAAGACCCATGACCTTTGACTGAGACCAAGCTTTCTGACACTGGGCAGCACATTTCTCTCTAGAATCCCTTGATAGTCTTGAGATTTCATTGTACCCTGCACAGATTCTAGACACCCTTTGCCAGATGCAGCAAGGCAGCCCCAGAACATAACAGAGCCTCCTCCAAGTTTCACAGTAGGGACAGTGTACTTTTCTTGATACGCTTCATTTTTCCGTCTGTGAACATACAGCTTATGTGCCTTGACAAGAAGTTCCTTTTTTGTTTCACCTGTCCATAGGACATTCTCCCAGAAGCTTCGTGGCTTGTCAACATGTAGTTTGGCAAATTCCAGTCTGGCTTTTTTATGATCTTTTTTCAACAATGGTGTCCTCCTTGGTCGTCTCCCATGAAGTCCACTTTGGCTAATACAACGATGGATGGTGCGATCTGACACTGATGTTCCTTGAGCTTGAAGTTCACCTTTAATCTGTTTAGAAGTTTCCGTGGGCTCTTTTGTTACCATTCGTATTATCTGTCTCTTTGATTTGTCATCAATTTTCCTCCTGCGGCCACGTCCAGGGAGGTTGTCTACAGTCCCATGGATCTTAAATTTCTGAATAATATGTGCAACTGTAGTCACAGGAACATCAAGCTGCTTGGAGATGGTCTTATAACTTTTACCTTTAACATGTTTGTCTATCATTTTCTTTCTAATCTCCTGAGACAACTCTTGCTTCGCTTCCTCTGGTCGATGTTGAGTGTGATGCACACCATGTCACCAAACAGCACAGTGAGTAACTGTAGCCTTATATACAGGCCCACTCACTGTTTCCAAGATTGTAGACACCTGTGATTCCGGTTAGTGGACACACATTGATTTAACCCCTTTCTGCCATTAGACGTACTATTGCGTCCATGTGGGGTGGGCTTTACTTCCCAAGGACGCAATAGTACGTCATATGCGATCGGCAGCGCTCACGGGGGGAGCGCCGCCGATCGCGGCCGGGTGTCAGCTGTTTATCGCAGCTGACATCCGGCACTATGTGCCAGGAGCGGTCACGGACCGCCCCCGGCACATTAACCCCCGGCACACCGCGATCAAAGATGATCGCGATGTGCCGGCGGTACAGGGAAGCCCTGCGGGCTTCCCTGAGCCCCCCGCAGCAACGCGATGTGATCGCGTTGCTGCGAGGGTCTTACCTCCCTCCCTCCCTGCTCGAGCCCCGGATCCAAGATGGCCGCGGATCCGGGTCCTGCAGGGAGGGAGGTGGCTTCACAGAGCCTGCTCAGAGCAGGCACTGTGAAGGCTGCAGCGCTGCATGTCAGATCAGTGATCTGACAGAGTGCTGTGCAAACTGTCAGATCACTGATCTGTGATGTCCCCCCCTGGGACAAAGTAAAAAAGTTAAAAAAAAAAATTTCAAATGTGTAAAAAAAAATAAAAAAAAATATTCCAAAATAATGAAAAAAAAAATAAAAATATTATTCCCATAAATACATTTCTTTATCTAAATAAAAAAAACAAACAATAAAAGTACACATATTTAGTATCACCGCGTCCGTAACGGCCCGACCTATAAAACTGGCCCACTAGTTAACCCCTTCAGTAAACACCGTAAGAAAAGAAAAAAAAAAAACGAGGCAAAAAACAACGCTTTATTATCATACCGCCGAACAAAAAGTGGAATAACACGCGATCAAAAAGACAGATATAACTAACCATGGTACCGCTGAAAACGTCATCTTGTCCCGCAAAAAACGAGCTGCCATAGAGCATCATCAGCAAAAAAATAAAAAAGTTATAGTCCTGAGAATAAAGCGATGCAAAAATAATTATTTTTTCTATAAAATAGTTTTTATCGTATAAAAGCGCCAAAACATAAAAAAAAGATATAAATGAGGTGTCGCTGTAATCGTACTGACCCGAAGAATAAAACTGCTTCATCAATTTTACCAAACGCGGAACGGTATAAACGCCTCCCCCAAAAGAAATTCATGAATAGCTGGTTTTTGGTCATTCTGCCTCACAAAAATCGGAATAAAAAGCGATCAAAAAATGTCACGTGCCCGAAAATGTTACCAATAAAAACATCAACTCGTCCCGCAAAAAACAAGACCTCACATGACTCTGTGGACCAGAATATAGAAAAATTATAGCTCTCAAAATGTGGTAACGCAAAAAATATTTTTTGCAATAAAAAGCGTCTTTCAGTGTGTGACGGCTGCCAATCATAAAAATCCGCTAAAAAACCCGCTATAAAAGTAAATCAAACCCCCCTTCATCACCCCCTTAGTTAGGGAAAAATTAAAAAAATGTATTTATTTCCATTTTCCCATTAGGGCTAGGGTTAGAGTTAGGGCTAGGGTTAGGGCTAGGGTTAGGGCTAGGGTTAGGGTTAGGGTTAGGGCTAGGGTTAGGGCTAGGGTTAGGGCTAGGGTTAGGGTTAGGGCTAGGGTTAGGGCTAGGGTTAGGGCTAGGGTTAGGGCTAGGGCTACAGTTTGAGTTGGGGCTAAAGTTACAGTTAGGGTTTAGATTACATTTACGGTTGGGAATAGGGTTGGGATTAGGGTTAGGGGTGTGTCAGGGTTAGAGGTGTGGTTAGGGTTACTGTTGGGATTAGGGTTAGGGATGTGTTTGGATTAGGGTTTCAGTTATAATTGGGGGGTTTCCACTGTTTCGGCACATCAGGGGCTCTCCAAACGCGACATGGCGTCCGATCTCAATTCCAGCCAATTCTGTGTTGAAAAAGTAAAACAGTGCTTCTTCCCTTCCGAGCTCTCCCGTGTGCCCAAACAGGGGTTTACCCCAACATATGGGGTATCAGCGTACTCAGGACAAATAGGACAACAACTTTTGGGGTCCAATTTCTCCTGCTACCCTTGGGAAAATACAGAACTCGGGGCTAAAACATATTTTTTGTGGGAAAAAAAAAGATTTTTTATTTTCACGGCTCTGCGTTATAAACTGTAGTGAAACACTTGGGGGTTCAAAGTTCTCACAACACATCTAGATTAGTTCCCTGGGGGGTCTAGTTTCCAATATGGGGTCACTTGTGGGGGGTTTCTACTGTTTAGGTACATTAGGGGTTCTGCAAACGCAATGTGACGTCTGCAGACCATTCCATCTAAGTCTGCATTCCAAATGGCGCTCCTTCCCTTCCGAGCTCTGCCATGCGCTCAAACGTTGGTTTCCCCCAACATACGGGGTATCAGCGTACTCAGGACAAATTGGACAACAACTTTTGGGGTCGAATTTCTCCTCTTACCCTCGGGAAAATACAAAACTGGGGGCTAAAAAATAATTTTGGGGGGAAAGATTTTTTTTTTTTATTTTCACGGCTCTGCATTACAAACTGTAGTGAAACACTTGGGGGTTCAAAGCTATCACAACACATCTAGATGAGTTCCTTAGGGGGTCTAGTTTCCAAAATGGTGTCACTTGTGGGAGGTTTCTACTGTTTAGGTACATTAGGGGCTCTGCAAATGCAATGTGACACCTGCAGACCATTCCATCTAAGTCCTCATTCCAAATGGAGCTCCTTCCCTTCCGAGCCCTCCCATGCGCCCAAACAGTGGTTCCCCCCCACATATGGGGTATCAGCGCACTCAGGACAAATTGGACAACAAATTGTGGGGTCGAATTTCTCCTTTTACCCTCGGGAAAATACAAAACTGGGGGCTAAAAAATAATTTTTGTAGGAAAAAATTTTTGTTTTATTTTTACGGCTCTCCATTATAAACTTCTGTGAAGCCCTTGGTGGGTCAAAGCGCTCAGCACACATCTAGATAAGTTCCTAAGGGGATCTACTTTCCAAAATGGTGTCACTTTTGGGGGGTTTCTACTGTTTAGGTACGTTAGGGGCTCTGCAAACGCAATGTGACACCTGCAGACCATTCCATCTAAGTCTGCATTCAAATGGCACTCCTTCCCTTCTGAGCCCTCCCATGTGCCCAAACAGTGGTTCCCCCCACATATGGTGTATCATCGCACTCAGGACAAATTGGGCAACAAATTTTGGGGTCCAATTTCTCCTGTTACCCTCAGGAAAATACAAAACTGGGGGCTAAAAAAATAATTTTTGTGGGAAAAAAATATTGTTTTATTTTTACGGCTCTGCATTATAAACTTCTGTGAAGCACTTGGTGGGTCAAAGTGCTCACCACACCTCTAGATAAGTTCCTTAGGGGGTCTACTTTCCAAAATGGTGTCATTTGTGGGGGGTTTCAATGTTTAGGCACATCAGTGGCTCTTCAAACGCAACATGGCGTCCCATCTCAATTCCTGTCAATTTTGCTTTGAAAAGTCAAACGGCGCTCCTTCCCTTCCGAGCTCTCCCATCCACCCAAACAGTGGTTTACCCCCACATATGGGGTATCAGCGTACTCAGGACAAATTGTACAACAACTTTTGGGGTCCAATTTCTTCTCTTACCCTTGGGAAAATAAAAAATTGGGGGCAAAAAGATAATTTTTGTGAAAAAATATGATTTTTTATTTTTACGGTTCTACATTATAAACTTCTGTGAAGCACTTGGTGGGTCAAAGTGCTCACCACACCTCTAGATAAGTTCCTTAGGGGGTCTACTTTCCAAAATGGTGTCACTTGTGGGGGGTTTCAATGTTTAGGCACATCAGTGGCTCTTCAAACGCAACATGACGTCCCATCTCAATTCCTGTCAATTTTGCATTGAAAAGTCAAACGGCGCTCCTTCCCTTCCGAGCTCTCCCATCCGCCCAAACAGTGGTTTACCCCCACATATGGGCTATCAGCGTACTCAGGACAAATTGTACAACAACTTTTGGGGTCCAATTTCTTCTCTTACCCTTGGGAAAATAAAAAATTGGGGGCGAAAAGATAATTTTTGTGAAAAAATATGATTTTTTATTTTTACGGTTCTACATTATAAACTTCTGTGAAGCACTTGTTGGGTCAAAGTGCTCACCACACCTCTAGATAAGTTCCTTAGGGGGTCTACTTTCCAAAATGGTGTCACTTGTGGGGGGTTTCAATGTTTAGCCACATCAGGGGCTCTCCAAACGAAACATGGCGTCCCATCTCAATTCCAGTCAATTTTGCATTGAAAAGTCAAATGGCACTCCTTCGCTTCCGAGCTCTGCCATGCGCCCAAACAGTGGTTTACCCCCACATGTGGGGTATTGGCATACTCAGGACAAATTGTACAACAATGTTTGGGGTCCATTTTCTCCTGTTACCCTTGGTAAAATAAAACAAATTGGAGCTGAATTAAATTTTTTGTGAAAAAAAGTTAAATGTTCATTTAATTTAAACATTCAAAAAATTCCTGTGAAGCACCAGAAGGGTTAATAAACTTCTTGAATATGGTTTTGAGCACCTTGAGGGGTGTAGTTTTTAGAATGGTGTCACACTTGGGTATTTTCTATCATATAGACCCCTCAAAATGACTTCAAATGAGATGTGGTCCCTAAAATAAAATGGTGTTGTAGAAATGAGAAATTGCTGGTCAACTTTTAACCCTTATAACTCCCTAACAAAAAAAAAATTGTGCTGATGTAAAGTAGACATGTGGGAAATGTTACTTATTAAGTATTTTGTGTGACATATCTCTGTGATTTAATTGCATAAAAATTCAAAGTTGGAAAATTGCGAAATTTTCATAATTTTCGCCAAATTTCCGTTTTTTTCACAAATAAACGCAGGTACTATCAAATAATTTTTACCATTGTCATGAAGTACAATATGTCACGAGAAAACAATGTCAGAATCACCAGGATCCATTGAAGCGTTCCAGAGTTATAACCTCATAAAGGGACAGTGGTCAGAATTGTAAAAATTTGGGACGGTCATTAACGTGCAAACCACCCTTGGGGGTAAAGGGGTTAACATGTCCCTTTTGTCACATTATTTTCAGGAGTACCATGATTTCATGAGTTTTATTTTTTTTTATTTCTGTGGAAGAATGGTTGAAAAGCAATGCCTGACTTTCATTTGTTCCTTTTCATAGATCTTTTATTTTTTATTATTTTGTCAGATTCAAGTTATTTCTGTGACCATTGTGGGTTTTTCTGTCATTAAACGAGGGGTGCCAACAATTTTGACCATGTGTATACAGATGTCAGGGACACACACACACATATATATATGTTTACATATTACATAAATAGATGACGTCAGCTCCCGCGTAATTTTCATAACCATCAGAGAGAAAGCCGACGGCTGTGGGATGATGTTTATAGCCTAGAAAGGAGCTAATACCCATGGAGCGTCCCAGGTTATTAATTTCAGCTCACAACTGTATACTTAGCCTTTACTGGCTATTAAAATGGGTGACCCTAAAAAAATTACGTAGGGTCCCCCTATAATTATTAACCAGCAAAGGCTATGCAGACAGCTGCAGGCTGACATTAATAGCCTAGGAAGAGGCCATGGATACTGGCCCCTTCCCAGGCTAAAAACATCAGCTGTCAGCCACCCCAGAAAAGGCGCATCTATAAGATGTGCCAATTCTAGCACTTAGCTTTGCTCTTCCCATTTGCCCTGTAGCAGTGGCAAGTGGAGTGATAGTTGGGGGGGTTGATGTCACCTTTGTATTGTCAGGTATTGTCAGGTGACATCAAGCCCTGAAGTTAGTAATGGAGAGGCGTCAATAAGACACCCCCATTACTAACCCATAGTCATATTGTATAAAAACACAGACACACAGAATAACGTCCTTTAATTGAAAGAATCACACAGACTCCTTTAATAAATCTTAATTAAACCATACTTATGACCTCACCCATTCCATAGATGCCATTGTCGTCTGCAAAAGAGTTTAAAAAATAAACAACAATATTCCTCACCTTTCCGCAGAGACGGTGCTATTCCATTTGTCCCACAATGTGTATGGCTCAGCTACATCTAGATGGCCAGCTGCATGGTTGCATGATGCGACCATACAGCCTGTCATCTAGCAGAGACACTGAGCAGTGTGTGCTCTGTGTCTCCCTGTGAACTCCTATTCCCTGTCTGATTAGACCGAGTGTGAGAAAGTTCTCCTCCCAACTCTCCTACTGTACAGTCTATATTCCCAGATATCAGTCCGATGTGTTGGTCAGCATGATCTATTATATATTTTTTGGTCTTGCATGCTTCTTCTCCCTTTCAGGGAAATAAGTGCAACTAGTGATACATAAAATCAGAGATATTATCTAAGACCTGGATCCAGCTCTCATCCTTCTCCATCACAGAAACATCCCTTTAAAAATGTACAAAAAAGATACCACTCTGACAATTCACCTCTGGTTTTCCAAAAAAATTAGCTTTTGCTAATGGAAGAACGTACTTCCATGATTAATATCTCCTATGACTGATTCTACACATCCTGGTTTTATTGGCTGGAGTTTAGATCCTCTGATTACCTCGATCTTATCGGAGAAAACTGAACCCGTGCTCTTGGAGCCTCTCTGTTGTGCTCCCTTCCCTCTCTCCTGTACTTCCCTTCCCCCTCCTTATTTTCTTTGTGTGTCTTGGTGTATATGTCTCTGCTCTCCTTTCTTCTTTTGCCTGTCTTCTCCTTTTCTATTTCACATGATAATGTAATATTTCACATGATTATGTAATTACTCTAAGTGTGAATTACTACACTAGTAATATTTTACATCCTGTACACCTTGTGACATTACCTTAGATTGCGTTCAGCTTTTCGGATATTGTGATGACACTGTCTATTGTTATTTCTCTGTTGCTATGATTGACCTACCAAGCCCAGCACAATTAGTGCCTTATGATTGTATTTTTCTTTGAAATTTAATAAAGGTACATTTCTAAAAAATAAAGGAAAACATTGAAAAGTATAAAAATTAAAATTGGCCACAATAAAAAGCGGTTTATTTGCCCTCCTGATCTCTAGAAGATAAATAAAATAAAGTATTACAAAATGGTCTTTCCCTCTAATGCAGAAACATGCTGCGTTCTTATCTAAAGCAATTGACTGTTTCTGAAGCCGCTTTTACAGCACCACTAAAGGGTTTTAGTTTTTTTTCCAGCGCTGGAGTGGCGTTTTAAATCTAATACCCCTGCTGCCGGTCACATACTTACCCTCTGGTGTCTTCACAGTTTTTTTTGGTGCTGCTCTGGTCTCCCTGCGCAGTCGTGTGAACGCAGCTTCTGACTGGCGGAAAGTCAGAAGCTACATATGTAACACATCTATATGAATAAAGGTATGTCCATTGCCCCTGTGCTGGATCTCCAGCAAATTGATTTTTTTAAGGCACAAATGCTTCAAGAATTAACATGTTGCTTCTTTGCCCAAGTAGAAAAACACAATGCAACATGCACTAACAGTAATTTACAATTGAAATAAATAAAAATCTTTTTTCTTTTGAAGAGTATTTGAAGTATTTATATATGTATAATTTGGAACTTTAACCTCTCCATGTACTGTACAACTGCTGTATGATTTCAGCTAAACTTTATAGTAGGAACAAATTGAAGACTAGCATAGGGTTAACTTTCTTGATGATAACACCACTTGGACCAGAACGGTTACGTAAGTTTAGAAGCCAGTTTTACAAATGAATGTTATACTTTCTTCGAGGGGGTGGCTTTTTGAAGCTGTGGCAGTCTAATAAAACTATAGCATAGGGATCTTGCAGTATCAGATAACTTTTCTGCATTGCTTTATGTCTGTTTGCAATTTCTCTACTCATGCATAAAAATCAGAAGCATTACTCCATTTGTCTGTAAAAAAAAAAAAAAAAAAGAAAGAAAAGGACTTGCAAACATAGGTTTAAAGGGAAATTCAAAACGGCTTTTTAAGAAAGTCAAAGAGAACAAAACTGCCATCTTCAGGCTGTCTAAAACTGGCACATTTATTTCCTAAATTCTGCAAAGCTTGTTAACTGAGGAATGATACGAAAGTGTAATTTCAGCTCTCAGATTATTATTTTAAAGAATCACCGGCATTCCACATTTAAAGGGTAATGTCACACAAATGATTAAAAACTCTGGCTTTAAAACAGAGCATTTAATGGCTAAACCATTGACCCATGGTAATGAATGAAGACTTGACAGCAGCCATTGCAGAATGTGCATAGGATAGATCCATGCCTCAAGTAATAACCATGATTCAGCACTTAATGAGCAAGAGACATACATAAATGCCACGACTTAAAATGCTTGTGTGACATTACACTGTGACTGTCCTTTTTTCTGTTACCTATTACTCTCCTTTCGCAATTATCTGATATTCCTAGCACAAAGTACATGTCAGCTGCAGTAGAAGTACACAGCAGCTCAATGGAGCCTGTAAGGACATCTGCAAAATTGGCAACATTCGAGAAAAGTTCCAACAGTTATTGACTTTTGACTTTCCCAATGCAATGTTCAAGGCATACCTATTCACTATCAACATAACTGCATGTGTTGAGCTAGTTTACATGAGGAGGCAGAGCTACAGGAAAGGATTAGCGAGCAGCAGCCTGAACTAACAATGAGGTAGGAGGTTTCTCCAACTGCCTCAGACTCCCTGTAAATGCTGTAGCTAAGCTGTAGACACAGATCATAGCTCTAAATTGATGTTGATGAGCCTAAAAGCAATCTAGATCTGAGGAGAATATAGCGCAAGCTTCTAATGCCCTAAATGGGTACAGACCCATAAAGTTAAGCCCATAATGACCAAGAAATACTTTTGGAGCCCCTACATAGATAATCACTTTAAGGGTATTTAATGTAATGTTTAGCAGTATGTGGAAACCTAGTCTTAATAGTGTTTTCACGAGGACTTTGCAAATGCAATTCAGGTCCAAGAGAAACCCTGACTTTCACTCTTTAAACCCTTTACTGGGATCTGAATTTACAACAGGGCCCCATGAGTTGTGTACACAAAGTAGCTGCTGGCCAGTGGAGCAAGCTGGCAGAAAAGGGTCTTCTACTCAATTGAAACTAGAGCCTGGAGATACCGAATAGTAAATCAGGAGGTAACTGAGGTCAAAAATCAGGAGGACAGTCAGAAGAAGAATTGTCTGGTATGTCGAGGGTGAAGTATGTCCATGGTCAGCAATTAGAGTAAAGCAAACAGAATTAGAAAACAGGGAATTAGGAGTAGCAAACTTATAATTAGCATCTCCTAGCAAAGTGACTGATGGGGTTGTACCAGAGTTGTCAGCCAATTGGCAAGATAACTTCTCTATCATCAGTGTCATCTGCAGAATAAATATGGCAGTACCTGCTGGTAGAAGCAGATGTCAATGGAGCAGGTTCAGATGGAGAGATGACAGAGATGTTCAAAACTGTCATATATGTTACAGACAATGCTCAATACAGTTGAATAGGGTTTTAAAAAATATTGTTAAAAAAAATTCTGCAAAAAGAAACCGACTCATATATAAAAATCCAAATTCCAATAAAGAGGTGCACAATGTTCAGAAAACACAAATGCAATTATTTGGATATCTCTTATAACCATGTTTTATTCACAACATAACAGAACAAATCGGAAGATAAAAATTAGACATTTTTCCATTTCATTTGAAAAAATAAATAATTTAGAAATTGATGGCAGCAACATATCTCAAAAAAGTTGGGGCAGGATAAATAAAAAAGCTATAAAAGAGTTACTAATGAAAAACATCTGGAGGGGTCAATTATCAACTAAGCCACATGACTGTGTGTAAAAAGTGCATGCTAGAGAGGCAAAGTCTCTCAGTAGCAAAGATGGTCAGAGATTCACATATATGTGAACAACTGCATCTAAACATTGTGGAACAATTTCAGAAAAATGTTCCTCAACGTAAAATTGGAAAGACTTTGAATATTTCACCATCTACATAATATTAACCAAAATATTCAGAGATTCTGAAGAAATCCATGATCACATCACAAGGAACAAGGCCAACTGTCAATGTTGGATACTTGTTATCTTTGTGCCTCGGGCAGCACTGCATTAAAAATAGTCATGATTCGCATTGCAAATCACTGTATGGGCTCAGAAATACTTCCAGAAATCATGGTTTGTGAATACAGTTTGACGTGCAATCCGCACATGCAAGTTAAAGCTCTAGCATGCAGAGAAAAAGCCATATGTCAACATAATCCTGTGACGAAGCCATCTTCTCTGGGTCAAAACTTACGGTATTTAAAATGAAGTGAGGCAAAGAAAACAACTGTTCTGTGGCAGATGAATCAAAATTTTAAATTGTTTATAAAAACCATGGAAGCCATGTTCTGCAGACTCAGGAGCAGAGGGACAATCCAGATTGTTATCAGTGCAATGTCCAGAAGCCTGCATCTGATAGTATGGGGTTGCATTAGTGCCCATGGCATGGACAGCTTACACATCTTTAAAGGCATTATTGATACTGAGCATTATATGGAGGTTTTAGAACTACACATTCTCTCATCCAGACAATGTCTATTTCAGGGAAGGCCTTGTATATGTATTCAGCAAGACAATGCTAAATCACATACTGGGTTCTGGTGATGAACTGGCCACCTGCAATCCAGACCGTTCACTAATAGAAAAAATGTCATATTATATGACAAAAAATCAGACAAAGACGACCCAGGAATGTTGAGGAGCAAAAATTCAACATCAGACAAGAATGGGACATTTGTCATCCAAAACTCCAGTAATTGGTCTCACTTCCCAGACATTAAAGACTGTTACAAAAAGATGAGGGGATGCTTGTACTATGTTTGGTAACCGAAAATGGACTGCATATCAACCCAAAAACACAATTCCTACAGTGAAGTTTGGAGGTGGGAACATCATGGTGTGGGGCTGCTATGGTATATGGTACTGACAAACATATATAACTGAAGGAAGGATGAATGGACAAATGTACTACATAAAGGAATCCCTTAGGCAACTTTCCAATGTAAACACTCATGACCTTCTAATGAGTGATCTCACTGTGAAATATAGAAATCTTCTAAGTACCTTTTAAGGAAACAGGTGGATTCGGGGATGCTCTCATAGAAGAAAGTTGAAAAATGACTGTCGAATTGTCCTAATAAGCCCCACTGGTAATTTATACCCAAAATTCATAAATCAAAGTTTGAGCCGCCAGGCCATCCAATAGTGCCTGGAGCGGGATCCATGACAGAGCCATTGTAAAGTATATTGACAGGCTCATACCACCCCCCCAGAGAATGTCCCCTCATAGATTAAAGACGCTGGGTAATTTTTGGAACAAAAATTTGTGTTTTCACACATTAACCGATTCATTAAACACATTAAATTGTTCTTATGTAGATGACATTTTCATCGTTTGGGTGGGTTCAAAAGATCAATTTTCTACTTTTGTAAACTACCGTATTTGAATATGATAAATGGGATGAATATGCAGTTTACCCATATTTGTGGGGACAAAGAATTAGAATGCCTCGACGTAAAAATTCAGGTATAAGCAGGCATATCACACACAGAGGCTTTTAGAACGTCCACTGTGATTAATTATTCAGTGTTACTTTATAACAGTCCCCACCCCTCTCATACTAAAATGTCACTCCCATATAGTTTGTTTCTCTGCTTGTGGAAAATTAATAGTAATGACTTATGCTTTTTGCAGCAGGCAAACAAACTTAAAACCTGGTTTGCCATTAAAGGTTATCCCATCCCCTTTTGGAAGAGGCACTGGATAGATTTATTAAAAATCATAAGGACCTTCTGAGAAGTATTACTAGGAATAAAAAAAAAAGATTAGAAAAATAGAAAATAGAAAATGATTATGTTTAGTTCTCTGTTCAACTGACCGCTGAGGCCTGTGATTGGCTATGGTGGTCAGGTTAATGGAAGAGAATGTCATTTTGAATGCTGCAACCAATTCACAGCCACTAGCAGTCAGGTGAAGAAAAGGATGTTTTATAATTATAAGGTTGAAGGTAGACTTAAGTCCACTAAATTTATTCTATGGCCCAACATGTTGGGCAAAGACCCCATGTGGGAGATGCTAATAGCTCCATATTAGGGGAAAAGTTCCTTCCTGACTCCATACTGCAATCATACTAGTTCCCTGGATCAACGCCTCATCACAGAATCTAGTGCCCATAACCTATCTACTATATAATTGTCTATGGGACACTTCAGTCTGTCTGTCTGTCCTTCTGTCACAGATATTCATTGGTCGCAGCCTCTGTCTGTCATGGAATCCAAGTCGCTGATTGGTCGCCCAAAAACGCCCACGACCATTGCCACGACCAATCAGCGACGGCCAAAGTCCGGCGGCAATATGACCGCTCTTTCCTCCCCGCAGTCAGTGCCCGCTCCATACTCCCCTCCAGTCATCCAGTCAGCCCTCACACAGGGTTAATGGCAGCGTTACGGACCGCGGTGTAATGCACTTCAGTTACGCAGCTATTAACCCTGTGTGTGCCTCCTTGTCACTATCGCAGGACCAAGTGTAAAAATATTATTAGAAAGATCTCTGTACTGTAGCCTCATATATTTGTTCATTGTAATAAGATCGCCCCTAAGTCTCCGTTTTTTCAAACTGAAAATAACCTATTTCAGTATTGCAGTTCACCCATTCCCTTAATAACCATGGTCACTCTTCTCTGCACCTGGTTCAGCTATGTCGTTCTTAACCACAGGTGACCAAAATTGTACACATTATTCTAAGTGTGGTCGCACTAGTGACTTATATAGATGCAAAACTACAGTATGTTCTGGTTACGAGCATCTATGCCTCTTTTAATGCCACCACATCAAAACCCCGTCATGGGCACCCCAATCTCCAGTCCTGAACCCCATTGAAAAACTCAGAATGTAATTAAGAGGATGATGGGTAGTCACAAGTCATCAAACAAAAAAGAACTGCTTAAATTTTTGCGCCAAAAGCAGCATGAAAGACTGGTGGAAAGCATGCCAAGACGCATGAAAGTTGTGATTAAAAATCATGGTTATTCCACAAAATATTGATTTCTGAACTCTTCCTGAGTTAAAACATTAGTATTGTTGTTTCTAAATGATTATGAACTTGTTTTCTTTGCATTATTTGAGGTCTGAAAGCACTGTTTTTTAACTTTTGACCATATCTCCTTTTCAGAAAAAAATGTATTGTCAGGAGTTTATAGAATAAATGAACAATTTACATTTTACTCAAAAATATACCTATAAAGAGAAAAATCAAACTGAACATTTTGCAGTGGTCTCTTAATTTTTGCCACAGCTGTATATTTAGCCTCACCCCTGTTTATCATCTGCAAGATTTCTACAAGACTGACAATTTCAAGATTATGCAGATAATGTTTTAGACTAACAAAGGAATTTAATAAAGACAATCAATAGTCAACAGATATAAATGACACATGATTACCCTCGTGCTTCAACAACAACTTCATTTCAGACAAGCTAAGTGACAACATATGCTTCTTAAACAGTACTCATTCAGCAGTATTAATTCCTCTTACTGTCACTGAGCACATAAAAATCAATCCATTTTAATATAAAGTCCCCAGCTTTGTTGGTGGTCACCAAACCTCCCTTGATAAAGGTGGCACGGCTCAATGATTTTGGTCATTCTACAGGGGGAGGCTTCTGCTGTAGACAGTTGTTTTACTAAGCTACTGAGAAATACTGAAACTATTTTCCAGGTATAATTGTAATACCCAGCAAAACAGAATAGAAGAAAGGGAGAAAAACAAGGTAGAAATTGCTGGGATGCTTTTGATTTTTTTGTGTGCTTTTTCTGCATTTAGTGTTCCTTTTTAAACCTTTAAATGTATAAATACTCAGTCCAAACAACACCGGAATGAAGTCTGATTTGCCTTGCAGGCCATCAAGAAATAGATAAGTAGATAATGCACAAAGGAATAAAAGAAGATGCTTGGTATAACACGTTTCACACTTTCGTACTAAATCATCTAACTATAAACCAACAATACTCAGTGAGGGAAATGTCAAGGTCAGCTCTGCTGCTAACTATAAAGACTGGGTTGACCATGAAGGAGAGGACTCGTGAGAATACTCATCACGGTTGATGGTATGAAGGGAAGGACACATGAGAATACTCATCACGGGTGATGGTATGTAAAAGATGAATGAAAATTATAACATCCTATGAAGATTTTGTACGGACAATTTTTAACTAGATCTAAAAATATTAAAGTGCACTCACCCAAAGCATTTCTGAGTCTTTATTCAGGTAAATATCCAAGTAACATGACCAGCAGTGCCCACATTCTCATTACGCTGGTTGTCCGCTCACAAGACTGAAATGGAATGATGAACGTTTCACCTCCTATGTGATACACCATCTGCTATACAGTTGAAACCAGAAGATTACATACGCTATATAATAATACACATAGGCATGTTTTTCTCAGTTTCTGACATATGAAATCTGAATAAACCCTTCTCGTTTTAGGTCAATTAGGCTAAGTTCACATTGCATTAAAGCAGCCCATTCAACACATGTGTTAAACGGGCTGCGTTAACGCAAGTGCCGAAATGAGATCGCGCTAGCACAGATAGAGCTAGCAGATGCTCTATCTGCGATAGCGGTGACGGACCCGGAATGCTGCAGCCCACGTCCCAGGGTCCGTCACTCAATGATGGCACATCGCTAGCGCACGCCCAGATGCGTCCGACATAGGGCTTAATGGCGGCGTTAACGGACTGTGTTACCCAGAGTTATGCCGCGGTGTAACGCAGTCCATCTAACGGACTGGGGAAACGTAATGTGAACCCAGCCTTAGGATTACCTTAATTATTAATACTTGCCAAATGTCAGAATAATGATAGAGAGAGAATGTTTTAAGGCATTTTTATTACTTACTGGAAAGTCAAAAATTTAAATACACTAAGATTACTATGCCTTTAAACAATTCTGAACTGCCTATATGATGATGTCATGTGTTTGGAAGCATCAGATAGTTTTTTGGTAACATCTGAGTTAATTAGAGACACACCTGCAGATTATTTTAATGCACACTGAAACACACTTTCTTTGTGTAGCATCATGGGAAAGTCTAAAGAAATCAGCCAAGATATCAGGAAGAGAATTGTGGACTTTGACAAGTCTGGCTCAGCCATGGGTACAATTTCAAGATATCTGAAGGTGTCTTGTTCATCTGTACAAACAATTATACACAAGTAGAAACAAGATGGGAATGTCTAGCCATTATACGGCTCAGCAAGGAGACGGGTTCTGTGTCCCAGGGATGAACGTGCTTTGGTCTGACAATTGCATATCAACCCAAGAACAAAAACAAAAGACCTTGTGAAGATAATGGCGGAAGCTGGTAAGATTGTGTCAATATCCACAGTGAAACGAGTACTGTATCAACTTGGGCTGAAAGGCCACTGTGCCAGGAAGAAGCAATTACTCCAAAATAAACATAAAAAAGCCGGATTAATGTTTGCAAATGCACACAGGAACACATACCTTAATTTTTGGAGACATATCCTGTGGTCTGATGAAACTAAAATTGAACTTTTTGGGCATAATGATCATCGTTATGCTTGGAGGAAAAAGGGAAAAGCTTGAAAGCCTAAGAAAACCATCCCAACTGTGAAAAATGCTGGTGGCAGCATCATGTTGTGGGGTTGTTTTGCTGCAGGAGGGACTGTTGCACTTCACAAAATAAACGGCATCATGAGAAAATAAGATTATGTAGCAATACTGACGCAACATCTCAAACCATCAGCAAGGAAGTTAAAGCTTGGGCGGAAATTGGTCTTCCAAATCGACAATAACCAGAAGCATACTGCCAAAATGGTAACTAAGTGGCTTAAAGATAACAAAGTCAATATTTTGTAGTGGCCATCACAAAGCCCTAATCCCAATCCTATTGAAAATTTATGGCCAAAGCTGAAAAGGCAGGTGCGAGCAAGGCAACCTACAAACCTGGATCAGTTACACCAGTTTTGACAGGAGGAATGTGTCCAAATTCTGACCAACTATTATGAGAAGCTTGTGGAAGGATATCCCAGATGTTTGACCCAAGTCATTCAGTTTAAGGGCAATGGTACCAAATACTAGGGATATGTATGTAAACCTTTGACTTTGCAGTAAGTGACAAAAATGCCTTAAAACATTCTCTCTCTCTCTCTCATTATTCTGGCATTTGGCAAATATCAATAATTATGGTAATCCTAATTGACTGAAAATGGGAAAGGTTTATTCTGATTTCATGTCAGATATTAAGAAAAAACATGCATATGTGTCTTTTTATATAGTGTATGTAACCTTCTGGTTTCCATGTTAAGGTATGTTTCCAAGTTAAGGATTGGTTCAGGATTTGCTGCGGATTGGAGGCTGAGTACAGCCGCAGCGTCCAATCCGCAGCGTCCAGATGTTACAGCATAGTGGAGGGGATTTTATGAAATCCAGTCTCCACTATGCATGCAGGGCCACATCCGGCGGTCCTGTGTAACCGGACATGTGGCTTGTCTTTCCAGACCGCAGCATGTCTATTTATGGCTTCGTCTCCGCAAGATAAATAACCCAGTCTATGAATATGATGTAATGATTTCACATGTGTTCAATGAATACATCTGGAATCACCATGCGTACAACAGGGGGCCGTGCTTTGGGGTATCCGCTGTGTCCAAAGCGCAGAGACTACGCCCTGTGGAAACATAGCCTAAGGATGTTAGCTTCAGTGATGGCAACCTAGCAAATGCCATACCAAGAAAAATGTGTTTTGTTTTTTTATTTTAAATAAAGGACTTTATATTTGCTGTGTATTTTATTTACAATACAACTATAGGGTTAGTAATAGATAGGTGTCTCATACATGCCTCTCCATTACTAAGCTGTAAGCTTGATCTCACTGGACAATACAAAGGTGCATCAACCCCACAAATATGAACCCAACTTGGAACCTCCACAGGGCAAGTGGCAAGAGCCGGGCAACACGCCAGAATTGGTGCATCTAAAAGATGCACCTTTTATGGGCGGCTGCAGCATGCTATTTTTAGTCTGGAGGAGCCAAGATCCATGGTCCCTCACCAGCCTGGGAATATCACCCCCAGTTGTCTGCTTTAGCTTAGCTGGTTGTCAAAAATAGGGGGACCCCACGCCGTTTTTAAAATTATATAATTTAAAAAAACAGTGTGGGGACCCCTCTACTCTTGATAACCAACCATACTAAAGCTTACAGCTGAGGGCTGCAGTCTGCAGCTGTGCTGAGGGCTGCAGCGTGCAGCTGTCAGTTTTGCCTGGCTGGTTATCAAAAATACAGGGGAACCCACACCAGGCGCCGGCTGCTTTTGCTGTTATTAGCAGCAGGCGTCGGCTGAAGGGAGCAGTAGTCCCATCAGCCGATCTGAGTGACCGGAAGTAAACTTTTTACCACCAATCACAGCAGCAAGCTCACGCTGTCATTTGACAGCGTGGAAAGTGCGGCTGTCTGACCAGTGGTAATGATTCTAGCTGTGATGTCATGTGTGCGAGAAACACCCAGTGTTCGGGGGGAGGGGGTGAACATGAACAATAACATGGACTTCTTGGTGAAGTTTGTGTTCAGTGTCCATGCCCGAACAATCAGTATTCAGTACGGACGACAAACTTTACAGTTTGGGTTCACCCATCTCTAATTAAAACTTAATGGGCCCAATGCCTCTGCATGAAAAATTAAAGCTGCTTCCTTTTGTAGAAGGATTTAAAGTATACCACTACCTGGCTCAACTTGATGTGTCGCTTCCATGTACTAATACATGCTTATTTAATCTTGTTGCATCTTTTCCCATTTCAATACATCTCCTATGTTTCTCATATATAATAAAAAGTGGGGTTATAGTTTTTCCCATATAAAATAATTCACAAGGCCATTTTAGGCCCTGTACAATCTAAACGTGTTAAAAATGCTTTACATGCAAAAAGGAATCTGGTCAGCTCTCAAATTGTTTTTAGACTAAGCAAAGAGCCCTTTAGGGACATGACATAAAAATCATACTTTTACTTTATTAACTGTTCACTTGTGGTGCAGAAAACACTCTATATTAAATATGCAAATTAGGTTGCTCCGTGCACCATTAGGATGGGCCCAGCGGCTCATTGCACCGTTGAGTCTCTGCCTGGATTGACAGTATTGGTATGTCCATACCAAATGCAGTCTAACAAGAATCCTCAGGTAGGCGTCCACTATAGCAGTGCACAAAACCTCTCTCTCTCCTGTGAATGCTCAGCTACACTTTCATGTATACAGTATCAGAGAGGAGAAAGGCCTTTGTGTTCTTGCTCTGCACTACTACAGTTAGTGAATACCCGTCGATTTACTTTAGACAGCGCTCGATATGGGCAAGCTAGCACTAGTAGTCAAAGAGGGAGGTGGCCATATGCAAAATCCAGTGCGAGCCACTGGGCCACACCAAGTGTGCACTGAGGTATGGTTTTTATAGGGGATAAGTCCCCAATATGGCTCTTTGGCTAGTTTGAAAAGTGTTTGGAGGCTGACAGAAAAATATTTAGAATTTAGAGTTCTCAGGGGTTGTTAGCTGTTAATGGCTAACTGAAAAGATGGTAACAAATTGCAAGCTTTCGAGACTACTCAGGCCTCTTCATCAGGCATAGTCTATGCCTGATGAAGAGGCCTGAGTAGTCTCGAAAGCTTGCAATTTGTTACCATCTTTTCAGTTAGCCATTAAAAGGTATCAACCACTGAGGACTCTCAATTCTAAATATGTTTCTATTACTGGCTAACACGGTACCAAGATATATATCTTTCCTGTATCAAAATGGAGGCTGACCGACTCCTTTTAAAGAAAACCTGTCACTAATCAAATTATACCTGGTCTCCATATAACTAAAACCCTGTGAACAGTAATTAAGGCAGGTTTCAAATACATACAGCGCTCCCTTACCCCATGAACAAAAGGAGTGCTCTATTGGATGTTCAGCATATGAAGCACTAGCTTAGTTATGCATTTCAAGCAGTGCTACCATTTACATTTGGGAAAGTTTCGGGGGTTCCAATCTCCCCCATAGAGAAGACATCATTTTAAGACTGTCTAGATTAAATGTTCACATCTGTATGTTTTCTATATTAAGGAAAAGGGAAAAATTAGAACCAGTACTTCTTTACGAAATGAGAAATAAAAAAAGAAAGTAGTAGTAGCGTAAATGACACTTAATTGTATCTTGGGCCGAATTTTAATAATTGTTGAAATATTTACCTACAAATCTCATCATTTCTTCTCTTAATTATGCCAGGAGTAATAGTGTAAAATGGTTATACAGGTTGGCCAGACCCGGAATCCGCTGCTAGCTATGTAAATGTTGTACAGAGGGATGGAAGGCTGAAGAGCACGACTTGACTGATGCTTTGCTTTTAACATATCGGACGGCTTAGAACAGCTTCAACGCATACAAGCATTTTAATCTTTCATCACAGTGTGAAAATCAGCACAGCCCGAAGCTGTTTATTTAACCTGAGGCCATGAGCAATACCCTCCAAAGCAAGAATGAAAGAAGGCAAAGCAATAAAGTGTTCCACGGATAGTATAATCTGTAATAATCTGTTTAGATAGCAGCTGTTAACCATTTAATAATCTTAAATCCACATTAATACACATTGTTTTAGGCTGATTTTACACACAAAGATCCCCTTTTTAATCAAACGGACTTGCAGAAAATTAATTTTGCAAAGCCGGTCTGATCTCTACATTTAAAAGCAGAAATATCTATCTAGAATTGGGAACAGGAGTCTTAGTTCCCATTCTCATACAATAAAGCCCTTCTATTTCCGTTGGCTTTTCTTTCATAGATCGCTAAATGTAAAGTCAGCAGGTAATAAAAGTGCGGCTTATAGGAAGAGATGCTACACTGTAGAAGATTTACACGTTACAAGATGGAAAATGCAATGTTTTTGTTTTTTTAATTAAAACAAATTCCTACTCTAATAGTTTAGCTGATATATATATATATACTCCGGCCTTTTCATTTGTGGCATTTTTTGGACATACGTTATGTACAGCCATATTTACATTTAACAAATATCCTGTCTAAAGTCTATATTTACTGGGTGGCAAAACCCAGCACTATAACAGTGTGATTATTTTGATTTTCTTTCTATGGGGTTCCCTCTGTTTCCTGTACATGGCATAAGTTATGTACAATTGTGACCAAGAGTTATGAGACTGACACAAATTTTGGCTTTGAGTTTACCGCTTCAGTTTTTTTATTGCCAATTTGGTTTAACTGTAGATTGTTATTACAACTGATCAGATGAACTTCTGGAGTGGTGTTTTAACCATGGTTATCTCCAAGGAAGCATGTGCAATCATTGCATTAAGTTTTACAGGCATATACATGGCTGCTTGTAAATTTGCCCCTACATCAAACATTTATCAGATTATCAAGATCTCTAAAAACAGAGGTTCAATTCCTGTGATGATTTCAGAGTGTTCACGAAAATCTAGCAACTGCCAGGATTATCGCCTAAAAAAATTCAACTATGGGATTGGTTCAACCACAGTGCAGGGCTTGCTCAGGAATGGCAGCAAGCAGGTATCAGTGCATCTGCAAGGACAGTAAATTAACATACTTTGAAGACTGGACAGGTGTCAAGAAAGGCAGCACACACTTCTATTCAAGAAAAACATCAAGGTCAGACTGATAATCCGCAGGAAGTACAGGGACTGGACTGCAAAGGACTGAGACATAGTTATTTTCTCTGATGAAGTCCCCTTCAAGTATTTGGTAATGAACAATATTTTTTCATCATATTGAAGCACCATGTCACAAAAGCAAAGGTGATAACTAAGTGGCTTCCGTGGTCAGGAAACTCCCCTGATGTCAAACCCATAGAGAACTTGTGGATAATCCTCAAAAAGTTGGTGAACAGACCAAAAAAAAAAAACACAAATTGGGATAAGCTCCAAGCACTGATTTGACAATAATGTGTTTTCATCAGCCTAGAATTGGTACTGAAGCTGATATTCAGCATGCCAAGTCAAACTGCAGAAGTCTTGAAAAATAAGGAAAATACAGATTTTTTTCCCCATAAACTTGATGTATGTGTCAATAAAATTTTTACTTTAAAAACAAATAAAATGCTGATATCTGTACATCAGTAACCATAGAAACATCTGACTAAAAGATCTAAAAACACTGAAGGAGCAAACTTTGTGAAAAGCAAAATTTGTATTGTCCTCAAAACTTTTGGCCATGACTTTATCTACATTTTTTAGGAAAAATGTCATTGTTGTGTATATGACAAAAGACAGTAATTCTGCAGGTGTGCAGACTCTCAGGCTGAAGTCTAACTTTATCTGTAAGGGTGCTTTCACATTGCATTTAGGCACTTGTTCAGTGGTTTACATTGGAGCTTAAGCTTAAGTCCCAACCTCCACAAAATGGGATTTGTATGTTTGCGCAGATCGATCGCCCCCCCCCCAGGTGTAGGGCAATGGCGTACTCGGAGCCGGCCCCTTCGGTTCTTGTCAGGGATGTCACAGTGGCCTGACCCGGTCCTTGGCTCTTTGAGGGGCGGCCAATGAAAGGACGAAAGTTAATAGGATAATGTTCGTGACGTCACCTGTGGTATTCAGTCATGGTGACTGACGCTGCTTAGGGGTCCGCTGGGGTGATGTGATGGCAGCTAGATGGTATACCTTCCCACAGGTGAAGTATATCCCCAGGGCTTACCAGTATGTAGATGGTGAATGGTGGATGGTGTAAGGCGCAGTGAATAACGAGGACACAAGGTTGCAGTCTCTTTACCTTTACTGAAGGCTTCAGCGTCCACAGTCCAGAGCACCGGATCACATGGCAGGCAGAGTCTAGCCAGTCTGAAGGCAATTGCAGAGTCCCCTTATCCAGGTGGAAATCAGTAGCCTTCCTCTAGTGCCTGAGTGTTGTAGTACCTCCCTGATGAGGTTCTCGGTGAGGTCCTCACAACTGATGTCGGTGTTCTAGGTGTTGTGTCTCTTTCTCTCTGTCCCCCAGGTGGTATGGATAGGACAAACCCGTATGACTGATGGCCTGAGGCTTTTTTACAGGGACCCTACGACGCCCCAGCCCCCACAAGTTGCCACCGTGCCTCCTGGGTGTAAGGTCGGGCAGCTAACGTGGAATTAACTGTCCTGCCAGTCTCTGAAGTAAAGCATAGAGTTCCCTACTCCCTCGGTGTTCTGGCTACCGGCTTCTGCGCCTCAGAGCGAGGCAGCCTATTGCAGGGCAGAACTCCCTCTGGATTCCTCTTTGTGCTATGACTTCGTTTCTCACTCTCAGCAATGCAATTCTCTTCGTGTCCTTTCTTAGGATGCTGCCGCATGTAGGGGCAGGCACAGCTCCGTAACCCTCTGGCTAGGCCTCTGACAGGATCCCACCCCTGTCAGGGACCTCTCTGTCTGCAGCTGTTTGATGTTCCTCCTTTCCCCTGTCTGCCTGACAGCTTCTGCCTGGGTCAATGCCCAGTCAGCTTCTGCCTGGGTGAATGACCAGTCAGCTTCTGCCTAACTTCCTATCCAGACCACCAGTTTTACCTAATTGTGAGGAGTGCCCTACTAGATAGGAGCATAGCTCCCCCTAGTAGACTGGAGTGTGAAGTGTGTTGTGTGGTTTGTGATACCTGGTAAGGTGATCTCCTTTATTGCCATCAGATGTAACATCACACCCCCTGGTCTAAGAATGACATTACTGCAACGATCAGGGCCCTGGGGCGCTGCACAGACATGGCCTTAGACTATTATGTTGCTGACAGAGCATACGTGGTCTCTGCACTGCATCATTTTTTGGACGTGTACGTCTACTGGAGGCGGACACTCAGGCATAGTAGACTGTGTCTGGGTGTCCCCCTTCAGGCTATTTTTCCACAATGAGCTTTTGGTGAATTTTTTATGTTGCAGATTTTCTGCATTCAATAAGTAAAATAGGTCACTTGCATGTTTTCTAAAATTCGCAGAGCAAAAAACTCGCCAAAATCTCATTCTGAGAATGGGTATATTGAGCAAACAAATAGTTACAGAACGGTGGTTTAGAGATAATCATATCACATTTGATCTCCTAATGTGACTCATACCTTCAACTATTCATAATATGTGTTATAGTTGATATAATATGTATACTGTGAGTCTCAGATGGCACTCGGTTTTTCAGTTGCTTTGATAATTATATGTGTACTAGATGGTGGCCTGATTCTAATGCATCAGGTATTCTAGAATATGTATGTAGTTTATTTATAATGATTTCAGAATAATGCAATGAATACACAGGATTCGGCCAGCCGGGCGTGACCAATCAGCGAAGCGTGGTTCAAATCCTGAGCCAATTCGCGGCCGGACTGCGTCTGTCGCTGATTGTTCATGGCCGGCCCGGCGCGACTAATCAGTGAAGCCAGGTCCAGCTCCAGGTTTTTGAGTGCCCCGAGCGAAAGAGTCAACGTAGTATATAGCACAGCAACATAGTATATAACACAGGCCACGCAGTATATAACACAGGCCAAGCAATATATAACACAGTCCATGTAGTATATAACACAGCCGACGTAGTATATTGCACAGCCACGCAGTATATAACACAGCCCACATAGTATATACAGTGGGGCAAAAAAGTATTTAGTCAGTCAGCAATAGTGCAAGTTCCACCACTTAAAAAGATGAGAGGCGTCTGTAATTTACATCATAGGTAGACCTCAACTATGGGAGACAAACTGAGAAAAAAAAAATCCAGAAAATCACATTGTCTGTTTTTTTAACATTTTATTTGCATATTATGGTGGAAAATAAGTATTTGGTCAGAAACAAAATTTCATCTCAATACTTTGTAATATATCCTTTGTTGGCAATGACAGAGGTCAAACGTTTTCTGTAAGTCTTCACAAGGTTGCCACACACTGTTGTTGGTATGTTGGCCCATTCCTCCATGCAGATCTCCTCTAGAGCAGTGATGTTTTTGGCTTTTCACTTGGCAACACGGACTTTCAACTCCCTCCAAAGGTTTTCTATAGGGTTGAGATCTGGAGACTGGCTAGGCCACTCCAGGACCTTGAAATGCTTCTTACGAAGCCACTCCTTCGTTGCCCTGGCGGTGTGCTTTGGATCATTGTCATGTTGAAAGACCCAGCCACGTTTCATCTTCAATGCCCTTGCTGATGGAAGGAGGTTTGCACTCAAAATCTCATGATACTTGGCTCCATTCATTCTTTCATGTACCCGGATCAGTCGTCCTGGCCCCTTTGCAGAGAAACAGCCCCAAAGCATGATGTTTCCACCACCATGCTTTACAGTAGGTATGGTGTTTGATGGATGCAACTCAGTATTCTTTTTCCTCCAAACACGACAAGTTGTGTTTCTACCAAACAGTTCCAGTTTGGTTTCATCAGACCATAGGACATTCTCCCAAAACTCCTCTGGATCATCCAAATGCTCTCTAGCAAACTTCAGACGGGCCCGGATGTTGTGAATTCTGTGGCTGAATTCACTCCTGTGGTCACAAGTGGTACTGCAGCTTCTGAGCTTCCTCCCTCAGGTGTTCTGGTGAGCTCGTTAACTGCTTCATTACTTAACTCCGCCTGATGCTGCTATCCTTGCTCCTTGTCAATGTTTCAGTGTTGGATCTGAGCTTCTCCTGATTGTTCCTGTGTCCTGCTGCTCTGTATAGCTAAGTGCTTTTTGCTTTTTTGTTGCTTTTCTTCTGTCCAGCTTGTCTTTTGTTTTGCTGGAAGCTCTGAGACGCAAAGGGTGTACCGCCGTGCCGTTAGTTCGGCACGGTGGGTTTTTTTTGCCCCCTTTGCGTGGTTTTGCTTTAGGGTTTTTGTAGACTGCAAAGTTCGCTTTACTGTCCTCGCTCTGTCCTAGAATATCGGGCCCCACTTTGCTGAATCTATTTCATCCCTACGTTTTGTCTTTTCATCTTACTCACAGTCATTATATGTGGGGGCTGCCTTTTCCTTTGGGGAATTTCTCTGGGGCAAGTCAGGCCTATTTTTCTATCTTCAGGCTAGCTAGTTTCTTAGGCTGTGCCGAGTTGCCTAGGTAGTTGTTAGGCGCAATCCACAGCCGCTTTTAGTTGTGTTTAGGATAGGATCAGGTGTGCAGTCTACAGAGTTTCCACGTCTCAGAGCTCGTTCTTGTATTTTTGGGTATTTGTCAATCACTGTGTGCGCTCTGATCGCTAAGCACACTGTGTTTCAGGATTGCCTTCATAACACCTGTCATTAGCAAACATAACAGTACAAGGAGCCTAACTAATGATTCTCAATAGAGGGAAAGAAAAAGTTCTGACATCATTTTTTTTTTTTTTTCTGCTCTGTGTTCACTTTTTTTTTTTTTTTTTTTTTCCCCTAGACATTTGGGTGATTCTGGACACAGGTGTGGACATGGATATTCAGGGTCTGTGCTCTTCAATGGATAATCTCGTTATAAATGTACAAAAAATTCAAGATACTATTGATCAGAAATCTATGTTAGAACCAAGAATTCCTATTCCTGATTTGTTTTTTGGAGATAGAACTAAGTTTCTAAGTTTCAAAAATAATTGTAAGCTATTTCTGGCCTTGAAACCTCATTCTTCTGGTAATCCTATTCAACAGGTTTTGATTATTATTTCTTTTTTGCGCGGCGACCCTCAAGACTGGGCATTTTCTCTTGCGCCAGGAGACCCTGCATTGAGTAGTGTCGATGCGTTTTTCCTGGCGCTCGGATTGCTGTACGATGAGCCTAATTCAGTGGATCAGGCTGAGAAAAATTTGCTGGCTTTGTGCCAGGGTCAGGATGATATAGAAGTACATTGTCAGAAATTTAGGAAATGGTCAGTACTCACTCAGTGGAATGAATCTGCGCTGGCAGCTTTGTTCAGAAAGGGTCTCTCTGAGGCTCTTAAGGATGTCATGGTGGGATTTCCTATGCCTGCTGGTTTGAATGAGTTTTTGTCTTTGGCCATTCAGATCGGTCGACGCTTGCGCGAGCGTAAATCTGTGCACCATTTGGCGGTACTGCCTGAGGTTAAACTTGAGCCTATGCAGTGCGATAGGACTATGACTAGAGTTGAACGGCAGGAATACAGACGTCTGAATGGGCTGTGTTTCTACTGTGGTGATTCCACTCATGCTATTTCTGATTGTCCTAAGCGCACTAGGCGGTCCGCTAGGTCTGCCGTCATTGGTACTGTACAGTCCAAATTCCTTCTGTCCATTACCTTGATATGCTCTTTGTCGTCGTTTTCTGTCATGGCGTTTGTGGATTCGGGCGCTGCCCTGAATCTGATGGATTTGGATTATGCTAAACGTTGAAAGTTTTTCTTGGAGCCTTTGCGGTGTCCTATTCCATTGAGAGGAATTGATGCTACACCTTTGGCCAAGAATAAACCTCAATACTGGGCCCAGCTGACCATGTGCATGGCTCCTGCACATCAGGAAGTTATTCGCTTTCTGGTGTTGCATAATCTGCATGATGTGGTCGTGTTGGGGTTGCCATGGCTACAAACCCATAATCCAGTATTGGATTGGAATTCCATGTCGGTATCCAGCTGGGGTTGTCAGGGGGTACATGGTGATGTTCCATTTTTGTCGATTTCGTCATCCACCCCTTCTGAGGTCCCAGAGTTCTTGTCTGATTATCAGGATGTATTTGAAGAGCCCAAGTCCGATGCTCTACCTCCGCATAGGGATTGTGATTGTGCTATCAATTTGATTCCTGGTAGTAAATTCCCTAAAGGTCGATTATTTAATTTATCCATGCCCGAACACGCCGCTATGCGCAGTTATGTGAAGGAATCCCTGGAGAAGGGACATATTCGCCCATCGTCATCACCACTGGGAGCAGGGTTCTTCTTTGTAGCCAAGAAGGATGGTTCGCTGAGACCGTGTATTGATTACCGCCTTCTTAATAAGATTACTGTTAAATTTCAGTATCCCTTGCCATTGTTATCTGACTTGTTTGCTCGGATTAAGGGGGCTAGTTGGTTCACTAAGATAGATCTTCGTGGTGCGTATAATCTGGTGAGAATCAGGCAAGGAGATGAATGGAAAACTGCATTCAATACGCCCGAGGGTCATTTTGAGTATCTAGTGATGCCGTTCGGACTTGCCAATGCTCCATCTGTGTTTCAGTCTTTTATGCATGACATCTTCCGTGAGTATCTGGATAAATTCCTGATTGTTTACTTGGATGACATTTTGATCTTCTCAGATGATTGGGAGTCTCATGTGAAGCAGGTCAGAATGGTTTTTCAGGTCCTGCGTGCTAACTCTTTGTTTGTGAAGGGATCAAAGTGTCTCTTCGGTGTGCAGAAAGTTTCATTTTTGGGGTTCATCTTTACCCCTTCTACTATCGAGATGGATCCAGTTAAGGTCCAGGCCATCCAGGATTGGATTCAGCCGACATCTCTGAAAAGTCTGCAAAAGTTCCTGGGCTTTGCTAATTTTTATCGTCGCTTCACCTGTAATTTTTCTAGCATTGCCAAACCATTGACCGATTTGACCAAGAAGGGTGCTGATTTGGTTAATTGGTCTTCTGCTGCTGTGGAAGCTTTTCAGGAGTTGAAGCGTCGTTTTTGTTCTGCCCCTGTGTTGTGTCAGCCAGATGTTTCTCTTCCGTTCCAGGTCGAGGTTGATGCTTCTGAGATTGGAGCAGGGGCGGTTTTGTCACAGAGAGGTTCTGATTGCTCAGTGATGAAACCATGTGCTTTCTTTTCCAGGAAGTTTTCGCCCGCTGAGCGTAATTATGATGTGGGCAATCGAGAGTTGCTGGCCATGAAGTGGGCATTCGAGGAGTGGCGTCATTGGCTTGAAGGAGCTAAGCATCGCGTGGTGGTATTGACTGATCATAAGAACTTGACTTATCTCGAGTCTGCCAAGCGCTTGAATCCTAGACAGGCCCGTTGGTCGTTATTTTTTGCCCGCTTCGACTTTGTGATTTCGTACCTTCCGGGCTCTAAAAATGTGAAGGCGGATGCTCTGTCTAGGAGTTTTGTGCCCGACTCTCCGGGTTTATCTGAGCCAGCGGGTATCCTCAAGGAAGAAGTCATTGTGGCTGCCATCTCCCCTGATTTGCGGCGGGTGCTGCAAAAATTTCAGGCGAATAAACCTGATCGTTGTCCAGCAGAGAAACTGTTCGTCCCTGATAGGTGGACTAATAAACTTATCTCTGAACTTCATTGTTCGGTGTTGGCTGGTCATCCTGGAATCTTTGGTACCAGAGAGTTAGTGGCTAGATCCTTCTGGTGGCCATCTCTGTCACGGGATGTACGTACTTTTGTGCAGTCCTGTGGGATTTGTGCTAGGGCTAAGCCCTGCTCTTCTCGTGCCAGTGGGTTGCTTTTGCCCTTGCCGGTCCCAAAGAGGCCTTGGACACATATTTCGATGGATTTCATTTCTGACCTTCCCGTTTCTCAAAAGATGTCAGTCATTTGGGTGGTCTGTGATCGCTTTTCTAAAATGGTCCATCTGGTGCCCTTGGCTAAATTGCCTTCCTCCTCTGATTTGGTACCTTTGTTCTTTCAGCATGTGGTTCGGTTGCATGGCATTCCTGAGAATATTGTTTCTGACAGAGGTTCCCAGTTTGTTTCAAGGTTTTGGCGAGCCTTTTGTGGTAGGATGGGCATTGACCTATCCTTTTCCTCGGCTTTCCATCCTCAGACTAATGGCCAGACCGAACGAACCAATCAGACCTTGGAAACATATCTGAGATGTTTTGTTTCTGCAGACCAGGATGATTGGGTGTCCTTTTTGCCGTTGGCTGAGTTCGCCCTTAATAATCGGGCCAGCTCGGCTACCTTGGTTTCTCCATTTTTTTGCAATTCTGGGTTCCATCCTCGTTTCTCTTCAGGACAGGTTGAGTCTTCGGACTGTCCTGGTGTGGATTCTGTGGTGGATAGGTTGCAGCAGATCTGGACTCAGGTAGTGGACAATTTGATCTTGTCCCAGGAGAAAGCTCAACTTTTCGCTAATCGCAGACGCCGTGTGGGTCCCCGACTTCGTGTTGGGGATCTGGTTTGGTTATCTTCTCGTCATATTCCTATGAAGGTTTCCTCTCCTAAATTTAAACCTCGTTTTATTGGTCCGTATAGGATTTCTGAGGTTCTCAATCCTGTGTCTTTTCGTTTGACCCTCCCAGACTCCTTTTCCATACATAATGTATTCCATAAGTCGTTGTTGCGGAGATACGTGGCACCTATGGTTCCATCTGTTGAGCCTCCTGCCCCGGTTTTGGTGGAGGGGGAATTGGAGTATATTGTGGAGAAGATTTTGGATTCTCGTGTTTCTAGACGGAAACTCCAGTATCTGGTTAAATGGAAGGGTTATGCTCAGGAAGATAATTCCTGGGTTTTTGCCTCTGATGTTCATGCTTCCGATCTTGTTCGTGCCTTTCATGCGGCTCATCCTGGTCGGCCTGGGGGCTCTGGTGAGGGTTCGGTGACCCCTCCTCAAGGGGGGGGTACTGTTGTGAATTCTGTGGCTGAATTCACTCCTGTGGTCACAAGTGGTACTGCAGCTTCTGAGCTTCCTCCCTCAGGTGTTCTGGTGAGCTCGTTAACTGCTTCATTACTTAACTCCGCCTGATGCTGCTATCCTTGCTCCTTGTCAATGTTTCAGTGTTGGATCTGAGCTTCTCCTGATTGTTCCTGTGTCCTGCTGCTCTGTATAGCTAAGTGCTTTTTGCTTTTTTGTTGCTTTTTTTCTGTCCAGCTTGTCTTTTGTTTTGCTGGAAGCTCTGAGACGCAAAGGGTGTACCGCCGTGCCGTTAGTTCGGCACGGTGGGTTTTTTTTGCCCCCTTTGCGTGGTTTTGCTTTAGGGTTTTTTGTAGACTGCAAAGTTCGCTTTACTGTCCTCGCTCTGTCCTAGAATATCGGGCCCCACTTTGCTGAATCTATTTCATCCCTACGTTTTGTCTTTTCATCTTACTCACAGTCATTATATGTGGGGGGCTGCCTTTTCCTTTGGGGAATTTCTCTGGGGCAAGTCAGGCCTATTTTTCTATCTTCAGGCTAGCTAGTTTCTTAGGCTGTGCCGAGTTGCCTAGGTAGTTGTTAGGCGCAATCCACAGCCGCTTTTAGTTGTGTTTAGGATAGGATCAGGTGTGCAGTCTACAGAGTTTCCACGTCTCAGAGCTCGTTCTTGTATTTTTGGGTATTTGTCAGATCACTGTGTGCGCTCTGATCGCTAAGCACACTGTGTTTCAGGATTGCCTTCATAACACCTGTCATTAGCAAACATAACACCCGGACATGTACTGGCTTAAGCAGTGGGACACGTCTGGCACTGCAGGATCTGAGTCCATGTGGCGTAGTGTGTTACTTATGGTAGGCCTTGTTACATTGGTCCCAGCTCTCTGCAGTTCATTCACTAGGTCCCCCTGCGTGGTTCTGGGATTTTTGCTCACCGTTCTTGTGATCATTCTGACCCCACGTGGTGGGATTTTGCGTGGAGCCCCAGATCGAGGGAGATTATCAGTGGTCTTGTATGTCTTCCATTTTCTAATTATTGCTCCCACTGTTGATTTCTTCACTCCAAGCTGGTTGGCTATTGCAGATTCAGTCTTCCCAGCCTGGTGCAGGGCTACAATTTTGTTTCTGGTGTCCTTTGACAGCTCTTTGGTCTTTACCATAGTGGAGTTTGGAGTCAGACTGTTTGAGGGTGTGCACAGGTGTCTTTTTATACTGATAACAAGTTTAAACAGGTGCCATTACTACAGGTAATGAGTGGAGGAAAGAGGAGACTCTTAAAGAAGAAGTTACAGGTCTGTGAGAGACAGAAATCTTGATTGTTTGTTTCTGACCAAATACTTATTTTCCACCATAATATGCAAAAAAATGATAAAAAAAACAGACAATGTGACTTTCTGGATTTTTTTTTCTCAGTTTGTCTCCCATAGTTGAGGTCTACCTATGATGTAAATTACAGACGCCTCTCATCTTTTTAAGTGGTGGAACTTGCACTATTGCTGACTGACTAAATACTTTTTTGCCCCACTGTAGCACAGCGACGTAGTATATAACAGTCCACACAGTATATAACACAGGCCACACAGAATATAACACAGCCCACATAATATATAACACAGCCCACGTAGTATATAGCAATGTGGGCATCATATCCCTGTTAAAAAAAAAACAATTAAAATAAAAAAATAGTTATATACTCACCTTCCAGCGGCCCCCGCATCCAGCCCAGGTCTTTAGCGATGCTCCTCGCGACGTTCCGTTCCCAGTAATGCCTTGTGGCAATAACTCGTGATGATGCAGCGGGTCTCGCGAGAAAGCTACGTCATCATCTCGCGAGACCGCCACGTGATCTTGAGTCATTGCCGCAATGCATTCTTGGGACCGGAGCATCGCGAGGAGTGGGAAAGGCTGCCGCGGACACTGGAAGGATAAAATAAATTTTTTTTTGTTGTTTTTTTATTATTTTTAACATTATATGTTTTTACTATTGATGCTGCATAGGCAGCATCAATAGTAAAAAGTGAAGCGGTGTTTAAATCCCACCCCAATATCGCTGATTGGTCGCGGCCCGCCGGGCGCGACCAATCAGCGACCCGGGATTTCCACGACAGACAGACGGAAGTTACAAACAGACGGAAGTACCCCTTAGACAATTATATATGTAGATTGCTTTCCCTTATGTGAGGAGTCAGTTTGTTAAATGAACTTTATGGTTAAAAACTTTATAAATTTTAACCAAACCAAATAAATATCATACTTTACCTTTTATTATCATACATTTCTCGTATCATATACTAGATAGATGTGATGCCTTAAAACTGGTCTTTCTTTTGCTTTAGTATCTGATATACTAGGATATATGACTTGTCTAAGCTCCAATTATATAAAAAAACAAGGAATTATGTTCAGTGTATGTATATATTTTTTACAGTGTCGCTCAGATTAGAGAATTCTTGCAGACTATATTTTTCTATGCTGTTAAAAATAAAAAGGAAACTGATTTTGTATTTGGGGGAATGGGGAATGTAGAAGGAAGTTAACACTGAGGAATACCGTATATGCTCGAGTATAAGCCGACCCGAGTATAAGCCGAGACCCCTAATTTTGCCCCCCAAAAAATGGGAAAACTTAATGACTCGAGTATAAGCCTAGGGTGGAAAATGCAGAAGCTACTGGTAAATTTCAAAAATAAAAATAAACATCAGTAGGTTAAGTGTTTTTGAATATCCATATTGAATCAGGAGCCCCATATAATGCTCCATGCAGTTTATGATGGGCCCATAAGATGCTCCATATAATATTATGCCCCATATAATGCTGCACAAAGGTTGATGGCCCCATAAGATGCTCCATAGAATATTATGGCCCATATAATGCAGCATAAATGGTTAATGATGGCCCCATAAGATGCTCCGTAGATTATTATGCCCTATATAATGCTGCACAAAGGTTGATGGCCCCATAAGATGCTCCATATTAAAATATGCCCCATGTAATGCTGCATAAAAGGTTAATAATGGTCCCATAAGATGCTCCATAGAATATTATGCTCCATATAATGCTGCACAAAGGTTGATGGCCCCATAAGATGCTCCATAGAATATTATGCCCCATATAATGCTGCACAATGGTTGATGGCCCCATAAGATGCTCCATAGAATATTATGCCCCATATAATGCTGCACAAAGGTTGATGGCCCCATAAGATGCTCCATAGAATAATATGCCCCATATGCTCCTGCTGCGACAAAAAAAAAAGACATACCTCTCATCGCTGGGGGTCTGGTGTCGGTGTTCTGAGCAGGCGGGGACATCGGTGTGCTATGGGGGCCAGGTGCGAAAGTCGCCGCTGGCTCAGGACACAGACACTTGCAATATTCACCTGTCCCCGTCCAACTGCCGCGCACCGCTGTGTCTTCCGAGGCTCTGCAGTGACTGTTCAGGCAAAGGGCGCACACTAACCACGTCATCACGCCCTCTGACCTGAACGTCACAGGCAGAAGACACAGAAGACAGAGCCCGGTGGTGGAATAGGGACAGGTGAATATCGCATGGCTCACCCTCCCCCATCATACTCACCCCCTCTTGGTACAGTTGCTTCTCCGATGGTCTCCAGCACCCACAGCTCTTCCTGTGTTCAGCGGTCACATGGTACCGCTCATTAAAGTAATGAATATGCACTCCACGCCTATGGGAGTGGCGTCGCATCCATATTCATTACTTTAATGAGTGGTACCATGTGACCGCTGAACACAGGAAAGAGGAGAGTATGATGCGACAGCGTCACTCCTGTCGCTCCCCCTTCCCTGCCGACCCCTGGTACAATGACTCGAGTATAAGCCGAGAGAGGGGGGGGACTTTAAGCCTAAAAAAATGGGCTGAAAATCTGGGCTTATACTCAAGTAAATATGGTACTTCCAACAAATATCCTATAACCCAAGTTAAAAATTAAAGGTCCGCAAAATTAAAGGGGTTGTCTGACTAATACAAATTTGAGTCAATGGCAGATAAACACGTATAATAACAGAAGCTATACTCACTGCTTTATTTCCCCATCAATCCATGCAGGCCATTTCTGAGGTATCAGTCAGGACTGGGAATGATTATGTCGAGTTTTGTAGTCCTGACTTGTGTGGTTGGATCAAGCTGTCATGTCCCACGACTTGGGAATCATACAGTATTGTATTTAACTTCTTGACGAAGCATCCACGCGAAATGCACATCAAGGGGTCTCAGTGGGAGGACCTATACTCTATATCGGCCATCATGGGTGAGTTGTAGCTAACCTCTGGCATATGCGGGGTTCTTGGGGGCTTGCCCTACTAGGCAGCGTCTATGGCATTTACCTACAGCTCCTTTACTTTTACCTAACATGGTTCTATGACCCCATTGTACCCATCTGATTGGGGTTCGCTATTCTCACCCTTAGCTATTCTACTAGTGTTACATGTTGTTCCTCCTGCTGTGCCAGCAGGTTCCCTATACTTACTCCCCACTCCTGTTTATAGCCTTATTATTTGGCTAGCATTTTTTATATGTGTATTTGAATCAATAAACTATTTTGGTTTTTATTTTATCTTTTTGGTGTTTTCTGTACTCCATGGTGTTTTGTGTTGTTATATTGTGGGAGTATTACACTAGCTTATGTATTTTTTTGCATATATGCATTTACTTAGGGAGCAAGGCTTTCGCCTTTCTCGGCCTTGGCATTTTCTTGTGCTTATTTTGATTTTGGTTTTAAGTACTAACTATGCAGGATGCCCAAACTTTTGTATTAGCCCATTTTCCTTTTTCTAATTTTTAAAATGTAAAAGATGAAAATACAGTTGTGCTCAAAAGTTTACATACCCTGGCAGAATTTTTGCTTTCTTGGCCTTTTTTCTTAATACAGTTATATGAAAAAGTTTGGGCACCCCTATCAATCTTAAGCTTAATGTTTTAGAAAAATTGTTTTTTTTTTGCAACAGCTATTTCAGTTTCATGTATCTAATAATTGTTGGACACAGTAATGTTTCTGCCTTGAAGTGAGGTTTATTGTACTAACAGAAAATGTGCAATCTGCATTCAAACAAAATTTGACAGGTGCATAAGTATGGGCACCCTTATTTTCTTGTTTTAAATACTCCTACCTACTTTTTACTGACTTACTAAAGCACTTTTTTTGGTTTTCTAACCTCATTGAGCTTTGAACTTCATAACCAGGTGTATGCAATCATGAGAAAAGCTACTTAAAGTGGCCACTTGCAAGTTGTTCTCCTGTTTGAATCTCCTCTGAAGAGTGGCATCATGGGCTCCTCAAAACAACTGTCTAATGATCTGAAAACAAAGATTATTCAACATAGTTGTTCAGGGAAAGGATACAAAAAGCTGTCTCAGAGATTTAACCTGTCAATTTCCACTGTGAGGAACATAGTAAGGAAATGGAAGAACACAGGTATAGTTCTTGTTAAGGCCAGAAGTGGCAGGCCAAGAAAAACATCAGAAAGGCTGTTAGGTGTTGAGTTCCCGCCTCTGCACAGGGGGAATCTCGAACCATCTCTGCTGCGGTCTCCCATTCTTCTCCAGCCGCAGTGGAGTCTGCTCAGCGGAGATGTAGGTCCCAGCGTCTTGCTCAGTCTCACTCTGTGCATAGTTACTGCTGCTTTTCCAGCTTCTGCCATTGAAGCCAGTGCTGGGCAGCGGCGAGCAGACGCTTTTGGGACTAAGTCCTGCTTTTCCCCTTCTGAGCATGCCCAGGGCAAGATCTCCCGTTTGAGATCGAGGGTCACATGCTCAGAAGCTGCAGCAGATCCCATTGGTCCTCCAGGAAGGTCCTGAAGGTGCTCAACTTCTGTGGCAGCCTCCCATTGGTCCTTCTGGGAAGGTCATGTACATGCTGCAGCTATATAAGGTTCGCATGACCGCACGGCCATGTGCTAGTATACAATTGTAATCGTGTGTGTTGCTGAGTGCAAGTCGTTCCTTAAAAAACCCATCCCTTGTATATGACTGTTCGCGTAAGGTGTATGGCTGCAATCTAGCGCCCGGCTGAACTCACAGCATTAACACACGAAACAGAGTCTACTGCTGTGACCGCCAGTACGGCGCCACGTGCCATTAGAGCGCTTCTTTAGCCCAAGTCTGGGTGGTTAGTGGCGTCCACCAGTATGGCACAGTTCGCACTCTCGTGCAGCTTTAATTATTATTTTGGTTACGCTGACACCCCTGTTATGGACCTGGTGGTTAGGAGCACCCGAAAAGACCTGATGGTTAAACTAACAAAGGACAAGCTCTGGGAAGTGGGAGCTCTGCTGACCGCAACCCCTAATCCTATCACACACACTAGAAATAGCCGTGGAGCGTTCCTGACTCTCCCTAGACGCCTCTTCACAGCCTAAGAGCTAACTAGCCTACCTTGCCTCAGAGAAATTCCCCAAAGGTAAAGGAAGCCCCCCACATATATTGACTGTGAGTTAAGATGAAAGTCACAAACACAGAAATGAAACAGGTTTCAGCAAAGGGAGGCCAGACTTACTAAACAGACTGAGGAGAAGAAAAGTATCTTTGCGGTCAGCACAAAAAACTACAAAAGACCACGCAGAGTGTGCAAAAAGACCTCCGCACCGACTCACGGTGCGAAGGTGCCACTCTGCATCCCAGAGCTTCCAGCTAGCAAGGCAAAATCATGATAGCAAGCTGGACAAGAAAATAATGAACAAATAATAAACTAGCAGGGACTTAGCTTCTGCTGGAGTAGACAGGTCACCAGAAAGATCCAAGACCGAACTGAACCAGTACAAGAACATTGGCAGCTGGCATGGAGTAACAATCTGAGTGGAGTTAAATAGAGCAGCCAGCCAAAGAATAAACTGAGTCACCTGTGGAAGGAACCTCAGAAGCAGCAGCTCCACTCACAGCCACCAGAGGGAGTCCATGGACAGAACTCGCCGAAGTACCATTCATGACCACAAGAGGGAGTTCGATAACAGAATTCAAAACAGTACCCCCCCTTGAGGAGGGGTCACCGAACCCTCACCAGAGCCCCCAGGTCGATTAGGACGAGCCAAATGAAAGGCACGAACTAGATCGGCAGCATGAACATCAGAGGCAAAAACCCAGGAATTATCTTCCTGACCATAACCCTTCCACTTGACCAGGTACTGGAGTTTCCGTCTCGAAATACGAGAATCCAAAATCTTCTCCACCACATACTCCAACTTCCCCTCGACCAACACCGGGGCAGGAGGATCAACGGAGGGAACCATAGGCGCCACGTATCTCCGCAACAACGACCTGTGGAACACATTATGGATGGCAAAAGAAGCTGGAAGGGCCAAACGAAATGACACAGGATTGAGAACTTCAGAAATCTTATACGGACCAATGAAACGAGGCTTAAACTTAGGAAAGGAAACCTTCATAGGAATATAACGAGACGACAACCAAACCAAATCCCCAACACGAAGTCGGGGACCAAAACAGCGCCGGCGGTTAGCGAAACGTTGAGCCTTCTCCTGGGACAATGTCAAATTGTCCACCACATGAGTCCAAATCTGCTGCAACCTGTCCACCACAGTATCCACACCAGGACAGTCCGAAGGCTCAACCAGCCCTGAAGAGAAACGAGGATGAAAACCAGAATTACAGAAAAATGGCGAAACTAAAGTAGCCGAGCTGGCCCGATTATTAAGGGCGAACTCGACCAAAGGCAAGAAGGACACCCAATCATCCTGATCAGCAGAAACAAAGCATCTCAGATATGTTTCCAAAGTCTGATTAGTTCATTCGGTTTGGCCATCTGTCTGAGGATGGAAAGCCGAAGAAAATGACAAATCAATGCCCATCTTAGCACAAAAGGACCACCAAAACCTCGAAACAAACTGGGAACCTCTGTCGAGACGATGTTCTCCGGAATGCCATGCAAACGAACCACATGCTGGAAAAACAATGGCACCAAATCAGAGGAAGAAGGCAATTTAGACAAGGGTACCAAATCAACCATCTTAGAGAAGCGATCACAAACCACCCAAATAACCGACATCCTCTGAGAGACAGGGAGATCTGAAATAAAATCCATGGAAATATGCGTCCAGGGCCTCTTCGGGACTGGCAAGGGCAAAAGCAACCCACTGGCATGAGAACAGCAGGGCTTAGCCCGAGCACAAGTCCCACAGGACTGCACAAAAGAACGCACATCCCGTGACAAAGAAGGCCACCAAAAGGATCTAGCCACCAAATCTCTGGAACCAAAGATTCCAGGATGACCAACCAACACCGAACAATGAACCTCAGAGATAACTCTACTACTAGTCCATCTATCAGGGACAAACAGTTTCTCCGCTGGACAACGGTCAGGTCTATCAGCCTGAAACTTCTGCAGCACCCGCCGCAAATCAGGGGAGATGGCAGACAAAATTACCCCCTCTTTGAGAATACCCGCCGGCTCAGGAACACCCGGAGAGTCAGGCACAAAACTCATTGACAGGGCATCAGCCTTCACATTCTTAGAGCCCGGAAGGTACGAAACCACAAAATCAAAACTGGAGAAAAACAGCGACCATCGAGCCTGTCTAGGATTCAACCGTTTGGCAGACTCGAGATAAGTCAAATTCTTGTGATCCGTCAAAACCACCACGCGATGCTTGGCTCCTTCAAGCCAATGTCGCCACTCCTTGAATGCCCACTTCATGGCCAACAACTCTCTATTGCCAACATCATAATTGCGCTTAGCAGGCAAGAACTTTCTAGAAAAGAAGGCACATGGTTTCATCACCGAGCCATCAGAACTTCTTGGCGACAAAACAGCCCCTGCTCCAATCTCAGAAGCATCAACCTCGACCTGAAACGGGAGCGAAACATCTGGCTGACACAACACAGGGGCAGAAGAAAAACGACGCTTCAACTCCTGAAAAGCCTCTACAGCCGCAGAGGACCAATTGACTACATCAGCACCTTTCTTGGTCAAATCAGTCAACGGTTTAGCAACACTAGAAAAATTAGCGATGAAGCGACGGTAAAAATTAGCAAAGCCCAGGAACTTCTGCAGGCTCTTCACAGATGTCGGCTGAGTCCAATCATAAATGGCCTGAACTTTAACAGGGTCCATCTCGATAGTGGAAGGGGAAAAAATGAAACCCAAAAATGAAACCTTCTGAACTCCAAAGAGACACTTTGACCCCTTCACAAACAAGGAATTCGCATGAAGGACCTGGAACACCATTCTGACCTGCTTTACATGAGACTCCCAATCATCCGAAAAGACCAAAATATCATCCAAATATACAATCATGAATCTATCCAGGTACTCTCGGAAGATGTCATGCATAAAGGACTGAAATACAGATGGAGCATTAGAAAGCCCGAATGGCATAACCAGGTACTCAAAATGGCCCTCGGGCGTATTAAATGCTGTTTTCCATTCATCGCCCTGTTTAATACGCACAAGATTATACGCCCCTCGAAGATCTATCTTGGTGAACCAACTAGCCCCTTTAATCCGAGCAAACAAATCAGACAGCAGCGGCAAAGGGTACTGAAATTTGACTGTGATCTTATTAAGAAGGCGGTAATCAATACAAGGTCTCAAAGAACCATCCTTCTTGGCCACAAAAAAGAACCCTGCTACCAACGGTGATGACGACGGGCGAATATGACCTTTCTCCAAGGATTCCTTTATATAACTCCGCATAGCGGCGTGCTCTGGCACAGATAAATTGAACAGTCGGCCCTTAGGAAACTTACTACCAGGAATCAAATTAATAGCACAATCGCAATCCCTATGGGGAGGTAGGGCACTGGATTTGGGCTCATCAAATACATCCCGGTAATCCGACAAAAAATCAGGGACTTCAGAAGGAGTGGAAGGCGAAATTGACAACAATGGAACATAACCATGTACCCCTTGACAACCCCAGCTGGACACAGACATAGATTTCCAATCCAAAACTGGATTATGGACCTGTAGCCATGGCAACCCCAAAACGACCACATCATGCAGATTATGCAACACCAAAAAGCGAATATCCTCCTGATGTGCAGGAGCCATGCACATGGTCAATTGAGTCCAGTACTGAGGCTTATTCTTGGCCAAAGGCGTAGCATCAATTCCTCTCAATGGAATAGGATACTGCAAGGGCTCCAAGAAAAATCCACAGCGCCTGGCAAACTCCAAGTCCATCAAATTCAGGGCAGCGCCTGAATCCACAAATGCCATAACAGAATAGGACGACAAAGAGCAAATCAGAGTAACGGACAAAAGAAATTTAGACTGTACCGTACCAATGGTGGCAGACCTAGCGAACCGCTTAGTGTGCTTAGGACAATCGGAGATAGCATGAGTGGAGTCACCACAGTAAAAACGTCTGTGTTCTTGCCGCTCAGCTCTGGTCAAAGTCCTATCACATTGCATAGGCTCAGGCCTATGCTCAGAGAATACCGCCAAATGGTGCACAGCTTTGCGCTCCCGCAAGCGCCGATCGATCTGAATGGCCAAGGACATAGACTCATTCAGACCAGCAGGCGTGGGAAATCCCACCATGACATCCTTAAGGGTTTCAGAAAGACCCTTTCTGAAAATTGCAGCCAGGGCACACTCATTCCACTGAGTAAGCACAGACCACTTTCTAAATTTCTGACAATATACCTCCGCCTCATCCTGACCCTGACGCAAAGCCAGCAAGATTTTCTCTGCCTGATCCACTGAATTTGGTTCATCATAAAGCAATCCAAGCGCCAGAAAAAACGCATCTACATCACGCAATGCAGGATCTCCTGGCGCAAGGGAAAATGCCCAGTCTTGAGGGTCACCACGCAACAAAGAAATAATGATTTTTACTTGTTGAACGGGGTCACCAGAGGAGCGGGGTTTCAAAGCAAGAAACAGTTTACAATTATTTTTGAAATTCAGGAACCTAGATCTATCCCCAGAAAACAAATCAGGAATAGGAATTCTAGGCTCTAACATCGGATTCTGAACCACAAAATCTTGAATGTTTTGTACCCTTGCAGTGAGATGATCCCCACAAGAGGGCAGACCTTGAATGTCCATATCTACACCTGTGTCCTGAACCACCCAGAGGTTAAGGGGAAAAGAAAGACAAAACACGCTGCAGAGAAAAGAAAATGGTCTCAGAACTTCTCTTATCCCTCTATTGAGATGCATTAATACTTTGGGCCAGCTGTACTGTTATGGACCTGGCGGTTAGGAGCACCCGAAAAGACCTGATGGTTAAACTAACAAAGGACAAGCTCTGGGAGGTGGGAGCTCTGCTGACCGCAACCCCTAATCCTATCACACACACTAGAAATAGCCGTGGAGCGCTCCTGACTCTCCCTAGACGCCTCTTCACAGCCTAAGAGCTAACTAGCCCTAGAGATAGAAAATAAAGCCTACCTTGCCTCAGAGAAATTCCCCAAAGGTAAAGGAAGCCCCCCACATATATTGACTGTGAGTTAAGATGAAAGTCACAAACACAGAAATGAAACAGGTTTCAGCAAAGGGAGGCCAGACTTACTAAACAGACTGAGGAGAAGAAAAGTATCTTTGCGGTCAGCACAAAAAACTACACTACACGCAGAGTGTGCAAAAAGACCGACTCACGATGCGGAGGTGCCACTCTGCATCCCAGAGCTTCCAGCTAGCGAGGCAAAATCATGATAGCAAGCTGGACAAGAAAACAATGAACAAATAATAAACTAGCAGGGACTTAGCTTCTGCTGGAGTAGACAGGTCACCAGAGAGATCCAAGACCGAACTGAACCAGTACAAGAACATTGGCAGCTGGCATGGAGTAACGATCTGAGTGGAGTTAAATAGAGCAGCCAGCCAAAGAATAAACTGAGTCACCTGTGGAAGGAACCTCAGAAGCAGCAGCTCCACTCACAGCCACCAGAGGGAGTCCATGGACAGAACTCGCCGAAGTACCATTCATGACCACAAGAGGGAGTTCGATAACAGAATTCACAACACACCCCATTAGCGGTGTCGAGCCCAAGAAGTCTAGACGGACTCGGATCCCAAGTCTTGGGACTGAGCTCGGTGACTCCTTGCTTGCGCTCTGGCATGCGGTACCGCGGCCCTGTGACTTAACAGGGTTCGCTTCCTTCACACAGGGTGAAGTTTACCCGTGTGTGTATTCACATTGTACCGCCATATAGTCCGTCATTACTTGGCAGCAGGTTCCATCTCTGCACAGTGGTCCCTGGGCTGCGAACGCACCTTATTCTATCTTTCTTATTTTTTTGGTGCGTTCCGCTAGCCCTAACATTATACTAGCGCCAGGGTCTGGCTAGTAATGAACAAGGAAAAATAGTGAAAAACCAGCTCACCTATTAGGCATTTGTTGTGGGGAAGCCCGGATACCGTGCAGTCATCACGTGGAACAATAAGGCAAACAGGAAAAGAAATCCAGCTTCCAAAAATATCAAGATTTATTGAGGATAAAATCCAAAGTCCAATGACATGGTTCACAGGAGAATGAGTAGCAGCAGGCTACGCGTTTCGAACAATGAGTTCTTTTTCAAAGCGCTTTGAAAAATAACTCATTTGGATTTTATCCTCAATAAATCTTGATATTTTTGGAAGCTGGATTTCTTATCCTGTTTGCCTTCTGGCTAGTAATGATGGACAAACAGCAATCCTTGCGGTACATCCAGCAGCTAGAGGGTAGGTTGGTGGCTCTCGAGCGCACAAACTCAGCTGTGGATGTAACCGCAGTTGCTGTTGAGGCTGCTAGCGTGGCTGCAGCTATTTTGTCCACTGCCACCCCTGTACCGACTCTATCTCGCCTCCCGCTGCCAGAAAAATTTTCTGGTGATAGTAAGTCTTGTAGGGGTTTCGTGAGTCAGTGCTCTATACAGCTCGAGCTTCTGGCCTCTCATTTCCCTACAGAGCGGGCCAAGGTGGGGTTTATTGTGTCTCTCCTGTCGGCCATGGAAGTGCCACGAGCGGGATCTAAGTCCCGGACCGCTCGTGCACTCCAGGTTTGTCATGTTTGCCAGCAGTCAGGACTAGGGTTGAGTGACCTTGACTTTTTTAGGGTCGAGCCGGGTTTCGCGAAACCCGACTATCTCAAAAGTCGAGTCGAGTGAAATCGGCCGATTATGGCGAAAAGTCGAGGATCGACCGAAACACGAAACCCAATGCAAAGCCAATGGCAATTTTTTTTTTTTCTTCTCTCTCTCTCTCTCTCTCTCTCTCTCTCTCTCCCCCTCCGTCCGTCCCTGAACTGAAAAGCTGGTTACACAGTGCAAATCGCTACAGCGCACAAGCGACAACATGGCGATAGGCGTCCACGCCCCTAAGACCTATGTCATCACTCTGCCCACGCCCCTTCATTGGCTGAAAAAAATGGCGCCAAGCGCGTCATACGAAACGCGACTTTGGCGCGAAAGTCGTGTACCGCATGGCCGACCCCACACAGGGATCGGGTCGGGTTTCATGAAACCCGACTTTGCCAAAAGTCGGCGACTTTTGAAAATGAACGATCCGTTTCGCTCAACCCTAGTCAGGACATCTTGCCACCAGATGTTCCCAGCGATCGAGGAAACGTCAGCGTCTGGTGGTAGTAGGTGGAGGTACACTAGACACGGCGACGTTTGCCTCCAAATTTTCCTTTAAGGGGACAATGATAGGCTCATTCACTCACTCGGTAGAGCTCTGCGTGGATTCTGGGGCGGAGGGCAATTTTATGTCTTCTGCCTTCACCCAACGTCACGCAATACCCCTGGTTATGCTAGCTCAACCAGTAACGGTACGAGTGGTGAATGGGTCGACACTGTCCTCACAGATAACACACCAGACTATCCCTTTTACTCTGTCCATGTCGCCATCCCATCAGGAGATTATGTCTCTGCTCAGGAATTGATGAGGTCCTGTTGGGGATACCTTGGCTACGGTATCACTCTCCTCATATCGAGTGGTCCTCAGGCAGAATTATGGGATTGGGTGAATCTTGTGGGGATAGGTGTCAGAGGGAGTGCGTTCAGGTTGCTACTACAGAGGTACCCACAGATCTATCCTCTCTCCCCAAGCAATATTGATCCTATGGGGACGTGTTCTCCAAAAAGGCGGCGGAGACCCTTCCGCCCCATCGCCCCTATGACTGTCCTATTGATCTCTTGCCTGGTCCTGAGCCTCCCCGGGGTCGAGTCTATCCGTTATCTCTCCCGGAGACGGAGGCAATGTCTCAGTACATTCAAGAGAATCTGGCAAGAGGGTTCATCAGGAAGTCAGTGTCACCTGCTGGGGCAGGGTTCTTTTTCGTGCAGAAGAAGAATGGGGAACTACGTCCATGCATAGACTGTAGGGGTCTTAACGCCATCACCGTTAAGAATAAGTATCCTTTGCCCCTGATATCTGAGCTTTTTGATATGCTACGGGGAGCAAGGGTATTTACTAAATTAGATCTGCGGGGTGCTTACAACCTGATTCGCATCTGTGAGGGGGACGAATGGAAGATGGCTTTTAACACCAGGGATAGGCACTATGAATATCTGGTGATGACCTTCGGGCTCCGTAATGGCCCAGCCATTTTCCAAGACTTTGTAAACGACATCTTCCGGGATATGCTTTCCACCTCGGTCGTAGTTTATCTGGATGATATTCTCATCTACTCTCCAGATATAGACTCCCACTGGAGAATGTTTGCAAGGTCTTCGACCTCCTACGGGCTAACTCCCTCTATGCCAAGTTGGAGAAGTGTGTGTTTGAGCAGGAGTCCTTGCCTTTCTTTGGCTATATCATCTCTGCCCAGGGATTGGCTATGGATCCTGCCAAGCTACAGGCTGTGATGGACTGGCAGGAACCCCATTCTCTCAAAGCGGTGCAGCACTTTATGGGGTTCATTAATTACTATTGCCAGTTCATTCTCTACTTCTCAACTTTGGTAGCTCCCTTGGTTGCCCTCACCAAGAAGGGGGCAAATCCCAAGTTGTGGTCGGAGGAGGTCTCCAAGGTCTTTCTCTTGATTAAGTCACACTTCGCTAGTGCTCCCATCCTGCATCGCCCCGATGTAGATAGGCCATTTATTATGGAGGTGGATGCCTCATCCGTTGGTGCTGGAGCAGTCCTCTTCCAAAAGGATGCTCAAGGTCGGAAGCATCCTTGCTTCTTCTTCTCTAAGACCTTTTCACCAGCGGAGAGGAATTATTCCATCGGGGACAGGGAGTTGCTAGCTATGAAGTTGGCTTTCTCAGAATGGAGGCATCTTCTGGAGGGAGCTCGCTTTCCCTTCCAGGTGTTCACAGACCACAAGAACTTGGTGTATTTACAGAGAGCCCAGCGGCTAAATTCTCGTCAGGCTAGATGGTCCCTGTTCTTCTCCCGGTTCCAGTTCACCCTCCATTTTCTTTCCGGGGAGAAGAATGTTCGTGCCGACGCTCTATCTCGCTGTGTAGTATCATCATCATCATCAGAGGAGGAGCCTCAGCTTATTGTCCCTTCAGAGAGCCTGAGAATGGTGGCTCCGGTTTCGCTAGAGTCTGTGCCCCCAGGCAAGACTTTTGTTCCATCTAATTTGCGACCGGAGGTTCTCTCTTGGGCTCACTCATCCATGGTGGTGGACACTTTTGGACCAAGAGGACATCTGAGCTCTTGGCGAGGACGTACTGGTGGCCACATATGGCTCGTGACATTGCAGACTATGTTTGGGCATGTGTCTCCTGCGTCAAGAACAAGCCTCCTCAGCAACAGCCAGCTGGGTTGCTTTACCCCATGCCAGTGGCGGACAGGCCCTGGGAGATGGTTGGGATGGATTTTGTGGTGGGCTTACCCAAGTCTCGTAACTGCACCATTATCTGGGTGATCACCGACCATTTTTCCAAAATGGTGCACTTGGTGCCTCTTCCACGGCTACCTTCTGCACAGGCTCTGGCTGTATTGTTCATCAGACATATCTTTCGCCTACACGGTATGCCAGACAAAATTGTTAGTGACCGGGGTCCCCAGTTTGCATCTCGATTCTGGAGAGAGCTTTGTCATCTACTCAGTATTGAGTTGAATCTCTCTTCGGCATATCATCCAGAGACAAATGGGTTGGTAGAGAGGGCCAACCAGACCCTGGTCACATATTTACAACATTTTGATGACTGGGCATCCTTGCTACCATGGGCAGAGTTTGCACTTAACAACGCCATAGCCGACTCCACCGGTCAGACTCCATTCCTACTAAATTACGGTCAGCATCCGCGTGTCCCTGTGCCCATGCCCGTGTCTTCCGCCGACTCCAGGATGGCAGACTGGGCTGTGGAGGCACGGGACATTTGGGACCGCACTCAGGATGCCATTCGGGCCTCCAAGGAGAGAATGAGGTCCTCTGCCGATGCTCATTGGCGCCCCGCTCCGACTTTTGCTCCTGGCGACTTAGTGTGGCTCTCCGCCCATAACATCAGGCAGCGTGTTGAGTCCACTAAGTTTGCACCTCGCTACTTGGGTCCCTTCAAGGTCCTCGAACAGGTTAACCCTGTGGTCTAACATCTGGCCCTTCCTCCACGCTTGGGTATCACCGACACCTTTCATGTGTCCCTCTTGAAACCCGTATACATGTCCCGGTTTTCTGAGTCATCTGCCGGGGCATCGGGTTTGTCTACGGACGATTACAAGGTGAATGCTATTTTGGGGTGCTAGGTGGTACGTGGCAAAAAATTCTATTTGGCGGATTGGAAGGGTTATAGCCCAGAGGACAGGTCCTGGGAGCCTGCTGAACACATTCGAGCTCCACAGCTAATTGCTGCCTTCGAGCGTAGCGAGGTCCAAGGAGTGGGGAGCCCTAGGAGGGGGGGTAATGTTAGGTGTCGAGTTCCCGCCTCTGCACAGGGGGAATCTTGAACCATCTCTGCTGCGGTCTCCCATTCTTCTCCAGCCGCAGTGGAGTCTGCTCAGCGGAGACGTCGGTCCCAGCGCCTTGCTCAGTCTCACTCTGTGCATAGGGTTACTGCTGCTTTTCCAGCTTCTGCCATTAAAGCCAGTGCTGGGCAGCGGCGAGCAGACGCTTTCGGGACTAAGTCCTGCTTTTCCCCTTCTGAGCATGCCCAGGGCAAGATCTCCCGTTTGAGATCGAGGGTCACATGCTCAGATGCTGCAGCAGATCCCATTGGTCCTCCAGGAAGGTCCTGAAGGTGCTCAACTTCTGTGGCAGCCTCCCATTGGTCCTTTTGGGAAGGTCCTGTAAATGCTGCAGCTATATAAGTTTCGCATGACCGCACGGCCATGCGCTAGTATACAATTGTAATCGTGTGTGTGTTGATGAGTGCAAGTCGTTCCTTAAAAAACCCATCCCTTGTGTATGACTGTTCGCGTAAGGTGTATGGCTGCAATCTAGCGCCCGGCTGAACTCACAGCGTTAACACACGAAACAGCGTCTACTGCTGTGACCGCCAGTACGGCGCCACGCGCCATTAGAGCGCTTCTTTAGCCCAAGTCTGGGTGGTTAGTGGCGTCCACCAGTACGGCACAGTTCGCACTCTCGTGCAGCTTTAATTATTATTTTTGTTACGCTGACACCCCATTAGCGGTGTCGAGCACAAGAAGTCTCGAAGGACTGAGCTCGGTGACTCCTTGCTTGCACTCCGTGCGGTACCGCGGCCCTGTGACTTAACAGGGTTCGCTTCCTTCACACAGGGTGAAGTTTACCCGTGTGTGTATTCACATTGTACCGCCATGTAGTCCGTCATTACTTGGCAGCAGGTTCCATCTCTGCACGGTGGACCCCGGGCTGCGAACGCACCTTATTCTATCTTTCTTATTATTTGGTGCGTTCCGCTAGCCCTAACAAAGGCAGAGAAGAAGAATGGTGAGATCAGTTAAGGACAATACTCAGACAACCTCCAGAGAGCTGCAGCATCAACTTGCTGCAGATGGTGTCACTGTGCATCGGTCAACTATACAACGCACTTTGCACAAGGAGAAGCTGTATGGGAGAGTGATGCAAAAGAAGCCGTTTCTGCAAGCACGCCACAAACAGAGTCGGCTGAGGTATGCAAAAGCACATTTGGAGAAGCCAATTTCTTTTTGGAAGAAGGTCCTGTCGACTGATGAAACCAAGATTGAGTTGTTTGGTCATGCAAAAAGGCGTTATGCATGGTGGCCAAAAAACACAGCATTCCAAGAAAAACACTTGCTACCTACAGGAAAATTTGGTGGAGGTTCCATAATGCTTTGGGGCTGTGTGGACAATGCCGGCTCCGGGAATCTTGTTAAAGTTGAGGGATGCATGGATTCCTCTCAGTATCAGCAGATTCTTGACACTAATGTTCATGAATCAGTGACAAAGTTGAAGTTACGCAGGGGATGAATCTTTCAGCAAGACAATGATCCAAAACACCGCTCCAAATCTACTCAGGCATTCATGCAGAGGAACAATTACACTGTTCTGGAATGGCCATCCCAGTCCCCAGACCTGAATATCATTGAACATCTGTGGGATCATTTGAAGAGGGCTGTCCATGTTCGGCGACCATCAAACTTAACTGAACTGGAATTGTTTTGTAAAGAGGAATGGTCAAAAATACCTTCATCCAGGATCCAGGAACTCATTAAAAGCTACAGGAAGCGACTAGAGGCTGGTAATTTTTGCAAAAGGAGGATCTACCAAATGTCACTTTTTTGGTGGTGTGCCCATACTTATGCACCTGTCAAATTTTGTTTGAATGTGGATTGCACATTTTCTGTTAGTACAATAAACCTCATTTCAAGGCAGAAACATTACTGTGTCCAACAGTTATTAGATATATGAAACTGAAATAGCTGTTGCAAAAAAAAACAATTTTTATAAAACATTAAGCTTAAGATTAATAGGGGTGCCCAAACTTTTTCATATAACTGTATATGAATGATAACACCATGGTTAGTGGTTGGGTGAAGCCATTTATTGTCAAACTACTGTATTTTCTCTTTTTAAATCATAATGACAACCCAAAACATTCAAATGCCACTGATCAAAAGTTCACATACTCATTTCTTAATACCGTGTATTGCTTCCTCTCACATCAATGACAGCTTGAAGTATTTTGTGGTAGTTGTGAATGAGGTTCTTTATTTTCTCAGATGGTAAAGCTGCCCACTCTTCTTGGCAAAAAGCCTCCAGTTCCTCTAAATTCCTGGGCTGTCTAGCATGAACTTGAGATCTCCCTAGAGTGGAGACTGAGATGGCCTCTCCAGAACCTTCAGGCTATGTGCACACATTCAGGATTTCTCGCAGAAAATTCCTGAGAAAAATCGGACATTTTCTGCAAGAAATCCGCAAGAAAACTGCATGCATTTTTTGCCGCGATTTTGCTGCGGTTTTGACGCGTTTTTGGCGCGTTTTTTTCTGGACACTTCCCAATGCATTTTGTAGTGGGAAATCCGCAAAAAAACGCAAAATTAATGAACATGCTGCGGTTTTTACCGCGATGCGTTTTTTTCATGGAAAAAAACGCATCATGTGCACAAAACATGCGGAATTCATTCTAAATGATGGGATGTTTATTGTATGCATTTTTTTGCGGTTTTATAGCGTTTTTATTGGGAAAAACCGCGAAAAAAACGCAACGTGTGCACACAGCCTCACTTTATTCTGCTGTAGCCAATGACAGGTCGACTTGGCCTTGTGTTTTGCATCGTTGTCATGTTGGAAAGTCCAGGTACGTCCCATGCACAGCTTCCGGCTACCAATAGATGGTAATGCATTTTTCTGGGACGTTTACCAGTATTAAAATTCATAGCTAATGATCATGAAGCGAGCTGCTAATGAGTGTGATCCTGTTACAGCTCAAGTTGTCAGCCAATAGAATGCTAATATTAATTATTACACATAATTCACTTTAGAATAACGCTTGGATTTTTCCACAGCAAATCTAATTGCACTTTTTTATATATACAATTTGAACTCAGATTAAAAATAATACTGCTCACTGGTTCTAATGAGTCTTTTTAACTGTTATAAAGGAGCAGGGCTTATGGCACTTCAAACATAACAGTGGGCTTTGGGAATGTTATTAAAAAGCAACATATTACAATTTGTCAAAATGTTAAGTCTGCAGGATTGTTATAAAGGGCACCAGACACAATGTGGCATGAATCTTACTGGGAATTTAATTTCTGCATTTCAATGATGCCGATGCATTTATTAAAACAGCGGCGATTTAGCAACATCAAATAAAAATAAAAAAAGACGACGACGACGACGACGACCGGTCTCTTAGGATTTGATTTCCTTCTTAATAGCTGTCGCAGTATTGTTTAAATCTGATTTATGTAAAGGAAGGATCTGGGGCACTAAAAATCAAACATAGCCAGAAAACATATTGCAAAGTTTCTCTTCCATTGTTACTTGGGGGATTTCGCCTTGAAGTTCAGCAGCGTCTGGCACTGCTGTCTTTACTACAGCAAATTACAAATGGCAGGTCAGGAGGGGTTCAAAGTTAAACTCCGAGGCTTCCAAACAAGAAACCATCTTATGTAAATATCACTGGATCCCAGTGGAACACAACAAGTACCCCCTTTTTATTAGGTACACTTTTCACAGCTACCTCCCCATGGGCTTGAACATTTGTTTTCTCCGACTGAGAAGGAATTACAAAGCTGCCGGGAATACTTAAGTGTCTGGTTTCTCCCACTGTCCCTTTCTACACTCTTTGAAGTCTTTTCTTCCAAATCTGAGCAAATTGTTATCCCACATATTTCTATGAGTCTGGAAGAAATACATCTAACATATTTCAAACACAAGAAGGAAATGATATTCCTATTGTCAAGTTCCAGTAAAAAGATAATCTAATCCGGAAGTTTAGTAGCATCGCAAAAACAATCTAAAATGTGTGGCTGAACTTTCTCTGAGATGTACCACATGTCAGAGATGCTCCTCAGCTTCTGATCTCATTAACCCTGCTGTTCTGTTAGGTAAAAAATGACCGTTTTTGAAATTCTATAATGTTATAAAAATTCAGCGTGTGATTCTGAGACTTGAGGCTCCCTGACTTTTCGTCATTAGGGGGGTACTCTCTGTGGGAATTTTTTTTTTTTTAAATTTTTGTTTACTTTATTTGGTACAATTTTTTTTACACTTGTACTGTTCGGTCAAAAATGACCGATAGGCCTTTATTCAGCTCTCCAGACAATTTTTGACAAAAATAAAGGTGCTATCACCTCATTTTGAACTATATATTGCATCTACTACTATTTATCAATGTATCTGACTACTTTTGGTCAGAAAAGATTTACACATACCAACATTTTCAAGTTGCGATACAGCCGACGGATTCGCTTCCAGTATAGCTATGTGCAATTTATTTCACTGGTTTTTATTTACCCTGCTGTTCATATAGATCTAGTTCCATTCAGTTGTCAACATTTCATATTGTAAATCATGATTTTCTGATTTTCCATGTGTTTGCTGGTTGTACAGTATTACACTGTGCAATGCTGTCCTAAGCAGAATTCACCTAAAGTGTTGTACTGTGAGCTATTTCCTGCTGCAGGGTGGTGTCTGCTCTGATCTTATCTGTAGACAGATAACATAGCAGTGTAGAGTTTCAGTTCAGCTGGAGACAACACAGAGTGAGCAGAGGTTCAGACGTCAGAGCTCTGAAGTCCCATTTTTACAGGTATGTTACAGATAAATTATTCTTTTATTCTAAAATTATTCAATATTCTCACTGCTGTGATAAAATGGATGATAGGGGGTTAGCATTAGGGTTGTGTAGACTCAATGTCTGCTTATGAGTACATATTCTCACTGCTGTGATAGAATGGATGATAGGGGGTTAGCATTAGGGTTGTGTAGACTCAATGTCTGCTTATGAGTACATATTCTCACTGCTGTGATAGAATGAGTGCATGCCTCATTTTTGTTTGCGACGCTCCAGCACCATAATCACAGGGCATATCTCAATGTGTGATGGGACGTTATTGTGTGTATTGTTGCGAAATTGTTTTCATTTTTTTTTTCATTCATTGTTTATGGATATATTTTATTTTTTCATTCAACAGTGATGCCTTACAGCATGAGAAGAAGACACTTCACCCAAGCTGAATTGGAGGAGTTTATAAACGACTCCGATACAGACGAGGATGTCCCACCTGAAAATGTCTCCGAAGAGGAGGACAACATTAGTGAGGATGAAGATATTGCCGAGAACTCGGATTCTGAGGGTGAATCTGATGTGGAAACCCCGACAACCGGTCTGACGCAAGAAAACAATTCAAAAAACAAAGATGTCGTTTGGAAATTGCAGCCTCCTGCTCCGACTGGTAGAAGGTCTTCAAATGTCATCACAGATACTCCAGGTCCCACTAGATATGCAATTGCTAGAATTGATGACATTCAATCGGCATTCCTATTATTCATAAATATAGCCATGCAAAATATACTTATCCAAATGACAAACATTGAGGGAAAAAAGGTTTATGGCGATAAATGGAAGAACTTCGATGTGACGGCTATGAATGCTTACATCGGGTTACTTCTATTAGCTGGAGTATACAAATCATATGGAGAGTCCACTAAAATTTGTGGAATTCGGAAACGGGGCGCCATATATTTAGGGCCACCATGTCTTTAGAAAGATTCCACGAAATTTCCAGAGTTCTACGGTTTGATGACAAAACGGATAGATCTGAAAGAAGAAGCACAGATAAACTTGCCCCAATTAGGGATTTGTGGAGTAAATGGGTCGAGATACTCCCAAAATGTTATAATACCGTAGAAAATTTCACTGTTGATGAGCAGCTGGTGTCATTTAGAGGCAGGTGCCCATTCAGGCAATACATTCCAAGTAAACCAGCAAAATACGGTATAAAAATCTGGACTCTGTGTGACAGTAAAACATCATATGCTGCAAATGTTCAAGTATATATTGGAAAAAACCCTCTAGAAAGACCTGAAAAAAACCAAGGCATGAGGGTAGTTTTGGACTTGACCCATGGACTCAAAGGGAGAAACGTTACCTGTGACAATTTCTTCACATCCTACCAATTGGGGCAGATGTTACAAAAAAACAATATAACTATGCTGGGTACTGTACGAAAAAATAAACCTGAACTTCCACAGGGTATCCTCAATAAGGCTACGTTCACATTAGCGTTTACCGACGCAGCGTCGGGAAACGCAGCGGCGACGCACGCGTCATGCGCCCCTATGTTTAACATGGGGGACGCATGCGTTTTTCGCGTTGCGTTTTCCGACATGTGCGTCGTTTTTGACGCTAGCGTCGGACGCAAGAAAATGCAACAAGTTGCATTTTTCTTGCGTCCGATTTTCGTCAAAAAACGACGCACGCGTCGCAAAACGCAGCGTTTTTGCGTGCGTTTGCACGCGTTTTTGCGTGCGTCGTGCGTTGCGTCGCCGACGCAGCGGCGCGCAACGCTAATGTGAACGTAGTGTAAGAGAGACGTACACAGTTCAATGTTTTATTTTACAAAGGACACTATGGTAGTGTCGTACGTTCCCAAAAAAAATAAACAAGTTATCCTCATGAGCACCATGCACCATGATGCAAAAATAAGTGAGAGAGATGACAGAAAGCCAGACATGATTCTTCACTATAACGCCACTAAAGGTGCTGTTGACACATTAGACCAGCTTGTAGGCACGTATACATGTAAAAGAAAAACAAATAGGTGGCCTATGATTCTCTTGTACAACCTGATCGATGTATCTGCCTATAATGCCTTTGTATTGTGGCGGGAAATAAACCCCAAATGGCAAGAAAAAAAATTACACAAACGACGGCTTTTTATTGAGGAATTGGGGAAGTCTCTCACTAATCCATATGTAAAAACACGGCCACGAAATCCAAGAAATGAGAGTGCAGAAAAAGTGGCCCGACAAATTCGAGAGCATGGTGGAGACGGCGAGCCAACAGCTTCGACCACCACTGATACTGAAACGGCTTCCACCATCGCAACCAGCTGCAAGCTAAAAAGATGCTCATTCTGTCCAACGTCCAGTAACCATAAATCTAATATTATGTGTTGCAAATGTGCAAAATACTTGTGCAAGCGTCATGTAAATTATACATGTGATCAATGCAAGTAATACATTGATCGCATTTATCATTTGTTTTTGACAAAAAACCTTTTTTTTTTTGAAAAGTTTGTATATAGTTTAGAATAAAGAAAAGTTTTTATGTGCAATATGAAGCAAATATTGCAAAAAATGTTAATTTATTTGATTCAAAAAATAAAAGTTTTTGATTTAATTTTTCATCTGATTATTGAAAACCATGTTCACATACAGTAAAACAATGCAACAGGTAATCAAATAACACTTGAATTAGGTACAAATCACAACTTTGTTAGGTCCGGTCAAAAATGACCGGGAACAGTATAAGTGTATAAAAAACAACGTTTTTTGCCATTTTATAGAGAAAAAAACTTTTTTTTTTTTTGCCTTTGAAAAAAGTATATCTAGATAATGTTTGATATTATTACTTATAGTTAACATTTAGATCAAGATTTTTTTTTTATCTGCAAAAATAATCAATTTTTACAAAAATCGAAAAAATACCATGTTCCCTTTTGGATATAAAAAAAATATAAAACAAGCTTTGTATTTTTTTTTTCTGGTATTTGAACAACCATCTTCACAAGCAATATAATAGTGCAAAAACTGTTTAAAAAAACCACTTAGATTAGCTAAAAATGATTATTTTATAAGGACGGTCAAAAATGAACGGGAACAGTACAAGTGTATGTGAAATCTAAACAGAACAGCAGGGTTAAAACAACAGGCAGTGGAAGAGCATTGTCAGAAGCTGAGGAGCAACTGCTAGAATGCCTACTCGTATGAAATAAATGCACCAGAAATGCAGGGAGAAATTCTAAGCTGACCTTTTTGCAGAGCTGCAGCGCAACGACTTCATGCCACCACTTCGAGAAATATTAACCCTTTTTTTGAACAAGGCCACATGCACACATTGAGTATTTGGGAAGTTTTTTTACCTCCGTATTTGTAAGCCAAAACAAAAAGTAGAAGAAAAATGCAGAAGTGGTGACATGTTTCTATTCTTCTTTATCTGTGATTGTTTCACTCCTAGTTAAGGTTTACAAATACTGATGTAAAATACTGACCAAATACTCAACGTGTGCACTGGTCTAAGAATCTTTTGAGCACAGCAAAATTACATACTTTGAAATAGCACACAAAATATTTTTTTTTCACATTAAATATACATATGGCCTTTGAAAAAAAGAGCTGATAGTGCTAAGGTAGAATGGCCAGAGCTCAGGAGACAAGAAAAGCTCATGTAGAATACATACAGGACGTATTAATGCATAAATGGGGAACGCCATGGTGAAATGTATCCATTTCAGACCGGGAATTTGACGGTGTTAAGAATGAGTTTCGTCGTGTGCAGAAGTCAGTTAGCATCTCAGTTTTGCTTTTGCAACGTGCTATGAAAAGTCTAAGTAAGATCAATTGGGAGAAAGTCCGACACCCCAGGCAAAATCTTCCAAAGCTTTATGCCATCTTCTTAAAAAATATAATACACATATTGGCAATGCCAAAACATTTATGAAAAAAACCAACATGCTTCGAGTTGAAAACTGCTAATTTTTATGTTTTGAACAAGAGCAGTGTTCAGCTCGAAACACGTTGTGGCTTTGCACACATATTTTGAAATTGCCAAAACTGCCAATATGTTTATTTTTGTAAGAAGATAAAATTTTACTGTATTCTATCCCACATGCTGAACTTTCTTTCTCCCACGCTGTATGGTAATCCTCTTGGACTGGTCTGATGGGTGTGAATTCTGGCCTTACCATCCCTCCTCCCGGCTGCTTCTCGTCATCCTCTTTTGATTGACGTGGATGATGCCTCCTGCATCATTCACTTTGCGGGGAGAAATCTTTCGCCTGCACATAGAAATCGCGACTTGCGTCCGTGCGCTGTGCTTTGCCCTACTGCGAGCAGAACTGAAAACATAAGTGCACATGCGCGAGCACGTGTCGAGGCTCATGTGTTGTTAAGAAGTGTGGCGGCATATGCGCACTTATGCTTTTGGCTCTGCCAGCAGTAGGGCAAAGCACAGTGTGCAGGTGCGAGCCAAGATTTCTCTGCAAAGATCCAAGATTTCTCCCCGCAATGAGGATAATGCACCAGGTGTCATCAAAGTCAAAGAAGGAAAATGTTGAACAGCGGCCAGGAGGAGTGATGGAGAGACCAGAGGCTGCGCCCATTGGACCAGACCGAGAAGATTACCATACCATGTGTGAGAACTTCAAAGAGTTTTGGGGGGTATACAATTGGTTATATAAGCATTTATGGAATGCACTCTGGTGCTGAATAAAGTAATAGTTTTCGTTGATATATGACATAACTGTTGACAGGTTCACTTTAATCTGTTATCAGTAGTCATATTGGTTTTTTTTACTGTTAACATAGAAACTGGCAAAAAAAATCAAACAAAAAATGTAAAATTCCTACAACAAACCAGCCGGCAATTGCAAGTTAGACCTGCTCCAGCACCACAATTTACAACAGGTGAAATAAGTAATGAACACATCACCAAGTTTCTAAGTAAATATATTTCTAAAGGTGCTATTGACAAGAAATGCTCACCAGATGTCGGTAACATCTCATCCACTCCACACAGGCAAAGAATTCAAACTATAGATGTCCATAAATTAAGTTATGTGTAACAATGAAAAATAACACAGGGAAAAAGTATTGAACACATGAAGAAAGAGGTGCAAAAAGTCATGGAAAGACTTGATGCCAGAATAAATCAATTGTTGGCCCATAAAAAGGTGCCTCATTACCAAGGTGCCACTCAAGAAACATCTGATGATGCGTAAAACCAGTGAGCGGTCTCAAGACAAGGGGACAAATGTACTAAGACATTCTTAATAAAAATCTGCTGCCATCTACCAAAATGATGAAGAAGAAATAAGGGAGGACATTTCAGTAAGACAATGATCTCAACACACAGCCAAAGACACTCAATTGGCTTCAGAAAAAGAAAAGAAAACTGCTAGAATGGCCCAGCCAATCACCTGACCTGAATCCAATAGAAAATTTATGGAAGGAACTAAAGCTCAGAGTTCATACAAGAAGCCCACCAAACCTTCAGGATTTGAAGAGTGTTTATGTGGGAGAATGGACCAAAATCACATTTGAGCAATGCATGCGACTAGTTTCTCCATACAGGAGAGGTCATCACCAATAAAGGCTTTTGAAAGATGTATTAAATACATTTCAGTAAGTGTGTTCAATACTTTTTCCCTGTGTCATTTCTCATTATTACACATAACTTATAGACATCTATGATTTGATTTATTTGCCTGTGTGGATTGGATGGGTTGTTACCGACATCTGGTGAGAATTTCATGTCAATATCACCTTTACAAATATATTTACTTAGAAAATTGGTGACATGTTCAATACTTGAAAATAAGCAAAAAATAGGGACTTAAAACTTAACATTTAATATTACCATTAAAAATGTTACAACACAACACACCTAAAAAACAGAACCCCAAAACAAAGAGTAGCCAGGGGTGACTCAGGTGGAGGTGAAACGTTCTAAAATGAATGCCGTATGAGACGGAACGCACGCCAACATGTCACTTCATGCATTCCATACTTACCAATGCGGCTAGACCAGTGCGCAGAGACATACCTTGCTTCCGGTATGTTCGCGCCAACAGAGGCATCCAACACTTCGGGTCTATGGACTGCAAAGAGATGACACGCATAGATAGCTTCCGGTGACTCCATTTGAGTCACCAATGTGGTGAGCATTTGCCCCATGTTATGTGTGAGGAGTAAGTTTGAATTGCTGTGATTGGACATGTGTGACCTTTTGCTTGCCACAATATAATTGGCCGTAGGCAAACAACTGATTGACACATTTGGGCATGTCCTTTAATTTTCAAATGAATATATAACTGGACGCGGCAATGTGAAAATCTCTCTATAGGAGGCTCTGAAATAATACCAGTGATGGTGGAGCATTCCTGTTTTGGCTGCTATATCCTATGAGGATGAAACGCGTTGGAAGGTGGCCCTCGCTTGGACTCACACATTGAACTCTTTCTTCGGGCACGGATATTTGCTCTTATGGGTTCTTGTCCACTGTTCCATGGGAGGTTGTCTCTATGACATTGGAGAGTTAACACCTACGGATGTGGTGAGAGTGTTCCAAACTTTTCTTATCCCCTTCCCGACCTTTGACGCCACGTAGGCGTCATGAAAGTCGGTGCCAATCCGACCCATGACGCCTATGTGGCGTCATGGAAAGATCGCGTCCCTGCAGATCGGGTGAAAGCGTTAACTCCCATTTCACCCGATCTGCAGGGACAGAGGGAGTGGTAGTTTAGCCCAGGGGGGGTGGCTTCACCCTCTCGTGGCTACGATCGCTCTGATTGGCTGTTGAAAGTGAAACTGCCAATCAGAGCGATTTGTAATATTTCACCTATTATAACGGGTGAAATATTACAATCCAGCCATGGCCGATGCTGCAATATCATCGGCCATGGCTGGAAATACTAATGTGCCCCCACCCCACCACACCGATCGCCCCCCCAGCCCCCCGATCTGTCCGGTACACTGCTCCGGCTCCCCTCTGTCCTGTGCTCCGCTCCCCCCGTGCTCTTGTCCGCTCCCCCCGTGCTTCAATCACCCCCCCGTGCTCCGATCACCCCCCTGCACTCCGATCCACCCCCCTCCGTGCTCCGTTCCACCCCCCCGTGCTCCGTTCTACCCCCCCGTGCTCCGTTCCACCCCTCCCACGCTCCGATTCACCCCCCCATGCTCTGATCCCCCCCACCCTATCATACTTACCGATCCTGCCGGGGTCCGTCCGTCTTCTCCCCGGGCGCCGCCATCTTCCAAAATGGCGGGCGCATGCGCAGTGCGCCCGCCGAATCTGCCGGCCGGCAGATTCGTTCCAAAGTGCATTTTGATCACTGAGATATAATCTATCTCAGTGATCAAAATAAAAAAAATAATAAATGACCCCCCCCCTTTGTCACCCCCATAGGTAGGGACAATAAAAAAAATAAAGAATTTTTTTTTTCAACTAATGTTAGAATAGGGTTAGGGTTAGGGGTAGGGTTAGGGGTAGGGTTAGGGGTAGGGTTAGGGCTAGGGTTAGGGCTAGGGTTAGGGGTAGGGTTAGGGTTAGGGCTAGGGTTAGGGCTAGGGTTAGGGTTAGGGCTAGGGTTAGGGCTAGGGTTAGGGCTAGGGTTAGGGCTAGGGTTAGCGGTTGGGGTAGGGTTAGGGGTAGGGTTAGGGTTAGGGGTAGGGTTAGGGTTTCGGTATGTGCACACATATTCTGGTCCTCTGCGGATTTTTGCGCTGCGGATTTGATAAATTCGCAGTGCTAAACCGCTGCGGATTTATGGCGGATTTACCGCGTTTTTTCTGCGCATTTCACTGCGGTTTTACAACTGCGATTTTCTATTGGAGCAGTTGTAAAACCGCTGCGGAATCCGCACAAAGAAGTGACATGCTGCGGAATGTAAACCGCTGCGTTTCCGTGCAGTTTTTCCGCAGCATGTGTACAGCGATTTTTGTTTCCCATAGGTCTACATTGAACTGTAAACTCATGGGAAACTGCTGCAGATCCGCAGCGTTTTCCGCAGCGTGTGCACATACCTTTAGAATTAGGCCATGTGCACACGGTGCGTATTTGGCTGCGGATCCGCAGTGGATTGGCCGCTGCGGATTCGCAGCAGTGTTCCATCAGGTGTACAGTACCATGTAAACATATGGAAACCAAATCCGCTGTGCCCATGGTGCGGAAAATACCGCGCGGAAACGCTGCGTTGTATTTTCCGCAGCATGTCAATTCTTTGTGCGGATTCCGCAGCGTTTTACACCTCTTCCTCAATAGGAATCCGCAGGTGAAATCCGCACAAAAAACACTGGAAATCCGCGCAAAATCCGCAGGTAAAACGCAGTGCCTTTTACCTGCAGATTTTTAAAAAATGATGCTGAAAAATCTCACACGAATCCGCAACGTGGGCACATAACCTTAGGGTTAGGGTTGGAATTAGGGTTGTGGTTAGGGGTGTGTTGTGGTTAGGGTTGTGATTAGGGTTATGGCTACAGTTGGGATTAGGGTTAGGGGTGTGTTGGAGTTAGGGTTAGGACTGTGATTAGGGTTATGGCTACAGTTGGGATTAGGGTTAGGGATGTGTTGGGGTTAGGGTTAGGCTGTGATTAGGGTAATGGCTACAGTTGGAATTAGGGTTGTGGTTAGGGTTAGGGGTGTGTTGGGGTTAGGGTTATGGTTAGGGGTGTGTTGGGGTTAGGGTTGTGATTAGGGTTATGGCTACAGTTGGGATTAGGGTTAGGGGTGTGTTAAGGTTAGTGTTGGAGGTAGAATTGAGGGGTTACCACTGTTTAGGCACATCAGGGGTCTCCAAACGCAACATGGCGCCACCATTGATTCCAGCCAATCTCGTATTCAAAAAGTCAAATGGTGCTCCCTCAATTCCGAGCCCTGACGTGTGCCCAAACAGTGGTTTACCCCCACATATGGGGTACCAGCATACTCAGGATAAACTGCGCAACAATTACTGGGGTCCAATTTCTCCTGTTACCCTTGTGAAAATAAAAAAATGCTTGCTAAAACATCATTTTTGAGGAAAGAAAAATGATTTATTATTTTCAGGGCTCTACGTTGTAAACGTCTGTGAAGCACTTGGGGGTTCAAAGTGCTCACCACATATCTAGATAAGTTCCTTGGGGGGTCTAGTTTCTAAAATGGGGTCACTTTTGGGGGGTTTCTACTCTTTAGGCACACCAGGGGCTCTGCAAACGCAACGTGACGCCCGCAGACCATTCCATCAAAGTCTGCATTTCAAAAGTCACTACTTCCCTTCTGAGCCCCGACGTGTGCCCAAACAGTGGTTTACCCCCACACATGGGGTATCAGCGTACTCAGGAGAAACTGGACAACAACTTTTGGGGTCCAATTTCTCCTGTAACCCTTGGGAAAATAAAAAATTCTGGGCTAAATAATTATTTTTGAGGAAAGAAAAAGTATTTATTATTTTCACGGCTCTGCATTATATACTTCTATGAAGCACTTGGGGGTTCAAAGTGCTCACCACACATGTAGATAAGTTCCTTTCGGGGTCTAGTTTCCAAAATGGGGTCACTTGTGGGGGGTTTCTACTGTTTAGCCACATCAGGGGCTCTGCAAACGCAACGTGACGCCCGCAGAGCATTCCATCAAAGTCTGCATTTCAAAACATCACTACTTCAATTCCGAGCCCCGGCATGTGCCCAAACAGTAGTTTACCCCCACATATGGGGTATCAGCGTACTCAGGAGAAACTGGACAACAAATATTGGGGTCAAATTTCTCCTGTTACCCTTGGGAAAATTAAAAAATTCTGGGCTAAATAATTATTTTTGAGGAAAGAAAACGTATTTATTATTTTCACGGCTCTGCATCATAAACTTCTGTGAAGCACTTGGGGGTTCAAAGTGCTCACCACACATCTAGATAAGTTCCTTTCGGGGTCTAGTTTCCAAAATGGGGTCACTTGTGGGGGGTTTCTACTGTTAAGCCACATCAGGGGCTCTGCAAACGCAACGTGACGCCCACAGAGCATTCCATCAAAGTCTGCATTTCAAAACGTCACTACTTCACTTCCGAGCCCCGGCATGTGCCCAAACAGTGGTTTACCCCCACATATGGCGTATCAGCGTACTCAGGAGAAACTGGAGAACAAATTTTGGGGTCAAATTTATCCTGATACCCTTGGGAAAATAAAAAATTGCAGGCTAAAAGATCATTTTTGAGAAAATATATATATATATTTTTTTCATGGCTCTGCGTTATAAACTTCTGTGAAGCACTTGGGGGTTCAAAGTCCTCACCACACATCTAGATTAGTTCCTTTGGTGGACTAGTTTCCAAAATGGGGTCATTTCTGGGGGATCTCCAATGTTTAGGCACACAGGGGCTCTCCAAACGTGACATGGTGTCCGCTAATGATTGGAGCTAATTTTCCATTTAAAAGGCCAAATGGCGTGCCTTCCCTTCCAAGCCCTGCCGTGCGCCCAAACAGTGGTTTACCCCCACATATGGGGTATCAGCGTACTCAGGACAAACTGGACAACAATATTTGGGGTCCAATTTCTCCTATTACCCTTGGAAAAATAGGAAATTCCAGGCTAAAAAATCATTTTTGAGGAAAGAAAAATTATTTTTTATTTTCATGGCTCTGCGTTATAAACTTCTGTGAAGCACCTGGGGGTTTAAAGTGCTCAATATGCATCTAGATAAGTTCCTTGGGGGGTCTAGTTTCCAAAATGGGGTCACTTGTGGGGGAGCTCCAATGTTTAGGCACACAGGGGCTCTCCAAACGCGACATGATGTCCGCTAACAATTGGAGCTAATTTTCCATTCAAAAAGTCAAATGGTGCGCCTTCCCTTCCGAGCCCTGCCGAGTGCCCAAACAGTGGTTTACCCCCACATATGAGGTATCGGCGTACTCGGGAGAAATTGCCCAACAAATTTTATGATCCATTTTATCCTATTGCCCATGTGATAATGAAAAAATTGAGGCGAAAAGAATTTTTTTGTGAAAAAAAAGTACTTTTTCATTTTTACAGATCAATTTGTGAAGCACCTGAGGGTTTAAAGTGCTCACTAGGCATCTAAATAAGTTCCTTGGGGGGTCTAGTTTCCAAAATGGGGTCACTTGTGGTGGGAGCGCCAATGTTTAGGCACACAGGAGCTTTCCAAACGCGACATGGTGTCCGCTAACGATGGAGATAATTTTTCATTCAAAAAGTCAAATGGCGCTCCTTCCCTTCCGAGCCTTACCATGTGCCCAAACAGTGGTTTACCCCCACATATCAGGTATCAGTGTACTCAGGAGAAATTGCCCAACAAATTTTAGGATCCATTTTATCCTGTTGCCCATGTGAAAATGAAAAAATTGAGGCTAAAATAATTTGTTTGTGAAAAAAAAGTACTTTTTCATTTTTACGGATCAATTTGTGAAGCACCTGGGGGTTCAAAGTGCTCACTATGCATCTAGATAAGTTCTCTGGGGCGTCTAGTTTCCAAAATGGGGTCACTTGTGGGGGAGCTCCAATTTTTAGGCACACGGGGCTCTCCAAACATGACATGGTGTCCGCTAAAGAGTGGAGCCAATTTTTGATTCAAAAAGTCAAATGGCGCTCCTTCCCTTCCAAGCCCTGCCGTGTGCCCAAACAGTGGTTTACCCCCACATATGAGGTATCAGCGTACTCAGGACAAATTGGACAACAACTTACGTGGTTCAGTTTCTCCTTTTACCATTGGGAAAATAAAAAAATTGTTGCTAAAAGATAATTTTTGTGACTAAAAAGTTAAATGTTCATTTTTTCCTTCCATGTTGCTTCTGCTGCTGTGAAGCACCTGAAGGGTTAATAAACTTCTGGAATGTGGTTTTGAGTACCTTGAGGGGTGCAGTTTTTAGAATGGTGTCACTTTTGGGTATTTTCAGCCATATAGACCCCTCAAACTGACTTCAAATGTGAGGTGGTCCCTAAAAAAATGGTTTTGTAAATTTCGTTGTAAAAATGAGAAATCACTGGTCAAATTTTAACCCTTATAACTTCCTAGCAAAAAAAAATTTTGTTTCCAAAATTGTGCTGATGTAAAGTAAACATGTGGGAAATGTTATTTATTAACTATTTTGTGTCACATAACTCTCTGGTTTAACAGAATAAAAATTCAAAATGTGAAAATTGCGAAATTTTCAAAATTTTCGCCAAATTTCCGTTTTTATCACAAATAAACGCATAATTTATTGACCTAAATTTACCACTAACATGAAGCCCAATATGTCACGAAAAAACAATCTCAGAACCGCTAGGATCCGTTGAAGCGTTCCTGAGTTATTACCTCATAAAGGGACACTGGTCAGAATTGCAAAAAACGGCAAGGTCTTTAAGGTCAAAATAGGCTGGGTCATGAAGGGGTTATGGATCTCCTTTGGTTGTTGTGAGACACATAGGGATAAATGCGTCAGCTGTACTGATGAAAATATTAGTTCCACAGTGTCTGAATTTAATTATGCGGTTTTTGGTATTACATTGCCATTTGTACTGGTAATTTTCTCTGGATTATGAGTCCCCAAAATTTGACAGATTTTTATCTGGCTACTCATTGTTTTGGGGTTCTGTTTTTTATGTGTGTTGTGTCATAACATTTTTAATGGTACTGTAATATTAAATGTTAAATTTTAAGTCAATATTTTTTGCATATTTTCTATTATTTTGAGGGATCTATTATTATTGACCTACTTTGAAATTGCTTATCTGATGTTCAATACTTATTTCCCCTGCTGTATATGATCTACAAGATATTGCTTTATTTACCAGCTAAAAAGACACGTGATATCGTGCTTGGAAGACAATTGGCATCAATGTTTTAACCCCTCTTTATAAACCAAATTGGAGATCTACTCTGATTGGCTAAGAAAACACCTGGATGATGTACCTTTTAAGAGCGAAATAGCTACTTATTGTTTCCAGAAGCTGGACCAACTGTGGCACCAACCTAAAAAAAAGAATACCTTTAAAGGGAAAAAGTAGTGTTACGCTCCTGTTTAGCCATTTACTTGAGCAGTTCTCAGAGGTAGAAAATGTAGTTTTATTCTCCCTTAATATGCTAGATTCTAGTCATCGAGGTAGTGGAGGGAATATACCCCGACACATTGATTTACAGACTTATAAGCTCACATAGGCTGCAGAGCAGGCTGTCAATCACAGTGCTGGGGCGTGATTATACCTGTGCTCACTGAACCCTGCACCACCTTAAGGTACCGTCACATTAAGCGACGCTGCAGCGATATAGGCAACGATGCCGATCGCTGCAGCGTCGCTGTTTTGTCGTTGTGTGGTCGCTGGAGAGCTGTCACACAGACAGCTCTCCAGCGACCAACGATGCCGAAGTCCCCCGGTAACCAGGGTAAACATCGGGTTACTAAGCGCAGGGCCGCGCTTAGTAACCCGATGTTTACCCTGGTTACCAGTGTAAATGTAAAAAAAAAAAAACACTACATACTTACATTCCGGTGTCTGTCACGTCCCCCGGCGTTCTGCTTCCCTGCACTGTGTAAGCGCCGGCCGTAAAGCAGAGCGGTGACATCACAGCTGTGCTCTGCTTTACGGCCAGCCGGCGCTCACAGTGCAGGGAAGCAGAATGCCGGGGGACGCGACAGACACCGGAATGTAAGTATGTAGTGTTTGGTTTGTTTTACATTTACAATGGTAACCAGGGTAAATATCGGGTTACTAAGCGCGGCCCTGCGCTTAGTAACCCGATGTTTACCCTGGTTACCAGTGAAGACATCACTGAATCGGCGTCACACACGCAGATTCAGCGATGTCAGTGGGTGATCCAGCGAAGAAATAAAGTGTTGGCCTCCTAGCTCCGACCAATGATGTCACAGCAGGATCCTGATCACTGCTGCATGTCAAACACAACGATATCGCTATCCAGGACGCTGCAACGTCACGGATCGCTATCGTTATCGTTCTAAAGTCGCTCAGTGTGAAGGTACCTTTAGTGACTGGAAGCAAGTGACAGTGGGGAGAACAATAATAGCCACTGCTCCAGTAAACTGGCTAAATCATCAGATTAACCCTAGATCTGTAGATTTACCTGCAGATTACCTCTTTATCAGCACGTAAAAAGCATTTCTGGATGTGGATAAGGGAACATACAGTATCTAAAATACAAGACTCCCCAGACTAAATATACCCTGCCCTGCAATACAACATCTTATTCATTCATTGCGTACAACTTACAGTTCTGATGTAAACCAATGAAATGGTTACCTTTACCTTACCATTAACAAGTTTTTCCCCAACAAGTACATGAAGAATAAATGAAAAACAATAGGAGTTAATATAATACTTCAAATACCTTGAGATACTTACATGACAAATCTCCAGGCTACGTGCTCATCGGTTATCCAGCTAGAAGAGAGAACAGCATTGACTGAGTAAAAATTGCATGTAAAGCCTTGGGTCTTCTATGTTATTTTCTCATAAGCTGTGAAATCCAAGCCTATCGCCATGAGATGGATGGATAGAAGACCCCCGTGAATTTCACACTAAGTCAATATGTTAAAGGCTGCAGCTTCCTATGAGAGGGTGGTATATAAAAATAGACATTGTCTTCAAAAATGTGATCAGGTATGGAAGCTTTGGTTTGATTCCCGCTTGACTCACATTAGTCCATAGGGCGATGAGGAATATTCTCTCACAATTAACGTATGTGATATTTGGTGCCCGACATCGGTGTCTAATGCTTTTGGCAAAGATACTAGACCCATAGTATGTTAAGGGTAGGGTTAACTTAGCCACACAATATTAATCAGAAATGATGTTTATTCTATGATGTAACCTTGTTATATTATAAATCCTTCTAATCTCTATGTAGAAACAGGAGGTCAATTTTCCCTGTATAATGTGAGTTATAAGTCACTGCAAAAGTCCCTGGCAGGGGGAGTGGAGGGAGCAGCTGGATCAGGAGTTGAAGAGGAGAATGATAAATGCAGGGACAATAAACTTCCTGTTTCAACTTAAAAAAAGAGAAGAATTAACCGGGTAGAAAGGCAAAATGAGCAATTGTAAGTACACAGTGCTATATTACATGATGATTGCAATATATCAAGAGGTGTAAGAAATGGAGTATATGTATCACCCTGGTGTTTAGCCTTGGTGATGTGAAACCCGATTTTCTAGGTGAAATGGCTCTTTGCTAACAAAATCAATCAATTCATTTAAAAAACAATTCATGTTGCTGCAGCTTCTGGCCACATTATGATGGTGTCAGAGCCCTAACCTTAAAAAAAAGTTGTACTGCCTAATCTCAGACCACTATAATGTGAACACTGAGACCCTGATTACAGTGATGTGTCACTTATTGGGCTACTTAGTGTAATTTTGATAAAATCACTGTTTTATCAGCAGGCGATTACCCCTAGAGGACTAGTACACTTGATGTCATGTAGTCCACCATATTTATGAGCTTTACATAACCCCATCTCCACCACTGATTGGCAGCTTTCTGTGTACTCTGTGCATAGGCAGAAATCTGCCAATTAATGGTGTGGTCGGGGTTATACAGAGCTCAACATTCAGATAACTGCTAGTTCTGCAGTAGAGAAAACAGGGATTTTATCAAGATGACAGCAAGCAGCTTATTATGCTATACATCACTGGAATCAGGGTATCTGCCCCTACATTATCATGCGCTCACATGGGGTGGCAAAATCCTGGTGATAGATTTCCTTTATAGCTGTTTGGATACAAACCCTTTGGTAATCGCATTTTCATAGAGTTAATGCAGACCTCTGCATAATCAAACCTAATACGTGTGTGCTCTGATGTAGCCCAGAGGATTAGCAGGATCAGTGTCTCCAATGGTACAAGAGAACCAAGCAGCCGACACTTAAAATGTCCGCAAGAAGGAGCTCAGGGTTATCTAGTTACAGCATGGTATTTTCTCATAAGCTGGATATTGGGAGTCACAGCACAGAAACCACAACTAAATCCAAAATCATTTGTCTTTTCACAGCACATAGGTCATTGGTAAATATCCAGATGAGGATGACGACATTGTTCCAAAAAAGTAGTCATTATCAAAGTATTGCAGTCTTATGGCCTTGTGTAGACGTTACCTTTGAGCAAGGACTGGTCACAACAGACAAGTATTACATTGAAATGAACATGAACATGACTGAATAAAAATCTTCTCATACAGTATAGGTTGATCTTTATTGTATGCTGTACTGTAAAAACATACAATACCCTATGTTTATGGTGTACTGGGAACACAGTAAAGTGTTGGAATATCAGAATGTTACTGTGATTGGCTCTTCACTTATCTCTTCAATATGGCACAATGCATATACATATGCTTAAATGTAATAAACCTGTATGCAAATGGTTTGCTTAAAATTACCAAATCTATCTACTACAATATGGGGTTGTAATATAATAGTGACAAATTACATAATTTTATTCTGTTACTGGTTCTACAATTGTCAAGCTTTTTTTTATCATGGCACTGTTGTCAGATATACAGGGTCTAGGGGCTCCTTCCCTGTCCCTAAAGTTAGGGGCGCCCTAGCTATTCTTGCTCCCTGGATTACTTCTAATGGTGAAGACTTCGGGGCTACATGCCTTGCTGAGCTTCTAAATCAGCCATTCTGTACCCTCCCCCACCCATATGTTATAGAATAGTCAAGCTACATATACAACATTGCCAGGAGCGTAACTAGAGAAGTTAAGGCCATATAGCAGACTTCTGCATATGGCTCCCCCCATGTGATATCCCATCCTCATTATGACTGGTGCACAGCAGAACACTATACAAAAAGACACATCCCAGATTTAAATATTAGCATATGGGAAAAATTATTTCCTACTAATTAATACTTCCTCGGTGATGTAAAAAAGTGGAGGGATTAATAACTGTAATTTTCATACATTGGTAGTGGTGATAGTTAACAGTAAGCTTCTGTTAGTATTCCTAAGCAGCGTGTGCATTAAATAAGCACAGCTCTCCAGCATCCATAATAGGTAGTGTTGAGCCACCTCCCTAGTGTCCGGGTTCGGTTCGTCGAATGTTCGTCGAACGTTCGACGAATACCATCGAACCCCATTGAAACCAATGGCAGTCAAACACAAACCCATACAAACACATAGAAAACACATAGAAAACACCTGTAAAGGTGTCCAAAAGCTGACAAACTGCTCAGAAGACAAAACAAACACATGGAAAAGTCACAACTACATATAGTCATGCGAAAAGAAAAGAGGTGGAGGAGTAAAAGGCAAAGGAGACACAGATATAGGCATGTCATGTCCTTCTAAAATCAAGAAAGGCTGGAGTAAAAATGTAAACTCACTCTACCAACACCCAGATGTCTTGACAAAAAAAAGAAAAAAAAGAAATATCTTTAGGTAGACTGGCGGCGGGTCCATTCAGAACACTTTCCTTAGAAGATGTAGTGGTACCCCCGTTGGGATTTGTGCCAAAAAATGAACCCAATACATTCAGACTAATCCACCATTTGTCATATCCAAGGGGCAGGTCAGTAAACGACAACATCGACGCGGAACCAAGTACAGTAATATGTACTGTACCTCCTTTGACGAGGCAATCAAGCGGGTCAAGAAGTTGGGAAGGGGCACCCTAATGGCCAAAACAGACATTGTGGGGGCGTTCTGGTTACTACCTGTGCCTCCGAATAGTGTCCTCCCATTGGGCTGCTTCTGTGAAGGAGCATACTACATAGATCGCTGTTTGCCCATGGGGTGCTCCATATCCTGCTCACTATTTGAGGCGTTTAGTTGCTTCCTTGAATGTGTCGTCATGGACGTTTGTAAGGCGGCACATATTATCCATTGCCTCGACGACGTCTTATGCCTAGGCCCAAAAGATTCGCCCCAGTGTGAAAAGAAGAGAGCTGGAGGGAGAGTGGACACCCCAGAGCCGAGGGGTTAGATTGAGAAAGGAAGAAGGAGGTGTAGCTTGCTTCATCGGTGGGGTACTCTGCTGATTGCAGAAATTGCTACTAGGCCCAAAAGGATTTCCTGGGTTAGATGCCGTTAAAAAGTAGTACTTAGGTAAACAGGCGGTGTAGCTTGCTTCATGGGTGAAGTACGCTGCTGAGTAGCACCAAATTCTGCTAGGCCCAAAAGGATATCCTGGGCTAGATGCCGTTACAAAATAGTAGTTAGGTAAACAGGCGGTGTAGCTTGCTTCATGGGTGGGGTACGCTGCTGAGCAGCACCAAATTCTACTAGGCCCAAAAGGATATCCTGGGCTAGATGCCGTTACAAAATAGTAGTTAGGTAAACAGGCGGTGTAGCTTGCTTCATGGGTGGGGAACGCCGCTGAGTAGCACCAAATTCTACTAGGCCCAAAAGGATTTCCTGGGCTAGATGCCATTACAAAATATTACTTAGGTAAACAGGCGGTGTAGCTTGCTTCATGGGTGGGGTACGCTGCTGAGCAGCACCAAATTCTACTAGGCCCAAAAGGATTTCCTGGGCTAGATGCCATTACAAAATAGTAGTTAGGTAAACAAGCGGTGTAGCTTGCTTTATGGGTGGGGTACGCTGCTGAGTAGCACCAAATTCTACTAGGCCCAAAAGGATTTGCTGGGCTAGGTGCTGTTACAAAATAGTAGTTAGGTAAACAGGCGGTGTAGCTTGCTTCATGGGTGGGGTACGCTGCTGAGCAGCACCAAATTCTACTAGGCCCAAAAGGATATCCTGGGCTAGATGCCGTTACAAAATAGTAGTTAGGTAAACAGGCGGTGTAGCTTGCTTCATGGGTGGGGAACGCCGCTGAGTAGCACCAAATTCTACTAGGCCCAAAAGGATTTCCTGGGCTAGATGCCATTACAAAATATTACTTAGGTAAACAGGCGGTGTAGCTTGCTTCATGGGTGGGGTACGCTGCTGAGCAGCACCAAATTCTACTAGGCCCAAAAGGATTTCCTGGGCTAGATGCCATTACAAAATAGTAGTTAGGTAAACAAGCGGTGTAGCTTGCTTTATGGGTGGGGTACGCTGCTGAGTAGCACCAAATTCTACTAGGCCCAAAAGGATTTGCTGGGCTAGGTGCTGTTACAAAATAGTAGTTAGGTAAACAGGCGGTGTAGCTTGCTTCATGGGAGGGGTACGCTGCTGAGTAGCACTAAATTCTACTAGGTCCAAAAGGATTTCCTGGGCCAGATGCCGATAAAAATAGTACTTAGGTAAACAAGCGGTGGGTGGCTGGGCTACTCTGCTGACTAGCAGACACTGAAGCTTTGGAGCAGACCTCTGAATCTCAGACCATAGTATGAGTAAACAACTCTGCAGACGACCCCACCCACCTGGAATTGATGATGGCAACGTCATGTAAAACTCAGCAAGGGAACTAAATAAAGAGTCTCCATTTTTTCCAAAAATTCGGCCACAGACACCACTTAAATGGCATCAATTTCGCCAGAGTTTTTTAAAACGGTTGGTGAGGTGATTTTCAAAAATCATCAAGCTTTTAGTCTCCCCAAGATGACACAGGGGTAGAAAAGTCCTTGCGGATCCAGGATTTGTTCATGTTGATGAACGTTACTCTGTCTACATTGTCACTGGACAGCCGCGTGTGCGTATCCGTCAGCACACCACCAGCAGCGCTGAACAGACGTTCAGAGAGAACGCTGGCTGCGGGGCACGACAAGATCTCCAAGGTGTGAGTGGCGAGCTCAGGCCATTTTTCAAGATTGGAAGCCCAAAATAAGCAAGGGTCCAGTTCCACAGTCATGGCATCAATGTTAACTTGGAGATACTCTTGTACCATCCTCTCTAGGCGTTGGCTGTACGTCAGACTTCTTGTCTCCTGTGGCCTTGCAAAGGATGGTCTAAAAAAATCTTGAAAAGATTGGAAAAAATTGCTGTTACCACCAGATACGATGTTACTGTTACGATTTGAGTGATGACTCGATAGTCCCACGGTTGGCAAGTTAGAACTCAGAGATTCGCTTCATGCACCACTGGTGTTTTGTGGAAAAGCAGATGTTAGATTCTGTAACACTCTCTGCTGATACTCCTGCATGCATGAATCCCTTCTATGGCAGGAATTATTTCGCCAAATTTACTTTTGTACCGGGGATCTAAGAGAGTGGCAACCCAGTAGTCTGCATTACTTCGGATTCTGACAATCCGAGGGTCATGTTGCAGGTAGTGCAGCAAGAAGGCACTCATGTGTCTTGCGCATCCAGGAGGACAAAGTCCTTGTTGTCTTGGTGGTGGCGAGGTGAGAATCATGCTTCCTTTGTCTGCCCTCTCCCCTCAACCTCGCACAACAGAAATTTGATCAAGGTCTCCCTCATCTGATGATTCTTCCATGCCCAGCACCAGTTCGTCCTCCACTTCTTCCTCGCCTTCTGCACATTCCTCAACAGTTTGGCTGCTACCATGCGCCCTCGGTAATCCCTCTCCCACAGCCTCCAATGCCAGCCACCTTGGTGCTGCCAACCTTCTTGACCTTGGAGATATTATCCCTTCTGCATACGACTCATCCTGTTCCTTCTCCTCCACCTCCTCTTGTTCCACCACCTGACTCCGAACACTGTGTAAGGTGTGCTCCAGCATGTAAATCACCGGAATGGTCATGCTGATAATGGCATCGTCAGCACTAAACATATTCATTGCTATTTCAAAACTGTGCAGAAGGGTGCATAGGTCCCTGATCTGAGACCACTACTGCAGCGTGATTTGCCCCACCTCTTGATCTCGTTGGCCCAGGCTATACGTCATAACATATTGCACCAGGGCTCCTCGTTGCTGCCACAGTCACTGCAACATGTGCAGAGTTGAATTCCACCATGTGAGCACATCGTATTTCAGCCAGTGAACTGGCAGGTCCAACGACTTCTGTAGAGATGTAAGTCGATGAGCTGCGGGATGCGAATGGCGGAAGTGAGCACACAGCGACCGTGCCCTCTGCAGAAGCCCATCTAGTCCGGGATAGTGGGATAAAAATTGCTGGACAACCAGGTTCAAAACATGAGCCATACAAGGCAAGTGTGTGACATTGCCCCGGCGAATGGCCGCACCCAGGTTTGCAGCATTGTCGCACACAGCCTTCCCTGGCTGCAGGTTGAGTGGAGACAACCATTGATGGAACTCGGTCTCCAGCGCTGACCACAACTCCTCAGCTGTGTGACTCACATTTCCCAGACATTTCAATGTAAACACTGCCTGATGCCATTGAGCCCTGGTGACAGCATAGTGAGGAGGTGTGCAAGATTCCTTCTGCGCAGCTACAACGCGGGTGGCTTTACCAGACAGGCTTTGGGTGCAGGTGGAGGACCGAGAGGAGGTTGAGGAGGCAGAAGCAGTGGAGGAACTTCTAGATACAGAGGATCGATGAGCAACTCGTGGCGATGGCAAGACTTGGACAGCAGCCCCTTCTCCTGATGTCGCTGTAGTTACCCAGTGCCCAGTCACCGACATGTAACGCCCCTGTCCATGTCTACTCGTCCAAGTGTCTGTGGTGAAATGCACCCTGTCACACACAGAGTTTCTCAAGGAAGCGGTGATGTTGTGTGCGACATGCTGGTGTAGCGCAGGCACAGCTTTCTTTGAGAAGTAGTGGTGACTGGGCATCTGGTACTGGGGCACTGCGACGGACATAAGGTCTCGAAAATTCTCTGTGTCCACCAGGCGGAAAGGCAGCATTTCTGTAGCCAACAGCTTGCAGATGGAGAAATTCAACCTCTTAGCTTTGTCATGGTTAGGAGGAAATGGTCTTTTACTTGTCCACATCTGAGGGACTGAGGGCTGGGTTCCGTGCTTAGACGGAGTTGAGTAGGGTGTCCCCGGCAAACTGCTGGTCTGTGAGGAAGGTGCAGGCGGAGATGTTATGTTGCCTTGATCAAAATGTGGTGTCAATGTCGGAGTGCGCTCATCAACAGCAGGTGTTTCCACTTGCAAATGTCATGACGGCCTGCCAATCACACTGGCTGTTGCTTGTAAAAAGGTAAGGTCTGCGTCCAAAACCATGTGCGACTGCAGTCCCCAAAGTCACAGAGGATGAAGAGGATGCGGATGCACTTGATGGGGCAGACGGTGGTTGAGCCGGCCCACTAGGCCGCATTGTAGCACAGTGAGCTTCCCACTGCAACTTATGCCTCATATCCATGTGACGGTTCATGCATGAAGTACTCAATCTAGTCATTTTTTGTCCTCTGCTGAGATTTTGTTGACAAATCTTACAGACAACATGAGTTGGGTCATCCTTTGCAATGTCAAAAAATGACCAGGCTATGCAAGGCTTAGAGCCCGTGTGACCTGAAGAGCCACCACGACTTCTGGTCTGAGGCACAGTTGGGGTTGAGGATGCAGTTGTTGACGTGCTTCCAGTACTCCGTGCCTGTCCAGGAAGGCGCACCGTTACCTCGTAGTCAGACTCGTCACTAGCATCCTCCTCCACCTCCTCTGCTGACCTCATGGACTGGCGGACTGGAGGTTGACAGTAAGTGGGGTCTACAACCTCGTCATTATCATCCTGTGTGTTCTCACACCCGTCGTCCTCAGAGCCAACCTCTTCCTGCCCTGACCGAAAAGTCAAGTTTTTGTTCCAATCAGGTATCTCAGTCTCATCATCATCTTCCTCATTGTCTCCATCAACAGGAGTTACAGTTTGGGAACGAAGGTCTACATTATGCTCAGAACCTTCTTCATCTGGGCCTGGATCCGACTTACAAAGATTCTGGGCATCCGTGCAGATCATTTCCTCATGTGGATTCACAGAAGCTCTGGAGCAGACCTCTGATTCCCAGGCTATAGTATGCGTAAACAGCTCTACAGACTCAACCATGTGTGTTAACCCATGCTCAGACGGGCGGCTGGAGACTTGGGAGCTGTGAGGAAGCAAGTGCGATTGGGGTGACAACTCTGAGGACTGGAGTAGTTGTGATGTTTTAGTTGACATGGAGGAGAGCCCACTTGAATGAGCACTTGATATCCGTTCAAGCACCTGCTGTTTTTGTGCCTCATCTGGAATTTTTGGCGATGCTTGTAGCGATGGTTGTAAGAAAGGGATCATATCAGATTGTCCACGAAAAAAAGTAGACATCTTACTTTGGCTGCAAGATGGTCTTTCTTCTGCAGATGTTACTGTTGCTCTACCACCTACCCCACGGCCACAACCTTTTTTTCCCTTTCCAACACGTCTATTCCCCTTTCCACCAGCAGCAGTCCTTTTGCCATTGATTTTAGTGCTTAACTAATTAGCAACTCTGTATTGGTAGTTGTTGGCACAACAATCGATGGATGAAAACCGAGCAGAACTGAGTGGCCAAACTGTGGTACTAGGCCCAAAACTATTAACTGGATTAGATGCAATAAAACTAGAGATACACAGGCGGTGTAGTTAGTTTCACAAGTGGGCTACTCTGCTGATGTGCAGACACTGCTCCTAGGCCCAAAACTATTAACTGGATTAGATGCAGTAAAAATAGAGATACACAGGTGGTATAGTTAGTTTCACAGGCGGGCTACTCTGCTGACGTGCAGACACTACTCCTAGGCCCAAAACTATTAACTGGATTAGATGCAGTAAAAATTTATATACACAGGCGGTATAGTTAGTTTCACAGGCGGGCTACTCTACTGACGTGCAGACACTGCTCCTAGGCCCAAAACTATTAACTGGATTAGATGCAGTAGAAATAGAGATACACAGGCGGTATAGTTAGTTTCACAGGCCGGCTACTCTCCTGACGTGCAGACACCGTTCCTAGGCCCAAAACTATTAACTGGGTAAGATGCAGTAAAAATTGAGATACACAGGCGGTGTAGCTAGCTTCACAGGCAGGCTACTCAGATGACTATCAGACAATGCTACTGGCCCAAAAGGATTGGCTGAGCTAGCTTACACCAAATGCTGTGACAAACACTTGCACAGCACTGGCACACACCTGCCTGGCAAACAGTGCTATGAACTGCTGTAATCTACCCTGAAAAGGGCTGATATTACAACTAGTCCCGACTCCCTAAACCTATATCTCTAAAAATTTGCTCCAAAAAAACACTCTTAGACTGTATAGCGCCCACAGCAGCAGTGGTGCCGTCTAACACTAAGCTGCAGCAGTGAGGAAATGGTGGCGATGGGGAAAATGGCTGGTTCTTATAGGGCAAGGAGTGACATGTGACATACACAGCCAATGACACATGCCCTTGCTTGTGTGCATCACAAGCACATTGCTGTGTGTGTGTGTGTGCACTGCTGATAGGCTGAGAGACTGTACCGCCCCACTGTAAATGCGGGAAATAAAAAAAAAATGGAGATCGGCGTTATTTCAGCACAGATCTATCCCCCCCTATACACTGAAACAGTCTATCAACAGTGATAAACAGTTTTAATGTGCAAATCAAGTTAGGCTTTTGGTGAACTAACAGTTGTTGAACAGAAACTCGAACAGCTGAATTTTAAGCAAATTGTTCGAGTTCGTCGAACGACTCGAACACATCCCAAAACAGCTCGAATTTGAAATTGGCGAACAGTTCGACTCAAACACCGCTCATCTCTTATAATAGGCACAAAAAAAGTCTACTACACACACATACACACAACAATTATGCATTCACAGGACATGCACATACAGTTAGGGCCAGAAATATTTGGACAGTGACACAATTTTCGCGAGTTGGGCTCTGCATGCCACTACATTGGATTTGAAATGAAACCTCTACAACAGAATTCAAGTGCAGATTGTAACGTTTAATTTGAAGGGTTGAACAAAAATATCTGATAGAAAATGTAGGAATTGTACACATTTCTTTACAAACACTCCACATTTTAGGAGGTCAAAAGTAATTGGACAAATAAACATAACCCAAACAAAATATTTTTATTTTCAATATTATGTTGCAAATCCTTTGGAGGCAATCACTGCCTTAAGTCTGGAACCCATGGACATCACCAAACGCTGGGTTTCCTCCTTCTTAATGCTTTGCCAGGCCTTTACAGCCGCAGCCTTCAGGTCTTGCTTGTTTGTGGGTCTTTCCGTCTTAAGTCTGGATTTGAGCAAGTGAAATGCATACTCAATTGGGTTTAGATCTGGAGATTGACTTGGCCATTGCAGAATGTTCCACTGGCTGTGTGCTTGGGGTCATTGTCCATCTGTACTATGAAGCGCCGTCCAATCAACTTTGCAGCATTTGGCTGAATCTGGGCTGAAAGTATATCCCGGTACACTTCAGAATTCATCCGGCTACTCTTGTCTGCTCTTATGTCATCAATAAACACAAGTGACCCAGTGCCATTGAAAGCCATGCATGCCCATGCCATCACGTTGCCTCCACCATGTTTTACAGAGGATGTGGTGTGCCTTGGATCATGTGCCGCTCCCTTTCTTCTCCAAACTTTTTTCTTCCCATCATTCTGGTACAGGTTGATCTTTGTCTCATCTGTCCATAGAATACTTTTCCAGAACTGAGCTGGCTTCTTGAGGTGTTTTTCTGCAAATTTAACTCTGGCCTGTCTATTTTTGGTATTAATGAATGGTTTGCATCTAGATGTGAACCCTTTGTATTTACTGTCATGGAGTCTTCTCTTTACTGTTGACTTAGAGACAGATACACCTACTTCACTGAGAGTGTTCTGGACTTCAGTTGATGTTGTGAACGGGTTCTTCTTCACCAAATTAAGTATGCGGCGATCATCCACCACTGTTGTCATCCGTGGACGCCCAGGCCTTTTTGAGTTCCCAAGCTCACCAGTCAATTTCTTTTTTCTCAGAATGTACCCAACTGTTGATTTTGCTACTCCAAGCATGTCTGCTATCTCTCTGATGGTTTTTTTCTGCCTCGGGATGTTCTGCTTCACCTCAATTGAGAGTTCCTTTGACCGCATGTTGTCTGCTCACAGCAACAGCTTCCAAATGCAAAACCACACACCTGGAATCCACCCCTGACCTTTTAACTGCTTCATTGATTACAGGTTAACGAGGGAGACGCCTTCAGAGTTAATTGCAGCCCTTAGAGTCCATTGTCCAATTACTTTTGGTCCCTTGAAAAAGAGGACGCTATGCATTACAGAGCTATGATTCCTAAACCCTTTCTCCGATTTGGATGTGGAAACTATCATATTGCAGCTGGGAGTGTGCACTTTCAGCCCATATTATATATATAATTGTATTTCTGAACATGTTTTTGTAAACAGCTAAAATAACAAAACTTGTGTCACTGTCCAAATATTTCTGGCCCTAACTGTACACAGCTCCAAACATTGCAAACAGATCTGATCACTACATACACAGTGGCATGTAAAAGTTTGGACACCTCTGATCAAAATTACTGATGTTATTCTGAACAGCTAAGCAAGTTGAAGATGAAATGATCTCTAAAAGACCTAAAGTTAAATATGACAAATTTCACTTGTATTTTAAAAAATGACAAAAAGGAAAATGGGCCGATGCAAAAGTTTGGGCGCCATTGGAGATTTGTGTGCTCAGATAACTTTGACCAATGTTACAGACCTTAATTAGCCTGTTCTGTTTATGGCGTGTTCACTATCCTCATTAGGAAATGCATATTTCCCAGTTTTATAAAAACTCGACCTCCTAACTTTGTGCCAAAAAACAGCAACCATGGGTTCTTCTAAGCAGCAGTCTAACGCTAAAACTAAAAGTGGTGGAGGTCCACAAAACAGGAGAAGGTCATAAGAATATAGAAATGCATTTTCAAGTTGCCCTTTCCTCAGATCGAAATGTAATTAAGAAATGGCAGCTAACAGGAACAGGGGAGGTCAAGATAAGGTCTGCAAGACCAAGCAAAATTTCAGTGAGAGCTACTGGTAGGATTGCTAAACAAGCCTGATGTATTTTGGGAACAAGTCCGGTGGACAGATGAGGTTAATATAGAATTATTTGGCCACAATGATCAAAGGTATGTGTGGAGAAGAAATGGCACAGAATTTCAGGAAAAGAACATCTTGCCAACCATTAAGCATGTTTGGTGGATCAATCATGCATTGGGATTGTGTTGCAGCCAATGGCGTGGAGAACATTTAACGGATAGAGGGAAGAATGGATTCACTGAAAAGTCAACAAATTCTTGATGGAAACATAACACCATCTGTAAGAAAGCTCAAGTAGAAAAGAGGATGGTTTCTACAAATGGATAATGATCTTAAACATGTCAATATCCACAATCGAGTACCTCAAAAGGCGCAACCTGAAGGTTTTACAATGGCTCTGACTAGAAAAAGCGTTAACAAGCTATGATCCTTTCAAAACAGGGTGCTAGGTACTAACCATGCAGGGTGTCTAAACCTTTGCATTTGCCCATTTTCCTTTCTAAAATTTTTAAAATTTAAACAATGAATATATATATATTTCTTTTTTGGTCTAAAATATAAAGGAAATGTGTAATCTTTAACGTTAGCCCTTTAGATCATTTAATCTTCAACTTTCTTAAATGTTAACTTCTCAGTAATTTTGACCAGGGGTGACCAAACTTTTACATGCCACTGTACACACCTCTGAAGACATCCTGCATCAATTTTGTACAAATACACTGTCCTCATAGTAATCAGAAGGGCAGCTGCAGAACTTTTTTTTTTTTTGCTGGCGTTCCATAATTCTCCTGCAGTCCCAGGCCCCATAGCATCTGCTTCGGCTGCTTCTGACTCTGAGCACTTTGTGACATTCAGTTTACCCTTCAAAAGTGTGTATTTGGCAGAATAAAAGTAATATTTTTTACTTCACTCAAGTCTGGATGCCGTCTACTGTATTGATGATATATCATCTTTTCAAAAATGTCTCAAATGTTTTTGCACCATCTACTATATAATTGTCTAAGGGTCACTTCCGTCTTTCTGTCTGTCTGTCTTTCTGTCTGTCTGTCACGGAAATCCCAAGTCACTGATTGGTCGCGGTCAAACGGCCACGACCAATCAGCGACGGGCACAGTGCGGCAGCGAAATGGCCGCTCCCTAGTCCCCTGCCGTCAGTGCCCATTCCATACTCTCCTCCAGTCGGCGCTCACACAGGGTTAATGGCAGCATTAACGGACTGCGTTATGCCGCGGTGTAACACAGTCCGTTAACGCTGCTATTAACCATGTGTGACCAACCTTTTACTATTGACACTGCCTATGCAGCATCAATAGTAAAAAGATCTAATGTTAAAAATAATAAACAAAATAAAAAATCATTATATACTCACCTTCCGGCGCCTTTCCCGCTCTTCGTGACAGTGCGGTCCATGCATTGCAGTCTCGCGAGATGATGATGCAGCGGTCTTGCAGACTGCTACGTCATCATTTCGCGAGACCGCAATGCACTCTTGGGACCGAAGCGTTGCGAGGAGCATCGGTAAACGCCTGGGCTGGATCCTGGGGCCGACGGAAGGTGAGTATATAACTATTTTTTATTTTAATTCTTTTTTTTAACAGGGATATGGTGCCCACATTGCTATATACTACGTGGGCTGCGTTAGATACTGCGTGGGCTGTGTTATATATTACATTTCTGTGCTACTGTATACATTTATATGAAAAAGTTTGGGCCCCCATATTAATCTTAAGCTTAATGTTTTATAAAAAAAAAATTTTTTGCAACAGCTATTTCAGTTTCATATATCTAATAACTGTTGGACACAGTAATGTTTCTGCCTTGAAATGAGGTTTATTGTACTAATAGAAAATGTGCAATCTGCATTCAAACAAAATTTGACAGGTGCATAAGTATGGGCACCCTTATCATTTTCTTGTTTTAAATACTCCTACCTACTTTTTACTGACTTACTAAAGCACTTTTTTTGGTTTTCTAACCTCATTGAGCTTTGATCTTCATAGCCAGGTGTATGCAATCATGAGAAAAGCTACTTAAAGTGGCCACTTGCAAGTTGTTCTCCTGTTTGAATCTCCTCTGAAGAGTGGCATCATGGGCTCCTCAAAACAACTGTCTAATGATCTGAAAACAAAGATTATTCAACATAGTTGTTCAGGGGAAGGATACAAAAAGCTGTCTCAGAGATTTAACCTGTCAATTTCCACTGTGAGGAACATAGTAAGGAAATGGAAGAACACAGGTACAGTTCTTGTTAAGGCCAGAAGTGGCAGGCCAAGAAAAACATCAGAAAGGCAGAGAAGAAGAATGGTGAGATCAGTCAAGGACAATCCTCAGACCACCTCCAGAGAGCTGCAGCATCAACTTGCTGCAGATGGTGTCACTGTGCATCGGTCAACTATACAACGCACTTTGCACAAGGAGAAGCTGTATGGGAGAGTGATGCGAAAGAAGCCGTTTCTGCAAGCACGCCACAAACAGAGTCGGCTGAGGTATGCAAAAGCACATTTGGAGAAGCCAATTTCTTTTTGGAAGAAGGTCCTGTGGACTGATGAAACCAAGATTGAGTTGTTTGGTCATACAAAAAGGCGTTATGCATGGCGGCCAAAAAACACAGCATTCTAAGAAAAACACTTGCTACCCACAGTAAAATTTGGTAGAGGTTCCATAATGCTTTGGGACTGTGTGGCCAATGCCGGCACCGGGAATCTTGTTAAAGTTGAGGGACGCATGGATTCCTCTCAGTATCAGCAGATTCTTGACAATAATGTTCATGAATCAGTGACAAAGTTGAAGTTACGCAGGGGATGGATCTTTCAGCAAGACAATGATCCAAAACACCGCTCCAAATCAACTCAGGCATTCATGCAGAGGAACAATTACACTGCTCTGGAATGGCCATCCCAGTCCCCAGACCTGAATATCATTGAACATCTGTGGGATCATTTGAAGAGGGCTGTCCATGCTCGGTGACCATCAAACTTAACTGAACTGGAATTGTTTTGTAAAGAGGAATGGTCAAAAATACCTTCATCCAGGATCCAGGAATTCATTAAAAGCTACAGGAAGCGACTAGAGGCTGTTATTTTTGCAAAAGGAGGATCTACTAAATATTATGTCACTTTTCTGGTGAGGTGCCCATACTTATGCACCTGTCAAATTTTGTTTGAATGCAGATTGCACATTTTCTGTTAGTACAATAAACCTCATTTCAAGGCAGAAACATTACTGTGTCCAACAGTTATTAGATATATGAAACTGAAATAGCTGTTGCAAAAAAAAACAATTTTTATAAAACATTAAGCTTAAGATTAATATGGGGGCCCAAACTTTTTCATATAACTGTATACTAAGTGGGCTATGCTATATACTGCGTGGCTGTGGTATACGTTACGTGGCTGGGCAATATACTACATTGCTGTGCTCTATACTATGTAGCCTGGGTTAAATACTGCATGGGCAGTGTTATATACTACGTCTCTGTGCTATATACTACGTGGCTGTGTTATATACTACATGGCTGTGCAATATATACGTGGCTGTGCAATATACTACGTGGCTGTGCAATATATTTCGTGGCTGGGCAATATAATACGTATCTGTGCTATATACTACATGGCTGGGCAATATACTATGTGGCTGAGCAATATACTACATGGCTGGGCAATATACTATGTGTCTGTGCTATTTACTATGTGGGCTGTGCTATATACTACGTGGCTGGGCAATATACTACGTGGCTGTGTTATATACTACGTGGGCTGTGTTATATGCTACTTGGCTGTGCTATATTTCTCTGCTGTATCTGTGCATCATGAATCGTGGTATGTGTTAAAGAGGGGGGCCCACTGAGACTCTTTCACCCGGGGCCCTCAAAAACCTGGAGCCGGCCCTGACTTCACTGATTGGTCACGCCCGGCCGCGAACAATCAGTGACAGGCACAGTCCGCCCGCGAGTTGACGCGGAATTTGAACCACGCTTCACTAATTGGTCGCAGCCGGCCTGCCAAATCCTGTGTATGAATTGCATTATTCTGAAAAGTTCATAAATAATCTACATACATATTCTAGAATACCCGATGTGTTAGAATCGGGCCACCATCTACACTGTGTTCCAAATTATTATGCAAATTGGATTTAAGTGTTATAAAGATTTAATTGTTTTGTTTTTCAAATAAACTCATGGATGGCATTGTGTCTCAGGGCTCAATGGATCACTGAAATCAATCTTAAACACATGTGATAATTTGTTTTCCTGGTGATTCAAAATAAAGGAAAACTACTTAAAAATGATGTTCCACATTATTAAGCAGGCCACAGTTTTCAAGTAACATGGGAAAGAAAAAGGATCTCTGCTCCCTAAAAGCATCAAATAGTGCAATGCCTTGGTCAAGAGATGAAAACATTAGATATTTCCCTAAAACTTACATGTTATCATTGTACTGTTAAGAGATTTGTGGCTGAATCTGAGCACAGACGTGTTTGTGCTGATAAAGGCATAATGAGGAAGGTTTCTGCCAGACAAATTCATGGGATTAAAAGAGCAGCTGCCAAAATACCATTACAAAGCAGCACACAGTTATTTGAAGCTGCTGTTGCCTCTGTAGTCCCTCGAACCTCAAGGTGTAGGATCCTTCAAAGGCTTGCTGTGGTGCATAAACCTAATAATCAGCCACCCTTAAACAGTGTTCACAAGCAGAAATGGCTAAAGTGGGCCCAGACATACATGAACACTAATTTCCAAATAGTCTTGTTTACTGATGAGTGTCGAGCAACTCTGGATGGTCCAGATGGATGAAGAAGTGGATGGTTGGTGGATTGCCACCATGTCCCATCAAGGCTGCGACGTCAGCAAGGAGGTGGAGGAGTCACATTTTGGGCCAGAATCACGGGGAAACAGCTGGTAGGACGCTTTAAGGTTCCTGAAGGTGTGAAAATGACCTCTGCAAAGTATTTAGATTTTCTGACTGACAACTTTCTTCCATGGTCTAAAAAGCAGAAACGTGCCTTCCGGAGCAAAATCATCTTCATGTATGACAATGCACCATCTCATGCTGCAAAAAATACCTCTGAGTCATTGGCTGCTATGGGCATAAAAGGAGATAAACTCATGGTGTGGCCACCATCTTCACCTGACCTCAACCGTACAGGGAACCTTATTAGACTGATTGTCATTTGCACCGACCATTTAGGAAAATCCGAGAAAAATATCATTTGCATAATAATTTGGAACACAGTGTAGTAGAAAATAATTATGAAATAACAAGAATAAAGAGAGACAAACACTTACCACCATGCACCAGCGGGGCCGTACAGATCCCCAAAGAGCGGGAGACAAGACAGAATAAATGGCACTCCCCAAGCAGTAAACTGGTATGCCCTATAAAAGATAAAAAAGGTACTGAGTGATATAGGGATAGTATAATGTAAATTATATTTGGTATCAGCAAGAAAGTGTCTATCACAAATATTAAGCTGGCCATACATGAGATAACTGCACAATGAATGAAAGCTCGATAGACAGTCCCCTCTCCTGACTTCACCATACACATGATCACTCAACTCGGCCGAGTGTTTATGTGTTTTCAATTGGGAAATAGGTAAAAGACATTTGTGGCAGCAGAATATCTCCCCTAAAAATAAAAGGATTGGCCATTAACATACCAAGGCCTCATCATTCTCTACCAAACACCTTCTGTCAGGGGAGAGTTGGAAGGCAACAGATGGTCTGCTGATCCAGAAGAAATTAGGTGGGTTCAGACAACTTTCATTTAATGTTTATGGATTTGTCTTTTTAAGTCAATGACTTGGTTTTCTCTAAAATAATCTCATCACTTCCTAAGATTTCAGTAGACTGGTCACAATCCTACTCGGCCACGTTTCTGATCTGGTGCTCATATAGGGAATAAGGTGGAGCCTTGTTTCTCACTAACCTTAATCTAGCCCTGCAGGTATACAAAATTATATTCATAGATCATTTAAAGAGCGTGTCGACCTTTCCAATCAATTTATCACTCTAAAGGTATGTCCACACGTATGCAACTTTTAGCTGCATTTTACAGTACCAGCTATGGCTATGAGAAATCTCATGAACACAGCTTGATTTTTATCCTGAGTATTTTGTGCAAAGCCTGATTTTTGGCAGAATGGAGCATGTCACTTCTTTCACCGTTTTTTCAGCACATTTTACCCATTGCTGGTGGTGAAAAAACACAGGTATCACGTTTTGCTGTGTTTTTGGTGCCAAAATCTGATGGAGTAGAATCAGATTTTATTTTTTGCCACTAATCTTTATCATCATGCACAAGAGACAAATGTAGTGTGAGAAAAACGCACAACAAAAAACACAACAAAAACTAAGCAAAACCTCCTTTTTTGCAGGCAGTTTCTTACAGCCAAGAAAGAGAGCAGGTTTTGCCTATGGAAAAAAACGCACCAAAAACGCAACGTGTGAACATAGCCTAATGCATCTAAAATAAAAAAAATGAAGAAACTTTGCGAATGGTGCTGAAAAATAGATATCCTTTGTGAATACAGCTCTTACTCAGACCTATAGGTCTCCATGGCAACAAAAAAAGCATATGTAGGCCTATCCTACAGTCATACCCAACTTTGCCTTACTTTATGGACTACTTTGTTTGCAGTCTGCAACCATGGAGATATAAAGGTCAGCATAAAAGCTGTTGACAGTAGAATGTTTTCAAAACTATTGGTAAAGTTGCTTTATTATCTTTAGATTTAGATGCATATTCATGTGTATACCAATAGGGTATTGTCCAGTGCCTTGAAAAAGTATTCATACCCTGTGAACGTTTCCACATTTTTTTTCACGTTACACCAGCAATCTTAAATGTATTTTATTGGGATTTTATGTGATATTCCAGCACAAAGTAGAAAGTATTTGTGAAGTGTAAAGAAAGTGTAAAGAAAATGATACCTGGCTTTCTAAATATTTTAAAAATCTGAAAATTGTGACATACATTTGTATTCAGCCCCGGAGTCAATACCTTGTAGGACCACCTTTTTCTGCAATTACTGCTGCAAGTCTTTAGGGGTATGTCTGTCATGTTTGGCTATATAAAATACACTGCTTATTTTTTTTGTTCAAGTCTTAAAAGGAATCTGTCACCCCATGGATGATTTTTACCTATTACTATGGGCATACAGGTAATTGAATGGTTAAAGGGAACCTGTCACCTGAATTTGGCGGGACTGATTTTGGGTCATATGGGCGGAGTTTTCGGGTGTTTGATTCACCCTTTCCTTACCCGCTGGCTGCATGCTGGCCGCAGTATTGGATTGAAGTTCATTCTCTGTCCTCCGTAGTACACGCCTTGTGCAGGCGTGTACTACAGAGGACAGAGAATGAACTTCAATCCAATATTGCAGCCAGCATGCAGCCAGCGGGTAAGGAAAGGGTGAATCAAACACCCAAAAACTCCGCCCATATGACCCAAAACCAGTCCCGCCAAATTCAGGTGACAGGTTCCTTTTAAACCAATCTTACCTGTATGCCTCATAGCTGTGGTGTAGACATTGAGAAATTGATTTATAATCTTTTATGTTAATGATTTCTTTCAGGCTCCAGGGTGTGCGGTGCATGGAAGAAATCATTGCCCCCCTCACTTCATACTATCATCCCCCTCCCATCAGCGCCATACTGACCTTGTTGGCGCTGCAATTCCGCGTATGTGCTGATTTTTTTTGTTTGTTTTTTTTTACCCCTGAAGGCCTTATCTCTAGGATTTACTTATCTTTGAGCTAGAGGTGAAGACCAGCTGCTATACTGTCTCCCATGTATAGAGAAGTTCCTGCTGTCCTGTGTCTATGTAGCATATGTTCAGTTACAGCAGCAGGCCTTATACAGAACAACTGAGCAGTGCACCTGTGAATTCAGTGTAAGGGTGATATAAAACAGTAACTAGGAAGCTGTAGCACTAGTCAGTCAGTGACTGTGCCCATCTATCTTACTCTTCTCTGTACTCCTCCTCTTCCTCTCTGAATATACTTCAATAGTCAGTTATAGTATGATCCCCTAGAAAGCTGGCAATAAATTTTGCCTGACCAAGATGGATTTTAGCAGCAGCATATCAGAGTCAATGGTTAGTTACTGTATATGAAGCAAGGGGAGGAGGAAGAGATTCTGAAGTGTAGAAATAAGCACATTTCTCTGATAAGGTCTTGAGATCGGGGTCCATAAACCCCAGAGAACAAAGCTATGCAGCTTCAACTCGAATGGAGCAATGGTGCACATGTTCGTCCTCCACTCCATTCATTGTAAATAGGAGTGCTGAGTACAGCGCTTGGCTATTTCCAGCAGTCTCACAGACAATGAATAGTTCGGTGGTCGAGCATGTGCACCTATGCTCAATTCAAGACTTGGTTACAACAGAGCCTTGTTCTTGTGGTTCCAGATCTCTAATCTTGGGATTGTTGGGAGTTCCAGCAGTCGGACACCCAAGTGATGAACAAGTTATCCTCTAACCAAAGGATATTTAACTTGTTAATTTGGGAATGACTCTTAAATCTTTGCAGCAAGCACCAGACAAGATTTCCACTGTGAGCGCAGAAGTTTCATGTATTTATAATTTGCACCCCAATCCACTTTCCAACCACTAATTGACATCTTTCTCAGCACAGTATTAAGGAGAAACTGTCAACTAGAGGCTAGTGGGAGAGGGAAGCATCAGCTCATAAATACATCAGATCAGATTTAAATCTAAGTTGAGATTGATCAAAAATACTCAACATTACTGTAGTGCCACGTACCCCAAGATAGAAACATCTGCACTGCAAATGTAGTAATTAGGAACAGAAACCTTTTTGAAGAAACCTTGAAGCATATTCTACAAACCTAAAGGATGTGAAATAAAACTACACGGTTAACTAAACCTAAATACAAATATTTCATATGACTTTTTGGCAAGGATGTGGGATTTATAGAAGATAAAGGAAAAAAGAAAAAAAAACGAAAATCTAATGAAAGCTACGGAACAAAATTTACAGTCTTTTGGGTTATTTGAAGGTTAATAAAATCAATTTAACAAAATTTAGTCAGAAAATTGTGACATTTGAAATGTCAGCCTAAATGCCCTTTGACTACTAAGAAATGTATGTTCATTTATGGTCAATAAGCAGCATCCAAAGTGATAAAGAATAAAGAGTGTAGTCAGAAATACCACACTACATTACTTTCTAATAAACCATTGGAAAGGACACGTGAAATAAAACTTTAGTCTAGTTCAGTAAGCTGGAATTGCCATGATCCCAGAATGAAGGAGCCAGACTTCACGAAAAAGAAAGCAACTATTCCACTTATCTGTCAGGTTGGATAATGTAACAAAGCAGCAGTTATAGGGTTAATCTGCAGGTTCACAGCGTTAGGAAGGAGCCCGGTCACTGTACTGAAAGTGCAGCATGTATATGTACTTATTCATAGCATACAGTGGGGCAAAAAAGTATTTAGTCAGTCAGCAATAGTGCAAGTTCCACCACTTAAAAAGATGAGAGGCGTCTGTAATTTACATCATAGGTAGACCTCAACTATGGGAGACAAACTGAGAAAAAAAAATCCAGAAAATTACATTGTCTGTCTTTTTATCATTTTATTTGCATATTATGGTGGAAAATAAGTATTTGGTCAGAAACAAAATTTCATCTCAATACTTTGTAATATATCCTTTGTTGGCAATGACAGAGGTCAAACGTTTTCTGTAAGTCTTCACAAGGTTGCCACACACTGTTGTTGGTATGTTGGCCCATTCCTCCATGCAGATCTCCTCTAGAGCAGTGATGTTTTTGGCTTTTCGCTTGGCAACACGGACTTTCAACTCCCTCCAAAGGTTTTCTATAGGGTTGAGATCTGGAGACTGGCTAGGCCACTCCAGGACCTTGAAATGCTTCTTACGAAGCCACTCCTTCGTTGCCCTGGCGGTGTGCTTTGGATCATTGTCATGTTGAAAGACCCAGCCACGTTTCATCTTCAATGCCCTTGCTGATGGAAGGAGGTTTGCACTCAAATTCTCACGATACATGGCCCCATTCATTCTTTCATGTACCCGGATCATTCGTCCTGGCCCCTTTGCAGAGAAACAGCCCCAAAGCATGATGTTTCCACCACCATGCTTTACAGTAGGTATGGTGTTTGATGGATGCAACTCAGTATTCTTTTTCCTCCAAACACGACAAGTTGTGTTTCTACCAAACAGTTCCAGTTTGGTTTCATCAGACCATAGGACATTCTCCCAAAACTCCTCTGGATCATCCAAATGCTCTCTAGCAAACTTCAGACGGGCCCGGACATGTACTGGCTTAAGCAGTGGGACACGTCTGGCACTGCAGGATCTGAGTCCATGGTGGCGTAGTGTGTTACATATGGTAGGCCTTGTTACATTGGTCCCAGCCCTCTGCAGTTCATTCACTAGGTCCCCCCGCGTGGTTCTGGGATTTTTGCTCACCGTTCTTGTGATCATTCTGACCCCATGGTGTGGGATTTTGCGTGGAGACCCAGATCGAGGGAGATTATCAGTGGTCTTGTATGTCTTCCATTTTCTAATTATTGCTCCCACTGTTGATTTCTTCACTCCAAGCTGGTTGGCTATTGCAGATTCAGTCTTCCCAGCCTGGTGCAGGGCTACAATTTTGTTTCTGGTGTCCTTTGACAGTTCTTTGGTCTTCACCATAGTGGAGTTTGGAGTCAGACTGTTTGAGGATGTGCACAGGTGTCTTTTTATACTGATAACAAGTTTAAACAGGTGCCATTACTACAGGTAATGAGTGGAGGAAAGAGGAGACTCGTAAAGAAGAAGTTACAGGTCTGTGAGAGCCAGAAATCTTGATTGTTTGTTTCTGACCAAATACTTATTTTCCACCATAATATGCAAATAAAATGTTAAAAAAACAGACATTGTGATTTTCTGGATTTTTTTTTCTCAGTTTGTCTCCCATAGTTGAGGTCTACCTATGATGTAAATTACAGACACCTCTCATCTTTTTAAGTGGTGGAACTTGCACTATTGCTGACTGACTAAATACTTTTTTGCCTCACTGTATATGGACCATTGGCCAGGATATTAGATCATTGGGGACTGGCTTAAGACCTCTTGTATGGTAAACCACAAGGGCATATATAATATTCCAGGATTCCTTATTGAACTTCTTAGGAACATCTTCTATTTGTACTAAGGGAAATTTAATCTCATACCTCATCATATATACTACCAATCTTGAGGCAGTCCTTTTTTATATGTACGGTAGAGTGAGAGAGTATTATATACATGGCTATAGTGACTCATGACGGGGACACCATTACTATTATTGTTATACTCTGTACTGTACTTTAAACTTTAGGTTAAAAACAATCAACACCAGATATGTGTCACTTATATCTGTCTTTAAATTGGTAGTAATAGCACAACATACACTTTATTTTAATAAAACTATAAATGTTAAAGTATAAATAATTCTGTCTATTTATGGCCAGATTACAACTGTCTGTACTATCAAATGATATACTCTATTTTGTGAAAATGTATTACTCAGTGTATCTCTTTGAGGCACTCTTGCTTGTTAATATATGTTAATTTTAGTGAAGGTCTAATAAAAAGTGATTTTATTGATTGGTGGCATGGTATTGGCACCAGGTTCCTATCCCCATGACCTAGGTTTGTGGGGTTCGTAAGTATGGCAGTTCTATAGGACTTGAAGCCGGCAGCTTACAGTTGTATCTTTAAAAACATTTAATGTATTTCCTATCTTTTTGTATCCTCTTCCTTGTTTGTGGAAGGCAATAAAACTTGTCTTAACTTTTTGGAACACTCTCTTGACAAGCCAAGAATATCAGTGAACTGGACACCAATGCCTATGAGAAATGGACTAAGATTCCTCAGGAACGCTGACAGAAGCTGGTGTAGCTATGAATCACATTTGCAGCTGGTCATAAAGCCAAAGGTGTTCTACTAAGTAACGGCAGTAGTCATTAAAAGTGTAATTTTGTCTGGAATTGTAGAAACCATGTTATATTAGTTGTGTTGAGTTATTTACATTTTGTTGCTGTGTTTTAATGCAATAGCAAAAAGTTTGTATATTTCCATTGTAAAATAAATTTATACCACACAGTATTTTTTTAATTAAATCTCTCTGGAAAGAAAATGGTAGTGCATGAAAAAAAAAAAGTCAACTAGGGTTAGTGCGATTTTATTTATACCTCCCATCCCATTGGCCGTATCTATGATCTGTGGCTGCTGCACCGGAAAATGAGTATTGTCTCTTACTTGCTGATGCTCATGGCTCTTCTTTTCATTAGCTCATAGTCATTGTTGCAGTATGATGCACGTGACATAGTGCAGGTCTGGCTAATAAAAGGAAAAGCCTCGGATGTCAGCAGGTAAGAGGCAGTACTCATGTTCCCATACAAAAGCCATAGATAGCTGTCATTGTCAATGGAATGGGATGTGTGAATAAATTCGCAACAACTCTAGAGCCAATGCATATGTAAGGGTAATGGACAATGGTTATCTTGTTTCTGTCCCTGAAGACATCAATCGTGTTGTATTGTACAGTAATAGTAACAGTGTCTCTTGGTATATATTGTGTACTATAATATGGAAATGTACAGTGTATAAGTAATGTAAAGGCAGTGTACAGTACAGGATAAACCATAGTTTAGGACTTAGGACATAAAATAGGTAGGATGAGGTAGTGACTGTAGTTAATGACAATAGGGTAAGGTAAGTGTTAATGTTCAGGACTAGCCCATAGTGGAAGGGGTTTAGTGTTAGGGCAATTGACTGCTTCCTGCAGATAGTTAGATAGAGACAAGTTCAAGTTGTAGTAAAAAGCGTCTGTGAGCAGTGCTGCAGTTTGGGTGAACTACTAAGTAGGAGACTAAGGGACAAGGGGGCAGCGTGACCTGGAACTGACTGAAGAGACAAACTGCCTTTCTACCTTAAAGAGGTCTTTGGATATGACGACACAACACGAGAAATTTTGAACTGGCTAAACGCTGAGGGTAACAGACCTAAACGGGACTGAGTTTGTAGGATTAGCGGTTGGTCTCGAGCGGTAGATCCATGGCGCCAATAGTGGAAGAAATAGGACGTGGAGCCACTGAGCATGTAGAGACCTGCTGATCAAGAAAGTCGCAACAAGCTAGGCTGTGATATAGTACGGAAAACTCGTGTGCTTCACCTGCCCTGAGGTAGACTACAGTGGAAGGAAACCTTGTGTGTGAAAAGGATTATACTGTGAGGAAAGGTCCATAAGACTTCGTATCTGCTACCCCTTGTGCATAACCCTTATCAAGTCACCGTTCAGAGAAGACTATGTTTTAGAACAGAAGTCTCCTTTATTGAACTTCAAAATGTACTGTCCTGGCAAAGCAACACCATCGTCCAAGGCAACCTGCGCAGAAGCATGGCTCTGGCTACACCAACAACCAGCCAGGACCCATCTTTTTCTGTAGAGAATCAGTGAGACATGAAGAAGTTCTCCCATGACTACCACCCTCTGGCACCTTACACATACCAATATGAAGTATGTCAAAAGGAGATACTTTCACTGTATGCCAGATAAATGGGTATAAGTGTTGAGAGCTTTCCTAGCAAATTCACTGAACAGAGTCCACAAATGTATTATGATCAGAGGCTTAGAAGCTGGAAATCACTCTCTGATGTCCATATGCACTAATATGAAATTGAGGCATTTGTATAAATAAATGATTAAGCGATTTTATAAGTTTGGTAAAGTTTTGGACTATAGGCCCTCGTTCATACTTCCTTTTTTCCTCATATGTGAAAACATACTTTTTTTCAGTTTGCTGATTCCATTATTTGGTGCTGGTGTCAGTTTTTACAATCTGTGTATCATCCATTTTGTTTGTAAAAGCAAAAAGTAATTGTATGTGCTTCTGAATGGGCCTGTCAAATAGTGACAAGGGACTCTGGGTACTTACCGGATCTCTCAAACTATGGGTACCCTAGGCTATCTCTGTCCCCTGGATTACACTGGATGGCGGAGAAGCAGGAGTCACGCACCTTGCTATGCTCCTATTTTACCCTTATCTATTCCCTCCCCCACCCAGGGAGATATGAGGCTGAAGTGTATAGGCAAACACTACCCAGACAGACAAGGCTAAAAAAAATCATACAAATACTCTCACAAGACAACAGACTGGGAAATGGGAGGAATAGGAAGGAAGAAACCAAATGGGAGAGGATAAGGATAAACATGCAAACAGCATCAGACTGGAGCTTCTTTGGCCCACCAGAGAAAATAATTCTTGGGACCCACTATGTAGCTACATAGAAATAAATACAAGACCATCAATTGTGTAGTAAAACGCGCTAATATCAGGGTATACTATAAGGTAGTACACGTCTTAATTATGTAGCAGGGTTGGGGAAGCCCCCTCATAGAATATAAAGTAGCCAACTCACAGAATATAAAGTAGCCCCCTCATAGGGTACAATGCAGCCCCCTCATAGCATATAAAGTAGCCCCCTCATATAGTATAATGTAGCCCCCTCACAGAATATAATGCAGCCCTCATATAGTATAATGCAGCCCCCTCATAGAATATAATGTAGCCCCCATAGAATATAATGCAACCAGCCTCAGAGTATAATGCAACCCTCTCATAAGGTATAATGCAGCCCCCATAGAATATAATGTAACCCCCCCATAGGGTATAATGCAGCACCCTTCATATAGTAAAATACAGCCTCTCCCCAGAATATAATGTAGCCCCACTCATAGTATAATGCAGCCCCCCACAGAATATAATGTAGGCCCATCAGAGTATAATGTAGCCCCCTCATAGGGTCTCATACTGCCACCACTTAGGGTATAATGCTGCTACCCTCATAGGGTATAATGCAGCTCCCCCATAGGGTATAATGCAGCACCCCCATAGGGTATAATGCTGCCCCCTCATAGGGTATAATGTAGCTCCCACATAGGGAATACTGCTGCCCTCCATAGGGTATATGTAGCTCCTACCATAGGGAATAATGCTGCCCCCCTCATAGGGTGCAATGTAGCTCCCCCATAGGGTATAATGCTGCCCCCATAGGGTATAATGGAGCTCACCCATAGGGAATAATGCTGCCCCCCTCATAGGGTACAATGTAGCTCCCACATAGGGTATAATGCTGCCCCATAGGGTATAATGTAGCTCCCCTAATAGGGAATAATGCCCCCCCCTCATAGGGTTCAATGTAGCTCCCCCATAGGGTATAATGCTTCCCCCCATATGGTATAAAGTAATTCCCCAATAGGGAATACTGCTGCCCCCCATAGGGTATAATGTAGCTCCCCCATAGGGAATACTGCTGCCCCAGGACTCGATGTGTGTCAGAGGCGAGGGGAATGATGGGAGAGGGAGCGTCATCTGATGCCCTCTCCTTCATTAATGCGCATTGGGGGCAGTGCTGGTGCATTGGGGGCGTGGGGAAACGTGAATATTCATTTCACTTTAGCAGCAGTAACAGGCTTCGGTTTCCTGTGATGCGCTGCTGCTCCACTGGCACCAGGGGCCCCCATAGCATCTGTGTGGTGTGCCGCTATTCGCGACATGCCACTGGCTGGGGGCCCCTGGAGCAACGGGGGCCCTAGGCGGCTGCTGGCACTGTATGCCAGCAGGTGTCAATGCCTGGGCCCACCAGAGAATCCTCCGGTTCTCCAGTGGCCCAGTCCAACCCTGCATGCAAACCAACTCCACACAGCAATCTCCTGAAAAACTCCCCAACTGCCTACTCCAAACACTGAACTCTCTTGTTCAACTCCAAACTAGGTAGTGGTAATTAGCATTGACAAGGTCTCAAGCAAGGTGGAAGGTTCACATGAGTTACACTAAGCAGTTTAACACTTGCTGCACCAAAGCAAAGAAAACCAGAACTGCTAATATGATGGTGAAGCTGTTCTTACTACGACAGGAGTGTCACCAAAAGCTGTGATCGTCTGACCCCATTCTGTCACGGTATACAAGTGTCAGGGAGAGTTTGATCTGCAAAATGAATCAAAAGCAGACATATCTCTTTTTTTCTAGTTCTTCAGGTTTTTTTTTCTGATTTTTCTTGAATTTTGATGCACCTTTAGAACTGTAGTGGTAGAAATACAGTGAATATGAACAAGTTCCAAAGAGCCTCCTTCCTCAATCTTAATAGCTGCTATAATTGTTGCCCACTGCGTAAAACCCTGGAGATAATATCACAGCTAATGAGAAGCCAAAAGGGAAAAAAAGAAATAAAATGCATACTTTTATAGCTCGCAGAAGGTAGCTTGTGTCAGAAATTAGTAGCAGAGGAACTGTAAGGGGAGAATACATAAACAGAGTATTTCAAAGGAATACAATACACATTTCAATGGTGTCCTCCGAAGAACAGGAAGACATTACAATATTGTTATAAATGGAAATCACATCATTGAGAAACCTTTAGACAGAACATAGAGCATTTTCAACCATAAATAAAATACTCCTTAATAGTGATGGGCAAATCCGTGGATGTTCGAGTCCGGCGGGTTTGGCCAAACAGTAAAAAAAATAAAATAAAGTTTGGTTTGGGTACCAGAAGAGTACCCAAATCGAGACACCATTCACATTAATGGGGGGCCCGAACATCCATTGGTTGCCACCCTGTCATCATTACCGCCAGTCAGAGGTCTGCAGTTCCAACACTGTCAGATTACAGCGTGAGCCCGCAGCTGTGACTGGAGATAATGAGTTTACCTCCAGTCACAAGCGTCGGCCGATGGGACTACTGCCCCCATCAGCCTATGCCTGCTGTCACTGATAACAGCAAAAGCAGGTGCGCCTGATGAGAGTATTCATGATCCAGCACCTGCATTATAAATACCTTTAAAAAAAAAAATGGTGTGGGCTAGCCTGTATTTTTTTTTTTTAAAACAAGCATGGCAAAACTGACAGATGCGGGCTGAAACCCTATTAGCTATCAGCCAGTTTTTTTACATTATTTAAATAACCAGACAAGCTAAAGCAGACACGGTAACCTGCCGTAAACTCATTGAGCTCACTTTTTCTTACTGTGCTGGCGGTGATCTCACTGAGATCACCACAGTTCATTGGCGCAGCTGGGAACGCAGCCTCAGTGACTTGAGGTAACAGAGACCTATTTTTAGAGCTACCAGGTTGCACTCAGATCATAGAGCATGAGGTTCTGAAGCAGCCTCATATCCGGGTAAACTTGAAACTGTATCGGATACCTAAAGCCCGCTGTGAGGTGATCTTGAAAGAGGTGAAGAGGATGTTAAGCTTTGGAGTAATTGAACAGTCCAAGAATGACTAGTCCAGTTCCATACTCTTAGTGCCCAAACCATATGGAGAATGATGGTTTTGCAATGACTATAGGAAGCTGAATGAAGTCTCTAAATTCAATTCGCAAACAATGTCCCGTGTCGATTAATTAATTGAAAGGCCGAGGTCAGCTGATGAAATATTCACTGCTCCCCACGCCCCGGATTATGGGAGTGGAGAGCAGTAAATATTCATAGTTTTTAATGGCGGGCACACTGTTAGCACAGCCATCAGATTCCTGCAGTGGCTAGGCGATCACGTGTGCCCGCTATTAAGAGAATGAATATTCACTACACCCCACGCCATTCATTCTCTTTAATAGCGGCACACGTGATCGCCCAGCCACTGCAGGAGTGGCGGCTGCTGCTAACAGTGTGCCCGCTATTAAAAACAATGAATATTCACTGCTGACCTCGGCATGTGGGCGTGCATGGCAGTAATGTCATGCACTGTTATAAGCTGAAATCAGATGCTGGCATCAGCACAGGACACCGCACTGTGGGGAAGCAGAGGTAAGGTAAGTAAAATTGTTTATTTTTTTATGTGTGCAGCATGATAGGGGCCATATATACCAGAATGGGGGCAATACATAGAAGGATGGGGATGAGGTGACCATGTATACAAGGATGGGGATGAGGGGACCATGTATACCAGAATGGGGATGATGGGGCCATGCATACCAGGATGCTAAAAAGCTCTATCTTGGTCTCATCTGTTCGCAAGTCTCTTTCCCAGAAGGATTTTGGCTTTCTACACACTACCTTGGCTTACGTACATTTTGGCAAACTGCAGTTTAGCTTTTTTATGTCTCTGTGTCAGTCAGCAATGGGGTCCTCCTGTGTCTCCTGCTATAGTGTTTCATTTCATTCAAACATTGACGTATAGTTTGCGCTGACACTAATGCATCCTGAGCCTGCAGGAGGGCTTGAATTTCTTTGGAACTTGATTGGGGATGCTTATCCACCATCCGGACTATCCTGCTTTGCAAACTTCCGTCAATTTTTCTCTACCATCCACATCCAGGCAGATTAGCTACAGTACCATGGGTTGTAAACTTCTTGATTATGTTGTGCATTGTGGACAAAGAAACATCAAGATCTCTGGAGATCGACTTGTATGCTTGAGATTGTGAATATTTATTAACACTTTTGGTTCTCAAGTCCTTAGACAGCTCACTGACACACAATGCAAAGATTGAGGCAACTTCTCACCTTTTAATCTGGGTTCAAGTGTGATTTTCATATTGCCCACACCTGTTACTTGCCACATGAATCAAAGCTGTTTACCCACAATTTTGGAAAGGTGCCAATAATTTTAGATGGCTCATTTTGAGGTTGTGTGTGAAATTATGTTTAATTTGCCTTTTTTTCAGTTTTTTTTGTGTTGTTCCAATACACACAAAGGAAATAAGCATGTGTATCTCAAAGTATGCGTAATTGCAATAATTGTCTAGGAAAAATACTTCATTTTTTTAAACAATTTCAATGGTGCCAACACTTGTCATGAAAATATACAATATATTTCAATATCTGCTGTATATCTTAATATATTTGAAATATAAAATAATTGCAGCAAAATTGAATGTAGTATTTTATGTATGTTCAACGTGGAATTTAATGAGAAAAATACTACGGTATATATTGTTTGCTGGAAATACAGAAATAGTCCACTTGAGAACAACTTCTAGTTAACAAGTGGGAGTGATTTTCATTTGGGTTGTATCTTGCGAACATGAAATATAACCAATTGAAGCAGTGAATTAGGCAGGAGGATGGAAAGTCTATGGCAGAGGAAATTAAGAAAAGTATTCTTTTGTTTTTTCAAGGAAAAGTCATCATCATATGAACAACTGTTGATATCTGAAGAGCACACGGAAAATGAACATCTTTTGTAGAAGCCAAACAAGGGAGAAATAATACAGTATATGCATGAAAACAAATTCTAAAAGAAAATTTCCTGTGAAGGTCAAAGATGGGAGGGAAGCTGTGGGGGCTGAATAAAAGGCCTGTGTTGTCTTTCGCAGAAGGATGAGAAATTAAAGTTATTATGACAAGAAGAAATCACATGTATGTCGCTGGGCCCCAACTGTAATTTTCTCTATGAATGAGCACACTGTGTGCCCAGGTCACATGTTCTGATGCCCTGGAAACAGGAAGCGCAACCTAGGAGCTGGGAGCACGGAGCCATAATCAGAAGGTGAGTTAAGTGTTTGTTGTTTTATCATGTGCTTACCAGCAGGGGGCAGGGGGCATATAGTGACCGGGGGGGCCATGTGCGTGCCAGCAGGGGGGCATATTTTGATGGGGGAGTTCATGTGTGTGCCAGCAGGGGGGCATATAGTGACCGGGGGGGGGCATGTGCATGCCAGCAGGGGGCATATAGTGACCGGGGGGGAAATGTGCATGCCAGCAGGGGGGCATAGAGAGAGGGGGCCATGTGAGTGCCAGCAAGGGGGCATATAGTGACCGGAAGGGGTCATATCCAGGATGGGATGGGGGGCAGTGTGCCAGCAGCACAGGGTGCAATGTGCCAGCACAAGGGGCAATGTGCCAGTACAGGGGGGCCATGTGCCAGCACAAGGGGGCCATGTGCCAGGATGGGGGGTTATATAAATACCAGGATGAGGGACATATATATGATTTGTAAGATGGACACTGGCATTATTAGGGTATGTGCACACGTTGCGGTTTTTGCTGCGCATCCGCAGCAGTTTTCCATGTGGTGTGCAGTAGAATGTTAACCTATGGAAAACAAAAACCGCTGTGCTTCCTGCAGATAGTTAGATAGAGACAAGTTCAAGTTGTAGTAAAAAGCGTCTGTGAGCAGTGCTGCAGTTTGGGTGAACTACTAAGTAGGAGACTAAGGGACAAGGGGGCAGCGTGACCTGGAACTGACTGAAGAGACAAACTGCCTTTCTACCTTAAAGAGGTCTTTGGATATGACGACACAACACGAGAAATTTTGAACTGGCTAAACGCTGAGGGTAACAGACCTAAACGGGACTGAGTTTGTAGGATTAGCGGTTGGTCTCGAGCGGTAGATCCATGGCGCCAATAGTGGAAGAAATAGGACGTGGAGCCACTGAGCATGTAGAGACCTGCTGATCAAGAAAGTCGCAACAAGCTAGGCTGTGATATAGTACGGAAAACTCGTGTGCTTCACCTGCCCTGAGGTAGACTACAGTGGAAGGAAACCTTGTGTGTGAAAAGGATTATACTGTGAGGAAAGGTCCATAAGACTTCGTATCTGCTACCCCTTGTGCATAACCCTTATCAAGTCACCGTTCAGAGAAGACTATGTTTTAGAACAGAAGTCTCCTTTATTGAACTTCAAAATGTACTGTCCTGGCAAAGCAACACCATCGTCCAAGGCAACCTGCGCAGAAGCATGGCTCTGGCTACACCAACAACCAGCCAGGACCCATCTTTTTCTGTAGAGAATCAGTGAGACATGAAGAAGTTCTCCCATGACTACCACCCTCTGGCACCTTACACATACCAATATGAAGTATGTCAAAAGGAGATACTTTCACTGTATGCCAGATAAATGGGTATAAGTGTTGAGAGCTTTCCTAGCAAATTCACTGAACAGAGTCCACAAATGTATTATGATCAGAGGCTTAGAAGCTGGAAATCACTCTCTGATGTCCATATGCACTAATATGAAATTGAGGCATTTGTATAAATAAATGATTAAGCGATTTTATAAGTTTGGTAAAGTTTTGGACTATAGGCCCTCGTTCATACTTCCTTTTTTCCTCATATGTGAAAAAATACTTTTTTTCAGTTTGCTGATTCCATTATTTGGTGCTGGTGTCAGTTTTTACAATCTGTGTATCATCCATTTTGTTTGTAAAAGCAAAAAGTAATTGTATGTGCTTCTGAATGGGCCTGTCAAATAGTGACAAGGGACTCTGGGTACTTACCGGATCTCTCAAACTATGGGTACCCTAGGCTATCTCTGTCCCCTGGATTACACTGGATGGCGGAGAAGCAGGAGTCACGCACCTTGCTATGCTCCTATTTTACCCTTATCTATTCCCTCCCCCACCCAGGGAGATATGAGGCTGAAGTGTATAGGCAAACACTACCCAGACAGACAAGGCTAAAAAAAATCATACAAATACTCTCACAAGACAACAGACTGGGAAATGGGAGGAATAGGAAGGAAGAAACCAAATGGGAGAGGATAAGGATAAACATGCAAACAGCATCAGACTGGAGCTTCTTTGGCCCACCAGAGAAAATAATTCTTGGGACCCACTATGTAGCTACATAGAAATAAATACAAGACCATCAATTGTGTAGTAAAACGCGCTAATATCAGGGTATACTATAAGGTAGTACACGTCTTAATTATGTAGCAGGGTTGGGGAAGCCCCCTCATAGAATATAAAGTAGCCAACTCACAGAATATAAAGTAGCCCCCTCATAGGGTACAATGCAGCCCCCTCATAGCATATAAAGTAGCCCCCTCATATAGTATAATGTAGCCCCCTCACAGAATATAATGCAGCCCTCATATAGTATAATGCAGCCCCCTCATAGAATATAATGTAGCCCCCATAGAATATAATGCAACCAGCCTCAGAGTATAATGCAACCCTCTCATAAGGTATAATGCAGCCCCCATAGAATATAATGTAGCCCCCCCATAGGGTATAATGCAGCACCCTTCATATAGTAAAATACAGCCTCTCCCCAGAATATAATGTAGCCCCACTCATAGTATAATGCAGCCCCCCACAGAATATAATGTAGGCCCATCAGAGTATAATGTAGCCCCCTCATAGGGTCTCATACTGCCACCACTTAGGGTATAATGCTGCTACCCTCATAGGGTATAATGCAGCTCCCCCATAGGGTATAATGCAGCACCCCCATAGGGTATAATGCTGCCCCCTCATAGGGTATAATGTAGCTCCCACATAGGGAATACTGCTGCCCTCCATAGGGTATATGTAGCTCCTACCATAGGGAATAATGCTGCCCCCCTCATAGGGTGCAATGTAGCTCCCCCATAGGGTATAATGCTGCCCCCATAGGGTATAATGGAGCTCACCCATAGGGAATAATGCTGCCCCCCTCATAGGGTACAATGTAGCTCCCACATAGGGTATAATGCTGCCCCATAGGGTATAATGTAGCTCCCCTAATAGGGAATAATGCCCCCCCCCTCATAGGGTTCAATGTAGCTCCCCCATAGGGTATAATGCTTCCCCCCATATGGTATAAAGTAATTCCCCAATAGGGAATACTGCTGCCCCCCATAGGGTATAATGTAGCTCCCCCATAGGGAATACTGCTGCCCCAGGACTCGATGTGTGTCAGAGGCGAGGGGAATGATGGGAGAGGGAGCGTCATCTGATGCCCTCTCCTTCATTAATGCGCATTGGGGGCAGTGCTGGTGCATTGGGGGCGTGGGGAAACGTGAATATTCATTTCACTTTAGCAGCAGTAACAGGCTTCGGTTTCCTGTGATGCGCTGCTGCTCCACTGGCACCAGGGGCCCCCATAGCATCTGTGTGGTGTGCCGCTATTCGCGACATGCCACTGGCTGGGGGCCCCTGGAGCAACGGGGGCCCTAGGCGGCTGCTGGCACTGTATGCCAGCAGGTGTCAATGCCTGGGCCCACCAGAGAATCCTCCGGTTCTCCAGTGGCCCAGTCCAACCCTGCATGCAAACCAACTCCACACAGCAATCTCCTGAAAAACTCCCCAACTGCCTACTCCAAACACTGAACTCTCTTGTTCAACTCCAAACTAGGTAGTGGTAATTAGCATTGACAAGGTCTCAAGCAAGGTGGAAGGTTCACATGAGTTACACTAAGCAGTTTAACACTTGCTGCACCAAAGCAAAGAAAACCAGAACTGCTAATATGATGGTGAAGCTGTTCTTACTACGACAGGAGTGTCACCAAAAGCTGTGATCGTCTGACCCCATTCTGTCACGGTATACAAGTGTCAGGGAGAGTTTGATCTGCAAAATGAATCAAAAGCAGACATATCTCTTTTTTTCTAGTTCTTCAGGTTTTTTTTTCTGATTTTTCTTGAATTTTGATGCACCTTTAGAACTGTAGTGGTAGAAATACAGTGAATATGAACAAGTTCCAAAGAGCCTCCTTCCTCAATCTTAATAGCTGCTATAATTGTTGCCCACTGCGTAAAACCCTGGAGATAATATCACAGCTAATGAGAAGCCAAAAGGGAAAAAAAGAAATAAAATGCATACTTTTATAGCTCGCAGAAGGTAGCTTGTGTCAGAAATTAGTAGCAGAGGAACTGTAAGGGGAGAATACATAAACAGAGTATTTCAAAGGAATACAATACACATTTCAATGGTGTCCTCCGAAGAACAGGAAGACATTACAATATTGTTATAAATGGAAATCACATCATTGAGAAACCTTTAGACAGAACATAGAGCATTTTCAACCATAAATAAAATACTCCTTAATAGTGATGGGCAAATCCGTGGATGTTCGAGTCCGGCGGGTTTGGCCAAACAGTAAAAAAAATAAAATAAAGTTTGGTTTGGGTACCAGAAGAGTACCCAAATCGAGACACCATTCACATTAATGGGGGGCCCGAACATCCATTGGTTGCCACCCTGTCATCATTACCGCCAGTCAGAGGTCTGCAGTTCCAACACTGTCAGATTACAGCGTGAGCCCGCAGCTGTGACTGGAGATAATGAGTTTACCTCCAGTCACAAGCGTCGGCCGATGGGACTACTGCCCCCATCAGCCTATGCCTGCTGTCACTGATAACAGCAAAAGCAGGTGCGCCTGATGAGAGTATTCATGATCCAGCACCTGCATTATAAATACCTTTAAAAAAAAAAATGGTGTGGGCTAGCCTGTATTTTTTTTTTTTAAAACAAGCATGGCAAAACTGACAGATGCGGGCTGAAACCCTATTAGCTATCAGCCAGTTTTTTTACATTATTTAAATAACCAGACAAGCTAAAGCAGACACGGTAACCTGCCGTAAACTCATTGAGCTCACTTTTTCTTACTGTGCTGGCGGTGATCTCACTGAGATCACCACAGTTCATTGGCGCAGCTGGGAACGCAGCCTCAGTGACTTGAGGTAACAGAGACCTATTTTTAGAGCTACCAGGTTGCACTCAGATCATAGAGCATGAGGTTCTGAAGCAGCCTCATATCCGGGTAAACTTGAAACTGTATCGGATACCTAAAGCCCGCTGTGAGGTGATCTTGAAAGAGGTGAAGAGGATGTTAAGCTTTGGAGTAATTGAACAGTCCAAGAATGACTAGTCCAGTTCCATACTCTTAGTGCCCAAACCATATGGAGAATGATGGTTTTGCAATGACTATAGGAAGCTGAATGAAGTCTCTAAATTCAATTCGCAAACAATGTCCCGTGTCGATTAATTAATTGAAAGGCCGAGGTCAGCTGATGAAATATTCACTGCTCCCCACGCCCCGGATTATGGGAGTGGAGAGCAGTAAATATTCATAGTTTTTAATGGCGGGCACACTGTTAGCACAGCCATCAGATTCCTGCAGTGGCTAGGCGATCACGTGTGCCCGCTATTAAGAGAATGAATATTCACTACACCCCACGCCATTCATTCTCTTTAATAGCGGCACACGTGATCGCCCAGCCACTGCAGGAGTGGCGGCTGCTGCTAACAGTGTGCCCGCTATTAAAAACAATGAATATTCACTGCTGACCTCGGCATGTGGGCGTGCATGGCAGTAATGTCATGCACTGTTATAAGCTGAAATCAGATGCTGGCATCAGCACAGGACACCGCACTGTGGGGAAGCAGAGGTAAGGTAAGTAAAATTGTTTATTTTTTTATGTGTGCAGCATGATAGGGGCCATATATACCAGAATGGGGGCAATACATAGAAGGATGGGGATGAGGTGACCATGTATACAAGGATGGGGATGAGGGGACCATGTATACCAGAATGGGGATGATGGGGCCATGCATACCAGGATGCTAAAAAGCTCTATCTTGGTCTCATCTGTTCGCAAGTCTCTTTCCCAGAAGGATTTTGGCTTTCTACACACTACCTTGGCTTACGTACATTTTGGCAAACTGCAGTTTAGCTTTTTTATGTCTCTGTGTCAGTCAGCAATGGGGTCCTCCTGTGTCTCCTGCTATAGTGTTTCATTTCATTCAAACATTGACGTATAGTTTGCGCTGACACTAATGCATCCTGAGCCTGCAGGAGGGCTTGAATTTCTTTGGAACTTGATTGGGGATGCTTATCCACCATCCGGACTATCCTGCTTTGCAAACTTCCGTCAATTTTTCTCTACCATCCACATCCAGGCAGATTAGCTACAGTACCATGGGTTGTAAACTTCTTGATTATGTTGTGCATTGTGGACAAAGAAACATCAAGATCTCTGGAGATCGACTTGTATGCTTGAGATTGTGAATATTTATTAACACTTTTGGTTCTCAAGTCCTTAGACAGCTCACTGACACACAATGCAAAGATTGAGGCAACTTCTCACCTTTTAATCTGGGTTCAAGTGTGATTTTCATATTGCCCACACCTGTTACTTGCCACATGAATCAAAGCTGTTTACCCACAATTTTGGAAAGGTGCCAATAATTTTAGATGGCTCATTTTGAGGTTGTGTGTGAAATTATGTTTAATTTGCCTTTTTTTCAGTTTTTTTTGTGTTGTTCCAATACACACAAAGGAAATAAGCATGTGTATCTCAAAGTATGCGTAATTGCAATAATTGTCTAGGAAAAATACTTCATTTTTTTAAACAATTTCAATGGTGCCAACACTTGTCATGAAAATATACAATATATTTCAATATCTGCTGTATATCTTAATATATTTGAAATATAAAATAATTGCAGCAAAATTGAATGTAGTATTTTATGTATGTTCAACGTGGAATTTAATGAGAAAAATACTACGGTATATATTGTTTGCTGGAAATACAGAAATAGTCCACTTGAGAACAACTTCTAGTTACCAAGTGGGAGTGATTTTCATTTGGGTTGTATCTTGCGAACATGAAATATAACCAATTGAAGCAGTGAATTAGGCAGGAGGATGGAAAGTCTATGGCAGAGGAAATTAAGAAAAGTATTCTTTTGTTTTTTCAAGGAAAAGTCATCATCATATGAACAACTGTTGATATCTGAAGAGCACACGGAAAATGAACATCTTTTGTAGAAGCCAAACAAGGGAGAAATAATACAGTATATGCATGAAAACAAATTCTAAAAGAAAATTTCCTGTGAAGGTCAAAGATGGGAGGGAAGCTGTGGGGGCTGAATAAAAGGCCTGTGTTGTCTTTCGCAGAAGGATGAGAAATTAAAGTTATTATGACAAGAAGAAATCACATGTATGTCGCTGGGCCCCAACTGTAATTTTCTCTATGAATGAGCACACTGTGTGCCCAGGTCACATGTTCTGATGCCCTGGAAACAGGAAGCGCAACCTAGGAGCTGGGAGCACGGAGCCATAATCAGAAGGTGAGTTAAGTGTTTGTTGTTTTATCATGTGCTTACCAGCAGGGGGCAGGGGGCATATAGTGACCGGGGGGGCCATGTGCGTGCCAGCAGGGGGGCATATTTTGATGGGGGAGTTCATGTGTGTGCCAGCAGGGGGGCATATAGTGACCGGGGGGGGCATGTGCATGCCAGCAGGGGGCATATAGTGACCGGGGGGGAAATGTGCATGCCAGCAGGGGGGCATAGAGAGAGGGGGCCATGTGAGTGCCAGCAAGGGGGCATATAGTGACCGGAAGGGGTCATATCCAGGATGGGATGGGGGGCAGTGTGCCAGCAGCACAGGGGGCAATGTGCCAGCACAAGGGGCAATGTGCCAGTACAGGGGGGCCATGTGCCAGCACAAGGGGGCCACGTGCCAGGATGGGGGGTTATATAAATACCAGGATGAGGGACATATATATGATTTGTAAGATGGACACTGGCATTATTAGGGTATGTGCACACGTTGCGGTTTTTGCTGCGCATCCGCAGCAGTTTTCCATGTGGTGTGCAGTAGAATTTAACCTATGGAAAACAAAAACCGCTGTGCACATGCTGCGGAAAAAAACACACGGAAACGCTGCGGTTTATTTTCCGCAGCATGACAATTCTTTGTGCGGAATCCGCAGCGGTTTGGCACCTGCTCCATATTAAAAATCCGCAGGTGTCTAAAACCGCAGTGGAAACCGCACAAAAAAACGCGATAAATCCGCAGTACTTTTTGCACTGCGGATTTAATCAATTGCACATGGCCTAAGACAGACCCCCATTTAACATAAAAAGTGCGTCTTATAATCAGGTGCGTCTTATAAAGGGAAAAATACGGTAGTTTATGTAGTTTGACAAGAAAGTGCTACACTACCTAGTAGTTGGCTTGCTCTGTATCAGAAATGTGCACCACTATTTTGACACAATTTTTGGCACATTCTTTTGCATTTTAAGCCATACGTAAAAATAGAATGTGTGCGTTAACATAACTTATTGATGGATGGTTACAGAGTGTATTTGTCACGGGGCAGAAATAGGAAGACAAGAGATTAGGAATCTGGGCCCCTGAACTGCCCCTCAGGCTAGGGGAAGCCCTGTCTTTCCTTAACTTGGGGGTACCCTTGAAGGTAGGGAGGCCCAAGTCACCGACCTGTCCCTGTCTCCTGTTAAACCCTGAACTAAATCCCCAACCCCCACCCCAGGGGGCGAACAGTGTAAACAGCACCACAAAGCAAATAAACAATATAAGAGTGAGGGGAACACGATACCAAAAGGTGAATGCACAAACTACAAAAAAACAAAACTCAGAACTTAGCTTGTGCACGCCGCTGCAAACTCCACAACAAAGATAGTACAGCAACTGAGCTCAAACACCAGACTTGGCTGACACCAGGGAGCTGCTACTGCAAGGTTGGACTCCTGAGGCTGCCGTCACACTAGCAGTATTTGGTCAGTATTTTACCTCAGTATTTGGAAGCCAAAACCAGGAGTGGAACAATCAGAGGAAAAGTATAATAGAAACATATGCACCACTTCTGCATTTATCACCCACTCCTGGTTTTGGCTTACAAATACTGATGTAAAATACTGACCAAATACTGATAGTGTGACGGCAGCCTGAAAGGAACTGTATAACCAACAGTCAGCTGATGCACCAGGTGACCTTATAAAGGATGGTGGGAGTGGTCACAAACATCAGCTGACCCAGCAGCAATGCAGTGCAATGCAATAACACCAGCGGCCACCGGGGGGAGAAAACTACATTAACCCCCAATAATGACCAGAAAAGGGAAAAAATCTGAGGGAAACCAGATCTGCCACAGATCCAAACATGGATCGTGACAGTATTATAGGAGTAACGTGTATTGCACTGAAATTTTTTTACCATGTACAAACAAATTAATAGGTTGAACTAACTGCCTGACAAAATGCCATTCCTACGATGTCCATGAAAAAACACAGACATGTGAACTTCCTCAGAGATTATTCCGTGTTTGTGTTCTATCCGTGAAAATCATGGAAAGATCACGTACGTGCAACATGAACGTCTGAATGAGGCTTAGGCTACTTTCACACATCAGGTTTTTTAATCCCGGCTGTTTACGGCTCTTAAGAGAAAAACCGGAACTGTTTTTAAAAAAAACGGAACCGGTTTTCTCCAATGACTTGTATAAGCACCGGATCGCGCTGGATGGCCCTGCGTTTCTGCATAATTTTGCCGGATCTGGCTAAAATTCTGGTTCCGGCATCTGGAAAAACGTCTATTGTAAAGTTTTTTGTCTGTGGCGAAAAGCCGGAAGGGCTGGATCCGGCTCTTCCGGCTTTTCGCTACAATGCACGTCTATGGACACCGGATTGCGCCGGATCCGGAAAAAAGGCGGATCTGGCGGCCTGATCCGGCTTTTTAAACTGAGCATGTTCAGAAGCTATTGGTCTGCCCCCAGGACACATATAAACCAATGCCATTGAGGCCCCACTTATTTCCAGCCATACTGCCTGCCAGAGAGCCCACACCCTGCCAAGAATCTTCCAGACCCTGCCAAAAGGGCCAGCCAGAGAGCGAAGCCAAGCCATGTCTTCTTCTGGGAGCCCTCCCTCCCGTCGGCAGCGCACTGAGGTAAATATATATGCTTTTAATTTTGCTCTTGCTCTCTCCCTCTGTGTGTGTGTATGTATGTACAGGATGTGTGTCTGTGTCTGTGTGTGTGTTTATAGCTTAATATATTTCGCCATCTTTCTCTTTTGTAGGAAGCTGCTGCTGCAGCCAGAGGTGCTCCCAGAAGAAGAGCGAAGGGGTGGAGAAATACCTGAAGCGGGATCACAATTGGTATGTTTCTTTCATTTATCGCAGAACCACAACCTCACACTACACCCAACACATAACAACACAAGATACTTACAGAAAGATCGAAGCACACTACACATCCACGGCCATGCGCTAGTGTCAATTCATATATGTGCTTTGCGCCAGTGTGGTTATACATGACTGTGTTCAGGGACCCGGCTGAAATAAGCCCGTAGAATACCGGCTTCTCCGGTGAGGAGATTGCATGTTGCATAACCACTGACTGCTATCAGTTCGGCAGTAAGCTTGTGCTCCTGTGAGGCTAACAGGGCGCAGTGCTTCCCATTCATGGCTACTCTGTGGAGTAACAGGGCTAGTCTATAGAGCCAAACAGTGCCGCCATTCGCTAGCAGCAGGTTCCTCCTGCACGGTGGACCCCGGGCTGCGAACGCACCATTTATAATAAACATCTCTATTTTCTCGGTGCATTCCCCTAGCCCTAACAGTAGCCTTAAACAGACAATGTTAACATAGTGTCAAAAATTTCAGGAAGTTGCAATTTGCTGTACATTTTCACAATTTTAAGGGGCAGACAACTGACAGCAGTACCTGGTAATCATTTTTTTTTAAACCAGCATACAGATTTTGAAGAAACAGAGGGAAAATTAATGCATTTGACTCTAAAAATGAAATAAAAGACATTCACGTTAATACACTACAATACTACGAGCCAAGAAACATATTCTTAATAAAAGCAAGATTCCACAAGAACGGTTCACAAATTTTGTGAAATTGTCTCAAATTATATCATTGTGTGAAATACCAATTTTAAACCATTGAATTGAAACTCCTACGGATACATAAAATCATTATTGTAATTATCATCTACTACCCAAGGCCATAACTATTGCAGCTGTGTATATTCTCCAGATTCTAGAGCTGTAATACAGAACCCAAAGATGTCTATGAATCACTTCTGTACCTACATATGCCTCAGAGATTATAGAGAAGCAAATACAACTGAGAAAAACAGGACACTAAGGCTATGTGCACACGTTTAGGATTTCTTGCAGAAATTTCCTGAGCAGAACCAGACATTTTCTGCAAGAAATCCGCATGCGTTTTTTTTTCGTGGTTTTCTCGCGTTTTTAACACTTTTTACTGCGCTTTTGGTGCGGTTTTTTGCGGATTTTTCCAGAGGTTCCCAATGCAATAATATAGTGGGAAATCCGCAAAAAATCTGCAAAATTAATGAACATGCTGCGTTTTTTACCGCGATGTGCACAAAAATTGCAGAATGCATTCTAAGGGTATGTGCACACATTGCGGATTCGCAGTGTTTTTAGCAGTGCAGAAACGCTGCAGATCCGCAATTGATTTACAGTACAATGTAAATCAATGAGAAAAAAAATGCTGTGCACACTTTGTGGAAAATCCGCTGCGGAAACGCTGTGGTTTAAAAGAAGTAGCATGTCACTTCTTTTTTGTGAATCTGCAGCGTTTTTGTAACCGCAGGGGTAAAAACGCAGCAAATCCACAAGAAAACCGCAGCAAAAACGCACAAGAAATGCTGCGGAACCGCACAAAAAATGCGACAAATCCGCAGGTGCGTTTTTTGCCAGGAGAGGCAGAATCCGCACCAGAAATTCCTAAGGCTAATCCGCAACGTGTGCACATAGCCTTAATGATAGGATACATAATGTATGCATTTTTTCGCGTTTTTATAGCGAAAAAAAAACACGGAAAATTTGCAACGTGTGCACATAGCCTAAATCACTTGTCACAGAGGCATTCTGGCTACATCTATTTTCTAACTACTGTACACTGACGAGCTATATGCAAGTTTCCTACACAATTGGTTACTTTGTACACTTCAGTAGTATGGTTATGAAAAAGACGTAAAGTGTTCCATTCCAGCAAGACAGCATACGTTGAGATTGACAAATAAATGGTTCAATGACAAGGTAGTAGAGGTGCTGGATTAGCCCCCATAGTCCCCAGACTTCAACAAATCAAACACTTGTGGGTAGAGTTAAAGAATAATCTGCATACATGCCCAAGTGAGTCGACCAGCATGCACCAAGTTTGAGAACATGTAGACACCTGAGATCAGATTTCGGTCGAGACATGCTTGAATCTGACAGAGACCATGCCCAGAAGGATTCAGGCAGTGTTGAAAGCCAAAGGTGGATTTACAAAATACTAACAAATTACTGTATTTTTATGACCATAAGACGCACTTTTTTTCCTCCAAATTTGGGAGGAAAGTGTGGGTGCGTCTTATGGTCGGAATGTAGCATGTGGGGAGGGAGCAGCAGCGAGTGGGATCCCACTTGCAGGAGGCGGAAAAATGTCCCAGCTGCCCGGAATCCAGTGCTGGGGAAACCATGTGGTCCCGATGATTAAAGTGCAGTGAATATTCATTAATCGCTTCCCCGCCCACCTGTTAGCTGAGCGGGGAGCAGCACATGAATACACGTTCACTGAAACACACATGGTTTCCCCAGCGCTGGATGCTTGCAGCAGCTGGGGAGATCTGTGTGTCCGGTGGAGGAGGAGGCAGCAGCAGGGGCCAGAGGGGACAAGATCGCTGCATACCTGCCTGGCTGTGCTGGATGCTCCAGCACAAGGACCTGTGTGATGTCATGAAGTGAGCGGGCTGGAGCATCACATGGCAGCACAGAGCCCTCCCTCTTCTGATGTCATCACAGGTCCTTCAGACACCGCACTAGAATCTGCAGGCTTCCTCCTATGGCATGTGTTGTGGAGAGGCAACAAGAGGGAGGGTTCTGTGTGTGCAGTCATGGGATGCTCCAGCTTTTCACCTCACCACAGTGGCTGGCTGGCACAATTAAAAGATTAGTCTTTACAACAAACAATAAAGCACTCTGCCACTACAGTGTTGAACTATAACTCCCAGCATGCCATAGGATCTGCAGGACATGCTGGGAGTTATAGTTCTCTCAATGGGATCTTAAAGCAGCACTCCAGTGTTATTTTTCAGTTCTGGAGTGGTGCTATATATTTAACCCCTCTCCCCCATTCTTATACTCAACCTCCAGCATCTTCATATAGTACTTTACCGACACCACACTGGTCCTGCAGCTTCCAACATGATAACATATTATTATATATAATAACACCACATATAATAGTATGTTATTCAATTTTACCACATTTTTTTTTTTCGCTTCAAATATTTTTTTCTCTATTTTCCACCTCTAAAACCTGGGTGCGTCTTATAGTCTGATGCGTCTTATAGTCCGAAAAATACAGTGATAAAAATTGACATTTAGATGTTTAGAAGCAAAACAGTAACAGTGCAGTGATATTACATGAATCTGCATAACTAATCATATACTAAGTGGTTACAAGTCAAATTTATGTATGAGATTGCCAAGATGATGATTGCCTATAAAATGAAGGTAGTCTCAAGCTTGAAGCTAGAGAGGATGGTGAGATACTGCTAGTGCATTTGCCATTTGACAATGTGTTGGTGAGTCTGCTTTTCATGTTGCGTGAGATACGGAGCATGAAAGTGAAAAGTTCAAACTGTTCTTACCATTTTGCTCATCAGTGTACATAATGGGTAGAGCCAACTTACCGTATATACTCGAATATAAGCCGAGATTTTCAGCCCAAATTTTTGGGCTGAAAGTGCCCCTCTCGGCTTATACTCGAGTCAAGGTGGGTGGCAGGGTCAGCGGGTGAAGGGGTGAGGGCGCTGAGGCATACTTACGTAGTCCCAGCGATCCTGGCGCTCCCCCTGCCGTCCCACGGTCTTCTGTGCTGCAGCTTCTTCCCCTCTTCAGCGGTCACGTGGGACCGCTCATTAGAGAAATGAATAAGCGGCTCCACCTCCCATAGGGGTGGAGCCGCCTATTCATTTCTCTAATCAGCGGTAACGGTGACTGCTGATTAGAGAAAGAAGCTGCGGCACCGAAGAACAGCTGTGACAGGCAGAGGGAGCCGGACGTCGGGACCAGGTAAGTATGTAATATTCACCTGTCCACGTTCCAGCCGCCGGGAGCCGCTCCATCTTCCCGGCACCTCCATCTTCCCGGCGTCTGCGCTCTGACTGTTCAGGTCAGAGGGCGCGATGATGCATATAGTGTGCGCGGCGCCCTCTGCCTGATCAGTCAGTGCAGAGACGCCGGGACGAGACGCCGGGACCGGACGCTGGGAGCTGCAAGCAAGAGAGGTGAGTATGTGTTTTTTTTTTTTTTTACTGCAGCAGCAGCAGCAATGGCAGAGCTTTCTATGGGGAACTATGAACGGTGCAGAGCACTATATGAGGCACAGCTATAGGGAAATAATGAACGGTGCAGAGCACTGTATGGGGCACAGCTATAGGGAAATAATGAACGGTGCAGAGCACTGTATGGGGCACAGCTATAGGGAAATAATGAACGGTGCAGAGCACTGTATGGGGCACAGCTATAGGGAAATAATGAACGGTGGAGAGCACTGTATGGGGCACAGCTATAGGGAAATAATGAACGGTGCAGAGCACTATATGGGGCACAGCTATAGGGAAATAATGAACGGTGCAGAGCACTATATGGGGCACAGCTATGGGACAATCATGAACGGTGCAGAGCACTATATGGGGCACAGCTATAGGGAACTATGAACGGTGCAGAGCGCTATATGGCACAGCTATGGGGAAATAATGAACGGTGCAGAGCGCTATATGGCACAGCTATGGGGAAATAATGAACGGTGCAGAGCACTGTATGGCACAGCTATGGGGAAATAATGATCTATTTTTATTTTTGAAATTCACCGGTAAATGCTGCATTTCCACCCTAGGCTTATACTCGAGTCAATAAGTTTTCCCAGTTTTTTGTGGCATAATTAGGGGGGTCGGCTTATACTCGGGTCGGCTTATACTCGAGTATATACGGTAAGTATAAATTCAGACAGATGTATGGTATGCACGTTTTTTACTGTCCTAATTCTGAGAGTCACTCTGCATCTTTGTGCTTTTACTGAATCAAACATAAAGCACTTTAGATCTCTATTTGCGCTCAGCCGGATGAGTGTTTCTATACCGTCAGCTATGTCTGTAATCACTCCACAGCACTTTGATTGACTGCCCGCTATTCAGAGCTAGCTGTTAAGCGTTGGGCATGTTTACAGCCACCAATCACCATACAGTGGTGGTGAGTGGTGCTGTGAGGGATGACTGTAGTCACTCCATGCATGATCCTATGACTGAAAGCTAGCCATTCCCAAGAGAATGTTCATGTTCATGTTTTTCCCGGTAGCTGTACTTTCAGCAAAGCAGTCAGGCAAAGGTCCTTGGTATCAACCTTACAATACCTAACACCTACACAGGATTCGATTTCTGTATATGTGAGTCATAAAATGATAAGATGTTTCTGAGGATTAGTATTCAAAGAGCTTGTAAATAATTTTAAAAAGCTCAAAGAACATACAACATATTAAATTACAGATAAAACATCTAATAAAATAACTGGGGAAAAATTTGAAAATGATCCAAAAAGGAACAGGAGTATTTTAATCAGATTCTAAATTCAAGTAGAGCTTAATATTTATTTTGTTGGGACCTCACCATACTCAGCCATCAATTAAAAACTGAAGTTAATAGCTTCTGAATAAAAGCCAGCAGAGCTATTTATCACTGTGACTATCCATAACTTAATTCCTGGAGGTTGGCGACTTGCGGAAACTAGTATGAGTATTGATATGTCCCTGTCTCACCCTCTGTCATCTGGCTCACAAGATCTCACCCTGGAATTTTCAGGGTGATCAGTCTTTGGGAATGATTCATTCCTTTAAAATAGTTAACAATTTGTGATTTAGTTTCGACAGGGATGACAGGTATTGACCGCTCTGTGTTTTTAGCTACCACAATTGTGTTCCCGACATTCTTGGCAAATTTCCAGATGCTTCTACCTCTGAAGCGTGGGCAACAGCCTAATATAAAGAAACAGGTTTACGTGATAGAAACTGATTGCATTGAATTTCTGAAAATATTTTTAAATACAAAAAAAAATCTGCACATTTGTTTAAACGATATTTCTCTAATGTGTAACTACATTACAGATGCATTATAAATGAAAGCTTGCATCGATTTATACTGTGCTTTTAAAAGTGACAAAAAAAAAACCTTTTTCTGGATCAATTGTAGCTGTTGGCAAAAGTGAGAATTTATGAGAAAAGTGAGCAGTGTTATCTATGTAAAGACTGAGTTCCAAAAGAAAATGGGAAAATGTATAAATCTGTAGGATGTAGATATAGTACTTATACTTACAGTCTATACTTTATACACATGGTTCATATTGTAAGACTCATTTTGTGTAATTTCCTAGGCTTGTTAGACACATTTATTGTTAACTCCAAATTTTAGACATCTTCAATAAATCTGACACATCTTGCCACGTATCTGACAAATATTCAGATTATAGCAGCAGAAGTATGAGAAATCACAGGTCACCATAGAAAACTTAATGGGTCCAATCACTTAATGAGAACTCCTCACTAGTGATGAGTAAGCGTGCTCGGATAAGGTGTTATCTGAGCATGCTCGAGAGCTAATAGAGTATTATTGGCATGCTCTAATACTTTGTAAGAGTCACCACAGCTGTTCGACAGCCGCAACACATGCAGGGATTGCCTCACAAACATGCAATCCTTGCATGTGTTGCGGCTGTAGAACAGCGAGACATGCAGCCACGGTGACTCTAACATAGTATTAGAGCACGGAAATGATACTCTATTAACGCTCGAGCATGCTCAGATAACACCTTATCCCAGCACACTCGCTCATCGCTAGTGAGACATTCTCATCCATCCCATCCTCATCCATCCTTTGCAAACTGTGAGCCCTTGTGGGCAGGGTCCTCTCTCCTCCTGTACCATGCAATAACTTGTATTTTTTAGGATTATTCTACTTGTTTTTACTATGCATACCCCTTTTAACATGGGAAAACACAAAAAAAACAGGCAAATCAAATGCACTATCATGGTGCAGCGGGCCCGAGTAAAGATGGTGACTACACAGGTGTGGTAATACCAAATGAGACAGCCAGCCTACAATCAGGGATTGGCCATTTGGCACACCAGTGGAGGTTTTTTCCTCCTTTTGTGGTTTTTGCTGTAAGGCCGGGATCACACACAGCAAGATACGGCCGAGTCTCGCAGGTTAAAACCAAGCTCTGGCACCAGCACTCCAGAGCGGAGCGTGCGGCCGCACAGCAATACATGGAGCTGCACGCTTCGCTCTGGAGTGCCGGTGCATGAGCTTGTTTTTAACCTGCGAGACTCGGCCGTATCTCGCTGTAGTGTGACTCCGGCCTTAGAGTAGGACTGGCAAGCGTGAGGACCCATGACGTAGGTTGCCAGATTACGTATTGTGGCCATAATATTAACTAATACCTTACATATTTTGATATGTTCTTGTGCACTTTTTTAACTTTTTGAGGTGCAGTTGGGCCCAGATCGCTTTGTAAATTATGGCCTCTGTTCATACAGGACGCAGTACAGTTACCACTGGGCAGCCTGCCACAGTGCGATACTTAATAGGCTGTGATCCAGATGCTTTGCATTCTCTGTGTGAACACTGCCACATGCAGATTATCTGTCTGCACTGGTGTGCCAAATGGCCAATCCCCGATTGTAGGCTGGCTGTCTCATTTGGTATTACCGCACCTGTGTAGTCGCCATCTTTACTTGGGTCCACTGCACCATGACAGTGCATTTGATTTGAGGCCTAGACAGGTAAGCACCTTTGCCTGTTTTTTTGTGTTTTCTGTAGTGGAGGTTTTTTCCTCCTTTTTTTTTTTTACCCTTTTTAACATGTTAGGCGCCATGGAATAGATGGCACTATAATAATGAATAATAATAATAATAATAACAATAAAATACACTATACTTTTTTTTATAATATTCAGTATTTTAGGTCCATACATTTGTACTTATTAAACATAAATTAAATTATATCATTCTGGGTGCATGTTGCCACCACTATAAGGAGCCATCTGTATCTGAACTTTTATAGTACAACTTGTACAGATAGCATTTGAGCCTTATAAATTTTCATTCCTCAACTTTGAAATTGCAGCACCAAGAAGCAAGAATTGTGGAATTATGGAAATCACAGGATGGATAGACATGATAGTACCACCAATTTTCACACATTGTATGAGGTTTTTATAATGCAGCTATAATTCAGTGTTTTTCTTTCTCTAAAAAATGCTGCTTATTTAGGCTTAAAATTTGGTTTCAATTGTCCTCAAAACATTATTTTATTAGCCTACTGGCTTGTCCAGGAGATCTCAAACAAACTTCAAACGGGCAGTAATGTTCTTTTTGAAAAGCAGAAGTTTTCTCCTTGCAGTCCTGCCATGCACATCATTGTTATTCAGTGTCCTGATTGTGGGTTCATGGACACGAACATTAGCTATAATGAGAGAGACTTTTAGTTGCCTAGAGTTCACCTTGGGCTTCTTCGTGACTCTGCAGGCTATTATACAGCGTGCGTTTAAAGTGATCTTTGTTGTTCGACCAGCCCTGAGGAAGGTAAAAATATTTTTTAATTTCTTCCATTTGTACACAATGTGATTGTGGATTGGTGGAGTCCAACTTGATGAACAACAACAATTCTTCTTCTGAGGTCCTTAAAAAACTCTTTGTTCATACCACATTATACTTCCACAAACAAGTATTGTGAAGATCAGGCTTTGATAGCTCCTGTTCATTAAATAAAACAGGTCGCCCACTCAAATCTGATTGTCATCCTACTGATTGAAAACACCAGACTCTAATTTCATCTTCAACTTATCTGCTAATCCCAAAGGTTCATTTACCTTTCCAAGTCACAGACGTGATATTGGATCAGTTTCCTCATTTCAAAAATGGCTAATATAAAATATTTTTGACTGGTTTCTTTTATTTGATTTTCTTTATCTACTTTTAGGACTTGTGTGAACAGCTGATGTAGTTGTTGGTTAAATTAATACAGACAAATGGATTTTTTTTTTAATTTAAAAAACTTTAAGGCCATGTTCACACGTTGCGGTTTTTACCGCGGATCTGCGGCGTTATTGATGCTGCTGATCTGCAGCAGTGTCCCATGTGGTTTACAATACCATGTAAACCTATGGAAAACCAAATCCGCAGTACACATGCTGCGGAAAAAAACGTGCAGAAACTCAGCATTGTTTTTTCCGCAGCATGTCAATTCTTTGTGCGGATCTGCAGCCTTTCTGCACCCATTGACTTGTATTGAGTCGGGCACATCCGCAGCAAAACCTCAGATGTAAAAAAGTTCTGCAGTTTAGCTGCAGGTGAAACGCTGCAGATCGGGAGGGAGGAGTGTGTGGGCAGAGACTGTGCATGTCTGTGTGTGCGGGTGGGGTCTGTGCAGGACTGTCGGGGGTCTGTGCGGGCCTGTCGGGGGTCTGTGCGGGCCTGTCGGGGGTCTGTGCGGGCCTGTCGGGGGTCTGTGCGGGCCTGTCAGGGGTCTGTGCGGGCCTCTCGAGGGTCTGTGCGGGTCTCTCGGGGGTCTGTGCGAGCCTCTTAGGGGTCTGTGTGGGCCTGCCGGGGGTCTATGCGGGGCTCTGTGTGTGTGTGTGCACAAGCATCGTCCGATGGGACTACAACATATAACAGTACATACGACATACAACATATAACAGTACATACAACATACAACATATAACAGTACATACAACATACAACATATAACAGTACATACAACATACATCATATAACAGTACATACAACATATAACATACAACATATAACAGTACATACAACATATAACAGTACATACAACATATAACAGTACATACAACATATAACAGTACATACAACATACATCATATAACAGTACATACAACATATAACATGCAACATATAACAGTACATACAACATATAACATACAACCAACCAAACCACATGGGCTACTTGCACATTGAACAAAGTCTATAGGAACCTGTTCACACCACCAAAAAACTTGAAGACACAAAAAAAGCACAGTGAGGTCAAAAATACTCTGTTGTAAAAAAAAATCACAGTAATAAGCAAGTGCTTGTCAAAATATGGAAAAAAAACAGGGTATTTAGTTGATAGGTTTTTTTGCAAAAAAATGTATACTAAGCTGCTCCACCAATCGTCAAGGTATACCCATATAGAGCAGTCCTATCTAATGTATATAATCCCTATCTGATGTATTTAAAACCTGATCATCTGTATAGTAACCGTATAAGCAGGGCTTAGAGAAGGAATATCCATGTGGACATGCAGGATGGACCAGCTTAAATGCAAATGACCCACAGAGGAGTGATGGACTCCCCAGTCTTGTAGAAACAAGAGAACAGTACATACAACATATAACAGTACATATGACATACAACATATAACAGTACATACACCATACAACATATAACATATAACAGAACATACAACAGAACATATAACATATAACAGAACATACAACATAACATATAACATATAACAGTACATACAACATATAACAGTATATACAACATATAACAGTACATACGACATACAACATATAACAGTACATACAACGTATAACAGTACATACAACATACAACATATAACAACACATACAACATATAACAGTACATACAACATATAACAGTACATACAACATATAACAGTGCATGCAACATATAACATATAACAGTGCATACAATATACAACATACAACATATAACAGTACATACAACATAACAGTACATACAACATGCAACATATAACAGTACATACAACATAAATATATAACAGTACATACAACATATAACAGTACATACAACATATAACAGTACATACAACATACAGTGCCTACAAGTAGTATTCAACCCCCTGCAGATTTAGCAGGTTTACACATTTGGAATTAACTTGGCATTGTGACATTTGGACTGTAGATCAGCCTGGAAGTGTGAAATGCACTGCAGCAAAAAAATGTTATTTCTTTGTTTATTTTTTTTTAAATTGTGAAAAGTCTTTTCAGAGGGTCATTTATTATTCAACCCCTCAACCCACCAGAATTCTGTTTGGTTCCCCTAAAGTATTAAGAAGTAGTTCAGGCACAAAGAACAATGAGCTTCACATGTTTTGATTAATTATCTCTTTTTCCAGCCTTTTCTGACTATTTAAGACCCTCCCCAAACTTGTGAACAGCACTCATACATGGTCAACATGGGAATGACAAAGGAGCATTCCAAGGCCATCAGAGACAAGATCGTGGAGGGTCACAAGGCTGGCAAGGGGTACAAAACCCTTTCCAAGGAGTTGGGCCTACCTGTCTCCACTGTTGGGAGCATCATCCGGAAGTGGAAGGCTTATGGAACTACTGTTAGCCTTCCACGGCCTGGGCAGCCTTTGAAAGTTTCCTCCCGTGCCGAGGCCAGGCTTGTCCGAAGAGTCAAGGCTAACCCAAGGACAACAAGGAAGGAGCTCCAGGAAGATCTCATGGCAGTGGGGACATTGGTTTCAGTCAATACCATAAGTAACGTACTCCACCGCAGTGGTCTCCGTTCCAGACGAGCCCGTAAGGTACCTTTACTTTTAAAGCGTCATGTCAAGGCTCATCTACAGTTTACTCATGATCACTTGGAGGACTCTGAGACTGACTGGTTCAAGGTTCTCTGGTCTGATGAGACCAAGATCGAGATCTTTGGTGCCAACCACACACGTGACGTTTGGAGACTGGATGGCACTGCATACGACCCCAAGAATACCATCCCTACAGTCAAGCATGGTGGTGGCAGCATCATGCTGTGGGGCTGTTTCTCAGCCAAGGGGCCTGGCCATCTGGTCCGCATCCATGGGAAGATGGATAGCACGGCCTACCTGGAGATTTTGGCCAAGAACCTCCGCTCCTCCATCAAGGATCTTAAGATGGGTCGTCATTTCATCTTCCAACAAGACAACGACCCAAAGCACACAGCCAAGAAAACCAAGGCCTGGTTCAAGAGGCAAAAAATCAAGGTGTTGCAGTGGCCTAGTCAGTCTCCTGACCTTAACCCAATTGAAAACTTGTGGAAGGAGCTCAAGATTAAAGCCCACATGAGACACCCAAAGAACCTAGATAACTTGGAGAAGATCTGCATGGAGGAGTGGGCCAAGATAACTCCAGAGACCTGTGCCGGCCTGATCAGGTCTTATAAAAGACGATTATTAGCTGTAATTGCAAACAAAGGTTATTCCACAAAATATTAAACCTAGGGGTTGAATAATAATTGACCCACACTTTTATGTTTAAAATTTATAAAAATTTAACTTAGCAACAAAACTTTTTGGTTTGTAAGATTTATGCATCTGTTAATAAATCCTGCTCTTGTTTGAAGTTTAAAGGCTCTAACTTATTTGCATCTTATTAAACCTGCTAAATCTGCAGGGGGTTGAATACTACTTGTAGGCACTGTATAACAGTACATACAACATACAACATATAACAGTACATACAACATATAACAGTACATACAACATATAACAGTACATGCAACATATAACATATAACAGTACATACAATATACAACATACAACATATACAGTTAGGGCCAGAAATATTTGGACAGTGACACAATTTTCGCGAGTTGGGCTCTGCATGCCACTACATTGGATTTGAAATGAAACCTCTACAACAGAATTCAAGTGCAGATTGTAACGTTTAATTTGAAGGGTTGAACAAAAATATCTGATAGAAAATGTAGGAATTGAACACATTTCTTTACAAACACTCCACATTTTAGGAGATCAAAAGTAATTGGACAAATAAACATAACCCAAACAAAATATTTTTATTTTCAATATTTTGTTGCAAATCCTTTGGAGGCAATCACTGCCTTAAGTCTGGAACCCATGGACATCACCAAACGCTGGGTTTCCTCCTTCTTAATGCTTTGCCAGGCCTTTACAGCCGCAGCCTTCAGGTCTTGCTTGTTTGTGGGTCTTTCCGTCTTAAGTCTGGATTTGAGCAAGTGAAATGCATGCTCAATTGGGTTTAGATCTGGAGATTGACTTGGCCATTGCAGAATGTTCCACTTTTTGGCACTCATGAACTCCTGGGTAGCTTTGTCTGTATGCTTGGGGTCATTGTCCATCTGTACTATGAAGCGCCGTCCAATCAACTTTGCAGCATTTGGCTGAATCTGGGCTGAAAGTATATCCCGGTACACTTCAGAATTAGTGTTGAGCATTCCGATACCGCAAGTATCGGGTATCGGCCGATACTTGCGGTATCGGAATTCCGATACCGAGATCCGATATTTTTGTGATATCGGGTATCGGTATCGAATCAATAGGGATGTGTAAAATAAAGAATTAAAATAAAAAATATTGAGTTTCCTCTCCTTCAGACCCTGTGATCCATCAGGATACCTTCCGATACTTGATGTCCCATTGACTTGTATTGGTATCGGATATCGGTATTGGCGATATCCGATATTTTTCGGGTATCGGCCGATACTATCCGATACCGATACTTTCAAGTATCGGACGGTATCGCTCAACACTATTCAGAATTCATCCGGCTACTCTTGTCTGCTCTTATGTCATCAATAAACACAAGTGACCCAGTGCCATTGAAAGCCATGCATGCCCATGCCATCACGTTGCCTCCACCATGTTTTACAGAGGATGTGGTGTGCCTTGGATCATGTGCCGTTCCCTTTCTTCTCCAAACTTTTTTCTTCCCATCATTCTGGTACAGGTTGATCTTTGTCTCATCTGTCCATAGAATACTTTTCCAGAACTGAGCTGGCTTCTTGAGGTGTTTTTCTGCAAATTTAACTCTGGCCTGTCTATTTTTGGTATTGATGAATGGTTTGCATCTAGATGTGAACCCTTTGTATTTACTGTCATGGAGTTTTCTCTTTACTGTTGACTTAGAGACAGATACACCTACTTCACTGAGAGTGTTCTGGACTTCAGTTGATGTTGTGAACGGGTTCTTCTTCACCAAATTAAGTATGCGGCGATCATCCACCACTGTTGTCATCCGTGGACGCCCAGGCCTTTTTGAGTTCCCAAGCTCACCAGTCAATTCCTTTTTTCTCAGAATGTACCCAACTGTTGATTTTGCTACTCCAAGCATGTCTGCTATCTCTCTGATGGATTTTTTCTTTTTTTTCAGCCTCAGGATGTTCTGCTTCACCTCAATTGAGAGTTCCTTTGACCGCATGTTGTCTGCTCACAGCAACAGCTTCCAAATGCAAAACCACACACCTGGAATCCACCCCTGACCTTTTAACTACTTCATTGATTACAGGTTAACGAGGGAGACGCCTTCAGAGTTAATTGCAGCCCTTAGAGTCCATTGTCCAATTACTTTTGGTCCCTTGAAAAAGAGGACGCTATGCATTACAGAGCTATGATTCCTAAACCCTTTCTCCGATTTGGATGTGGAAACTATCATATTGCAGCTGGGAGTGTGCACTTTCAGCCCATATTATATATATAATTGTATTTCTGAACATGTTATTGTAAACAGCTAAAATAACAAAACTTGTGTCACTGTCCAAATATTTCTGGACCTAACTGTAACAGTACATACAACATAACAGTACATACAACATGCAACATATAACAGTACATACAACATAAATATATAACCGTTCATACAACATATAACAGTGCATACAACATATAATAGTACATACAACATAACATTACATACAACATAACAGTACATACAACATACAACATATAACAGTACATACAACATATAACATATAACAGTACATACATGTAACATATAACAGTATATACAACATACATCATATACCATACAACATATAATATATAACATACAATACATACAGACATACAGTACATATAACATAGAGTACATACTCACCATCACCTTGCCACTTTGATCCCCGAAGCCAGTGTCACCTAAAAAAAAATTGAAACAATAAACAAACACTATACTCCCTAATCCGCAGATATCCAATTAAAATGAGTGTCCCACGACGATCTCCCATGAAGAGCAGCAGCATCAGCTGATGTGACCGCTCTCCAGGGGCTCCAGGAATACAATGACGGAAGGTATTCTTCCACACTGTATTCCTTCGCCACTGTAAAAAATAGTCCCTAGTCTCACTTGTGGCACTGCTGTGTGAGAAAGTTCCCATTCAGCAATGCCATAAAGTGAGACCCTGAACTCAGGTAACATCACTGATGCACTGCAGGAGCCATTGTCTCCTGTCAGTGTGTCACTGTAGGTCTTTAGGGCAGTGACATCACCCGATGTCATTGTTCTATTGGGGAGATAGGTCATAGGATACTCGTTATTAATTGGACTGCGTCGGACAGAGAGTATACGGTTTATTTTTAATTTTTTACAGGCGATCGAATATGGCAAGGATGGGTAAATTAAGAATATTAAAATACTTTTTTTCTGTCTGTGTCTTTTTTTTTTTTTTTAACTCTTTCACTACTCTAGGATTAATAATGGATAGGTGTCTTATTGACGCCTCTCCATTATTAACCATTACAATAGCAAGGTGACATTAACCCCTTATTACCCAATATCCCACCTCTACTCGGGAGTGGGAAGAGAGGGAGCTAAGTGCCGGAATTGGCGCATCTTACAGATGCGCTCTTTCTGGGGCGGCTGGGGGCTGGTATTTGTAGCGGGGGGCAATATCCATGGCAACTCTCTGAGGCTATGCATATCAGCCTGCAGCTGTCTGCATAGCCTTTCTGGCTATAAAATATAGGGGGACCCCACGTATTTTTTTGGGGGGTCACCCTATTTTAAAAGCCAGTAAAGGCTACGCCGACAGCTGCGGGCTGATATTCATAGCCTGGGAGGAGGCCATGGGTATTAACCCCTTCCCAGGCTACAAATATTGGCCCCCTGCCGTCAGCTTTCCCCCTCTGGCGCAGAAAATTGCGTGGGAGCTCCCACGCCATTTTTTTTCAGTTTTTTTTTTAATTAAACGTTCATTAAGAAACATAAGCCTTGCAATTATATATCTATGGATATATGTAAAGATATAACTATGGATATATCTATAGATATAACTATGGCTATACAGTTATATGAAAAAGTTTGGGCACCCCTATTAATCTTAAGCTTAATGTTTTATAAAAATAGTTTTTTTTGCAACAGCTATTTCAGTTTCATATATCTCATAACTGTTGGACCCCGGAATGTTTCTGCCTCGAAATGAGGTTTATTGTACTAATAGAAAATGTGCAATCTGCATTCAAACAAAATTTGACAGGTGTATAAGTATGGACACCCCACCAGAAAAGTGACATTAATATTTAGTAGATCCTCCTTTTGCAAAAATAACAGCGTCTAGTCGCTTCCTGTAGCTTTTAATGAGTTCCTGGATCCTGGATGAAGGTATTTTTGACCAATCCTCTTTACAAAATAATTCCAGTTCAGTTAAGTTTGATGGTCACCGAGCATGGACAGCCCTCTTCAAATGATCCCACAGATGTTCAATGATATTCAGGTCTGGGGACTGGGATGGCCATTCCAGAACAGTGTAATTGTTCCTTTGCATGAATGCCTGAGTAGATTTGGAGCGGTGTTTTGGATCATTGTCTTGCTGAAAGATCCATCCCCTGCGTAACTTCAACTTTGTCACTGATTCATGAACATTATTGCCAAGAATCTGCCGATACTGAGAGGAATCCATGCGTCCCTCAACTTTAACAAGATTCCTGGTGCCGGCATTGGCCACACAGCCCCAAAGCATGATGGAACCTCCACCAAATTTTACTGTGGGTAGCAAGTGTTTTTCTTGGAAAGCTGTGTTTTTTGGCCACCATGCATAACGCCTTTTTGTATGACCAAACAACTCAATCTTGGTTTCATCAGTCCACAGAACCTTCTTCCAAAAAGATATTGGCTTCTCCAAATGTGCTTTTGCATTCCTCAGCCAACTCTGTTTGTGGCGTGCTTGCAGAAACGGCTTCTTTCACATCACTCTCCCATACAGCTTCTCCTTGTGCAAAGTACGTTGTATAGTTGACTGATGCACAGTGACACCATCTGCAGCAAGTTGATGCTGCAGCTCTCTGGAGGTGGTCTGAGGATTGTCCTTGACTGATCCCACCATTCTTCTTCTCTGCCTTTCTGATGTTTTTCTTGGCCTGCCACTCCTGGCCTTAACAAGAGCTGTACCTGTGTTCTTCCATTTCCTTACTATGTTCCTCACAATGGAAATTGACAGGTTAAATCTCTGAGACAGTTTTTTTGTATCCTTCCCCTGAACAACTATGTTGAATAATCTTTGTTTTCAGATCATTAGACAGTTGTTTTGAGGAGCCCATGATGCCACTCTTCAGAGGAGATTCAAACAGAAGAACAACTTGCAAGTGGCCACTTTAAGTAGCTTTTCTCATGATTGCATACACCAGGCTATGAAGTTCAAAGCTCAATGAGGTTAGAAAACAAAAAAAAGTGCTTTAGTAAGTCAGTAAAAAGTAGGTAGGAGTATTTAAAACAAGAAAATGATAAGGGCGCCCATACTTATACACCTGTCAAATTTTGTTTGAATGCAGATTGCACATTTTCTGTTAGTACAATAAACCACATTTCAAGGCAGAAACATTACTGTGTCCAACAGTTATTAGATATATGAAACTGAAATAGCTGTTGCAAAAAAAACAATTTTTATAAAACATTAAGCTTAAGATTAATAGGGGTGCCCAAACTTTTTCATATAACTGTATCTATCTATCTATCTATCTATCTATCTATCTATACTTTTTCATATAACTGTATCTATCTATCTATCTATCTATGTAATGGAGTGTGGGTTGGACAAATGTAAAAGAGGAGGTTGGACAAGAAATGACATCACAAATCTTTTTTTGTTCAATAATACATCTTTATTTAGCTTTCAAAAACGTATACAAAACCGCATAAAAAAACACAACAAAACCGCACAAAAAACGCACCTGTGTTTTCTGCCAAGAGCTGCAGATTTAGTGCAGACAAATCCGCAGGCAAAACTGCTACGTGTGCACATACCCTTAAGCACCACTGTACATATCTTGTTTCTCTACTAGGTACACTACTGCTGCATGGCAAGGTTTGGAAAGTGTTTCCATTAAGTCATTGTTCAAAGCTGCACTTTCCATTATAAGAACGAAAAAACAAAAAGTAAGGGCAGTGATTGAACTTCCAAATGTCAGACAACAATGGAATCGACAGACCTTTTTAACATTAGTATGGTCAGTTTTCCTTCATTGAGTGTTATGAAAGTATTTTAGTCATCCAATCAAATTGGTAACGCTTTTTTTATTTACTAAGTGTAGTTGGTGAGCTTAGATATCATGAAGTAGAGCATCATTTAAGAAAGCATAACATAGACCAATATGAAGCCCAGTGCAGCAGGAGGGAGGCCTTTAAGTGCAGTAACTATCTCATGGTTATGGTCATATCCAGCTGCCTTCATCATAAAACAGGTAATACTGCAATCCTGTGATCAACATTAACAGACAGGATGGATGTTGAACAAATCCATGGGCATCCTCTCGCATTTAAGCCTTCTTTTAACAGCTGCAAGAATAAAATGAAGGCTCACACAGAAGAGATGCTCTATATTATTCACCGTAAGGCATAGCTGATAGTCAGCCGGCAAAAACCACATGAACATAATGGTCCTGATTCATTAAGTTTGGCGTTTCGTACGTCTGTCTTAGTAAGGGACATGCAGGAATAAGATGCGCAATATTCACGAAGAGACATATGCCTCTTAATGAATTCAGTGCATCTTATCACTGGCATGTGATTTAAGTCCGGGACTAGAGTAACATTTCTGGCTACAGAAACTGCACTTTTGCTGAAATAGGTGGGAGTAGCTATAACCCATCCCTGGCTCTTTCTTTTTGTTGGAGCTGCTTGAAACCCTTGTGAAAATGGCAAAATTTGTAACCACTTATATGCACTAAACAACTTTTCCAAATTGTGCTGATGTTAAACTGCACTATGGCTGAACATTGCTCTATGCTTGGCTTATCCATTATGGGCCATAATTTATGGCATATACATAAAAAGTCCTATAGGCAGTTAAGTAAGGGAGTACTTTTGGCACCATCAGACCCCATGTGTACAGCAATATTTTTTGATGCATGCAATGCTTCTACGGGAGAATACCTGGGTACATACAGTATGTGCTGTCTGATGGAGCATGACATCATTTCTGTAACATGTGAAATCCAACAGGAAAACCCTTCTGTGTGAAAAATGTAGGCATACATAGATACAGCAGAGGACTCATGCCCTGCATTCACAGCCCTATTAGATCTCTGAATCAAAGAGAACAATAATACATGAGTTGTAAAAGTAAGCACTACATAGGGAAGGAGTACCTCTAGTTGGACCTGTAACTACATCAAGACTAGGGCCCAATCACGGATTGCAGTCAGTGAATTCCTACCGCTCGCCTCTTCTCGAGATATATGTAGGTCCTCCAGATGCAGCTGCATCTACTATACATTTATATCAGATCCCCAAGCTATGCCACTAAATGTAAGAGATGGGAATACCCATTTAATAACCGCATAGCCCAGATATCTGGCCTACATGTCACCAAAATTGATAGCCTTGGTGTAGACTGAATAAATAATAATAACATGCATGCTTTATAAAAGTAATGTAATAATTTACCATGCTTAATAATAGAAGTGTCTTCTAAAATTCTGTGAAAAACGGTTAGGCACGTAGCGTATGTTAACAAGTGTGCAGCTGACATAATGCCACCATGAAATAGGTTTCAGCACTTGAATCAATGTTGCCATGCTGCCGAGCTGCTATTCTCCGAACTGCAGGTGCACTCTATGCAAATGGCAGCGCTGTAATTCACTGGTTACAACAAGCACTCTGTTCTAATCAGGCGTAATAGAAAACTGTAAGCCCTCCAGCCATGTGCTCGGAGAATGGTCTCTTCATGCTCCCTTCCTGGCCTGCTGTGTAAGAGGGTCTAACTTCAAGCATGTCAAGGTTAGCACAAGGCAGCTCAATCTGAAAGGAACGCAGATTCAAAGAGCCCGGGATCCTGGCTTTTATCCATATAGCAGGATCAGCCAAAGGGCAGCGCTGCTCACTCAGTGCTGGATTTACCAGCGGAGACTGATTTCTCCTTTCGGGATCGTTCTCTGGGACCTATCATTATATTACAACTCTCCCTTATGTTTCTCCAACACATGCGAGAGATAAAAGTCTATGCTACAAGGCAGAGCTTGAAAAAAGACAAGTAAAACGGCCAATTTCATGCGATTCTGTAGAAATAATGTATTTAAATTAGCTAAAAAAAAAATAGTCGACCTTTCAGTCAGCAATCAAAACGATATAGGGGATCATGGCGCGTCTGGTTTCTATTTGGAGTGAGCTGAGAGGAAGTGCGTTATCATTCATTTTTACGATTTCCCTTTCTACTTTTCATCGTTAGATCGTTATTTAATACTGCTCAGCGCAGTTAGCTGCATGTGACAAGTACAGAACATTTCTCAAACCCTAAAAATAAAATATGAAGTGTAAGAAAAAAAAAGCACAGTTGTTCTGTAGACAATTAGCAATTCCATTTAGACACATTTTTTCCACAAAATGTGGGTGAAGACCACTCATGTCACTCTGATACCTGCCATGGGGGTAGTGTCCCAGCGGCCCTAGAACACAGACTTGACTTGTTCAATAGATGTACAACAGTGGGGAAGTTGAGGAAGAAATCTCAGCATATCAAAACTTTCCATGCAGGATTCTAGAAATGTACAGTATGTGGCATAATATTTCTTAATATTCTGATTATAATGCCAGTTTACATTTGCATCAATGCTTCTGTTCCTTTTGGAGCCATGACAGCTTTAGTGGAGTACTCATCAAAGTGATTCCAAGAAATCCTCATGGATCCCATTGACTTCTTATGCATTTGTCACATTCCCATTCTTTTTGACGGTAACAATAATGCTGTTGACTATCCTGCTCTTGCCACTGAATGACGAAAATACAACCGAACAGAGACCAAGGGTAGTGTGAACATAGCCTAATGCAACCTGCCATAGACAAATAGATTATTTAGCCTTCTATGAAATTAGTCATAGAAGGCGCCTCTTATAGGGAAATCGAAGCGTAAGCTCCACTGTGGGGGCGGGGAATTAGTAAAAATCTTTGCCCGCTAGAATTGACTACGAATTGATTCACATGACCTGGTTTATCGGCCATCTCAGTAATCTGTGCTTGCTGGACGGGAACCATGAGAATCAGCTCTTACCTAACAGCATTGGTGGCTCTTCTTTCTATTGGTCTAGTGTGATGTCACATGTGCGTCTGACTCATGACACAATGATGTCATCATGTCAAACCGGCTAAGAAAAAAAGCTGCAGAAGCCGTCATGTAAGAGACCGTTCTCATGGTTCCGTTAAGCAGCCACAGATGCCTGACGTGGCCAATGGCATGGTTCACGTGAATCAATTCGCATAATTCTACTGCCCATTCCTGTGGAATAATGTTGGCATCATACAAGCAATGGGAAATACCTGTATGGGTACACTGACTAACAGCCACATATATACAGTTATTGCGATATACAAAACTTATTGCCTATGGAGAAGCAGCACAATATTAGAGTAGGTTCACACGACCATATGAAAAATCATTCAGAGTTTTATACACAAAAGAGGGACTTTTTTTCTCACTGTCATCCGTGAGCTGTCAGTATACAATCTGTTTTGTTTTTTTTGTTTTTTTACAGCAGCAGCTTATAATAATTTACAGGACCATTTACAGGTTCCTGTATTTCAGAACTGCAATGTATCAGTAAAAATCGGATGTTATACTGTGGATCTTTATGGCATCTGATTTTTTTTTCTCGCACCCATAAATTTGAAAAAGTGAGTCTCATCCAAAATGCAGAGAAGAATCATGCACGCTCCGATTTTTTTCACACACAGATTCGGTCAGAGAAAAAAAATGACTCATCTGTGACGCCTCATGGAATAACATTGGTCAGAATGAGATTAGTTTTTTTACTGGACAGGACTCAGACCGAAAATATGGTGGTGTGCACGTACCCGTACAGTGAAGAAATAGTGAACAGAGTGCAACGCAGTTCACAACTGACAGTAAGGGAGGTAAAAAAAGAAAAAAAAAGAAAAATATATCTTTATTTCACCCTATGTGCATCAGCAAATACTCAGAAAAGAATTTAACAAAATCTGCATGATTTGGTGAGCATTTGAAGCTCCCTGGGGGAGATCCTAGTATGAACATTCACTTACAGTTCAGTTATCAAAGCTGTTTTACTAATATTAACTCTTCAATACTAATAATAACATTGATAATAAGGGTAGTGACAAGTCCCTAATATGAAACAAGAAAAATACGGCAGGTAATCATTACATTTTGGTTTTTAAACAAGTCAGAGCTTTTAGGCACTCTCCAACTATCCAGCTTTTATGTAACCTGACAAAACAGCCAAGTTTGTGTTGGAAATTAACTTTATTTGTTCAGTTACATTGTGCTTCATTGGAGTAATGGGTAGATAAGCTGCAACATGAGCCAGAGGCAAGCTGGAGGCTACTGTCATGGAGAGCAAGAGTAGGGTAACTAAAATGTGTAACACTTTGTTCCTAGTCCCATTAATTCCTCTGCTCTATGCAATCACTTGGAATCTATTCCGTGTCACAATACTTTCAGTGATGAGGAGTAGAGATAAGAGATGAGCAAATATGTTCAAAAAACAAATGCCAAACATAAATTTGGCACGAATATGGCAAATTCCGATTCGTGATCGAAAACACAAGCAAATTTTCATAAAATCGGGAAAAAAAAATCGGTAGCATTCGGTAAAAGTGCAGGAAAATATTTGTGTTGCCACTAAAGTATTTTAAGTACTTTGGCTAGCATAGTGGTGGTGTAGGATGAGTGTGGGGCACGTGTCTGATGAGGATAGGAGGCGGGGAGAACTCAGAGGACATTCAGTGTCTCCCACTCACACACCAACTCCTCATCTCGGCCCCTATGTGTCGGTGTCCCCCGAGGTTCAGTTGTAGGCCCGGGCACTATGCTTAGGGCATAGAAGCAGGAAAAACACACAAGGCTCTTAACAATCAACAATAGTTTAGTAAAATAATTAGTTATATAGCCTATGTAATGGAACAGTGTGGGACACACTGTATACTTGTACCAAGTAAAACCACGAAAAAACCACAGTGCCATAGTCCAAAATTAGACAAATAATGCAAAATTTATTAAATATATAAGCGACCTCTAACAAATAGGTGAGATAAAATTGTTTACATGACAATATGCTCTGAAAGGTACATAAACATGAATCACAAATAAAAGAGCAACATACCAGCTGGAGATACACAGATGCCACGCCGTCTCCCACCCACCCCAAAGCGTTTTGGAAATTTCCTTCCTCAGGGGACATGCCATTATACAGAGAAATAACTATTTATAGCTGCTATACCTGAAAAGTCAACCAATCACCCTCCGCAAACCAGACACACCGGCTGACGCTAATGCACACAGGCCCATGTGACCATACGTCAGACGGCGGACAGAAGTGGAGGAGACCAAGCTGAATAGCGGTCGGTGCATGCGCGAAAGTCTTCCGGCGGCCATATTGAGTCAGGGCAAAGCACCAGTAAGTATTATATTATTGTATGTAAATAAGTTACTAGATGTAAATATTGCATGATATTTTGATGTATCTAGTGTACATCAGTATCAACCGGTGTGTCTGGTCCCCATTATACTCTGGTGAAATTGAAACCACTTTGTTGGTGTCTCGCACTAATTTTTGGAAATGTGTACACTCCTGGTTGGGTGTCCATCTGCTGGGTTGGCTGTAGTGGAAGATGTGTCGGCCCTAGTATACTATTTCTACTGTGGTGAAATTGATGCAGCTTTGGTGGTGTCTGCCACTAACTGTTTAAAATGTGAACACTCCTCGTTGGGTGTCCATCTGCTGGGTTGGCTGTCGTGGAAGAGATGTCGCTCCCCATTATACTTATTTCTACTGTGGTGAAATTGATGCCACTTTATTGGTGTCTGCCATTAATTTTTGGAAAGGTGTACACTCCTGGTTGGGTGTCCATCTGCTGGGTTGGCTGTAGTGGAAGATGTGTCGGTCCCTATTATACTATTTCAACTCTCGTGATATTGATGCCACTTTGCTTGTGTCTGCCTCTAAATGTTGGAAATGTGTACACTCCTGATTGGGTGTCCATTTCCTGGGTTGGCTGCAGTGGAAGACGTGTCGGTCCCTATTATACTATTTCTACTCTGGTGAAGTTGATACTACTTTGTTGGTGTCTACCATTAATTGTTGGAAATGTGAAAACTCATGGTTGGGTCTACATCTGCTGGGTTGGCTGTAGTGGATGAGATGTCATTCCCCATTACACTTTTTTTACTTTGGTGAAATTGATGCCACTTTGGTGGTGTCTGCCCCTAATTATTTTAAATTTCAAGACTCCTGGTTGGGTCTCCTTCATGTGTAGTAGTAGGCCTCTGAGACTGGCGGGCCTCCACTTCCTTTGAGTCAACTGTCAGTGTTACTATCCTTGCATTTTTCTGACAATTGTAGTCTACGAAACTGATATTTGTGCCACCTGAGTGTGGCGGAGTAAAAAAGCAGGTTGGGCTGTTGCATGTGGTATCAGGGATCCCTGCACAGCAGGCCTACGCCGATGCCTCACCAACCTCATCTTAATTTGACATTCAATTCAAAGCTGTAAATGCTGGCCCAGAGCCTGATACCTCATGCATGGCTGATTGCTGCCGTGTCATTCTAGAATTTGTACTGTGGGTGAATTGAGGACACTTTCCTAGTCTCTGCCCCTATTTTGAGGTGTTTTTGCAGCTTTTAGGAACGTTAAAGTGTTGTGCATGCATTTGTTTTTCCCTCCCATTGCCTTCAATGGCGTTTGGCTATGTTCGGTGAATATTTGACGAATAAACTGGCGAATATTGCAAAATTGGCGATCGTAATCCAAACCGAACATTGAAATATTTGTTCATCCCTAATGATGAGGAAAGTGATGGATAAGTATCTGAACGTTACATCCATAAGTTGTATGTCCAAATGCAGCTAAAAAATATGACATTTAGTGCAGCCTGCTAAGGATTCATTGGATGCGTGTGAACCATTTGAAATGTTCTACTAAAATAATAAAAGTGCATATCCACTAATTTGACTTCACTACTTGCTAACCCAGAGTGGGTGTAAGAACAAAAGGACTTCAAAAGGGGTGTCTCTAACCGTGGAGACACACAAGTCTGAATAGGAGCTCAATACACAAAACAGAATATCTTTCATCAAAGCTATTTGCAAAGTTGATCCATCAATAAAAAATAAGTTATAATAATACATTTCAGCTTGAAAAAAATATATATTTGCCAATGCTTCGGGCCCAAGGCAGAGGGAAAAGCCAATCAAACTACACAGTATTTCATCAGTCTTAGCGCTTCAATTATGGCTGACAACGCACGGATCTTTTTTCTGTTTCCAACACTTTAATAACAGTGATTTGCAGTAATTGAGTATTTCTAGCTTATCAGCTAAAGATATTGTTGTAGAAAAAACAGACGACAGACAAGCTGATGTTACATTGGATAACCTGATATGAACTCTTGTGTACATGTTACAGCTCAGTAGATGGGATGCTCCACTGTCAGTGCTGCCTCACTGAAATCCTCAATTAGATCGGTTCATGATGCTGAATAGCAAAGAGCGATAATACCATTAATGCAAGGGGGATCATGGAAAAATACACTTTACCTTTAAAATTTTTGCTAGAAAATTAAGGACCTAAACGATCTCTGCATATTACTGTAAGGACAATCTTTTTTCACACCCCCAACGTTATTTAATAAGCTATATGGACCCCAAAATGGTGCCACTGAAAACTACAACTTTCCCTGCAAAATAATAAATACTGGTACTCATGCCAAAATGTAAATGAAAAATAAAAAAAAATGCCATGGCTCTCAGAAAATGAAATACCCAAAATAGGGCAGTCCGTGAAAAACAAAAATTTAATTTACCCTGCTCTCTATGCTAAGCGCTTGCACCGAGGTTCCGTGGAAATCTCCATAATACGTGATTCAGATGGAACCCCCGGTGGAAGATTCCCTATAATGGGGCAAATGGAGGCACTGTGGTCACCGGCTGGCCTATGATTCGGAAGTGTCAGTCTTTTTAGGCGTGCATAAAAGTGCAGTCGGCCACAGTGCACTTCTGAAAAGAAGGACAACGCTGTACAGATGCCAGATGGAGTCTAGAGTGTCCTCGGGCATTTCATTTGAATCACATCACTCGAAGATTTAGATGGAAACACCAATGTAAGTGCTCAACGTAGAGCGCCAGATAAATGTGATCCCAAATGTTATGTAAAATGTTCCCAACAAAAGCTTCAACTAAAATTTAAAAAAAAAGCAATTCGCCACTCAGGTCCGTCATCTGTTAACAAATATAGGGAACTTCCACGTTACTGGTAGTACAAAGACTCTGGAAAAGCAAAATGGCTCCTCCCTCTACAAAAAAAATTCTGTGCTCTCCAATCCAAATGCACCCTCTCTTCTGGGCCCCACAGTGTGCTTAAACCACATATAGCGTCCACATGTTTGACATTTCTGTAGCAATTAGAGCCCACCTAATTTACGGGTGCATGTCTCCGGAATCATGAGCTGGACATAACGTACTGGTCACTATCAGGTACTGGTCAGTACAATGGCAGTTTGCAATTTTCACTCGGCAACATCCACTGCTGCTTGTTTCTGGATAACTCCAATGGAGTGAAAATTTTCACTACACCTGCATACAAATTCCCAAAGGGGTATAATTTCCAAAATGATGTCACTGGAGGGAGAGATACTGCTCTTCTAGCACTTGGGGCTCTGTATATGAAGTACGCAAACTATTCTAGGAAAATCTGCGCTCCAGGAGACAAATAGCACTTCGTCCCTCCAGTCTTGTCGTATGGCTAAGCAGTACTGTACAGCCACATATGGAGTATGGCCACGTTCAGTAGAAATTGTGGGACAAATTTTGGTGCTATTTTTATCCACTTCATGTGTGAAAATGTAAAATATGGGGTTAAAACAACATCTTAGTGGTAAAAATGTAATTATTTTTTCTTCACTGCACAATGGTATAAAATTCCGTAACACACCCGTGGTGCCAATATGATCATTGCTCCTCTAGATGAATTCGTTAAGAGATATAGTTTGTAAAATGGTGTCACTTATGAGGGTTCTGTTGTGCTGGCACCTCAGGGGCTCTTCCCCAGTGGGTCATGGCACCCGCAAACTATAACATTAAAATCTGCACTATAATATGGCACTCGTTCCCTTCTGAGTTTGCACTGTGCCTGAAAAGTATTTCCAAAATACATTTAGGGTAATGGTGCACTCAGGAAAAAGTGGACTTCAGTTTGTTTGTTTCTCCTATTAGTCCTTAGAAAAATTAAAAACTTGGGACTAAAACAACATTTCAGTGGTAAAAATGTAATTTAGTCTTTCTTCACCACTGAATGGTATAAAATTCTGAGAGGTACATGTTGTGTCAGTCAATATAATTACTGCACCCCTAGATGAAATCATTGGGGGGTATATTTTTTAAAAAGAGTTCACATATGGGGCATTTCTTTATTCTGGCACCTCAGAGTCTCTGCCAATGTGATATGGCACCTTCAAACCAATCCAGCAAAATCTGAACTCCAATATGGTGCTTCTTCCCTTCTGAGCTTTGCACTGTGATTCAAAAGTTGGGTATCGGCGTACTCCGAAGAAATTGCACAACAAATTTTTATAGTGCAATTTCTTCTGTTACCCTTATGAAAATGCTAAATTTGAAGCTAAAAAACATTTTTGTGGGAAAAGGGTGATTTCTTTATTTTCACGGCTCAACATGATAAACTTCTATGAAGCACCTGGGGGTTCAATGTGCTCACCATACATCTACATAAGTTCCCTGAGGGGTCTAGTTTACAAAATGGTGTCATTTGTGGGGAATTTAGGCACATAAGGGGCTCTCCAAATACGACATGGTGTTAAATTGTTACAGCTAATTTTGCTTTCAAAAAGTTAAATGGTGCTCCTTCTCTTCCAAGCTCTGTGGTGCACATAAACAGTGGTTTTCCCCCAGATATGGGGAATCAGCATGTTCAGGAGACATTGCACAACAAATTTTGGTATCTATTTTTTCCTGTTACCCTTGCAAAAATAAAAAAATTGGCTCTAAATTAAAATTTTTCTGAAAAAAGTTAAATGTTCATTTTTTTTTTTTTTAAACATTCCAAAAATTCCTGTTGAGCACCTGAAGGGGTAATAAACTTCTTGGATGTGGTTTTGAGCACCTTGAGGGCTGCAGTTGTTAGAATTTCGTTGGAAAAATGAGAAATGGTCATACTTTAACCCTTATAACTTCCTAGCAAAAAAAATGTTGAAAAATTGTGCTGATGTACAGTAAACATGTGGGAAATATTATTTATTAACTATTTTGTGTGACATATCTCTCTGATTTAAGGGCATAAGTTTGAAAATTGCTAAATTTTTGCCAAACTTCTTTTTTTTTCACAAATAAATGCAAGTCATGTTGAAGAAATGTTACCACGATCATAAAGTACAATATGTCATGAAAAACAGTCTCGGAACCAGTGGGATCCGTTGAAGCGTTCCAAAGGAATTAAGCAGGTAAAAAACAGTCAGGAGCTGCTAATCACATGACTTATGTTACGTCTATGAGGGGCCACAGGCTCAAAATGGATATCTCAGACAGATTTGGCGCAATCTGGCAGATTCCAGAGATACCTTGTCTTTCACCCTTTAAGCCCTGTACAGGGATCTGGATTTAAAACTGAGTCCACTGGGTTGCTTCCATGAAAGAAATTGCCTCCTCCGCTATCGGGAGGAGTGAAACAGAGGCAAGAGAAGTTTGGTAGCCTAGTTAGGATCAAGAGGTCGGTGTGGGGACAAAATCGAAAAGAATGAGAATAGTCAAAAAGCAAGGAGAGGTCAAAAGTTACTCAGGAGCAGATCAAAATATAGCTAGCAGTGAACAGCAGGATTTCAGGATCTTAAATAGCTTGCAGCCCCACCCAAACCACAGTGCAGTTAACTATGTCTCCCAGTAGATTGGACTACAAGTAGGGATGAAAGTACTCATGGAAGTTCGGGTTCTGGCACTGAACTCGAACTTGAACCCCACTGAAATCAATGGTGACATGAAATTTGGAGCTGGAAAATTTCTCGCTCTCACTGTAAAATGGACTTCCAGGAAAAGTTTGTGTTCAGAGTTCAGCACCTATTGTCCAATACAAACCCCAAACTTTACAGTTCGGGATCACTCATTGCTAACTAGGAGTCCCAAAGAACACAAAACTAGAACTGTCGCCCCATGTCACCTGCAACAACAGCGCGATGTCGCTTGATGATAGAAGCAAAGGCAAAAAGGGCAGGCACTGAAACAGATTTCAAACCTTGATTAATAGTTCATCATGAAGTATGACATCGCTGTAAAAGCAGAAGTTTTTGCAGTTTGCGGTTTTGGAGCATACAGACATCTATTAACACAATACCAAGGAGGAAGGACATCAGTAATGATCTCAGAGATGTAATTGTTGTTGTTCATCAATGTGGAAAAGATATGGCAATGTCTTAACAATTTGGAGTGCATCATTCCAAAGATTATTAAAGACAGTTGACAATCTACCAAGGAGTGGATGTCCCAGTAAATTTAACCACAGATCAGACTGTGCAATGCACAAAGAAACTGCAAAAGACCCAAGAGCTATATGTTCAGACTCCAAAGGCCTCAGTTAGCATGTTATGTTCATGACATGAACTAAAAGACTGATGAAACATGGCTTGCTGGGAAGGGTTGCCAGGAGAAAACCTCTTTTTAAATAGAACACAGCAACAAGGTTAAAATTTGCAAAGTTGCAAATGTAATCATGTTGAGTATGTATCCTGTAGGGCCACATCAATTTTCAGCCAAAATAACATTTTCTTCCTACATATATTTGTCTTTGGCAGGTTTAAACCTGTTTATAATTGGGTTGCCATTATGTTTTTCTGTTCTGTTTTAGGAACAGACAAAATGGATTTAAAGGGAACCTGTGACCTCCAAAACGCTAGTTACCTCCATATATGACGGTAATCTGCAGGTAAATATTGTTTAAGCCATGTTACGTTAGTCTCCTTGAAGTATGGCTACAGGAAGAAAATGATGTTAAATTCTCCTTGCTTACTTGCAGTCATCAGGGTGATGTACGGAGCTGTAGCCACCACTCACTAAACAATTTGGCTAAGATCACAAGATGCATTTTTGCGGCTTTTTTTCTGCAGCCAAAACCTGACCTCATGGCAGTAAAAAAGCTGCAGACAAAAAGCAGGTCTTGCTGGATTTTTTGCTGCGTTTTTCAGGATCCCAAAGTTTAGCTTTGCTTCCACCATACAAGCATGAACAATGCAAGGTGTTAGGGCACCAATGCAAGACATAGGTGAAACCATAAAACATTTTTGGAAAAAAGGTAAATTGATGGGATTGTTCACTGCAAGAAAATATTTTTTTTGTCTAAAAAAACAATGACTTTTCTGTACAAAAAATTCATGGGTTCATGTAAAAATACATCATTACAAATGTAACAACATAGGAGAGAGTTGAATTGGTTTGAAATAGTTTACCTGAGGCCGGTTTCACACGTCAGTTGCTCCGATACGTGAGGTGACAGTTTCCTCATGTACCGGAGACACTGACTCACGTAGACACATTAAAATCAATGTGTCTCTGCACATGTCAGCGTGTTTTCACGGACCGTGTGTCCGTTTGAAAAACACGGAGACATGTCAGTGTTCGTGGGAGCGCACGTATTACACGGACCCATTAAAGTCAATGGGTCCGTGTAAAACACGTACCGCACACGGATGCTGTCCGTGTGCAGTCCGTGTGCTGTGCAGGAGTCAGCGCTACAGTGAGTGCTGTCCCCCAGCGCGGTGCTGAAGCAGTCATTCATTTCTTCTCTCCAGCAGCTTTCGCTGGAGAGAAGATATGAAAAATCTTTTTTTTTGGTGTTTAAAAAAAAGATCCCTGTCCCCAACCCCCTCCCACCCCCTGTGCGCCCCCCGCTGTTAATACTTACCCGGCTCCCTCGCTGCTTCTTCTCCTCGCCGCAGCTTTTCCTGTATGAGCAGTCATGTGGTGCCGCCCATTACAGTGATGAATATGCGGCTCCACCTCCCATAGGGGAGAGAAGAAATGAATGGCGGCTTCAGCACCAGATGCAGGGGACAGCGCTTAACTGTAGCACTGTCTCCTGCACGGTGCGTGTGGTACCCAGTCAGCACACGGGCGGCACACGGATGCCGCACGTGTGCCACACTGATGTGCCACGTGAGCATACGGACACGGATAATTCCGCTACTGATTTTTCCGGTACCGGAATTATCTGGACGTGTGAGACTGGCCTAAGACATTGGCAGTGCATTTTGTAGGGCAGATGCGGTTTACTTTCACACATTGGTCAAGGTATTGTTCAATTTCACACACACATTGGTCAGGCAATGTTTAGCTTTACATCTTGTTTTTTTCACACATTAATAAGATGAAAGGCAACTGTATACTACATCACTAATTTATTTAATCTGTAGTAATCGTATCTGCCATTCTCAGGCGAAGGGACCAAGATATAATGGTTTAAACTTGAGAAAATCACAAGAGTAAGGCTAGGTTCACATTAGCGTTTCTGTGTGCAGCATATCATCTGCATGCACAAACACATACAAAAGCATGCTTATGCCTGCTGTTGTGAATTCTGTGGTCAAGCTCCCTCCTGTGGTCATGAGTGGTACTTCGGCTGGTTCTGTCTATGAGCTTCCTCTGGTAGATGTGAGTGGGGCTGCGGTTTCTGAGTTTCCTTCCTCAGGTGACGAGGTTAAGTCGTTAGGTGCTGCTCTATTTAACTCCACCTAGTTCTTTGTTCCTGGCCTCCAGTCAATGTTCCAGTATTGGTCTTGCTTTCTCCTGGATCAATCTTGTGGCCTGTCTGCCCTGCATAAGCTAAGTTTTGCTTGTGTTACTTTTGTTTCCTATATTTTCTGTCCAGCTTGCTATATTGGTTTTTCTTGCTTGCTGGAAGCTCTGAGACGCAGAGGGAGCACCTCCGTACCGTTAGTCGGTACGGAGGGTCTTTTTGCCCCCTCTGCGTGGTTGTTTGTAGGTTTTTGTGTTGACCGCAAAGCTATCTTTCCTATCCTCGGTCTATTCAGTAAGTCGGGCCTCACTTTGCTAAAATCTATTTCATCTCTGTCTTTGTATTTTCATCTTTACTCACAGTCATTATATGTGGGGGGCTGCCTTTTCCTTTGGGGAATTTCTCTGAGGCAAGGTAGGCTTATTTTTCTGTCTTCAGGGCTAGCTAGTTTCTCAGGCTGTGCCGAGTTGCATAGGGAGCGTTAGGCGCAATCCACGGCTACCTCTAGTGTGGTATGATAGGATTAGGGATTGCGGTCAGCAGAGTTCCCACGTCTCAGAGCTCGTCCTATGTTAGTAACTATCAGGTCACTTTGTGTGCTCTTAACCACTAGGTCCATTGTGGTTCTGAATCACCTGTTCATAACAGTACTGGAGGCCCAAAGTACTAATGCTTCTCAATAGAGGGAAAAGAGAAGTTCTGAGACCATTTTTTTTCTCTGTACTGTGTTTTGTCTTTCTTTTCCCCTAGACATTTGGGTGGTTCAGGACACAGGTGTAGTGATGGACATTAAAGATCTGTCTTCTTGTGTGGATCATCTCACTGCAAGAGTACAAAATATTCAAGACTTTGTGGTTCAGAATTCTATGTTAGAGCCAAGAATTCCTATTCCTGATTTGTTTTCTGGAGATAGAGATAACTTTCTGAGTTTTAAGAATAATTGTAAACTGTTTCTGGCTTTGAAACCCCGCTCCTCTGGTGACCCAGTTCAACAAGTTAAGATCATTATTTCTTTATTACGTGGCGACCCTCAAGACTGGGAATTTTCCCTTGCGCCAGGAGATCCTGCATTATGTAATATTGATGCATTTTTTCTGGCGCTCGGATTGCTGTATGATGAACCTAATTCAGTGGATCAGGCAGAGAAAAATTTGCTGGCTCTGTCTCAGGGTCAGGATGAGGTAGAGGTATATTGTCAGAAGTTTAGGAAGTGGTCTTGACTGATCACAAGAACTTGACTTATCTCGAGTCTGCCAAACGGTTGAATCCTAGACAGGCTCATTGGTCGCTGTTTTTCTCCCGTTTTGACTTTGTGGTTTCGTACCTTCCGGGCTCTAAAAATGTGAAGGCGGATGCCCTGTCTAGGAGTTTTGTGGCCGACTCTCCGGGTTTGTCTGAGCCGGCGGGTATTCTCAAAGAGGGGGTAATTTTGTCTGCCATCTCCCCTGATTTGCGGCGGGTGCTGCAAAAATTTCAGGCTAATAGACCTGACCGTTGCCCAGCGGAGAAACTGTTTGTCCCTGATAAATGGACGAGTAGAGTTATCTCCGAGGTTCATTGTTCGGTGTTGGCTGGTCATCCTGGAATCTTTGGTACCAGAGATTTGGTGGCTAGATCCTTTTGGTGGCCGTCTCTGTCGCAGGATGTGCGTTCGTATGTGCAGTCCTGTGGGATTTGTACTCGGGCTAAGCCCTGCTGTTCTCGTGCCAGTGGGTTGCTTTTGCCCTTGCCAGTCCCGAAGAGGCCCTGGACACATATCTCTATGGATTTTATTTCGGATCTCCCCGTCTCTCAAAAAATATCGGTCATTTGGGTTGTTTGTGATCGCTTCTTTAAGATGGTCCATTTGGTACCCTTGTCTAAATTGACTTCCTCCTCTGATTTGGTGCCATTGTTCTTCCAGCATGTGGTTCGTTTGCATGGCATTCCGGAGAGCATCGTTTCTGACAGAGGTTCCCAGTTTGTTTCGAGGTTTTGGCGAGCCTTTTAGCTAGGATGGGCATTGATTTGTCTTTTTCCTCGGCTTTCCATCCTCAGACAAATGGCCAGACTGAACGAACCAATCAGACCTTGGAAACATATCTGAGATGTTTTGTTTCTGCCGATCAGGATGATTGGGTGTCCTTTTTGCCTTTGGCTGAGTTCGCCCTTAATAATCGGGCCAGCTCGGCTACTTTGGTTTCGCCGTTTTTCTGCAATTCTGGTTTCCATCCTCGTTTCTCTTCAGGGCAGGTTGAGTCTTCTGACTGTCCTGGTGTGGATACTGTGGTGGATAGGTTGCAGCAGATTTGGACTCATGTGGTGGACAATTTGACATTGTCTCAGGAGAAGGCTCAACGTTTCGCTAACTGCAGGCGCTGTGTGGGTCCCCGACTTCGTGTTGCGGATTTGGTTTGGTTGTCATCTCGTTATATTCCTATGAAAGTTTCCTCTCCTAAGTTTAAGACTCGTTTCATTGGTCCGTATAGGATTTCTGAGGTTCTTAATCCTGTGTCTTTTCGTTTGACCCTTCCAGCTTCTTTTTCCATCCATAACGTATTCCATAGGTCATTGTTGCGGAGATACGTGGCACCTGTGGTTCCATCCGTTGATCCTCCTGTCCCGGTTTTGGTTGAGGGGGAGTTGGAGTATATAGTGGAGAAGATTTTGGATTCTCGTATTTCGAGACGGAAACTCCAGTACCTGGTTAAGTGGAAGGGTTATGGTCAGGAAGCTAATTCCTGGGTCTTTGCCTCTGATGTTCATGCTGCCGATCTGGTTCGTGCCTTTCATTTGGCTCATCCTGGTCGGCCTGGGGGCTCTGGTGAGGGTTCGATGACCCCTCCTCAAGGGGGGGTACTGTTGTGAATTCTGTGGTCAAGCTCCCTCCTGTGGTCATGAGTGGTACTTCGGCTGGTTCTGTCTATGAGCTTCCTCTGGTAGATGTGAGTGGGGCTGCGGTTTCTGAGTTTCCTTCCTCAGGTGACGAGGTTAAGTCGTTAGGTGCTGCTCTATTTAACTCCACCTAGTTCTTGTTCCTGGCCTCCAGTCAATGTTCCAGTATTGGTCTTGCTTTCTCCTGGATCGTTCTTGTGGCCTGTCTGCCCTGCATAAGCTAAGTTTTGCTTGTGTTACTTTTGTTTCCTATATTTTCTGTCCAGCTTGCTATATTGTTTTTTCTTGCTTGCTGGATGCTCTGAGACGCAGAGGGAGCACCTCCGTACCGTTAGTCGGTGCGGAGGGTCTTTTTGCCCCCTCTGCGTGGTTGTTTGTAGGTTTTTGTGTTGACCGCAAAGCTATCTTTCCTATCCTCGGTCTATTCAGTAAGTCGGGCCTCACTTTGCTAAAATCTATTTCATCTATGTTTGTATTTTCATCTTTACTCACAGTCATTATATGTGGGGGGCTGCCTTTTCCTTTGGGGAATTTCTCTGAGGCAAGGTAGGCTTATTTTTCTGTCTTCAGGGCTAGCTAGTTTCTCAGGCTGTGCCGAGTTGCATAGGGAGCGTTAGGCGCAATCCACGGCTACCTCTAGTGTGGTATGATAGGATTAGGGATTGCGGTCAGCAGAGTTCCCACGTCTCAGAGCTCGTCCTATGTTAGTAACTATCAGGTCACTTTGTGTGCTCTTAACCACTAGGTCCATTGTGGTTCTGAATCACCTGTTCATAACAGCCTGCACATCATCTTGTGCATTACGCAAACAAAAACACTGCAGTTGCATGTGTTTAAATGCGTTTTGGCATGCGTTTGCTTTCTTTTATGCGCATGGTGGAGGAGGTGACATCATTTTCTGGACATGCGCAGTCTAAAGTATGCATGTGTATCTAACGCATGTGTACGCATGTCCTTGCGTACCAATGTGTTCCCATAGACCGTAATGCGGGGGGTTTTTACGTACTCATCCACATGTGCATGCCTGCGCGTATTTGACGTATTTTTACTACTTCCAAAAATGCAACATGTTGCGTTCGCCCGCCGCACACCTCGAAACGACGCATGCGTATGCAAAAGCATGCGAACACATGCAACTGCATGGCCATGCATGCACCATGTTAACCCATTACTTGCCAAATTAAAATTTTACAAGTACGGATTTTTCAGAAAAAGGGCGTCCCAATATTCAATTAAAAATGACAATGACATGACTTCCTATCTTGAAAACATTCATTTTACAAACACAAAACAAAAAGTTGGACCTAATTATAAAAATCAATAAATCATAGTTGCTAAAAGCTAAAGATTAGACGTCCCAAAAAAAGATTGGTAGATAATGGGTTAAATATATGTACGCATGACACATGCAGATCTATGCGGATCAAACGCTGTGCACAAAGATGCAAATATGAAACCAGCCTAAATGGGTTTCACATCCTGTACCTGCTTTTTTTCCGCTAAAAACACAGCAACAAATGTTGACAATGATTTTTGCTGCTTTTTTGCACTTACTCATTGCCTTCTATGGGTGAAAAAAAATGCAAAAATGCTGAAAGAAGTGACAGTTTTCAAAAAAGCAGCAGTTTCCCAATTCATGAATACCAACAAAAAACGAGCAACCAAAAATCCTTTATAGAGAGACAAACACTCTAGGGTAAATCAGAAGATCAACATGAGGACACAGAGTGCAAAACAGGTCTCATAAAACATCATATTTTATTTCAATATTTTTAAGAAATTAAATATATTTAATCCAAACAGAATACTCCCAGCAAAGGGTGATGCCAGTACATACGTACATTGTTTTAAAATGGAAATATATATATATATATATTTATTGCACCATCTTAAACTTACAGACAGATAAGGTCCCGGCTCCAGCGTCACCCGATCTGCATGTAAGCTGAAGCTGCAGCAATAAGTCACAGTGATCCTCACCCTGCACTGTGTGACCCTGAACCCGGCTCCAGGTCATCCCGCATTATATATCAGATATATATTATAATGTGAGTTCCTGCAGCCTGGTCAGTGCGTGTAACACTATATATGTGCACATAGTACAGTACAGTGGTGCCAATAAACAGTATGGAGCATCATGTGCAGCCAATATACAGTATGGAGCATCATGTGCAGTCATTATACAGTATGGAGCATCATGTGCGGTCATTACACAGTATGGAGCATCATGTGTGGCCATTATACAGTATGGAGCACTGTGCGGTCATTATATAGTATGGAGCATCATGTGTGGCTATTATACAGTATGGAGCACTGTGTGGCCATTATACAGTATGGAGCATCATGTGCGGTCATTATACAGTATGGAGCATCATGTGCAGTCATTATACAGTATGGAGCATCATGTGCGGTCATTATACAGTATGGAGCATCATGTGCGGTCATTATACAGTATGAAGCATCATGTGTGGCTATTATACAGTATGGAGCATCATGTGTGGCTATTATACAGTATGGAGCATCATGTGCGGTCATTATACAGTATGGAGCATCATGTGCGGTCATTATACAGTATGAAGCATCATGTGCGGTCATTATATAGTATGAAGCATCATGTGTGGCCAATATACAGTATGGAGCATCATGTGTGGCCAATATACAGTATGGAGCATCATGTGCAGTCATTATACAGTATGGAGCATCATGTGTGCCCATTATACAGTATGGAGCATCATGTGCGGTCAATATACAGTATGGAGCATCATGTGCGGCCAATATACAGTATGGAGCATCATGTGCGGTCAATATACAGTATGGAGCATCATGTGCGGCCAATAAACAGTATGGAGCACCATGTGCGGTCATTATACAGTATGGAGCATCATGTGCGGTCATTATACAGTATGGAGCATCATGTGCGGTCATTATACAGTATGGAGCATCCTGTGTGGCCATTATACAGTATGGCGCATCATGTGCGGTCATTATACAGTATGGAGCATCATGTGTGGCCATTATACAGTATGGAGCATCATGTGCGGCCAATATACAGTATGGAGCATCATGTGTGGTCAATATACAGTATGGAGCATCATGTGCGGTCAATATACAGTATGAAGCATCATGTGCAGTCATTATACAGTATGGAGCATCATGTGCAGTAATTATACAGTATGGAGCATCATGTGTGGCCATTATACAGTATGGAGCATTATGTGCAGTCATTATACAGTATGGAGCATCATGTGCAGCCAATATACAGTATGGAGCATCATGTGCGGCCATTATACAGTATGGAGCATTATGTGCAGTCATTATACAGTATGGAGCATCATGTGCAGTAATTATACAGTATGGAGCATCATGTGTGGCCATTATACAGTATGGAGCATTATGTGCAGTCATTATACAGTATGGAGCATCATGTGCAGCCAATATACAGTATGGAGCATCATGTGCGGTCATTATACAGTATGGTGCATCATGTGCGGTCATTATACAGTATGGAGCATCATGTGCAGTCATTATACAGTATGGAGCATCATGTGCGGTCATTATACAGTATGGAGCATCATATGGTGCCATTATACAGTATGGAGCACTGTGTGGCCATTATACAGTATTGAGCATCATATGGGGCCATTATACAGTATGGAGCACTGTGTGGCCATATTTTTTTGTTTATAATTATTCTTTATGAAACAGTGTTATCAGCAGTGCTAAATGGGTGTGGCTGGGATGTGGATATGGGTGTGACTAGTTATGAATGGGTGTGGCCACAGGCGTGGCCTAAAATTTGCCGCTGCGCGCGTTGCGCGCCGCAAACTCTGTCCCTCTTTCCCATCTTCAAAAGTTGGGAGGTATGATGCTGGGCAGGGAGGGGGGCCCAGACACATTTCTTGCACAGAGGCCCAAAGCTGTCAGTGTCCGCCACTGGTGTGCAGAGTAGTTGATCACTGAGTACAGCACATTCATTGGTAGAAAAGAGCTGAAAGACAGCAAATGAGCAGCGGTAGGGAGAATATAACTTATTTTCTCCCTGTATGTGCGCTTCTATTCAGCCAGCCATAGGTAAAACACTATTTACCTGCAGACTACCATCATATCTAAAGGTGAATGTGTTTTTGGAGGCAATAGTTTCCCGTTAATGTAAAAAAAGAATCCATTGAATAATTGATGCAATAGGAGCCATGTGGGTTATGTTATGTATCAGTTTTTAGAAAGGAACAAAAGGTTCAGCATGATGCACTTTTTCTACTGTTCTAAAAATGGACACACAATGAACCTCAGACGGACCCCACAATAACCAATGGGCCTTACCCTTTCCATCAGTTATGCAACACATTTGTTTTTTTAAATTAATTCCATGTGTCCTTTCTAGTGAAGAGCGAGTATACTCGTTGCTTGAGTTTTCCCGAACATGCTCGGGTGGTCTCCGAGTATTTGTGAGTGCTCGTAAATTTTGTTTTCGTTGCCTCAGCTGCATGATTTACAGCTGCTAGACAGCTTGAATACATCTGGGGACTCCCTAGCAACCAAGCAACCCCCCACATGTACTCAGGCAGGCTAGCAGCCACAAATCATGCAGCTGCCATAACTAAAACTAAATCTCTGAACACTTACAAATACTCGGAGACCACCCGAGCAACAAGTACACTCGCTTATCACTAGTCCTTTCCTAAAAACAAAATGGACTGTCATGATGTGGATGTAGCCTTAAACTGCTGATAACGAAGTTTATTGAAATTACATTTCCAATTACATTT